>NC_051194.1:37165583-39565583 GCF_015220075.1 Falco rusticolus
TAATGGGTTATTATGTTTTTTCAGACAGTGAATTGTGTCACAAAGAAAAGGCACACATTAATTTGGAAACTTAGTTTAAGGCAAAGAAAACTGTCTTTCAACAGTTTAGACACATTTGAAAAATAGTTTCAGTTTACATCAGTTGCATATACTACCTGGCGGAGCAAATCAGATCACAGTATTTTAAATACTTTTATTTTTTACATATTTTTTAGTTTAATTTTTTTATTTTTTTAAATATTTTTTTAATACCCACCTAGCATAGGCTGAAAACAAGACTTTGACCTCTTTAAAGAAAAAAAACAAGTGAGGGCAAGAACGTGCCTTGTGCCAGAGAGAGATGTTGCCTCCCTAGCCATGTCATTAAGGCACTAAACCTATCTCAGAGATGGTAGACAGCCATATTTAGAATTGTTGCTATGAATCAGAAAGACCAGCCCTGGTGGTGGTGAGAGGTAGCTATCAAAATAAACCTACCTTCTGCGTTCCTAGGAATAGATACTTTCTCTGCATTTAAAATTTACTGGTTGGTATACAAGCACACTCCTGAGAGCTGGGGCCTGAACCTTTTACTGATGAGGAGCGTCGTGCTTGCTCCTTCTTGGCATTTCCGTCTGCATGGTTTTCCTACAATTGTACGCTTCCCACAAGGTGACTGCACCCAAATAATTTATGGCAAAGTAGTATAGGTAGTTGCCTGAGAGGCAGAAGTGACCTGTCATCGGGAACACTGAGCCACTGTCTCCCGCTTCCAGATGAATCTCTTAATAACAGGATTAATGTTTAAAGCACAGGGATGGAGGCAACAGCATTCAACGAAGTGAGTCAGCTCTCTATCCCTCAAGGCACAGTTCAAAACAGGGTTCCAGATGGTCCTTCAGTTTCCATTTAATAAACGCCCACATTCCAGGAGTAGATCAGGATATGAGTCTAAAATTCTCAAATTTTGGTTGAAAGCCCTAAACTATCAGTTATTCTGACTTGCTGTTATAGTAGACTGTACAAACTCTTCCCATGAATCAGCATTTTTTGATTAAACAGTATTTTAGAACAAAACTCTTTGTTGCCTTTTACATTTAGTTTCTCTCCATAACCTGATATCTCATAACTGGTGGTTTGTACTGTCTAAGGTGCAGGTGGGATTAAAAAGTGTCTTCTCCCAGGCCTTATGAACAAAACTGTTATTTTGTTTCTGGCTTCTCCTCCTCTTGCTCATCTACTGCTGACCCCTCAAGTTCTGCAAGGATGAAGGTGTTAGATGCAACACCTGCTTTACTGAGAAACTGCATCTAACAGTAAAGCTTTCTAGGAACATTCTCCACTGCTGATTGAAACCAGAGTCCTGCAGAAAGAATAAATGACCACCTAATACAGAGGAGAGGGGGAGCCCACAGTAGTGTCTATGGCACTGAATACTGGTATTTCCTAGATTTTTAAGTATCTGCTTGGCTGCCTTCATATTTTTGACAAAGGATGGTGGATGGATGGGTGTGCATGTGTTGGTGTGCAAGCATGTAGATATCTGTATGTCCATGGTTTTTAAAAGAAAAAAAAAAAAAGGTTGGAATAAACAAGCCCTGTTGTGTAGTGTCATTGAATCTTGCATGGCTCAAAACTAGGGTGAGAGGCCTTATCTGCTGCTTTTAAACAGCTGCAAGGAGCAGGAGCACCTGGATTTTCCTTGTCCATGGTCCTGAAAAACGAGATCAGAAGTTTTTCTCAAAGGCCACAGGAGCCAGGTGATAATTTTGAAATGAGAATGGTCACAGTAAAATGACCTTGTCAGCTCTATGAACTCTGCAATCTTTTGGGTTGGATAAACCATTTGAATAACCTGCTCTTTATCTATGGGCAAGGTCTAGGAGAACAGATCCAAAGGGGAACGTAATCCTCAGAAATGCTCTTGCTTATTGTCCCTAGGATGCCTCCATACATAAGTAAATTCTGTCCATTGGGGAGGGAAAAGAGGGAATTTATTTATATGAATTGCTAGCAGTTTTGCCTTCAATTGAAACTGCACAGGGCAGCTAAAGGGAAGAACACTTTTCACTTAAAACAACTGCAATATGCCACACCCACTTGTGTCAGTAATTTCAATTTATAGCATGTAAGCAGCAGATTTATCATGCCAAAGAAATAAAAATTACCCCAGGTTAAAATGAGGTTTTTATGTCATTTGAACCCAGTATATTTATTTTATATAGTCTTACCAAAATTAGCTGAAGTCTCTTTTCTAAAATTAGTAATTATAAATTATATTATAATTTAAAAAAAATAAAGTCTGTACCTCTTAGGTGATATGCTGGAGTCTGGGCCTGTTTGGTCAATTCTTCTAACTCTTCATATGACAGGAGATAACAAAGCATTGCTGCAGCATTGTGGGATTATCAATGCTGATTCACTTTATTTATAGGTGAGAGACTCCCCCTATAATATCCTATATGAAAAGATTATGCAACATCCAAGAGCATTCCAGAAGTAGAAATTTATCTTTATTAATCTGTGTGGGGTTTTTTTGGTTTGGTTTGGTTTTGGTTTTGTTGGTTTTCTCTTCAGGGGTGATGGTGGGATGGCTGTTACAAAGTCTGTCCAGTCCATTAGTTTCCTTTTACAAGCTGTTATATTCTTCAAGCTTAGTAGCCTCACAACTCCTCTGTCTAGTCTTTCCTCCACTGTTTAGCCATTATAGGTTCTGTATACCTTGGAAAGCATTTGTGCATTTAATTATGGAGTATTTCCTCAATTTTTAGCACTTTTCAGTGATCTCGGCTTTCTTGACGTCTACAATTAGTGATAATTTCTTGGTGGACTGTGGATAATGGTTTTCTAGCGAGAGAGAGAATATATTTTTACATTACTGTTACTTCAGAGTATTTTCACAGAAGTATATAAAGAGTTCTCAGCTAAGATCAGAACTGTGTGCTGCCATGCATAACAGACGTTGCTCAAGTGAGATGATTTTTGCTTAAAAGAAGTTGTAAGTAGGTGAAAAAGACTCACGAAGTATTACTGCCCCTGTTTGACAGATGCGGACCCAGGCCCCAGGGACTGTCTGGATTAAGTGGCAAAAAAATAATGTGTTGCTTTTTGGGTCCTGATGTCCTGTATTGTTCAATGCAGGGGCCTGGATCTGGAGCATGCTAGAAATTTCTTATGGTTGATGTAGTTAAGTTTCTTTGTCATGGAAAGTGGGATGCAGAAGCAGGGGAAAGATGGGTAAGCAGTCAGCATAGCATTGTGAGGCAAGGCCAAGGTATTCACAGGACCAAGGAGCTTGGTAAGCGCACTTCAGATGTCATCAGAGAGACTGCCCAGTTTGTGAGCAGCCCACGTATGTTAAACTGCAGGCTGCTGAACTTTCCTTCTAGCGTTGCTAAATGCCTGTAGTGGTTAGTTCTGAAGTATTTCAGTCTGGTTGTATATTGCACCTTAACTGGCAAATGCCAAAGCTAATAATATATAGAATCTATTATAAAATGCTTTTTCTCACTGTCAGTGGAAATCAAGTAGTTTTAATTTCAAATTTCAGGAAAAAGAGAAAACATAATGCTATTTGGTAGGAATAACATGATGCTTTTGGAAGAGACACAGCCAAATTTCTTCAGTTCTCTACACACTGGAGGTTCATGTGCACTTTTCCTCACTTTGGTGGGATCACAATGGCTTCAACTTGCCTAGAGATGCGACAGCCAAACATGTCACTTTGTGGCATTCATTAGGAAGGACACTACACAAGAATGCTGAATAAGCCCTCCTCCTGTGTGACCTGGAATGAGCTGGAGTTGAGTGGTTGTGGTGTCAGAATGAGAAGTAGCTCCATGGCTGTGGAGGTTTGACCCGGGCTGGGTGCCAGGTGCCCACCAAGGCTGCTCTATCACTTCCCTCCTCAAGCAGACACGGGAGAGAGAATATAAGGAATGGCTCCTGGGTCAGGATAAGGGCAGAGGATCACTCACCAGTTATTGTCACGGGCAAAACAGACACAGCTTGGGGGAAAGTTGTTGAATTTATTACTATTCAAATCTTAAAACCACCTTCTCCCCTCCCCTCCCCCCCCCCGGGCACAGCCTCCCTCCCGGTGTCTCTCCTGGGGCCGGGGTCAGTCCCTCAGCCCTGGTCTCTGCCCCCCTTCCCCCTCGGGGGGGGCTCCTCACACCCTGCCCTGCCCCAGCCCGGGGTCCCCCCGCGGGGCGCAGCCCCTCAGGCACAGGCTGCTCCAGCCGGGGTCCCCCGCGGGGGCACAGGCCCTGCCAGCGACCCTGCCCCAGCCGGGGCTTCCCTCGGGCTGCGGGCACCCCCTGCCCCCGCGGGGCCCTGCCCGGGCTGCGGGGGGATCTGCTCCCCCGGTGTCCTCCGTGGGCCGAGGGGACAGCCCGCCTCGCCGGGGGCTTCGCTGTGGCTGCCGGGGCATCTGCTCGGGCACACGGAGCCCCTCCTGCCCTCCCTCTGCCCTGGCCTGGGTCTCTGCTGAGTTGTCTTTCTCACATATTCTCACTCCTCCCTTCCACTGCAGTTGTCTCCCACTTCTTAAATATGCTGTCGCAGAAGTGCTGCCACCATGGCCAATGGGCTTGACCTTGGCCAGCAGTAGGTCCATCTTGAAGCTGGCTGGCACGGGCTCCATTGGCTATGGGGGAAGCTTCTGGCAACTTCTCACAGAAGCCACCCCTGTGGCCCCCCTGCTACCACAACCTTGCCGTGCAAACACAGTCCAATGGCATATAAGGGGTGTAATTTCTGTGGGTACCTCAGGACTTGCACAGCACAGGCTGGGCTGTTAGTGGAGATCACTTGTGAGAGGAAATACTCCTGCCTATCCATAATAATATAAAATCTAATTCATGTTTTCAGGTGCATTGGTGAGCATTGTGCAGGCTTAGTAAGTCATTAAGGACAAAACCGAGTTACTTTAAGATACAGTGAGCAGTGAAAAACAAGAAATTGAGACTCCAGGTTTAAAAATGTAGATACCAGGGTGATAAGCAGGAAGTTTGTGGGACAGATGAGATGAGCACACTGCAATCTTGGAAATTTTCGTGCCAGGTTGTAGCCTGAGAGAGTCTTTCTACTTTAGCTGCTGTTCAGTGTAAAGTGTCATGTTACTGCAATAAATTAGATATGTTTTCTTGTGCACTATTTCAAAGGACAATGGAGGGTAGAGCAAATGTGGAAAAACTTGTATTAGCTGTCTGCCTTTCTGTGCGTTATGGAGTTTAAGCTGTCCCATTTTTTTTCAAATGTTTGCTGTCCATCTCCTCTGCCTACCTGAATGCATTTTAATACACCTATTCACCACTAAAACCAATTCCAGCAGTATTGCTGCTTTTCTAAAAATAGACTCCAAGAGCATCTTTATTATCTGCCATGTGAATTGTTTGTTTTAATAGGAAGGTACTTTGTTACAGTACCATTTCGTAAATTGCATGTTACTTCAACAACCACATCTGCCCAAATCATAACGTTTGTGACTGAAGAAATACAGTTCTGAATCATGAAGTGGAAGGCACAAGAGTTCAGTTGTGAGCGAAATGAGTTTTAATTTTGCATACACACACACACAAACCATTGAGGACTGTCATTAAAACATGCAGTGTCTTTTGTTTGCAGCAATACTGCACTTCAAATGTAGATTAAAATATGTCCCAGTGAAATGAGCAGTATTTCAGTGATGAAGAAAGGTATTCTGAGAATCATTTTAATGATGTTCTTTAATCATGTTCTCTGAAGGTGATACTTCATACGCATTTAGCAGTTGTAGCGCGGGTCTGTGAGTGTTGTCATCCAGAGCAGCGTAAACCTTGAGGAGGTGAGCTTGCTTTGTGCATTTGTAGCAGTATGTTAGATACTGCTTCTTGCTGAATAGAGTCCCTTGCTCCTTCTCAATGAATCTTGCCTTGCAAATCCAAGTTGGTCGCAGTAGCCTCCTGCAGCAAACAGGCTGAAGGCCAAGGACTGGCAGAGCCTTCACAAGGGAGAACATTGAATCAGCATGCTTGAGATAAGTCAGCATAAATTAGATGCATAAACAGCTTTGCCAGTGGTTGTTGCAAACACCTATGATATGGCTTCTGTACTTCCAGCACTTGATAATGGCAGAGTCAGACATCAGCAGAGTCAGAAGGGCAGAAGTTTCATTGGCCTAAAAGAACACTGCAGATAGTCAGTAAGGCAGACTTTCACTCCTTGGTACAGTTTTTTTTACTCCTCAATATAGGTTTGGTATGCTTCTCAAAGGTAGGAATTTTGGAGTTTTGATGCCAGCTACATCACTCCCCCATCCTGCCCCCCCCCCCCCAAAAAAAAAAGGGGGGGGGGGGAAGAGCTGAAGTTTTTGGAACTTCCTTGTCCTCTTGTATTCTTCTTTTGAGAATCAGTATCAGGACCTTGATTTATTTAGTCTGGGTCATGTTTCAGGCCCTGTAAGATCCATGTCCCTGTAAGCAAGCATACAGAAGGTTATTTATGAGACTGAGATCGGGGGCAACCTGCAGATCCTTTACAATATTGTGGTGTCATTCCTATCAAGGAGAATACAGTGCAGTTTGTCATACAAGAAGTGACTGTCCCTCTAGGAGCTCTTGAAATAGATAAGAGACTTCTATTCCGCTCACATATCTAGGCGATGCAGCAAAGCATAGAAAGGAATTAAAAGGTAGTTATAATACCCTAAAAAGGACAATAAGCTCATGGTTCCATGTTGACAACTATGTTTTGATGAGTTCATAGTGGGGCAGTTACTGACAGTAAGGGGTTTAAAAACCAAGATATTTTCTTTTATACCACAATGTGGTATTTTTGGCTTTAAGTAGTTGTGATAGCCACTGATGGAGGCTTTGTTCTAAGGTTCACACAGTGTATAGTTTCTTCTTCTTAAAATCAAAGAATATACATTTAAATTCCTGGTATTGTGTTACTTCAAATCCCAAGGTGTTGGTGAGACTCTAAGTATTTCAGAGGCAGAGGATGTCTCTACCCTGTGAATATTAACGTGTATTTCAGTATTCATCTTCAGGTTTCAGTGGAGTTGTGAAACTCCTACAATCAATTGCAAGGACCCTCATCAGTACCTTCAGCAGAAATAGGTTGTGTACCACTGTTCTAGAAGCAATTGCTGCTAATGGTGCTTTAAGTGGTAGGCAAGTGTAAATAGCAAATACAGGACTCAAGAATATCTGTGTTTTCCTAAACTTTCCCCTGTGTTTGAATTATAAGTGAATTAAAATTTACTGGCATCCCCACTGGTAAGCTGACATAAAGAGATGCTACTTGTTAGATTTCACTAGAGCTGGAATTTGAGGCAAACTTCAGGTCCTTACTCCACTGCCTGACAACTTCCTGCTTCTGGAGGCGAGGAGCCTGATCAGAGATACTAGGTAGATTTTCTCAGTTTCCAAAATGTTTAGTTTTGAATTTTGGTTCTCTCAAGATGTTTAAAAATATGCTCTGCTTTTTATTTTTATTTAAATAAGTAGGTTGTGATTTGAGATAAAGGATTGATTTTTACATGCTGCTACAGGCTCCTGTCCTCACCTTGGGCAAGTTTCTTTGTGGTTCATTGACCCATTATAACAAAATAGGGATAAGAACTGTCTTCAGTCAAGCTTTTGTCTTGTCTGTGTGGACTGGGAGCATTTTGTTGGGGAAGGATTGTCCCTTGAAATTTCTAGTAGAATGCAACCTGATTTCTGGTTTAGAGGTTTCTGTTTTCTAGGTAAGTACTTACTAGTGTGCTGTCATATCATCTGGGATAAATGGTTGAATAGCTAGAAACTTGGTATTCTTTCTCCAACATCAGTTTCCTTATTTCATTTTTTGTTTTATAATTTTTTTCTTCTTCATCCAATATTTAAAACTAACAGGCACAAGCAAACACAGAAAAAGCTTGAAAGGCTAAAAATCAAACAAATGAAAAACCTTGCCATTAATATAATTCAATTAAACACAGTTTTCCCATGATGCATTGAAGAAATGTATTATTACAGACACAGATCACTTTGTAGTGTTGTATTATTAACTGCTTCTGGGGCGGGATGATTTTTCTGCTGGATTAGGAGGAGTGAGCAATAGGATGTAATGTCACTTATCCTAATTGTTATGGGTGTTTCAACACTAGGGCTTATGTGAGTTCCCAGAAAGAGGGTGCAAAAGTGCAGGTGTCACCTTCCTGGGTAAGCCCGGAATGGAAGAATTAAAAATGTCAGATCTTTGTACCAAGGCGACATGGGATAGTTCAAATATCTGTAGAGTTCATTAAATTGCCTCGTAAAATCATCACAGTATGGGAAAAAAATGGTGGGCAAAGGATTAGGTGATTCAAAACAACCGCAACTTGTTGGGCTCAGGCAGGAGACAGAGGTGGGTACTGCCTGTGCTGCAACCGCCGCTTAGGCGTGTTTAGTGATGTCTGACAGAATATCACACTTCGAGAAATTAGTGATGAGAAGAAGCCATTTTTTTAGCGCATGTCCTTTTATTCTGGAGCCACCTCTTTCCCAGTATTCTTTCCTAGATATTCATGCCAGGTTTTTTTTAAAACGTCTTAAATTTAAAATTTTCTAGATCTTTGGAGAGAGTTTAAAACGCCCTGGATATCTCCCTGGTGATAGCTGTGCACACATCTGCCTGACTATTAAAAATAGACTATTTTTATTTAATTGGATGGTGGAAAGCTAGAGATTTCTCACATCACTGATGTCAGATTCAAGATTTTATGTATGTCAAAACAATGCCATCTGTGTTTGTTTATATTGCAGTTAGCCTTTTGCAGGAGTCCAAGTGGCTATTTGAAAACCACTATAGCGTCAACCTAACAAGTAAACAGTAAGTCGTGCTACAGCCCCTTCCAGTTTCTTGGGCCAACGTGGAGAACTCTTTGCTTACACAAGTGCTGGATGAGCGTGTGTTAGTCAAAGCTGTGGAAATGAAGACAATGTAATAAAACCCCCTAGGAGGACATACAGAATCATATGAATTAAGGCAACTGAAACTGGGACTCAGTCTTTTATCTTTTCTCTTTGACCCATTCACCTCTCAGTCCCTTTGGATTATATAGGTGTAAATTTCATATTGCATTTATAATTACAAGTTTATCCAACAGAAGATTTATTTTTTTAAGGGTGTTTCACGTAACTAAAGCATTTTACTTCTGTCACACACACACACACCCCCCAACTGAAACCAGACATCCCTGCATGAAATAACAGAAATCTGGTTTAATTGATTGAAGGTAATTAACAAGATTGATTGCTCACCCCCCCTCCAATCTAGTTTAGAATTGTAGATTGTAGGAGTGGTAAATTTGGATGTTTTGCAAAGTTCTGGTGGATCTCTGATTTGAGATTAGGGTTTTGGAATGAATCAGGAAATGGAGTGCTAGAACAAAGCTAACAGATGGTACTGTCTCTCCTTTAAAGAGACCTTCAGCTCAGCTTGCAAAACTTACAGTCTGTCTGTCTAGGAGGCTAGCAGTCTCTTATTTTTTATGGTAGTTTGGGAGAGGAATGGTTTAATAAAGCTCACAGAACCCATACAAAAGAAATTAATACATAATGAATGGGATCTCTAGGGCACAGATAAGGTTAGTCTCTAGTAAGTTTGTAACATTTGATAGTCAATGAGACCCAAAGTCCTTCCAGCTCAATTTAATTTTCTTTTTGGTATGGCAGAGCTCACAGGCAGGTCTCCCTGGCTCTGTGCTCTCATTTGCTTTGTCTAGATTGGGGTCATGTATCAGCTCATGCGTTGTCCTAAACACCAGGCTTGGAACTTGCTAGTTGCAACATCTGAAGGTGCTTGAAGAAGTTTTTATTCACCATGATCTGATTGTGCCATGGGTGGATATGGTAAGCAAGTGCATGCTTTGTGATATTTGACCCAACTGGGTGAAAACTAATGCCAAGGGTGACCTTACAAATAAACTGTCTTTTCTATGTAACTTTACAGTAAAAAAACATGGAAGAAGAGTTCATCCATTTAGAAAATAGCTACTGATGCTTCATAACTGTGGTATGGTTTGCAAGGATGCTCAGCTAGGAAGGAGTAGAAGGAAACCAATGGGCTTGCGGTGCAAAGTCTATATTTGATTTCCAAATAACTTTGCAGTTACAGTCCCAGGTTCTGACTACTCAGTTTATGGAGAAATTTTCCTTTTGATAAATGACCTGTGTCAGTACCATTTTTTTGTTCAAGGGAAAGGAATACTTTCAGTGACATTTTTCAAAGAGAAACTTTGAAATCAAATCAGATTTATATTATTTTTCAGATTTCTTCTGTTCAGTGTAGTTGTTGGAAAATAAGCCAATGAATAAATAGCACAGAAATAAAATTGGTTTGTTTTGGGGTTTTTTAATGCACAATTTCCTGTGAAATGTCACTAGCTCCAAAGAAAGAAATTTCTTCATCTTTTTCACTGGGGGAAATGAAGTAGATGTTTTTTAACTTTTTATCAGTAAATATTTTGAGACACTGAATAATTATGAATCTTAATGTACCTGTCTTTATCTAAGACCTTACACGTTTCATTACTTTTGTAGTTTCTGTGCTCTTTTTTTTTTTCTTTTTTTTTTTTCTTTGTAGTGGTGGTGAAGAGATCAGCAAAATTTAGCAGTAGATTTGACATTTCATGTAGGGAGACCTAAAAATCTGACCAGAAGAAGCCTATCCAGAAATCCCTAGCAAAAGAAAAGCTGCTGGGTCCACAAGATGTCTGAAAATGGTGTTAGTTGTTTAGCTTTCTATGTGCTAGTAAATAATACTTCCCCAATCTCCTGCAATGTCTGTCATTCATTGTTTTATAGCTCTGTGTTGTATTCTACTTCAGGTATTTTTTTACATTGAAAATCCTGGTTTGCTTAATATTTCTAGATTGCAAAGACGTTTTATACTATATTGCTGTATCTTTGTCAGACAGTTTTCAAGTTGCTGTCACATACCTGCTTAATATATAATGTCATTTTGGTGCTTTCTGTTTTGCTTGTTCTCTACTTCAAGTAGTTCCTAAAAACCTCTTTGTTTTTTTGGCCATGATTGAGTTCAGAACAGATGCTTGCATCAAACAGTTTACAAGATTTCAAAATTCCTGAATGGTGGTAGTGGATTTACAACCCATTTCAGAGGGGGTGTGTGGTGAGGATGATTTTGTCTGTGTGCTGTGATACTTTTTACTGTGATTCTATACTTTACATTTGCTGATGCTATTCATTTTCCATTTTACTGCCAAATCATTTTGTATCATCAGATCCTTGTACAGCTTTTCATAGCCGGTCTTTATTTTTACAAGCTACCAGATTTCATGTTATCATAACATGGTGTCAGTTCTCTATATTCTGCATTTTCTTCAATATGGCATTTATGAAGTTAAGAAATAGCATAGATCAGACTAGATTCCCCTAGTGTCCACTGATCATTTTCTTCCCAACTCATCTTTCTTTCCTATTCTTTAATAAATTACTAATCCATAAAGGCACATTCCTGCTGTCATATATCAGCGTGGTTTGTTTAACTTTTTTTCTTTCAGTGATTTTCAACAAAAATTTGATGAAAGTGCAAGCGCATGTATCAATCATACCATCCTTATCAATACATAAACTGATCCCTTTGAAGACTTCTAATAAATTTGTGAGATCTGTCTTCCCTCTGAAAAAACAAGGCATCTTTTAGTGATCATATAATTACCCGCTTGGTTGCTTATACTGATTTTTAAAATAATTTCTACTGATTTTTACATTTATTTGTATGTGGGTGCCCAGACCTGACTTAAAGCCCTTTAAAACATACTCCTGCATCTGCCACTTTCTGTTTCTCTGGTAATTAAGTACATTTCCTTGATGGGATAGACATTGTAGCTTACAGGTGAGCAATTTTATATAGCATTTCCTTGTGGAAAAATACTAACGGAACTTAGTGGATTTCTTCTGTTCATTTTATATGTTAACTCAGTATTTCAATTCAAAATGCTTTCTCACCTGTTCCTCCAAAAGAAAGAGCTTAGAGCTGGAAGTAACCTAAGCTGTATCCTGCTTGGTTCTGATGCAAAGAATCAATTTAACATCTCAGATATGGCCTTGTCTTCTTCAAGGCGGTCTTGCAGACTTTTTCTCAGGTTTTCTTCCTTCACATGTTTAAAAAGGTATTTATTGCTAGCTTTCATGCAGTATATCAAATGACTTACTATTTTTTTGAGTTGTACGTTATGCTGTTATTCTGTAATTACAGAGCTCATCCTGATTTAGATTTTCATAATTTAATTGTGACTTCTTCTTTAAAAGGAAGTCTTTCTACTTCAAAGAACTTCTTTTATTCTCTCATTTTTACCAGATTCTTTTTTTCTTTCCTTTTAAATAAATTTGTTTTCAGAGTAAGTGACACGTATTTAATTTGAATCTCTAATATGATTACTTTAAAATACCTCTATGGTGCTGTTACCTGAAAACTAGGACTTATTAGTTAGAAATTAAAAGTGTTTCCTCTTTTTGAAATTAAGCTTTGCCTTAAAGGAATATTTTTTCCCTCTGTGTGTGTAGTGCTGCAATTGGATGTGTTGAATTTCAGTGTAGTGTGGCCAGTGTTGCAGAGTAGCTCAATAGCAGTGTTTTCATCCTGAGTGCTGCTTGTCTAAAGCAAGCATTGTGTCTGCATGGTGGGTACCTTGCCCACCAGCTCCAGCAATTGTGCATTTCTATTTTCTAAATTTTAGTGTTTAGGTCACTATGACAGTTACCCTCTCTATTCAAAGGCAACAGAGATCTCACTCGTTTTCTCTAGTCATGGATCTCTTCTTACTGCCTTATCTACCATTGTGTGAAATAACATTGCCTCATCATGCTCTTGATCACCCAGATCTAACACTCTAATGTGGAAGAATTTCAATCCACATAGATATTGGGATGATCAGTCCTAACTCATTGTTCTTAGTGAGTTCTAACCTTTCTTTAAGGCATAGCACCTTTCTTTTATCAGTGTTTCCCACTCCATTCTTACATAATTTGTACCCTGCAACTGCACTGCCTTCTTCATTGGCTTTCCACTAATATGTCGTCTGGGATGTATTTTCAAGTACACAGGGCATTCACCCAAGTTAGTTAGACTTCCAGAATTAGCACGTGTACATTTAACATAACCCTAGAGACCTGTATTGACATGTTTTGCTTAAATGGGACTTGATTTCCTGAGACCGTACATTACTGGTTTAAAATGTGTGCATTTTGTCCATTTCTGTCCTGTTCTGTAATCAAGAATAATGAATTTTGCTTAATTCATTCCTCAGTAAGTTATATGAACACCAACACAGAGGGAAATTGGACTCTCTGAAAATGCCAATCTGACACTCTCCAAGGATATCATATAATAAAATAACTGGAAGCCTACAGAATTGTTGCATATTCTTTTAGTCATAATGTATTTTTTTAGTGGTGCTTTAAATAACTGTTATCTTAATGTTGTGTTTTCTGTGCATGGGCACTGTTTCAGGTGTTCATTAATGCTATACTGCAGAAACCTGATGAGTTCAAACATGCGTGTGACTACATAGTATTGATGCAGATGCAGTTGAGGGCATATCAGTGTCCTTCTTTATTAGAAGTTAAATTTGTATATTTGAGCAGTCTTCTTCCGTTTGGCAGAAAATGAACTCATCTTTTCTAAGACTGAACAGTGAACATATGTCTTAGCACAGCTTATTATGCTGGCCTCACAGTATGCAGAAGTTTTGAAAGGAAATCCTGTAATAGGTTAATTTTCTTCTCTGTGGGTTGCATTGTCTAAAACGCTTATTTCTTCCTTCCCTTCTTTGTTACCTTTCAAGGTGTAGCTACTCATACTGCTTTCAGGAAAAGAATGTTAAACACAATGTCTTCATCTTAATATTGTCAAAAAATGTTAGGTGTTTCTATTTCTTGTCAAAAGGAAAGCTCTTTCATGGATCCAACTCATGGGTCCTTTCTTTCATTTACTATCATGAGATTAAAAAGAATAAAAGAGCCCTGTATGCTAGATTTCACACCTCAGGAGACGGGCTTATTAAGCAGCTACTGATACACACACACACTCCCACCCACTCCTTTTTTTCTGTATTTAAATAGGAAATATTGGTACCATTGGGAGAGACTCCTAAGATTTCTAGTGTTTAAGTGTTTGCCTGGTTATGATTTAGGGGAAAACTGTACGGAAGTGAAAGGAGAAAGGGCAGCTTACAAGATGTGTGCTAAAAGAACACTCTGGGAACGCAAACTATGCAATTAGTATTAAGAGGCATTATACTAAAATTATTGACATGGTATTTTAAGATATCATTCTAATTTTTCCTTCACTTAAACCTATTCTCTTCACTTAAGCCATAGGTCTAATGTGATCTCTTTAAAAAAGTATCCATTAAGGTAAATGTTGGGCTGTAGGTTCATACAGAAAAAAACTAGATTTCTTAATGTTCTTACATTTCTGAAATGGTGTGTGAGGCTCCTGAACCTCGTGCCACAGAGTGCAAGGCTTAGGAATATTTTCACACCTCATTCTTTGTACCTTGCCTAAATGGAGGTGTACAGCAGGGGATGACAACTAGCAGTCTTGCCTTCCTATTGGCAATCTATTACACCTACTTAAAAAGTGGTGATTTTTTTTCAATAAATCAGTGTCACATATCTTGCTGTTAGAGGGTGTGAAGACATAGTTTCTCTAAGATGAACCTCCATGGGGAAAGAACAAGAATGGAGCTCCTATCGAAGGTCCTAGAGACAGTCCAGCATAATGCAACCCATTTTACGTATTTACAGAAACCTCTGTTGTGTAGAAACTCCTCTTGTTGCAGGAAACGATTTCCATGTTCTTTCCCTTATGCTTAGCAACACAGTGATCTTATTCATTTTGAAATAAGTTTCTTACAAGACCTGGAACTTGCAACTTGCTGAGCAGTTCCCGTCCTCTTTCTATTTTCAAAACAAAAGTTATGGATCAATTTTTATTTATGGCCTAATGTGGTCTTGGACCTGCCAAATCTATCAGGATTTCATTTAATGTCCTACCATAAAAACAGTTACAGGCCTTTTGCATATACAGGCAAAATTTACACCTCAGAGTCAGAATGTGAAACCACCTCCTTCTTGGATCACTAACAGAAAGTTACTTTATTTGTGCTGTAGTTTAGAGAACATTGTGAGCTTCAAAGCCTACTGATGATGATTTTTTGGTGTGGTTGGAAACTTAATGGGCAGACATGCATTTGGAAAACTTTGCAGATATGCCTGCAGAGATGTTGCAAAAGCTTGTCTTACTCTATTTCGGGAGGAAGAGAAGTGGTTTCTTTAAGTTGCTTTAGTGTCCTGAAGATTAACTTAATGTGGTTCAACGATGGACCCAAATATGAAAGTGGAATGACAAGACTCAAATATAGGATGCTGCAAGTATTACAGTAATGGTCTTGTAGGAGGAAGCTATGTCAATTAGATTTAACCCTCCTGTGGTAAGAGAGAGGTCTGTGTGACTCACTAGGCCAAGACTATGGCAGATGCACACGAACATGGTTTCACTGCCCTGCAGGGTGCGGTAATGTTTTATACCGATACAGGGTGTAACTCATGGTGTATCAACACAGCAGAATTTGCAGTTTAACAAGGCATGGTTGAAAAAGTCTACAGAACTATATGGGCAAAAACATGTAATTTTTTTTCCTAATTTGCAATTACCTGGTGTTTTTGTAAGCACAGTATATCAAACCTTAGAAACAATCACTGCTGTTAGTATTTTTTGTAGCCTTATGTTTGTGTACTTTATGATGATGGTATTGCTGAGAGAAGAACTTGAGCAAGGTAAACTGCACAGTGAGATCAGTCTGCAGTGCCTTTTTATGATGTAAACTTTATCTTGGCTATGATGTCAATGTTCTCCTATTCAAAGGAGAAAAAAATACAGAATTGTAGAATAGTTTGGGTTGGAAGGGACCTTTAAAGGTCATCTAGTCCAACCCCCCTGCAATAAGCAGGGGCATTTCAACTACGTCAGGGTGCTCAGAGCCCCATCTAACCTGACCCTGAACGTTTCCAAGGACAGGGCATCTACCACCTCTATGAGCAATCTGTTCCAGTGTTTCACCACGCTCATGGTAAAAAAAAAATATTCTTTGTATTATCTAGTCTGAATCTGCCCTCTTAGTTTAAAACCATTCCTTCTTGTCCTATTGCAGCAGGCCCTGCTAAAAAAGTCTGCTTCCATCTTTCTTATAAGCCCTGTTCAAGCATTGAAAGGCTTAAGGTCTCCCTGGCGCCTTCTATTATACCCCAACTCTCTCAGCCTTCCCTTACAGAAGAGGTGTCCCATTCCTCTGATAATTTTTGTGGCTCTCCTCTGGACCCACTCCAACAGGCTCACAGCTTTCCTGTGCTGAGGGCTCCAGAGATGAGCACAGTACTGCAGGTGGGATCTTACCGGAGCAGAGCAGAGGGGCAGAATCACCTCCCTTAGCCTGCTGGCCATGCTGCTTTTTATGCAGCCCAGGATACGGTTGGCTTTCTGTGCTGCGAGCACACATTGTCAACTCATGTCCAGCTGTTCATCCACCAGGATCCTCAAGTCCTTCTTGGCAGGGCTGCTCTCAATGCCTTCATCCCCCAGCCTGTATTGATATCAGAGGTTGCCCCAACCCAGGTGCAGCACTGTGCAGTTAGCCTTGTTGAACTTCATGAAGTTCACATGGACCCACTCCTTGAGCTTTCCAGGGTCCCCCTGCATGACATCCCATCCCTCAGACGCATCAATCACACCACTCAGCTTGGTGTTGTCTGCAAACAACTGATGGTGCACTCGATTCTGCAGTCTTTTTCATTGATGGAGTTTTTAAACAATACAGAAGGACCCTTGAGGGACACCACTTGCCACTGATATCTCCATCTAGACATGGAGCCATTGACCAATACTCTCTGTATATGGCTATCCAACCAATTCCCCATCCACCGAACGGTCCAGCCATCAAATTGATATCTCCAATACAGAGAGAAGGATGTTATGGGGGACCATGTCAAAGGCCTTGCAGAAGTCCAGATAGATGTCATCTATCGTCTTTCCCTTGTGCACTGACGTAACAGCTGCATCATAGAAGGTTACTAGGTTGGTCAGGCAGAACCTGCTTCTGGTTGAAGCCATGCTGGCTGTCTTGAATCACCTCCCTGTCCTCCATATGCCTTAGTATAGCTTCTAGGACAATCCGTTTCATTATCTTCCGAGCCACAGAGATGAGGCTGGCAGGTCAGTAGTTCCCAGGGTCCTCCTTTCCATCCTTTTTAAAAATGGGTGCAACTTCACCTGACTGCCATGACTTTTCAAATATCATGGAGAAATTCCCTTAGGACTCTTGAGATGCATTGCACCAGGTCCCATACACATATGTATGTTCAGGTTCCTCAGGTGGTCACGTACCTGATCTTTTCTTACAGTGGGAGGGACTTAACTCCTCCAGTCCCCCAAGAGGTGTGGGAGGAAAGGGTACCAGTGAAGACTGAGAAAAAAAGTTGAATACCTCATCCTTCTCCTCATCTGTAGTCACAGTTTGCCAGCCTTGCTTATTGAGGGAGGTGCGCTTTCTTTGACCTTCCTTTTCTGGCTGACATACCTGTAGAAGCCTTTATTATTTCTTCATTGCATCCCTTGCCAAGTTCAGCTCCACCTGTGCCTTGGTCTTCCTGACCCCATCCCTACACAACCGGGCAATGTCCCTATACTCTTCCCAGGATACCTGTCCCTGCTTCCACTGCCCGTGCATTTCCCTCTTGCCCTTTAGTTTCACCAGCAGGTCTTGACTCATCCACGTTGGCCTCTTGCCTTGCTTTCCTGATTTTTCTACACCTGGGGATTGAGAGCTCTTGCACTCTATGGAAAGAATCCTTAAAGATCTGCCAGCTCTGTTCTGCTCCCTTGTCCCTGAGGGCAGTTTCCCTGGGAGTCCTATCGATCAATTTCTTGAATAGCTGGAAGTTTGCTTTCCTAAAATTCAGGGTCCTGACCCATATCCCACAGGACTGCCAACTCCGGCAGTGCATTATCACTTCAGCCCAGGCTGCCTCCAAGCTTAATGTCACCAAATATCTGACTTGCATAGGTGACCAACAGGTCCAGTATTGCATCCCCTCTGGTAGGGCTGTGTACTGTCTGGCTTAAGAAGTTATCCTCAATTATTCCATGAGTCTCCTGGATTGCCTACAGCTTGCCGTGCTACTTTTCCAGCAGATGTCAGGATGGTTGAAGTTGGGCTTCATTGCCACCCACATGGAAGAGCAGTAATGAGTAACAGTCTGAGGGCCATACAAGGCTAGGAAGCTCCCTGATGATGTTTTTAACCTGGCCCCCAGGGAGGCAGCAGGCTTCCCTAAGAGGAGGGTCTGTCTGGCATATTGGAGCCTCTGTTCCCCTCAGAAGGGGGTCACCAACAACAAGAGCCTGCCTTTTTCTTTCTTTTGGAGGTCATTGTGATACTGGAGGTAGGCCTTTCTGACTTCAGCAACACCTCTGGTGTAGATGGACCATGATCCATATGACTGGCCTTCCACATGCAGAGCCTCATACCTGCTGTACAGAGGCACCTGGGAAGGAAAAATGCGCAAGGACAGGGTTCACCTGCTGCCCCAAGTGTGGACTTGCCTCCATTCACTCCTTTCCTTTAAGCCACTGCCTTCAGCCTGGTGGGGGGAGAATACAGGGTCCCCTTGATCTTGATCTTGTTTTTTTTTCTGGTCCCTGTTCCCGTTTCTGCCTCAGGGAGGGCAAAGCACGGTTCCACCAGTCTTTCTCCTGCTCAGTCTCCCTGATGGTCTTTAACTTTTCTACTTCCTCTTGTAGTTCTGCCACAGGCTGAGCAGATTGTCCACCTGGTCATACCTCACACAGCGGTTCTCACTATTGCCATTTGGTTCCAGTGAAAGGCTCTGGCACACCCTGCAGCCCAGGACCTGGATGGCTGCACGTTTTTGTGGGAGCTCTGTCTGGGTTGCCACATCCATTCCGGTGAATGCAGATGACATAGATGTGTGGTGCAGAAGAGGGTATATAGCAAAAAATATGTGTGTATGCATGTGCATTTCAGTGCATTATAAGACACTGGAGGAAATCAAGCCTACCTATTAATCTTCTTCCACAGGATATTACTTTACTGATCCAAATGAAAATGCCGTCAAACTTCATAACAGGGAAATAATGTAAGATAATGAAGCACAATATTCATCTGATGTCACTGTTGCATGGAATAACTAACACCTCTCTGGTGTCATCTTGCTGGATCTGTCTGGCAAGTTATAACCAGAGAAATACCAAGTGTACAGCACTAGCTATTTAAACACACTTTGATGTAGCTAAATACAGGGAAGGTTCCCAGAGTTCCCCAACATTGCCAGACAAAAACACATTCGCTGCATTGTTAATCCCACTAATTTAATGTAAAGCATGAAGGTCTGCATGAGGTTTATGTGGAACAGTTGAAATCTGTGAGTAGAGTTGGCAGTGGAAAGAGCAGTTTCAGTCTGTTGGCTAAGGTTAATCTAGTCAAGGTACTGGGGAAATATTTATCCTTGCTGTGATACAGCTTAAAATACTATCTATATGTAGGATTGCCTTTAAGATAAAGTGCAGAAGGCTGAGCAGAAACAGGAATTAGCTGCTGACTTTTAGCTTAGACTTGTAATTTACGGGTTTAATTTTGCTGCTTCTTGCTTCCATTATTATTAATTTATGTAGCAGTGATGATAATAACAGTGATAATAGCTTCACCTCCAGGTTCTCCAAAGACAGAGCTGACTCTAAAAACTAAAGATGGGGATCAATTCTCCATCACTGAGATGCAACTGTGTGAGATGCAATATCACATATGCATGCAAAGAATGTCTCGGTAGGGTAAGGAAATTGCACTTGTTTCATTGCTGGGAAGAAGAAGGGCAGCCTGCCCAACTACAGATTGGATCAGACACCTGGCTTACATCTGAATGAGTAAACAGAAGAAGATGGGGATCATTTTCTAGTCCTGAGGTCGAGTGATGTAGCTTGTACATTATCCATTTGGTAAATTCTCCTTTCTTCAAAAGAGATCACCATAGCCAAGTTGCCTTGGTCTCTGATGGATAGAATATTTCAGACTTTGCCAAGGTATAGTCTGGCAGACCTTGGAAACAGATTAACGCTAATTCAAGCTGTTTGAAGATCAACTGTCCATTCCAGTGTAGAAAGCCAGCATTTTGGAGGGGCTGCTGACCAAAACAAGAAAATAATTTACAATATTTTAAAGGTAAATTGGAACAGGAGAAAAAGAAAAAAGAAGCACAAAGAATGCAAAAGTTCTGCAGTATTTTGCTTCATTTGCTTTGATCTAAATAAATATGTTTCATTGTCCTGAAGGGACCCAAGAAGCTTCATGTTTTTAATGTCATCGTCATTAAACTGATTTGTTCTGGATTGATAGAGACCTGTTTAAAACAAAATATTACATAGATTTTCTTAATGGATTTTCTTTATTTTTTTTAAATGTTTTCTTTTGCAAAATATTTTTATAGTGTAAAAATTATGGGTTTATTGGAAAATCTGTGAATAGTTCCACTAACTGTTAGCAGAAGGATAATAAACAACATCCTTCATGTAAATGTGGTTTACCTTAGGCAGTCATCTATCTGAGGCTAATGATTTTGTTAACAGTATTTGTTCCTGTATTTGGAAAGTAACTAACCAGAGAGAAAGGTGTACGTTCAGGGTAATGGTGTAGATTAGAAACAAGTAACCTTCCCACTTGAGTACATCATTCAAAGAAGTGATGAAGTAGACCCTGTCACATTACTGCATCTTATCTTCCCTGGACTACCGTGCTGCACAGAGAAACTGCCAGTAGCTCGGAGGTGACTTAACTAATGCTCAGGAGCCCAGGTGGACATTGGATTGCTGAGGCACAGCAGGGAGCCCCTCTATAGGTCACAAATGTAATGCATATTTCCCAGTAGGACTCCTGCTTTATAACCCATACTGCAGCCATTCATTTTAATTCTTATTGTATAGGGAAGTTAAACTACCTCTTTGTAGACCATTTTTTTTTTCTTTTTTTCTTAATTTCCCCCCATTGTGGGTAGAGGAATGAGAAGGGAAGTTGTCACTTTCTCAGATAATACGTTATGGGAGGATAATTTTGACAGGTACCTCTTGTATTCTTTTTCCCCCTGCTCCTCCCTAATAACAGCTCTGACACTGTGCCAGGGGATGTTGGTTTTGAGGTGCTTGTCAAGAATGGGTGTTTCAAAGACAAAAATGTAGCTTCTGTTAGGAAGGAAGAAAAGAAACAATCAGAATAGAGGCTTCTCTTTCTGAAGGTAGGATACGCTTTAGACTAGCTAGAGTCAAAGTGTTCAACCTGGAAGGGAAAACATGAGCCTGGAAACAAGCTCATCAGCTCAGAAGGTTGTTAACCAGAAATGACTGGTTACCTTTTGTCATGAAGACCATGGTGCATTAACAGGAAAGGCAGACATGAAGTAGGAAGAGATGCTCAGAGGCAAGTGATGTCCTAAGAGGACACATCCTGCCCTCCAGCTTCTAGTCACTGGACCAGGCTGGCAGCTGTTTCCTCTTGGGCTCAGACTGAAATCTTAAATCGGTGGAAAAGGCTCCCATTAACTCTCCAGAGCAGGCAAGTTTCTTGTACTTGAAGTAAAAAATTTACTTCATTTTTAGAGATTGAAAGAAAACTGAAAGAAGATTTAACTTGCCTCTTGAGAAAGACAAGGGAGAAAACACAATGCATAGGTTTGTCGTCCATATGTCTAATGTGGCTGCACGGTAGGTGAGAACAAAGTTCTAAACCACAGCTCTTTAAGGAGCTGAGCAGTTCTCCTTGTCATCCTTTCCTTCTCCCTGTGGTCTGACACCCTCTAATAGCAAAAGGATTTTTAAGGCCACATGCTGAAAGAGGGCAAGTCCCAGGGGCTAGCTCTTAATGTGAACCCCTGTGCCGGAGAGCTGCTCTTAACGCACCCACCAAGTCAGGTGGAGCTTTTAGCAGCTCCCAGTATGGATATGGGGCGACTGAGATGACAGCAAAGCCATTTCACTCTGTTTCTTTATGACAAGTTATTAACAGTTCCAGTTTGATGTGCTGGGCAGGACTTCCATTACATCAGCAAAACAACACTTTTCACTGTTGACATGCACAGTATGTGGGAAAGGTGAAATGTAAAAAGAACATTTAGATTTTGAAGTTGTATTTTTTCTTCCACATTTCTTTCTCTCTTGTGCTTTTTTTTGTTACATCTTTGTTTAACCTCTTGTGTGTGTGTGTGCGGGGGGGTTAATGTCCCTTTATATTTTAAAGCCAGGCTGAGATGAAGGGGGGATTTTCTAGAATTGCCTGAACTGACAGTTGCTTTTGTTTCACAGCTGAAACTAAATGGATTTTTTAATTTTCACTGTTACAAAAAGTCACGAAAAGCCCATCCAGGCCCAAGGTGTTGCTAGCAGGCACTGATGCGGTATAATCAGTCTGTGAAAAAAACACGTTGTAGCATCCCATTAAAATCAGAAGCTGCTGAATTTCCATATGGTGCATTTGTGGCTGTATTGTGTCCTTGTCATGGTAGCATTCAGTTTCTTTCCACACATACAAGCAGAGGTGCAGGACCCCTACCATAACTTAGTTCTGACTGGTTTCCCCCAAACCTGAATTTAACACCTACACTCGGTAGCCCTACTGAGTTGCATCCCAGGTAACGCAAACTTGAGCAGAACTGAAATTTTATTGCCTTTGGAGAAGATAAAAACTATGGTTGAGTAAGAGTTTATTTCAACCTAGAAAATGTGAAAAGGTAGGCAGTATTTTCTCTTTCCTGTTTCAGATTTTCATGTTGTTTCTTAGCTGGAAATTCATGTTTTCTTTAAAGTGCATGTACACTCAAATATTTGAGGTGATCCTGGGAGGCATACACCAGGAAGCATGTTCTGTACCACAGTGCTAGCTCCTAGCCTTGTGATCTTTCTTATTCTAGTAAGGAAGTTTAAAAAGGAGAATTATATTGTTTTACTGTAAGTATTACAGTTTTGGGATTTATGACAGGCTTAGCTGCTTTTTATCTCACTTTTTTTCCTTCACTAAGCTGCTGGATAGCTTGAATTAAGTGCGCTCCCGTCCTTATTTCTTTAGGCACTGGAGGCAGCATACTGTGATGTCATGGGTAAGATTTGAAGGTGGAGTGCTCTCTTTTGTGCTTGTATTTCTTTCGGTGAAGGTTGAAATGTTGTACATTGCTAACATCTGTGTTATGTGCCCTCTGCACATTTATAATCTGATATTTTTTTTCCCTCAGCTCAGTTCATCACAGTGACTTTGGCAGAAACGAGTATTCAATACTTCTTAAAATATCTCCCCTAGAAGGCAGTTAACCTCAGGTCTGCCTGCCCACCGTTCAGGACTGATTGTGCTTATGCTGCCGCTTGCATGCTCGTTTTGAACCCATCCCATTACCTGCCTAACAAAGTGGGAGACCAAAATATATTCAGGAGAGTCGTTATAGGAACCGCCTTCTGCAGCTCTGTAAATAAGTTGCCATTTGCTGTGCAGAGTGTGCATGCAGGGGAGGCCGAGATAAAGTCCGGTGTTTGATGCTATCTGTTGAATTGATTAGGCTTTCATGAGCAGACACTTTTCTTGCACCCAATTTCCACTTGACTGTCTAAAGGTGGAGACCAGTCTAAGAGTTTGGCTGCAGGGTATCTAAAGTTTAGCACATCAGATCTTACTGGTATGATCTGGCATAGATCTGAATTAATAAATGAGGTAGAGAAACAAATGTGTGTCTGCAGGGTTATTAAACAAGTGTCATATTTTGCCACATTTGTGCGACATTTTTCTGAACTGCCCTTGAACATCTTTTGTGTTTCCCCTGAATGGGAGTTGTATAAACAGGCCATTCATTGAATTGTTGTTTCTCCTGAGGGAGTCATACATCCAAATTCCCCAAATTCCAGGTAATGACCATGGTTTTGAGATTTAAATTTCTTTTGAAAGTTGTATTTCTCATCTAAATAGGAATTCTATTTTGTTTCACCTCGTTATAACCCATGAACCAGGTGAGTTGAGCATTGGGAAAAGCATTGCATCCTCTGGCTCTTACTCTTCCCTTCAAAGAGGCAGCACTGGGCTGGTCACACCCTGCCTCAAACCAGTGCTGCTGTTCTCACCTCACCTCTTTGCACCAGTGGGGACCTGCCTTTGCTGGCTCATTAAAAAAAGAAGTCATAAAGTATTACTGTGGTGCCATGGTGTGTGTCACAGCAGGGCACCACATAGCCAGGCGTCATGAAACGAGGTTGGTCTGAGAGGCTGCCCTGCCTGTGGCAAGCTGTTAACCTTGCAGTCAATGGCACTAGGGAAAAGCTTGTGCCTTCAAGAAGCTGGTGGCAATATTTGGCGCTAATGGAGCTTTTTGATTTATAAGCCCCATAGAATGCCAGAAGCAGAATTTCCCAGGTAAATCATCAGTCTGTTGTGTTCACAGGGCTTGTAAGAAACCGCAGATTTCAGTGCTAAGATCCCTCCCAGAGCAACTGTGTAGCATGGGAAATGGCATGCTGGTGCTTTGTTTTCTTCGTTAGTTTGTCGTTTTGTTCCTGCAAATTAATCCTTATCAACAACAACTTGTAATAGAGGCTGTTTCTCAAGAGGAAGTATTTCTGCCATTCTCACCAGTAAGTTTACTGTTAATCAATATTTGAACCTCCAGGGCTATGAAATTTGGTACTGCATCCTTGTTTCATCTTCTTTAATGGATGGATTATTTCTGTGTCAGCTGTGGATCTAAGTTTTCAAGTGACCATCCATGGCAATTGGTGTTATTCAATCAATGGTCTACAGCCCACAGGTGGTCCATAAGACATCAGAAGGTGATCTGCACAGCAGTGAGAGTTGGAAGCGAAAATCAAAGCAATCCTAAAGGCATACACAGTGACACCCCACAGTTAACAGCAAACAGTGATGTGCCAGCTGCATGCTAGATCATTTCGTAGGCAAGATTGATGGGCCTGTGGGGTTTTTTTGCCAAAAAAACCCCCAACTTTATTGGGTATTTGGTTATCTGAAAAGCCTGAGAAACACTGCTGTAAGGGCTGTATTAGACTTTTGAAGGGTTTATTTTTACCAATATGACTGTTTCAATGTGGGAAGGATGTTTTTATATATTTGCACATCAGGTTTGGAGCCAACTGATTTGGAGGCTGTATGGTAGGTAATTCTGGCTCTTCCTTGAGGTGTCATGAAAGAAATTATCTAGCACAGATGCTTGCGGGTGGGCATCTGGGTTTGCTTGCGGACAGTGGGGTACAGCCGTCTGTTTTACCTGGCAAACCCACAAAGCTCTGTTGACTGCACAGGCAGACCCTGAAGCATGCTGTGCACACCCTGTGCCTGGAGGCAGAGGACTGCCTCTGTGCGTGTGAGCAGCAGTGATGCTCCCGTGTGCTGTGCTTGGGCATGCAGCTTGCACAAGCTTTGCGAAAAACGGCTTTACAGGTTTGCTCTGCAAGAGAGGTGTCAAGACTCCCCTTACCAACAGTTACAGGTAGTTGTGAACTGCCTCTACAGTTTTCCATCAGCCGTGAGGGCCCACGGATCACAGCATGCCACTGTGTGCCAGTGTGGGCTGCGTTCCTACCTGCTTTCCAAGCAGGAATGTGTGGGCAGCTTAGCACACAGCTGTATTCACAAATCACGAAGTTCCCATTACTTTGTAATTGCAAGGAGATATTTCTAGAGGTGCTGTGCTTTTCAGCTTGGTCTTTCTCCCAAAATGTTCTTTTTTTTTTTATAAACCAAGAAATGATTACCTTGTGGGCCTGTGATGCAATGCACAGTACTGAGAGCCTTGTGTATGAGAGCTTTGTGAGAAAACGCCACCACCGACCCTTATTTCTCACAGTATTGCTGTATTAAAGGCTACTTTTTCTTTTGTATCTTAATTTTCACCTTTCACTTGCATTCTAAGTCACTGTGTTTTAAGCTTTTCTTTGCGATTGGGAGGACTGGGAACTCTTTGCTCCCCCTCTGTTCTTTTTCTTCTTTCTTCCTTATTTCTTTCTTCTCTTATGAAAGGTGAAATTTTTACGTAATCACAAGATTCCACGAAGATGAGCTTTTTAAGAAAACAATCAGAAAACAACAGTCCCCTTTATCCGTCTTGTATATCCTGAGTCTCTTAATAAAAATGTGAGCAGTACCGCAGCTCTGTGAGACTTACCCTCTCCTGACAGTTTCATTACTGAGAAGAACAGGATTTTTCATTTGTAATATAGAAGGAAAAAACCTCTGAAATACTCTGCTGGAATTTGAATTTGGCTCCTATCTGGAGAGCAGCATGAGTAAGCCCAGGACATCTTGAAGTGCTACTTGTGGCACTCCTCAAAACATATCTGAAGGGCAAGACTGCTGAAGTGCTCTATGTGGTTAACTTTGAATTCAGATCAACAAGAATCTCCATACAAAAAAATGTAATTATATAATATAGGTGAATTAGAGAGAGGTTAGTTAAGCATTGCATAATACTTGTAAAAAACAACATATTGCGCATAAAAATTTCAGAAGAAGAGATACAGGACAGAAAAAGCTTTGTGGACAGTTGGGATAGCCAAATTATATACCTTTTCCAGCCTGATAAGCTCCTAATAAAAATAATTTTACAGATCACATGTTTTGAAAGGTGGTGCTTCGCTTCACTGAAGTAACTGGAGTTGTGAGAAATTGTTTCAGTAAATTTGTTCATTTTCAGGGGCAAGCAATGCCGTCAATGAAATACACTTGCAAAGCATGTCTTAGGAATTGAGATATATGCTGTCTTTTGCAATCGTGACTGGGTGGAATATAAGGCTTATTTCATATAAGAGAGTTCGCCCAGGTTAGAGTTTTTAAGGTGAAATGAAATAAGCAATTATATGGTTTCAAAGTATTGTGCCTTAGAAAAGTTCAAGAATATTTTTTATTCAATATAGTTCTAATAAAACAATAGCATGGTACGTTTAGTAAAATAAGACGACACTGAATTTGAAGTTTTACACCATTTTTAATAACATTGGGGAAAAAGTTGGAATGCTTGCATTTAGGTAAAAAACAGTTGCTAATTAGTCCTTTTTTTTTCAGAGTGGAGATGAAACCTCCAATCTCTTTAGCACCTTGTTTGGCCATCGGGAAAAAATTGTAGATCTGTTGTACTGGGATTATTCCAATTTCTGCTTGCAGTTTACAATGTGTAGGTAAATGCTGCCAGCTTTTGAATTCCAGAAGCATTTAAAACTGATACAACTTTTTGTGATGAGATTTTATACTTACAGAGAGAAGGACATCTTTTACAAATATGACCTTACTGTGTAATTTTTTTTTGTGAGTTCGGTGTTTGATTTTCATGTTTTACAAAACTATTAGCTTCAAATTTAAATCCTAGCTGAGTTATTCAAATGTTCTGAAGATTGCAGGAAGCCTATGATATTCCTAGTTTGATATACAGACTAAGGGTGTAAAGATGAATTGAAAAATTTTCAGGCAGGGTCATAGCTTGGATAGTTGTCTAAATGTTTATCTTTGAAATCCTGCAGTCATTCTTCACCCATGAAAGAATTTGCTTTTGTTATGTGATAGTTCTGAGTGGGGCCGTTAATTTTGGCTTGCAGTTGCAGGCTATTAATCAAATAGGCAAGAAAAGAAAACCTTAAATTATTATTGTGTGCAAGCTTTCACTGTCTTGGGTGCAAACATGGCCAAAATGTTGGCTCTCCCATGTACTGACTCAGGTTTTTGTCTCTTCCTGTGTCTTTCTCACTTGAGTTTTTTGTGGCGTATCTAGATCTACACTTTCCTGTTCATTTTTCAGGCACTGGCCAAACCTCGGTGCCTTGTGACTATCTTTTTCTCCTACCCTGAATGCACCAAAGGCTAAACCATCCTTCACTGCACTGAAGGGACGGTGTGTATGTTAGGGGCTGATGGAATATTGTGGTGCACAGGAATATCCTTGGATTGAAGAAATTACATAGCATCTTCTGTAACATCCCCATCTATGGTCTGCTTTTGTAACTCCCTGTATACATCTCTGTGCTATGTGGAGGTGCTCTGCGTGCTGCTGTCTCCCTCCTCTCCCTCCATAAGAGACACAGCACTTAGAAGAAAACTTCAAAATCAATTTATATTATTTTGAGTAATTTATGAGACTGAGTATCAGGGAGAGGGGTAGCAGTTCACAGCCTTAATTCAGAGTGCTGCATTCACCTCTCGGTGCTAAATGTCTCACCAAGGTTCTCTTTCCTTCCAGGTTTTCACAGGGAACAGCAATGCTGATAGTGTGGTTCACCACAAATTTCTGCACTCCATGAAAGCCCGCTTCTTGCGCTTCATCCCTCTGAAGTGGAATGTTGGTGGGCGGATAGGACTGAGAGTTGAGGTCTTCGGCTGCTCCTATAGTAAGTGGCTACATCTTAACCCACATATTTTCAAAGAGCTTATTGTTGATGCTGTCAGTGCTGTGGGAGAGGTCCAGCAGAAGTTTTACAAGTTCAATTGTAATGTGAAATACATAGCCATCATTTATTTTTTCAGTAGTTATTCTTGTCTTTCTGTTCAGGGATGTGCAGGCCCACCTAGCTCAGCTAGTGAAGCTTTTTCAGAGCTGAGCCTACCACAGACTGATTTACTGCTTCTTCCCAGTGCAAAGCAGTCAGATGTTGTAAAAACTCCTGCCCGGCTGGAGGGCACAGAGCTACTTCAGACCCTTTGTAGGGCTTTATTTAGGAATGGTACCACCTTTTGCTTAAATAGTTCATTTTTGGCTTTAAGTCAAATTAAATAGTTGTTGGGGGAAGTGCTGCAGATTATGCAGCTAGTACTTCTATTTGAGGCTCATGACTTCAAAGCTCCAGAAAGCAGAGAACTTGTTTGCTGCTTTAACTGCTTTTGCAGGACTGTTTTCTTTGGCGCTTGTCTTCATAACACATGGTGATGATCCTCTAAGACATGGTCTGCAGCATTTTGTCACATGGGCTTTGGAGCAGCCTATAAACATTGTTGCCTTGGGACATTTCAGCCACATGGTTGCCCTGGTGTACTGCTGCAGATATATGACCTATCACCATGGAAGAGTGCAAGCGTAAAGAAAAAGGACCGATGTTGCTCTCTCGCACTAAACAGAAATAAATCCACAAATGAGGAAACATAAGTCCGGTATTTGTTTCTCAGGTGGCTGTGGGTTTATTTCTGAAATGGTGAAACGTGACTTGAGACACTGCTGGAGAAAGGTGAGATTTTGCTGGGGAGAGTACAAGGGATTAACAGCATTTTACCAGTAAATACAACATGGTATGGCAGAAGTCACCATTGTGTGACACTGCTGTACTTTTACATCTCCCCATTTGGCTCATCCTCATCCACTCCTGCTGGGTGCATGAAAACCTCTTATTTGGGAGACTCCTTCAATTCATCTGAGCAGAATCAGGGTGTCTTAAACATTTTGATTCACACTATACCATTGAACAGAGTGCTCCAGCACTCTTAGTGCCCTCATCAGTACGCTTGGGTCTTAGGATGGATTCACGTGGTTTAACAGGAAGGTCCTTGTTATGGTCTGTGTGTAGCTATGTGTAGATATAATCCATTCATGTTTTTTTAAATGCTGCATTTCCACCTGCTTTGGTGCTCAGGCACTGTGGACTATCATTTGCTTAAGTACAGACCTGCAACAGCCTGGTCTGAATGGAACCATTTCCAGTCCTACTAGTAGACATGGAAACTGAAACCTATGAATCAAAACTGCTCTTGATGACATCATTCCAAAGCAGGTGTTTAATCTGCTTTCAAAGAGCTTTCTTCTATTAATGATGACCAGACCTCTGCAGTGAAGAGTATAGTCCAAACAGATGTGCAACAAACAGAACTTGAACTGAAGGCTGAAACTTTTGTGGCTGAATGTGTTTTGGTGCTAGTCAATGTGAAATACTATATGAACACTCATGTCAGGTGGTGATTGTATCTTCTGTGATACGAAGAAGACTTCAGAGTCACTTGCAGGCTGAATTTCCTTGCACTAATATCATCTAGGTCTTCATCTTTGTCCTGTACCCTGCAGCTCCAAGAAATAAAAATGGTTATGCAGAATTGAGGTATGAGATTGAAGCAAGCTAGAAAAGAAATAAAGGGATTCATAAAAGTTTTACAGAGTGTTGAAATATTCATTCCGTTTATATAAATGTGCCATTCAAATTTCTCTCTGGCAAATTGCATATGCCAAGCAATACCTTCCTACAAGTTTTGCTTGTATAGTTTCACATTCTTGGCTACTGCTAACCCAAGCATTCCAGCACCATACAAAAGATGTTTGATCATTTCTAAAATGTCATCTTTGCTGTTATACTGACACGATATCTGCAGCAGATCCTGAGCTGGTGTACACCTACATAACTGCACTTTGTAATGTTTGACAGCATACAGACTCATCCACCATATTAATTTATGGCACAAGAAATATATCAATAATTTGAAAAGCATTAAAAAAAAAAAAAGATTGTTAGTGACAGGCTGTTGGGCAAACCAGGAAGGAAAACTGAGCTAGAAGAAGAACAAACGTCCCAAATATGCACCATCTCTAAAAGATGACCCTTCATACAAGTGTCTGCGTGTATATGAAAGGAGGGATATGAGTCTGGAAGTAGGAACAGCATTATAGTCACCTACCTGTACCAAAGGCTTCAGCTGATATAATTCATCTGTAACAAGCCTAATTCCAGTTATGCCCAATCCTCTTTAAGTTGCTGGAATGACTTAAAGGATTCTATAGGTAAACAAACCCAGAGTATTTGATCTTAAGTCCACTGAAGTTAAAGAAAGGATTTCCACTGGCATTTTAGATTTGGATCCAACCCTGAAGTATAGTATAAAAAGAGAACATCGGTATGGGGAACACCTATGAGCCAAATCCTGTGCAAATGTACATGTGTGACTGCAGGGTCATTTCTACCAGGTAATGGACCACTGGCTGTCCATTCCATCTTTCAGGCAAATGTTGCCCCAGAAATGCAGCACTTGATCTGAAAACAGAGTTGCTTTAATATTGATATCCAGGGCAGAAAACTGCAGAAGCGAGGTTTTCATTTACAGGCAGGCTGGAGATCCTGTTTGTGTGAGTGGCAGCATTTGTTGGATGGCTGAAACATAAGTCTGGGGACACTGACAGCTTAGGCCATCTGAATTTCATGTGCTGATGCACACCTGCTAAAACCCTGGGACTACTGCCAAACATGCAGCTGAGCACCTTGCTGTGATACATGAGAGCATGCAAAATAGCCTGTGGTTCCTTGGATGGTCTCTGCTCACATCAACTCCTTTTTAACCTTGCGTATTTGAGCAGAAGATGACAGCTATAGGAGAGGTTTGTGGCTTCATTGCTGCTTAAGCATTTTTGTCAAGGCAAAGTTAGGTGAATGTGACACTCTTGTGCCAGTTCAAGGCTCTGATCTCTCATTTTTTGGGTATGACTGTCCTGTGCAACATACTCTGCTGAAGAGGTCCCAGGAACAGAACCTTGCGCTAACTTTTGGCAAATGCAGCTTTCAGTGATGGCTGTTTAGTAGGGAGCATGTGAAAGGCATCCGGTCTTGTAGGTCACCAGATGCTCTGCCAGGACACAGTAACAAAAAATACTGAAGAATCATCTGAGAGATTAACTGCAACATGCAGTGGATGCCAAAGTGGCTAACTTAACATGGGAGTGCACTGCGGTTCGAAATGGCATTCGCTGTTTTTTATTGCTCCTGCTAGAAGTAATCTACTACTATGAATTTACCTCAAAAACTTATCTGTCAAATGAGAGCTTTCTGCTTTGTCCTGTGCCCTCCCCTGCCACCCCTACCCTCCTGCTCTCTTTTCTTTTCACCCTCTAATTCGCTGCTAGTTGACATTGTTTGTCTTGAATATAGAAACACGTTTTTAACAGTAAAGCTGTTGAGTGTGCTTGACCTTACCCATACAGATCGAAGTTCCTGTGCAACAAAGCATTCCAAGGCCATCGGTTCAGCTGGAATTCATAGATAACATGTGCTAATTTTTGTTTACTTTCTTACAAAGAAAGTATGTATTTAAATGAAAATTATTTACATTTATTTGAAATTCCTGTAAAGATTCCACCTCATGTGCTCAGAAGAGGTACTGAAATAGGAAGGAGATGATACTGATCTGAAAACATACGTTGATGTTTCCTGTTCAGAAAAGGATTTATGATGAGTTAAATGGAAATTTCCATGCAGATGTGTAAGGTCTCAGTGTTCCTTTGCAGCAGTGGCTCCAGAAGCAGTGCGATTATCATGGATAACCAGAGCTGCAACAGAGGATGTGCCCAGAGAAATGGCAAATCAAATGCTTTTGATGCTGGGGGGCAGTGAGTGGGGAATGGGTACGTCTTTATATTTGGGAAAAGTCTTGTTAGCTCAGCACATGAAAAAAATCTGCTGACACAATTGCTTTTATAGGATAAGATTTATAGCTTCATTGAAGATGCTGATCATGTTCTGTAACTGGTTAATGGCCCAAAATGCATCAGCAGAATCAGGTGTATGTGCAGTTAACAGGCTGGGAAATCACAGGAGGAACAATGATAGGGTGTGAGACAGGGTATCTTCTGCTTTTGAGAGGTGAGTTATTAATTTGCAGTTCTCATCCGTTGCTGTCATTACTTCAATGAATATGATCTGATATTGTGATTTTTGATTAAATGGTATTTTTACTGGATTTGTTTTTCTCTCTTCCCCCCCCCCCCCCCCCCCATCTTCTTCTCTCCGCTCTTTTGTCTTCCTATGAGATAGAAAAGAATGCATTGCAGAGAACCATCTGATGGTCATTGAGCAGTAGTGTTTGTAACCAACTGCATAAGATAAATACCCAAACAATTGCTTACCAAGAGGCAGATGGAGATTTGTGATACAGCTGCATAGCAGAACAGTCACCTCTGAAGTGCCCATCCACATTCATCCCTTGGACTGAATGTCTGAGAGGGGTATGGAGGGGGAAGTTGGATTGCTTTAGTTTCACTCAAGCCAGTAAAGCATGACTGGCCAGAAGAGACAGCTGCTCAGACCAGGAACAGTCGTTTTTCCTCCTGCAGGGAGTTAAAGCTCCCTGTTTATTGAGGCAAGTGCAAACCCAAAAAAGTTCCTGCCTCAAATTGCAACTGTTTCTAGGGAATATTTTTGTATTTTGGAATAACTTTGCCAAGTGTTTACTTTGCCCAAAATCACTGGGAGAACTGTCTTTGTAAGTATGAATGTATGTCCTCTCTGCTGCTAGGAGCAGATTGCTGCACAAGTAAACTCCATGCTTTCACATTGCTCCCAGTCTGGCTCCTCTCGGCATAGCTGGTCCTACAGGCTAAAACCTGTGGTCACATGCTCCTTTAAAAAAAAAAAATAAAAAAAATCCCCCCCAAAACAATGACAAATGCTGAATTAACCTGATAATCCACCTTCAACTCACTGTCTGTATTTCCACCCACCCCCAAGTGACTTTGATGATTGGATCTGTGTTGGGGAAGGAAATTCAAATGGAATGATGTAACCAGCACCCCTGAGGCCAGAACCTCTATTGAATTTCAAAAACAGCATGATGAATAATTCCTGTTTCATGGGAACTTCATCACCTGTGAGCAGGAGTGTCAATCTCTTTTTTCCCCGATATAGAAGTGATAGGATGAGAGTAAATGGCCTCAAGTTGCACCAGGGGAGGTTTGGATTGGATATTAGGAAAAATCTCTTCACCAAAAGGGTGGTCAAGCATTGGAACAGGCTGCCCATGGAAGTGGTTGAATCACCGTCACTAGAGGGGTTTAAAAGATGTGTAGCTGTGGTACTGAGGGACGTGGTTTAGTGGTGAACTTGGCAGTGCTAGGTTAACGGTTGGACTCGATGATCTTGAAGTTCTTTTTCAAACTAAATAATTTTGTGATTACGTATGTATTCACAACAGAGACATCTGTTTGAATTGTTGGTCTGTGGAGAATAACATGAAAGAAGCAGTTTTTGCCTGATCTCACTTTTGATGAGTTTTATAGCCTTGTTGATGAGGACAGTGTAGAAAAGTACCCAGGCTGAATAAAGTCTATGCGTAAGTAAACCAACAGGCAGTGCAGGACAAAACAACACGTTGTGTTTTAGTTTGTTATTCCTACAGGTTTTTTGAGACTTAGACATTTCTGATCTTTGTTTTCTTGCTGCAAGTGGATTATGGACATACGTGGACTCAATAAACACTAAGCAAACAGGCAGGTTTTCTGGAATGACTGTATTAGAACTGTGCTGTATCTTTCAGTTTTTAATGGGAAGTCAACGATTTGTTGTCACACAAACTGACACTAATGACTTTTGGCTGCCAGTGTTAGCATTCATTTGACATATTTCCACTTTGTTTAGGGCTATTTATTGGCCGATGTACTCACAACCGATAATTAGTGAAGCAGAACTTTTCAGAAACAGGTTTTCCTTTGTGTTATACTCTGTAAATGTCAGTGGTAGAGCTGTTCAAGAAATCAAGAAACTGTGTTATGCTGTGACTTAGTGGAGAGTTAAGAATAAGGACTGAAGTGTGAATTCAGACTGGTTGAAGGCTTGGATCTTAAGAAGAAGAAGAAAAAGGACCACTATTATGACAACATTGAATCATTGCTTTCTTAGGGTATGTTTGGTTTTGAGAGGTAGAAGTGAAACCAAATTTAACTGCAAAATCCACTGGAAATCAGACTGTAGCTTCTTTATAAGCTATTTCCTAATCTCTGCCTGTGTTAAAATGAAACCATTTTTATGACACAATTGCAATTTACTTTAAACAAATTGAAGTATTTAATGTAGCTGGGGAAATTCATAAGAATTAAACTATTAATTTAATTCCCTTTATAGAAACGGGCAGTCAAGGTGTCAATAGAGAGAAAGAAGCTATTCTGAAGGAGCTTTTTCTAAATGTCTAAATCAGAACTAAAAAATAGTAAAAGCAGATGGTGTGAATACTTTTGTATCCATGATACTTCCTAAACTACAACTGTTCGCATATGATGTTAAAGAGCGTGTTATAATTCTGACATCACAGATAAGAAATTGGTCTTACTTTATTCTGGAGTGATTTTTTTCCTAGGGTTGAATTTCTTTGTAGTTTTATTCTCATAAGAAATAATCAATTGCCTTATGATTTGGAATGGAATCTGGTTTGGTGTGACAGAATTTCTTGTAGAATTTAAATTTTGAGCTCCCTGCAAGTTTGTGAGTGTGCCATCAAACTTCTGTAGATACTGTCATACTGACATGCAGAAGCTATCGATGGTAGTTTCCATGGTAAAAAGAGGTCTTTTATTTTACGAGCTTACAATAGTTTTTAATTGCAATCCTCTTTGAATCTTGGTTCAATTTAAAAAAGTAAAAAAAAAAAAAAAAAAGAAGAAGAAAACCCTAATCCCTATTATTTCCCTTTTTAAGGAGGAACAAATGAAACTACCATTAATGCTCAAAAGGATAGAACTCTCAAGGGAACATAGGTGACTTAAATCACCAGCTTCATAATGCAGTTACTGACCTGGAAATCTTGATTATTTTGCATATGGACCTTGCAATTATTTTTCAAAAGAAAATGGAAAACTGATAGCTTTGGATTATCATTAAAACATGTTGTTTGCAAACAAAGATAGTTTATGCTCTTTCTTCTTGGTTACTATGAAGGTATTCTTTGTCTTTATGCATGTATCCCAGTGGTTATGTAGCTTAGTAAACCCTTGTTCAGATGCTTCATTTTCTGGTGGTCTTAAATTTTAGTATTTTTCTTAAAAACAGGAAATATGGATTAACAGGTTTATTATTGGCAAGTAGATATGTCCATAATTTGTGCCAAATTGTCTTTAGATAGAAATAAAATTGAATTCATGTATGACAGTCACATGTTTGAATACAATCTATTAGTTAAAAGTATTTAAAGCTACCTGAAATGCTCTGTTTTTATATATATATATATATATGAAATCTAAAAAAGTTTATGAAAAATACATTTTGCTTTAAATACTACTTTATAAAGCAAAGACAGTACTGCAGGCTGCTGCTGCCAAAGGAAATATTAATTGCAATTGAAGAATTGAAAGCTTGTTTTCTATCACAGTGATTGAGTTTTAGAGGCTGACTGAAGAGGAAAATATGCTTCTAACAGGATTTTCAAAGGTGTGTAATCAGTTTAGATGCCCAGTTGCCATGAAATCCCTTCAAAAGCTTTTTGAATTGATATTTGACTATTCCTGCCAACCTAGTCAATTTGCATGCAGAAACATAGCTGATAAATGCCCATCACAAACAAACAGCCAACCCTCAGAGGGTAAAATGATACTTATTTGGATGCAAAGGTGGATGCAGGCATGGCTGACATGCAGAAACAGCTCAACAGACTGTTGTGACGCTACAAAAAGTGGAGTGAGAACTGTAGTGTTCAAAGTAATGAAACAGCATCCTGGGTGTGTTTGAGACAAACAGCAAATGTGGCAAGGGATGTTCGGCAGATCTGAATATGATGGAAGGCACCTGTTCTGTTCTAAAAAATTCAGTGAGAAAAGAGTCTTTGATGAGAGAGAGGACAAGTCCAGAGGAGTTCTGTTTTTATCTTAGTGTTCCCCTTCCCCAGACAGAGGGAGAGGACTGGAAATGGGTGAAATGTGGTTGCCCAAATGTCACGCATGTCATATGGATGTATGCTTCTGAGAATACCTGGCTCCAAGTGATATTTGGAAAGATTCTGAAAAAATATGGTCCCTCTCCTGATGCTGCCTCTCCTTTTCATTTTGCCATTTTCTTTCTCCCAGAGTCAGATATTGCAGACTTCGATGGCAGAAGCTCACTCCTCTACAGGTTCAATCAGAAACTTATGAGCACATTCAAGGATGTGGTTTCCTTGAAGTTCAAGAGCATGCAGGGGGATGGAGTCTTATTCCATGGAGAAGGACAGCGTGGAGACTATATTACCTTGGAACTGCAGAAAGGAAAACTCTCCTTGCACATCAACCTGGGTAAGGGTAATTAATCCTAATTGGTTCACATATTATTGTAACAAGGATTGTCTAGGTTTGCTTTTATAAATCTATTGTTTATATTAAGTCATATCTAGAAACTCCAGCTGAGAGAAGGTGGGAGGGGAAGCAAAAGAAAATAGACTTGACTGATGTCACACAAGACATGATAGCTGAGCCAAGAAGAGATCTTGATTCTTCTAACTAGTTCTGACCAAGGCTGAGCTGCTGAATGACTACTTTTGAAGTTTTGACCTTTGCTTGATGATGCTTCCAAACAGTGATTTTTTTGAAAAAAACACCACAAAACCAGTTCTGTTTCTTCCCCTTCCTCCTTTTTTATTTTTATTGTTACTATTTTTAAGAAGAGCATTCTCAGGAGGTTTGGTTTGGAGTGCAAACGCTTATTTTTGGTTTGTGTCTTATTTTTTCCATTCCATGATCAGAACTGAGATGAGAATACAGAAATTAAATGAAAACATTTTTGTCAAAACATTGTGCACGTTGGTATTGTTTTGTTTCTGAGATTATTTCAGTTGAAAACTGTGTATATCTGGAAAGCCATCACTGTGTTATTGTGTTGTATCAGAGGGACAAATGAAAGGCTGGCTTAATTTCTTTCCATAGAAGGATGCTTGTTTTTTTTCCTGGTGAATATGCTAAAGCATTTTGATAATGCCAGGAGCTACTGTATTAGGAGTGATCATACCCCCTCCCCCAGCCTTACTGCAAAACCTTCATTAGCTTCAGCTGTGGGTGACCAATGGTACTGGACTCAGCAGTCTCAACTGACTCACATTTCTCATACTGAGGTTTTGAGTTGGCCAGAAGTTTCCACACCTGTATTGCTGTACTTTGGTCAGCACAGGAGCTCCACTTACCTTGTTCAGGTATTTAACTTGGTCTGAAAGCCCCAGCAGCCCATTCGGACAGAAAACTGCAACAAAGCCTCTTCCTCTGTTAACCGTGAGGGTGTGGGCAAGGAGGGGAGAGATTTAAGGTCCAAGTTTTTCACTGCCATTCTCAATCCTAATAACTTTGATGAATTAAGTAATCTGAATCATTGCATGTACTAATGTACATCGCGCTTAGACTGCCAAAGGTGATTTTAATAAAAATGGGAGACGTAGTATCTAATGATGTATAGTATTAACAGGGGCAGATCCCAGACTAGCAGTTCCAAGACACTTAAAGAAATTTGTCTAGAGCAGATAAAGCAGGCAACAGTGCAGTGTCTCAGTCCCCTGTTTATGACTTGGGGAATTGTAAGAAATCATAAACTAGTGGGAGAAAACTGGAGGCACTAAAACAGAATTCATAGGTAAATCTTTTTTGCATTTTTCCCCTAGTGCTTAATTACGTTTGTTTTAAATGTCAGTAACAATTTTCCACAGGTCTTGGATTTCATTTTTACATAAGCTCATTAATTGTTTAGTCTCCAACTAGCATTTCCTTCATTTCTTTCTTTCTTTTTATTTATTTAATGCATCAGAGAGTAGGAATGATAATGCAGCATTTTTCCAGTTTGGTATTTGGATGTTACTTGGACCAAGTAACTACATCACAAGCCTCTGAATGTGAGATTCTTTGACTCCATTGATTTGTTCTCCTCTTACAGATGTTTCATACTAAGATAAGAATATAGTATAGTTAAATATATTCTGTTACTTCTTCCAGAGGAGATGCTGTTGTGAATATGTAGTCTAAGATAAGGGTTTTTTTTTCTTTCAGCAGTAGCCCCAAATGCACAGATTCTAGCCATTTCAAGTCTCCTCTGTGCATTCATATGTCATGGTCAAGGGTTTTGATGTCTGCTCTTGAACCCGCTTGCATCTTCCCTGACAGTTTTGGAGCATGTGTTCTCTCCATTCTGCTGGAATATAAAAAAGGACACACAGTCTCTTTCAATGAGAGGCTCTGAAGTGTTCAGATATATAGCCAGCTGGAAAACAGAAGAGTGCTTGAATTCACCAGGGTTAGGGCCTAAATATTTTTATGACTCTTGATCTAAAGTTTTGGAGATCTAGGCCAGGTGTAAGGATCTGTTTGAGCTGAGCAAAACACTTGCGTTCATGTTACTTCACTGACTTGTGGGGTTTTTTTCTCTGAAAATGGACAGGTGCAATTTCTGGTGAAAATACAAAAAGCACATAGTTGAAACTGTGAAGTCTCAGGAGTGGTCTGTTAATGTGAACAGACAGGAGATTATTGTGCAGCCTGAAGGGAGCTCTTAAAACACCAGGGCCTGGAATGCACAGCAGAGCCAAGGGCACAGGCGCAGTGGTGATCCTCTGTGTGCTGCAGTGGGTGGGTGCAGCAGTGGGACAATCTTCTGGTTTATCACAAGGATTTCAGGGGAAAAAAATGTGTGTGTGCATATACACACACATATATGAATAAGAGGCGAGGCCCAAAGGCTCTCAGGCAAGTTTTGACAAGGGTCTGATTCTGATGGGCAGAGCTCCTGTTTGCACCCAGGAGGACTGTTCTGTGCTCCCCTTGAGTCCCCATGCTTCACTTAAGGGCCTGGGGGTAACCCTGGTGTCTTCTGCCTGTCTCTGCCCCTCCAGGAGACTCCAACCTGCACTTCAGTAACAGCCACACATCCGTCACCCTGGGCAGCCTCCTGGATGATCAGCACTGGCACTCGGTTCTCATAGAGCGCTTCAACAAGCAAGTGAACTTCACGGTGGACAAGCACACCCAACATTTCCGAACGAAGGGCGATTCAGATCACTTGGATATTGATTATGAGGTGTGTGAAGCCTTTTAGGTTATAAGCTGGGAGGTGAGGCTGAGCTGGTATAAAATGAATGTGGTGGAAAACAACCACCCTAAGAGCTGTTTCTTTCCAGCAAAGATCTTTTCTTTATTTAATATTTCCATCCTAGAGAGCTCCTTTCATAGTTAACTGTCTATGTCAGTGCAGCTCTGTATACAACAGTCCCAGGAAATGGCCGGTCTCTGGGCAAATATGCATTGGATTATGCTTACAGTTCAAAGTAAGGCAAGCTTTGAGCTAAATTAAAAAGTATAGCCTGGGTTCTAGTCAAATCTTCAGGGAGAAAATGATCTTAGCTGTAGGGAGAGGTGCTGTGTCATCATCTCCAATGTGATTTTAATGCAAGCATTGAGCACCATCCCTGTATCTGATTGGCATGACCTCTCATGATACCAGCTCTGAGTTGTGCCTCTATCCAGCCACCACTTTTTTGGATTACAGGTGCCCACATAGAGATGAGTAGATAAATACCGTTGTCTTCTCACTAGGAATTAAAGACCCTAAGCATGACTGTCAAGATAAACAGTTCTGACCCAGGTCCCTTCACATATGGGGTTGTGATGCAGAGCATCCTGGTCTAGGAAGCCAGAGCAGCTCCGCCGAGGAAGGACTGAACAGAGGAAACATCCTGCCTGCCCATTAAACTCGAGGCTGGTGTGCTCCCCTGTCATGAGGCCAAGGTGCTACAGAGTGTAGTTTATATCACTCCAGCAGTTCAGTGCTTATGACTGATAGTAAATAATACCTTAAAAACTTTCATATCATCCCCTATCTATATGCAAGGCAGTTCTTCATCTGTTCCCGTCACCAGTGCACACCTGTGTGCAAATTACCCACGTTCATTTTTATCCCCATGCACTTGCGTACTGAATTTTGCTAGCCCACAAGGCACAGGGTCATGCTTGCACAGTCAGAACCATCACCCCGTCTGGATGCACTGAGCTGGCATGGTTTGTTGCTTAAGAGACCACAAGTTTCCCCTCTGCACTTTGAAATAATTTCTCTAGAAAGGATAAATTCCCAGCACACCCAAGGGACAAAAGCAGATGGCTTGGAAGTGTCAGGTGCCTGCTCTCCCTGCTCTCTGTTCCTCTCATGTTCCAGCTGAAATTCCCTTCTTTGTATTTCACAAAGCAGGGTGAAGTGAGTGGTACCTGTACTCTAGTACTGCGGTACCAAATCACAAGCACATTTATTGGGAACAACACATTTGAGCTTTGAGATTCTGGAACAGCTTCAGACCGAACTAGCAAGGGCCAAAGCTGTAACTACTTTCACGGTGGAGTTGAGAAAAGCCAAATGATTGAGTCTTCCATTTTCCTAATTTCAAAATATTAAAATTACTTGCTTCCTACTACAAATTGATGCCAATTAGGGAACGCTCAGGCTCCAATGTAATTTGCAGAACATTTTTCTGGATGTTCCAAAACAGGGAGCATGGTAGAGATCTTCAGCTGATGTAAGTCAGCATCACTGCTGATTCTGTGGCACTCAGTCCTGGCCCCTGGTGCTTAGTTTTCCACACTGTGTTTTCTTTCCATTTTCACTGAGACGATCAGCTGAACGTTACAGCAATACAGTCTATTGAAAGTTTATCTCAGCACACTTTAGGGATGAAAGACCTTACTGAGGGTAATAAACCCATTAGTTTGGTAATTAAAATTATTACCAATCACAAAGGAAACTTTTCTTAATAATGCAGTGGTATAATTGCTATTGATTTTTCTTCTGGTTTTGAAATCCAATACATAGTCCCTAAGCAGGGGACTTAAAGAGAACATGAAAAAACGAAATTCTGGTGTTCTAAGGAAGAACTAATGATTCTTACTGGAAAAAAAACCCAAAACATTGCCAGCACATAAGCGCTCATGCCAATAATGAACCTGCAAGTGATGTAAAGTAGCAGTCTGCTCACTCTTTGTTTCTCTGAAGTGATCAGTTAAATTCAGCTGAGGTGCAAGTTCATTAAGGACTTGTTTTCAAAGAAGTACTTTCAAGGTTGTCCAGGGAGGTTTTATTTGTTTATGTATCCCAGCTTGCTAGGTGGAGTGGGAGGAAAAATAGCCTCCAAATTTCCCTTTACTTTTGTGATACTGAGCTGAGGTGAGCGGGTAGGAATTATGACAGAAAATAAGGCTGCCCAGGTTCCAGCAGCCATCAGCATGTAAGTGTTGCCACACAGCAGTGCATGCCCTTGATGCAGTGGATGCAGCAGGATTGCAGCACAGCTCCCGATGTGCTGGAAGCACTGTGAAGTACGGTGGCTGCAGGATCTGCATTATATCACTCACGATGCTGCTGGCTGCGATGGGAAAAATTAATAAAAACCCAGTGGTACCAACAGTAAGACTTAGCAAAAAAAGCCGGTAGAGTTAATTAGAAATGAGCCATGTCATCTGGAAAATGAAAATAGAATTATATTTTTTTTGAGTTGTGGGGTTTAGGGGTGTGGTTTTTTCCTTTTTTTTTTTTTTTTTTTCTTTTTCTTTTGCCTTCTCTCCGTCTTCTTTCTCCCCTATTATGCTTCAAGGATTATGGAAGCTTTATTTTCTTAGGGTCTTTGTCCTTCCAGGGCTTTCAGCCTTCCAGTTAAGTGATGAGTTGTAATCTGCACAATGCTGATTAGACAACATTACAGCAGAAGTTTTGTTTAAAAGTAAAACCTCAAACTTTCTCCATTACACTGCTCAAGTCCCAAATACCACGTGCGAGTATTGTAAAGACCAAACAACAGTGATATTTAGGGAAAACAGCTGCAAGGTGCAAATGGGGTAGTTCGTGTGTGGGATACTACCCCTCACTGGCTGAAAACAGAACTGTTCAGAGATGTGCTTGGTGAAAAGGGGTGACTCCAGCTTGCAGGTGAACCCGATGCTTTGAGGTTTATTCCTCCATTGCTCAGTGGTTCTGGCCACTGTGGTCTGCTGCTGGGTGACAGCCTCCAGGCCAGTGGGGGCTGTGGGCTGGAGACCATTTAAATGTTATCTTGTGCGTTGGGTGTTCCTGGGTGGGGGGCTGGTGGTGCTATGTTGGTGAAGTGGTGTGTCAAGGCTCTTCACTGCTGTTTCCAAAACAGTGAGCTGTCTGTGACAGCAGCGTTTCTCCAACAGCTGTAATGCTATGCAGCTTGTAGTCTTGTAATGTAATTGGGCAGCCAGATCCTGCTTTGTGTTCTGAGGTGATACTGTTTGTGTGACTTGGTTCTTAGATAATATCCTGGCTGGCTGCATGGTGTGGGGCTTTGCCCTTTTGCTTTTGGGGTGATAACCAAATACCATTTTTATTCTTTCCAAAAGCTCAGTTTCGGAGGGATTCCTGTTCCAGGGAAGCCAGGAACCTTTCAGAGGAAAAATTTCCACGGGTGCATTGAGAACCTTTATTACAACGGAGTCAATATAATTGACCTCGCAAAAAGGCGCAAACCTCAGATCTATACTGTGGTAAGAGACAATAATGTATGCTTTCCTTCTCTACTTCCATGCTGTTGGTGTTCCCAGCTGCACTGAATGAGTGGAATTTAGATTTAGATAGCCATGGGCGTAATTAGCTTGTTAAAATTATATTGCTGAGGCTAACACCAGTCAGCACTGGCTGCTCTGGTAAGAGTTAATGAAAGACATGTGTGGAAATTAATACATTTCACTGACTTTCCAGGTGTATGAGAAATTGTTTGGACAAACTTTTAAATTCCTTTTCCAAGAGTAAAATGTCTCTTTTTGATGGCATAATAGAAGTCATAAAGACATTTTTTTTCTGGTTAACTCAGATAAAATCTTATTTTCTGAACCATTCGCCATCACTGTGGTGGAGTACAGTAGTAGCAAAATTTTATTCTTCTATTTGAGTTGGTATTATAAAGAAGAATAGATGTTTATTTTATTACTGGAAATATTTTTGTTTGTGCTTCCCCTTATATTCAGTGTATTGGCAGTTCTGAGAACCATTGACCTGGTAATAGTGTCTCTAAGTATGGTACAGTAGAGGTAAAGCAAAAGGTTCTATGGTCTTATCCAGCCTGCTAACATAAAACATAAATGTAACATCACACCTAATACAGTCCAAAATTACAGATATATTTAAATATATAATGAGCAAATAAAGAACATTTTATTTTGTAAGAAGAGGGAATAGTACACTCCCATGCAGCTTTGACAAATTGTAAATAATTCAGTTTGCTTATCTTGTGCCTCACTCCTGCACCATGCTTTGATATGTGCCTTTTGGCTAAGGCTGTGTATTTGCAGAATGTAGAGGTGAAACTGCTTTTGGCTCTCATGACATCTTGTGCTTTGTAGTAATGTGTATAAACAGACCGAAGCTAAAACAAAGCAAGCCAAAAGATCACAAGAAGTCCTTCCTTTCCCCACTTTCCCTGCCTAGGGCGAGGCTGAATACACAGGGAATGTCAAAATGGAAAGGTGATGGTTAAGAAGTCCTGCACTTTCTCGCTGGCAGTCAAGACTTGCCTCCAGGATATTCCCTTAGCCTGGGACTGAGAGACTTTGCTTTAATAAGCTCAAATCTGATTGCTCTGACTCAGGACTCTAAGGCAGAGATCTTATGAACTGTGTTAAATTTCTCTTCCCCTCAGATTACTTTCTAAGGGGAGCAAAGAGCCCTGGTCTGCTTCTTAGGACATTAAACAGCTGGTTGTTTTGCCAACTGGGTGATGGGAAGGCCTTCCTAAAGGGGAGAAGAAAAACTTTGTAATGCGCTTTTTCTCTGAAGGCTTTTGTCTGGGTATAGCCTGGCCCCAGGCAATGAAACTCTGTTATCACAATACTTGGTTTAGACAAAACTAGATCTAATCCTGCTCCCTTTGTCAATTTAAGGTAGCAGCGATGTGCCCCCACCTTTCAGTGTCCCTCCCAGAAACAATGATTTTAATGCAATAGTTTTCAAAGGCTGGCTGCTGTACTGCTTTCTGCGAGATGTATGATCTGCTATGTGCTGTGCCTGTGACACTTGCATATGCAAAGTGCATGGAAAGGTTGCCACACTCGCAGTGCCAAATAATCTTAGATGAACATCCTTCTATAGGAACCAGCTCCAGCAGATCTGGTTTTTTTCCAACATCCTTTCCATCGCAGCTATCCATCTCTGGCAACTCTCAGGTACTTCTAGCTTTCACAGGATAATCTCCCTCTCCCGTCTTTCTGCTCTTTCCCACTCCTTAGCAATTTACTTACTCAAATTAAAATGACTTGTTCTTGCTGAATGTAGTTTTTTTGCTTGCCGGATTTCCTCTGCACTAAATGCTTTTACTCAAAGTTCATTGAGGTTTTCAAGCAACAATCTGTATCCCCAGAGAGCTGCAAGCTTCTCTGCTTTGCATTCTTGTAGTTGCTAAGGTGGTCTGGAGTGGAAATGTGATGAAAGGAACATCACAGAAGAATAATTAGAAAATATAGCAGGGACTTGGAATCGCTTCTTCCAACAATGCGTCATATGCTTGTGTTGCCTCCGCACAAGCTGGATATCACCAGAGATGGTTCTGTGTTGTTAGCCTTCAAAATACCTTTATCTCCTAACAAATGACATTTGAGGACAAACCAGTCTGGGATTAGAAAGCCATAAATGCTCAGAGACACTAGGTTTTGCCTCCAAAAGGGAAGCAGACTTCAATACTCAGGCTCCACTTCATTGTCTGTGCCTTTGTGAACGATGACACAGTCAGTGAGCCAAACTTGTGGGTTTTTGTACCGATCAACTTTGGTGTTTTTACTGTTGACATCTTTCACACAAGCAGGAAAATGATACAACAGCTTTGGAGGTATAGATTTCCTCTTATGAAGTAGTTCCTCCTCTATGTAAATAATGGTCCCAAATCAGCTACATTTAAAGTCAGAGGAAGAAACTACAGGTTGTCAATAACAGCATACTGTACTATGTATTGTACTCTTGGGTGATGGCTGTGATTATCATTCTGCCTGTTCTTTTCTGTAGCTCATTTGCAGTTGTCAGACTTGCAATAAATCCCCTTGAGAAGACATCTCAAGATAACGAGGCAGCCTGTCTCTTTGAACTGGAACTTGCCTTCAGAATTCCATTTTTATATTGTGTGATACTTAACCTCTCTACATGGTAGCCCTATCTATTTGGACAAGCTATCTATCTTCCCTCTGGGGTTTCTTCTGTCCCTGATGGCATGTTGTAAGGCTTTTTGTTGTGGTGGGGTTTTTTTATCCCCTAGGTCATTGAGTGTGGAGAAGTGATAGGGCATCTTTTATTTGCTCTCTGAAGGGATTACGGGTTTTAATTGCAAGAGGTTAAGAGAAGTCAAATTTCTGTAATTACCATTGTCACGGTGGTAGGGCTGGACCCTTGGGAAACCTCAGAAAGCACTTTAAAATAATGATCTAAAGATCTACCCTATTTACTAGCTGTCTTCTCAGCACAAAAGAAGTGCAGACTGCCCATTATGCGAAATTGTACAACAGTTACTCAGGCTTCTTGGGCAAGTAGTTAGGAGGAGGAAAATACGCTAGTTGGAGCCACATTTACAAGAAGCACAGAGGGAATTGTCCTTCAAAGAAGGTTATTTGAGCTGTTGCTGTCTGAGATGGTGAAGTCCTTGTTGAAGGATTTTGTGCTTGTTAAGGGTGTATGTAGATGCAGGAGGAGACGGGACAAGTTCTGTGAAGAGAAATCCTTTGAGAATTACTAAATATGTCTGGCTGAGGGAGTAGTTAAGAGAAAAATAGCTATAGTATCCTGAAAATAGCTATAGTATCCTGGCCACCAGTGGTTACCTACTGCTAGATTTAGGTTGCACCCTTAGAAACTGCTCTGATGTCACCTGTGGCCTGGATCTTAAGTCTTCTTGTGTTGCTGATTTGTGATGCCAAAATAAGAAGCTGTCTAGCTGAAGAAATGGAGTGAAGAGGTCATGAAAAGATGCTGTGTTTAATCTTCTCAATGCTTTACCCTGCGTACTCACTGACACTGAGGAACACCCTATCCCCCTTTCCCTTCCAATACCTTTAGGTAATAGGAATTGGAGTAGTAGTTTTATTTAGCAGAGCAAACCCTCCGCTGACTTGAGAGGAGTGTAGGATATTTGTAAGGCAGAAGTTGTCAGCCCCTCAGATATGCTTGAATTTCTACATTGGCCTGCCATATTGGATCTGAGAGTGACAATTCAGCACAGCAAGGGATTTGGTGACATGTAAATGCATAACTGTGGTGCTTCAGGGAAATAACCAACTGCCAGCATCAAAGAGCAGGGAAGGATACCTAGTGACAGGAGAATGTAAACTAATAATTCATTCCCTTTATAGAGAATCTGAACATGCTGTTTTATTAAGCTGATTTGAGATACCTTCATCTTGAGAAGAATTTACCTGTCTATGCATGTCTCGTTCTACTGAAGTGCTAGTGCAAGTCAGCCTGGTGATTTGTGAAGGACCCTACAAAGGTTTGGAGAACCAGGAGTTAAGTGTATCTTCCCCCCCCCCCCCCCCCCTTAGTTTTTGCACTGCAATCAGATTATAGGAATGATAAATAAAAAATGTTGGAACTATTTAGTGACGTTTTACACAATGCTTTACAGGACTAGGTTAACTTTATTAAAAAAAATAAATTTATGCAATTATTTAATGAAAAAATGAGTAGTAAATGCTTATTAAAAAAATAACTCAGTTTGCTGTTCTTTAGATAAGACAGGTGAACTCAGATTCCAGAAATATTTGGTTCCTGTAAAACCAACTTTTTATGGTTTCTTCTATTCCTGCCTGTTTTCTGGGTCTTCAGATGAGTGTCCTTCACATCCTACCTGTGGTGTGGAAAAGTAAGAAAGTCTATATAAATAGTATTCATTTTAAGTTTCTGTTTTATTGTTGCTGAATAGTTTAACAGGATTGTTTTGAAAGAAAGTAAGTGTATCACCTCAATCAAGGTCTTGAAATAAAGTCTATTTAAATGATAGCTTTCCCATTGATTTAAGTTGGCTTTGTCTACTATTCTAAAGACTTTCAGTCTGTAAATATTTAATCCATCATGTAGGTACCACAATAAATTCTCCTATTTTTGATATAAAAGTTTTTGTCTTACAATTTTGATAGTTGTGATGGCCACAAGTGAAGAAAGTCTTTCAGGGAGAGACAGACCATATTTTTTTGTAAGACTAGTTGATACATGCAGAAAAAAATGGCAAGTTTTTGAGCAAACAAGGCCTTTTTGAGAGTCATCAGCCTTCAGCAAATTGGAGGTTAGAAACAGTTGTTCAGAGTTTAATTTATTACATTATCTGGATAGTCAAATTGACTGAATAGGGCAGTTAGCACCTGCTGAGCAGAGGAGGATGTTTCAAGGCAGGAGGTGTTAAAGCTGTTAGTCCCTGTAGGAGAGCAAGAAAGATGGCTAATTATTGTCATAGGAGTTAGCAGGGGATAAGGAAAATAGGGAACATGTAATTTGCTGTAAAGCCAAGGCTTAAATGTCCTTTTTCGTAAGGTCTTATTCCAGTAGGTAAGGTCTTGGGAATTGCTTGGTTACTTGGCTGCCCAGCGTAACAGAAAGGGGCAAACTGACCCCATCATAGTCAAGAGCCTGGAGCAAGTGCAGTTCATACCAACCCTGTAGGCTGGTGCTGTGCTGTGATACACGGATGCCTGGAATTTAAAAAAAGAAAATCTAATAAAGAAAACTAATACATTAAAAAAAAAAAAAAAGCTGGTAAGAATTGCTTTCTGTGTACTTCTTATTTTAAGGTACATGTGGATCTGTTTTCATAATAATAATAATAAATCTCCTTGCTGCTGTGTTTTGTCCCAGGTAATATAACCTAATAAGCTGTAGATCAGTTTGCCTTGAACTGGAACAAAAATTGGTCTTGGATTGTGCAAATTTGCCAGTTTGATCTAAGACATTTATCTTATTCACTTTGGCAAGACGAATTTGAAAGGCTGGCTTCATTCCTGCTTGTTGTTCAAAGCAAGGTGTGTTGGATCTGGCTGAAACCTAGTTACTTTTCCCCATAGCAGCCCTCATGTGCTGCCTTTGTATTGGCAGCTAGAAAGGTGTTTGGTAGCACAGCAGTGTTTTGGCTACTGCTGAGCAGTGCTGGTAGAGCATCAAGGCTGTCTCTGCAACATTCCCCCCTCACCGGTACGCTGGAGGTGGGCAAGATCTTGGGAGGGGACATGGCCAGCACAGCTGACCCAAACTGACCAAAGGCATATTCCATACTATATGGCATCTGCTCAGCAATAAAAACTGAGAGAATGCCTGGGGTGTGTGTGTATATGAGGACAGGCATTTGTTATTGCAGTGTTTGTCTTCTGGAGCAACTGCTATGGGTACTGAAACCCTACGTCCTGGGAAGTGGTTGAACATTCACCTCCTGATGAGAAGTAGAGAACAAATTATTTGTTTGCGTTTGCTTCCATGCTCAACCTTTGCTTCTGCTTTATTAAACTGCCTTTTCCTTGACCCATGAGGGTTTTTTCCATCTTATTTTCTCCTCCCCTGTCCCGCTGAGGAGGGGAGTGATAGAGCAGCTTGGTGGGTACTTGGCATCCAGCCACGGTCCACCCACCACAGAGGGAAAATATTAAGTATTCTGTATTTTTGTGTGTGTGTGTTTTTCCTCCTGTGCTCTTTTCCTCATTTTTCTGTCTCTCTAAGGGAAATGATGTATGGTTTTTCCAAAATAGTTCTATATTTGCTCCCATCTTTTGTCAGCAACTCGTAGCTATTGTACCATATAATGGAACAATAATGTACAGTTACTGTGGGCATCAAAATGGTAAAATCCCATGTTCCACTTCTGGCCAGTGACATAGCTTAGGAGTCTGAGACAAAGAACATCTAGAAATACCTAGCCAAGCATTTCATCCTTAATTCTGTCACAGTTACAGTGTTCAAGGTTTTTTTTCATGCTTTCCTTTTCGTTTAATGCTACGTTTTCCACATAGGAACTTAAACTTAATATAAACAACTTAAATCAATGTGATAAACAATTAACATTTTATTGACATGCTTGATGCCTACAGTGAGTAGGCAGTTCCCTATGACAGGGTTGGTTATCACAAAGATGTGTTAGTTTCAATGAAACTTGGATCAGGAAAGCTTTCAGAGTTCCATCATGAAATTTTGCTTGGAAAAAGAGAAACCCACCTCAGTATAAGAATTTCCCTTAAGGTATGAGCCACGCTATTGCTCACTCAGTGGACTAGTCCTAACTTAAGTAACACCGTGTGCCTTGGTACTCTCACATCCTGTTTGAAGACAGTTTGCACCAGTATTTCAGAAGGTTGGAGCTGGCATCTTGCTTTGATCTGCTTTTCATTCAGTGCTTAGCAATGTCTTGGTTTGAGAAGTACTTGAAATCTATGTGGGTCTGCTGACATCTGTTCTGCTTGAGATAGTTAATTTAAAAACAGGATTTGAAGGGACCTCCCCCATTCTTGAAATCTAATTGCTCAGAGTTGAATCACAATCTTTAATCCTATCCTTTTAAAACTGCATCAGAGGTCATCTCTTTTCCTCTGTTAACTCTCTTTGCAAAGTCTTCCACAACCTCAGTCTCTTCACAGCTAGAAGTAGTCCTCCAGTTTCCAAGCTAGAGACATTCTTTCCAGTTCGTCCACATTTGTATCTCAGCCAGGCCTGGGATTTTAGTCCCTTTACCTGTCATATGAAATCTTTCTTTCTAATTCTCTGCAGAAAACAAGAAATTCTTTTTATTTAATAGTATCCATAGTGATTAATAAGGAAGGTAAATGCCCATTTGATGCTCTAAACTGCAGGTAGAATGAGAGCTCAGAAAATACTTATTTATTGTTCTTACTGTTCAAGTTGTGATCTTGACATGTATCTTTTGGTAGGCTAGATGTTGAGGATCTCAATTCAGCTGGCAGTTTGAATAATTTCCCAAATACATACTACTTTTGATTAATATTCTGTGAGAGCAAAGGGGATGTATGAGAAACTTGTCAACAATTGCCCTGACTGTGGTGTTACAGCAGTTTCCTCTCTTCATTCAGCAGTACATAATACTACATGAAGAAAGGTCAGAAAAGACTGAAGTGATTCATTAAAGTTTTGCAGGTGTCATTGAAGTCCTGCAGAAGTCACTGGAAATACTCCAGTCAGTTTTGGATGAGTCTATGGCTCAGAAGGTCTTCTATGTAATCCACTTTTATCCTCATCACTGAGCAACTGTGTTCTTCCATTCTCTTTTTAATAAGAAAGTCTCTGATTCTTCCTTAAAATGTTGTAACAGGCTGTCTGTCACCTGTTCATTCAACATCTTACTTGAACAAGAACCACTCTGTAACCATACCCTGCTTGTAGAAATCTGGGGTGCTTGCACTCTTGAGACAAGTGTCATGGCAGCCAGTGAACAATTTGCAAATATCTCCATTACATTTCTAGATTCAAAAGGTTTATCTTGTAAGAACAATAAGAACTCTCTTCAAAAGATTTCACTGTTTATTAGGGAAGTCATTAATCAGTCTGGAGATGATAGACTCAATGGAATTCTCAAACACCACATGATAGCTGAAGTTTCCAGCGGCTTGGTAGAGCTGAGAATCTCCTTTATTTTCTCTAGGGATTGGACTCTTCTTATCCCATTTCTTACCCAATGAGCTTTTACTTTTCAGTTAAACTGGGTTCAATTATAAAATCAAGTGTCTGCCAGAAGTCTTGCACGTACCCTTGAGAGTTCCAGAACTGCTGCCAATTAAAGCAAAATGCTCCTGATCAGATGCAGGTTTAGGGGGAGCTCTTTACCTTTCTGACTTAGGCTTGCTAGAGTAATTTGAGAATAACATTCAGAGCAAATATAACAGTTTTTGTAATATGAACCTATGCCACTTCAGTAGTGTTTATTTCTTTATCCAAATTTTCATGTTATTGTCTCTAAGTAGATGGCATTGGTCAGTGTGAGGACATCAGCAGTTATTGTTCGTGTATATTCACTATATAGTCTGGTTTTGCTCTGTAATGCTGCTTAAGATGTTTCCCTCCTAAATGAGTCAGTTGAACTGATTTAAGTTTCCATAGCATCTGTTGGTTTATTTAACATGGTTTTCCAAATCTCCTAGCTAGTTTTTAGCTCTGATTAAAATTAGTTTATGTCCCTTACATCATGGAGATCTCAACTCTTGAATAAAAGTAACAAAAAAATACCTTGTTAAAAGAACGCCCCCAAAAGGCAAGCATGCCTCTTTTCTATCCCCCAGATTTATTTTTAGTCCCAGAACACAGAATACTTCAGCACTGCCTTTATGCGTTCCCACCTGCTTGCTCTTGTGGAAGGTGGGATCGCACCTTCTCTCCTTCAGTGTGGTCCATGAAGAGTCTACAGAGCTTGAAGTCTCACCAGGTGAAGCATGGGAGGAGACTCATAGGTCCTGCCCATGTGTCCCAGCATTGGCTGTGGGGTCAGTCAGTGCTCTTTGCTGCTCCTGTCCCAGTACAAGACTTCTATGCAGAACTTGAATGGCGTGAATTATTAGCTGGTGTGACTGACTGAAGTATTGCTGAATTTTTCAAGGGGTCACAGTAATCCATGAGTTCAGGACTAGTTGCACGTGCTGAGAACACAGACAAAATATATCAAAATCAGGCAGAAAATTGACCTTATATTTGGGCCCACACATATGTATCAGAGGTACTTTGAAATGGTGCTGCTGCAAACAGCTGAAACCATATTGACTATGCAAGGTCTTCACTGCCTCATTTTAAGGTCATCTGAAGGTTTGTTGTGCATTGTAAACATGTTTTTTTCATCTTAACATTCACCTTCTCTGGCACCATTAAGTCAGTCTAGGCATAGCTTATTCTTCTGGTGGGTAAAATCTGCAAAGAGCTTTGAGACAGAAATCCTATCCAAAAGTTGCAAATCTTCCCCTCTACAGTCTTGCATTTTGTTACAGCCTCCCACTGCCAGTGAAGAAAATTAGATACTTGAATGCAGACTCATAATGTTTGAACGTTCCTCCAAGCTTCAGTGTTATATATGTATAAGGTCTTTAAATGTCTTACTGCTTTGTATGGAATTACTTGAATCACTGTAAATGTCTAGAATTGCAAAGAAAATTTGTCATCGGCATTTTAAATGTCTAAACCTTTAAAAAGCTCTAGAGTAAGTTAACTGTATTTGTTTATATCGCTGCAGTTGACAGTTTTCTATAATTTGTCATTAATTCAGATGAAAATGGAGACAGAAATATAACAACAGTAACAAAAAACCCCACACAACCAAACCTATGGCATCTCTTTTATGCAGAAAACTCCCAACAATTAGTAGAAAAGTTTTAAAATTTGAGAGCAAATTTCATCATACTTTCCACCTGACTAATCTTCAGGTGACTTTGGATAAACTTTGGATTATATCTCAAAATTTATTCTAACATGATATACCCATGGATAACCTTTTGCCATTGTTAAATGTGGTATGTAGCATTCTGCGCCTAACAGGGCAAGGAATACAGAAATAACTTGATATAGATATAAATCTATCAAGGGTTGTTTCATTCAGTGATAGCTTGGTCTCTTTCTGGAACTTTTTTTTTTTTTTCCCCTGTTTTAATATAAAGACAAGAAAGACGTTTGAAAGTGATAGGGAACAGTTCCATCAGCTGTCTGAGATTTGAAAGAGGAATTCCCCAAGCACTGTGCAAGTTCCTATACATCCATCAAGTGCTGTTATTATAATTATCCTGTTAGTGAGGTACCAGCTCTGATGAAAAGTGGTACCATGGAGAAAGCCTTTTACCCAGATGTTTTTATCAGATTCCAGTTGGTATTTTACAAAGCAATTTAGTTCAAAGCAACAATCTCCTGGATTGGCTTTGAAAGACGTGGCTGTTTAAATGCGTCCTGGCTTTATACATTGTTACGGTTTTATTACGTGGCTTGATTGACCTGGCTGGCTAATCTACGATGGCTGAACAAAACGGTTGAGTCATTTCTTCTACAAACTACAGTGGTACATGCTGGTACAGATTCTGCTGACTGCTTTGAGAAAATGTGCTGCTTTTCTGGGTAAATAACACCATTGATTTCAGGGCTGGATGACTGAGGTGATCAACTAAGTTTGGCAGTAAGCAGTGTTAGATTTCACCATGCTTGCTGTGTATCTAATGTTTTAATAATTCCTCAAAATATCTGATCAAAAGCATGGGACCTAGCACTGGCAAGGAAATCTCACTTGTTTCATCCCACTATAAGTACTGTATTCAAATTACTATTTCCTTGAGTTTCCTTATGAATTTTGACATAATTTCGGAGTAATTATTTTAAACTATTTGTGATATTATCATCATTAGGTTGACTTTCATTATTTGGAGCAGCACAGGGCTGTGTCACTCAGGGTAAAAGAAAACATAACCAGTACTGCAATTGCAAATTATATTTTGTATATTTGAAATAAACCCAGAAAATTTGCCTCATATTTTGCCCCGTGTACTAGATTTTAGGAGATGAGGGAGATTTTACTTTTAAAATTATCTAACATTGGTGTAAATGGGCAGAAAAAGCACTCTCACTGCATTTTGGCTTATGTAGAATAAATCTAGTCTGCTTGGTAGGATCCCTATGCATTGGAGGATGCTTTGTTTTCTCAATTGCAGCTTGCCTAATTCACACCCCTGTAGTCCCATCGGTGCAGAGCCAACGCAGGACATTTGTATCACATCCCACAGCACGTGAAAGTGCAAGCGGACTTACTGTTCCTTTGGTGCCAGTTCCTGAAATTAGCATAGATCTAAATGAGTTTGATTTTCTTAACATAAAGCTAAACTTTACCTTGAAATGGGAGGTGCTGGGAAACACAAAGCAGGTGTGGCCATGTGGAGGTGGTCTGTCTGGGCTAGCAAATAAGCCCTTCTGCACCTAGTCATGGTCTTGATATGGGACATTTGGAAACATTTAGATTCTAAGAACTGAGGTTTTGATTTTTGATCCCATCCCCGACCCCCCAGTTAGGGTGAAAGTAAAATTTTTAAATCCAATGTGTTTTCCTAGAATGGACGGATACATTTGCTAATGAGTTCCAAAGATTCGTACCTGAATAACAATACCTATTTCAGCCTTGCGGGCCATTAGAAATCCAATTTACTGGATTTGAGCTTATTTAACTATGGATGTTTTGAGATGACCGATAAAAATTGTCATGTTGATTACGTTTGTTTGTTATTATTTGTAGGGGAACGTGACCTTTTCTTGCTCAGAACCACAAATCGTTCCTATCACCTTTGTCAGCACCAGTCGAAGCTACTTGCTACTACCTGGGACTCCTCAAATTGATGGTTTGTCAGTCAGCTTCCAGTTTCGAACATGGAATAAAGACGGCTTACTTCTGTTCACTGAATTGTCTGAAAATTCGGGACCCCTCTTGGTTTACCTCCATGGTGGGAGATTGACACTACTTATTCAGAAAGAGACAGAGAACCCAGTGGAAATCAGTGAAGGTACTTAATCTTTGTTTATTCTCACCTGTCTCCCTTTAAAAAACTAAGGTCCAACCCCACAGGATGAAAGGATGGTGAAATAAGGAAGCACACGATCGTCTTTATCTTTTTAAATTTTCTCTTGCTTCCCAGTGGTAGAGGTGCTCTGTGCAGCTTGAAGTAGATCTATGCATAAAAAGCTGGCATCCTGAGATCTCCAGTCTCAATCTACCTGACAATTAGCTCAGCCTCTGTGTTCTTAAACAATTACAATTATTTTTTTTTTTCAGTCAGGTCACCTGAAGACCTCCCTGTTTCCCATGCTCAGATTGTGCTGAAGTCAGCTGGGAGCCAGCTTAGGTGCTGCACTGTTCCCCAGCCCAAGTCACGGCAGTGTCAGAGCTGATTTTCTTCCCCTAACTGTAGCTTTACACTCACCCTTTATGCTATGCTCAGAAAAGAGGCTGACCACGGGCTTCCTCTCCTCACACCGCTTCACTGTGCTCCTTAGCCAGTTTGCAAGTTGCTTCGTGTACGGCTGATGGGATGCAAGAATGTGAAAGGGTTGCCTCTCTGACTTAAAATTCAGGGGAAATTGCTTGTAAACACTTACCAGAACAGCTACACATTGGCTCCCAGAGACAACAGGGAAACAGTTCAGACTCTGCAACAGAGGCATGACCAGAACAGCCCAGCTGCTATCCCAGTGTGACCTGTATAAGCTGTGCTGGCATCCCAAACTGAAATGTTCTAAGACCGGGGCCCTCTGCACATACTCCACTGCTATGCAGCAGTGCTGGGTGGGAGACTGGGAAATTAATTTTCTGCATAGGTTAAATACCCAGTTTCCAAAGGTGGATGAGTAATAGTGATGGAACTCAGAAGGAACTGAATAATAATAATGATATTTTCAAGAGCAGCTGTTTAAAAATATGTAATATTAAAATATTCCCAGTACTGACTAAAAGAGGGCAGATGTGTCTATTAAAAGAAGCAGAGATAAAATCTGACGGTTGTCAAAGCAGAGCTGTTCCGTATGCGTGTTTTGTTCCCCTTTATGATAGAAAATGAGGCAGCCGTGCATCTATCCTTATTCATGTAGATTGCTACCGCCTTAGCTTGCTGCTATTGAATGCTGTAAACTGAGTTTCCAGCCTTTATTGCAGTCCTAATTAAATTGTCGACAATGCTGAGACAATGTCAATATTTGGTTGGTGTATTTGTTTTTATGTAGTTCTGAAATCATGAACCCGAGCCCAGCCTTTGGTGCTATCCAAAACATTTCTAAACTGCCTACTTGCAATTTCTGCATATTTTCCATGTGTAAGTGCCATGTTCTGCAGATGTCAGGTACTCACAATAAACTCATGCTTGCTCAAGAATGGACCTATTTTTGCCCCAAATGGGACCTGTTTTGTTTTGACATCTTTTCAAACTTCAGCAGCATATTTCACTTCAAAATGGACTTGTTCTAGTGAAAAATTACCCATTTCTGCTGGGAAACCAGCCTCTTATTCTATGGAAATTGTACATGCGTTAACAGCCATTACTGTGGAAATTGTCTCATTTTCAAATTCATAATGAAATGGCTTTTCATACGTGTAACACCCACAATTTTTTTATTTTGTTTTGAACTGTTCTCACACCTCTTTGTGTCACTAAGTGCTCGTTTGTTTCTTCTGAAAGCTACATCAATGAAAAATATTCCATTAGGGAGGGGAGTAAACACTAGTTGTCTGTGCTCGATCTCAGTGACTCCAGCCTGACAGTAGAGTATTTTGAACTGTAATTAGGTTACTTTTGATCTGCACCACTGTGTGTGAGCTCAGAAGCTTGCCCGCTGATTTTCATGGCTGTCAGAATGGATGTGGGGTTTCTTTGTAGCTATGTGGTGTTATTTCAAAAGCCATGAGATGCAACACTGATTTTCAGAATAAGGAAACAGAGAGATTATTTCCCACTTTGCACAAGTGTCGAGAAGAGAAAGAGGCTACCCAGTACTATAATCTCTCACAGCTTCATAGGTTCCTGGTCAGAGCAACAATTGCAGCTCTCACAAGACCCATGACAAAATCCAATATAGAAGGGCTTTGGTACATCCATCAGTAAGACTGTGTGCTAACCTAGTGCTGAAGGGCTTTAAGAAACACAAATCCTACTGATACCCACTGGAGTTTGTCATGTTTCATATTGGAGCCTGAGACAGGGTACGACCATCTCACTGAACCTAATCCTCTGCAGTCTCAGGCATGTGTTTAGTACCAGAAGCTCAACAGAGATCTTTGCACGCTCCCATGAGCCACAAGCATTTCCCAACAGACTGAAGATGGACAGACATAAATACCCACAACACGGTAGTAATGTGCTGCCAGAAAGGTGAAGGGACTGGACAGCTCCATGAGTGCCTGTGGTATCAGAAGCAATTAGCTTAAAATATGAGGTCACCTACTTAAATCTCTCAAAACCTTTCAATTTCTTGGGCCTTTTCTTCTATCTGGTTTGTTTCCAGAAGTGAGTTCTTTTCAGCTGGCGGTTCTGCATTTTTGGGGATCAGCTGCACATTTGTGGTCACTAGCTGGAAGCAAAAGGAGGTTTGAAGAACATGGTTGTCTCCCGCACCTCTTTTTTTCACTTTTTATACTTGTTTTTTGCCAGGCACCAACCTCCACGATGGGCTTTGGCATTCTGTTAACATCAATGCTAGAAGACATCGCATTACCCTGACACTGGATAACAACGCTGCCACTGCTAGCCATGCAACCACTGTCTCAAGGATCTACTCTGGAAACAGCTACTATTTTGGAGGTAGGTTGATTCAGACAGATGCAGGACAGGTTTTCTTAATGAAGACCTTCAGGTGCTCACCATTGAAGTCTCCCCATGTGCACAGTTTTTGCAGCCAAGAGTGTATGTTATACTAACTGATTTTAGGCCCCCTGTTGAGCTGCAGAGCACTTGTGGGAAGATGGAAGAGTCTTCTTGGTCAGTCCTTAAGAGGGAGAAAGGTCAGAACCCCTAACAGTAGCCAATGTGTACCTGCATCTAGCTGACAAAACATACAAAAGCTACATAGCTGTATTAGCCACAAGGGTTTTCTTTCTAGTTAAAAATCCCGAGGACTACTAGTATTATTGATATTCCTGTAAATATCACTGTCCTCAGTAACTTTAAACTTCAGAGCTTAATTGACATACAGCTCAGATCTACAAAGGTATTTAGATACTGTGCTCATGGAAATGAATGTAAGCTCTGCTCAATTTTGAAAAGGGAAAGAACAGTCTTGAAAAATACTACCTTCTGTTTTCTGGAGTGCAAGCATTAATTTAGGAAAAGGAAGTGTCATCAACTGTCTTTTTACCTATTTCTGTGCACTGCTTACTGTAGTGAGGCTGTGATGTTGATGAACCCTCTGCGCTGCCCTATACAGCACTACGTGAGGATGCACAGGAGGCTTTGGATCTTAGAGCTGACCAAATACTGAGAAAGCTCAGATATAAATGGTTTTCTTGCTTGCTGTCCACAGGATTTCATCCTTTTACTCTGTGTGTTGCTGCAGCAGAAGAATTTAACCCATTTGCACCGTTTTTTTTATGGGAGTCAGTTGCTATCAGCTGTGGAGTATAAATAAGATGGGAACCCCCCCCATTCTGTTTTCGCTTAACACATGTGAAAACCTCATACTCTGATATTTCCAGTTGCTGAGTGCACTTCACTTTTTCTTTTTATTTCCCGCCCCCCCCCCCCGTCTCCTTACTGAAGGATTTATAACACAAGATGTTGCACGGCACAAGGAGTGAGAACTGAATAGTGAGCCTCTGAGTTCTTGCATCAGGAAATCCCAGCAGAAATAGATGAAAATTCCAATATTCTTCTCTGCCTCTTCTCTTTTTCCCACAGGGTGCCCTGACAATTTCACTGATTCCCAATGTTTAAATCCCATTACTGCTTTTCAAGGCTGTATGAGGCTCATCTTTATTGATAACCAGCCCAAGGACCTCATTTTAGTTCAGCAAGGCTCCCTGGGGAATTTTAGTGATTTACACATTGATCTGTGTGGCATCAAAGACAGGTAATTATTGTTTCTTTTTTCATGTATTTGTTCTTTTTTCATCCTAGTGCTTTATAAATACAGGTTGTATTAAGTGAAAATTGTAATCTGCCAACATTACAGATATTAGGCATAATAGAACTACTAATAGAAAATATTACAGCAAAGGTAGGACTGGAGGGGAAATGGTTTCAATTACATGATGCTCTCTTCACGTTGACTTGCGGGAAATAGAGTATGCAAATTCAATCAAATTACAGATTGGTGAAAGGATTAAATTTTATGCATAAACAACATTTGATTGCTTTGAAGTTTTAAAGGGAAATGAAAGAGAAAAAAATTATTTGATTCATCAGAACATGTCATCCCCTTAATATATTAGCTGGTTTTGCTTAAGTAGATCATTTACAGTTTTTCTTGTTAGTCATTAGAGCACAGCACATTTATAATACAGATATGGTACACCTCATGCGACATACTGGCCATTCAGTAGGACAATATAATGATGAAATGTCTGTATCTACCAGAGACACATTTCAGTTTAACTACTGCTCTGAATCCCTCCTAAGCTGAAACCTGACAGGAAACCCAGATTTTCTCATAAAGAATAGAGAGGAAATAAGAAACCAATTATTTTTTTTTTAAGTATTTCCTAATTTCTCCTTTGCTTCCTATGGATTTTTAGTGTCTAAATGTTACTGAATTATTTCTACAACTATGTACTTTGAAGTTAATACATGGAATAATAGGCTTTGATGTTATTTTATTTTATTTTTTTCAGTCTAGCAAAGTTCTGAAAAATACTGCTGGAAATTTCATGTGCTTCAAATAGTTAAGGGGGTAGTAAAGGATGCTTTGGAAATGCGTTAGGAGCTTAAGCATTTAACATGATTTTTTCAGACATTGCTTAGGGAGGTAGAGCTGAAGGCTGATCTCCATTATTGCTTACTGCAGGAGGAATCAGGCTGCTGGAGCTGCAGTCCTTTGAAAAGTGGGCAAAAGCTCTGTTATGTGAGACCTTTGTGCTCACCTTTGTATGTTCATGTTTGTTAACTTATACAGAGAAAATGCTGACTCTGCTGATCAAATCTGTTTCCATGTTGAACGATGACTGAATTCAGGGGGATACGAATTTCACACCTGGTGTGCCTGAAATGGTAGATGGAATTAACAAGATGCAGCTGACTTAACAGAAGGAAGGAAAATATAAATTTTCCTGAGAATTAAGAGAAAGTATTTTGTTGTTTTCTTGGAAAAAGATTTTTTAAGATTGAGTGGACCATTCAAAGGCAACTTGTATGTTTGTGTATTGAAACAGAAGAGAACTCTTCTGTTCTGATGTAGAGGTGCTGTGGGATGTCTCCAGTGCCTTCATTGTCACCAAGTCCGGGATGCAGTGGGCATCTGTGGTACTACTGTGAGTGTCTTGCTTACCTTCAGTATCCCAAGGATGACCACCCTCAGTCTGTGCTCATCCCACACAATCATTCAGGCCAAGGATCCAAACGTAGTAAGAATGATGGCACTTAACATAATCATTACCTTGAATATATCACACATGTAAACAAAAGTTACATGTGAACTAGTGAAGATGAAAGTACCATCTTCCAATGAGGGTCTCTGGACAGCCTTAAATTTATGTGTCTGTACTATATGATATAGGTAGATCTATAGTAGGTATGACCTATAGTAGATCGTATTGCAGATGTGATATACCTAGATCATAAGGTAGATTTGATCACAAAACCAAGGCAGACTTAAAAGAAGGGGGAAAAAAAGGATTTGATTTACAATTGCCAAAAGTGATTCTCTTACGGCTGGATTTAGTGTATGAATGGAGGTGCCCTGAAGGGGGAGAGAGAAGCCTGTGGTGTGGGAAGGTGTTGGGCTGAAGTTCAGAAATTCCCCACATCACAGAAGGGTGCAAGCCTCACTGGAGCCATGGAGATTGCAGCCTTCTCATTGAGTGAAACACCCAGCGCCCTCTCCCCCCGCCTGGCAATTCCAGTAACTGCTGAATTTGTTTTGCAGGGAATAAGAAAGGATTTTTTTTTTCTAAATCATATTACACATTTTACACATCTGGGGCACAATTTTGAGAGAGGCTAAATTTACAGAACTGATTTCAGGAAGTTAAAAAAGTTGTTCAAAAATTCACAGGATGAAGTACTGCTGGTGCAGTACAGAACTCAAGAATAGTCATAGCAGCTAGGGACAGCTGGAAAGAGGGATGAAATTCAAAGAAAATAAATAAGGAAAATACAGACAAGAGCAAATCCTTGGTGTTATTTTATCAACACAATTATTTCTAAGCCTGGGGGTGAGCTGGGGAAAGGCTGAACAACAAAGTATTCATGGAGTCTGTTACCATTTTTGAAAATTCTAGGTTCTGCAAGCCTATATTACGGCATAATTGGTTACTACAAACTATAGATGGAAAGTTCGGGAGAATAAGAGGTTTGAATTCAAATCTAAAGACTGCATTGCACTGTAGTCTGCATGGCATATGCTTGAGTTTGTTTTCAAATCTTGTGCAAATTGGTTCATTGCACAAAATGTCAGACCCTTCCTGTCACTGTAAGTTCAGCTAGTCACGGTAGCTGACCTAGTGCTCTGTACCACAGCAGCTCTGGGCTGTAGGAAAGTTGGGATCTGGCTCCAGGCGTACAGTATCCAGCTGCTCATTCTCTCTATATAAGGAGTGTTAAAACTGTGTAAAAGCATCTTCTTCAAGAAATGTGGTCTTTCCTTTCTTAATTATAAGATTTATTGCTGTGTAAACTGTAAAGTACGTGTTTTTGTAATTTTAGTGCATGTGGGAATTGTGTACCTTAATTAACATGTAAATGGGACATTTATCTTGGTTATCTAAGCAAAAAAAAAACTCTTTTGAGGAATATGCCTCTATTTAGAAAGTAGTTTAATTGTTACAGGTTTGTAGGCCAAGTTCATTCCAGCCTGGGCTCTGAAAGCGGTGGGTAGGCAGCTCACTACATCTTGTGCCTCCTCTTAAAAAGAGAATTAATGCCTTTGTTTTGAAAGATGATAAACCAGGGCTATTATTGGTGCCAGAAGTATGTTTTCACGAGAAAATCTAGTTGTGTAAGCATATTACAGATACACACACCCCCACCCCCATGATTCCCTGTATAAAGTGACCAGCCTTAATTAATTTAAATGGAGCCATCTGAGGAACTAAGCCTTAATATCTCATTATTTCTCTAGTATTTGGACTATATGTCTGCTCAAGTGAACTTGGCATGAATGCCTTCTGACTCCCTGTATTTGTTATTTCCATCCTTTAGTAGCTATTTATCTGGAAATAAATGCCTTGTCACTAGCTGAGGTATCAGAGTACACACAAAAAATGGCAATGTCCATAGAAATATAAAGAGTTCTGCCTTCTTTCAGTTTGATGTCTGGGGAGACAGTGCTAAGTTAAGGTGCTTTTGGAGACACAAGTGAACTTGACCCTCTTGCTGACCCTGCTTTGAGCAGGCAGCTTTTGCTGGAGACCTCCAGAGGCTCCTTGCAGCCTCAGCGATCCTGTGAATGAGGCCACTCTGTAGCTGCTCTGGTCTTGGCTGAGTGGGATGTGTCTGTGGGGGCTGAGATCAGCAGATAACACACAGCAAACTCATATTTTATGTGCTTTCAGTAGGGCATTGAGACATTGTAGAGTCTGGGGTTGAACACACCAGTATGGGTTGTCCCAATGATGGAAAAAAAGCTAGTTAGCATCATCTGCTATTAAAAGACTGCTTTTTCTAGGCCTCAGCTGCAGTGCCAGCATCATTAATGTTCCTACTGCTGCATATCAAGTTGCTCTGATTTGCCATCCCCTTGTATAGTACCTACATGTTGTCCTTAGGTGACAGATCTGTGCAAAGAGAGGCATCCCCAATCTATTCTTATCAAAGCTATGTCTGCTCCACAAGCCCTGCAAAGTAGTGCTGTATTCCCTTCTTCACCTCCTTCAAGATAAAACTGTTTCTGCAAACTGTTCCTAGTGCCTTGTGGAACAGGAAAGTATAGATTCATAGAATTATTTAGGTTGGAAAAGACCTTTGAGATCATTAAGTCCAACTGTTAACCCAGGACTGCCAAGTCCGTCTCTAAACCATGTCCCTAAGCACTGCTCCTGCATGTTTTCTAAGCACCTCCAGGGATGGTGATTCCACCACCTCCCTGGGCAGTCTGTTCCAGTGCTTAACCACCCTTTCAGTGAAGAATTTTTTCCTAATATCCAACCTAAACCTCCCCTGGTGCAACTTGAGGCCATTTCCTCTTGTCCTGTCACTTGTTATCTGGGAGAAGAGACTGATCCCCACCTTGCTACAACCTCCTTTCAGGTAGTTGGAGAAAGCAATATCCCCCCTGAGTCTCCTCCAGACTAAACAACGCCATTTCCCTCAGCTGCTCCTCATAAGACTTGTACTCTAGACCCTTCACCAGGTTTGTTGCCCTTCTCTGGACATTCTCTAGCAGTTCTACATCCTTCCTGAAGTGAGAGACCCAAAACCAAACCCAGTATTCAAGGTGCAGCCTCACCAGTGCCGAGTACAGGGAGACCATCATTTCCCTTGTTCCACTGGCCATGTTGTTTTGGATAGAAGCCAGGATGCTGTTGGCCGCCTTGGCCACCTGGGCACACTGCTGGCTCACGTTCAGCCGGCTGTCGACCAGCACCCCCAGGCCCTTTTCCTCCAGGCACTCCCAGCCCCCTGCCCCCAGCCCGTAGCGCTGCGGGGGGTTGCTGTGACCCACGGGCAGGACCCGGCACTGAGCCCTGTTGAACCTCATACAACTGACCTGGGCCCATCGGTCCAGCCTGTCCCGATCCTCTGCAGAGCCTCCTGCCCTCTGCACATCAACACTCCCTGCCAGCTTTGTGTTGTCTGCAAATTTGCTGAGGGTGCTCTCAGTCCTCTTGTCCATATCATCGATAAAGATATTAGAAAGAACTGGCCCCAATACTGAGCCAAAAGTGGAATCTGTAGAAGGAAGCATTTTTTCTTGTAGCAATGTGTGTGTAGGACTCTTGGCATTATCCCTACTGCCTGCCTAGTGTAAATCCAGCTTCTTTTTTTTTTTTTTCTTCTTTTTTTTCTGTTGTTTGTAGTATGTATATGTGCTGTGGTTGTCCAAATACACAGATTGCTTAGTCTTTTCTGAGGAGGTTGCAAAGTGTGGTGCTTACACTGCTCCTGTTATGAAGTGTTAGAGGTCATGGCTGCCTGCAATGTATTTATTCCTATTCCAATGAGAGGTAAAGAAGAAATGAGGCAATATCCTGCTAAGCCATAGAAGTCTGCTCTGTATTTAAAAGAAAGTAGATATCATTTTATCCCTCTTTGTTGTTGCCTTTTCAGGATTTCTGCTTGGTTAGGAATGCAGGTGCACATCAGGGGTTGTTTGCCTTATGCTGAATTAATAAGTTGGAAAATACACTTCCTTACAGCCTGCTGGCATTTCCCCTCTATGGCATGGTACGGAGCAGAAAGTAATAAGCAAGAGATGTTGGAAAGTGAAGGTGCTATGAAGTCCTTGAACTCAGAGACTTTTTGTTGGGGAGGAAAAGAGCACCTTGAGTATCTATGCAGTCTTTTGCAGTAGTACATGTAATATATTGACCGTCTATGACGAAAAGCTATCTGGCATAGACCCAAACAAATAAACGCAGACTCTCTTTGAATTTATTTTCAGTTCAGAGTGATATAGATTAAGTTCATGACTACAGGGACCATACAGCCCTCAGTTCTGGTGTTTTGCACTATAAGTTTTTTTGGGGAAGGGAGGCATTTTCGGGGGGGTGTGACATATTAAGCTTAAAAGCTGCCGGGGGAAAGCCTGAGCAATAAGAAAGTCTAATGAGAACAGAATAATGCTTTCTGTCTTTGGCCCTTAATTTGTAGGGAGGACGTAAATGTGAAGGGATGGGTAGGTGACAAGCAGCATAAAAAATTAATTTACTTCTCACAGATGCTGTAAATCAGAAGGGATCCACTCCCTTCTCTTGGGCCCCACTAAGTCTTTAGTTTTAAGTGGATGGCCAAGCTCCATGTCCTTCACCTGAAGGTAGTGTGTTACAGATCCAAGCTGGAGAGACTTTGCTAAGTACTTCTGGTTAGACAAAAGAAAAGAAAAAAATACCCAAAACCCAAACAAAAAACCCACAAACCACAACAGGATGTCTTTTTCCTATGGTGTCTTCACTTATGCATTTCCCTCCTCAGTATTTTACAGCATTTGCAAAGACTGCTTGACCCTATCAAACAGCCTTCTGGAAATGGGTTAAGGATGTGGTTACAGAAACTTCTCACTCAGCTGGGTAAGAAATCACAGCTGCATCTAGCGCAGCAGCCAGTTGGGCAGAGCGTGGCTGCTGCAGAGCTCTTCTTTCAGTCTTTTTAACATTGATGAAAGGCACGAGGCTGCTGTCCCCACAGATGCCAGTGCTTCCCTTCCCTGGCTAGCATGTGCCTGTGGCAGAACAGAGGGTTGAGTCTTCTTGTGCCTTCTCAGACTGACAAACCCTGAACTGTTTCTTCAGAAGAGTGGTAACGAAAGTATTGGTTTCTCTAGCGCTAATAAGGATTCTCAAACCTGAGGTTTATTTAGAGCTGTGATGGGCCATAAACTTAGATCAGTTGCCCTTTTCTTCATGTGTTTTCTCTTGTTAGCTTAAAAAGAAAACATGCTTGCTGCCATTCCCCTGATCTAAGCGGGACCCCTGAGCCATAACACTGATGCCAAAATACCCAGCTCTTAACATCTACAGCCTTCATTTTGAAATTTGGGATAACTGGCAACTCTACAAATCTTGAAATACAAAACAGAGCCAGTGAGAAAAACAGGTGGGCAACTGTGTCTGACTGAGGAGCAGCAGTGGGTTGAGCAAACCCTGTGAGGTAAACACTAGTCAGGGTTGCCACTTGGTGATTAACTGTCCTGGGTTCATTAGCAGTCATGCTTCCAAATTTCTGTTCTCTGTAAACATACAGAGAGCCAAAACTGTTTCTTGAATGGCCCTGTCTCTATGAAAAAACATGAAATAGGTCTAGAAAACATCCCATGCAAAGAAAGATTAAGTCTGGTTCTTTAATCAGAAGAGATTGCTGAGGGGAGGCAGCATAATGGTCTCCAGGTACTAAAAGCCTGCTGCAGCACAGAAGGGAATAATGATCTTTTCTGACCAGGATGTATAGGAGAGCAGCCATAGCATAGACTGCCTGAGGAGACTGTCAAGTCTCTGTCACTGGAAGGCTTTATGAATAGGTTAGATGAGTCTGTGAGAAATAACAAACGCGGGTATGAGTGATCCTGCCTTGGGGTGTGAGCATGGACTAAGTGATCTTCTAAATTCCCTCCAGCTCTGTGCAATTCTGTTGCATTCACTCAGGCTTCTCCTCTAGCTGGAACAGCTGTGTCTTGTTCTTGCTTTAAGGGTTCTGAAATGTCAACAACAACACTGCTTAAGGAAGAAAAAAGAAAAAAAATAAAACGAAAAAAAACCCCACCTGAAATACCCCAATCCAAACATGTGGGAATTCAGCTCGGCATTTCTCACAGCTGTGAGAAAGCTGATATGGTAGGTGTATCTCTCAGACACTCTAGGGCAGTGCTGTGGCGGCAAGTAGGGACTGTGTAGCCCATAGGTATGGTTTGATGGCTTTTCTTTAACATGAAGTGTATATGTTAAGCTTGGAGTATGAGGAAGTGGGGGAGAAGAAGCCACACTTATTTGTCACTTCCCTGATTTGGTTTTTGATTCTAAAAATGTGTGATTCATTTTTGCAACTGCAAGATGAAGCTCTGTGATTGCAGAATTTAATGCCCTGGTTTTTCTTGGGATTCCTTCTCTGCAGATTCCATGATGTCTAGAATGACAATTCAGCTCAATCTGTGTATCTTTCTTTGATGAACAGTAACTTGGTTCCCTTCTACTTGGCTCTCTATTTTAACAAGATCCTCTGACTTCTTGGAATTCAGGTGTCTGTCCCTCTTTCAGGTGTGGTCAAAATGAGAGTGAGAAGTTTGTAAGCTGTTAGGAGAAAGCAGAGACTGTAACTAGGAACATCTTCCTTAGTAAATCAAGCTAACAACTGTGTGCTGATTCCTTTGCAATCTCTATTTCAGTTGCTAAAAGATTAAATGCAAATCCAGTTGGATGTATTCACTGACTTCAACCTTGGCCTGACCAGCCTTTCCCAAGAAGTATGTCCTCTCTGGGCCACTCAGAGGTGGTGCTGTGTGCAGCTCTGACTATAAGAGTCTGTCATTCAGACCTCTCGGCTGTTTCTAAAACTGACACGGTTCTTTTGTGTGCCACAAACTGTTCTCTACTAGGAGAGATTAAATAGGCTAAGACTCTTCAGCCTGGAGAAGAGAGAGCTAGGCAGGGTTGTACGATGAGGAGCAGCATGAAGGAGGTGAATAATAAACAAGAGTTTGCTGTTTCTTACAAATTCGAATCTTACACAGCATCAAATTGGATGTTGTTAGATGCTGCAGAGGTCAAGTATAAAGGAGAAAGCCAATTAAGCATACATGAATCCATAAGCCACAGATTGCTGGAAGCTGGCAAAGTGTTCAGTGGGATGCTCTTAAAATTATTTCATCAGCATCTTTGCTGTGACACTGTCAGATTAAGGAAATTGGAGGAGAGGCACTGTTGACCTGAAGTGAAATCCAGAGGGAGATGATAATTTTTGGACTAGTAAACCCACATTCCTTACTTTTTTAAAAACATCATTTTCATTATGAGCAGCTTTTTGTACCTTCATTGTTCAAAACCAAAATATACCCTGTCATAGCTGTACTAATCTCAAAATACATTGGTATCTGACTGTGAATTCTGCTACATACCAATACTTTCTGCACTGTGTTTTCTCTTTCTACATGGCAGTGGAATAGTAGGGGTGTGAGTCTGTCTGTGTGTGGGCAAACAATAGAAGGCATAGCCTGGAGGGAATTCAGGCAGCCTCTCATTTAAAAATAAATGAAATGGGTAGGAAAACAAATATGCAGATGCTGAGAATTTGGCCACACTGTTGAGAAGCTTTGGGATTTCCCGTTCAGCAATTGGCTGGAATCATGTTTTGGGACTAGAAATACTAGCTTCAGTCCTGAAGCTGAGTTGGGTGTTTGCTGTGGTTGGCATCCTGTTCAGGGAATAGATGTAGGAATTTGGGCTCAAGAGATACTGCAGCACAAGAGTTGCCATGGATATTAGGAAAATGTGCCAGAAAATCATTAAACCTCAGTCCAGAAACACTGTGGATTTCCAGCCCTTCATCATACGGCACAGATGCTCCCTTTGAGCCGAGCAAGGCTGTCTGCTCCTATAGCAGATGTACCCCCTTGGAATATAGCAGCAAGGGCTGTGGTGTTGCCTGCAGCCTGAAGGCATGAGCTGATTAATCTCATCCACCTCCTGCATGCAGGGGGACAAACTGGTGTGCGGTGTTAGTTACAAAGAAGAAAATTCCATTTCCAGGAGTTCTTGCACTCCATGTGTACACAAAGAAGTAAGATCTGGTGTGGCTTCTCCTGCCAGTTCCCCTAACTCTGTAAAGAAGAAGTGCTTAGGAGGCGTTCCAGTTGGGATAGCTTGTGCCAAACAGCTGTCATAAGGGGAAAGCCGGCGTAATTTTCCTCTGACTTGACACCTCTCATGGAAATAGTCTCCTTTGCCCCTCAGGATGGTGCTAGACAAATGATTGCTTCCACCAGGCTTTTGAGGCGCATCCTTAAATGTGTCACATCCTCTTGAGACACATCCTTAACAATGGTGCTGGTTACATAAATGCTTTTGAACTCCTCAACCCCCATCGAAAAGAATGTGGTATATAAGTTGGCCAGTGACAGAGAAATGTCTGTTTAGAAGCCTGAAATTTCATATGATTCTGCTATTCCTCCCAGGGCTGAAAGAAGTTGAAATTATTGACTTTTTGGTAGCAAAGTTTACCCGGACAGAGGTAGAGCTAAGGCAGATGCAGAAGCACAAGGTGGTGTACACCCATAGTTATATTGTCGTAAGTTCTATATACTATTTGTGCTTGAGTATATGACCAGGTATTATTGGGATTAAGGAGGCCATTTATATGTTGAACATGTCATTATTCAAAAATGAACTATGAGGATAGTCAGAGCCTGCTTTCCTTTAGGCTCAGATTCACGTGAAGACATAGATAAATGCATGTGTTGCTCTCCCTGTCTACAGCTGCTAGGGTACTTTAATCTGATTGCTGCAGTTCATGTTGATTTTGTGCTGATGAAGCTTTGACTGAGTTGTCCTATTTTTACTTGGCTGGCACCCTGCCCTTGCTATAGCAAATACTGACAGTACTTGTCAAGGACAACACTGGGAACTTCAGTTCCCTGAAGTGACCTGGGGGAGGGGGGAGGAAGGGAAAAAAAAAAAAAAAGATTCACGTTGAATCCACCTTGGCGGATGGATGGATAGCGCATCTTGCAGGACATCGTGGGAATTCCAGAGATCTGCAATGAGGAACACAAACCTGACCTCAGATATTTTCTTATAAATCCTGGCGATGTTTCATCTCTAACATCAGCGGGCAGACACAAACACACACTGATATTGCTGTCCTTATTAAACCAAGATTCATCTGCATATTCCAGTTCTCCTAGCAAATACAAATGGAGGGAGCAGCATGTGGTATACATAATAATCGCTGCAATGGGATTGGCGTTAACAGCTTACCTCATTAGGGAGAAGCATACTGAGTTGATTCATGAGTTTGTTTCTCTGTACTACTTGAGTTACGGAGCACAAATAACATCCTTAGTCTCTATCCTTTTATCCCTACCCATGTTTTAACTGAGAAACTTCTTCGGATATTTTCTAAATATTTTAGAAATAAATTAGCTTAAAGTGTTCTTTTTTCTTGCTAATAGAGCTGACCTTTTAAATCCTGCTTTATGCCTATTTCCTTTGTAGATTCCATTAGATTTTACAATCAATTTTTGCTCATAAGAACTAATAAATTTTTACTTTTTACTCCTTTCCTTTTAGTATGGAACTTAACATTGCTTCATGTGTTGTACTGTCAAAATAGGCCTTTGGGAAATTAATTACTATTGCAGGTGAAAGGTGTTAGGATAAATCTGATGAAAGCAGTCTCTTTTCGCATTTCCCCAATCTCCTCTAAGATTTAATGTATGCCCTGCAGCAGAAGCCAAACTTCATATGTTTTTTTTTTTTTCCCTCAAAGTTGGCCATGCAAATGAAAAAATACCTTGGCTAATTATGCCCAGTGAGTTTTAATTTTAATTATTACAGTCCCAGGCTGGGATTGAAAAAGCAAACACTTAATATTGCATTCACCTCCACATAAATACCTGCAGTGCATTGCAGAAAGAATGATAATAATAGAAAAAAAACCCACACCACCCACAATTTGGCATCCATTCTTTTCATTTTCTCTAGTATCCCTATTTTCAGTATTTAATGTCTTCTCTGCAAAAATTGTAATTATTTCATAGTCCAGATTATATTTTTTTTCCCCAGGAAATCCTCTTATGATTCCCTTCTTGGTTTTATAGCAATGAGTTGGATGTTTTTAGATCACACTCCTTGAATTTGGATGCTGATCAAAGCTGGGATGAATTGAAGACATAAAAAGGGCTGTCATCTGTCCTTTTTTAAAACATTTCTGATTTGGGGTAAATCTCAAAGTAGATTAGAATATTGCCTACCAATATGTCCATCATCCAAAACAAAGCATTTAATCTGCACACCTTCAGGTGCTGGAATATCTGGATCTTTTTCTAGAATTTTTCCATTAAATGCTACATACATGAGAGGCTGTCCTGCCTAGTTAGAAGGAGCTGATGGTCCAGGTTATAGTTCTTCTGATCTTTTATGTCACCTTAAAAAGATCACTTCAGTGCTGTAAGTATTTTCCTCCTCACCTTTTGTGTCTCTTGCTGGTTTCAAGTGTAGGCTCCAGTGGACATGTTTACAAATAGCACAGGGCACACTGAAGCTTCATGTCTCCTTTCAGTTTCTATTTTAATTAAGGAAATTATGGACAGATTTTCAAAAAGTTTCCCTTTCTTATGCTTGTGTTGGTACTTTGCAAAACACTGACAATTTGGTTTGTGTTTATGCAGCAACAATTACAATATTTTTAGAAATGTCTCTCTCTTTTTCATCAAATTTTCCTTACAGAGTTTATCTTTTCCCTCTTTCTCTGTAGTAAAACTGAAGTGAAATAGTGACGTGGAAACGGAAGGGGCAAAATATCTTAAATCCGAACTATGTTACATGACAGGGAAGGAAAAGGTGGAAAAGGCTTCTTAATGACTTAATCCCTTGTAAAGATCAATATACAGTGTGGAAAAAATAGTCTTAAAATATAGAGGGATACATAACGTTCTATGAGAGTTGAAGAACCCCTTGGGTCCTTCCCAAAAGTATGCACCTGCATCACCAATTAGACCTGCTAACTAATGTAATTAAACCATTGCAGGTAGCTAATTTTGGAGTGTGAGTCTTGGAAACCTGTCAATAATACCACACAAATTTTGGAGTGGAAGGGCAGGATGCAGAAAAACTGAGCATGATTTTAAAAATCCAAACCCACAAACACCTAAACCCTAGATGCTGGAATTAAAGTCTGAAGACCATCCTCCCTTATCTGTTCTAATGTTTAAACCTAGCTGGGTAATGCAGGTAGTGACAGAGCTTCCCTCTCTGACAGTTTAAGAGCTCACTGACAATGGAGGGTAATAAAACCACGTAGAAGAATTCCCTGCTCTTGGACTGGTATATGAGCTTTGTGCTGTCAGGTGGGCATGGTCTGTGGTGGTTATAAAATAAGAATATGTTTGTAGAAAGCAGTCTCTGTAAAAACAGGCAGTTACAGTGGAAGATGCTACCTTTGAACAAGGAGTTTTCTGTCCTTTGTGATTTTTTTAGTGTGAATGAAAAGGAATGTTTAAGATTATTTGGACAGTGCCATGAGTTGGTTTTGCCTGCCCTGCCTTAATTTAAACAGTTTTGTTTTCCCTGACTTTGTTTCATACATGCAAGACCAGCTGTGGAAAACAAAAATTCAGGCCCATGAAGGGTGCACTGGTCTTTAGAAATACTGTTGCAGAGGAAAATAAAGATGGATTCGTCTGCCACACTCACATCACCGCATATGGATTGGAGACAGATCATGTTTTAATTTAGTCTTGTTCTTTTCCAGATAAATCTCCTTTACCTGATGGCACTGCAAAGTGAATAAGAACAGTGCTGATCTGGTCCTTAAAACTGTGTTTAGTAAATGCTGTAAGGGGTAACTACAGAACTGGTTTGAGCAGGGTGGACTCCTTCCTATAACTGCAGTGACTTGTGCATGTGGGAAGATGCTGGAGCTGGAGATAGTTTTTGTCTTTGATACAGGGTGGAGGAGCTTCCCACTAGCGTTGGAGAGGGGATTTGCCCTGCATGAGATCCCTGTGGAGGAAAAGGGCAGTTTGAAGGTTGGTAGAGGGCTATTTAAGTGGCTTTTGGAATCTAGCTTGAATGTGGAATTGAATTTCTGGGGGGACCTGAATAGAGTTCACCTCCATTGCTATTCCTTTAGAGTCAAAATTCATGGGATGTGCAACCCCATGGTAAATTAAAGGCCTGCTACAGGGATGCATGTAGGGTATAATATCCTGTCCTTGTTTGTTTGTTTGATTTTTGCAGATGGCTTTTCTGCTTTTGTTTTGTAAAACGATGAATTCTAAATGGAACAGCTGTCTGTACAGGATGGTTTATTTGTTTTTTTTATTTTCAAATTTATTTATATAAAATCCTTTCTGTTGATGCCAAACCAAACTGTCAGCACATTTACCTCTATTAAAAATGTAGGTGTTCTAACAACAAAGCAATCAAACCTTTAAAAAATGCCTTTTATCTAAGGCATAGATAACAGGCTCTTTTCCCTTCACTTGTGCTAATCCCAGCACAACCTCCTCCCACAGTTCTGTCCCAGCCACAAGCTGGAGAGCAGTTGGTATCGATGGTCAGATCTTCTGAATGTTGGTCGCACAGTGGTGTGCAAGTACAGAGTCTGAGGAGCAAGGTGTCCAACAACAGAAATAATACAATATTTTAAAGGTTTAGACATCAAGTTGTGCAAATCACAGAAAGAAGAAAAACTTATCTTTGTAACAAATTCCTTTCCATCGTGGAAAAGAATAACAGTCTTTCTTGATGTTACTCTTGTTCTGTTAGTACTCCATGACTTCACAGAATGTAATAAAATTAGGGAAGAAAATGTAAATGGCTTAAAGACCCAAAGAAACTAAAGTGTACCACAACACTTTTTTAAAAGTTGTTGAGTATTCTAAACTTGCAAGAGGAGAGAGAAGTTGAGAGGTGTGGTGATGAGGAGGGAATGTGTGTTGAGGAAAACCAAAGATGTGGAGAGCATTAACCCTTTTGCCACCTATCTTAACATTGGGTTTACTCTCTCCCTTCCTCCCTCTGGTTCTGGTAAGTTCTCTTTTCTCTTTTTTGTTAAGGATACCTAGCCCACTATCTTGCCACAAATGGACATCCAGGGGAAAATAAGAGTGGGTTGTGCTCCTGTGGTTCTTTCTTTTCCAGTGTTCTCTGATCTTTATTTGTTTTCCCATTCGTAAATCCCTGAAGTTACAAGTTGTCTATGTAGTAATTTTAGTGGATTTCTTTTCAAAACACTTGTATGGTCTCCCCTTGAACTCACTTCTTGTATCTAAAATAACATTTGGCGAGGAATCTCACAGATTTATCGCTCAGCAGAGCAGGGGAAAAATCCATGATGTTGCAGTTGGCCTCAATCTGTTGAATTTAGTGGAAAGACATCATTTTACTGAAGCAAAGTACAGGCTGTTACAGTAACACCATGAGTTTCATCATATATGTATATATATGAAGTCATCCATGTTAATGTTATATTTTGTTAATTATACCTGAACTAGCTGCAGCCCATAAATAGGAAAACATGCTGAAATAAAATGAATTTGAGGTAATATTTAGGCAAATTCTTTCTTGATAGAAAAACTTCCAAATTTCATGTGTTTTCTTATTTTGGCATTGTTGAATTTTAGGGACGTAGTGGTTGTCTCAAAATTATGTGTATTGACAGTGTTATTATTCAGGGTGTGTGCTTCTTTTTTCTTTCTCTCATAGTTCCTATTCTTCCTAAATAAAGAGGAAAAAAAGAGGAGTGGTGCAAGGCAGGATGTGTTGTGCTGACTATAACAAAATCTGAGAGGTGCTTACTGAAAGTACTGGGTTTATTTCCAGTCAAGTGTAACATCAAATGTGCAGAAGTCTGCCAGTGTTCCTACTCAAGTAACTTTGTCATTGTTATTTCTTCATCTTTCCCATCAAAGGGCCAAATTTTGCCCTCTAACTTCTATGCAGTTTGTCCTTTGAATTCAAAGGAAGTACATGCACAATTTTGGAGGTGAAGATTTTGTCATCTAAGGACAGTGAATGCTTTTGTGCAGGCTCTGCGTATTGCTCACTTAGATGGCTAAGGTGTGTGTTTTCCAGCTTGGCTAAAGGAGGCAAAAATTTATTTGCTTCATTTATTTTTTTATAGGGTTCATTCACCAAGATATATTCTGTAAATTAATCTGGAATCTGGAAGATAGAGTCCCTGGTCTGTCACAAACTGTCTTAGGCAAATCATTACATTTCAAAGTGTCCCATTTATGATACTTGCAAAAAAATGAATTGATCTGTTTGTTCATTTCCATTGCAAATAGGTCAGGAGTTGCCTGCTGCAGATTTCTAGCTACGAAACCTGCTATGATACCACTGCTTTTTTTGGTAAAATTGCTTGATTCTACTAGAATGCAAATATTAATCTATATTTTAAATTTAGAGGTATTTAAATCCTTCAGCATGAGGATCCGGGACAGTTAGCAAACGGAACAACCCGTGATCTATCCATATGTTGATTTATTTTCATCATAGCTATTTCTTAATTTTGAGTTCTCTGACAGGGTAAATTTTGCTTCTAATGAAGACACAACTGCTCAGTTAGAATGGGATTATGGTAATTATTAGAGTTGCAAAGAAATTTGTTTCATAAGCTCTTAGAAAGGTTAGTTATCTGACCAAAAACAAGATCAATGTGGTTGGTGCTAATTAAAGCAAATAGACTAAGGAATAAAAAAGGTTTAATTCTGAATTTATGAATATCGTTAAAAGCTTAGGTAGCTTGTTTGACTTGCGTTTTGTGCATTATTGGGGGACGAAAAAGTGTCTGTATTTGTAAGACAAGTAGAAATGAAAAGTGACCTTCAACTCTGTAAAGCCTTTAAAAGGAAACTGTTTTAAGGGAATAAATGTGGCTAAGCCTTTGATGCAGGCCTTTGGCAAACCACAGATGACTAATAATTAGCTCTACTGCACTGGGTTAATTAATAAAAGGTAGCTGAAAATAGGCAGAAAGCATATTTGTCCATTACAGTGATGATGTAAGTTATGTTAATAACACAGTGCTGTTCTTTTTACTTCTCCAAAGAGCTTTTCTAACATCAGATGTTTCTTGTCGCAAGCACCTCTGTGGTGTAAATATAACTACTGCTGTTGTACAGGTGATATGAATGAACATTTATCACTAAATAGTAGATAAAAGTAAAGGTGATGTGCTGTGGGCAAGGACAGGCATGACGAAAGCACAAATATGAGCAAATCCACTCATACAGGCAAAATTCATATATACTGCCATAGAGCTGTTGAAACACTGTGCTGCTTCTGCAGCCTCTGGGACCAAAGCTGTTGGGGAGTTCTGGTTTGAGGGACATGGCACGGTCCTGTAGAGAGTAGCTGGGCGTAGATGATGCAACAGCCAGTCCTTTGTGCCATCCTGTAGGCTGGTCTTGTTTTCTTCAGCATCAGCCCAAAGCCTCTAAATCTCTCTTCACTATTGCCACGAGTATGTGATGGCAAGAGGGGCTGGCTGGGTTGTCACTTGTACCAGCAGGGTGTTAGGCTCTGGCAGATGATTTCTGACTGTACCATTAAAGCCCAAAATCTCATCCCTTCTCAGACTTCCTGCCTTGTAAATACAGAGCAAAAGCAACAGGTTTGGCCCTCCCCTGTGTGTCTTTCTTGCTTTTAGAAACAAAGTGTTCTCTGCAGCACTGGAAAAAGCTCCCTGATGAGATAGAAAACCAAGCGTGTCTTTCCCATTGTCTTTCCTCATTTTGTATTTGAACCCAATCATTAATAGAAGCCATAACAATTATTTTTATCGGACCAATACATGTTATAATTGTTTTAAAAGGTGTTACAGATATTTATCAATAACCTAGTTTCTTCTTTAATTCCATATGTCTCTAGTATTTGAATAATTAATATAATAACTGAGTAAGCATTAATAAAAATAGTATTTTATATGATCTTTATAATTTTGTGCACAATGGTATAAATAGAGATCAAGTAGACCTGAGTTCTAGAACAAGCCCCAGACTCACAGTTATACAGGTGACTGTGTATGTATGCACTTCCTTGCAATACAGCAGGCTGAGGACACAGGAGACTGATTGGCCTCTATGTGCATAAACAGGTTTCTTGAGTTATCAGTGTTTGGCAGCTCTAAACAGCCTTGGTCACAAGTTAGTTTATGAATGCTTGGCTGATAGTGCTCAGGAGGCTGGTGAAGATGATGGTTGTTAGTGACATACAGGTTTTCTGCTTACATGCATGAAATGTGTTTTAATTGTAAGGATCCTTGGAGAAGCAGGTTGAAAGCCATAGTTGAAGGCAATATGCACACTTAAGTGCAAGAACATTTTCTAGGGATAAGATGAACTACAATAATACCATGTCTTCAGCGAGTACAAATCTAGGTAGCATCAGTGACTTCACCACTAGCACCACTGACAGATCTGGGCCATAAAAAGGATTTTGAAGCTCAATTTACCACAAAGCAAAGCCTAATGGAGTGCTGGTGTGTAAGATACAAATTGATTGCCTGCTTTCTATCCACCCACCCATCACATAAACAAGTTACTCATTTTTCAAAAGTCAAACATAAAGTGTAAAAGAGATTATCTAATATTCAGTAAGGGGGGGAAAAAGTTCAGGGAGAAAAGGCAAAAAATGGAACAATGTCTGTTTCCATTTAGGCTGATGTAACTCCTTTGCACTGCCTGCGTTTACAGTAGCGTAGTTCAGATCAGAATTCACTTGTTGTCCTGGAGATTGAATTTATGTCTCACGGCTTTTGTTTCTGTTCACTTCCCAAGCTGCATGATGTTATGCCTCTTTCTTCTTTTAATAATTTGCTTCACGATAATACTTTATAGGCATACCAACTAAAATGAGGGGAAGAAGAGAGGGTACAGAACTCATAACTGAAGCATACTTTTCCCCTCACTTCTGAGATTGTCATGCTGTTTGTGTTATCACAAATGTAACTCAGACTAAATCTGATAGCAATGATGCCTGTTTCATCAGAAAACAGAGGACTATCCTTTGAAACAAGATTTCAAAAGCATTTTCACCTGCTCCTTGTCCCTGTCTGTGCTCAGAAAGTTTCTGACACCTTAATTGCTAACAATGGAGGAGCAGTGGGGTGTTGACTGAGAGCAGCTTTACCTACGCGCAGGGTACATTGATGTGGCTGTCCACAGGTGCTGATATTGGAAGTGAATCACATAGCAGAAGAATAAATAATTATTTTGGGTATTACACAGTGATTCAGCCCTAGGAAGCTCTTGCCTGAATGTGGAGTTGAGACAGTTATATAATTATTTTTTCAAGCACATATTTTTTACATAAATGTTTATAATTAATTGGTATTATTTTTTTAAAAACTCTCTCCAAATAGATGTTTACCCGACTACTGTGAGCACGGAGGAAAATGTTTTCAGTCCTGGACCACCTTTTACTGTGATTGTAATGATACAGGCTACATGGGAGCTACCTGTCATAACTGTAAGTAAACCCACATGTACAGTGTTTTGTACTACAACTGGTACATCAAGGTGCACATAAACTAGAGAGGAGCTTTGAGAGAGTTCATATCATATTATAGGACGTAGCATGTCCTGACATGAACCTTGTCATGAACAAGTCAGGAATTGGGTTGGAAATACACAGAAATCCATTTGCAAATATGTATGTTTCTTGACAAATATTATAGAGAAAACAAAACCAGATTATTGTAACTTATTTTCCACATTTTTGGAGAATCTTTAATTCATTTATGTTACATACACATTGTAGATACCATTGGTCATTAAACATTTAGTTGGAGCTGAGCTGGGTGATTTTAATATCTGTTTGGGGCTGTATGCTAATTTTGGTACCATGGGTTTCTTTGGGTTTAGATTATCTGAAAGTTCATGTTGCCAGAACCCAGTTTTCAACAATTTATATTTTTGGAATTTTTCTTGGCTATTATTTAGTCTGCTGCTATTAGCAAGGATACAGTATCTGAAACAGTGGCAGTACAGGAACGATTCAGCTACTGAAATCCACAGTAAAAGGAATATTAAGGTGGTTAAAAGTTTGTTTTAAAGTGTCACAGTAGAGGCACAACATGCTGGGGATTCTAATGAAAAACAGAGGAGAGAAAGGGGAAGCCATAATCAAGCCTGTTTGTATAGCTGACTAAAAGGGAAAATAGTTAGAAAATGAAGGCAAACTTCCTGTTCTATCACTTGAAATAAAGAGAAAAAAAAAAAAAGAGTGAGTAAGAATAACAATTCCAGGAAGACAACTATAACCACTCCAGGTATTTGATGAGCACTTGGGCCACAGCTAGGATCAGATTGGTGAGAGATGCTTTTTTTTCCCAGCTAAAAAGCAGGAAAGAAGAAAAGGTACTTAGTGGTTTGAAGCTGAGAATATTCGCAACCCTACTGCAATTCTGGAGACTTTAATGGTTTGCTAATTAATGGTGAAATCATTTGTGGTGTGGGGTCTGCAGCTGACAGGCTGTTGAGAGGTCTATTCATAGATTCATCACCTGAACTCTACATTGTAAGCACAAAGGAAGCTAAGGGTTTGGTGCAGAAGTTGTGCCAAGCCAGATGAAGGATGGAAAGGAAAATGCTGAGTCTATAGTTTTGAAAAGAAGTTTTACTTTTTCTGTAATGTTTTTGTCATTCTAAAAGGCATCACCCCTCCTCAAAACCTCCAAATCCAACCCAGAGTACATGCAATGATTGAGATCATAGCAGAGTATTTACACCAGCTGATGGTAGGTACAAAACTAGGTGGCTAAATCAATTGGTGAGAAGGGAGAGGCTCCCTGGGGAAGGAAGAGGCATATTGTTATTGACCATCAAAGGCAATTGGGGACGCTGACCTCTAGGCCACATCTGCCCTGTCATATTAGCTTAGGGCCTGAGGCTCACTATGTACGTGCCAGCTCAGTGTGGTTAGTGTCCAAAGGAGACCATCTCATCACTATGGAGGACTGGTTCACGACTAGTTTTCACCATAGACATTTGCAGGGAGCTAGTGAAGCCTCCTGATTCTGTGTACTCGTGTCTGTACTCTCAAAGGCATGTTCATAGCTACAGTTATTTAAGGTCCATTGACATAAAAACTACTCTGAAACTTTCTCATGTAGATCTTGTGTTAAGACTTCCCAGCAGATCAAGCTGTGCACACATGTGATGTACAGCTATTCAGCTGCTCAGCTTATTTACAACCATATAATCAACAGCTAATTTGATTCCAGCTAGATTGTAGAGTCAGCTGCCCTGTAAGCCAAGCAACACTGATAAACAGCAACATTAGTTTGGAGGAGTGCATTCATGTGCTTGAAATGTGTGATGAAACCATTTCAAAGCTAGCAGGCAAATGCAGACTCTTGATAAGAAACATACAGAACAAGAGACGTTATCACTTTCAGGTGATAGCGGTTGACGTACAGGAGTACCTTGTACCAGGTGAATGAAAGCAGCAGATTTGATCACAGCATAACTCGAGAATATCCTCGATGTACAGGCAACTCTTCCAATCATTTAATTCAGTGTAGTTCTATCAAAGTAAAAGATCTAATTTCTTAAGGTTTGAAATATTATCTCAACAGATTTTGATTTTTACTAGAACACTCAGGCTGACAGGCCTGAAACAGAACTCATACCATTTTGGAGAGGCCATTTATTTTATTAAACTGCCCTTCAGACCCAAGTCCATGCAGCCACAGTGGAAAGATTTAACTGGCAATCTACTGCAAGTCAAACATAGTGTGAATAGTTTCATTGTCAGCTGGACTTCTTTTCTGTCTGAGTTGCATCAGTGTATTTTTCACCTCTTTTTGGTGTGGTGGTTATAAGACATGGGTGCCACTGGTTGAACAATATAAAAAGATCCATTCTTTGTCTTGCTTTCAGGAAGAACTACATAACATACATCTACAAAACAGAATTGATTTATGTTTTACCAGCTGAGACTGGGTGACCTTACCATTCTAAGAACTGAGATCTGAAGATACACTGTCCCTAACTTACTGTCATAATCTGTAAAGTGTTGAAATAAATTTTGTGTTTGATACATAAGCAATCTTACTGGTTTCTTCCAAGTATTCATGGACCACACTAGATCCTGCTGTGAGGAGCAACTAACAACACAGACTGTCCTTTCTCCAAAGAGTTTGCAGTTAAGTTTCTGAGGGGGGAGAAAACAGGCTGGCACAGGTGATGTAGTGCCAGAAAGTCTTTAACAGCATCATAGTTGGCAGTTTCAGTCTACCAGGTACATAGTTATTGCTAGGCTTTCTTGTAGGCAAAAATCATAAGGCAGAGATAAATAAGTGGAAGAAATTGAATGCTTGCATGCATGAAGGGATGACATGGGAGAACACAATCATTTGCTTGTTTTAAAAGTATAAGGCTATGGCCAAAGGAATTTGACATTTTTGACAAGGCAAATGCCAGAATCATAACAAGTAGATAGGTTGGGAATATGCCGTAAAAGCAAAAATACATAGTTTACATTTGATGCAACAGAGATGAAGTAGACAGTGGCAGGGCAGAACAGTAAGCTGATAGAAGAAACAGCTGGGACAGTGTTTGTGTGAATGTGTCAGATATGTGGGACAAGATTTTGTCTGTTATGACTGAAAATGGGTATAGTTGAAATTCAAGATGTGTGGATGAAGCAAACAGGTACATCTCAAGACACATACAAAGAACTAGCTAGATCTAAAGATGGTCTTAATATAATTTTCCTAGAGGCAGTCAGTTTTCTGCAAACCTCAGCTACCCTTCTGGTTGCTCAAAGTCCCTTCTAATCTTGAAAGCTCCTAAACTGTCACAGGAGGTGTGGCAATCTACCTGATTCAGATGAAGGTCCACCACTGAAAGGGGAGGGGCGGGGGGGCATGTCCCACTAAATAGCTATTCTGTGGCAGACAAGTTTCACCCTGAGGTCTCATCTGGTCCTGCTTCTGTTCTCCTCTGAACATAGCTGTAAATACAGGCAAAATCGTGCTAAAACCCGCTGGTGTTTCCTGGGTTTCAATAACATATGGAAGAGCCTGAATGTTTTCTAAACAGGTTATTTCTTGCAAAGCTTATTGCCAGATGCATAAGTCCATTTCTCTGTTTAGTCATGGCTAATCCTCCTTCACAAGCTGACACAATGGAATGTTATCAATATCTTCCAAGTCTTTTTTTGGATTTTTAGGATTTTTGGTTGATTGGTTGGTTTGGGTTTTGGGGTTTTTTTAATTTTGTTTGTTTGTTTGTTTTTATTTTTCTTCCAGTGTGGAAAGTGGATTTGGATTTATCTGTCATCATTCCAGCTTCCAGTGCAATTACCATCATCTTGCTGGCTAGTCACAGCACTGTTGAGCAGTTGTGTTTTCATCTGTGTACTATTTGTAACTGTGAAACTCCAAAGCATGTATTAGCGCCTTGCTATCACAAATGCATGTGAACGTGCAATTTGGTAGGAAATTTAGAACTTGTGCTGATTGTCCCTGGGTACCCATTTCAGTACCTGCATTTTGGGAAATCTAGGAGTCATGGAATAACCCTGTATGATATTAAGCCAATGGTAGGTGAGTTACATTTGCTCGTGTATGACTTTTTTGTGCTTTAGTTTCTCCACTTCTTTTGGGAATAAGATCCAATTTGTAAGTATATGATCTATAGCATCTATTGAAATGGTACGGGTTCTTTCCTTTGAAACTACTGTTTGCTTACTGCTACTTGAGCTGGTAGCTAAGACAGTGCTTTGAGGATACAATCTTATCTCAAGTCTGTAAAATGCATGGTTTTGCTTTTTGGTTTATCTTTTAAATGTGCTTCACACAGCTTGCATTTAAATAGGTTGGAAGATTAGCTTGGCTGAAGCCTTTTTAATGATAAAAACTTTCCCCTTTTCTGCAGTGTGGTGGGTAGCCTACTGATCCAGCAGGTACTGGAGTAGTCTGATATAATGTAGATAGATAGGAAAGGATAATTTATGTAATCACATGTGTGAACCATAGCAAAATAGATAATAATGTATTTGTTTTCTGTTTTCTTTTCTGGATAGAAAAACTGATGTTGGTACACAGCTTGGGAAAAAGGCCTGGGTGGGATTCAGCTCTTTTTTTTTTTTTTCTCTCTGATACTGTGACATCTATTCTAAGATAGTGGTCTGCTCTTTCTCTATATATATAGCAGAGTGTGAGCTATTTTCAGAACTTGGCAAATCTTACTGTGAGGTGTGTTGTCCATGGTAAGTTCATGGACCACCTCTGAAACATGCCAGTGTCTGTCATCTATAGAGGGAGGCTGTCTTAGCTTAGACATACAGTAGGCAACTGAAGCTAGATCAGAATTATAGGGTGAGAGAGAAAGAGAAACAGAGGGACAAGAGTTACAGGTTATATTTATACAAAATATTTTTAATTGAAAGTTCGTAGTTTAAATCCTGCATAGTCATCTCTCTCACAGTGTTTGTAATTATCATCTCATAGTGAAAGCAGTAGACCAGTGTAAAATGGCCCTGAGATACAGAATGTTATAACTTTATTGCAAGGTAATGATTAGTAATCTTCTCTATGAGTTATGTTAGTCCCTTAGAAAGCCACATCTTCCCCTTCTGTATTTCTATTATTTTTATATATATGATAGTTTTCAGATGCCCTTCAGTCTTGGGTATATTTTTTTGTTCTAAAGAGGGCTGAACATTGATGTAAAAGATGATGAGAAATATAAAATAATGGTTTTATTCTTCATGTTCAGGGGAAGTCAACATGTCCCAAAGCCTTACAAGCTGATAATTAGAAGAATGTAATTTAATTCTGGATATTTGCTTTGGTGTGTGATCTGTCTTGCACATACAGGCATGTGTCTTATGGGCCTAGGTAATTGCTGGAGGAAAGAACCATCCAATAATAGAAGTGTCATATAGTCAATGATATGACATAAACTTAACATAACTTCAGGCTTTGAAAACTTACTTTTTAATATTAATACGCTTATTGCATATATCATTTTTGATCTGAAAAGCTTAATATAGCTTCAGCCAGATTGTTAGCAGTACTGGAGCTGCATCTTAAGCACCAGCCATGGTTTTGGTAATTCTCTCCTCCTGTGTTCCAGTGTGGGGGGATGTGTACACAGTTTGCTGGTTGAGCAAATGGGGTTCTGAGAGTTTGTCTTGCCAGATGTCTAACAGTGATTCTGGTCATGTAATTTGCATGTCCTGAGTAGCCAATTTTCCTGTCTGAGATTCTTGGAATAAGTTATTTCCATGTGTATTTAAACACAATGGTATTCTTTGACTAAACAAAACATGTTTAATATTCATCAAGCCTTCAGTGCCGTACTTGGTGTTCCTGCATATTTTTGTTCGCACCATGCTTCTGGCATATGAATTTTCATTTTTTATTTTGTAATAAGTTACTGCCTTATTAATGCTTTCCCTTCAATTTGTGTATCTGTAAATTGTACATCTGCATTTCTCAATGGTGTTTATTTTAAAAAATCTTTTCCCTTTGCCTGACATTTCCTTATAAACAATGCAGAGAATATTCCACTTTGGGACTTCACTGCAGAACAGAGTATGTGGGGACTGAATTTTTGAAGCCTACCTGTGTCAGGTGTGACCATCACCAGAGGGACACCAGTACTTTCAAAAGCAAGGCTGAAATACCATGCTTTGCATGGTGTCCTTCAAGCTTTGATTTCTCCTTTCTCTCCAACACTGCTCTTAAAATAGCATAGGTCTCCCTGACTGCTTCCTTACACCAGCAGGACTTGCAGGTCACCCAGCACCAGCACCGGGCAGGGGCTGCTGGGGTACGTGACTGACGCAGCCGCCTTCAAACCTCAGCAGGGAAGCGGCAGGGGAGGATGGGCTGACATGACCTTTCATACCTCAGCTGGGGGAAGCCTCAGCTTGGATGGTAGGAAATTTTCTAATCCCCATGTGTAATGGAAGGATCTCTCCCAAACATCCATTTAGGTGACATTGCGGTAAAAGTAATTTTAAAGCTAGCTATGGAAATAACACGTTCTTTATCAGATGAGTAAATACATATTTTAAAAAGGAAAAATAAGCCATCTGTCATCTAGGCACATCACAGCAGAGACTGCATTACTCTGTCAACAGCAGAGTTGTCAAAATCCAGTTTTCGAAAGTACAGATTTCATTTTCTGGCATTTAACAAGACAATTGTATTATAAGGGTGAGAATGAAAATCATTCCCAGAGTTCATTGCCTGTACTAATCCCTCTGCTGTTGGAATAAGAAAAGAAGAAACCTCCTGTTGCATATCACTTTATTTGTTATTTAGAAAAATCCTTGATTGAACACTCATTACTCCAAGTCTGTCGGAACAAATCTGTCAGGCCTGAGGTATAGAAGTAGAGGGTGAAGCAGTCATCTCCAGTCTGTTTCCAGGAACTCTGAGCATTTTGGTGAGAATGTTTAATTCGGTCTGTGTCGGCGTTTGTCTCTATTGATTTGTCCAAGGTCAGTCCAGGGCTGATTGTAGATCCCAACGGAATCCCCAGCTCTTACTGGCCTTTCCAGTCCAACCAGTAAATAAGTTTTCACCTCAGAATACAATAAAAATAATAATTACTATAGGGGTTGCTATTATTATTCTTTGCATCTATAGTGCAAAGAATTACAAAACACTTAAATGAGTCCCAAACGATCTGACAGTAAGTGTTCTGCCTACAAGTTTTCATGACTGTGCAATTATTTCGAGGTTGTAAAAGCAACATGTATCTCATGGCTACATTTTAACTGGGGAGTGGAGAGTGTCAACACCTCCCAGTGAAATCAAGAATTAAAGTTTTTAGGTCTCTAATGTATTTTATTTATTATATCATTGTAAAATGTTATCTCCCCTGAGAAATTAAAAATTATCAGCTACTTTTATTAGATTATGAGAATCCAATCTAGAAACAGCAATACTACAGTAATTATTTTGGTAATCATAACTAGCACAGCTCAAATTCTGAGTCTCCAGCTCAGATTATTTGCAATGAAATATGTGTGACCAATTTCCAGAGTAATCAGAAGTACAGTAGGAAAGAAATCTTGAGAATGTTAAGGTTTATTTTTATTTAATATGAATTTTTTGAGGAAGGTTATCTTGGCGTCCATTAAATTTGAAAAGCACTGAGTTTGCAGATAAAACAAACAAACAATTGCTTTTGATTTGCAGTTTATGCTCCTTGTTGTAAGTAACGCACTGCTGGGTGGACAGGAGAGAGCTTTACCTTGCCTGGTCTCCCAGTAGCGAAGCTGAAGTCTGGGTATCCCTGTAACCTTTGCATTGAGTCCAATAGCCAGTGCTATTTTAAATATAGGTAAGGGATGTGTCTTACTGGGTGGCTAGCAAGTTCATTTATCCATTAAAGAGAGAGGGCTTTGAATATGTTGCTCCCTGGGGATTATTCACATAAGTTCAATTCTTTGCATAAAGCACACTAATTTTTTTTTATTTTTATTTTTTTTTTAGCAGAAATAGAACTGGAGGTGAAAATTTAAAATTAAAGTAGTCTGAGAGAGAGGAGAGGTTTTATAAGTTAGGAACATGGGGGCAAAGGAAACAGAGTTATGTACTTGGGAAAACTGAGGCCAGCTGAAGGCTTATCTTCCAGGGAGCTCACCAATAACAAAGTAAGAGTGAGCTTAGCAAAGGCTATGATGGAGACTGCAGGTGAACTGGTTAGGGCAAAGGTATGATTGGAAGACAAAAGCCAATATAGTAACTGGTAGTCAGTGAAAAACTGAATATAAAGATGTTTAATTGGAAACAATGGAAGTTTGACCTTGCAAATGTTTGTGCTCAGCCATGTGCTGTTAAAGATTTCAGCTGTGGCAGGGATACAATCTCTTCTGGTTTAAGGACTGTAGTTAAAACAGCTGGATTAACAGCTTCAAGATACTTCATAGAGCTGAACAGTGATGAAACTGCTCATATTTAAAACTTTTCAGGCTCTTGTAGCATATTGAATCAAGGCTGAAGTTCCGATCAGCCAAGCTAAGAGGGATCCCAGCCCTGTCGGACTGGACTGTTGGGTGCAGAGAGCTACTGTATGTGCTCTGGCTGAGCAACCACGAGGGTCATGGTGCAGAAATTGCAAAATGAAATTCTGTAGTTGATTTTACACAAAAGGTCAAAATTGGTTATTATAATGATATTAAAATCTCTCGATGCCTTTCTAGCACTGAAGTCTGTATCATGGATCTATAGCTTGAACCTTGATCAGTCGAAGTGCATATGTATAGTTTTGCTACAATGCTTCTGTAGGGACATAGTGTGCGTGGCTTGAAAAAATATGGGATGTGTATGTTTCAGATCCATAATTTTGATTTTTGAGTTTCTGAATCTTTATATCCCAGGAGATGTAAGAGAACATGTAGAATTGGATGATGTTGATCTGTCTCTGGGGATTAAGTGTTTATTTTATAAATGCTGATCAAAGTTTGACAAACCATTTCTTAAGCGCCTGGGAAGATGAGAAGTGAGAGCTAAAGGAAAAGATGGCCATTATGATCCGTGAGTAAAGCAGTGTTCAAAATGAATGCTCTGATGGGATGACGAGTTGATCTGAAAAGCTGGTTTAATCTGAGATACTTAAGGCTGAAAGAGATACCTGAAGGAGAAATTGGCTATCTGTTTTTCACAGAGGATTATAAGGGGTTGGGAGACAGATTTCTTGAACTCTGTCAGTATTGTGCATGCCTGAGCACCACCAGCACAGCCCATCCTAGCGGGGAGGCAGGAGCACGTGGCATATTTAGGGAAGCAGCTCTTGGTATGAAGAACGGGGCGCTCAGGCTGCATCAGTTTCAGTAGCTAGCTCTGGCAGGATTTAAAATTTCTTTGCGAAGCACAGCTGTAGCCTTTAAAAAAATTCCTTAAAGGGCACTACAAAAATGTCAGCACAGGGTCCAATGTTAAAGCTTAAAAGTGATGGGGGGGAAGAAAAGAAAGAAGGGGGAGGGGGGGGAGAAAAAAGGCAATAAAAGACAAAGAAATTTCTGATGTCCAGTTTCCATTACTAAATCTAGGACCTTGGAGTCAAGCTGTTTCTTGTTTTGTCTTCCTGGGTCAGCCACTGTTCCCAGAAATAGCCCATCAGCCAAACTGTGCCCCTGTGACAGATTTTACACTTTGGATTTTGCCTTGTGCTGTAGTTTACTGTAATGCTTTTACCTGCCATACCTGACTGTGAGGTCCAAGACATACTTGCAGAGGGGTAGGATGGATTCACATGCACTACTGACATCTCTTTCTGTTGAGCACTAGCGCAATGCAACTCTGTGAGGAAAACAGTTTCATCCTGATGGGAACTTGGTGGCAGGAACTGCAGAGCTATTGCTGCATGGCAGTGCAGCTTGTTCCCAAAAGGGCTTGAGGAAATGGACCAGGGCTGGACGTTGTAAACTGTGATTTTTGGTGTTTCTAGCTCAGTGAAACAAATCTTGCTGGAAACTATCATTTTTTTTTCAGTGGCTGGTATAAGTAAAAACTAGTCCCAAAAAGCTGTGGGAGGGTTAAAAGAAGGAAAACTGATATTTCTTCTTTGAGACAAAAGATAACTTAGAGGTTTCATTTTTAAAATTGTTTTCAAAAAGTGCTTGAGTAAGTATTTTATTAAGAAAACAGGCTTTGTATGTACAGCCTATAAAGAACATTATTTTTGTTGTTTTGTTCCCATTTTAGTGAACACTTTAAAATTTGACAACAAACTTGAAGGAGTGAAAGTATAAACAGTTTTAAAATTCTTCACAGAAAGGAATAAAATCACTATTTTTATATGCATTTTTTATTTTTTAATTTTAAAATAATGCTTGAAAGTTGTCGATGTGTTCTACTCTGAATGAACTGACAAATGCCTCTCCTTTATTAAAAAAGCGTAGCTACTGCAAGTGTTGACATTAAGATGTATGCATTTGTCAACAGTTCTGTAATTGCACATGCTGCTTGGTTTTTGAGAGTGAAGCCCTATTACATGCATAAATGGTTCATGACCCATTAATGATGACTACAATAACAGTTTCCTACAGCTCCATCTACATCGGAGAAGTCTGGCACAAAATAGAACATAAATATGAAGGTGGTTTTCAAAGTTAAGGCTCTGGGGTCTTCAGAGTCACAGTTGACTGTTGGCTTTTACTTTTGTATGATATTTCTGATTGCATAAAGAAAAGAATGACTGCAAAGACATCTTGTCTTTCATTGAACCATAAAGACAGCTTCAGGTTGTTGTCACTGGAGTAATAGGGCCTTTTCCAGTGAATGGAATTACATAACGTTATTCTGAAACAAGGAATCGGCTCAGCCTGAAAATACGTTGAGCAGAGCTGGGAATGGATGGTGCACTTGAAACGTCTCGGGGAGCATCTGCCAGTGACTGGAAAATAAATATAATTTTCTCCTGGATATATTATACAGCATAAAATATCAAAAAAGAGAACTAAAAGCAATGATCCATCTAGTCTAGAAGTATACAGTACCAAATGCTTAAGATACAGGTATGTGAAACTTTCAGCATGCAGCTACAGAATAAACTGTCCACCAAAACAGATTTTCTCTAAGTCATGTTAGTTAGAATATGTTTTATGTGCTAGAGCTGGAGGTTTGTAGCCTTTCCCCACTTACTCTGATACTCACTAGTATTTACTGCTAGAATTCTCACCTAACCAAAAGGAAAACATACCAGGATGGATTTTCTTCTTGCAGACATAAGTGTAGTTTCACTGAAGCTTGTACATCCTTTCAGATTTATACTAGTTGAGCACTCCTAGCCTGATTTCCAGCCCTACACATCCTTTTTTTTTTTCTAAACATGCAATGACAAAGGGGCCATCTAAAGGCGAGTAGATCATCCTTCTTTGAATCTGCCCACATTATTAATGGCTGAATCTTGACATCTTTCCTTATTAATTCGAGAATAGTAGATCTGGGCTCCAGCCAAAATGACAGTCAAGAAGCATAACACTGAGTAAGAAAAAGTTTGTGATGAAGAACGAGTTTCTGACTGTGCCAGTTCACTGACAACATGCTAGTTTTAAGTCTCTACCCTTTGCACCATCCTTTGTCTTCAAAAATACTCAGCAAACAATTCAGGGGAAGCAACTGGCATATTCCCTAATGAGACAAGATGAAGTGCCCTATTATGATGATGACAGCAAATTGACTAAGTGAACTGCTGTTTGAGAAGTTTGCAAATTGATCAAACCGTGATTCCTTGATTGCTTACTTAATCGCCTGTTACAGTCCCTCTCCTGACCCTCCATACCCCAGTTACTTTTGTCAGCACTTCAGCAACTGAGGGACTCTGTTAGACCCTCAGGCTGTGAACAGTGGAATAATAGGTTCCGGTTTAGGGGATTTCATTTTATTTGCATTAGTATGTACTCTTGGCCAGCTATCAGAGCGGGAATTTAGAGATCTTCTGGACTCCTACAGTGCTTTCTACATCAGGCTAAGGACTGTAAAGAAGAAGCTTTCTTAACTCTAATTATTAAAGGATGGATGCTAATTAAAGTGCTGCCTCACTAGGTGCTGAATACCTTAAGCAGCTTCTTAACTCTGGGAAGGGTAATGCTGTGCACATTTAGTACTTAGTGATGTTTTGCCTGCTAAAGATGTCTGGTCAGGAAAGAAATGTACAAGGGAAAAGCGTATTCTGGTGAGTGGTACAAGCGATTGTCTGGCAAAACTCTTAATTCATAGTCAGTTTGGAATCGGAGCCCCTAGAACTGTGGTTCTATTTTGCTGGCAGAAGTGAAGAAATGTCCAAATTTCATTATAATCTGCATTATAAACTGTCTTACAGCATTCTTCAGAGTAATAGTCAGACAAGGCTACTTCAGGCTGGCCATTTAAGCCTTTCTGAAATTTGTTTCATTACAGAAACTACTTTTAGGGAATGAGGGAAAAGGAGGGATATGAGTCCATCCCTGCACAGGAGTGGGAATGAGGAAGTATTCCTGCTGGTGCAGAGCAGTCGCTGGCTTCTGCTGGCAACACTGGGACTGCATTTCAGAAGTGGCAAGGAAGTGCTATCCCTGCACTCAGCTTGCAAATCTCCAGTTCCTTCCAGATTAAAAGCACTGGGAACTTTGCAGTTGTATTTACAATCTAGACACAGCAGATACTATGCCATGTCAAGTTTCATTGTGCTGCTCTGCTGCCTGAAGAGTTGAGGGTACCTGGAAGAAAGATTTGCAGTGATTAACATATGGGTTATTCACAAGTTCCCCTGAATATCTCCCAGTCTGTGTAAGTCCTGTGTTTGCTGTATAATGATGTCTGAATGTGCAAATAGCAGCTAAATCTGCTTTCAAAATTAGGGGATAAGAAAAAGATAGATTTGGCCTCCCAGTAGCCAGATGTTGTCCAAATATATTGGTGTTTTCTGCTACTGGTAGCACCGAAAAGCTTACTTAAAGATTAGGGGTAATAACTCCAAATAACTCCATCTCATAGGAAGAAAAAAGGAAGTCTTGATCTATCTGCTAAGTGATTCTGTGTCTTTTATTGTATTTGCTGACAATTAGTTGAACAATCATAAGCTCTTACGGAGAATAACCTTGTCAGTATAATCAAGTAAGTGTTTAAGCAGGTGGAAAAAAAATCAATCCTCCTGCAATGGGATTTAAGGTTACTGTTGTTCAAGACCCAGGATCACACTTGTAACTTTCTGATACCTCTTAACTGCCTTCTTGTGGGAGTTTTCTCTTTGCCCTGTGTGAAGTGACACTTATGATATCTTGCCTGAAAACATGCCTCAAATACAAGGAATTGCACTGGCACGTGGGAGTTTTTCCTCTTGTTCTTGTTCTTAGTGGCTGGCTGTGCTTGTTTTATTTACCACTTGGATTTTCACAGGCACTGATCCTCCAAAAAGATGAATATTGATAAGCAGAGAGAAAAAGATGATTGTATAAAAATAGGTCTGAAGCATAAAGATATCACCCAGGATGGAGGCCATATCTGAGCCTGAGCTTTTCTGCTAGGGACAAGGGCTTGTTTTCATTTGGGTGGTAGATGGTGGTAGGGGTCTATAGATGCCTGTTAAAAGGATCCTGCAGGGAAGCTGAGGACAGGCAAAGCTATCTGTCATTTGTGTTGACAAGACTTGAGCAGATGCCTAGGTAGTGATCATGTATACTTGGGTGTGTGTATGTATGTCTTTGAAATACCATTATGTGGATGCATATATGTATCACTCCACAACTAGATGGTGGTACATTTGAAAGTTCACATCCAGTTACGTAAGTAGTTAAAGACATGCCAACTTTTGAGCATGGACTCCAGTCCAAATGCAGTAAACTTTTTCACATGCCAATCAGTAGCAAACCAACAGTTTATGTTATGACAGTGATTAAAGCAGTACTCATGTATAAAGAGCCTGTCTGTTTTCTTCTTCTTTGTGATACGATCACTTTCTCTCTTTTAAAGCTATCTATGAACAATCTTGTGAGGCTTACCGACACCAAGGGAAGACGTCAGGTTTCTTCTACATCGATTCTGATGGTAGTGGACCACTTGAACCACTCCGCGTTTTTTGCAATATAACAGGTAATGACCTAACTTTGTCTTCGGTGCTTTAGGTTGGCTCTAATATGATTGTGTGGTCTTCTTAGTAGTACAATGATAGACATGTCACTAATACTGCTCAGTAGCAGGGAAAAAGCAAAGAACTCGTAGCAGCTGAGGTTCAACCCTGAGATGTTTCCTTATATAGGATCCATGTAAAAGTGATTTTTAAACTGAGTTTGAAGTATTCACCTTGTACTGTTGCTGAGTGATATTCAGAGTGGTATCCACACCTTATAAAGGGCACTGCTGATGTATTTCATGCTATCATAACTTTTAATGAGACGTTTATGTTTTTTACTAAAGATGTAGAAACTTAGAATTCAAACCTTTTGTAACTGAAAGGTTTCTCTGTTTTATTAGAGCAGTACATCTGGGAATGTTTATTAAGCTCCTTGCACTGAGATGTCTGTAAGCCCTTCCAGTCTGACTTAAGCAGGAATACCTCCCCTCATAGGAGTGTGTTGCCTTTGATGTCCCAGAGAATATAAACCTTGATTGTCCTGGGTATCTGTATGGAGGAGAAGGTATGATGCTCTTAGGAGGAGGGACTCTATTTGGTGTCAGGTAATGGAGCAAGAGTCTGGCCAGGTGACCTATTGGTTGAGGCTTTTCAACCTTAAAGTTTTGTAGTATTAAAATAAAAATGTTTCACATGAATATACCTGTCTGGCAACTTTTCCCCTTAAGTGAGTCCTATTTTGTATATAGGGCTGTCATGCAAGGTTACATTGCCCATATTGCAGATTGGGGTAAATGGTACAAGTGTCCTTTCTGCTTTTTATTTTTAAAGTGGAGAGGAAATTTCCTAGACTGTCTCCTGTTTGGCATTATTTGCTTTCTGTGGCCAGGTGCAGATGGAAGAATATTTTATTACCCATTCTAAATTGCTAATTCTGGTTGAGCTACTTTGTCACATATCACCTCAACACTCGGTCCTGAAAACTAAGGACTCAGGATATTCGTATTTTATCCTTAATCTCCTTGTACATTAAATGTCTCAAATTAAATTTTCATTTTTATTTAATTGTTCAATCATTATGTTAATTAAATGCACACCAGTTAATTATTAAGCGTGGTTTTTTATTCAAGTGTAACAAATATTTAATAAAATGTGTCTCCTTCACTGTTGTTGAATCTCATAAGAATTGAAATGGAGTTTCACCTTTCTGTCTGAATATCCTTCCTTGATCTCCAGTATGGGAAATGTGCTCATTTTTATTATTTATCATATAAATATGTGTGATCAAAACATTGTCAGTGCTTTTTATCTCTGCTGAAGAAGTAGGATTTTTGACAAACTCCTTGCAGAAAGCATCTGCTTTCTTCTAATAAATTTTATCTGGCAGAAATGCAGGAGGCATATACCTGATTTGCTCTCAATCTATAATGAACTTGCTGACATTTTATTTTGGTTAGAAAAGTGGAGGTGGGGAAAACTGGCAGAACCTCCTAGCTTGGAAAACTTTTATATTCCTTCTTTTCCCCTAGATGTCTCATTTGAGGCAGGGGAAGGTCATTTGTCATTCCTATTATTCCTGTCACATAAAAGAGGACCAAGACACAGAAAGAAATTACTATTTTACAGTTGTCCAGAGAATTTGAGGTACAATTGGGTTATGCTTCTGTATCATCTAAATATGGTTTGGGTGCCTTAATCACAAGAACTTCTTTTCTCTCTGGGAACATACGTTATTGTTATGCTGATAAAAATTGTTTACAGTAATAGATTAAGTGCAGAGTATGGGAAAAATAACTCAACCTTATGTACACAGGGATGGATTCTGAATTTCTTACTCTTCTCAGGTAACGCTTCTGCATAGTTTTCTGAAAGTATCAATATTCAGGGAAAGTAAAAAACTGAAATTCTATGTTGTTACATTAGGAACATGGAAGGAACAGAGACAAAAAAAGTCTCATTACTGTTCAGTGACAGAAATCCATAGCACACCTCCTGTGAATGGAGAAACATAGATGGTCAGAAGTGTGGATGGCTTCCAGGTATGGGAAGATGGTGGGATGGAACTGTCACAGGAAAGCATGGAGGTCATGTGTGGCATAGAAAAAGCAAATAAGGGTTGATTCTTGTCCATTATATAGGAGCTAAGGGAAAGTTAAATTTATCGATAGCAGGATTTGTTTGGGTGGGGGTGGGGGTGGGGTGGGGTTGTTTTGTTTTCTTTTTCCTGATGCAATGAATAATTCAACTTGAAAGTTACTACCACAGACATGAAGGAGGCCAGTGTATTAACAGAGGGGAAAAAACAGGCTGGAAAAAGCCCCAGTCTTGTCTGATAGATTCAGATGGTGCAATTAAATGTGGAGTTTAGTTGCAGTTCCAAACACAGGCAGCTGCAAGGCAAAGATCACTGGGAAATGGGAATGAGTTTCAGGAACACCTTTTGCCTTCCCTTACTTCCCTGGGTATCTGTTTGCCCTCAAAGGCAAAGATGGGTTCCTGGGCTAAATGAAACTTTGCTTTTACTCAGGCTGGCAGGTTTTTTTGCATACAGTTCGAAAAGTGGTAATCTCTTTATGCCTAAATCGTGTCCAGGCTGAAGAATTTGAAGGTGGAATGGAAAATCTGGGGAAATGACTCATTTAGTGCTTTTAAAAGTAGAGGTGCAGTTGAGCTAATGGCTTCTGGGAATTACAGTGTGTTGAGTCTGTGAAGGTTGAATTCAAGGAAGGAATCAGTTTATCAGAAATGAGCACCATCGTGGCATTTAGAGAAGAGTGTTGTTCCTTAATGTTCATTTACATTTGTCTAAAATCCTTTCTAGTTTTTACCTGTTTAATTGAACAGATAGGAATCTTGTTTGTAGCCAGTTATTAACCATGGCAGATTAACATCAGGTTTCTTGCATACTGCTGTCTGATCCTAGGCATCCAATATGTGGTGCGGATATAGGAAGTATCAACATCACAAGTTAATTTGTTGTGTCGATGGTCTCAGTGACTTCTCTGCAGCCTGTCAAATATAACAGCCCACTTGCTGAAGAAAAATTCTGAAGGAACAAAGACATTGCAGTTGTGTGTTGAAAGGGAGTTGGACAATCATAGAAAGACAAAGAGGCAGAGAGAAATAAGGGAAGGGAAACTTTGCGGGGAGAAAAAAAGAGGGGAAATATTTTAAAATAGTAACCCAATTTTCAGCATGGCAAGAAATTTAACAGTAGAGTGCCACAGGATGTCTGCTGATACTGGAGTGGGTAGACATTTATTCATTGTCTGGAGAAGTGGCTGAAAAAGCAAGGTGGCAAAATTTGTAGATGACATACTATTATTGAAGTTGGTGAAGAAGAGGGAAGTGTGTGTGAAGCACTATAAAAGGATCTTATCTCGAAAGATGTTTATTTCTAGTAAAAGTAAAACAAGTTGTTGAAAAAGGAGGTTGTCAGGAACAGTCATGTACCTAATTAAAGACATAGAAAGATATCTTCACAAAAAGAGGTTAAAAGTAAATAATCCAGAGCTATTTAGGTTGGGAAGACCCAAAGTGAATAGGCCACATTGAAGGAAGAGGATGTTAATTTGCATTTTCTTACAATAGGAATAAAGAGACAACTCAATGACAGTCAAAGACAACAAACTGAAAACTAGATTAAAAAAATAAGATAGCACCTTATTAACATAATGTTTTCTTCACCTTATATGCCCATTATACACAAAGCAAAGTCACTTTCACAGGGAAACTCACCAGTTTTAGGAAACAATGAGGAATCTGCACTGAATGTGCATGTGTGTGATGGAAGTGAACTAGTCGTATGTGCCCAAACCATGATCACATGTAGCTGAATGCTGGGAGAAACACCATGAAGTTTTGTGTGGGTCTGCAGGGATTATTAATTTAGGATGACTGTGTTAAGCGCCATGGGAACATAGCCTGTTTCCAGGGCCACCTGCACAGGAATGTGAACCTTGTTTGGATGGAGATGCAAGGTCTCCTTGCTTTACCTGGGTACTCTATACCCGCACTGTTTTGCATAAAGTACAGAGAAAATGTATCCTATCATGTTTCGGGGTAATGAACAACCAACAGTGGTAGGAAAGAAATTTTTCCTGTAGGCTGATTGTTTGATAATGAGCCCAGTTTAATTAATCTTCACTTCCTGCTGAAGTGACTTATAACAATCAATACAGAAAATGGCTAATGGACCCTCTGAAACTCTGGTCTGGCAGTCTTTCTATCATTGTGAGGTTTATTCTCTTTGTTGTTGTTGTTGCTTAGAAATCTATTGATCTGTCTGGAGTACTACTTAAATGCTAATAATCATATTCTCCAGTGTAAAGTCTATAGACATGCAATCTACATCTATGTACTTGTTTTGCTACCCTGTACAGAAAGTGTTTGTAATGACCTTTCCTCATCTCCTCCAGAGTAAATTTTACCCTTGATATTTGAAAGATTTGCTTACAATACAGTTGAGTCATTCTGTTACTGTACTTTACTGATGCTGTTTTACTGTATGCAGACCCTAGGCTATCAAATCAATAATGCTTAGAAATTGCCATGACTAAGATCAATGTTTAATTTTATCTTAGATATTTATCCAGTCCTCACACAGTTTCCCTTTTTTTTCTTCCAGAGGTGCAGATTAGGGAAAAATGAGTCCTTGTCCCAGGTCTTGCTGCTATTCCAAGATCTGGTTTTGAAACTACCATAGTGAAAAAATAAATAATGAACAAAATATATGTCTCTCCTTGTTGTGGATCATCTCTGGTTTGCAGTCTCCTCTCAAAATGAAAATAATGCCTATTGTTCCGATGCAAAAAAAGTAAAGCTTTATTTTCTCTATCTCAAATAACTGTATAGAAATTGTATTTAGATCTCAGGCAAAGTAAGGGATTCTAAGATGTGAAGGAGATTGCCAAAATTATACTTGCAATTTTTTATAAATTGCCTCTAGCCTATTTGTTCATTCAGCTAACAATGACCAAGATTTTATTCTTTCATATAGTACCTATTCCATGGCATGTAAAGAGGGTTGAATTCAGGAAGATACAAGTTGTGTTTGTAGCTGAAGTACCTAAATACATTAAGTGTCTGAATAGTCCCACTTGCAGTATGATATTTGGTCAGCTATTTGAGGAAAATGCTGTAGCGGTTCAGCTTTACTTTTCTGTGAACAGGAGCAGACCAGAGTAACAGAGATGGACTACTGCAAAGCAGAGCTGGCTGGACCTCAATATTTGCAGTAGGGATCCCCAGTGACGTTCCCCAAATAATTGTGGAACTGGTGGTTTTACTTGTCCACACAGCATCCACCTTTCCCTTTGTTTGCACACAAGTATCTCAGTTCATCTTCTTATATAATTTATTCATCCAATTTCCCACAAGGAATCATCTCCTCTTATTTTGTATAGCAATTACACTGATAGAGAAGCCACCGTGTGATTCATCCCTTGTCACGGTTCCTGTGGAGCTGGCAGACCCCCGGGTGAAGAGGGCTGCCGTTGGTTAGGCTGAGACAATCACAGAGAGGAGAAGGAGGCGGCGGCGGTCATGCCCTTAATTCTGGTGTTACTACCTGCAACTATGTAATTGTGCACAAGAACTTGAGGGGTGAAACTCCCTGAGATTCTTAGAATGAGCTAGAGAAGATTTTACAGCTTTGAACTTCTTAAGGAAATGTTTGGAGTGCCTTCTTTGTTTGTTATTTGATTTTTTTTTTTTTTTTCTCTTAAAGAGTCTACCTTGCAACTTCCTCTCTGTAACTGATTGACTGTATCACTGGAGAAAGCAATGCATGGGAATCCTTTACATATTATATCCTACTGTTTACATTAAAGACAGCTCTAAAAGACTTATAGTTTATCCCGTCAAGCACTACAGGTCTTTTGGCACGCTACAGTTCTGGCAATTTATACTTTTCTGGTTTGAATTGTCATTAAATATTCCAGAACTTTATAAAATGAAAAACAAGTGCTTATATTGTGCCAAAAGCATTGCACTGTCAACAGCTGCCTTGCTGTTTTCAGGGAAATGGTTGTGTTTCTGATAAGCATCACAGCAGAAGTCCTGCAGATCTTCTTCACTGTCACACTTGCAGGAGGCCCCCAAGGAAGTTTTATCACAGAAGAACCTGACAGTAGGTACTTTCCTCTAGCCTTTACCTTTTAACCAAGGGTTACTTCAACTTAACCACTCTCCTGCCACACTTGCAGTGCTCAGAAGTTAGAAGTCAGTTGTGGTTCTCTGTAAGTTACTCCATCTATCTCAGTTACAAGGGGTGGATCCATTTTGCCCCAGAACTGGGTGTCTAGTGCCTTGCTGGAAACCTGCAGGTGTCCTGCCCAGCCTCCTGGTGTGGCACCAGAAGAATGGCAGGTCTTCTCTGGGCTCCGTTTCTTGTCTGGCAGGCTCGTGCAGATGTCTGAGCTGTCACAAGGCATATGAAAAGTGATTATGTTGAGTGTCTCAAAACTCACCTTAGATGAAGGACACTGAGTCAGAGAGGACTGCACTGTTGTCACAAGTGAGGTGTGAGCACAGTAAATGAGTGTTCATTTTGCACTAGGAAGTAGTTCAGAGACTGCTGCTTCAATTTTTGCAGAGGAATATTTCTCACTGTTTGTTGTGGATACTCTGTGTGAGAGGAAATGCAGAAATGGAGGATCACCAAGAAGTAGGCTGGCAGGATAATAGTTTACCATCTCTGGGCTTCAGCACAGCCCAGGGAATGAGGGTACAAGGGATCATAGAAGAGGTATTTCGTTCTCATCCATCAGAGCTGCCTGGCACTGTCATTCTGCTGACAGAGACACCTCAAACATTGGGCTCAGTGGGCAAACTTCATGCCTGGAGGGTAAGAGAGTTGGGAACCCAGCTTTACCTTCTCTGCCGGACCTGGGGCATCATGTCTGTGGAGCTGGGTATGTGGTGCTTTCCTGGTGCCAGCTACTGACTACCAGGGAGGATGTACAGACAGAGAACAATACCAGGTATGGGCATCTCTGAGGAATGCACGCTGGCAGGTGCAATCTGCCAGTGCCACCAGAGAGTGGGCTGTGTGCAGGGCTGGGGGGACAGGAACCCCCCAGACTTGTTTCCATGGAAATGCATCGTGGTACTTCTGCACTGGCTGGAAGTGGCTGAATCAGGAGGAGGCTGATGAGCACAAACCAAAAGCATGTATTGCTCGGTCAGCCAGCAGGGGAAAAAAAAAAGCTAGATAGGAAACAACAACAACAACAATAATAATAATATTAATAATAATAAAATAATGGGTGGATTTCACAGGATACTTGGAAAACATTTCCTTGGAGTCAGTGAGTTAAAGCTGTGTGCGATAGGAAATTGTCTTCATATTCTTTGAGGGGTGTATGTTTAGAGCAGCTGAGTTAAACTGTCACTGCAGCTTAAAACAATAGAGTGTTCAAGGAAGAGAGTCTGTCTTTTGTGTGGTTGTTCCTGTAGTTACAGGTTTAGATTTCAGGACAATATTTGGCATTCAGTGTAGAGCACCATGAAACAAATGCATCATATGAGCTCTCAGAGCGATTTTTCTCTCTCTCATGTAGCATTTACCGTATGTTTGGCTTGTCGGCAATTTAATCATTCTGAATAATCTTGTTCTGTGACAAACCTAAATCACAAAGGAGTGATGCAGTTTGTATAGGTGAAATGTGCTCCACAGAGATATTTCAAACTGAAGAATAAAAATGAGAATTAGACAATACAGAACTCATAGAAAGCCAGTTTTCCAGCTGCTCTGATTTCCCACAATTTAATTTGTGTGCCATCAAAAGCAACTTGAAGGCTTCCAGTAAGGTGATAGAACTATGGGTGAGGCTAAACAGAGGGTCTAAAATGCTGAATGCATTGCAGTCCCATGCTGTAAAAACATCTCCTAGGACCAAATACAGGCAGCATAATATCCTAGAAAATTGGACCATTAAATAAAACTGCAAAGTCATAAAGCTGTAGCATTACCCTGAAATTAAAGCATTGTCACCTTTGAATTATAGAACAATTTAACAAGCATTTAGGAAATCTGCTTTCAAAGGCTGCATTTAACTGTTCCGGGTTATACAGTAAAAGAAATGGCTGCACTCTCCTACTGGGTTTTGAATGACTTTCAGCTTGTGTGTGGTTTGAAATTTTACCAAGCTGAGAAAGTAATAAAATAATAAAGTGGAATAATGGAAGGTAAAAATAAACGGTGACCTTTGCCTGGAGAACAGTTTTTTCACTCTCATTGTAAATTCACAAGTGCAGGGAGAGCTCATTAAATTGAGTAAACAGGAAAAAACCACATAGTATGGGCAGACGTAAAAAGATAATGATAACTTCTTTGTTCAAATAAAGGAAAGGAGGGCCTTGTCTGCCTAGTTTAACAGCTTTCAGATATGGAAATGGCTAGAAGGAGCTAGTGGCACTCAACTTTTGGTTGGATCTGTGTTTACAGTGTCACTATCTAAAAATATGATGAAAAGAAAACAAAAAGAATACATATTGAAAAAACCAACCCCAAACCAAAACCAAAACAGCAATCCTCTTATTGTAAAATAAGAACATTATTTGAAACCCCATTTTCAAAAGCCACAGGCATCTTCCGTGCAGAGGTGCGCCTCTGCAAAGAGCGATGTGAGTCATGGAGCTAAGCTGCAGACAGCCGTTGCACCGCTTTATAGCTGTAGTGGTCTGTTCATGTCCAGATTGCAACAGCATTTCTTACATAGGTCCGGAAGCACAGCTGCAATGCAAGCTCCCGGATTGTTGTCAGTAGGCTTCAGAGTACACACTGATTGAACGGTAAGGGTATAATTCCTTGCCCTCATTCTGAGGCAGGCAGCCATATTCTGGGAGCAGGCTTAGGTAAACTTGTGCATGTGAATTTAAGAAACTAGTATGATCTTTTTCTAAATGCTGCTGGGTTTGAGGCGGAGAAAATGGTGTTTGAATAAAGCCCAGGAGTTGACCTGAACAGTGAGGGTTTCAGAAGAAAGGCTAAGATTATTTTTGTGTCGTTTTCTGACCTACAGAAGCAGTCTTGCGTCTGCTGTGCATTGGGCCACCCTCCTCATCTGAAGACTTCCTTTCAGACTCCAAGTTTTTTAAGCCTATTTCATCACCGTTGTTGTTGTTGTTAAAAAAGGTAGCACAGGATGTGTTTCTCTGTGCTTTTTCTACACCAACTGTGTATAGGGAAAAGAAACAAAGTTTTGAGTGTCAGTAGCTTTTGCCATCCAAGAGGTATACTTACTGGTGGCTGTGACTTTCCTTTCACTAGATCCGTGAGCCACACGTCTATATTTTCTGAGAAGCTTTATGGGTGGTTATCTTTACTTCAAAGATGGAGCATGGAGGGAATCTTTGAAGTGATGAGCAAAGCACAGGTCTGACCTGTAAAAGTAATAAGCATAACAGATCAGGCATGTGTGGATTAGGAAATGTCTGAAATGTAACTCTGAAGTTCTTCCCTTCTGCTATTACTTTTTTTAATTCTCTGTTCTGTTGTACTTGCTAAATGACAATTGCTTTGAGTACAGAAAGAAAGATGTTGGGTTTTCCTTTATCTTTGCAAACTAGAGGATGGAAAATATGCATTTAGCTTCTTGTATCTAAAAGATCCTGTGGAGAAAAGCAAGAACTTCTTGAATGTCGAAGTTCAGATCTGAGGGGGACAGCTAAGTGCAGCTGTAATGATAGCAAGACCATTGAAAATTAATGAACAATCACAAGGAAGATCTGTTGAATTCTGTCCAACATGCTTGTTAATGATTGCTTGTTGCTGAAAGTATGTTTGCTGATGTCTTGCCCAACCTCATTTCAAACATGTAAATTAATTACATTTCCAACACTTCTTGGGGAGACTGTTTTATGCTATGCTACTTTTAATAACTTTTTCCTAGTAACCCTTCATTGCTACTAAATTACTAGATCTTGATGCTTCTGGCTTTTCAGGTACCCACACAGCACCTTTCCTGGTGTGTAAGTACAGAGCCTGGAAAGCACAGAAGTGTTAGTAACCACTCTGAAACTCTAGTGTTAGGCTGTTGTACATCCTGAGCAACACTGTAGCCATTCTGTGAGCACTGATTTTATTGCGATTTCTCAAAATTATGTTAATAACTCTCTGTGGGGAGGAGCTTATAACTGCCCATCCAGAATTTCAGCAACCAGTTTGTTCAATCATCTCTTGGTTTTACAGCTCACTTAACAATTTGATATTTGTCTTTTTAGTAGATTTTTCAGTGAAGACAGGGGTTAAACTTCTACCAGCTTCCATGAGAGGAAGGTTATCTCAGTTGCAACTGCTTCTGAAAACCCCATTCTGTTCATGTTAATCCTTGAGAGAACAAAACACAGACAGAGACTTCGGCTGATAAAAATCGCTACTTTCAGATGTACAGGATGTGTGTTATGAAGTCATTGAATTATGTTGTGTTGAAAGCAATATGGATGCAGGACTGTGCAGGGTATTGTGCTACCGTGTTGACTGTGACTACAACCACTGGGGCAAATTCTACAAGCAATACGTTTGTAGTTTTTCTTGTAATTTTAATCTAGCTTTTGTTTAATACACATTGCAGGAATGTTTCTTTGAGCTCCAACTCAAGGGATCCACAAGCAGTATCCTGCACTCAGTAAGAACTACAGAATTGCAGGTCTATGAGCAAACTCTTTCTGTCTGCCATCACAGAAATGATGAGAGTGTTGCGAGTGAATGTATGGTTTTCTAAGTAAACTGTCCTTACAGTTAATGCCATACATTACTGGGAGAATAATTTCTCTGTAACTTGCAGCCAGGTCTTGGAACAGACCTCTTTAAATAATCTCCAGATGGTGGTTGTTACTTGCCTGTCACCTGAATGCCTCCATAATGACAATCCATTAAATCATCTGAGTGTTTTTGCACAGACAGTCCTTTTCAGACTAGCTAACCTATCAGAGTTCTGGTGAAGTTGTCTGTGGGATATCTGTAGCTCAATGACAGATACTTCAACTGCAATGCATTGCAGTGGCTGCAAAGCTACTGTCCTCGTCATGCCACTCTGTTGCGGAGTAGCTGGAAAGCTCATGCTCTGCAAGAACTCAGACCAGGTAATCTGGTAAAACCAGAATACTTACATGCATAGTTTTTAAGCTTGGTTTAGAAAAGATCTGATTCAACATTATCTAAGGTTTTTCTGTTAAAGCATGACTAGAGAAAATAGGAATCTGTTTTCTAGGTCTTGACTCTTTCTCTGTAACGGTCAGTAGGTTTCTGCAAGTGAGATTGAAATCTTCCTCTCATCAAATGGTTAACATTTACTTCCTTACATTTTTGCCCTGTCAGCATCTTATATCCTCCCTAGGCAAGCAGGGTCTTTGATAAAGAGGGAATTTACTGGATGTGGCTCTTTACATCGTGAAGCACATGCAGGGCTCACTTCTGTGAATCCTCATTAAAGAGTTTGCCTTTTACTCCAGGTCAGCTTGGCAGATTGGCCATTCAGGCTGTCCTTTTTATCTTGCCTGTTGCTATCTCACCAGAACCAGCTGGGAAACAGCCTCCCTGCTGAGATAATTGCTTCTAATTGTGATGTTCTCCTCGTCATGCCAACTCCAATGCTGGTCATGAGCTGAGTTGTTATGATGCAGGTTGTGCTTAAGCTCAGGTTCTGCTTTCTGTCACCTATGAAATCCCTTGCTCTGCCAGTAAATGCAATGAAGGAGATGAGAATGGGCTCCCCAGCGTGGAAAAGCAACAACATTCACAGGTACTAGAGATGCTGCATCTTATGTTGTTCTGCGCCATCATCCAAACCAGACATCACTCAACTTATATGTAGAAAAATCTGAGAACTGAGTAAAATGAGTGATCTGACTTCCAACTGGTCAGTAAGAACATACTCTCAGTTTTAACTTTCTGGCAAGAGTTTGTGGTGAGTTTGTACAAGCTCATCAGCCACAGTTCTCCACTACCGTTTGTTGTTACAACAGTGTGGGCTGTGCTCTCCCAAAGAGCTATGCTTGCAAAAAACCCATGAACCATATTATTATGTCTTTTCTCTCTGGGCCAAAGCCAGCTGAAATGTAAATCTTCTTTAGATACCTGGCAATAGAAGATGCCAAAGATCTCCCATGTTTCCCAGGAAGCTTGTAGTTTCTGTCTTGCTCAGCAGGCTCTGTAGTGTTTGCTAGAGGTGGTTCAGGGAGAAACATCTCTGTGTTACACCGACTTGTAATAAGTCATCATCAGAGAGTGACCACTTCAGAGCCCGGGGTCCTGCTGATGCTCTCTCCCATGCGGTTTTCGTTCCCTGCTTGTTGCAAGTTTTTTGCTCTTAACTTCCTGTTCAATCCTTTTTCATTTAACAGAAGACAAGATCTGGACTGCAGTGCAGCACAACAACACAGGGCTAACCAGAGTCCAAGGAGCTGATCCGGAGAAGCCGTACACCATGTCCTTTAACTACAACAGCAGTGCAGAGCAGCTTGAAGCCATGATAAACAGTGCAGAGTACTGCGAACAGGAGGCAGCCTACCACTGCAAAAAGGCACGTCTCCTGAATACCCCAAGTAAGTGCCATGATCCCAAATCTTGTCTTGTTAACTCTTAATGATTATACAGCAGATACAGGCTGCCCTGTGACTGGGGAGAAAAAGACCCAAAATTAACAGTAGTAATACAGAATAGAGTGAAAAGCCTTTTACCCTCTTGGATACCACTGTGCAGTGCCTGTCCTCTAATATAAAATGTCTAGAGCTCTGTGGGGGAATATCTGTAAGTTCATGCATACAAAGGCTCTGAAAGCTTCTACTATGGAAAGTACTACTTAGAAACCACAAAAGCTGTATTTAGCTGATGGTAAATGGATATGTTTAATTGTATGTTAAAGATAGAAATCATCTAGATTTCTCCAGACCTATGGTGTTTCTGGAGAGAGGAGGGGTGTACCCTGAATATGATGTTTAAGTTGCTTGGTAGTACAGTTTCTGGGGCAAAACTAATTTTCCCCTCGTGATAGAAGGAAAAAGTGTTTTGCCCTGACTTAATGTAGCAGCAACAAGAAAGCAGACGGTCTGATAGATTTATATCTCTTTGAGGTACCAAATTTCCAGTGGCTACTCAGAGTAGCTGTCTTCCACTTGATTCTCTCTTGGCGTCAGGATTTTGTGTTTGCTTATCCAGAGGGATGAATGACATTAACAGCAGCAGGCTTCTGGATCTCTTCAAGGTCTCATCTGGTTATTTGAAATGTCTGGATGGCCCTAGTGATTCTTTGATGTTAACAACTCCTAAATTTGTTGGTAGGTTAGAAGAAATCTCGTGGAAAGCCTTAAGGGGAGCTTGCAATGGGAGTTCCTATTGTGTCAAAAATACATTGCCTAATGAGATGTATCAAAAACCTGCCTGGTTCCAGCAACATTACTGTAGCACTGAATATTTATGGATGCAGTAATCAGATGCCTTATAGTCAGTTGTTTTTTAAAACCTGTGAATTAAGTCTTTTGTTATCATCAGAATTTACCAACCAAAACCTGCTTGTATTGCTAATATTTTTTTAAAGAATGAAATGTTAGTATCAGCATCCAGGGTAGAGCACAAAGGGAAAACAAAACACAGGCATAAGTGCTCATAAAGAAGGGGAACTAATGTCTTAAAAATACTTCCAGTGTTTCTGGCTTCTGCACCCCACACCATACTTGACATGTTTTAAGGATATAATCACACAGCGATTATTTCCAAATTGTGTTTTTGAGGATGAAGGCCACAATGGTAGAGCAGGCCTGCATGTGTTTACACAATTCTGTGAGGTACTTGGTCACGCATATCCAGAGAAGTAGACTATGTGTACATTTTGAGATACCTGTTGTACGTGGTGCCTTTATAAAGCATGGGATGCTTCTAAAGGTTCCAAACACATTTGTCCATTAATAAAAAGAAATGAAAAAATAGTGATAATCTTGTGTATATTGGAAGTATATAAACTATCCGTCTTCAGGGTGAAAGCTATCTACCAACTGGAAGACTGGCTAATGCAATTCCTGACAGGCAGCTTCTCCATTTGTCCAGGACCTAAGTTGTGAGACTGACTGCTCAAGGGGGAGGACACAGGGGCAGTGTCCAGCAGCTCAGCTTGCTCCCTTGCAGCTGCTGCAGTGCCACTGTAGTCCTGACAGTTGACCACACAATAATTGCACAACTCATAACTCTTTAGTACAACTCCAGCTGTTAAATCGGGGGCGGGGGGGCGGGAATTGCCATCCAGTGCTCTGTGTGTGGCAGATAACATCAGTTTTTCCTCTTTTTTTCTTCCTTTTATATGATTTTTAATTACACTTTCAATTTTTTCATCCTGAACTTTTTCAATAGCCTAAGGCTGTAAGTTTGGCAAGATGTGGAACATGCTTAAAAATAAATCATTTGAGTTCTTGAAATGGCAAGATATGGGTAACAATTTGTTCTTAGCTGAATATTAAGTGTTTTTAAATGATAGAAGAACATCTTTTCCCCCAAAGCCTTAAATAACTCAATTGATATTCGTTTGAGGTGAAGTGCTGCTGTATTAGAGAAGAGCCTAGAGACCCAGTGGTGACGAACACTGTAGGTGTCTTGAAGAGCTCTAAGATCTGAAGAATTTACATTCCTAAACATGAAGACGAACCACAAGTGACAGTAACCCTAGGGTGTTTTTCTGGACACACCATGGAAGATTCTCACCTGTGGTGTTTATGTGCAGAAGCAACGGGATGGAGAATTGGGGCCAGAGCAACAGAACAAAAATTGGAACTTTTGCATTTTGTTTCTTGATTCGGCCTAGGCTTTTGGATGTCTGAAGCACAGTGTACTCTCTCTGTTGCCAGGGTATCATAATGTGTAATTACGGTTAATGAACCACACTGTGGATCTCCTTCAGAAGTCAGTATACAATGCACATGTATTGATGACAATGCCGCATTCATAGGCCAGCAGGAAACATTGCAACCTAATCCAGCTTGCTGCCTACCACCACTCCTTAATACTTCTGGACTGAGGCCAGTGGTGAATGCTTGATAGAACAGCATCTCCCAGAGATATACCTGATCTTGATAGAGCTATAAAAGTTCCCCTTCTGGCAAGGTATCTAATCCATTTCTGAGCTTCCTCTTGCTCTGGGCTTTGTTGTTGGTTTTTTGTTTGTTTGTTTGTTTGCTTTTGTTTTTTTTCTTTTTCCACAAGGAGATGGAACCCATGATTAGGATATCTCAGCTGGTAGCACCAAAAGCCCAAACCCTTGTCTTCAGGATCTAAACACTCTCACATTTCACATAGAAGTAATAAAAAGATTTCTCTTTCCTTTCGCAATCATAATGTTACTCTCCAGCAAAGATACATGTTGTTACACAGCAATTTTGGCTTTCACAGCTTTGACGTGGAGAGAAAAAAAAACAAAAAACATGTGCTTGGGCAAAGGGACAAGCATGGCACTCTGGGGGGATGCCTCAGAGAGAAATCAAGGGAGGCTTCTGGCTTGCATAAAATTGTTCCAGTTTATATCAAGGAATTTGTCTTTCCTCTCTTCCTACTACCTCTTGCCCTGAAGACACAGACACATCCCCAGCGGGTGTGATTCAGCATAGTTTCCCCATTGAGTTACTTGGATTTACATCTGCAACGTGTCAGACATGCAATCTGGCAGTTGGCAAAGGAGTTTACTCATCTCCACCTCCTGCTGTCTGGAACAGCCTTATCGGTTCTCACTGTCATTCTGCAGTTTAGCTGCAAGCATGTCTTTGAAAACTAAAATTAAATTGCTCTGAACTGCATTTTTTGTACATCTCTGCCATCAGATATATTTTTAGGAGGTTTGTGAACATCAGCATAGATGTCTGCTCATCAAAGGAATACCTGGCTTTCTCATGATGCTAGCAAATGAAACTTGTAATTTATGACCAGTAATTGCAAGTCTCTTGTGACTTCTCCGTGCCTGTTGGAGAGACACACACATAACTGGAGCAAATCTGACAGTTGGCATTAATTAAGGCAGCCATCCACACTCTTAGCAAGATTGCAGACTTTACTGCTGTCTCATCCTTAGAAGCACAGACCAACACAAGCTAGCAGGGGAGGAGGAGGGTGGGTGGGAAGCCTGGGTTGCCTCTAAATGTGCTCTCTGTATTTTGGGAATCTGAAAAGAAATTCAAGCCCCTGGGGCTCTGATTTCCTTTCTTTGTGGAGCATCTCAGGTAACACCTGGGAAAAGGGTAAGTGTACAAGGATAGGTGCATGTGTGCACATGTATGTTTAATTAAACTGTAAACATGTGTGAAGGTATGTAAACACTTTATTACTGAACAAACTCTCAGCTCTGACTGAATTTGCTCCGTTTTCTAGAAGTGGTGGGTGGACTCAAAAACTTAACATTTGGGAAGCTGCCTCACATCCACCTTATCAAGGACTTAACACAGTGATGGCTGTATCAGTTGCAGGGTAGCTCACTTTATGATACTTGCCTGACAGTCTGTCAAGTTCATAGCGCATTTGTGTAGGCAGGGACTGAGAAAAGATCAGTCCTAGAGCAAAATCAAAGAAAAAGGAACGTCTTTAGGTGGTATTTTTTTCCTGACTTCTTCCTCACTTTTCTCTTTCCAGTAGGGTTCCCATACCACATCATCTCAAGCACTGATTTCAAACACCCATTCTAAACTATGTGCCTCTTCCCTGAACTTTCTGCTTCTCCCTCTTAAGATCAGTCTAGTCCTAGTATTATATGACTTGCACCCAGGTTTCTACCTCCTCTTCTTCCCTCTGCCTCCCAGCTAGACCTGAATCTTGGTGCCGATCTGCACCACGTGCACATCCAGATCTGTAACTCCTTATGTCAGACAGCTGTTTGCCCTCCCTTGTGAACCACTGCATTTGCATTTTGTACCTCCATTATTGGAGGAAAAGACATAGTGCCACCTCACAGCAGGGCTTTCTGTGTTTAAAATTTCTGTGTTTAAAATTTCTGTGTTTAGACTTCGGTTTAGACTTAATTCTGCTGCTGAGACAGGTTGGTAGCATTTTATCTGTGCCCTGTGTGTTGGTAGAGCTCTTCATCTGTGCAGGGTCCCTCTAGTTCTGGATGAGGCCTCCAGTGATGTCAGAGCACAAGATGCTAAGAAATGTCCTGCAGGGTCCTGTTTCCAGTGGCTGCTGGAGAAGATGCAGCTTAGAATGAGTACACAACTCTGTATGTCTTCAGCACATCCCTCAGTATGTTCCCAACACCCACAGCTGCTCTATTAAGAGCATTAGAGTTTATGCCATTGCCAATCCCTTTTAGTATCCACTATGGATCTGGTGTTTATAAATTTATCTAATAACTTTTTGAACTTTATTATATTGCCTGCCTCGGCAGCCTCCTAGAAAAGGAAATTCCAGGAGTTCCCTGCTTGTTGTGTGCAGAACTACTTTTTTTTTTTAATATAATGTGTTTTAAATTAATGTTTTACTTAGTGCACCAAGTTCTGGTATTGCAGGATGCAGTGAATCACAGTTCCGCACTTATCCAGTGCATTTATGGTCCTTTTAGCTGCCCTTCTTGGACCTTCACTAGCTCTAGTCTTTTTTTCACCAGAAGTTATCCACGGCATTTGAGGCATGGCTTGCACCAAGATTTCATATAGTGGGGACACCACTTTTTAGAGCAGTGTAAATCTTTATGGAGAAAAGAGTGTGAAATCTGGGTTCCGATGAAGTTTTTTACATAGATGTACCATGAGGTGATATAAAATGACCCATAATAATTGGATCTTTGCTCACTATTATATTTTTCAAATATAATTTCCATTTTATCATTCCAGGTACTTTTAAATTGTTATTGCATTACCAGGAGACTATTTGTCATTGCACAAACTAACTTCAAATTTTTATTGCATTAGCAGGGGAGTATTTGTCATTGCACAAAATAACATGGAACAGGGCAATCCACTCTCAAAAAGTGGTTTATATTGAAGCGAGCGGTGGATAGGTGGCAGGTCTAGATTGTATGTTGGAATTATTCTTGGGTAATTAGGATCCCTTTCTTGAGAATGATTGAATTGCCATCTGTGTTTCCACCACCGTACCTTGTCTCTCCCCTCCAAAGTGGCGATGCTGGCAGCTTCTCACAAGCACAGTTTTAGACTCGTGCTGTATTTAGAGACTTCTGAACAGAGTTCACCACAGTAACGCAACATGCCCCCTTATTTGTGGGCAGAGATTTAGAGGCCATTTTTACAGATGCTAGTGTGCAGCTGATTAGGATGCAGGTGGTCTAAACAGAATAAAAAAACCCCTGCTGCATGGGAGAGGTAGCTTGGCATCTAGCATGCATGCAGCTGTGAGTAATGGAAATACCACTATCCCAATTTCTGAGCCTTTACTTCCCTCGCCATATACAATCCCTCCTGACTGACAGTGAGGTAAAGTGTGCTATAGCTGCCGAGGAAGGAACGGCAGCTGCTTGTGCTACTTCTCCTCTAGTCCCATTGTCTTTCTCCGAGATTGCAATATGGCCAAGAGGCCAAGTGATGGGAAAGACATGGGAAGAAATCCTTGCTCAGTCATACACTGAGTGGTTTTTAACCCAGAGGGAGGAAAGCATGCTCCCTCCTTGCTCCTTGTACCCCACTGCACGAGCAGACAGGCTTAATGCTACCTGGCATACTTCTGGAGTGACACTAGAAGGGCATGAGCCTCCTGGGATTACTCCAGTGGATACCGGAGCACCACTATCTATGCTTGCTTTACACACAGTATATCAGGTGGGTATGAAAACAGTTCTCAAAGTGGGGACTTGATAGAGTAGCGAGGAAGAGGCTTGTATGGGTAACTCTTGGTTGCTTCTGCAGAATATGTTCTTCATACTTCTACTGTCACTGGATATTTCTGGGTTGGTTTTTTTTTTATTGTGGCAGGAGAAATTCTGGATTTTTTTTTTTAATTAAGTGACCTTTTACAGTTTACCTAGACAACAAATTTGTTACTCCAAACTGTGTTTTATTGACATAGAAAGTATCTCTTCTGATATACTGGAAGCTTGCACCAAGGGTATTAATGAAGACACAGAGGACAGGTAAATGAAATGTAAACCTAGACAACAGATTTTGAGCCTGGAATCTGGAAGTCATTGCATGAACTATTATTGGTGCTGCTGTAAGGAAGTCAGTGCTGTGAACTGACGCTGCAAGATGTTTACTTAACCTTTGTAATTCATTAGGTTGGGCCTTTTGTTCCCAAAGAACCTCTGGTTTGGAGTAAAGTTGATATATTTTGCTCGACCTGTGAAACCTATGGGATGGTATAAATGCTTGTAGTTCAGTAATGGACTTTGAGTTCAGAGAATTCTGCAGTCCAAATAAAAGTTTGGAAATGGATAGTTTTAGGAGACATACATGTGTGTCAGAAACAAGCATGTCCTAATAATACTTCTGACTTGAGAGACCCAGTTGTATAAGCTATTTGTACATACAATGCAAAGAAAAGTTGTACACAAAATTCAAAGAAAAAACCTGCATTTTTTTCAGGCTATCTCAGCCAGCATTCCCTTAATCACAAGCAGTGATAGTCTGTCTTTTTTTTTTTAATTTGCAGGACTCAGCATATTATTAACAGTAAATAAGTAATGGTGATTAGAAACAAACAGCTAATCTATGGCTTGTTATATTAATGCATCATTATCTATGACTGCAAACTGTCCACCATTCAAGAAAGAGAAAAGCACTGCTGCTGAGCAGAAGAGTGTGCATTCTCCCTCATTAGAGCCACAGCAGGGAGTGTGTTTTCATCACACTTCCATTTGTCTGCTTCATTCAGCTGTCCTACTTTGAGCATCTTGGGCTCCAGACCCAGACTGTCTTACTGACATTAAACTAATTTCTCTGTCAAATTTGGCCCAGTGCAGAGAGTGATGTTTTCTGATTCTGGAGAACAGAAGATGTAAGTCATAGCCGTGGAAGAGTTCACAGCTGACCTATTCTACCAAGAATCACATGAGTAGAGTAATAGTAGTTTATATTTCTATTCACATTATCTTTGAGGATAGCAAAGCATTTGGGGCTGTAATACCTGTTTTTTATATGTTTTGGGTTCATTTAACTCTTGCTTTAAAAAAAGTATGTGCAAAGCAAGAGGTTTGCTGAAAATCAGATGGGATGGAGCAAGTGAATGGGACAGAGCCCATATGCTTTGATTGTGCTTTAATTGGTCTGACCCGTCCAGGAAGACAGAGGTTTCAAGAGGCTATACACAAAATGAACAATGGCAGAATTTAATTATATAGTGTAATTATGAGAAAATAAAATATAAGCCTATGGATAAAAGAGTCAAGTTTTTACGCCATATAGGTTGGGCTAGACTCATATTCATTGCTTGTAAATCTCAAGTCCAGGAATTTAACCCCTGTTACAGTGTGAAGACAGCCTATGGGAAATGTATTTTCTATTTTTGAAAGTGTGAAGGCAGAGATGGGAAAAGAAACAATGAGGATCAGCTGAAGGGTGTATTTTCATATTACTTTGTGCTTAGTGTTCAAACAACAGAGTAAGAGCCTTCCCTAAGAATATTTATTTCAGTGTTTTGTTTATGTGAAGCATCTAATGTTAAGGGGAACATAAAAGTAGCTTTTCTAATTGTCTGCTACTCTCTTTTGTAAAAAAAAACACAAACCAAACCAACACCAAAGTATATGGGGTAAGAAAGCATGTTTGGAGAATACATTTCCAGGCCTTTGGGGAAAAAAGCTGTGTACTACTTACACTCCCAAGAAACATCTAACAACAATTGAGAATTATTTACCTCCCCCAAACCCAGATTGGTGTGGGGAGGATCAGATCTGGTTGAGAGTTGACAAGTAGCTAGAAAGATATGGTGATCTCAAAGAAAATCCTTTTAAAACTTTCTTTAGAGAAGCTTTTTTTCACATCTACTGGGCCAGAAAGATTGAGAACAAAAATGAAAAACCTTTTGAGCCTGAATTTGTTCCAAGCCTCTTTGGTAGGAGGAAGGCTCAGACTTTAATGGGAACTGGTTTAGCCAAGGGGTGTGCTCCTGCCTGGGCTGTCCAGGACTCAAAGCCACATCAAGAGCCTTCTTCCTTCGCTGAATTCAAAGGTCCCAGAAGAAAACTTTTTTTTTTTTAACATTTGCATTTAGAAAGCTTAACTAATTAATCTGTGCAGTCCTCCTCTAAAGGTAGTTTTCTTACCTTGTTTAGCAGAAAAGAAAATTGAGGCATCAGGCTGTTACTGATGGCAATTTTGCTGGAAACCAGTATGGGCCATTAGATCTATTTGAAAGTACCACCCTAAAACCAATGGCCAGTTTTGTGCAGCCACAAAAAAGAACCATAAGAACAGTGATTCCTCCAAGATCAACATCTCTGAAGTCTTGCACTCTAAGCGTGAAGTTTTTGTGGGTACCTTGTGCCTTGCCCCAGTGCTGCTAATGGAAGAATGAATATGTCATCCTTTAGAGGTACATTTGTTCTTTCTAGTAAACTGATTAACATAGACACAGTGATTTAACAAGGAAGACGTGATTCTGTGATTTTTTATGAACCTACCAAATTGCAAGGGAGGTAATGGTATGTTCAGGTGGGGTATAATGTTCTTTTTCTCAATTTTGTATTACTGAACCTAATTCAGGTCTGACAGGCTTTTACAGATGAGTCCAAGCCTAGGCTGGGATGTTTTAAAAAATTAGCAGAGATCTGAAAAGTGGTTTTGAAGAAAAAGTAACATCAATTAAGTTATGTGTTTATTTTAACTAGTAACTTTTTCTTTTAGTTGCTGACTCAAATGGTCAGTACTGTCTATAAAATTATCTATTGATGTAGACAGATTGCTCTCTTTTGGGGAAAGAATGTGTGTGCATATTTATGTAGATATGTACAAATAGGTTAGGAAGAAAATAAGAGCGAAGGTTGACTGTACTTAACTGCTTGGGATAGATGGATCATTGTCAGGCCTGAAACAAGACAGGTTAGTGTTGGTTACTCTTCTCCCCATTGAGCTAAAGGCTTTCTGTATATTAGAATTTGTTCACCTCTCATTGTCACCATGATTTCAATCTCTCAGATCTGATCCAGATGAAACTATTTTGATGTTTGGCAGTTTAGAGGCTGTTCCTTAGAGAGGGATCTTCATGACTGAATGCTAACATAACAGCAGAGAGTGGGATTTTTAGGGCAAGTTGTCTTCTCTTGAAGTAGTGTCTGCTTCAGCTCCCTTTAGCTTTTTCTCTGGCTATGAAAAGTCAGTTTGGTCCATTTGTTTTGCCATTTTAGTATATATTGGAGAAGGTCCTCCTGACCATAAGCATTTTTCAGGTTCTGTTTTCGAGTTTTGTTTCCCAGAGCCTCCAGGTTCAAAGCAGTGCCAGCTTTCTGGGTCACTTCTTTCCCAGTGCACGTTCATGTTCTGGATTCAGCCAGAGATTGTGTTGCATTTTGTTTACTGCCTCTGTGAGACATGCTAGGGCCACCAGTCAATCTGCAGAGCATTAGAAGTACCTACTTAATAGTGGCTGAATTTTATTGAGTGAATAATTATGTCCTATTACTGCTGAAGTAATCATCTTAGATACAACCAATGCCTCCAGAGGGAGGTGTGTTCTTTCCAAAATGCCACCCTGGACAATTCTTTTTACTTCTGTACAAAGCTCCAGAATCTCTCTGACCATATTGTACTACAGGTTGTCATGTTTTCAGAGGGTGAAATTTATGTTCCATGAAATATGCCATAGCCAAAATTAATAGGTAAATCAACAAAGTGAAACAGACCATTAGAACCATTGTAATACTGTAGTTGTTTCCTTGTGGCACAAAAGCAGAAACTAATGGGTAAACATAATCGTATTATAGTGACAAAAGCTATCAATGCATAGTACACAACTGTGGTCACACAATGGAAGGCAGTCAACCGTTATGAAATATGATTTAGCAGACAGGCCAGTTGCAGGTAATCTTGCTTAGAACAGTACTTTCCTTGGCTAGTTTGTTTTAGCTGACGGAAAATGATAAATGACAGCTATTTCTTTCCTATCCTACTGGAATTTTATTTCAATTTCACTTTGATAATTTTCACAATCCTTTTTTTATATTATTCTGGACCATAATACTAAGATGTTTATGTTTGCAGGAATGTTCCTGAGGCATGAACAAATTGTTCCTGATTATTCATGCAAATAGGAATTCAGCCAAAGGCCTTCAGAGTAAATGTTAACTCTAACACCTTGAAGCCTTTTCCATGCCCTTGTCTTTTTTTCTGCTCTAAAACAGTGCTTCGCAATTTTAAGTGAACACTTGAACAATATCTAATCAAGATAAACATTTCGTAGGCTGAACTGTGTTTGTATAACATAATTAAAAAGCTTTGAATAGCTAACATCATCATAAAATTCTATTAATGGACAGCTTGAGAGAAGCTACAATATCAAGTGATTCAACTAAAAAAATACAAAGCTCAAAGATATGCAGGATCATTTCCATTGGATTTGGTATATTTATACTGATTTAGGCAACTGAGATGGTGGATTAAGTCCTTAGTTACTGCATCTTTCATTAAATTCAAGTTTAGTGTAAAACAAACTCCAAAATACAAAAACATTGTAAAAATTCAGATACGTAGAGAAGCTAAGGAGCTCATCCATGGCTTGTTAATGCAGGATCTGCATTCAGAGCCTAAACACTTCAACACTGTTAGATTGAAAAAGCCACTACAGTGTTTCCATGCAGGTAAACCCTGCACATCAGAAGTAGAGGGAGGTGGAGAAGCATCTTGAACTCTGGTTGCTGGAGTGGTGCAAGTATAAATTAGAATACCATCTCTGGCCATTTTTCAGAGCCAGAAAAGAGATTGAGGCAGGAGCTCCTTCAGATTGCTGTGCCACTCAAGAGTTCCCCAGTGCAGGGGGACTTTGTCAGTGGCTGACTAAAATAAATTCAGAGCTGCTTTATTCTGAAAAAGTGGTTCTAAGTAATTAGATCACAGGTGAGACTTGGGTGCTCAACTGTTTACCTTTCTCTCTCAGAAATTTTCCCTCCATGAATATGCAAAAACATATATATAATCAGTTAGTTTGGTCTTCACTGAGCAACATCTTTTGAGGCAGTATGTAGTGGGGAATTGAGTCCTAGTAATCTCTTACAGGGAGGGCTGAAATGGTTCAAAGCTATCCTGGGCAGCAGCCAGCACTGCTAATTGAATTCCTGGATGTCAGGCCAACCAAGGGTTTCTCTACACAGTAAAAGAAAACACTGTTAGAAGTACCTGAGCTAGTTTATATCATGGAATTCAATACATGTGTTTTAGCATACCTTTCAACAGCACATAAGTGTTACCGCTGAACAGTATGTGAATTTATATAGGTACCTGCTACCCGGTATATTAGCTGTACCGGAGTTTTGACCTGACACTGGTTTTTACTGAATAGACACATTTTATTGCTTTTACTCACAGAAAAAACAAGCACAGCCAACTGAGGTTGCAAATACAGAGGTAAATCTTGAAACTTTAGTCCTTAAAATCCTGCTTCCATTTATCCAGGGAATGCTGTCTTACTGTTGTACCATGCTACTTAATGTGAGATATTGCTATGATAAGTGTAACCCATGACAAAACAGTGAAAACTTGAATGCACTAAATGCAGAATTAGGTGACTAGTTGAGTGATAATATATTGCCTAACCTAATGAAAAGACATTACCTTTAAATAATGGACCACATCATAGATTTAATTATCCCAAGGCAAGGTAGTAGGTGCTTAATGCAGACAAGGTCAATTACCTTATCCAGGAGAGCCTGTTTGAAGTGTATTATGAATAATTCACAGACATAGAAATTAGCTTTGAAAAAGTGTCCCAGCTATAATGTGCTGAAAGCATTCAATTTCTTTTTTAATGTATTTAAGATAACACCCAAAGGACAATTATGGCTGCTTAACTGTAAGACTACTTAAATGACAAGAAATGACAATTGTGTGGTCAAATTCACATTAATGTATTATACAGAGGGAAGCATCGTCATCATGGCATAATCGTATCAGGCCACAAGAAACTGATTTCAAACTTTATCTTGTTTTAAATGCTGAATGAAATTCGATCAAAGATTGATTCATTTAGTAACCTTTCTCAATAGAGAAGACACAGTTGTTCCTGTACTAGCTTTGTTTATTTTGTTTATTCAGGGCTTTCAGTTCTTGGGCTTTCTGGTGTGAAAACGATGGTCCAGAGCGATTGACTGACTTGTATGATTTTGGAGAGGCTGACAAACCCAAAGGTGGAACCAGAATATTTAATTTTCCATCTTTATCTGCTAGAAGTACTAAATTGTGCTGTTTCTAAGCCAGTATTGTTCCAGTCTAGGACTACTTAGTATTAGAGTTAAAATGATGACAGTAGCCATGGTAGCAGAATGCATAGTCACTTGACATATGGTGACCTTAGGTGTGAAATAGAAACACAATAAACCTCTAAGTCTGGGGAATAACATGCGCTCTCAGCATATTTTGATTCCACAGGCAAAACAATAACCTTAGCTTTCTCTCTTTGACTTTGCAATAAGTGGTAACGGCCAGGGTAGATCCCCTGGGGGCTGCAGTTTTCCAAGATGCCTAGCAAGACGAGGGCTAATTCATTAGGTACCTTAGTTTAAGTGTTGAAATGTAATAGTGACATTTCATGGCCTTTGAGTTTACCTGCTTTATTTGCTTGAAAGGGAGAGTTCAGCAGAATTTTAGAGGCTGCTATAGAATCGCGTATCTAATGAGGCGTGCAGCCAGCCTAGTCCTGTTTCTGTTCACGTCAATGTCAAGAATCCCATTTAGTTCAGCAGGAGCAGGCCTGGGTTCCCTGGCACTTTCAAAAGATGATTTGAATAAATGGGAATAAAAATTTGACACAATGTCCATTTATATAACAAGCTCTTAAAATATGTGATGAAGTAGGAAACCACCACAAAGAGATAGGAAAGAAAACTTCCATTACAGCAAACATACTGAAAAACAGAAAGCATGGGAATTGATGTTTTTGGCATTCTCCATCATCCATCTTTTTCTTTAAGGGTCGGTTCTCCAAAAAAAGCTTAAGAATTCCCTTTCCTCCCCCTTCACACACTTGTTGACCTCCACCCCGGTGGTTTCTGGGAGGACTTGATAAAGACTAATCTGAGCCTAAGAGACTTGCTAGCTGATGTACTTATTTGCATGCATGAATGTGAACAGATGTTTACATAGTAGTGTTAAGTAGACCAGCTGCTTGGGAGTCATTTATGTATTTCATTTAAAAGTAAAGCTGTATGGTTAAAACTTTTACTCACAATGTGGAATAGAAAAGAAACTCAAATTCAGACAAATACATTTTTTCCTATACTGGGGGGTTGCTGCTTTTATGCATGTCAGTTTTCCATACCTCTGAATTTACAGCATAATACAGCTACATCTACCTGACTCTCTGGACATCTGCACCTTACCTTGACCAGTTGCATGTGAGTGTAATGAAATACACAGCATAGTGTCAACATTACCAAATGTCATTTGTCGGAGGGTGAGTGGGGAAAAAAAGCAATGCTGAGATGAGAGAGGGGTGGAAAGTTGTCAGTTTTATTTACAAGAAGTTGCATATTGCTGATTGTTTCTGCAGTCTGTTCTGTAATGAAGCATACATCAGGGTAATGTTTTCCTTTGCGTTCGTTCTGCTCTTTAGATGTGAGAAAAAGCATAATCCTTAGGAGTGTATTACAGCCATAAATGTGTAACTTACATTTATTAATTGCTTAATGTAAATGTGAGTGGAAAAGCTTCCATTATGGAGGTGTACATATGAATGGAGGCATATGTATGGAGAGAAGAGGTTGGAGAAAGGGGCTCTCGTATATTTTTAAAAGTAGTTTGCCCCTCACTGATTCCCATTTTGCCCAGTGTGGGACTGGCTCTAAAATGTGAGTCTTAGGTCTGATCTTGTCCATGACTTCATTTCCTCTGACCACTGGTCCCGTGGGGCTCTGAGTCCTGAAAAGAAAGCGGGCAAATGATTAGACAGGACTCTTAACTATATATATACACATATATATATATATATATGTGTACACCTTCCCAAAATTCTATGCCAGTCTTAGACAGTCCTACCTGTCTCAGTTGTATTGCTTCCACCCCGAGCATCACTACATGAGGGGAGATGCCTATGTCCCTCCAAACCAGTAGCAGACAGGATTTGTCGGAGGCTGTACTGGTCTTGAGGAAGGTACATTCAATTTAGGAGCCTTACTATTGGAAGGAAAGATGGTGATGTATGTGATGATCTTGTGGGATTTTGATTCAAAGCCTTGATAACAGTCCACAGGAAAGGTTTGTTTTTCAACAGCTGTGATGAAAATCCTACAGTAGAAAGTTGTGTTGTGTGTAAAGATCTCAATCCTTATTTTGTGAAGCTTGTAGGTTGACTGAATGGCTCCGATGGTGGTTCTTTCTTTAGTCATTAAATACAGAAGGCACATAGATGTAGCCATCTCATTTAAGTACTGCAAATTAGATTAGATGAGTGGAAGATCAATTACTCTGCACATAAGGACTGTAACCTTGTTGACTGTATTCCATGGGAAGAAAGAAAATTTTTAAAATGTATTTGATGTGCCTATTGCAGCCTATGTGATACTCACAAGTGATGTGGCAACTAGAGCTGTCTCAAGAGTCAAGAGCTGTGCTCTAGTACTGCCAAGAAATCAATGATTGAGGACAGGTCATCTTATGTTGGATTGGGATAAGATGCCCTGATCTTGCCCAGAGGGCAGGAGGTGCTGTCTCTGGAAAGTGTTGAGCTTTGTGGCTGACTTTTTGATACTGGGCGTATGCTAATACATTTCCTAGAGCTGCTGAAGTTCCCAGCCTCACTCTGCAATTTATGCATATGTGTGTGGGCATGTGGTGGGGGAAGGAGTCTGTGTCTCCACATGGTTCTGTTCAGCATCAGAAGATGGTGGCTTCTTGTGGTTGCACGGTCGTTGTTGGTCTGCAGCCTCTGCCCATTTGAGTATTCACTGCAGTGGCGAAGCTATAGCTGAACTCTTTCTTCTGCTCCAGGAGCAAAAAACTGCCTCTTGAGCTGAATAATAATCCCTGTTAGTGACAGTAGAGCTATGGAGCATAGCTGAGCAGTTCATGTTCTATTCAGTACAGTCTGTGCACGAACGTATATACACACCCATGTATATATCCTTCTGTTTGCTACAGCTGTGTAGAGATACATACAGGAACCTGAGAGCAATTAAACAACCAAAACTAAATAGAAGGTCTGTTTGAAAGATGTAAACTCATTGCTAACAGAGTGAAGAAAAAAAGAGCTGCAAATTGATTAAGCTATTCCACAGAGAAGACAGATTGTTGTCATCCTGACCTTTAAAGCTGGTCAGGATATATCAATAGGAGCATCTTCTGAGTACAATATTCTATGAATTTTTTCATTTATATTCTCTTGTTTTTCTCCTTATATGCTGGCTTGGAGCCAGTTCATTTCATGGTCTTGCCTATACATGTGTTCTGCTACAGCTGCATTTTTCCAAAGTGCCCAATTTCACAGCACTCCAGCCTTCCTTAGGATGACAAATGATGCCCCTGCTGCTCAGACCAACAGAACTGTAATTACAGCCTGAGACGGGGACAGGTGAACCAACACCATGCTGCAGTTCGGCTGTATCCTTAAGTTGAGACTTGACTGCATTTGTTTATTGTAGTCGCATTTCCGATTCCACTACTTAAGGCGTTAACTGCTGACATTAATTGTAACATTGAGGAAAGCAGAATTGCTCAGCAGTTGAAAGCAGTGTCAAATCAGCAGTTATTTATTTACCATTGCTCTGTAATGTGTTGTAACACATTGGACTATAAAGAAGTTTAATGAGTTGCAGTAATGCTTGTAGCTTTCCAGAGATGCTGGGATGCAGTTTGATGAGTTGAGGGGTTCTTTTGATAACGCACTTAAACCCAAACTTCATCCACTGCTGTGCTGGACATCCAGATGAATGCTGTTATGATCATAGTAAGTACAGCTGAGTGTTCTCTTTTGCCACCTAACATGTTTTGGGAACAAAAAATAAACAATCCAGGTCAACTGGCCATGTGAGACTTCAGTTCAGTAGGAATGTGACAGAAGAGTAGGAGGAGAGGCTTAGAGTGTGGTTTTCACTCTTCTTGTCCAAGCTGCCTTGTTGGCTTATAATTAGCGTGAGACTCAGAACTGTGCCTGGATTAGTCTCTAAACTCTTTTCCGGGTGTTGGTTTCATTTTTTGGTTGTTTACAATTGTTGTCTTTCAGAGTGCAGCAAATATATTGCATGCTCTGCACAGGGACTGTTTCAGCTGTTTAACATAAATTTAAATATGCTGCTTTTTTGCCTTTAAAAAAAAAAAACAAACAAAAAATCTTTGGCTTTTTGTATAAAGCTGCATGGGGAATGATACTGGATTTCCCTCTTACCAAAGATGCTCATTTGCCCAATTAATTTTACAGGGAGCTTGAGATGCTCACATCTCATTTTCCAAAGGATTCTTTTCAAAACAGAAGTATCATCCCAGTAGTAACTGTGAGTGCTATTATCAGTTTTAAGAAAATCCACTCATTTATTTAATTAGGGATTGCAGCTTCAAAGTGATTGACTGTATGTTATTACCTCTTCTAATTTATGTTTTATTAAGACTGTTTTTGTTTTTATTCCAGTTCAGAAATTCGGCATATTTGCTTATTTTATTTTTAAATTTCTGTAAGATTAATCTAAACCATGAAATTCAGTAGTTATTTTCAGATACTTACAGGAATCAGTTAATGGTTACACTTCAAAAAGGCACTTTGTGGAAATGACATTGTCCCAATGACTTACTGATCAGATTCAATCTGTGTAAATAGATGTTATTGTCTGTCAGCCATGCTGTATTAACCTGGGAGCTGAAAGACAAGGTGTGTTCTCGTTGCCTTGTGAATCAATATTGCTAATAAAGATTCTCTAGACCCAAATCTAGTTTTTACTATTTCTAGAAACTGCCATTGCAAGTACAGTGGGAACAAAACTAATCTGTCTTTTGTGGAGGGTTGTGAAATCAGAAGACAGGCCATTTTGGTCACTACTGACTGTATTGATGCAATGTGAGCAGGAAGGAAAAAAAGTAATAATAAGGATACTTTTTCTCATTATTAATGCTGGTAGTTAAAACTTCATATACAGGAAACAGTTCTGTTGAGTAAGGTAATTCCATTTTTACTCTGACACTTTTCAAACTAAAGGTCGGGGAGAAGAACTGTTATTAGTGTATGTAGTTTCTCCCAAAGGACCAAGCAAAGACTGCTTTCCACAGCATATTTTTCTGTAACTTACCCAGTCTGCTATTAAATGTCCCAAATGTCCCCATTGTATCTATTTTCTTTTTCTAGTTTTTCAAATTGTATTTTGCTGTGGGCATGATCCAACAAACCTTTCATGGGTTCCTGCAAGAAATGGATTAAACCTTGTATTAATTCCACTTGACTTTACTCCAGTTGACTTCTGTCCATAAACTTGTGCAGCCTGCTCTGAGTTATGCCCTGGCTTCCAGACTACCATTAGGCTAGGCTGTAGAGCTGGCTTTTTGTGGAATCTGTCGATGGAAGGCTCAGGCTGGTAAGCAGGTGAGGGTACGTGAGCCTGGGAGCAGTGCAGACCTAGGGGCTCCACCCTGCACCACATTGAGTGCATGAAGTGCAAGTGCTGCAGGTAGGGTCCCTTGGTTTCTCTTCATCCACGCTGTATCCCAAGATCCTGAGCTGTCATGATGGATCTTTCAAGAGTATATTGTTCAAATATAGAATTACTTTTCCTTTTTTTGCACCCTTTAAAAATAGTTCCTTCAGGCCTTTATTTCAGTCACTGCATACCTGCAGACGGTGCTTTTATCTGTCCCAGTGACAGCCACAGAGTTTTATTTAAGGAATTCTTAAAACACAAATTTGTTTCAGGACAGTTTGGAGCAGAAGGCTAGACTAGACAGTCTCCAGAGGTCCCCTCCAGCCTCAACCATTCTGGCCTTCTGTGAAAAGCCTGTGCAGTGAGTGAAAATCAGCATGATTACCCTGATTTTGCTGGAGCCAGATGCTTTTATACCACTTGCTGGATATGGCCTTTTTTATCCCTGGTAAATAATAGTGAATGAATGAGCTTCAAAGTGTTTTTTTCCTGGCACTCTTTCCTGGGACAGTTGCTCTTAATGTAGTTTTTACAGTTCCGTAATAGTTGTTGTTTCACTTTGACGTTTCAGTGAATAAAAGTTGAATACTTAGTTTTCTTGTGGGGAGATGTTTGGTCTACAGTTTGATACACCATTCATAGTCTTCATAGTCTTCAACTATTTCCCTCTGTCCTCAGTGATGTTATTTCTCAGCTCTGAAATTACTTTCCTCTATGAAAAGTGAAATAGCATTTAAGAACAAAAACTTCTGTGATTAAACTACTCTTTTCACCTTACGGTAGTTTATAAAGTGCATTAGTTCAGCAGTCTACCCTGTAGGCCTTTCACATCTCTTATAAAACACTTTAAAAAGAAATTACTGAAGAAGAGCATATGATGTGTCTAAACTTACAAACTCACTCATCTCTCCCATGCTTTCCTCCAGTCCATGTGGTATTTGATGATCTAAAACAAGGCCACCTCGACCAGTGAGGCTGTAATGTAGTGTGGATAACACTTCAGCAGGGCATGGGTGGATGGGGCTGTGGTACTAGCTGCGCGCAGGTTGGCTGCACATGTCACTCTTGCTGTCCTTCTCAGTCCCCAGAGAGCCACTGAGGAGTGTTGGTCTGCTGCAGATGCAGAGAATCCCGGGGCTTAATTATGTATGATCCTTCAGCATCCCATGGCATTTTCTCAAGAACTGGAATGACATGATCTGGTTTATCTTCTGTTTATGAATCCATTACTTCAACACTTGCTACTATTTACTGTCACAAACTATTTTTATATTTACACAGAAGAACTGATTAAGAACAAAAGTCCATTGTCATGTGCACTGTATTGAGCCACTGCAGGAGATGACCTTCCAGTGGAAATGGGTGAGATGGTACTGGTGAGAGGATAAGAATGAACACATAGGAGCTTCATGAGCAGTGTGGGTTCAACAAATGATGGCATCGTCTTACTGCCATCACTCTAACTGGCTATACCTATGACACAGCAAAAAATGTCCAGACATCTGCTGAGCAGGACCTGCTCCTTTGGCCCAGGCAGGGTCATGCTGGAGACTACTGTGGCTTATCCATGATTATCGTTCACTTGCAATTCAATCCAGGCCACTGATAAGTTTCTGGTCCCAGAACAGAGCAAGGATGTGGCAGAACACACGTCAATGCCATAGACCTAACTGCTAAGGCAATGCAGGGCTTGTTTAACTGAATTTACCTGGAGGAGTTAGGTTAAACAGAGAAAATGGGAAAGGTTGGAATGAGGGAAAGGAGTTGAACACAAGAGGGACATATTTGGAGTGAAGCTAGGCTGGAATGCAGGAGATAAAGGAAATAAGCTACCTTTTTTTGTTTCAACAGAGTAGGATACCCAGTCCATCTTCAGCAAAACTCCTGAGGATTCAAAGATGATATTTTCTCTGTTCAGTCATTCGTCCTTAAAAGCTGTAATCTTCTTTGCATTTTTGGGTTTTGGGTCGGTTTGTTGTTGTTGCTTTTTCTTTCTAACCTGCATGTCTTCAGCTGTTCCCATAGTTTCTGTTGTTGGCTGGAGTCCCACTTGCATCTTTCAGGAAACTTGTCACTTGGCCAGAAATTTATTGAGAAAACAACCCAGCCTGAGCTGGCAGAGGAGAATGCAAGTACTCATAATTTTTTCAGCCTTCTTTGGCCTTCAGCAAAGACATTCATGAGGCATAAAATTTTAGTTTGCATGTAGATTTAAATTTCCTCAGTGTATAGAAGTGTTTGGGTCTGAAATCCTTATGCCCATCCTCAAATCTGTCTCACAAAGGGTTGATGCTGCTTTTGCTGTTAGTGCGCGATAGCACAACTGTCATTGCAGCTCAGCAGTTCTGCTCATTACCCTCCTGTTAAGCCTAGAAGAAGAGAAGTTCCATGTTTATTTCCCTCTTTCTGCCCATTCTCATTTGTGAGAATATCTTAGCAACTTCAGGAAGACCAAAGCACACCATGATAACAGCTGCTTCAGTGGGAGATGCAGTTTCTTTGCTTAAGAGGAAGAGATGCAGACAAATGCTGCTGCATGTTTTTGTCTTGTCTTTTTTTAAGCAATTACTTCAGCTGGAGACCCTGTACAAAAGCACTGCACCTTGGCAGCAAAGCTGAGTAATGAGAAAGAAAGTGTCAGCAAAGTACTGTCTGTCTTTACCCTTTTCCTAACCACACTTAACAAAATAATTTTGAAATGAGGGACAGACTTTGTGACTAAGTAACATTTTCCCAGGGAGTAGGTTCACTGGCATTAGCAGAAGTACTTCACTTTTGGCTAACAGCTCTGAATAAGGGTTACAGGATCTGACCAGAAATTGAAATCAATTTCAGTGCAAATCTTAATAACACTGACCGGCACCATTGCTGCTCTGTACTCCTGTCTTGCTGCAGCATTTGACCAGCTTGATTTTCAACACAGTCATGTTTGTCATCTCAAAAAATAGGGCAGCGGTGTATGGGCTACAGTTTTAAGAAAGAAAAAAAGACAACAAAACTGAGTTGCACGATTGCTGTAGGGAACGTATTGAGTAAAAGGCAGGAAGTGTTAGATGGTCATTATAGCTGTACTGAAAAGAGAAGAGCCAGGCATAAAACAAGTGTGTCCGCATGGAAGCAGAGTAGTATGGTACAAAAACAACTGGATGACTTGGTGGCTCAGTCAATGAATAATGTTCAAAGGAACTGTGCCACTGGGGATTCTCATTTTTTCCCCTGGTCCATATTACATGTATTAATTTTTTTCAAGGTAACCTGATCTTGAGCTAAAAGCAGGGGTTTTTTTGCGAAGTGCAGAGAGCCTGCCACCTTGGAGGGTGGGTGTGACTTTCCTCTGGCTGGGGCAGAACCGTGAGACCCTTGCTGGGGGCTGTAAACTGAAGAACAACTTTTTTTCACTGATAAATCTCAGCATCCACTTCAAAAAATGGGTAGCACAAACTGGTTAATGCAGCACAGCCTGAGTTCACCCTGCTTTGCTAGCGTATTCTCCCGGAGGTGTGAGCTGTCGTTTAAACCAATACAAATTCCATGTCATTGATACCATAGACCTCTTCACTGAGCAAACAGACTCTAGCAATATATTAAATTTTTGTTATCCACTAAACATGGAATATTTCTCCAGTTTGTCCATAATTTTGTTCAGAACAATTGTAAACACTTTGATTTATCAAAAGTAGATTTTTTTTTCCTGTTGAAAAGGAGGGGTAAACATTTGGTTTTACTTCAGTTTAATGTTTAAAATTCTTATTAAAATGGGTAGAAAAATGTTGTGATGGAAAAAAAAAATCAAGCATGAGAAAACAAAACCTTGGGAAACTCTTACAAAGAAATACTGAGTCACAGTTTTCCCTTGTTCTCAGTCTCTTATGCCTTTCTCCACTTCTTCAAGAGCCTTTTAACAATGAGTTAGCTGAGATCATAATTTGTACTCTGAATTGGCCTCCAGAGTCATTCAGGTTGAAATTGCCTCATATACCTGTGTGTGTGTGTGTATGTACAGATACATGTATAAAAAAAATCTGCCAACTGCTTGTTTCACATAATGAGCAACGTATCAGGTGAGCCATCTGCAGGATTTGATATTGCTGATGTGGTGAGTGCAAACAGATATTTTACATTTTTGAGTGCAGTAGCAAAGAATTGGCTTCAATTGCTTTGTGCAATTCTACAATCAATATTTTCCCACTTTTCGCTATCTCTTGATATGTGAATCCTTTTAAGAGTAAACAGCATAGGTGTAAATTAATCTACATTTTCATCAGTAAGATGTATAGATGTAATATTTAATAAATTCAGTTCTGCTTAACTCTGATTTTGGAGAAAACCTGAACATGAAGACTGCCAAGAGGATGCTGTTTCAATGCAATATGGTTTCAAGAGTTTCAACAGACCGATACAAATAAATAGACTTGCTGTGGTGCTGGAAAAGACCTGTAATTGACCTGTTTCGGTACTTGGGCACCCCAAAAGCCTTACTTGTTTTATGGGTGTGTAATTACTGGGTTAGACTTCAGGTTTATACAGCACAGGAGTTTTAACAAGGGATCCAGTTGATCTTGTTATACTTCCATCATTAGATTTTTGTTTGTTACATAACAAGAACCACCTAGGAAATTATGCAGGAAAATCTTGACAAATCTTTTAACTCTAATACTGTTAAAAATGCATGCCTTTGTTTTAACTCGTTGTATAAATGCCAAAGCCAGTGCTAAGAATTTCTGCCTATATAAAGGTAAACTGAGTCCAAAGAAGTTGTCTGGCATTTATATACATAGTAATTTAGGCCTAAATGCTGTTGGGGTATGCGGCTTCTCCCCCTCCTCCAGCTTCTGAGTGCCTATACAAATAATCTTTGAAAAAAATATCTGCCCTTTAAAACATGAACAAGCCTAAAACCTTTAAATATAACTTGTATTGCTAGCAACGTCAATGCCTTCTAATACAGAAAATGAGAGAACTATCAGTACAAGGGAGATTTAAGAGGACAGACATTTTCTTGTAAGCAGGTAGAGGGACACTGAATAAATCTTCAGCCATTCTTGTCACTAGAAGAGCCAGATATGCATTGCAGGTGAATTTGATCTCAGTCTGCATCACGTCCTACGGATCGCTGGAAACAACCTCTCTGTGTCTGCTATTCTCTTCATAGTCCTCAGCCTCTGTGCTTGCGAACTGCGCGGTCTGTGCCAGCCTTGCTTCTGTTGAAACAAATTTCATACTGAGAGCTAACGATGAGCAGTTCAGTTGTGCCCATTGATAGAGCAGCTATTGGAGATCTGCTGGAGAACTGTCATCTGAAAGGAGCCTACTTTTCTGTGCTGGATGGGGAAAAACTGAGTTCTTGTCCATATTATATTGTATATGCTAGGTTTTCCAAAGTCTTACTTGGCTACGCACGGTAGCTTTTGAAGAGACCAGTCAGACCAGAAAAGCCTAGCCTGTGGAGACAGTAGAGGGAAACATCATCAGCTGAAGATGAGACCCCTTATTTATTCCTTTCAAGACACTTGTGCCACCCTTCCTTTCTGCAGCCTGTGCCTGGTAGTGTGAACGAGTAGCAGTACTTGGTTTGATATAAAATACTCTCTGCCTGCTCGGTTCTTTTATTTGAGAACATATTAAATTATAGTGAAAAAAGTGATGTAAATATCACAGCTGTTTCTAGAGGCTTCCAGACAGCATCATCACAGAAAGGGTTATTATCCTCTGCAAAAAGTAAAAAGAATTTGCTTTTTTGGGGGATTTTATTATCAAAATTAAAACCTTCCAAAGGCTTCACAGTACAGGAGAAAATTACTTGAAAGAAACCAGTCTCTCTTCTTTTGCTGGTGAATTCAGTCACTTGGGGCTTGTTTGCTTTGCTTGCTTTGGGATTTTTTTCACACATATTGTCCTTCGGAACCATAATATGAAGTTCAAAGACAACTTTAATATTATAGTGGTTTGTTTTTTTTTTTCCAGTTCTAAATAGACAAAACTGCATGGAAAATAATACTTTTATTTGTACGCTGTTTGACTAAATAATGTATTATTAGGTACAGTGTAAGCACAAACTGAAGAATTACTAGCACTTTTTATTAAATGGCATTTTAGCTTAGAAATTTTAAAGAGGAATTCCACTGACCTGTGTAAGCATTAGTTTATTGGGCCATGTTAATTCCTTGATTAACGTAATTGACTCTGTGGCTTTGCCACAGAAAGGAAATTAATTTATTTTCAGGTGGTAGAGAATTGATAATGCTTTGAAAAAATGATAATACCATGATTACCAAAGTGAAGATAATGCAACAGATCTACAGGCTTAGAAGAAAGGATCTTAATCAATAGCTGTTGGCCAAACTTGGTCTCGGTGCAAGACACCCTCCCACTCTGCCAGTGTATGACAATGTAAACTTTATGGAAAGAACTCAGGGATAGACTGATTGGCACTGGTAGTGAAATATTGAATTACTTCAGCATTACAGATATATGACATACAATATATGTTTCAGTAATTCCTAAACACTTCAGACATTGCTGAAGTACCTTAGATTTAAGAGCTTTGCTGAGTAGCTCTGTGATTTCTCATGTGTTAAAAATTAAGCACGTGGAAAACAGTTGAAGAATCAGGGCATAATTTTCCTTAATACTACAATTGATTTCTAAGGGACTAGTTAGGGAGAAAAATTCGGTCATCTTGAGTAAAGGGTGGCAGAACTCTGCCTAATAAATAGAATTTTTGAAATGACACTCTTTTTTTATAGTCTGTTCCCTTGACAATCTAAGATTGCTTCTTATAATGTTGAATGCTCTATTTTTTAGCACTGTATTTAATTTAGTTGTAAATGACTCAAACTGTGGTGCTTCTACCACTTCCCCAGTCTATATCATAAATCTGAATGTGTATGTGTTTGCTTGGTATTGCTCGATAAAACAAATAACAACAGATCTGAAAAAGACATCAGAAAACTACTTACTCTTAATTCATGTGAATGATTGCTTATTTCACTGTTATGTTTAAGTGTATAATGATTTCTGCCAAAAGAATCTGACACAGGTTGAATTTGATTAATGAATACCATTAACTGCTGATGGCCCGAAGGATTTGTCTTTATCTAAATATTTTTTCCAGAATGGGCACTTTTAAAATTAGATTAAGCACTTCTGTATAATATCTATTTCAACTCCTAGACAAATCACCCTTTTATTCAATTAACATTACTATTCCAAGCTTTACCAAGTAATTTCCCAATAATATAGTATAGACTGGTTTCACTGGCTGCAGCAATCTTCTGCAAGAAAATCAGCTGAAAAGAAAACATAAATGTGTTGACAATAATATGACAGCTAAAATGATTGCGTACATTTTTGTAAGATGAATCCTTAGATGGTCTTGAATTGTGTTTTTCTAATGAGTACCACTGGGTATTGGCCAAATTCGTCACGTCTTAATTGTTGGCATCATGAGAATGGAGTTACTCTTCCTATTTTTATTTTCCTTTTTTCATGAATTTACAGTTAAGCAGTCTAAGCTTAGAAGGAAAACAAATATGAATTAATTTTGGCAAGTGATTCTAAAACTAATTTTAATTAGTCCCTCACACTCTACAGTTAACCTTGATTACATTTTACATTTTAGACTTCCTTCTTTGTGTAATGAGGAGTACTCCCTACTAATAATGTTAGTAAAGCAGAAGAATAAATTGATACATTTTTCTGCGTTAGCAGTGCAGTTTATTTTTCCAAGCTCCTTTGATTAAAAGTCATGATATGTCGATTTTGCTAAATCTTACCATCTACCTGTGTGTGTAAGTGATTACATTTCAAAGGATTAAGAAGTCAATGAAAAAGTTATCTAAGCTGGAAGACAAAGTCAGTCTTGGCAAAATGTTAATCCGTGGATTTCATTACATCTGAATATGCTTATTGTATCTGACTGTTAATATTTAATGCTTGATGTATAACAGATTATGAAATGTAAACAAAACCTATCTTGGTTTATATATAGATCTTAAAGCTCCTGTAGACAGAAAATAACTTCAAAGAGACAAATTAATTCCCAAGTAGGGAAATCTTTTTCCCCACTTATGCCCTACCTGAATCGTTACACTTGGATGGTTTAGTATCTTATGGAGCTTTGCATTTGCAAATTCCACACTTGCAGAACACATTAAAATCCGTGGTCCTGCTCCCTTAGAAACTGATGTCAATTCTGGTCAGTTTTGAGAGGAACTGTATTAAGCCCTTAGTAATAGGTGTGTCCACGAGTTGTTTTTGAAGATTTTTCTGTTGAGTCTTAAGGTAAAAAATCCTGATGTAAGATTTAGAGTCTCCTTCATAACTGGTTGCCCGTGCAAGAGGTCCTTGGCCAACACTTGATGGTTCAAGACAGCTGTGCAGTACAAGTCGTGGCAGGAGAACTGTTTTTAAACTCCTTCAGTGATCAGGTCTCCTCTCTAGCATCATACAAAAACACTGGACACAGCTGGTGCAGACAGTGGGGCTGGTTTCATATGTCAAATGTCTTTGCAGCTGAAATGCACCAAAGTTCTGATGGGTGATTGGCATGTGATCCCTATGGGGAAAACATCTGTTCCTCAAACCAAATGGGATTACCATAGAGCTGTTGCTTTCTCAATGTGTATTCCATAAAATAGACCTTGGGCAAAGTTTATGGATTGTTACTTGGTCTGTAGTTCACCTTTTTTCTTTCAGTATTATTTAACATGTCCACCTCCATTCTCTGTCTCATTCTCAGGAAAATCCAATTTGCTTATCAAGTTCTCTTTCTCTCTCTTTTTCTCTTCTTTCCCCCTCTTTTTCCCTTTCATCCAGATGGAATGCCATTTGCTTGGTGGGTTGGCCGTGCCAATGAAAAGCATCTTTACTGGGGAGGATCTCTTCCGGGCATTCAACAGTGTGCGTGTGGACTGGAAGAAAGTTGTCTGGATATGAGATATTTTTGCAACTGTGACGCAGATAGAGAAGAATGGTAATAATTTTAACATGTGTATAGTAGTGCCTGTGTGAGAGCTGGGGATAGAAAGTAGGGCAAGGAGGCTTAAATCTTTTCCTGATGCACAGCTCCGGAAGCTTGAATGGCTTGAGTATGATCAAATGAGAATGAAAGTCAAACTAGAATTTGGACTCCTGATTTCGTCTTACATTTCTTATTTGAACCAAAGACAACATATCTGGCCGAAGAAGGTTGCTGGGATGGGTTGTGTTCAAAAATTCTTTGTTGTCGAATGCCAAATTAAGTCATTTTATTTGTTTTAAAATTTCCATTGATTCAATTGGAGCATTGCATGAATAAAGGCTCTAGGAGGTTGGTGCATGAGTATACATCAGACAGAAAATTCAGGCATAGACAGCAAAATTCAGGTACAGACAGCTTAAGAACAAGAAATATGTACTATGAGAAAGACTTGTGGGTTTATTGTGAAACAATATATCTGTATGTGCCTTAATTTTCTTTTACGTTGGGTCTCAAGCTTTTTGAAGTCAATGGAAAGACTTCCTTTGGCTTCTGTAGATGTTGGTTTGGTCGCCATAGGAAGTTTTAAACTTAGAGCATGAACGTTCAGAGCCTTCCTTGGGCTCTGACACCCCATGAATTTGTGCCCCAACACCCCATGAATTTGTGAAGGCCACCTTACAACCTTCGCTCATTCTCTGCACCTTCAGAGACTCAGCTAAGACTAGCTGGTGAACATTCCAATTAATTCCATACTTGTGTTGGAGGGAATAGGAACACCAGCTAGAGTTGTTGAAAGTACAGTTTGAAACACTGTGAAAATATATGTGAAAACTCTGCTTCACCCTCTCTCCCTTCTGGACCATTCACTGATAGGAGCTGCTGCCCTTTCTCCAAAAGAAGATACCATAACCTTGAGTAGTTCAGAAATTAGGAATAATGGAAGTAGACAAGAAATGTATCACTGTAATAGGCTACTGTGTTTGAAATAGTGTCCAAATTATCCCTGTGAAACCTTCACTTAAAAGAGAATGAGTAGAAAGGAGGTGTAAGGGGTCTTGAAACAAATAAAAAATTCAGAAATTCAGGCTTTTCTGGTTGCTTGATTTCCAGACAGTGCGATCACTTGCTTGGACCCTTTATATCCCTGGGGTCACTATTCACTTTCAAAAATCATAGCTGTAAGGGGATATCTTTGGGAAGATATTTATGTAAGTATTGGTTTATGAATGTGATTAGTATAGCAGGGCCTGGCTGTGCATGTTAATCTCTCTTTTCCTTAATGTTTGGTTATCAGGTGCACTTGGGTGAGGTTCGCACAGGAGCAGCAAAAGCATCTGGTTTTACTGGTGCTTGGCTCTTTTCATAATCTACATTTTGCTTTTTGGTGAGCTACTACTGAAGCGGAACAGGGTGTGTTATGTGGTGGGCCACTGGTGGTGTAGTTTGAGACGGCAGGGCGGTGCACCACTAGGTTGTGCAAACCAGCGCAGGGTGGAAGCTGAATGAAGTTTTAGAATATTTCAGCTGAGTCTCCTAAGGAAATGAGACCTAAGCAAGTTATGTTGTATGTGTTTAACTCCATTTTCCCCCCACACCCAATGATTTTGGACAAGCAGACGCATTTCAAACATCTTTAACTGAAGGAGAAATCTCAAAAGTATTAGAAATTACACATTCTATGAAAATTTATGCCGAGCTGAGGGGAAAAAGCCAATTAAAACTCACAAGAAGGAAGTTAAGGAAGCGTACACTTTTATTAGATTTTGGAAAACCCTCATGGGAGAGTGATGTTGGAAATCATGCTTCATTAGCTTGGCAGCTCACAGAGCTACTTTCTCATAATTTCATTATAATAACAGGACATGCATAGAAGTTTCCGCAGCTAAGCTGCCTACTGTTTGCTGGTTTGGGGGTTCAGGTGTTCTGTTTTGTTTTTTAATGTTTGAAATTTGGACTTTGATAGTATTCTAAATTGCAGGTTGCCTTTTTAAAAGCTAGAACCCCCCTGACCTTTAAAATGTTTTTAAACATAAGAAATTTTATGCCTTTTGAAGATTGTTTTTGTGATTCTCTGCTAAAACACCGACCCCCTGATATATAATGAGCATTTGAATCTGAAACCTGCTGATACCTGAACTGTGACTTTAACCTGCTATACATTATAGTGGAAGGAGCAAGACAGCAGTAGATGCATTTATTTGCCTTAGCATGAAATAAAATGGGTGCTACAGAGTGGAAAACCAGAAAATCATTTTCGTTCCTGTTAAATAAATCAGACTGCTCACTGCAGCTCCGAGGTGGGAACTCAGGACAATAGCTGGAGCGTCCTTCTGAAGAGGAGACAGGCTTAGGATTTTGCTTTGATTTGGTTTCCCTAGACTAAGTCTTGGGTGCAGAAGCAGCTACTAATTTGTCAGAGTAGCAAAAGAAATGGAAAACAAGATAAAACAGGCCTAAAAAAAGTCCTGAGCCAGGTGTTTGGCAGCATACAATATGCACTTCTGGGCATGCTGACCTTTAAATGATATCTAAGCAGACGCTTGAGCCAGCTGCTGTCTCTGGGTTGTTGCTTGATGCCAAGTTAGTCCCCCTGAAGTTATGCTGGCCAGATGAACAGGAATATAATTGGTTGCATGCTATATGGGGAAGGCTTTTGTATTTTTCACCTTTATTTTTATTAAAGCGTTCTGGTGAAAAGTATCCTTTCGACCCAGCTCCTCACCATAGTTCCAAACTCTGCAGTGTGATGACAGTGAATTCTGTCTGCAGAATTCATGGAATTTGCTGGAGAATGGGAGAAGACCTCTGCTGAGGGAGCAGAGGCATAAGTTGTCACCCTGGCCTAAGCAAGGGATCTGGAAAGGTGTTAAATGTGACTTGCCTGTAGGTTAGTTATGCATGCCTCCAAAAAAGAGGGATTTCCTGGCTGTTGAAAGCCCTTGCCTAGTGGGTGGGACATTGGTAGAAATCCAGTGGCTGCAAGCTGAAGCTAAATCTCGTTCAGAAAATGTTTTCTTTCTCTCTCTTTCCCTTCCCCAACACTGATAACTGTTAACTGTTGGGACAAGTTATGTATAGATGAGACAGGTTTGCAATTGTCTTTCAAAAGATATGTCCTGTTTCAAACAGAAGGTGCATTCCTGATGCAGGTGTTACTGGGGAAAGGTATTACAGTGATCTAGAGAATAAAGCATTTCTGAAATGCAGAAAGGGTTGCATTATTTTAAGCCCATTGTAGAAATCCTTTGGATCCTTAAATACCTGTTCCAGGTTGTCTTTCACTTCAAGCAAAATTTTCTTGCCTTGGCAATGACAGTCTTGCTGCTCACCAAACCTTTCATTTAAATGGGAGGAACCTCTTTCATGCCATGGTGGCACATGACTGTCCTGAAGTCCGTTTGCTGCTTTGGTCTCTCTGGAATCCATTTCCCACTTCAAATGTAAACACGTAATTGAAGTCAATCATCAAACCAAACCTATTTACTGATTGCATTCACCAAGAAAATCTGTGAATTTGGAGAAATCTACAGCTTTTTATTTTGTGCAGAAATAACAGCATCGCTGGAAGTCATTTTGTACAGGAAGCTCAGGCATCTCAGCAGTGTGGTGGGCAGTGTTGCCTCCAAGCAGTAGCTGATTGGCCATCTTTTATTTCTATTCTCCTGTCTTACTATTCAGACTTTAAGAGTATCCCCTTCTTTCATCTTCCAGAACAGCCTTCTTCAGTGGGGAACTGAGCCTTTGAGTTTTTCCATTGCCAGAGTAATACGCATCCACCTCTTTCCTGTGCCTTTGGGGTACTGCAAGCAACAAGGAAGCCCCAGGACATGAAAAGAAGGGGAAGAGGGGAAAGGGAGGGGGGATGTTACTATTGTCAGACCCACTTTGGCTCCCAGAGATATACTGAGTACATCAGCTTTGTTCAAGGAGAAGCAAAGCCGCGCAGAAGTGAGTGAAGCCCTCTTTGGACAAACTATATTTACGCCAAGCTGTGTCAGAGCCAGGATGCTAAAACTGGAGTGGCTAGGAGAGCAGGGCAGAGAAACCCAGCCACTGACGAGCCCAGATCTGACAGGTTCTGTTTGCTCAGCCACTATCCTGCACAGAATCCATTCCCCCAGAAGCAGCGTAAACAACTCCACAGAGCCTGTGAGCTCATAAATAAACCCTGCCGGAGGTGACCTGGCCTGTATAGAGCTGTCTTAGATATCTGCCTTCGTGACTGCATTTGTCAACAAACTGGAAAAGCTGCCTGCAGAGACCTGACTGTAGCAGGCCCCTGAGGTGTCAAGAATCAGTTCATTACTATCATTACCAAACTCTTTCTTTTACATCTTCTTTAATTCAGCAAAAAATAGCCACCACATCTTGCCTTCAACTAGTAGGTGTGTCCCCTTCTGCTGCTGGTTTTTTTTTCTTTATTGTGAGTTTATATTATTGTAGCCAGTAAAGCACTTTTGGATGCAGCTGGTGGGTAAGATGGCAATTAAAATGTATTCCTTTGGATTATTCGTGGTATGTCCTACACAAGGCTCAAAACTTTCTGATGGAAGCCTGTTTCACTGACCGCTTCCTCATGCAGTTCATTGACATCTGATGATGATAGTAATCTTTTCCCCAAATGTACTGTATTCATGAAAATCCATACTGAATATCTGAGCTACTGAGGCTCAGACCCCACCAGAGTACCCCATTAATGTACAAGAAGAAAACATACCAATAGGGGATCATATGAGAAGAAATTATGTTTAATGGCACCAGTGCTCTACCATCTGTTAGAAAAAATATGGAAAGAGCTACCTAGAGATTACCAGTTTATGATGCCTTACACTGTTAGGATACCATAGAGTGAGATTTTTTTGAGCATGCTTTTATTAGTAGCCAGGAGGAAGAAAAATAGCCTCATGTTACAATGTTACAAAATAGTTGTCATTTACAAGTAAGGTACCTGTGCTACATGTTAAAATATCTAGTTGCTGCACTATCACCTTTAGCATTGCTGCACTTGCAGCAAATTTTTTTCTTCTTTTTCTCCTTTGCCCCCTACTCCCATACATAGAGCATTTCTTTGATGTGCAACATGAGTCAAAGTTTATTGAGGAAGTCTTTCGGGTAGATACAGACATTAATCTTCAGACATTGGTAAACAGATGACATCCAACTGTATTTAATACCCATAACTAAAAATGTTGCAGTGATTTAATTTAAAAGGCATTATTGGATTTGTTTTGTTTCGCTTTTGCTTGTGGGAAGTACAAATTGATGCTACCCTGTATGCAGAGCTCAGAGAAATATCTCTGTTGAAGGTGCTTTCCACCCTCTGAAAAGCGTTCAGACTTTCACCTGAATTTGTGATGAATTGGGTGCCAAGTCAGGTAAGCAGAAGGTCTGTTTCCCGAGATTATTAATTTATTTATACAGTTTCTACAGGACTCCTTTCAGGAAAGAGATAAAACCTGCTTTGATTTTTGTGAAATCTGGACTTAACTTACATTCCTGGCCAAGAAGCATCATCCCTCAGGGCCCACCCCTAGTTCTCAGTGCTGAAAAGCAGAGTATAGAGTGGTACCCAAGGCATGCTTGGCTGGAAGTGGTCACAGAGTGCTATGTGAAACCTGCTAGGAGACATAAGGTAGTGGTTTTGGCTAACCTGAGAAGCAGCTGTGGAAAACCAAATATAATTTGGTTTTAAGTGTATGTGAACTGCTAAATTAAAATACATATAAGTAAAAACTAGCTCCAGGAACAAATGCAAAACCAATGAATCTAACAAGGTTTTATTTTTGCTTAAAAGACAAAATCATGTATGTGCACATCATAGTGCAGATGCTTTCTATCAAAAAATAGCACTTTTTATTTGAAAACTTTTGTACATTAAAAGTGATCCGTAAGCCCCCTTCAGGCAAAATTCCAAATGTTTTGTCCAAAGCCCGATATATTTGGATTTTGTAGTGCCACAGCATTGCCTCCAGGAAATTATTGTACAGGTACATGAAGCTCTCTTGCTCCTCTCTGAGGCATAATATGCTCTATTTGAGAGGCTGCCATGGTGTACCACATAACGAGAAGAGGAATCATGGTGATTTGTGAGAAATTGAGTTTGAAATAAGTTCATCTTAAAGAATACAAGGAATTCAAGACACTCAAACTTTAGCTCCCATGAGGGCCTGCATAGAGTCTTCAAATCTCTCTTTTGCTTTTCGTAGCTGAAACATCTGAGGTGTTGACTTTTCACCAAAACCTTGGTTTCCCACCATGAAATAATGCTAATAAACTGTGACAATAGGTATGTTGTTCCTGCCTTTAACACATTTTCTGAAGGGCAGAATGTTTTTCTAATAGGTTTTATTTCAGTGTTTGCCTCCATGAGAATACATATCCTTACGTAAGACTTTTTTTCCCATGTGTGAGAGAATAAAATACATAAAATGTGCTGTTTGAGCTTCAAGAGAAACTTGATTGAGTTTTCAAGGCATTAACATAAAAGTGAAGATTTTTATTAGTTCTAGAATATTTTTCTTTCTCTACTGTTGAGCTATGCTTCTAAAGTTCTCTGTGACACTGGCATATAACTAGTAAAAACTCAGTCATAAAATTCATTATAAAAGAACTTCATGCAATATAACAGAATATCTAATAAGCAATGCAGTTTTCAGAGACGTGGAATAGATATCTTTAAAATGTCACCATTTCATTTTTTTTGTAGATATCTTCAGTGGTAGGTGCAGGAAGATACTGATTTTTATTTTAATGCTGATCATAGCTAGTCAAAAGACTGCACTATTTTTTGAATGAAAACAGATTTTCAGGAAACCTCCCTAAATATTTTGTGATCTTTTTTAAATTTTATTTTTAAAAAAGTAAATGCAAGCTTAGTTATTCATGACTATATTGCATAATTTATGTCTTCTTTCTGTGCATCTCTCTGCCTTTCATTCATTCTGCCTACTCATCTTCCTCCCATCCACTGAAACACCTTATTTAATTATCTTCCTAAGAAATACTCAGATAGTTCAGCTTTTGTTATAACTGTTTCAAAATCTGTTGAGACCATTTACACTAACTTTTGAAGACTGATACAATAAGCTCGATGAGTATGCTGCTGAGAGACCTCCGTGAAGAGATTTGGAGACCATGTACTTTTCATTCATACATGGTATTTTTCCTTCTGAGTCTGCATTGAAGGCATCACTCTGTCTCATGCCTGGGAATTTCATTTTACTGAACTTTGTCTGTAATTATCTGCATGTCAGACACCCACTGAAGCAAAAAAAAAAAGTTAGGGTTGGAGAAGGTACCTCTCCTTTTCTCCTTGGAATTATGAGACAATTAACTGTGCTGCATGCAATTAGAAACAACGAAAAATAAATGAAATGTATGCAGCCTTTATCAAAAAGATCAAAATACTCCTTCTGGTTTTTTTTCTAACGTTAATCAGAGTAGAGCACTTAGTCAAGCAAATATCCGAGGTTATGTATCGGGGTACGACTGTGGTGTTCATCCTGATTATTATTTCTGCTGAGGTCCCATGTCCCTTACCACAACTGGAACTATGATGAGAGGTATGTTTGTGGAAGCAGCACATAGGTAGTCTGGGATCCTGCTTGGGATGTCAGACTCTTTGGCATTGGTATCACTCAAAAAGTGATACCTGTCTCCTGAGGCTTTGTGTCATACCTGCTTGAAAAACCAGGGGGTGTTAATTTAGGATTATTGGCATTTTTGGATACAGTCATAGTTGCCATCCCCGTGTGCAGCAGGTAGTCTTTCACCTCTGAGCAGACAAAGTTGAGTTCAGACCCTACATGCAGATTGCTCAGAGGTAGGGATCTTTTTCTCCAAAACTATTGAGATTCAGCTCCATGAAGGATGCTTTGCTAGCCTTATGTACCTAGATGCACAGCAAACCTCAACCCTCAGAAAAAGAGCCAAGAGTAGCACTTGCCTCTCTATAATCAGTCAATAAACACCTTGAAAGGGCAGTTTGGCTCTAGTAAGGTCAGGGTTGGATGCCTGAGGGACTCAGTTCAGTTCATGAAGTACCATGGGATGAATACACATCTGTATACACTGCCAGAGTCAAAGGCATGAGTTGTCTGAGGGGCCAGAAGGTTGCCGTGAAATGCCATGCTGCATTGTGAGGACAATAATTTGCCCAGCACGCTCAGAGTAAAGACAAATAAATGATCCTTTAGGAATCTTTCTTTTCTTTTCCTTCCTAGCAGCCATGTGTAAGTTAGTCGCAGCTGAAGGATAAGCCCAACTGATACAAACGAGACTGTAGTTCGATGCAGTAGACCAGCTTTCGGTGTTTCGGTTGCTGAACTAAAATTTCCACAGCCATGTAATGCAAAGGGCTGATTCAGTGCAAACTCATTCCGCCAATTCAACTGCCTTCACGGCCTGAGCCAGTTGTGTACCAGCCACCTTGAAGCTGGATCAGGCGTTGCCTGGCTGCCCCGTGCTTAGCAGGATGCTGGATCAGGTGTCGCGTCTCCTCTTCCTGTTCAGATAAAGCTTAAAGCCAGTATAAATGCCGTTGTCTGTCTCCAGCTAACTTAACAGAAATGCAAACTTGAACTTACACCTGATCCACATCGAATTCATCCCACTGAGGAAAACCAGTAGAGCCCAGGTTACATCAGTGCCCATCTGGCAGAGTGGCAGCACTCTGCCTTGGCTTTGCAATCACTCTGCACAGCTGCACAGTTACCATACCAGACAGTATCATATAACCAAATACAGCATCTTCAGTGATCAATACTATGTATAAGCATAAAGCATACATGTGCACATATGTATCTTAAGCAGTATGTACTGGTCACAGCTCTTGTAGGCATTTCTGCAAAAGACCTTTCATCTTTAAGTGAGCATCTTCAAATATTGCTTCGCATAAGGAATGCTGGGGATCCTGTCTGTGGTTAATCTGTCTCTTTTTGGTTTGTTTATTATAATCCAGGGCAAATGATACCGGCCTCCTTGCTTTCAAAGACCATTTGCCTGTAACTCAGATAGTCATCACTGACACGAACAGATCAAATTCTGAGGCTGCTTGGAAAATCGGCCCTTTGCGTTGCTATGGAGACAGTGAGTACCAGCTCTTCTCAATTTCCATAGGTACAGAATGTTCCCTCTTTCTTTTTGTTTGGGGAGTGTGTGTGTCTTTATTTTTTTAATTATTATGATTATTTTTACTTTTATTTTTTAAAATTTATTTATCTGATGAAGGTAGCTCTCCATGTGCAGCTTGCAGCTGCTCTCCTGTGCCAATTAACTATAGAGAAGGGGGTTGTGTTTGCAGGGCAGTTCTGGAACGCTGCTTCCTTCAACACGGAGGCTTCCTACCTGCACTTCCCCACCTTCCACGCCGAGGTCAGCGCAGACATCTCCTTCTTCTTCAAAACTTCCGCTGTCTCTGGGGTATTCTTGGAAAACCTTGGGATTAAAGACTTCATACGAGTTGAAATTAACTGTAAGTTTCACTGCCGAGGAATCTTTGGTGATTTGACAGGTGCAGGGAGGTGGGAAGGACATATTTTCTTCTGTCTTGAGATGGTTGGAGATGCCTGAAAAGGATAAGGTGGAGACATAAAGAATCATTAATGTAGACTTACCTACCTCTCCTCTCAGTTTCCCTGTACAGCCTTGGTCATTACACTTAATCTTGTTATGGCTAGGTTTATCTTTCGCAAACAAACAGGTGAGTGAATTCACTTTTTCAACGCTGATATCAATGTAATTTTTTTTCCCTTTAGAGAAAAAGCTATGGGTTAGGTGTACATGTAGACTGTAATTTTAGTTGGAAGATGAAAAATTCAATACAACCACTCTGATGGTTACCTTTATTTCTGTATCAGTACATACCCAGTCTGATGCAGCCCTAGTGTTTCAGAGGAACTCTTGTGTATGGTACAGCTATGAGGTGACTCTACGAAGAACAGGATGCTAATGCAAGATAAGTCAGTCACAGTTGTAATAGGCCTTGAATACTTCAAAATCTTGTAAGCGACTGCTGTGTAACTGCTACTCCGTATATAAAGGAAAGTACCAGGGAAATTAATTAGTGAGGTTTTACCTCACTCCTGATGACTTCAAATATTTATTAGTGACAAAAGAGTACTGTGGCTTTGACATGAAATATGACTTCTGTATTCCCAATCCTGTCAAGCTTAGGAAAAACAAACTGAATGCTATGCATGTTGTAATATGCTTATAATAACCCCAACATAAAATTTAATAAAACAGGGCCCCAAGGCCCTTTGATTCATTAAACCAATGGTAAATGTCATGGTGCATTATCACAAGGTAATGAAGTATGATTTACTGTTAATTGCACATCAAAGTCCAATTTGGTTGTACTTGAGTGTACTGCATTTCAGTCTTAGGGAAACAGAAGTAAAAATGGCATTTTGAGTACAACAAATACTGCAAACCGTGAAGAGGATTGTTGTGAAAGCTTTTGTGCGTGTGTTAAATCTTTACTCCTAGAGAAACGAGTTATTTAGAAGTTTGGGAAGGTCTTGTCTTTTAAACTTTAGGCTTCTCATTAGTAGTTTGGTGTTGTGTTTCTTGCTGCCAGATGGAACTTGCAGCCTAAAGGCCTTGTATCAAGGAAGCTCTGCAGACCAGCTGCTTCGAAGGGAAACAGCCTTTTAGCAGATGCAGGGGCTCAGAATAGATCTTTGTCTATCCCTATGGAGTGTTTCCTATCTTAACTGTCTAAGAAGCAGCTTCCAAAACCAGACCTATCCAATTTGTTGGGTTTGAAATAACAGGTTTTTTATGAATTTTCAATCCACAACCTTCTGGTTGTATGGTCTGCGGACCTTGTTCTTAGCCTTTCTGCTGTATTTAGCATTTTAGAAAGAGGAATAATAATCAGTAGCAGGAATATTAAAAGTTCTGGCCCCCTTCAGGCTTCCAGCAGAGCAAGATGGACTCCTTTATATGGCGGTTTGCCGATTATCATCCTGTTTCTAGGAGCCCTATTATCTCCGGACATTTGTTACATATGCCTCTTTAGTTTCGGATCACCAGTGAACTAGTTTTGCTCATCTGTTTTTCCTTGCTTCTTGGGTCAGGCTTATTCAGGCAAATGAATGCTTGTAGGATCCTCTCCTACCACATGCAGCCGAATTCTGTAATTGTGAAGTACGTACATTTTGAAAGATTTAGTCAGAAAGAGCTCTTTCACCCTTTCTCCTGTCTTGGCATTATTTGTCCAAAACCTTTTGCTGCCATTGTATGACTTTTGTACAGTATTAGGCACTCTTACTTCAAAAAGAGAACTGCTGTTTCTAGATCACTGTAATTGCTATACCAAAAAAAGGATGGGTACCCACAGCCAAGCATAATCACAGCAGAGATCAAAGAGTGAGGCTGCAGGCTTAGATTTATGTATAAGCTGCTGTGCAGGAGATGGGAGGTAAATGATGCTGTACTATTTGCTGACATAAAAGTTAATGGACCCTGTATTTATGTAAGATTTCTTGATGTCAAAACCACAATTTAATTCAGACCTTCACTTCTTCTTCACATCTGTTTATTCCAGCCCCCAAAGAGATCACCTTCTCCATAGATGTTGGGAATGGCCCCACAAAAGCCACCGTGCAGTCTCCCACACCCCTGAATGACAACCAGTGGCACTACGTGCGAGCAGAGAGGAACCTCAAGCAAACCTCCCTCCAGGTGGACAACCTCCCTAAGAAGGTTCTGGAGGCACCTGCGGAGGGGCACTTCCGCTTACAGCTCAACAGCCAGCTCTTTGTAGGTAAGGACCATATAAGAGTTTCTGTAGATACATACAGTATTTCTATGTCCGTACCTTGGTAATGCTATTGTTTTATCATTGAGCTTGCATATGGTGAAGTAATTCTGCTCTCTCCTCCTCCACTTCTGCACAGGCAACATAAAGTTAACCCAAACTACTGCCTTTACACTCAAAGCGCTAACCATAGTTTAACCATACTATACTAGATGGTGGTTTTAGGGTCTGACATTGCTTGAAACATATTTATTGCTGACGAATTCATAGTATTTCTTCTTGTGCAGTTCTGGCTGTGTAATTTGCTGTAGGAAATGTGATCTCTCTTTTTAGATGGAATGTAAAAGGCACAAATTTGTCATATAAGTTTCTGGGGCAAAGCCTGATGACAATATGGTCTTAAAGTCTGTTCCTTCAGGCATGTCTGCCAAGACCCTTATTTGGCCATGGCGTGCATGTGTGAGAGAACAATGAACACAGTCAAAGCAAATACAATTATTTTAACTGACAGTGATCTTTCAAAGGGAAAAAAATTTTAAAAAGAAAAAAAAATTAAAAATCTCTGTTTGCATATAGTTTGTTTCCCCATCTCCCTTGCAAATGAAATCTAAATTGGGACCAGCTTGTATTTGAGAATATAATCAGGGATTACCAAGGGACTTCTCCCTTGTCTATATTCAAACACTGTCTTTCTGAGTAATCCGCTCAGTGATGGAGTGGGTTGTAACCTGCTTCTTATTCAGGGTCGCTCAGGTAACTACCAATTCTTTCCTTAAAATGGATTCTCTTACTTAGTTGAAATGCTGTAGCAAACCTCAATCTGTCAATTCATTTTAATAAAGTTTATCTGTGTATCTACACCCTTTGATTTAAGAAGGTTTTGGGGTATTTATTATATGAGCTTTTTATAGTGTTTGTGTGCAGTAATTACTGGGCTCTGTACATAAGGAATGAATCTAATAAATAGATATAGCTGCATCAATGGCTAGGAGTCCTTCCCGCATAGCTGTTGATTTATACGTAAAATGATCTCTGATAGACTCAGCCAGCGGAAGTTTCAGTGAAGAACTCACAGAAGGGAGGCTTAACACTCACAGTGCAAGGTTTCTGTCTTCTAGTATGAAGCATGCTGCTGATCGCTTGTTTCTCAAATGCTAATATGATCCTAAGAACATGTTCTACAGGAGGCCAGGCCTGAAGGCAGTGGGGTTGGGCTGCTAGACACCTTAGAAACATCAGAGAAATCTAGCCAAGGTACTGTTTCCATTTAGAAAAAAATTACTGAATTTAATGACTGGATAGACTTTTGCAAATTTTTGGTTGTGTCTTTTTAAAGGAGTAAAAACGATGGATTTATCATAAGTCATCTATATCTACTGCTTACCATCTCACATCTGCCTATAAGCTTGCTTCTCTGCCTCAGAAAAATAAACAGGTTACATCCACGAACTTCATGGTGGTTTTGAAGTGACATAATCGATGAATTGCATCATGGAAATTCATGGTACTTAAGGACCACAACAGAGAAATGTGCCAACAGGAACCCTTGTCAGCAAAGACAAATGCAAAGCCTTGCACCTGGAGCAGATTAGCATCATGTATCTATACAAGCTAAGGACTGAGTGGATGGGTAGCAGCTGTGCAGAAAAGGTCAAGTTGCTTTTGGTGGATAAGTGAATCTGTACCTCGTCTAAATATAGCAGGGCTTTGAGGAACGGGTTGGACCAGTTGATCCCTGCAGTGACTTCCAACCTAAATTTTTCTCTGCTTATACTTAATATATACACTGAACTCTAGGACATAGTTACTTTATCTCAGCCAAGGGGTGAAAAGTTCTCATTGTGCAGTAAATAGATGCATTCAGTTGTCCATCCACACTTTTACTGAACCCTGAACAAAAGGGACTGAAAACCTAATTTTTTAGGAGTGTTTTTTCAGCCCATGCCTTTACCACAGTGAAGGCCAAAACTGTCTGTGACTTCCTGACTTTTCCTCAGAGCAGCAGAAGAGATGGAAACCTGGGCAGCCTCCTGATTATGACACTGTTTGTCCCTGGGTGTGCTCCAGGAAAAGGTGGCAGAAGTCCAGCAACACAGAGATGTGGCATTAGTTGTCTCTGCTGAAGGTCTCATTCCATTCTCTAATAGGAAGCAACTGATTTAATACCTCAGCCATGCAGAGTGAATTTTATCCCATCTGAAAAATAAATGCATAAACGACATTGTAAAAAGGAAAGAAGCATCAGCACATAATATTATTCACCACTCCCCCTATAATCCACAAGATATTTGTTTCTGCAGCGTTCTGCATGCTGACAGTGATTAAGGGGTTTCCAACCTAAATGATTCTATGTGGCAGGCTCCTGTGGTAGCTTTCTCTGTGGGCAAAGTGGAGGGGAGAAATGACTTTTCATTGCCAGTACACTCAAAATCAAACAAGCTTGGATTTTAAAGCAGCCTAAAAGAGTTCGAAAACCGTTTCTCGGGGGGGGGGGTTTGTGGGTCTTGGGTATCTGGCTGCTTTAGGCTGGTTTGTAATCTTCAGTCACAGCATGGTTATCCTTACACCTGGCTATGTTTCTTCTGTTAATTAAAAATATTACAGCTGAAGGAGCAAACTCCAAACAAATGTACAGGCTAGATAATATCAGCTGCACTGAACTGCCCAGCAACATGCTCGTTTGGCATGTTACTTGCTTTGAAGGGACAGACAAAAATCATTCTTTCCAATGGACAGTTACTTTCACCATTCAAGATGAGTGACATCCTTTTGGGTGGTGCAGCTGGCTCCTGGTATATCCCTGTGGTCCTGGAGGAGGTGTGCCGTCATCTCTTCTCATGGTGTAGTCTGAGCTGAAACTGTCTTATCTAGTGGAGGAGGCATGACCATAACACTCCAGTGTGGGAAGGGGAGGGAAAAGAGTCCTTGCAGACCTCCTTGAGAACAAGGTTTGCAGTCAGACTGGTAACACCAGAGAAGCAAAATAAAAAGCTAAGAAGTTAATTTGATGCATAAAGCCTTGATCAGAAGTTTTTGTGCCTCATTTGGTACGTTAAGACTAGCAAAGTTAAGTCCTTCGGTTCCTGATTTTGTCTTCAGAGCAAAGTGAGGAATTCTTGGGTGAAACTCCTCTGTCTTGTTGTAGACAGTCCAAATGCAACATACTCCAGAATCAATATCTGAGAAACTTCCTTGGGAAACAGAGAAAAGGAAGGAGAGGAAAAGAAGACACATAATTTGTTTACTGTTACTGTATTTAAAGGAACCTGTAGACACTTTGGAATATTCTGGAGGCCAGGAGGAGGAAATAATGCTTGTGTACCCTGACTGCTTTGTACAAATTTCAGTTTGAGACCAACAAGTGTGACTTGGATTTTTTCTGAGGAATACCATAGCAAGTTCTACTTCTGAATAATAATAATTATGATTTTCATGCTCCCGTGCCCTTTCCTGTTCTTTGTATATAGTTACATAAAGCAAGAATGCTCCTAATACTTATTCACATTGCTTTAAGCCTCCCTAATCCAGCTCTTACCAACAAAAAGTCCTTTGCTTTTTAAAGCAAATCCTCAATTCATTGATAGAATGTTAATTATTTAGCCAATTGTGTTACCAGGCTACACTATGTGTACTCAGTTGTAAGAATCTTGCCCCCTCCTCTCAGACTTTCTCTTCCTCGCCACAAGGCTTCTCAGTAAAATTCAGCTGCGTAAATACCTTGCTGAACACAACATGTCTCATTTGACTGTCACTTCCACTCAACAACGAACACCTTTAACCTTGGTGTTTACGGTCCTGAGCTTTATCCTAAAACCTGTTTTCCTGATCAAAACATTTAGGTCACATCCATGAAATTGCCTAGTCACACAGGCCTCTTAGAATAGGAAGAATCTGTGATGCTTAATTTGGGGAAGAGCTTTGTTTGTTTGTTTTCAGGTTTTCTCTGTTTTGCAGGAATGTATTCGAAGATTAGGTCTAGTCATTTGAATGACGCTGCCCAAATAAATGCCCAGCTAATAAACAGATTTGCTTAATTGATACTCTGTGGATCTAGGACCATATAGATGGTCTTTGTTAACCTCTATACTCTCCAGGCACTAGAAGAGGAGAAGAGTGAGAAATTTACTTTATATGGCTTTCCAAAGTGCTTTAGAGAGCAAGCAGTAAGAATATGGGTATTCAATAAATATGACATCTGTGGGATAGTTAGCAATAGTTTGTACTCATTCTTTAAATGTTACAGGTGGGATTTGTATGTGTGCAGGGAGAAGAGGCAAGGGAACTGTCATTTATCCTTGTAATATTTGTGATTCCCTCCCATGCAAAAAAAAAAAAAACAACAACAGAGTAACCAGTAACCCTAGAGGGAGAAATCACATTTCTACTTATTTGGACATTACTGGAAATTCTGTATGGAATGTTTGGGTTTGGGGCAAAACCTCCAAAGAAAAGGATTGTGTGCACAGTGCAGCAAATGCAGAAGGCCTGATTCTTGTGCTCAGATGACCTTCAAAATAAGTAAGCTAACATTTGCTCACCTCAAAAAAAGAGCGGGTTAAAGAAGGATTTGAAAATATTTGTTTCTCTGAGAAAGGCATCATAAAATTAGCATGAAATAAACTTGTCTCACACATACTATCTATAGTTCAATTACTCTAATTCAAATCCACTATTTTTGCTATCAGTGTACCAGAAAGAAAAATATGCTAGAATAGTATCACGGAACAGTAGGGTTTTGGTGAGATTGCTTTTAATGCTGTTGCTTCATTCTCTTAGTTTGCAGAAGTCTTGCTTTAATTAATTTATGAAAAAACAGATGATCTTCTGTAGGTACTTATCGAAAGATGTAATCTCTTATCTCATGCACTTTGATATAGAACAAACTTCTACAGAAGAATAATTTGGAAAGGTTACTTCATACTGCTTTTGCGAGAGAGTCACCAATGAAGCTAGCATTTCAGGGCCTACAAAGGCTGGTAACTCATGAACTAGAATGAGGTTTCTTAGCAGCAATCAAAATTGCAGTATCTTCAAAAGCAAAACATTGGCAACTGCCAAACGAAACCTACAATAAGAAAACTGGTGATGTTTTCACAAAGTACTCAAACATTTGTCATTATTATTCTCAGAGACTACCTCTCATGGGAAAAGCGTCTTTGTTGTAATACTGTTAGCTATTTCATTGGGCAGATAAAGTAGTTAGCTGGTGGTGACTGAACTGCCTTCTTGCATATATCCATACAGGCCTGGTCTTTAGAAAGAAATGCAGTTATTTTTAACAATTGTAATAAATAACACAACTGTGACGTGAACTCATGTTTCTTGCCTACAACAAATGTTCACATGCAACATCAGGTTGGGCAGTCATGCATAAATTCCGACTCAAGCCATTTTCCTTCAGCCAGCAGGTCTGGTGCTGAACATGATTCATCCCTGCTATCTGGACCCATCAGCATTTGTAACTCACCTGCTGTTGGGATTAGGGTGTTATTTATACTTTGTACTATGGCAACAAATAGAAAAAAGAACATTTTAGGTTTGGGTTTCTCATGTATTAGATGATATGCAGACGTACGATAACAAAGCTAATCTTCTTCCCAAATGAATTTGCAGTTTAAATGCCAGACAGGGCAGTAGATAAGGCGGGAAAGAGAAGAATGACAAGAAGAAAAGTGTCACATACAGCTTTTTAGTCCTTTCGTAAAGATAAATAGAGACCTCTAGTTTCCAGGGCTGTCCATCTGTCATCTTTTACCACTGTATGCATTGATGTAATAGATAATATTTAAAAAAAATCATGGATTCATGTTTGTATCTCTGGATTGGACTTCAGGACTTTGATTACTGTGCACACTCACCAAAGAATGAATGTCCTTTTTTCTCTTTTTCAGGGGGAACAGCTTCCAGACAAAAGGGCTTTTTGGGGTGCATTCGATCTCTGCATTTAAATGGGCAGAAACTTGACCTTGAAGAGAGAGCTAAAATGACACCTGGTGTTAAACCTGGATGTCCAGGACATTGCAGCAGTTACGGTAACCTGTGCCATAATGGAGGAAAGTGTGTGGAGAAGTATAATGGTTACTCCTGTGACTGTACCAGCTCAGCCTACGAAGGACCTTTCTGCAAGGAAGGTGGGCCAAAGTCCCTAGGGGTCTCTGAATTACAGCACAGTTTCATCTTTGTCAGCTTTGTGTCCCCCACATTACGAGAAGTTCTAATATCAGCTGTCCCTTTAGCATTACTAAGCACTTCTCTTAAGCAGGCTGTAACACCTCCTTTTGTGGATTTCAGTGATGGCCCCAGAAATTAAAATGCTGATAGTTGTACTATTAAAGTTACCAACTATATCCCACTATGATTCCTGTATTCAATTGCATATAAGTTGGGTAAGTCATTAACAAATAGGGCTGAAATTTTTCATAACAGTTGCCTGCCCATGTCTGAATGTTTAGTTTGCCTGTTTTTAAACTTCATCCACGTTAACAAAATCTTCAGAGCTTTTCTTTACAGAGTTTTGGGGCAATGGTGTGACAAAAAGAGGTAGTCATCTTATGGGTTTTTGCCATTCCTGTGACAACCCATCCAAATGTTAAGAGATTTTAAAAATAAGCATGAAATATTCAGGAGAAAAATGGTTCACATGGTTTGGTCTCTGGTGAATGTGTCCTCACTGAACCTTTCTGGTGGCTCACAGGAGATGTTGCCAAGACCAGAAAAAGGAGCAGGGCAAATAAAGATCCAATGTAGATACAGCATGCTCTTTGGGAGTGGAAGGAACTGGCAAAACTCCTGCTCCATAACAACAAGGTGCAATGTGAGTGTTTTAATTTCCATGGCTGCCCCTCACCTCACAAACGCAGCAGGGTTACTGAGTGGGACACATCATCTGCCAGTGTAAATCCACTTAGTTGTACCGGAGCTGTGCTCACTAGCAGGAGCTGAGGGTTTGACACCAGTGCCATTAGAGGTGTAACAAATAACCACACAGTGCCCTGTTAGGGGATGCTGCTGTGGAGGTGGAGCTGCTTTACTGGGGAAAGTACTTGCAGTTGGTCTGTAGCTGAAGATATCACCATCCTGACTTCTCTATGCCTCACATTAGAAAAAATTGCTTTTATCACACCTGTATTTCATGGCCAGACTATGCCGTGATTATTGAAGACACAAGTTCTTGGGATCTGAGCATGCACAGGTAGATGTTTTTCTTCTTCTGGAGCTACCAAAGACAGCTTCCCGGACTGGCTTTCTTTGAGTCAATGTGTTGCTTTAATAATGACTTTGTTTAAACAGGAGACTGGAAAGCACAAATATGTTGTCTTTTGCGGGGGCAAGACAAAATACTGCCTTACCTGTTGGCTGTCAGAAGATGGTGAACTGGGCATTTGTTTGGCTGACAGACATTTTGGCCTGTTCCATGTTGTGGAGATCTGATTCCAGCACTTAAATAGCTGAATTTAGAGGCCTGTGCCCATACACTGTCCTTCTCTGTGCCAGACAGACAGACTGTAAGGAAGGACATGCTGCTTGTCCAAACCAAGGAACAGTGATGTCAGCTGGGTCAGGAGCAGTTGTCTGCTTCCAAGACAGTCACCTCATGTCCATGCCTGTCTGGGGGATCTGAAAATGCAGTAACTGAAATTATTCCCTTGGTGTATATCTGCTTTCAGAGGTTTCTGCAGTATTTGAAGCCGGCACTTCCATTACCTATATTTTCCAAGAACCTTATCCTGTCACAAAAAATGCAAGTACCCCAAGCTCTGCCATTTATGCGGATGCTGTCATGTCCAAGGAAAATATTGCATTTAGCTTTCTCACAGCGCATACTCCAAGCCTTCTGCTGTACATCAACACCTACTTTCATGAATATTTGGCTGTGATCCTCTCCAAGAATGGTAAGTGCTCTTGATTTGCTACCAAAGGGACACCAGTATAACTGTGTTAAGTGTTTTTTTGGGAGAATAATATAGAATTCTGCACTGATTTAAGTTCATTTCTGTGTCTGCAACTTTATCAACTTCATGGTATTCAGTTCATGCAAATGGCCATCACTTTTATTTATATCCCTTTATTTGGCATTCGGTGCCACACTTGCCTATTCAGTCTTTGAATAATCATGTTGTTGGGGCTTAAAATGTGCTTTGACTTTCATTTGGTAAGACCGTACAATAGCAATTCCTTGCTATTTATTCCACACTGAGATTCATTAGGCCTCCAAGGTAAGGGAATGAGAAATACCATGAATGTACAAGAGCACTCGGTGCAGAAATATAGTACAGTTTAACCTTTTGCATTGCTCTTCACTGGGTTGTTTCAATGGAGTATGGCTAGCACACCTGAATATTAAAGCGCCAGAAAATGTCAACATTTTCTAGGTTCACTGACCAAAACACGACCTGTAAATCTGTTTTCTGTTAAAAGGCACATGGTGTGGGGAGTTCTTGAAATCATGTAAAGATTTTAGGGGTTTAGTCCCTATGTCTTCTCAGTAAGATTCTGGCTCCCGAGTTCTTGCAATGCTTTCAGAAAACTCACTCCAGACAAACATCATCCTAGACAAATGGGGATGTTTGAATTATTCAAGAGTTATCAGGCACTGGAGCACTGGAAGTGATGAGTAAGCGTATTGGTGAGTCTCTAGCCTGTGGCAGAACAATAGAAAGTTAATGCTATGTGGTTGAATATGTACTTTTGACCCAATGACCCAGACCACTCTGAAAGTGTGTGAATTCCAAAGTAGGTAAGCTTTCAAGTACCATCAAATGAAACTATAAGGGGGAAACAAAAAAAAGAAGTTTTATTATCTGGATGGGCTTCGCACTGGTTTATCTCCTAGTTATGTCATGCAGCTAGCATTCAGGCTGGTATGGGATGAGTATCCAAATCCCTGGGAGGAGCAGCTGGGACAGTATCAGTCTGGACCCATCTCCCCTAACCAAAGGTGCAGCAGTGCGGTGGGACTACTACGGAAACCCTCTTTCCTCTCCCACCCAGTCCCAGACTTCCATCTCTGCTTTGCTCTCAGAGGGAAGTGATTATGATTTTCAGAAATATGAATATTCCAATGTGTAGCTCCAGGGTGGCAGAGGTTTGCTCCTGCTGAGGGTGAAACCTTGGAATCTGCTTCTCAGTTACACTTGGGTCTCTTGATGCCACTGAGGCAATCAAAAGTAGCCCTAAAGTGAGTGAAATGTAATATCAATTTAAAGCGCCTTCATTGCTGCCAGAGTAGTGTAAAATGACCTTAGAAACATGAGCCAATTGACTTTTATTGATGGAGTACAATCATAAGCAGGCTATAATTGTGAAGTTCTGGAAGGGGAGACTCTAATGGTGATTGCGAAAGGGGTTGGGATTAGGACACTGGGATCATCTCTTGTAGCAGCTCAGTGGGAGCAGAGATAAGCCTTGCGTTGTGGCTGCACCATCTGCAGGTCTCCGCTTTGGTTCAGATAGAGATAGAAACTCAGTGCTTCTGGAAATTAGGTAGAGCAGCTCTCAGCACACTCAGGCAAATGAAACAACGGTGGTTTTCTCAGACTTGTATCTCTATTTACTTGCTTGTAAAATGAAGATAACAGTAGTTTAGAGGGTTGGTGAGATGTCAGGCTCCAAAACTCTGCACTATGAATGTGCAAAGAATTATTAAGAGAACTAGCTGACCTTGATTAACTCCTGAGCTGACCTTAGTTAACTCCTGAAAGTCACTTTCAGGGTTGATCTGTGCATGCTACTGTGTCATTTTTTCAAGACAATCATTTCAGCATGTATATTCCTTCCCTTTTGTCCCAAATGTAATAATTTTTAAAAATCTCTTATCCTCTTATTTTTTGGTCTTGTTGGAATTGAAATTATTCCAATGAAAATAATGTTGAGATATGTTACTCTTTCTTCCTCCAAGAGGTTTATGCTTGCCATAAAGTTACTGGACTATGAATAACAATGTCCTTTGTAGCATTAAAAGGGAGTGCGATTCCGTCTCTTTTATTGGCTCATTTTCAAGGAAGCTTGCTGAGTCTGGCAGTGTGTAGTAGGACCTGAGCAGGTCCCTGCTGGATAACTGATAGGCTAAATAAAGGTTAGGCTCCTGGTGAAATGGGAATGGGCATTCTCACTTGAGAGGTGAACAGGAGTATTCTTTGCCATAACCCCAAGACCCTTTCCACTTGTTAAGAAATTATGCTGGAACAACCTATGTTAATGCTTCACCTTTTGTAAGTATTTTTCAAGCTACTACTTGTGTATCTTGTTATTTCTTTTTTCTATTAGCCACAAAATAATTAGGCAAATTATTAGTTAATAAGAGTGACAATGAGAAGAATATTTCTGGTACTTCAGACTTCTAGCGTTAAATATTTAACATAAAAGAAGTGAAAGTGTCTGCAAGGGTTATTCGTAGTTAGACCGTATTAAAAGGGGTTTATATGAAAGTGAACTTGTATAGGCAGCTATGGTCTAATGCAGTCAGGTGTGAAATATTACCTGTAAAATCAATTGGGTTTGGTAAAATTAATTTAATCATATTTAATGCCAATACACTTTGTACTGAGAGTCTGTAAAGAAGTTCCTATCATCAGAACATACAGTACGTATTGATTGAGACACTAGAATTGTGGTAGTAAAATGATTCATTTAGAGATCAAACAGGCCAGTGTCAGGTCGGGGAAAGGAAATAAAATCTCCACATGCCCACTTGTGGCTTCACCCATCCAGATCAATGCTGTCCACACACAAGGTCCCTGCAGTGCTTGGAGCCTTAGAGGGCAGGTGGTTCATGAAGGAGATAAAAGTTATGACAGATGTTGGGTACCACCATACGTCAATGTAGAAGATACAACTCTAGACCTATACTGATTACCTCCTTCTATAAAACGAGATGCTCAACAGGATCTAGCAGCTAATATTTCTAGAAATGGTTCCCACCCAAAGAACTTATCTATATCACAAGGTTGTTCTTGCCTCTGATCAATTGGCTCATGTCCTGGCAGCTTATGGGTAAGTTTTCAAAAGCTGATGTTTTTAAAGATGACTTAGGGATTCTTTCTGCCATTAGTTAATAGTTATGCTTCTAAATCTTTGACAATTGCAGGCAATAACTTAGCATTGTCCTCCCCAGTCTTAATATTGTACCCATGGAGTTTCAAATTACACATGTACATTGATGTGTATGCATTGTATATAGATGGGTATGTGTACATGTATATAGATGGGCATTTATATGTGTATATAGATATATACATATGTGGTATGTAAAGCTCACATAGTCCCATTGATCCCACATCTAAAAGATTAGCAGTACTGTAATAATTGACAGTGCTTTTTTAATATCAGTGCTGCAGAAAATTCAAGTTATAGTGCTCATTACTAAGCTACAGAAAATGGGTAAACATCTCTAATTAGCCTTTTCAGTGGGTCAGTCCACAGAAGGTTTTGATATCATGAGAAGCTACGGCAAAGAAAGTAGTATTTTTTTCTTTCCCAGGCTAAATTTTCACTGTACATTTTTGCATCTACAGAGATTTCAGCAAGTTACCAGTACCTTAGCACTATTATCTTTGTCTTAATCCCTAAAGACAATAATTGATGGGGGAGAAAAACTGTTGCTGCTTCTCCATGCTCTGTTCTTCCTCCCCCCCTGCAAATAATTAAATATTATATGAATATGATGAAGTATATTGTCTAGAAAATGTTTTCCCAAGTCTTTGATTCTCCATGTTGTTGGCTTTCTCTGTGGAAACAATACAATACCTGATCCAGAAAAACAGCAGATAGCCAGATGGAAGAAAAGAGATAGAATCTCAAACAGCGATTGAAAATTTATCTGTATTTATTATCTGATCTCATAAGAAACTAAAAAATTTCAGTATTTTTTTCTTTGTTTCTATCCAGTACCTATTGCCATCACAGTGAGCTCTGTTCTCAAAATCTTTTGTAAAGCAGGACTCTGAAATCGCATAGGAAAGATTAAAGAGAAGGAAAAAACATAGTTAAAAAAAAAAAGTACAAATGAAAGCAGCTTGAGTAATTCTTCTGTTAAGTTTCTGATACTCACTAAATAGCAGGACCTAGATCAAGTCCTATCTGCCCTGTCCTATAAGGTCTTGAAATCAGTTGACACATGAAGTAAATGCGAAAAGAAAACAAAATCTGTAATAGAGCTAAGCTGAATTAATACCGTACAAAAAATAAGCCAATGTCATCAGTGAGAAGCTACTGGGTGGGTTGTTGTTTTTTTTTCAATAAACTAGAAATCTACTGTAAGCTCCTCCTGTCTCTAAGTCAGAAGTAGCCTTTCTGTTGAAGACATGTAAATTCTCCTTGCTGTTTCTGCTTTACAAGTCTGTTGAGCTGCATTTCCAGCAACTTTTCTCAAGCAAACCCCAAACTATTGTCATTCATTGGAAAGAAAGGTAAAAAATCTAGTTCAATCTTCGAGACAAAGAATCTTTTGATTCCATTCACGCTGTGTGCTCTGGAGTTCAGTGGGGCAAAACTAAAATAATTGTGGAAAACTTACTGAAACACTGAGGTGGGTTTTGGAGGTGATTTTTCTGGTTCTTTAGCTTTACTACCTTGCGGGTTTATGTTTTGGGATGTGGGTACCACGTAGCTAACATAACTGTGGCAGAAAGACCCTCAAGGCTATACTATTGCTAGCACTATTGTCTTTTTTTGAGAGCACCTTCTGGCTCATAGACTTCGAACACCCATTAAACAACCTGCACAATTTATGTGACTGAAGTGGAAAATAGTGCCAAGCTTCAGGTACAGTTATTTTTAACAGATCAGAAGTGCAGAAGACAGCTTTGTTGAGGAGACTAGTTTTCAAGCAACTGTCTGTGAGTGACTGAGGGGCAACCCCAGTCTATTCACAGCCATTACGTGATTTCATATGGCAGATAGGACTATATATCTTCTAAATACAACTTCAAGCAATTGTTGTAGTTGGCCCTGAAAGCTTATGTTATTTACTGAGTGAGGGGCCGGTGAGAGTCTGAGTGGGAATGGTGAATGTAAAAGAAATCTTCCCCATGGCCTGTAAATGGGAAGCTGGCTGTGGCACTGTGAGTAAATAGGGTTGGGATGGCAGATCTCCCAACCAGTGTCTTTATGTAAACAGAGAAACTCCTGTGGGTATAACAGCTCTGGTGCCTTGGGTGATTCTCTGCTTGTAAGCACACGTCACAGAAAATAGGAATGCTGCTTAGAGTTCTCAGTTCAAATCCAACACTAAAAAGTCTTTGCAGGAAGAGGTGAACTTGGCACCCAAACCCAGCTCTTTTTGTTTGTTTTAGCATATGGCACTAAATCTCTTAAGTATGCAAAACTAACTGGAAAGGAGAAGCAGCGACAACATTCAGCCAAGGACCGGCAGATTTCTTTATCTGCTTTCCAAGAGGAGAGAACTGAAAGATCTGCCTCATTAGCTGAATTCATGGACATGTTTGTACTTATGAAGATTATTTTGCCATACTGAAGGGTCAAGAGATGTTCTAGAGACCCACAAGGGAAAAACAAGGGAACTATAATTGAATTACATTGAGCAGGAAAGGTTGAGCGTGCAATTAATAATTGATCTGTGCTCTGCATGTATATAGACTGTCTTTGAACTCACCGGTATCTGGCATAAAACCCCAGACCACTGGCTGCAAATAATCAGCTAGGAAGAAGGCACACATTCCCATTTGCTTGGAGGAGGTGTTCATTTCCTAGAGGACATCAGTTCCTAGCTCACTTTTTGCAGTTGAAAAGTCATTTTTGTTGTTGGATTTCTGTGGAGCTGTCCTGAAAAGGGTGGGGAGGAAGGACAGAAGGTCGCAAACTTCTATGTTTAAATAGATGCTTGATACATATATGCTCTTCAATAATTCTGAAATTACAGTCTTAGAACTATTTTTGCCAAAATGTTTAGCCCTGAGAATTGATAGTAGCAACTTTTCAGTTATTCTTAAATTGTGAATTATCTGTGTTGTGGACATGAGAGCTGTGTAGTGAGAGCTGTAGCCCAGTAGGACTGCTGGCTCAGGTGTTGCCTTGGAGCACTGTAGCTGTTTCCAAACAGCACAAAGCCCAAGATAATACTACTTGAAAAAAACCTGAGTCCAAGGAAACTTTCTTCTCTATCTTGCTCGTAGTGTCCCTATTAGTATGTGTTTTTTTCTCATAACACACAAGTTATGCCGGCTGGATAATGAAAAGGTGACTTTGTCCCTCTCTGATGAAATTGGGTGTTTGTGCCTTAATCCTTATGACTGAGATTTGCCTTCAGGAATCCTAGGTTGAGACCAGGGGAAAAGTCTGGAGCAAGGAAGATGTACACTTGGTGGAAGAGGATCAGATCAGGGAATGCTTAAGCAAACTGGGCATACATAAATCCATGGGCCCTGGCAGGGTGCACCCAGGAGTGCTGAGGGAGCCGACAGATGGCTTTTCAAGGCCAATCAAGAAGCAATGGGCACAAACTGAAACACATGAGGTTTTGTCTGCAGGTCAGGAAACTTTTTTTTACTATGGGGATGACTGAGCACTGACACAACTTGTAGCAAATTATGAAGTCTCCATCCTTGGAAATACTCAAAAGCCGTCTGAACATGGCCCTGGGCAGCCAGCTCTAAGTGTCCCTGCCTGAGTGGGGGGCAGGGGGTGGATGGCATGACCTCAGAGGTCTCTTCCAACATCAGCCGTTCTATGATACTGTGACAGATTGCAGAAGTATGATGCATTTGAAGGTGAAGTAGTGAAAGTATATGGATATAAGCACATATTTTGCTGCAGAAAAATTCATCATAATGCTACCATTATATGGTTCTTGTACTAGGATTGTTACTAAGCAAATGTTTCATCCTTCCTCTAATTTTTCCATTAGATGACTTAAGAACATAAGTCAGTTCTTTGTATGCCAATGGTTATGGCTTTTTATGAAACTCAAAGATTTCCCTTGAGAGTTTGCTATAATCAGGAGGGGATCACTGATTAAAGGATCCAACTTCTCCAGTGACAGAGCTGACATAACCTATGAAACAGGCTGTGCTTAGATGGACTTACTGGTCAGAGGAGCAGAACATTTCCCAGAGATTTGTGACCAGCCAGGCAGTGTCTGTAAAGCTCAACACAAACAAGGATCATTAACCTCAGAAAACCATTAACCCACAAATTCTGTGATGTCTTTATTACGAGTCAAGAACAAAAAGGAGGTTTGAGAAGAGAAGCGTATGATTATTCTTCTCTAGTTTTATTTAAAACAGTATTGCTAGCTCTTCTCTTCCACAGACATCATGTAGTGTTCAAATTGATTGCTTTTTTTTTTTCTGTTCAGTCTGCTTTTTCCATGTTCTTATTCTGAACATTATGGTTATTTGTTAGGTCAGTGTGAAACAAGTCCTTGCTTGAACAGGTATTTGTACTGCCAAAACCCAAACAGGAACAGTTGAAAGATATTAGGAAAAGAATGGAATCTATGAGCCAGGATCTTGGTGAGGGCAGGTTAGTATGAATTCCTCGGGGTATCACAACAGAGGATCTCAGTCTTTTCTGCCTGCAAGCTGTTCACACAGTTAGTGAAGATGCATAATTTGCAAAGCCAGGTTGAACTTTTGGGATAAAATTCATAGGATGATACTCTTTATTTCATTCACTGGCTAAAGAATAAAAACTCTTCCTGCCAGCCTGGCTGCTACACTACTCTTAAATGAAAAGTACAGTGTGAGATGAAAGCCAGGTAAGATTCTTCCACATACAAAGGTGAGTAAACCATAGGGCCTACTGAATGTAGCCTACCATGAGTAGGCTAATGGTATCCAGTGTGTGTTAAAAGACAGGGGGAGAGATCTGAGCAGCAGACTGAAGAGTATCATACAGATAGCTTTTGTTAATTAAGGGTCTTGAGGTGACTTTCAAAATTCCACAAAATGTGTAAAAAAGGTACAGATTAAAATTTACCAGAATAAATCTCACCATCAGAAAGCAAGTAATTTCAGGGAGATTTAACTGCATCTGATGCCCTCAGCTCCTTCCTTCATCTTCCCCCTTCGGGGGGAAAAAAGATAATTAATGTAGCATCACTTTGTAAAAGAAACAGCAATCAGTTCCTTCACCAGAAAGAAGTAACTAGGAATAAAGCAATAATGATAATGACTAATATTTTTTAAAATCACTGAAACCCAGAGGTTTTATGTAATTTTCCAAAGGATGCTGACATTCATCTATTTCACCAACAGATAAACTGTGACACAATGAAGGAAGACAATTTGTCAGCTGTCATCAAGCTGGTAGATCCCAAATTGTGGCAGGGCTCTGTCCATCACCTGCAGGGTACACAAATACACCAGCGTGTATGCTTACCCATAAGCTAAACTGGAGAGACAGTGTTTAGTATTGTCCCACATCCATGAGTTAGTTCTATTCCCGTTTTAGGCCCAGCCACTTCGGCATGGACGTGGGCTGTTTTGTTTAGATGAGTTTCCCTTTAAAATCGCTGGAATAAGCCCTGTCTTTAAGCCACTCGGTATGTGCATGGTAGCTCTATGACTTTGGTCCTCTGGGTCATCTTTTAGACTTGCAACATTTTCTAGCTTTGGAGCAAGAAGCATCTGCCAGTTCCTTTTTAATTGCTGGTCAGCCTATGTTAAGCCAACTGGCTGCTGGTGGGAATGAGATGTCTACGAATGTTAAACACATTTGTCAGTCATGCGGGAGCTGGCTACACTTGTTGATGTTTAAGTGACATTCTCAATCTGGCTCCAGCTGACTAGCAGGACTGTAAAGTGAACTGAGGTTATGTGCTTCCAGATAGGCTCCTTTAGGGCCTTTTGGGGGTGTGGGTTTTTTCCAAGTTGAAGAAATGCAACATAAAAGTGGGTTTTGTTAGTACAGAATGGCCTGCATGTAATTCTTAAGTCCTGAATGTCTCAAGCATTAGAGTGGGAGGCATTCAAATTGGGGGGATTGACTTTTTTTTTAAACCCTATTAAACAGTGTCACCTAAGCAAATGCAATAGCTGAGTAATCATATCAGCAAACATGTTCAACAGCTTCACCTTTTTGTTTTCTCCATGCAAAACAAATAGCAAGAGTCACCTCTGAAAAATGTGCAAGTACTTCCTTAGTTAAACACCACTGAACACTGGAGAGATGGGCCCTGTTCATTCAAATCACCAGCGGCACTTCCACTGAAGAGTAAATTTACTGAGTAAATATCCCTGGGGAGAAGCTGCTAATTAAGGAGCAGGTTTCTTAGCCAGCTGCTCCTAACCGAGGAAACGGAGATTCATTTTTATGTATCTAGGCTATGAAGAGGGACAGTGTCACGCTGAAGCTGTGCAAGTTGCCAGAGAGGTATTTTGTGGTAGAGATGACTGAAAACTGTCATGTGCTGTTCTGCAATCAGGAATGAGAAAACATTTCCACTATATGAGCTTAAAATTACTTTCTGGGATATTTTTTTTTTCTCATAATAGCAACATCAGTAGCCTCGCTGATATATTCCATCCTTTTTTTAATTGGTGCCTTCCTTAATTATTTTCCCTTTTAGCTATAGCCCAGGTGAGTGTTGAGGGTGGATGCAGTGGTGTAGTTAACACCTTACAGTCTGATGACGGTGATTGCTGGTTTGTGACAGCTGTAAGATGTTCTGTTGTTTCTAAACTCCTTTGTTTCTTCGTGCCTCTGAGGCAATGGGAAATCCACAGGTAGTCCAAGGCCCTTTTCCTGATGCAGTGTTCTGTTATTTTATATGTACACATTTCTTCCAAATCAGAGTTGTCAGCTGCCCTGATTTAAATTATCTTTCCTATTGTTATGTGGTCGTGATAAAGTTGTATGTTTTATGTGTGCCACTCACATGTGCTCCCTGAATGAATCTCAGCTTCTCTGAGCAGTGCAAAGTGTCTTGCCAGCTGGTCCAGCCAGTTTAAGTCATTAGAAAGTGCTGCTGAAGTTGGTGGAGGTGTTTGGTTCAGTCTGGGCTCATTTAAAACCAGCTTCTGTAAATGAAGGTCCTGCAGAGAAGTGTCAGACTCCAAGGACATATTCCCTTGCTTGCTGTTTGGTTCTTGAAGACTAAATGACACCAGACTTGTGGTCCTGGTGACATGTGACAAGAACCTTGCTTATGCATGATGGATTTACAGACCAAGTTCCTGGTATCCAAGTTTTTTGTTTTCTGCAGAGCTGCTTTAACCTTTTTGCCAAATACCTAGTGCTGGGTGAGATCTTTCAAGCCAGGAAGTCTTTTTCTGAGCTAGAGCACTCTCTGTAATATTTTCCCATGCTCCCTTTTCCAGCTGGTGATTTAAAAATTGCTATTTTATTTTCAACACAAGCTTTGACAGTCCAGAATGAATGTAAAGTTAGTGGGCTTAGGCCACAAAGCCACCAGATGTTTCTGACATTCCACTCAGGCACTGCTGTAGACACAGGCAAAAGAAAGACAGCCCTCCTGTTGATGTGTTCAGTCAGAAAAGGGTCTGGACATAGAACATGCAACATCATGGCCAAGGTGTTTCTCATGCTGTTGAGTTTAAGAATATATTTTTGGTCCTAAGGCTGAACATTTTGAAACCTCTAACTAGTTTAATGTCCTTGTTACCACTATACTTAAGAGCTGCTACCTCATCTTTCTTGTCCTCAGCAAAAAGACAGAAGCAGTTTGAGAACACCATGCTGTTCCTGTAGCTGCCTGGAAGCTGGTTTTGCTGATGCTGGTCATTAGTGTACTCCTAGCAAGTACTAACCCTGGCCTCCATCGCCACTGAAAGAGTGTCTCTGGAGTGTTTTGTTTCAGGAAATTATCCCCAACCTAGTCACCAGCATGGGATGGCATAAATACTGCCCTTCGGTCCGTTTCCCAGAACTTCCCTCTGCACAAGGGGAACCTCTGTTAAAATGTAGCTGTTGACCCCAGTAGAGAGACGTGGTTCAGCCCTAAGTCATGGACTATAGTACTGCAGGTTACACACCAAAGACCACAGTAATGTAGCAAGCCAGCTTTGATATTGGTAGTGGTCTCATCACAGTAGCACAGCAGCCCGTGTGGACTCATTTCGCCCAGAAGTGGTGAAAAGAGGCCACGCTGCACTGTGTGACACTGTGGCTATAGTGTGCCTGCTCCCCTCTTGGGCTGTTCTGGAGCCAGCACAGCATATCTGCATGCTGATCTGCAGTCTGCAGAATTTGAAGCTGAAAGGGATGACTATAATAATCAAGTGTGAATCTACTCTTACCTAACACTGCTGAGGTAATATGCACAAAATTATGCTGGTAAAGTTTTCCAGCCTAAGGCCAAAAGCATGATACCTCTTTCTTTCCTTCCCTCCCTCTTTTATGTGCTTAATAGAAATTACCTTCAGCAATTCCACATACATTAGAGAAGGAAGAAAACACAACAGGTAGTGCATTGCTTGAGCATTATGGCACTCCAGGTGTGCATGCTCAGACACGGGGAGCTGAAAAGAGGATGACAGGCATGACTGCAACAAGTCTACCAGAAATTACACTGCTCATGATTAGCGAGAATCCCTATTGTGAGGCAAAAATGATGCAAAATCGAAAGACTAGAGAGCTGGGAGAATAGAGCTGGTTGATGCACATATTTTTATTTGCAGTTAGTGATGCTGGGCTGATGTAGATAGAGAAAGTCAGTGGACCAGATAATGAAAATCCAAAGGATAAAAAAAATTCTTAATAATAATCTTAATTAATAATCCATTTATTTTGCCTGTCAAGTAGCAAAATGGCAATGTAATCTGCTGTACTCTGAAAACAGAAGAAGTTTTGGTACTGAATGCTATCCAAAATCTGCTCTCAGCTATGGTGGTGCAAATTCAAAAACACCTCTGGAGAGATGAGCTCATGTTCTTCTGGTTAATATTAATGTAAATCTCCCCCTTGCAAAATGCCAACTTTAATTCAATAGTTTTGAAGAGTAGCCATCCAAAAAAAGTTGCCATTGGAATTTAAAGCAATTTGGTAAAATCAGATGCTATTTACTGATCTCTTCAAAACATTTAAAGTAAAATCGTACCACTAGAAAAAAGTAAGATCTGTTCTTAATGGATGTCAAGGACTTCCTCCATTGACTCCCAAAAAATGTTAAGGATAGTTTCTGGTTTAAAATCAGTGCTACTCTCATGAAGTCAATGGGTAGATCCCTGCTCGCAGCACCTGAGAGCCTAGATAGATTGCATATCTTGCTGGCTCTCTGAACACAAACGTGCTGGTTGCTACATTGATCACCTGAATATAGCAGTACTATTTATATACTGGTGTGTTCATAGCATTTGAAAAGAGTTGAGAAAGTTTTTTTGCATTTACAAACTAAGCAACTAGTACAAGGTCACAAGCGAAATCTGGGCCCTCTTCCATTTTTTGCATTGCTTCCCTTTCAAAGGCTCCAGGTAAGAGGCAGCATACAAAATACTTCTGCTGGGACGTGATTTAGTTTGGACCAATCTGTTACACTATCACATCTTAGTTTCAGCTTCTTCTGTGTGATCTTCTGTTTCTCAGCTGCCGTGTGCAGGGTCAGGCAAGTTTTCCATTTTTTATCAACTCTCCCACTGCCCTAACAAACAAGTCTGAAGAAGGTCCCATAGCGTCCTTGTGTATGGACTTCTTTTCTCAGGTCTTTCTAAAGTGGTTTATAAAATGTTTTACATTGTTATTCCCTGTTGATGTATCTTTCATTGAAAATGAGATTGTGGTGTCATTTTGGACCTTAAATGTGACATTGATGGTGATGGACAGTAGCTCTTTGTCCTGGCTATGCAATGAGGGGATGGGAGCTTTGCAATATGATTCAGGGCAGCTGAATCAGGACCTGTAATATCACACTGAATAATTTAGCAGTTGTTACTGACCTTGATCTTTTCACAAATTCTCCTCTAACATCCATGACTACGTGTGAAAAAGTAAATGCCTTTTATCTCCTTTTTTTTGATTTTTCACTTTAAAAGCTCACCTGATCCAGCCGCCCTCTCTAATCAGCTAAAAAGCCTTCATCCCAGTAGTTCATTATTATTTTCCCCTTCATTTTTGGAAGCTGTTTCTATCCTCCAAAGCTCAGAAAGCAGCAGTGCTCACCTGGGATATACTGAATGTTACATAAAGTGCAGCTCTTAGGAGCCCGAGAAGCCAAACATGCTGGTGAGGGAAAAGGAGGGATGATCTTAAACTGGACTCTGGGTCCAGCTGGAAGGACTATCAACTTCACTGTGAGTTGTGTAGAGGTGGCAAAATTCCCCTGCTGCAGGAAATTTACACCTTATTCTAAGCTCGCTATTAAGTGGTTTTACAGTAGCTTGCAGGACAACAGAGCTGACCTTACTGAGGCAGGACTTGGAAGACTGAAGGGAGCAGATGCATCCACGCTATGTAGTGATGGAGAACTGCCCCATGTCCTCTCTCACTAACTCTGGACCTGCGAGCAGTCTTCCAGCATTAATACAGCTGAATACAGGAGCCAGGCAGGACTGCCCATTCGCCTTGTTGAACAGCCAGACTGCTTCTGGGGTCAGAGGTGCCTCTGAATAACGTGTCAGCGCACCACGCACATGCAGCAGCTTGTGCAGGTGTACCATGGGCTTTTCTGACATGGCGCTGCATCATGATGTGCACGCAAGTGTTGCTTCTGCAAACACTGAAACTGGTCCTAGAGCTAAAACAGTGTGAACACATCCTTAGTGACAGTCAGGCAGTCCCTGCTGTTCAGCACAGGAAACATTTGCCTGCAGCCTTCTACAGAACGTAGTCATACTTGGAATGGTTTGAACTCGCGCTAACAGAAGAGCTGAAATGGAAAGGGACAAAAGGCTTTTTTGTGATGATTTTCAGAACAGGAAATAAATGAAGGACCCTTTGCTCAAGGTTGTGGTGTTGTCAGTGTTCTTTTTCTCCTTGGAGACAGTAACTAAGTAGCCCCTGAAAGCTTTTTAACTCTATGGTACCACTGTTCCCTGTATTTTGGTTGCTGATTCATAAAAAGAGCTTGAAAAGTTCAGAGATTTTTTTTTTCTCCCTGCTACTTAATTCCCAGAAAAGTAAGCTTGAAAGCATTTTATCAGAATTGGTTCTTTTAAATTATATATATGTGTGCATATGCATTTTTATCCCTGTAGTCATTTGTGAAAGGATTAAAATTCATATTGGATTCCTTGTTTTCTTGTGCATTTGATTTGTTATGGTAATGTTATTTATCAGAAGTCACAATGCTATTTTGATACAAAGACTGAAAGAGAAGTTTGGCATTCATTTTTATATGAATTATATTTATTTCCTCAAATATGTTAGAACACCAAAGTAAAAATATTTTTTACGTATAATCATTTACAATATATCTTTGCTTGTATTGCCTATAAATTATAATGAGTCTGGGCCTTTAACTGTTTGAAATTAAGTAGTAATTCTCACAGTTGTCACTGTCTTCTGCATTGTCTGTTGCATCTTGATGAAAAGGAGTAGTAAGATCCACCAATATTAGTTTAATAGAACAGTGTAAGACCTGCATGCCCTCTGGTGGAAGCGATCCTTAGCCGACTAGTGTAGATCAGCTTTTGTGGCAGTGCTAAATGCCTGACCTGCAGACAGACACACTCTCCTTTGATATAGTTAGTTACTCAATTAAATTATGGTCTCCATAGCAGACTTTGTTAGCTAGTAGGAAGGAAAACTCTTCTAGTGCATTTTTTTTTCCACACTTCATTACAGTTTGAACTTTTTCATTTCTCTTCAACCTCTTTCTTGACTTTTTAGCCTTCTTACTCCACTGTAATAAAAAGAAAACGAGTTATATATTGTGTAAAGGTATTGAACAGTATCTCATTATTGACACAGGTTTTATACGTAGGATTTTGCTCTGCTTTTAAGGAAGTTTACAGGTCCGATACAAGCTGAGTAAGGATGGGCTCCTCATTTTCACCATTGACTCTGGAAATTTTGCCAACCGAGAGATGCACCATTTGAAGATTAACAGAGAAGGCAGAGAGCTCACCATTCAGGTATGCCATGGCTTATGTTGGGTGTTAAATAATACTTCACGCAACAAAGAGACCCACTAATTTCAATACCTGATTGTCACCTGAGGCAAAGGTTTCACATTGGTCTGGTGCAACCAAAGCTGGTCCAGCAGCTGGTCCAGGGCTGCAGCTAAAACCAAAGCTCCACCCAGACCAGCTTCAAAGCGTGCCCAGCTGTGTTGTTTTCCACTGAGTGATCCTTCCTTTGTCTCTGACAATCAGTGAATTAGGAAACACCGCTGGCCAGAAGTTCTTCTGGACCACTGGCATGGTTCTGGAGCTTAGGCCTGCCTGTGTGAGCTATAGTCCCAGAGGAAGCACACAGTATGGATCATTAAAAAGCTGTCAAAGAGAGAAAAACAGCTGGGGAATGAGCACCTGGGAATGTAATTTCATTTAGGGGTATGTGCCCCGAGTGAGAACATGACCCCAGCTGCCTTATCCTCTCACAGAGAAGGAAAAGCTGAGGGAGCGCAGGGTGCAGCCACCATGTGCGTGACGATACCCTGTCCCTTTGCTAGAAGCAAGCCATGCTGACTGTGACAGCCTCACGAGAGACAAGCACCCTCCTCTGTCTTGTTTCCCTGCATCGCCTATTTTTCCAAGGCGGGGAGAAGAGGACCATCTTACTGCTCCTTTTGAGGCTAATTATAGCAGTTCATATTACAAAACAAATCGCTAGATCTGGACAGCAGCCATTTAACAGGGAAGGGTGGCAGAATCTACAGAGAAGCCATGTGTTAAGGAATAGAGTGAGGAGACAGAAACACAGGGAGCGTCACAGTTTTTCTTTACAGTTTCCATGTCTCAGTGGTAAAATGCTAACACAGTAGGCACGCAACTAGGGTGGGTAGGCCTGATTATCTAGGAAGGAGGCTTATGCTAAAAGCCAGGGTTTTCCTCAAGTACCACTCATCTATTGTCTGCTGCACTGTGTTTTTCTTCTATGCAGAACTAATTCTTCACAATACAGTTCTAGAGAGGCCTCCTTTGAGTGTATTCTGAAGTGACTAGACATGGATTTCGGGAAGCAGGGGGGGTTCAGTGTCAAATATTTTAAGCTTTTCTGCAAGGGAAGTTTCTTCGAAGCCCTTTATATGACTATTCTGGTTTATCTTGCAGCTTCTCATGATAAAATCAAAGCACATTCACTTTGCTATCTTTAGAAACTGAATCACACTTGGGGGCAGAATTAACTGATTTGCAGCTGAGAGCCTTCCAGAAGTTTGCAGTACAGAGAGATCTAGGGGTGTCTGCATGCTGTTGTAATGAACTAATTTTATTGACCTCTTCCAGGTTGACCAAGTTCTCAAACTCAAACACAACTTTTCTGAGATTGATTTTAAGGCCATTAAATCACTCACACTGGGCAAGGTCACAGGTAGGTTTTACTGAAAATATTCCCGATTCATCAGTTGTTATAGTACTGGAGTTAACCTGTGCTGTGTGTTGGATTTTTAGTAAGATTGGGGTTTTGTTTGACTGGTTTAGCGGGAAAAGCTGGCCTGAGCATCCTGGTACTCCTGTTGGTATATCTCATCAATGCAAAAATTTGGCAGCTTTACTTGTTTGCACTGATAGCAATATTAACTTCTGCTATTGCTCCCTCCAGTAAAGTGATTCATACTGCCCATGTGGCTGCACAGGGTGGCTTCTTGGCTAATGATATTATTTTGCTGACTACAGCTTGCTCCTCTCAAACCATCCCTGTTTCCTAACAATAAGAACAGCACTGTGAGCCTTCATCCTTTCTATCCTTTTTTTCACTCCCAGTCCTTTTCCATTTGAGTTCTACAAGGAATATTTATATTACATCTAGCACCAAGGCCACAGTTCTGCATATTCTATGCACGGAACTTCTTGATTTTTACCCCTCCACACTACAAAGCCATTACAAGACCAGAAAAACTCTACCTGAAATTTTGAAAGTAGAACTCCTCTATTTTGCTGTCAGATACGTTATATTACTTTATGTAAGAGTATTCTTTATTCCCAGTAACATTCTAAAAGCTTCCTTGGTTATAGGTATTTTAGTCGTTTGTTAGAATTGGACCTCCATATCAAGCCTGACATCTGTTTCACTATTACAATTTCATATGTTTTATCAGTAGCACCCAAGGTCTACAGGACTGGTAGTCGGACAGGAATTGTAGACATCCTCTAGTGTCTACTTGTGTGATATAATTGTATATACAGATATTAGTGCATTCTGCATCATGTTTTTCTAAGTAAATTAAGGGCAGGAACTGATTTTCCCCTTAATTATATTTAATGTTTGTTCAGAATGCAGCAGTCTTCCAAGACTTTATGAACAGGTCTGGAGACCTGACACTTTTCAACCCAAGTCAGAGCTAAGCTAAAAATCTCATTTTGTCAACAGTCAGTTATAGTGCCCAAAATTAGCTAAAACAGGGGTCCTCAAACTTTTTAACCAGGGGGTCGGCTTGCGGATGAAGTGGCAGGCAGTCATCTGCGGCTGCTTGGTTTCCCCCCCAACCCCCAGCGGGGGGGGGGTCTGTAAATACCGGGGGCCAGATTGAGGACCCTGGGGGGCCGTATCCGGCCTGCGGGCTGTAGTTTGAGGACCTCTGATCTAAAAGAATATTGTTCATCATGGCTTCTACTTAAAGCTCCAGCTATAGATACCAAACCAATAAGCCAAGGTTTTTCTAACCAGCAAGATGGAACATAGAAAGACCTTCAAACATGTAGTCAGCAAACTGATCAGGTGCAGCTCAGCATCATGGAGATAAAGTAGATTTGGTCACAAAAATCTGATCAACTTTACAACTACAATGTTATTGCAAAGCCAAAAAAGCTCGGATGTATCTCCAGAAGTCTGACGTTCAGTTCCACTGAACATCATGGACTTGTCTCCAGACAGCTTTTAATGGATATATCCCTCTGTTTTTTCTCTCTTGCCTCAAAGTGTATTAGGATTTTGTTTCAGTAATAATAATAATAATACCAGTAGTTCATGTTCTGTAATGACACTAACACCATAAACTTGGCCATCCAGGTTGCAGGTGATCTTATTGATGTACCAGGAATCACACAATGCATCCTCGTAAGTCACTTTAATTCCAGCCTAGTCCTAATTTGGCTTCTTCTTCATATGTTAAGTGAATTTCTGCAGACTTTTTCCTTTATGTCAGGATTTAATTTTCCAAGTTTTATCCTAGAGCTGCAGCTGTTCTGAGTAGAGTCCTTGTGCTCCCACAGAACCACAAATCCCCCTGAGTCTTCTCTCCATGATGAACAGTCCCAGCTCTATCAAGCCTCTCCTCATATGAAAGGTGCTCCAGTCCCTTAATTATCTTTGCAGCTCTTCACTGGACTCATTCCAGTAAGTCCATGCCTGTCTTCTGCTGAGAAGCCCAGAACTGGACCCAGCAGTCCAGCGGTGTTTCACTCACGCAGAGTAGGGGGTAAGGGTCACTTTGTCTGCTGGCAGTGCTCTTCCCAATGCAACCCTTGATACCAGGATGTCGTTGACTGCCTTTGCTGCAAGGACACATTTCTGGCTCATGTTCAGCTTGCTGTCCACCAGGACCCCCATGTCTTTCTCAGCAAAGCTGCTTTCCAGCTGGTCAGCCCCAAACAGTGTCAGTGAATGGGGTTATTAACCTAAGTGCAGATCTTTGCATTTACTTTGTTCAACTTCATGAGGTTCCTGTTTCCCAATTTCTCCAGCCTGCCAATGTCTCTCTGAATGGTGGCACAATCATCTGGTCTACCAACTGCTCTCCCCAGTTTTGTATCATCTCCGAACTTACCCAGGTTTTGCACTGCCCCATACTGGCAAAAAAAAACCCACCAAACCCAAATCCATACAGCTACAAACCAAGAGTATTGCCTTTTTGTATTAAAAGGAAAGCTGGGCCTTGTCATCTTAGGAACGTAGAACTTAGATAAATATGTCCATATAGAATTTATATTATTATATAAATAAAATTTCAACTATACTATCTTTTAATAATGACTCACCAGAAGGTGAATACTGGTGACCTAAACCAATATCCTGCAAGTTCTTCCTTGTCATTGTTCACCCCCTCAGCAAAGCATAGTCTTCCAGAGGTATGTGATGTTTTGAAATAGTCCTAGACTTCCTGTAGTGTTTGGTTTGGATGCCGCTAGGATTTAGGTACCTAAAGGCATTCGTTAGGAACATTTCAGTGTCCGCTGAGATAGAACCATATAAAAAAATGTTCTTCGTGTCCTACATACACATGCTATAGTCTTCTGAAAAACTGTCTCTCTTCTGCTTCCCTGTCACATCACTACTCATTTGCCTGCTCTAACGGCCTGATCCTGGCTGCTTAACCAGATGATTATACCACCTCCTTTCTTGACTACGCCATTCATTTCCCACTGGCTGATAAATCTCCAAGAGAGCTTCCAGCAAGACATCATAAAAGCTTGAAACCTCTTCCTCACCAGATTTTCTTATGATAATCATTGTAACACAGCTGGAACTTTCGAAAAGTGCACTTTTCTACAGTCACCAGTTTTCAAATAATAGTGCTTCCCGCCTCCTACCCCTCCCCCCCAGCCCCATTACACTTTTTTATTTTTGGTCAGAAGCTACTTAAACACTAATACTTCTTCCTGCTTTTCAAATCTGCTGTATTTTCCAATGGCTGCCCTATACCCAACTCTGAATTCCAGGGAAAAAAAACCTCCATTTAAGGCAGAGGAGGCTTACCTGGAATTCAAAACACAGGGACGCACACTCTGCTACAGACTGCTTGAATGACCTTGGGCAAGCCATTTATGTGCAGATATAAAGGTAAGCAGGCATTTTATTCCCCCTGGAACCAGTCTGAGCTTTACTATCTCTGTTCTCTATCAGTAAAGCATGGATAATAGAGCTTCCCTACATCAGAGGGGTGCTAGGAGGATAAAAGCATTAAAGGCTGTGAGCTGTTGAGATCCACAGTAATGGGGCCATATAGCTGCCTTAGAAAGATCAATCTAAATATAAGTGTGGCTTTGAAGACAAGGGAGTAAAAAGAAGCAGCATTCAAGTAACCAACAGACATTTGTTGGATTCATCCTCACAGCAGCCAACAGTAATAGAAAACTATTATTATCCTGTAGTTTGTTGTCATTTTTACTTCACAAATGTAGAGGCAAGACACAAAAGGACCTGTCCAAAGCTCATCAGTATCAATGGGAATTTTTCCACGGACTTTAGTGAGTACTGGATTCAGGCCCCAAGTGGGTGATAGAGTTTATGGCAAAGCCTCAGTGAAATCTTAACCAGAGTCCCAGTTCATTTACTTTAAGTACTCCTTGAAGAGATCGTACTGCTGTATTTAACCACATGAGCTCTATTGGCTATCTGACCTAGCTGTGAAGCTGGCTGTACTTTGAGCAAGGGATTGAACTCCATAACCTTCAGAGGTGTCTTTCAACTTAAATTATTGTGTAATTCTCTGATCTCAGAGACATATTCACATATGTTTAGGTCTTGTCTAGGAAGAACTACTATCCCAATGGAAAATATGATTTATTTATTTTGGAGTTGACTTTAATGAATCTTTGAAAACTTCTTATTGTTCCCCCAGCACGTCTAAACCTTTCACCATTATAGTCCCTGGAAAAATAATCATTAATGCAGAGAAGTGAATCTCATTGTCTGCATATTTGCTTCTGTGCAACTCGGTGTACCAGCTGTGTAGTAATACAAGAGTAAAAGGGCAACACTGAAAAGGATTCAAGAGTATTCTGAAGAAAAAGGTTCCAAAGCTTTCTTTAACACCTATTAATATTGACCTAATTTACTTGTATCTTCAAAGTGATGAATCAGCAGACCTTCTCACACTGGCAATGTAAAGAACTGTGTAGTCTAGCACATGATCATGATATCTTTTATCTCTAAAACCCTGAGCTAAAACACACTCAAGTTGTAGGAGTCTTTCCACTGAAGCATTCAGCTTTGATATAAAGTGTATGTAGAAGAAAATTTCTCTAAAGTCATTTAATTAAAATCATTATGTAGGTTCAGTACAATCCTTATGATTTCTACAATAGCTTTTCTTATTAAAATTTCACAAGAAGAAAATGCAATCTATACACTAAACAATTCATTCAAGAGTGATATTATGTTGGGGGAGATGATAACAGGATAATTAAATCAGAAGGGGTAAGTTGGCATTAATTCTTAGATACAAAAGCTTCCCTAAGAAACACCTCTTTCTAGAGAGTTTTTATGGAAAAGACTTAAGTTCGGGGTTTTTTTGGTGGAATGTCATTCCCTTTTTTAAGCTCACAAGATCACACAATTTGCTTGAGAAATTTAAAGACGCAGTCTCAGAATATTGTGGTCTAGCATTTTAAACAATACACCAATGGGTGTAAGAGATACTGGCTGGACTCTTCTGGTCACTGCAAAACTCTTTGCTGCACTCTTCTTACCCTAAATACCTATTTTTTAGCAGGACCATACCTCAGAAAAACATCTCTTGGGTGCATGATGGGGCACTTTCAAAAGTTTTTCCTCCAAGTAGCTTAGTAAAACATTAAGAAAATGGAAATGGCCACTTTAGGATGAAAGTGGAAGACATTTGGGACCAAGATGGCAGTAGTTAAAATAAGGAAAGTTTTGCAACCCCAGGCACTTTAAACAATCCAAGCTCTAAGCCAATAATGCCATCATGTCTATCAAAAGGAGACCAAATCTTTTCAGACTTTTTGCGCAGCAATATCATTTACCATATGATCATAACACCATGCTTACATCCCCATTTTCTTGATAATAATACTGTGTCCAAGGTCATCTACTTCTATCCAGGAATTCTATTTTTAGTCTGAATTCTTGCTACTTGAATAGATTTTAGCTGTCTGCTCCTGAGAAAAGCATGTATTCTTTTGCACATTCTCTCTCCATATTCTTGCATATTTTCTTCTTTTTATAGATTATATTTTGAGCCCCTGCAAAATCACATAGGGCTGCCTGTGTTGTGACAGATTAGGATTTAAATGTCAAAAACTGTGACATGTAAAAAATTTTACAATACAACTCCAAGCAGTGCTTCATTTTTGATGACAAGCTGTCTTAAGAAAACATACTAAATGAACGCCTGAAATTATCTCTGCTAAGCCTAATGAAACAAAAATTCTCAAATGTTCCACTTGGCACAAAGTGTTCAGTTGCTGGCAAGCAAATCCTGGTCCATTCTGCTCATTCCGGGGAAAACTTGTGAGAAAAAGTACTTTTACTTTGCTCTTGCTGTCCTTTGCTTTTTTGGAAGTGTCTTGGAGGTGGATTGAATGCCTGAAGCCTGTCTCCTGTTCAAACTCATCCTTTTCTTAAGCAAGAGCTTAAGAAAGGTTCTAACCAGGAAAAAAAAATCTGTGTTTTTCACTCCACTGTCTTTGTGGCAAGCTCCACCAGGAAATGAGATTATTCCAAAGATGCCTTTTTGTGGGTTCTTCTCTAATCAAAGGGATGCTTTCTGCCCTTTCTAAATTAATGGTTAGGATCAGCAAAGTTTACTGAGGTTGTTGAAGGACATAGCAGCACATTTTTCAAGGTAACTACACAGTACCTGCTAGTCAACTTTTCTGAGACAGGTGCAGTGTGGAGACTACAGGTCTTTAACTTCAAGGTCATGGGCTCAAATCTAGCTATAACATCCAAGAAGTAATCTTGCCTGTGCTGTTTAGCACCTTGTCAAAATGAAATGAAGGATAAACATTAACTCCCACAAAAATCATCTCTCTCAGATTCAAAAAAAGAACCAGTGCTTCAGTTTACAGAGTGAATTACCCTTTGCCTTCTACCAGCAATTCACTTAGAATAATTAATTAATTAGGGCATAGACATTTAAAACAGGCTGTGTCTGCTCTCACTGATGTTAAAAATAATTTTTGATTAAGGAAATCCATGATGGACCTTCCTGGATGTAAATGAGTACACAAGTAAACTTCAGGCTCAGATTTAAGTTTCGGAGTGACATGAAATTTTTGTTTATAAGAACAAAAAGATATTGAATAATGTTTATAGTCCCATTTTCCACAGTGGTATCTTTAGAAAGAAGGTCTTTTGAGCTACTCTCCCTGCATGCAAAGAATGCTTCTGATTTCCCTTTGATTCCAGTTATCTGTCATATTAGTTATCGTTTACTGTATCAATTTGCTGATACATTGCTGAGCAGCTTAATGCTGGGTCCTTGAGAATTTCAGCAGAGTTCTATTTATGGTGAAAATTAATTCTCCATTACTGAGGTATTGAGACTTAAAATTGCTCTATTTAAGATCTTAAAACAAGTGTGCTGTATATGGCACAGGTGCACAAAGAAACAGCAGTGGAACAGGATATCTGTTTTCGTGAATAGGAATGAATCAGCAGATAAATTATGTTGATACAATCAATAAAGCTTATAAAATAGAACTACATGTTAGGCTTAATCCTCATTAACATGGAAAGCGATTGCAAGTACATGGAAAATAGGAAAGCAAAACTGACACAAAGCTTACTGAGCTGTGACATTGGAGACAGCTTCTAGGGAGCAGCTAGAAGGCCCAGCAAGAAGCCAGGCCAACTTATGCACAACTCGGCAGACAAAGCTTAAAAATTATTTCCTAAAAACATTGGTAAAATTAACTTATGGGGAATTAATAGTTAAATTACTCAAAAGCCAAAAAAGATTGCGGCCTTGGCCCCATATAGAAATCATCCAAAGTAATTTGGTCTCCAGTACCAAGAACAGAAATGCAATGCTAAAATATCAGAAGATCAAACCAAGTCATCAGCACCAATTCAGTGTGATTTTCCAGGCCATTCAAATGCATGGAAAGATTTACGGTGTAATGAGGTCAGAGGAAGGCCACTGATGTTACATATGACCTTGTTTCAACATAGATCTTGGAACTTCACGGAGTTGTGTCTCTTACTGAGCACTGTGTCATGTAGTGAAAATATCTTTCGGAAAAATATTTTATCATGATTTAAAGACTTCAAGACACAGAATGGCCTTTAATAAGCTTTTCACAGAGGTAACCATGTCGTAACTACAGATTTATACCATCCATTCAGGAATTCAGAGGGCAGCACAAGTTGTTCACTTCCAAGTTACGCCAGTCTCTTGTTGAGAACAGTGAAAGCCCCACTTCTGAAAGACAGAAGGCATGCACCTAAAGCCATATTATAAAGCAAACTGTAGCTGTGCGCATGGGATTTTTTCCAGAGGACTCTGAAGTTGGTTTTGGTTTGTTCTTTGTTTTCTTTTCTTTTTTTTTTTTTCAAATTTCAAAGCCTTTCAATAACAAATCTCCTAGGTCTCATTCATGCAAAGCTTACTTTGACAAAAGACTCCTGGAATTGGCCCTTAATTTGACTTTTTGAAAAAGCCACCAAAAATGCTGTATCTTAGATTTTTCAGACTACTGTACCATGAAAAAGGAATTCATTATTTCTTAGGCTTTACCTTCTGTACATTGGGGCAGAACAGAGCAATTTAGATTGCCTGATGTCTAAAAGATACCAACAAATCCACCTTTTGTGACAGAGCTAAAAAAAAAAAAAAAAGGAAAAGCTGAGAGTAGAAATGTTTACAACGGGTTTTATAAATTCAACAAAGATGGCAAATACTGTAAATCAGTCTTTTAGTTTTATATAACCCTTCTTGCAGAAACTTGGAAACAATTCTTTGTCTGTTTTATAACACCCCTACCAAATCTCATTAAAAACCTGAATGCAGTGAATCTCTACACGCTCTGAGAAGAGTAAATGTGAACCGCTGCAAGGCTACAGGTTTTTTCAGTGGCAAAGCCTCGCTGTTTCCCTTCCAATCTCTCTCTCTTGCAGTTACTCACGGCCCAGAGGCTGTCCCCATGACAACTCTGCAGAGTGAGTATTTCTCCTGTAAGACCCCTTGCAGAGCAAGCTCACACCATAGCTTGCTTTGCTGAGAAGCAGCCAAACTCTTCCACGTTATACTTCCATGAAGACATTCAAACAAGATTAGAAATCTTTCTTGGCTAATTCCGTCTGATTGCATGACAGAATGGTCACAGATCTTGAGCATCACAAAAATGTGTGATTTGGGCTACTTTTGAGGCTTCTCTGTGTTTTCTTATACATAGAAAGAGTTTCTGTAATTTAGGTAGCAATGTCAGTTGTAGAAGGTCTGCTTTTTTCTGAAATCTTTTTGGCTAAGAGCTTGTAGAATCATTGTATTTGAGTGATGGTGGAAAAATTTGACCTTATTTTGAAGTTTACTATCTTACTTTTCAAGCTTTGGAAAAAAACAACTTAAAAAGCTGGGAATCCTTATTGTCCAATGTCATCAGACATATTTCTAAAACCTTTAATGCTAGAAGCTTTTTTCATTAACAGATAATTTTTAAGACTTTGAATAAGTTTTGGTAATATATATGTGTGCATTTGTGTTTGGGTTTTTTTTTCTTGTTTGATTGACCTCGATATAAGGTGCATCATGTTGTAGTCCTCTGAGCAGTATGAATTTCAGTTTCTGAAAAGTAAATAAATGACAGCTTGGAGGAAAGAGAAGATGGCTTCACCATCCTTCACTGATTTTCCCAAACAATCTTTGATATTAAAACTTTAGGAACTAAATTAAAAAAACTTACCTTTTAATTTGCTTTCTGTTTGTGTAATTTATATGAGCACAGACCAACAGATAAATTAATTGTGTTATCTCACTTTAGACTGGAAAAGAGCATGGAGATACCAGTTTTGGTTTTGATTTAGTAAAGGAGAGGTATAGTTTTGCTTTTTATTTTATTAGTGGAATAGGGCTAGCAAAGTGAGAGCCTGGCTTATAACTAGGAGGATTCCTAGAAGCTCTGGTTTTAAAATGTAGTAACGTGATTAGGTACATCAACAAAGTAAGGTGAAAAATGAACTCTTCAAGAAGGGTGGAAGCCTGTATTAGCAAGCGATTCAATATTTGGCCATATGAAGCATTGTATAATAGACAACAGAGAGCAGGCTCCTTCGTTAAAAGAGTGGAGGAGATAGAATGCCTTGAAGATATGGTCCATATCTGTGAAACTGACATTTTTAATGGGTGCAGAAACAGAGCATCATCCCCAGGATTCTGTGATATTCAGTGTTGCTGGTTTTACTGTTTATTGTTATTATTGTTATTGCCATAGTTAGCACCAATGATGTGCTAGATATTGTCCAGATACTAGAGGAAATGGATGAGGAAAGAAGCACGATGCAGGCTTTTATGTCGGAGCCAACTTGGTTCGAAGTAAGTAGTGTTGTAGAGGAAGGATGGGAACCTCATGGTTCAGGCCAGGGACAACTTGTCTGCTGAAATAAAACCTGAACAATTGAGATTGCATGAGGAGAAGTAAAAGGGGTGGGTAAGGCAAAAAAAGGATACATTTTTTTAATGCCTTCCTAAAATAGATAATTCCTGGAGTGTTTTTCTGTTGTACTGCAGATAGTTTGTCACTGGATCCTGAAGTCGCAAAGGCAAATGCCTATGGTTTCACTGGCTGCCTGTCCTCTGTTCAGTACAACCACATTGCTCCCCTGAAAGCTGCCTTACGCCATCCCAGCATTGCTCCAGTCACTGTCAAAGGCTCCTTGACTGAATCCAGCTGTTCGTCCATAATGGAAGCTGATGTGAACACGGTAACCACGATATATTCCTCATCAGGTATGTCCTGCCTAGAGGGGAATGGGGAATTTAAAGGATATTGTAGAGTGAGGTTTCCTTCCTTTTTGCTGTAATGCAATTGTGATAGTATTAGTGTTGGATTTGGAAGTTGCCTTTTCTCTCAATTAGGCATGTTGAGGATGGGCATTAGGATTAGCCAAGGCCACTTCAAAAGTCCTTGTAGTGAACCAAAGTTTTCAGACTAAGTTCCTAGATCACGTAAAACATGCCTAGAACAAACAAAAAGGTCCCAAAGCCATAGTGAAACAGCATTGGAAGTATGGTTATGCACCTGGTTTGCTGTTCCTGTCCACTCCAGATAGCTCCAGTGTGCAGATCTCAAAGAAGCACATACATGTTGCACAGAATCTGTATTGTAGTGGTGATGAAGCAACAGGAGTCATACAATAAAGAAGTCAATTTTTTTTCCCACCCTAGCAGAAACAAACAAAAATTCCTTGTACAAACCCCTCGACACATGTGTGTGACTTCTATTGAATGCTTGTACTTTATTCTCTCAAGCTAAAGAGAAGGAGCACTACTTGAGCAGTACCAGTAACATGATGCCAATAGTTCGTTTATCTTTTGCAATTCTGAAACTGTCCTCTGGGAATCTTAAGTATTTTGCATATGTGAATTTGTATGCAGAGAAGGAAACTCAGAGCAGCTGGAACTGTTGTCACCAGGAACAGGGGCAATCAAGTTGCTGCTTTAGTCACCAGTGGATGTGGCAGAATTCTTAATGACCAGAAAGGGGTACAAATTAAGGGCTATTTTTTGCCCCTTGACCTATGAAGCCACTTTCTTTTTTTCTGATTACTAATAAAACTCTAGTTTAGATCATAATATGATTCCTTTGACATTTGCACTTGCATCAAATCCCCATTTCCTGCAGCTTCTGCCTAAGATATTCAGCAGAAAACAAATGATGCTATTAGCATTCTGCATAGGGAAAAAGGCTGCTGATTACTCTGTGGAGAATGGCTGCCAGTGCTTCTCCCCAGCCCCCAGCTTTCTTCTCACCGCCCAGAGTTGTCTAAGGTACCTGCTCTGACGCACAGAAGAAATGTGTCTTGTAAATACCAAATGGGCAATGATACTGAAAATATGAACTCCTTGCCCTGTGATCTGTCACCTTGATGATCTAATTTTTCTAAAGAGTTTAGAAAGCGGTAAAACCTGAGGCTCAGAACTGCAGGACAGAACCCAGAGCAGAATGTAGCATCTTTGGACTTTAATGTTTAAAGCTTACAATCAGTTGCACTCTATTGTCAAGATTAAACACTGTTACATCAGAAAGTCAGAATTATTATAAAAGCTTATTCCTGTCTTTGCCACTCTGTGCTTTAAAATATGATTTCCTCTCAATACGTTAAATTAACTGATACTACTGCCTCACTATTCACACTGGATTTCATTAAAGCCTGAATAAGATCTTTAGAACAAGTTACTTCTGAAGACTTCATGTCTTTATATGCTAAAGTAGGAGCACTGGGCGGTATATTCTTGTTAAAAAAAAATCCAATTTTTAGCAAATTATACTTTGTATTGATGTACTTGAGATTTACATTTTTGCATGGAATATACATTTTAAGAAATAAAAAGAAGACAGAATTAAGGATTAACTTTCAGATTTACTGCTCATATCTCAATTAATCCCGATTTCTCATTATTGAGTGTCTGAGAAGAAAACTATAACTTTGAGGTTAACTGTGTAAGTCTGTGTCGATTTTCTAATGTATAGATACAACAAAAAACTCTAAACATCCTGATACACAAATATGAAATTGTTGCTTGTTTCAATAAAAAACATCTTGTACAGTGAAGTACCAAAATGTACTACAGCTACCAAGGCAAGGATATTAAATTACAACAAACCTTAGAAGACTGAATTTCTCAGTTAGGCTTTCACCTCTTGCATTGGAAAGACTAGTTTGGCAAGGCAGTATAATATATAGCAAAGTCATCCATAAGTCTCATGTACATCCTCTGTGCGATAGCCTGGAGACTTGTAAAGGAGAGAAACACAGATAGGAATCTCATCAAAGGAGAGGGTAAGCTGAAAGAAAAAAAAAAAAAAAAGTGAAGGTGCAGAAAAGCTGGATTCTGCTAGCAGTAGAAAACACAGCATTTCCGAAACAGCAAGGAGTACAGTAAGTACACTGGGTGTAGTGGCCCGTAGTACAGTGGGCTGGAGCTCCACCGGCTTCAGGGAGAGCTTGACCTCTCAGGTTTGGGTCTGAATTTGAAACTACCAGCGTATAGATTGTTTAGACATATGTTTCGACAGTAGTCATGTATAGATTGGGTACAAGAAAGCTGCAACATCAAGATGCTTTTAATATAGGAATTAATTTCTGACCACTCCCTGTTTTGAATCCAATTTGAGCACTACGTTTCTGCAGTGGGGAGAAAAACACGCCTTCCAAGAAGCTGTCCCAAGCAGAGGCTGCTTCTTTTAATGGGATTGAATTTGACTGCTATATATGCATCTACAAACATAGGTCAGGTCTAAATCTATTTAGCCTTGCTTTCCTTTTTCTTCTGATACTGTTTCTTAGTTATAAAAAAAAAGCCAACCAACCAAATAAACAAACAAAAAAAACCAAAACAAAAAACAACCTCCCCCCATAACAGAAAAGCTCTGACTGAGGAAAGTTCCCAAAGCTCCCAGTGAGCTATTTGGTTCAAACATCTCTCTGATTCTTCTACTGATAAACTGAGACAAGACTTTCAGATGTTAGCGTAAGCCTTTCTGTTTCCTTTTAAATATACTGTTAACAGACTTTGTTCCTGAAGATGTAGAAGAAAATTGCCCTGCAAGGTCACTTCCCCTCCCCCCCCCCCCCGGCCCCGAGAGCTTTCTGGTTTGATTCTCCAATCCTCCAAATCACATCTTTTGAAAACAGATTAGAATTCATGAGGCTAGGAGGATGCTTCTGTCTAAACCACAGAGAAAATGAATATAGTTGATACAGAAAATAAGTCCTGTTTTGTTTCACCAACTGCAGATCCTTTTGGGAAGACAGATGAAAAAGAGCCTCTCACCAATGCAGTCAGAAGCGATTCAGCAGTGATTGGAGGTAACTTCATTTTTAAAGATTGCAATTGAAGAATAATTCTGTCAAGGCAAACATCTAGGATACTTTAAATCTGGGACCCATAAAATCCAGTTCAAGTCTTTTGTAATCTAATGCAGTTCTAGTATTTGCTGTATTTATTAGCACATACCTCTATCAAGCTACTTAGATAGGGGTTTGCATTATGTATGAAGCCAATAGTGGCAGCACGGGATGTTGGATATCACCCAGAAAAAAGACATTATGGATTGTCAAGAACCCGGGTTTTCTAAAGTACAACCAAAGTCTGTCTGTATGCCTGCTAGAGCAGGAGATTTGGACAAGGTGACCTTCAGAGGTCCCTTCCAAGCTCAGCCATGCTCTGGTTCCATGTGATTCTGTGATCTAAGACCCAGCTAACAAGTAATTCTTTTACACACCACTGACGAGAGCCTCAACACCGTATTCACATATCCTGTATTTCTTGAGTTGTCTCTTTGCAAGCTGGTGGCATAGTGGAACTCACTTGGTCATATGGAAGCATTTATATACTAGGGAAAGTTGTCCCATAGATTCATGTATGGTTTTCATTTTCCTTTAACAACATGGAAGGCAATTTATCTCGGTTTTTTTCTAGGATGCCCTGTAGGGAGCTGCCTTTGATATATCTAGAAGCTATAAACCAAAGTGTACAAGGCTCATGCAAGGTTTCCAGAGATAACACAGAAGAAAATATGACAGAGCAAGAATTTGAATGAGCATACAGATCTAGTTTTTAAAAAACAAACACACTGACTCCACTTCCAGTGAAAGCAGAATTTGACTGAATTTAGAAGGTCAATTATGTCAATGCTTGCTGATTTAAGTCTTATGTAAGGTGACAAAATAGAAATAAAAACTACCAGGGAGGCTGTGATAGAGGCAGATGATTGGGTACAGACTGAGATGAACTATCCATCATATCCACTAGGTGTTGTGCATTGGTAATGTATTTTTTGAGGTATATTGGTTTGGGTTTGTTTCATTTTGGTTTTTACTTTTTCTATCCTTCCTTATTTTACCCCTCTTCAGGTGTAATTGCAGTTGTGATATTCATCATCTTTTGCATCATTGCCATCATGAGCAGATTCCTCTATCAACACAAACAAGCACATCGAAGTAGCCAGACAAAGGAGAAGGAATACCCAGAAAACCTTGAGAGCTCCCTTAAAGCTGATATTGACTTGCAAAACACAGTGACCGAGTGTAAACGGGAATATTTCATCTGATGGACAGCGCAATTTCTTCTTAATCTTACTCCCCTAACCTTCCTTCCTTTATCCCCTTCTTCCTTCCTTTTTTCTTTTTGTAATTTTTTTTTTTAACATTCATTTTTTGCTAACTTCTTTTTCATTTGGAAAAGACCGCCCTGCACAGGAAACACTGAAAACAGTCACAGTGCCTCATTCTCTGCACAAGAACCTGGCAGTCACAGTTTACTTCTGCAGTTCAAGAGACCTGTTATCCCACCCTACACAAAACAATATCCACATACACACCTAGTTTCTGCTGTAGGTTCGTGGATGTTTCAAAGTCCCTACATTTATTTATGTTTTAGTTTGGAGCCCTTTAGTTCATCACTTTTACACTAGAGCTGGACTATGTAAACTAGAGGTAAAGTAGCTGAACACATAGCTCTACAGATACTGGGACAGGATAGAGGGAAAGAATGAGACCACAACGCCTGATGTATTTTACAGGCTCATTTACAACAATCATAAAGAACTGGCCAAATTCTCAAATGATATGAATTGATAGATATCTATTGATTTCAGTAGTGTTACATTAATTTATACCAGTTGAGAAGCTGGTATGAGATAAGGAAATATAAACCTGTCCTCATTAAGCTCCTTCCCCCAACCTCCTGTTGTTTTACTGTAACTTTTAGGCTTATCAGTACTTTTCCAACAATATATGTATCAACAATAAATGTCATTCCCGTGCACCTCTTTCACCTCCATCTCATAAGGCTGGCTATGTAGACCCAAGGTACTCTAGCATAACTCTAGCTGAAGCATGGAAAATAGTAGCTTGAATCTCCAAGGGTTTTAGGAAGCTGCTAGGACTTAGGTGCTCTATATTTGTCTGAAATGTTAGAAATGCAGCATATACCTGTTCATGCCATATGGAGGATTATCTCACACTGAGGTTAAACACTGTTGCTGCTGTGGCAAAGAAAAAGTACATAGGCAAGAAAAAACAAAAATAGTTTAAACATGAGTCACACCTTCCGCCAGTTCTTCTAAAAAAAAATAATATCCAACTACTCACACCGCCCCAAAAAAAACCCCAAACACAAACAACAACAACCCAAACAAAAAAACCTGCATGAAAGTTTGATTGGTATTTCCTGCTTGTAGAAATTGGAATATTTTTGCCAAATCTAGAGAGGTCTGATGTCATGATGTCATGTCCTGATGTCATGTCTGAAAAGGTTAATATTTAATCATCCCTGTTTACAAGGAAGAGCAACAAGGAAGAGCATTAGGGAAACAGATTAAAAAATATCTCAAATACTATACTTCTAATTAATCTTCTCTCCTGTTTTTCTAAAGTCTTCTGTCCTTTCCTGATTAGGAACAATACTGAAGACTCAGACCCTGCCCATTTCACTTGTGCTGCACGGTTTCAGTGTGAGGCTGAAAAACCTTGTTTTCCCTCACAGACATCCCGTGGGTGAGAAGTGGAGAAGTCCCACCGAGGGAGGTTTCCACACCCTGCTTGTGTCCGTGTGACATGCTGCCTTCGCAGGGCTTCTGAGGACTGTAGAATTTGCTGTCAGTCTTGGAGGTTTCTGACAGGAGTTAAATCAGTCCAACAGCTAAGAAAAAGAAATAGTTATTGGAGTACTCTTAATAAGGTATAATTCAAGATAATTAATTGTGCAGCTGAATTTCTTTCTTTGCCCTCTACATCCTTCTGCAGTCATCCTGCGGTTTCCGCATGGTGAGCCTTTTTACATAGACTAAAATCAAAGAATCGCAGTATGAGTTAGTAACCCACAGCAAACTAGAGATGAAGTTACACATGCAACAGATGCTATTTTTCCAGGCAGTGCATCACAAAGGTACGTAGCTGGTTATTTTTATGATGGGAGGAGGGGACAGAGACAGACAAGGAAGAATAGATAAATGACAGTTTGGGTATGGTGTTTCTTCACTGCTTCTTTTGGAAGACTTAGAAGTAACAACCCGTGAAGAGAAAGCAATCTTGGAATGATATTGCTCTCAAGTGAAGAGGAATATGTGAGGCCAGCCCTATAACCGGAACTCTAACCAAACAATTTTATAAAACCATTTATGCTGAAATTATATTGCTGCCATTCTTCCCTGATCGTGGTCAGCAGCAGCTCTTTTGCCTCATGCTGGCTGTTTGCATGATACCTGATTACTTGAGAGTGTTTCTGCATGATGAGGTGTGTAATGATGGACTCATTAGCTGTGTTCCTTTTACGTTGCTTTATCTTTTGCAGTGAAATCCTAGCAAAGCAATTTTCCTCGCCTTCTTTCCTTCCTTCCCCCAGAAAAAGCTGCTTTGTTTGGCATGGCATGAGGGGAGGAACACATGAGTGCGTGGGCTCCTCTGCCCGTGTTTGAGTCATCTGATCTGAAATGGCCTCTGCATGAAAGATCTCTGAAGTCCTAATGTACTTAATTGGCTTTATGAAGAACGGAATAGGAAGGAATGGGAAGTCCACAGGTCTGTATTTTCCTCTTGCCAAACTAACAGATGCAAATCACCCTTCTGCTTTCCTACGTGTTAGTTCCCAGGACTAACATTTCTGTAAAGGGCAACAATAAAGCTCAAAGCAGCTCCAGCAGTGGAGTAGCTGGAAAAGGGAGATGGAGCAATGAAGCAAAGTCCTCTCATTTCTCAAGTGACTAAATTACTTTCAGTCATCTTAGGGCCTGATTCAGCAAGATGCTGAGCTTTTTCAAGGACGCTCAAGTTCCCTTCCCCAAATATAGATACTAGAGTTGCAGCAAACATTTCAGATACAGCTCAGTGGCTCAGTCCTGGGTGGAAGCCCAGACCTGGAAAAACAGTGTAAGTGGTTGGTTTGTCCATTTTTTCTTATCCTCATTTAATCTCGCCCAGACTAGTAAAACTCCTTGAAAATGCAGCTACGTCGGTATGCATCCATGAAAAGAAAGAACTGCACATCATAAATGCATGCGTGAGTATACAGAAACACATGCATCTATACTGATGGATGTAATGAGATATGAATGGTTATATGCTACAGGGCTGGACAAATGAACACATTTGTATGGACTTGCCATTTTAAAATCCTATGTTCTAAATCAGGATATCAATATTCTTATTAAAAAGTAGCTAAAAGATACCATATGAAGTACCCTAATACTCTTTTATCCCCCCCCCCCGTTTTTTTTTTGTTGTTGTTGTTATAATGCTCTCTTTAGTGAGGGAATAATCTGGTTTATTTCAGTACCAGTTAACAGCAATTAAAAATATTTTAAAAAAAAAAAAAGGAGAAAAATGCAATTACAAAAAAAAAATCTACCAGCGTTCAAATTACTTTCATTTTCTATAGTTCAAATTATAATTTTTTCCCATCTATTACAAACCATTTCTGCTATTTTTGTTAAAATTGCTCTTTGAATGGTGGGTGGGGGTGAGGGTTGTCTTTTCTTTTTTCTTTTAGCTATCATTCTAGATAACATTTTTCAGTAAACGTAGGGGATAATACTTTTCATATGTAAAATGTCAGGATTTATTTTAATGGAAAACCTGAGAATATCAAAGAATTGTTTGGGGTTTCTTCCTTCTATTAAGACAAGTTTCATAACAAAAGTTAAGGGGTTGGTAGAAGGGTGCTAGGTCTGGTTTTTTACTCCTGGTGATAATAGTGTGTAACCTCTGAAAATTGTTATTGCTATGCAGGGATTTTTAGGCTATGAAATGTCTAAGTCACTTAAATATGGATTTAGGCACTGCAAATTCTTGTTTTCCAGAAATTAATTGGCCAATAACAACCATGCTTATAAAAATATTTAGTTATGCAAAATCTGAGTTGGATGCCTAGAAGGTCTGTTTGAGAGCCCTGGTGGCTGGCTATAGAAAAAAATAAAGGCTGTCTGTCAAAAAACAAAATCCCACTAATGTTCCATGAGACATAAGCTGTCACCTGAGTGAAGTGTGGCCATTCAAAGGAATTTAGTTGCCTGAGGATATGGATCAATTCTAAGTGACTAAACAAGATGAGCACTTAAATTAATTTCGGTTGGATTTCTGCTTCTCCGTTGCTGTGAAATGTTTTGAAATAATTTTCAAAAATATTTAAATATTTTATACTAAGTCCCATTTCTCTTCTGGAAATAAAATGCTGGTCCTAAGTCGGTCACCTGTGTAATCTGCACTAAGTGTTTCATCTGTTGTTATTCACTTACCAGAGATAGGACAGTGTATATTTTGAGTAAATTTTTAAAACTTTTTTTTAATTTTCTTCTTCTTGCCTGGCACAGCACTTAGATTATGTCTGCAGTGAAAACAAAGCCAAACAAGAGACAGGCTTTTAACTCACATTGGCTAAACCAGGATTCTCATCTGGGTGAACATAGTTGTGAAAACAAGCCATTTAGGGCTGTCCTGTTATCAGGTTGTATTCAGCCATGAGACTTCTCTGACATTTAAGTTAAAACTGATTGCCAAATACAAACATGAGATGCTTGCTTTCTGTTTTATTTTAACCTGTTCTAGCTAGACGTAACCCATCCGATTTAGCAATTGCTTAGTTTTTACAGTCTAAGCCAAGCCCTTATTTTAATGAGATGTTTGTCTATATTAGCATTTAGCTGATCACATATTTCACATATTGGGTGAGAAACAATCGATACATCATATAGTTTCACCATGGTGAGGGGATATGAATCTTCTTCTAATGAAGTCAGCTATTGATTTTGCTGAGCATAAGATTGAGTCCTAGACCTACGGAAGCACTAAAGATTGCTATTATCTGAGTCTTTTGGGTTTGTTTCATTTTGCATTTGGTTTTACAGGCTACCTGTTTTACACTTGTCATCCAGTCCTGTCCTGTGGTCAGTGAGGACGGAGCAAATGTCTCAGACATCTTGTAAGATTAAGTGTATCACTCTCTAGAGGTGCATCTTTCTCTCCATTGATTACAGAGACAGGGTTGGGCTCCTGGCAATAGGTTAACTACTTCTAGCTGAATTTGCCTACGTATAGGAATCTATACTAATCTTGCAGCTCCAGTAGATACATCTGCTGTCTTCAGGTCTTAAAAGAAACCTTCTTTTTATTGAGATGCCAGCTGGGATTAAGGAAGGACACCTCCTTGCATCTGAAATTACACTAAGCATCTCTGCTTAGGAAATGCATGCATCTACTTATAGCTGAATATATGAAAATCAGGTATCAAAGCACGCGTTTGAGTCAGTGGCCACCTGATTAGTAATTTATGGGGCTTGGGAGAGGATAGACCCAAGATCCATTCATTCTCTCGTGTAGGAGCTTTGGCAGATAGCATACATGTACACAGATCTACACAAATTTCATAATCCAAAGCTAACTCAGACCCCTAAGATGCCTCTCTAGCCCTATGTGTCTGGTGCCATTTGAGATGAGTTTCTCTCATGTCTCACACCTGCTAGCCCCAAGCAGGTATGTCTGATACTATAATTTGAAAAAGCCAACAGGTAAGTGGCCATCCAGAACCCCTAAGTTCTTGATAAATGAGTTGTGTGGTTTAGGTCTCTTGAAGAATCACCATCAAACATATTAACGAAATCATTCTAATATGAATTTGTGGGAGTGTGACTTCAAAGTTCAGTGGCAGTGTTCACTCCATTACTTACTACATAGATAAATCACAGAGAGAATCAAATTAAAATTAAGCTGGAATGATTTACACAGAGACTAAAAATTTAAAAGGCTAAGGGAGACCCTCCTATTGAGTCACAAGGTTCAGAGACACCTTTGCTTTCTAAACTCTTAACAGAGCTTACGTGTGGCTAGATCCAATCTTATTCTCAGATTTGGACAATGGTTTATATCTAAAAGATGTGTAATATTTGTTCACAGTTTAAGGTTGATCACAAGATCTTAGCAACACTTAATCAGTAACTAATTTATTATTTACAAAGTGGATCAATAGGATTTACTTAAATAACAAAAGTGGTTTAACTATGGATTTAAAATGGTAATACTTACACTATACTTACTATGCGGTACCTAAATCAATTCACACACACATGCACACAGTCACAAATGAATAAGATGTATTAAGTTATATATACAAATGTATAAAGGTATACATGTTAAAAGTTCCCCTCCAGTCCAGTGAAATATTCATGTTGCATGCCTTTGCATTTCTCAATGGGCAAAAGGCTGAGCCTCAAGGAGTGGGGGTATCAGCTGAGGCTCCAGCTTTAGCTTTTAGTGATGGTCCTCCTAATTTTACAGACTTTGGAGTTTGCAAGCTGAGAGGTATTCCACTCAGAGCGAGATGCTGTTTGCAGCTACTGCAGTCCCGGATATCTCAATAGGGCCTCACTGTTTATAGGGCTGGAGATGGCTTTAGTCAACAGTATATTTCCATCCTGGCTACAGTCTAAGTAGATAATTACTGGAATTTTTCAGAAGTCCAGTGACAGTGGTACTGTACCACTCGGATAAGGAATGTTCCAAGCCTTGTTAGGATATGTTAGGATTCAGATAAGGAATGTTTCCAGTACAGCCAGTGCCATTTTCCCCCTCAGCCCTGCAAGACTTGCTGGTACGGTCAAGGGACGCATAACTGCCCAACTCATTTCACAGAGGCCAAGGCCAAATGGGGATTCCTGAGATTGTAGAGCAGTCCAGGGGAGGGTGCAAGATAATCCTGTCTTCAAAACAAAATCAATCTTCCTTTCCATCCATGAAAACCAATCAGCTAGTGTCCCCTTCACCTCAGCTTAACAAGAGTGTCACAGGAGACAGAATGTGACTTTGTGCTCCACCATCTCATGGCATTGTTTGTTACCATCACCTACACGACGCTTACACTGAAGAAGATCAGTTTCAAGCGTTGTTCTACACTGACAGCTTTTCACAGACACAAAGGTTTTTTGTTCGGAGTATTTTTAAATTATTTTTCAGAAAGCAACACTTTGTAAAAAACAAGCAAAAACTGGGACCTTGTGAAGCTTTGTAAGACAAGTGCTATTTCAAAGCTTTCATTCAGTTTTGTAATGCCTACTTACCAAACGAGCCAAGTGATAGTTATATCCCTGCCGAACCAAGGGCCTTATTCAGAGTCTTTTGGGGGTTGATGAGAAACCTCTTGGTTGACTGCAGTTAAGAGTTGCCCTTGGGGGTTTTGTTGTTGGGTTATTTTTTCCCACAAGTTACTATCACAGTTTCAAAGCACGATTTGTTCCCTTGGTTCTGCGCTTTGCTGCACTTCCTTTCCCAATGAAAATTTCTTCGCATCCCCTTTTGGTGTGGGCGGCCCTCTCCTCCATGCTCCTTTTGTTGTGAAACTTCTAAACACACTCTCATTTTGGGTCTGAAGTAGCTTTTTTCTTTGGTTGTTTATTTTGAGTCATGCATATAGGCGGTTGGGTATTTCTGTATATTGGTACTTATTTTTGTGATCTTTTGCACTAAGTTACTCTGACAAAAACTGGGGGGAAAAAAAGCACACTTTCTGGTGAACTATTGTAATCTGTAAGCTCGTTGTTTGTTGTTTGTAATGTACTGAGTCTACAAGCCCAGCTAAGGAAGGATTAAGGCAACAGTTTGTGTTGATAGTGTCACTCCATGTCTAGTTCACCTCTGTTTTCTTTTTCTCTCCTTTTTTCTTTAACAGGTGAGACAATCAAATTGATGGTAGGAGGCAGAGGAACTTGTGTTACAGTTCTAAGATTATGATTTTTGTCCTGGCAGTCACAGAAACCAGAAATTCGAAGAAATTACATGATTCTCAGAATGTCAGCCAGGTGTTCAACCAGAAGGGAGGCTGCACTCCAGCATGGAGATGTAGTCACCTAGAGGTGGTGACCTGTAAGGGGGAGTGGGGACATAACACTCCAAATTACAACTGCAATGAGGCAGTGCAAGATCAAAAGCTCTCAGAAAGGTTATGCTGTTGGAAACAAGGCATGGTAACCATCAGGTTTCAGGTCTTTTGCCACAATTCATTTTTGCCATTGAATGAATTACTAGTTAGCCTGCTAAAACATAGCCTCAATTGTCCTGATGATCTGTAAAGTACCAGAGATGTGCTTCAACCATGGGAGAGGATTTCAAACCTCTGGCTGACTAATCTGCATCTCTCCAGTTACATCCCTGGTGCTCTCCCCGATACCCCAAAGAAGAACTGTGGATGGTTTCCCTCAAACAAGTGTAACGTTTAATGAAATGTTGGGTACAACAGCTGACCCAAAGAATGGTGTTTACTTAAAGGCTCTCCTCTCCCCATCCCTCCCTCACTTAAGATGTTTGTGGAAACTTTTTTCTAAACTGCTGACTGCTGTTCATGTTGCAACACCATCTGCTTCTTTATATTCTTGGTCATTACTTTTCATGGATTCCAAGCCCACAATCTTAAGGAGAATCCATCTGATACAATTTCTGCATGGGAAATTATTTACTCACTTTTGCATGCCCTTTACAGTTCCTTCTTGCATCATTTAGGCAAACCATTTTCTGATGTGTTTTGCCATTGCTGCCAATGCTGAGCACGTGTATCGTTAAGAAAGAAAACTGATTGCTTCTGAGGTAAAGCTTAGATACAGCCAGTTGCAGCCTCACATCCCATTCATGGCACAGAGGAGTACTCGGACACCCAAGCCCACTCCATGAAATTTCAAATAAAGGTTAGGAGAGCAAGCAGCTACATGCTTTTTCAGGCATCTAGCCATAAAAATCTCTACTCTGTGAGTTTTGCAAATGAAATATTTAACATAGACCATTATATCCAAATGATAGCAAGAAGCTAAACATTTTAGTACTTGACTTGCTTTGAAACCCACTTTGTGAAAGAAACAGATCCAGCTTCAGACCTAGTTGTAATCCTGTTGAGGTCAATGCAGATACATCATAGATGAATTTAGCCTTGGATTACCCTAGGCAAGGGCAGTGATGATCTACTGCAAACTGGGGCTGACATATATGAATTCAAGTCAGGACCTTATATTCGTCATCCCCTACTGCTGTCAACAAGAGTTGCATTCACTGCAACTGTGTGTGTCTTCTAGCAGAACTGTGGATAAAACTTGGGATAAGGCACTGAACTTCAGCTCTATTTAAGCCCCTGACATGGCTTAAATCACCTTCAGGAGTTTCTGGAAATGTGCGTAGGAGGCAGGGTGGTCTGTGGGTGGTGTGTTGTTAACCAACTTGGGAGCCCACCCACAGACTTTGGAAGGATTTTAAGGGATTTGAATAGAGTCCACCCCTGGGTGGCCTGTGGGGACCTGCATCCTGCCTGAAAATATGAAGACACCCTAAAAAGAAAAAAAAAAAAAAAAAAATGCAAAAAGAGCAGCTTCACAGTCTGTGAAAGCTAGCTGATATTAAGTGCTTGTAATAATAAAAAAATTGGTTCTTTCTACAGATGAGCCCTTCATCATTCATTTTACTTTGTTCTACTAAAATTACAATAAATAAATCTCTCAGAATAGTGCTCATTTCAGTAGCAAAGCAAAAAAAAGTACTTTTTTTTCCTTCTTCTTTTAATGGTTCATCCAAGGGTAATGCAAGAGTCTTTCAGTTACAGTAAAAAGCAAAATGGAGATTTAGATTATTCCCCTTTCACTATCTGGTTTTCTAAAGAGAATTCCACAGGACGTTGCCTCAGTCCAAGTCAGTTTTGTAGACAATGTAAAATGTCTTAATACACTGTTCGGGGACTGAATAAATTTAGCCTTAGCTTCTTTTGTTTTCTATGGTTACTGTTGTACAGAAGAAAGACTTAAACTGTAACTAATGTATATTTAATAAAAAGAGACTTTTTGTATGATTTTGTGTGGAAGACAAATGCCTCCTCCTGTGTTTTTATTTTAGCTTCTAGCTGAATGGACATTAAGAAGTGCGGATTATAGAAAAACTAATTTTCAGACATTTACATGTTAACTCTAAACCAACAGATCTCACTGGACAGTAATAAAAGCTGATGTGCCCACAACCTGGATTTATTGATTTCAGCTATGGCTGAAAATTATTGTCAGAGGATATCTGGTCATCACCCACGTCCCTGACAGAACTCATTAATGCTGGCTTGCAGAACCTTGCCCGGAGTGCATAAGGGCACAGGTGCCTAAGGGGTTAAAAGTCACTTCTGGAAACGTGCTTTAGTTCTGGTTAGAGAACATGCTTAGTCGTAGCTCTATCACTTTCCAGGTACTGACACACACATGTGCGCACACAAATACTCTCTCCCCAGCCTGCCATGCATAAATGACACATGTCCTGCTTCATCCACGTCCCCTGGTGCAACAGCTGCACATCTGGCTGCCGCAAGGGTCACACTTGCCCACTGCCCCCTCGACACTTGTCCCTAGCATGAGAAACTGGGCCTGGCTCAGGCTCCGTGATTCTGCCTTGGCTTTATGCCTTCAGTCTCACCAATTATTTTTCCACCCTCCGTGGAAACCGAAAGCACAAATCTCTTAGTATCAAAGACTGTGAGTTTCAAAGGAGACTATCTACCAAGAAGCTGTAAACAGTGACTTAGAAAATAGCAAATCATAGTAAGTACCAAGAGGAGGACTCTTTCAAGAGTTTCACATGCTTGGATTTGGTGCAATCCCCATCCTAAACTTTGAGTGCTTACACATTCTGTGTTTCAATTAGCCAGAGACATATATTGGCAGGAGAGATGTAGTCTCCTTATCTTAGGAACTTCTCTATGAGTTTTATTTTTTTCCCCTTCATTTCTGGATGGACTGCCAGCCAGAAAACAGGATTAATAAGTGTTTCCAGTCCTGTGTGGAGGTGTGCTATCTGGCAGGACAGATTTGTGGCACCTGCCTTGGGTTTCTGCAGGCAATGGTGCAAAAGTGCCCATCTGACAGGGCTGAGCCAGCCTACCACAGGTGTCCCAGTCCACAACCAGCCACGCAGCTCACAGGCACAAAAGCCATCCTACTCAATAGCAGGGTCCTGGCCTTCTTTTGCTCCTGGTGGGTGCAGGAGGTGGGTGTAGGTATCACTTGACTTTGCAGAAACTTCATGTTACAGTGAATCCCATCCCAAGTTACTTTTCTCAGAAAAAAATGAGCACAGCAGACCAATACATATATAAATCTTCCAGCCTTCTTTTTTTTTTATAGCTAATATAGTGGGGGCAGTAACCTTTCTAAGGCTTGTAAGGACAGTACTGAGTCCAATTTTATTTTTAATTCAACCCTTGGAAATTAAGTTTGTGTAGCTTACCAGCTGGAAATGTCACTGTGACATGTTTTCTGTTTTTCTGAGTGGAGAGAGATTATATTTTCTTCTTTAACACCTTAGGTAACTGCTTTAGCCTCCCCCACACCTTTTTTTTTTTTTTTTTTTAATTCATTATGTTTTTTTTCTTCCCGAACTTTTGTATGATGAGTTCACGGCATTTTTCAGAAGGATGCATTAATTACACTAGTGTAATGGAAATGCATATACCTCTTTGACAGCCTGGCAAGGTATCATTAGTTGCAGTTTATGGCTAGTTCGCAATGTCTGGAAGAGGGGACAAGACATCATGATACGTTGTTGTCAAATCTCCCTCTTCCTCGGCACCTGCTCTCCTTTTCTGTCAGACTAATAACAAAAAACCCCACCTCTCTTCTTTTGCAGCATCTGCATGACTAGCAAGTGTTTTATGTTAAAGCTTTACTCCTTCAAACAAAGGTCCATTGGCAAAATGTATATAGGCAAATACCATTAAGTGAGCACTGCTGTGAAAGAAACGCAGGATAGCCCTGCTATAGTTAGCTGTGGGTTTGTTGGTTTTTTTTTGCTTTTTCCCCACAGCACGAGTACTAGGCTGCTGCAGTCAGTGCCTATTTTTCTATACCTGTTAGCCTAGCAAGAAATCATGAAACGCAGCCATACAGGGTCATATTGTTCCTCCAGCCCCCCACGGCAGTGATGTCTGTATTTAACTCTTCTTAGCTTGAGACCATTGCTCTTTCCGTCTCTAAAGCTGAAGCCAAAGAGAGTTTGCCTCAATTTAAACCCATTACAGCTTGTTCTGTTCCCAAGGGAATGAAGAGAACAGCTCAATCCCTTCCTGTCATGCAGCAGCCTTTTTTCGCTGTTTAACAGCTGTCTTATCCCTCCAGCTCCCCACACTCTTCAGCCTTCCTTGTTTTCAGACAAACCAAACCCACTTCTCTTAGAACTTTTCCTGCAGTTTTTTTTAACCCTATACAATCACAGAAAACAGGCTGATAGATCTTTTACCAGCTGGGGTGTCAGCATTCACTATAGCATAATTAATCTAAAGAAGTTTTGCTGGTTTTTTTGTTTTCCCTCCCCTCCATTTATTTTCCTCCACCTTACTCCCTGCACCCATCACTAACAAAATGACCTCTGCAGTGATGGGGACCAAGCCATGCTGCAAAAAGAAAACAGTGATGGGGCACCAATAGCATGATTTAGACTACCACAAGCAGCTCTCACACCGCAAGTGTTACTGGGATAAGAAATCCACCATGTGGTGTATTACAGTCCTTCTGCCTCACTAGGAGGTACAAATGAGCGGCCAGCTGTCCAAAAGACCAGTTCTCAGTTAATTCCCACTTTGCCAGGTGTTGGGCAATAGGAAACTGGGAACAGAGATCTGGCAGAAGAGCTCTGCTTTACCCTTCACTCAATTAGGAGACCACGTCAAAGTACAAGTTGACTGCTGGGTCTGTGCTATTGCTAAGCTACAGCTACAGCTGCAGGGAAAAAAATCTTTACTATGGAAGGGAATATTTTGTATGTTACAAGCTTCACTGTAACATAATGTGTAATAAACAGGACAAGAGCAGGAAACGAACAGCATCTGATGGAGAGAATGTGCGGATGATAAATGTATAAAAGACAACAAGATGCTACATAACAAATGAAGGATTCAGCATGAAATAGTTCAGCTTCAATAACCTAAGCTAGCAGTCTACTAGATTGTTTATATGGTTAAAATGAAGCATTTTCTTCCTGAGTGAAGGATTGCCCACTTGAGCAGAGTATTGGCTTTGGGGTAGGAATATGTGATAACAAGAGAAGTGAAACGTACAATGGACTTTTTACTTCCATACGGAAATCAGTGCTAGGCAGTATCTCAGGAGCTGATGCCTAAAATATCATAGTTTCCATGACAAGACAACTACTGGAAATGGAAAGACAAAAAAAATATTCTTTTTTTTTCCTTCTTTTTTTTCTTTTTTAGCTGGCAGCTGAGAAATTTGGTATTTCTTTTAATTTTTGGACCCCATCCTAAGTCTTGCTTAGGACCTTCTATTCTTTAAGGTCATCCCTCACTTGAATTTGATTAAGGAGTGAGAAAAGCAGGAACAGTTTTCCTACCGATTTCTCTCAGTTATAATAAGGCATGGGAAATAGTGACATGGGCAGGACTTCTCTGCCCCAGGATACATCTGAACCCATATATGTGTGCTGTCTTCCACGAGTAGGATATGCCTAAGCTGTATGCAAAAGACTGATTAAGACCGACAATTAAAACCTGTTTTTAGTAAAACACACACCCCAGAATTCCCTGTTCATACCAAGTATAGTCAAGGACTAGACTGTGCCTTTCACGCTATTCCTCTGCTCATGCAACAGAGAGTAGATGCCCTGCACAGACATCAGCTTTGTCTCTTACTGCTGCTGGTGCCCAGGATGGAGAAGCACCTCAACACCATATGGTTAAACAAAAATCTCCCTTCGATAGTTCTCCCTGTCCTCTTAAAAGGCTGCAAGCTGATGTGGAGACAGAAAGATGTCTGCTTCCCACTCAGAGGAGACTATTTAAAAAGTGATAGGGAAAAGATGATACTGTGTCTCTGTCCCCTCCACCAACACTGCCAAAAGTTCACTAAATATTGCAATTAAATGTTACTGCAGAAGGAAATTACTTTTATTTCCCAGAGCAGACTGCTGTGCAGGACCCTTACAGTCTGATGCAGGGGCTCCTCAACACCATCAAGTTAAAGAAACTCTGTAGCTGAAAAGGAGAGGCTATTAGAGGGACTCCTCCTATCCATCAGGGCAGGTGATGATCCTGGGGTCTGAAACCCAGCACATCACCTTGAGACACTACTGTGAGAAGCAGAGAGAATCGCTCACTCCTCAAGGTCAATATTGTTGTATATACACCACATACCCCATACATATACACACATATTCACACGGAAAAAATACATACACCTAAATATATGTGTGCATGTATACAGGAGTGTGTGTATATATATGTATGTATATATAAATATGTATTTATACGTATATTATAAGCCCCCTCCTGGCATAGGTTTCCACTTCTCAGCCAATGAAAAGCCCCCAGTCCCTATTTCCATGGAATAAGATTCCTTCTTTCACAGCAGGAAGACCTGGCTTCGCTGAGGCAAAAAAAGTGGTGTGCTGCTCCTTGCCTCTTATCCCAGGAGGTATTTAAAAGCCTAAATCCCACTTGCTAACCGGCACCAATACCCACAAGGCTTGTGTGTCTGGGACCACAGCTCACATGCTGAGCTGCTGACTCCAAGTGCAGAGAGGTGGAGAGAGAGAGACTGACTTTGGATCTAAGTACACCCAGGATTAGTACGGTGGCTGCCCAAAGAAACTGAAAATCATTCTTATGATGGCAATAATGAGGACAATTAGTTAATATATTACGGTCCACTAAAACAGACAGGAGATAAAAATTGGCTAATACATAAATTTCATGATTTTTTTTAAAGGCTCCTTTATATTTGCCTCAGTTGCTCTCCTTCCTGTATCTGTCACATCCTAGCATTGTTGCTGCCAACTGCTGAGATTACATGTTGATGTAATTAAAATAAATAAAAGACAATAATTAATTACAACATTCCTTTTCATTATGAGGGATTACTATTTTAAAAAAACAAACAACTGATCATCTTTGAGCAAAAAGTCAAACACCTCAAGGAAAAGAAGAATGAAACTGCAACTACATTACAAAATGGTTTGCGACTGATTTTTTTTTTTCGTGCTTCATGAAGCTTTTTCATTAAGTGGGAAGCTCCATGAGAAAGCCTGTGGAAACGCTCTTCATAGAACAGCAGCAGCTTTCTGAAACATATCAAGTAAGATCTGCAGAGCAGGTTCCTGCTGCTGTCTGAGCTGGTGGGTCCAGCACTGACAGCCCTTTGTAGCTAAGGGAACTGTGTTTGAAAGGGAGCCTAACTGGAGGAGAGCTGGCTGCTCCTGAGCTAGGCATGCTGTGATTTGTGAGGGACAACAGGTCTTCAGAGCTCCATGGGTTCTGCTGTTCCATCCCAGTAATGGCAGGCTTGGGTTTGGAGTAGTGCCTGCAAAAATTATTTCCCAGGATGGAAAAATGGGAAACATTCACAGCAGCAGTATTTATCTGTACCACAGAAATGGTTTCTGGATCTGGAGCCATACTCAAAGAGCATTTTCTGGGCAAGGATTATGTTTCAGGCCCAGTCTATCAATGTATTCACGTAAACTAAACAACAGAGAGGTTTGCTGCCCTGGTAGGGAATTAATTCGCTTTAAATTTGCATTAGACATTTGACAGGACTCTCATAAAATGCTAAAAACTTGTTTAAAGACTGGTGATTAACTGAATATTTTTAAGGCTTTATGCATTTGGGGCCTAAATCTCCATGACATTGTCTTATCTATCAACATTCGCCATCCTGCATTAAAAACCCGTCAATGTTTACTTGTCTCAGACTAGAGCTTCTGTTATCAAATTCCTATTTGGTCCTTGTCTTAGAGTCTAGTACAAGAAAATGTCTCTGTAGAAATACTGGGAAGAGCTAACTTGTAGGCTGCCAAAATACAAAGCTGTAACAAGTTTGCTCTTGCCTCCAGCCATAAATTCTATGTTGCATACACTATGGAAAGAGATCCAGAACCAGAACTAAAAAGAAATGTTCAGTCACAAGAGCCTGTATCAGGGCAACTTCCATCAATGTTCAGAAGAGTTTAAATTTCAAGTGTCAATATTGCACTAATTTAATTGGTTTGGGCATGATAAGTGGGCCAGAAACACACAAACCTGCCATTTACTTCCACGGGCTTTTGAGTTCTCAGCACCACAAAAGAGCCTGATGCTCAATATGCAAAAACTTTAGTGTCATTGTCAGTATTACTTTGCAGGTTTAACATTATGCACAATTGGAGAAAATCAGCTTTCACAGCTCAAAACCCATATCACATGTGTTTTGAAAGTCTAGTTCTCATACTCATGCACTATCTCTGCTACTGTCCCACAAGATGTATCAGAATACCCAACTGAGAGTCCAAACACAAATTTACAGCATTTGTAGAGCTGTAAGGATGGGCAACACAGCCAAGACCAGAAAGGGCTTACGACTATTGAGAAGATCACAGAGTACCAGTGCTTATTGAGCATAGCTAAAAAGGCCAGCAACAGAGTCTTTCTAATGATTAAACATAAATTAGTGTCTTTGCAAGGTTAGACACTATCCTTCTCTATTTGTCAAACTAAAGATGTGAATGTGAGGTTGAAATCTATCCTGACTTTGACAAGGTAGGGATTCAGCTTCAGGTTGAGGTACCTAATTTAGGGGTTCGATTCACTTTCTTAACATACAGTTCTAGTGCCATTTGCGATATCCAACACAAACATATGGTTGACAGACACGATAGAGGACTTCTTATGAGAGACAAGAGAAGTACTGTATCCAAAAATGTCTACAATGGCACCAGATGCCAGTATTTAGGCAACCAAATTTCACTCTTAACTCACTTGTCAATACATAAATGTAGGTGTGTCCTACTTTGCAAGCCGAATCCCACAACGTCAAGCTGCAACAACTACATCCATGTGTGAGTGCACATGTGCACGCACGCACACATGGAGCATATGCATTACAAGCTTAAATACACCACTTTGCACCCCTTCAAAACATGATCTCCTGCAGCGTGCAGAGCTTTGCGGTCCAAGTGCCCATTTTAATCAGATCTGTACATCTACACACACAGGCACAAAACCCAGTGAACTCAAGTCTGCCAGATAAGCCTTTGACTTCTTGAACAACATGAAATCTGGATGAAGTTTCCTTTTGTATTCTCTGTGGAAAAGGCTGAGAAGGGAGGAAAACAGGCTTGCTGCTAAGCATCTGCACCTTATGGGCAAAAAGCAAATTTCAAAGGGAAACTGCCAGAAGGCAGATTTCTCAGAGGTATGCTGATAAGGGAGAAGTTCAGGTCTAAAGAGGCATTGAACTAAAAATAATCAGCATAGTTAAAAAAATATTGAACAGCTGTTTTTCACTGCTAATGTTCACCACATACAGACAGGCTGGAGCTATTGACATTCAGGTGAAACAGTGAAGCTGACTGCTTTTCAAAAGACTTGCATCTGGGCTGTCAGGACACGCTGACATTTCAGCTCAAAACCGTCCCCTGCCTTCCTTCCTGCTCCACCCCGTCACTACTCATGGGCTTCAGGAGGCTTTAAGCAGTTCATCAGTACCCAAGTTGAAGTCCCTAGAAAATCAGCAGGAATGTTTCTGATGACTCCAACAGGTCAAAACTATCTTCTGAGTGAGTCAGAGGGGAGCTCTACTTTTCCCATCTCTATTGTTCCAGCAGCTTTCCTATCGTTAGACAGAATCGTCAAACAGCCCAGCTTCTCTCTTTCAGTATCTTCACATTTTTACAGCTTACCCCCATTCAAAATACTTGAACACCGTTTTTCTGGAGACATTATTTTTGAATATTTATTTTTATAATACTTATGTTTGCTAGTGGTGTGGGGCTTTTTGTTGTTGTTGTTGGTTTAGTTTTTTAACTATTTATATATAAATAATAACATCTACTGCTAAGTAGGTGTCTTAACTTTCTCCACCCAACCAAAAGGTCTTTCCACTAGTTTGCACTACAGACCAAGCTATCCAGAACAAACAAATTACACCATAATGAATTCCTTCATAGTTCATTGGAATTATGCTAGCAAAGAATTACCTACTTACTCTTCACCTTATTAGCATCTTTATAGTACAGTTAACTAATGCAACGTGTGGGCCAAATTCACCAGTAACTATTAAGGACTAGATCACCTTGAGAGCTCTATATTTATATCATTATAAACCCAATGAAATTTAGTGCTACTCAGAAATGAATCAAGCTCAAATTTTCCACTGATTAAAGCTGAGTTGCACTTTGTAGCCCTGTGACAAAGTTCTGGCTGAAATAAAATAACATAAAATAATAAATGATTTTCTGCCTCCTGCATTTCCTTATCCCTGGGGATCTGGGAGAAAACTGGTTTGGTTTTGTGTTTTTAGTTGTGGGTGGTTGTTTTTTTGTTTTGTTTTGTTTTGCTGTTATTGGTTTTTTCTTCCCCCTAAGTCCCCAAAGCATTAATTAACTGCTTATATTTTCCTTCAGCAAATAATAGATAGTGACGCAGTTTGTTAACTCAGCTAGGGCATTTATCCCAGAACTAACATCCCCTGTTATTAATACACAGCTTCTGTGGGATTACAGTTACTGTATTACCTTCTAAACCATTACCACAATATCTCAGTGGGAATTTCCCTGACAATTTCTTAGCTTCCCCACGGGTTTGTTTTGTTGGTTTTTGTTTTTTTTTTTTTTAAGTATTAGCACTTTTTCAGCTTTGTATAGTCTCTGGTTTTGCTGAATGGTAGTCAGGTGTCCTCTGAATACTGAGAACCATCTTGCATCAAAGCATGCATATATTCTTGCCCTCAACCTCCAAAAAGATGTCCAATTCACTCTGTTTGCTTATTTCTGCAATTATTATTTTTTCTTCATCTATTCAATCTATGCTGAAGGGTCAACTAGACCTAAATAAGTTCTCACTACCTTTCTCTCCCTCACCCCTCTCTCTTCATCTACCTTTTCACCTCTCTGCAAGAAGGCGGCTCTAAATCTTATAAAATATTTTAGGGTTTATTGTGGGAGGTTAATGGATTGTTTGATCTCTCTTCAGAATTTAAACTACAGGAATGCAGGAACAGGTGATAGTGTAGCATAACCCTTGAAATCTGTTCCACTGAAACTGACTCACTGTGCAACTTGGGCAAAACGTTTAGTACCTGCTCCAACACAAGATGAAGCCAGCAGGAACATTGTTGCAGCTTCAAGCAGTAGAAAACCAGCTCCTTCACCCCTAAGGGTCTCTGTGTGAGCTTGATTCATGGAAAGATTCTCACTGCTCTAACTGTCTGAACAAATACTCTAAGGCATCACAAATTCAGATTTGGGCCACCAAGACTGGCTGAAGGGTTTAATGACTTAGTATTTCTGAAGCCACCTTGCAGGAAAAGGTTTACAGAAAACAAGTGTAAATCTTGGTAATAACAAGAATGCTGGAGGCAGTTTTGATGAAAAAACTGATTGATTTGCATATAAACAATTTGCAGAAATACAAAGATTTTTCAATGTTTTCATGAGTAAGTTATTCAAAATCTTCTACACAATATGAAATATGCCATATTAATAAAGCTAGAAAGGGGTGCTCAGTTCCATTATATTATGCGGCAATGGAATAAAGGTGAAATTGTTTGCAACTATGCAAAAGAAAACCAAAACCCTTCTTAAAACCACTGTGCATTTGCTTCATGATAAGTTGTCAAAAACATTATTCAGGTGCTTATTTGGGATGAAAAGGCCCTTTGCAATGCCAGCTTTTCCAGGGGACAAAATTGCATAATTTTGCCCATTACTCTAGCAAAGTGCTAACAGAATTCCTCTCTCACATTAAGGCATGCTGTTTGCCTCCATCTACAGCTTTGATGTCCCTTGTGGTAGAGTTGCTAGGAAAACAGTAAGTCATATCTATGAAAAATTACATAAATTACACACACACACCCCTGATATCCCCCCCCCCCCCCGCCGTCACAATAAACAACTCCTGCCAAGCCTTTGCCATACAAAGGAATAACTGGGTATGGCACATTTAACTTACTAGACTTCAATAGTGCAGAAATAACATGAAAAGGAAATAATTAAGGAAGCTAACTTAAAGGCCTTTCAACATCACAGCACTGGCGGCAGAGCTTTGAACAAAGTGTGGGGACTGGGTCAACAAGGCCAGCAAACTCTTTGCCACCCTTCCCTTACAACAAGCAACTCGGAGCAGTAAAATAGAGCATTACCTCTCCCCGCAGCAGGCGCTCCTCGAGCAGCCACCAAAGCATCGCCCCCACGTGCGGCACCGCAGGAATTTGCACTTGCTACGTGTGTGCCTGCCCGCCTGGCAAAGCACAGCTGTGCTCCCCCACTCAGAGCAGCTCAGCTTTTAGCATGCAGAAGGAAACACCACAGCTGTGAGCACAAGCAGTGCCCCCCAACAGGATCACCGTGTCTGCGCCCACCCCAGCTGCAGGTGATTCTGAACTGCCAGGCGCAGCTGCCTCCAGCAGCCAGGAGGTTCCCATGAGGGGGCTCCTGTTGGAGATGTTGCAAAACGATCGACGGACAAAACCCCGCCAGGGTGCCCAGGGAAGGATTTATCACCCGACCGACCCCCGCAGCAGCGCGGCGTGCTCTCAAGCGCCATCTGCTGGGGTTTTAGCCGGAACTACTCGCAGGTGTACCAACACCCTCTGTTCCGGCGTTTGGGAGGGTGTGCCTTTACCAGTTCTGTGCTCCTACGAGCTTCGAGAAAACACTCAGCCGTGTACAAGCCAGGCGAGCAGAGCCCCTTCGCCGGCGCCTGGGGAAGGCAGGTGTCTCCAGGAAAAGCTTCCGCCCGGTCCTCATGAGATGAGAGCTGAGAAATCAATCTGAATGTCCAAAGCCATGTGAAACTGGACTTCATTGGTTCTTCTGGTTGTGGAACTGCTTGATTCTATTTCTTCAGCCTTGTAAGGAAAAGTCTTGAAAAAATACAAGCGTATTCAGTAAACCTCCTAGATGATATGACTAAACCCCCCAGAGCCTGCAAGATTGTTTTCTAGAAAAGCTCTCAGGATGTTGTATTTCTGTGAACATTGACAGTGGAGCAAAACACCGTTTGCTTTGTTATTTATAATTTTCATTGGCAAAACTAATTCAAAGGATAGATATTATTCAGTTTCACTCAAAACTTTGTGGGGTTTTTTTTGTTGTTTTTGTTTTCTAATTATCTTGCCTCCTTTTTAAAGTTAGCTAGTTTTAGAAAAGAACCTTTTCTTATTTTCTGTCAAAACTTTGTTGAATTTCAAGGACACTTGCTAGATTTTTTTATATCTAAGCAAAGGATAACTACTTACTAGGAAAAGCATAGCTTAAAGATATCTTCAAGGTACCTTTGGATATTCTGAGCTCTGAAAAAGTTCTTTGAAGATATCATCCCAGCTCTTTCACCTCAAGACTTTCATACCCTGAAGTAACTCAGAGCATCTACTAAAGAGTTCAGAGCCTCTGTAGCAGGTGTCTCAGATGTCATTAAAATAATGCATTTCTAATTTCTGAAGACTAATGGCTTCCTGGCAGAAACCATCTCACATGACGTTACTGACCCATACGGAATGTGTTAGTGGTGTTGACCACCATTACCAATTCACAGTGGCCCTTAGTAGGGGGGCAACACTGAATACGTTTCATACACCCGCAGCTTCCACACATTGATCAGGAGACTGTCTCCTTCAGAGGACCAAAAATACTATACGTTCATATATACATTCATCTCCCCTCAGTAATAATAGACTTGGAAGTATTTTAAAATAGAAAGGCATAACTCCCTACCCAGTAGTCAAAATATCTACAGGCACTATCTGCAAAACATAGTTTGAAGCACTCCTTTGTATATTCTCACACAGCGAGCCAGATACTTATCAAAAGAAAAAGGTAGTTTTCAAATAATTTTAAAGACATTAGGACTTGAAATAAACCTTGGTAGTGAGTGTGACTGGATTCTTTGATAAAACTCCCCAAATCTGGTGAGCTTTCTATGCAGAAACTTTCCCCTATTCAAGAAGTCAAATGTCTGCAAAACAGTCTGGACACATCTGAACACGTGATTTTTGCACCAGACCTATAAAAAATTGATGCCATTTCCCATGAAGGAAAAGAATAAATCACAAAGCAGGAAAAAGTGTCCCAAATAACAGACTCAGGAACCAAATTCCCCATCGAGGGGACAGACCTCAGTGCAAGTCACCTTCAAAGGTTCAGCAGCACCCTTCCACAGTACCCTGCCCAAAGCAAAGCTCCCATGTGCTTTGTCACTTGTGAGAAAATCCAGCTATTACTAAGAGACAAAAAAAAATTAAAAATAATAAATAGTTACGTGGCCCTTTAGCTCTTGCCCCTTGAAATTAATACTAACCCTCCCTTTTATCATGAGCCCTGTAGGCAGTGGGGGCTTGGCCTGCGGCTAACCACATTTCCAGTTTACGATTTGAGGTAGGCTGGGTCATGGCCCAGGTTTATCAGAGGTGTGGCATCTTTCTGCAGACAAATTAGACTTTCTGACTTTTGGTCTGGCCTTTGAAAAGAATTTGACGGCTGTCCCATCTTGATACAGCTTTTTGGGTCCTGATGATTGTAAAACCAGAAAATTGGTTTTATGTTGTGCAGAGATGGTGCTACTTGTAGAGGTCTTAATTTTATATTGCATTTCAATATTTCAAATTCAAATTCAAAGGAACTTCCTGTAATGTTGTTGTGCTACTCAAACCAGCTGCTCTCTGTTCCCTAGACCCCAAACAAAACTAATTGCCACAGCATCCCTCAGTACCCCAGTTATGTCCCCATACATTAATTATAATGAAAATGACCTTTTAATATTGATAATCTGCATCTTTGTTCAGCTGCATTTCCCCTCATATTGGAGACTAGTGAGTTGCACATAAAAGGGCTGGATGAAGGTTAATTTGCTTCTCCTGTTTACTGGCTAATCCCAAAATCTGGGACATCGGAAGAAGAAAAGAACAATTTCAAATGCAATCATTTTACTGAGAACTCACTGGATACTTTTTAATTATTATTGCTCCATAGAAATGTTGTGCAGAGAAGTTATTATGACCAATGAAGAATCGCAACAGCACATCTGTGCACCAAAGGTCAGGTAAGATTAAAAAAGCTAGTCCTATTACAATGTTTTGTTAATACATGATTCTGGGTCCCAGGGAAGACAGAATGAAACTGTTGAGCCTCAGAGACCTCATACTTTAGCTTACCTAAAAATACCAGGAATAAGCCAGAACCTTTGCGAGTCATCAGGGATTCTTTTTCCTTCTCAGCTGATTACTAGAGCAAGCTTCCTCTAGAATAATCAATGCACCCTATGCCCAGCAGAATTTGTACCAAGCAGCGGTCAAATATGCTTAAAGAATAGTCAACACCTGAGGTAAATGTCTTCTAGTTCCTCTGAGATCCGAAACATCAAGTCTTTCATACAGGTAGTTTAAGACTTTTATGTAAAGCAAGCCTATCCCTTTGTCTAAAACCAGCTGAGCTCCTTCTCACAGAGATTCTTAAAACCACCAGCCTCTCCTCAGAGAGGATGCCAGTACCAAACACCTTTTGCAAAAACCTAATTCAACACCGAACACTCTGTATGTATATGAGGGCTAGAGTGACTTCTAGTTATGTCCTCTTTTTAATACATTTTTATCTTTGCTATTGTTAGGCCTCGTTTGTCTTTAATTTGCTTGTTCCTAGTTGCCATTTTCACCTATACTTCTACCTAGATTTCTTTGTCCTATCCCCAGCCACCCTCATAATTACCCCTTATCATTAAAATTAGGCAGAATTGGAATGACATTTAGTGCCTACCTCCTGCCAATGCAAACATCTTCTGCTGCCTTACAAAAATAGCAGCCTTCTTACTGCAAAAGACGAATTCTCTTGGATACTTCAGGTGCAGCATCTGTGTGGCTGGACCCAACTTATGAAACATATACTAACTCATGGGCAGCTAGATCTAGCTGAGTCTGTCTGAAACAATAAGGAAAGGGGTTTTGTTTTGTTTAAATTTTGTTTGGTTTAGGTTTTTAGGTTTTTTGTTCATTTATTCTAAAAAACCTGACCTGGAAATAGTTGCAGTTGACATTTTGGACATTCAGAGAGCTGTTTGGATAAGCTGTATTGTACAACAACATTATATGCAGCACAGGCTCAGCAGTTAGCTAAAACACTGCATGCATTTTATTTATAGATATACATATATACACACACACATACATATGTTGCATCTGCAAAGATAGCCCAAGTGTGGTCATGTCTCCTTTATGTATGATGCATCATTAAAGCAGCAACGGAGTTCAGTGTATTGCAGCAATTCCTATCTGCATATAACACTGAGCTTTCCCAAAAGCCTTGGCTTACTGGGCTGCTTGGCATCAGTCCCATGACTTTTCTAACCAATTCCAGATGCAAATGGTTATGATTAGCTACACTGCTGGCTGAGGTGTGCTTGCCCTCCATGCAAAGGCTTTCACTTTAACAAGTTTCACAGCTCTCAGCCATTGCATCACACCGTTAACACCATTCACCCATCTTTTATCACAGGAAAATCTACATATGTTTTCACAACATGCTGGCCATTCCATAAAAGCAACTGTGGAGTGGCTGATGTCTGTAAATCCTTGCCCTCACTTGTGATATTTTGTTCATGTCCCCATACACCTTGTTAGAACCAGCCTCCGTGTTAGATCACAGGCCAATGAAGCCTCCCTTTACAATTCTCAGCAATGCTCTACTAATGTTTCTGCTCGTTAACCCCTGTAAGCCTTAATGAGCTTAACTTCTATTTGTCCTTAGTCATTTAATCCATAGACTACCACCAGTTGTCACAACAGCCTGGATATTTGTTAGGGCTTTTTTTAATTAGCAGCAGCTAATTAAAAGGATAGTTGCTGGATAAAAATGGAAAGTGATTGTGGAAGTAAATGCATGGGACTGCTATGTTGTACCAAGTTAGCTGAAATGTAAAAACTTACAATAGCCTGGTAAGAAAAGCAGCACTTTTACAAACTGTATAAACATACTTGTGTGTATCTGTGTATACTTACACCAGCTAACATAATTCAGCCACCTTTGTCCACCAGGCAGGAGGAGAATACTATCTTTCCTGTACAACATATCCATCACCTTCATCCCCAGTGCCTATGAGCATTTGTGTATGAACATAAATGTTGTCTGGGAGTTATTTCAGCCACCACACAGATGAATGCAGCCACCTGTAGGGCAGAAGAAAACAACCACTCATCAGCACAGTAAATATTTGAAGGGGCAAGAAAGCAACTGAAAAAAAAAAAAAAAAGAGAGTGAAGCATCTCAATGAAGATATAGGAAGACTGGACAACTAGGTGCCCTATAAAGGGATGAGGACAACTCACCTGCATGGACAAGACACAGTGCTAAGGTCTGTGGCTAGGCAGCATTTGATGATATTCACTGGGTCCCCCAGGAGCCAGCAGACAGCCACTGAAAGATTTCTGTATTTTCAACAGGTGTCCTTTACTAGGATGTTGACAGTGGCTCAGTTCCATGACTTCTCAAATACAACAATTTCAATCCACAGTTGAATGTTTTGATTTGGAGTACTGCCTTAGCTGTATTGACAGAGATAAGTTTCAGTTAATAGTGAAAACTACTTTATACTTATAATTTGAGTTTTATTTTTATTAATTGCTATAAATGCCATTGTAGTTAAGAGACTATATCCAGATTCTCAAAATTATTTAAAAGTCTAATGCCAATTTAAGTCCCTAATCCACACTGATTTAACTGGGAATTAGAAAGTAAAATACCTTTAAGAAGCTGGGCTCCAGTTCTTGTAAGAAAATTAACATATACCCTCAAGATAGATTATAAATTATTTGCTATGAGATATTCCAAAGTCAATGGCTTTAGGATGCATTATGTTTTATAAGTGGCTGATTTGTTTCAATATCCTGAAAACTTTTAAAGTGAGACATATTTTCTGCAGACATTATCATATTATTTCTCAGACAGCTTCAGAAAAAGTCACGTACATACACACACACATGCACACACAAAGAGACGCTTATATGTATGTATATATGTACAAAAATATATGTCTTTATATGCAGGCTGTTAACACTACTTCATATTTCAGGATAATTTTTTAAAGTATGTATCCAGTTCAATAGACCAGGTCTACAAGACTCATCTGTATACTTCTGTAGCTGTAACATATTGTTTAAAATTTACTCTGGTTACCATATTTGGTATTAACCCCAGATCCTATACAACAGCCTTGCAGGTCACAGAATCACAGAATGGTCAGGGTTAGAAGGGACCTCTGGAGATCATCTAGTCCAACCCCTGCTAAAGCAGGTTCACTTGGAGCAGGTTGCGCAGAATTGCATCCGGGGGGGGGGGGGGGGGGGCGGGGGGAGTTTGAATATCTCCAGAGGAGACTCCACAGCATCTCTGGGCAGCCTGTTCCAGTGCTCTGTCACCCTCAAAATAAGGAAGTTTTCCTCATATTCAGACGGAACTTCTTGTGTTGCAGTTTGTGCCTGTTGCCCCTTGTCCTGTCGCTGGTGAACACTGAAAAGAGCCTGGCCCCATCCTTTTGACACTCACCCTTAAGATATTTGTAAACATTTATAAGATAAGATCAGAGTAACTCTGATCATTTAGAATACATTCAACATTATACCTGTTGATTTTAAGGACACCAAAATATGTCAGTTTGACATGACCACAGAAAAACATTATCCTCTAGAACTACCAAATTAGGGAAAAGGAGAAAAAACAAAAAGCAAAAAAAAAAAAGCACAAAGTTTTTTTTCCTCTCTCTGTTTTTTGTTCAGAAAAATTCAGTTTTCTGTAAAGTGGATGATCTGTACATTTTTGATAGAAAAATAAAGAAAATAACATAACCCCCAAAGTCTGGCATATGTTGTGAGTGAGCAGCAACTGAGTGAAGTTTTTTTGTGCAAAGAATATCTTAGTGTTTCAATTACAAAGCTCCTCAAGTTTCAAAAGCAGCTAAGTATCTGCTTCTAACTGCTGGGAAAAAAACCTTCTGTGTGAAACATCAGTGGAAAAAATTGCCTGTACTGTGTTAATTCAAGCAAAGGGAACAGACTCCCAAAGGGAGAGTCACAGTCCCTTGTTGCTGGAATTTAAAGGTGAACTGGTTAGAAAAATTTAGGTCATTGAGTTATTTCTTTCTGTGGTCAGATTCCTGCTGATTGCTTCTGTGCTATGAAACCCAGAAGTCTGAGGGAACAAAAGTGTTGAAGGTAGCCCATAGAAAGTTGAAGATCAAGTCTTGACTTCCAGGCTTTGTGACAGTCTCTGCCCTTTGCTGCTTTTAGTATAATACATGTAATAAAAGCAATTAAAAAGACATATCACTAGTTATGATCTTTGAAAACAGACTCCAGCCATGCTGCTAAGCATTCCTGAAACAGTCCCCTGATTGTCCTACTTTTGGCTGGGACAGAGTTAATTTTCTTATTAGTGACTGGTACAATGCTGTGTTTTGGATTTAGAATAAGAATTGGTAACATTTTAGTTGTTGCTAAGTAGCGCTTACTCTAAATCAAGGACTTTTCAGTTTCCCGTGCTCTGCCAGTGAGCAGGTGTGCAAGAAGCCGGGAGGGAGCAGAGCCAGGACAGCTGACCTGAACCAGCCCAAGGGATATTCCACACCACAGAGCATCATCCTCAGTATATAAACTAGGGGTACATGGCTGGGGCCTGCCAGGGACTGGCTGGGCATTGTTCAGTGTGTGGTGAGCAATTGTATGGTGCATCACTTGGGGTTTTTTTTTTTTGAGTTTTGTTCCTCTCTCCCTCTCTCTCCTTTTCATTACAATTTTTGTAGTCATTATTATATTATATTACATTACGTTGTATTATATTATATCATAACATATTGTATTATATTATATTTCAATTGTGAAATTGTTCTTATCTCAGCCCTCAAGTTTTGCCTTTTTCCTGATTCTCCTCCCCATCCTGCAGGGCATGGGAGTGGGGAGTGAGCCAGTTGCTGTGTGGTACTTAGTTGCCAGCTGGGGTTAAACCAGAACACTGATGGAAAGCAGCACAGTCACCATTTGTAAGCAATTTTTCCAAGTATTTTGTCCCTACTGTCTTTCCAGTTGACTCACATTCTCTCCCTCAGGTCTTCCTGAGGACAAGTTTGCCATGCTTTCAGCAGAAATGGTTTGCTCTGCCCTTTGCATTCGTCCTCTCCATTCCTAAGGATGCCCAAAGAAGAGCAACAAGGCTGATGAAGGGGCTATAGAACAAGTCCTGTGAGGAGCAGCTGAGAGAACTGGGGTTGTTTTGCCTGGAGAAATGAATGCTGAGGAGAGACCTCATCGCTCTTTATAGCTACCTGAAAGAAGGTTGTGGTGAGGTGAATGTCAATCTCTTTTCCCAAATAACAAGTGATAAGACAAGAGGAAACAGCCTTGAGTTATGCTGAAGAAGGTTTATATTGGATATTAGGAAAAATTTCTTCAGCGAAAGGGTTCTCAAGCATTGGAACAGGCTGCCCAGGGAAGCGGTGGAATCACCATCCCTGGAGGTATTTAAAAGATGTGTAGACATAGTGCTTAGGGGTATAGTTTAGTGATAGTCTTCGGAGTATAAGGTTTATAGTTGAACTCAGTGATCTTAAAGGTTTTTTCCAACCTAAATGATTCTGTGAATCTATGATTCTAAGTCCATGCACACCCCATGGTGCTTTCCAGTAAGCAACCTGAACCTGGGTTCAGTCTAACAGTGGATTACAGAGCCATACACCACACGGTCAGTCTGCAACCCACCAAATGACTGAAGCCATACCACAGCATGCAGAAAGAAATCGGTCTAAATGCCACCTCCAGCTGGCTAGCCCCCTTGAAGATAGTAATAGGAGAAGTGGTGAGTAAGGAGCCTTTCAGTTCATAAAAATCCTCATTCTCTTCATTTGGGGAAAAATCTGTGCTACACACAATCCAAAGCATTGAAGGGAGGTGTGGCAAATCAGTCCATGTCTTCACCTCACCCACAAGACTTTCACAATGATGTTCTTTTTGTCTGGGCTGAGTAGTACACGGCAACTCTCTCTAGGCAAGATAGTAGTTTGGAGATCTTGGTTTTCATTAAAAAGCAAGAAATCCCATGTTTTCCAGACTAGCTGTCATTCAACATTCACTACATAGATCTGACAGAGATATGTTTCTCCACATCTTTTTCCTTGCTAAGTGGACTTTATGGAATTGAGTTTGATGAAAATTATGTAGAAGATAAAAATTGTTACGGGTTTAATTTCCATTTAGAAAAAAAATTCTATATTATTTTTTTATCTGAACTATTACAACCTTACATTTACTGAGATACAATTTTAATTAAAGCTTATTATTTAAACCCTCAAAATTAATTTAGTTATGTCAGTATTTATATGACATATCTCTTTGTCTTAAAAGCATGTTTTAAAATGAGAAGACTGTTTTCTTTTCATTGAATTATGCCTGTTTCATTAAGTTCCAGCAAAAAACAGTGCCTATCTGTTCCTTCCTTCCTTCTAAGAAATAATCTAGAAGGTCAGTGTTTGACTTCATCTTAGACTGGTTCAGCAAATGCATTACTGAACTATTGCTTTAATCATGGCTGTTTTCTCAGTATTCTGGCTAAACTTTTACTTTTTTGTTAAGTGCCTTTGCTCTCAAAGACACGAAAAGTACAGGGCTTCTGTGCCCACAGCATTCTTTATGTGAAATAAAAGCAGTCAAGTTGGAAGTATATAGCCCCAAGGTGGAGTTTGAACTCACTGGGGAACCTTCAGTGAACTAAGTTCCTAAAGTCCTTCATTTGGGCATGTTCCTCCATAAGAAATGTGTCCCACATAGATCCAGCCAGGATCTCTAGCCAAGATCTCAGGTTCCCCACTGGTGAGGTCCAACCTTATGTTTTTCACTGCTGTGAAAGTAGTGTCTCAGCTGCTAAGCATTTTTGGACAGAGTATGGTGACTTCTGTATTGGTGATGCAAAAACCAGTAGGTATCGAAGAAAAGCGATAGCAGCCAGGGCACTTACACAACAAAGTCCCAGCAGGTAAGGTGAAAGCAGCGCAGTGCAGTGCAACAGCATGGCCTATAACTCAAAGGAAAGAAGGAGATGAGACCAAAATAGTTGGGAACTACTGCTCTAGGTCCTTGCAAATTTTTTGAAGGAGCCAGTTGGAGCTCACATAGTAGAGTTGAGGTTACCTTGCAAGCTCTAGCAATTAAAGACCCCATCCAGTAAGACATCCAGGTTTAATTCCATCTTGAGTAAACAGCTTTGAAGTTCCCATCTTTCACCAGCTGGAATATGTCAGCTATTAAACAACTTGTTCTCACCCCTCTTATCTTACTGAGCGGCAAGAATAAGGTAAGAAGGAAACAGGAGAAAAGAACTAGGGCATGATACTGGATAATCTAGCTACTAGCCAATTTATTTTATCTGCATGAGGTCGGAAGGTTCTGGGTAATGGCATCCCAAACTAATTTTGACTGATACAAAATAAAACGAAAGAGGTAGTTAACAAAGGATGTACATACTTCTAGTGCTTCCCTGAGTCATATGAGCACCCAAATGTTTGGAGTTACTTTGATAACCACCAGTAGAAGACAGCAGCTAAACGTATTAGAAAATGTAATTTCCATTTAACTACAAAGATAACTACTGACCTATCAGAATTTGCAGATTATATTTATATCATTCAATTACCTGATTTTTCTGAAGAGAACATATTTTCCCATCCAGAGCCACAGTTCATATGAACTCCATTGCCTACCAACTAATTTATGGATATGAAGCTTTCAAGTGTTTAATTGGGAATATCTTCTCTTCTGCTAGCACTATATTACATTGATAGAGGAACTTCATACCAAATGCTTTCCATGAAAACAATTTCTAAATCAAATTATTTTTAATGTTGTGAGTTTTTGCACATGAATAAGTACCTCAATTGAGATGTATAAAACCAATTAGACCCCTATTTATCTCTGCTTAGCAACTTGGCTCCACTAATTTCTTTGGTCACTGTGTTTCACTTCGGAGCTCACTCTGTTCATACATTCTGATGATTGAATTGCTCATCATTTCTTTTAGAATGCATTTCTTTAGTGTCCTTTCCAAACTGCTTCCTTCTTATCTGATCCTAAAAGCTCTACAATATTCTTGTGTGACTGTCATGGTTCAACCCCAGCCAGCAACTAAGTACCACACAGCTGCTCACTCACTGCCCCCCATCCCCTTATGGAATGGGGATGAGAATTGAGGAAGGGGAAGAAAAAAAGGTAAAAAACATGGGTTGAGGTAAGAACAGTTCAACAATTGATATAAATTAAAATATAATACTAATTTTTGTAGTACTAATACTAATAACTAATAATTGTAACAGAATAGGAGATAACAAAAAGAGAAAGAGAAATAAAATTCAAGGGGAAAAAAACCCAAACAAAACAAGTGATGCACAATTGCTCACCACCTGCTGATGATGCCCAGCCAGTACAAAAGCAGCAATCTGCTGCCCCCAGCCAGCTCCCCCCCAGTTTATATACTGAACGTGACATCCTATGGTATGGAATACCCCTTGAGCCAGATTGGGTCAGCTGTCCTGGCTGTGTCCCCTCCCAATTTCCCATGCCCCTCCAGCCCTCTCTCTGGCAGGGCCTGAGAAACTGAAAAGTCCTTGATTTAGAGGAAGTGTCACTGAAATCGGGAATCAAACCTCTTAACACCAATGTAGCATTAAGAAGCAGGCACTCCTTTAGTGCAGCGCTGGGTGCTCGGTGGCATTTACCGTTACATTTATACATAAAATTACAAGGTCGTACACTTCCAATTACAATGATTGGTTAGTAATTTGCATATAATTGTAATATTTGTGGTGTCATCCTTTTCTGTTACTACACTTGCGCAGGGGAAGGGTCTTCACCTGGGCAAGGGTCTTCTTGACCTGTGGGTGTGATTTTCAGTATTATAATGAAGGTAGTTCACTTCAGGACACCTTAAAAGTTAGTTTTGTTGCCAAGTTGGGCGGCTAGATACTGGCCTTGCCAAGCTGTCCAATAACTCATCCTATACACAGTAGAACCTAGGTGCTCTGGTTATGGTCTGGAGAATAAGGACTAAGGATATTATGGTCTATAGCATAGGGACTTCAAGTAACAGTCTCGGATAACAAGCAGTACAGCAATTCATACGTCATTGGTTAATAAGTGCTAACAAAATTCTATCATGAACGTTAACTCCTTAAAATCAAAATGCTCTTATAACTAGCTGTTACATAAACACAAAATATAGGAGGATTCAGTAAAATTTTAAGATAATCTGCAACAGAAGCACTACTACATTTAGCAACTTTAGCAACTACTAAAACATCAATGTTTTATCAACATTATTCTCATCCTAAATCCAAAACACAGCACTGTACCAGCTACTAGGAAGAAAATTAACTCTATCCCAGCCGAAATCAGGACAGATTGCTATAAAGAAGATGCATTAGTTACCCTTTAGGTGTCTGTGTAAAAAGAATTCTGCACAATAAACCTGTAATTGTCAGAGAGAGAGAGGAACATTGCTTAGTTTCCTGTTGTCATATAAAACTTACATTCTGTGAAACATTGAATTACTAGCACAAAAACACCCGGTTATTTGGCTTTTTTTTTTTTTTCCCCTGCCACCTCCCCCCCTCCTTCTGTCTTGGAAGTGGTGACCACTTTTAAATTTTATTCCACTTCCATAACACGCTGTTTCTTAAGCCTCTGTGTTCTATTAAGTCATATGGATACAACCTGCAAAGACTTACTCTGCTAGACAGAAAAGCATGGTCTTCATTAGATAACTCTCACCTTTTTTTTTTTTAACAGACATATCCAGAGAAAGGAAAGACTTTGTCCTTTCAGTGCTGCACCAGTTTGGTTAAATGCAGTACTGATGTTCACAGTTTAAAAGTCTAAGAGGATATAGAATCCTAGGGCTGGAAGGATGCTGAAAAGAAATCTAGTCTTAAGGGTAAAATACAGCTATATCATGAGTAGCAGATGTTTGTCCAGCCTGTTCAAACTCGGTTTTGGCAATGTATGTAAACTACTATGTTCCATATGATCCGTGAGCGTAAACGTTAGTATTTTTCCCAATGTCTAACTTATGGAGCTGCATTTTGAGCCTATTCCATCTTGAGCTACTTTTCTAGGAACATGGAGAATGGGTTATTTGAGTTTTACATATATAATATATAAAATATATAAATAAGTGTGTATATATATATAAAAAATACATGTTAGTGCATTCTAAAATTTCCATTTTGCATATACATTCTATATATAAACATACATATATATGCCTATATGCATGCCATACATTTTGAACATATGTATATGTATACTACATATATTATATATAATTTATATATACACAATATCATTATATAATAAATAATTTCTTACATAATATTTATTATTTATTTAGATTTTATTTACTCAAAGTTCTTTCTTTCTTTCTTTTCCCCTGCCTTCTGTGTTGACTGTTATTCATTGTTACTTGAACCATGAACAATAAGCCGACTAAATGTGTGTTTGTAGCTTTTATGAATTACAGTTCAGCTGTGAAGTCAACACATCTATGCATCATGGTTTCATACCTCACTTACTTAGAACAAAGATGTCCTGTTGGAGGTCTAATTTGTCACCTTAATCTTGCTGGTCAGTTGCTCTTAGCTTCTTACCTCAGTCTGAATATCGCATTCTGCTGGTGAGCAGGTTTCAAAGACATCTAATCTTGTTGATCTCATGGTAGAGTGGGCATAGTGATGAGGCGTGAAGAGGATAAAAACATCAAAAGGAACATTAATCTCATCTTAATTTTCCAGTCAGTATTTTCCAGATGTCCTAAAGAACGTTAATATTTGATACCACATTGTGAATCATCATTACTGAACTACAGAACATGTGTCTCATCCAGTTTGTAAAAAAAAAAAAAAAAAAAAAAAGATATTTTCTCCTCCTGGTGAAGTGAAGTATATACAGAATCTCAGCGACAGTGAGCTTGCAGGAAGGGCTCACATGGCAGAGGTCTCGCCTCCTTTAACTTAAAAAATTTGCAGTATTATCAGCTTTCAATAATTAATTTTGATTCTTGCAGTATTTGTAGTATCTTTGTTCACAGAAATGCTCAGCTTTTGTTTCTTAAAGAAAGTAAGTGCCTGCACGTTGAGGCTGTTTGTTTTGTTTAACATTATTATTATTCCAAACACAGAAACCAGAAGAAAAAAAGAAAAAAAGAAAAAAGAAAAAAAGGACACAATGCCTTTTTTTCTTTTAATAGTCTCATAGATTCCCTAAATATTGAATTCCACTGCCTGAGTCAGTTCTTTTACATGTTTGGCTGGCAAGAATCCTTGTTTATACCTCCACCGTGGATGCATCTGAATTTGGTGCTTTGATCAGCCAGACTGGGGACTGCAGCACTGTGGGCAGCCCCCTTGCTACCCACGTCCCCAGGTTTACTTCAAAAGGCTGTGACCCACTCACACAACTGCAAAACATGACTCAGGGGCACACACAGCGCTACAGAAACAGAAACTGCATTCTTATGTGTTAGCTGCACCTCAACCTCTCGTTATTCTAAATCAGATCCCTTAAGAGATTTGGGGTTTTTTTTTCTGTTTCTCCTATGAGCTGGATTTAAAAAAAATAAAAATAATCAAGCTTTTTTTCATTTTTTTTTCCTGTTTACTTTAACACACTTTACTATCTCCTAATATTGATATATCTTTAGAGCTCTTAAGAGTAATTGCTATAAAAATTAATAGAACATGACCCACTTTCTGTAGCTCTGTTCCTTTGTTAATTTGGTGTTTTTAAGGGTTCTACAGAAATCTATTCCAGAGGGAGTATATTTTTCAGTTGTGTTATTGGTATGTATATATAACATCAATAAAACCGAATACTATTGCTTTTGACCAAGACCTGTGAAAATTCCCACAGAGGATATTCTGTCTGTTTCCAATCTCCAAATTCAGCTTTTAAGCTCTATTAAGAAATAGAGTCATTCTTTGAAATCTGGGCACACAATGCCTTGCAGATTTGATGCCAGAACTTGCGAATGCCACCTGGGAGAACACCATATTCCACTGCTACACAAACAAACTGAAACATGGCAAATCATCTCAAAACAAACATCCTGGAATTATTGCGGTTAAGATTGTGCTTTCTCGCCTAGCAAATTCTCCTTAGCCATTCATAAAAAGGGAGCACAAATACATTTTTGGAAGCTGTTAGAAAGGAAGAGAATAGCAAAGCTAAGGTTAGCTTAATTGACTGTGTATTTCTACCTGAAGGACACTTCTAGCAAAGTCTTAATTATTTATATCACAGCACTGTTAAAAAAGATCAAGCCAGACTCTGCTGTCCTTGAGGGCTGAACTTTCAGGAGAGTTTACCAGGAGTCTACCTTTGTTTCCATGGAGTTTGCACCTATTTTATCTTGTCTTACATTTAAGTAATAGGATATCTGGTGTCAGAAGAGCACTCTTTCTGTTTGTATAGCATTCAGCACAATAGGGTCTAGATAAAACCGTTTGGATTCCTGTTTCTGTGGCAGTAAGGTTTTCTGTTTGTTAATTCCCTTCTGGCCTGATAAATCCTAAGGTTGGGAACCACTGTGCTACTTAGTCCATTAATAAAAATAATTATGAAAACAGTAGAAATCATACATTGTTTGAGATTGCAAGATTTTTGGGCAAGGACCTAAGTAGATACACTCAACAGAGTAAAAAGGCTTCTGGATTATGGCAAAAGCACCTACTATTATAGCAGAATTCTTCTAGGGACATCTGGATCTAAGTGAGCTGTAAATTAAAAACAATCCCCTTTCTATGGACTTCTAGATGTCACCTTTTAAAGGGAGAACCACCTGTGTGCAGTTAGTACTGCTAAGTTAAATGGAAATGAACCAAAGCAGTACAGCTCCATTTGAAGCCAGAATCATATATTAACACAGGCTTTTTTTCTTTTTTTTTTTTTTTTTGTTTGTTTGTTGTGATTCTGTAATAAGGGAAAGTATATCTTGGAGCCATGCAGAGAACAGCAAATTTACTATAACTGCCACAGACAAGTGGGCATGAAAAATGATCAGTTCCTAAAAGCTTTTAAAGCAGCAATGTTTGTCCTTCTTGGCTTTATGAAGGTCATAAGTCTCTCTGGTATGATCTAAGAAATGCTATAACAAGGTTCACTTAAATGCAGCTGTGTCCTGAATCTGTGCTCAGAGAGACAAAATTCCTTTACAGAAATAGCCACTAAACTTTTATCTGCGGGAGACAATATTCTGCAGTGGACTTGTTCAGAGATGCTGCCAATTCCAGACCAGGGTCCAGTGACAGAATGATATATAGGACTTTTCGTGCCAGGAAAGCACTGTCCAAAACTAACATCATCTTCATTTATTATTTACTTGGCTTAGACATCTCTTTACTGTGGCTTCACTGGTTATACATAGTGTGTACATAGATAAGCAGACAGAAAGATGCACCCATATTTTTGTATGTAGACATACATATTATATGTACATACATGTATATACACACACACAGAGGCATATATATATGTACAGTAGATATTGTGTAGGGCATCCTACAGCCTGGCCTAAGCAAGGGAGCAGGCAAGATTTTGCAACTCCCCAACACAAGGGAATGACCAAGTTAAAGTTGACTTTTCCTTCAGGGAACGCAGACACAGCTGGTCTTTCTCTGCCATAGCTAAGCTCTGTGTCAGCGGTGACTTAGCTGTGCGGGACACGACATGAGGAAAATGAAGAACTGAGGCTCCACCCAGGCCCAATTGCATGGTGTGAGGAACTGGCAGCTCTAGGTGCCCACATACTCCTGCTTACAGCACATTCAGTCCCATACATCACTGTACATTCAGAGCCATACAACTAGTCTTGTGCAAAGCCTAATAAAAGATCTTGGCAACTGAGAGGAGTGGCTTTCCCTGATGGGTTTTCATCTAGATCCTTTGTAATTGCCTTGTACCTCGTGAGCAGCAGTAGAGCAGACACCCGGTATAGTAACTGATGATCCGGTTCCCTGCCATTAGGTATAGACTGTGGAGTCACCCCTTGCAATGCTAGGTTATTCCACAGGAACAGCTGCCATCAAATATTTCCCAAATGTTGGAAGTGATACCAGCTAGAATAACACATTTGATCATCAGAATGGTCGTGGTTATAGAACTGCTGTTATTTTGCCTCAAGATAGTTTTGGAATCAACTAAAAAAATGGTCCCCGTTAAGGAGGGACCTCAACTTGCTCTTTACTCTGCTGCCTGTTCCCAATGAAAGTGGTTTCCTTCCTGATGAATGTTTCTCTGACCTCTTCTTCAATATGCTCAATGATGGAAAATTCACCACTTTTCTAAACAGTCTGTTCAAGGACATCGTCAGTGTCAGCGCTCCTTATCTTCTTATCCTTACTGTTAAAATATGCGTGTTGAAGTCAGTACAAGGTGAGATTCAGAAGGTGGCTTTATCCAACTGAGTTATTGGGCTCAGAAGACACAAATAGGTAACACAATGGCAAAGAAAAATGAAAACAAACAGGAATTTCTGCAATACCTCTTTTACCTAACTCTTCCATAGCACTTTTCCCTCAATAGTTTTCCAGGAACTTTATAGAAAAGATCTGTCCTATAACTCCTTGTTATAATGTTATAATGGATGAGAGAAGAAGGGCAACAATCAGAGTAATTTGCACAATTCCTGCATCACTTCACTGAAAAGAGGGGAAAAGGGAACACAAACATTTGACTAAACAACATCTTTTTTTATACTTCATTCTTTTGAGTCAGTTTTGAAGATGCTGCCCAAAATGACCAAGGAAAGGTGAATTACGCTAGATAAAGATTCTGATTCAAGGAGCATGTATATCAAGACATACCTTTCCATCAATTTCAGTGGGGGTCAGACAAGATCCAGAAACCTTAAAGTGGGTATTTATAGCGCTGGCTATTTATTAGTACCCTAGAATAAAAATCTATTTACTCTATCATGAATAATGATATGAGTTCAACCTTTCAAAATAATATGTAAAACAACTCTTTTTATCACACATCACATTTATGCTAATACTTAAGTCAGTTATGGGGTTGTGAAGTATATTATATAGTCCTGAACTAAAGTTTGACAATTAACCTTTCAAAGAAGTTCCGTAACAAGAAGCCTTAGAGAAATGTAACGTGAGCAATTTATTATGAGTTCCTCAATCTGGATAGCCTGGGATGCAAAAAAGAAATTCAAGTTAACTCATCAATGCCAAAGCCCCAACCGTTGTTTCATGTTTTGCCTTTGCTTTAAAGGTACCGTGATTCCTTATCGTCACACACTCACTGCAAGAAGTGATGGATTCATAATAATATGTCATTTTTAGAGTGAGATATGAAACAAATCATCAGCATGCTGTCCCTTTGAAGATAGATGATTTCAATTTTAAGCTTATAGAAACAAGGATGATGAGGATATTGTGTCGGCTCAAGAAACCAGACCAGAATTTCTGGCTGCTTTATATCCCACAACCATACTTAGAGATTGGAATTTAGCCTAGGCATTCCAGGTAGAATATACTGTATAAACATAATCTGTTCAGTGATAAAGAAGGTAAACTTAAAGGTTTTCCTAAAGTCTGATCATTTCCCTTTCTCTATAATCCTTAGTTTTCCCCATAACAGCTCACCACCCCAAAATGTAGTGACATTTTTTAGTTCCACATCTGAGGGAGATTTAAGCCCCACACTTACCTGAGCTTAGCTTTTTCCACAATGTTTTTCACATTTATAGAGAAGTGGAAGCATCAGGCAGAGGAAGCCTGCTGGAAACAACCCAAAATTCCTGGTCCTGAATTCCAGGTTTCATCTACCACTCCCTTGTTCCTCTTTATCTTCTGTAAGTAAAACTAGGTATTATGGTGCAATGAACCAAGGGCACATTCCAGCATGCAGCCCAGTAAGAGAAGACCTGTTCCATGGGCTTGGTCACAGAGAAGCTGAAGTCTCCTATATGTTCACCCTTCAATCAATGCTGATGAAATGATGTGCAGAATTGCAATAGTTACTGTGGAGTTAAAAGACAAAATGTAAGAAAAAAAACACCTTGTCCTGTAGATCAGGCTGGAAAATCACCTCAAGACACCAAAAGGCCTATAGACATTAAACCCCAGCTTTTTCCTCCTCCATTTTTTTTTTAATTCACACTCTATACGAAAGGTATAAAGTATCACTTGGAATCTGAAACCAAATCCAAAACACAATAACAGTCACAGTTAGCTTAGGGGAAGTGTGAGGAACAAGAACAAAATCACACTTTGTGATGATATGGAATCAGAAATCAATGGAGGCAGGAAAGAAAGCAGCACCAGGCTTGCTTTGGAATTGGAAGTCTGTGCTGCGGTTTGACAACAGGGAGGATGGCTCATCATTTAGCTATTTCTCCAGCTGTAGTAAACTTTGAAGGACTGCAGAATCACTAGCTATGTGAAATGCCACTGTGGCTACATTTCACAAAATAAACCATGAACCGACAAATAACACCTCACAAGTTTCGAGTTCTAATCAAATATAAAGGAATTCCTGGCAGCTCTGAATAAAGAAGAATAGGGCAGGTTTTCACGGAGTCTTCCCCAGCACATACATATGTTAGAAAGGATCAGCTTGAAAAATTGCTTTGGAGAACAACATACAGAGACAGCTGAACTCTGAAGAAAGGTTGAAAAAATATACATAATTCAACTGCTGGCCCCTTCAGTAGCATGTCTGAGCATATTTGCAAGGAAGGTCACAACCCTTGGTTCCAGTGAGTCCTTTCTTGACCAAAGAAAGTTGTTAGGTGCAGACAAGGAGGACAGGACACCTTTCTGCATAAATTCATTCTAGAATCACAGTCCTCAAGTCTGCTAGTAAAATTGCCTTTTGCCACTGAATGCAACAAGAGCTTTCCCAGGTTTTTCCATGGATGTCAGCTTGTGCACATGAAGTAAGGGTAGCAAACCAGCCCTTCTTCTGCCTCAGAAGAAAAAGACAAATCAAATTTACAGATGTGAATAAACTTCATTCTTGCTGAACAACTATCTTCAGCTCTAAGGAAAGCAATGCAAGTCAGGCGGTTGGCAGACTGGCCTCTACAGAGAGAAAAGAAACGTGGTTCTTTGGCTTCCTTGATATATTCCTAAAACTGGTGCATGGCGTGACGTAGTGGCAAAGCAGCCACCATTCTATAAACATGGAGTACAACTAAGATACTTCAATGCATTTTCTGCATAAGAGAAAAATATAATATTATTTAACATAATCTGTAGTTACACGGTTGGGATTTCTTAAGAAGAATATGAAGGCTAAATTTAAGACTGCAGGGACACCTTTAGGTTACCTTTTTAGGTTACTGTCATAGTTTCTTACTGTCATAGAGTACTTATTCAGAGAGACACGATCTCACATCTCATTGAATTTTAAGAAGCATTCGGGTGCTTTGCACTTATCAAGTCTTTTCAAAAGTACAAACTAAAGAGAACGGATGACGTAATTTATCTAACTTAGATCAGCCCATCCATACTAACAACTTGATTTTATCAGTAGCAAAATACATAAAGTTTGATGATTAAGGAGTAACTGAGGCACACATCAAATGTCAGTGGTAGGAAATATACCAGCATGAGACAAAATTATATTTTGAACTATGAAGTGTACTCAGAAGAGAACAGAAAAATACCTTAAGTTTATCTTTTAATCTTTGACATGCCTAGGTGTTGATATAAAGATACAAGTAGCCTGGCCACTTCTTTCTTTTCCCTAAACACAAGAGCAATAAATCTAATGATCTCTACAATGTACTTTCAATACCTCACAGATAAGCAATTCTGCAATTACAACGACTGTAATAATAAAAGAAACAAAAAAGATTCTGATTTTCTTTCTTGAAGCCAGAGGAGCTGGGCAGTAAACAGCAATTTACTCTTGTAAAAGAGGTCTTATGAAGAGGATGTTAACTAAATATGTGCCCAATTTATACTAGCCACAAGCCAATGTTTGTTCACTCTTGCTTACTTGTACACAAACACATACACATACTATATATTGCTCAAGATGCTATGAAACTAGGGGGGAAAGAAAGAGTCAAATAAGGTTTCTTTCCACATAACGTCCCCTTTCCTGTTGTTGAGATAAACAAGAACCAGTGCCGCAGTTCAGATTTTGGAGCCTTCTGCTGTCAGCTCGGGAGAAGTTGCTTGCAGGCAGGAGAGCCCATTGTGCCACCTCACCAAGGAATATCTTGGTATGGGAGTAAAGACAAACACTGACAGAAGACAAACGTGCATTTGTTTGCTTTAGAGCTCACATAGCAGTTTATAGCAGCAGAAGGCCAAATGCTTAGAATTCCAGGCACCAACACCATGCCCGATGAGATGAAAACTTCTCGTCGGGTAAGTGCATAAGTGAGACAACTTGGTTTTATTTCTACTTTCTAGAGCATGCAGTGAGAGATGGCTGGTGCCCCCAGTGCAAGCTGCCACTGAAAGTCAGCACATCAGGTAAATTCACCCTGGCAGTTGAGCTATTTCCTTGGATTAGAATAGGAAATCCTGCTAGAATGGCTGCAACAGTAGCCACCGTGGAGATGATAAGCAGGGTGGATTGTAATTGCAGTGCATGTTGGAATTACATCACTTTACACCTGTTAAGAATACCTGCTTTCTTGTTGTAGAAACCTTTTCTTTTGCTGTCCCTCCCACCCCCACCCCAGCTGTTTGATACACACCTGAAGAAACAGCTTTAGTGACAGAGAAGGGAAGATCCCCAATTTCCAGCAGAGATCCCTGAAATCAAGTGTTAGTTCCTTGTGTTTCACAGAATCACAGAATCATAGAATGGGTTTTATTGGAAAAGACCTTGAAGATCACCTCATTCCACCCCCCTGCCATGGACAGGGACACCTTCCACTAGACCAGGTTTCTCAAAGCCCCATCCAACCTGGCCTTGAACACTTCCAGGGATGGGACATCCACAACTTCTTTTGTTTGTTAGAAAGATATTAGCCTTACATACTTCAAAAAAGTTTTGGCTCACAGAATACCCAGAAGCTGCTAAAATCTACCTCCTGAAAAGGTTTAGAGTATATCAAAGCTATGTGCTTTGGGGTTTCGTCTATATATCCAAGAACATGGGAAGACGGTTAACCCTCATATTAGTTTCAGTTGATCAGAAAATCTCTTTCATCTCAGACATATTCTAAATGCTTTTATCATTAAGAAATGATTGGAGTAGATACTTTGGTGAAAGCCTGTCACCTGTTCCTCGCCACACTTTTTTGCTTCGACGATAAATACAAATTAGCACCCAAACACGTGCAAAGTTATATTAACGATTTTGACATTTCAAGTACTGTGGCTCATTTTACCTATGTGAATCCACTATTTGAGTGTGAAAAATATTCACTATGCTCTGGCTCATGTACATTATATAACATATTGCTGGAATCTAGCTAATTTGAAAGGGTACACTAGGATAAACTCCAGAATGGCCTGTAGACAAGTCATCCTACATCCTACATGTTTAGCAAAGTTCACAGCCAAACCCCTCTGGCTACCTAGTATTTAGCAGCTGTTTTGACATCCCACAGTCATGCATTCATTTTTCTTCACAACATTCCCTGTGAGCTGAGCCACGTTCCTCAGTCAAAAAAAGAAATTTCTAAACTATTCAGAGTACTTTTGAAAAGGGATTCTTTTAAAACAAGTCAGGTATTCTAAACGCTATCCAGCTACTTGAAGGGAGTGGTAGGTATTTATCCCTCTGGAGGTCAGAAACCATCATCCAATTTTTATTACGGATGTATCCATAGCTAATATATGCCCTTTTTTAATAATATTAAAATGCCCGGTCTTCCTTTGTGCCTTCTGCCCCACCTCCTTTTTTTTTACCTTCCTCCCCCCCCCCCCCCCCCCCCCCCCCCCCCAAGCTGAACAAATTAAGAATGATTGTTTTCTGTGAGGAAATAGTCATTTCCTCTTCCTTCTTCCTCATGTCTGTAGTGTCAGGGAGTTGAAAGCTTTTGTCTGTGCTGCCTTTTGTAGCTATGTTTGAGGTTGCAGACCAAATGCATAGAGCCAGCTGCACCCTGCACCCATACTGCTGGTTGGGATGGAGCCAGCAAGCACATGGGTCATCTCACTGTTGGGATGGTCGAGACTGGAGCCACAGTTTATGGGGTGTGGCTGATGGGACAGTGAGGCATAGCATCTGAGCTAATCTGTTCATACAGACCTTATCTGGAACTGGAACTGAATGACCAGCCTGAGCTACTGGTGGAAATCTGTAGCAAAACAAATGAGCATCCTTTCTACAACACTAAGCCCTAACTACACAGGTTAATTTTTGTGGTTTATAACACTCACATTAGACTACATATGCTAATAATTTATAATTGAACTTAAAAACATTTTTTTTTTGCATGAAGGTGTGACTAGAGCTTTTCTCTGTTTGTTAAAATCAAATAAAACCTCTAGCTGTGTCCAGCAGTAGCATTACAAAACCAAAGAAGTCAAAACCAGGTGAGAAAGAACACAGTAAGAAACATCTTACTTTATGTGTACCTGGATTAAGCTGTTATTTGGAAGGCAGTGGAGTGAAATTCAGTGCAGTCCCATTCAGACCTCAACTCTGCAGACAGTATGTGCATGACCTTGGGTGAATTACCCCCCCAAAAAAAACTTCACAAGGATTTTAAGTACCTAATTCCCAGGAAAAGAAAAGAGCCTAGGGCACCTAACTCTCTGTGAGGATCTCGGACTAAATTAAAACGTGTCTAGATCCTCCATGTGTTAAGAATAAACTAAATTAATTTTCTTCTGTTTTCCACTGCTTTTCTATCTTCTCATATCCTAACCTCTGTAGGGCCAGGACTTTCTGCTCCTATATGTGGATGGAGTCTCACATGAAGACAAACTCGATCTCCATCTCCTAAGGCCTGTGGATACTGCTTGAATAAAATCATTATTATTAATGCTTTACTGAGAAATGTGGGACTGGATTTCATGCCTTATCTGCAATAGACTCTGACCACACATATTTCTCTGTGCTTATGGATAGTTAAGAAATAACTGTTCTTCACCAGTTCCTTTCTGTCCTGCTTTCTTAAGACATAGAAAGTTCCTGTGATAATCTGACACTTTTGTGCCCATCTGCCTTGACTGTACTGGCCATTCTCAGCCAAATTTATCACAGGCTTAAAGGTACAATGTTCCTACAAGTTTAATGATAAGTGAGAGAGATAAAAAAAATATAATTCTACCTTCTTCCTGAAGCTAATTTATCTTTACCACTAATACTGTCTCAATCATGTGTCAGGACCCTCAAACACAGACCAGATTCCTCATCCTGGTCAACAAATGATAGATCTATCATTATGATAGATAATCTACAAATACATAAGTCTCAGTCCCAGGCACTTTGCAGTGTAAATGAAACCAATCACCTTCCAACCAAATGAAACCTTCATGATATCAGAATGTTTCTATTCTATCCTTAGTTAGAACCAGAACTGGCAGATCCTGCTGTACAAGAACAAACTGAATGAAACAAACAAAATTCTATTAAGAAGTCTGGAAAAAAAACCATTTTTAAATTCAGGGTTTTTGAAACAAAAGAAAACCAAAATAAGCTAGGTGAGAAAACCATTTATCTAAGCCAGTCCAATCTTGCAAGAAATAGAAAGTCCAAAAGGCATTAATTCCACTTCTGTGTCATTATCCCCAAAATACATCACTGCAATTTGGACTTCAACAAGCTTGGAGAGTAACATGTTGACAAAGAAATACGTGTTATTAGTTTGAGCTGCTAGGTGACCCACAGGACAGCAGTACAAACAACCTGGCTAACATAGCCAAAAAATAAGCAAGTGGTTAAGACTGTAGGCAAGAGTAGGAGGAGAAAAAAAGAATCACTAATGTAATGAAGAAGGACAGAAAATGAATACCAGGTTGAGAAGAAACATGTTTGTGGAATAGGTGTGTCAAAAGAGAAAGCCGCATAGTTTATCTAAACGACAATATGAATGTTCTCTCCTCAGGCTTTGTTTCTTTCTCTGTCTTGTATATTTATTTTTTTCAGTTGTTCTTGCTTACAGCAAGTTGCTGGAAGAGAAACAATGTGAACCAATGATTACTATCTCACTAGTGTTTTAAGTCTTCAGACTTGTCCCCTTCTCCAGAGGCAACCTAGAAAGAAACAAATAATCAGTTTTGGGAATGTGGTAGCATGGTGAAGAAAAAAATGCAGCACACGTATGAATGTGATTTTGATTCAACCCTTGTTAACAGATAGTTTAAAAAGTGATTATGCAGCTGCAGGTAAGTCATGTGCTTCAGCTATACCCAGTTGGTTATTGTTTTTTGCTATTTCTCAGTGACCTGCCAACTCTCTAAGGAATCATATATATCTTATTTCAGCTCCATCAAACTGTACCCTGATGTTTATTTTAGTCAGAATTGTGACAACAAGGAGTGCACCTGAGGGGGAAAAGTGCAGGAAATCTTTCAGTGTTTCTGTTCAAGAGAAAAGCACTCAGAAACATGGAAATACTGGGATCCAGCTGTGAGGAGTTAGGGCCTGCCAGGACTGGAAGGAGCCTAGAAGACATGCTGGGAAAGAAAAGCTGTGCCTTCAAATGCTAAAATGTCTTGACAGTGTTCTAACTTTAGCAGTTTCACAAGTCAGTACCCAGAGCAGTCCTTCAGTGGTTTTAAAACTACAGATCTACAATAATTTCAGTGAATCATTACAGGAGCTGAGGACATGGTTGAAGGGACTCTCACTTCCAGGAACATAGCAATAGGGAAACTTGGACTTGGAAGGGACCTCCGGAGGTCTGTAGTCCAGCCTCCTACCCCAGCAAAGTTGTGTTCAAAATTAAGGCTGCTACAACTAGCTCAGGCTGCATGTTTAGCTCAAGCAGAACAATTACATGCTCCGAAGCTTGCCAGGGTTAGGAAACACTGTGATGTGCATTTGACATCAGACCTGCATTGCACATAATAATGCCCAGATACAGCACATGCTGATACTTCTCATCTGTTCTTCAAAGAAAATCAAGTGAGTCTTTGTAAGGTTTTGTTTCCTCTTTCCAAGACAGATCAAACTCGGGTGTTTCGAATGTAGGCTCTTTACTACCCTTCCACTGTCAGGTAGAGCTAAGCATAACAAAGGCAGGGATCCACAAAAGTAGCACTGATGGATTTATTAGGATGATCTTATTCCAAAAGTCAATCACGCAAGAGGACCCTTGAGGGAATGGGACAGCTGGCCCTAAAACAGGTTCAGCAGTGATCCAAAATGCTTGCAAAAACATGGGGTTCCTTGATAGGTTTTCAAATACTATGAAATAAAACTGCATATTTGCAGCCTGGAGCCTGCAAACACATCTAATTTCAGGAAAATTTGTCTTTGAGTTGCTGGGTATTTTAATAAAGAACTGAAGATTCAGCTTATAAAACCAGAGACAAATCCTGGGATATTCACAATGTGCTGAATGCTGACTGAACACTATTACCACTTAAATAGAAAGAGCAGATTGACTGCTTTTGAAAATCTAATCCCCAAAGCCAGACAGAGTGTTTAATCTACCCCTCAAGTCCAATACAAGTTCATGTTCCAATGGATATATTGTACTGTCCAATTTTAAATGACCCACAGCGTAAAATTCAATACTCTAGTTTTATCAACTTTCTCCTTAGAAACATTTTCCTCACCTTCAGCTCATTTCTAACTATTCTCCTCCTAGTTTTATTTCTTGGTGTCTGTGAACAAGAGGCATTTGAAAATCTTCAACAGGATTCCCTGCAAGGCATTAAGTACTATCACAGAAACAAGCTGCCCACTGTGCTGAAAAAAGTAGAGATCAAAACATAAACTTTCCTTTCAACATGACACAATGAATAGAGACAAAATGCTGAGAGGGAGTGGCAACATAAAATTATAAAATATATCCATACTTGGAACTTCCATTTTTTTACATCCTCTCTGATGAGTTAAAAGAAGTTCAATGGGAATCTTGCCCAGTAAATTAAGAACGCAAGGTGAGGTTTTGCAAATATTTCTCCTAGGTTCTTGCTTGATTTTCACTTATTGTTTCCAGATTTGCTCCTCTTTGGTGTTGCCTCTTTCCCTTTCTCCCAAAACAAGACAGAAATCCAAGGTCTGAGTTGATTCACGTCTACATTACATGCCTGCTGGAAATTAGTAACCATACATTGGCAAGATTACATTTACTTTAAATGTAATTAGTAACCATACATAGGCTCAGATTTCCAGCCCAATATCCCTTCATTGACAGTTACAATAGAATTTACCTCCTCCAAAACTGGTCAGGGAACACCAAGGGAAGAATTGCAAAGCCAGCTAGGAGTCTGTGGCCCCCTTCATCTCCCAAGAAAGGCAGGACAAGGTCTGCAGCACATATGCTGTAAGCTACTACACTGCTGAAAAGACCACGGGCTGTGGAAGAGGGAAGACGACTAAGCGCAGCTGCCCCTAAGAAAAGCAGGTGATGCTGTATACCTAAGAACATGGGATGTGCAGCAAGACATTCCTTCCTGCCATGTATTTCCAGGGACATATTGGAACTGGGAAAGATTCAGAGAAGAGCAACAATGCTTAGTAAATGTACTATAGAAAATCCTGCAGATGAGGAAACCTTGGAAACTGGAGCACTGTGGAGAGTATGGATGGGAACTAATTGTTCGTCTCTTCATGAGTACAAGAATTAAGGTATGCTATGTGAAGCTATTAGTTGCCAAGTTCAAAACAAAGAGAAAAAATTGGGTTATTTGCCCAATAGGGTATAGAAGACTTGTAGATCATGAAGCTAAATGATGTAGATGTTAATAGTTTATATGCATTCAATAGTAGAATGAGATCATAACAGAGAATCCATTGACAATTATTATTGACATGGCATTTTGGAGCGTACTGGGCAAAGTGTCATATATACTTGTGCCATTCTTAAACTTTTTTAGACATTTGTTTGTGATCACTAAAGTTGGAGACTGGGCTAGAAGGGATTTTTTTTTTTTTTAAATCTGATCCACTGCATCTTTCCTTAGATTTAAGGAGGGTGATCATAACTAAGATAACTTCAGAGCACTAGCATTCAGCTTCCCTGTGAGAAAATGCTAGCAGAGCTGTACTGACCAGCACAAGCCACTGCACTCGGAAAGTCTGACAAATAGTGAGATTAAATCCCCTTCCTCCACGCCAGTGAGCTCAACCTAGAGTGGATCTGGTGAGGTTTCCTCATCACTGGCAAAGCAAGTTCAGATATTTCTTGCTGTCATGCTTTCAAGTTGGCATGTAATCTCTGTGCTCTCTTTCAAATGACTTTTTAAAACATTGTTTTGCAGCCTTTGTTTCAGACCCAGCCACTTGGCAAAAGCGAACACCGGAGCTGGAGTAAGAAGCTGCAAATGGATTGGGAAGTATCGCTCTTACTGAGATTTCTGGAGAAGGCTTTTTCTGTTTGGGGGGAGGGGGGGGGGGTTGGTTGTGGTTTGTTTTGGGTTTTTTTCTCCCCCCAGGTTGTTGACAGCAAACACTGTCTGTAATAATTCTGTGCCTAATTTTAGTTTCAAGCTGTTAGAGACCTGGCACAAGCACAGCATATTTTGTCAGTGCTGAAGGATTTTTCATCTGAGAGACTGAATTAACTCTGTCTTTTTTTTTGCAGTTTCCTGAACAATACTGAAAAACGTGAAGCAAAGGCAAAAAAAACCAACCCAAAAACCAACAACCAAAACCAAACAACCAAAGACCCAAAGGTCTGACCACGCAGAGGAAGATGAACAATTAGATCTTCACTCTAACCTCACCACTGGGATTAGTAACCCTTAGGGTGAGATACAAAGTGAGATACCTGAAACAAAGGTGAGACAGCCTGGTAGTTTTTTTGCTGAACTCTTCATTATCTGACACTCACAAAGAATTCATCCGGAACAGAAAGTATTAAATCATCACTCATAATAAACCATGGCTTAGAGAAAATTAAATAAATGCATGCACTTATAGTTCTGCTCCTGCTGAGACACAAATGCCAAAATTCAGAGCCTTATAGTTAGCTATACTTCAGTAGCATAAAAGAAGTGATGAACTCATAGGCATTACTCAAAGAGATTTACCGTACCTTTGGATAACCAAGTAAACTGAAGATATTTCATAAATTATGTCAGACATGCTGCACAGGAGGCCAAATGCCATGGGAAATTCTGCCTTTTTCTGAATCTTTCTGAATGTCTTGGTCAGGGATGAGCTCTGCTCAGAGCTTGCTAAGCACCAGACGCTGCTATAAAGATGCTACAGTGACTACTATATAAGCACTGCCTGTTATGGTTAAAGACAAACTGTAATGAAAGTGCTTCAGCTTTTAGTTACAACAGTAGTCCATAATAGATAACGAGCAGCATGCTTAATAAAGCCTTGGAGGGTGTATGTAGAAGAGGAAATAGAGATAAAAACACTGTTCCGAGGCTGAAGGGACCTGACTTCAGATCCTGGTGCTTCCACGGGACTTTTGCCAGACCATGGACAAGAGGCTTTGTCACCATTTGGCTTTCCTTAGAACAGGAGGATCCTAGCTGAAGGGAGAGCCAGGTCAGCTTTTGGGAGGCCAGGCATGGCCGGTCTGCACTAGCATGTGCTCAGCTCACCTCTCCATGACTCAGTTTACCATATTTGAAAAGGACTGATAGCTGTTTCCACTTGCCTAAGTGGCTTATAAACCACCTTGAAGACTTTGAAAATAGCAACTGCAGCAGTCTGAAGCCTGAAATTTCACAGTTTTTCATCCTTGTTCACTGGTGAGCTGGATTTCCTAGCAGGTCTTGGATTTTGTGAGATGCCTCACTTGAACATATTTTGGCCTGTGTTTTTGTGATGGGAGTCTTGTTTCCTAAGCCATCAAAGACCAAACATTTAGTGCAATGCTAAGAAAGGGTAGAGATGAAGTGATTAGGTCTTTGACATGCAGGGACACTAATTGCTATAGAGAACAAGCTTTTGAATAGCTTTGACATTTTCCCTGAATGCACACCTGTGGATGCTGTATTTTGCTTACCTCATTCCATTTCCAGGAACTGCCTACAGTTAGGAATACTGTAGGAAGGGGGGAGACAAGGCCCTTTTTCAGAGCTCTGACCTTTAGAGTGAAATGGAAGGAGGGAATTTGGGTCCCCATGCATTTACATAAAGGTTATAAATCAAATCTTCTGCTGCAGAGGGAGCACACGTAGGGGGTCCTCTGCACACTAGGAAGGAGAGGTTTAGAGACAAGCGCTATGGTGCATATACCTTTTATCAGGCAGCCTAATAAATGGCACATTCAGGAAATTAAGTGGCTGTGATTTTGTCTACAGTGGACTTTATTTCCTCCTTCCTACATTCATTTCTGAATGGAAAGGCAAGGAAAAGGGCCTTGGTATTTATCCATCTGTAGCAGGGATCAAACTTGTAACTGGTTTTATAAAGTGCAAGTCAAGTCACTACTGAACTGAACATTCAGTTTCTAGGTTAAGCCATGTGAAAATCACTAAGTTTTCAAACACAATCCTGACCCAGGAGTGGCTTCCTGAGGAAGAAAATGAAGATAAGGAGTGCGATGGAGACACACCCTCCTGTGTTTTGACCTTTTCTGGTGTTGCACTCAGCTGAGCAGTGGGTGCAGCATCCTCCTGCCTCACAGCCAGACAGCTGCTAGCCTCAGCTCTTTGCCTGTCTAGTCAACAGGAGCCACTCCATTTATTGCACCAAAGGGTAAATCAAACCGCCCATGCCAAAAAATGGTATGTTGGACATCGTGTGAGAAGACTGAAATCTAGAATTTCCTGCACTGGGACATAAGCAAATTTCAATTCATTCAAACCTGGACTGAATGTAAGGGGCAGTTTCATAGCCTTCATAGTTCAGGGTTGTTTTAATGCAAGGTAATTGCTTGGAAAAAGAATGAATTATTAATTCAAAGGCCAATTATTAATACATATAACTATAAATTCAAATGCAGTCAAACACACCAGCCAAAAGCAATGTACATTTCCAAAACCTGAAGGCAGCCGTGTGTGTGTAAGCAGGGTAACTAACTGCATTTGTCTGCACTGAAATGGAAGGATAAAAAGAGCCAGGAATCAACATCCTCACCCTCCTCACTTTCACACACCAGCCAGAGGAAAATAATTCATGTGACAATTAATAAAATATTGGCTTTCTAAAGAAAAGACTGATTTTTCCCCATTTAATTGATTTTGCTTTCACTTCCTTTTCTACTTCCTCTCCTGGAACAAAGTGCCAGAGGCAGTAGAAATACAAAAATTACCCTGAAAAGTAAGTTTAATCACACACCTCAAGGTTTTCAGAAAAGAGAGTGTAAAGTATAGAATACTTTGGCACTTGCAAGGAAGAAATAGAATAGTTCAAAACATTTTTTTAGAATTTACTTTTTTAATTTTTTAATTTTATTTTACTTTCTAGGTGGGCTATCCTTCCTGTGTTATGACTTTGCTTGTACATCATTCTAAACATCCCACAGACCAGTTTAAGGACAGGGTAGCACTGCAGTTTTTACCTCAGTCACAAGGCAATGCTGAGGAGTGGGGCGATGAGATGAATGCCCAAGTACTCACACGTTTTGCCCTGCTCTCCCCAGAGTTCATTTGTTCCCACAGTGAATGGGAAGGCTCCTTGGTACAGAATACAACCCACTGCTGATGCAGTGCAAAAGCACAACCTGCACACCTGAGCCCCATTTCAATCCCTTCTTTACTCCCATGCTTCTTGAAACCTCAAGCATTTGGGTTCAAGACAGAGATGAGGGAGAGGCAGCTCAGCTGATCTGCCAGCTTTCAAAAAGCACTCAAGGACCAAGCTGATAGAGAAAAAACAACAACAAAAAAAAACCAACCCAAAAAAACCAACCCCAAAAAAACCAAAACCCAAACCAGCTGATAAAAGCATAACTCAAAGATTTGAAAGCAGCCAGGAAAGAGCATTAGAGCATTGCAAGGTGATTGACAGAGGTTTCTATTTCACATACTGTCATTCTAATCTTGCAGTCCCAGTTCCAACATGTCAGGCTGGATCCCTCATACAAGGAGGAATAAAAAAGAGCAAAAGGGGAGAAATAACTACACAGCCCAGGGTATGAAACACAGAAGGGAGTGGGGTTGTCTGTTTCAGTGTTTAGCAATTTGCAACACAAAGAATTTCGATTCACAAACTGATGGTAACGGCAAAAAGGCAAGCTGAAAACAGAAAGTGTTTTTTGGCATAGTTTGAGGAAAAGTTCTGTCGGCAGGTATAACTGACACAGTTTAAATTCCAAAAGTACAAATGCCAATAAACTCACAGGACTGTCAGAAAATCAGAGGATACTTTTATGACTCACCCTAATCCTCTGAGATAGTTGCCTGTACTATGTGAAGAGCCTGGGCCCTTCAGTGAAGAGGACGACGACCTAGTAAAGACCTTTGCAGCTCTGCTTTTAGGAGCCTTCATAAAAATGCACAGAATGAGAAAATTTCAATTTTAGTCTACCCACAGAGGCACTATTGAGAAAACACGAGAGCTGAAATCCTCCCAAAAAGTCATTGAGAGCTTCATCACGAATGGAAGCAAAAACCTTTTGAAGGAGCAGGTGCCACAGAGAGCTGTTGGTGGCTGAAAAAATAAAATCAAGAGCAAAGGATGAGGAAGGGTCTGGATCTCTGATTTTTCATAGAAGAAACAGAGAATACAGAGAAAGGTAGGAAGGGATGCAATTCAAAGAAAAGAACCGAGTCAGCAGAAGTAAGAAGAAAAGTTACACCATATGGCCAAGATCTATCCCAGTGCTTCCACCTAACTATTTGTAAAAAAATGTGAAAACTATAGGACAAGACATTATGGAGAGGCTAAAAGGGAAGATAGCGATGCAGATATCAAAAATGATGAGACATGGAACAGAAAGAACAGATGACAGGACAGTGGGCAGAGTAAAGGCTAAATTAAGTAACTGTTCATTTGGGTTCTGATTTCTGCTTTTGATCTCCAGCAGGAAGATGCAGCATTCACGTGTATCTTACTCCCTAAAAGCTCCCCACTCTTTTTCTTGTTATAGTCTTAAAAAATGCAACTTTAAACTGATGATAATTCACAAAATACTCATGCCAGACTTAATTTCATCTCAAGACATCACTGAACTGGAATAGAAAACCTTAATTTTCTTAGGAAAACTTTGCACCTCATAAAGGTTTTATCTGTTGCTATGGCAAAGGCTTTACCCAAAGGAGTTTCTTGTAGAACACCACAAGAAGGGGGAATTTTTCAGTTCCTTTCACATACACATTTTCATACCCCAGACATTTTAATTTAATCATATTTTCACTTCGTCCTTCAGAGAGTTTCTTTTATTCCCAAATAAGCTGCATTTCTACAACAGCAGTATGGAAGGAACCATTCTTATCACCTTCCCCACTGTAAATCAAAATCTACTGTTAATTATAGAATATCAGCTATTTCTCTTTAATGACATTCAACTGCTTAATCAAAATTGAAAGAGCAATAGAGCAACTGCCATGGTATTTTCATACGTAGAGCAATGACCTTTTTAATATGATTTCATGGAAACAATGGAGTTACATTCATCAGGTTATACAGTAACTTGCTGTTTCTTTTTTCAGATATTCTACTTTCAATTCACAATGACATTTGATAGGAGACATAAAAATGTCAGTAGATCAGGGTTTTTTCAGCCACCTCATCTGACAAGACTTCCACTCTCCCCGTCTCTTTTTACAGTGTTATGTTGTTCACTCATTTGGGCCTACTTCAATTTGCTTATTAAATATGTAAGAACTTCATATGCAGCCAGGAGCTGAATCATGTAAGATTAACACAAAGCCCTTGTGAGAGGATTTTTTTAAAATGTTATTAATATTAATAGTATGTGCAGCTCACATATTTTTGTACTTTCAAAACCCAAATGTCAATACAGTGGATAAATTGTGCTTTCCTTCCTTGTCTTCTTTGTCTTCCTCAAAGAAAGGATGACATTCAACTTAACTAAAAGCAAAACTTCATACATTTTCAGCTAAGTTTCATTTTTGCATCCCAAAGAGTCATGGTTATAATGGACTGTCTTGCCTGGCCATGGATACAAGACAAAAGATAACCCAAGGAAACAGATAAGCGGCATAAAGGTTTTATTCTTAGTGTTGACTTACACAATGTCAGAAATCACACAGGTCTTAAGTAAAGGACTTCACTAGCGACCTAATGAGAAATGCCCTAATACCTAAGGAATAAGGAATAAGAAGGAAGCTGGATTTGAACCTTGCACAGAACTGAAGGAAAATTCAAATGCTCAGGTGGGATCCAAGGCAGACAGCATGTTGAGGAAGAACATCTTCGATCTAATCAGTAGGTAATGTGAGGGAAGAAAAAGCCATCTTCCATCCCTCTTCCTGTCAGACTGAAGCTGGCTTACAGGATCTTTTTTTTCAAAGAACTTAGCATACCTCATTCCTTTCTTTCCATACTTAACTATAGGAGGAAGCATCACATACTTGCCCTGTATACTCAGAGACTTAGCAGATAAAGGTTCACTTAAAAATGGCTTCAATTCTCTATGTCTGACATGACTCAATTTTACATCTCAGAGAAATTCTACAGTGAAACATTTTGACAATTGTGTTATTATCTTGCCACTTCCCCATCTCCACTTCTGACTTTTTGGTGCTGTGTTTGGATCCTGCTAGCACAGACTACAGCAGAACCGCTGCACCTGTTCCTCAAAGGCAATGGCAGAAAGTACTGAGGCTTGGCTGCCACTTCACCAGCCTTGGGCTGTGCCCCTGCATGCGAGACTATCCTGAGGACCACATTGTTGGATCACTTTATTGCCAATGCACAAACAACCCTGTTGCTCCTTTTAAAAAGGGTCCTGCTATTCCCTTCTCCAGGATTGTCATTTCTTTTACCACCAGCTAAAATACAGAAGCAATTGTTAAAGCATCTCCTTCTAAAAGCAGACATCCTTTCTCACAAAAGACGACACCTGTTAATTTTCAGGCAAAATCCTTCTTTCTCTCTCTCTCACCTTGTGTTTCATGATCAAGCAATAATAATATTTTCTTCTACATGGAGACAGCTTCAAAAGTGAAAGACCACCCTATAGTCTGCTATTTTTATCACTTTATGGAGGGAAGAAATATGGAAAAGCAACAGATAGAGGCTGAATGAATCGCAGTCTTTGGTTATTTCAAAATTTCTATAAAAGAGAGGAAGTAATCATTATCACCTCCTTCTTCAGCTACATCTTGAAAGAAACCAGCAATTTATTCTAATCTCTGGAGGGTTCACTCCATATTCACAAGCTATTCTGTGTGATTGCTAATAAAATCCACTAACATTGAAATTTATATTTTAAGACCACAGACCAGCAAGAGAGAATGAAAGTTCACTATCATCATGCTGTATGGCACTGAAGCTGTAAAAGAATAAAAATACTTTGCAGTATTATAGAGCTAATCCTAAACCTGTCAGATAGGTCAGGATGAGACAGTTCTCTTCATTCATACTGATACCAAATGACAGCTTGTGCATAGCTTCTACATTGAGAAATGGTCACTGTGATTGTCTATTCAGACATATTGTTTAACACAGGACAGACAATTCTTCCAAGTTTAATGTTTTTAAATATTGGAATTTTTTTTGTTTCCTTCTTTCTTGATCTTCCTACATCTTTTCTGCTTCTGATATATTGCAGGACCTGAAACCGGAAGCTTTAAACTGAAAAAGAAGTAAAAAATATTCTAGTCTAGAAAAAAATATGACATGATTGGAAGCAAGATGTGTTGGAGTTGTAAGGAAGGAGCTTATTCATGTTAGAATTTCAGTCTCATTCCTCAGGCTGAGGACGCCCCCAAAATTTTTTAAGAACTGCCCTAAAGTAAAACATTAAAAAATTGATTTCTCTTAACCACACACAGTGGAATGGACCTTGAAAGATGTAACCCACGGGGACACCTCCTGATTTGAGGTTGTTGTGGCTTAAGCTTGGAGTCAGTAAACAATGAGCAGCCGTCTCTTCTCTTATGATTATAAAAACCTTACGTTTGCATATACAAGTAAATTAATCTGTGTTCTGGGAATGAGTAGAAGAAAATGAAATCAATCACATTTATAAGCATCTCGTGACCTTTACCCATTTCTCTAGAAGAGAAATAAAATGAAGACAATTGTACTTTGGTTTCCACAGAGTTGTCTGGGTGTTTGATAGGAATCTGACTGGGAAATGATACCAACAGTGAGATAACAAGAAAATCCATTTATCACTGTGACAGGTGCTCGGTTTTATATGAGTTTAAATTACCAGTGATGGAGTAGGGTTGTCTTTCTCTCATCTCAACCTCATAACCAATGTTTAGACTCAACTAAAGTTTCCATTTCATAGTAATCAAGTTACATGGAGTCAAATTGTTATTCATGAATTTAAGGAGGTTAAGACTTGAGATTCATTAATGCAATGTTGTCAGCCACAGTGAGCAGGTCCATGGCCTAGAACGGTGTGGTAATTGGTAAATCTGAATGCTTGGTGGTTAATGGCTGTTTATTAGCCTCTAATACATTCTGTGTTATGTAGTCTTACAAGATTTGACACTAGATATTTCTACTGAGTCACAACACCCTGACAGTTCACCTTTCATGTACATCAGTGGATGTGTGCTAGAGCTTAACTGTGCTATTGAGGAAAAGAAATACAAATCACCACTTCTTATACCTGCTGCCGTGCAGTGTGATATTCCCCATTTGGACACCTGGGGACATAAGGAGCTGTCTTGAAACCGGAGGCATCATTTTTAGATAAGGCAGTGTCAGCCACCTCATTTCTATGTGTGTATTGAGTAACCCAAATTGCTTTAGGCCTAAATCAAAATTAGCCGTTTGTTCCTTTTTTAGAGAAAATATACTTTACTGTTTTTTCTAAGGAAAAATCAAATCCAATCCCCATCCCCCCCCCCCCCCCCCCCCCCCCCCCCAAATTCTTAAGATTTCTCTGGTTCTTACAGTTTTCTCCAACAAGAGCAATCTCTTCCGTTTACTTTTGAAGCACAAAATTTTACAAGGCATCCAGTCTGTAACAGAAATATCCCTTTTTACATCTCATTTTGATGGTAACATAGATTGCTAATAGGAAAGTTTGCAAGAGTATGTCATATTCACAGCATGACATTCGGCTAGGTAGGTAAAGAGGCATGTGTAAGGCGAGACAGAATTCAGCTGAGTCATCAGGTCCATCACAGGCTATCAAAGTCTTGTCAACAGTTGCCACCTCATATAAATCCTTCCATTAACACAGCTGTGTGCTTATCTGTGCTTGCATAAGCAGGTTTCTTATCATTCAGTACAGGATAACCTATCATAGCTCTGACAATGAGGTGTTGTTTTTTTCTAATTTCCAAACTAAATTCATTTATACATACTTTATAAGGACATGCTTTGTCTACCTTGCCTTTTATCTCATACTCATCCTGCAGGTTCTCTTTTCTGAGGAATTTAGAAAGAGCAGTCAATAGCTTTGAGTTTATTATATAAAAAAATATGACAAAAATCTCATTCTCTTATATGTTGTCTCTAGTTCCTTGATTGTCCTCTGTGCCTGGTTCAGTTTGAATTCATTCTCCAACATAGATGAGCAGAAAAATATACAGGGAATTGTTCTGGCTGGCCCGGGCTGGGTGCTGGGTGCCACCGCAGCCGCTCTGCCTGTCCCCTCAGCTGGGCCGGGGAGGGAAAATGCAGCGAAAGGTTCCTGGGCCGGGATTAGGGCAGGGGGTCGCTCACCAGTGACCGTCTCGGGCAAAGCAGGCTCGGCTTGGGGAAACTTACTACCAGTCAAATCAGTGGAGGGTAATAAATAAAACCGAATCTTAAAATCACCTTCCCCCACCTCTCCCTTCTTCCCGGGCTGCCGGGGGGGGGGATCAGCTTCCCCCGGTGCCCTCCATGGGCCGAGGGGACAGCCTGCCTCGCCGGGGGCTTCGCTGTGGCTGCCGGGGCATCTGCTCCAGCACATGGAGCCCCTCCTGCCTTCCCTCTGCCCTGGCCTGGGAGCTGTGGAGTTGTTTCTCTCACATATTTTGACTCCTGTCTTTGGCTGCAGGAGTGCAATTTTCTTTTTTGCCTTTTTAACTGTGTTACCCCAGAGGCGCTGCCACTGTCACTGATGTGTTTGGCCTTGGCCAGCAGCAGGTCCATCTCAGAGCCGGCTGGCACTGGCTCCATTGGATATGGGGGAAGCTTCTGGCAACTTCTCACTGAAGCCACGCCTGTAGCCTTCTACTACCAAAACCTTGCCATGAAAACCTAATACAGGAATAAAAATAAGAACTATACAGGCTTTACATAGGGTTGTTCATACTTTTTTATCTCTGTTTTTTTTTTTGTTTTTATCTTGTCTGACACAAGGCAGAGCAATATTTGCTTTTTTTCCATAGGCATTCTATAGTCATACCATGATCGACCAAAACACCCAGACTATTTTCTTTCCCTCCTAGTGCTAAATATTGACAGTGCCCAATATTTTGTGTTAGTTCTGTTATGCATGACCTTCTGCTTCCATTGTTCCAGGAACTCAACGTCACTCAGTAAATTCTGTGTTGTACCTGAATCCTTCTTCTTTACTGGCATCTTTTTACCTTTGAAATTTTAGTGCATTTCAAAAGCATTGTTTAACATGTTACTCATTATGACTAGTGTGATAGACAATATTAACCAAGATGGAGGTTTGAGGATCTCTGCTACAAAGCTCCCTTCAGCCTAATATTTTCCCTTGTGGCATTTCAGTTTCTTATGCACCTTACAGGCTTCCTGCTAATTCTGTTCCTTTTCATCTTAATAATATCTCTTGTGGTGAGATATGACAAACTTCACAGAAGTCTAACTGGGTTAGATCTATGAAAGTTAAGACTGACAGGGAGTTTCTCATGGTATAATGCTATTGAGATGTTTTTAATCAAAATTCATAGGAACATGTTAAATGAAACAACCCAGTCAGAAACTCTCTGGCTTTTATGCTTTAGACCATGTGCTGGAGTCCTCCTAGTTTCTCCAGAGGTTACAAATATGCTTTTGGGTTAAGGTTTTGGTGAAATTCACAGTACTACAAGGCTTTGAGAGAAAAGCAGCAAACCCAGGCAGCTCAATTCAAATTGCCTTTCATTTGGAACAAGGGCTGTTCAGATGCAAACTCCAGTCACAGCTCTGTGGGCGCATATCCTGAGCCAGTGCTGATTGAAGGTCTTGGAAGGAAGCTCTGTAGCATCTATCTTGTGCAAAGCTCAAAAGCCTAACTACAAGAAAATTAGTTTCCATGTATATTATAAACCGAACTGCTCCTTATGAAGGGTATGTAACAAAGGTGTTATGCATATAAATTAACATTTCAAAAACATGATCACATCTCGGAAATATGAACTGAGACTGAGCCTATGAAAAGACACTGAGATCTTATTGGGGGGGGTGGGGGGGTGGTGTTGCTCTTAAATTGTGTACCATCAAAAGAACAACAACAACAATAAAATAAACAATCCAGGCTTGATAGGTTTCATATTGTGATGCAGTGTCATGCATATTAATCACCATAATGAAACTTATCCCAAATAATTCACATACTGCATAAACAGCTTTGTAAAGTGATGCATTTAAATTGTTGGCAAGAACAAATTGTTCAAATCTGTGACAATTAGAGAAAAAAACCTGTGTCTTCGAACTATATTCTTTGGACTGATTCTCTTCCATCCAAATAATAGAATCTAAAGATGGACCCTTAAGAAAAAGTATGAAAATCCTTTTTTTCCTCGGCAAACAATGGACTTACAGAAGAGTGCTAGACCATGGCAGAAAGCTCCCACACCTGGTAGGTTAAGCCTGCCACACATGGTGGGTTGTTGAATCCTTCCAAAATTATCGCAGCAGCTTCTATTCATCCACGTACACTGGTGGTATAGACAATGAAAGTGACACAGTTGTTTTCATTATTAACTTCATTATCTCATCTGTAACATTTATTAGCAGCAAGACTGCAAGTACAGAAGGCAAGCTGTTAATGTAATCAGCATAAGACAAAACCTGAAAAATGTGAATAACATGCTATTTACATAAAAACAGCCTCTTATTAAAATCACAGCCAGGGCAAAGAGCTCAAAGGCAAATCCAGAAGTTTTTCAGTAGCAACTACAATAAATTTTACAGAATCTGGAATAGGGAAGGTATTTTCAGAAGTATTTTTGGCAGTATGTGATCTTAATTAATAAGGCTCATTAGTATTACCGTTTTCATTCATACTGCAATTGCTTCAAGTAGCCACAATCAAGAACCAGAATTCTGCTGAGGTGAACTGTTTGCCCAAGTGTAAAAATTGTGTTTGTCCCATGGAGATGATGAGCTAAATTCAGTGGGACAAATGCTTAGATGGTTTGCTGAATTGCAATTGATTTTAATCTGTGCTTCAAGTTAGTATGTACTAAATGGTCTTTCTCTTATTGGGTGGTGTTTTGTTTTGGGGTTTTTTTGTGGGTTTTTTTTTTCCACCTAAGCTTTCTTTTTGGTTATAAATGCTTCTGGAAATTATCACTTCTATATTGAATTATACACGGTACCTAGAAAAATGACATGCCATGCATGGTTGGAGGTTTAAGTGACTATTATAATATAAATACCAAGGCTGCAATGTGGATTTGTTCAGTCAAGTTATTTACGCAAAATGGATCTTTAAAGCAAGATGTCTATAGAAGTCAGGTCTTTTGCCTTTCGATCTTTAACCACTTAATTCCTCTGGATCACAAGAAAGGAACAAAAACTTTGATTTTCAAAAAAGGTTTAATAATGTGTAAAAACTTAGTCTGTCCCTCTGAAGCCTAAACTATGACAAATCTGAGACCCAAAAGCCCAACTATTGTTCTCTGCCTTGGTTGTCTAGGTCCCACAGGTCTAACTTCAGCTCCATTCCAAGGAAAGATCTGTGTTCATTTAATTGCCATAAGGCATGCTTAAGCCCAGACCTACCCTAACCCCATTCAAGTCATTGTGATGAGTCCTTGTAGTTATAGCAATGCAAAAACATACTCCATGAGTTCTGGCCACAACCAGTTAACATACTCCATGAGTTCTGCCCACAACCAGTTACTCTAAACTCCATTTCATACAAATGTTGATGCTTGCCATGCAAAAGAACCACCATGGGCCGAGATCCATGAAGGTGTTCAGAACTTGATCCTCTGTGAGATGGACCTAGATAACTCTGTTCTCTTCCTGGCTTTACTTAGAACTTGCTGCATCCTCTAGGTATTTGTGGTGTTTCTAAACCAGTGGCTTTAATCACAGTACGGCCTCCATCTCAGTCATTAAAGATGAATTCTTAAACACTGTATATGTCTGATTTTACCTATGTCATCATCAGAAGCTAAGTTAAGGTCCTTGAGGATGTGATGACAGTTTTTTTAACTGCAGTCAGGGATGGGTTAATTTTAATGAGAAATCTGAGGCACTGGAGGCCTCTGTAATTTGCTGTAGCACTTGTTCCTCAGGGGAAGTGATTCTTAACTAAAATTCAAAAAATTCATCATAAAAATATTACCATAGAACAGGATAAGACATAAAAGTCCCTCTTCAAGAAAATAAATAAAACATCGGGTTTTATCGCTCTCCTTTAATTAACATGCCAACCTTTCTATTCCTTCCTGGAACCTCCAGGGCAAATGATGTCAGGTGGTGACACGATGCAAACACCCTGGTGAAAAAAGGAAGCAGCTGGTGTGTGTTTGAAAAGGGAGTTATTTCCTAGCAATGCAGACTCCTTTGGAACTCATCTCACACCTTTTGCAAATAAATAACTTACACATGCTGACAGTATGTCACCTTTGGAGAAATTACTGTACATATAGTATGCAAATTTTATACAGTCACTGTGCATTTTGATTTCTCCCAATTTGTAAAAATGAAAAAGGTATACAAGAATATAAAGGGAAACACAAAAGACTGGGTAGCCACAGGCAGAGTAAACTTTCATTTGTAAGTGAAGTCCTCATGTGGTACAGGAAGACTCCCACACCTAACATTTTGATAACACCGTTGCAGAGGTGAGAAAGTTAAGTCTCCTTTTATCCCAAATCCACATATGTACAGCTTAAGAAATAGTTTTAATGATAAACACATGTATGACTATATCACCTGCATTATAAGAAGGGTTAGATAGCAGGATCAAAACAACTTATTTGGGCCTTAAAATCTGTAATACTTATTCTACATCTTAATGTGACAGAGACGGAACACACCAGGAATTGAGCAGAGAATGTGGGCCTTTCCGCCCACTTCCTGACTAAATGGCTGGAGTCTGTCCCCAGGCTTCTCCCCTAAGGCAAGTTCAGCAGCCTGCATTTTGTTCCTGTTAAAATCTACAGAGAACAGCAACATAGCAAATGATCCTCAATACATTATGTCAACAGAAAAGCTTTGGTGGTTATTTCTTCAGCTGGGCTTAGGCAGAGATCTGATCCAAAGGTTAATGCGATAGGATTCTTTCCCTGAAGTTCAACTCTGCCTACATCACAGGAATTATTCTAAATGGCTCTTGACTTGTTTGCCAGGTTAGTCGTTAGGTAGCTGTTGTGGTTTAACCCCAACCAGAAACTCAGTACCACACAGCCACTTGCTCTCTCCAGAGGGATGGGGAGAGTTGAAAGAGTATGTAATAGTCAAGGGTTGAGATAAGAACAGTTTAATAAATAAAATATAATAGAGGGGAAAAAACAAACCACCACCACTAATAATAAAAGCAATTTGAATAAAAAGGAGGAATAAGGGAAGAGGAATAAAATCCAAATTGAAGGAAGAAAAAAACAAAAAAGTGATGCACAGTACAGTTGCTCACCATCCACTGACCAATGCCCAGCCAGTTCTCAAGTAGTGATCGGCTGTCCCCGGCCAACTCCCTTCAGTTTATATACTGAGCATGACATCTTATGGTATGGAATATCCATTTGGCTAGTTCAGGTCAGCTGTCCTGGGTCTGCTCCCTTCCAGCCTTCTTGTTGGCAGGGTCTGAGAAGCCAAAAAGTCCTTGACTTAGTGTAAACATTGCCTAGCAACAACTACAAGCATCAGTGCGTTATGAACATTGTCCTCACACCAAATCCAAAACACAGCACTGCACCAGCTACTAAGAAGAAAATTATCCCAGCTGAAACCAGGGCAGTGGCAAACAATCCAGTATTCATGGTCAACACCTTCTGGTAAGAGCCCTCTGAAGCTTCAAAACCTGCCTAAGCAGGAGCACATGTAGACTGCAGACCCTGAGGTAGTTGTACAGTGCAGTGATAGCTACACTTGTGTAGTATTCTCACGCTGATAACAATATTTTGAGGAGAAGGACAGCTGGTGACAGAAGCCTGACTGCAGCTGAGGAGTACAGGGCATTCACCACATAAGGCTAGTCAAAGGAGATCAAAATGCTGCGTGTAATGGTCCTTCTTAGTTTTCATTCCCAGGCATTTTGCCATTGGACTGGCAGCCACAGGGCTCTGATAGCATGGGGATGCACTAACAAGTGAGGGCTGAGGCCATATAGTTCAGGCATACCACTGATAACACATCCAGGGAAAGCGGGCAGTGAAGGCAGACTGACACCAGATCTAGCTGTGGAGGCAGGTCCTACCATACATCCTACAGCAATATGTGTAGTTGAATAATAATGAGTGTGCAATATCGCTGCCCCTTATTAGCTTATGGTCTTGTTTGCTTGGGAACCATTACAAAAGGTAAAGAGGTCGTAATTAGTAGACAACAGATAATGATGACAGTGGTAAGGAAAACGTAGCTGCTTTCTGGATATTATACATGGCAAGGCACAAATTGCTGTGCAAACTAGGAGACAAGCAATAAGACAATAAAAATTTCTCCATGTGAGAACTTTTGAAGTCACTGGTGACCACAGAAAATTTCTGCCTTTACAAAAAAAAAAAAAAAAAAAAAAAAAAAATCATCCAAAGAGAAAAGGTAACAATACCTGAAAGCATAGCTAGATTAGAGGAATGACTGTATCTCTACTGGAGTATGTCTTTTGGATGTGCAACAGAGAAAACAGACCACCACACCACTTCTGTGCGGAGAAGGATCTAGCCTGAAAACATGTAGCAGAAACTGCTGATTCAAAGGGGATTTTTGCAAAAGGCCAGATATTTGCAACAGTATAACAAATTGTATGTAACAAATAATCAATGAGCTGAGGCACTGATAACAAATAAAGAACAAAAGAAAAATAGCCTACTGGGCAAATAATTGATGGTTCATGACCTAATCCAATAAAAAATGTAATAAATAAATAAAGGTCTTTGCGATGACATGCAAGTCCATTTATCCTATTACAATGGCAAACCCAGAGAATTTAATTTCATCCATTTACCATCATGGAGTGATGAGATAGCATCTCAGCAAATGGTTAATTTAAAAGACTACCTCAGAGTATGTTATTACTTGTTTTACAGAGTAAAGAAACATAGCTTAAAATGGAACTTGATACAGGATCTGTGTTTTTTTCTGATTTAATCAGAATTGTCTGTCTGCATGAAATGGTGATTTTCAGGAAAAACAACGACAGCAGCAAATAGCAAGTCATATTAGCATTCTGACTTTGATGGACTATTTAAGGAGCATATGTCCCTGGTTGCCAAGATGCTTGTTTTAAATGACCTGAAGTATTCTATGTGAATTCAACTACAGGACACACATGGCAGAAGGGTGAATACTCTTTTTTTTTTTTTTTTTTTTCTTTCCCAAAGAAAGCAGCTCTGGAACAGATTGTAAGTGACACTTGAACTTCATTCACATCCAAAGAGTTCTAGTTTGTTGAAAGATATAACATCAAACGTCATATCAGCTCCTTGCCATTCTGACACAGAGCAGATTACTGTCTGAACTGATGCAGAATTAGCAAGCCAGTTGTGCTATCAGCCTAATAAAAAACAGTTTATAACTACAACTAGCTGCAGATTTCACAGTGACAAAAAGAGTAACCACAAGAACTCAGTTCTTTGAGTACTAAATGGCGAACTGTGGATCACTCTTCTCATCCCTTCACTCCAAAAATATGTCCTGAAGCTTTTTCCTTCTTCAGATCCAGAGCAGTCATTCTTCAAGTTGTTCCTGCAATGTCAGTCATGTATAGTCCCTTCACATACTTGTATACAAAATGAGGAGTGTAGCCTACATGCAAAAGATTATTTGTGTGGAATCAAGTAGGCTATTGTATTAAGAATGGTATTTACAGGGTACATTTAACAATCTGGACATGATTACTTTGAAGATTGATCTACAAAGAGACTTTCAAATGAAACAAACCAAATGAGAAAATAGTTGTGTTCTTCTTCATCTAACTGGAAAAAAAAAATAGGCTAGATTTTGTTACAAAATTAATGGTGTATTCCATGCCAGCTGGATATATTAAATATGTCAGGTCTATAAATATGTCCATAAATAGATGAACTATCTATTCAGCCAGTCCCTGTTTCTACTACGAATGACTTTTGGCGCCAAGAAGGTATTACTAATACAGTAAGGGCAGAAAGTTCCAACACTTTTCCAGCTCTGGTGTGAAGCCTTGGAGACACTTTCCAGAGACTGAAATTTCCATAACATATGTGTGCCCTTTCACTCTGAAGAAAGGGAACATGCACAGTACAAAATTGGGTGATATCTTTTTCTGTAGTTTATAGTTGCAGGTCTGTTGCAGGTGATGACCTACAGAAACAGCCCCTCTGCCTTTGCACTTAACATTCATGGCTGTTTGAAACTTGAGCACAATGATGTTTTCTCACCATTTTGTTGATGTTAATCAGAGCAAAGAATGTTAAGAATGAAAATGTGAAAACTTCACCTTTGAAACCAAGTTAATTCCTCCCAAAAGGAAAGAAGGATGTAGAAAGTAGTATAAAATTACTTTCCCCCCTTCTCTCATTGCTATAAATGAGAAAGAAGCATCCCTGACATTGTTTTAGCACTTTTTTGCAATATAGGAATAAATCTGGAACTTCCAAGTAAGACTACTTTGACAACTGCACTAGAGACCTAAAGACACAGAGACTGAAAGCAAGAAGTCCAATAGATTCACTATACATTTACACCCAGGGATTGTAATTTAACAAATAACAATCTCAGTGGGATTCTGACAGCATCAGAAAATTGCAACATCATTGCAAATGCAACAAAGACAATCCTGGTGTAAAACAACAATAACTGAAAATAGGAGATCAATAGTTTTTTAGAAGGATGATAGAAGAGCCAATGAAATAATTTGGGCAGAATATTATAAGACACATTAAAATAGCCTTATTGATGCATGTTTAGGTGCCAATACTGTCATTTAAGGTGTACCTAAGTTTAAGCATTCTGATTCTGATCAATATGCTCTCCTTTCTGCAAAAGAGATTAAACCCTAGTGATATATGACTACTTTTTATCCATGTTCAATACAATCACTGATCCACCATTTTCAATCAGCATTTCCAAGGATGTAGTAGAGGTCCCTATTTAATCATTCGTCAGACTCAGAAAGGTCAAAGAGGACAGTCAATAAATTCTTGTCAATTAATACTCTAGAGGCTGAGCTAGAGTCATGTTTAATTTCCCACTGGGAGAACTGATTGTCCATACCTTGTCCTGAAATGACAGAGCGAAGTGTGTTGGCTCTCCAGATGTTTGTATATAAACCAAGAAATGTAGACTGTATACAGAAGATGTCTTCAGAGCACCAGGAGGTGGGCCTGGCTGCAAAACCCCATGGTTAAAATCCTTCCCAGAATGAGTAATGGATTCTGTGGACCTGGCAGCTCTTGGCTGCAATCAACAAAGTGGTCTGATCTTCAGCCTGACTCTGATCTCAGCTCCTGGACTTGCCATCATATGAGAACTAAATAAAACTATCTAGTTTTCAAAGACAAGATGTCTTGGTATTAATGAAAGAGCACTACACACTAACTGATTGCTGCTGTATTAACTTGTGCTTCTCCTCATTGCTCATCGCAGCGGTTTCTAAGGTTCTTCACTCAATACAAATCAAACACATTTGTGAACTCCTCAGGCTATTCATGCACACATAACCAAACAGAACCCTGCTGCTATCACACAGAACAGCAAGCACTCTTATAAGTTTTTCAACCCTGAAAATATCTGGTGGAACAAGCACGCCTTATATAAAATCAGAGCAGACCTATGGCTTGTGTTGTTATTTAAATATTATCAAGAATGGTATGTGCATCTGGTGTTATAGAAAACTTAAAGGTACACAAGGTCCCTGCCACAGGGAATGTATGCTGTCAGTACACGTGCTGGTGTGTGACTGTGGGTAGTAATTGTTTAGCTCAGTATCTCTTTAATGCTTTATATGGCACTCAGATGTAGAATGCACTGAGGCTTCCAGTGTTATCAGTGCTCAAGAAGTTCTGGAAAAATTCATCGAGAACTCTTCTCCTCACATTAGCATTTTACTTGCGGAATGCTTTATGTTACCAAAATCAGTGCTGGTATGAGATAGTGAATGAGTACAGCTAGGAGCTAGAATATGTTGGAGTATTTGTGTTAGCATTTCAATGTGTTCAAGTGGTCCTTTCCAGGTGTACATTTGCCTCACATTTATACTAGAATGAACAGGGTACTGGCTGAACGGTACCACACTGCTCAAGCAGTCTCCCCATCGGCCGAAGCCACATGCCAGGTTGCCACCGAGACCCATTTGTGAGGTGGCTGCACCATCACCTGCCAGGCAGAGACATGGGGTGTGCGGCAGTCTCAGCAACCTGCACCAGCCCCTTTGCTGGCACAGACACAATGCAGATGTGCCATTTGAGAGCCGTAATGGATTGTATCCCATCACACACACACACAATTTTTTATTTTTTTTTTTTTTTTGCACTGCACTGGTTGATAATATAGACAGACCTGGGAATCCTACCTTTCATGTACTACTGATTGATGCAGTAATCACAGGCAAGGCTTATGCTCAGATGTCAGTGGATAATACACCTTAACACATGTGACCCTTAAATAAGCAGCCTCAGTTTAACTGCTGCTTATCTCTGAGATTTCCCAGTAGCATCTTTATACCATAAGCAAGGTGTTATCAGCACTTGCTAGAGACCATACCAATGTGTCACACGTTTGCAAGGATCACAGGGGCCTGGAAAGAGTCTGAAGTAAAGATGGCAGTGCCATCATTTCTGTTTCATCTAGACACCACTGTGCTTTTGCGTTCCCTTTCCCTTAACATGCAGCACACAATTGGTTGCGGAATATTTTTGGAAGTGACACAGTGTGACTTAACGCAAGAAAAACTGAAGGAGGCTTCTTGCAAAGGTCTATCTTACCCAGCAGTCCTGTTTGGGTTGTAGCTGGTGGTAGTTACTGGCAGGTAGATATAATTGCACAATAAGTTCACTCTGCAGAACAAATAATAATGCTGAAAACTTAACAACAATGCACCTCTGCTCCAAGGACTGGAAAAAAAAGAAGAGGCAGGTTTGTTTCAGAATACATCTATGAAGAGTCAAATATTTCAAGGTCAGTCACAGCAGTGTTGTTCCTAAGAAAATGGATTTAAAAATTCAATTCTAAAATTAGAATGTATTTTATACTGAATTTGGCTTCCAGTAGAGTTGAAAGGATCATCCTGCAAGGTCATCATTTCTGTTTCCCATGCTTGGAGGCAATAAAGGAGATAACTATGGCATTCTGAAATCCTCATGTTATTACTTTGCTTAAGTCACACATTTTATTTTCATTTGGTTGCTTGGTCTGTGATAGATCCCAACTTCTCTTACGTACAAATGCTCTCCTAAGGATTTTTTTAGTGATTTAGCGACAGATCTCAGAAGACTACGAGTTGGATAGAATTTATTATACTTAGCACAAACAGCAATTTTGGCAGTATCTGTCAAAGAGTACAAGTGATAGCTTATTATGAAAAAATATGTAGAGTGAAGGAAGTATGAAGTTTCAGTGCACTGCTTTTCAAGGGAAATGACCTGCCTGACCATATTTTGGCTCATTTTTCTATGGTGGTTCTCAGCTGTTGAGTTGCCAGGTTTAGATAATCTGATGTGAGCGCATGTCACTACTGGGTTGGATTCCTAGGAGGTGTAAATCAGGTTTCAGCCTCTGAAATGTCACATCAGGAATCAGAATATTCTTTTTTAGAGACCCAACTCCCATAAACTATGCTCAGGTGTTTTTACTTAAATAAAACAATTTAATTAAAAATACATTTCTTATTTCTTTGTAATTATAAAGCAAAAATGAACATGACCAGAAAATGGGGACACACACACACACACAGAAGGGGCAAGCTGTACAATAAAAGAAGATTGACATGAAAGAATTCTAGATGAAATCTGATAGTTTATATGTTAATAAAGACAAACCAGGATGTAAATAGCAATTCAGATTAACTATTTTAAAAGACTGAGGTTTCAGCTGATCATTTCTTCTAGCACCCTCCATAGCACAGGCTAAATATCTTTGGCTAGTTTACTTTTTGTTTTTAATTTGTGCTTTGGAGGATCTGTGACAACTATTATCTGATTTCTACATCAAGACTATGATTCTGATTTGACCTGGTTTTCAACAGCTTCCAGCCTTTGATTTCCAGGGGTGGAGAATTCAACATGTCTCTAGATAAGTTACTCCAACAATTAAACTACCTTGCATCTGAAAGGAGCATCCTGCCCTTGGTATGAAATAGTCTTCAACTTCCATCAAGTAGTTTTCTGATGCAAAACATCATTGTACTTTCAGAAACCTTTCTGCTTTGTCAGTATTTGTTGACCTTATCCAAATCATATCCTAATCCCTTCCAAGCCTATAACCCCAAAACAGCTACACTATCCTGATTCTTCTGCTCATATCAGGTCTGCTGTACACAGGAACATTTTTGAAGGTCAATTTTGAACCTTGCCAGGGTTACTGGAACTTCCCGCACCCCAAAAGTCCTGTCCTTCCTCAACAAAAATGAAGAATGCACCAAAACCTTTTTAGTCAGCTAGACCCTGTCAGACTTTGAAACTACAAACACATTGGTTTTATATCAGATCACACCCACATGGAAAGTTTGTTTCCTAGCAGTCAGTATTACATTTCTGAACCAGTGCTTGGTGATATGTATACTGCCCTCCAAAGAGTTACAACATTCATAAACTGAAATGGAAAAATAGCTGCATCTTCATCTTTTTCCCTTTGGTATTCCTTTTTCATTTTTTTAAAATGAAAAATACTTGCTCACATTCATGTTATGTTTAGTAAGTTCCTTGACCCCTGCACTGAATTAAGACCTAGTAGTGATCTGTAAATATAACCATATTTCCAATCATAGTTTCTGAGACTTCACTCAGCAGTGAGACAGTACTGGGGAATCTGAGACCAGAGCCCTTATTTTCAAGGTGGCATCACATGATAATCTCAGCTGAGAACCTGTGAGTACTCTGGGAATTATCTTCTATCAGGAAAAAGAAAAATTCCCAACAAAAAGAAGTGTAAGATATGAATTTTTCTCCATCCTTAGATTTAAATATTGTCACCAAATATACACATGAAAAAGGAAACAACAAAAAGAAAAAAAGAAAACAGAAAAAAAAAAAGTCCCAACAATAAGAATGCTTGATTTGAAATTCAGTATTTACTGTCGTGATGGTCTTGTTCATTACCCTGGATTAATTAACCTTCTTAGAGAAGTACTAGAGAATATGCTTGAAGTTTCATTGTCTGCCTTTATGCTCAACTTTGAATTTTTGTCAAAACGTAAGATGAAACGATTTCCTGAAACAGGAAGCATTTAAATACACGCTTAACTGACTTGTCAGTTATGGTATAATTTCAGGTCAAAAAGGATCCTAACTTTACCTAACTTACTATTGGCTTTGAATTTCTGCTTTGGAGGATCTGAGACAACTATTGTTTGCATAAAGCATTAAAAACTTGAATTCAGAACAAATCATATGTGTGATAGATTTAAAATATCTAGCAATATCTAAGATACTGAAGAAAAATATTAATTTTGCTATCTTGTTACTGTGATAATTTAAGGCATTCAACACAGCCTGGTTTTATTAGGAAACATTAGATACCGTAATACTTTTTGAGTTTGCATAATGCAAGAGTGTGGGACAAATATTCATGTTGGCTGATAATAGCTTCAAGAGCATATTTTTTCCCTTTTTCTTTAATTTTTTCCCCTCTCCTTTCCTTAAAGAGGATTAATCTTACTTTTTCTGGTGCTTAGTAGCCAAAGACAATAATGTGTATGAAATTAAATGGGAATTACTTTAGAATTTTAAAAGAAAAATTGTTTTAGGAGTAAAGTTGTAAAAATAAGGTCAACTGTCTGCACTGAACAGCAATACAACCAAATCCAAAAATGACAAGCTAGTAAGTTCAGCAAGACAAGGATCACAAAATTGCTTTTATAAAATCAGTATTTTTCCAAATTTGCAGTGTGAATACTTAATAAAAAGGAGATCTGGGATTTGTGCCCGGATTAAAAACAAAAAATGGAAAATGGGTAAAGGTTACTTTGAGTTAATGAGGATTCAAATCACCTGCAACACACAGGCAGTCATGGAACTGAGTATAGAAGATGAACACAAGCATAATAAGTGAAAAATATTTAAAATTCAGGGGTCTTGGTAGGTGGTAGATAATTAATGCTCAAAAGAACACTATGTTTCAAGCCATTAGATATAACTAGTTTCATTTTGAGGCAAAGAGAAGTAACACAGAAGGATTGGCTCTACTGAACTCTCCTCTGACAGATGCTTGTCTAACATTTTTGGGTCCTGCGTGTCCCTTGGCAATCCCTCACTGCTTCCTGCTTCTCACTTCTATAAAGCTTTTCTGAGTGTCTAACCTGCATGTACCTTGACTCAGTCTAAGTTAATGGCTTCCCAACCTATCCTCAGAAATCTGTTTATTCTCTTTGCCTTGTCAGTGACCTTTTTCATATTTGAGCAACACCACAGCAACTTCCTATGCTTTTTCTTTCTCTGATTTCTTTCATCTTTCCTCATTTTAGAGCTTTGGACATTCTTGTCCTCTTCTGGACACTGCTCACTGCACATCTTGTTATGGCTTGGTTAAGGAAAAAAAGTGTTATCCCTATCATTGTTTTACTGAGACATTAAATGTTTTGCTTTTAAAAGTTTTGAGGTAGGAACAAGGGAAACTGGAACGTGAAGGAGATCTGAGCACTTTTGGAGAGTAATGCATGTTTTAGAACTTTCCTAAGCAAGTTTAAGTTTTACAAAGAATTTGCCATTCCCCCTTCAATACTCATTTCAGATGATACAACATCCACTGAATTTATTAAGTTCTTTTAATTGATTTTGTGGGGCTTTCAGAATACTTCCTCCACCCACTCACCCAGTAGGCAGCTGATGGTTGTTGTGAGTGATTAGGGAAGAAGTACTAATGAAACTTTTCTATTTCTAGAGTTCTTTCATTCTAAGTGAAGGTATTAGTCATCTTTGTGCTTTCAAAAGATGAAGACTTTTTGAAATATATTGGCCATTTATACAAACCCTTCTTCCCATTGTAATCACCTCAAACTGCACTATTTATCACATCTACATTATCCTTTTATGTATTACATTCACTGCAAAACTGTAAGAAAACTCTTTGACCTAAATATAAATACAGAGTAACATATCTTTCTGAATAACATAGTGATATGGAGCACACATAACCAAAACTGGTTTGTATCTGGCTGTGCATGATAACTACAGATCAGGTAGAGAGTGTGAAAAGAGGAAAACCAAAAGCTCCAAATGTTACAGCATCATTTTTCAGGGAGAAAACTTCCAGAGGCATTTTTCCTTGTAGGCATGACTAGAAATGTCCTAACTTTCCTTAGGAAATATTTTAACACTCCAACTTCTAATGACATTTGTGTCGGTTTTTCTACTTGCTTCTGTAGGATCTGGATTTTCATTTCACCGTTAATCCCCATGAACACATCCAGCATACATCCTACATATCAGGTAAGCCCTTTAGCTCTTATAAATGCAACTCTAATCCAAATTTTGGGCCTGACAAGGGGCTCATAGAAGTCACAGTAAAAGTAATTACTGGGAGATCCAATTCTTTGTTTGTGAAGGGAGTGTCAGACAGCTGGTAATCTGTGTTTGACTTGTCTTGATGGGAGAAAATGCAACCTCAAATAGCAGCTGGAATGAGATCCTGTTGCTCATATATTCTGCCACTAGACACTCAGCTTTCTAGCCACAGATGATAACAACGTGTTAAAAGCAAGTCCTTCTTATGTCACCTCAAGCATAATTTTTATTTGATTTTTTTTTAAAGTCACAGCTAGTGATTCCCATGACACTGTTTGTAAAAGGAATAATTGATTTTGGTCATCTTTATGTTGTAAACCATGCCAGTATAATAACCAACAAGCCAACAAAATATCATCTTTTGTACAGGGAAGCCTCTTACCTCTTTGCTACCCACTGAGACAGCAGCTGAACAGGGATCAAAAATACACATATAGACTGGGTATTGCAGTTACTACGGGAACAAAAAAAATGTACAGATGAAGGGTAGATAATGTGATGGTCAAGTGTGAACAGGAGAGATGTTTTCTGAACTGAAACAAATTATTTAAAAATAATAAAAAGTAACATTCCTTTTATTTCTGTAATTTGTAACCAAGAAGGATCAATTATTCAACTTTTAAAATGTTCAAGTTCAAGATAATATACAGGTCTGGCACAGTGCTTTCCAAACCATGGACTTAAAAGTTTTTAAGTTTTGGTATTTGCAGTATTTGCAAAGAGGGAAAAAACAACACACTACATTTGGGAAGCTAGGGAAACTGAGATATGCGGTAACAGTGTTTGGCATGAGGTCATTGGGGTGTTCTTACACTTTGCTTTACTGTATTTTATTCTGCTGCCCCCCCAGGTGCATTTGTTCTTCTACACAGGAATATACTTTTCAGCTGAATTATAGTAGTGTGGAAAAATGATCACCTTTGCTCACAAACAAGCAAACTCAGAAATCTATAATCTTTTTTGTTGGAAAGCTAGTGAGATGGAGAATTACGAAATCAAGACCAAAAATCAGAATAAAAAAACCTAACACCTTTTTGTTCAATATTTCCTCTGCCTAAACACTAGTTCTGCAGATGGGTGGATAGTAAACCAAGATAGATAAAAAGAACCATTTTTTCCAAAACATAATGCAGTCAAAATAATAGAGGGCAGGATAATAGTCACAAAGAAACCTAAGTTCTCTTATAGCATTTTTGCTCTCTAAAGCAAAACAAGTTAACAAACAAGGCATCATTCTTTTCATTTTTCAGTCAAAAATCAGCTGCATGAAAAAGAATTAAAAAACAACTGCGTACCAAGAAACATACATACTTGCAATCCCAGCTATACTGCCTTGGTAACTATAGAAAACTATGAGACTACTGTATTACCAAAGAAAAAGCGTGAGTTGCACGGGGATAAGTTCAACACTAAGTGCACGAGGGGTGGGAATGGATAACGGAGAGCTTTAAATAAAAGCTATGATGGGACAGATTTGCTGCTGTGGAGGTGTCTCTGGTTCCTTTGTTAAATGCTGACTGCAGTCAAATGTGAGAATAGTCTGGATAAGAGGGCGCTTGGTCAGGCACAGACATCTCACTGGATAAATACGTGAAGGCTGTGGCGGGTTTTGGAAGGGGCACAAAATATTGTGTGGTTCATAGGAAGAGGCAGGACTGATAAAACATGCTACTGACTGGCCTAGTGGATTTACAGTTTGCATGGGCTGGCATACTGCTCTTTTAGTGTAATCTATTTCAAGTAGAAAAAAGTCTAGTATATTTGTTTATGTATACTCATACCGTACTAAGTAATTCAAATTGCACATTATCATTGGAGCCCCACATTAGTTATTATGTTACTGTGGCAGAGATGGTAGCATAGAATAAGCAACAGCATTTTTTTGTGCATATCACTGTAATGATTATACTGATTGGATATAACAGCCCACAAATCTGAAGTCCAAGAACATCAAATTATCCAGCTCTGCTTTCTTTAATGCAAATCTGGACTAGAGTGACTCAGCTGTTAGGCTTTAAAGGGTACCACAGACTTGCAGAGCTCAGGTTCTTCTGAGGTCTCTTAAAATTTACTCCAAGTGTCAGATTTAAAACTGCTATACCATAAAGCCTTAGCCTTTAAGTTAGAAAGTTTAAAAAGTAAAAGGTTTAGAGAGACTGTAAGGGCTTTTTTTTTTTTTTTTTTTTTTAGGTAAATCAATACTCTGAATTCGACCTCTTCTAGAGAGATATAAATGCAATGGATTAGCTAAAGGTGTTTCTTTTTGACAAGTCTTCAGTTTAAAAAGTCACAAAGTTCAAAACACTTTTATTAATGACAAATAACATTTTGTTTTAAATCCTCAATTTATATGAATAAGATTATTTTTTTTTCTATACTTTAAGAAAGACTTACAATTCTGCACTCTGTGCACCTCTATGATATTCTTTTATCGGTAATCAGCTTTTTATCTCCTGGGTAAATATATTTTTAACTACTTCTGTCAGTTCTCAAAAATAACTTTTACTAAGAATATAGAGATCTGAAAATATTGACATCTAAACACGTTCTGTGAAAAAGCTACTCTGTCCACAGAGACTTTTGGTCAGAAAAATGTTTAATCATAGCTTTTTGATCAGTAATTTTACTCTAGTATTTCACTCACAGATCTATGAATGAAACACTAAAGTATCACAGTTTCTTTATCTGCTATTTCTAACATATCTTTGAGTCTCATACAATTAAAAGACTTTTAATGGAAAAACTCTGCTCATCTGTAATTTGGACACCTTGAAGAAAGCAAAAACCAACCAGCAAGCTCAGTTTTCTCTTGTTTATGAAAAGCCGTATTTCCCACCATGTAGAAACTCTCCAAACATTTTGAGATGAGAAATTTTGCAGCAAAAAGTAGCAGTAATTTGGGACGCAAATGGCTTAGAAAATTCAGTTAATGCGGGAATATAGCCTTTTGCTCTTTTCCCCTTCCAACACTCTCCTTTCTGAAGGTTCCTACTGTAAAATGAGTCATCTGAAAGTCATTGCAAATGATTGAAGATTTTCATGAACACGGAATAGTTTCCACTGACTAGGAATGGCCAGCCAAGACTTATAAGGTTTGTCAGAAGTTTAGATGAGAATTAAAAAAAGCTGGTTGACTACTTGGCTAGGTTCCTGCCCTTCATTCAGCTGCCTTCCTGTACTAACTTTCCTCCTAGGGTGCAAGCTTCATTGCCTCTCCAAAGAGCAGTTTGCTGGACCCAGCCAACATTTTCTAGGGTAGGGTAGGCCTACAGCTGAAGAGGTCAAAAGATCTAACTGACGTGCTGGCAGGGAGCAAGGTGGAAACAAATCTCATTTTTGTCTTTAAGAGTAGAATTTTTCTTGGGACTCCTCTATGAAAAATACATAGTTTTTAAAATGTTACTTAAACTTCAGGGTTTTTTTCCTCTGTTCTCACTGCCAAAAAATATAAGATTTCTGATGCATTTTTATTTCTCAGCTCTTCTAGAACTCTCTCTATGGAAATTACTTTGAACTTTGCTTATGTGAGAGGAACAGCTGAATAGTTATCACTATCTGGGTCTAACTGTATTTGGAAAATGTTTCAGATATATGGTACTTATGTCCATAGGACATATGTCCCAAACAAATAACAGTAGATATCTTAGGTATTATACTTTTATATTGACTTTTTCTTATAATTTTATTTATTTTGCTTAAAACAAATGCATGCAAACATACACCATTCCAATTGTAAAAATATCTCTTGTCACCTACCAGTACCATCCTATTTACCATCAGGGCACCATGCAGTGGTTACACAGCTACCCAGCATGGGGAATAGGGCAGAATCCAGCCTTTCTGTAACAAATGAATCCCAAGAAGGCAGAAGAACCACAGTTTCACATAAAACTGTTTCATGTGGAAAACAGAGAGGAGAGTGGATCAAGCCTTAAAGCTAATGGAAGTTATATATTCTTCCAACACGTAGAGTCCTCCTTCTACCCAGGGTATTTTCATTTTTATCAGTGATGTCTCATCCCTGAAATGAGTTTCAGAATAGTGTTTGAGTTCGGTATTATTTCTGTTTGTTCACACTTGTAATAGTCTTAAGAAGTCTATCGAGGATTGATAAATGAAGCTTCCAGTTTAGAGTTGAAATTTCCATACATATTAAACATTCTTTCCTGCCTTTTAGTAGCTAAATACAGAAGTCAAGATATGTGACTTTTTATTACTCTATACAGCCTAAATTTTCTATGTTTATTTATATCCTGTAGTCCTGGACAAGACAGATATAACCTGAACCTCACAAGCTTTTCTGATCCAGTTGTATGAGCTTATAAATCATAAAGCTTATTGAAGACTGACTGCTTGTCAAGGGCAGTGACTTAGAAACAAAGACAGAAGAAAACCAAACCAAAATGAAATGTAGAGAAAAAGTTTTGAAGTCTAAAATTATGTACCTTTTTGTTACATTGTTAAAATAAAGATAGAGATGGGTTCAACAGAGAAAAGATGAAAACTGAAACAGGGTTTCCAGTAACTGAAATCAGAAGTCATAGTACAACAAGTATGCATTTTTTGCTGCAGCCTAATTTGTCAAATTACCACACATAAGTACCAGGAAAACACTGACTAATTTTTAAGGTCCCTTTAGGTTAAACACAATCGTTTAACAAAAGCAGTATATATGAAAAAAACCCACATTCTTTCCAATAAAAACAAAGAAATAATCACATGCAACTGAAATTATAATGGTTAATTAATATTAATTATTTCTTTCTTGAATGAATGCTAATTTTTTGAAAATAAAGTGTTACATTTCTATTATTCAATGGGATTACTATTTTCCAAAGTGACCAGTGTACCATTTGTAGCTTTCATTACTCATACTTCAAAATATTTGCTATTTTAAGCCCGACAGTATAGAAACAGTTGAGACTTCTGCCTTTATTTTGCTTTTCTTGCTTTTTCACTGCTTTTAAGTAGATTTTATTCCTTGTAATTCTGGAGAAAAGACAGAAAATCTGACTTAAGTGCAAATTGAATACTTTGGAATGATAAAAAAATCCATAAAAATCAAAATAGGTATTTATTGCTATTAAAAGAACTTGCACATTTCTCTGATTTCTCTTGGGATCTGAGAACTTCTGCAGTATTTTGCAGTGGACTCTACAGTTCATCCTTAATAAAATTATTTACTTTAAGAAGCATAAATATATGTAGTAGCACACAGCTGAAATGTAGTATAATAAAATATCAATGTCTTGAATAATATTTAACTTAGCTAGGTTTTTAGTCAGTGGAATAGTTGCAGCACCCAGGGGATGGGAAAGACATGTCATTTCCATATGACCGCACTAAATAAAGCTCCCTGTTTGCATAGCAGGGAGTTTGAGAGCTTTCTGCCAGCGGTAGGAGGGTATTCTAGTTGCAGATATAAACCAATGCATTCAAATTGCTCACCAAGCCCATCCTGGAGGGCCAGGAGAAGCTGCCAACCCATTGCTGTCATGACTCACTCAAGCAGTCTTCCTATCTGGGAGGCACTCAGCACAAACCATACGTCAAGCTTCAGCCTTGACCTTTTGTCGCAAGTGGTTTTGCAGGGGTCTTGTCCACACTGTTCATGGAAAGAAGCTGCAGGGGCTGGCCTTCCACCAGGGGTTCTGTGGGTGGTGGGAAGAGACCACTGTCCGCTGCCGAGAGCAGGGAAAAAAAAAAAAATCTCCTCTCTGGACCTCAGGGTAAAGATTAGTCCTGGGTCAGGCAGGGGCCATCATAAGCAACACCTAAACCAGAGGTGCTGGCCGCCTTTTTTGTCTGACTGCCTAGCTGGTGAGAAATGGAGACATGTTGATATCTCACTCTCTTCAGTCTTCCGAAAGTGAGTATTTTCACTTGGAAACCTCCTACGTAACCAATTGCTTTCTCTTCTTTAATGTTTGCTTCTTAAACTGCAGAATTTTTATGCTTTTTAAATGTTATTTACTAGCGTACAGATGAAACAACCTAATGCATAAAAGCCTACAGATTATTGAGACTTCAAAGCAGGATTAGAGTGCACTTGAGTGATACACTGATACACACTACTCTTTGATACCTGTCAGATATATAAAGATTACTAAGGATCTTCCCACCCACTCCCCTTAACAGGTCCTTAAGAACCTGGATTTATTGTGACAAGCTTCTATCACCTTTTCTTTTAATGCTCTGAGATTCAACTCTTCTAGTTCTTCTTTACAAAACCTTAATCGTTTAGCCCTTGGAGTCACTGAGCTCATTGCACACTGCCAAAGACAGGTAAGACGGGAAAGTTTTTCTTCACATTACTCTGAAATACCGGATGGCAACATATTCTTTTAAAACCCATGCTTAATGTAATCACAAATTTACGCAGAATCACTTGAAACTAATTTAAGTAAGAGATGTCACAAGCTGAAATGTCATTTGTCACGAGTTAATGCTGTGCTATTTCTGGAGAAAACGAATTTAGTAAATAGCCTGATTTTTAAAAAAAAAATGTCAGCACATAAATAAATGAAGTCAAAGAAATCAATTGTATGTTTTTTATATGGGCAGTGAGATTTCCCTAGGGCAAGAAGAAAAAGTATCAGCCATGTGGACAGCAAAAAAGGGGCAGAGATATTCTGGTTGCCAGGCCTGTTTCCAAGTTGGCTCCCAGGGCAAGAGTCAGCAGAGAAGCATCCTAACAACTTCAAGTCACAAATCACACTCTGTTTGGTGAAAGCCAACACAAAATACCCACTATTTTCAGCCTTTTCAAAGAGAACTTTCTCTGAGCAAAGAGAGAGTAAGAGACATCGGAACAGCATAATTTGTTCTCTAGATCTGCTCTTTTTTTCAGAACAAATCTACACTTCAGATATCTGCAGAACTGGCCAGCAAATCTGATGGGAACCATATTAGCAACATCCCAAGTGGAAAGCACCAACAAGGGAGTTCCAGAGCTGCTTTTCCTCACAGCTAAGTAAATCAAAATGATTTTTTTCTCAGGGAGATGGACTAAACCTGAGAATCAGATTGTTTGAGGATGAATAGTCTTTTGAATCTTTTTGCTTCTATATGACTTTTTGGAATGTGGTGGTTTTTTTTTTTGGTTTGTTTTTTTTTTTTTTAATGAGACCCGCTTCCACTGAAATGTTTTTCCTCCTAAGGTTTCAGTAAAGAAAAACTATACCAAAAAATTCAGGGAAATGTCAACAAGAAAAAAATTCTCATTGCCCTCTACTCCTCTCATGGGAAATAAAAAGTCATCTAGTTTTAACTGCAAGTTGGAATTCTTTTATTCCTGTTCTGAAGAACCCAAGAAGCTTGTGTGGCTGCAGTGAAAATTAGAATCAAAGGGACTGATCAAGTTCTTAGACTAGCAAGCAGCAAGAATTCACCAATTCCAGCTGGTACAAAATGGCAAAGTTCTTATGATAGCAATGGAGTTGGCAGGTTTAAGTTATTTCTACAAAAGTTGCTATGTGCATCTGCAGTGTGAAGATATCTGCCCACATCACTTCCCACAGAACAGTGTTCAGTGAATTCCCAAGAGTGTCTGATCAAATTTACCTTTTATTTTTGCTCATCTTTAGGGAGGGTAGAGGTCTTCAAACATGTTCATTATCTAGAATTCTACATTGATTTCTTTGCTTCAAATATTAAGCTTATGGATTTCTATGAGCTATTTGAGCTATCATTTCGTTCAAAGGGTCAAAGGAATTGGATGACACTGTTTTCACAGTCTCTTTGATGGGGTGCTAGCTTAAAATCCTGTTTCCATCACTACACGCATGGCTATGAAATTCTCTTTCTGTGATTGTTCATGCTAATGAAACTTGATTGGTGTGATGTTAATAGCAGCTGAAGTTTCTGTTGATTGTAGCAGGCTGCTGCATCATTTCAGTCCTTAAGCACTTAATACACATTTTGTCTGTAGAGGAAAAAGATACATGGTCCCTTTCCTAAACGTTTTAGAATCGTGGAATCATATTTTGTCCTATGCTGAGTTTATGTCATGCAGAGCCGTAGGTATATATGATTATATATAGTAATTAGTATAGAGATGGTAAGATTTTGACTCAAATAATGAATGTGTATAGATTTTATTTTTCCTTATAGCTTTGTTCTAGCTGTGCTAATCAATAAGTTCCCGAGTATCCAGTGATCGTAAGAAAAAAGACAACAATTCTCAGAGCACAGTGACAGGGCTGCTTTTAATTACTTCCCTTAAGCAAATATGCAGCTCTGTCTTGGAACAGAGGGAGATGTTACAACCCTCCTTAAAACCCCATTGGATGAACTGTGATTTTGTTGCTGCTTTTGCTGTGCAAAGATGAAAGAAAGCCAGAGAATGACTGGAAGGGAGCTGGTGGCCAGCTTCCTTTGCTGGAAAAGTTACCAAGGACTGTTAAACCAGCTGAATATTGGCTAGAGTGTTGATCTTCAGGGGAGGCCAAAACTACACTGTTGTGTATAAACAATAAAAAAATAAATTAAAAAAAAAAAACACCAAATTTGCTGTCATAGGAGACTGGAGGCAGAACCCAACAGCAGCTTCAAAACAGATAAGATAAATTGTGGTCAACAGGTCCCCCCAGATACTGACGGGAGTAGGCAAGGATGTGTCTTCTCACATTGCTAATCTGCTAACTGCAAATGCAGGGGAAACAGGAGGAGAATGCCTGCAGACAGCGCTTAGGCTAACACAGTCTCCCTGACCCTTTGGTGACAGTCCCAGGCACAACAGATCTTTGGTCCAACCCAGCAGGTCACTTCTGACGCTATTAAAAAGTCTAGGATGTTTCCCACTTCCTCAGCAAAAAATGGATCTTCTATTGAGAAGTTTCTTAGCCTGAAACACGCTTGTCAGCTGGACATACTGATTTATTTATGTATTGTGCAGGCTGCGAGTACCAGAGGCAAGCCTGAGCATGGATGTATAGCATGTTAGCTGGCTGTGACCCTGCTCAGCACACAGTGAGAAACACAGTGAGCTGCTTTGCATTTACTGACGGGAACAGTGAGCGCTCAGGCAGTGACCACAGGATTACTTGCTGTACATTCACACACCTGTTTACCTCAGATTAACCAGTTCGTGCAGCTACATCCTCGGGCTGCAGCACTGAATATGAAATCTATCTTCTTTTTTTCTTTTGCCTTGCAAAATGCCCCACCAACGTGTTCTTGCCTAGGGTGTCTACCTATAGCATAATTGATTCCTACCTGTCCTGTAAATTACTCATGCATGTTTATGCCATTAACAAATTTTAGAAATTATGTAAAAGATGCTGATGTTCTTTCCTTTGGATAGAGGCTGGGTGAGATCTCCCAGCTTCTGGCCTCCTGGTGGAGGCAGGGAAGAGACAGGTACAATTCCCTGCCCCAAAACAGTGTGCCCCATGGGACAGGCAGGATCTATTTCTAAGTGTAATAACCTATGCTAGGAACCATAACATGTCCTGGTGAGACACAAGGTAATCTGACCATCAGGTAAATTATGGTCACATCATCTTACCCATCACATGAATCTGACCACCAGGAACTGAATGTAATATGCTCCAAATTTAGCAACTACAGAGACATTGATTTGAGACCTCTCTTGATATTGGCACATTGCTCAAGCCCTGCACAGAGCTGCCTGTGTGTCCTACTCTTATGACCATTTACACGCAAAGAAGGACATGTCAGTGAACCATGGCTGGTGACCACAGTACTCAGGTTAGTCATAACAGGATTTATATTCCAAGCTGCCTTGGCATCCAAATACCTCAAAAGACAAGAGAAAAACTTTTTAACTGTGAAGGTGAACTAGGACTAGAACAGGTTGCCAAGAGAGGTTGTGGAGTCTCTATCCCTGGAGATATCTAAAACCAACTGGACATGGCTGTGGACAACCTGCTCTAGTTATTCTTCCTTTGAGGAGGGGATTTGGACGAGATGATTTCCAGAGGTGCCTTCCAACCTCAGCAATGCCATGATTCCATAAAAAGATATTAATGTCATTCCAGAGATATAGGATATGCTGAGTGACATCCAGCTGCTCCTTTAAAGAGGTTCTGGTACCCTGCAGGTCCTGTATCCCCTAAGCTCACTGCACGCAGGCACTTGGGTATGCTAAGGCAGTCCAAATGGCAGCACACCCCTGTGTGCTAAGGGCTCAGTCTCACACTTCGCCCCAGCCTCCCCCTGTTAGTTCTGAAAGCAGTTTTCAAACAAAGACCACAGGCATATGAAAGAGTTCTGAGTTTAAGTCCTTGGGAAAGGAGGTGAGGGTTATGGAGGCAGCACAGACTGCCTCTCTGAGCTCCATACCTCTTCTCAAATAGATTTGGGAAATCTAATTACCGATACTACCAATAGCAGACTGACTCCTGATTAGTTTTTGGGTTTGTTCCCTCAGCATCTGAAAATTAAAGAAACATTCATTTAATGAATAAACCAGGGATTAGCCTGGAAAAAAAATATGTTGTGCACTAATTTCAGCAAACATTTAAATAAGTTTCTTAAGATATACTCATAAACCTCTAGAAGTCACATTACCCAATTCTTACAAATGCATGTACGGGCTTAAACTTTTACTCAAAAATTCAATTGTGAGTATTTCGGATTTGATGTAGAGAGCAATTATTTTTTAAAAAAGCTCTGCTGCCGAGTCCTGATTGCTTACCATTCAAACAGGAGAAACAAAGCCTTGAAGTTAAAGAATCTAATGCAAACAGCTTGAAATTTGAATCTCAGTGCTCAGTAAACATCATCCCTGAAGAAGCTATATACAGCCAGCGAATCATCCTTCCTTTTCCATTTTCCCCTCAAACTTCATGCTTCAATGTCCCTAATTATTCTCATACTGAATAACTTTGAGAAAACGGCGATCTGTTCACCAGCAGTCCACGAATAGAAGGGGAAAAAAACCTCTCATTTTCAAAAAAAAAAAAAAAAAAAAAGTTATACATTGTACCCAGCCCTGCAAGATAGCTAATACTAAATGTGGCAGATAGAATTCGAGCCGCTATGGAACAAAAAGGAAATAGGGGGAAAACTATATTTAACCATATTTATATTCACAGCCTTCTACATAGTGGGAGAAATAAGCACTTAAAATCAAGAGAGTAGGCACAGATATCATGGTCTCTTGTAAACTTACTCCAGGTAGGATAAATAGTAGGCACTGAACACAGCTTAAGTAGGCATAATTTTAGTGCTGCAGACAAAGAACTACAGTCTAATCTTAGGCACACTTCTCTAAACCCTGGCCATACCGCTGTGCTGGGGTGCAGGTGGCCAATGTATTTGCAACAACTTTCTGTTGGGAAAATGTTCGTACACTTCACATGCAGTTCCCACACTTCTCCATTAGCCTATGAATAAGTACAAATGACTGTAAGTCTCCCATAAATTTACAATATCTCAAATTTTCTAGATTATCTGCCATTGGGTATGTGTGGGATTGTATTAATATTTTAAATCACACAGGAAAGCATAAAGCAGACTTATACATACCTCCTTCAAAAATGGAGGAATTCTGGTATAGCGGGATCATTCTTGCCAGACGTAGCAGCGTCTACATTTTTCCAGTATCCAGCTGCTCTTGTATGAAAGGATTTTGGAGTTTAAAAATAGCAAGATAGTTCCCATTACATTCCCATTCTTTTTGCCCAGCAGCTGTTTGGCTGGAAAGCATCACCAGTACACAAGGAAAAAAGAATAAGGGAGCAGCTTCAATACCTCATAACAAAGCCTTGTAACTGGTCTCTGGTGGTGACCAATAGGAGATGCCTAGTGAAGAATATAAAACTAGAGCAAACACATTTCTTAACCTCCAGCCATGTTCAGTTCAGGGATTTTTCTGGAGACAGTTTTGAACCTGACTCTGAAAGAAAACCTAACTCTAGAAACCAGTAGAAATTATGCCTAGAATGAAAAGTAACAAAACTAATGCGCTTCAAACCTTTTTAATATATACCCTGACAATCAGATGTAGCCTGTTACAGTGAGGCCAATAAATGAGTGGTCTAGTTTCCATGATCCCCACTGGAAAACCCAGTGGAACCCAAAGGAAAACCCTAGCGTGCAACAGCTCTAGAAAAAAAAAGTAAACGAACAAACCAGTGTTAAACTCTTAATATATGAGTTCAAATCGGTCGACATAAATATCTGGAAAGCTGTGCTATACCTAGTGGAGCCATGCATCAGAGGGCAGCTGAGAAACTTGCTCCTTCCCCGATGAATAATCATCCATAAAAAAAGATGCCTTCGCTATCTGGGAGGAGCACTCTGCCCCCTTTCTTATGGGAGATTAATAAGAAAACCAGTTCCACATAATTTCTGCAGTCTGCTTTGTCTTGGGGAAGGAGTTCTGTTTCCTGTCAAAGCTGCCGTGAGATGGTCTCTATCTCTAAGACACACTTTTTTTTTAATTTTATTTTTTCTTTAAATGCCAGCACACTTGCCAAAAGGCATTACTGTTGCAGAAAAACTCATCTCTAATATCTGCATCTTATTCCTAAAACAGTTTAGCTTTTTATTGCCACTGTTTATAGAAAGCCTACAGTAATATAAACGGCTTTCATAAAAGTTGCCAGGTTTTTAGCAGCATGCTGTGCCTCCACAGCATTTACAATTCTGCTGCTACGAAATAGTATCCAATTGCAGTATCTACTGGCAGAAGCACAAATTGTTCTCTTAGGTTGGACATTGCTGGAATAAGATCACATTTGCTAACACCTTTTTTGTTGTTTTTGTTTTTTTGGCAGGATGAAATGTTTCTCTTTCTTTTGCCGCGTAAAAAAGAAGGAACAGGGAGTTGTTTGGTTTTGTGCCCTGTTAGGAGAATGATTTGTTCTTCTTATGATATGGGGCTTAATTATACTTCCCTGCTTGATGCTGGTATTAGAAATTCAGCTTTCCACAACTGTATTCTCCATGGAAGGCACACAGTATTCAGAAATCTGAACTCCCCTCGTTACATGATGCCAAGACTTCGGACAAAACCACTTACTCTCAAGCACGCTAAAAGGATGCCCGTAAATCAGGATTAAGTCTGTTTTCTCTGTAAGCCAAACCATATCCAAAGCAGCTACCATGCAGTAAAAGCTATATGGTAAAAGAACACTGATAAACCCTTGTCCCAAGAGCAAATATACAGACTAGAAATTTACATTAGGTTTGACCTGCAGAATGCATTTTACTGTGTAATCAGAAAGCTATGAAACTACAGCCAGACATCCCAAAACTGGAAAAATTCCTTTTCCTAGTGCTGACTAAAGATAATCTCCATGCAGACAACACAAAGCTGGCAGGGAGTGTTGATGTGCAGAGGGCAGGAGGCTCTGCAGAGGGATCTGGACAGGCTGGACCGATGGGCCCAGGTCAGTTGTATGAGGTTCAACAGGGCTCAGTGCCGGGTCCTGCCCGTGGGTCACAGCAACCCCCCGCAGCGCTACGGGCTGGGGGCAGGGGGCTGGGAGTGCCTGGAGGAAAAGGGCCTGGGGGTGCTGGTCGACAGCCGGCTGGACGTGAGCCAGCAGTGTGCCCAGGTGGCCAAGGCGGCCAACAGCATCCTGGCTTGTATCCAAAACAACATGGCCAGTGGAACAAGGGAAATGATGGTCTCCCTGTACTCGGCACTGGTGAGGCTGCACCTTGAATACTGGGTTTGGTTTTGGGTCTCTCACTTCAGGAAGGATGTAGAACTGCTAGAGAATGTCCAGAGAAGGGCAACAAACCTGGTGAAGGGTCTAGAGTACAAGTCTTATGAGGAGCAGCTCAGGGAAATGGCGTTGTTTAGTCTGGAGGAGACTCAGGGGGAGATCTTATTGCTCTCTACAGTTACCTGAAAGGACCTTGTAGCAAGGTGGAAGTAGGTCTCTTCTGCCAGAAAACAAGTGACAGGACAAGAGGAGATGGCCATAAGTTACAGCAGGAGACGTTTAGATAGGATATTAGGAAAAAGTTCTTCACTGAAAGGGTGGTCAAGCACTGGAACAGGCTGCCCAGGGAGGTGGTCAAGTCATCATCCCTGGAGGCATTAAATAACTGCATAGATGCAGTGCTTAGGGTCATGGTTTAGTGATGGACTTGGCAGTCCTGGGTTAACAGTTGAACTTGATCTCAAATGCCTTTTGCAATCTAAATGGTTCTATGGTCCTATGACCATTTCATGTTCTGCACTGATTTGTTTCTAGGCAGTATATCGTGGTCCCTCACACACGTGTATGTGGGGTAACATAACTGATTCCATGACACAATGGCAATCCCGTTGCCAGTCTTGTCTAGGCCTTACCACAAAGCTTTTGAAAACTTCTGTCACTGATTTAGAGCTTTTGTGCATTTCTGACCTCTCTCCATCTTTCAAGAAAAAGCACCACTTACTAAAGCTTACCAAACCACAGCTGTGCAGTACAGTATTGAAAGTTGAACTGAGCTTTCCCTTTAGGATTGAGATTAGGGTTTGCTGGGAAAAGATCTCACTACCTTAAAAGGACGCATATTTTTCTCAGGTTCACACACACTGTTTATGATGGCCTGCCTGGCATCTGGCTGTACTGTAGAATTTCAAATTTGTTTTTCCTCCAGGGAGCCAGAGTACTAATCTACAGTAACACAGGCTGTAGGAATCTAATCATTGTACCATGACCCCAAATGATCTTGTTATGCATTCAGCTTCTGCCCAGTCTATCTCATGGATTGACAAAAGTTTCTGCAGTCTGGAGATAAGGAATGTGGTCGTATCCATTTATTCTTGCTTTACTAGCCTGGAGACAGCAATATATTCCAGTCATTCAGATGAGAGACTTGCTGATGAACATGTAGCAATAAATGGGAACCAGTGAATTCTGTGCAAAACCACTACGTGGCTATAGTGAAGGGTAAAGCATGCCGCTACAGAGGTGTGCTGCTGAGAGAATCAAAAAGGCAGAGAAGGTGGCAGATTTGTCTTCTTGGAACAGGTTGGACTTCAATAACAAAAGGCAGCACCATCACTCTCAAGGACATTTCCAATCAGATTTGGAAACTTTCTTGAAAGCAGAAACTGGTTTATCCACTATTTTCCTTCTTTTATCCCATGGAAATTGCTTCCTGTAGACTTGGAGGAAACAAGTAAGTATGTCAGCTGCTTGCCCTGACATCATTACCTTCCCCAAAATGATGGATCTGCAATGAATAATCAATGCATGTAGACACATACTTTGACCTCACTAACATCTCTGTCCCATGCTGGGGGAGTCAGTTCTACCATAGCTTTTATGGGCACAACACTACGAGGCACCTGAAAGAGGCAAAAACCTGCCTCCATCTCCTTCCTTGCTTAGGACCTCTTCATGTGTTTGGCTGAGGTGATGGTATTGAACTTTCAGGATATAAACGTGGCCTCACTGCATAACATTCAGTGAGGACTGAAGGAATGGTCTGAAAATTAAACATGTTAAATTCCTGGGAAATCAGTTTACCCTCCTTGTTTTGAAAGGACTCTGCCACTGCTCTCCACAGCTCCAAGAGGCCAAGCATGTCAACTAGTCACCCCTGCAACCAAACTACTCCATGCTCAGCTCATAAAAGTGACAGCAAGTGATATCACTCATTTAATACAATCTGGATGCATGTCTCTCAAGTACCATAGCCAGTGTTTCCCTATCAGCGCAGCAACGTTTGTCACAATAAAGGTCCATTTAAGTAATTTCCAAAGTCACAGTAACCGGCCACAGTTTTCCTTTGCACTTCCTGGTACATTTCCATATTGCTTCCCCAGTGACTCCTGACTGTATTGCCTGCCTTTTCCACTCAACAAGTATCTCAGAAAAGCAAATCATCTGCCCTTTCCCATCTATCCCCTCATCACTATCCTACCTGCCCACAGATCTGCTAGGATACAGCACAAACAAGGAGATGAATCAGCGTTCAGCTTCACTAAGTTACTGCAGGTAATCTGACATATCTTCAGGAGACAAGTCTAATACAGTATGAACTGAGTTACTTTGATTCTGGCTTGGTGCACTGCCAATGAAATAATTATCATTTAAAGGTTAATTAAAGAATCTGCCTTTGCAGGTTGTGAGGAAGGCACTTAACAGCAGGAACTGAGCTCAGAAATTGTCGGGTTGTGTGCATAATACATAATGTTACAGGCACTAAAATACATACATATTCCAGCCTCACTTTGATCTCGCCTGCAGTAGAGTAAATGCCATCCATCTCTGGATTTGGTGGAGCTGTTCTGAATTTACATGTTATGCAGTACAGTAGGCCCAGGAAAAAAAAAATACTTTGAAGAAATCACTTCCATCATGTCTTTTTATCTGCAGCTCCACACACACATCTGCTCCTGCCACACACACAGTTGCAACACATTTAAGGCTTCCAAAACTTACTAATTATTCAGCACCCAAAAATGCAATTCCTGGTGATGTTCAGCTTTCAAGACCTGGTCGACAACTGGAGGACTGAGACTTTACATTTCGGAATAATGGGGTTTACTCAGTCACTGCTACAAGTGATGAAGCTAGTTCTCCAGCCAGCCACGGCTCTCTGAGCCTGCCCTGTCTCCCTAGGCTGGCAGTTAGCCCTTCAGTCTTCAACGGCATGGGGAAGCTGTATTGCCTGCCTATAGTACTTCCTTTTATTCCTCCACTTGATATGGAGAAATAGTGTGAAATGGGGATAATGGACATGGATTGTGATTGTATGTGTCTGCTTAAGGAATGTGGGTATGGTGACTAGTCATGGGTGCGGTGACAACTACAGTTTTGAGGAGACGCCTGTCCCTCCTCCTCCAACAAAGGGGAGACGCCTGCCCCTCTTCCTCTAACAAAGGGGCTATTTAAAAGAGAATGAGAAAAGATGAGAGACATTCAAATGCTATCTAGAGGGAGGGAGTGCTAAGTCTCCTTGCTGGAAAAGATTGGGTGGTCACAATCACCTGAAGAAGATCGGGTGGTCACAAGGACATGAATCACCTGAAGAAGATCGGATGGTCACAAGAACATGAATCACCTACAAACCTGCAAGACCACCACATTCCAGGAAACGGACTGATAAGCTAATTAACATACGAAGCGGGGTTTAGGTAACGAATATGTATAGGCGTTAATTGAATATTCATTTGTTCATTGTATAAATGTGAGATGGTTCGTCACTTCGGGTATGCACGCTTGTGGAGGAGCGATCCCCCGTGCATCTGCGCGCAATAAACATACCTACTTTATAACTTTCGAGTTATAGAGTCTAATTCCGCACGTCACACTGACATACATCATTGTTGCTGCAGCTCTTCTGAGTGCTTGTCTACACTACACCAAGAAGGATAACACTTTTCAAAGGGTTTTTTGCTTGGCCTCAATACAACTCCTACATGACCTAAAGTACCAAGTCCATGTGGGGCCCAAGGCTTCACTCCATCCTCATTACGTAGATATACCTTACACATTTTGTCCCTCTTGTTTTGGCCTGTTCTATTGGAACAATAAAATATCCATGATGATTGTGATTATTTTAGCTCACGTAGATTATGCACTACCGAGAGTGATATACCTTGCTGCGTCTGTATTAATTTTTTTCCTTAAAAGCTATTGGTTTCATGAAAGAAGATATAATGATGACAGCGGGATCCATCATTTCTTCCTTATTTCCATGTAGATTAAAGTAACATCATTTTAAGATGTGCATGTGTTTCACATCAAGAGCACAGAACAAGTTACCAAAAATTCAGAATATGACAAACCTGTCAAAGGTGGAGGGAGAGACTCGTCAGACAACTTGAGAGTTGGAATAAGGGCTTGCCTGAGTTGTCAGCAGCCATTTCACCCCTAACAAGGCCAACATCTAGCATGCTTTTCCACCAGCAATTCCCAGTGCATTTCTCCTGCAGCCACACACACACATAGTGTCATTCAAGACTCACAGCAGCCACGCTTTGAACAGAAGATGGAAGCTGATGTGCAAGTGCTACCGTCTTTCAGAAATTTTGCATCAGATGCCAGTGTCACCCCTCCCACTAATGGCAGTTTGCAAATAGGAAATAATTAGCTGAAAATGCTGTGAAACTGGTAATCTCAACATGCAGCCTGTGTGTGAAAAGGAGAAGGGGGAGCTGATGAGAAAGCAGATCTGTTAAGGGATGAGATAAGAGAAATAGCGTCAATTAAGAGAAGAACAAATCAAAAGAAGGAAGTCCCAAGAGTTAATACTAAATAAAGGAAGAAGGGAGAAAAAGCAGCAGGCAAGGAAGGGTCCCAAAACAAACTGAAAATGGAGAGGTAACGTTTATGAGACCCACATCTCTGGGGCAGCCACTCAGTGCTTTTCCCTGCTTAACTTCCACTCTTGTGTCCTTCGATTTCCTTTGCACACACCTCATTTTATCTCCAGCAGGCTGAAGGTGAGAACTTTAAAAAAATGCTGTCACCAATTTGGAAACAAAGCAGCAACTCTAATGAGCTATACCTGAGATATATTTTTACAAAGTCAGACCTCAAAAGATGTTTTTTTTAATGTGGTGAAAAGCAAACAGAACAGCTGTGAAACAGGAAAAATGATAAACAGCAACAAAACCAAAACTATTAAAAAATCTGTGGTATAATTTTATATATATATATATACATATACACATATATATATTTAAAAACAAGGCAGCCTGTATCTTTCTGATAAATAGCTACTGTCTACTGCGACAGACTTTCCTGTACCAGCTACCTACTATTTTCTTATTTTTATTTTCCTGCTGGGAACCAGCATCAAGGATGTGATGCCCTTACATTTAGCAAACATTTAACCAATACATGTTTAATCATTTAAGAAAAAGCATCATAAATAAAATGCTTTGTGAATGAGAATCGTCAGGGAGTAATTAGGACTCAATGCCTACAGAATAAATATGACATCCTCCTGTCTCAGAATCACTCTTTAACTCTCCCACAGAGCAGAAATACACAGGAAGCAATTAAGCAAGCAAAAAAAGAAAAGGGAAAAGAAAAATAATAATAAAAAAAAGGTACATTGAGGGGAAACACTTCTGAAGTTCAATGAACAAATTTCATTGTATCTTGGGACTCTGAGATCCCCTAGTGAGCAATAGACCTTTTATTATAATTGATCTTATTTCAAGTAAAGTATTCTACTTGGACATCTTTTGGCAATAAACAGTTTCAGCTTTGGATTGTAGAAGTTATCTCAGCTGGTGTAAGAAAAGGAAAAAAGTGTGTGTATGTGGGGGGTGGGGTGGAGAAGGAAAAGGAGTATGACAGGAAAGGGAAAACATTTCCCGTGTGTCCATAAGGGTTTGGTTGCTTATTGCCATGACAGAGTCTGTGTGCAACCAACTGGGTGCTCACCAGAAGCTGTTGGAGGAAACACCAAACTAGAAAGCAGAGACAAGATGTGCCCAGGATTTGAACACAGAGAAAACTGAGTCATTCCAGTGTCATTCTGCATGACTAGTAATGTCATTTGTTGTCGCTTGTTGATTATTAAGGAGAAGTTCGTCAAAATCTTACAGGACTTTTAATAAAACCAAAACCAACCAGATTTTATCTGGAAAGAGACACCAAAGGGTCTGGGTAATTTTCCCAAATTGTTCTCTTTTATTTCATAAAATGTAACTAGAAAGCCAAGCTTCATAGATAGCATCATTTTTAAAAGTCATTGCCAACATTCCCCCAGGATTTTTTAAGACCATTTTGGACAAAACTAAAGAGACTACACTTGCAGAGGCCACAGAATGAAACGCCCTTCTTGGACAGATCTACTCCATTTCAGATCTCCTTGCCAGTGTGACAATACAATATTTCATACACAACACATCCTGCTCAGCACTACAACCGACCATGAGGGAGTTATGTAAAGAGATTATGGGCTGTTACCATACATTTCTTTTTTCACAAGTAATTCAACTAGTGAATACTTTGAAGTTGTAGGCAGAACATCAAAACACATCATAGAAAATCTATAGAATTTGTCAGTCTGCACATTCCATTTCTGTAATATTTAAATTAAAATACAAACATAAAAGACTGTCTGAGTGCAAGTATGTTCTTTATAGATGGAAGTGAATGGTCAACCTGTTTTTTTTCTGTAAAAATGGATAATACCAGATGCTTCTAAAGAGATCAGCAGTATAACCCCTAGTCTTTTTTCAAGAATTAAGTATGAAATACTGTGAAAGGCTTCCTCTCAGCTCAAGCCAGGAGAAACAAAGTTGTCACACACCTATAAACAAAGCCACCTGGTTCAGAAAAAAGCTCAGTACATCTCCTTTTCTACGGAGGAAATGGGGTATATTTGACCTCCACTGCCTTGTGTTGGATTAGTTCATGAAAATAGGGGATGCAGAGAACCAGTATTGAGGAGCCTTCTACCTGTTGTAACCACAGGTAAATCATCTCTTTTGTGCCTCAGTTTCTCAGTGGCACAAGACTGCTGTGAAGCTAAAGCTCTTAAAAACCTGAACTCTTGTTTCTTTGCTACAGCAGACTCCATATTCTTCCAGTGACTTTAGAAAACCCTTTACCATTGTTATGGGGAAGAACCAGAGAGAAGATGACATGAACATCTTGACTTTTCAAATAATTTCTCTTCTGTTCTGAAGCCTGATAAGTTTTTTTTGATCATCCCATTCCAAACCTTTAATTTGATGTGGCTGCCTGTTCTTTATATTGGTGAAATCAAAAGGAGTTTCAAAGGAATAATGAGAAAACAAATAGAATAAAGTCTTGCCAATCATCCTCCCTGTTTTGTAGGAGTCTACTTTGTGACTAAACCTGGTAAAATTCCCACTAGAGAAAATGCAAAATGAATCCTTCTACTTTTATCTGTGGTGATGCAGACGGTGGTCTCTGACTATATCAGGCAGGTTATTTTCTTTAAGTAATCCCTTCACATAGATTCAGCAGACTCCAGTGATTCAGTGCTTGCATTTTGCCCTCTCTAACTAAGCAGAGGCTGAACCAAGCTAACGTCTAGTGCTCTGTACTGATGTTAATTTTCACATCTGTTCTAAGAACAAAAAAAACATAACCAAGGGTTCATAAACTAATTACCACTGTGCTTTAATATAATGTAATGAATAAAATGGAAAGGGTCTATCTGGATTACTTAATGAAATAACATTCCGGAAGGAGGAACAAACTTCACATTATTTAAATGCACAGGTGATTTAAATTTAGGTGAAGCTGTAAACACCACTGAAGACAGAAATAACAAAGGGCTCTAAAGAGATTGTGAAGAAGACCAAAAGAAAATGCAATGAAATTCAGCACAAGAAATAACATCAGAGGCTGATAATACATGCAGAAAACTTATCCACCAGGTAAACAGAGAGAAGGAAGGAACTGCAATAAGAATTTTCAGTGTTACAGGAGGGTGACAAAAGAAATTCCACTTGTACCTTTAGTACAGAAGCAAAGGATAAAAAACCTTATCGATTTCATTAGCAGCACCATCAAACAGAGCAGTAGCCCTATATTGGTTCCTGGTTGGTTCAGGGAAACCTCACTGTGCAGGGCATTGTACAAATGCCCTCTACAAAGACCAGCATCCTCTTCCACTCAACCACCTGCCCCATTCCCCTATGCCTTCTCCCTTTCTTTACTCTGCTGTTTATTTCTTTTCTCTATTTCATCAGTATAACCTCACACCTGACAGTGTTATATCTACTGAGAACAGCCTGGCAACAAGACAGCTCATAAAGCTGCAGACCTAGTTGGTGACCCAGTAAAACATTTGGTGCCTGGGAATCTGTATAAACTCTAAGTCAATAAACCACAATCACAAGAAAAAGCTGGGTGGGGGGTGGTGCGCATGGAGGAGGAAGAGAGAGAGATACTGTACCGATTTTTTTTTTTTTCTTTTTTTACAGGAAAGGAGAGTGATATGGAAGGAGTGGGACAAAAAATGGGAACATTTCCAATATCTTTTTAATCATGTTTTCCCATTTTGAACTCCAAAGCTACTTGTGAACAGCTTTGAACATCCCCATCTCTCACCCTAACCTCACTATTTTCTTTTTTTGAAAGGAAATAAAAGGAGAAAATTAATTTCACAGGCTGATGATTTAACCCCAACCCCATGCCTCAGTCTCTGTTCTGACATGCTGCTCTAACAGCTAAACCACTCTCAGGCACCTGGTGGTCAAGGGATCCAGGAACCAGAACAAATTATTCAGCCCTGTTTCTTCAGGAGACATTATCAATACTGTCTGTGCATGTGACTGTGCTTCTTTAATAATTTTTTTAGGTCCTTGGCAACTATCAATCAGATTTGACAGCAGGAGATTAGACTGAATGATATTAAGCTCTCACATAAAAATAAGCAGTAACCAGCTATAGGAAAAAAAACTCTGTAATTATCTCACAAGAAAAAATAAAACAAACAGAAAAACACCAACCCCCAAACCCAGAAAACTGCACTAAGAATTGAAACATTATCAGATGGCACCAGATCCACAAAGGAGAGAAAAAGGGATGTTGCAAATAGCCCTTGTGCTGAAAAATACTTAATTAGACCTCAAGGCTTATTAGAGACTGAGAAGTTGAACACCATAACCAAACCTATGGAAATCTGCCTTTAGTAGTGCTGCCCCTTGCTTGGCATACTTGGCAGTTTTGAGATTTTCATTCAGACAGAGCTTGTTTGTGGTCATTAGCTCCGCTGGGGAAACACAAAAGCCACTGCTCAAGTTTCATCAGTTGAAAAGCTCATTGCTTCCCATTAAAAATACATACGCAGCATTTTGTCTCACATGTTCTCAAGAAAAAGAAAAAAAGGCACCTCAAGCAGCTGTTTTTAAGAATATTTCTGCTGTGCTGTAAAATGCGGACTAGTATGTAGCTCAGGTTCTATAGATTTTGCTTGCAATAGTAGGAGGCTTAGTGCTTAACTAACAGAAGAGGTCTTTTCCTATTACTACTACAGCTGTTTATTACACCAAAGCCCTCAGATCTTCTGCAGGCATTAATTTTTCAGTAATCCCTTACTGATCAAGCAGAATAGATTTGTAACAGGCATGCGGAGTTGTCTGAGCTATACCTTTCTTGGACTTGTGACGCAAACTATACTCTACTGAGGAGATTTCTCTCATTGTCTCTATGAGTGCTGATGATATGCCCAGTACTGAAGGAAAGAAGTTGCCATGGGAGAGGATGCATCACATCTCCAGCTTCAGGGACTGTTGATTAGGACACGTATAATTTCACCAGCTGAGCTGATAATTCCTTCCTCCTCTTCAATCATAGGGCTTTTCTCAGAACTAACTTAATAGCTAAATATTTTGTAGTGATATATTTCTTGGTCCAAAAATGACACAGAAAAGGTAATAATATTCCACTGTTAGTAAAAAAAAAAAAAAAAAAGATAGACAACAAGCCACATTATTTTTCACGTATGAGCTGTGATTTTCTTGTCCCTGCACACCTTGAATTTTCAGTATCCTTTCAACAAATGATTTCCCAAATGGAGCTTTTAAGAACGGTGTAATTCTGGAAATATGCCCATAAATTTTTTTTTTTTTTTTTTTTTGTTGTTGTTGTTAGACAGATATGAGTGTGCCAGTACGATGTCACGTCAATTTATTTCATTTTGAGAGGTAACTGATTACAGCACCATCCTTCCAAATTAAATATCTCAATATACTTTCTGAGGGTGGGCTTTTTCCAGTCAGAAGCAGCTTTGCATGCAATCATTGACTCCTGTAGGTGCGAAGTATGAAAGATAATCACATCCTTATAAATCAGCTATACTTTGTCAGTATAAATAAAGGCTAGCTTTCAGCACAGGGTTATTTTGGCTTTTTGTTGGATATTTGTGTGGGGGTGATGTTTTTATTTTTTTTCTTTTTTTTTTTTCCAAGGTAATGAGCAAGAAAATACAAACTCTCATTGCATTCTGAGTAGTACTTTGTGAGAGACATTAAAAGAGAAAACATCTTTTAGCAAGAAGATTACACAGTAGCAAATCCCATGGAATATAATAATTCTTGAGATCCTTGGTTACCCAGCACAACAAATTAGAGTTTGGAACCTCTGAAATCTCTTTAACCCCAGCCAGGTCTGGGGAAGGGAGCTGCTATATAATTTTTGAATAGAAGTATTTCAGACATAGCCAACTACACCATGACATTCATTGAATGATTCCAATGCTTGTTTAGCTTTCTGTGCCAGCATATAATTTGGGGGAAATAGCTTTCACTTGATTTACCCCCCAAAACATTCACAAACACTCATCTTTTGATTTGAAAACATAAAGCACTGTATAATTGCAACATAATATATCCAGCACAATATTGATTTGTGGATAAATCATCTCCTTAGATGAAAACATAAATCTGAATTGTGTGTTCTGCTGGGCATGAGTTACCCAAGCACTCGTCTGAAGTCATGCCTTGGAGTACACTGCTTTCTTCAACCCCATTTAACATTATCTTTGTAGCTCAGAGTGAGAGACAGAGCGATGAGAGTGATCAGTTAAGTCTGGTCTTCTGCACCCATCATATGTTGCTTTATCACCTCATTAGACCTGACAACTTTTGCTTGAAGAATGATTTTTTTTTAAATAATTCAAAATGGTGAAGCTACCACCACCCCCTCTCGCAAGGTTCATCCAATAGTGAATCTGACAGGCTTCAATGTAATGAAGAGTAACTGGAGGTACCGAAACAAAGTATATCTTGCATTACCTGAAATCTAATCCTCCCACAATCCATTACAAGCGCTTTTTTTCTAGTTATGCATATAAAAAAAGACCATGTCATTTTCTCTAAGCTTTTCAGAGGCTTGATCCAAATCAACAGGTTTAGCACAGTTTGCCTCTAAATTTCATGGTACAGTGGGAAAATGTGGGTACAGAACAGATTTTGGATAAAAACTGTGCATTCATCTGTAAGACTGCATTAAAAGATTTGGCAATGCTGCCAAAAACATACAAGCCATGTGGCTTTCTGTTATTTTTTAAGTGCCTCAAAGGACTGGAAAATAAGATTGAGTAAAAAACAGCCCAAGGTCATCACAGTGGATGAATGTCTGAAGTTCAAAATACAAGGCAAGGATGTGATTCCTAGAAGTGAACTTTGCTTCACCTGCCTTATCACAAGCAAATTTGGAAATGGAATAATTTTTATACCATAGGAAATGTTGCCTTTCTGAGGTAAAAATGCCTATGGAAGGTATGCATCATGCTCCAGGTATATAAATTTTACCTCCCTGTTTGTGGAACCATAGTAAAATGATATCAAGAAAACAAAACAACAGCATCAGACTCTGCAAAATGAAACTAAAATCCTGAAATTTCAGGTCAAATCATATTTCTGGTCCCTCTCTTCCAGGGTCAAGAGATTAAATTCTTCCATTTAAACATTTCTAACTGCTAAAAGGTTTAAAAACTCCAAAGATAATAAGCACAGAAGGCATTAACTGCTCAATAAAAGCTTCAGCATTCCTTCCTTCATTTCTTAAAGAAACATCCAATTTCCATACATTATTTATCGTACTGCTATTTTCTTGAGCAACTAAATTTACTATCATTTCCTTCTTTATTCAAAGTGATTTTTACTGCTAGTAAACCGCCCAGCTAGGCATGGCTGCACTGCCAATATGCAGTGCCTAGAGATGTCTCGATCAAAAGCACCACTCTAAAAGATGCAAGGAAGAGCTGGAGGCAGCATCACACCACATATCCCACACAGAGTGCATTATTGCCTAGTGTCCTGGGGGAATAGACACGACAACCCAGGATATCTTTTGGGTCTTCCACTTCCTAGCAAGTTATCTTGGTGGCAGTAAATTGTGGAAGTTGTCAGTCAGCCTCCCTCCAACAAAGACTGAATGGAGTGCAAGAAAATTGTCCCCATGATGCACCCCTCATATATAAATTTTGGTATGTGAATTTTTTTCAATCCCTCCTCTGAGGCCACTGCAGCAGTAACAAGATCTCCTGACATGTTTTCTTTTTTAGGTAAGCTTACAATAATGGCACACTGCTCATTAGGGACACAATCTCTCCCAAGAGAGCACCCAACTATACACCCTCATTTGCCAAATAATGGGATAGGATACAGCTGCCTGTAGCAGATGGTATTTCAAACATCTTCCCAGATTGCAACCTTACATGCAAAATCGAATACACTAGCATAAAATACTCATGCTGGGGACTGTCCTCTCCTCATTTTGAGGCACATAAGTATGAGCTGATCACTACAGTCTGGAATATAGCGAAGCTGCTTGGTTAGTAATTTTTTTCTGAACTGTGGCCATGTTTTGTGCTGTTTATCCTGGTCTTAAAAACTCAGAGCTAAAATTCTAACTGCTTTTTGGGGAAGCAGATCCAAGAAGATGTTACAAAGACTACCAAACCCCTCCCCTGGTGTTAATTCACATTTTTCAGAATGAAAGCTGGAGCTAAACGTGCCACAACCAAAATGAGAAACAGAATGAGGATTTCCCTCAGTGTTAATCGTGCTAATTGATCTTCAACTCCAAGATACACTATTTTTTGTAATGGCAGCTTAACAAGCCTTTCAGATCCCCAGCATGCTTAGTAAAGAAACAGAGTATTTCCCCCTTTATTTCATGTTATAACCTCACTATGAAATGTAATTTTTAACTTCTTATTGACTTCCACTTGTTTGCTTCAAAACTACCAGACCAGGTTTTCAAAACGCACATTATCTGACTCCTGCTCCCCAGACCTGCCATGAGACATTGAATTCACCCACAAGCAGCACAACGGCAGGCATTTTTTATTTCCAGTTGCTGCAGTTCTGCTTCTCCCTGATACAGCAAGGCTAGATACTCCTGAAAACTTCACCTGATTGTACTGGCCTATTTACACAGCTCACAGAGGCAGTCTGTGCCTGGCAAGCCTATTCCTGTGAAACTGGGTGGCGTCTCCTCTGCGCTTGGATTCTCTGAAGTCAGAGAAGACAGCTGAGGAGCTGCAAACCAGTTATTTCACCCAAGTCAGGATTCAGCAAGGTAATTTGGGAATCCTTCTCTCCACCCCACTTATTCTGTGCAGAGCTGGTGACTGGATTTGAAAGCAGTCTGCAGCAGGCAGTAGTACTCATCCATCGGCTTTAACATTTTACGATCATGAATGAAAAAAAAAAAAGAAAAAAAAAAAGAAAAGCATTTTAGCCTAACTTACAAAGAAAAAGCAAATAAGGCCATTAATTTTTTACAGAACCAAATGCACTCAATTATCTTGCTTTTGTACAGGAAGGAGAAATTTCAGTATGAATTGATTTGAGGTGGCTGCTAGAAGAACAAAAGGGAAGAATCTCAAACATAGTTGTTTCCCACTATTTTTTCCTCCCTTTATGCACTTTAATCCCCTGCTGCAAAGAGTTTTAATAGCGATGGGGCTGCGGTGCTAATATTGATAACTGTATAGTGCTGTGCCTATTTGTCAGTTTAATGATTATGTACATGAGAAAAATTGTTGCCTTCCTTCAGAAGCTGATGAGCTCTTCAACACATTATTACCAGAATAACTGTGAAAAGTAAAGTAAGAATTTTCAGTGGAGGGAGTAATTAAACAACCTTACCACTGAATTTTAATTAGTGGTACAAGGACTATTTCATTGCTCAGCTCTAAATGTGCTTTCTGAAGAGGGCATAATATCTAAATAGATCTTGTGTAATGTTCTTTTTGGAAGACAGAGGAAGCACTCTGGTTTGAAGCAAGAGGACCGTTCTCTCCAAGTCAAAGTCCTGCCCAAGACGAGGTGACTCACAGTGGTAGCACTATCAGGACATACTGCTTTTTTACTATTTTTAGAAAACAGCGTAAAAGGGAGTGATATGGCTGGATCTGCCTCTGCAAAGGCTTCAGGGTCACACAAGCTGGATGCTCTGAACTATTTAGAAGAAATGTCAAGTCCAAGTCAAGATTTTGCTATGCACTGCTGGTATCCATAGCAAGGGGTGCAAAAAACAGGAGTGCTCTTGAAGAATGCCAAAGTGCTAGGAACATTCAAGAGCTTTAGTGGAGTAGCAGCTTGTAAGAGATGTCCCAAATATTTGAAATCTGAAGATGGAAGAAAATATGACAAAATTTTAAAGCAGCAGGAGAGTAGGGAGGAAAGAAATTGAGAAAATTCTAACATACAGACTTTTAAATACTGTTGGTTACTAATGGAACAATTTAAATTGTGATCAATTGACTGACCGCCACTTGAATTTTGAAAACTATGTCCAGATTGTCTTCCAAAAAGATTAAAAAGAAGCTATAGGTTTACTGGAGGAAAGTGAAATAAGGACTACCATCAGTATTATACAGAGACGAGGGTGAGACTAAATGACAAAATATTAGCCTTGCATCCTTAGAAATTCAGAGCAGATTATCTGATCTTAGACTAACTCTTTGTAACAAAAAGGAAAAAAACGTAGTTTATAGCAACATTCAAACTCCTCTGAAGGCTGGATAGCTCTAACATTTTCCTAATTATTTTGCTGTCAACAGAAAGCAAGGTAGACTGTTCAACTGGGTGTTTTAACCCAGTGCTTATTAAAATTTCTGCCCCACAAATCACTGTCAACCTTTGAAATTTCCCACAAAGCTCCTTGTCCGTGTTTTTAAATCACACTTTAAAATACCCTCGCAGCAATATTGTTATGTAAGGTGTACTTTTACCATGACCCCAGCGATCACCAATGCCTGTGCACCATGCCTAGCAATCACTACTGTTGTCTTCTCTTGTATGTTGTTGAGCTGGTATCCTACTGATTTATGATGGCATTAGATCTTTTTGTTACGTGGAGAACATTTTGAATGTGCAATGATCTTACTTTAAATAATTGCTCAAGTAAATTCAAAATAGTGTTTCATAGCCTTGCATTCACCTGCTTAAGATTTGTATGTAAAAGTATGTTTCTGTCTCTGTATATACATGTGTGAGCACAAGCCCATGATTTTACACAGTACTAATGGACACAAGACCACAGGCTGCAGCAATATGCAAAAGCCATTAAGCTCCTGAGCACAGCGCTATGATGAAACCCCTAATAGGATGCAGACTGCTGAATTAATAACATTCATTGTGATTATAGTGAGGTGCCAAGACTAATTGGAAAAGCTATTTGATCATAAAAATAACTATCAGGAATCTTTTTTTCCTAATTTTTTTCCATAATGGATTTAAAAATGCAATGAATAGAGAGGAAAAGCAGGGGAGGTTAAAAAAATTATGCCTGGTATTGTGTATGTTAGAAACACAAGTTAAATTAATTGCACATTTATTTCAACAATCTTTTGTGTTTTGTCAAATTTCTGTTTTTAAAGCCCCAGTCTAGATCAATCTTTGTGTAAGAACAATGCTTTTAATAGAGTTGCAGACCTGAGCAAATCTATTCAGAGGTGCTTTACCTCTATGGTTGATATGCATGTAGGGAAAAAAACAGGCAATTAAACTTTACATCAGAGTAAGTTCTTTGTTCTCCCAACTGCTTACTACCTTGCAGCTTCCCTGCCTCTCAAATGCATGCCTTTGAAAGCAGACTCCGATACATTTTCTTGTTTAAAGAATTGGCAATATAAAACATGCTCCTGATTTCATACATGAGATGGCTGATACTGTCAAAAATGTTCATGAACAAAAGACCAGAGTAAGTATATCAACACTGGGCTATTTTCAGTGTAACTGTTTAGTATTTTGAACCACAAGTAATTTATGCTAAATAGAAGTCAAATTAATTTCAACAGGTTTTCCCTTTTTCTGTTTTTGGTAGAGGAAATTATTTTAAATTGTCCTTTCCTAAAGAACACTTTCAGGAAAAGGTCTTGAAACTAACTGAGACAGGTGGAGAAATCCTTGTGGACATTATTACTTCTGATATACGAACAGCAGCTGCAGATGGGATCAGTAGTCTTCCTCATCTGGTAGCCAGACTTGAGTCCTTCATAGACACTTCTGTACCTCTATGGAGTAAACAAAACATCTTCCTAACCTGAGCTGACTGAAAGTTTAGTCCTGAAAACTAAAAATTTAATCATTTTAGGAGAGATTTGTGTACAAAGAAAGTGGTATAAATTATTCAGATAAAAGCTTCCTTCCCTCTCTCTCTCCAGGATAGCATTCAAAAAGTTTGTTATCCAGTGCTTAATATAATAGAACAAAACAGAAGACACACATTTCCCTTAGTCTTTTTAGTATGCTGCCGGAGAGCTTAATTATTTCTCAATTAGGTAATACAAAAAAATGGAAACATGAGCAATTGGGTAACCTTCCTTCAGAACCATTGTTCCTCAGTTGTTGTTTTTTATCTTCACTTCTCCAATGCTTTCAGTCTCCTTTTGTCCTGAATCTTTCTCATACTTCCTATCCTTTTTATTTCCTTATTCTTACCTCTTACCTCTGCAACAGCCTTAGAAAAGCAACTGGAAATGCACAGGTAATATATGAGGCAGAGGTCTTTTCCAGTCCATTTTATCTTGCTGACCTGTGTCAGCTTACGCTATATGGGCTGCATCTTCTCCAGGGATACAACCCTGCACTCAGGAGGAGGCAAATCTAAGACTTAAGTCTGTTCGAATGCACTGCAGATGTTAAACCTATTCTCTACTGTGTCTTGAGCAGTCCAGCTTCAGTCGTGCAGGAGCATTTATTCAGTAATATAGGTCAGAATCAGAGTATCAAATGATGGGTCACCAATATAGTTTTATTTTCCTGCTTATATTCTTTCATTTTTCAGCTGACTTAGAGTCCTTTGAATATGTAGATATTTGAAAATATGTCACAGAGACCCTACACCTCATGAAATTGGAGTCAGAATGTTGCAGAAGGAAAGAGAGTAGTTCACGAAGAAGTCAGAGATGAAGCTCTCAAGAAGGAATGAAACTCTGGGTTAAACTTCCTATTGCATGGCAGACACTGTCATTCTTTGCTGTTGAAACATGATGAGAAGATTGGTGAGAGGATTGTTTTAAAGCACCAATTGCCCAAATTATATGTATTGAAACATATATACAAGTACATATTCACATGCCTCTGATGTCTCCCAAGAGCAACTTGTATCTCTAGATTAGATCTTATTAGATTCTTATCAGTTGTGACAAGGTCACAGTCTAAACGTTGGACAGTTCCAGGAAACACCTTCTAACTGTGGCAAAGTTTAAATTAGTTGTCGTTATTTGAAGCTTAGCAGTTTCAGAAATAACTTTAAAAATATAAATGATACATTTTTTAGAAGTTAATAAAAGCTGTGTTGTGTGAAATTCAAGAGGGTCTTTGGTACACAGACCCTGAGTAGAAATACGCAAGTTCTATAAATTGTAGATACTAAAAAACCCCCTACCACTTAAGAATTTGCAAACACATACTACTTAGAAATTAATAAAAAAGGGATTTTCATAAGTAAATACTTCTGAAATAGTCTAATATTGCAAATGGGATGGGGATCATTTTTTTATATATTTGTAGCAGAAACACTGGCATTTTTTTAGTGGCTGAAATTCTTCATTTCATCTTTAAATGGACTGTTTATTACATTAAAACTATACCATAATACAAAAGTCAAAATGAAACCTGGAAATAAAATGTTTTAACCTTATCAGGAAGGGAGAGCTTACTAAGGTATTTTCAAAATCAAATAAGATAAAATAAATTAAATTAAATAAAATAAAATTTCTTCCCTTCCTTCATAAATTCTATGGTAATATAACTTTTTGTTTTATTCAGTACCAAAAGGAATTTGCAAATGGTGAAATCACCTACAGCGAAAAATCCAAGTTTAAGACAAAAAGTCCAGGCTCAGCACTTTTTACATCATCTTGCATTGAAGACCAGTGCACTTTAAATAGGGAATTTCTGAGATAAAATTGGTTCAACTTCATTAGATTACCTTCTCATGCAAATACGTGCAACGTTGCTTTTCTGATTCATTTATAAACATTGCATATTAGGCAGAGCCTGAAGTCATCAGTCATTGTTCAATAGAAAGATGATATATCAAAAGAAGAACATCAAGAGCACGAGAAAAAAAAAATGATGCTCTTGAATCAGACACTTCAAAATAAAATACATGAGGTTGAGTTCAAGAAAGATAGCCTTACTATTTCACTGTTCTCTTCGCAAAAAACCAGATGCAAATAGAAAGCAGCACAGCTCCCAGAGGAAAGAGACACTTGCTAAGCCTAAAGACTTCCTCAGGCTCCACAGATGCTTATTGCAGATCGTAACAAGGATTATTTTACAGAATTTTCAGTCCCTTACACACCCTCCCCACATTCCTGGTACAGAAGAATCCATGTACAGCAAGATGGAAAAGGAAAGTCTTCACAGATGTTCAACAAATTACATCAAATAAGGACACCAAACTTAAAATAGAAGCATATGAGAATATACCTGGTGGGGCAGCTGCAAATAGGATGTTCTGGGGGATGTTGCTTTGTCAGCACACATTGCTCACATAACGGTAATAGATCACTGGACAAAGAACAAGCAACCTCTTAATGAATACCACTCAACGTAAAGATTGCAATCATAAGATGCATATTTTAGTTGACTCCACAACATCCCTTTAAGATGAAGACATACTGGAAATAACCACGGCAAAGAAAAGCATAGGCAGTGAGAGATGCTTAAATACACTGAGCTGACGTGAAGCCAGAATTGGGAGCCAGGAGAAAAGAGATATTCAGGTCAGTGCCAAAGCAGAATCCTCTTCCTCACATGAGTTTATCACAGACAATTTCTATTCAAAAATCAGCATTGAAAATTATTTTTAAACCCCCTGTAATTTAGTGCTGACAATGTCTATGTAAGTGGTATTTTAATCTATGCATTTGCATACTCTATTCTTTTTTCTCCTCGTGCCTTTGCAAGAGGAAGTTGTTTCATTCACTTTAGTAGTATTTGGACCATTCTGGGTTTAAACACGCATCTTGGTCCTTGTAACTCATATTTATAAGTCATGCCAATGTAGTGCCTAATTTAATTCTACACAGGAAGAAAAACTGCGCTTTAGGGCAGTGATGCTCCTCAGCCGCTAGTGCTAAGGTGGGGAAAGGGATCTCTCTTACCTAGGAGTACTACACGTAACAAATCCAGAAAGTTTTTTCAGATGGTGGTACATAACAATAGATTTCTTACTACCCAATGCAAACATATTGAAGGAAGCTTATAAGGCACATGAAGTTATTGAAAATTTAATCCATGCTGTATTGCCTTTGGAGTCCTGCTGCAATCACAAATGCTGAAAGCATAACAAAAAATTAGTAGATTTTGGGGTGTTTTTTTAATGTTTAACTTTGAAAGAAAGAGGGAGAAGGAGAGAGAGAAATGCTTTGGGAATGATTTTCATTCTGGCAGAGTTTTCACTGCTTGTTTAATTTGGTTCCCATACTCTGTCCCCTTTTAATTCCCTTGTCAGCCAGAATCTATTACAGGGAGCTAATGCCCTCATGGCACCATCTGGCATTATTTAATATCTAACACCACCTTATAAATCAAATTATAATTTATAATTAATCAGACAATTTGTATTTTTAATAATAAAAAACTCTATTAGAAAAAAAACTGAATATATTAATGTATCATAACATTGTAAAAATATTTATGATCTGTGGTTGTTCTTTTCTCTCTTTCCCTGCTTGAAGACAAAGGGTTTCTTTTCAAAAGCAGACATTAATTAAAATGCATTTTACAATATAGCACAGGAGTTTTTCTAAAGTTTTGTAGAAATATGCTATCCCAAATAATGGATGCTTTAGCAAATTTTAGAAAGGAGTACAGACAATTAAACTGAAAATGGTTTTCCACTATACTCACTGCCTGTATCTGTTATTATAGACACTGCACTATGTTCTGCCTCATTGGGATCCCCAGCAGTTTAAGCATCTCAGCCTTAGCCTCTTGTGTGTCCAGCTATATCCAAGGACAAATGTTTTTACTAATTAGATACTGCCTATGCCTATTCAATATTTAGTCTTTCTTTCATCCCACCACACAAAAGACAAATGGCGATTGGCATGGTAATAGGGGGAAAACCGGATATGAGTGTTTTACTACAAAATGGAGTAAAATACCCTCTTTATATATATTTTTTTCCCTTCAATATAAATTATTGCATAGTTACTAAATCAATGGTTGTTGTTGTTTTTTCATTCTGAGATAATTCAGTTTAACAAGAGAGCTAGATAGAAAAGGCTGAAGAAGAAAAATTAGTAATATCTGCATCATGGTGCTTCACATTACTGTCCGAACTCTGGGTGCCACAATATCAAGTGCACAAGTAGTGCACCAATATACATAAATGACATAGCTAAAGATATTTGTGGCCTGAACAAGCCACAGCTATAAAACTTCTTTCTAAGACAGTAAGCTTCACTTCAGGGGACTCCTGCTTCCACCCTCCATGAAGTGCTGCCAGCGGCTGCCAGACAAAACAGGGCTTTCGTCAAATTAATGAGAACTGCAGAAATGGTAATGGGAGCAGCAAGCATCTTGCAGCAAATCCTGCTAATCTTCTTGTGTTCAAAAAGCCCAGGGGAGAGGAGAAGGAGGAGACGAAAGACTGGCTGGAGATATGCTTTAGCTCCCTTCAGCAGAGGACGACTGGAGCAGACGTCTGAGGCTTCTTGCCTGCACGTGTGTCACAACCGGCCTTAACTCCGCAGGGAGCCACACCTGAGCTGAGCTTAACGCCAGATGCATGTTGACAGGTACAGTTGGGAGGCAAAGTGATGAAAAGGATGGAAAATGTGAGGAAGTGCTGTGAACCTTATAGATGTCCCCATCCATACCAGGTCATATGCCACCTGAGCCCAGGGACAGGGAAGCAGGTACTGCACCAGCAGGCAGGATGCCCAGGTCAGTCTGGCTGACCACTGGAAAAACAGCACTGAAAAAACCCTATACATTGTACATCTGCTTTCTCATTCTAGCCTCAAACCTATGTTTTTTATCTAAAACTTCCTTCAAAGTCCAAAAACTTTCAATGAGACATTCCTAACCAGATTTTCAAAGCAGCAATATTAATTTGCTTGATGGCTTTGCATGGTAACAAGAAGATTTTAGGGAGCCTTCAAAAAGCACCTTGTAAGTACTAACTTCTACTTATCTCTGAAATTCTCATTCTTCAGCCTTCCATAGATCTTTATTAGTAATATACAGAAGAAACAGGAACTTCAAGGAGTCGTTAAAGCATGCTTTCCTCTGCTACCTCTTCACTGCATGCAAGCTTAATCCTCTGCTTGTAGTGTCACAGTTAGTGCTTGCGCACATTAAAGATTAATTTGTCAGAAACAGAGGATTACACATTTAACAGGAACACAGACAGGTGAGCAGGGCATACCCCCGGGAAGAGAGCTTCACTGATGTGCAGATCTAACCCAGCAGCTCCTCATTCACTGAGATTATACAAGAGAAGAATTGGGATAACCAATGTAAAGAAAAAACACCAGATATAATATTAAGCTTGCCAATATAATTTAGCTTTAAAAGCATACACTGAGGTTACTGTGGAGAAAAGATGAGTGATTTGGGAAAGCAGGACCTGAGCTACCACATCTACACTGCGCAGTACCACACAGATACAGTATTTAAACTCCCTGTCCCTCAGCCCTGTTAACTCTTGCTAAGGAGTGACATTGCACCGTTCCTTAACTGTAAGGAAAGAGAGAGAAATACCACTGGTTGGCCACAGCAAGGAATAAAGCAGGTGAGATCCATGGGACCACGAGTGAAATGCCCATGGAAGGCAGCAGCTCCCAGACATGAAGGAACTGGCAGCTGCCACCTCTGGTAAGAAGTACAGAGCCCTAAAGAGTTAACAGGTAGCACTTGGCTTCTTTGAGAAGCGAAACTTCTCTGTTCCTTCTTAGCACACTCTGGGAAAGCCTAACTCAGATCACATTAGATGGGGGTAGGGATGTTGGGGTGGGGTGTGGAATCACTGTAGAAAAAAGATTTCTGCATAAAAACAAAAGCCTCTTTCCGTGCTTTGTCAGTGTAAACAAGGATTTTAGTAAAGAGCATTGCTTGTGACCTATTTACATTCAAATCTATCTGTATTTTCCTCACCCAGCTTCTACTTACTGTGCAGCAAGTCAACTAAGGAGCTAAAATAATACACACAGCTTACCTTTTGCAAGGCCTTTTACAAATGCTACTCAGACACAGAAGAGTCCCTTGTCTGTTGCAATACATGTACGGTCCCTGGTTGCCAGAACACCCACAACAGCAACCCTGAGAGCCAGCAGCACGGCAATAGGGGCTCTTCTGTGCACTCAATCCCCTTGTGCTTTCAGGCTTCCTTGATCAGCAAATGTAATGCATTAAGCAGGAGATTGTGGAAATGGGCTCATGTATAGTGAGGTAAATCCTTCCATTTTTTTCTGGTCTTTATGATTCATGATGTATATCACATTCAGGACATTCGAGTCTTCATGAATTTTGACTCAGTCACACTGAAGTCTCATTTTAGTATTTCAGGGAGCAGAACTTGCATCACTTAAGCCAAGTAGCTACACCAGTTTTGTACCAGGTGAACACATAGCTGAGCTTACAGAAAGAAGCTCAAGAGCGGATGGATGAATTAGAGCAGGAACCTGTGCACTGCAGAGCTGTGTAAAGCAAACTGCTGGCAACTCTTCTGGCCTCAGCTACAGGTGTGTGTTGCCTCTTTCATACTTGAGCACTGACTGGGGAACAAACCAGGCTTCAGGCTTTGTAATATGGCCAAAGGGAAGGATAATTCACCGGCAGTGCCGTTAGCAGAAAATGTAGGCACTGGCTGCTAACAACATTGAGCCCCTGGTGGAAGCCACATGGCTCAATGGGAAATTCTATTGAGGAGTCTGGAATGCACTTGAACTCTGAATGCAAAGTACAGTGTGTCCTATATTAAAAGCCATGCTTAAATTTGCAGTGAACACTATGCTCACGTGTAATAAACACTCACTTCTGTATTTAACTGAAGCTCTTCTGCTCTTTTAGTTCAGGAACTCATAAAGGATGTGGCCTTATGAGCTCCCAGACTTCCCAAGGAAGCTTCACTCTGTGCTTAAAATACATACATAAAGCCTCTTCCAGTTTGGATAACTGGAGCACTTCGCTGTTCAAATCATGTGCATGAGTTCTTCTGGAATTGGGATCTATAGGAGTATGTATATCGCTGCTAACAATGACATACTGTATATTATTGCAGGAAGAGAATGCCTACAAACTTGCAGGTTAGCCTGCCACTAATTTACTGCTGCTGGCACCACTTTCTGCCTTAAATATTATACAAATTTACTTTTCAAATACTCTTTGAGTAAATATATGTCTAAAGGGGAATATTTTATCAGATGGACATTTCAATGAAATATTTTATTTCTAAGGTAGGACAAATGGAAAGTAGCTAAAGAAATATGCTGATAATAAAATATGCAGTCAAAGAAAGCACTTTCATAGCGGCAGCAGCAGCTGCACGAATAACTTGCAAAAAAGAATAAGTTGTGTTTATAAATAAGCACATGAAGATAACATTAATAGAAGTGTTTAATTGAAACCTGTAAAGCCAGTGAGATTTTTATCTCCTATGATTTAGCATTTTTGTTGTTCCTGTTCAAAGAATTGGGAAGAGAATAAGGGGGAATATGTGCAAACATGGTGTTGAGTAAAAGACATAAAAGCCAGCCTGCTTCACGTTTACCTATTTGCTTTCAGAAGCATGGGCATAACTCTCAAGAAATGCACCTGATCTTTGTATGCACAAGCAAGAGCAGGATCCTGTCACTGTCACTCACAGGATCTGAACCTTACAGAGAGTAGCAGCTCAAGGTGATGACAACAGAATGTTGCATAGGAAATGCTGTAGAGTTGGGCAGGTCTGTGACCCACCAGAGAATAGGTTTTATTAGTCCCTGTTCTACCATCATGACCCACCAGAGAATAGGTTTTGTTAGTCCCTGTTCTACCATCATGCAAGAGAATTTCACTCTAAAGTCACAATTCATGTGCTGGGATTTCTGTATTTAGTCTGAAGCGGGCAAAAAGCAATTTCACAATATGCCTGGGAGAGCAACTGGCACCACAACTGTCAGTGATCACTAGGTCTGGTCCAGGTTGGCTTTTATCCATTTCTCCCACTTACCTGAATTAGCAGTTTCTGTGCCAGACCCAGGAGTGGTCTCAGCCTCTCTGCACCTTCTGGAACCTCCATCAGACCCTTAGGGGTGTGCGTCCCCTTCCTAGGTTGCACTGCACACATTGCCCGATGCCTCCCCCATGGGGAAGGTGAACCCCAACTGTTCCCCTTCACCTGCACAGAGTGGCAGCAGTGGGGAGCACAGATTACTTTGCTGGGAAGCAAGACTGAGGATAAAGGGAAAAGCAAGACACGGGCAAAGAACCTAACTTGTCCCAGTTCTCACCAGTTCCTGTAATGACATGAAAGAATTATGAAGAGAAACTAGATGGTAGAGCTTAAATGGCCTGTACGTTTCAGCTCTGCACTACCTTCTCTTACATGGTTTACTTGTCCTGGAAATTTGACTGCATTTTCATTTTATTGTAGTTGGTAATGATTTCTCCAGGGATAATTTCAACATCCCTGTTTTCGTGCCTTTTTTTTTTTTTAAAAAAAAAAACAACAACTTACGAATTCTTGATATATCCTAAGCCCTAACTTGATCTAACATTTATATGCTGGGTGCAAATTAATACAAAAGCATTCATCTCCAGCTGCCTGCAATCTAAAGCAGTGTTGTGTTTAATGGATACACAATTTGCATGTGTCCAGTTTGTGCTGTAAATAAGATCTGCTTAATCACCCTAAGGAAGTGATTCCCCCCTTTCTCTTATATCTCCCATAAACCTCTATCACCCTTATACTGTGGCACACTGTCTGAAAATGTTATATGCTTTCACTCCTCCAATGTTACTTCATAAATATATTCTGAACCTAGCAGAAAAAATGTTTCATCAGATGGTCAGCTTGGTAAAATATTTTACTTCTAAGAGGGGATGAACATCAGGCAACAAAAGAAATACAGCTATAATAAAAGACACAGGCAGTGAAAAGGCTGTGGTAAAATCAGCATAAATGTCACGCCCCAACCAGAATAAATTTTCTTTATAAATAAATACTGTGAGAATAACATTAATATCTTTAGCTGAGAGTGGGAAAGTGTAAGAACAGTAAAAACCGCTTTTGTATAAACATACTTTTCTAGTGCAGGAGATATGGGATAAGAGTTATGGTACTTATTTAATTCCAGCTTGTTCCATGATGGGCTGTTCAAGTGAGGCCAAGGATGGCCACCATCACACGACTCGGGCAAGACAGGGCCAAACACTGACTGCCAAGTAGCTGGTTTGGTAGGTAGCAGGCTTCATTGTAGTCTTTCCTGACAACTGACCTCATGCGTGGTACCATCTGGCTTTATTCACATCTTTAGACCCTCATTTGCCTCCTGACTCTGTTTTGTTTGTGAGAGTGTTTGCAATTTAGAGCCTTAATTAAACGTATGTGCAGCACCTCTCCTACTAGGCACTTCCAAAAGCTGCTATATCACAAATCAAAGTGAAGAGTATTTGTGCTCTGCATCACATTTGGTGGTGAAACTAAGTCTGAGATAACAGGAATATTCTCAGCTCTGTGCCTCTTTCTCACTCTTCCCATTTTCATAAAGTATATTCTTTTTTTTAATTTATTTTTGACGTCTTTACAAGTAACAAACACACCATTAGCAGAGTAGGACAGGAGTATGATTAAGTGGAAAGAGAATGAATATAAATGAGGTTGATAAGATGAAAAACACAGCAGAAAAGCAAGCATAGACAATACCTATCTGTACTAGCAAACAGACATTAAAACACCTGTTCTAATAAGACTAGTGATGGCCTTAGATGGGAAGATATTTGTAGGACACTGCTGATGTAAAAGTAATCTAGTGCTTTCTGGTACTAGAAGATAAGGTAAGGAAAGAAAGAATAAAAGCTGAAAAGCTGGAGCAAGCATCATGAAGAGTCTTTCTGACCAGACTGGTTGCTGTATTAGCTTCTTTGAGGGACAGGGAAGTTAAAGTGCCTTTTAAGACTGGGAAGACCTGCATTCAATTCCCTGAGGGAATCCCAAACCCTCCTGTCACTCTGAAAAAATTAATTTGGCTCAGACCTTGAAAGATACTTCAAATTTCCAAATATCACTGATTTCAAGAAATTATTGACTTGAAAATCAGATAAAATTAAAATGAAATTAAGGTTGCCGAAGCAAACAGAGTGGAATAACAACCAAATTAGAACGAGCAAGTGCAAAGACAAAAATCAACCTTAGGCAGTTTTGCTTGTTATGTATAAGAAAAGAAAGGGGATTGGAGAGGTGGGGTGGGGGTGGGCAGGATAATTCTTGAAAAGAAGATAAGAAGGACTCAGGTTTACAGATATTTTTCAAGCTTTTTGTTGGCTCCTGATCATCTGCATTTTAGATGGACTTGCTCATTTCATTTAATTTCCAATTTGCTTCGTCACCTGCACTGCAGCAGCACAGAGGGAATGCCATACCAGGATCCCAAGGGACCTGGGGGGGTTGGTCCTATGGCAAGGACAGCAGTCTCAGATTCAGGGAGACTATTTAGATACCGGTCACAGTCCAGCCACGCTAACTTGAAACATCGTACAGACATACTCTCTTCCCACACCCTTCACGGACACACAGCTGCACCCACAGTAAAATGTCCACACCTTCAGTCTCACTCTGTGACATGCTCTAGCTTTTGACTTGCATTACACGGACTGCTGACAGATCCACACGATAACATTAGAACAGAACATGAAAAACACCCTGAGGTCTTTATTTGAAAACACAAACCCTCAGTCACTAGTCACCTGAGCCAAGAACAATGGCACAGACAGAAGAGTCATTGCTTCAGTTCCCATTTTTCATCAGAAATGTGGAAGAATATTATTTTACCTCCTCATCTAGAGGTTTCCTCACCAAATGTTACAGGAACATCTGCTGCTGTTACAACAGGAACGTTAAGGCAAATAATGTGAGTATCATCAAAGCATTCAGCTGGGTCTGCAGAGTCCTGGCCTTCCTTCTGAACTTGTTCATCTTCTCAGCACAGATCAGTGAGAAGGGAAGGGGAGCAGAGGAAGGGAGGTGTTGCAGTAGCAGGGGACACAGGGGAGAGGCTAAGATTAAAGAGAGATTTGGAAGCTTCTTTTCAGGGAGTAATTCCTCTTATTGCATGATTCTCCCCCCTCCCTTCCCTCCCTTCTCCCCCGCCATTTTTAATTTACACAATTTCTCTCACACCCACAACGACGCAATAATCCTTCACATGAGAAAACTGATTAAAAAATGCATCCACCAAAACATATTTGGCCTGTTAATTCTTTGGATGCTTTGCAACTGCCCTAGAATTTGTGACTTCCCATTTGCATTTTGGTTTTGACCTACCTCTGTACGTCCAACTTAGGAGAAACAGCCCCTGGGCTCATTGCTTTCAGCTACCTCCTTTATCAGGCGTGCACGCAGCCCTGCCACGTGCTGTAAGAATCTGTTCTGGGGACCTAACGCCTTTAATCTGCCCTATAGATTTCTTCCGCCCTTTTTGGCACATGGCTTCCGTAGCAGCCAACGTCCTCTTGAACACCCCTAAGGGCCAGGCTCTCCAGGTTCATAGCATGACAGGAGTCACGCTCAACATCTGCAGACCTATTCATCACTGAACACTGAACCTTGTACATGCAATCTTCTGAGGATTTGTAGCCAACTTTCTACAAAAATAAATAATGTACAAACAGTGCTTTTAAGATCATTATAACTTGGCCTAGGTTTTAGTATTTTTCTCTCTAAAAACAGAGAGACTGGATTGACACAGTGCTGTCATCCCGTAGAATTACAGGAGGGTGAATTTGTGGAGAAAGTGCTGGTCTTGCTACCTTCCTCAGCATGGTGAGGAGACTTTTGGCTTGTCATTGCTAGAAAAAAAACCAACCACTTTTCCCCTCTTTACATATAATAACAGTTACACTTCCCTCCCTTTGCTCCCCCAAAGCTTTAACAGATCAGCCTAGAGCAGACATTATTTGGCATGGAAAAGGTCATGTTTTATAGAGTAGATGGAGAGAACAGGATCATATATGAGAAAGTCTTTAGCAAACATCACTGTTGAGACATTTAGACAAACTCCACACACAGAAGAGAGACAGAAATGAGACAAGCACATGTCAAAAGCAAGGAGTTTATACTAAACATCTCCCTCCATCTATTTTCCCTTCCCATTCCCTTGTTCTCACAGCTTACAAGGTAAAAGAAAAATCAGAAAATTCAAAGAAAATAATAAAGAAATCTAACTCCGGCTCCTGTTGTTGAATATGTTTCCTTACATTCACAGAATAGAAGCTTGTTCTGGGCATATTTGTGTGCCACAGCACATTAGACCACGCATGAATCCTTTGGTGGTGTTTATTCATATGGTCTATGTTAGAAAGAAAGCCAACAATGCAAGCTAATATTTCAGGCTGTGTCCTGATGGGATACACAAAGCAATTTCTTTCAGCCAGCTTGCAGAACAGAAGCAGATGGGTAATCTCAAATTGTTTCAGAGGTAAAACATGGGAAGTTCAGTGTGCTAACCACAGCACTACTGTCTATTCCAGTGCATATGGAATATTCTCAACATATATTCTTCTACATCTTCTTACATTAATAATAATTATATTTACAGATCTATCATTATGTATCTGCTTTCCCCGTAAAGGAAGCTGCCTTAAACTCCTCTGTGCCTAGCTCATATGAATACACATCCCAACTTTGGTTCTCCAGATGACATTTATGTCTTCAGTGTGTTTCTGAGAGCCAGGTCAGTCCTCAGTCTTGCCCTGGCTGCTACGCTCAAAGGCAAATCAACACAGCAAGAGTTACCAATCCACAAGCACACAATTCATCTCAACCATAGTCTTGTTTCTGTCCATGCCCACATGCCAGATGCTTCTTTTTTTTTCTTTAACATTATTTGAAAGAGTCAATAACTTTGCAATACAATTATTTCTGAATAATTGTCTTTAAAAACCTTTTCATAACTGGTTAATTTAAAATACAAAAAGCAGCCTGTTTTCCAAGTCAGTGCTGTTGCTTGCAAACAGACCCAACTGTGTGTCAAAAAGCCAGGTCGCAAGACATGCAACAGCCATACAGTTCATCTTTACTACAGACTTTGTCAGATAAGTGATCAATATGAACTACTGTTATTTTATGCATACTCACCATTTTTCAGGGATGCACAGTTTGCTCACCCCTTCACAATACCTCTGTCACACTCCATTTTCATTACTTTCTGCTGGGCCAGAGCTGCTTCTCTGGGTTTGCCCAAGTTGTTACACCACCACCACTACCCCCTGCCCCCCCACAAGGTCAAATTAGATGGTATGACCAAATAGCTCAGCTCTGGGGGTTCACATCCAGACACCCCAGGGGAACCATAGCAATGCCCATTTGTACCAGTTTTACTTAGAGCAATGGAATTTCCACACCATCTCTTCTAAAGTTGCTAATCTAAAGACAAACCCATTCCCACTATAGTTGCAGGGAAAGAGGATCCAGACTGGAAACACAGCCTTCTCTGTCAAATCCAGCAGCCCACCCATGCAGGGACAACATCCCCACCTGATGACCCCTGGAGAATTATCCTTTCCAACACCCTCCATAGATGTTGATGATGAGTCATCCAATGGATCATCACAAGGCAAAATAATCTGCCCACCCATGATCTGAGGACCTTTATGGCTCCAGTCATGCATTTCTTCTGCATCCTGTGTTACACAGACGGATGGAGAGAACACAAATCTGACTGCATCGACTTGGGTGGCCGTGCCATCTGAGATACCACTTGCTTCTCTTCCTGTACGTCACCAATACAGTTTTATTGGAGGATCTCTGCTGTCAGTTGCCTGCAAAGCCAACATAAACCATTTGCTAAGCCACATCATGCTTACAGCTATTGTGCCAAATTAGACCATGGTGATGGTGTAAGCACATGCGACTCACAGCCATGGTTGGCTGTAATCCATTGTGCCTACAAAGAAACATTCATTATACTCCCAGTGATACTTTTATACTGTTACCTTAGTAAAGACTACAGTTAGTGTAAATCAGCACATTTTCATTGCTGTCAGTGGATCTATAGTGACATAATTCTTTTTCATCTTTATTTCCCATCATACTTGTGATTCTGCTCCTGTATTTCCTGCTTAGTTACATTGTCCCTGCCTGTGTCAGGCTCTGTATATCAAAACTAGATTATTTTTTTATAAAGGTTTTACAAATAAGGTGGACATAAGAATTGCACTGGGGTGGAGCTGAGCCCACAGAGTTCAGCCTCCCAGCTCTGTCTATAGATGATCAAGGAACAGAATAATGAAGACATAGTGAGAGTGAGTTTTTCCTCACTCCAGTTTCCTGATTGATTGTAATTTGTGGTACAGAGACATCTGGAGTTGAAAGTAACAACCAGGCTACTATTAAGAGACATGAATTCGTCTAACCCTTCGGTGAACCCATTTGTACTTTTAACATTAGAAAAAAAAATATTTTGCTTGCTTCTGCCAGTAAGATGTGCAGAAATCTTGCACAGGGTAGGCATGGGCACCAGCGTTTCACTGGTTGCTTAAAAATGGGTGTATCTGAAGTACATTTTTACAAAGCGAAGCTCCAAGAGACTGCATACAGTTCTACTACTTTGAAAGGAATTCCAGAAAAGAGAAAAGAAAAAAGATGAAATTAGTAAGGTCTGGGTTTTTGCCATGCTTTTGCATTTAATTTATTGGAGGTAAATGGAAGCTTTTGGTGCATAGGACTATGTGGTACAGAACTGCTGGGAATGAAATTTCCCCTTCACCAAACTGGAACTGTTGCACTCAAAGTGCCTTTCCACAAGATGGCTTTTTAAGGCTTCTCTCTATCTTTGTCCACCTAAAAAGATGCATCAAAAACCAAGCCCAGACACAGCTTTTAGGTATTGTAATAGTTCTGTTTCATCAGCAATAAGCGATTCAGCAAGAACGCAGAGTAATAAGAAATTATAAGCCAGAAGGGACTATCTGTGAGACAAAGCTTCATTAAACCTGCTGAAAGGATTACTGCATGCCAAGTGCCTACTGTTTTTCTAGTACCAGCTGGCTCCAGGTGCATCCTCAAATGTTACACATTAATCCAGGTCCTTTCTGAATCTAAGCTTCTTTCTTTTGCCCTGCTTATCATACCACAAGGTTCAGATGAGATCTTGCTCCCTGACCTGCACAGAAAAGTGTTTGGAAAATGACAGGCCTCAGAATGGTGTGATCTCACCAAGTAATGTATTCCAACTCTGTAATTTATTTTTCCTGGTGTGCATTCATTAAATTGGCTTCCTGTGAAGTAGGACTTTGGTTTTAAAAAGCCTCCTTTGATATTCAAATGTTTACAGAACATTCACTCCCACTTGCTTGGTTGGAAAGCTGAACTATTTCTTCCTCCATTCAGGTCATCTGTACAGGGCCTTCTGGTGGCTCCAACAAATGTGTTTGCAAATCCCTGGGTGATCAAACTTTATTTTGTTCCCTTTCCACATGCAGCTAACCTTTGAAAATCATTTCCAAGGGCTATTCTGAATAGCAGAATCCCAGCTGGAGTTTTTTAAGGTTGTGACATAAGATTTATCTTTAACACACATTCTGATTTTCTTTGCTTTGCCTTTTCTTTGATAAGACTTTTTTCCCCCCCTCTGGTGTTTTGCTTTGTAGAACATTGTGCTTTTTGAGACCATACACCATTTATGATGGCTTGCAAGTGAATTATTGTAAGCAGTGCCCTGCTATTATAGAAAGTTCCTCATTGGTGAGGAAGGATGTATGCCAGCCGATAAAAATGAGAAAAGATATAAGACATCACCATCTAACCTGACCCATGGTGGAAAAGGAAGCAGCTTTTCCTGCAAAACAATAAATGTTCACTACCACTGGGTGCACGTGAAGGTAGTGAGCAGCTGCTTCATAAAAATCAAAAGCCAAAGAAATTTTAGCTGGGAATGTGAGAATGAGTAGGACCTTGCTATTTCAGTGCTAGGGAATGCCTTCTTCAAGCACTCCTTGAGAACAGGGCTTGGGTGGTTTATTGTAAAACATGGGGTTATTTGGGTTTTTTACCTGATACCATTGACATCAATGGAGATTTCACTAGTGCGCTCAGTAAAGTGATAGCCAGGTCTTTCAATACTGCAAATTATACATATTCAGGGCTATAGGGAGAGTGGTGGAAAATAAAATGGGCCCTATCAACTATACAGGTGTTATATGATACCAGCTCAGGTGTCTGAGCAAAAAGGACTGACTGACTTAGCAATCTAGTGGCAAGAAGGGCTGATCTAAACATTTGTTCACAGTGCTTTCATTAATATATCCACTCAGATGAAAATATCATCCTGGAATGACTTTTCTTCACTTATTTTCTTTTTCCATTTTTGATAGCATTTTTTAATGAGAGAAAACTTTGCATCCTCTCTCAAGCTGCCAAGGACACAGCAAGAACCTCCCTACCACTGCACAAACCATTGCCCACAGGTGAGCAAAAGTGGCTTATAGCAATTGGTGTGGATGTAGAGTCATGCTTGTCTGTGATTTTGCCTCATAAATGATTAGTAATGGTCAGACACACTATCTTGAACTTACATAAATTAATCATGAAGCAAAGAACACCATTCCTGGTGGGGTCCAACTTGTGTCGACTGGTCAATTATTTTCTGTTGGCAAGCCATGGTTAGCCAATTATTTAAAGGTTAGCTTATTCATCTAATAATTCAGCTCCTAACTTTTACCTCAAAAACAGAAACAAAAGAATACTTAATATTCATAAGGTTGGCATTCCCATGAAGTCAGGTCTATGTAGATCTGAGTGGTAGCAGAGCATGGTTTAGTCCACCATGAATATATTAACTGCACATGAGGTGTTACTAAATGAAATAGTCACCAGAAAAAAATACAACTCACCCTTTAAAAGCATCCACTCCATCCGTAAATATATTGACCACATCCTTATCTGATACAAGCTGATTCAGTTCTGCTGGCTTCAGCAGAGCTCTTCTAATCTACGTTAGCAAAACACGAAGACCTTTATCTACTGACCTACTATACTGTGTTTGGGACCATGCCTTTGATAGCTACTGCATTGAAAAAGATTCCAGTTCTACTCTGTGTCAAACACAAAAAAATATCTTTTCCAAAGAGACGTACGAAGAAAAGGAAGGACTGACAGGAAGTAATTCATCTAGGAAAACATGAGATCAACAGACTTTGAACACAAAGCCAGAATGTACCACTAGAGGCATGCAGATTATTTATCCACATCATAATGAAACAGCAAATAGAGGATTTTTAAAAATAGAGTATGTGTGCATGTGTGTGTTTCCATATGCACTGCCTTTGTGAAACCTCACGGGGAAAAGTAATTATCTTCAGAAGAAGAATGGTCTTGTGAGACCAGTCTGTCTATGAACAGCTAACAAGTTTCAGCTGCTATCATATAAATTATGTCACGTAAGTATGATGAGTTAGCCCAGGGTGGAGTCCATCTTCTGCTGACAGATATTCTAGCTGACTAGGGCCAGCACAACCTGCTCACTGCCCTTCTGGGGGGACAGGATGGGGGCAGGGAGGGGGGGACAGGATGCAACCAAAAAATAACCAGAAGAAAAAAACAGGAAAAAAATTGTAGCAAAAATCACTGAGACACTGATAGAGAGTCTAGAAATTTTTGCTGCTGTAGTTTAATACGTTATCAGCTCCAGTGGCAAACTTCATCATGTGTGTGGAGGTTTACCCTCCATGGACCAGGCACAACAAAAGGAAATGGATGCTGACTTCTCAGCTGCTACACTTTGGACTGGTATTTTATATCTAAGGGCCAGGGAAGGCAATTTTGTGACAGTTGAGGGATCCTTCTTCTCCTTTTCCAGTCCAAGTATAGATGGTAAATTCCCAGCAAAACAGGCAAGGCAAGTGCATGACCTTTTGTTTTGGAGGCTGAGACTGTTTTCCACTTGAAGTGGTCCAGTAACAGCACAACAGAACCATTTTGATGCCGAAACACGTATTATATTCATAAGCAGAGAGATACAGCATTTGAACACTTTCACTTCCCATCATAGCTGACACTGGACACTCCACAGATCTTACAAGGCATTTCATGCTTTGCAAGATCAGAATATACATGCTTACACATCAGTCCATCCGACACAGTTGACTAAAATTTCATTCACAAACCAGCTCACAGACACAGGGTCAAAGTCTCAGATAGGAGAAGATGACAGTCCAAAATAGGTATGCTGTATTTGGGGATTAACCTCATGTTGCAGCTCTTCCATCTTCTGATTTGTTGGTAAGATGCTACATACTCATTTCTGACACCTTACTTCACAAGCTTACTTCAGAATATTTTGACGAGACACTTTACTTGCTAGTAATCAGAGAACATTTTCCTGTGCATCCTTGAAGTTGGCAAAGGGAAGTTGCATCAGCATATTAACAACCTATCTGTGTCTAGACTGATACCTAAGTGTGCATATTACAAAATCAAATATCTACTTTTTGATAGGAATTACTACACCTTCCCCCGTTCCCCCCCCTATATTTTACACTCAAAGAGGAAAGAAAATTAAATCAGTCAGGCCCAGGCACAGAGTACAACGCGGTTCTTAATTTCTCATTAACAGCATGTCAGAGGAACTGATTTATCAGGAAATCTGTCTTCCTGCAAGCAGCATTACAAGAGCACCTGTAGTTTTCTTTCTAATTGATTTAGCAATGGAACTCTGCCTCTGGTTCATCTCCAACAAGAAAGAAAAAAGAAAGAAAAAAAAAAAAAAAGGAAGAATCTATGATTGCATTGAAATACCTATTAAAAGATTGTGGCATGCTCAGAGGAAGCATAAAGAAGTAATCGGAGAAGGCTGGTTTGTTGGTGTCCTTTTCCAGATGCCTGTGGCTCTAGTGATGTGCAAAACACTGGCATTCAGATCCGGTGTCTGCAATATCTGCCTGCATTTCAATTCATTTGCTGACATAGTAATTTAGATGGTTAATTCCTTGAAAAAGGACAGTTGCCAAAATGCCTGCAATATTCTGTTGGAGTCTACATTACTAATAAGGGTACATTATTATCATACAAATTATATTGCAAGTCAAAGAAATGTGATCCTGCTGAAGAAGGCTTGGTTCTCCCTCACAGATCAGCCCTTGCCAGGACCTGACTGAATTTTACTAGAAACTTTCAGGTTCACTTAATTTATAAAGACCACATTTTCCTCCCTGCAAAGACAGAGGTACTCTGAAGTGTTCCACACTTCCTATCATCAGGTGGGCTTTTGGAGGTCTTTGGTCACCACTGACAACTGATTGGTCATTTCTTGGGTTTTGATGTCTCAGAGGATACATTTAGCAGTTCAGGGAGTATAGTATTTATGGGCTACTGTGGAGCTCCGACCAGGAGTGGGATGCACGTACCACAAGCATGAACATGAAGAACTAAGTAGATTACTGGTTTTGGACCAATTCTTGACTGTGTCGTCAATCTGTAGCATGACCTAGAGCAATGCCCTTGCTGTCCCTGCTTCTGTTCCCTCTCAGGGAAGTAAAGATCATGAATCTATGTTTACTCATCCTTTTTGCATTCTTTAAGAAGGAAACCGAAATAAGCTGGCAGGAATTCAGCCATCCAGTTAAGCCAGTAAAGGTTTAACCTCCAAGTGGGTCATGACATCAACCTGTGACAGTAACATCTGTTGGGGCAGTCAAAAGGGAGTGCATGAATACAGGCGTCCAGGTCAGGAGATGTGCTCTCACACCCAGGAAAATACTGGAATACCAATATCTTCAACATACCACATTTTTTTTCCACTGCAGTTCTACTGGGTTTTTGTTTTCACATGAAAGTTTTTCTCCTCTAAACTCCTTCCTCTTTTAAGATTATATTATTTTGGAGGGAAGTACTGTGAGATCAGGTTCCTCTTGAGCATGCATAGGATGGAAATTAGTCATTAATCAACTGAATCCCCACAGAACCACTAACTTAATGTAGTAAAATAAATGACGGAAGGAAAAATAAATGCTTCCGAATTAAACAAAGCAGAAATATTATATCATCCAAAACAAAACACACATAGGCTATTCTTGTAAGGGAGGGAGTTGAGGATTTCTAGATTTAGTATTTGGTTTATTAATACTGATGGATTTGGGAGAAGCAGTAAGAAAATAAGTCTTCCATCCTGTGGTGCAGAAACCAAATATCACGCAGTCTAGAAATAAATGTTACAGATGCTAATGTGTCTAGAGTGAAGTTGTAGCAAAGAGCAACATTTTTTTCCCCCCTTTTCTTAGCTGAAGAGGTATCTCTGTAGAAGCTTCCCACCACAAAAAGACATTGTGCACCCTTGGGATCTGGAAGATGGATCCTTCTAAGGAGAAATACATTGTAACTGTTCACTGTGCAAAAGTAACCTAGTCTTTCAGGGTAGGAAAAAGAAATAATGCTCTTTGGTGAAGTTGTTCTATACCTTTCTCATTGAGAAAGGTTTTGCTTTAATGAAATTGCTCCCAAACAGGTCAAAAGGATCAGATGCAACAGGGCAGTTCCCAGACTGGAGACATCTCCACACCTGGGGATGGGAGAACATAAGCTTGCACTCTTGGAAAACGAGAACTGGTGTATGAAGTGTGACGTGCCCTGCCTCTGGGGCACAAAGACATTGCTTAGAGCCCAAAACCCCTGGCCATCACACCTGGTGCAGCAGCAGCCAATGGCTGGCAAAACCTCTCTGCTTTCCCACATCCCCATCCTCCTGGGAATATCACACCCTCGTTCATTATGAAAAGAAATAACTTCTAGCAGCATGAGGGCAGGAAAGGGAATTGAGGACTGAACAACCTCAGGCCTTCCGCCAGGCCCCAGTTATGCTTTTTATGGTTTACAGGTTTTGGTTGGGCCCAGGAAAATTAGCCTCAAATTAAAATGGGCTACTCTGAGCTTCAATAGCTGTAAACAATCCATGTTTCATTAAGGGGTGAGAGACCGAGCACACTAACAGCTCTCCTAGGAAAAAGTTACACTAAACCAACAACTGGATATTAAAGGTATAAAACAGGCACTGCAGAGATACAAATTATCCCAACTTTTTATTAAATACACTGTAGCTTACAGTTGATGAAAATTTCACCCACTGATGAGAGAACAGGTTAGGATATCAAAAAGCATTTAAAATCAGTCCAGTTGGGATCAGATACTGTTTCTGACTATATCTGCATACAGCCTTTCAGATCTAACTGCACAGCGAAGAAAGGAACTTTTTGAGCATCCTTATGCACACCTTTTTCCTTCAGAACAGGCTCTTCTAATTCCTTTATTTTGGTTATATCTAAGATCTCCTCTGTACAAAGAATTCAGTTTACACTTTCTTGGCAGAGTTAAAGAGACTGCCCTTGGAATAGGTTGACGTGCAAGTGAATAAGATTCAGACCAAAGAATCAAGCTCTTGTAAAGGGCAGCCCCTATCCCTGTGCCAAGCAACAGGGAAATTGGCTCCGAGTTCTTTCTGATGCCTTATTGAAACATGTTGCTTTCTCCACACAGGAGAACTACCCTCTGGTTTGTACAATGCAGTCCAAAATCACAGCTTTGTGTACATGATTTTGGATAATCAAAAGCAGCAAGCATGCTAGAAATTTGTTTACTCTATGCAAACAGTGTTACCTTGTATTGATTTCCTCAGTGCATGTTAACATAAATCTGACATTAACAATAGCTTACCCGCCACTCCTTTCATTGAGAAAACAGTGATTTACAAGCTGTGTTAAGATGTTTTCAGACTAACCACTTTTGGTCCTCTCTACACAGTGATGAGGCATCATTTGCCATTTCCATCAGATTCCTTAACTGAGAACATTTTTTTTTTTTCCCCAAGGCTCTACCATATTACTGGTCTGTTTTTCTGGGTTCTGCTGTAATATTTTGCTGCTATGCCTGGCAGAAGAATAGATGAAATTCCCCCACACACCCTCCCTCCCCCAGGATCCTAACAGGGGTGACTGCAAGGAATCACTCAGGAGACAGTCTGTCACTCCTTTAATTTATTTGATGTCATATAACCACTCAACCCTCATTTAGGTAGCTTAAAAACAACTTGTCTATGCCTCCCCAAATGGAAAAATCACCAGGCTTATTCACAGTTTGTTTGACATGTTTCCTCTCAAGTAAAAACCAGGTCCCTCTCTTGCATTCTATTTGTTAACTTCAAAAATTCTTTTTTTAAAAAAATATTTAAACTGTTTTGCATAGAATTACATGATATTAACAATACTTCTCTTTTTAATCTTTCGTTTCATATAGAAAACCATACACCAACATAATATGTTTTGTGCCATATGTTTCTATTTTTTTAGAATCTGAAAACAGTCTGGCGCTAATCCCATTATAGGGCTATGGCTGTTTTACATTTCTACTTTAACAACGAAACACAAACATTGCAATTCCTTCTTTAACCCACCTGTTAAAATGTTGTCCTAATAAACCCTTTGCCTTCTCTGGATTTGATCTATTTAAGTCAAACCCTGACCGCCAGTCACATTCCCACGTGATGTGTCAAAATGATAACACAAAGAAGATTCCATGGGAAAACAAGAGGTACGTGAAACACACGCCCCTCTGAAACATATGGGAGCACTCTACATCCCAGATTGTCACTGCACCCCATATCCTGCCTTCAAGTTTTGCCCCTAACTGGCTTTGCCCCTAGGTTTAGTACCATGTACCTTGGCAGGCGCTGCCCACAGGACCTGATATTGCTTTCCTTTTTAATGTCATTTTTGGTACATAGCAGCTATTCTTTGCTTATAGATTCTTGTTCCCATCTTTTTTCGTTCCACCTATAAAGACAGTGAACTGACTTTGAGTGCATAGTTGAAAATAATAATAATAATTTTCCGAATGTTATCCAAACAGAAAATTAGCAACAATGAGAGCATTTGAAAAGAGCAGAAGCAGAGCCAAGCATTATTAGCAAAATAAGTAACAAATTAGAAACCTGGAGAGTCATTGCTGACATTATGACAAGCTGCTTCTCCAAAATCTATTATAAATAAACGGATTCCCAGCAGTTATTGGGTAATTGGCAGTTAGGTGCAAGAAAAGTGAAGAGAGGAGATATTTCTGAGAATATGGAAATTGCAAAGCTGTTTGCTTCTGTTAGGTTAAATGCTACAATTTAAGCACTGTATTTGTCCACCCACTGGCAGAAGTCTCAAAAAAGAGGCTTTTTTCCCCCCCCGCCTAGTCCCAAAACCAAAAAACCCTCTATTTGTGAGCCAGTGGTTTGCAGAAAGGTGCAGCTGTGTTATTGGCTTCCACAAGGTGGCCTCTTCCAGTAACTTTACCCAGCAGGGATACCTCTGCACAAGCAATGTGTCTTGTAAGTACAGCTTCTTTCTGCTTTTTCCTCCATCGCCTTTCCCTCCCATAAAGGGCTGGGCAGCAGATGAGAAAAACATTTAAATCACGAAAAGGAAAGGCCCCTCCAAAATCTGTGATAGCATATCCCACAGATCAAACCCATAGAAGCAATCTCCAGATTACCTGAAAATGCTCAGACTCTACAGGTAGTAATACTACTACTACTAGTCTGGACCTTCACATCAAACGAGCCCATCTTGATCTGTTACTTTCTCTTAAACCTCTCCAGAGTCCCATGCTCTCCAGACAGATTCTCTAGAATTGTCACGTGCCAGGTGTTGGCACAAATCAGCCGATTTCCACCATAAAAAAATAAATCTGGGAAAAAAAGTATACAAACAGCCCTGTTTTGTGTTGGCAAGTATTTCTGTAAGCTGTTCATGCAGAGAAGATGCCTCCCTTTTCTCAACCAGCAGTGCAAGCAACCACTGATCATATTAATCTGTTGAGGCTCTATCCTTACAGTAAGGTTTTACTCGGATCATTTCTGGTACAAACTCAGTGAAAGTGAGTTGACCGAACTCTTTTCACATACCATGGAGGAGACTTTACAACAACAATCCCCTGCTTTTTTTAAAAAAAAAACTCTTTTCATCTTAAGTGAAGCCACTGTGGCCTTATCAAATCTGAAATACTGAAGTCAAGTGTCAGGCATTAACACAAATGTCAAGTGACTACAAACTTCTGGATGAAGAGATATTTCAGTGATTGCAATGGTTGCCTCAGATTCAGAAAGCTTGGTTAAATCTCATCGCTGGTGCACAGCTCCTAAGTGACCTTAAACAAGCTTTGAACTTCAGGTTCACTGAAAAATGGGCTGATTTTTCTTTACTTCTCCTCTTTGTCCTCTCATCTATCTGGTCTGCTTGCTTCTTCAGTGCAGAAATGATAGCTTATTGTGTGTTTATAGTGTTGCACACAGTGTGGTTCTGTTTCTGTGTCGATATTCAGTTTGACTACAATAGAATAAATGAAACAAAGAGAGGACCTATACCAAGAAAAATACTTTTAATTTAAGTCCACATTCTTTACCTAAAAGTAACAGTTCACAGAACAAGGTCATGAGTGGCTTGAAGTCCAGGAATGTAAAAGTTATCCCATATTTGCTACCTTCTTGGAAGAGGCCCCAAATCCTTTTATTGACGGTATGCAAGTTTTACAAGGAAAAGAGTTAGATAGTATGACCCCCCTGATCAAAAAGAAAAGCCTGTCCTTAAAAGGTGGAATCTTCACATTTCTATTTGTGCACTTTCCACAATGAACTGCTTAAATTGTTGATAGGAGTTTAAAATAGAGAGCTTTTTCTGCAAAGCTGTATGTTTTATTTGAGGCACAAAATATCTTCCGGACAAAACCATGTTCTGCTGGAATAAACAAACACAGATCAGAAAAAAGACAAACTTAAAAGAACCCTCTGGGTTTCAGCAGATTGCCGCTTACAAGTGACCATGTATTTTCTCCCCCATGCAGTTCCCTTTTGGCCATCAATTGCCATGTTTTTTTCTTTTAAACTCACTCTTCAAAAGCTGCAAAGCTAGTGGAGTATTTTTACACACAGACACTGAGGACTCCTTATAAACTAGCGTTCTGTGCCTAAATTAATCGCCGGCATTCATGGAAGAATTTGGAGGCATCGATTTTCCCTGTAGGCGGCTGTTGTGTGGCAGTTCAGAGGGTGGACAGGAGCTGGTAACATAATAAATTTGGGGTGCCAAAGCTGCAGTGAGGCTGAAGGACTGCCTGAACGCAGAAAATATTGCCCTGGCCTCTATGGAGTGAGAAGAAAAAGCCAGCAGTCAGAGATAAGAGCTATTGTACAGGACTGGACAGGTCTAGAAATGTGATTCTACATTTTTCAGGTAGAAAAAGCTATGCTGTATGCCATCAGCATGCACGAGGACAGCAGAAATGAGACAGAAGACATGAGGACAAAGCAGAGGGCACATGTCATCTCCTGACAAGACTGTTTGAAGAGGGATGTATAAAACTTTATGAAAAACAGAAAGCAAAGGTGTTAAGTCATGATTTTCATCTCACAAAGTCAATGTGAGAGGAAGGCAAAGAGATAGGTCAGGATCAGTTTCACATATGGCCTCCAGTTTTGTAGACAACATTTCTTGGGACGATGGCAGAAGTTCATTTCTGGAAATTGTTCTCTGTCAGGAACACCCTGGATAATTAGGTTAAACTCAGCCTAGCAAACCCTTGTCAAGCAGAGTCTGAGATCCTGACCACTGACACTTTCCTCCTCTTTCAGTTTTAATTTTTCTATGTTTTTTGTATGTCTCCCAACCATCACTCCACCACCCCTGCAAAACTTAACAGAGAACAGGCATTCCTAAAGAGGCAAATATCCCAGAATAGTATATAAACCTGATAACTTCTATGGGGAACAAATTCCTTGAATCTACCTTTCAGAATGAGTTTTTAGAGAATATTTGCTTTACAAGATGGACTTGAAAAAAAAAAAAAAAGTTAGTAGATTCTTTTCTCCACTAGTTCATTTTCTAAACTTTTTTTTTTTTTTCAATAATAATTTTCAGTATTGGAAGGAAAGATGGGTAAAATCAAGGGAAAAACCCAGAAGTCCTCACTTATTTTTAAATTAATAATGGAGGGAAACTCCATGCTTTTTCAAGTCCAGACTATTTGTATTCCTTTCCCCACGTGTTCAAAAGGAAGCAAAAGCAAACATAAACAGGTCAATACAATCGTCTACGTGCAGGCAGCTATAGTGCTACTGCAGCCCACTTAAGATGCCTCAGATGAGGCTAGCAGGTATGGCACAGGACCTCTGGAATAACTACCCCTGTTCTGCAGTGTCAGCTGAAGCCTGGTTACACCACTGTCTCTCTATTTATGCTCTGGCAACTGAACTGATGGGCAACTGTCATGGGTACATGGAAAACAGCAAAGACAAAACGTTGCCTTATTTATCCGAAAGTCTCAAAAAAACTGATAAAAGGTTTTAAAAGTAAAACGAACTCTTAAAACTTTTAAAACTAATTTCTAAAGCTAGCTGAAATGTGGTTCTGGAATTTATATGACTGAAAACCACATTAATCCGGACCTCTATTTACGTCCCTCACATAAACAATTAGAAGCCTGCACAGTTCTTAACACAAATCCATGTCATTATTTCATTGGAAATATGACTGGAGTCCTCTCCTCTATCAGCCCCATTTACTGTTGCTGTCTTTATCCAAAATTAGAAGAAGAAGAAAAAAAAAAAAAAAGGAAAAAAAAAACTGCCAGAAAAAAACCCATAAAAACCCACACCAAAACACCCAAAACAAAACCAAAAAACACCCCCACCCAAATACAAAACCAAACACCTCCCATAAAAGTAAACAAAGACCTTAGAAATTCTATGCCTTGGAGAAAGATGACTGCTTTTATAGCATCTCTTTACCTGAAAATTTTGTTCAAATATTAGCAGAGGCAGTGAAGACATCCAGTGATTGCACTGTACTTCGGGTTAGATTATACATGTCTAAACATTTCATTAAAAGATACCTGATCAGAAAGCCAGTTTTGTGGAGTATTTCACTAAAAAGATACAGGTGAATTTTGAAGTGTTCAGCAAAAAAAAAACCCAACATGAGAATACTTGCCACCCACTTAAAGTCACAGATCACACTATTTTGCAAAGACTCATAGAAAATTCAAATTAAAATCACAGTTTCAACTCCAGCAGAAATCAGTAGTTGAAAGAGACACTAACTTTAACGTGCACTAACTTAAAAGAAATTTCAAAGTCTTTGCTCTTTGAAAAGGAAAAAAGCATGACCAGAACTTACATTATCTTAGCCTGCGAAGTTACTGAAGTGGAAGTATGAACTATAACAGCATTGGGATGCATTCTTTATTACACAAATTTATTGACCATAAACTTTGGAAATGTATTATTATTATACAGAAGTGCCAAGCAGCAATCGCTTCCTCATGGAACAGCAAGGAAAGAAGATTGACCTCTCTGGCATTTATGAACCAGTTTGGGATATATTTGCATGTTTCCCAGAATCCTACAGCCACAATATGACCCAGAAAGGAGGGAAGTTTTTCTCTGGACTCTGGCCTGGGTGTCAGCTCTTTATTGCTGCCTTTCCTAAAATGGAGCAAATTCAGGCTGTCTATTCAAACCAGCTTAAACAAGCTTTATCAAGTGAATTGGACAATCCCTGCTGAATTTATAATTGGCAGGGACCTGACCCCCCAGAACTGAGCCACCCCTTGAGCTCATTCACAGCCCAGAGCTGCCTTCATGACAGGACATCAGGATATCACTACTTCTGGAGATGGTCTGCTCACTGGAGTTGAAGCTGTTCGTTTAGCCCTCCAGATCTGCTCCCTGAAGGGTCAGGTTTTCCAAACACCATGGATGAGTTACACGCTCAGCTCAGATGGCTTGTTAAGGGAAGGTGGGCAGAAGGCAGCCATATGCTGTCACTTTGAAAGTCCCCATCTCTGGCTACGTAGGATGGCCCTGGAGCTCCACAGAGGCTCTCAGATCTCAGTATCTATTTTCCACAGCTGGGAATTGTGGCTGTGCTTCCTCCTGTGCTTCTCAGGTATGCAAAAGAGATCAAGTTCTGACTCAGCATTCAAGCAGGGCCTAAATTACAGGTTGGGAGGAAAGGTCTTCCACAGGAAATTGCTTCCAATCTCAAAGCAGAACAACCTCAATTTACTTATTTCCCCCCACCAAACAGCACAGCCCATAATCTTTTCTCTGTTTTCATGCTCTGTTTTGCTTGAATGCAGGTCTATGACTAGTCACAGATGAGTGGCATTGTTTAGGTTTTTTTCAGGGTGGTGACTGATAGGATGAATTACCAGAATTGTAAAGTAATTTTATTTTTAATCATAATCCTTTTTATGTTCCAATCCCTTAAAAAAATAAAACAAACACACATACCCCACCCCATCCCCAAATGCCAAAACACACACTCCTGATCACAGGATGCAATACTCATGCCCATTTTCAACCCTAGAGATGACGACTGACACCTCAAATTTTCCAATCTAGATTTCAGAGTTCCACACTAAGAAAAAAATCCATTTTTTCTTCCATTCCAAAGTCGTATTTTCAGACACTTATTCCCTGAAAAGCAAAGATATTTATGCAGACTTGTAAAGGAGACACCCCTTTTCAAAATTCAGTGCATACAGGGACACATTATGAAAATGTGCAGAGAAGCAGCTACCCCTGTTGTCACATTATGTTTAATCAGGCAAGTGACAACAGAACAGCTTTTTCCTCTCCATCACAAGAAGAAATAGGGCTTAAGCCTCTACATTCACACCTTTTTTGTCACTTCTTTTCTTAAGCTACTCTTGTTTGCTCAGTGTATTTAGCAGACATTTATCTCACTCTATCAGAAAAGATTAAAGACTCATACTACCTAGTAATCCAATTACCCTACATGAGAAAAGCAAATGTATCTTTGGTCAGTGCCCACAGAGCTCCAGGAATCCATCACAATAGAAAATGAAATCTAATTAATTGTGTGCTTTGGTTTAGCTTCATCTACATCATTATTTAATTTGTCTCCAATGGATATGTTAGCAGAGATTTAATAGTTTTAAATGCATAGAACCACTGGGTTGCCTTACCCTAAGGTGTGTGTATGTTTAATTATATTTAAAAAGTATTGTATATGGAAAAATTTACTTGTGGTAGGAGGCTCAAAAGAGACGAAGAGAGTTACAAAGCCCTTGGGATAACACAGCACTTATGCAGAAATCTGAGTGTTTCACCAGTTCCACTAATCCTCATTTTACATTTAGGGAGAAGGGGACTCTCAATGGCTTTGCTTCTTGAAATACATGTTTTCACATGACCTATTAAAGCATCTGGGTAACCCCCAGAAAAGCACAACACTTTTATCAGTCCCAGAGGCATCTAGTTATCTGAATAAGGGTTGGTGAAGAAAAAACCCCAACAACTCACAGCATGATGCTATTGATAAATGGGTTGGCACCATACCATGACAAGCACACTGGAGAGCAGAAGGGCCTGTGGTCCTGCCTAGAGCTATTGAAGAATGACACTGGGTCAAAGAAAGCTTCCCAATACCATGTTATAAAACAACTTATCCACAGCTGGCAGGTCAAGTTTTTAAGATAATGAGAACCAAAGGCTGTAAACTCAAAACAAGGGGCGGGGGGGGGGGGTGGGGGGGTGTGGAAAGAAAAAGAAAAAAAGGTATCTCATCACAGTAAAACTACAGAACACACTATTAACAGCAAAGTGATTAGCCATTAGGAGAAACTACTAATAGATGTGATAAAGTTTTCATTATCTGTGACTGTTGAATCAAGGCTAAAAGCTGTCTAAAATATATCATAATTCAAATGGAAGTTATAGAGTAAAAATATACAGAATGCATCAAACAAGAGATCAAATTAGGCAGTAATAATGTTTCTCTTCCATCCCTGAAAGTAATTGAAAACAACATTATTTTTGTAAACTTATTAATTCTGAATGAGTCTTTAGAAGTATCTTACCAGCTCTGAATACTTAGTCTTTATGAAGAAAACACTCTTTAACCTTTAAATTGTTAATATCTTGTTTAATCAAAGCTTCAACTTTGTGATATACCAGAGCTCTAGGAAAGGAATTGTTAAAGAACAGCAAGATCTGTTTCACCAAATAAACAACCTCTTATGAATATCACTCCACTTCTTTTTAAAAGGCAAAATTTTCCACCCATGATACCCATAGGTTTTTAATAACTGAATGCACTCTGTTGTTTCCTACTGCCCTTAGTCTGTTCCTTGTTTTCTTACAGTGTTTCTAGGACATAAAGCTAGCTTCCCTCAGCCTTCATCTATGGCAAGCACACCGGTTTGCAGTAAGGTTTGTGTGTAAGAAAATGTTTTGCTCATAGACCTGACTGCTCCAGGGGAGTCAGCTCGTAGGCATAGATAACTGCAGAGACAATGCTGACTTCCATGTATTTTACAAGTCCAAACCCAAAGCTCTCTTCCAGAGAAATGTGACAAATTACCTGACATGGCAAAAAAGTCTGTTTTTACAGAGCCACTGAACTGCCAGACTGTGGCATCCACATGCTCCATATAGAGAGGCCATGGGAAACTACTGTATACTCATGGTAATGATCAGAAAAGCATAACTGTCACACAAATTCATGTTGCGTTTGTATGCGTGCACGCACGTACGCTGTATTTTGAACACAGGGATGTAACATATGCTTCCAGCCCTTAGCCTGGGGTCCAAAGCCAGTTAAAGACAAGAGAAAGCAGCCAGACTGCAGCCCACTAACAGCAGTAGCTCTGGCTAGTGTCATGTCTATCCTCGATACAAGTCAACATCCAGACCAGGCATCTTGTGCACGATAGGCTCAGGCCATGATGGAAAGAGGATATTAAACCAACCACCAAACACAGACTTTTTCATTTGTTCTTAGGGTGATGCTCCTAGCCCTCAATGTTACTTAAAAAAAAAAGAAACAAAACAAAAAAAAGGCAGCATATTTGTAACAAAAGAAAGGTGACCTGCCCTCCAAACACATGTATACATACAGTTTCAGGCACATCTGGGCAGAAGATTCATGCACAAACTTAAAGAAAAAACACTTTGTCTTTTGCTGTGCTGGTCTACAAAAAAGTAGTGTTAACTTGGCATTGGGCCTTGTTCCCTGTTGATTAAGTGCCGAATAGAAATGAAATTCTGTGTTCACATTGAAAATGACACACAGGTCATTTAGACTCAAAGTTGAAAAATATGAAAGGCCCGAGACAGAAAAGAGAATCAAAGAGAAGGAAAAAAGAAAACAAAAAGAAAACAAAACCAAGCCAAAAACCACCGCAAAACCAAACCAAACCAACAACAAAAAAAAACCCACAAAGGAAACAAGGACTTGATGACAGTTCAGAGAAAATTTAACACAATGATGATTCTATCTATCTGAAGCTCGTGCACTGGTACTGAAGTTCCTTACTTTATGAGGTCAGTCTTAAGGACAGATACAAAGGAAAGTTAGCCAAAAGATCAATTTTATTCTTCAAGTTCCCAGCAGGTCCACAGCATCCATCAATAAAATAACTGATGCAGTATTTTTTGTTCTATGTCACGTCATCTTAAAACTAGTAGAATAAAGCATGATAAGAAATCATATGAAGAGTCATGCAAAGCTATTGTAAAACTGAAATTCTTTGGAACTTCATGAATGAAGCTAGAAGAGGACTCATACAGTCCTCCTTTGCCCCACAGGAGAAGTTCAAAAGTGCATCCCATGAAGATATTTCACAACCAAGGTTTTCTGTGTGAATGAGAAGCAAAAGTCCCACTGAAAGGCTTGCAAAGTGACCAGAGGCACAAACATCTATGTTTTCTTCAAAATCACCACCTACATCTTCCCAAAAGACAAAAAATGTCATAAAACAACATGGGATTTACTTAACAAAATGCAAATGAATGAGATCTGAAGTGCATGTAATCTATCAACCGGTCAGCATATCTATACATAAAGCAATTCTGGAAGAATCAAGCAGCCTCTTCCTTCGTATGTAAAATATTTTAACAAATAGGAACTGGAAGCCTGCAGAGTGATTTTCTCCACTTGGCCCTGAAGAAAGAGCACCTCGCTGCAGACAAACTGCAAAATATTGCAAACACACCTGTCTGTGATGCACCGAGGCAAACGGAGGGAGAAATCATTAGTGAGACCTTAAGAGCCTACAGACGGCTTGCCTTTCACTGGGCTCCTCAAGGCCCTCATGCATCTCCTTCTTGAGGGAAGGTGATTTTTATTTTTTTTTAATCTTGAACTCATTATCTCAATTTGGTGGCTGCTTGCTAATCTCCTGCGGATCCAGTGATCTAAATTTAGGACCCAGGTTTTCACAGTCAAGATTGACTACAGTCCCCTGTTGGTATCAGGTATGGCAATTTAATTTCTTTCAGTGATCCTGCTTTTTATTTAACAGTTGTACATGATCCTTCTGAACCTTTTTTTTAAAAAAAGTGTTTATTAGAGTTTCTGTCAGGCTGTTAAAACTCAGCATAACTGCTATTAAGGCCACAACCCCAAAAGCTCTATGAATCAAAAAAGCAGAAAACTTACATAGGCTTTAGATACAACCACAATTGTCACATTTTATTTCTAACAAAGAAATAGAGTTTGACTTTCTATGACATAAGGTAGACATTGCAAGGTAGTTGCAACTTTTAATTGCTTTTGTTATTACTGTAGTCAGTCCCTTCAAGGAGCTGAGGTACAGCTTGGCAGCTGCACCTTCCACCAACTTCAATGGGATTTGCAGGTGTTCAGCAACTGCCTGGATGTGGTTCCTCGATGTTTTGACAGCTATGCTACGCACATCATTCTCACATAACAGAATAACACCTTGGAAAGCAACAACACAAGTTGGATGGAAAACAGTTGTTCAAGTTTGTTTCTCTACTTCTTCTGGATAATGGCATGTTGGTAACTAGAGCTTATTTTCACATTTGGTTTTGTGTAAATTCTTGCGTATATGCCCTTTTGTAATTCTAGGTGAATGTTTCACTTGCAGTTCTTCTGCTTCATCTCAAAAGTGATTTACATGTTTCAGGCAAGCACATGTTTATATGCAATGACACAGCCTTGGACAGCACCAGCAGTCAACAGGCTTCGGATCCTCAAGATCAGCCAAAGCAGTAATTGTAAAGGAATTGACTCTAAGAAAGCAGTGTGGGGCGAGACAAGAGTACGCCAGTGATGATTCAAGGGACTTCAGGTGTCATTCTGAAGCAGTTCCACCATTTACTATAACTTTCTCTTATGTCCTTGCTGCTTAGAAATGTCAAAGAAGCCTAGAGATAATATGGTACTTGGGGGTCTTGAGGTGCTCTCTGCCTGCAAAGACACTAGCATCACTCAAACAAAAAAACAGCACTAAAGAAAGAAGTGTGAAATCAAGCTCCTTGCAGGTTTCATACCAATGTTAGCCCAGTCAAAGAACGGTGTCCCTCACGTGCCCTTCTTCAGCAGTAGCATTAAGGGTAAGCTTTGAGCAATGGAGCTGACACTGATTATGGAACCATTCTCCAGACCTGAGTTAAGAGAGGCTGTCAGCACCTTTCATCAACATGCATCATATTGCTCAGCTAATGGAGCTTGGAAAGGATCTACTATTTTTCAATATTTTTCCCATTATTGTAAATAGATGAGATTCTGCTCCAGGCCACATATGAAAGATGAAAAATTGGGAGGAAGAGACATGAATAAGCGCAGAGAATGTGAAGAAAGAATCTGATTGCTCTTATTTCTTTGATTCAGCAAGGCATATTCTTCCCCTTGACAAAACTAGAAGTTGCCCTGAGAAGCAGCCAGTTGATGTTACCGGGAGAGCAAAAAGGAAAAAGCATGCAAAAGCAGCAATACTTGCAGTGTAAAACTCCAATGATTGTGCTGCTTTCAACATTGTATCAGCATTCATTTTTCCTAAGCCCAAACATCTGAAGTGTTACAAGAAATCCATCTGTCTTTTAAAGAAAAAAAAAAAATTATCTCCCAGGAATGGAAAACTAAACAATATTTCCAAATTATCTGTGATTTTCAATATCTTTTTAAAATCAAAAAATCTTGCATAGTGTCACAGATGGGAAATCTAAGGTTAAACCAAAACATTAAGTTTTTACAGTTTGCTCACATTCTATTAAAGCTGCTCATATAACTGAAAACAGAAGAGATTTTTCTCAAAAAAAAGAAAGAAAAAAAAAAAGACGGCACCTAAATGAGCTGTCTGGGTTCATTTGAAAAATGACCTCTGTGAATTCTAAAAAATTAATGAAGACCACATTCTTAAAAGCCCTATTTTTTGTTACTACTTTTAACCCAAATTTTAGCAAACGAATCTGTCCTTTTAAGGCAGAGTTACTGAATTTATCATCATTTAAACCTGTATAAACACCACACAAATTCATTGAGAAGAGAACCTTAACACAGAGGCAGCCTGCCACCGTTTGCAGGCTTAGATGATTTGTAGTGGGTTTTCCTCAAATTAGTTCCACCTTTGCCTTCTGATAGAAATGGGTTTCAGCTTTCAGTGTTCCTCAGCTGACATGTTATGTATATATTATATATGCATACGTTTTTGCTGTTCATTTTGTAAGGAAAACCAAAGCAAATCTAAGAACAGAACTCCCTGCGATTTACAAACCTGACATGAAATGCTGTGAGAAATTTAAAGTATCACTGCTCTGAGGAATTAACTTGAAAGTTTAAGGGAGAGAAGCAGACTGGTAACCCAACCTCCACAATATTTCCACAAATATAATCTGGATTACACACACACACACACACACACTTTTTTTATAATTTGGATTCCACCCCACCCCCAATTTTATTTATTTATTTATTTATTTTAACTGAACTGGTTAGATTAATGTTTGAACACAAAACGAGCACAAGAGAAATTATAACCTTGTAACTACCACGGTCCTGGCTGATTGACTGAATCCTCAGGGGACCATTTCATATTCAGATGTACAAAACCACATTTAAATAGTGTTAGGGTTGGGCTCTGCCACAAACCAACAGATGCTGGGCAATTCAAAGTTAAGGATGACACTTCATCACTACTGTTCTTAACAAGGAAAAGGGAAAGCATGTAAATTAAGGATATAATTTCAGCCTTTCAAACGAATTCTTAAGGGTTTATTGGTTTGTTAAAATGGTAATGGTATTTTAAGCACAGTTTTCTGTATGTTAAATGCCAAAAGCCTTCTCTGTATTCAGGCAATCTAAGTTTACAAAACCAAAAGAAAAGCAAGTGATAAAATTGAAGAGTCAGATTCCCAGTGAAATGCTAAATAAAACACTGTATAAATTCTACCATGTTTTGGGGAGGGGAGTGGGAAGAAATGTGCAATAGTGTGAACATCCAACTTCATACCAAATGCAAAAAGAAACATAATGCTTGACAAAAACTGAAGAAGAATGACAATGAAATATTACCCACACAGGGAACATAAAACATTGTGGAATTGATTCATCTGGCATAGATAGCTCTGTCTAAAGCCTCATTTTATAATTCTTTATTTGTGATGTAAATACACTAACAGCAGTAAGTCAGAAAGCATCAAACTTCCATGAACAGTGATAGTTCTGAGACAACAGTGAGTCTTAGTGATATTTATTTTCAAACATAGAATTGAAGAAACTGTTATTTTCTCACATAGAGAGATTAATTATATGCCTGAAAATAATTAGATTTAATATAAATGATACAGTAAATGAGAAACTGAGTGATACAAAGTACTAAACATCTCCAGTATGGGGTTGCAACTGTAGACACTTTTGATGTGATCACTTCTTTGCTTTTTGCAATTCATTCTAGTTATGTAATTCACTGACCTCTGAGAAGCCCATGTAACCCTCCCAAATATTTTTATAGGAAAGAAAAATGAGATCAGTTCCCAGTCCTATCTGATCCTATTTAGACAAAAAGAATGAAAGAAAAACCACTTGAAAAGTAAGAAAATTTGCAACTAACAGCTCAGATTTTCAGGCTGCTCATCAGCTGAGTCCCACCCATGACACAAGATTATATATATATATATATATATAAACTTAAAAAAAATACAAAGAGGGAAAAGGAGACTTGAGCAATAAGAAGTTTAGACTTTTGTGAATTTAAATTAAAGAAAGAGGCAAAAAGAAGTGGAAAAAGAAGGAAAAAGATCTGGTTGAGGGAAAAGACTGAAGGAACAGTAACACAAAGGTAGGATTGCAAAGTATAAAAAAAACCATCTTCAAAGCATCTGAGGCTTTGCAGAGGAAGTCTGTGAAAACTTATACATCCACATAAAAAACTATCTAAGAGGCACAGGTATACCTGAAACATACTTATCAAAACAAACAATTCAACTGTGTTTTTGCAGGATTATTTCATAAGTCCAAGATACATCTTCCAGAATCCATGCTTTCTATTTCAGCGTCTTATTTAAAGAAGCCATACTAGAAAAGATATTTAAGTACTAGCTGCCCTTAATCTTAAATAAAGAAGTTTTCTCATCTCAATCAGAGATTTAAGATTCTTATGTAACTAGTATTCTTCAAACTGTTATTATTTCATCCCACAACAAAGTCAATCACATATGCAGATATTCTGGGACAATATGTTAAGAAACATCCAAGCGTCATGAAGAAAAAAACCCCACTGAAACATAAAATTAACCAGAATACTCACTAGGTAGAAGCAGGCAGACAGCAACAAGTCACTGTGATACAGATACACCCAAAAAACCCCCACATCTGTAAGTATTTAACAATTTAAAGAGCCAGCTTCACCCCAGTATGCAGCAGAAGGAAGAAAAAAAGTTCCTGTAAGAAGACAAATGTATGTGGATGATCTTTCCAGAAAAGGTAGTGTCCCTACTTTGCTATAGTGGTTCAAGACTAAAGTGTAACATAAAATATTTAAACTTGTTAACCATGACAAATTTATTCAGGTTCTTATGAAGATAAATTTTCTTTGGAAAGAAGTGTTACCTTTTTCTAGTTTCACTGAATTCGCCTAATAAAATAGTTTGAATCAGCAAATAATAAAGATGAGTGAAGACAGCCTAGACTTCCTTGATTCTAGAGGATCTGAACATCACACTGTCTAAAGTAAGCATATGAAATAGTTATCTGATAAGCTGCAGAGAAAATTAGCCATCACAGTCCAGCCTCAATCCTTCCAAAATCCATCTTAAAAAAAAAAAAAATACTTAAAGCCTACCAGTACTGTTATTTTTATCTCATGAGGTTTAACATACCATTTGCTTTTCCTCTTTTCCTTTCCTTTTTTAAATGTGCTCCTCAATATTTTACCTCCACCACTTTCAGTCTCCAAATTCTGCTTTTTGTAAGCCTCATAGATGTTTTTTGTCCCTTTTCTTGTATTTAATTTTCTTTAGATTTATACACTCTTTGAAATCAATAGAGTTACACTCTCAGACAGATCTAATGTAGAAACACATATTCAAAAATATCAAGATATGTCTTAGCCCACCTTGGCAACAAAGAGAAAATTACTTTGCCTTAGCTTTTACAAAGTTAAGGCATCTGAATAAATACCTAAGTGGAGGAAGCAAAAAAAAGAGAACAGCTGAATCCCATAGGTATCACTCTTTCTGCTGTGTTCAAAAGTAAAACTTGTGGAATGGGTGCAAAATACTAAAGAAGTTAACATTTTCAATTATAGTAAAAAATTAGAAGAAAAAAGTCATAAGGAAACCCCATACTTTCTTAATGGAATTTCTTACGTTTGTTTCCTAAGCCCTTCTCTCCAAAACAATTGCAGAAAGATAAACAGCATTAGAACTACTATTTGCAACTGTTTCTTACACTCAAGAGAACCCAAATGTTTCCCTTCTCCCTAAGGGGCATCAGTCCCTGTAGCAGAATTTCAAAACTTGCAGTTAAATTGGAGGAGGACACAGGCCGTCCTCAGAGTGAGCCCACATGTCAGAGTGGCAGGATTAACTCCAATTTCTTTGTCTTGAGTAATTTCACAGGATCGGTTTTCAGGCAAAATACCAAACCCTGGAGAGCTGCAGGAGCCCAGCAGCAGCCAGGCAGGGGCCAGCAGGACCTGCCCTTTGGGCCAAGGGAGGATTTCTGCTCTGCATCCTTCTCTCACAGAGGCGACACGCCGCCCAGGAGATGTTTCCAGCCCAGCAGCACCCTCTCAGCCTCCCTGATACCACGAAGTTGATGCAGAGAATATTTTCTCACCCTGAAGGAATTTACTGACACATCGGTGGGGACTGCTGTGGGTTTTGTTTTGTTTATCATCTTGCTAATGAAGTGTTTGTTCGTGTGTGTGCAAGTACTCCACAGAAGAAACCTCCAATTTATCATGCTTGTGTTGACATTGCTTCATCTGCAGCCTAAAAACAAGCAGGGACCGCGCAGAAATCTTACGGGTGGTTAAGTGTTCAATACCATGTCTAGCACAGCAATAAGAGACAGCAAAAAACTGTATGGTTTAGGTGACATGTATCTCTCCAAATCACCAGCTGTTTAGGACAGTTGCATGACAGTCAGAACAATGTTTTCAGTCCTATAGCTTGTTGAAAAATATAAAGAAAAAAAAGGAAAATACTCCAATAACTTGACCAACACAGAGCAGATTTTCATGAGAAGTTAGTTCTCTTATAAAGAGGCAGATTATTCAATATACCTACCTGCAGCAGGATCAAGCTTATCGGAAAATTTGCCCCCATATAGGAGAAGGAGGCAATCTACTGCTGAACAGAACTACTGCTGCCATCCAGGAGAAATAAAGTGAAAAGGAATAGGAAAAAGAAATCAATTTCCCTTATCGCTCTCCAGCTGCACATTGTGTTTCTGTCTGCCATGCTTATATAGGCAAATCATTGTATTATCTTTCCTCTTGCGAATAGTCCCACTGAAGCATTTATGAAATGGGGGATATATATGGCTCGTCAAAGGCTATGACCCCACGGATAAATCTGTATACTTCCCAAAAGAAGTCCCGGCTGTGCTCCTCTTGTATAGATCTGCTTCCGTTCACATGGGTCCAGAGTCAGCTTTATAATATCCAGCGGGGGTTCTGCTTCCATTAGAATTCAATAGGGAACAAAGCAGACTTAAAATGATTTGTCATGTCACTGACACCTAAGGCACAATCCTTTTCATGGTACTTGTAGGTCCACAAACTTTACAGTGCTGCACAGACAACTGTGAAAGGGATGTCCAGGTGTTACTCTGACCACTAGCCACTATAACACCTGCCAGCTTTACATAGAATGTGTTTACTTGTAAGGGCTGCCAGAAGAAAGAAAAAAGAACCAACCCAGTGAAGGAGCTTTAGACCAAGAGGTGGAGCCCAGAGGTTCTGGTCCCTTGAATTCTCCAGGGGGGCTGAATTTTGGAGTGAAGTGGCCTGGAGGCAGACTTTCCTTAGAAGGAAAAATGAAGTAGATTTTCCTTCTCTGCCAGAGCACAAAGTAATGCTCTGGCAGAAAGATGGACCACTGCTTTAGGAAATGACCTCCAAATCACCCTAGGTGTACTGACCAGCAGCTTCTTGCCAATGATGGCTTTTATGAAATTGCATCCTCTGGGCCATGCCTCAGGTTGCAACTCCTTCATCCCTTTATTCCTCACCTTCTCTTTGGATCTAGGGGAAGCTGATCAGAAAAGACCCAGGTTTGAATCCTGCCTCCCGTGAACATTGACATCAATAGCAAGAACTGCTCCGTGTTTGTGAAGGAGCACAAGGTTGAATGGTGCAACACCTCTTCACTGACCTGCCAGAGCTGTTGGGCTTTCCAGGAGTGTGCTGTCCTTTTTACCCAACCCTGAGAACTCAGCAGCACACTATAAGTCTTATTTGCTGGTTCTTATCCAAGTTGTCTGCTTTTTGTTGGCCACCCCATATTCTTCAGCACAGGAGCAAAGTGGTATGGATGCACTGAGGCACTATCTCATGTCTCGGCAAGGAGCTCCTGCCTTCCCTGGGCTACTTGCCGTTAGTTCCCTACCTGCCCCTGTCCTTGCAGTAAAAGGGGATCACCACAGCACAGACTGCTCCAAGAGGTGATGCACCCTTCTACTACCCTGCTAATTCTCCTAAGTATTGGCCTTTCACATCTTTTTGCCCAGTAAGCCACCAACATAAAAAATGAAAACCATTCTATTTTATAGCCTAATAGTGAGGGTCCTGTAAACAAAAATAGACTTTATGCATAGTAAAGAGGCCCCAGCAACATCAGAGAAGCTTTGACAGCTTACTGCAGCTCAGGATCTTTCCCCACCTACTCCCCCAGTCCCCAAATCTGTTGTCATTCAGTTAAGTGCCTTGGGATTTGGGGTTGGAAGGTGCTAGGAGGATGTCAGTCATCATTAGTATAATTATCACCTAAACATTATGCATTATTCTTTCCAAATATTTATTCATTATTGTGTCCCAGATTAATGTAAGCTACTTGAGGCAAATCTATTTCTTAAGGAAGTATTAGTGAGAGAAATTCTGAAGTAGAAAAAGCAAGCAAACAAACATTAAACACTGCCAAGCTCATTCAAGGAGGGGAGGTGGGTGGGTGAAGAAAGTTTTAATAAGATGATTGATGTTAAAACTGTCAGGTTGTGTTATTGACAGTAAGCAAGACTCTTCTGTGAGCACAGATGTTCTAATATATTTTGTCCATTACCTGATTTTAAAATGTTAGATCTCCTTTTGGTAGACAGTAAGTTTTCTTCCATTTTTTTTTTTGGGGGGGGGGGAAATAAGAAAAAAATTCATAGTTGCAAAAGGGGTGTGCTCAAGATTTTTAAAGTGAGTAAGCTTACATATTATGTAAACTGATGTAACTTTGTTGGAACAACAGCATTATTTTGATTTCTGTCAAAATCCAGTTTAGTATCAGTAGCCCAGAAAGAGGTATGGTGATTTACATAAATTCCATCTTAATTTTGCTACCAGTTGTTCTTGATGTGATTTATAATTTTTATTATTAGCATTACAATAACAGCAAAGGACTGGGACACTGTCATCCTAAGTTCTGCACAGACATGTAGTGTAGCAGGAGACAGATGAGATACACTTTGACCAAAAGGCAAATACTAGAATTATCTGGAACAAACCACTGGTGCAAGCTGAAATGGAGGCAGAAGAAGTGATTTGCTCAGCCTAGTAGGATCATCAGTAGTGGAGCCAGCTGAAATCTCTGAGGTTTTGTCAGCTGATATGTCTCAAATTTATTTATAAAAAAACGATCTTGAAAAAGATCTACTCTCCCTCTGTATGCGTACATTTTTAGAGAAAATTGCTTTGCAAAATGATAAAAATTAAAATATATGTGGGTGTGAAGATGTTGCAATGCTAAGCTCCTGAACCTGCTACTCAGTCATGCTTTTTCTCTGCATTTTCCTATTATTGTATTTGTCTATAATGTCTCTTCTCATATTTACATTGCAGGCCCTCAGGAGAAGTGGTAACCTTTCTGTTCTGTGTTTGGCTCCACTTGGATTCTGGAAATAATGTTGTACAAAAACCAAGGAAACTTTAATTTATTTTGGCTTATTTCCTTTTTATCTGTTTTGACTCTTCACACTTTTAAAAAATCAGAAGAGATCAGAAATGGTGGAATAAGAAAAGTTGATTCCTATATCTAAATGATTCCTCAGTATAAAGACTAGCCTTGGTCTGTTTTGCTCTCTTCAGCTACCTTTCTGCAGCCTCAACATTTGAACTAAAAAGAGAACATGTGTCCACACTTGTCAGTCCTTCCACAGCACTAAGTAGGAAAGATGGGATTTTGATCCTGCAGCTAACCATAATGTGGCACCTGTATTAGAAATCAAAACTCGTACGGGCCCAGTCCTGCAGCCACAGCCACTGCCAGACAACGCAGACACCATGGAAAGCAAAATCAGTGTGTTCCCGTCCTTCCCATGAAGGCTGCACTCATCCACAGATACGTAACAGCAGCTGGGCAACATCAGCCTAATGGTGTGTCTGCTACCGCTTCCTCCCCAACAGCAAACATCAAGGGACAAACACAGAACCAGCACAAACCTATGGCGATATTTCCTTGGAATACTCTCCCAACATCCAGTGATCTGCAGTCCAGGTATGTTTTAAAACAAGAGTGAACTTAACAGCTGAGTATCACCAGGAATCTGTTTGGATCTTGATTTATGGCAAGGAAGAAGGAAAAAAGAGTTATGTTCTCGTGACATAAATAATACACAGAAGTTTCCTTCTGACAGTCCATAAAGGAAAAGGTAAGCAGCAGGTTAATTGCATTCCAATAGGAAATCTTATTTTTTAGGTTCTTTCTCTCTGTTCTCTCCCTCTTTAATGTTGTCAACACTTTGCTGTTAGCTTAATGCAAGTGGGATTTAAGTAATATGTATTTATATTCTTACTGGCATAGTTCACATCATGGTTAAAGACAAGTAATGAGTAGTCTACCAGCCAGCTAGAAGCAGAAGGGGCAGTGGGATCAGAGAGTTTCTTTTTTACAGCAAATGAACTTAGAAACTTCTTCAAAGGGTTATAAACAAGAACCAGACTGGTGCTTGCATGTAAATGACCAGTGTGTTTATCACAGTAGGATACTGGTGGATTTGAGCACACCAACCCACCACAAATGGGTCCCATGGACACTGCTTGAAGCCTTCTCCTATCCTAAGGCAGTGCAAATAAGAAAAGTTCTGCCTGACCTCTTTTCACCCAGAGCACTTAAAAGAAAGAGTGAGGAGGAAAGAGCTTTTGGCTGAAGGAAGAAGAGCTGATCACAGCTTCTTACTGAATTTTATACCTCTGAAAACGGAGACACAGCAAGGATAAATGGCAGCCTGATACCATTTCAGCCAAGGACAGAAACCAGCTCTTCCAACACAGTTCTCTTTTCTGCCCTTACCGCTTCCCATTCTGTGGAACCATTGCTTGCAGGGGTTGAGCCTCTCCGAATGTAAAAAATGTCACCTGCTTGAACCTAAGGTTTAGGTCTTGGAAGCAGGTATGAATAGCAAGTTTAAGTTCTTTGTTTGTCTGAAAGAGGGGGGGACTAACTGTTAGTACTGTTAGTTTTTATTTAAAAAAAAATAATATAGACAAGGAAGAGAATGACAGAAGTGAAGCCCTAAAACAGTTGCAATGATGACATGAGCTCTCTGCATCATAGACACTCATTATAAATGACCTCACATATGGACCTGGGAAGGAAATGGGAAGCCAGGAGCTCAGCAACTGCAAAGAAGTGAGTTTACTTAACGATGAGCAATTATTTTAGCTAATGCATATATTATCTTTTGAATAAAGGTTTTTTCTTTGAAAAGTGCAGTTTTGTGTGGAAAACATGAAGAAAAATGCATATTATACATGTTTTACTTTTCAAAGTTGGATTTTAGTTCACAACAATGTTTCAGGTTTTCCCTTGATGCTATGGCCAGTAAATTGTACTCTGAAGAACAAGCATTATCAGGCTCAGCGTTTAACCCATCCTAACTTGGTTCAGGTCTACAGGATTAATATAATCCATATAATTTAAACTACCTATAAACAGTGATAGATTCTGGCAGTAGTGATCTTCCTGGAACACAGGGCAGAAGCATCACATAGAGTAATATTGGTCAACTGAGGTTTCATTGTATTAAATTGCTTTTGCAGTCCTACAAAAAGTCTGTGATTAATCATGAAATCATAGAATCATAGAATAATTTAGATTAGGAAAGACTTTTAAGGTCATGAAGTCCAACCATAAGCCTAGCACTGCCAAGGCCACCACTAAACAATGTTCCTAACCACCACATCTACACGTTTTTTAAATACCCCCAAGGATGGTGACTCTACCACTTTGCTGGGCAGTCTGTTCCAGTGCCTGGGATTTGAAGCTACATCTCCTGAAGCTTAATTCAGAAACACATACTTACTTCATCTCCTATCCTATATATATGCTGAGGCAGCTGTTTTCATTCTGTCTCCTTTAAGGAAAATTTCTGGCTGATCTGAAAATGTTCAATACAAGTCCCATATTTAACTTCTATCCTCTCACTCGTGCTTGAATAACTCATCTCTCTCACCTCTTCTTTTTCTTTTTCCTACGTTACATTTCATTTTCAATTACAAAATCCTCAGTGTGATTTTCCTGTGCTGGTAGAAATATTCACATGTATTGTCACAGGTTAAGCCCCCATTGGAAAGTGAAGAATGAAAATGGGGGGGGGGGGGGGGGGGGGGCAAAGAAAAAATACACAAACCCGCAAACCCTAAGCCACTTGAATGGCTGAGAAATGCTTCTTTGAGATGTAAGTGCTATTGTATGGCAGAAAGCACAACCATGCAAAACAAAACCAACAATTTTTGGCACTAACAAGGGGCAGGAAAGTCTACATACAAAGCTAAGTAATACAGACTGATTGCTGATGGAAAGCTGGTGTAGAGTCGTGCTGAAGAGCTAAGTGAATTAACTAACAGGAACTAACTTACTCTGACTACCAAGTTCTTAAACAATGCTACAGTCCTGAGAAACAGCTCACTGCCTCTATTTACATATTTATAGGCAAAGCTGGGTATTATCAGTTAAGCATAACATGTCACAGGAGATTTGCAATTGTTCAGCATCTGATTCTTAATATAATCTGAAAACAGAATTTGGACTATGCTCTAGATGAAAAAATATGATGACCTTTGGCCATTCTCTGTAATTTAAAGTGATCAGTAGTAAGACCCAGTAGAATGGTATAAAAAAATGCTGTAAATATCCAACCAATTTTAGCAGTTCTTCAATGGCATAGAAGACACCTTTCTAATTAAAATAGAGGTGATGATGTAATGTATCTTGATTCTCATGTCATGAAAACGAGATTTACTCCAAGACTTTCAGATACAGATTTGATCTTTCTATATCCAACTTTCTCTGTTTATTGAAGCTCCTAAGTCAGCAAAAACATTGTAATATTTCATTCACTATGCTTTAATTCTGCTGAAAAACCTATTAAATTTTCCTTTAAGATTTTGGGATTCTCCTGCATGAATCTGTCAGCAGTGAAAAGCATTGCTATTCAAAAGAAAAACACAGCATGTCTCTGATAAATATCAGAAAAGGCTGGTGGTGACAGTGATACACTTCATTTATTTATTTATTTATTACATGAATGCATTCAAAAGCCTTTGTATCATAAACAAAGCAGTTAAGAATCTATAGATATTGCCCTAGCAGGGCCATTCCTCCCCCCAGTTGTGGCTGATGCCCTGTAAACTGTCATTTTCAAATGTCTATATCAGCTAATCACTCAAAACTTCAAGCCCTTGCTGTATGTGAGGTCTGCCCACATGACTCCATGCTCCTCATCTGCCTGAAATTTAGATTTCAGCTGTCAGCTGAATGGTAAATTTCTCATTGAAATTTCATTTCACTCATTGCTGTTTCCTCTTCTTCCCCACCCTCCCCCTTTCACTAACACTAGCTGTTTTGAATCTAGATAGTTCTGATCTATGTGACAAAAGAGTAACAAGACTTAACTGGAGTGTACATTTCATCAGCTGCAGCAGGGACTTTCAGGTAGACAAGTGCTGGATATTTTCTGATACTCAGACTGTTTCTCTGAACACCACAGTGCAGGAACCTGCTGCTGCTCTCACATGTTCTCAAAGGCAGGCACAGTGCCGCTGGCTGCAGGGGAGTTACAAGCTTGGACTCATCCACAAGCTTGGACTCATCCAGACCCTCTACTTCCAGAAAACTGCTGCCACAAAGCAAGACAACATCCCATGTGGATCAAAATAAGTGTGCAAGAAGAAAGCCCCTGACCAACAATTAGATAGCTGGAAAACCCTGGAATAACTCCACGTAGAATTCTTAGATACACCTCTTTCTTTACTGACTACAGAAGGAATTTATGGTATAGAGGTTCTTAAGCCTGTCTTAAATGCCTAAGTTGAGGGTGGATTAGTTTGGGCTTAAGAAGCCTAGCTTTGAGAAGCAGATGCTTTAATGGATCACTGAGGTTTATGAACTATACTTCTCAATGAAATTCAAGTAGATTTAGGAGTTTTCTCTCCACTAGTGGTGCTGTGATTGAAATATCTATACACTGGATTCTAGCACCATTTCCCATGCCTTTGGAGGTCTAACGCTTCCAAGCAGCGCTGCCGGCTATGCTGCACAAACAGAATCACTCTTCTAAAACAGCAGTTGGATACCTAGTGGTGTCTCCTAGATGCTTATGTTTAGGTACCTTAATCCTGCTCAAAATGTGCAGAGAATCAGCCTGTCACAATACTTGTTATAGGATCATGTTGCAGCATCTCTAATGCGAGTGTGCTTTTGCAAGTCTTTCTCACATAGGCTAAATGAGAGCTCAGCACCTAAAAGCTGGCCAGATGCTGAACCTGGTCAGACACTGGAAGCTTGCTCTGAGAGTTAGCACAGCATCATTATTATACAAGGCTTCCACTCCTCTGTAAGGAAACCTTGACCCCTACCTTTAAACCCTGCTAACAGGAATCGTGAAGTGATGCCTTGGTTTGTGGGATGGAGAAGCTGCAAGCTGGTCAGTGTCACTGGTTCAGCACAGCTCCATTCTGACTTGTCACTCAGGTTGCACAAGCCATACCGCCTTAACCTAGCTCTGTGCCTGAGGTAGTAATCAGCATATCAATTAAACTGCATGAGGTTCTGGACTCTTTCACATCCAGCTAGCTCAGATTCTTCTGTATTGCTAAGGCAGATGCAATTGCTAGTCAGAAATTAAATTCTTTTTCCTGTGTTGCATTCTTTATGTAATGATACTATAGAGGGAAAATAAGTATGTAAACTCCAGGCCTTGTGCTTCCTCCAGAACACCATGGTTTCTTTGATATGAATAGTAATTAACCAAGGGAATGATTAGCAAGAGCTGTGGTGTTACTGGGCATGTTAAAGTTAAGACAGGTTTACATGAGTTTTACTTACAGATATAGCTAAGCTTAAACAGAAATTCAATCAGGGAAATCCTATAGGAGCAGGAAACACTAACTGATCAACACAGTCTCTACAGATTTACAAACCTGTGGAATTCCCTGGCTTTGGACCATTTTCAAATGACCTGCCCAAGGCCATGTAGGGGATGAGTGACAGGCAGACAACATAACCCAGTGCTGGTGCTTCCCAGGCCTTTATCCCACGTTGCTCCAAGAGCAGCTTCTGTCTGTCCTGGTAGAAAGAGTTATTATGGCAGATACCAAAAGATGATGTTCGTGAATGCGTCTTCAATGTGGGATCAATAAGACTGATCATACATATTGCAAATGACCCCCAGGAACTCTTTCCAGCTAACGATGTACAATTAGAAAAAAAACCTCCAAAAATTAAAAATACTCTGTTTTCAAACTCCAACACTTAGAACCAAGCATCTTCCTAAAGTAACTGAACTAGAAGAGATGAAAAAGGAAAAGAAAACCCATAACTCTGACATTAAAACACTTTTCCTTGACAAGTGCTTGCTTATTTGCCCCAAAGAAGAAAAATCTAGCAATATATTTTTTTTCCCTGATGTGTTGGCAAGATTACTGTATGTTACATAAAGCAATGCTGCAGGTTAAAGACTGAGGTTATATGTGTCAAACATGCTCTGACTTTATGCTGGTGCTGCATTAAAAACCAAAACAAGTTTTAACAAGCACCTTTCCCTGTGGAGATTTGATTTGTTTCTTGATGTTGCAGGTCAGGGAGCAAAGGCATTAGGAGGTCAAAACACCCAAACCAAAGAAAACAAGAGGGAGGGGGGTGGGGGGAAGGAAAAGAATACATGCAACTTTAGTCTTGATGGCCTCTAACCTGTGTTGATCATGTGTTCAGCAAACACAACAAATACTTAGAAGGAAACATTTGTAAACAAAGATTAGGTGCTGAATATGCAAATCCTTATTGCAACCCCCCAAAAATAATAGTTACCTTTTCATAAAGAATAAAATTACATTGGAAAATACTCTATTTGAAGGTTTTATCATGCTGGTTTTCCATGGCCCTGCTGCTTGGCTTCATCCACAGTGATCTGTCATTGAGGAGTTGCACCATTTCGTACCAGAGAGGCATCTCTCATTTAACTCTCCTTAAAGTTCTTTAAAGTAGGCTTTAAACCTAAAAGGTAGGGGAAAAGTTATATGTTGGCCCTTCCCTGCCATGAAGTTCTTGGTAGTCAAATTCCTCCCTTCAGTGCTGTGCTATGAAAATAAATCAGTCTGACAGCAAATGGCAGCTCCTGGTTTCAAACCCTCGCCCCCTGCATGGCACAGACAGAGAGCTCCTGGTCTCCTGCCATCCACTTCCCCATTCAGGGGAATTTTTTGGGAAGGGGGAGCTACCCCGTGCTCTTTCAGTGCAGTAACACAGCAGACCCTATGACAAGAACAATAAAATCTCACAACAGATGTGTTGGAAGCTTTATAGCTGCAGGTGTCTCTGAACACACCGTGCAGGAAAGGACCAGGTCAGATGCTGGCCAAAATCAAATCTACAGGATGACAACACATTTGACGAGCTTTTCCTATTTGCAGGCTACAGATCTCAGTCTAACCTTTCTGCTCGTTATTTATGGGGAATATGGACTGGCATCACATATAATGTGACAGAATCCTTAATACCAAGGACCTAGACTTTGCAGCATGGAGGCATCCAACACAGTATCTACACACAGCAGCACCTTCCCAGCCAGAACAAAGCAATGACCCTCCCTAATTTCTCATCTCAGTTTTGACACTTTTGAGGAGGATAACTGCTCATGAAAAGGGTAAGAGCAGAGAAGGGATAAAAAGCCCTTGGCAGTTACATCTGGGTAGTGTAGGGGTACAAGAAGTGGAGTGTGAAGGAAAGATGTGCCATTGGGACAACTTCATTAAGGATGGAATAGTTTAAGTGTTTGCTGCTGGAACTAGATGGCTTTGAGCTTAGAAACAGCATTGATTAACATTCCGAGCAGCTCCTGCTGCCAAGGAGAAAGACAAATAATCTCACCTTGAGCCTCTGAGTATTGTTGCTTTTCTGATTATTCTTCCATAAGGTCAGAAGGAAGTGGTATTACAGTGCTGTTAGAAGATTTTCAGACCAATTATGTATTTCAGCTATGTATTTCTTTAGCCTTGAAAATTACGACCACACATAATATATTTATTTGCTATGTAAGCATAAGAAAACTCCAATCAAAAGAGTCCATTAATTATATCTTATTATATAATGGATGTAGAATATATTTATTATAGGTGAATATCTATTTTGTACTGACTTATCTGTTACTTGAGGAAACAACAGAAGAGCAAGAATCATAATCCAATTTCTTATTCCTGCTCCCAGTCTGGTGTAGCAGAAATGAAGATAAGTGTGAGTATTTGACAGTCGCACTACCTGGCACCATGCATCATGAAAAGATGGCTTTGTCCGTTTCATTCCCACCTGTACAGAAGAGAGGGCTTCAGTCTACCAAATATAATGGAATGAGGAAATCAGTGATCTAAAACGTAGCTATCTAATCCATGTTAGTCACATCAGATACCACTAAAGCCAACAGAGAAAGATTATTATTCGAGATGATTAATCCCAGCCTGAGAGAGGTGTCTGAAACTGGAGGGATTTATCACCCTCTCCACCATGTACAGAGGGAGCTTGGACAAGGGGGTCAGATTAGACACATATCTTGCAGATAGTCAAGGTCAGAGGGATGAATGCTTACCTACTCGCTGTTTATAGACATGGACTCTCATTAGAGGCACCTGTTGCACTTAGAGTAGTGAAGGTCTGTCTCTACTACCTCACAGACAGCAAACATCAGTAATATTAATCAGAAACATCCCTAAGTCCCTTATCTCAGACATGTATCTGGCAACTGCAAAATACAAATTACAACATAACCAGCACCATTTCACCTCTCTCTGAAACACAATGACTGGAGAGAAATGCTGCAGGCATCTAACCATACGTGCGAACTGCTGGTGAAATGGTAGCAAGTCAGAACTCTTCACTTGCCTAAGGCTGAAATGGAAAGAGATGGAGAGTGAAACATCACAGGAAGAAGAGGGTGGCTCAGACTATAAACTCACCTTAAAAGTCATCTGAGCAACCCTCTTTGTTTAGTCAAAAGTGGTTGAGAATGAGATTTGTCAGTAGGATGAGAGCAGGTAAACCAGCAGTGTAATTACACAAGGTTGTCATCTACAACACAGTTATTGGACATTCCACACATAGCAAATGAAGGTTGAGATGTTCATAAATAATTTTTGTATCATTAATTCACCGGGCTACTCCTGAGGAATACAGTGCTTATGTTTATGCATGCTTTGTGTGCTTAAGAACTGATGAGCTACTGGTGAGGGTAAAAAAGAAAGGCCAAAATTAGAAATGCCAAGCTAAGCTCCAGAAATCCCTCAGGTCTACAGCACTATGCCTCTTCCCTCTTTCAGGCAGGAAAAAGCTGTTCACAACACCACACTGGAGCTGGCATCATGCTCCTGAGCACAGCCCAAAAACATGGCCAGGCTGCAAAGCATTTTGAGCACGAGCTAAGAGCAGACCATATGGATCATCACCTCTTTAGATCTTCAGGATCTCCTACCTTCTCCTTCTTCTCCCCAGCCACCATCACACAGCCTTTCATACAGTACCAGCTGGGGAACAGGAGCAGCAGCTGTTCAGCATGGTGAAATCCAAAAGGACAACATTGCTTGTCCAAGGCTGGGATACCAGCATTCCAGCTTGGCCTGGAGATGGACTTATAAATGTCAAAAAAACAGAAACAAAACAAAACAAAGCGGCTGAAAGCACAAGTGTATATATGATTTGGGACATGCTGCAAGGATGGTCATGAGGCATTTTGTCCAACCACCGGCCATAATTACTTAAAGCTTTGTCATTCAAAATCTGTTCTACATGTTAGAGACATATTTCAGTAGTTCCCAGACTGGCTGTGAACGTTTCCAACGAAAGCAGAGTGTTTCCAATAAATTATGCTGGTGGGAATCAAAAGCTGTTTGGAGTAAATCACGCCTCAGGCCCTGAGGGGTCTTTCTCAAGCGTAGGTTTTCACTGGGAGTGAAGACAGTCTGAAAACCATATGGAAAAGTTAACCAGCTCCTGCATGCACAGTAAACTTTAAATTCCTGTCAATTCTTTCCCTGGTTTAATGTTGAAAGAAGAATATCAATGTCTTTAAATGGTTCCCATGTCATGGGGGCTCCTGGTATACAAGAAATACCTTGAGGACATGAGTACTGATCTATTAGGAGAAGTAAGAAACAAAACAAAAAATAATATTAAGAACTTACGTGCACTGAGTCGTTTGCAGCTGTCTCCGCTGCTGGTATCAAGTTGTGGTCTTTAGCAACATTCTGCATTTCAGAAAGCTTTTAACGTGCACTTTGTCCTACAACAAGTTAAGTTTCTTGCCAACCTACTTGTTACATCTGTCAATCATGTGTGAAAACTGATGCCAGAAAGTAATCTGATGACACTGTTATATACAATAGCAGCGATAAGGATGAACTTTAAGGCTGAAAGGGCTTTGGTGGCAGCAAACCATCCACAGCTTGGATCCCAGCATTTCCTGTCAGGCTAATTTTCATTAAGACTTTACCAGCAAAAGAAAAGGAGAGAACTCAAACAAAATAGAAAGAAACTAATATTAAAATGTGAACTTCTGAAAAGAGCTAAATTAAGTCTCTACTTGCACACAGGATTTTTTCATAATCTTGCACAGAGAGAGGAATTTGGAGAAATTTAAGCAGAGGATGTAATTCTCCATTTTCTATGCTCTTGACTGCTGTTTGTTTTCCTGGAATAACAAGCTGGCTCTGTACCTACACGAAGAGGTCTGAACTATGCAGGTGCCTTTTTAAATCTCCTGTCATGCTGGCAAAACTGCACCTCAGTGGAAAGGGATTTTTAGGAAAAACTTTGTTCGGGCCAGGGAAAGGAATAATTTTGCAGATGCTCTTCCCTATGTTTATTTATACTTAAGAAACTGGGAACAAGTTGACTTCATAGGAGGGAGAGACAAGTGGAAGGGAGGTGCATTTTGAAATGTTGTTTTACCCATCCAACTACTAACATAATACCTTCTATCAGCAGCTGTAACTAAGGCCATCTCACCAAATTCATGACAACTTCAGCTGGAAACAAACCAAACAAACTTCATTAAAATCAGTGGAGTGATTCTTGATTTAAACCTGTGAAGAGTATTTCTCAGTAAAATTCTTCCCTTTATAAGGAAGGTAGAGTAATATTGTAGTAGTAGCAATAGTAGAGACATACAGGTGGAGAAGTGGGGGCTTGAAGAAGAGAGCCCAAGACCCCTGAAGGTGCTGCCTGGACTGAGATAGTGCACACTCACACTTCAGCCTGCTCCATGGAATGTCTGGCCATACAGGAGACCAGGGCGGCAGTTGTGATCAGACAAGCAAGATGCTAAGCGTGATACATGTATACCAGCTGCTGACAGCTGGGTTGGCCTTGTGGCTTTAGAGTCTCCAAATCCAGAGTAATGCATCCTTCCACTCACTAGATTTCCTGTGCTATTAAAAGAAGAGAAACATCTTAATCCACCCCCCCCATCCTTCCAATAAACCTGCACATACAGCCTCTGCAATGCCAGCTTAGAGGCTGGGAGCGCTCTGGTTAATGCAGTTACCTCCCTGAGGACCCACGCTGGCTCACCAAGAGATGACTGCAGCACTTCTCAGCAGGGTGACATAGAGTTTACACTCACCCTTATTTTCCCAGTGTCTTCACAGTTTCACGCAATTAGGACTGAGACTAAATTAAATTATTAGATTAAATTTATGTAGAAATTTCTTTTTGCTCTCTACCCCAAGGAACAGATGTGTTAAAAACAGTGGCCAAAAATTCTTTCAGACACCGATACACTGTAGATTTTGACAGTAGTTTCAGCACCAACAACTGGATTTAACTTTTTTCCCTAATTAGTTATCATATTGTCAACACACATTGGTTTCCTGAGCTTTCTATCTGGAGGGGAAAAAAATATAGGAGAAAAGCTTTAATTTGAAATAAAAAATCTTAAATAACAGATTCATGAGCACTGACACAACACACTTAAATTTTCATTAATATTGGATATGTGTCCCCAGAAATCTTGCATGAAACATTTTAAACACATACATATGAATAAGTACAATTTTTCTAACCTAAGGGTAAAACTCTCATTTACCTAAATCAATGCCTATTGATTTATGGATGATGTTTGTGTCTCTATGTATTATATCAGCTTGGATGGATCTCTTGGCTTTTTTTACTAGCTTCACTGGTTTGCCTTGGAGGATAATATACTTTGTTCAAGTATGTGCTGAAGGCAATGGCAATGATGCACAAACATGCATCGTCATTCACTCTTCCCACTCAGTATTTAAAACAATACCTCTGTTTTAGATGCTCATGTAATTTAAATCAGACACGCAGATAAGTTCAGAAACACTGGCCTGGATGGAAAGGCAGGCCACATGGCAAATCCAGGCATGTTTGCAACCCAGACAAAGGTTTGGTCTTTGATTTCATAGAAAGGTTAGCAAAATGTCAGCCTGTCACATCTTATTAACAGTAATAATAGCAACTCACACCTTTGAATGCAAATACCATCTGCATATCCCAGAGCTCTCAGCAAACATTAGCACAGCAGGCCTAGAAGGACAATGCTTTCCTTTATAGATAGGGAGAAACTGAGGCAGGAGGAGCAGAAAGAATGGAGAAGGACTCCAGACAGTGTCCACAGGTGGGAGCAGACAGGTGAGAAAAGGGAGACCTTACAAGGGTTGGGTTGGAGTAGTCAAAGCAGCATCAACAGTGGTTGGGGAAGGCTGTCTTGTTATTTTGATATATTTAATTTTTAAATCAGATCTAGATCTCATGTAAACCCATGCTAAATTTAATGGTACTACAGTGATATACACAGTCTAGCCCAGTTGTCCAGTAAATATCAGCAGAGATAGGTAACAGATTGGAGGGGTGTTTTTTTTATATTTTCTTTGTACCTTCCAAATGCTGCAGATGTCCTTTGCTTTAAAAAAAAGACACAACCAAAAGCAAATCCAGCAATAACTTTCACTAACTTGACTCTAATTGAACTGTCGTGTGTGTAACCATTCTAGAGAAATGGTGATTCCTGCAATCAGTTGAAAGGAAAGAGGCTGCAGGAAAAATAAGCCAGAGACACAGATAAGAAGATTTTATTCAGCTTTATTTGACAAGTTTTATTACACTGAGAAAACATAACGTATCTAATCTCTTTGCAGCTGTTGCAGCCCTTCAGCCTTTATTACTTAAATCCTATTAGATATAAAATTGTTTCTATTTGTCAATGGCATGATATCTTCTTTTATTATTATTATTATTATTATCATCATCAGAGTCTTGCAAGTATGGCCATGAACATAATTTCTGGTCCATCTTCTTACCAATAGTTAAGGTTACCCTGTGATGTTTGCCTGTTTAAATGGCCTACTTTTTCAAAAGTCCTGGAGAGCTGTGTGTGTTGTTGGTGTACACATAGTGGCATTAAATAAAGCTCAGCAAGTAATGAAAACCTCTGCAAACAAACCAGTATAGCTAATTATTTCTCTTATGGGTGCTGAGATTCCAGTCATATTTGGCTCAGCTGTATGCTTACCCATATGAAGACCTTGAAGCAAAGCCTTTCATCACCGTACACAGGTTTTTCAGTTTGTCACTTGTAAGACTTTTATTCTCCATTTTTCACAGCCAGATGAAGGACATCCTTTTTCTAACAGGAATTCCAATTATTGCAAATAAATAATGCTGCTGCACTGCCTCTTTCTCTCCTTGTCCCTATGATAACCCCTGCTATGGTTCATCAGACCATCATTTAGCAGGATGCAAAAGATGTCCCTACCACGATATCCCCTTGGAAGTGAACTCTGGTTGCTCATGGACAGCCATGACAGCCCACCAACTGACTGCCCTTCACATGAGGTATGCATGCCTCATTTCCACATGGGCACCATTTCATTTTTGAGGCAAAAGATTTTACTTTCTGAGAAAGTGATTTTTTGGCCCCACTGTCAATGACACGGCAACGTCAAAATTCTGTTACAGTTGGTTTTAACAGATGTTTTTTGGCCAGATATTTTTGCAGCATCAGCAGGTTAGGGCAGAAAAAGTGTAGGAGAAAGAATAAGGGAAAGGTGTCTTGCCCACAAACCTCCAGCAGAGTAGAATATAACATTAGCATCCCCCAGATGCCTGTTCTTGCCTGCACTGGGAGCATCATATTCATCCTGTTAAAAAGGGCACTTTCATGCTGAAGAAAATTAGTATTTGAGACTCCCAGTGCCATAAAAGTGTAACAAATAAGACACTGATTCTGGATGCATAACAATAAGGAGGGGGATTTGTTTTCTCTTTTGCCTAGTGGTTTTTATTGTTATTGTAATCTCTCTTTCTCTCTTTTTATTAGTTTAATTTTCTTTTGTGTAATTTTGTTTTTATGGAGCAGATTCGTCTCTTCTGTACCTCTGGAAGAATTTCAGGAAGGACAAAGACATCCCTCTGTGTCTTTAAGAGATAAAGAAAACATTAATACCTTTCTCAAAGCTTTCATGTTTAGATACTATAGGTAATTTTTCTGTAGCTTCTCTTTAATGACTATAACAGAAGTGACCAAGAAGTGGCTCATGAGCAGTTCATGATCTGCTTGCTTATCAAATGTGCTGATTTTCTGACTGCATATTTTAGCATCCCTAGATGTGAAAGCATTAATTTTGGACAGCAATATGTATGGAAATGAAGTGAAAAGTTCAGGAGCTGGGAGTTTCTGCCTCAAGCAGGAGCAAGACACTGCATGGCAGCTGATCTCTGGTAACTTATTCCCACAGGAGGCAAAAGCTTCTGCCTCTTTCAGCTTTCCTACTGTGTAATGTGCAGCATCTTGCAAAGGAACTCTGTCAAGCCAATGACCAACGGACTAGAAAGCTGGACAGCCCTCCAAGCGGGCAGCAGAGAATTGCGAAGCTGTATAAGATCGTAGCAATAGGACTGAACACATCCAGAAACAGTCATGTCTTCCAAGAGAATAAAAAATATTAAAGGCAAGGATAGGTAGGGATATGTTTTGGAGAGGTGAAGGTATATCCTAGAATAGTAAGAAAGTGAGAAAGACAAATGCAGTGAAAATTCTGATTTAGAGAGACGGGGGTATATGGTGGGGGAGTTAAAAGTTTGGAGTATTGGTTTTGGGGGGTGCAGGATGGAAAGTGAAGTGTGGAATAGGGCTCAGAGAAGTGGAGATTTCCTTAAATGGGGGGTTGTGAAGTCTGGCTTTCCATGAAACTGAGATTCTATTCCAAAGCATCTAGGTAAATACATAACATCTCACATCTTAAGACTCACGATTTAAGCATGTCTTTCAGTGACCTGTTGGATCAATGTCTGCAGGTTGTGTGTCTGACAGTCACCTGTGATGTAGCTTTGGAGACAGGAGGTCCAAGGACTGATTATGGAAAGCCACGATAATGCAGACACAACCAGAACTGAACTGTTGAAAGAGACAAATCTCTTCAAAGCACATAGACCAGGTATAATGAAAAAACTTGGGCATCTAAAACAGGACCTGAAAGAGTTCTTAATTTCTAAGTCTTACGCTATAATATAACACTAGTTAGCAACATAGTTTAGCAGCATCTGATTTCATTAGTCATTTGTATTTTTAATCCAAAAATTCTCAGGGAAGGTTTTTAACAAGCCATGATCACAGAGGCTGTTTGCGTGCTGCCCACTCTGCGTGCAAGGAAAGCAAAGGGAACATGTGCAAGGCTATGTCTTGGGGGTCTCCAAGGGAACCCCATCAGACTTTGCCTCACAGACTGGCTTTTAAGACCTTGCAGGGGCAGAGCCTGAGATACACCTAAAGGAAAAAGTTAAGCTTCAGCTGTACCGCAAAACTACCTGCCAAAGCAAGAAGTCAGGTCCTTTCACCTGGAGGGTGTCCCACCTCTGTGCTCTGAAGGAAGGAGAGAAAACACTCAGGAACAAAGTCAACAGGACATATGAGATCAAAGTGGCAGTGTACTGAAGGAAGAACATGACTCTGTAGTGCAATAGTCAGAGCACAACATGTAGGAGGAGCTATCAAAGGCAACTGAGTCATACAGGCAGTTTTAAAATATCTGTTTATTTATATCTCTTTTATAAATCCAACAAAATTCAATGTGAAGTGCATTCACAATTTCTGAACCACTGAGTCATGCTCTTGCTTGCTTTGCACTCCATCCACTGATGACTGGGATGTTTGGTGTTGTCCTGGTGTCTATTCTGCTTAGAGACCCCAGAGAGTGAAGTCTAAATGTAACTCACTCAAAATGACAATGCTCATTATGAGTGGTTACTACAGCCAGAGAGCGTGGAGTGTTAAGGCCTGAAGCCATTGAATCGTTACAATGAGCAAACAGCCTTTCTTCTACAAGAACTTCCAATGACTCAGTTTTGCTATTTTTTGTGCTTTGATGCACATACTAAAACTAGCTTCCAATTAATAAATGATGAGTTTTTATTAGACTCCTCAACACTGCAGTCATGCTTTTGAGCACACCTGAAATTTAATCATATAAATAGCACTATCCTCTAAAGGTGGATTTTGCAGTAACACGACGTCACAATCTAGTCCATAAGAAGAAGAAAGCATCCAAGAGTCTTCGTGAGATTACAAAGAAGTATAGCAGGATAGTTCTGGTTAGTTTAGTATCAAATGATAGATATGTATTGCGTATTAGGAACCAGCAAATAAAAATTTGCACACATTGGAGTATTATTCTTAGTATTACTAAAAAATCCACATTTGGGCTTTGATGTTTGCTGCATTACACTCTAAAAATGTATAATTCAGATTTTCAAAGTCTTAAAAATAAAATAAGGGAGTAATACTCCAAGGATGTGACACAGTGTCAGCCATCTGTAACTGGGACATTAAATAATTATGTGGTATTTAGCACAGACAAAATGTAGTCCAAGCATTAACAAAAAAATCTTGGTAACTGCCCTCTGAGACAGAAACCATACACCCACATTGCAGATGAAAAACTAAAAAAAAAGGCAAAATATTTATTGTTCTATAATAACTATGACCAAATGATTATGTTGTCAATCACTCCTTCCAGCTTGCTCACATAAAACATAATACAAGAATTAGAAATGGTTTATGCTAGAAAAAAAAAATTAAAACTTTGCTTCTAAACAAAAACCTGCTTTTTTCCTAGCTCCAGATTTAGACTAGAAAAATCTGCATGAAAGGAATATACATTATCAAAAATATTATTATGTCCTCAGAATGATGATGTGACTTTACAGAAACTGGAGTGCTGTTTGAAATGAACCATATTTACTCCATTAAAATAACCTAATTAATTTACCAAGATTTAGTAGCAAATAATTTTGCTCATCTCTGGAGAATTTGCAAACCTAACAGGTGAAATTTAATTATACAGAACCAAGATTTTCAGAGAAGTACCAGAGCCATCTCCAGCTTGGGCAACTTACTCTGGTCATAAAGTATTTCTGAGCACTGGTTCCCATCAAACCTACTTCTAACACTGAGCATCTTTATATAGACTACCAAAGCGGATCATTTCTGTATCAATATGAGGTTTGGATACCAAAGGACTCTTCAAAACTATGCTCTGTGCAGTAGGGAATACTTCATCTTTCCTGTTGATGTTATGATAGTGTATTCAAGACTGGCATAAACCTACCTGTGCTATGCACAGCACATTTTCCTAGTAATCAATAGGATCGCTTAAAATCACTATGAAGCCTAATCTAGACCAGCAGAGATGGTCTTCACTGCACCTGGTTGTGAATTCCTGCCCTGTCCTTGGGCCAGCCTTTGCTATGCTGATGAGAGGGACCAGGGCACTCTGGAGAGCGCAGATTTTTGTTTTAAGTTAGTTCTCAGGCAGAGCAGCTCCTTGGTCTGACTCATCAAAGACTCACAGCAGCTTTAAGTTGGCAAAGAGAGGATGAGGGAATGAATAGCCTGGAATGAAAGGGGAAGCAGCAGCACCCTTTTCAAGAACAGTTCAGATTTTAACTGTGTTACATCCAATGCAAAACTGCAGCTATTGTATCTGCCCACCGAATAAACAAAACAAACAATACAGGCAAAGGCAACAGGAAAATAAAAATGGCTAACAGTAAAATACCAGCCCAGTGATGACTGAGAAAAGAAAATAGTGTCTCAGTTCTATAATTCAGTTCTAATGAGCAGTCTGTCTGAAGCAACTGGATATTAGATAATACTTGATTACTCATCAATTAATCAAAAATATGGGCAGTTTCACTGATTTTTTCAGCCAAAAGGGGTTGTGGAGCTGTTACCATAAACACGCATGGTGATGTTGTGCACTGATTCAGCAAAAGGGGTCTCTGAGCTCAGTAGCAAAAGGATTTGGCTGAGGCTCAAAACTATTATTTTGTGGTTTAGAAGTCTGCCAAACAAGAGAGGACTTTCTGGAAACCCACTGTGCTGTTTAATCTTTATTATTTAAGCAAAGGCCAAGGGATTTGTTATCACTCAATTTGAGAATCACACTGCTGCAGTTTTGTTCCTGTTATATCTGTACATATATATGTGTGTATGTATACCTGTATACACATGCATATACATACATACTGTATACTTTACTGATTGTGTTTTACTTTTTTCTTTTTCATTTTCTAATGTTTGGGGTTTTTTTCATTTTTGGAATGTCTCACAGAAAGCCTGGCTTTTTATACTGCTCAGACTTCTCTGCTTCACAGTGGATTGTGTCTGAATTTAGCCAGCTTTATAAACTGCTGTGCACTTAATTAGACTCTCCAACTGAGTAGAGTTTCATCAACATGTCAGCAAGGGATTTCAACACTGGCAATGGTGGAATAAATTACTGACGCTTTAACTAACTTGTATATCTGGTACACTAGCTGTAGAAGGACAACCAGGAAAAAATTTAACAGACCCAAAATCATCCTACCTGGTTTTAATGCCAAGAACCAGGCTGGTTTGGATTTGCATTTCATCTATTCAGTCTGGTTTTGTTACATTTGTGATCCTTGATATGGCACACTGTGGCAGTCCTTAGACATTTATCTTCCTAACTACTCTTACAGGTGGAAGATAGGCTCAGAGGGACTAAAGGCTTTCGAAATCTAATTCAGGAGTGTGAGGTGTCATTCACCTCTGCTTTTTGTCACCAGCTATCACCCCTGGGCACTGTAAAGGAATGTGTGCTTATGGGTTGGACAGCGAGCTCAAGAGACACAGCATATTAGCTTAAGTCAGGCAGTCTGAGCACTGAGCACAGGAAGGTTGGTGCTGCACCAGTTTGCTTCAGTGCACAGAAACCAGAGCTGCAAGGGTCACATTTTGTGATGAGCAAGATGGTCCAGCTTTATGCAAAGATACACATATATTTTTAAGCCTAATTTGACTCTGCACCTATTCTAACAGCATATGTAGCTACCTGGGCTTGGTTTGCAAACACACCGGGACCGCATGAAAAAGTGGTGTATATTAGATCATGCATTGTGCAATGTTCACTGAGAATACTGTCTCCAGGTTTTAATCATGTGAAGACATGTTACTTCTCATGTAATATACCACTGGATTTTCTGCTTATACACGAACAATATTTTCTTTACTATTCTTCCAGAAAATCTTGCTGTTTTCTTACAGAAAATCTAGGTTTTATGACAAAATGTTGATTTCTGGCTGAAGGCAGCTTTGCAACATGAACAGAGAAACAAAATTTCAATCACTTGTCCCAGATTATTCCTTTCTGAGGGAATTTTCACAAGTGTATTTTATTCACACAAAATGATATGAAATAGTAAATGCAAGCGACGGAAATATGTTGCCACTCAGTAAACTATCTCCAAAACTTGCAACATAAATCAGTTAATTTGCTTTATTTTTCTCATATTAACCCAACCGCAGCATGCTTTTGAGATGTAAGCAGCTGGACTTGTCAGGCTAGCAGGAAGGAATGACTGTTAAACTGAAGTTTGCATCCTGTCTATACACACACACATTTAGGAAACCTTTCCTCGTAGAAAGAAACAGATGACAAACTAAGGTGTGGACATGCCAGCAAGCTAGAAGAAAAATAAATCCCTGACACGAGCTATATGGTGAACACAAACTGGCAGAGAGTAATAAAAAACCGCTTCTTTCAATGTGAGAAGCAATTATGGAGGGAGAATGGAAACTGGTAGGATACTGACTGACCTTCATTTGTAGTAAATAGGCGGCTGGCAGTGACGTGTTTCCCTCTGAGATAACCAGTTTGATAAGGCAGTAAAGTCGGGGGGAGGAATTTTTATTCCCCACTGCAGAAGCACCAGTCTGTACTTGCATCCCAAGGGCAAATATTCAAACTAGGGGCAGAGCCTCCTGGATATAAGACACTAAAGATCCCATCACCTTTACAGAAATTTCACTGACAAAAAGTACAATACCCAGAAAAAAGCATCTGCTTCTTCCCTTGTACAATATGGCATTTTAACAGCAGGAGTATTATCAGTTCAGGCTCCGTAAGGAAAAGGCATTACTATATACACTTAACACTCTAGGAGGAACTGGTGTAATCAGGCAATGACTGCTCAGATTTCAGCTTTCCCTCTCCTGAAGTTTTCAAAATAGCAACAATTCAGCAATCCCCAAACGTCTCTCTCAGAAAGCATGAGCCAGAATGACGATAAGGCCCCCAGTAAGTCCTTTCCTTTGAAAGGGTCTGTCACTGCATAAGAAATACTTTGCCATTTTCTATCCCAAGTATTTGCACTCTGGATATGTTTGGGTATAATTTCAATTCAGACCCTGCAGCAGATGTCAAGCAAATAGAATGTATTGGCTGTGAATATTTCCTTTATGTTCACCTTTCCCCACATTAACATTTAAATAATCTAGTCCCCTTGCTGGGTTTGATGGGATCTTTCTGACTAATAACCAAAGAAAAGTCTGAAAGATTTCCCATTAGGTGGAGCAAGTCCTAATTACAAATACATCATTGAATATCCTCATATGTAGGTAAATGCGTTACCTAAGGGAGAAGTTCTCTAAAATGCAGCAGATCAGTAACACACACCATCCAGTGACATTGGTTCAGCCGTGAAATTCTCATGTCACCTCCTGAGGGTTGCTGGACTTGTCTTGGAGGTTTCGCCAGTCAAATATGTCCCAGTCCTGACCCTGCTTAGTTTGCAAAGTCTGAGATCATTATTCAAGTAGCATGGCTTCAGGCTTGTTGTGACTCTAAAATGTCTTCAGGGAGGAGGTGATTTGAAAAAAGGTCATTCACTGAACATCGTCTCTAGGTTGTCCTCAAGACAAATTTGCAAACAAGTTTTCTTTGAATGTTGATGTTAATATGCAACACAACTGATTAGCACTAAGAGGTTTGGGTGATGTAAAGATGAAAATTCATCTGTTGGCAACTCTTTCGTTCTTTCTAGACAGCTCAGAGCATCACCTTCTAAGCTGTGTTTTGTTTCTAAAATACAGTATTTGCAGAGATAAAAGAGAATCTTTTTCAAGATTTTGACCAATTTTCCCCCAAAGCCAGGTAAACAATTGATTAACACAATATCCTTCATTAAGCATTTTCACAACTTAAGTACACCTTGTGTGAAGAATCACATCCTATTTGCTTTGAACTTGACCTTCACTGGTTTTGCTGGTCACTCATTGCTCCTTTTCTTCGCTGTGCTTGCTCCTCAAGGAAATCTGTCTCTGATATGAGACAAAGCTATGCAAAAGGGGGATGAATTTGGGAGTTTAGTAGCACAAGGGGAGACATTAAAATGCTGCACATGGGAAATTTTCCTTCTCCAGCCCTTTCAATTTACTTGACCCCTGAAGTTTAAGCTGCTAAGTGACAGTCATGCAGCAGATGTGCATGCCTAGAGCAACGGTGGTGACCACAGCTGTGACTGGTTGGGAGGCAGGAGAGAGGATGCTGTGTGGCTGGGACCTCTGGGATGCAGGCTGAGCTGCAGTGAGGTGAGAGGCAGGAGCCAAACATGCAGGTGACCGTTTCAGCAGAGGAACAACTGTAGGAGTGCACACTTGGCAAGAGAAACTCAGACAGGGAAGAAGTAGCTGTTTCTGAAAACAATTACCAAAGAGATAAATAGCAGCTACTGCCAGAAGCCTTTATACAGACACAGGCTCATGTCCCAGTCTTTCAGCTTGTTGGGCATAAAACACCCACTTTGCCAGCATGGAGTGCCAGACACTTCTTGTGGCTCCAGGGACACTTCAGTTCACAGATCCTCATACGTCCTTCCCTGGGAGCCAAACTGCACCTGCCATTCTCCTTTTTTTTTTCCAGATGGAGGCCAGGATGAGCTACACATTTGTCATGTCCAGTGTGGATCACTGCAGTTCACTGTCTGGCTCTGGTTAGTTCCAACACACGGTCTGTCTCTCCCACGTTTTAGATTTGTTATCAGCTCACTTCTTACTTGCTTCCATAATTTAAGTCCTGGGTACCATGCAATGAAAAGATCTGAGATCAACTGATTTATCTACAGTAGCCAAGGTTGCTGGGGTCCTTTGGGATGAAATGTATGAGGAAGTGGGCGAGTGAGTTACAGGTGATGGATATCCTGGCTGAGGGATCTGAGCAGAGGAAAACTTCTGGAGAAAGGGGAAAGCAGACAGAATTTGTTCAGTTTCAGGAAACGTCGCAAAGTGTTCCCCAGGTGATAAAAGTCTTTCCTTTTTAGCTCTATAATTAAATTACAGCTTAGGATGACCATCCCTTCCTTTTCTTCCTCCCAGATCTCATTCTAACTAGGAAGAAAAATAAAACTACAAAGCAGTGTTTCTGTAACAATTTGACAACATCTGACGACTTCCATGACAGAGATTGACCAGATACAAAAATAAAATTAATGTAAGTGTGGCAGAAGACTCTGTTGCTAATTAAGTGAACTGATTACATGAGAAGAATAATTTCTCAATGCTCACGATATTCCCACAACGGTCCTGGCTTTCCAACCTCATCCAGCTGATGTGTGCGTACACCACTGCCCTCGCCTGGATACTGGCTGCTCTCAGAGCCTTACAGCAGCAGCTAAACTTGGGCAGTACTGAAGGGAAAAGACAGGCTTCACACAACTATGGATTCCTCTTTCTCAGGAGGTGCTTTCTCCTGGCATGGGCTACACAAACTCCTCCAACTCCTTTCTCTATGCCCCTGCTGAACACCATTCCCAGAGGTGCCTCAGAAGCTAAGGAAAGGACCATTGCTGTAGAACCTGTGCTTCTAGTGGTACCCCTCGGCTGATTTTGCATCTCCTGGCCCTGATGCCAGAACTGTCTTTCCCTGGGCTGAATTTTGTCATGGTCCATGCATGCCCCTGGAAGAGTGTCGCTTCACTTTAGTGTGCAAGTGGTGCAGATGCTCACAGAAAACTTCCTGGTAACCAAACAATATCATTCTGCAAATATCCATCTTTCCCAGCCAGTCACACTCACCACTGCAAGCATTCATAAAATCAAAGAATACACCAATGAAAATCCCAAACCAAACAAATCACCCCCCAAATGAGTGATTTCAGACAACAGCTAGATGTAGGGAATTTAGGATCCCCTAACAATTCCTGGCAACTGGAAATGGTCTTCTGTTTGTTTTGAATATATCTTCTCATCACCACCCTACCTCAATCTCACTCTGCAAATTTCTGGGAAATATATTTAAATAAAGCAAGGTATTTTCAGCAACAATTTGCTACCTTCTTTACTGGTCTGCTATCACATTGTTCTCTGTTTTAAGATCTCTGAGTTCAGAAAAAAGAAGTTCAAGAAAGAAGGATAAGAGACATCAGAGATGGCCTGAAAAACAACCCAGCAGCTGTTCAGCTAATGTGCACTGTATACAAATGCTGGGGTTTATTTCTGTTTTCTTCCAAAGCCTTAGGTTTCATCCAGTTTTACTGTCAAGTGACAAACAGCAAGGAACAACCACAACACCCCACCTCCAGCTGTGATAATTAATAACCTGTCAAGACAGGGATCTGGCTGTCTTAGGAAATCTAATGTCTAGCTAGAGGTGATGAAAAATACTGAGAAACCAGAAAGAGGGGGAAAAATGCATGATTAAGAAGTTATGCTTCACGGGGGGAAAGAAAAAACATCTTAAATAAAACAATCTCTTTCTATATGTATGCATATTTAAATGGAGTTAAAGCTTGTTCAAGGAGTCCATTTTCAAAGTGAAATGAAAACCTTAGGGGAAGAGTTCTGTGTAAATGCAAACTGTTCCTATGATTTCCTATTCATTTGGAAAGGCTGCTCAGATGTTTCTATTCCTGCAAAATTAATTCTTTTCACTTATAACCAAAGCTCACTGAAGTTCATGGAAAGTCTTCTATTGATTTTGGCAGGCTTTGGATTTTGAATGAAACAGATTTTGTTCACTTAAATATTGAATATTCATTTTACAAGAGGGTAAATAGAGTTAATTCTGAAGTGTCCCTTCAGTCTTAACTTGAAAAGTACATCCATCCCTTCAGCATTATGGGACATAAATCCCATGATCAAGTTACACTGATGAGGTCTACATGTGGGTAACTACAGGTGCTCAATAGTCTATTTCACAAATACTGAAAAAACAAAAAAACTGGTTTTGTCTGGACAAACTCAGCTTTGTCCTTTATCCCACGCTTCAGACCCAGATACCCCTGTCATCATAAGCCCATCAAAAGGGACTGATTATAAAGTTTCCTTGCTGTGGAAGGTCAATACTAGACCATCATTGTCAAAACACAAAATCAGTCTGTGTGATCAGATGAATTAGCCTGTGAGGCCATCAGTTGTGCAATTAAAAAGCTAGAAAACGTATAACAAGGTTTTTCAGCAAAACCAATGTGACAGATTTTCATAATGGATGTTGCATGAGAAAAGCAAGAGCACTAATTTACCCTCAGAAAGATCCAGTTTGTAGGCAACCTTTGAAGAAAAACTTACATATGTAAATTCATATATATATACATACATACCTATACAGAGAAAGAAAAAGTGAAAAGCCTTTCCTGCACACAAAAATGAAGTTGAAATAGATCTGTTATTTGGAATTTGTGTCACTTGAAAGTTAAAGGCTGGCACACATGAGGGGAAGCAGCTTTTCGATTTTATTTTGCAAAGCACCCAGCCCTCCAAGGAAATATGAGGAGAACACAGTAACTAATCCAAACTACCAGGCAGCTTTGACTAAGTAGGATGTGATTAGCAAACTGGAACTTAGCCAGAGCACCCTGGTCCACATTTTCACTCCTCTCTGCCTTCATCCTCTCAAAGTGCCTGACTATAATCTACCCCTATTCAGCTGTAATGCTTAGCTCAGCTTTTCATTCCACTGAAAATAATTACATATGGGAAACACCTGTTAATTGACTGTACTAATTTAAAAGAAAAAAAATCCAATTTAACTTTTCAACATGTCCCCATTAAGGTGATATTACAAGTTTTAACTAATATATTGGTTAGATACTATTATTCATAGTTCTATTCCAGTCATTAAGATCAGATCTTCATTGTGATATTACTATTTTGACACACAGGAAAAATGACTTCTTAGGTATGGTACTTCTCTTCCCAAGACAGAGGTATTTCAGAGTTCAGCTAATTGAAACTGCTGGCATGAATAAACTGGTGGAGATGGCAGTCCTTGTTTGCAGTTTGGTAGGGTGCAAATTTATCTTGATGACAACTGCAAATAACATGTCCAAGAGAGATTAACAAATAGAGCTAAATGCAAACAATTAATAACATTATTTACTCAGGCAGTGATACCTGCATTATGAACTGCATCCAATGGTGAGTCATCTGCAGCATTTGGCTTATGAACAACTAGATGAAATACTAATTTTCATCAGAGTAACCCTTTTGACTATAATTGATATTTTTATAATAGAAGTGCTATTCCTAATTTCACCACAGCTACAGACAAGCAGAGTCAGGATCCTTTTCCTCCCAGACACAAACAGCATCCTTGGTTTCCAGAGAATCCCCTCAAACGTCACTGATGCAAGCAAGGACCGCAGACTCTTGTCCTTAAAACCCTAACCCTACTGCCCTGTATGGGAGTACCCCATGCCTCACATAAGCCCAGACAGAGCTTGCTGGTGTTTACCATAGTGCCAAACTCAGTGTTGGGCCAGAGGACAAACTCATAAATGGAGTCAGAGGCTGCCCTAGGAGAGCCCATGTGCCCCTGGGTCTGTACGCATGATTATACACTTGAAAATGTCAAAACAGCTAGAACTGGTTTGTAAGGTATGGAGAGGCTGCCTGGAATGCTCTCTTCTAGACAAAAATCAAGCAGATTGCAAAACTGCCCCTGAGATGGGTTTTTAAGAGAGGGAGTCAGGGCACCCTGAGCCTGCTGCAGCGCCTGTGCGTGGGCTTCTTGTGAGGCAGCAACCTCACCTTGCTGCTCTTCCTGGGCACGCATCATTTCCCAGCGTGGCAGTGCACATGGCCCGCTGCCACGTGGGTATTAAACAAGCAGCAAAGGCTCAATTTCCTTCTGTCAGGGCTTTCTATGCTGCTGACAAACAGTAGTCGACTGACATTTAAGTGGGAAAAGCTTGGCTTTGAAGCCTCAGAGGATCCATGCCCTATTGCTTCTCGCTTGCTGGCTTTGTTCACATAAACCAGGCTGAAATGCACTGCCAATCATAACAGAGGGCGAAAAATCCTCTGTAGCATTAAGCCAGCTGGAGACGCTTATCCTGACCTGCTCTCAGAGGACACGGAGGCACTGGATCCATCTCTGTGGGAAGGGAGAGGATGCTGACTCCTGGTTTTGTTCTAATGATTTTCAGAGGCCTAAAGACTGGATTAAGGATGTAAAATAGGCTTTTTTAGGTAAAAAATTGGTAAATGGAGTGTTATCAGCTTCAAAATTAAGGGGAAAAAATCTACCCCACAAGCCAAATAAAAACCCCACAATGAAAAATGTTCTCAGTTTAGTCATTACATCGACTCTGCAATTAAGCATACTAAACAACTCACACGATTTCATTATTCTATTCCTATCTCCTAAAAAAAAAGAACAAAAAAATGAGGAAGAAGTTGAAGAAAGACCCAATCTACATAGGCCACTCCTAAAATGGATGGAAACAACAATGGGGATTCAAAAATGGCAGGAGTCAGCATCCAAAGACTCCTGATAGAGAAATTTTCCTTGATGTTGTACTGGAGATCTTGGGGTGGAGCCATCAGGGGAGTAATCTGCACACAAAGTCCTCCCTCCAATTGAAAGTTAAAACTCAGAGCACTCCTGATTCTGGAGGAATTTTATCTGTAGTTTAGTCACAAGAGTTATCCCCTTGGGTAAGTCTTCTCCCTCAGCATAGCCATGGACACCAGCAGCTTTTACAGACCACAGCAGAGTAGGCCAAACCCACCAAAGGCATCCAAAAATTTCTCAGCCTAAATCTGCCTGAATTCCAGTCATGTAGGTGGGTGGAGGCATGCTCTGCTCTGATCCCATCACAGTAAGTTTAATGCACACCGACAGGATCATGCCCTCATGAAATGTAACATGAAGACCTGAAAAGCATCAGTTAAACATCAAAAGATAGAAAGTATTTTCAACATTCTTTTTGTGTCTCCCATCTGGTTTATGCACCTTTAGGATTCATGTTTTCTAGCACATGTCCACAAGCGTAATACTCACAAGCTATCATTTCTAAATGACAGTGGAGGTTCAGGGTACATGTATAATTTCACATCTGAAGCTGTGTAAAGCAGTCATGAATTTGAATGAGGATTTCTTTATGGGTTTTTAAGGCAGATCCAATAGGACCCAGGACGAATCTGCAGTGTTGTATGGGGTTTTTTTTCCTCAGAATGACTTTGCTATGGTCACAGCTTTCACTAATAGAAAAATCACTGTTCCCTGTTCATCCCTTGCTCAACTAGGAGGAAATATCCAAATAAACACTGACTCACAGCAATTGCCACTATGCAGACTTCAAATGGGAACAAAGGATGTTGTGGAAATATTTCTACACAGGATGCCTGATACTGAACTCTGTATCCCTCTTCCCTGCAATAACGAAAATTAATTTGAGAAAAAGCATTTACCGCTCCTCAGGAAAGAGATTGTGTTAGTTTTTGTTCAAGACTTAAAAAAAACTTTTACCCATCTTTATGCTTTTCTTTGCTAACTATTTATTTCATTCTGAGCCCCTTAAATCAATTCAGTCTTTCAACTCTTCACAAACTGTTTCCGCTCCAAATAATAGCTGCATTCTGCTTTGGGAGCACCCTGGCAATATGAATGTTTGGTTGTCATCAACTTCTTTTTATCTTTTTTTTTAAACACTATTCAAACTTCTGTGCATTGTCAATTTTTATCTCTCTTTTCCTCTTTTACTTAACAAATTCAGCCAATTCACCTATGTTTTGTTTGGTTTTATTTCCCCTTGGATCAGACTTTAAGAGGTCCCAAGATATCATTTCATTAATCCTGCATCTTAGAATGGAAAGTGCTTCTTTTATATAATTAACCCTCTTGTAAAGATAAATGCTTCTTTTTCTCCCTATTAAAAAAAAAACAAAAAAACACACACCAAAAACAGTCAAGATGCATGTTAGAAGAGCAGTCAACTTTCCAAGCATGAAAGATTCTACTGTTTGTTTGATGTCTCAGTTCCTTGTTGGACTTTCTCAGATGAAATAGAAGAGGCTCTCAAATTTGTGTTGAGATGTCAGCTCTAAGAAAAAGGCTCTTGGGCTTTATGAAAAAATACTCAGTGTCTAAACAGAAGGATTGGTCCCTGAAAGTAACCCAGGGCCTGATTTGCAATGACACTCACAGATGCATAGGAGGAGTTAAGAATCTGGGAGAGGGACCTGGGTGATTTTCCCCAGAGCAAGTTCTCTAAATATTGAGCTTCACCCACTGTTCAAAGCCTGCATGCCTCCTTCCATCTGTGATTAATAATCATGGATATTTATGGAGAGTGCAGAGCCCTTAATTGAAAAGGGAACTGGATCGAAGAATGAAATTATTCCTTTCTTCCTGAACTGAACAAGCAGAAGAGAAAAAGGAAGAATAGTATTGGGACCACCACTTAAGATCACAACTAAGATGTCAGGGCACCTGAGAGCAGGATCACCATAACCCCATAACCTCTTTCCCTCTCAGACCTTAATGTAATGCTGAGGTTGTGCTGTGCAGCTGGTCAGACTGAGCAATATCCATCAGTTTTGGCTCTTTTCTTGCCTCAAAGGTCCGATTTTTTTCTCATTGCAGGTGAAGTAAATGAACGAAAACCATTAGCCTTTCCACATTTAGAAAGCAATCATTTGTGTCAAATTCTGAGGGTTAGAAAAATACTAAGAAAAGCTTAAACACAAATATTAACAACCTTCTATTTGCTAAGCATCTGTAGAGTTGGGAAGAAAAAAGTTTTTTCTTTGCAAAAAGTCAGGATTTTTTTCTTAAAATGCTTCCAATTTTTCTCTATTTTCATTGTAATGATATTCTTTCAGCTGCTATTACTTTCCATTAAATATTTGCAGACATATTTGAGAAGAAACTAATTCTACTATTCTTACAAATATTCCCATCCCTCCTTCATACATCTAAAGTTTTCCTGTCTTCCTTTGTCCATTTTTCTTTGTCCTCTCTGCATATTCTTCTTTCTTTTTACATTTCTGACTGCTGTATAATGAGGAGAGGAAGCACGAATTCATGACAGCAAATGAGTCAAACCCCTATAAATAAGAATCTAAAGTGACTGCATTAGGCACAGAAATTTATATTTACAAAACCTTTTCATATAAACTGTCTGTGTACGGAGTCTGTCTGCGTGGTTTCCTCAGAGCCTCAAAGTTGCATAGAAAGCAAAGGCATAATGTAGATTATATTTGAGGGATTATTTTGCTGTTGCGCAGAGAACTAGAAGACAACTTGGTTTATACAAAATGAGCTAGTATGCAGAGCTAATAGAAAAATAAATAATAAATGGAATGTTATTTCTCTCTCCCTAGTGAAAATGTATTATGACTTTGAATACACATATGGATCTGCTCTGTTAAGTAATAAGGTGCCATTCTTCCCTGCAATAATTTTCAAGCTAATGATCTCAGTTTGAACACCCAGCCCACAAGCAAACATGTTGATTATATTAACATTTATGCTTATTCAACAAACATAAATATTATTTAGCTTTTGTCCTTGAAATAGTTTTTTTCTCATGCTAAGATATGTTCAGTAACCAATATGCATCAAAATAAAAACCCCAGAAGTTTCATTCCTTAATAAAGGAATAGAAATGTTTGTATTGCCACAGGCCACCTCAAAATTCCATGTATTTTCTGAGCAAACTCAAAACCACACAAAGTAATCTTGAAATAATTTATAAAAAATGTTTATGATTCTGCAAGTATATTGACAAAGAGCAGCAATAATAATAAGAAGAATAGTAATAACACTGTTCTGTCAACTGTGGAACCAAAATTCTTTTAGATCCAAACAATTCATCCAAAAAATGTGATTATTGAGCATTTTAAGCAGTGTTTTTTCCATCCTATTAAATGTACCACTTAGAACTTACAAAGCTGCTAATACTACTGCCTGAACTGCTGAAGCAGTTTTGTGTTATCGGTGCCATTACTGACCATCAAAGTATTTAGTTACACAGAAAGACCTAAAAAGTGCCTTCCTCTTTTATTGGAAAGCTGCAGATACAGGAAAATATTTAAGATTAGACACATACTACCTGTACAACAGAGACTCCTGGAAGTATTTGTGTCACAAACTAATTTCTATATTTGCAGAGAAGCAGAAACTAAATCTAAGGTGATTTCTCCACCATGGTCTGCTGAGTGCAGAAAAATATAACAACACAGAAATAGAAAGATCATTTATCATTTACATCTATTTTCAATAGTAGTTTCATCTTCTATTTGAAGCAGTTTAACCTTGTAATCTTCATTTGGGGGAATTAGATGACCAAAAATGTTCCTCACTTATGTAAAGGAATATTTCACATGCAGCAAAATCGAGAACCTTCATTACAAAATAACATTAATATTCAGACTAGGCATTTCCCTTCTGCAAGATGGCACATTGCCTCATGGGAATGACAAGGCAGAATTAGAGCACATCTGTTTGCAGGGGGGGTCTCAGAAGCACTATGAAATCATTCTTTTCCTTTTCTTTAATCTGAATGCATGCCAAAATTTTGAGCACTTCCACAGAAAGTAAAGGTAGAGAGCCTGGTGCAGCTACATATGGGTGTTGGACCAGATGAACTCCAGAAGTCCCTTCCAACCTCATCCATTTTGTGGTACTTCAGACTTACGGTAACTTTGGAGAATAAATCCTGTCCACTGATTTTCTCCAAGAAGCAGTAGTCTAACAGACGAAGAAGAGGGTTCGTAGCCATGCAAGTATCTTTTGTCATGTTCTGCGGGAACATGGAAGACATCTGCCCTGGCTGACACTGTCTCCCGGGCAGCCCTGTCCTAGGATGGACTTTAAGTCATCAAAACCTGAAATCATATTTACAAATGTAGGTGGCTTTCCAGTACTTCCTGGTAAGTATATTTTGGGAAGACTGGGCCTGAAGTTTTTTTTTCATACTTGCAGGCAAAGGTGAAAGATAGATATTTGTGTGCTGGCTGGGAAGGTTTTATGGACCATCTTTTATCTGTAGCAGTTACATATAGAGAAATGCACTGAAAAAGTACACAGGCCTCTGAGCTTTATGTCTGGGATTCAAACTTAATAATTTCCATTCCTGTAGTGCCTAAGGATTCAACTAGTTTTAGAGACATGATTAAACCCAGGCTTGCAATCCCTTCTGGGCCTGACGTTAACTGAAACAAGCATGCAACAGCATTCACCATGGCTAAAACCCCCTTGCACCATATGATTGCAGAAAATTATTGCTGGTTGGGGCAGGTCTGGATTTTATTCCTTCCTTTATTCAAAACCTGGTTAGTGATTTTGGCAGAGTCCTCAGAGTGGCAAATATCTTGATTAAAGTTGCACACTGGTGCATGGCACTGTCTTGGAACAACTTGTCTCATTCACTTTTACTATTTGTGGGGGAATGGAAGAGGGAAAGAGAGAGTTCTGCTCTATTTTTCATTGTCACTATTTTGGTAAAGAAAGAACGTAATACACCCATTCACAGCTAAGAAATGAGATATACGTTCCTAGATCTTCAGGCTCCAACTGGAGAAATGGGAAAAAAGGAAGAGCTATATGCTTGCTTCTTCTCCCTTTGAACACCATGTTTCGTGCCATTTAATCACCAATGGGTATTTAAGACAAGGTCCATGAATGTACAGCAATCTGATCATCCCAGATACCAGCTGATTCTCACTGACAGGAAGGATTCTTTTACTATCATCTAAGTTTCCTTTTTGCCACACGCTTCTGAGTTTGTTTTCCTGCATCAAATGGGAGTTTGTTCTTTTTCAGTTTGTGCAGTGTTCTCAGATGCTTTCAGATAAATCCTCTAATCATTTGATTAAGTAAATACATAAACATATTGCAGGACCTGTAGGAATTTGCTTCAGGAGGTCAGCGTTTCCCCAGCTTAAGGCAGCACATAATTACCAACCAGAAGCAACAACATAGCTGCTGAGAGAGAGAGAGAGGCTCCGAGCCTGCCTGCCTCTGAGATAATCAGGGTGAAGAAAGTGTCTTGAAGCAGCTGTTGTTTCCTTGCTTGGCCACTCCTCCCTCAGCTGAGGATTACAATTGACGTTGCAACCACAGGAGATTTTGCAGTTTCCACTGCAGCAGTGTGAACCACAGTGGGCAGCACCTTTGGGAATGAGGGTATGTTGCTTCACTGCCACAGGGGGATTGCGGAGCATCTTTCAGCGTGAGCCTACTCTGTATTTTTTGCAAAGGTAGCATATACTGGTGCAATAAGCATGGCAGAAAAGGCTGCAGGGAATCAAATCAAAGCCCTCATATCTCAGTGCATCGTATATGTTTCCTGTCAGGCAAGAGCCTTCGTGTCTCACAAACACTAAATTGACTGAATCCTGGCAACACTCCTATGCAATATGGGGCTGTTATTCCTGTTTTATGAGCACAAGCAAGTACTATGTAAGCCACACAGAACATCAAATCCAGAGTTACGCTTGAAATTAGACACTCAATTGTTGTTTATTCTGGTTGAAATGAATGGAAACTAGAATTGAACTCAATTCTTCTGAGTCTCAATCCACCGCCTACCGGATCATCTTTTTCTAACATATCTTTTATTTTAGCTCAAACACACACAACTCACATCTATAGCTTTCTCCAGAACTAAGTAACTGACACGAAAAGAGAAGGCGCTGGTATATATTGTTACAGACATGCCATTTCAGATTAAGTTTCTGATATCCTGAAAACAAATCACTATCATAGGGAACTTTTCCTCTCACAAGGGAACAGTTTCATCTTCCATTTGTATATGAATCATAAAAGCAACATAAGCGATGCAGGCCATATTTGGAGACTTGCATACTTTTATGTCACTTCTTTATCCTTGCTGTCTCTATGATGCAATTGCAAATTATTCTCTCTCCCTTTTTTCCCTATTTGTAATTAGAGGGCAGAACAGATGGTAGTAGCTTACTTTAAAGTGATGTCTTTATTAAAAGACTTCTCAGTATGCTGCCTAGCAATCGCACACAACAGCAAAGAAATTACTCTTGTTATGGACAAATCTCAGAAGGTTTTGAGGTTCATAGTAGAGACACATCAACAACTCAGAAACTTTGTAAGACTGGTAAAAAATTCCAGAAGCCGCTAACTGGGCTGAATGTGACTCAGGAACACCACCTCCCCATGAAGTCTTTGGAAACACTTTGTCGCCAGCCATGCACCTATAAAAATCATGAGTCAGATTCAGTCTCTTCAGAACTTCTTGCTTCCAGACTTAGCAGTGGCTTAAGCCTCATACCTCTGAGCAGAGGCAAAAAGGAAGTCGTATTTATTGTTTGATAGTTGAATCTTCAAAGAGCAACTACCGAAAGCCTGCCCCATGTCTCCCCACCCTTGTTAAAGGAACAAAATCCAACCTTAAATCTCTAGTGACATGTATTACTCACTGATTTCTTGGCTTCTTCTCTTCTATTACAATTCTTTGCAGCACGTTACCTTCCCTGATCCTTGACACTCCTCCTTTCTCCTGTTTCCACCGCTCCCTGACCACGCTGAGGCACTAGCCTCAACTTCCAGTCTCTCTGGCCTCTTCCCCTGTGGTGGATTAGCCCTGGCTGGATATCAGGTGCCTACCACAGCCGTTCTATCACTGCCTGCCTCAGCCTAGAGAAAATATGACAAAAAGCTTGTGGGTTAAGGGCAGGGAGGGAGATCACTCACCAATTGCCATCATGGGCAAAACAGACTTGACGTGGGGAAACTAGTTTAACTTATTACCAATCAAATCAGAGGAAGATAATAAATAAAAACAAATCTTAATACCATCTTCCCCCCTCCCCTCCCTTCTTCCTGGGCTGCGGGGGGATCTGCTCCCACATGGGCTGAGGGGACAGCCCGCCTCACTGGAGGCTACGCTGTGGCTGCCGGGGCATCTGCTCGGGCACACGGAGCCCCTCCTGCCCTCCTCCTCCATGGCCTTGCTGTCTGCAGAGTTGCTGCTCTCGCGCAATCTCCCTCCAGCCCCTATTGCTGTTACACAGGGGGTTTCCCCATCTTAACTGTGTTACCCCAGAGGCGCTGCTGCTGTCACTGATGGGCTCAGCCTTGGCCAGCGGCAGGTCTGTCTTGGAGCTGCCTGGCACAGGCTCCATCACACATGGGAGAAGCTTCTAGCAGCTTCTCACAAAAACCGCCCCTGTAACCCCATTACCAAAACCTTGTCATGCAAGCCCAATACAAATTTCCACAGCCCTGAACCACAGGGTGGGAACTGTTTGCTTTAAACACGTAGGTTGCACAGTTTTGGTTTGGTTTTTTTGGGCCATCCTCATTTCTTTATGCAGATAAAAAGCAGAGGAACGTGAGTCATCCTGATGTCCTCAGCCATTTCACACTAGTGGCAGATGGTAACCTTTTTACACAGGTCAATGACAATCCAAAAATATCCAAACAATCCTGCCTTCCAAATGATTATACTTGTGATAACATTTCTATGAAAAGACATATTGCACATGGTAATAGCCCCCAGAATCCTCACTCTGAACATATCCCCAGATACACCTCACACTGGGTGCATCCTTGTGCCCAGAGGGGGCCAGAGATTGATGAGGTCAGGCACCTCTGAGACAGGGTGACAAAGAGCCAGATATTTCACCCCCATGAAGACTACAGTCATGTTAGAATCATAAATTTAATCATGATGCATATTGTGCTCAGAAGAAGATGGTGAAAGCTCAGAGTTGTCTTTTGCTTTTAATATTAAAGTTCAAGTACAGTGAGGGGTGAAAAGCAGCTCAGCTCAGAGGGTTCCTTCCTATCGCAGGTTACATTGATCAGTTTCATTTGGTGGCAGCTCCAAAACACTCCTGCAGCAGCCTGAGCAGAGCCTTCCCTCAGTTTTTCCCAGCACTTTCAGTTATTTCTATTCCACCTGAAAATTGCTGACCTTCTGATACTGTCCTTCAGGGAGCAGCAACTAATTACTGACACCCTTAGGTAAAAAGCCCGATGATTTACAAACAGTAAGTACAGGCTCCAGCTGTTCAATAGTGCTGAAAACCACACTGTAAGGATGTCTTGGGGTATGTAGCATGCAACATTCACTATCTTTATGAAACAGCAGGAAATATTGTGGACATCAGAAAAAAAAACCATACAAATCTGAGGTCTTTTCATGCAAAAGAAGAATGAATTCTCCAGAGGTTCTCATCTCTGAAACATGCTTTTCCTCATAGGCCTGTCTATATGTGGATTGCTTTTACCTTTCTGTACTTGATACGATCTTTCCTCCTTAACTTAGACCTGTGAAGGAGACAGGATTTCAAGGACTGATTCAGGAGTACAATTCGACAGTAATTGGGTGATGGGTAGACAATAGTTTCTTAATTCCAGCTACTGACCACTAAGTATTCTAATTTCTCAGCATACTTGAATTCTGCATTGGGCAAATTTTCTTCTATATTTTTAGAACTCAGATTAATCACCTATATCAGCTAATGACAGTCAGTGTCATAAACAGAAGAGATATACTCTCAGACCATATTTATTAGTAAAAAAATAAAACCTGACAGAATTTACATATGGAGATTGATTGTATCTCTCTTCTATGATTTCCACTGAGATTTTTAGCTAGAAAATGGTATTATAAGGCTATGATAACAAGGGTTAAAATACCACCACCTTTTGCTCAGAACAAGAACATGAGGTTTAAGAATACGTTTTTATAAGACATATCCTAAGGGCTTGTTTAAACTTCAGTTTTTCATTCCAAAAACTTCAGAGTTATCCTTTTCACCTTCCTGGTAAGCACTATTTTAATAAATGAAAAAGGTAAAAGGGATACTCTGAAGACCCATTTTCAAGACTTTAAAATAAAATCTTGCCTCATTATTTCAATTTGCTGCTTTTTCCCAATTGATCAAAGTCTTTTATTCCCTTCTTTCTCACACTATTTTTTTAAAAATTATTTTTAAACATTCTTTTTTTTTTCCTGCCACCTATTATTAGCTCATGAGTCAGGATCCACATTACTAACATGCAGTCTGCAAATAAATTAGAGCTGGTGTAACACAAGATAAAAAAGTAAGCAGCTGCACTGCTTCCAGAATTTCAGTCCCAATGTCTGTACCTGGTTCTCAGTTCTCTGGGATGCCAAATCACATAACAATTGCTAAATCTTACTGTAAAACTGGATGAATGTTTTGTCCGAGTAAAATAGAACATGGCAATAGATGCATTAGCACCGTGCTGTGATAAGCAGGTGGTCTAATAACCTGAACAGAATGTGAGAACTGGGTGTCAAAAAAGCAAGAACCACAAATGCTCAGTAAATATTTAAGTGCTTTCCTGGATGAGCATCAAAGAACTCTATATGTGGAATGAGGATGCACAATGGAAACCTGAGTCAGTAACCATGGAGAACGTGAAAGTGAATATTTTTAAAGCCTCTGTCATTGTGCTATGTGGAAGTGTCTCCTAGCTTTGTTTTTTCCTTTTTATTCGATGAGTAGTCAGGAATATTTTTCCTACTGCCTTTTTTTTTTTTTTTTTTTTAACTTCACAGCAGAGACAAGTCACAAGTACACTAATTATGTCATAGTGTGATTTCAGTAAATCAATACAAACTCATCCATTTATCATTATGGATCTAATCCATTTTAAGATCTAGTTGGACTGGACCGCAGAAAGAATGAGTAGGGATAAGAAAATAACTAGCCTCCCTGCTCCTCAGAAAGGTTTAAACATGAAGAAAGATCTTTTATTGATCGGCCTATTGATCAGCTGCTCTGCTTTCTTGCATAACATAGCATGAGAAATATGAATTGTACACATTAACTGAAGGGCACAATTCTAACTACTCAGCCCTATGAAAGGAATCAAGTCTTCATTCCCCATTACAAAATCATAATTTCCTCTACCTAAACAGTAACCAGCAATATGCTGTGATATTGAGAATGATTGCTTTGGATTCTCAAGCCCTTCAGGATAAATATGAAATAACAACTAATTAAAGAGAATTAGATTTTCAGAGTAGTTTGGTCATATTGTTCAAGTAAGGAATTTTACTAAATCCATTTATTAGGACAAGATTCTTTTACAATGAGGCCTGGGAGAACAGTACTCCTTTATCTTGGAAGTGGAAGGCTAATTAGCATGTGACAAGATGTATTTAATTGGACAGACTTCCAGTTAAGTGGCAGAAGAACGATGGAGAGGTTTGCAGGAGACAGGTGCCAGGAAGGCCAGCTGGGTAAATTGTTCTTTCAGCCTGGGGGGGTTCCACATATGTACCAGAAAAAGAAATCTCTCGTGAGGAACTGGCAAAATAAGACACCCTTCTGTAAATGTAGCCGATAGAAACACTTCTCACTCCCCAATTCATTACAGAACAGCATAGCTTCAAGCCGCAAAATCCATGGTGTGACCAGGGAGGCAGCAGCAGAGGTCATTGTCATTATCCCAGGGCCTGGTAGAAGACTTTATTAATAAAGAATGTCTTCTGTGCTGTTTCATTCAGCTCTCCATAGTCCATCAATATAGAACTTCACTTGGTGACCCCAGCTACTTCCCCTTTAGTTGGTAATTAAGAAAAAAAACCCTTATGTGAAATAAATCTTGGTCTAAATACAGAGGCATTTAGGAAAAAAAAGGCTGCTCCTGTTGCTCAGGTGGGAGCCTAAGGAAGAGAGGAAATCAAGGGCTTTGTGCAATGTTTTATCCCTAATTCTTGGTAAAGCTAGAGGGTGAACCCTGCTGTCCTGATTCAGTTCAGCATTTTGGCACAAAAGCATTCATCTGCAAGGAAATGGTTTTGTAGCAATCCACCCAGGCTAGTTGCTGAAGAAACAAGCTCCTGCTGTCATCCCATGACTCCAGTCACTAGACCACTAAGATTTTCTTTAATGTTTTATGATGTCTTTATTTCATTGTGCATGTTTTATCTCCATCTAATTGCATTTGTAAATTGCTTTATGCATCCCAAAGCTCTTAGAAGACTGGAGATACCAATAAAGTATAGGAGAATAAACCAGGAGAAATAATTACTGAAATATAGTATCCAATAACTTGGAAAATCAATGTAGAGGAACTGCTGAAGTGGAAGATGCACCCTTGTATCTTTCTAGGGTAAGTCATCAGAGGCGGGGGGTAAACTGGAAGAACTGCAAACATTTGATTTTGATACATCTTACTGAAAATAATACCACAGAAATTCCAGAGTCTTTGCTTCAATGCAGACATATGTTTAAACACAATACATCTGGGAATCATGGATCATGCATTTTCCCTGTTAAACTGCATAAAACTGGGGGATATCACTGCCCTGACTGGTCTGAAAGCTGCTGAGAACCATGAGTTGAGGAAAGAGAGAAATATAGAACCAAGAGGGGCTCGGAGAAATTACCACTAAGGGAGAAAACAAAGGATGGCTTGGTCTTATATCTAATGAAGAGTGACCTGGCATTTGAGATAATAAAAAAATGACAGCATGAAGTACTGCACATATTCATTTTTCAGCATGCAACATTATCCCCATGACTTTTGCCATATTATGTTTACTAAGTAAGGTCAAGCATGTCTGAGTACATGGAGGAGAGACAACCTGGGAACATAAGGTTGTGCTGACAGTGGGAGCAGTCTGCAGTGCTCTCCCCTCCAGGGCTAAACTGAGCCAATCTCTTACAGCAGTGGTGCTGTTGGAGGGGGTGGACTTCCCATTGCAGAAAAAATAGGAAACCTGGGTCATAAAACCTCCAGGGTTCTCTCAGCAGGACGTATTCCTACTGTGGCCAACTTTCTCTCTTGCTTGGATGCATGTAATCAACTAAAACAAATGAAAGCTACCCAATAAATGCTATGCCCCTCTTCCTCTGAAAGTTTAGACTCACCCTCCAGCTCCAGTTGCTCCAAAATGCCCATTCCACCTCCCTGACATCCTTTTGACCATCAGTATTGTAAGTGAAACTGTGAAATACTAATTTATAGCAAAGCTACAAGAACTTGCTCCATCCCTAAACATACACAAATCAGCTTTGGGAAGGGGCATGCAGGAGCAGACAGGAGGGAAGTGGCTCTGCAGGGAGCAGGCTGTAGGATCCCCTGTCCCTCACAAGCCACTGCTTTAGACTACACACTACAGATGGACCAGCAGCAAGAGCCAGGGAAAAGATTCATGCAAATATTTGACAGAGGAGAAACTACTGCTGTTGAATCATATCTTCAGATATAACATGTGAAATGTTAATTTCAGTTTGAAAAAGGAAACATGAACAAGGTATTTGTCATTCAAAAGGTGAGACTAGATTTTCTCAGTGTGTCTTTTCTAGATGATGATTTTTATATATGTATATCTTTAAATCTAAGTGGAAATACTGTTGTATTACACAGACATCCCTGACACCAACCATCATGACTCTTTATATGCACAAAGTAAAGAAACCAAGAGCTTTCATTTAAAGTTAGCAAGGGCGACTCATTATAAGAACAAACTGAGATGTAATTTTGTGAAGATTTCATCCTGAGAGGTGCTTAGCACTTTTAATTCTTACTAGTATCAAAGGGAAAAACTAACACCTTCCCAATGGATTAACTGCCTTACAGTATTGCTCTAAAAATTGCAAAAATGCTTCTGATAAACCTGAACCATGGCACAATATATCCTGTTCTAGTGTGATCTCTATTTCATCTTGTCTCTGCTTACCACAAATCTCTAATATTTGAGACTTTCAGAGGGAATTTGCATTGACATCACCAGGATGATTAGAAACCTTCAGGACAGAGAAGCAGTGTAATGAAATAAATGGCAGATCCTTTATCAGAGAAAGCAGATGCCTTACAGCTGGCCTTCTTAGAAGAAAGATTATAGGTCTTAAAATGGAAGTGAAAGATATTTTTGGGTCAAGAGGCCACCACCAACTCCTCAGAGAAGAATTTTAGAAAAAAAAAGGAAGAGGAATTTTTCAAGATGAATACAGGAACTCCTCAGTCCATGCTTCCCCTGAGGAGCTTACAGTGGTCAAATGCTGTAAATGTGTCTAAACTGTAAGGCTCAGAGAAGATTTGAGGATTTGATTAAGTGCAGGTTTTTTATGCCTTTGCAAAGTGCATGTATAAAATGCCTTTCAGCCCTGAAGCATTTCATAGTCACTTTTGCACAGGCTATAAGAATTACAGGAGGCAAAAGGCCAGGGAGAATCAAACCTGATGTCTGTCATTAAACACAGTTTGAAGACTCTCTATTCTTTGAGATACTCAAAACTCAAATGCCCAAAGCCCTGAGCAACCCGACCTAGTTGGACCTGCTTTGAGCTAAAGCAGGATGAACAACACAATCTCCACAGATACCTTCCTACTTAAATTATTCCAGGGTAATTAATTAAGCATCTATATTTTGTCCTGAATGCTATTAATGTGGAGATAAAAAGTCTGATTTTCCAGCAATCTGCTTTTTAAAAAGTTATAGCATATCATGGATAAAACAGAATATTCTTCGCCCCACCCCTGCCCCTTATATGCATACCACATGTCCCTATCTCCCCTCAAAAACAGGTTCACCCAAGATCAAAAGCAACAGCTGGAGGCAAAGCATTTCTGGCCAGAGCCATGGCAAAGTTGTAACAAAAGTAGAGTTTACTTCAGTCACTCTGCTGAGGATCAAACTGTTGCCCGATAACTATGATCAAACCCAGCCAGCACTGGGGAACTATCAGTGCAGCTAGCTCTCAGAAACATTAACTAAAGCTCTGGTAGAGCTGCATGAGCCAGAGGCAGGGAAGGCAGCTGGAAAGAACCCAAAGGAAGGAAAGCAGACAGTGTCAGGGTGTCAGAGACACCCAACCGGTTGCTCTGTCTCCGGCTGCTTCAAAAAAAGGAGATTCTTTTGATTGGAAAGAATACCACTGATAAGAATGATGCAGCAGTTACATAAAGAAAATTGTCTTCTGAGGCCATACTTAACCATGTTTATGAAGGAGGAAAATAAAACCTCTATATAAACTCTGTTTATAGTTTCTTCTTTTTCATTCATTAAAAAAAAAAGTTAGGTTGATCAAGTCTGATTTAATCACCCGAAGTGATTCTGATCCTAGAATCTTCTGTGATAAGCTATCTGCAAATGCTTTGCACTGGCCTCAGCTAGCATCCCCGCTGTATGAATGTGCTCGTATCAAACTGAAAAAAATTACTTAATTTTCCCTCATACGTCAGAAATACTTCTTAATAAAATAAAAGGTCAATTTAACACTTAATCCATGTCGGTGACATTATTTTAAAGTTGCTGTAGATGTGTCCTGACAGACTCATGGCTAGAAGAGAAACAGGCCCTTGAGAATATTGCAACTCATTGAGAAATTCATTGTGGTGTTTTAAGTTCAGTTGTGTCTAGAGTTTTCCAGGACTTTCTGTCCCAAAAAAAGACAATAAATCTTGCTTTGAAGAAAATCTTGAAGCTTGGTCAGACACTGATACTTACTGTGGGTCTGAATTTGAAACAAGCACTTTTCAATTCCTTTAAGTAACAGCTAACTGATTACAAGCCTAGAACTTTACCTCTGTTATTTATGGAGACTATGCTCTTTCAAACAACAAAGCAAAATTGCAAAGGTTAGTTACATAAATAACAAACACACTTTCTCTTGGAAGGTCTATACATTTCAAGTTTGAACTGTTTTGCTACCAACACCTAATGCATAAATTTGGTGCTAATATGTTGGCTGGCAAAGAACCAAAAACCTTGATTTTGTAACAGCTAAAACATACATCTAAGCATTGCAGTGATGGCTGGTCTTATCTCTGTCTCAATGATTGTAAATTCAGCTTGTTGAAATTTTCAGAGGTAGGTGGTAGCATCAATGAGTATGATGATCTTGCAGACATCCATTGACATCATTAGAAAAGAAAAAATGACGGGTTAGTTTGGCCATATTCTTTCACTTTGGTAACTTGCTAGGACAGATAGTACCATTCACCTCTGCCTGCTATTTTAATCAGAATAAAATTATACATTATATAGTACTATCTTGTAATTCATTCAAATGAGAAAGAGGAGATAAATATGCAGACAGGTTTCAAAGGGTACCTCTCTAAGTGTTCTGGACCTCTGTTTATCCACTAATTTTTTGGCATTTATCTTATTTAGATAAAAAGTAAGTGCTCTATGTATGAGGCAGCTGTTATAGAAAACAAACAAAAGACCAAACCAAACAAAAAAAACCCGCAAACCCAAACAGAAAACCACACACACCCCCCCATGAAACTCCAACAAAACTATGTACCCTTCCCTAGTTTGAGGGGTAAGAAAGAAAGGAATCTGAACAAGTATGAAAGATTCCCAAAAGCTTTAGCACAAAACCTGCTGATGAAGCAGCTACTGACATGAAATGACCTGAACTTGGATAGTATATACAACCCACCCCAGACCTCAGGGAAGCAAAAGACCTCTAAAATTAAAAATCTGCAGGTTCTGACATACATTATAATCTGTACTTCACGCTATTGTGCCTTAGGATTTTTTTTTTTTTTAATGAAATCACATAGTTTCATGTCTCATTTAAAAAGTTATTTCATATGTAGGTTGGAGAAGCCCTGTAAGATCACTCATTAGGAGGAGCTCAGAATTGGATCAAAGAAATCGTTCCTATCTGAAGCACAATTCCATGCAGATTCCCACAGAAAATCCTTTATACTGGCAGATCAGGTAAGGTCTTTTCCATCAGAAACTAGTGGCTTCATTGCTTTTGTGATTTATGGCATGCTAGAACCGTCCTCTATGGATTACGTGGGGTTTTTTGAGCAAAGTATTTGTTAGAGCCTGAACACTCTTACAAAAGTTAGGATCAGATGAACTGTGAAATGCTCTTTTCTTCAGGAGTGGTGCCTTCTCTGATTTTTCTGGATAGAAATACGATCTACACACATACACAAACACAATAATGCCAGTGCCTTTGGGAAATATCAGATTGATTACACCTATGTAAATCAAGGGAAGAGTTCACATGAAGGCAATCTCCCACACTTTCATGAATTGTCAGACTCACACACAACCAGTTTTCACATGCTTGAAGAAGTGTCACTGTACAACAGCACTGGAGACAGATGATGCATTGCTAGGTATCCAGGCACTTCGGACAGATGGAAATCTAAATCTTGGATGAAGTTCTAAAGTGAAAAAACAAAGAATGATAATAATGAATCTAGATGTCCCTTCTTCAAAGCCATGGTGTAAACCCCAAATCCTGATCTCACCACTTTTTTCCTCTGCACCAAAGTCCTTCTGCTTGTTTCCTCACCCATTGAAATATGCACTGGAGAGACTGTGCACTTCATTCAGTGTGCCTAAGTCCATTTCCACCATGGTATGCAACAACTCAGAGGGCTGCAGCCATCAAATTGCTTGGACCAGAACATGGTGTCTTTGGGGGATTTATTTACTAAAAACCTAGGGAATTATGGAGCATGAGTGAATAAATTTCACAGAGTGCTAGAAGCACATCCCTGTTTTACTCCAAAGCACAGGCATATCAGTGCATTTCCAACAGCAGAATGCAACTGCTTCTGTTAACACAGGTCAATGTATTTCTTCTTCAGTGTCTTCTCTGGATCAATTTAATTGACACAGTTTAACACTGAAAAATTATAGTACTTTCACCATTCTCTCCTGCAATGCCTACTTTTCTTGATCCTCAAAATAAAATCAGTCACAGGTGTACACCTACTGTAATTTGGGTCTATCATTTGGAGACAAGTAAAACTCTTCATTCCTGTAACTACTCTCCCACCTTTTAAACCACTTAGCTACAGTTTTGCTGTTCAAGTTAGTACACAGGCTCTGGCAAATGGAAAAAAATTCATGTACTGCTGTGGAATCCATTCTCTGATGCATACGGAAACAAATGATTTGATACCATCCTTCCCATGTAAACTCTTGGATTTAGTTGCTGCTGCTTTTACAATTAGACCTATGTTTAGTTTTTTCCACCTCTAAAGACCTCCTTTATTAAAATGCCTATGTAAGTTTTATTAGCAAACTATTTCCATCTATATGAATGAAAGACATTTGGAAAAGCAATAAATTCTTAGGTTGTATGGAAAAACAAATAACCCTTACTCAAATACCAGAGGTTACAAACAGATATTAAGCATGTACACATTCAGCCGAAGATAACCAGAGTTAATATTACCTTCTGATATATCAAAATCCTTAGGCACAGCAAGGTAATAACGATCCCCAGAGCATGTGGTAATATTTTAGAAAAGAGAAAGAAAAAAATACATATCAAAAGTCATGCTCATTTTGAATTCCAGAAAACTTCTTAATCATGCTGATCTTTGTTTCCTAACTAAATGGGCTTTTAGGGATTTCAAAATTCAGAGACAAAATGGAATTGTTTTACATCTCCCAATGAAAAAGAGCACTTTGGTGCCACTGCAAAGGGTTGAAGGCACAAGGGGCAATAACAGTCTTGACTTTCATCTTCCACCATTACTGGAAGGCAAAGTTTAGCACACGGTCAATAATTTACCTTGGCTAAAATCTGATCTAGGAAAGCTAAATAACTCCTGGGGTGCTCGAGTTTCTCAACGATTTCTTTTGATACTGAGAGACTAAAGACTGTATGATAATTGGCAAGATTGTCCCCGACACATTACTCTCCTAACAGCAATCATTTTCATTGTAGTGCTTCCAATGAAAAGCACAGAAGCTACTTTTTTAAAGATGAATGTAGCTTACAATCACCTCCCCTAAATTTGTAGCAATAACAAAGAATATCATAAGAAACCTGGAAGCAGAGCAGGATTTACACATTTTCTTTCTATAGGCATATATTTCCAGCCAGATATAATGGAAATAATAAACATGATTAGTTTAAGGAAGTTGTTATTCATAATAGATAAGAAACTTCCCAAGGTAGGGAAGTTCTTGAAACTCTCTTTTTGGCCTTAGCCAGCGAAGCACATAAAAATTTACTGGCATGAAGGTAAAACTTGAAGCTTCTTGAATAAGCAACAAGCAGTGTGAAGTTCATTTGCTTACAGTAGGTGCTAAGTAAATATAGTGAATATTGCAGTCTTCGGTGATAAAATCACAAACTAGGTAACTGATGTTGTGGTATTACGTTATTCGTGCTTTGCAGTTGCCTTGGAAAGCAGCTCCTTTCAGAGGAGTGGGTGCCGATTTCACAAAGAAGCTGATGTCAATGCAAATGGGATGTCAATGCAAAAGAAGCCCTGAAGTTTCATACATAGATTCTGCAGTGCTATGAGCTAACATTATCCCACTGAACTATAATGATTTCCACCAAGTGAGCATTTGATTCATACAGGGTACCAGCTGAACTTTCAGAAAGCGTAATTTCTTAAATAAGAAACATTTGTTTGCATTATCCTCATTGATCTTTCATTAGATCAAGTGGTGGTGATACAGACCATTCAATAACACTGAAAACCTAATTCTATCTGGTTTTGCTATTGCATATATTCACTCATGTATTTCTTCAGGTTACGAAAATCATCTCCTCTTCTGAAACCATCTGTCTTCCATCAGCACAGGCTGACTGCCTTGCCAGCTTTAATCTCTGGTCTTTCTCTACTGTTGCAAGTCATTAATCAGTTACTCCCATCGTTGTAACCAACGGTGACCCTATATATAATCATCTTCCATGACTCTTTGAGAGCTTGCTATCCACTAGTGTCAGTGCCACTTAGACAGGTTATAAAAATGTGCCAACCTAAATGCCACACATGCATTAATCATTTGACAAGCTTTTGCTATTAGTCTTCTGAATTCTAGTTGCAGCTATGCAGCTTTTACACAGAACGGGATTAATTGCAATAGTAGTAAGACACTGCTCCAGAAAAGCTGTGATAAAGGAAATTAAAAGATAATTAAGATTGCATTTCTACATTACTTTTTCCTTGGCAGCCTGAACACAATGAATATTCCCATTGCTATTCTTGCTGTGCAATAGAAGAGGAATGCAAACAAACATTTAATCGTGATAAGTCAAGCCAGTAATACATTCATAGATTTGAGGCTAGGAGGGATCACTAGCCCATGGAGTTTTTGTTCCCATATAACATACCAGAGAATGCTACCTTTTACTGCTATGCTGAGCTGAAAAGGGAAGAAAAAAAGAATCCTGATATTTAACTAAAACTCATTTACCAAAAGACATGAAGTCTTTCTTTGAAGGCAGGTTCTAGCTTTGCTAAGAAACAAAAAAAAAACCCCAAAACCTGAGACAACCATCAATGAAATTATGGCACTTGCTACACAATACCCCAGGGCCCCTGTACCATTACCAGGCTCAGTTTACTTGATCGGTTTCTGCAAGTACGCACATACCAACTCTTCCCCCTGAACCCCTGCTGCCCTGCGGACAGCCCAGCCTGCCACTCCTCTCCCCCACCCCTCTATCTCCATTCTGCATCTGCCCTTGTCCCTCTCCATCAATTTACTTCCCTGTCCAAGAAATTTACGGGCAGAGGTTGGGATATGACAGTACCTGGGCTGGTAATGAAGGGGCTGCAAGAACAGCATTCCTGTTACTGTCTGACCACTTGCCTCCTACTGCCAGGGTGGTTTTGATTGCACCTAACAGGTTCCTTTCTAAAACTTTCCACTTTCAGAAAAATGTGTCATTCAATTACTTTAAAACAATAACGCTTTATAGAACAGATAATCAAAAACCCTGTTAACAAACCCGTCTGCAGACTCCAAATCTGCAAGATCCGTAATTTCCTCTGGTAGTTTCTTCCAATAGCTAAATCTCTGTCATTGTGACTTATTTCTTTCTCCATTTTTATTTGAATTGGACTGGAATTAATTCCCTGCTGTTCCTATTAGTTTGTAGCTTTTCTCTCCTAGAATAAATATCAGACGCCAACACTATTAGCATTTTTTTAGCTTTTAAAAAATTGTGTTGGGAAAGAAGGACACCCTTTATCCCTCACAGTCTCAGTGTCTTTCTCTTCCCTGATTTTTCCTGAGAAACAAAAAAATGGAAAAAAGAAAACTTAACCTATGATATTCCTGTCTGAGATCAGCTTTCAATGTCCAGAAGAAAAAATATGTGGGTTTTTTTGTATTTTAATAGATAGATAAATAGATACACACATATATACACACAGAGACTTGAAAAATTCTCCTTCCTAAGGGGGGGGAAAAAAAGTTCAAAAATTCTTTTGTCTCCAGCTCTGAAATCCTGCAAAACTTCTACTGCCATTTCAGTGTCGTTGGTGGTGCAGCTATATATCACTCAGTACTCCTGTCACCGAATCTCCTCTGGCTGCCCTCAATACACAACTCCCCAGCTACTTATCCTGGCCAGCAACAACATTCACAGCTCTGCTGTTTCTTATGTGTCTCTGTCCCTTACCTGTCACCCTTATAGCACTCACTTGCCATCTTCCTCTATAGCACACATTTTGTCTCCATCTCCCTTTTCGTATGGAGCATCTTCACTTAACTACTCTACTGGTGTTCAATCTCTTTTTAGAGCATGGAAAGCTCACGTCTCAGAAAGCTTGTTTCATTGATTTATTAAGTGAATTAGAGGGAGTACCTAAATCCACTGCTTTCATAATTTATTGGAAGAGTTAGGTATACAGTTGTCATCCAAGCACACAGCAAAGGGAAAGCTTTACAGTCTTGCTGGGAAGGTCACCTCCCTCCATATGTTTTCTGTAGCTGGTGCCACAGTAGAAGGAAATATCACACCAGTGTGGACAGACAGCTCCATCCTGGGAAGAACAGACAGGGATGACACAAGAGGACCCTGAATTCTAGCATGGACAGGAAAGGTTGCCCTGCCTCTGCATTTTGCTTTCTATTTGCTTTGTCCATATAAATTACAGAGCATCTAATCTGGCATTGTCACCGGAGACCTGGTTTTTACAGGCCCATCCATGTTAAAAAAGAATAAAGACATTTAAATTCAACCAAATTTAGTTGTGTTGACTTTCAAAGGGAATGATGTTAAAACCACCTTAAAATTACTTTAATCCTCTTTGACAGTATTATTCACAGTCTTGATTCAGGTTAGTAATCCACTTTAAAATTAACAGCTTTACTTGATTTCAAATACCTGTCCTAAGTATTGCTTCATCAACAAGCCCTTATTATTTTACAGGTAATATTAGTCCAGTGAAATGTTAACAACAGTACAGGTGATACCAGCTGCTGAATCCAGTTTTTTCAGGTAATGTTGCTTTCTCTGAAGAGCTCAGATTTAGCCAGAGTCAGTTTTCCTGATTAAACTAGCACAAGACAAAAGCATATAAAAATATTTCTAAATGCCTATACATCTTAAATATGATGCAACATACATAAATCATACAAGGACAATTCAGTTTGACAAGCAAGGAAAAAAGATGATGCTGTTAACACAAAAAAATACTGTGTGAAAATATTGAGATACTATTGATTATTAAGAAGTATTTCAGGACTTTGAGAAAGATGTATATTAACTACTACTATTGCTGACTATCTTCATACTGCTATGAAGGCATGCAATAAAAACAATATCTAGTCTGCAACATCCGTGTTTAAATCCAATCATTGCTGCAATCCTAGCTTGCCTGATTGAATAGCTATGCATTTTGAATTAAGAAAGCAATCAGCTGACACTAATAAGATGACAGGGGTTAAAGTACTTTGCATTATTAAATAGCTGGGTGAACATTTAACACCAGGCAGTGTTGTTGAGTCACATGTTCATTTATTTGTGTTTGGGTAAAATAGTAAAGACATTTTTCATTTCCTTCTGAGCCAGATGCTCAAATCTCAGACTCAGCAGAAGCCAGGCCAGTGCTTGTGGCCATCAAGGAGGGGGAAGATGCTGAGAAAACTTGAGCTCAGGAGGACCTGAAAAGACCCACTTATTCCTTGCCTCTGTATGCTGGGTAAGTCCAACCTTTGTGCTAATCAAGACTTGCTTTTCAAGCATAAAGTGAACAAGCAGCATTCTCACAAGAAGCAGCAGCCATCCTACCACCTACACAGAAGATCTGAACAGTGTAAAACACTGCATTTGACCTTTACTTGCTTTTTTCACACCGACCAACAAACTGGGTTTGTGAGATTAAACAGCTTTGCAGAAAGATCAGATGATTAAAAAAAAAAAACAATGAAAAAACTGCAACCTCTGCCTTCTTAAAATCTCAATGTTTCTGAGTTTTATTTTCATGCCAAATTGTCAAGAAAGCAAATAACAACTTAGGAATCTGAGGAAAAATATTTGATAAAAGCTATCTGCTAAAATGTGACATTTCAAAAAGGAATTAATTTTAAAATACATCTTATGTAGAATTATTTTTCCCTTTATTTCATAACCTATACATTACTGACTTATAATTTCAAGACATGATACAGCTATAGATATTTAATGACTGCAATAGCCAAAGCCCTCTATTATTTTATATAAAACTATTAAAGGAAGCTGCTGCATAGAATAAAATTAAATACCTTTTTCTAATTTATAGCTCAGATTAAGTAATTTCTGTTGAAATGAAATAAACTTTATTTTTCTGAAAAATATACTAATAATGGAGAACCTTTTGAAAAGACTTAGTGTGCAAATTTAATTTTTAATGGAAAATAATATGAGAAGAGAGTATCTAACCAAAATACCTTGCAGTGTCCTTTTCTGACAAAACAAAAGTCCTGAATGAAAATTCTTAAAGTAAGTTTAAGAAGTGTTCATGGAAACAATCATGTATCAGCCTGCCTTTAGAAAGATAAAACTGTTATTTCTCCTTGGACTCCTTTTACATCATCATAGGATTTAATCTTATACAATATCCTTAAACAGCATGCACCACCTCATATCAGTTGACAATTTGGTCCTCAAGGTCAAATGTAATTAGTATAGAAAAACACCTCATATTAACTCTATTACTGTTTGCGTTTATGCCAAAGTGAAGTTTGCTGTCTGGAAGTTATTAAAGAATTAAGTCATTGATATCAGAATATTCATCTTCTTAGAAGAACTGAAAGATATTAGATTTAGAGTAGACTTTATGGTAATTTATTAATAGAATAACTTACATGTCTACTTATTTTGAATAACTGCATAAAATATCACTCTAATTAATGGAATAAATTAGTCCTATGTTGTTTATACAACCTTTATCTTTCTATTAATATTTTGTCTTATAATTTTATATGCTTAATCATATTGCTGACAAGTAAAAAGCTGCAAGTGAGTTAAAAGACAGGAGGAATCATCAAGTCTGAATGATGATACAAGGAAGTCCTTTGTACAGATGCGGTGTGGTGCAACACTACAACTTTACAATAAAAACACAATGTGCTCTGAGAGTACTACCTCCCAGGTGCTACATGGATCTTGGGGGAAAAAAAGAGGGAGGTATCTTTTAGATGGGGGAAACCTCAGCCATAATGATCTTCAAATCACGTCCCAGAATATTTACTCCTCAATTTAAAAAAAAAAAGTATCAGAATGAAGGCTGCATCACTAGGAAAGCTGAAAATGCTTAATTTTGAGTGAAATAAATCCTGTCCCTGTGAAAGGTGGGAGGTGTCATAACGTGGCAGCGATCCATGACTGGATCATGAATTCCAGCTATAGAAAAAGGCATAATATATGGAAACCTTACAACAAAATCGCAAGATTTGGCCATGGTGAGAATGCAAGGCACTCTTGGACCTAGCCAGAGTCCACACTTAGACCTAACTAGAATCCATGGGAAGTCAAAGATTATGAAGTCAAATAATTAAAGCCTCCCCTTTTATATTTTTTCCCCCCAAGAATAACAGATATTTCTTGGTGAGATCAGACTTGTAAGAGTTGGTTAGCAAAAGGAAACGTCTGTTCTGCATTTATTCTGACATTCAGAAAAAAATTCTAAACTGGGATCAAAATTACTAGTTCTATTTATGTTTAAAATGATACAAAGCTGATATGATTTCACTCTGGAAACACCAGGGCACTGCAGTGTAAGAATAAAAATTTTCTATCCTGGAAGTATCTCCACTACCCTCCTATTCATGACTGAGTCATGTCATTCAAGCCTGACCAGAGAAAACAACATAATGCCATTCCACACACTCCCCCTCTTTTTCTTTTCTTTTTTTTTTTTTTTCCTTTCATGAAAAGGGTGCTGATTTAAAAAAAATAATAATAAAACAAACCCACCCCAAACCCACACACCTGTATCAGCTGTCAGACTTGTCTGTTAAATATGTTACCTGCATTGCTACTGCTACTGTTCCCGAGACAGAAACCTGTATGTTCCTGAGAGAGAAAGGAAAAACCCCATTTTTAGTGAAAAATAAAAGGGGTAATGTTTTATGAAACACTGCTTTTTGTCTGGACAGCTCTTCCCTTTCCAAATCAGAATAATTATCTTGTTCTTTTGCCTCTGTGCTCAGGGACTTTGAATCACCTCAGTGGCTTGCAAAACAAAGCTTGTCAACTTAACTGAGATCAGAACCAAGAGGTGAAGAAATGTACATTAAAACGCTGCTGGTCAAAACAATTTTTTTTCTGTTCTCTTTAAATTAGTCCTGCAGTGAGCAGCATGGTCTGGTACTCTGTAGATTTAAGAACCATTTAAGTAAACATAAAAATAAAGTTTGGTTGGTTTTTTTTCCTTGCAGGGTTTCTCTTGCATTTGTGAGGGTTTCCTACTGAATTTGTGCTTTTCATAATTGGTGATTTCTTTATTTTTTTTTCAATAATTTTCTTTAACATCTGTGCTTCCTTTTCCCCCATTTTTTTTTGTTTTGTTCTGTTTTGAAAAACATTGAAAACTACGTTCATTGCATTCTCTAATTGTTTACAATTAAAACACTTAAAATAGTTTCCATTCCAAAATCAAAGAATAAACCATTCAAACTCTGAGGACCTGTAATTTTTTTATTTCAAAGCAAGCAGTATTTTAAAACTCTTAGTAATTGTCTATCACATACTCTTCAATACTTAAATAAGGTGTACCATTTTTCTTCTGAATTTTAATTTAGTATTGTGATTGAAAACAAAGAAAAAAGAACACATTTTCAGGAGGACACTATTTACTGGAATATTAGAATCTTCAGTATATCAACTTAAGAACTGATATTTAGCATCATAGCAAGAGCAGCAGTTAAGAATCAGAATGGATACTGGGCTCAGATTAATTTGAAATTCAAAAATTTGCCATTTTTCAGAGCTTGTCAGGCTTTTTATATTACTTATTCTAGTGAAACAGAAATGTCATCTTCTGATGGTGAGGCAAAGTTAGAGAAAGTGCCAAGCAAAAAACATGCATAAAGTGTCCCTACCAATAACTTCCCACTTGCAGTTGAACTTGATATGCATTGGCAGTAGAACTGGGCCTGAAAATGCTGACTTACATCACATAGACCCAATGTTAAAAAAAAACAAAGAACCCACCAACAAAAAATAGTCTTAAAACATCCAAACGTACTGGGCTACACTAATGGGTTTTTTAGCAGAAATTCCCACCTTTCACAGTAATTAGAGCAAAGATTTCAATATGTAAATAGGCACAAAGTATAAAATTCCCTTCCCCTGGTTTTCTCTTTCAGGGGTGCTGCACAGAAGCAGTCCCAGCTGCTCACTTGGTAGCTGAGCACTGACTGGACTTTCTCATCAAAGCTCAAGTGCAAAAAACGTTTCTTTTTGGCAACATAAAAGCATTACACATTCTGTCTTCAAACAGTACCGGTGCTGCTCCAGCAGCTGGGTTCCTGAAGATCTCCCTAGTGCTTCCACCAAATACTTCAGAAGTATCCAGCCTGGGTTTTAGGTAGAATTTAGGAGCTGTATTAGAAAACAAGATCTCCCAGACCAGCTTAAAAAAGTTATTTTAAATGTTCAAAGCCATGCCTGTTGTTCATACTTAAACCCCTGTTTCTTTGAGTTGTGTTGCTCTGCAAAATGACAGACACTCTTTACAAAAGGAAGAGAACCCTAAGCATCTAGCCTATGGGTCACGACATAAAATAAAAGTAAAAACCTGACCATCTGACAGAACCCAAAAGAGCAGAAGCTCTTGGGTTGCTAACAACAAAGTTTCTTTTGTTTGGTATTTACAGTGGAAGACCACAGACCATGAAGGTCCTTCTGTTGTTGATAATCACCTTCTGTCTCAAGAGGAGTAGATCATCCATGATGTGATGAAGCTGTATTCAACACAGCCTTCCAGGCTGGGATTCTCAGCAGACAAAAATTAACGTCGACGCACCGACTCAAAAGGGCAGTTGACTTGGTGCTGTGCCCAAATGAAATAGCTTGAGATTTGGCTCTATGAACTCGGCATTTCTGGGGTGTTTGCTCCTTTCTCAACATGCATCTGCCGTCTGCAGCATTAGGCCACAACCAGTCTCCCTGAAAGTTCAGATTTATCATTCTGAGGCAAAGATTTTATTTGCTAGTATACAGATACAACACATGATCTTAGTTAGAAGGCCATGCAATTAATGATGAGTTAGTTAATTAATGGTGGATGTCGTAGCAGGTGGCAATTCTACTCCAGCTGGTCCAGCCACCTGCTAATAGCTCCATGTTAGCCTGCCTGCCCTGTACCTAGCACTTGGAGAGCGTTATCTCAAATAGCAATTAAAGAGATGTCCTTTACCTGCAGCCCCTTTAGGGGAGAGAAGGGCATGAAGCACCACTCCAAATTCCAAACCACCTCTTTTTACAGAAGCACTTCTTAAATTTTGCACTAGCACTTCAATAAGGGAAAAAAATAACCTCTATTATCCTTTTGCATTTATGTCAATCAATGTGTGATATGCACATTGGAATGTCTTTTTATAGAAGTGTTTATACACATTAATGGTGACACTAGGTATACATGGGACAAAGAGAAATGAAAATAAAAAAAAGCTAAGATCTTGTCTGCCTAGGATATGACCCTATTAAGTAGTAAAGCATGTGTAGAAGGTTTATGTCTGCAATGTTAATCTCTCTGATCCATCTGATGGATGAGTTTACCTATCAGAAATTTCTGGAGTTAGTATCATGGGACCATTCATTAAGTAGACACACCTCTTACAGGAAACAATCTCCAAATCTACCATGAAAGATATTGCCCTGAAAAGTCTTCCCTAGAGCCATGACCCTCCCTCTAATCAGGGACTGTGCATCAGAAGCAATGGGAAGACAGTATAAGTGTGAAAGTCATTACTAGATCTCTAGGCACAAAAGGAGGCACAAACTCAGTTAACTCATTTATACATGTAAAACAATTCTTCACAAAGCCATGCTCAGCTGGAATAATGCCACATGAGATGACAATAATACAATAAAATACCACCCATAAAACCAATCCTGTCTCCTTATTACCCCTTCCTTCAAAAAATACTATCACAACAAAAATTTTGAACTAGTGATAGGAATAGCCATCTCCATCCCTCATCAAAAGATGCTGCTTTTGACCTGCTGTAGATGTAACTGAACATTTATCACTCTTTGAAGTTGCTGGACTAGGTACTTTACATGTCACAATCAGCCACCCATCATATATGAAGATTAGTTTGTGCTGGTTAATCATAAAAAGAATAATTCAAACAATTACAGGCCAGGTTTGGGTTCGGTGTTATTTTTTCTTGCTTAGCTTTATATATAAATTTATTTTAAACTTACCACTTTTCTTTTTGCATTATTTTTTACCAAAAATAAAAATTTCTGGGTGAAATACATCTGTAAGCCCTGTATCTCCTTTGCAGCAGGCAGAAAGAAAAAAAAAAAAAAAAAAAAAAGAGTGTGTGTGTGTATATCACATTAAAAAAAAATAAAAAAAGGAAAATATATCTAGTTTTATTCACATTGCACCTATGGTTTCTCCCCTCCCTCTTCAGTTTGTTCAAAAGTGAAAGTTTTAGAGACCAGTAGGATATATTCATCAGCTCTGAAAGGAGAAAACTACTGCTGTGATCACTTTTGGTTTTGATGTACTGAACAGAAAAGACCAGGGAATGTCACTGAAAAAAAAATTCAAAAATCCAGAAGCAGCTCATATTTTCCCTGAAATTAGAACATATATTTTAGAAACCCATCCATTTTTATATATAAAGATTACAGATAACATAGATTTCACTGCATTTTTAGATATGCTTTTCCAAAAGACAGCTATCCCTCCTTGTGAAAACTGCACACCCTATTTCTAATAAGACTGTCTCTGCTTTCACTTTCAGCTATTGGATTTCATTATTCCTTTTTCTGATAAATTGAAAATCCTTCTGTCACCATTATTCCATTTGTCATTGCTGAGGAATCCCTTTCTATCTCATGTGCACTTTAGTTGGAAAGTATCACATAGATGGGAGGGAGAAAACTGCAATAACCACTCACCACACTGCATGACAGCTCATCCTGGCCAAATTTAAATGGCCAGATAGTAGAAAAGCACATTAATAAAAAATTAAAAAAAAAAAAAAAAAAAAAAAAAGAGTCCTTGAAAGGGCAGCCATTTCAGTAATGATATGTTAATGTTTAAGCCAAGCACTTGCAGGCAGGAAGTAGTATCCAAATCTTATGAACACACGAGACCTTGTCTTCAGATTCCCCTAAATTTTAAAGTTAAAGCATGCTACTTTAAATGACTGAGGAATGATGAAATTCTATTTCTTGATACATGTATACATATATTTATTGAATTTTCTCACTTTTCATTATCTCTCAATAGCACAGAACCCGTATGCTCTGAAACCCTGTCAGGTGTTTTTATTTTAAAATGTGATCACATAGATTACCAGAGAAATCCCAGAGATTTTGGAGAAAATAGTTAGTAGATTGAGGAAAAAAAAAAAAAGTTTTTCTAGATTAACTCTTCACTGGATCATTGTGATTCACCATCATCAACCATCAACCTCCTTGTTGCTCAAGAAAGATCAAACAAAAACTTTTTAAAATTTTTAACTACAACCTCAGAGTATTGTGATGATATAACTGCCTTGGCAACGGCAAAATGCTATGAAGTGCATTTAATAGAAAATAAAATAGATTATATTAAATAGTAAAATTAAAATGGAACAGCTAGAATTCCCCACGGTTCTCCTAGCAGGCTGAAGATGGAAGAAAAAGGTAGTACAATGTCAACAATTACTCAGCATGACAAGTCAAAAATTTTATCTTATTTAACATCACTCGACAGTCTTAAAAGTTGAAGGCTTAAGTCTGTTATTAAGACTTACCCACATTAAGTCATACAGCTGTCAAATACGGCTGCCCGTCAAAAATTCTTCTGAAACAGGGGCAGCCAGCTACGCTGCATACAGAGTTTCAACGAGAAAATGCCCTTAATAAGCCCCAAGATTTCAACTGTGTGCTCTCCAAGGATGTGAAATGAGTTTTGGAGAATTACTGAAACTATAGGTACAGGCTGCCAAAAGGTGAAATTGGCACATTTGAGTAGCTCTGAAGTACAGAAGACTGAGAGTTAGTAATCAGCAATAGTGTTTAATAGCTGTTACATTAGCAGCATGAGGGCCAAGAGAAGAGAGACTACAAATGCCATGGGGACACTATAACCATGAGATACAGCAGAAGTTCAAAGCCTGCTGATGTCCTCAGGCTCAAAAGCATTAACGCTTCTGGACCAGATGATTCTTTGCTGATCACCATCTCCTCTCTACAAGCAGTTGTGCCCTTGTTCATGCACTCAGAGTGAGAAAGATCACTCCCTTTGGTCTTTGCCATCACTACTAAACCCTCAAACCTTCACCATTGGGTATCTTCTGGACTTTCACACTTAAGTTAACAGGTCCTGGCGGCAGTGATGCCTCTTCCTTGCACAAACCTTGTCTCCTAAGCCAGCACGGTTGATGCTGCTGTGCTAGCTGTCCATTTGTCTGGCTTTAAGAATTTTTTATCCTCCAGCAAATTTCAGTCACATTTAACACAGAAGTAGAAATACCCAAGATAATAGTTTTCTACAGTTCTGTCAAATGATTAGATGGAACAGGACAACTATTCTAGCTTGTTCTTCTAGTCGAGGAAAAGACAGTCCGGACTCATTCCTTACATATTTAAAAGGCATAAACTAGCTGGTCTACCTGGGCATGTACAGTGGCTTGCCAATCTGTACATATGTGGTTCTTAACCATTCACAGTATGTTCTGTTTTAATCCATATATGTGAGTGAGTGATATGGGAGAACATAAAAAATACTTCAGTGATGGGGATTTCAGAACATGTGGGAAGCTGGAATGACTCTGGTGCAGAGAGACAGGACATATGAAATAAATACATAGGAAACAAAGGTTCATATGTGTGGATAACTGGCTAGCTGAAAAGGGTCACATAGACATAGTCCAGCTGGCTGGACAAAAATGCACATCGCTCTCAGCTTATCTGAAGTAAAGCAAAATACACTGTCTTTGGCTGTCCTTGTTACACAGTAAGAGGAAGATTTCGGTGGGAAAAGAATGTTGCAGGTGGGAACAGAAAACTACAGAAGAGAAACTAGGGGCGGGCTTGGTATTTAGGCAACTAACCAATAATGAGCTTAACTTTTGTAATATGTATGAGCTAATTATAAGAAGGCATAAAAGGTGACTGTAAGAGACAATAAACGAAGTCTGCTGATCACTCATATTGAGCGACTGTGTCTTCCCTCCGTCGCAACACATATGTTCAGATGCCCACTGTTGTGATTTGGGTCTCAGTACAGAAATAGGGGCTCAATGTATTTCAGAACTTCACAACGTTTAGTGTCAGAAGGACATATTCCTGATTGTTACTGGGTATTTTATATTATCTAAGCACTGCATCATAAACCTAATAACATTAAATATTGCCAAAACATTGCAGTCTGCTGAGGACTAAATTCCTGTATTTCACAGAACAACTTAAAAGTTACACTGCTGCCACAAGGCCACTATAGTGGTCTGGAGTTAATAGAGAGATATGCCAAAGTTTTCTGCTGATAAGAAATTATCCAGAATGGTAAAGAAGGAGGAAAACTGTGTGGAAATGCTGAAGGGTCTTATGATTGCATCCTAAAACCAGCTTCATCAACGAAACAACAGGCTCCAGGATGACCGCATACCATTAAGGAGTGAGATCTTTTTGGGTTAATTGCTGAAGTCCCTGTTATCTGCTGCCTGACAGCTCTGCTCCCACCTAGCACTGGTACAGATGTTCCCCAGCACCAGCTGAGTAGCAGCTGGCTGCTCAGAGAATCCATTAAAGTGAAAAGGCCCCTGCCCTTTCCACCCAGAAGCCTGGCTTTGCCTGCAAACTCCAGTTTAACTGTTGCAGTCCCTGCCAGCCCCTTCTGTTGGGCTTCACACAGTGTACAGACTAGAACTGAAAATGGTAACCTTCACAGCTCTGTCCTCAGAGATGAGGCCAGTTCTCTGTTTCTACAGAATATTATGTTTTTACAGCAAAGGGCTGCATTAGCTTTTTATTGTCATAACAGGATCTAACAGTGTGTACCCTGATGATTTGCTGTGTCCGAAGTCTATCTCCTGTAACTGCAGGTATAGTCCAAATTCCTTGTTCTCAGATTTACCATGGACAGGTTAAAAAATGGTTAAGCCTTGTTATTTCAAAATAAACCTTGCTAAATCTGTGAGCTGTTAATTGGGTAATTCAGATCACTTTCAAAACGGCTTTCCTCCTCTTTTCTTGCTACCCTGTCAGTCACAGTGCTGCTCTTTGCCATATCACGAAGGGTAAAAAGCAAGATGAAAGAGGAAAGAAAATAGAAATACTATACCTGAAAAAAAGAAGTAAAAGGAGTCAGCTCGCTATCTCAAGTATCTCCGGGGAGAGTCAACTGTATCTTGTGATTTTGGAGAAAACATTAGAAGGGAAGCTGAACCGGTTTTGTTGAAGGAAAGGAAACTTCTTATGTTGTATAGAGCTAATCAAAAACCCTAACTCATGTGATCCACAGCCTCTGTAGTTAGTTGTAAATGGATAAAAAGCAACTATCTGACAACTGCAAGAAAAGCAACTCGCCTAGGCAATACATAGCTAACCGAGGAGGATTTTGTGTCTAAAAGGCATGATTTGAGATTTACCAATTGCTGTGCATAAGAGATGTGGCCATTGTGCTCATCAGTTCCTGAACACTCTATTTTAATGCTTACAGGGTGGTATGTCATTTAGTCACCTTTAGTCTGAAGCTGGCATTTGCCTCACAATTAGATTAATGAACACTCAGGGAAAGCTCAACAAATGCTAGAATCCAGTGCAACTGAAAACACTTTAGTGTCCATTAGCAGCCCACATTTCATCAGGAAAAAGTGACTGTTTCATTGGTGACCACAGGAGCGCATGAACACTTGTTTAATTTTCCTTGGCTTTTCTCTATGGATACAGCAGTCTTCCCACACCCCTTTCCTATACTCCAGGTAATAATAAAATCATCACATCTTGCAGGGTGTCTCATATCTGAAGAGACTCAAGGGAACAATCTTGCTCCAAGGTCCACAACCCTGACTGATTCCATCCAACAGTGATTAGTACTGCAGCTTTCCTACTCTCTGTATGGTAAATAGCAAGCACCTCTGGAGATCTGTCTTCTATTAGTAGCCATCTATGGAGCTACAGGTGGTTCAGCTCTTTGCTCATACTTCCCAGGCAGAGAGGCTGAATCCTGATTTATATGTTCAGATTGAAAGGGCCAGAATCCTCATTCATGTGCTCTGAAGGAACCAGTGTTTCACATTGCAAATGCAACATGCTTTTCCAGAGTCAATTGAGTTGATAACAATACATTAACTCGAGAACATTAACTGTAGTAACATAAAACTATCAGTTCAACAGTCTGGTCTTAGTGACATACTTGGCTTTAGAACAGATGTTGGAGGAAAGAATCTCTTAACAGAGAGAAACAGAAGACATGATAAAAAGCATTGTGGACCTTATGGTAGATTATATCAAACTAACCTACGCTTCTCTGATAAAAGTAATTGACTTTTTCTGGATAAGATAAATCTATTTTTCTTTCTTCTACATTAAATTCACTAATTCTTTTCTCTGTCTACATTCTGATGAGATGTTTTATATGACACAGCAAAATACATATTTAGACAGGTGGAGAAGAGGAAGATTTGTAACATGGGAAATTGGTTAAAAAAATTAAAATACTTGTCATCTCATAAACAGGAAAGATGCAGGTCTTCATAGCAAGTAGGAATGCAAGGGTTAACACAACCTCAATCTGTGTGGGAAGACTGTGCAGCCACATGGCCAATTTGCATTACATGATACGAAAGCACACGTAGAATGAAATGGTACTACTGAGCATGGGTGCTATAGACGCTTCCTCCCTCATCCCCAGTAAAACCAGGCCTGCATATGCTAATTAAATGTTCTTTCTATCAAAAATTTGGAGGTATTAATAAGCTCTGTGTAGGCTAGTATAAGGTCACAATCATAGGGATTAATAACAATATCTATACCCGTGTCTCATCAGTTGGAAAAAAAAAATAGAGGGGAAAACCCTATGTGTACTGTCAGAGGAGGATGATGAGCAACTAATTTGGTGTGACCATGAAAAGGCAAATACACTCTTAGGATTTAAAAGATGAGGGACTTCCAGTAGTGATACAGGATTACTAATGACATTTTATAAGGCTTCATACAGAATATTGCACATAATCCTGACCACATATATTCAAAAGAAATTTGTTCAAATGGTAAAAGATGAAAAGGCTGCCTACTAGGATACACAAGAGAACCTGGAAATTACTATAGAGACTAAAAGATTTCACCTTGATTAGCCAGGAAAGCAGAGGCAAAGCTTTCTTCAGATACACCAAAGGACTGAAAGGCAAAAGAATTTTGAAAGCTTAGTGTTGCTGCTGACAAGAGAATAAAGTAGCACAGCCTGGCTCTAATGAAAAGTAGAAAGAAAATTAAGGGAAAGCCTGTAAGCATGAAAAGTGTTGCAATAGCCTGCCTGAAAAAGCATCAAGGGAAAAATTCATTTCAAGGTGGAAAACAGTCAGTGAGAGGAATCCCATGAAACTGTGAAATCATTATAACGTAGCTCCTACCCAATCCTACATTACTGCAAAGATTTCTAGACTTCTGACTACCACCTGTCAAAAATCTGCTCGCAATTGACAGATGGGTTCAGAAATATTTGGAGAGCAGGAGACCGGCAGGAAGCCTTGTTTGTTTAGCACACCATAGTAAAAGCCCTTCATGTGGCTGAAAAGTCTTTCCACAGCACTCAGTATAAGACAGCGAGCAAAATGGCTGGAAAGCAAGCAGCTTGCCCAAAGGACAGAGAACACAATTGGTGATAACACTGGCTGGTTCCAGTTAGGTATCTTAGCACCTTGTCAGAGACAATTAGAGAAATGGTTTTTCCTTTATATATTTAATACCATTTTTGTAAATTATCAACATTAGATAATATTATTCTATCCTAGTAAAAGTGATAACAAACAGCGGTATGTTGGAATTAGGACCTATTTTATAAAATGATCTTAGAACACAAGATGGTTTCTTGCCTTGCCCACCACACACTCACACTTTTTCCCTTTGTGTGGGAGAGCTAAAAAAAGAGTACAAAGTGTTCAAACACAGATAAATTAATATCTTCAGAATCATGATAATTAAACCATGCTTCACTTTGGTAATTTGAATTTTAAATACATGATAGCATATATTATTATATATGTTTGTAAAAATGTATTGTACTAGGAGAGTAAATGGAGGTTTTTATTCTTTTATCTTTTTGATAATCACTTAAAAACTAATCAGATTATATAAGTAGTACAGTTGCCTAAAACGGTAAACCTACTGGACTTAGTGACCCAGAATGTCTCTTTCAGATTCATATTCCAAGAAGTACATATGCATGTGCCGACACGGATTTTGTGCTGTGATTTCAAAGCCCTTCAAATGAAAAGTGCTATCTACTATACAGTAAGTGACAGTGAGTGGAATGATAGTGTCTGAAGGTTCTTAAAAAAATAATACAAAAAGACTTTGCTAAAAGGTTATATATCTACAGCACACTGTATATTATCTTAGCATAAGTAAAACTATACTTCTTTTAATCAAAACATGACAAAGGGAGCACATCCAAATTGATATATGGAAAATGTAATCCTACAAGCTGTCAGAATCACAAATAGAGAAGATGAATTTTAAAGACAGGAAAGCAAACATACTCAACGTGAGAAAGGTTACTACTGAAAGGACTAATCTGACTTTTTAGAAGAGCATGGCAAAGATATTACATGTTGACCTTAGAGTGTGTCAGCAGTTGTTATTTAGAAAAAAAGTACCAATTCCTAACACTCCTTATGCTTTCCAGCAACAGAACCCATCTCAAAACATCTAGTCTGTCATCTCTGCGACTTTGCCCTTTACATACAGAACTTCTAGGTGAATATGCTTATCGCTACAGATTCCCTTGCTGCTTCTGGCTAAGAAGTCAACAACAAATTCATGTTACCTTAGCATTTCTCTTTTTTTGTGAGAGTAGTGAGACCCATTTTATTTTACACAACAGGACTCCACCTTGTTTCACATTAAGCAAGCAAATTTTGCACCTGCAAATTCAGACGTACAGTAGATTTGCCTTATGATTACTACCTAGTCTGAGCACACATAAAATAGATATGCTTTATCAGTAACAGGTGCATCCAGAAGTTACTCTTCAGTTTTGGTATAGCTGGAATTACAGCTAGTCTTCAAATAGCAAGTCTACTAAAGAGAAGAAAGAGTACTACAATAAATAGCATTCCAGACAGCTTGTGTTCCAGCTGTGTTGTCTTTATTTACCAGGCCCCATACCTAGTTTTCAGCTTGTATAACATCCTGAGAAACCCACAGACAGAATAAAGAAAAGCATGTGTGTTTATCTTTGCAGCTAGTCTGTAAAACACAGATACAATTTTATAGATACAAATCATTTCTGCCCAAAGAGGGTTGTTAAATTGCAGTCTTTTGATTCCAGAAAGAAGAGACAGGGTGACTTGCAATTTAGTTCTTGTTTGCCTAATCACTGCATCTAAAGTTAATTGACAGACTAGATATTATTTGACAGCACTGCAGGAAGTCTGGCTGGATTCCATGCAAAGGGGGAGATCATAGAGATGTTTATTTTCCATGAGCTAATCTGAATAAAATATCTAGCTTAATCCTGATGATTTTTTCATTCAGACTGAACGATAATCCAAAGTTTATGCGAACTATACAAACCACTTGAACTTGCAAGATGGCCTGAAAACCATGAAGGAAAAGACAGTTTGTTGTTTCACTGTTAGCATCTGTACTTTCCTTTAGTGGAAAGTAGCTAAGACACTTTTTTTATTTCCATAGAAGTGAGACACAGCAATTAATCCAGAAGCCGCATTCTATTTGTCATCAGACTCATGAACACCTCCATCCCACATCTGCAACAAAGCCCCCACCTCCACAATGCAAAAGAAGACATTTTACGGATAAAATGAGCTCAGAATAGCAAAGTTCTGGGTCAAGGAAGTGACTTTGAGATCAGTTTGTCACATAAGAAGGAAAAAACCCATAAAATCCTGCCTTTAGTTCTTTTCTTTTGCATTTGAGTTTAGGGTGTTCTGTTACAGCAGTAGATACTCTGCGTCAGGGAGTGATGGGTCTTACACATCTTCTGTTGGCTGAGTACCCTCAAGCTCCCCTACCCCACAAAACATAAATCCCCCTGTTTCTCCAAAGATGTCACTGAACTATCCAGGAATAAGACTCCTAGCCCATTCTTTCACCACATTATTCCTCTAGAGTCACAGGTGAAAGCTCTGGTCAGCAGGAGGTAATGGGGAAAGAAATACATGCCCTCTCTTAAATGGAATAAATGATAGGAAGAGCCTTAGTTCAATAGCTGGACTGTTGCTTCAGTAATGATTTTCCCTGGTAATTAATTGGCTGCTATTGCTGATAAGGAACTCATGGATACATATTACCCCAAAATGTTATAACTTTTTGCAAAAGAAAACCTTCACATGTGCAAGAACCCCCAAAAAGTGTAGTGTTACCTGATTAATACAGTCCATACAGTTACAAAAGAAACAAAATAAAAAAAATATAACAAAACAATAAAAACGAGGAGGAAAAAAGAAAAAGATTACCTTGAAATTTTTCAGCTGGGATCAGAGAATGTGTCAAAGAGTGTAGCAGGACATCGGACACCCTGCCAGCAACACAGAACAGAAAAACCCCAAGAGGAAGACCTACAAACCACTAAACTAACAGGACTGGAAGCTACATTCCATAAAAGTAGCACTCTCCTGTGCCTTTTCATGTTGGAAATTATTGTTACAGGTAAGAAGATCTGCAGAGAAGGATGATGGTGCAACACCAACATGGTAAAATTTCTTTTTCTTTTCAAATTTTTATACAATCATAAGTAAAGACTGCAAGTAACTGATGTCTGTTGCTCTTCTTAGCTACTTCAACAGTCATCAGCAATCTGCTATCCAAGCTCCTTTGATGCTGTAGAAAATTTATCCTTGTAATATCCTTGCAGGTTAAAGAAGTGCTATTAGTCCTCTTGATACAAAGAAAGCAGATGTAAAAACAGTTAGATAAATATCAAATAAGAAGACTGTCTTGAAGTCAGGAATTAACCTAAATTTCCCTAGCCAAAGCTGAGCATCTTAACCCCTGACTAGCTGGCAAATTCAAAAGCATTTTCTTGTCTTTATCAGAGATCTCACATCAAAACCAGCCCAAGATCACAGGGTATTTCATAGCCACCGGAGATGGACCGCTGGAGTACAACACTGAAAATCACAGAATGTAAAATGAAAATGGTAACAAACAAGGCAAAAAACCCAAGACAAAACACCAACTGTTGCAATTTTTTTCAGCTTTAAAAATACTAAAACAAACCACTTTTGCCACACTAATATTTCTGAGTTGATGAGGATAAGACTATAGGTATTTTGTTCAGCATGTACCTTGGACAGAACCAGCTAGCACAGTTTGAAAAAAATATGTTTTTGTAAGCAGGTATTGCAATGACTGAAAAAAGAGGATCCTTAGAGGAAATAAAAGTACAAAAAGGGTCAGTTTTTGTAGGTTTTTTGTTTGTTTGTTTTTTGTGGGTTTTGTTTTTGTTTTTGGTTTGTTTTTTTTTAGTACAAAACCAACAAAAGAATTAAGGTGACAAGCATTTAGGAGAGTAATTCTGGCAATGCTTAAAATTCACAATCTCAAAACTAATTTGATAAATCCTTGGGAAAACAAAAAATGTAAAAATCAGGTTCTACTATATATTACTTACTAAAAAAGTCTGGAATACTAGTTGTGAAAGAACATAATGTATTAGGAGAAGAATCATTACATTCTTGCCTCATTCATGTGCCAAGACATCATCTACCAGCTGCTTTTGAAGAGCTTAAATTAGAGGCCCCTTAGGTGTGACCATGTACAAAACTCAGCACAGACCATTTATCAGGCTCAGAGTATTACTTACTTCTGCTTTGAAAAAGATTGAAAGAATTTCAGGGCCACACGACCACATGTTAAATGCAACTAGTTTTGGCAGAGCTGAGGGACAGAGTTATTGAAGAGCTCATTACAAGGATGCACACTGAACTGTAAAGATTACAAAAAGATACATCCAAACTTGCTAACAATTGCTTTCACAAGAAATTTCTAGTGAAAAGGTCACTAAAGAGCCTGACTTCTCCACTGCTCCAAATTACCATGCAATTGTGCAGTACCATGCCTGAATTACAGGAGGTATTAACAATGAGACAATTAGAACAGCTAGAGAAAGTTCATAAAAATCACAGAAGCAGCAAAGTTAATATTATATTTGTGGCCTTCAAGATGAGGTCAAACAAGGAATATAGGAATAACACTACACACATATTACCACATATTATGTTGTACATATATGCACACATATATATATACACATGCATGAATGCTTTAATCTTATCTATAATATGCCTTCTTACATGTTGGGGAAAAAAGAAGTCAATAAACCATTGATTTATAAAATCGTGGATAGCCCAGTATCTCAATGCCACTGACACACAACAATTCATGCTAATGTAAAAGCGGAGGAGCACAGTGCTAGATGAAGCCTTAGGTTAACTCTTTGTTTTACGTAAATGACTACAGCTCCTCCACTCCCTGTGAGCTAGGCAACTAAAAGATTTAGCCCTTTGAAGCCCAAATATCTCACTCTCTTTAGTCTACCTTCTTACAAAAAGAAACAAAAAAAATTTACCTTTTTTTCTTTTAACAGTTTATCTCAGGTCTCCAATAAAGGAAACACAGAAAAAAAGCTAAATTGTCTTTAGACTTTGATATAACAGAATGGTTTAGTTCTTCACTGTGAGATTGAGTCTCTAATGCTCTGTGGCCAGGGAAAATCAAGTTAATGAAAGTTTTTTTGAAAGTAACTTCCATCTCATGTTCAGAGCAGGAGAACAAGATGGGGATTTTGTTCAGCATTTACAGAGGGGGAACAGGTTTTCAAAAGCATTTAAGCACGTTACTGATTAACACAAAATACAAATTCCCTTTCAATAAAAACTGTGAAGGAAACAAAAAGCCTTTGTTTTTGGGGATCACATTATGTGATGTGGAAACACGTATCACATGGTTAGGAATAATAGAAAAACAACAAAAAACCCCCAAGTTTTAGAGTCTTGCTTTCCCTTGTCACCTTGCCTGCATTAAACAAAATTAAGCAACCTCAGGTCATGTGAAATGAAATCATGGATCTTATTTGGTCCACAAATTCCCCATCCCAGTAATAGATAACAACTTGTCTTCACTATCCTCAAATTAATTTCTCCAATTTACAGTATAAATACAGCAAAATCACAAGTGGAAACGGACAACACTAAAGATAGGTGAGATTCCCTCATTCACATTGACCATGGGAGACTCTGGCTGATTCATCCAGCAAGAGTATAAGATGGCAAAGCAGACAATTGAAGACGTATTTTTCATTCCTACCAGATGCATTGAAACCAAACCAAAGATATATTGCAGCTGAGCTGTAATGAGACGCATCACTGGTACAACCACAGGGAACTGAACAGCATTCTTCTGATGCACATTAACCAAGGCTCCCATGAAAATTCAAGCCCTTTTTGTTTCCTTTCCTGGTAAGAATGTGTTGTTTTGGTGGCTAGTGAGTGGAACTCAGTAATACAAATACTTGTTTCTGCATTGCCTTCTTGTAGCCAGCATATAAAAGGAGTAACAGTGGTAAGTTAAAAGCCCTTTATTGAAGTTATAGACCAGAATGGAAGACCTACTGCCCAGCAGGTTTCAGGGGAGACAGGAGGATCTATATCCTCTGCTTATTTATTGTGTTACTTGAACAATTTAACAATACTCTGTATTTTCCATCCCATTCTCCATCTGGTCCCAGGACTCCTGGTCCTCCAGCCATTGCCAGTAACTCGACTCAGTCTCAGCACTCTAGGCAGAGAGGTCACCTGCTGCTTTATGTTTCGAACATTTCCCTTCTACTTCCCTCTCAGGAACAACATTGACTCATTGTCAGTTGAGGGAGATGCTGGATTTATGCACAGCTTTCTCTATCCAGGCCACCAGATAGGAAGCTTAACATTGCACAGGCATGGCCAAACATCCCACAGTGGGTGCTCACTGGTCCAACAGCCTGAATCCAGACCTCAGCTCCTTTCCTAAACAGATTTAATCATGTCCTTCTGCAGCATTAGTCATTCTCATAGAAGCTGTCACCCTCTGTTGTTCCACTAGTCCTCATTTCAAATAGGTCAATGACTTTATGCAGAGTTTTTCACACCTTCAGGTCCATCTTTAAAACCACTGTCCTGGTTTCAGCTGGGATAGAGTTAATTTTCTTCTTAGTAGCTGGTGCAGTGCTGTGTGTTGGATTTGGTGTGAGAACAGTGTTGATAGCTCACTGATGGTTTTAGTTGTTGCTGGGTAAGGGTTATACTAAGTCAAGGACCTTTCAGTTTCTCAGGCCCTGCCAGCGAGAGGGCTGGAGGGGCACGGGAAATTGGGAGAGGACAGAGCAGGACGGCTGACCTGAACTAGCCAAAAGGGTATTCCATACCATATGACATCATGCTGAGTATATACAGACTGGGGGAACAGGAAGGCTAGGGGGACACTTGGTGTTATGGCATTTGTTTTCCCAAGTAACTGTTACACATGATGGAACCGTTTCCTGAAGATGGCTGAACACCTGCCTGCTGATGGGAAGTAGCAAATGGATTCCTTGTTTTGCTTTGCTTGCGTGTGTGGCTTTTGCTTTATCTGTTAAACTGTCTTTATCTCAACCCACAAGTTTTCTCACTTTTCTGATCCTCTCCCCCATCCCACTGTGGGGGAGTGAGCAGCTGTGTGGGGCTTAGCCACTGGCCAGGGTTAAACCACAACAATCACCATGGGTTCAGTCCATGCTATGTACCTGTATTTGTTATATTTGTGCATTTCCCTGTCAGCCTTACCTTCTTGTGCACAGATTTCCAGCTCTTTCAGAGGACAAACATTCTGCTTTTGATTCTATTATCTCACTGATTTTTCAGTCACAATGTGACTCTCCCTTTTAATTCAGTTGCACAGCAACAGTAATGAATTGATAAACAGCTGCTCGTGTTTTGCGGGCCACCTTAGCTTTACATTAATCTGTATGCTTGTTTTAAAAAAAGGCTTAGAAGAGAGAGTCTGACAATTTTTCTGTTGTCCTTACCTGGTTTCCTTGTGGTCTGGAATCATAACTCAGGCTGTCCTCACTGCAGATCTAGGGTGCAGGTTGTTCTGTTGCCTTCCAGATTCTTCAGTTGCATCTACAATGGATCACAACACATTTGCAAAGTTCAGACGTGAAATACAGAAAGATTTTCCCATTTTTATGATCACTGATCAGTTAAACCTCACCCACCAAGCCATGCCTCATTGTCACAGTGAAGAACTGAACCATTCTTTCAGATCACAATCTAAATACAATTTACTTTTTCTATTTTTTCTCTTACTGTTGTTTTGAAAGCATCAGCCAAAGCATTCTGGCTCATCACAATATTAGTGCAACAAAATCTCAAAAAAAAATGGGTCCTTTCACTCAAAATACCAACGTTCAGTCTGAGCTGCTGTTTCTTTGCAGCTTTTTAAGGGTCAGCTTAGCCTGCATATGCAATATAAAAGATCTCATGTTAAGTCAATGCAACTGAGCAAAGATTAATTTTTTCTTACTGGATACACGCTTCGATTTGAAATAATCTCAGATTGTAATGCTGAAAGACAACACAATTATCAGGAGCAAATACTGCATCTAAGTCTGGACAAATACCTTTTCCCGATTAATATTGCTTCTTTTTCCTTTCCCAAACACTTCTATTTTCCTATAAATAATTCTGTATCCAAAATTAACTGATAGGTTTAATATTACTGTTTTAAATTTTTACTGACAGCCATCTTAATATTCCATCCCACAGACTGGATAATCTGGCGTTGGCCAGGTAAAAGAAGAGTCTGATTTGGAGGAATACCCTATTTGATAGGTAGATGTTACTTACATTAATGACCATGATCAGAGCCTGCTGAAAGTATTGATGAGAGAACAACTGACATCTAGGAAGATTTCTCAAAACTTTTATTAAGCAACCAAATTTGTAAGTGGCAACTTCTAACAATAATCAGACACTTAGGAAGTTCTGCTTCTGCAAACATACATAGCATCCAGCTTTGACATACATAGCATTCAGCTTTGACAGCCACTTCCCGCAAACAATTGTTTCAGAAAGACACCTCGTTACTCTGTATGAACAACTGCAGAAAGGACATGGAAACAAGTATGGTCTCCCTCCTGCAAATACATCTCATAGTAAGATCTCCCTCATCCATACAGGAAGAGAGTTGCAGCACCACCTTTACTAAAGCAGTACAAACCGAGCTTCTCTCCAGGTGATAGAAGTTCCTAAAAACCACCAACCCAATGAACAAGGTGTATCACTTCAGAAAACTTTTTTACAACATTTGTCATGTTGTATTATTTAAATGAATAAAGGATATAAACAAGATATACTCTACAGATAGTTGTTATAACTTTCATCTGTCCTACTGGAACAGCTAGAAATATTAAGCAAGCTTCTGTTATGGGTACAAGACCATGCCAGCTGCTCTTTTCACGTAGCTTATCTAAAGTAACATTTGTAATACGTAAAGCACATAGAACTTAAGGAATAGAACATACTACTCCTACATGTCTTCACACTGATTGGCTGTAATTATGAAACATCAAGTCTTGAGTAGTAAAATACCTATGCAGACAACCACCGGTACTCCACAAGGGTCTTCCATAAGGTCATTAGGCCCTTGAATATTGCTCAAAACCATGTACAGCATCATGTGTGTTAATATATTTCCTAAGATCATGTATTCTTCTTGTGTAACCAAGACACCCAAAAATAAAGACTTTTTAGATGTTAAAACTGCAACCTTCTAAAAATACTTCATACCAAAACCTGCACCAAGTACAAGAAAAAAACCCACTAATTTGATACTTCCAGTTGGCTGAATTAATTACTGTTCCAAAAAAGCATATGCTTTAAGGGGAAAAAAAATCCCCACCAACCTGTCAGCTTTTTGACAGTTTGATCTAATACCCTAATACAATATGCGCCAATGCCACACGATAAATGGAAAACTAAACCAAAATGGAAAATACACGAGGGGGAGAGAGAGAGATTGAAAAGATAAATTATTTTCTTATTTGGACATCTCCAGTTAAAAATTATACCAAAATGCTGCTTCCTAAAGTTAGTCAAATTCTCTGTATACAGGCAGAGATGAAGCATTACATAAAGTATCCAGCAAGTTTTTCTCTCTACAAAGCCTGAAGTACCTTCTTCTCTTGCAATAACTGCATGTTGACAGCATTGTGTAATGCAAGGGGAGGGGAAAAAAAAAAAAAAAAAGACTCCTAAGAGTATTTTAAATGTATCACCCAGTATAGAGTAGATTCTCTTTCCAAGTTTCCAAACGTGGATTTAAACAAAGCTGGTAACTAAAACCAGAAAAGCATTGAAACAACCACATAAGTACCTTCTTTAGTGACACGTCCAAGTATTGAGACTGAAGAAAAAAGAGAAAAAGAAGGAATAATCTTCTCTCCAATTCTGAGCAAGAGGAAATGTGACTGTTCCAATTCCAGAAGACAGCTGCTATTGAAGAATTCCCCTCCAAAGAAGGGGATGAAAGGCTTTGATGAAAGGCTAAGATGTACATATCGCATGAAGGAGACTGACACCTCTTTCCGTCAGACACTAGGTTTGTCTTCCCACACAGACCTGCGTATTTGCCACATTTGAGCTTTGTTCCTTGGTGTTTGTCGCCAGGCACCGTTTAGCAGTCACTTTTTCCATTGTCTTCAGATACTTCAGATCCTTCTCCTGCCTTGATAGCTAGGTATAAGTTTTTCTCAGCACACTTTCATGATCTTTCAAGGTATGCGTTCTGCCTCTCATACCTCTTTTGCTTCCATCTTAGTTTGGTGTGTGTCACACAGCAGATACTGAACGAACCATGAGGTGAACAGCTGCACTCCTGCGCTCATCAGTAGCTGGCCCTTTTTCCACACATTGCCCTGAACCCTGGAGATCTCCCATGTACTTCCCATGTTGCTTCTAGTGACTTTTGAAAAATGGTAATTTGTAAGACCTGGAGAGGATGAGGATAGAGAATGTTTTAGGGAGGAAGGAAACAACACCATGCCCCATGTCTGATATTTTCTGCCTACGTATTTCAAGCTGACAAGACAATATGAGCAAGACTAATCTCACATAACTGTAGCTGTCTGCCTCTGAGCTAGTTTTTCAGGTTCCTTTTGCAATCACTAGAAAGAAGTGGATGCATCTAAGATACAATTCACTGAATGTCTCCTAGACACTAGACAGACCTTTCACACACCTGCCTTAAAGCAATATAAATTGCATCCTACAAGCACCCATCTTCCTCCATCAACTAGAAAGAGAGGCAACACAACAGGCTTAGAAACCAGTACCTAAATGTTTACTTTTATATAAGGATTTCCATAACACCTTTATATGAAAAACACCCTAGAATACACGATTAAGGGTAACAATATTAATCTTAGTGATCTATAGCTTGAGCTAATCCCTGTCAGAAAACAGGAAGACTCCTTTGGCGGCCTTCTACAGAGCTCTCTCTCACCCTATTGTGAAGCATGTCAGTGGTCAATACTGAAGACAAGATACTGGCCAGTGTGGAACTTGGGTGTGATTCAGCCTGCTGATTCCTGCATTAAATCCAAACAAATGTGATGAAAAAAGAATAAACAGTTTGGTCTAGGATACTTTTCAAGGAGAATAAGATAGATAAATAAGTCTCAGAAAGGCTGATTCAGTCTCATTGAATCTCATTTGGAATTTATCACTTATTCCAAAATTACCGCTATGCAAATTTCTACAAGAGCTGAAAGTGTGTTTGGTTCATTAGCGCATAGTTTTGCATTCACCTTCTGTGGGCAGGGTTGGGCTGAGTATGCAGAAATCAAATGCTTGCAGACTGCCAATTAGAAGGATTTATTGCCTGCCTTTCAAGAAGAATCTAGATGTAGCTATTCCCAGGGAAATACTCGGCATGTATTCCTCTTAAACACAGATGCCAATGGGTGGTAACAGGTTGCTGAGGTTATCTATTTGTTAGTATACAATAGCTGATTAAAAAGCTTTTTCTTGATTTCTTGGGTGAAAATCTGTGATTACCTTCATTGCTACCAGTATTATGTGCTAACAGCAAGGTACCACTGTGAGGGTAAAAAGAGATTTAAATTTTGAGCCAAGGCAGTACCTAGTGCCGGTTAGGTTTACCTGGAATCCAGTTCCACCTCATGAAGAAGCTTTACTTTTTTGACACTTATTTTCAATAGATTTTGAGCAAGCTGAAATTATATTTGTTTTTTTAAAACAGAACAAAGATATAAAAAGAAACTTCCACAAATACCAAGAGCACAATTGTGTGCTTACTTGCAACCACATACAAAATCACATCCCTGCCCAAAGCAGGTGAGTGGACAAACAATTACCACACCACATGCACTTGCTCTTATTTGTTATGTGTTTCATCCTGTGCTTCAGAAATCTTAACAGAAATCACGTAGAATTCACGTACTGTAACAAAACATCTTCAAGCCAACAAAACAACAGTTCACAGCCTATTTCTTTGCTTTTCTTGGGTGAGTTTTCAGCATATTTTTTTAAACTTGTTTTGTTGTACCAGGCATTCAAAGCTTCAGCCAAATATTTTTATCAGGTGGGAGCAGCCAAAAAAGGGAAAGATGGACAGAGGTGAGATGAAATCCAAGGAAGATAAAGAAATGGGCACACAGACAGAAAAGTACAACACCATTTGGAGAAGCAAATAAAACATGGGTGCTAAGGGAAGCACTTGCAGAACACAGACCACTTCAGAGAGGGCTGTTCATCATAACATATTTTGGATGGATTGGACACTGACTAAGCTATAATAACTATTATCCTGTTCTTATTCCTGGTGGTGTTGAAATCTGAAGCCACATTTCTCCTTCCTTCCAGGTATACAGTAACAATCTGAAATTATAGCTCTTTAAAATGCATTAGAAAAAAAAAAAAAGCTTTGGCATCTATTGTTTTCATTTTCAGCACATCTCTAGCAGATTGGAAAACATCACAGCATTTTATAAGCAGCCTCTCATTTCAGTCCTAGAAATGGTGGTCATACCAACTTACAATACTGTTTCTGAAATTTAGTAACACTATGCACATAAGCTGAAAACTAAGGGAGTTTACAATGGAAATATTATAGATAGAAATCTTAATTAAAAACTTGCCCCATCGTAAGCCACTGAACATCTGAAAACGTTTAAAAATGTGAACAATTGTCACAAAACACATCCACATGAATTACATACCTAATCCATTAAATTATTCCATGACTGCAGTTTTCTCTGTTTTTTTTTTTTTAATTACTATTTTCTCATACTGCCTATAATTGCCTACTGAAAAACAATGTTGAAATAAAAGCACAGTGATTCACATTGACCCATAAGAGCTAAACCTCATGGCTTGAAGTGAAAACAAGAAACAATGATCAACCAGAAATACAACATACCACATCGGTCACAGGAAAACTGTTTTTTCCTAACCTTTTGTGTTTCACACCCACTCACCTGTTATCCTCAAGATACTATACACACAGGAATCTCTTCCTCACCCCTCTGTCACTAAACAACCCTTGACGATACCACAGATTCCAGTAACACCTCTGGAGCCCACCCCCTCAGTAACTTCAGCCCACATCCTTAGCTGAGAAACAAACCCAGTTTGCTGTGGCTTGTCTTGAGGTTTTGCATTTTGACTTGTGCATTGGCCGTTCCCACTGAGCAAACTAGGAAAGAGTGACAAAGAGTTGTCTTTTCTGTACCCGGCTCTCTGTAGGTATCCCTTTTCTTCATAGCTCATGATTTTCATAAAACTTGTAGGAAGTTACTGTCTTTTAGACCTCTTCTGTGTTTTATTCAAATTGGCTAATAAATCTGAAGCTTATCAAAGGGCCCAGGGAACTGTTAGCCCTATAGTGTGGTCATAAAAGGCTTCTGTCCCTAAGAAGACAGGCTTCTCCACTCCTGTCACACTCAAAAATACAGAAAATGACTTCAATTAATCTTCCACTTTTAGCTTGTGGATTTTCCAAAGAGGGGAAAAAAAAAAGATGTTACACTAATAAAGTCCCGACTCTCTCTCAGCTTGAATCAGTAATAACTATGATGGTCTTTCTGAACAGGGAGAGAACTGCCCTTACACAGAGGAGTAACAGAGAATGATACAGCACCCAGGCAGTCAGAATCCTGCATGTCAACATTATGGAGATCAAAGAAGTCAGAGTTTCTACTGGCTGTTTGCACATGAAAGCAAAATACCAAGTTAAACTAGGATGAATGGAAACTGCTTACCACCAAATGCAGCCAGTACAAATGGTCCATCCTATGTAATACCAACGTGCGCATCTACCTGTGGTTCCCAACATCACCTACAATCCTCATTTCCAGGGTATTGCTAGTTGATGGGGATGCTGTTCCTTCTAGTTTACTCCTGCACAGGTGGGGAAGAAGCCCAGGTTTTCCACCACGCCTTTAATCTTGCAGTACAGCCTCAGATGAATTCTTGACTTAATTTCTAGAGTTAATATCTTATGACAAACAGTCCCTCCATTCTTTTCTTGACAGTATAACTAATCAAGGGACACTCAGGACATAGCTAATGAGTCAAGAGAAGATAATGTCAACCAGAAAGAAAAGCAAAATGTGAGTAAACCTGCACTTCAAAATGAAACATAACTGATGTCAGCAAGAATGTCTAAAGAAGTTAGAGAGAAAAGGCATTAACAATCTAGGAGATGGAGACAGTCCCTTTTTCCTCCCTCTTAGGTTTTTGTTTTGTTTTTTTTCTTTCAACTTTTTCAGTTTATCTACTATATTAGAATCTTCTACTCCCAGGCTGTTGCTCTGAGATCACATTAATCGAGATGCAGAAACATAATAATGAAGGAAGCAAATAGGCTTTGATTCATAGATGTTTAAAGCTGTGAGAGATTGTTTGCACTATTTTGATGTCTTGTATAACAGAATCGCTTGTCTGGATTTCCTGCAGCAATTCCAGCAGTGAAGGAAAAAAAAATAATCTTATGCATAAAGTGTTTGAGATTCCTTATTTTCACACACACACCCTGATACACAAACTCAGGAGTTAGTTATCCAAAATATTTACAATAATTCAACCATCCAGAAAGAAAAAAAAAGAATCAAAGCCAGTGAAGAATTGCCAGAAAATGCTGCCAGTTTCCCTTCGTGCCTCAAATGCCTTTAGCCCACAGCTAGGGGGGGGGATGTTTCAGTGAAAATGACCTTATTACCTCCAGATATGAATGTTTGTCACACTCCTGTCTTCAAGGAGCTCTGCCTGTTTGCTGTGAATGTTAAACTACATAACACCGGATGATGACAGACCTAGGTATGCCCTACTCTGATTTCTGACACTTCCTTCTTTCTTTTTCTTCTCATAATTCAAGCTCACACATGGATGCCTGCCCATGAAAATCCAGGGTATTTTTGGCTTGTTTTCATTAGGAATTGGAAAATTACATCATGGTCAAAAAGAAAGAATACCAGAAAAAAAGTGAAGTGAATCTCTAAACATACATCAGACAGGGACACTGGGTGTCTCTTAGGCACATTGATAATGAAAATAACGGTAGTTACAACAGAACTAAAGATGGCACTTGGCAGACGTAAGACAGTGTCACTCACATCCAAACCTTTTTCCAAGCGCTTATCTTAATACATTATTGAAATATGAGTGGGAGCAGAAACACAGGAGCATGCAGATGGAAGAATTTCTTACAAGAACATGAGAGACCAGGGAGGAACTGGGCACCTAGCCCAAGTGTCAAAACCCTTCAGCCACTAGAAACCCGCACCCTTCCATAGTCTGCCATGTTCTTCCCCATCCATGAGATTCCCACAGGACTGCTTCTCCTGGAAAGAGTTTAAATTAAGTTTAGACATCTTTTTAAATCTCAAAAGAAAGGTAGGTCGATTCCAGATGCAGAAATCCTTCTGGGAGATGACTAGGTAATGCTCCCCACATCACAGTTGAATTTGGCCTGAGGGCCTGATTTACAAAGGAGATTTTACTTTTTATCTCCTTCCTTCCCTTTGAGTAAACCACTTTTACGTGGCTTGTCTTGCAGAGAAGGAGAGGATGTTTTCTGTGAACTCTGCTGCTGAAGCTGAGTTCATAAATATCAAAGAAGAAAGAAATGCAGATGAATGGCAGCAACTGTGAAAATGCTGGAACAAGTAAGAGAAACAGGATAAGAAGGAGAAATGCTTGGGAGGATCATTTAAAAGCTATAAAATAAAGCTATTTGTTTTGCAGCAATGGAAACATCTGAAATGAGAAAGCAATTTGCAGGCTATTTGGTCTCAAAGCTCTGGCATGATCAAACAAATATGCCTACAGAAGAAAAAAGATCAGGATCTTTTCATGTTGTTAAGATCCTCTTTCCCTGGTTTTCCACCTCACTGCAAAATTAGATATGAAGAACTCACAATATTACATTTTCCTGCAAGTGTTTAAATGGCAGCTCCAAAACAGGCTACTGCCAGGTGCCAAACTCGGGGGCCACATTTCTCACACCTACCCAGCACTCCTGCAGACTGAGCATCAAACCTATGAAACAACCCAGCTCTCCCCATCCTGCCGAACATATTGCTTTGGTTTTTCATCTGAAGGTCTCCCTCCTCCCTCGCTGCTTTCCTTTCCCTCCTTTTCAGCGTTGGTTATTGCTTATACTACAGGAACAAACCCAAAGCACCACTGCAATGGGAAAGGTCATCATGCTCAAAGCAGGGAGCTGAATGCATCGCAGTCAGGAGATAATGTATTTATTTCACAGATGGCCATCAGGGTACAGGCAGCAAGTAAGGGCCCAGAGTTAAGTTTACTGGTTGAATTAACACCACAGCCCTGCTAGAACTGTTGTAGATTATTGTTGGACACCAGGGCATTGTCAAACTAAGCACAATTCAGTTAATTTTCATCTAAGTGTCTTAACACTGAAACCAGTTCCTCTTTTCCTGGTTACAGCAGCAGATATTGCTACATCCTCTCCATCAAGGCAACTGCAGTTTCACCAGTAGTTGCCACTCCTTTCACTGCTCACAACTACTACCAGTTGGCAGAGATTCCATAGTCTTTTTATGGGACCTTAGGGGTTGGTTTGTTTTCAGTTGGTTGGTTGTTTTTTTTGTGGTGGTTTTTGGGTTTTTTTGGTTTTTTTGGTTTTGGTTGTTTGGGGTTTTTTTCACAAATTATTGTTTGGCCATAAATATTTCTGAAAATTGATCCTGAAAATTTTTGTTCACCACCATTAAGCACACACTCAGTACAAGGCTTGAGCACCTGCCTCCTGTTTCACAGTCCAGCAGTCATCCAGTTTGCACACCGCTTTCAGCATTTAGGTTCTTCTTTGAGCTTACCCTAGCAGATACGCACACTGTGAAACAATCCGAATTTTAGTGCACCTGTGAAGATATCAGTGGATTATGTGTTCCAGGTGAAACAGGGTAGTTCCTATTCCTTCAGCTTCGTGTATTTACAAACCGTATTTAAAATAGGATTTCTGAACTTCAGCTGCATTATGGGATTGCCCTAACGACACAGAGTATCTTTGAGGGCAATATACATTGAGGGCCCTACAGATACAGTAGGATCACATATTGTGATGGGATAAGAAGATGCCTTAAAGCTGGTTTTCAAAGGGACAGCGGTTTTGGAAGCATTAAAGTTTTCAGTTTCATAAAATGGAAAAGGCCTTTAAGCATTCTTTATTGATGTGATCAGAGTCTTGTGCTGATATTCTATTAAACCAGAAGTTTACCCTAATGAAGCCTAGAATAAAAGGATGAAAAAGCTGGAAAGGAAACACAAGTATTAGCTAAAAATTGTACACTAAGCTACAGCAACACACACTTTGGTATCATTTCATCAGGACATCAGATGCATGTGACATTAGTCAACTGCAAAACACCATGTCACTTCAACAGACATAATTGTTGAACTAAAATAAAGTATCTGCAGGTGTATATTCGATGTCATCTTAAAAAAAATGATCTGAAAATAGTTTGCAGTATAATAGATTCAAATCGCACCTGGTTACATGCATTGTTGTATCTTACTACAAAACATAAGTTTTCTGTCTGTACTGTTATCACAAACCATTGCTAAAAGTAAAAGTAAACCTCTGGCACAGTTAAAAAAACCAAACAAAACCCACCCCCAAAAAAACCAAAATCTGCTTTATCAGATTTTTAACAATTATCCATTACAACAATATGCTGTTTCTAGCACCTGCTTATAGCTATGATTTAGAAGACAGCAAAGGGCAAAACTCAGTATTTGAGTAATTGTACAGTGCTTTGCAGAGGGAAAAGAAAAATTCATTTTGGTCATTTGGTGATTGGCTAATGCCCTGAGGCATGAACATAGACTAACCCAATGTAGCAGGTAAAGCTAAAAATTTTATGGATGATCATAAAGCTAGCTGGTGCTTTTTAAAAGAGCAGCTACACTGTTTGATTCCTACCTCCAGCATAATCTAAGTGCTTTGTAAGGAAATATTTCATTTGCTTGAAATTTATCCATTATTAGCTTCATGTGACCTCACATTCTTTAATTATGAAAGAATGTAAAAAGTGTGGGAGTAGTTGGTTTTTCTCATATACCCTTTATATCTCCAGTGTTTCAATTAAAGCTACATGAGACTGTTTCTAATGCTAGGAAGTCCTAAATTTTGCAAAATGTCAAGATGCAGTTTATTTGCCATACATCAACATGACACATTTTCCAAAATGTTGCTTGTTCACATGAAGTTCATTAGTGCTAGATTTCAATATCACGTGAACACTTATTTGATTTTAAAATGTTCTTTGTCTTTGGAAGCAATGTTTGAATTAGAATCCCATTGATTTCAACAAGGTCTTATTTTATAGGATGCAATAAAGTAAGGGTCTAAAAAAAATATCCTTTTGGGAGAAGCACTTACTGAATGAGACATTGGAAATTGAAAAATCAGAAAGCACCCCAGTCCCAGAGGCATCGTGTTCATGGGAATTCATTTACTGCTGTACAAGATGAGCTTTAGAATACCCTGAACTTGAATACGTGTGGCTCGAATTTGCAGAACTTTGTGAGATAAATCCACTGCAGGTTCTTTCTGGCATCCAAACTTCCAGTTCCAGGCATGCCACCCTTAGAAAACACTTGCTACAGTCCTGATAAATCTTAGTCCTGCCAAAAGCACATAAAATTTAAAACCCCCTTTTTGAGTCTAAGGTTCATGTTCTGCATAGGGAAAATCTAAGCAAGAAGGTATCGCCTTCAAGGCAAAGGAGATTTTGGATCTTATTTAGGGTTGGCATAATCCCACACACTACAAGAATTTGCCTAGTAGCTTTTCCTAGTCAGGATTTCACTCTAGTGTTAGATGTACCTAAATCAAACGGGCAACATATCAAAGTCAATACACAAAAAAGTTTCTGGAGAGAAAAAACACTAAAAAACCACCACAAACAGGTCTAAAGTTATATACCTATCAAAGACAAACAGAAAAGGTGCTCGGCATAGAGTCTGTTAAGTAAAATTTAACACCAGAAGTACTAACAGAGCAACCCATCCCTTCCAATTATCATATATTTGTCTGTTCTGTTGTAGCTATGTGTACTTATGATTGTATTCCAGGTTGTAGCTCTGTAGTTTTGGATCAGTCAAGAGGTGCATGGCTGAAGAAATACATTTCGGAAGTAACATCTCCTTGATGGTTTCTTGAAGTACTTCAAAAAATAATTTTCAGTATTTTACAGTAGAACGACAGGAAAAGTTGGGGGGAAATGAAGATAAAGAACAACACTGAGGCAAGGAAAACAGTATTTCAAACTTCATGGTCATTTCCACAGGGTGATGGCACATATGTACCAAGATTTACCTGATCTTATGTTATTATCACAGACAAGTTGGAGTCACTGTGGAGATTACCACTTTTTTCCCTTTGCAGTTTTCAACCCTTAGCCAAATTTTCTGTAGATTTCTCAGAAATAATGTTCTCATGCCTTCCACCTACCTGCTGTGACAGCCAATTAAAGTGCAGTTGAGTGGAAAGAGCCTAAGATACTTCCATAATGCAATAGGGTGAGAGAGAAACATCAATTCTTGTGGAAAATGGGTTGCTACTTAATAACACATCAAAAGTTTTTTACAGGAATATGGTTGTTATACTAAAAATGTGCTGTTTACTTAAGACTAAAAATGTTCAGGGCTTTTTGAGTCCATTAAAAGAAATTTGCTGTAGATATGCAGAAACATGTAGTAGGCATTTTACTCAGTTGTGGAAGTTGAGGATGTTGCCTTGCAATCGAGAGTTCTTCAATATTAGGTAGATTTTCTTCCATCTGAACTATATCAGGTCCAATTACCAAAATTCTTAGAGCAGCCTAAAGGTTTCTTTGAGTTATGCTGGTTGACAATAGGCCAATAACCCCAGATGGGGCAGAAAGAGGCATCAGAAAACCTGACACTTGGGTCAATCTTCATTTCCTAATACCCACTTAGAGGAGCTGTAGGTGTGTCAAAGATACCACATTATATGAAGGAAAAAGACACACACAAAAGCCACACCCTGAAGCTCACAACCATGTTACAAAACCACAGGCACCTTGATAAGGAGGGATCCAAGTCAGACACCAGCTCTTGTTGCTTTGTGGAATTTGGTTCGGTGTCTTAAACATCACCTGTCTGTCTATGTAACTGTGGACAGAAAAAGGAGCCAGGCTGATAATGGATCATGTTTAATTCCTTACAATCTTGAAGCCTTAAAGATAAGTTTGGCGGTTTATGTTTTGTTTTAAGTAAACTGCTGACAGTGATATTTTGTAATTATTTGACAGTCTATAGAAACATTAAAAATGTTTACCAATAGTGTCTGGTGAAGTGTAAACTTTATTAAAAACCTGGTTATATGTTAACAGATAGCTTGAAAATGGAGGTGGGTTGGGGACAACAACATTTCACAGACAAAACTAGGATGTCAACTTGGGTATCATCCATCCTAATTATTACAAGCTGTTAAGCAAATACCTTTATAATTCAATAACATCAAGTCTATTATTTCAGAGGCAAACACACTTCTTCCAATGCATTTATTTTAACGCAGGTTTAAAGATTGCTCATGAACTTCTTGGCTTTCCAGGGGAAAGCAAAAAGCCTCGTGAAACTCCTCTACTGGCCTACAGTGTCCATGGGGCAGGGCTTCACAGCCAGTATAGGAACAGCCTGGGTGGGAAGAGGTGACCTTAAGGGCTTGTAGGTAGAAATCAGATTTCACCTCCTCTCAGTTTAGACACCAACCTGTTCAATCTGGAAGATTCCTTATATATTAGAAAACAGCCTGCTTTCCTTTCTCAAAGTTTTCTAATCACAATGACCTAGAGAGTCAGGTACAAGCAAGCTTCTGTATTCGTGTCCCTCACTCCAAGTGTCCACACACGGAGTAATGAAAGCAAGGGGAAAAGCAATGTCTTAAGCTGATTTAAAAACAGAAGCAATTTTCTCAACTCCTATGAAGGTCCTACGTTCCTTTGATTTTTAAGACCTGCTGAGAAATAATTTTGGGCATATTTCTCAAGGACCGACCCAGAGAGGAGACATGTTTTAACAAAATCTATTAGCGGACAATAATTCACGCTATCTATCATATTGTACCATTCATTCATGCATCATCTAACAAGATGACATTTAATACAAAATAAGAATGATGAAGGTCACAGGAATTTTTGCAATTTATTATTGGTGTCAAGCCAGATTAGTTTAGCCAGTGCTTGACTAAAATTTGCTTAGGATGACTATGTCTGCATAAAAGGTTATTATCCAGTGGTTATTTTCCTCTCATATTCAGTCTTACACCCTGAGAACTGAACTGACTGTAGGGAGTTCTCTGAATCTCTTTGGAAAAGGGTTATTCAGGTCTTGTGTCATGCTTCTGCCTCTGCTTTCACCTACTCTTTCAGATCCCTACAGTCACTTTCCTCAATGGTCTACCTAAAGATTATAAGGAGATGCAGGAGCACTGCTATTCTGTTGGGAAACTCTGCAAGAAAAACAGCCCTGGGAGATGAAGATCTCCATTTGGAGGTCAAAAGAACAAATGGCTTTTCCAAGAGTATATTTGAGAGCCTACCTGAATAATAAACTGCAAGAATGAATGGCCCCTTTGAACACAAATCAAAAAAGATTCTACTTAATTACCAACCTACCTGATAGTTCTGGGATCTGCTCATGAAGAGGTCAAACCACTTTCGTTCTTTGGTCAGGACAAAGAAGAAGTTGTAGCAAATTCTTCATTGAAATCTGACCCATAGAAATCACTATCTCAGGTTGAAATGTGGTAATGGTTCAATACTTTTCAGAAATCTAGTCAAAGTTTATTTCCTCTAAGATTCATGCCACAGATTTTGGTTTTTTATATCTCTTTTCAAAACACAATGTTTGTGCTTCTGTGAATGATCCAGACAATGCCCTGGATCCACCTTTAATGAAGTTGTCAGAGTTACGTCAGGGTTAATTAAACCCAAGAAGCACAAAACTGCAGTGTGGCATCAACAGGATGTCAGGTTTGAATATTATTCATCTCCATATTCAAGGCTTATGTGACAAGTACCTCTCATTCCCACAGTATTCCTGCATGTATTGGTTATTCTAGCTCCCTGTCCCCCATTATATGACAAAACCTGTCCAGAAGACTTGACATCAGTTCCTCCTTCATGTTAAATTATATAAACTTAATTCATCTCATCCAGTGTTTATTGCAGGGTTAAGCTGTATCTCCGGGTAACAAATCTAAACTGAGTTTCCATGGATTTGTCATGAACGAAGCTACAAGTAATGTCTTTGAAGAGAAAAAGCAAAAAAACCCACACCCTTCAGCCTGAGCAATTTTAAGCCCTAATGTGACATTCCTGCCTGTGAAAGTTAATGCTGTGAGAGCCCAAGAGAGACACCTGCAGAAAGGAAAACTCATACATCACTAAAGCTAAGGCTGGGAATGATTTTTCCACTTAAAACATTTTTGGTTTTTTAATCAGATCAGGAGACAACAATACTTTCAGATAGATAAGAAACAATTTTTTTAACCTTTCTTAGGTTTCCAGCTAAATCAGTCCCCTGATGTAGCTTATTAGGTAATCATATCAATGTCAGGCTTAGCACAGGGAGCGTGAGAGGAACAAGTGACCAGGGCACTTTTGGTGATGCTTTGCCAGTTCTGGGTTGGGAGTGTCAGCAGTTCAAGGTCTGCACTGCTCTACAGGGAGCTCTGCCCGAAGGAGTACAGACACACAATGAGCACCCCCGTAAAGCTGCTTGTGACCAACAGACTTAAGAATTAATTAGCTTGTAAAAGACCTTGTTTCAATATGGTCAAAGTTCCTTAGAACTAATAGGTTTCTATAGTTTCAGGAGTGCCAGCCTTATACATTTGAGAAATAGCACATATATCAGGTTGTAAGAGACATTCTTCTTGCTAAACTCTACAAAACTTAAAAAAAAAAAACCAAAAACCTTTTAAAAGTCACTATACATTAAGTTTAAAACCATTTAAAAACTTCCAATAAATGATCGTACAAGATAGAATGCAAAGAAACATGGATTGAATGCAATGGCCAAAAAGCTGCAACATGAAAGCTTCTGCTTTGTGATTCAATGACAGTACAAGCAAACCCCATGTAACTTTTAGACTTTAGATTATTTATTTTTTAAACAGTTTGCCTGTTATCAGAAGTGACAGCAATGTCTAACACCAAGCTTTTCCTGATACATCACAGGAAACTTTGATTGTTTCTAACTTCGCTGAACTTAAACTCTTGGGCTGCAGTTTCCCAACATTTATGTCTACCTCGGGTGAAACATACTGAGAAAGTTTCAGTGGAGATATTTCTGCAATTTCCAAGAACAAACAAACAATGTAAAAAGACATGAGATTTTATTAGAGTGACACAAAACTACCTGGCATTGATCCTTCAAGAAACTTCAGTACCTTCATGCTTCAGGGAGGGACTTTATACCTGTCATCTTCATTGAGTCTGCTTCAGCTGTCCACAGCTTCGATACAGAGAGCACTTGGGGGCACTAAAAGGCACCTCAGAAACAGGTGGGCTAAAAAGATAAGGGAATTAAGCAGACCTGGACTTGCTGCAGATGTCAAGCAGAGATGTGCTGCTCATATTTCCCACTGTAGTGCCAGGACTTGCCTGCTCTGCGCCATACTTCAGCATACCTTTGGCTCCACAGGGAAGCCACAGAGCTGTTGGGGAAGTGCTGTGGGAGTCAGTGATGCACCAGGGAAGGGGAGAAGAGTTGATGGTCCAGAAGCTGTCAACCCTATGGCTCAGACAAACTGCCACAGCCTCAGAGACAGCCTTTGTTACCCTTCTCTGGTTTGCTCCTGAACAGCATCCCATGGCTCAGGCACCCTCTCATGCTCTGCTCATGGTTGTGGTGGCCTCACAGATGATCAATATTAAGTCTTTATTTTACCCGGCCATTTACACTAGGACTATATCATGACTTCAGAACACCTTAAGAGCCACTATTTCTACTACAGAGAGGGGACTTTGTAATTGTTTCCCTTTAATAATAGCATCAGGGATCGGCCAGCTCCACTCTGCTGGGTTCAAAAGAAATCTGTGTCATTCTTATTTCCAGATCCTATCTGAGCTTGTGGTTAAAATTCAAAGAAAAGTAAAGGAAATGCATTCATTTATTGCAGCAAATTTTGGATTAAGTCATGAAAATAAGGCCAAACATGAAGCCAAGCAAGCTGTGTTACACAAACATGCTTCTTCAGTGGCCCGTAGACCCGGGTAGCAGTGTGCACACAGAACCTATAGGCACTGGAAGGGATGAGCCAGTCATTTGTTCACTGTAATGACACGTCTGAGTGTTCTTCCACCACCTTCCCTAAAGGACACTGTATATTGGAGGTGGGGTAGAATTAAAACCCACTGGTAAATGCCCCAGTGGGTGCTCAGACACAGCTTCTAGACTGCAAGTAGTCACCATTTTTCATTGTATTTCCCCACCTGCACATGGTCTCATGGAAAGCAAAGCTGTTGCTTCAGGAAAAAAGCCAGTCCTCGGGCACTAGCAGAAATAATTTAACATAAATTGCAGCGGCAGTTTCAGAGAAGTTATATGACCTTGCACAGAGGAGCACAAGGAGTCCTCCCATAATCTCTTTCCTCAGCTTTTCTACGTGGGCAGTAGCTCACAGCAGAACACTGCTAATGTACTGATGGAAGAAGAGGGAGGAAGAAATAAAGTCTTAAACCACTGTAGTTATTTTTACAGAAATGGCCTGACAATAGCTGTTCAGAGTACTGTTTACACAGACTGCAGCTTAGGCTGAGTATCTGAAGTTTGGGAAGTGAGTAAACTTTCCCTATCAGTAAGGCAAAATAAGTAATTCCATCATTGTCCAAACTACCCTTACCCCAGCTTGGGAAGTCTTTCTGCTCAGATGTGATTTAATAGAATTCCTTCCCCCTGCTGCACTTCACAGGAGAAGAAATCATAGATGTCATCCTGAATACCATGTCACACATTTTCTCTCCTCCCTTCTCTCTCCCTCAGTCATGCAACTAGAAAGTCCACTGTAACTAAAATCAAACCTGCAAGATAATCTATGGAAGTATTAATAGAAGACCCTCCCTATTGTATTGCCATTTGCATTGCTTATAAAAACAACCTAACAGAATAGACTAACTCTGGAAGTTACCTACCCCCCTTCTCCCAACCACTGTATCCTCTATTTTTCCATTTTTCACCGAACTAGATGGGTGGGATGTCTCTAAAATAGGTTGTGACATCAATGCATGGCTTCCTGAGATAAGGGTGAACGAGAAAACCAAATTTGCTGCTCTGAGTTTGAGTGATGTCTAGCAAATTTTGAATCCCATAGCACATCTAGCTGAGTAATATAATTTCAACTTCTAACATGCTGAATGGCCTTGTTCCTTTACTTTTCTGTAACTTTAGCTGTTACTGTTAAATAGTTTCTGAAACAGTGTTTTTCAATCAAAACATATTAAGAAAGGGAAGAAAAAGGAGGAGGGAAAGAAGAAAAAAAAGGGGGGAAAAAAAGAAAAAAGATACCTTTTTCTAAGGCATGATTGTGTTACCCTGTTCATGCCATGCCTGGTATCAAGTAGATGGGATTATTTGTTTTTCTTAAAACTTCAGCACTTAGGATCTTCCTGGTGTATATGTGGGCTTATTTGGATATTAATCATTAATAGCCATGTGCAGCTATGATTTGGTTACAGTAAAAAGACCAATGTTACTGTAACGTCACTGTAAACAACAAATGAGGAAAAGTAGAGTGAAAGCATGGGCTTTAATGCAGACTCCCTTATATTAAGATATCAGCCATAACAACTAAGTTGAGGAAGAAATAAACTAGTACCAGAAAAAGCCTGGACCATTTTTTTACCCTGAGGTGTGGAGGAGCCAGGACACAATCTCAGCTTGAGTTACTCGCTTTCTCCCAGGGAAGTTCTGGGCTGGTGTTCCTGTGCCCTGCCTCTTACTCATGTCAAGGAGCAAAGGCACAGTCTTCTCTCAAGGAAGAGAGTGTTGCATAGCAGAAACAGCTCAGCACTGACAGGTTTCAAGTACTCGTTAAAATGAGGTGTAGAATCCCTTTTCCTTAGTGTACCAGAATGATAGAAAACTTCTTTTCATAGAGTTCATTCGTAGCCAAGAAACCCTATTTTGCAATGGAAAGAAACATTCCTTCTGAAAACGAAGATCTACAAATGATGAACAGGAGGGAGGATGTGAATCAGAGCTGCATGCAAACCTGGGAACCCTGTTCTCTTCAGGAATGAATTACCAGGCTGGCTATTCCTGACCTCCTAAATCTCAGCTGATATCACACCTTATCAGGGAAACAATCAAAACAATGGGAGAATTTGGGAGCTCTACCTTCCTTAAAACAAGACAAGTAAAACAAAGTGTTATTAAACAAAACACTGAGTTTTCAAATACAGTTGGTTTTCCTGACTGTATGGAAAATGAATGAAGTTAATTTTCAAGGATAAGAGCATTCTTTGAGTCATATACCTGTTACTGTACCTGAATTTGTACTTCCTCTACCTTTGGAGAGTTTCATTATTTTTTATAATATTCTAGCTGCCATTCAAATCTCAAACAAAAAAATGAATAATGTAAAATAAATTGTCTAGAAACAGGTTTACTTATAAAAATCCAGTGAGTCGGGGTAACCTGTCTCATATTTTTTTTCCTCATTACAGTTGTTCAGGAACATTTTTAATCCTTGGGTTCCCAGGTAATTTATATCCAGCAACCAACTTGCAGACTTTATTTGATCAAACAGACTGATGTAAATGATAAATTTTTTAGATTGCCGAAATATGCAGTCCTGACAGGTTTGAGGTTCTCTGAATGGTTTCAGGAGTATCTCTTGGGGCAATATTGCTTTTTATAGCTTCTTAGCTATGAAAAGGCCACACTCAAACCATGCTGAAGGATAATACACAGCTCATAGATAAGTTTGAATAACGGCCTCTGATAGCATGCCAGGCATTTTACCAGCTATGTCGATTATAGTTGCTGATTTTCATATTTAAATACACTAATACATCTTTAATTACAATTACAATCACCTCTAGCAATGTAAAAGCTACACTGTACATGCCAAGGAACTTCAGGAACATTCACATAATTGCTCACATACTATAAGGGTAGAACAGGTAGGTAGCTAAATGTTTCAAATACACAGTATCTTGGCATTGCTATGATGAATTTCTAAACAGAGAGGGGACTCCTGCGTGTCTTTTGTATGTTTCAGCCTGCACATGTAGCAAAGCTGCAAGCTCTGTTTCCATTCAAGAGCATGTTCACAGCCATTCAGCATTAAGCAACTTGCAGCACAGGTCTTTCTTTCCCAAGATGTAACACAGAGTTAAATATTATAAGTGGTGGTGGTGGTGTTCTTTTTTATTAATATATAAAAGGTAGCAATTTACCAACATTGCAAGTCTTTCAAAGACTACTGAGTCATTCACAGTGAAATTAAAAACCTAGTCACTTTGCAAATTTTCCTTGTGCCTTTTTCACCATTGCAGAGCTCAGACTGCATGAAACCTTCATCTATATGCATTGTGAAAACACTTTTGAGCCTGAAAACTGGTAGAAGGAAAAAAGTGCAATGCCATTAACTTCAAAGCAGCAAGCCTTTGAAACCCTTCAAGCAAAGAGAAACTGTAAAGCTTTTTCATCAAGAGCTGTAGACACATTGGCAAGATACCCCAGAAATATCCCCAGAATCATGCCTCTAACAACTAGTTTCGACACCAATGAAGAGCCAGGCAAAACAGAAACTTGATGGAAATATTTGAGAGTTTTGTTTCTTTTAATCAATGTTTCAAGTAGTTTCATTTTTGCCCCTTAAAAAACAGAAGGCATTTTTAATCCTTCCCTAACCTAGTGAAAACCATATGGGTCTACAGAACTCATGCATGTTCACCTAGAACTCCACCCGAAACTGGACCAGACTCCCCTCACAGTACCACCATGTTTTTAATAGAAGACTATAAAATCTAAGAGGAGCAGTTCACCATACAGGGGCAATAGCACTCGTGTACTTTTCTGACAGCATACCCTGGTTCTGCCCTCCTTAGGGCCCAGAGGGGCAGGCTGCCTGCAAGACAGAGGTGGAGGCAGCAGACTTCACTACAGACGGCCTAAGGCTGTAAGCTATGATCAGTAAACCCAGAATTCTAGCTTTGTGGCACATAATTCCCCTTTCCAAACCAAAACAACGAAGACTAGAATAGGATCTCTCACCTACAGTGTTCCTTCTGGCATAACAATCCTTGCTGACGCGCACAATGCCAGAGCACACCTAACCTGCAGCACATGGAAGACCACAAGCTTTCTCTATCTCCAGCACTCTGACAGTTCTCATATATTACCCAAAAAGCACCCCTCAAAACCTCACCATCCAAGGTCACAAGGTGTTGAGAGGTCTTGAATACAATTCCCAACAGCAAAGCCTACTGCTGTACCCAAGCAAAGCACCTTGACGCCAGCTCACAACGGACACAGTTATCTGCTTTGTCCAAGTTAAAATGTAAGAATGCACCAGGTATAAAAGAATTGCTTGCGTGGTAACCCTGGGCAAATCATCCTTCATTTGTATGTGATTATTAGAGCTGCCTAGACATGTGACATATGATGATGTGGAAATTGTTAGCATGGGGTAAAGATAATCTTTTAACCAATAGCCAATAAAAAGCTTGTTTCCCCAATGGAATTCAGATCTATTTAATACAAAAGAAAAGGTCAACCCCCCGATTTTTTTTTTCTAAAAAAAGTAGCAATAAACTGAGAGGTTTGGGGTGGTTCTGACCAGACTTTGGAGTTATTGGTTTTGCAAACTATTTCTACAGACAAACACATCTAAGAATTCTGTGCTAACTGTATCATCCTGAACTCATCTTGAACTCTGAGCTTTCAATTTTGTGTCCTTTGAAGTAGTAGTTCATTGGAAGGTACATTACCACAAAAATTCCTTAAAGTACAGTAAAAACATTCACAAGTTTTAATCAATAAACTACATGACTTTGGTTTTCTAGTGGCATGTACAGTATGCTCACATCAAGTGCCAGAAAGATTCCTTACCTAGTTAAATTTAAATGAGAAGTTTTTTCTGTCTGCAAAACAAACGAAAACTAAATATCATTAATCTTTGAAACTATGGAGACTACCAGTATTTATATCCCACCAAATACTAACACTTTGAAGTTTCTGAGAGCTCCCAGTGTAGATTAGCATCTCTTCATACAAAAAGTCAGGAACAAGTCACTTGCACCCAAAAAACCCCATTCATAGCCATTAAATTCTAGACCCCTAGTTGAACACTTTCTCTTCTAATTACATTTAAAGATCAATAATAGAAATGTACACTTTCTGATTTGGTATAAAAGACAGACTGTCAGAAGTGTGTGCAGTTCAAGAACAAAAGAGAAGATACTGTTGTTTAAGTTGAACTGAGTTGCCTTAAACTTCCCTCTCAGCACTATTCCCATCTTCTTATTTGATGATAGACAAAAATATAATACCAAAGGTTCTTCTATGGAGTGCTAGCTCATCTTGAAATTAGAAGCCAATGAAAAATAACAATAAAAATTACATTTCCAGCGGTATTTCCAGGAAAGAGATCTTGACATCTGAACTGAAACCTACCCTTGAAAGAATCTGATATTCAATAGGTAGGCAGCTCCTCCAGCAGGGAGGAGGATTTTGTTGGTTTATGTTGCAGGGTTTAAGGTTTAATCAGACAATACTCCTAAAACTCTAACGCACCGTTAGCATATGCACAAATGACTTGCATGGTTTCCCACCTCAGCATAACATAACACTGGTGCTAGTTTATACATTAAGTGGTAATTCCCATAGATTAAGCCAAGAACTGAATAGCCGGAGAGGAGTTGCTTACATGGGCCTACTGGTACTACCCACAATGGGGTGGAGGAATGAGTCGTAGTTGAGGTGAGAGGAGGACGATTTTCTTTTGTTTTTCATTGAGCTGAAGATCCCCATTTTATCCATGAAGAAAGTTTGGTATCTATGATCTGGCAGCCTGGTTGCTCAGAACCACAAGGAAATTCCTGTTTCCCTTTAATAATCCAAGGAAAAGTTGGCTTGGAGGCTTCAGAGCACTGGGAGTCACAGTGCCTACTCTTGAGATACTAAATAATGCAGTGTAAGAGGAGATCCTCCTGCACAGCAGGGTAAAAGAAGGAAAGACGCTTTGAAGTGAAGGAGGCAGTTGAGGCTGGGCTGCAAGGAGACCCTCAGGATGACTTTTGAATGTTTTCTGCAGTGTCACCTCTCTGACATTTCAATGACTGAAGGCATCAGAGGAACATTGTGTACAACTGTGCTTTCTGCCTACCACTGGCACTCTCCTGGGGAGCAGCGAGCAGGCTCAGATTAAGGCTAAACAGAGCACTCTTCAGATGCCGGAGGCACCAGACACAGCTCTGCTGTTCGCAGTCTGTAAGGTCAGTACATGTAGCACAGGGCATGCAGCAAGGCACTCCAAGAGCGGCTGGCTGGCGCTGGCTGCAGTGCCTTCCCTGATAGTGATGGCACAATGCTGAGGCACCACAAATACAAGTCCGTGGGAGCAAGAGGAGCAGAAACATGGGCCAACAGCTGAAATGTTCTTGGTCTGATCTTTTTCCTTTCCTGAGTCATAATATTCAAGGCCCTGGCCTGATGAGAGGTTTTCAGTGTTGGGGAAGTCAAAAACTATAAGGTGATTTAGCTTCCCCCAGTATGCTTTATTTATCTGACTGTGCTGTCTTGGTATGTCTCCCATGGACTACTTCTGTAAGAGCAATCCTCACATGCTGGGATTTCTTACAGCTTCCTATTAAAGACACCCACTGGAAATGCCAACACATCAGAAAAAGTGACAAAACCTGAACCTGTTTTTATTCTATAACACTGCCTAAAACACTAATTAAAAAGAGAAATACAGTAACAAGACCAAGACAAACTCTGCTCTCAGGAAGCCAGAATAAATCCATTGCTTCCTGATTTTCACATGCACACAGGAGAGCAGGACTTTGGTTTAAGACCATTATTTCTGACAGAATCATTGCTCTTGTAGTGGTGGGCTGAGGTATTACTGTGCCATAGGACCCAATTTGCATCCTGATTAGTTTGAATCACAAGTATGAGCCCACGTTCCAGATTCATGGAGACAAGAGTTAAGGTTACATTTCCATGTCAGAGAGGCAAAGGAGGAGTACTCAGTTTGCAAGCCAGCATGTCAAGGCACAAAAATCCATTGTGCAAATCATGAAGGAAAGCCTGCTCATCTTGTTTGTCAGCTTGAACATGGTTCCAGAGAAATCCTGCAAGCCGTACAACTCAGACTATCCTCTTGTTCCACGGTAACAGCTTATACTAATGATAGATTATACAAAGGAGGTGGGTACAGCAGAGTGCTGGAAGTGGCCACCTTTTTTCTCTTAGGCACAGCAAATCATTCCCAAGCAGTTCTACAACTCTGATTAAAATATCCATTTCTGAAAGACACAAGAGCATACTGTGAAATCTGTATTATCTGATCCTTTGGTAAGAAAGGCAGCTTTTGCTGTTGAGAAATAAACAGCTCAAGTCCAGCTTGACATCACCAAGCTGTTGGAGCCCCAGAAAAGAACACAGCCTTACATTTCCTTTGTAGTGATGGATTTTGTCCTGTGCTTTTGTAAGGTAGGAAGGAGAGTTGCTTGCAATACATTTGAAACAAATCAAGAAGAAAACCAAAGCTATTGTTCACAGAAAGGATATTATCAATATGTGGCTTGCGTCACTAACTAATAATATTTTGGAATATGACACTGAAAAAAAAAAAAAAAGAAGAGAGAAACACAAAAAAACCCAAACACCAACAAAGTACACCCCCCAAAAAAACTCAACCAAAACCAACAAACAAGACAAAACCAAAACTAATTGTTCCACTGCTGTAGAGTCAGTGAAGAGAGACATGAATTTCCTCAGGTAAACTCGGAATTTAGGTATTTTCTGGCTCACATTCTCATACTGGCTTTGTGTTTCTACAGATTAAACAAAGTGCATAAGTAGTCCTCAACCTCAGGTTGATGGCATGAATCTTAAGCTTCATCACCAAAGCTGAGATGACAGCAAGCTATATGATTTTTAGACACCTTGACCTAAAGAAGAGGTCAAGGACCTTTACGTGAGACTACAGCTGGCAAAACTGGAAAGCAGACAGGTTTGGTTTTACATTTCAGGGTTTTATTGTACTTGTACCCAGTGCTTCTGCAGGTATTCATCTCCCACCGTCAACAGTAGTCTATGCTAGACATTAAGTAAGGCCAGAAACAGTTCCTGCTGAAAAGATCCATTGAGCCAAACCACAAGGTTTGTACAGCAAGCTTGGTGCAGCCCCACCGATGGAGGCTGTCTTCCATAGCTCTCATGCCTTGACTTCTCTCCAGGTTGTATGAAACGCAGTACAGACCATACTCCTTTTAGTTATGTACCTTGATTTTTAAGTCTTTGTTTACCATATGGTGCCAATACAAGTACCACTCAAAAAGCAAATGCAGATACATGGAAATCACACTCAAAACTTCACATTGGAGAACTTACTGAGAGGCTGACACTTTCTCAGACCTAGTGCTCTCAAGTCAGGGTGACCTCAATATAGACTGAGTCCAGAACAGAGACTCATTGTCCAGAAACAATTGGTTGATGAAAAGAAGAGTGTAATTACCTAACTTACACCAGCTAAAGATCTACTCACATTAATGAAAGAGTGATAATTTGGGCAAGAAAACATAAAACGTAAGTAGAGATGCATTTGCATAGTTCTAGAGGAAGAAGATTCTAGTTTAGCTTATTCTCTTATATTTAAAGAAAAACAAGATTCTTGTAGAAGTGGCTTTAGTATAAGAGCATTCCTTTATGTAAACTATTAAAGAACTGCCAAGATACTACTTTAAAATCTGAAGCAAAACCACACCCTTACCAGCCACAGGAGAGAAGCCAATATCCCACAGCGTTGTTTAACTGACCCTGTTACCAATATATGTATCGTGAGCCTTGTGGGAATTGATCCTTTTAGATTTCTTTCATCATTTCTCACATTTCCAAACTTCTACTCTATTTGGCACAGGGTTGATAATAACATGAAGAACAAGCACAGGTGGGCTGCCAAGCTGCCTCTCAACAGCTTCTGCTGACAAAGGGGAAACTGAAGACAGCAGGTTGGAGCTGACACTGCAAATCTTAGCTTTTTTGTAACTGTTTCCATTTCTTTTTAATTTGACAGACAGGCTTGAGTTTCCACTGGGGAGTAACCATGTTATGACAGTCTCAGAACTCTGGGCAGCCCCAGTGCTAGTGTCCTACCTGCAAAAAGTGGCTGTTTCGTTCACTGCTGTGCTTTTTTTCCCCCCCTCTACTCATTGATCACTATCTTTTTGACAATAGCATTGCAGATGCCTACAAGGTCTTTTATTCCCTGTATATTCTGTGCAACAAAACTTCTCTTTCTTTCTGCTCCCAGACAGCTTCCCCAAAATTAAAAACTACTCCCAAATTTGTTGATACTTTTTCCTTATCTTTTTGAGATTTCACACTGCACCATTGAAGCTGCTACTGCCTTCATTAGAATCAGGTTCCAGGACTTTTTGTCCAAAGTGTCCCAGTTTCTTACCTTGAGGTATTTTTTTACAAATATTTCTTTCATAATCTATGCTTTTGTCCCATATTTTCCTATGCTGAGATAGAACTAATATTGCCATCTCATCGAGCAATTTCCAGATTCATTCAGATCCTCATTTCTCCTGGCATAGAAAACAAACAAACAAAAAACTTAGTCTTTCTTAAAAAATCATAGACTTCTAGAACAGCATGATCCAAGTAACAAATAGTGAAGAGAATACAGGGACTTTTCTCCCTCTTTTCTTACTTCCCTAACATTTCTGCAACATTGAGAGCATTGTTTCCACCCTAGGGTGGTGTTTCATGCAAACCGACATAGGTATGCCCTACCCAGACTTCTCAGCAGTCCCGGTTTTGAAACCAAACAAGAAAACAGGACCACAGCTGAACTATCAGGCACTTATAAGAAGGTCAAGTAATTAATTTGGAAAACATTGCACTTAAGATTGAAGTACTTTGGCAAAACTCAGGTAGTTTAAAGAGAATTTTCTTCATTCATCCTGAATCTGTGTTTTATTTCCAGGGAAAAGCATGAAACTAAATTTTAAAAGTCTTTGCTCAGCTATATTAGTGCCATCCATAAACTCTGTAGACAACTAGTCCATCAGTGACTGAGTAAGAGAATTTAATATAAATTCTCATAGATCTGAAACCACTGTTGATCTAGTGTTCTCTTCAAAGTTAACAGGAAGAGTCTTAATAATGACTGCTGGGATGTTTCAGTGATCCCATCCAACACAGGGAACAAGTGTTTGAATGTTAGTATCAGGTGGAGTTCCTGGTACCCAAGATGAGATCCCTGACTTAGCAGTACTGAGTCTGGAACTTGGCATGGAACTGGAGAGTTCACATCATTGTAAGACACTTCCCCAGCATGCTTAGAGTCAAAATTAAGAACTCCATTTTAAGTACTGTCATTAATATGTATGAACTCAAATAGTTTGCCAATATGTGTCTTCAAAACTGCATTAAGATTTAGAACTACTGTACTCCAAATAGGTACAACCATGTATATGAGAAGAAAAAAAACCCCACAAGTGCCTGTAGTCAGTTGTACAAACAGAATTAAGCAGCAAAGAAAAACAGCAAGCTGAGTAGAAAATTGGTTAGAAATTGGAAATCAAGTTGTAATTGGTAATGGTTTATGAAAGAGGCAAACAGGGTAGAAATGATGCTTCTTGTTCTCCATCTCTATCAATTACTCAGATGAAGGAATAAGAAGCTGCAATTCACAAGTTTGCCTAAACATTAGCATAAGAAGAGATACTGGGTTTGAAATGCTGTTCTGGCAGCACTTTGACTCTGAAGGCTAGCAAATAGAATTTAATACAGATAAGTGGACTTTGCATAATGGAAGTTAAATATTAATTGTAACCACAAAGTAAAAAGCAAATAATGCAGACAACATATTAAAAGGATTAATGAAGTGTAATATATTGTTTCTCCCCAGATGCATTGTAAGAGCAAGAAAATGGGAGAGTAAGATGCTTGGTTGACCACAAATCCTGTCTAAATTACGTTACATGATAAACAAAACACTTATTGTACTAAATTCAGTTTTGGCTCATTATTTATATGAAAGTATTTAAGGGAAAAAAAATGCAGGGTATGTGTTATCCTATGACTGTCAAATAAGAATTACCATGAACTTGTGTTTCCTCACTGTTTCAAAACACATACCATTAAATGCTTAATAGTGGTTAGCAAAAATGTATATTGTTATCAGCAGAGGTTTGTTGTTTCCTTCACAGGTGCTTATTTATGAGAGTTCCCTTAGGCTGGAGTAAAGCATATTCATTCCCCATATTTCTTCTAGGTAAACACGTTTGTGATTATTATTGATGGGAAGTATTATGTGACAGCAATGCAGAGCAGGGATCATAAACAAACAGTAAGACTTGCCAAGCCATATAAAGACACAAATACAAGTGATAGTGTTGCTAACAGCTAGTAAGCATACAAATTTGGTGCTCCTATCATGTTGTGTGACATTAGGGTCAAGCATGTAAAATACAGAATTGTATAGCTCATTTAGAATACCCATACATTCCTTCTAATGCAGCATGAAAAGACTTCTAGGAGAGCCTGGAATACAATATTAATGTGGCAAGCCATTCTATTCATAATGGTGTATTGTCATTTTTAATAGGGACAGGGCTAAACCCCAGGAAACTTATTTTCATATTAATCTGTTTTTTCCTGTCAATCTACTTGCCTATGATTTTTTTTTTTCCTGTGTTTGGACTATTCCTATCCCATTCTCCCTAATTTTTCCAATTTCTGATCAGAGGGTTTTTTTTTAATAAAAACTGAACTTAACCCATCAAAATGTGTTACTTCACTAAGATCATGATTTTGGATTGAAAGCCTTAAAGTGAATTTTTACAAAAAGGAAAAGTTCACATCTCTGCCTCCCCCATCTACCTTATAAAGCTCTAATTTACATTTAAAAGTATTTTTTGAACAACAATAAGAGACCTGTGGTACAGTTATTATGATAACTAATTTATGTTCCTAATGCTTAGGAAGGAAAAAATTCCTTCCCCACCAGATTCCTAAACTTTCAATTGTTGTTTCAAAGACAGGGACATCTCTCTGCCGAATTCATGAATGCTACTTATGGAAGAAACCCAGTGTCAAGTTCTGGATCTAAATGAAAATTAATTTTACAGATCTTGTACAAATGCTCTGAAGAGAGACTTTTCCAAAATCCGTCTTTTCCAAAGTGGAGAAAGAATCCCCTCCAATGCTTTGATGAACAAAATATCTAGACAAGTTTATTTTCACTTCACAATGCAAATGTGCTTCTAAAATTTTGAGGGATTTCACCTTCAAAAAAATGGGTGCTTTTCTAGTCAGTCCCCACCAAACTTTGAAATAAAGAAGCTGTTAACGTTTTGAGTATCAGCAAGGTCATGTTGATTCCTTAACCATAACGTTTCTGCAGGACCCTGGTACAGATGCTTGCCTATCAAAAACTTAGTAAGTATGCAAGAGAGAAGAAAATTAGGCAGCATAACATGCTTTCATTTCCATCTGTCTTCACTATGGCTGGATGTTTCATTCTCTTCATGCTTTTAAGAAGCAATGTTTCCACATATTCAGCAATTTAGGTGCTAACTATTTTTTGTTGATAAAGGTTTTGATTCAGTTTCCCCCAAATGATGACAATTCAGATAATTTACTACAATGTTAATAGGAATTTATAATAGAATAAAAAATAATTATGTATAATAGCAATAGTCATCTCTAGATCTAAATAGGTTCAAATCATAGAAAAAAATAAGATAAAATCTGTTTTTCTAGGTATCCTAAAGCATCCCTGTCTGCTAAAAATAGCCACAGATAGAAAGGGACATTTCACCCTTCCTATTTCCTATAAGAAAACTGGAGTTGCAGTTCTCTGACAGATTGACAAACTCCTCTAAGTGGATTTCTCTGCTATTTGGAGATAGTACAAAAGCCTTAACATTTCTCTCTGAGGTGTTAATTCAGGAGCAGCTTTTAAAAAAGAAAATTTGCAAATGCTGGATTCAAGTACATTTCTGTGTCATGGACATGCCACTGGAAGACAAGCCAAGATGCTTGTTTCCACTTTAAAAAGAATTAGTATAGCCTTCGGAAAATAAATAATGAAAAAAATCTACTGCCCAGTTAAAAATCAGTGCCAGTTCTACTTTACAAGACTGGCATAATAGATGGTCCTGTACAAAACTTGGAACATATGCTTTGTATTTTTACTAATGAATGACTGAGCCAGTAATAGAAATTTTGATAGACAACGGTAAGAAAGAGTCCTATTCAACTGCAGATTGTATTTGTATCCAACACAATGCAGTTTTCATGATGCATTGCAACCACAGGAATAGTATATCATCTGAACAACACGAATATGATTACAACTCAGAGTCAAAGAACGACTCTACGGACCACCCTTCAAATAGAAACGTATATTAAAAAATCCATTTCTTTGCATTAGTTGAGTTTCTAGATTTTATCAATAGTTGAGTCACAGCCACTGGGTAAGATTTGGAGTTGGCATAAATCAACAGGGCCACTGGAGCTCCAAAGTACATCAGAAGACTGTTTGTGTCAGTCGTAGTGAACAAGGGTGAGTAAAGTCTTCAGTAACACTCCAGCTGGTCACCAGATTTTCACCCCAAAGAACAAGGAAAGAGAATCTGGTGTAACAGAGCATGAAAAAAGTCAATTGAGCACAGACTGTAGAAAACCATTGACCAGAGGATTTGGACTAGGTGATTTTTGAAAGTTCCTTCAAACCCAAACCATTCTGTAATTCTATGTTTAACGTCTAATTAGGAAATATACTTCTGAAAACTTATTTCACTTTAACGGTCTAAAATTTGCGCGTCTACTTAAACTAAGAATAGGGATATCCTTTACTGTCACAGACTAGTACCAGACCAACAAATCAGCTTCTGGATGGATCAGTTTCTCTCCAAAGAACTATACGCAATGTTATGCACTTACTTAAGTCAGATGCCTAAATTCCAATGGGTTAATCTTTGTCTGATTTTTTGCAAACAATGGACTTGATTACATTTCACTACCCCTTCCATATTATCCATTACAATCAATTATAAAACCAATACGTACTGGATACAGGACAAATAATTTATTGTACATTGAGGAAAAACTGGTTTATTGACAGAAATTTGATAAAGCATCATTCCTAGGACATGATTGGGAATTGGAAAAAAAAAGAAGAAACACTGCACCTTGCAATAATAACATGAACACTTCAAAGAGAAAGAAAGCCCTTAAAATGTCTCTAGGAGCATGCAGCAAAGCAAGAACAACCTTCCTATACTAACAAATAACACGGCAAAAATTCTAACAACCAGAAACCTGAGCTGCAGCTAACTGATCCCATTTCTATCACTTAAAGTAATAAAAAAATTTGGGCATGAGACTGTAAAACAAATTTATCCAAGATATAATTGAATACGCAACAGGGTCACAGAGTAAGTTCTTGCAAAACTAAGATTTTGCACTCAGAAAAGGAGCAAGTCTCCCATGCAATCTTTTGCAAACTCATTCTGATCTCTGTAAACATCCCCTTTATCCAGAACTTCTCTCTACATGAATAATAATTACCTTTTTTTTTTTTTTTTTGTAGGAAATTTCATTCCAATGATTTGCTGTCCGTCAGAGATGCAGCGGGTCACAGTTTCTGCTTTAACTCTTTTATTACTGCAGGGGAAGCCAAGAAAGGACACGACCAGTGACAAAGTTTCTGTTCTCATATTAGCACACCCATATATGTGTATGTAGGAGACATTCTGGAATGCAGTGAGAGAAAACCCTGTCTGAACACTAGCAAACAAAGTTTAGTTTATCTGCATATTCTGTAGAAGGCAAGTGAGAAGCCATAAATGAGTCTGGCTAATTGGACAAAACATAAGTGAGCTTAGTTAAATGGACAAGCCACATCAGACCCAAATGAACATTCACAAAAATGTTTTCAACTCCCTCTTCCCCACAGATTGCCTGAATACAAAGGTTGTGCATTGTAAGCGCAGCCTCATGAAATCTTGTGTTCATAGAAAAGCTTGATTTAATAGCTATGGTCCATGCCCTCAAAGGCTTCACTTATCCATATGAATTCCCCATCACTTATGTCAAGGTGAATTATGATCCAATGACAGTTTTCCTATACATTTCATACACCAAAAGTCATGGTTTTCTAGATCCCACATGAATCAAGCAGGCATAAAAATTAATCCTGCATTCAGAGACTGGCAAATATACTCATTTATTTTAAATTTGTTCACATGGCTAGATTTATTTTTGCAAAAGTCTCTCATAGGACAGGATTAATCCAGCCCTTCCCTGGCAAACTTCATTACTACTCTAACATGACAATGCACCCCATCAAAACTCAGAAACAACACTGAGCCACTGCAGTTTTGGCTCTGCTGTCACACTGAGAAGATAAGAGAATAGAAATCTCCTAAAATCTAAAAATCTCTCTCAAACACTTAAAAAAAAACCCAAACAACAAAACATAAACCCAAAACAAACAACAACAAAAACCCAACAAACAAAAACATACCAAAAAAACCAACACACCGCTAAAAAGATAGTCAATAAATATGATCTCCAACCAGCAAGTGTTCAGTGTATTCCTGTGTGGAGTAGCAGAGACATTTATATTTTGTTAATACTCTAACACGAGACAGGATGTAAATAGCTCATAAGTCTGTTTTAGATCTTCAAAGTAAAGTAATTTTTATTGCCAATTATGTCCATTCATCTTCTCTTTAGTCTCCCACATGTCAAAACACACAAAACCAAAGAAACAACCAAAGAAAAAAAAATTACCTGCCTCCTGTGAGAGGAGAAAGAAAGCAAACCAGTTTTGTGTAGTCTGGTTTTAATTCTCCTCTTCCAGCAGTCAGCCGGGGCTGACCATGCGCTAAAGGTCAATTTATCTCTCTTGCAAGTGGAAATCAGACATGAGAGTATCCCATCTGGAGAATATCTTGTTCCCCTTCATTAAATGGCTGAATTCACTGTGTGTTTCCTCATGTGAGCTTCAACTTCAGACTTATATAGCTAATGGTGAATGCTCCAATAAGCTATGTCAAAATCATCCAGAAAAGATCTCCCAGCAGAATCCTTCAAGAATTAGAAACTATAGCCAGTGAAAGACACTCTTTGCCTCTCTCCAATACCCAAAAAAAAAGTGAATTAGAAATATAAAGCTGCCATAACCTTTTCTTTACGGACAAAAGGGGTCTAAATTAATTTTCTCTAAACAGACCCATCAGAGGTTGATAGGGTGGCACAGATTTTGGGACAAAAGTCTTCCTAAACAACACTATCCATAACTCTTACCGTGTTCCTTCCTTCAATAAACTATACTGTCTGCAGCAAAACTTGATCTCCTCCTTTCGCAGACACTGAAATCTAATTTTAAGACCTACAGTAGAAAAATCTTTCATTCAGAGGTCTGGCCAGTTATGTTTAATAGCCCAGGATGTATTATTACCTGTTTCTAAAAACATCTAATTTCTTTTGGACTTTATAGAAAAAGATAGTTTCTTTTAAAGATAAACAAAAAGCAGGATGGTGGATCATCTTTCTGATGATCCGTTCAGATTCAGATTTTACCTTAGCTCAAGATGCTTAGCTACCTAAAACCACAAAATTGAATGTGAGTTTAAAGACCAATCTAGTCTCCATTTTCAATACTGATTTCAGAATAATATTTTTAAGTCATGATTGATTTTAATCATGAAATCAAGTGCTGGCATTCCCTATTTACAAAGGCAACCATTTATGCTCATCAGCAGTCTTTTTGTATCCAGTAAACTTTGTTTTGCCACCAGAATAACTTTACTTCCTTAAGAGAAGTTAATCTACATAGGCAACACAGTCAGTGTTACCTATTTAGTAGAACACACCATCTGAGAAACACAAATCAAGGGTCTTCATTTCAAGATGCTCAAACACTAAGAGACAGAGTTCCATATGTTTCGTAGCCTTAATTAATTTACCCTTTTCTTATGTGTTTTATGTGTTCATGGTAGGTTATCAAAACTGTGTCATAAGCAGAGCACACATAGAACAAGACTTTTGTGAAGATGAGCCCAGAGGAATTAATACATCTTTGCTCTCTAATCTGAAGCTCCACTGAAACAGCTGGAACCTCTAGGTCCCTATGCAGAATTCAAGCACACGGGATTCAGCAGCAAAGTTCTGCCTCAGACACAGCTGACTTCATTAGCTAGCACACTGCAGCAGTAATTCTGGATTCCCTCTTCCTAATTAGCTGTGTCTACTCATAGCAGTTTTTGAAGTCCTGAAGATGACAACAGGACCCCTGTGTAGGCCCTCAACTGTCCTAATTTGCAGATACAGTCTATCCTTCAATAGTTAAATGGTGTTTCACTCCTTACTGCAAAGGCTGAAATTTAATATGATCATCTGGATTTTTTCATATATATGTATTTATATAAACAAACCTAGTCATCTTCATTAAATAGTCTTGAAAGTATTACCTTTGAGAAACTCTATTGTAAGCAGTACAGTATAATTGACTTCAGCCAGTTCCTCCCCTAGTGAAATTTCTGGGTTTCATGAATTATATAAAGTCACTGTAAATGATGAATTCCCACCATGCCTGCTGGGCATGGTGAGAAAACAGTAAAAAGGTAAGCAACTCTAGGTATGCAAATCTTCCCTGGTTTATCTTTTGCTAAGGTTAACAACAATGTAACTGCACCAAGTTTTATACTATGAAGTATAAACCGGGAAATGCCTGTGGTAAGCAACCATGATGAAAGGAGGAAAAGGGAAAAGAAGCTTTATGACATTATATGTCATATACGCATTTATGTGCATAAAAGCATTTTAAAGACATTTGATCTCTCTTCCAAAAAGAGCCTATGCAATCATAATCTTAAGTTTTCAAACTTAGTTGTAAGCAACTGCAATGTCTGGCTTCCCCACAGTTTTCTCCCATTCAAAGCATGTATTTAAAAGCTCATTTCTGACCTGTGTTGTTTCCACTAGCTCCTGTTTGGCCGGTTGATAGCTATGAGAGAAACAGTATAAAATTTCAGCTCAATCTAGCTGCTGTAAAAAGTCTGTTGATTTAAACGAAGAAAGGTTTCATTCATGGTCAAAGGAATGAAACTCTTACTAGAGGCCTATGCCCCTACCATTGCCGGACCTCACTGCTAACTTCGCTTTCACATTGCAAAAGGATCTCATTCTCTTCCTTAAGGGTGTGAATTCCCAGGCTCAGCTTCCAGGCTGAACCAGGTCTCATTCCCTCCCTCACCAAAGCCACTCCAGGAGGAACCACGGACTCCTGGCTTCTTCCACACTAACCCAAACACATTGTCATGGCTAACAATGTGAAACCGCAGCATACACAACCCACTTTCCAGATGACTTGGTTACAAAACCATCTCACATGCTTTGAGCTTCATGGAGCAGTTACAGATACCAGAAATCCTGTGTTTGAATCCACAAACCAAAAATGGCATGGTGTTTGCTGGTCAGCCCTCGATCTTTTGTAGTCTGCTTAAAAAAACCCTTAAAGGTTAGTAAGCAGCAAATTTAGTACAAACAGGTGAGACTACTTCCCTTCCTGCCTTTGCTATTCTCCAAGATACTAATGCCCTTGTGAGAACAGGACAGAATCTCCACAACTTTTCTGACATTTGTTTATGTTGCAACGAATTCAAGGAATTAATTCTCAATTTTGCTGTTTCTCCCCTGCTCCTCCAACAACTGGTTCCCAAGTATTTTCTTATCAGAACACTATCCAGGAACTTTGTAGATGATAATTTACACCAAAATCACTAATCTGCTTCCACGCTTTTTGCTGCTCCCCAGATTGTTCAGCATATTGTATTCCTTTACCCAGAATTTATGAGGCGGTTTAGGTTTTGGTTTTCCTTCCCCTGGAGAAGTTCCTCTCAGGGCTCCAGGGTCTTTGGGAAGTTCCAGGCCTAACACCCATTTACATGTGTTAGATCAGACAAGCAAGAAGGTAAGAAGAGACAGGTTTCAACCAGCAACTACATGAGAAAACCCTCTATATTAACAGGCTATAGAACACAAAAGACTCACTCCAAAACCCTTCATGAGGCTTGAAACAGCCTTTTAACAGGAAGAGGCTGACACCTTGATCCAGTGACCCTATAAACATTTGGATAGGCATTAGGAAATTGCATGATCTTTACTGGAAAACAAATTTTTTTTTTTTTTTTTTTCATCATAGAGCAGAGGAGAAAGTCACACTCCAAATGTGACGGTACTACTTTGCCCTTAGTCCGTTCAAGCAGAGCAACAGTTCAGCAGCTGCCAAATGCTCAGACTCCAGTCTCACACATGCTCAGTAAATCTTGTTTCAGCACAAAAGCACTTATGGTATCTTGAAGCTGCTGCCACCAACTGAGAAAAATAAAATAATATATTGAGAAGAATGCAGCAAGCAACACCCTCAACACACAGCAGCAAGACCTCACTTCCTTAAGCAGCATCTCCTCCCTCCTGCCCTCCCTATTTCCTTAGCCCAGGAACTTACAGGGAGAAATCTGGAGTGTCAGAATGGGGGTTTAATAGTTTCCCATTACCAATACCATCAAAATCTGAACACTAGCTGGTATAGATCAGCAGTACTGACATGGCTTTGAAACTGCCCTGAATTACGGTGGTGGAGGATCTAGCAACACATGCACTACATTTTCAACTGTTGATATGATCCAGCAAAGAAAGAAAACTTCATTTTCACAGCACACCTGAGTACAAGCATATAAGGAAGCAATCTGCTTAAATTAAAGCTACACACTGCATGCAATACTGTTTACTGATTCAAAGATTAACAAAGTTACACCAAATTAGAGTTCTGCAGATAGGAAAGCACATTAAAGGGAGCTCTTTTATTCCACTGGTATTCTCTAAGGTACATTTGAGACAATAAATCAGGTTTGGATTCACATAGAACATTTAGCAGACTTATGCATGATGCACTGAAACAGAAGTAAGATATAATTAAGCAGTGACATGACAGCTAACAAATGTGTTTCTGGGCAGTTACTGCATGCCTCATGTGGCATTATGAGGCACCAAAGCCAAAAGCTCAGGGTACATTAACTGCCAGAAAGGAGCCATAATTCTCTCCAACTGTGCAACCTGCCACATTTCCTTGCTATTTTGAAATGTAATTTGTAAATTAAAAAGAAAGAAATGGGAAAAGCAAAAAAAAGTAATACAATCAAAACTGCATATTGTGAACACAAGCATGAAAATCACAGTAGCCTACCGGGAAGTGTCCCAAATCCCACAGCTATCCAAGAGTAAACCATACGGTAAACACCAAGGACAGATAATGTGGTTTGAGATCCAGAGTTAGCTTTCCTTTTATGCAAAGACCTGAGTGTAAATGCTAGATTGTAGGTAGCAGAGTAAAGCAGAATGACTTGTGATGGAGTTAGGAAAAAATAATAAATAATAATTTTTTTTTTAAATGGTAGTACAGCATTTGGCAGGTTATTTGGAAGGAGTTCTTCTGCTAAGTTTTCTCATGTGCTAAGGCAGATTAACACTTCTTCAGCCTGAATCATAGCCATGCTGGGAAAAAATGCACAGTTATGCTGTAGCTCTGGAAAATTTAATTCCTTGGCAGTGTGTGACTGTAGCACTACACTTGAATTCAACACCATCAGCTACTTAAATTCAACAGCAACTGTTAATGATTTAGCACCTACTGGCAGTTTGTCCCCCCTAGCCAGTAAGCAGGGCTGCAAAGGTCTACAGGCCCCATCATGCTGATTAGCAGTGATTAACAGTGATTAGCCTGTTTGATCCAGGATTTAAGAACAGCACAGGCTGTGCTGAAAATCAGTCTCCATATCTGGGATTTAGATCTGAGCTGCTGGGGAGGATGTCCCTGCTTTGCTGGTTGTCAAAAGCAGGCAGCATGCCAACAAGACATCGCTTGCATAAGAACCCTTTCATTTCCAGCACCAGGGCTAGTGGCATCCTCAGCAATCCATGCAATCCGTGCCAGCAGTGACACCTCAGCATGCCCAAGAGTAGAGCTGAACAGAGCAGCGTAAGTCAGCAAAGCAGGTCCTATTAAGGGCCTTTTCGGAGCCTGCTCTCTGAAGATTACTGTGTGTAAAGACACGGGGAAAAAGTCCTTACATCGTGAATTCACCTGTCACGCTTAATAGAAGGAAGGCAGCGTTCACACATCGCAACGATAAGCAATTACACTGGCCAGACCCATTAACCTCTTCACCTCTCTGGGTACGCTTGGGAGCCAGTGGAGGCAGGTCACCTGCTGTTTTCCTTCCGCAGAGATGAGCCTTGTGAATTCTTCACTGCACAGAGTTTGGCATCTCAAACACCCCTAATTTCCCAAACTCACCACTTACTGATCTTTTCTCTAAATAGTATTTCAAGTAACCTCCAGCTCTTTTTCAGGGCAGCGCATGAGTAGTGAGAAAACTTTGACCAAGTCGTCCATCCCACACAAGCCTAGACATCTGCTGAGGGACAAGGCTGACATTTTCTTTACTGCTTTCTAAAAACAAATAATCGGGGGGCAGGAGGGACCAATATCAATCAGAAGTAGTTTTACTTTTGTTAAACTGGCCTCAAAGACTATCACCACTACCCCCATCAGGAACAGGCAACTCATTGATTTTTATACTGCACCATGTTTATCTCAACATTAATTGTTTGGATTCTTCTTTGAGACTTAACTCAGAAAACTCTAATATGTCTTTGGATTTGAAAGTTCACTCATTAATTAGTAAGAAACATATTAAAAGTTACTTTCTTTAATATAAATATATTTTTAACTTCAGATTACAGAAAACTTTACAATTCAGGCATTTTGCTTTTATATTTCCAGTAAAACTGAGAAATCAGCTATTTGCACAATTCTGTTCCATAGCCCAAGAGAGTAGCAATGCGACTCAGATGAGGTTAAATGATATCCAAGCATCTGAATGCTCCCGCTGCCTGCACTGGGACACAGAAGAGTCTGAATTTGAGCAATCTGTGTTCTCTGGTGTGTAACCCCAGAGCTGAGCTCACTCCCCAGCTTTTCTTTCCAAGGAAGCATTCATTCCTCTCCTCTACAGTTTTATTCACCGATTGGTTCCACAAAAACAAAACCCCAAAACATCCAGCACCACCACCCCAAAAAACCCCCCCCCAAACTAACAAACACACATCCCCTCCACCAAATCGTGAGATCACAGTAGCCCTGATATTTTTACCCCTGTCCACAAGTTATTAGGCAGAACTGACAGGTGCACACATATACACACACTCGTACTTAAACTTCATTTTCTCAGTTACACAGGCTGATGATAGTACTAAAGGGGGGGGGGGGAAAAAAAAAAAAAAAAAAAAAAAAAAAAAAGAGCAAAAAGCCTGAACAGCAGGCACTAGAATTTAGTTTTCCTACTCCCAGCCAGAAAACACTTATCACTAGACTACAACATCATAGCAATTTTTTCTTCAGCTGATGACTTACCTGACATACTATTCAGGAACTCTCCCCCTGCTTTGCCTATATTATTTTTGTTTCTGGTTTTACACAAGGTTGGGAAGATAGTGTCAATTAAGAGCGAGAAGACTGAAGGAACAAAAAATGGGGGACAAAAAGATAAATATCTTTTATTTGACAAATTCCGCTAGAAAGGTCGAACTCAGGATAAATTTCAACTGGATCATAAGAGACCAGACCGTGGAGGGCCTGGCCACACCAAGCATGATAGTAACCCAACCCCTCTACAACAGGACTTGTTCCAGGAAGAGAAGCATAATATCCATTCAGGGTCCATATCCTGCTTCAGCTTAGCAAAGATGTTGCTAAAAGGCAGTAGGGAGCTATTAATCTCAAAGAATTGTGTAAAACATATGCACATCAAGGGAGCTAATATGTGTCTTTTTTTATAAAGGATTTAGATTCACAAGGAAGCAGTCTGTATGGAAAGCACACAGCAATACTCCACCATAAGCCTAGTAAAGTAGAATGTCACACTCTAGAAAACACAGGCAACACACAGGCAAATGAAAGACCTCATTGCCCTATTTTTCTAGGATTAGTCTTTTGTCATATATGCAAATACACCTCCAATCAAGCCAGGTCCCTATGGCACTTAGCAAGGACACAGGTGTTTTACCCTTTGGCAATGCCACTATTTCTGACATAGCAACGGTCCTGCTCAGCTATGACTGAATTTCCCTCAGTCTCACCACCCATCCTATACATCTCATGATCTCACAACATTAGCATCACTTGTACAGCAACTACAGCTGGCAATGCAGCTTCTGGTAAACACTGCCTTGGAAGAGAAGGGCAGGAAGGACTAAGGAACATGTCTGCATAAATGCATGATTGCTCTCCAGGGACCAGGAGTCCTCACTCATGCTCTTTTTGCTGCAGTTAAAAAAAATAAAGCAATCTGCTAGATTGTCTTAATAGAATAGGGAAAAAAATTAAAAAGCACATGCCATTTTAACTAAGCCCATCATTTATATCACTAGGTGTAAGAGATGTGATCAGCCAACTAGAAACAATCCAGCTGGTTAGAACCAAGCAACAAAATTCTCATCCCATTTCTTTCTCTACCTGCTACATAATAAAGGGCAGGGGGGGGGGGGGGGGGGCGGGGCGAGGAGGAGAGGAGCGCCTCTAGTTCTGAAGAGTTTTACTCAAATCCTACTATCCTACTGAAGCTACAATGGCTCATTTTGGCCTGCAACTGAAGCAAAGATAATCCTTGCCAACAGGGTTGTACTGCAGGCCGGAGAACGATAAAAATAAACTAGACTGAGATTTTAAAGCTCTTCTACCCCTCACACATATCATAGTTCAGTCTGTCTCCCAACCCTATCATCAGTCTTGCTGAATTCACAACTACACACAGACTGTTACTTCTAGTTTGATCACCAAAGCTGCTGGTCAGCCCCATGCATCCATCTTATGCATTTTTTCATGGTGCACTGAAGTCCCTGACTGGTCCCTAATCTCATCACATCACCCTAAGAATTCCTTAACAAGAAATATTCAGGATCCAAAGCCATTCTACAATTGTAGCAGAGAGAAAGTCCTGAAAGTACAAAGGATTCTGCCTCTGCTGCTTACCTTCCAAAAATGCTTGCTGCTCTCCCGTGGTCCTTTGTATGCACCTACACCAGATGAAGGCACTTTCTCTTTGAAAAAATGCAATTACTGATTTCCTTAACTTCCTGCTGATTCTTGTTTATAAGTAACAGCCAGTTTCCCCCCTCTAGTGATCAGTTAGCACCTCCAGACAAAAAAAGGGGAAAACCACTTACCAGCTATATTGTGACTTTGGTCAGAGCTTTAATGCAATTTCTTACATTATAAAGGGTTCTATGCAGTGAATATCCTATTATATCTACAATGAAAGTTAACCGCTATTCATCGTGATTCTGGGAATACAAACAGCATGAATACACTAGAAAACAATGTTTCTTGAAAGGTAGTAAGAAACAACATTTTCCACCCGTTTTTCACTTTTGCTTCCTTTGTGATGAAAACAGAAAGTACAGTGACATTTTGCAACTCCTTGCTGTTTTCAACAGTCTTTTACATCAAAAAAGAAATTTCTATAAAATTGAAAAGCTTAATATCATTTTGTTGCAATGAAACATCTTGAAAAAATGATTTGCACATTTTAATCAATGGTTAATGGTTTCCACTTGTATTTTTTTTGAATTAAAAATGCTTGAAATAAATATTTTATTCAACATTAAGATCAATCCTTTTTTCTGTGAGATTTTAGAAATGCTGTAAGTAAAAAGAATGAACAAACAAACCATACAAATATCTTGAACTGAAACTTCACTGAAATCAATAATACTTGCCATAAATCGATTTGGCATCAGTACATTTAATGTACTCCTTGTAATTGATATGATTCAAAGTACTCTTATGCACAAATGTAAACAAATGCATAGTGCTACTGTCTGTCTCAGAAAGACTAATGTAGAGGAAGGAGAGTAAAACTTTAACAGCTTCTGGTTCTTTTGACATCTGCCATTCAAACCCTGCATATTCTGAACAATCCCTCTCGGGCTACCGAGACTCCATACACCCAGCCTGAAAACAGATGAAGCAACACCACATAACACTTGTAAAGCTCTACAACAAGTTCTAATAGCTTGCATTTGTTGATGTATTTCCTCCCAGACTATTTTACAAACAAAGGACATCTGTGACATTTTATAGTTGAGGAAACAGATTCAGAGACATAACATCCCACAAAAGAACTTAATGAACAAAGAGCGTATGTAATTTAGGCCTTTTGTTCCTCTTTTGCCACGAGGAAGCACTCATGTTCAAGGTCTTTGTTAGAAGTGTCAGTGTACTCACAGAAATATTAGTCATCTCTTTACAGTACGTACTTTTCCTTTTTTTTTTTTTTAAATAAACGAGCACTGTGTCTTCAGAGAACAAAAGTCAAAGTGGTATGTTGAAAGAAGCTTTACAAGAAACTGGAGAAGCCTCTGTGGACTTCTGTCTAATATCTGTACAGACTGGGGGACTGGAAACAGTGACTGTGTTGTAAGCCAAACAAATATTTTTCAGGATGAAGAAGAGGGAAATCAGCATTGTCTGGCTTGATCTCACTCCATAAAGCAGCACAGAGACTCTAAGCACCTGCAGAGGTCCTCTGCTTAGATCAGGGTTGGAGATGGCCTCACCATTTTGGCTCCTCAGACTTTGCTTGGGGTTTTAAGCTCTTCAGATCAAACTAGCTGCCTAAAAGTATCAAAGCTCCCTGATTAAACATTTGCACATAATTTGGCTACGTACTTAATGTAAAAAAAAGACTTATTAATTTTTTTTAGAAATCAAAAAAATTTGACCGGTATTTCTTGAAGTAAATTAGAGTCTAGAGGTTTTTCAGACATTTCTGTTTTCTCTCAGTAGACTACAGAGAAAATTCTGTCCATAAATATCAGATCCTCTGTATTCTGAGCAGTGACTAAGAAGTCCTCTCTTTCCCCCACTGTCCTGTCATACTTACTTGCCTGGTCACAAGCTGATAACCAGAGAAGTAACAACAGCAAGGGTTGATTTGATGACCCTCCCCTGCACACAGGCACACATTGTTCTCTCACCACTTTTGTTTGAAATGAACATCCATTTGACTTGCTCCTTTGCTCTTCCAGATTTATTAAAACCTTTGTTAATTATGCTGTCTACTAAAATGTTAAGGTTATCCTAGGAATTTGATTTTTTTTTTCCCTGCTATACAAAGTGTTTTTGCAGGATCTGCTAAACTACTGTGGGAGGTGATGAACGCTTCAGAATAACATGTTCCTATTTTTCAGTATGCTAACTTTAGATGTGACAGAGAGGAGATTCTTAAAGAAAAAAAAATAGAATAAAACATAAATGGATAGAGTATTTATGCTTTGAGCTTCATCCAACATCTATCAGTCTCAATGGAAAGGTATCTTTAATCCCGGAGGAAGTTGCATCTAGCCTTATAAAGACTTGGAGTATTTTTCTTTCTTTAAATATGTTTCTGAAGTGCTATCCTCATATTTCCCCACCCCATTTAAGAAAATTGATGACAGCTGATGCATTGTACCTTACTTCTGAAGACTAAGGTACAAAGGGTCCACAGCTCACTCAGAAGAGCTTTAGTTCCTCAGAAAAAAGAATCAGACTTGCCAAATGGTTGCATATTCAGCACAACAAATTCCCACCTACCAAGTGCACGTCACTGACCTGGGAGGGACTTCCAGGTGAAGAACAAGATGCTACGAGTGAGACTTCTCCAAAATCAATAGAAATCTCTGACCTAGGGTATTGTAGTTCCATATGATTTCTTAGGTTCAGTAACTGCGTTGAATTCAGCATGTCATTGGAACTTAGTATCAGAAAAATTGGGTTCCTTTGAGTATTTCCTAACAGCCAGGAACTGAAGCTAACACAAATGTCAATTTCTACATTTTTGGCTACAATTTTAAAAATGGCCAGAAAACCAAACAAACAAAAAACCCCAAAACAAACAAAACCCTTACCTTTCCACACAATAAATATAACAAAAACAAGGAAATCTCTCTAGGTTCTCACAGGTTTATAAAGTGCATAGTTCCCAGCATCTCTTCATCTACATAGTTAAATAAACTGTAGATAAAACTCAGGTCCCTCTTTTGGTCTTATAATGGGGAACTAACAGGTAGATATGATACAGGGATGGTCAAGTCCACATTGCACCACCCAGAAAGATTAAGCACTCCAAGAAACCTTGACACTCTCTCCTTAGTTCTCAAAGGGATAAGATAAAGTAAAAACTCAGCAGTTTCTGGCTTTCAAAATTATTTTGCGAAAGTTTAAAAATTTCAGCTGTGGTTTGAGGCCAAGAATGATTTGTGTCTTTTTAACACTACCTATTAATCTATGCAGGTTCACCAGTTTAGGTCTCAGTATAAGTGAAGGCCAGACCATTCTTCACAGAGAGCTGCTGTAACTGCCTTGTATAGAAAATTGGCTCATAGGACTAAACATTGGCAAAAAGCCTAAAACAATACTTTTCCATGGATGAAATCTATTAAGTGTGAAAGGATTACAGGTGAGAGTGAAGCAAGGATCAATGGTGCAGTATGGGCTTCTTTCAGATGGATATATATGGAAGTTACATGAGAGAGCTGAAGAACTCTCATATTGCAGAGAATGTGAAGAATAGTAGCAATGAAACACTTTAAAGAAAATGCTTACTCAAGGGTATCACAGGATTGCTGAAATGATCAAAATAAACAGGTAAGGTCAGATTCTTCTCATGTTTTTCTCAAAGTTATTCTCATATCCCACAGGAAAGCCCCTTCACCCTCAAGAATTTTTAAAAAATAAACCAAGCAAAACACCACCACACCACTGAAAGAAGTGGAAAGTTTAGAATAAAAGAAATTTTTTTTCATTCTTGATCAGTACAGTGATGATGACGAGCTCTACCAGAGATGATGTCTCTATAAAGATAGAGAAAAACACTTTTCCTTCAAGTTACCCTAGTATAACATTAATAAACATTTAGAACCATCAGGGAAACACAAGTATAAGAGAAAATAACACAGTAAAAAGAATTCTCCATCCAGTTTCTGCTGTGCTTTTTGAGGGTATGGGAGATAAAATTACAAAAGTCATCTAACCCCAATGTCAGGGCTGAGGATCACTTTTTTTGGTGGGTCAAGCTGTTGACATGCATGCTTTACAACGGCCCGCTCTACCCATCCTCTCCGGTGTTGCAAGAAATGGGTTGTGTGTGCTTGCAGCTCAGAATGAATGTATGCCTTCTAATTCTAGCCAATTAGGATTGGGGGACGGGGATGGTGTGAAGAACTAATTGAGATGAAATCTGAACAAGCTCATGACACCTATGTAAATTAATCAGAAAGACTGATGTTTAATTTATACTCGATGAAGATTCAGCGAGGTGTTCTCAATACAATCAGCAGACAAGTTGTCTCTTCTTACAATCTAAACTTACAAATCATCCTATCTACTGTTGATGAACTCTTCCATTAGATGGGAGGCATTTTACTTTCACAAATTAAAAAAATAAAAAATAAAATATCTAATGGTCTTGAAAATCATTAAAATTAATATTGTGATTTCTGGTGCAGAAGCCTCAAGGATAAGCCCACCAGTGGCAATATAAGCTACCAGTATAAAACTTCCCCAGGTACAACAATATTTGATAAAAAAGACAAACCAGGGACTAGAGCTGTAAGTGCTGCTTTGTTTGCACAATTAAAATTACTGAGTAACATCAGTAATTAATTTCTAATCCAGATACCATGATGTCCAGGGAAACACAACTGCCAGAAAAGTAGCACAAATTTATAGTCTACATATACTGGGAGTCTGTCTACTGCAGAAGACTAATGAAGAGTAACTTCTTGTAAAAGGCTATTATTGAAATTAGCATTTTCTTGTGACTCAGCAGCTTGCAAAATATCTGATTGATATCAAATCAGACAGGCTAGCTCATCCAACTGCTTTCTAAAGCAAAGAGGAAAGGTTAAACCAGAAGCCTATCAGTTGTCTTGCTGATTCATGGCATGCCTTGGATAACTTCCTGCAAACATGCTTTCCCAAACATGGAAAGACCATTTCTCTTTGCAAAATTATATAGATTCATTGAATGATTAAAATGTCCCTTGCATAATGACATTAGTGCCGGCTACCTGATCATTCTACCAACATGATGAGAAGTGTTAATAGTAAAACAACTAAATAAATCAAGCTGACATGTTGGCTTGCTTCTGTACTGATTTCAAAGTGATGCTGTCACACATCACTGAATAAAAAAAAATCCAAACAAAAACCAATATACTCTTACATCAGTCAAATATTGTGACACAAACTGGAACAAGTCATAGAATTGAAAGCTAACATCAATCATGAGGAGTTTCATTCTGGCCACTGCAAATACAAAAGAAAAATAAAAACCACCACATGATTTCTCCAAAAATCCAATTGTCATAATATGAACTTCTATTTCCTGGCTTTTTAAATCGTTTTTAATTTAAATCATTATTTATAGAGAGGTTATATATATTCCCAATACAATGTGTGTTGATTTATTATTTTCTTCCCTAAAATAATAATAATAAAATATAATAATATTAATACAATACCGTATAATATAATTAAATATAAGCATATAATTTTATAAACATACATATGTATCTATTTAGTGTGTGTGCATATAAATAGATTTAAAAAAAGCACCTCCACAACTGAATCCCTTATTTATGGATGTTTTGATGTCTTTAGAACAATTTTAGAACTTAGCTGTTCTCCAAAATACTTTCACCTACTTCTAGTCAGTCTTATGACATAACAGCTATAACAACAAAATTAATAAGATGTAAAATGTGAAGGATTAAGAGGCTATGCTCATACTTTGCAGGAAGACTCAAGAGTCTGGAAAGATTTGAGCAGATTTCTTGCCTAAGGATCTATCACACAGCTCTGGAAAGGATTTGTCAAATTTTACCTCAAAATTGGCCTACAGACATAACAGCTTCACTGAACCCATACATTAAACCATCATCCAGCCATATTATTTAATAAACAGAGAATAAAAGAGAACAAATGTTCATACAATGAAGAGATGGTTCTTTAACCTGAGATACAGCCAAATTCATCACAGATAGTCATTATATCTAATAATCTGTTAATAATGCCAATTTGTCAGTTGTGGGATATAACTAGAAACACGCATGAAAAAGAAGCACAAAAATCCAGAGATGTGAGCATTTGTTCCCGTCACCGTGGTACAACTGCACAACAGAGACGGTAACAGAGGGCAACAGTGCCAGGAGAACTTAAATGACAAAAGTAATAAACATGAAGGTTTCCAGAAAAATGAACACATTTATCATGGAAAAAGGCTGGGGAGATTATTAAACAGTAGGGTGAAAAAAGACTTACAGAAAGTGCTAGTGTTTACAGCAAGCTGAACATAACAAGGGGAAACGAATCAGTCACTTAAAATGAGAGCAGGAGGGATTAAGTTAGCAGTGAGTTTGATAGATATATCAGTGGGGCTTTGATCAAATATGAATTGAAAGTCAGTAATAAAGACACAGATTCTGGCACCCCTGCTGGTTAAACAGTGCTGAGATGTGGGAATAATTCACTGCAGCTGGTGATGTTACGCATATATTTTATATATACATACATATATATATATATATGGCCAACATTAAGCGGCTTTGTCCTGAAGGACAGCCTGACCCTGCGTGCAGCTGGAATTCCTTCCCTGTAGTATCCTGGCAGAGCAGCTGCAACAGGGCAATGCAAGGAGAATTGACGACGACTTCCCAGTTACGTTGTAACCCTTCTTCCTCTCCCACCTCTGGAAAGCAGGCGCAGGTCTGCGGTCAGCTGGAACTGGCCTCAGACAGCGGCGACACTGCATCATCCTTCGTGGTGTTGGCTGGGTGCTGGGTCCTGGCTCTTCACCCAGGCAAAATAGAATGTTTTCCCAAGTCAGTATACATATACACGTTCACTTAGTCTTTGGAGCTTCCTAGTTCATTCCCAGATTGGGAGGTAACTTAAGGCGTATTTTTGTGTGCGTATGTATGTAGGGAAAACACTTTTTAATTTGGTGCTACAGAAGCATGTCTCTAGTTTGAGTGTGCATCTACAGGCATCATAACTGCATGCCTTTATCCCTCAGTAACTGCAGCGTGCCTTGGCCCCCTTTTCACTGTAAATCCATATTAGTTTATCCTGCGGCTCCCACTCATGGAACCTTACCCACAGCTGCCAGAGTGAACTCCCTAAGGTATAGAGAGCCTCCCGTATCAGTATTCTTCTCTGTTCTTATGTGCAATGTAATCATGGCAGGGTGATTTGTGGGCCTTAAAGGATAAGCTTTGATGTGTTAATACTACAATATGTATGCAAGCAAGTTCAGAAACATGTACTGTGCAAAATTCCCATTAAATATCCATGCTGGCAGAGCCAGGCCCCAGAGTATATGCACTTTCATTTGTGCAATGAATAGGTGAAGCCTCTTCTCAATATTTTTGCATCCCAATTTCATCAGTTTTTATCCTCACAACTTTTCAGATTTTTTTTTTTCAATCATAACAAAAATGCTCCTTCTCTGCCTGTCAGGAAAATGTATTTTCGTCCTTCTTTGGGCAAAAAATTATTTTTCTTTAAGAACATCTGAAATGAAAAAAAAAAAAAAAAAAAGACAATCCTACAAATCATCCTAGACTTACAGGCTCATCTCATGGACTCACTGCACTGAAATCATTGAAGGTCACCACAGGATTAATATGGATGGATTAAAATAGGTAAAAGCAATGTAAAAATGGATGGAGATACTGTAGAGCTGAGCAGGGAGAGGAAGGGAAAGGATGAAGCTTTTAATTATTTTTCAGTTTGAGGAAAAAAGTGCTGGCTATGATGTATAACAATGTTATTTTTAGAAAGGAGAGAAAAATGGTTTGTCTTAGGAGTTTAAACTGCATATATGAAATTAATTTGTGAATATGTACAGTGTACAGACCTTTCAGCCTGGTTTAAGGAAGTGGTGTGGGCTGGGCACAGGGATGAGCCCTTCCCCATGTCTTTTTTGGGATGTGTTAGACAGTTTTCTACAGACATGACAGAAGTTAAAGATCTTACAGTAACACCTTTCTGAAAGAGCTGTGAAAATGGCCAGGGCCACATGGATGCCCTTGGTGGCCTTGCAGAGGGGAATGCCACCATGCAAGTTCAGCCTTCAACACGCATCAAAGAGTTCACACTGAAGCCAAGCACTGCGATCCAAATCCAGACACAACCAGCCTCCTTTGACTGATTCTATTCCTGGTGCCAGTTGCTAAAGTCAGGACTTCTCTCGTGAAATAAATTAATTGGACTAAATCTTAGCAGACTTATTGCCATTTAGCTAGAGGAGTGGACTGGTAAGCACTGGCTTGTGTAGCGTCACCTCAGATTTGCATCTGATGCCTCTCATTCAGAGAAGGATTAATGGGTGATGAAGTGAACAGCTGACTGGGTTTTTATCCACTTCTGCCTGGTCTTTTTGATATTAATATTAGGAAATGACTGTAAGATTTTGTATTAATCACATCTTGCTAAAAAGGTATGACACACCATTGACTTCTAAAATAAAACCAAGACTCCTTTAATCCAAGTACTTATTTTTAAAGTACCCCATTATCTGGGAAAATAGCTATTCTTCAAACCTCTTATTTTCCGAATACATTTTAATTCCTAAAACTGCTAAGATTATCCACATTTCTTTCTCTGTAACCATAGAGCAGGCTTGCAACGTAACAGGTACGGTGATGAGATACCTGAGGCCAGAGGAGGGTGCTGCTGAATCACAGTGAGAATGAGTATCTGCCACACCATGGACAAGAGGCAGGTGGAGAAAACTGGGATCATCACCCATGATCCATAGTGAGTAGCCAAATCAGGAACAGAGTCAGTGTCTGCATGACAAGACAGTCTCTCAGCTGGACATTATTGCTCATGATAAATTCTAGTTTCATGGTTGCTGATGCCAAAAAGGGCCAGGCAGAGCACCAAGGAAAAACAGCCTATTTGGGCGTCTAGGAAAGGCACATGAGGGCATCAGCTACAATAAAATGTTTAAGGATATTTCTGTCTATGGAAGACAAGTACCATGATAAGAAGGATTTTTCTGTTATCAGCACGTCTATTATTGAGATTTGTACTTGATTGCCAAAATATAAATGTCTTGCATTAAGACATCATTGCCAGCATCTCAGCCTCAGACCCCCAGACCTTGTCATAGACAAGGTCATTAAAAAAAAAAAAAAAAAAAAATCCCTTTGCCATAACTGCCTGCTTAAGGAACATTTCTGGTTTTTTTGATCCCCTGCTTCAGGGCTCTTAGAAAGGACAACATTACACATAGTACTGGACACCCCAGAGAGTACACATACACCATATGTAGTAGAGGTAGTCACAACAAGCTCCCCATTAAGTGAATGATACACTGGAGTTCAGTGCATGATTTGAGCAACTCAGATATTACCCTTATTTAAAATCCATTTTCTTACTGGTCCCTAGAATGCTATCTACTTTCCAAGTTGTGTGTTTGCTTTGGTTTGTTAATTACTTTTTTTCCTTGATAGTCAGACACCAATCTATATTTGTGTGACTTCTTGGTTGGATTATTGACATTTCCCTTTGCTTGTCTAGTTTCAATTATGTAACCAAGACACATCCAAGCTTTCAGTCATTCCAAATTTGCCTGTTGCCACGTTTCCCCCATTTTGCATGCATTGTACGAAATTCTATTAAACACTCCATTGATTTTAAAATCCTTACTTTACCATTTAAAAGTTTATGTGCTCTTGCTTGCTGGGATTCAGCAGAATTATAAGATCATGAATTTATCTTTTTCTATTTTTCCCTGTCTTCATTCCAATCCAGAGTCTCTTACTGTCAAGTCTATATCCCTTAGACTTTTATACCTAACCTTCAGAAATCATCCTCAAAAGCTACTGAGGAAATTGAGTCCAGATTAAGGGTGAAATCAGTTTTCTTTTCAAATACAGACTCCCATCACCAAGCTTGTAGGAATGGAAGTTGTCTCAATAAAATCAACGGAGATAGTTGAGTTATCTACCAAAATAGTTGTCCAAATTACCTCCACCACCCTACAGTGGAAATTTTCAGCGCTAAAGCAGATTCCAATAGTTTCAAATCACCATGTTTATTACATCCAATTTGACAGCCACCCTCTTTTGCAGCATTTCCACAAAGCAGCAGACTTCATGCATGTGCATGGGACATCACACGCCTTGTGTCCCACATCACACCCAGTCCCACTGCATGATGTCTCAGAAAATAAACATGCAGAACAAGTGGGGTGCCAATATTGGCACCAAGACCCCCTGCTCTGAAGAGCTCTTCAAGGCAGCATGCTCCTCAGTCACAGCTTTAAAAAGTGGTTTGGCTTTTTGCTATGGCTTTATACATGTCATATGACCTGCCGATTTCCCATTTCTTTTCCCCTCTCACTGCCTGAGGGCAATGCTTATGGTTCCACAGGTTGGTACAGAAGAAATTTGGACTAAGGCCCAATGTATGTCAAAATAGTCAAATAATGGACTAATGGACTAAATTCTGAGAGCATTCAGCATGTACTCTTTCTTGGCTGGGATAGTGCCTCAGGTCTTCAGGGATAAAACTGCATTGGTGATGTGTCTGAAGATGATTAAAAACAGGAGAGTGATTAGGAGAATGCACGATTTTTCCATTCCTTGACAGTGCCAATGACCAGTGTCACACTGACATTATTGGTGTGATACAAGAAGTAAAATTTCCAGGTTTCAAGATAAGCAAGGAAGTATGCACAAATTGGAAATTAATACCAAAAAAAGAACAGCTCATCATGCAGAAAAGATATTTTAAACTTATTACAGCTAAGAAAAAACACTTAGAAAAAGACCATCTGTCTGAGGAATCAGAGTGTGAAGGTAAAAACAGGATAAGTGTCACGGATGGAGTGAAACACTTGTCTTGTAAGACAAACAGCAATATGTTTATTGGTACAAAATAATGTTTTAACAAAGTTTGATAGTAAATGCAGCAGGTTTTTAACAAGATTCAGTGGCACGGTACACCTGATGTTTTACTGCACAGAGGACAGGGTCAAACAAAACTGTCAGGGAGACCCACCTATTGAGTCATGAGGTTCAGAAAGGACACCTCTGTGTTCTAAACTCCTTCTCAGAGGGGAGATTAGGTACAACTGAATCCAAACTTAGTCCCAGACTTGGTCAAGGGTTTATATCGAAAGCACAATCAGTCCTTTACACCACTTAGCTAAGATTTCAAAGTTTAGCATGCTATTAATTCCTTACTGACAATCTGTTGAGGCAAGAAATCTCTCAGTCTCAACGAGTAACCTTGAGAGACATCCCTACTCAAGGGATGATCATCGTGTGCAGCCCGCTGCCGTGTAGGAGAGCTCAGCGGGCCCTGGGTTGTCCACCATTTATGGAGTAAGATAACTCATGCAGTCATATTAGCATACTGGCTACAGAAGTTAGTTTCTTTCAAACTTGGCTCGAGTTGGACCTTGACCAGCACTATGGTTAGGTGAGCACACTGTTCAAACCAGCCCTTGTCTATCGTGTTGTTATCTGTCTCCCCCAAATCCTGTTTGAGTGGGATACAGCCATCAGGATCGGAGACATCCACCAGGATCTCCCACCTGAGCATTGTTATGGAAATAAAGGTCAGGGCTGGGGCAGGGGGAGCACACTGCCACAATAAGGAAAAAATAACAAAGATATTGAGAGATAGTTTCCATCTTCTAAATAAAGACTATGGAAATTTGGTTAAAATTTATATTAGATGCTTACAGATGGGAGGCAAAGCATTAGAAAGATCTTGAATAATGTGTGAAAATGCTTATTCTGAAGTGTATAAAGTGTGTGTGTAGAAGAGGGAGGAGAGGAATGAAAACACAAGGGAGCAATTCTATAAACTCTCAGGTCCAAATCAGAAGAGATTTCAGCAAGACTGAAACCCCCAAGCCTACCACATTAGGAGCACCATGGAAAGAGATGCTGCCCCTCCAAGGGTAAATATGTCACACAATACTGCACTGTTGCCATGAAGAGGGTTGAATAATGATTTCCTGATTTGTTATGAGATTAAACAATTTAAGGCCTCTATTACAGTGATGGCTTGGAAGCCTTGACCAGCTCAGGGGTGTATTGCAGCATGAAACATCTAAGTACACAGCTCTGAAGCGTTTCATATCAAAAGGTAAAACATAACAGATGATTTAATTCAGGTTAACAAAGAAAATTGGCTGTTTTGGCATAAAACGTATGTGAATAATCCATTATCAAACAGGAATCGCATACCATCACTTATCTGCCCTAGCTGGATTACTAAAAAATTGTTTTGCTAAAAAAAACCCACCAAAAACAACAGCGCACACACACACACCCCAAAAAAACCAAAAACAAAAACCACCAAAAACAGATGAGGAAGGGTCAAGAGGGGAGTAAGAGAGGGAACTGGGAATTAGAATTTTATTCTATTAAAAAAATGGAAAGCCCAATTTTGCTCTAGATCTCAAAAAAAATAGAGTCATCAAATTAATTTCAGCATTTCAAAGCCAAGTAAATGGAATGTTGTATTTGGAAAGCATTCAAAAGAAACTTCTAAGCTGCTAAATATCAGATTTGGTTTTCAGATCACAATATTTTTGCCAGAGATGGCATTAATTAGTCATTGTTCTAAAATATGCATTAAGAAGAAAGTTACAGAAGATGGAATATTAGACCCTCCAGTTTTGCCCATGACAGAGGACAGTTTCATGTCTACGTTCAGGTCTATATAAAAACATTGATGTCAAGCAGTCCTCTGGCCAACCTAATATAAAATCAATGGTATTTTTCATGCATTTCAGAGGAAGAGAAGGAGGTGATATTTTTCAAGCTGAGACACTGATCAGAAAGGCTCGATTTATTGGCAGACTGGTGAAATTGCATACTGTCAAGATGTAGGCAACACACAGGTTTTCTGAGTTCTGGCATTTAGCTTGCTGGCTACACGTTCTGTAAACCATGAATGAAATCTTCTGTAAGAGGTAGTGATTAAAATTAACTTCTAAAACCATAACTTCTATTTCACTAAATGGAATTCTAAATAATAATAAAAAAAATATCTTAAAAATAACTGCCACTGATAACAGAATCCTAAATGAAAAAGCTTGTCTCCTTTGTACTAAGAAGAAAAGTGCTTTCAATTTACAAAGACTGGAGTAAAAAATCAAAAAATGGAACACAAAATCAAAAAGTACACAATTCCTTCAGGAAAAAAAAGCATTTTCATTCAGCTCTTGAAAGCATCCCAATATTAAAGGAGATATGAAATTAACATACTGTTACATGTCACATCAATGACTGAAAAAATCAGTAAAAGACCTTGTTCCTATAGATTGCATTTTCAAAGCAAAAAAGCCACAGCAAAACTTATTTCTCATGTTACCATGAACTGCTTTTAAGTATATGACTGGACTAATAGTATCCAGATAAGAATTAGGCCAGCTCTGAAGAACTGGGTGTTTTTTTCCTGTCAGGTTCCCTTCTGTTCTTTCTATTTTTAATTGACAATACTGTATCCTAGTTAATAAAGTAGTATTTCAGAAAGACAGATAGACCCTTTCATGGATTTCTTCAAAACATACCTTCAAGGAACCCTGCCATTAACAAGTATTCTGTGAGTTCCCACCACAGCCACCTGCCAGCCCATGACATCCTACAGTTATAAACTAAAGTAGCCTTAAGAGTGTTATTCTGTAAGGTTTGGACACCAAGGAGAGCAAACAGCTGGAGAGGTTACTGCTCTCCTCTGTCAGCGTCTCACTTGACAGCCAGTAAAATCCTACAGAACTTGTCACCATGCAAAAACCTACTAATGATACAAAAGTAGGGTAACGGCTGATGTAATTGCGAGAAGCCCACCACCACCACCCCAGCTCACCTACCAGCACTCCACATGCGCTCAGCAGCAAAGAAATTACGCTGACTTTGGAAAGCACACTAGGATTTCCCCACACAAAAGCTGACAAACTCATTCTTCCCATCTTTCCCCAGAACTATTGCAGAACACTTCAAGATTCCTGCTCAACAAAGCATATAAACACAGCTTTAAATTAAAGCACCGAGATAGTTTCCTGCAGTGAGGAAGTGGCTATGAGAGTTCTGAGCTTTTCTAGTTAAGGCATGAAGCTCTCAGCTGTTGACAGGTAGACGGATGAGCATCACTGCATGAAGATTTGGGTTTGGTTTTTTACCCAATTTGTTGGAAAGACAGTGTATCTATTAAATATCTTGTGATTAACTTGTATATCTTCTTCCTCTTCTGGTAAAAGTACGTGATGGACAAGTTACTCCCTCAAAACTTCAAAATTTCATAAGCTGATAATATGCTTAGCAAAAGGTCATGGTACCCAGATTTGTATTCAGTAAAAACCTCACGCTTGTGGATACACAAAGTTCCAAAAGCCATACGATAATTTTATCAGGGCTGGCTTCATTATCTAATTACTACACCAAATAATTGTACATCTTCAATAGTCAGGAACAATTGATTTTTTTTTTTTCCCCTCCAATATCTCCAGCACTGCCAAAACCTATGGCATGTGTTCAAAACCTTATTTATTTATGCATATGGCTTGCATATCCAAGGCTAGATGCATAAATTTTTAAAAACTGACATGCTCTTCAGGGAAAAAAGTTCCCCCTCTGAATTATTCTATTCACTCTGCAGCTATCCACTGCTACCCTTGTTTATCTGCTCATTACTGGTGACTGAAAATGAGTTTGTCAGGAGAAATATAATTTAAAGAATGAGAACACGAACATAGAGGGCATCTCGATAACAGCAAATACAGAAACTTTTTTCTTTTTAAAACCCAGAGATAAACCTTTTTCTCCAGCACTCTTTTAAAAGGAACATTTTTCATGCTTTTGTGGTAAAAAATCAGAATAATTTTTACACGAAATGATCTGGAAGCTGCTTTGCCTTGCTATACATGGGTTTTTCCTTCTGCATGAAGAAAAAGGATCATCAGAATAATCCCTTCTGAAGACGCTCAGTATTGTATAATTTTAACCTGTTTCAACCCTGAAGCATGGCTCAAGTAATTTGTTATTTTGAAGAATGTTTACGTCCTGCCACAAATTCTAACAAACCAAACCTTTGCAAATCTCCCATGATCTTAGTGTGCATGCGTGTGGTGGGGAAGGGGGAATGAGGTAGGAGTATGATCATGCTCTGAACAATTTTGCTGCCCAAATTAATACCTTAAGAGTTTTTACTATTTGGTGACAATAGCTTATCCTCTTCCTGTAACAAAGTGGCTTCAGCGAGCAGGGCCACGGAAAGCTGCCGGTGGGTCCCACCAGCCACTGCAGCCCTGGCCCCCCTCTAGGAAGGGCATTATGCACCAAGATGGACACAAGCAGCTAGCAATGTAAGAAGCTGCTCCCGCGAGCAGAAGGGAGAGGTGCTATCATCTTACAATAAGTTTTACCTAAAGCAGCAGCAGATCTCCTCTCATCTGAAATCCAGTATCTTAGATCAAGTATATTTACCCAAGGAACCAGCTGCAGCCTATGCTCCAGCACAGTGCTGCCTGTGGGGCCCACAGGCAGCTCTCACCCCTCACTTCTGGTCGTCCAATTTCAGGACCAACAGCAGCAGCAGGTGTTGAAACAAGACAAAAGAGAAGTACTTTCATACATTGCCAGTATAAACTAAGCCCTAAATTATGCTGAATCACACCCAGAATCTGACTGAAGTGTGTTTAATCTGTTCATTGTACCCAGCTCCATTAAACAAAGTCATCATCTTCTTCCTCAGCTGAAATTTGCAAGTGGTCACCAGACAGGATTCAAAAAATCACCTCTCCTCAATCTGCTGACCCACGAATTAGAAAAGGAGACCCTACATCTTGCTCTTGGCTTGCGGTTCCTCCCTAGATCAGGTTGTCCCCTTGTAAAAACCAGGAGGTCCCCATGCAAGGTGCTGTGCAAATATATAGGTTGTCTCCATTCCACCTATTTTACAGCAATCCCTGGATGCCTGCACTTTTTCCAATGACTCCTTTGTTTTGCCATCCAAATTTTGTTACCCTGTTGTTAACTGGCCTAAGCTACAGGTTAACTGGCCATCAGCTGAGCACACGATAGCCTGACTAGTTTAATACCCTTTTCTAGAGTCCTAAGCCAGCTACATCCACTTGCACCACAAGAGGGAAGATACAGATGGATACCATAGAAAAATATACGTGATGCAACTGAAAAGTTTGCAGTGATTTGTGTGAAGCTGTTAGAGACAGGACATGTTCTTGGGACAGATAACCCCAAATCTGTCAACTAGAGAGATTCTCACCTCTAAACCGACTGGTCATGAAGACATAATACTGGCTGAGAGGGACTTGTGTCTAAACCTGGCTGGTGATACCTGTTTTACAAATCCAGAGAACAGCTCCAGCGAAAGGCTGGTGGACCTGAAGGTGGCAGCCTGAGTTAATTTCAGTGCATTAAGTCTGTCTGGGGGTTGTTTTGGCGTTTGTGTTTGTCTTCCTATATTTCTAGCCAATTTCATGCCTGACCAACAGATACTTTGTTGCAAGCTAAGGCAAGTCAATAAACAGAAGAGGAAAACATGCCCTAAATGACACCTCCTTTTCCTCTGGCTTCATTGTCCTAGTCCTCCCTGTCAGCTCCCAGATTGTGCCATGACTGCAGTGTTGCTCATCTCACAAAGAGACTGCAAAATCCTTTAGGTTAGGACCTTCTTTTCCATCACTTCATAAAAATATCAGCCCGACCAGCAGTACTAAATAAATACAATAAAATAATGATGATAATGGATGATAGTAGTGATTAAAAATTCATATCTCCCCTAGACACAAGATCAGGAGATATTCACAGCTTCCCAGCTTGACTCAGAAGGGATGAGGAGAAGACGTAGCAATACAGAAAAGCCAGGCAGAGAGTCACAATTGGGGAAAAAGTAACAACAACAACAAAAAGAAAAACAAAGATCAGTTCAAGGAATCCCTGGAGAACTCCAGCTTTTGAAGTCCCTTGCATGCACTCACAGCAAGGAGCCTGTGACAGCTGCTGCTGCGTGTTTGATACCCTCCCGGCTCCAGTTCTGTCATTTACCAAGCTATCCTGTCATCAGCCAGCACAGAAATAGAGCGTGTGTTACCCCAGGTCCCATCTTCATTCCTCAGAAAGTCAGAGCCTATTCATAGATCAGAGCTGTTTCAATTGCAAGCATGAAGAAACAGACACACTGTCAAAGTAGTACCTGGGCTTTTCCCTTGCTTTGCTGATGCTGTAAGAATTGGGCAAACATTTCCAGATGAAAAATATTTTTAGGTAAGGAAATAAAGGAAAAGAATCACTTTAAAGTGCAGATTCTGCAACTTGGAGATATTAAGTGAATTATTTTATTTTTACTAAGTTGCTCAGGTTTTAACAAGGAAAAGAAATTTGTAAAAATGAAAAATTACACTATATGATTTTGTAAATGCCTTGATGCCTTGTCTGTATTGCTAGACTAAGTGGCTGCTAACAGATACAGAATTATATTTGAACTCTACATAGTCTTCTCATATCTCACTGGATCGCTTCTATTCCACGCAGCGATGTGGTCAGTTTTGTGACTATTATTGTCACTGCCTGTCCAGATATGCTCCTCTCCCACCTTTAAATCTCAAATAGCGATCTTAGTAGGAAGTGGGAAAGATTGTTAGAGTGGGGTTTTTTTGTTTGTTTGTTTGGATTTTTTCCCCACTTATTTTCTTTCCCCCCCAAAACATTGTCATGTAAGACAGAAATGCCTCCTGGAAGGGAGGTGTAAGTTCATGTATCTTGCACACAGACAGAATGTGTATTCTTCCCATCCATCAAAGCAGTTCTGAGCTACCAACCACTAACACCGACACTTTCCTGTAAATGCTTTATCAGAGCATAAATGCTTATCATAATTGAGATTTTGGGGTTTTTTATTTACATATCAAACCTATTTCACATTTAGCAGTCACACATCTCCAGAAATTTAAGGGAACAATTGCATTCCCAGTGCATTTAGACACCAGAGTTAGTGATTCAGGAGTTACAAACAAAATCCAAACTGTCTAATTCCAGCTACAAGTTTTGAAAAATATCCTCTTAAAACCAAGACAGTTTCATTGCATTAAAAATGTTAACAAAGCTCTAGTATTTTAAGACTTTGGTTTGTAGGTTAAGAAATATGCCTACATATATAAGCAGCCCCAGTAGTATAAATCAAGTAAGTGTAACATTAACCAAACTGGGAACTTATACTCAGCAGTATTTCATTGAATGCAGAAGAAAGGACAATTTCCAGGCAAAAAAAAAAAAAAAAAAATTCTTTAAATATTTTTTGTGTATATCTAAGGAATCATCAGATTAATAAAAGAACAGCAGTGTGTCTGCGGCTTCCCCATGAAAAACATTTTTCAGAGTCTAATTTCTATTGTTATGGCAAAAACAGTTGTTATTAAACAATTGCAATTTAATTTTATGCTTTCAAGAGGAGTGCTTATGTACAAAGCTAGTGTGCTGCAGAACTCGTTAGCTTTACTGAAGTTTGCATGCATAATATATAGTTGCTGGAAGTAACAGAACTGCTAAACGAAACAGGTGGGAAAGAGCCAGGAAGAGAAGAGGGAGGGAGGAAAAGACTATAGAGTCTTTAAATGTTGTCAAAGCTATATCAAAAGCCTGTATATATTTATAAATATGTAATGCTCTTGGGTATACCAAAGTTTTGTGTTGTTAAAGGCAGATTTAGGAAAATAAACTTTTCAGTAAAAAATCCACCTTCTCTTAGCAGAAATCAAATTCTGATATTGCACCCTATGCTGATGTTATTTCATCAGGGTCTCACAGACATCTAGGAAATTTGCCAAACTGTTCGAAGATCTTTTTGATTTGTTGGACTCTTCCTTTTATTCCATACTTCCTTCTTCACCTGTATTTTCCTCCCAGGATTATGATTTCTAGTTCCTAGTCAGGGCACAGATTCACATGAAGGAAATGCTCATGACAGGCAGGATACCATCCTTCCCAGCCACAACTTACAGCTACTTAATTTTTTTTTCTTCTCATTTCTTTTTATCTTTTTATATGTTTTCTTGCAAACATACTGGACTCTTACAAACTCTTGAAGCTGTACACAGCGCTTCCCTAACACGCATTGTGGCAATCAGTCCATGCTGCACTAGAGCTACTGATCTCTTCTTGTTCTCGTCTGTACTGCTCTTTCCACCACTCCTTTTCTCTGGATTGGAAAAGAAACACTAGTAAGTGGGTACCAGGGGAACTCATGGGTGATTATAACCTTGAGAAGCACAGATTCTCCCCCAGAAAGACAGGAACAGGTAACGTTATTGGGATGGCAGCATCAGAGGCATGAATAGCCATTAACAGAAATTTAAAAAAAATGTATTTTACCTAGTCCTCTTGAAACTAGGACACTCACTGGAGACAATCAGACATAAACACGAGGCTGCTGACAAACAGCAGGTTATAGGTTATTCTGGAACAGACTTCTTTATTCCCATTAACATCATTCTTCTTTATACAAACACATGCCACAATAAATGGAATGGGGGAAAAAATGAGTCTTTCCCTTCTAAGATGAGCAATTTTGTTGCTTGAAGAAGTTCATTTACCATCGTCTTCCTTCATGAACTAAGGAGAGAGAGATTAATTTCCTCTTAACTTGCTCTGGTTGGAAAAGTTTGGTCACTGAAGGACTTTTTACATTTATTTTAAGCTCTGACCTTTTATGGCTTTTTAGATTTCCAGATACCAGGCATTTGCATAATTATTTTTTTTTTAGGGGGATGCTGAAAAGCAAGGAAAAATCAAGTTAAGAAGAGTAGCACATTACTAGAAAGTTAGAAAGTGACTCACTGAGATTTATTCTAAGGCTGGAAAAAAGTATGATTGTGGGAGTCAGAGAGCTCAATCTGATAACTGATAAGAAAAGAAGAGTGAGAGGTGACTTGGTTGAAGTATGTAAGTATCATCACAAAGAGGAAGTATGGTGCATAAAGAACACTTTAATCTTCTGCTGAAAGGCATGAGTAGAGCCTGGAAACTGAAATCGGGTAAGTAATAGTGAGAAATTTGCTACATGGATGCTTGACAAAGAGATTGACTAAGAAACTCTTGAGGAAAAGTATGGAGCCTTCATCATCTCTTCAAAGCCATCATTTGATGTTTTTCCTTAACCAAATCTTGCTTTATGCTCTGAAATTGTCTATTACAAGGAGAACTGGGTGAAATTTAATGTCCTGTGATATCAGAGCCCAGACTTATACATCTCAGTCCCTTCTAGCCTAGACAAACCTGGGACTCAATTCAAAGAGGAGTAAACTAAGCATTGGAAAATACAATTTCATCCTGCATTATCAATCCTGTAGATTGGGATAGCTGACATTGCAAAGATCGGTTCCATTGCTCAGGGCCTTGGCATTACAAGAACATAGATGAAAACACAGCAATTTTGTGACTTTCCATTTCTTGAACCCCCAGGATAACCAAGGATAATTTATTGATTTTTTTAAACTATTCATGGTGATAATGTGATATAACAAGAGTATCCTCTCATGTTTTTAGACATAAAACTACATTGAAAATTAGATGGTAAAATTTGCAAGCTATAAACATCAGTCTCTACTGAATTCCACCAAAAAAAAAAAAAATCAATGAGAAGTGATCCACTTCTTATATATGACTATCGTTTGGCCACCTACATGGTGGAGGGGAGCAACTGTTAACAACACACATTGAAAAAAATTATAAGACACTCAGTTCATGAAAAAGTAAGAATAGTATGTCCAGCTGAGAATGGAGTGGGAATATAGCTAGAGAGAATGGAGACAAAAATTGGAGCAATCTGTTATTAAGAAATAAGTTGAGAATTTTCAGGCTTCCCCCGCCCCACACACACACAGAATAACAGAGAAGAAGAATCTAAATTATTTAGACTGCCTCCAGGCTACTTATGGGGAGCACTATTTAAAAAGCTTGGGTTTGTGCTCTGGGATTTTATTGAAAGGACAAAATAAAACCCATTTCTCTGGCTGTTAGCTCATTAGCTGCAGTGCAGGACCAGGGCTGTTACTTGTGACCTGATGATTTATCAGGGAAGACTATGGAAATGCCAAAAACGTGCCACAGGTTTGCAATATAATGCGGAGCTACCTGCTGCAACCACATCCCTCCCTCTGGCTTCCATCTACCCAAAAAATAGTATCCAACTTTGTGGGAAAAAAATGCTGGGATTGTAGGGAAAGTGACACGGAGGAGGGCAGTGTTCAAGAGGGCCAAATTAATTTCCCTAGGGATCCTCTGCCTGTAAAACCCCATAAACAAAATGTCCCTTTTCATTCACTAAGCCACTTTGACTGTTAACAGCAAACACATGCCTTACTTTGGCATAAAGCTCTGCACCATCAAACTAAATAATGTTGGGTTGTTGTGTTTGTTTTTTTTTTTTCCTAACAATCTGTCTCACACATTCCTTGGCTGCCTTTAAAAGTCACTTGTAAAGTTTCACACTTGCATGCTGCGAACAGCGGAGCTGGGAAGCTCTGTGTCTCCGAGGATCAATAAGCTTCGAGTCGTTTTGGTTCAGAGGGGGTGAAGCAAGTCCAGCAATTGACAGCTGCCATCTCATGGCGATCGCAGGAAATGAAAAGGAAGGTCTCGGGTGATTCCTGATGGCTGAGTGGGAGCTTCACGTGAAGCCCTGATGAAATTACACATTGCTTAGACTTGAAGATACCAGGGATTCAGTGGAAGAAATTACAGGTGAAATAACATGAGGTCACTACTGGTATAACACCAAAACTGTATCCTAATACGCTGTAATATCAATGTTCCTTAGTGTCAGCACCCAGCTATCTTCAAAATTGTATACTAATGCCAGCTGAAACAGTACATCAGGTGGTCAGGCTGACAAAGCCCAAATCTGTGCTGGAAATGTGGCTTACAGAGGAAAAAGCAAAATACAGGCACCCTGCCAGGGTGAGCTCCTACAGTAGACTACTGGCCAGGCAAAATAATTCTCAAAACATAAAGAAGTGTTAGTATGCAAGACACTGCAGGAAATTAGAAGTTTCTGGGGAAAAAGAAGTTTTAGGAAGGATTTCCTCGAAGTGAAAGAAAAATCTTTAAAAATCCTAATAATTTCAGAGGAACATTCAGAATAAAATCTTTATATTTAGGGCAACGTTAATCTCCATATCCTTCTGTGGATGTTGTGGGAAACATATCCTTGAGACCCCCAGGCCCTAATTATCTCAGAACGTTTTTCTTTAAGAACAAGCAAAATACCCTGGGCTCCACCTGGCTCCTTGCAGGAAGGAAACCAGTCTGGAAACACAGCAGTTTCATTTGGAGCAGAAATCAGACTTTTAAACAGTTCTAGGAATAATTCAGAATGATCAGAACTAAAACGTACCTTCGGACTGACATGGGAAACCTCTCCCCCAGCTTAGACTGTGCCTCCTCCCCTGGTGCCCTTGCAGAGCAAGTCAGTGGCTCTGTCCCGCACATCCCTGCCCGCACAGCTGGGGCCACCGCTGGCCTCGGTCCCAAGGAGCACCCACTCACCCTGCCGCCTTAGCTACTCCGTGATCCAATTACCCCTGCTGCCTGCCACACCAGACCATTCATATTATAAAAGTCATTGGCTGATACAAATCTGCACTGCCCAAAAAGATACATGTGCAGTTCACTGCATGTATTTTTAGTAGGCTTTTTTCACCCTTCTCAATTAAAAAAAAAAGAAAAAAGTGATAATAGCAGTTGAACAGAGGCAGATGTTGGTATTATTATGTGGACACTAATTACATTGAGTGCTGATTCCAGTATCCAACACTAATTATTTCTACCACCTTATCTAGAAATAATCAGCGAACAACCTCCTGAGAACAGTAGCCCTGATTCTTCTCTTTCTTACAATAAAATTACTCAGGCTTTATACCAGTGAAACTAAGCAAAGTATTACCGTCATTGCCTACAGTTTTAAAACTCCTCTAGCCTGCTGAGTGAGCATAGTTGTTCAATGCAAGATATCCGGAACTGATTTCCTTGGGAATTACAGAGCATAAAACCTGAAGACAGATACACACTTAGCAGTAAGCCCAAGATTACATGTTTGTACTGATAACAGAGAAGTAATAAAAGAAGGAAACACTTAGCTTAAACTTTGAGCATATGGAACGAGTGTGCATGTGGAACTCAATTATTTAGTGAAACGGCATTTTCAAAATAACAAGTGTTTCCGTTTCATGCCCTGGTGATTTTTCTCTGGTACTTGTTTCTTTGGTTCAGTTTCAGCCCCACCTGTCACTGGAGCAGCAGACAGACCCAGTTACTAAAGGTTTCAGGATCAACCTGGCAAGCCAGGAAATCCAGGTCCTACTCCTGCTGCAGCCATCTGTCTCTGCAGACAGTTGGTCTGCTCCAGTGCTGAACACAAGGAGCTGTTTTGCCAGGCTTATTCAGCTTTATCTTAGAAAAGTGCACTTACCAAGAAAATACTCAGATACATGAAATACCAGCAGAACAACCCAATCTGAAAGGGACATTGTCAAACCTCTGCCATTGCTAACCTAGAAGGCACTTATCTTCTACACATCAAATACCTCTGACTATTTCTGTGCCCATTTGCAGCATTGCCAGGAATTGCCCGAGTATTTAACGTGAAGAATGGCAAAGTTAACCCTGTATCTGGTCTGGCGAGAAAAAGAGAGCCAGTAGTGGTGGTGCCACTCCAACCTTCAGCTTGGTGGCCCATGCTGCTGTGCAGAGCTGGAGAGCCCCAGAGACTCTAACTCATCCTTCAGCGCATGAATTTGAACCCACGCTCCCTGCATGCATGCTTAACTGCTAACCTAAGACATATTTCAGTTCAGAGTGTTCTTGCCCATGCTTGTCAAAGTAATGTTGCTTTGTTTGGTACTATAGAGATGACAATGAATAAAAAGAGGGATATTTGTTTTTGTTTTAAGCTGAAGGCAAAACGATATCTCAGCACTGAATTCCACTTGACTGTTTTGGAAAGGTTGGCACCAGTAATTTAGCAGTCTCAACTGTGAGCTCTGAAATTTGGACAAAGTATTTCTGGATTTCCATTCATGCTGCTTGACGACCGTCCCTCAGTTATACTCAAACACGTTTGCATATGAACATATAAAATGTATTCTATATTCTTCCATACCACGTATCACAAATCCACCAAGTTCCCTCGTTTTCTAGCAAGTCATGTATCTACCTGTCTCAGAGCATCCTTCTCCAAAGCACATCAGGATCTGACCTCTCTCCCTTTTCAGTAGGAGATGGTCTGTAGACACTTATCAAGCTACTTTGCTGTTGCCTGGGTTCAAACTCCCAAAATGATTAACCATCCTTAACTAAACCTACTGCTAAACTCTGTTATCTTTCATTACAGCAAGGACAGAAATTTAGCAAATGTATAAGTTATGGGGCCTCTGACATCTAGGTTGACTCAGCAAAAGAAATGTAACAGATCTGGTTAGGTTATGAGAGCATGCCTGGCATCTTCCCTTCCTAATATTCCACTCTTCTCCAAACTGCTAAGCACAATTTCACATCACCCTCAAAGGACACAGTAGCATGAGAGGTCCAATAGCTTCCCTCATCCAGAAAGTAAGAAACCAAGTGACACACAAAGGTACAGGGAATGGGCTCTTTTTGGCCGGCCTTTTGTAGTTGAATAAATACAGGGAACAAAACGCAACCATCAGGTGGGTGGGGATGAAGATGGCAAACATAGGTACCCTGCCATTTCTGGGATATATACGTTACACCAAGACATATTTTTGAAAACTGAGGGAGAAAACTACAGTTTGTTCAACACTATCAGTAAATCTAAGTCTAAAATGCTTCATGGAAATAGAGCCAGCTGGGAGCTTTTTGAAGACGTGTTGCATTTTCACTATTTGTAGAAATGGCTTACTCAGGCAGATTTCTGAATCCAAAAATGGTGATTTCCTTCCCCCACTCATAATTCATACAACGTTTCTTGACATTTCAAAATGTAGAGGGGAAAACTTTTGTCTCAACTTTGTTTTCAAACAGCACAACCAAAAGACAAACATAAAAGGGTAGAAACAGGATGTTTTAGAGACATTGGAACAAGCGTTTTCTGTGTCTGTTTCAAACTGAACACTTTTAAAATCTGAAGTCATGACAGGAAAATTGTTTAAGAATTCAAAGATTTTGAAATGGGAAAGCAGCTTCCCCTCCTAGTTCCAGTGAGTCAACTGTTCAGAATATAGCAGCTATTTTATACTTTTTTTATTGCATTCCTCCCACAAACTCAAATAAAAAGAACCAGCTTCAAATCTTTCCTGAACATCCACTTTTTACTACATATCTAATGCAAAAAGTATACAGAAAGACAGTGTATTTGCTTTACTTATCAAATGAAATGAAGAACATCACAAATGCCTTTCGCTGAGGTGTTCTGGTTGTCGCCATGCAGCCACACAGACTCTAGAAGCATTATACCACTGACAGTCTAGATCTTTTCTTCACCCCAGTCTCATCATGTCTTTGCTGTTGGACCTTCTCGCCCCAACAAAGGAAGGAAAGGCACAAAATATCACAAAAGTTTAAACTGCAAAGTAAAAATTCAGGACCTCATCCCAGCAGACACCAGAACATGAGATTTACTGCCAAACTGGCAGGAGTTTTCATTCCTAAGAAGCTCTGGTTAAACTCAAGACAGACATTTTTTACTGACCTTTCTCCTGCCTGACTTCCATTTCTCAGCCAGCTTTGCTTGCACTTGGAGGCCTAAACCAGAGCAATTAGCTTTTAGCCCTATCTTTTATAGCTAATTGCCCTTAAGGCACCTGCAAGGATTCCCAGGTGTCAGCTTTCTGTGGTGGTTGTGCAACTCCCAGAAGAGAGCAAGCAAAGACACTAAAATAGAAAAGCTCTTCTGCAGACTTATATGTAAAATGGAAACTTAAAAAGCCAACAAGGCATGATGATCATTAATTTTCTATGTATATCACATTTACTCACTGAATTATACAACGTGATAACATTGCAAGCGGAAAAATCTTCTTAAATATAAGGATTAAAAAACACTCTTCCAGTTTCTTCAACACCACAATGACCCCTAACTGGCACTTGAAATCCATTATCCACCAATTAAATTATATTTTTAAAACCCCTGAGAGTGTTTTGAGGTTGTTTTGTTTAATTTTTATTTTTCTCTCTCTCGACATTCATCTAAGAAGGACTATCTATGTGAAATATCTATATTTTTTGAAACAGAGGTGACCACACCGCACAAGACACAATTTTCTGCTGTTTGGAATGTGAAAGTTTCCTTTCAAATCACTGTTGATGAACTCGTGTATTTATGCTGACAGGAAATATGGCCACAGATCTGGTTCTCAACTGGCATTTCAACCTGGTGGTTTGTTTTCTAGGTCCCTCCAGCGGTGTCCCAGTGGTGCTGGAGACTCCACATCCCCGCTGAGTAGGATTAGCTGAACACCCTGAACCTGCACTGCACTGCTGCTGTCACTTGATAACCTCAAGCATATGCAAGGATACATCCCTGTCAAGCTTCCACGAGGAACAAAGCTCATATTTCCCAACTCGAGGCATTTAAAAATTCTGCAGGGCTAACAGATGTTAACTCAAACAGCATTTGTTTTTAGAAGACAAGCTGCTCTGGACAAGCCTGGTATTTCTGTGAGAGATGACTTGGAAAACCTTGTTTCGTAGACATAGTCAAAAGTGTCAGACTTGTAAACATTTCAAAATGTAGGGCTTACCACCATTATACCATCACCTGCCTTGGAGTTTATCTCACTGATCCTAATGTCCAGGGCAGACCTCTCTCATTCTGCTATCAGCTTGGGAAGGAGACTTTGCAGCTTAATAAAGCTATTCTGTTAAAGCCTAGATGTTGCCTGACCTACAGTGAGACGTCTTTGTAAAGGCGATCGTCATGCTGGTCAATAGCTTCCACAGTTATTGCAGATATGTCCACACACAACTTCTATGCATGACATGAAAACTTCTGTCTTCATGGAGGAAAACTTAATGAAGAGAAAAGCAACAAAAAATATTTCAGCATTGGTGACACTGTTAAGGATAGTGTTTGTGTGTGCTTGGTAACTCATATCTACATGTTTCAGACTCATTAGCCATCTTTAAGCAGTCCTGCTGAGCAGGTGGCAAACTGGAAGGCATTGTTTTGCTTTGGTGCCCATATTTCACAGTGCAATGTTAGTGCCTTTTTATTTGTATTTATTTTTTTGCTCCCTTGTTTTGTTTTAGAAGTGTTCAGAGTACTGCACAGCATTATGGTACACTATCATTTTTCAAGCCATTAAATGTTAACTTCATTTTCTTGTGTGAATTATGCTTTGCTCTTTTAGTTTTGTAATGAAAAATAAGTACAGGTTATGCAAGCAATAACCCCTGTGTAAGCAGCAGCTATCTTTTTAAACGGTTTATTATGCCACAGTCTGGTACTCCATTAAATATAGATTACAGACTGTTGAATAAATGAATATCAACTAAGCAGCCCCATCCTTCTGTACATATCAATGCAAATAATGAATCGTGGCACCTCATGAAAATGTATAACCCAGAAGAGTGGGTCAAGAAGTAATTACACATTTGTCTTATCTCATGCTTCTTGCTCTCAAAACAGCAAAATACATTTGTGATGGTTAGGGGACACTGAGAAATCTCTTATGACCTGTTTTTCCTGAAAGGTGAAAAAATATTCTTTCTCATAGTTTTATGTAGATGTGTTTAGACTGTCAGGTATATTTCTTCTAATACCCTTTGAAAAAGATGTTTTCATAGTTAAGGGTCTAACTGAAAAACGTGGATTCATAGCTCAGCTCTTCCACAAACTGACTGTGTTACAAATAAAAAAAGTAACCAATTGGTTCAATTTCAGAAATGTAATTAATTATCAAATTAAATGAGCCAGCATATGATTTTGAGGTTTACTGTACTTCATTGTGTACAAAATTTTATGTTTTATGTACTTACTAACATAGAAAGTGTACCTCTTAGTCATGGACATCAAATCTGAATAGAAAACATGACTACACTGCTTTTTAGAAACAGGCAAGATTAAAACTGATATTGATAGAGTAACCTTGAACTCTAATTTGGAGACTGGAATTCAAACTATGTTGCTTAAAGCTGAAGCAGACTAACCTGTTGCTATGGAATAGATTAAGGATTGGAATGAATTAATCATAGGTTATTAAAATATACTACTAACGTGAGCTGTATAACAGCAAAAGTTATCTTTAGCTGCTCAGGAGGAATATCTGCTGATCCCAGCTTGAATAAATGGACTCAGGGAAGCTATGTCAGTTGAAGGGAAAATAAGCCAAACAATTAACTTGATTAACAACTTGTGCCCATATTTCCAAGGCAAGTTTTCTGTGCTGACAACTGTCACAGTTCCCCCGGATTCAGTGTTGACTGCCAGTTCACCCTGCTTGTGAAATAATAATTAGATCTGCTTGATAAATGAATTTCATATAATGTTAAAAAATCTATTAGTAGTCATATTGCAGGAATTTCTAATGTTTCTGCTGGAAACTTGGGGAAAAAAAGTTCAGCCTAGAAACCTGGGGGTTTTTGGCTTGCAAGTACTTGTTAATATCTTGTTAAAGGAAAAGGCACCACATTTTCTTGTTGTTTAAAAAGACACCATTCATGCAATAAACTAGATAATTACTGCATATATGTTCCTACTTCCTCCCTCCGCAGCCAGCTATGGCAGGTTAATGCCTGGAGCTGCCCACGCCTTTAACAGGTAACATCTGTGCAGTACAGACCGTACTGGCCCAGTTAAACCAGCACTGAGCACTTTCAGAAGCTGGCTTCTGCAGGAGTACCACCATGCAGGCAGGAAGAAAGGGAGAGTAATGCTTGTTGTTAAATGGGATTGATATTTTTATGTTTCTTTGCAACACCTGGACCCCTATCTTGGTGACTGGTGGGAAAAAAGCTCCAATTACTTTTTTTTCCTACCTGTGTCAAATCAGATGTCCCACGAATGGCTCAAAACTGAACACAAAAGTGAAAAATAAAACAGCAAACTTGAAGAAAACAAAGAATAGGAGCAATTCCATTGTCTGCCTATCAACCATTCCTTGTTACACATGGCGGATATATTCCTTCCTAGCCCCCACAGATGCATTGCTGTCCTATGCTGCTCTTAGATACAGTATTTTATCAAGTCATAAATACCAAGTGGTAAAAAACTATGGGATTTATGACAATTTATGACTCCAGAACTGAACCAGTGTTCTTATTCATTAAAAGAATACAAAAGAAGCTGACTTTAAATGCCCTCAAAATTAGCTCCAAGGTACACTTTTTTTTTTTTTGGTGAGACTCTGTCTCTCTTCTAGGTTCTTAAAATTCACTTAAAATTTGGGAAAAATCCCAGTACTTCTGTTTGAAAGGCAAGAAAATTAAGTACAGAGAGGAAAAGAGCAAGGTCACACAGCACTCCAACTCTGTCATTTGTTTTGTCAATCTACATCCTTGCCATACGGGAGGACAAAGTATCATTCAAAACAGTGAGCAATGTTCATAGTCATGCACAATCAAGAATCACAAGTCAACATCTACATACCCCATATAGCATCCTACTTATGTTGTTTACAGGCGATTTTCTACTGATTACACGTACCTCCTAATAAATGTCATACGCCGGTAAATATTAGTACTACCAATTTATACGTATAAAAACGGGGTCAGAGGGAAGATAAATTGCTTAGGTAGGATAAAAGATTGAATCTGTAGACCAGAATGAAAAAGTATCAATCTAATATTCACTCTTTCTCCATCTTCACAGTAAGCACATGTATATTGTATGTATATGGAGAAACCTATATGTAGTTACATTTGCACATGTGACAATACATATATGCTCACTTCCTAAAGAAGTGAAGAAACAGTTCATGTACTTCAGAAACCCTACTTAAATGTAATTATTTTTGAGTGATTGAAGGTTCTGTTTATATCAAGTGCTTGCACTTACACTTTCTTGGACACTCAGTGGAATGGCACGTGCAGCTGCAGACAGGGTGTGATCACTGATAAAGTACAGAGACAAAAATGCAGAGCCAGTGGGAGTATGGCAGGAGAAAGATGGTCGATGTCATTTATCACAGCTGATGCTACCTTATTTCTATACAACTTCTCAGACCAGTACTGTAAAATATAATCTAGCACAAGGTACTAATCAAACTAGGGTCTTCTTCCATATAGACATACAGCCAGTGAGACTGTGTTTATATATTATGATTCACTTTGTTATCTATCCAGATAGGATAACATAAAACATAAACCTGAGATTAAAAAGCAAAACCAAAGAACCTAATGCACTAGCCTTTCTTGTTTTATTAGCTGAAATGCAGGGGTGATTCTGGGAGTATTTAAAATTCAAGAGTGCAATAATTATAAAATGCAGAGAGCAGCAAATCTTCTAATTGTAAAGAAGAAATGTGAAAAGTAACGGCTAAATCAATAACTCCTTGGTCCTAGAGTATGTTTAGTGTGTCTTATGTGAAATATCAATAATTATAGCGTGCAAAGACATCTTTAGTGTTCAAAAGATATACAGAAGAAAAGATCCACATTACAAATTATATACTTAGGTATATGCAGGCAGTTCAGTTCCATTTTTAAACTAGGCTATTGAAAACATCTCTAGCAAGCTCCACAAAGTACTGCTGCTGCCTGCTTTCCAGATTTGCCTGTACTTGGGGCAATTGCATCTAACCCAGCTGACTCCCTAGCTGCTAGGTTTAGGCTCACCGTTCCACCCCAGCCTTACCCCCTAAACCTTGTTCCATCCACTCAAGAACAATTTCCCTTATATTAAGACCTAAGCCTTGAGATCTGAGTTGGGTTGAGAAGGGTATCAATGGTCTCTCAAGTCTGCAACAAGCATCCAGGTGCAGATTTCAGCTGGCCAAAACTCTGTCAGTTTGGCATCTGTTCATGATAATACCTCTGTATCCCTAGGCTCATCTTTGTGGTGTGGATCACACATTCAAGAGTGATTAGCTTTGAGCAGGTAGATGCTATCCAACCTATCTGCTCCAAAGCAGCCACTTGATAAAAGGAATAGCTGGTTATAGTTACTACAGTCTTGTCAGTCTGTCCCTACTGCCTTTGGAAATCAGCGAGAGGGAAATGTCTGAATAACACTGTAAATCTAAGCTAAAGCTATTATGAGTTTGGCCACAAATTTCCTAATATCTCTCTCAAGACAAACCACTCGAGTACTTACAAATTAGGCTGATCATAATATATGCAATATAGCAAGTATTTCCCATCTAATTTTCAGTTCCATATTCCAGAACATATTTCAGATGTTCCATACTTACAGGAGTGCAGTGCCCAAAGGCACAAATCATCCTTTAGGCTCTATTGTGCTAATAGTTATTCAAACACTCAGAGGGCTTTTTTTCCCACACAGCTTATGAGCCTAGAATACAAGCACTGTGCACAGGCTGGAAAAATATGGTTACAGTCACATACATAAAGGCTGATATATTGATACTTCATGTTTTATATGAATGATAGAAAAATAAATGTAACTGCCAATAAACTTAATCTGCTATTTATCATGCTCTCATTTGATTCCAAATTTTATAGCAGAGGGGACACTTGAAAAATCTCATAGTAGCCTCCTACATCAGCTGAGGAAGATCTCCGATGTGATATGCTGGCCAGTACATTATATAACATTGACAAAATATGGGCACATAATGTGAAATGTAAGACATACCCTGTTCAGCTAAGACTGCTAACCAGGTCCTAATTTCTAGCTCTCTTCTACAGTATTAAAACCTTATTAAAAAATTATTTCTACACATGTGGTTCCACTGATAAAAACCCTACCCTGTTCTGTTAGCAGTCTCTCATTCATTTGCCTGAACAGCCACAAAGTATTTGAAGAATATACTCTGATGTTGCAAAAGATGAAGAGACAGTTGTCTTTTAACAAAGACCTGTGATGCCAGAATTGTAACAGAGTTACACAACGTGATTTGATAACCCAGGACTAACTGAGATGTGGTAGCTACCACGTGTGTATATATATGCTTAGTCTAGAAATAATTGCACTCACCTTATTTTACCCTCACTGAAATCTGAAAGAAGTTTTCTTAAATTCCATTTGACACATATCACAATGCTGCCTGGAAAGGCTACTGCAGCTCAGTTGCTGGGCTGGCTACCCACAACAAGTTGATGGAGTTCCTCAGCTACCATCCAGACCCAGAATCATCCACTCCTGTTGGAAACGACTGGGCTACACACTACATTAATTAAGGAAGAGGGGAAAGCAATGGCAGTACTGGATGGCAGCAGGGGGGTAAGGCTCTCTACACTGCTCCTACAGCTCTGACAACAGGACAATTTCTGTTAACCCCCCCCAGTCTCCTTTCACAGCTTCAAGTCCAGAAGCAGACAGGACTTGCGATGTGTCTACTTGGACACACCTGGATACCAAAATTGCTTTCATATAGCTGTGCATCAGTGTCACAGCACTCTCCAAACTATCAAGCTGCAACAAGGTCTTTTACCATCTCATATCAGCATACTCTTCATACAGTCCCTCTGCTGCCTTCTCCTCACCAGGGCACGTGTTCTCTCTGCTCCTTCCTCAGCTGCTCTCTCTTTGTTGGCTGCCCAACCTCTTAACAGAACCAGCCACAGCTGCACCTTATCTACGTCAGCCACACCACCCCCCAAGCCAGCCCATAGCTGTATATTATTATCAATGTTAATTAACCCAGCTTCATCCCTCTACACATCAGCAGTTCCAGGGTTCCTTTAAATAAAAATATGACAGAGTTTGGGTGACTATGAGCCCAAAATATGAAACCCTGATTACACAACAATTCTACTATGCAGCTAGTAAAAAACAGAAACAGATTCCCCCGGGAAACTTCCATAAAGACAGGCCAAAGCTGCTGAAATAATTTGGCACGGGGGGATGGAAGGAGAAAAATCCAATTATAAACTGAATGGTATTTAAACCAGTAAACCCAGAAAATATTTTGTTTTGCATAAAAGGGTAAGCTGGGAACTTTGAAGAAATTTGGTCTTTGTTCTGAGTATTACATGATTAATTAGAGATAAGACATATTTCAAAATGCTTCTTCATTTATTTGTAATTCCCAATATTTTATGATTTTAACTTGGTTCTATGAGAAAATTTTAAGCCTGGTAAAAAGAAACAAACCCCCTTATATACATAATTTTATTTCTTTCTTTCTGCTGGGGTCCCTTTTTGTGCAGTTTGCTGTGGAGGGTTTTTTGATGGGGGGGAAAGAAAGTATTTAAAGATGAAATCTATTTTTCTGGTTTATCTGTGATCCATACATGACATATTGACATGCTTGCTTAAAATGCACAAAAAGCATGATTTTTTTTTTCTCTATAATATATATTTCTCTGCTGAATTTTCTTATTACACTGGAGCGTTTCTATAATCTTCCCAACTTTCTAAGATTCTATTTACATACTACAGCATGAGCAAAATTCTGCTGCTATTCTGAGACCTGTAGTCAATGGGAATTTTTGTATCTAAGGTGTCAACAGCTTAATAGATGTATTTGTTTACAATTCATGACTTTTCAGTATTCCTGTAACTCATCTTTTTAAATATTAGATCATTTTAAAATATTCTAATGAATGTTTACTAAGAACTCTTCTTCATTGTGTCTGGCTATGTTATTTTCTAATAGTATGTGACAGCTCAGTGCTTTAAGATTCCATACAAAATCAATCCATTTAAAAGACAAATATAATTACAAATGAACTGTTTACATAATTTTAAACTAATTACACCACAACTACTATTAAATGATCCTTGCATTATCATAACCCCCCAAAAATTTGATTCTACTGTTCAGCTCATATTATCATAAAATACATTTCTCAATAGATACAATCGAAATCATTGTAGAAGACACTGTGAGGATGAATAACACTAATTTGTAGAAGGGAAGGTTAAGTCATTGAGACCAATATTTAATGCTGACCATGTGTGGATTGCAAAGCCAGTGTTCCTAGCTGCCTAGAGCCTCTTGGTCTGAGGCTTAAAGATCTTGATAGTAGAAACAAGGAGCTGTGAGCACTGCAGTGTGACCTGCACACGTACTCGATGCTAACAGGAGACTGTAGGCTAACCACTGAGGTTTTCTAGGGCCCGCTGAGACCCTTCATCGGGAAGTTTTAAGTGAGGACAGTATTACTGAACAACGGACCACTGTAGGATTTTTTATGCTAGATAACACTCCTTAAAATTGAACAAAACCCATTCATTTCATTTAAAAGCCTAGTTTTAGAAAGACAGGAGTTTCTAAGGCTGCTAAAAATATGTCAGAAAGAACTTTCACAGTCATAGTAAACTGACAAAGTTAAAGCTGGTGTTTTGGATTGATAAAAAAGTTCCATCTAGTCAAGCAAGCAGCTGTGATTGTGATTAGGAAAGTATTTTATTGCAGGTACCTAGAATTGCCTAGAGAGACCTACAATTGCCAACACCTATTCTCTTTTCCTTTCTTTTTTTTTTTTTTTTAGGCCTTTCAGCCACTGGGGGCTTTAAGCAACCTGGTCTCATGGAAGGTGTCCTTGCCTATGGCGGGGGGTTGAAACTATATGATCTTTAAGGTCTCTTCCAACCCAAATCACTCCATGATTATATGATTTTCCCCAAAAAAATCTCTACTGTTCCCTAGTTTTCAGTGGAAAATACGTAAATGCATGTGAAAGACTGAGAGCTCTTTAATCAGTCCATAATTTCCCCTATTTATCTCCTATCTACAACAATTTTCAGCCTCCCTCAAAATCTTTTCTGTAACTAAAAGCCTCTCCCCCAGGTCTCCAGCAGTGAGCTACAGGGAAATGTCCTCACAAGTCTGCTTTGCCCCATCAGTCTCCACCTGCAGTTTGTTGCAGTGATTTCCTCCTCTGGCTAGTCCTTCCTGAGCCATGTTGAGATAGAGGTATAGCACCAGACTTCAGGCCATTTCTCAAGGAAACAACTTTATGGATCAATAAATCTGATCTACACTGCACTGCCAACAGTTACAGCCCTTATTTTTCACGCACAGCAAGTTGTGGAGGGCAATACATTGGTTTATTGTTGCCACACAGTCAACTTGACCTTGGTTGACTTCTCTTTTTGTTGTCTCCTAGATTTAGTCTTTCCCAACAAGGTAGCGTGTGGCCTTCCTTTCCCAGAGATCTTGCTGAAGACAGGCAAATAGTGTTTTTCAAACCACTTCTTCTGCAGCTTTTCCTGTGAAAAAAAGCCCCTGGCCTTCCTTGGTTTTGAAGCAGAGGAAAAGTAATACGTGGTTCTCTCGTCCAAGGGATGTGTCTTCAGTACTCTCCCACAAAGGCCCTTTCAGGAATCAGTCAAAAGAGAAAAAGTCTTGGCCAGCTCCTATCCTGACCACGTAACTGGTCTGAAGGATTCACTCTCAGCCGACATTCTGTGCCCCTCCTTGCCACCCACCTTTTTGGATGCTCTCCAGCATCTCTAGCTGCATGCTGTGCACATCTCCTGATTGAAGACTCAGGTTTTAGTTAAGAAAAAGCACTCTGCTGTGATCGTTCTGGACAAAACAATTTCCCTGGCTCTTTGTTTGGGGCCATGTGACCACCTGCTACTCCCCATGTCCTCTGAAGGTTCAAAACCCCTGACTTCCTTCTCTCTCCATTCTGCCATCTGAATCATTTTGCAGCAACAACACTGGAACATTTCCTCACAATAAGATACCCTCAGTCCCACATGTACCTTGCAAGAAATGATGCTCTACCCCTGGATAATCATCACAGGAGGAATTTAAATATTGGAGGAATTGCTCCTGGGTGACTTGAACGACCACAGTGGACTAATAATATTAAGCAATATAATTCTTAGGTAAATTACACCCCTGATTCCCCCACCCTTAGCCTTCTCATTCACTGTGAGGAGAAAGTCTGCAGGTGACATTTGCTGTGCTCTGACACGAATGGCAGATGAGGCTTCCTTAACTTCTGTCTCACCTGTATCCTTATCCAGATACTGTTTACATATAAAGGCACAAAGACATTTTATTTCACTGAGGAGAACAAGAAGCCTGTAGGTTTCGGCCTTCATGGGTTTTGGATTTTGTTTTATGCACCACCACCCCCACAAAAAACCCTGCATAGCTGCTGTGCCCATCCAGCTATCTCGCCATTGAGTCACAAAAGCACAGTCGGTTCCAGTTTGGTAGAAGGAGGAAAACTGACCCAAATTACAGCTCCACTCATACCCAACCTAGTCCTTGACCCTTTCCACTGACTGAGAGAGGACATGGATCTGCTCCAGATCCCTGGAGATCAGCCTATGGCTGCACACAGTAGGAAGACCTGAGATGGAAATCGCCACAACCCTGCCGCTTCCTTTATCTTCTCCAGGGCCTTGGAAAAGCACAGACACCTCAGGGGTGGCAGCAGTGCTGGGGGTGCAGAGTGACAAACCCTCCTAACGGGAGTGAGGAACCTTGAAGCCACAGCTGTCCCCTGCCCACTACCCTGTCCCCGCAGGGATGGCAGCAGGCAGCCTAACTGCTGCGCTCAAACCAGCCCTTTGACCTTTCGCTTGGTTTTTGGCAAAGGTTAAAGAAGCAATGGAAAATTTAGCAGTGTCTGTGTGAATCCGGACAGAAAGTGCATCCGTACCCTACAGAGTCTGCAGTTTAAGTCCATTTTAATTCTTAAACTGCTCACTGTCTCCTTACATAAGTGTCATTTCTTGTGCTAGGCAGATACCAATATTAAGATCCTCAGCCAAAATAATCCTTATAGCTCTGCAGTTTAAGATAAAACTGACAGCTTCTATCAGGTTTTATTCTTCAGGACATAAACTTGGGGTCAAGAAGGCATTTCTTCCCATACGATAACATTACAAATTCAGTTTCCATCAGGATTTTTTCTCTCCCTTGATCAATCTTAGCATCATAGGGCTAGATTGGGCACAACAGATTTGTACAAAAGTATTTCTGGGCTTGATTCAACTAAAGCAAACAGAAACCTGTTCTTGACCTCCCCTATATTAGTATATACTCACCCTCCACCCTGCACACCATTCTTAAAAAACAGATGAATGAGGGCAAAATCCTTCCCTTATTCAATCTACTGTAGTTGCTTTCTGCACAGCACCACATCTAACAAAGTCCCCCAGGGTGCAGAAAGGTAAGGGACAAACAGCAGGTGTGCTGCATTTAACTTGGTTTTCAAGATGAAATGTAACTATGTAGAAAAGGCCATAATAAGACATATTAATTGCAGCTTATTTTAATATTTGACTTACCCAGAGTGAAGAAATTCTGCTTCCTCTCTATGAGTTGAAAGCATATGCTCTCTCCCCATATAAATACTTTATATGTAGATAGAAGTCTTGTGTCTTTGAACAGAATTAGACAGTGCTAATTGTAGGGAAATGTCTTAGACCAAAACCTAAATAATTCTGATGGTTTTAGTTAAACATTTTGTTCTCTATGCAAACAAATGTGACTCAGGTTTTCTTTTGGCTTTAACTATTTTTAATTTTAAAACATTTGAAATCAACATAGACCAAGGAAACTTTCTGACCAAGACAAAATTATAACAAATGTTTAGGAGATTGTCAAAGCAAAGAACCAGTGGGACATGCAATCCTTGTCAAACCTGACCTGGGAATGGAAGGACAGGTTCCCTGCAGGCTTGTATCAGTCAGTTCAACTGGCTTCAGCAGAGCTGTTTTTATTTATATCAATTAAAAATGGATCTGAAATTTCATGAAGGGATAATAATCTCTGCAAAGGCTTTTTTTGTAAATCTCATATTTATGAGAGAACCTAATTATTATGCTGCCAGATGTAGCAAAGCAGGCAGATGTGACCCCAAATTGTAGATGCATGAAAGCTGCATTCAATTATTAAGTGTGATTTATGCTCCTCTTATCAGATAGTAGCTCCATCAAAGTATCTATTTATGCATAAATTTAAAAAGTGATAGGACTTAGGCTGTAAGTAAGCTTTGAATACCAAAGGGTATTTTCCTTATGGATTCACCTTTGTTTTGTTTTAGGTATACCCTTCTGAACTTTTCCTTTTAGTTTCAGTATGAAACACAAGATATGTGGTTTCATTCCTTCATAACTCAGAAACTCTTCTTATTGCAAATCAAGTGTCTTAATTTGAACTTAAAAGAGTTTAAAAATTAATTAGATACAATTAAGAAAATATTTTAATTATGCATGAAAGTAATGGATGAACATTTGTCACAGCTGTCAGTAGGGAAATCTTTTCCTAAATATCCACGACTATGCATATGGGAAGTTGCTAAAATGAGTGAAAACTGGAGGGCAGGGAGGGTTGATTATAGGTAGAAAGGATAGAATAACATTTTTTAGCTTTAAAAGAGAGGATGATACTTAAAACTGAATTTCACAGTGGCAAAAACTGAGGAAGAGGAATAGAACTATCTATAACAGAATGAGATTTTCCAACCTATACATAACACTATTGGATTCTTTTAAAAAAACAAACAATCAAACAAACCAAAACCAAAAAAACCCAAAAAACAAAAAAAAAAACAAAAAAACAAAAACCCTCCCACACCACCATCTTTCTCTGCACTGCAGACTGCCATACAATTCAAGTTTCAATGAACACATCATTTCTAAACGAAGTTAAAACACAGATGGTTTGTAGCTACATGATACACTGTGAGTGAAGTCATCTCCACCAGCAGAGTAAATGCCAGATGCCAAAACAATAGTATCAGAATGCTAAAATGATACACTCAAAGCTATGGAAGCTTTGAAGGCTTTTTGCAAGAATGTTTCCAGTTCCTTGTAAGTCTGGAGTGTTTACTGGAATAGGGAAAAATAAAAGTGATGCTTTCCATCCATCTTCATCAGTTGTGCCTGTAATACTTCCAAATCTTTCTTTCTTTTTTTTTCCCCACATAGTGAAGAGAAGATAGTGAATTTCCCAAAAAGAAAATTCAGACAAAGAAAAAACAAACTTACTTAAAGGCTAAAATTAGTTAAAGGTGTTAAGGATTTAGTTTACATATTCTAATGAGGGCTTGGCATCCAAGTGCTTTTAAAAATCTAGCCTAAGCGACTAGCCTTGGGTCATGCAGAGCCTGTAACAGGACAGAAACTTAAGCCAGGATTCAGTCAGCTGTTTTGTCTACAGAGCATTTCCCACCTGCCTTATCCCTGTAAGCTTTTAGCCTCCCAAAGCTCCAACACTGAACAAACACCAGAAGTATTTTTTTTTAAAAAAGGATTAGTAATAGCAAATTTTCCTGTAAATAGCCAGATTCAGAATTCCCCACTGCTGAAGCAAAGAAATTTCTGTGATGCGTCAAGGGTTTGTTGTTTTGTTGTGGGTTTTGTGTTGGTTTTTTTGGTTTTGTTTTTCTTTTTTTTTTTTTTTTGAAGCGGGGGGTGGTTTTGTTTTATAGAGGAAAAGAGGTGAATTTGGGTCTGAAATGAGTAAGGAGTGTGAGAAGGCTGGTATGGCCCACTCCCATATTTTAAGCTGTCACGTTGTGCTACCAAGTGTGGGATCATGTCAGCTTGTGTCAGTCAAACTGTGTCGCGGTGCGTGAAGCGACGTGATCGATTGCCAGCCAGCTGTCCTTAATGCGTGACCGGCTGAAAGCCGACAAACTGAAACAACATTACAGGAAGCTTTAAAGGACAGCCACAGTGATTAGTGTGAAGGCTTGAGGCAGTTAAATAGCTGTTTACTAATGAGGGATGGAACATGACAAACTCTTATACTGGTTGCCTGGCAGAGTCAGGGAAAATAAATAGTTCCCAGGCTGGGTTAGCAAGGGGCATCCAAACCTCAGCTCGGGGACTGAGGAGAGTGCAAAAGGCTGGTTTTCCGGCAAAAGCCAGACCCCAAACGGGGACAGCTGGAGTAACAATGGAGTGGGTAGAAAAGGCAATACTTTGCATGTAGTTCATTCCATTAACAGCAAACTTACAGTGTGCCTAGATGGGGGACAAAATACCTACTTGTTAAACATAGATTTCATTAGATGTCTCACTCAGAAGGAAAGAACACATGAGAGAAGACAGCACTTTAAAAAAATCCCCTGAAGACAGTCTGGAAACCTACCCTTTGATTGGTCTGAAAATAATAAATTATGCTCTGTTTACTTGTTTAATCATCCAGCATTAACGAATCCAGGTTTTTCATTATGACTCTTTCAAAAATTCACTTTCCCTAAAACTCCACCTCCTGGAATGCTGTGACAAGTCTGTAAACTTCCAGTCTTTCATTTGCACAAATCACTTGTAAAGGAATATAGATGGATGCTTGGAAATCTCTGCTGTTTCTATATTTCAAGATAGTTTACATACTTCTAATGAATGTAATGTATGTAGTCTGGTCAGCTTCAAATGTCTTTGTGAGAGTGGAAGCATTAGGGTGTTCAAGAAAAGCTAGAAGTTTTAAATAAAGAGGAAAGGTTTCAGAATGAAAAGACAAACATTGATCTCTTTTGAAATGTCTAATTTGATTTTCAGAACCTCATATGTTTATTCTATAATTGTTTTCTGGTTTAAAAACTACCAAATGGGGAAAAAATAGGGCAAGATAAAGCTGTCATTATGTGGAAAATCTTTTTCTGGAATATTTCCACATATTTTAATGGAATACTAACACAGTACAGTGATGACTGATGTGTACTAGGGTAAAGCAGCTGTCCCCAGGCAGACTTCATCAGTTTAGCATTTCTTTAAAATAAAGAACCATATTTATGCAGAGCATTGTAGCAACACCTACGGAACAAATGGACAGACTGCTTTGATGGGACAGATAGATCTGACCACTCTGCGCATTCTCCTGCTGCTCAGACATGATCCAGCTCCAGTGTGAAGACTCTGGATGTTGGTGTTAGGTGCCCCTGAGAGGACTTCTGCCTGGCTACACCAAAGGGAGGCCAAAAGAGTTCAAGTTGTTCAATATCTGTCAGTAAGAACGTGCTCAGACAAGACACCAGAGCTGCTTGTAATCCAAACAGACCAGTAGCTCAGTAAAAAACGTGAGAAGAAAAACGTTACAGAGAGAAGTGTCTAGATGTACACAAAAGTTGTGGGGGAAAAAATAGCACAGAAAATAGGTCTTTGGTATGCTTGTTTTCACCAGTGCTGCCTTCTAAACCTATTATCACCCCTGAAAAATGCATTTTCTTCATGGAGATATACACGAGAAAAGTCAGGAACTCTTGTACAATCTTAGTAAAATAAACTTAAACCATGGCAGAAACTTATCCCACTTAATCAGAAATCCTATAGAAAGACCACAACAATTTGCGACAGAATTAAGCCTCAGTTTTTAGGAAGGGTTGTGATAACTTGCATCCTTTGATACTCCCCTGAGACTTACCTCTGCTCTGCCGGTACCTTACTTGGACTGTCATGAGGGGGAAAAGTATCGGTCCATTGTATTTGGTTTTATTTGATTTAATTTTTTTTTTAGTCTCCAGCTTTCAGTTACTTCATTATTATCTGCTAGAACAAAGGACTCTCTAGTGTCAGAACAGATTTCCCTCAGTTAGGAATAAAGCTCATGCAAGACGGACACCTATCACACTCCTCAGTACCTGTCAGTTCTACTGCTTCGTAGTTTAATTTTCTTGGGATAATTGTTAAATCATTACTCACACCATTAAAAAAGACCCTACCTTCTCTTTCCTAATAGAATATTGGCAAGAAGCTAAGACAATTTAAGTAGCTAATAAATAACAGTCCTTCACCATCTGCACAGTTCTTTTACTTCTGCTGTGTTACTTATTTCATCTCTTCTCAGGAGCAGCCCTCAGAAAGCGTTCCAGTTCACCCCCCTTTGAACCTGAACTGACTCTGAGTAGAGCAGTTTTCCTGCCTGAATTCATTATACATGGACTACTCATCTAATTGAAATAATGAAGGTTTTTCCCTGTTTTCCACTTTGAATAAAACCTTTCAGTATTAACCGTGCAATTACCAGGTACTCAGTCACATAAATCTCAGACATCCTTACCAGAAGGGAATGGAGAGCCTGACTCGTCCACACCATTTCCAGGCAAAGCTTTGACTCCCATTAGTGTCAGGGCAAGTACAGAGACGGAGTTTAGGAGACGCGCATTATGTGTTGTAGCCATTTTCCTCCCACATGACCTTAAACAAGCACCTTTCCCTTTTCATGCTTCAATTTTCCTTGCTGAAAATAGAGATAATGACAGGACCCTGCTTTCCAGTGTGACTTGTAATTTACTCATCATTATGTTCTCAAAGAGTGAGAAGTTTCTCTGAATATTACGGATAGTAGTCATAGGTTTTAACTAAATTTCTCTAGATGGCTGACTGGCTGCCTTTTGAGTGTCTTCCAGCTCTCCAGGTCTAATGAGAGCTCATTCTTCTTTGTGTCTTCCACATTCCTCTCTACAATGTGGGAGTCCTTGACTACCTTCATAGAGAAGCTGCTACCCCTTTCCTGTCTTGCCCCTCTGCACGGTATTTCTCTATGCAATGGCTGGGTTTGTTATAGCCTCTCAGAGATGGGGTGACACAAGCTACATCTACACTCACCGTGGATGCCGTCCTAGAGTAGCAGAAGTCAAGAGCAACTGAGGAACCAGAATGCATATTATACGTATGTGGGAAGAGGCGAAAGTTTCTGCAGACTAGAACTGTTCTTGTACTGTAGCCTAACATCCACCAGCAGCTGGACACTAAATGGTTTAGTTTCTCCCAGTAGGAAGTAAATTTCTGTGCTCTGAGACTGCCCTGTGGGATAAATCAAAATATAGTCAGTAGGGATGATCAGGAGGATCAGAAGTGTGCTGCTGATAGGAAATAAAATGCTTATGTAGATACAGCCTCAGTTTTCAGATAACGGTCACAAGGTGGAATTATACAATATTGTAACTGTATTTTGTGCTTTCAGTTCCCAAGTTAACAAGCTAATGTTTTCAGAAAAATAATCATAACAATTTCAGAACCTCCTTTCTGAATTGTAAAAGGACATTTATAGCCCATTAATGTATGTGTAGGTAGAGTAATTCACTTTGTGGGAGTAGGATTTTGCATTTATCTACACTAAATTCCACCAGTACTTTTTGTTGCTCGGTCACTAAATTAGATATATCTGCAATCTTCTTTGTCACCTCTTCATTAAATGGATCGTCATGAATAAATTTGTGCCACTTTTGCTCTATCTCTATTCATCTCTTTACTATATAATCTAAGAACATGACAAACTCAGGTTTTACTATGGATCATTGTGGCAACCCATGAGACCACCTATTCAGTGTGAAAACATTTTTGTGCCCCCATCCTTCCATATATTTCAATCAGTTATTAAGGTATGACTTTTTTTTTTTATTTCTTTTTATTCATTATTCATTCCTTCTATTTCACAACAGATTAGTTTCATCAAAATCCCCCACACTCCTTACATTCATTAGTTTGCTCTCTTTGAAAAAAATTGGTAAGTTTTGTACTTTTCAAAGAAGCTTCTTCCATAAACATTGCCTTGAATCTTTCCCGATATATCGTGTTAGTTGACATTTTAATAATTTTATTATTTGCATTAGTTTCTACCACTTAACACAGCATAAGACTTGCATTTATTGGTTGGCAGTTTCCTGGAGCCATATTTTTAAATTTACACACCATTGTCTATTCCTTCTTACTCCTAGGCCATTTTAGTGAGGGCTTACAAACCACAGTCAAGTTCAGAAATCTCACAAGTGAAAAGAACCTTATCTCATACAATTCTCAATGTTCAACTATTGCAAGACCTTTAGGATAACAAATTGGTTTTTAATAAACCCCTCCAACTTCTTTTTCCTTTAAATAGTGACTCTTTTTACCAACTATTTAGCATTGCAAACAGCAATGCAACAAATTCATTCAGCTACTCAGCTGTAGCCTCAGTCTTTTTGACACCTCGTTTAACCTTTGAAAACTTACTGGATTTCCCTGGGCTGTGGTAAAGACTTATACTTCTTATGTGTTAGGGAAGGTTTTTGCATCGTTTCTATGATTTTAGGATTAAACAATTCTTGAAGTTCTTAAACTTTTTTTTTTTTGTAAATTTTTTATTAGTTTTATCTTTAACTCAGTAGAGTTGATGCTTTTTTTTCAGGCTGGATGTCTGCAGGAAGAAAAGAATATACATTCTCTGGCCAATTTTTGGAACCAAAATTAATATTTATCACATAGAAAGCAATTGAGTCACACAGTATCCTATACTCTAATGCCACTACAGTTAATTTATAAAACTATGAGAATCCATTCAAAATATTTTAGAACACACTCCCTGTCACAGCACAGAATGATTTCCTGAGTGTGCTTAAGAGTCAGAAAACTCTGCACCTACAACAAGATAAATACCTGATGGTCAGTTGAATAGCATTTTGTCAACTTGAAATATGCCTGAAAATGTTGTGGAGATAATGCAATAAAAAACAGAAAATTGCTCCTGTTGAAGTAGTCACAAATCTTTACACCGTGAGTCTGTTATTAAACAAAATACCCATAAAACTGCACATAAAAGCAAAAAAAGGTAATGTTGCATCCATGGCTCCTTGAGGCTTGCTTATTTAAAAAAAGTATGAAAGGGATGAGAGACTAAAAAACAAACACGCAAAAGCTGAGAGATGACTAGTTACCTCAATTTTAGCGGGCTTTGTGCTATCACTCCTCTTACACTCCCCTATATGAATAAATTGCAACTTCCATTGAAATGTATTGAAGCCATGACAAGGCTTAGGTAACAACTACAAGACCTGGGACACTGAAAATTATCTGAGAACACTAACAGCATACAGGGGCACACATTAAGATCACCATTCTCCCAGTGAACACTCTTTTTGATGAAGATGTATCAGAAAGTATTTCATCCAGCCTCTAGCATTTATGGAATCCATTCATTCAAGGTAATCTTCAGAACAATAAGCTCAAGTAATATTTGTTTGCAGTTAAAATACCCTCAATTCAGCACCAAAGTGGGATGAATCACAGTGGTCTTCTGTGTGCAGAAGTAAGGGAATAGCTGTGAAAGTATCCACCCTGAGAAAGGCAAAAAATACAGTGAGTCCCATCACCGTTATATCTTATGAAGTCAATGGAAATACACTGGGGTAAAACCAGGTGTAAATATAGACTCAACACTTATCTGGAAATTATTTTGAAGAACTTTACAAGACACTTATAGTTGTCTTTATTCCCAATAACATATAAGAAAAATATGAGTATCATTACAGATGGTCACATTCTGTATGTGATTGGAATTATTTCATGGAGATAATTTCCAGCTTTTAAACACAAAGACATTTCCATTATTTGCTTTTTTATTATTTAAGCTTTACTTCTGTCATAAGTAGATTTGCTAGTAAAGTTCCCTTCAGCATAATGTACTTTATCATGCTATAGCAAAAGTAATGTTGGGGAAAAGCTGAATCTGTTGGAAACATCCTGATGTCAGCACTAAGCTCTATAAATATTCTTCTTGGCATTACCCAGAAAAGGGAATTTAAAAGCAACATAGAAACTCTTTTACTTTCCTACTGTCCCATATTGTCCTGGGAACATCCCAAGACCTTCCTGTACCTTTGTGGAAAATCCACCTTAGTGCTCAGTTAGCCCCAATAAGAAGGAAGAATGAGGAAAAAGTAAATAAACTAAGACTACTCTGGGGAGAAATTTCTTGATGAAGAGAGTTATCAAGCTATGGAAAGGTGTTCAAGGAATAAAAATCGTGCTGAATGTGAGAAAAGGTACATGGACATCTAAGTGAGATACGGAAACTGAATTCATAAACTGTTTGCCTCACTTTGACCCTGTCTTCATATATAACCCATGTGAAGTCCCTGTGGACTTGACATTCAGCAATAAGGCTTCCACTGATTTCAACAGTGCAAGCCCCATTAGCTGTGCATGCATGGAAGAGTTGTAATATTCATCCTTTTTGAGGAAAGAATAGTAAACAGACCCTCTGGAAATTATATAATCCATTTGGGCATTTAACCCAATATACTTGGTCAGTTTAAAAACCTCAAAATACCTTTGAGTGTTCTGAATTGGTTTTTTTTCCCAACATATTTGAATGTCCTTTCAGTCAGACATCATCTGAAAATATACCAAACAATCCTATACCCAGGGATTACACCTACAAATCCCATAAAGCCATTGAGAGTTAACTATGGATAACTACTCCTTACATAGGACATTCCAACTATATAACATTTGCCCATCTAAAAGTAACTTTATTTAGTCTATTTTTCTCTGGTTTGGATATTAAAATACAATGTTAGGACACTCAGAAACTTTACTGCAGTCAAAACATGTGACCCTTACCACTTTCTGCTATCCACAAGGCATGTTGTAGAGTGCAATTATGTTTATCTAACACGATTCGTCCCTGAACCATCCATGCTGACTGGTACTCATCTCCTTGGTAAGTTTTATATGGTTAAAAATCGTCTGTTTGAATATGTGTTTCAGTTTGGGGGGTGGGAGGCAGGAATGGGGGTTGTGGTTTTAATTATTTTGTTCATGAGGATTGACTTTAAACTAGAGGTTTACAAAATTCTGCCTCCATTTCTTTCTCCTTGTTTTTAAAGAGAAATACAATATATATCTCATTTCAATCTACTAATGCTCACCTGCCTTCCCTGAGCTATTTGAAGAAACCCATAGTTAAATCACATATTTCTGCTGAACTAGCTACTAAAGCTCAAGCATCCAGATTGTTTAAAAACATCCAAGATACATGATTAATCTGTAACATTACCTGAGTAAACTGTAGAATTTGTCACTGGTGCTACCTATGTCAGCTTTCAGGTCATAGAGAACATTTTGAGAACAAGAAAGGTGTAAGTATATTTGCTTTCTTGTTTTAACTCATCAAAAGTCTGCGCACCACTTGCACTTTCCAGAATCTCCCTTTTGGCTGCTTTATGATATTAACTATTCTCAGCTCTGTGAGGATGACTGATTCCCTAGAAATTCCAATGATTCTCAGCTCACCAGAATAAATGCAAGGGACAGTTTCTCACCCACCAGCCATTGTTGGTTTTCTAAAGCTTATTTTGAACCCTCTTTCTAGTAGTTTGACACACTCAGCCTTGTCCTGACTCACACCTCTGTGCATAACTGGATTTGCCATTCCTATTTCTCTATTCAGGACTGCCCAGTGCATAGCAAACCCAGTATTACAGGAGGCAATCACACAGGGGTAACAAAGATCATCATGGGGTTAAGCTGTCCATCAGTGTTAAAACAAAGAATACAAGCTGTGTTTTCTATTTCTAGAATAACTTCCTTTTGCAATGTGCAATCCATAGTTGGTTATCATCCTCTACCCTGAGTCTTACGTACACTTCTAAATGACTTTACCTGTACACTGGCCATGCATGCGAGACCCAGCCGTTACCCCCATCAGGTGTTCAGGTCCTCTTGTAATTCTTCTAAATGCTGTCATTTCCCAATCTGGATGTTCCACCCTTAAAGACCAAAGGCCCTTGTATAGACTCTCATTAGTTCCTTAATTGTCTACAGAGAGCCCACTTGTTAATTTACTATCTTTCCACATTTTGGGCACAGTCACCAGCTTTCCATTATTCCAGCTGCACAGCTACTATAATTAGAGTTCTTATTTTCCAGGCCTTCCTGGGACTGCCAACAGACTGCTACATAGGATAACCAGCCAAGTTGTTCTTTGGTGGTCTCATTAGTCCTAATGCTTTCACAGAGTATTTACTTATTTCTGGCTCATTATCTGTTCTGTTTGAACTGTAAACTCTTAAGCCATAAACTCACTAATCTGTAGAAACAATGACCAGTACATTAAGGCTATTAACATCACTGATTATAATATACATTATTAAGTGTAATAATACATACTCAAGTCTATATGACATTTAAAGCAAGACAAGATAGCCCTGAGTATGTATAGAATGAAAATTGCCCTCTAATGACCGTCCAACAGAAGATTAGAAAGTCCACTGAAAGTGCATACATGCTTCTTTTGACACACCATCAGGTTACCATTGGCTTACTCCAAATAAAGCCAATGGGAATCTTTCTACTCAGTCCATTTGGCTAACAGTGGTCACTGATCTGACCACAGGAATAGACAAAACCCCGCCACTTTGGCACCTGGTGTTCTGGACTGTAATATTCACAGAGCAGGGTCAGACTTAAATCACGGAGATAGATAGATATAGATAGATAGATAGATATATGTACATACATAAATCCACTCATACTCACACATTAACATGGGAAAAGGTGTTTCTTACTCACAATCTACCTATCCCAATATCCAATCCAAAGTTACATAAAAGTAAAAAAAAATAGTTTTCAGAGGCAGAAGTATTCAAACTGTCCTGTTCCTGTTTTAGTTAGGAACCAGAGGAAGACTCTCAGAAGTCTTCAGTAACTAGAAGATACAGCTTCTTTTTTGAAGCTGAAAAGATGAGGAATGACTTTCTTATTTCAGTGGAATCATTACCACTCCAGGTAATTTGAAACTTTTCCTACGAGTTCTACAGTCTGTGATAACTGACTCCTTGGCTGAAATATCAAGCATCTCCATAAACCTGCTCACCAATTAGATGAGGGGGCTCCCCGGCTGAGATTTCAGTAGCCTTTCATCCAAGAGGCAGCAGACATACGAAGATATGTGAGATGTGAACTGTTGAGTTTGCTATTTCTTTGTCACCACTTGTTTGTCCATGTTTGCCATTCTTTGCATCACTCCTTAAAACTTCTTGTAGAACAGTGATTTCTAGCCTGTTGCCATTGCTCCCTTCTCTCCTTTTCTGCCTGTGTGGGACTTTGAAGACAGTTGTTCAGGTGACACCAAATGTGTCAAGAATTTTACAACATCCCAGGTCCTTATGACTTAAAGATGTCTTGGACATATTCACCTTTCCATCAATAGGATTCTAAGGACCTCCTAAAACTCAACTTCCTCTCAAATTGTTTAACTGAAAGATAAAATACTCATAATCTCCTATTAGTTCAAAGGATATTGACCACAAAGCCTTTCAGAGGTTGAATTTTCAGGGCTGCTGACGGAGCAATATCTCCTTGTTATAAGCTCTACATGTACGTAATGGAGGACCAAACAGAGAGCAAGCCACCACTTATTAATCAGTTCTGATTAAAGGGTCAGCGAAGTTCTGATTGCTCATGACCTTTTAGGCCAAAAATCATAGCCTTAATCACAGTTGGAGGCCAGCCAAGGTCTCTCATTTGATATGCTTCAAGACACAGGGTTTTAATCACAAATTCGCAGTGATGCTTCATTTTAAGAGAGAGTAAGAGACAGAGGAAGGGAAAAAAGCCCTTATAATGCTGCTAATTGACCTTAATCTAATGTGATGTGCAATACTCTCAGCATGCAACTATGGCAGGGACACAGCCTAATTGTAAAAAAAACCCTTCTAAAACTAAATTAAATTTGAAATAGTAGATTAGAGTATTCCCAATGTCCTCAAACAAATGTCTGCATGTTGAAATTTATCTTGAGATTTCCATGTGCATTAGGGGCTTCCTACATGACAAATGTACCTGAAACAGAACAAAGTCTTAAAAAAAAAAGATTAGTTAGGATGAGTTTGGTACAATGCTGTAGATGATGCTCTGTTTGTGTTGAGAAAGGAATGTACTCTGAATAATTAGAAAAGTTAAGGTGGGCACCTGAAGGAAATAAGGAGACCATCAAGTCAGGAAATCATTGAACAAAGAAAATTGAAAAGTATACTCCACCTAGACCCCACTTATTGTGAATGGAATGATTAGGTGTCAAAATCAAATGAGTATGTATGTAAAGATGGTGTGTAACCTCTCATGAAAACTGTATAAAATACCTAACTTTCCACTGAAAACTTTGGAGCTAGTTTGTCTGGTGTGAATCGGCTAGCTCCCCAACGTTGCATGAAATAAATCTGCTTAAAGACAAAATTTGTCTCTGTGCCGTTTTGGCATCATACCGTATCTTGAATACACCTCAGAAAAGCTACTTAGACTCAAGCTCACGTCTTCATTATTAGGAGAAAAACTCTACTGATTGCAAAAGATGAGCATATTCTACTGGGTTGACAAAAACGTCCTTTTGGTGGTATCTCCTGTTACTTACTGAACTACACTATTTTTTTTGTTTCTTTTTCCTTTTAAACAACTACCTCTCATTCTATAAAAAGCCCTAACAAATTGCATTTTGACTTCAAGTACTTTTAAAAATGCTGTCTCCTGTTACACTATACAGAGAACTGAAATAACAGTAACTTTGAGACCTGAGTCTTGTGCAATTATACTGATGCAATTTAATGGACAGGCACTTTAGAGGGAGCAGTCAGGAATTTTGTATTCTATCCTTGTCCCATGAAGTCATTTATGTCCCTGTCTCTCTGAATTCCCTCTCACTTTATATCTTCTGTGCCTCTTTCAGCTGTACATTCTTCTAGCAGAGTTTTTGGGTTTGCAACATGTTCAAAGGATATGTTTGAACCTGTTTGAACCAGGTCAGTCCCTGATGAAGTCTTCTAATCAGCTGTGTAAAAAACCAAGCAGATTGGTAATTAATCATTAGCCTGCATATGAGTTTATGAACCTGATGAATATTATTCTTGTTATTTATTCTGTAAGTAATGCTATCACATTCATAGGAATGGATAAGCATTCTTTTAATACCTGTTGCAGTAAATATCATGGAAACAACAAGGATTTACATGTGAAGAGGAAGGTTAGAAATGGCAAATATATTGTGCTGATTACTGCCAGCTGGGCAATGTATTTTTACATATTAATTTTTCTAACAGAAAATTTTCCCCTTAAAACACAGTCTATAAGCACATGAACTGGTATTCCATCTAAAACATTGTTAATGGTACAAAGAAATGCATAATCAGAATAATGTATACTAAACAAATTGATTTTCAGCACTATTACAGTGAGGACCAGTAACTTTTATGTAATATCAAATACATATATATGAAAATGTATTTATATGCTTTCCTTTGTGATTGTTTGTATACCTCTGTCTGCTGTTGTCCCCTGCTTTTCATGATTAGATGTAGCTAACCAGCCAAATAGTTCTGTATTTTAGTAATGCTCTTAATGTTTAGTTCAAAGATCTTCATTGTTGTTTAGTTTTGGACATTATAACTGAACTTAGTGACTCTGCAAAGCCTTTTTAATAGTCTTACAATGATCAATAAAGCTTTTTTCTTACTACCATGTTGTTATTCATAGCAAAATACTTAACTTTTATTTGTACAGATATAAAAGGGGGATAAAAGCCACTGGGCTGATTTTCAGAACTGCTGGGATTGCCATTGAAATCAGACTAAGCTGCAGTCACTGTGAAATAAACAGGCCATTAAAAAAAATAATGATAAATCAGGAGAGAAGCTTTCCTTGTATATTAAAGTTGGGTCACACTGTGCTGGTGGCCCTGAAAGACACACACACACACACACACAAAAAAAAAAATATCAGGGAGTTATAAAGATAATAGTGGTGAAATATGGGTCCAACTTAACTAAACGATCAAACCACCATGGATACAGTGAGGACAGGATTCCTCCTCCTCAGGACTTTAATTCAGGGAAATAGTATAACCTTCAGTCACCAACACTTGGTTTAACCTGGGGTATATACAACGAAGCATATTTAGCTGCTCTTTGTTGGAGCCATGTAAGACTAGACCTAGATTCAAAGATAACAGGAAGATGCCCTTGTGCCTTTAGTGAAAGTTGGTCTGAGCTCATCATCACCATATGTTAATCAGTTCAAAAGACCTGGCTATATTTGTCCTGTCCTGTGCATTTTCATTATTCATATTCTCTTTAAATCTCAGAGAAGATTATCTAAAAAGTTGATAATTTCATTTTCTAGAGTCTCCTCTTTGCATCACCGGTCTCTGTCATCTTGTTCTGTATGTTTTCTTCCATATAATCTACTAAGAGACTGACCTTCCAACAGCTTAGAACAGTGCACATTTATGAAAAGGTTTGTTAAAACATTTTGTATTACTCCGTCGTTTGGTCCAGACATACTAGGCACTATGAAAATGTGGAACAGAATGGTGATCTTTACCCCATATAGTTTACAGTCTAAATATAAGAGAGGTAGAGATAAAGCAGCAGCAAGTAAACAGTAAAAGTACAAGGCACTACAGTAGAAAATATTTGCCGCACAGCTACAACCCTGAAGATTATGTTTTTGCAAGCATTGCAGCAGAGGAGGGCTATGGAAGAAGTCATTTGGAGAATAGCAAGGAAGCTCTCCCCTCACACATCTCAGTGTGTGAAGCAATATGGCAGAAAGCTCAAGAGGTTTGCTGTATTTGTTTTCCAGAAGGTTAACAATGCCCAGCTGAGATCAATTTGATGAACTAATCAAAAGAAAGAACTGACATCTCAGTAATGAGTCAAGCATGATATGTAAGGGATATAGTCCAGAAAAGCTTCATAGTATTCTTGATACATTGCATTCTTCCTCATATTTTACCCACAAATTTCATTCAGTAGTAGGTTAGAGAAGGATAGATCTTGGTTTAGCAACACTTTTCACATTGTTTGTGGATGTCTTATCTACTGTGGGTAGTAGTTAGCTGTTAAGTTTATATTCTGCTATAATAACGTACAATAATAGAGTCATTTATCTCTTCCTAGGGGAGGAATATATTTTAGAAGAAAGTACATGTTGCTCTCCTTCATTGACTTCAACTGGTTGGTTCATCTGATTCATCTTACACCTTTTCCACTAATTTACAGATGGATTTTTTTCTAAACAAGGTATATGCTATCTCTTCATGCAGACTTGCAGTAGTCCTAGATTTTTCTTTTTCTTTTTTTTTTTCTTCTCCCTGATAGAGTGACAATTCCTACCCCAAACCAATTATCTATCAATTAGCAAGTAAAATTAATTTTCACACTTCATATTAGAACACAAGAATGACGGAAATGCTTAACATCTGTTAAATCTGTCAGTGGAAAAGAAAAAGACAAATGTGACAGTAGATTTTAAGAAGAGTTAGAAGAGTTTAGTGTTTCAAAGCCCTGTTTTCAGTGAAATGGTAACTTGACAAAGGTGCTCTGTATCCCATTGTATTTGGAAAATGATAGTGTTCATATAGTAAGAAAACACGTGCTGGTTTGCTTTTGAAAGAAATCTCGTCAAAGATTCGGAAGCGGGTGCTTGCCTGGCATCTGATTCTTTGCATGTCTCCTTTCTTACAGTGAGGGAAAAAAAAAATAATCTAAATTACAGTTTATGCCCAAGACATAATCAATAAGGACTGAAAAAAAACCCCAACATATTGCAGTTCCACAGGGACTGGAAGACTTTCCAGCAGAACTCAAAGCCAGGGTTTTGGTGGCCTTTTATATGAATCTACCCATGTGGATTCCTTGGCACCAGATAATAAACCTGATGTCATGCCTCAGTGCTTTCCTTGCTAGCAGCACTAGTAAATGTTGCCTTTACTTCCCCTTCCTTATTTCCTTAAAATAAAAAGGAACATTTCACAGCAGTTAATGTAAACTAGGAAAGATAGAAGACTGAAACCAGCAACTACATAATTAAGAAAAAACAAAATAGCTGTTCCTTTCCCTATTTTTTTGAGATTTATCTGGAGCCACAGAAAGCCATTGAATAATTGGCATAAACCTGTCAGAAAATGCTGAAAAACTCAAAATGAGCACTGGGAAATGTAGCCCAGTAAGACAGTTAGAGGCAGCATCATGTAGAGGTGTCAAGAATCCAAGCCAGCAAGTACAAAAAGGTGCAGCTCAACACTTCCCTGGCTCACTGGCTCTCATCTGAATGCAGTGCAGTCATGCTAGCCCAAGGGTGTCTCAAGTGTGATTTATTAATTTAAAGGGAGCTCCATGCTCCATAGCAAGAGATGGCTGGTACTCGATGCATTCAGCTTTCTCCTTCTTCATGCCTTCTGGTTGTAAGGCAAGCGAGAGAAGAGTAAGAGAAAACTTACTTAGAGAACATTCTTGGAGGAAAGAGGAGAAAGAAGGAGAGAGGAGAAAGAATTAAAAAAAAAGAGTCCTCCTTTCAGAAGCAAAACATTAGTTACACCTGGAAATCCTAGCAAAGTGCTGACATGAATGCTCACTTACAGATGCCCTAAGTGAACCAAGCAGAAAAAAAGTATCTCCTTTCATATTTTGGAAGTATTCCTAGAAGGATTTTTGTTGATATTTAATATAACAGAAATCAGGCTTCCAATCGGCTCTGACACCTTCAGCCCCTGCTGTTTATAGATGAAATTACAAGATTTCTAGGGTCAGTGCAACATTTTAGAAATTCTTTCTTAATTTCTTTGTGAGGTGAAAACTCAACCCTGTTATTACTGAAGAGTCCATCTTACTAGGTAATTATGTCACACCTACATTGTGTAAAAGAAAATGAATATTCTCATTTTAGTCTGATGTTAATTGCCTCCTTCTCCCTAACTAGATGGCAAGTGACCTTTACATATTGTTACTGCTAAGTGGAAAGAGAGAATAATAATGTTATTTTAATTGATTTGTAAATTATTGAACAGGCTTATGAAAACCGACCCCTTTCTGACTGGAAGAATTGATTACATACTCTGTTTACTATTTAGTATTTTGTATTTTTTGCACACAGTCATTCAAAAGATGCTCAGAAACAGTGATGTAACATTACCATTTAGATCAATTCATGTGTAATGTGAATGTGTGAAAATGTTCTTAAAGTGCAACAACTCAAATTTATGGTGGGGACCATGGGAAAAGCACGTAATAACAGAACTGCTGTATCCCCCTGAAAAATCATTGGATCATACAACTATAGGCTTGGAAAGCACCTCAAGTGCTCGTTCTGTCCCTTGCAGTAAAACATGGCAGGATTATCCTTACCCAAATAATTTCTTCCATGTTTGTCTACACATTTCTTAAGGACTTCTAACAATAAGAACACTCCATGTCTTCTCTCTGTAAGCTCTTCTAGTGCTTCACAATCGGTACTGACACATATTTTTCCAGACTGCAATTTCAGCCTCTTTTCCTGCAATTTAATTCCTATACAGAGAGACAGAACAGCCAAGTCCTTGATAGCTATAGAAAGTACTTTTTATTTTAATCACCTTATATCTACTTTCATCAGAAAACCATTACTTATCTTGCTTTTGAGAAAGTGATGTGAGAAAATATCAGAAGGTTTCCTATGGTCAAAATAAATTACAACACGTATTTTTTTCAGGGACCACCAACTAGGGAAGTCTCACCTACTGAGTAACTAAGGTTAATGGAACTGGGCCTTGCTATTCCTCTTCCCTCTTCCCAGCACAGTGAACCCTGTGTATTCTCTGTGGTTACTCTCAGTCAAATTATCTTCTCCCCTGACATCCTCAATGAGTTGTCACTTGATTAAAATGAAACCTACAGAGTCTTCCTCTAACAGTTTTGTCTACCTTCTACATAAAAATTATCTGAGTGTTCATGTGCTCCGTTCCCAGCAGATGTCTAGGTAGTCAAAACCCCTTGCCAACACCAACTCCTGAACTCTGCTTTATTTTTCAGCTGTTTACAAAGATGTCTTTTACCTGATCTCTTTGATGGTTCAAAGTGAATGCCCACCACAATAGTGCTCATGGGGTTTCTCTGGTTCTTTACCACCCAGAGTTTTTCATCAGGTCTACCTTAGAGTAGAAAGGTGATTGTAGAGTAAGTGTCCTCACATGGTTACTTGACACACACAGGTGCATACCCTTCCTCATTCTTCTTTCTGAATAAGCTCTACCCACCTATATGAACTATGCCATTGACTTATATTATTCCAATAACTCTCAGCTTAATTAATTTAGATTAATGAAATCAAATCATTCTTTTGGTTACGTATAAGGAATTTCAGGTCCTTTATTAATTTATGGACAGTTTCGACATCCAATAGACCAGCTCACTAGTTTCTTCATCCCTTCCCAATAAACAGAAAGGGATTCCTATTCCAATATTTTTGCTTGTATAATTACAGGCAAGCCACTTTCCCTCTCTTTTTCTCTGCACTTCTGCCTTTCTTATCCATTTAAATACTAGAGTTTCTCAGAGGAGAAATTAGCTTTTGCTACAGCTGCCCAACACCAAGCACCACAGCATCCTAACTTCACTTAGGGCTATGGCAAAGTTTCCTCACAAGAAAGTATCTGTTGCTCACCTCAAAATATGAACAAAACGGAAAGTTCCCTGTGGCAAAGTAGTAGAAACAGGACTTTCCCTGCCTCATTTACATGGTGTATTCTGCTTACCCTTACATCCCTTCATACACTGCAGTTCACTGTGAAAGTTTAGGTAATTCAATAACTGTGTGTGTGTGTGTGTGCTGTCATTTCCTTAGATGTCTGTAACAAAATTTTAACGTTCAATGGAAGTAGCACATCTGTTTTTCAAGACAATTAAGTTATTAGATACAGATTAATTCAGTAAGCCTGACAGATGATCTGAAAGTTTTGAAGTATAATCAATAAACCTGGAATGTGAGAAATGGAAATTGGATTTGGAAGATTAACAAAGCCTGCCATTGAAAGATTGATTTTTGCATAAGTGGTTGGCTTAATCGGAATTCTCAAGAGGCCCATGCAATAGCTAATTAATAATATTGATTAGAAAGAATTATGAAGAAAAAAGACAAATATCGCGGAGCAGAGTTCTCAGCTTCCCTTCCAAGTGCACCAAAAATAGTTGACTTATTTCATAGGTTTCAGGAAAATAAAAACAGTTGTTTCCTTGAATCTATGTTGCAGGTTACTGTGAATTCTTCAAGTTTACTTTTAGTTTATTTAGTTCAAAGTAAAAGCTTAAAACACAAATTCGAAGTAAAACAAAACACTGCTATTCTACTAAAGGCTTAGTATGGTGAAGTAAAACAAAGCTTAAATTTTCTGTGGGAGGGAGCACGGGAAATCACAGCTTTCCCAGCATATCTTCGTAACTTGCAATCTTATAACCCTTTTACAGGGATTCTTTCCAGTACTAGAACAGGACCAGCCCATAAATAATTTATGATTAGCATCTCCAGCCCAAAGCTGATTATCATCCAAATTGCAGACCTTTTAGAACTATTTGTGGTGTTAATTCAGAAAACTTAATGAGTCTCTAATGAAATATTTTTAGCTGTAGCAAGTTTCTGTTTCCGTACCTTCTTCTGTCAAAGCATAAGCTGCTTCTGTAAAAATAGTATATGCAAGCACGATCTGGAAAGCTCCTGGCTGCTGGAATGTGACTGTCTGTGCTACTAAAGGGTGAGAACATGACTGTGTGTTTGGGCTGCTGTGACTCACATGCTGCAAAGAAGTCCTCAGTGCAGTGCAGTGTGGCAGCCCAGGTTTTTTGAGGTCTTTAACAGGCAGTTTGTATGAAGACCCGACTTTTGGAGACCAACATGCTCTGCAGCTGCAGGCCCTCAGTGCCCAACTGAAATAGTTAATTTAACTGACAAAGGACCACATTACTCAAGGGTGCAGAGTAGAACTGATCATGATTTGATTTACACCACGGCTTAATTGTTCTAGACAATGAACAGATTCTCAGGTTGTTTCTTTCTGTTTTGAAAAATAATTTCTCTCCCCCATGTCCCCTGCCCCTAGGGTTTTCTCATTCACAGTAACTATTTAAAGAAAGAAAAAAAAAAACCAAACCAAACTCAAAAGCCAAGACCTCCATAAAAATGATGCGTCATATTGTTCTTCTTGTGCTAGACTGATGAATATGAAGGATTTTTCCTCTAGCCAGACAAATATTTTAAAAAAAATATTATCATCATCAAGCAAAACTTTGGGAAAAGCTAGAAAAGCAAACATTATGGTGCGATTGTAATAGTTCAAGTGGATAAACTTTCTTTAAATTTTTTTTTATTTTTTTTTTTTGTAATCTAAGGCAAAAAGAAGGGGAGTTTTATCCATTAACTCCATAGGTAAGGTCTCTGGGCATTTCTGCTAAAAGCAATCAAATTGCCTTTATTTAGCTTCCTTCAGTGTCAACAAATGCTGAATTTTGTATGGAGGCTGTGATTTTGTGATATTCACTTTTAGTGACCTTATTAAAAATGAAGAGAAATCAATATGGATCGCAGTACTGAAAAATGCTGGAGAGAGCTTGGTGATCTAAGAAAGTAGCCAAAGTCACATTAAAAAAGTCAGTGTCATGTTTGATTTTGAAGATTAAGTGAGTTTATGCTTCAGAAACTTGGTTTTATAAAAACTGTTGGTCTGCATTAAAAATTTAATGAAAATACCTTTGAAAAGCCATTTCTGCTCTTGTTCCCCATTATCACTGCGATCTCATTAACTTTTCCCTTGACCTTAATTGGGTTCCACATTTGCCTTTGGATTTGTCCCAACACTGAAGACTAGGAATGAAAATTCAAAATACTGCAGGAAGCATTTCCCTATTAGAGGTACAGTACCTTTTGCAAGTCAACCCTTATCCTGTGTCACGACCGTTAAGTGAAAACACATTCTGAAGAGTTTTGTTCCATGAGCTACTTCTGTCTCCTTTCAAATCCATTTTTACCTTTGTCTTCCAGACATGCTGCACCAATGAGTTCCACAATTGAGTTAGTAGTCTCTTTGGTGAAAAGGTAATCGCTGTTTGCTTAACCAGGTTACCTTATGACTGCATTGTTTCCTAGCTGTTGTGTTGTAAGAAAGTGAATACTCACTCTGCATGCATTTTTTCCATTATATTTCATGAATTTCTAGCATACCCTCTGTAATTCTTTTCTATTCTACTCAATCTTTGTTTGATCTGTCTACATATGTAAGTCATTCCATCTTTTTAATCTGCCTTTTTGCCCTTCTCTGTACCTTCCCTCGTGCTGTTAAATCCTTTGAGATGAGGTGGCCAGAACTGCGTTCAGTATTCAAGACATATCATAGACTTAAACAATGGCAAATGATGTTTTTTGTTTTGTTATCTAATCCTTTGCTAATAACTTGCAATATTTAATTTGACAATTTGTTAGCTTTTAAAAGCTCATCTAAGGTTTCCAGTGAATTATACACAACAAATCCAATATATCTAAAAAAAAGCTTTGTCTATATTATAATAAAATAATACTCAGATTGCTATAGATGAGAGCTAAAACTTCAGAACCACCTGCTTGGAATTGCTAATATATCTCAACAGAGCTAAATGTCCTTATCAATAGAATAATTTTCAAAACTCCAGACTCTAAATAAGAGAATGAATAAGATATTTCACTGGATCCAGGAGAGACGTGTACTAGAGATAGAACTGGCAAGAAGGGAAAAATATAGTACTATCCAGGAAGTCAGCAGTAAATTAAAAGGACAAATGGGCTGAGTTAATAGAGTGGACATGAGAGACATTATGGTAAATAGATAAGTACAAAGCAAAAGATGAGTCTGACTGACAGTCTCCCTGTTGTTACCCTGACCCAGGAGCTTTTCATTATTTTTTCTCTCCCCTGCCCAGCTGAGGAGGGGAGTGATAGAGCAGCTGTGGTGGGCACCTGGCATCAAACCAGTGTCAACCCAGCACATATACCATACTCATAACATTAAACTTGTGTGCTTTTGTCCCATTCTAAATTACAGTAGTTCGTGTTGGAAGTTTCCTTTGGGCTGCCTTTCTTTTAACAGTTTGTTGTGTATTTTCCCAGTATGAAATAACAAACTGTGAGACTAAGTAAACTCTTTTGTCTTAACTAAGAAATATTAAATTAAGATCAAACTTTTGACAGATGAGGAGAGTCTCAGTCAATGAGCATTTCAAGAAGATTTTTCACAAAAATTTTACTTTTAACCACAATGAAAACATGAGCTAAAGCCTGGATAAACCAATGAATTCTGTGGAATTTAGTAGCCTTTGGATACGGCCTCAGGTATTAAGCATAATTTAATTAAAAATAGCTCCCTTATTTATTTTTCTCTCATTCCATTTTCTGGCATAGCCTTTAGAAGAAAATGAGAGTACATTAGCATTTAGGAAGTTCACAGCCATCCAAATTAGATTTAGCAGTCACAGATATTTCCCGCCCCAGAAACAGGCCAATAATCACACAGTGAGTCAGAGACCTCATCCTTTCACTTTTTGCCAGAGTAACTGCTTTGACTCTGGCAAATTGTACCTCTTCTAAAAAGATACTGCATCTGAAGAGACACCTCTTCTAGCATTAGCATCTGCCTGGCTGTTTTCCTCCCCTTGAAGGAAGCATATCCATGCACCACAGGAGCAGCTGATCAGAGCATTATGGTGCTTTGATTGCACTCTTGGAGATGCATGAATGGAAGGATCCTCGTGTGGGTAAATCAGCCGCTGGAAGCACTGGAGAGAAAAATCTGATTCCAGCATGGAACGGCTGCATATCTGGGCTCAGGCAAATCTATAGCTTTGTACCTCAACTTCCCCAAGTGCATTAGAAAATCTCTACCTCAAAGCTATTGTGAAGATTCATTTATTAATGTTGACTGGTAGTATTATATGAGCAAAAACCTTTGTTATAACGGTTGTGATAATTCTTCTAGTAATGGTGATATATAGTGAAATACAAGTATATATTCCATAGATGGTTCAGTTGGCTACTAGGAGAATAATGCAAAAATTCCTGTTTATTGTATACAAATTGTTTACTCCAACAAAGCTTTTTGCAGAATTGTTCAAAACTTGGTACCAGCATTATTAATAAGGATTTCTAGGTGTACCAAGTCTTCAAGCACCACAGCTCATACCAAAAACTTCATGCAAACCAATAAACCACATTTTTTTCTTGGGGGGCTTGGGATGTTTATTTTGTTTGGGTTTGCCAACACAGTTTTTGCTAGCCGAATTGATACTTCACTGAAAGAAGTTACTTTCACTTGGACTTTTTCACTTGGAAAGAATCAAAGCAATGATTTATCCTGTGAAGGACCTGTTCCTCCCTCAACTAGTAAAGAAAAATAGAATAGTGAAGAAGGTCTGCCATGGAGCTATCAAGGTCTGGGTGTAACAGGTTTAAAAGGCAGATGAGGTAAACAGAGGTGATTGGGTAACATATTTCTCAGTGCACTTATTGTTCTAATAAGGTTTTGCCTCATGAGCAACCACTGGGTGCTCAGATCTTCTAATGAATATTTACAGTATACAGTAAAAGAGATATGTTTGTTATCACCAGATCTCTCTGAAGATGTAGGCAAGTTAATTTGTCAGTCAAAATAGAAAATAATGGAGAAGATTGTTTTCTCCTTGCATATCATGAAAGCATTGATCCACAAAATGTTTTAATGAACAAGAATAGCACTTACCTTGACATTTGCAAGAATATTGAAGATTGCATGAATAAATAGCGGGTAATAAACATAACTTTAAGCACTACAACTGAACTGAAGCATGACATTTTAATTTTCTTAAGCCTTGGATCTTCTAGTCATTTGCATCGATGACAAATCAGAGCCTCTAGGACTCTGCTCTTGGGTTTGACTTTTCATTGTTATTTTGTTTCTGTGAACTATGCTCTATGGTGTTTTTTAGAAGCGAGTCATTTGCAAAATTGATCCCATCTGAGATTTTTCCTTCTCTTGCCAAACAGCAGTACATTATGACACTGCTGCAGAGAGCACAGATTCCTGCAGCAAGCAGGTTGGGAAAGGATATTGAAGTATGAAAGTCTCAGGACTGGGTGCATTCAAAATTTATGTACATTAACATCTTTATATAGTTTAATGTATTTCTATATCTTTTTTTCAAGTGTAGATACCAGATCACAGCACAGCCTTACAGAGCCTAGGAACAGAGAATAAACCTCTTCCATACTTCTTGGAAATGTTTGTTCTCTGGTAAATGCTCTCTGGTCAACATGACCCTTTTAGATGCTAAACCGGGCCCTGTGCTTTCCCTCAGTACCTTTTTTGCCTTATTTTGGACCCTTTTCCCCTTCATGGTAGAAAACAGTTTTACCTTAGAATGGTTGCATTTTATGTTTTCTTTGGGCTGATGAAAGAAGAGTGAGGTTCCATATATTTATTATCTTTCTAACATAGCACAGACCCATCAGCCTTTGGTAATAAGTAATAGCAATTAACAGTCTGGCTACTCATTAAGCAGGAGTGTACTGCATCAAAAGTTATATACTGCTTCGAGTAATTGAGGAAGACATATACGAAGAGAGTCCATCTTCAAATCACTGATCAAATGCCTTCACTGCAGATCTTGGGGAAATTACATAGATGCTAACATATGGCATCATCTTCAATGTCTAATAAAGAGATTTAATGGGATCTTATTTTCTTAGCTACCGAGAGCTGATCAGAATATTTTTAGTCTGTGATATTTATGGAAAATGTGTCCCAAATTCCAATACAATCCTGATAGCTAGAAATTAATTTGAGGTCCTTTTTTTTTTTTTTTTTTTTTTTTTTGGACACTTTGTTATAAACATATTTCAGGTTCATGATCATTCCACTTCCTCCAAGGCACACAGAGACCCCAAACTCAGACTGGTTTCTGTGAGGTTCTCCCCATTCTACTGGGACCCTGGCTAACTTCTCTGCTTAATCAGTCCCAAGACTAATTCTAGAAATGTGATGTGTGTTTTTTGGAGGTCCTTTGTATTCCCCAGGGGTTTACACTGTGTACATAAATGATGCTTAGTAGGCTTGACAAAGGTACATGCAACATGTTCCAAGAAATTGGCTTGGATGTTGGTATCACTTAGACTTTCTGGCTAACGTGCCTCTTCCTTTTGCTGCTGAGCACCAATTCTATTTTGTCAGCTACCAGTTTTCTTTTGAGAGACAGCTGTGTTTCACATTCTCTTAGTTATAAAATAGTTCAAGACAAACATTGCTTTAAACCACACGGAATTATTGTTATTAAAATACAGGAGTCCACAGTGCATTTACAGATTGTGACCTTTCTTCAGTGCAAAGAATGTATTTGTTTCAAACATTGTTTTCAAGGCTACATCCAAAGTGTTCTGCTTGTTGTCCCGATTTTTAAGGCTTTTCTTTGCTTCTAAGGAGATCAGAACCCCTCGTCTGAATTTCCTTTCAGTGATAGAAGCCAGAGAAAATCTGTTCCTTTGCAAACAAAAGCAATCAACTCTTCCTATCCTTTACAACATTGAAGCTTCATTCCACAAAAATGACATATTAAATCTGTGCAGTGTAACATTCCACTCAGTGTTAAAGACATCAAAAAACCTGAGCTTCTCCCATAACTTTCTCATGGCTCATGGCCACAGAAGTTGCTTAATGTCACCCCAAGCAGCTTTTCAGAAGCTTAGACCCCTGCTTATAAGTGCCACTGTCTAAAGACCAGGTTTAAATTTACATATCTGATCATCTGTCCTTGCATCTGCCATAGCATCCTCCAACTCATATTTGTACTGATCTATCATCAAATTCTGGAGGCAGTGTTAAAACAAATTAATCAACAATTCCTCTAAAACGCATTGAAATTCAAATCCACTTCTGGTGAATATTACCAGGTGTAAAACAATGCTTGACAGAACTTGTTTCAGCACCTCAAGGTATTTTCAACACCAATAGTCATATTCAGCTGCACTTTCAGAATGAGGAAATAAAAAGCATAAAACTATGTTTGTTTCATTGGAAGTTGAAAAGGATCTCTTCACTGCTGATAGTAAAGCCATGTGGCTGGAGATTACTAATCTTTCACTGGAAGGGCTACAGAGTTCCTTCTCCATCCTCTCCTCCATTTTGTCTTGCTTTGTCCTCCCAAAGTTACTTTTGTCCTTATAGTCAATCAGCTACAGTCCACACTTCAAAAAAAAGCTCATCTTCAGACACGTGGATCTGTGTCAGCACCCTTTGTGCAGCACCACAGTCATGGATTTGCTGTATAAGTCACAGCAAAGTGCTTGGCTTTCTGCTAAAATTTCTTGTATGTTCTGCTTAGAAATATCTAGTCAGAAACTGCAAATAATAGCTGTATACATATATATTCTTTTTTTTCCAGCCGGAGAAAGAGGCTGTTCTCATCATTTCATCCTATAATATCATTTCTCATCATATCATCCTATAATATGTTGGGATTTGTGTTTAGCGGGAGGTTGGGGTTGTGTGGTTGTTGGGTGTTGTTGGGGGTTTTTTTGGTGGTGGTGGGGTTTTTTTGTGGGGTTTGTTGGTTTTTTCCTTCTTTTCCCCTCCTTTTAAAAGGAACATTTTGCAGGACTTGGGCTGAAACATGGACCTTCTTTGCCACTAGCAGTCTTCTAGTAGCTATTGAAAATTTTCTCAAGTTAAGGACATGAGTAATTAGGGCATTAACTAGTAACACACACACACACACAGATCAAGATGCCCGACTGAAAAACCTCTGTCTACACCACTTTAATTGTTTTCTCTTTGTTGTGCTCAATTTGGTTAATTGTTGTTCTTTGTTGGTTTTAAATCATCTCCAGGAGTGCACAACTCCTTTAAGATCCTCAAGTGATCCAAGACAGCTGCAGCAATTAGCAGCTATCAGCCACGTTCCCGTGAAGCAACAGGGATTGATACATAACTGGGCTAGGGCTGCTAAAAAAACATGCAGTGAAACCTGGAACTTCACCGTTTTTATGAGGCGATCAGAACAAAATCACGATCAGTCAGGATGGTTCCAAATCTATTGAGACTTTCAGTAACCATCACTAATGTTGTGCTTCACAATGTTCTCCTAGCTAGTACTTAAAATCTTTGATCAATATGCTCCCTGCCATGCTTTCATTCAGTTTCTTATTTGAACTAACCACGCCAGGATTCCTGTGCTCCCTGCTCTGCTTGCATGTATAGTGCCCAGCACGGCAGTCCCAGCAGTCTGGGATGTGTGAATGCTGCCATAACACTTGAAGACATGCAATAACAGCAGGGACAGTCTAGTCTAGAGAAAAGCTTGAAGCAAGCAGGCAGGCCTCAACCGGAAAACACCATCTCAATACACTGGAAGGGAGGGAGCTGAGTTACAAACAGTGTGTTTTTGGAAGGAGTTGAGTTAAAAACAGTATGGTTTGCGGCTAGCAAGGAAGCAATAGATAAGCCTACTACCACTGAAAGGAAGAGAGAGCAGAAACAAAAGAGGAGTAGGAACAAGTGATCAAACCAAGCAATATCTCTCTGATACAGGTCCAGCTCATGTGTAAGAACACAGGTTGAATACATTCAGACTTAAATATTGATGATTCCCAGACCCCCCCCGAACAGATATGCACTTGTTAAACAGAGCATAATTCTGCACTGCAACAGATTCAGCTTGTCACTCTTGCCTTCAACCACATGTGCTTGTTCCTCACAGCCCTTTCAATTGTGTCAGGCTATTTGCATAGCTAGTACTCAAAATTGATTTTCAAAAGGGTAAAATTCTGAAAAAGAACAATAGAATAGGTCAGCAAGTGAGTATTTATACAGAGAAGGCATAATATCTTTCCGGAAAGAAGTCTCAGCTGTTACATCACATTTCAGACCTGCTTCCATGAAAAATGCCAGTGTGTGAGGTTTACATAAAGACGTTGATCTGTTCTCTTCAGAACTCCTCTCTATTGAACAATCTCTGTCTTAACACCTCTTTCAAAAGAGGGTGAAAACCCATCCCTGTCCTAAGTCTTTGATGACTGTAGCATTTAATTAGATATTTTGAGCCGGTGTATCTAAACAAAACAATGTACCACACACATAGATCAGAAGATAAAATCCTACCCTCACAGTCTCTTAATTTAATTCTTTAGAGGACATCTCTAGAGGTTGGCGCCTCTGATATTTCAGCATTGACTCGCTGAAGGATGACTGCTTCATAAAGGATTCTTTCATTTAAAGAGTTTTGGAGGGTCATTTGTAGGCAGGCTTGTGTTTCAAAGAAGAATGCTTTTATTCTGCATTGACCCAGCTGATATATCTAGTCACTGTCAGTCATGCCAATGAGTTCTACCCTTGTGAGGTCCACAGAGGGTTTCTGGTGTTCACTACAAGCCAGGTTCTGCTCTTTCCTTTGCATTTGAGCAGCATGAAAAGGAGGACCACTTCATAAGCAGACCATTCCTAAAGACAATATGTTGTTTATTCTGTTGGGTCTCTGGGAAGGGATCTTCAGGTGTTAATTAACAGAGGGTTACTCTTCCCATCCTAGGGACACAGAAAAGCAAATGTGGACTCCATCTATCCCACACCCAGTCCAGGGACGCTTACTCTTCACTTTGAAACTGCATCAGAGACACTGAACAAGTAACAATCCGTCCTCACAGAATCACAGAACAGCCCAGGTTGGAAGGGACTTTGAAGAAACTTCTGTCCCAGCCTTTTATGGGAAAGGTAAATGTGTCAGAACACAGAGGGAGAGACTGCTACTGAAATTTGTGTGCCAAAATACATACATGTACAGAAAACATAAGCGCTGCTATTTATCATTTTAAAATCACTTATGCTGTGGGACAGCCCATGGATTTCAGTTCACCCTCCTCTAGATCAGATTCCTTTGAACGTTTCTAGCATTTGTCTGTAGGATGTCAAATGCATCATTTAAAATGAAAACTAGTAACATAGGTTGTCATGCAAAGAAAGAAGTTTAACTTTATTTGGAATTATAGGTTTGGGAGTGCTAGTGGACACAAGATACTGGATAAAATAAAATAAAACAAATGACCATATAACACCTTGCACAGTATGACCTCTCTGTTTTTCCAGGGCGCCTCCATCTTCCAGTTTAGAAATAACAACAGCATGTGTTTATGATGCAGGATAATCTTTCACCTCAAGCAATCTGTGTGCTGTCTCGTCAATGGTTTTGCTCTATTAATATGCTCTTTCTATTGCTACTATTATGTGTCAAACTCCACAATAGCTATTTTATGTACTTTTCCTTCAGAAAAGGCCTAAGGACAGAAGCCTCTCTTTCAGAAAATGTTGTGGGGTTGTTGTTGTGGGTTTTTTTCTTTTTATTTTTTGTCTTTTTTTTTTTAAATAAAATATTGTTTCCAGTTTAGGTTTGAAAGTTCAGAGTGGACCTGCAGTATAAATAATGAAATATGCATTATCCATTGACCAAGTCATAAATACTGTGGTATCTCAGACTCTCAACCCAGTTGCTATATTCTGGTTGGAAAGGCTTCAGCAAGTGCTGAGGCTACAGTCCTCCATCTCACTTAGTGACACCCTCCCATTACATCTGCTGCCACCACATCCTACATAAGCAATTTAGGTGAGTCAGAGTTGCAGGGACAAAAGAGGTGCTCAAAAAATAGCCAGTAGAAAAAGAAATATTAAAGTATATCGTTATAAACATTGCATTTCTTAGGCCTAGTAAGTGTGATCTTGTCTCTCCCTAGTGGCTGCAGCCACCCTTATCTAAAGTTTCAGTTTCTTTTGCACAAGCGCTACACTTCTTGCCCCTGGTATCCAAAATATTCAAACTGCTGATCACTAAAGTACCTGCTTACCTGAGCAAGGACAACCTGTAATGCTATCAGGAACATAAGCATGTAAAGGGCATATAAGTAAAGTATCCTACACTAAAGGAAACTGTCCATAAATACATCCATACTGGAAAGCAGAGAAAAATTTAGAAGCCTCACAGCACTGCAATTCTGGAAAAGCCTCTCAGTAGTCAAGGAAAGGCACTCCTCATCATCCTTTCACGTTTAATCAGTTTATGAACAGCGCTGTATATATTAAGAAGAGATTGGACTTAATTACCCAGGAAATATTTTCTAGTCATATATTCCTCTGAGATTAAGGATGTCTGTTTTGTTAGTCTAAATTGAATGTGTAATGCCTCATGAGGTTTCAAAATCTCATGCTTCTAGTTTACTTTCTAGATATTTGCAATTCCTTCAGCGTTTTTATTCTACCTGGAGCAAGAATTTTAAATCCTTCCTTTTTTCCTATATCAGAGAAAACTTCCATGGTTCCCTCTAAAGGTACTGAAATGTCATCATAGTTATTTTATTTGTATATTCCATGGTTAGGGAGCAAATTTGAAGACTTGGTTTGACCAGTGCTGGCTGGTGCAGTTACCAGTATCTGGGTTCATGGAGAGGTTGATATTGTCATACTAAGCAGTACACTTTTCATTTCTACTGTTAGGTTTCCTAAACTCTGTTTTACACCATCCCATAGAAGGATTTTGGGTATGGGAGATCCTTTGACGTCTCCAAGAGTGAAAAAGGAGGATAACAGGAGTCTTCTACACAAAACACTCTGCTTGAGTGGGACATCTACATTGGACCTTGTCAGAGAGCAGGGAGGCAGGAGCTTGTCCAGTACAAGTTGGGCTTCTCTGTCTCTGTACCAGGTAGGTCCCATAGGGCATCCTTCCACAGCAATATGGACCCAGCACAATTGCTCTATCTGACAAACCAAGTGCTTTGTCCTTTTTCTCCAAACCCTCCTAATATATTTCTTGATTATTACATCCATCTGCTCTACACTACCTCATTTCTAAGTAAGCAGTTCACAAATGAGCTGTGGGTGTAGCCACTAGGACAAATAAAGCCAGTTTGTAGCCAGGAAATGTGTACAGCCATTTTCAGTACTACGTCAATCAGAATATACATGAATTGTGTTTACATCGTCACCTATTTGGATTATTATGATTTTTTTTTGGTGTATGGTCACAGAATATCCATAACAGCTATAACACAACACTATGTACAGACGTGTTTCAGCCTCTATTCCATCAGTCCCATGGAAAGTATGCTGCACTTTGTTATTACACCTCCATCTTATTGTTCAGTGGACCATGAGACACAGGAACTACAGTTCTCTCCAGACATCTGGGCAGCCAGACAAGTACTCCATGAATAAAGAGATAATTGTGCTGAACTGCTTATTGATTAGAACTCTTCAGACTTCCAAGAAAAAAAAAAAAAAAAAAAAAGCCCAAATTTAACAAAACCCCAGATACTTAGATTACAAAAAAGGGCAGGTCAAGCCCATGAATTAAGGTGACTACACCAAGTTAATATGATACACATTGACCATCATGGCTATAGAAAACCATCACTAACCCAAGACAGCAGCTTAAGTTCCCTCATGGGTGAGAGGCATGAGCTTCATCCCACCTAGCCCACTTACTTACAGATACCCACAGCCTGGCTGGGAAAGACTCAGAGAAAGCTGTAACTAACTTCTACTTTTCCTGCTAAATCTGAGTTCTGTGCAGTAGCTGTTATGTAGGCTTGGGTGTTCTCCGTGTTTAGAAGGCGAGACTTATTAACAAAATTCCTTAAAAGCAGGGGTTTAAGAAACTTCATGCTGCATATTTCCCAAGGTTATTACCTTCCTTACCCAAAGATGGGTATTTCATACAGTCACTTAGGGTGCAGGAAGAGCCATATCACTCCCTGCAGCCAACATACTAAGGAGCTTTGCCACAGTAGTAGCTCACATTTTATTATGACTTTCATTCACATTTTCAGAGGAGGGAAACCTTCTTAAAGATTTTGGAACTTTTTTGTCATAGGATATCTGACCTGTCATCTTATGAGCGCTCTCTGTAGTCTCGTTTTATTTTGTGCCAATGCATAAAGGACTAGCAGTCCCACAATATTAATGTAATTTTCTTTCAGCATCTTCTAGGGAAAAACAAGCCAAAGCAAAACAGAAAACCAAACCATCCCATTCTCCTATGATGAATTTGGAGTCTAAGTGCAAGTGAAAGAGTCCAAAATAAGAAGCAATAAGCTCATATTGTAGCATAGAGGAATCCAGCTGGTCAGAAATAGAAACTTCCTGAATTAAAGTAGCAAAGCACTGGAATCTATTCCCTGGGAAAGTTATTGGCAGTTCTGTCACTGGATGTTTTTATGAAGATGGACATGGGTAGAGTTGATCCTGCCTGGAACAAGGAAATAGAAATCCCTGTAGTCCTATTTTCTATAATTTGGTGGGAAAAGGCTAGAAGACAATACTAATCAAAATGATCAACAGTCTCCTGAGAGAGAAAAAGAAACACTTTAGCAGACCTTCACCTGGCATTAGTGTAACTCAGTTGCCTGGATTCTTTAATAGCTTTAGTCATGATTCGATATTAAAGCAATATGATGGCATGTGCTTGGTTAAAAAAACATAGCCATTTCACACACACTGTGTTTATGAGCATTTTCAGAAATTGCACAGGTTTTCCTTCCCCATAGGGAAGGCATGCTGTGATTTATGGACTATAATAGGGAGCTTAATTGGGAAGAAGATATCATTGTTGACAGTTTTGTCTTTACCCAGTAAATAATGGAATAAATCTGCAGGGAGCCTTTACTCACTCCTCATCAGGATTTTGGACAGTGGCTTTTGGAGGCCACACACTTCCTAATGTATTTGCGGTACAGTTTGCATGCTGAGGCCATTGCCACTGCCTGCGTGAGTAGTTGTCCTTTGAGCCCCAGTTTCATCAGTGAGGTTGCAACTGGATTAAGAGCATAAAAGTGCTGGACTGTGGTGCAGATATCCACCTACACTGTACAACGGAGTGTCACACAGACATTCCCAATCCCATGAACCTTGAATCCACTACAAAGTCCAGAGATCTGCAGATTGATCAGGTGGCTTTAGGGCAATTTGGCCCAGGGCTAAATAGCTTGAGGCAAGAACTACAGGAATGGGACTTGCTGGAATCTGAGTATGAACAGAACCAGGGGCAATTAGCTTGACTACCAGCCCTAGGCTTTGGTGATTCTAGGTGGGGAGGAGTGTTGTTAAATGAGTCCAGCTGGTTTGGCATTTGTTGTTTGTTTAGTGACAAAGCATTAATTTAGAGGAAGGCCATTTAAGCTTTCTCTGGAGCACATTTTCATTGCCATTTCTGTTTCTGCTGTTCTATTTCCCTCCCAGTATCACCCATTTCAGTCATTCAGGACAGAGTTTATGGAGCCAAGACACCCAAACCACATGCACCCATGCCCTAAGAATGGAGCTCAAATAAATGGTGTATCATTTTCCCCATGCAGAAGGGCAGCTAGCTCACACCAGGCTGGGGTCTATCAGGTTAGACAAGGTGATGCACAAGACATCCTAAATCAGAATTCACAGTTCATAGGCCAGACCCTGCAGAATCTTAGGTAAATATAGGATCCATTAAGTGAATAACTAAAGCATGAAAAACTATATATTCTTTGCATATAAGCCACATACTTCTTGGCACCAAATCCACATTGCTTATACTGACAAGTGCTGCATAAATAGTGTAGGCTGTGGCAGAGGCCACTGAACATCACTGTAATTCTGAGCAATACTTTCCTGCCAGTCTAAGGACATGTTTTACTGTTCTGAGCTGCAGTACCTCTTCAGAGGAAAGATTTCTAAGATCACAACAGCTTCCTCACACCACGTCCCACTGTTTCTTAGCTGCTGGTTTCCATTTGCTGGCCTGAGATGATTCAGCTTGCATTATAAAAGGAGTGAGACCTGTATTTTTGCAGGGCAAGTTGAGGGGACAGAGATTACAGAAAGGGCTGTAGAGGAGCTCTATACTCTACAGGGTCCTCCTATAGCTGCTCTGCCTCCCACTCCACTGTGGGAAGGATGGGAATATGATGTTGACATTGGGAATGTCAACACTTCCTCATATCTGGGCCTTCAGCAACCAGATGCATGCTTTTCCTTCTTAAAAGAAGAGAGAATAATGAATCTATTTCATTTTATTGTATTCTGATTCCAAAAACTCTCTTGTTGCTTTTAAACAGCACTGATATACCTACTTCTGAACATCACAAACTGGTCACTTTCCTTATGTAACTTTTATTCTAAGATTATGGCAGTTTGGGTTCATTAACATTTTAAGGTACCAACCTTTCCTTTTCAGAAGAAGAAGACAAATTTTTTCCTCTTAATGTAGGATAATCTAAACCAGTTTCCACTGCTACTGCCTTTTGTGCTAGCCTATCTACCCTTTGAAAAGTGGGCAGACTCCCTTCCACACAATTCAAGATTCCAGCTGAAACTCCTTGCTCCCTATTAAAATGCTAATGAGTATGAAATGACAGTCCAAATTCACTGATTACTCATTTTGGCCTTGAGTTTAATGATCTACCAATATATTTTTTTTTTCCTTTCTACCTATTTAAGACATGAGAGCACAGCACAGAAATAAAGGCATTTAATTATATTTTAATATTCCCCGTACAGTTTCCCAAGGTTGCTTCACCCTACAATTATAACAAGACAACAAAAGAAAATATCTTCAAACCATTCAGGGAGACTAGAAGTAGTTTTTATGTGAAGATTACTTCCACATCACAAAAGACAGGTGTGGATCTTGCCAGTAGTTGTTGACCAGACTGAAGTGGTTTTCAACAGGTTTTTAATTTACAACATCTGCTCAGACTCTTACATTACTCATTTAGCTTATCTGGCAACAGTTTCAGCTTGGTTTGTTACCATTCATGGACACTCAGAACTATCCATTGGGTCCCCAGGTAGAAAGCAGTGCTGCACAACACTATCTCTCATAATACTAAATATGAAATTTTAGCTTAGCTGAAAACACAGGATTTCGAGAGGTTGTGGAGAAGCAGGTTACATCATCTTGCTCATGGTAAAATAAAACAGCTACATCCAGTTGGCCTAAGGTTTGGCGCCTGAGTTCAGGTGAAATGAGTCAGATATGACACTGTAATTCATAGTGAGGTTTCTGCCAACTGGTGACATTTTTCTGAGATCATTGTGACCTCACAAATCATAGGTTATGCTCATTGTACCAGATTTCCCATGATTACTCATTCTTACTTGGTACACATGAACTGATATTGCACAAGAACAGAACCCTTCAAGCTTTGAAAGCAGCTGGAGAGCCCTAAACTATTCAGAGATTAAAGGCAATCGTTAGGCATGTCCTGTGTATCAGTTGAATTCATAATCCCACATCGGGAATACAAATCTGCCTCATTTGCCATCCTTTAGAAGTAGAAAAGCCCACAAGAACAGACCTGCTGATGGTATTTCACATAATTCCTAGGAGTACACAGCCAGGAGGAGCTGCTTATGTCATCTTACTTTGCTGTTTCTTACTGCAGATGATCGCCTCACGTGATCCTTCTACAAACTGAAATTATGTAAATGCTGTTTCTTTTATGACATTTCATTAAAGACTTGCCTAAAAGACAAGGTCAAAGTAATTTATTAGGTGGTATGTTGGAGGCAATGAAGACTAAAGAATGATCAAATAAATGAATTGTATCACCTCATCTATTACATCTGCACTGTTTTTATTTGCTCCATTCCTAAGTGATGCTGCCGCATTAGAAAAGATTTGAAAAGGAGAGAAAACAGCAGCCTGGGAACCACTCTTAGATGAACAGAGATTTTCAGTGCTGGGAAAGTTTGACCTAGAAAAGAGACAGGTAAGACAAGGTGTAATCAAAACCCACAAAAGAATGATCAGGCACCTCAAACCTAGATTTGGAATTCTCTTCTCATTTTCTCCTAATATGAGGATAGGTATGATCATGGTGCTTGAAATGCAGTTAAAATTTTCCACGAGACTGTAAACCTCGCTGCCACAGGGTATCAATGGGCAACAGAGGTTGGAAAGATTCCTAGAGTGACTACACATTCATCAAGATGAAAGTTTGTAAGACTCCAAGCTATTAATGGTGAAAAGAACAGCACCCTAGGAGAGAAAATCTGAAATACTTAGACTAAAGCTAGTCTTGATTTACCTGGGGACTGAGTGGGATTTAATAAGCACATATGAGAAATATTCATGATGGTAATTCTTATACTTTCTAAAATTTATTATGCCCATCAGTGTTGGATCCAGAATATGGATGCTAGAGACCTTGGGTCTGATCTAGTCTGATAGTATCTAACTATACCCACCCCTATGAACACCACATGGGATGAGCACATAAAAAATAGCAAACCATGGCAACACCAAAGGGCAAATAAATTTCCTTGCTGGATAGAATACGGAAAACTAGTGTCAATAAAGACAACCAAATTTTTAAAAATATAAAATCTTTGGAAATATATGTATGAAAAGTGCTCAAGAAATGCAAATATTTCACATGTCTGTCTTTATGGTTTAGCAAAGTACCTCTCACACCCAGGGAATTTCTGAAACAAGAATATAGGCATGTAGATTAACTAATCTGATAGTTACACTGCAACCCTTTCCTGCCTTGGAAGTTAAAAATAATTATAAAAAAAAACTCTAATAAAATGCAGGGACACCAAGGACATGCTACTGCACTTCTACAACCCAGTGAGGAATCAGAGAATTTCCTAGCAAAATTGTATCAGCACAGTGAAGCCTCCAGTGGAATTAACAGACATTTCTTCTTTTCTACATCCTTCTATGACAAGCTGCTGCTACAAAATGTATATTAGAAAGTAAATAGGCAGGGATATTAACATTCCCTGTATTAATACCAATAATGTGAAAGATCATTAATGATGATTCAGACCCCACAGCATGTCTTCTTAGAAGATATCTGCCAGCTTGCACACCTAATTATGTACAGATACTCATGTTGCAAAAGGGTTGATAATCATTTATTTGATTAGCACCTTCCATGGATTCACAGAGAATCCTCCTACCTAGACAGAGAGTTGGCATTTTTAACACTTAGCTTTTTCCTCTGCCCTGTTCCCCCCATTCTCCCCCTGCCCTTTATCTTCATTTGGGTAACCTTAACTCCTTAGAAAGGTAAGTGACAGAAGCCAGTGGCAATATTTCTTTCTCCAGTTTCACAATAGGTAATTTCTTGCAATATCAGTTTAGCAACAGGGGGACAATAAAATGTCATCTAAGAAAAGCACAAAGAGAAGGAAAGATGCACAAATAGAATTTATTCTGCCTCAGAGCTAAAAAGTGAGGGGGATGGAGGAGGATCAAGTCCTCCAGTGTTTCTTAGGGCACTTTCTCCTCTTTCCTGTGCCCATCGACTCAGCAGTATGAGAGTACCATATGGAATTACTTCCCTCTCTTGCCCTGCAGTTTAAAGTTCAGTAATGAGCTTGTGTTCAAAACTGGAAGCATCCAGACATCTCTAACTCAAGAAATGCCCATTTCCCCTGCAACATATTATGTTATTTCTGTAAGATATGGGGCATTCTGTCTGGTGCAAAGCAAAGCACACATGAACATTACAGGTGGTTTTTCCCAAAACGCCTGCCTACTATTCAAGTGACAGTGTAAATACCTGGGGTGGTTGATCCACCATTCCCTTTCTGCCCCTGCTGCTCCCCATGCAGGGGTCAGCTTCCCGCGGACTAGACAGTAGCACATTACACAGGACACGCACTGCGCTTACATGTTATCTCTGAGAAGTCTGTATGCAGGACTCCGTTTCAGTTTGCCATAGAGCTCAGCACCCTCACACAGGACAGTTCTTGTGCTTCAGCCACCCTTTCCAAGGAGAGGTTTTCTTTTATAGACATGGTGGATTTGTTTGTCCCATAGGGCATTTAATGGGTTTAAAAACTGAAAGAGAAGATCAATGTGATCCTCAAGACTGACCTTTTGCATATCATATAGCAGTTTCTCTCAGCAAATCTATACTAAACCCTAAACACCCTCTCCTCCACATGACTTGAAGTGACAGAGAAAGCATATTCAGTGCTAAGCTCTTCAGTGAAAATTACTTACGTTTTGAACTTTTCCTTGTTTTAACTTCTTTGTTTATTTGTTATGCTTTCATTCACAAGGTGGACAGACATCATAATTCCCCCAAAAGTTCCCACAGTAAGCAATCAGTTAATCCATATGAATTATTCCTTAATTCTGAAAGTACTGCTTAAGTATTTGTAGATGTTACCCGTTTAGAGTGTGATGTTGCATGCCTTCATTTAATGGCTATTTACTCTAGATTTTTCAGGGAAGGTATTAAGTGCTGCTCAAATACCAACTTGACTTTGAAAGATCACTCTGTCTGAGTCAGAGATCTCAGTGGATTGACTCCAAAGAGGAAAAGAAACACACGCGATTACAATCTAAAGAATATTTTAACATTTAAAGTAGGCATTTACATCATCTTCCTGACATTCAGACAGAATAGCTGTAACTGCATGTGCAGGTTCCCAATTAATCAATATCCCTCCACTGGATTGGGGTAGATACAGCTCCTGCATCCCCCCAGCAGGGAGCCTGATGCTGGCAGACACCTGTCACATTCTCACCCATCCTGCACTGCTGCCACCGGCAACCAGTGAGCCCAAGCCAGGTCAGAACTCTCCTTGCCCATTTATTTTCTACCTGCCTATCTGCCCTATACTCCAAAGCCCTCAGCACCGTTTCTTATTCGTGTTAAGTCATCCATCCTTCCCACAACTTTTCTTCTATTTCCTTATCCCCTTCTACACTCCCCTCCAGATATCCCCTGCAGCATTTGCCTTCAACTCCTACTTCTACCCAGCTTTATTCTCCTTTCTCTTCAAGGACTCTGTGCAATACTCATCTCTCTTCCTGCAGCATCTTCCAACCAGGCAGCTTCCCTCTTCCCGTGATCTCTGTTGGTTTTTACTCCTTTTCTACTCTCATCAGGAACAACCCAAACTTACCCATCAGTAACACATCTCATCCTTCACCCGCATATTCCCTCACCTTAACAAATTTGTCTGATGTGCAGTTCAGGTTTATATACTGTGCAATGTGTTTACTTACACTGTATACACAATCCTAAAACAGAGAAGATTGCAAACAGCATGTAGACAGTTCTCTTAAGACTCTTGGACCAGACATAACTGCTTACTTCCCAGGGGCTAACATAAAAGACTCTAGGTAGGAATTTTAAGAAAGAAAATAACATCCCTCATGACTTATGATACACCCTACAGTCAGAAATTATTTCATAAAATGAAAACTAATGTAACTATGTCTTTAACAGTGCTTATGTAGACAGAAGAATAATCTCTAAAATGTGTGCAATAACTCCACCTGGTGATTCTCAACATGATACTATCAGGCTTAAAGCTGTCTCTTAGAAGAAGCAGGGGAGTATAGATGCTATACAAAGTAAAGGCCTCATCTAACGTAAGCAGCACAGTTCAGCATATGATAAGCCTTATGATCTATTGTTAACGTTTCTTTGGCTCGATCTGTAGATCACCTTTCAGACTTAAAACATGTTTGAATTGGAAAGTAATACCCATCCTGCCCTCAGAATATATATCAAGGGTTTGGTACAATAGTAAGAACTATGTACATCCCACAGGAGACAGTTGAACACTTATTTTAATAACTTCTACATTTAAATTATCATATTCATATTCTTATGCACAATATAAAAAGCATCACCATCTCCTTCATAACTCATTCCTCATTTTCCAGAAATGGAGAATAACAGTGCAGCTGACATTCAAAATGCAAAGCCAAAAAGCAAATAGACCAAAACCCCCTACCTTTATAGCACCAATTCAAAGGACTGTCCAAGCCAGTCCTGGAGAGGAAATTGATTTTTGATACAAGAACCATGGACTACTGTGAATTGAAAAGGAGTGTATTGTTATCCTATAGCTGTAACAATAACATTTCTCATGCCTTTCAGACTAAGATGAGAGGTACTGAGTTAGGTTTTCTTGCCTCTCACACCATAATCCTTAATATAAAAGTTTTCCAAAACCTGCACAGATCCTCTCAAGACAAACAATTTGAAAAAGACAGATCTAATTCTCTATACCATATTGTTAAAGTTTCTAGCTTTAATCAAAACCAGCCAAAAATTTTGTGTGTGCACGTTTGACATACACGCATTTGAGACTTTTTCTCCATGTTCTGCTAGTGAAATTTTTCAGTCTACTGGTAAGTGATACTGTCATACTCTTATCAGCAATTATAACAAACCTTGATATCAGATATGAAAAATTTTAAATACAAGAATGTCTTAAAATAGATACAATAAAGGTAAAAAAATGTGAATTCAAACAAGGTTTTCAAAATATTTCCTTTGGTACAGACAGTATTTTTTCCCCTTATTTTTATGGAGAAGAAAAGAATAAAAGCTTAAAAATGTCAGCTAACCTCTTACTGATTTACAGAAAACTTCAGTAGAAGGATTTTTGAGTAGGAAAATCATCTGACATTAGAAAAAAATAAATCTCAAACACCTTTTACTAATTGGATCGTATTTCAGAGAGCAGTGGCATAGAACTGAAGAATTCAATCATCACAGTAAAAGATCACTGGATAAATACTGTATCCCTACTGAGATGTAAGCTGAATAACACCCATTCTTTCCTGCTAACTGGAGCCTCACTCACCTTTCCTATGCGGCCTTATGGGGTGTAAGGTCAGCATATCTACCAGGGGTCACCCCTTTTAAAAGGAAGAGATCTGTTCCTGCTGACTGCTAAGATTTCAATTACTTCAAATAGTATAGAATTGTGCATTAGGAAAGGATGGAGCAGGACACCTGATAAACGTGTTTGTCAATAAATTGATAAAGTTAGAAAAGGAGGTCCTGCTCAATGCCATGGCCTTGTAAATGGAAAAATCCAGTTGTGTTGCTCTAGACTTACCTTCATGAAGTAAAAGACCTTGCCCTGGACTAAAGTCTACTGCTTCAGAAGGCTTTTTTACATATTGTGTTAAGTACAGAGATAAGTCATATAACAGAGTCAGTTTGAAAGTCCAACAGCAACACTCTGCAAAACAACCTTAAAATAAGAGCTGTGCCAGGTCACTGCTTATTTATGACAGAGAAGCAAAAGGAATACTCTGAGGTAGCTGAACGTTATACGAACACAAGCAGGAGCTTAGCATAAATATGGGGAGGGTGGACACTAACTGGCTAGGGAAGTCTAAAGCTGGCTGTATGGGGAGAAAGAAACAAATATATTTAAGGAGGAAGAAGATATGTTCTCCTTCAGCAATTTCACATTTCTGTTTTCTTTGTCATTCAAAGTGGTTGATTGAAGCTGTACAAGTAACTGAAAAGTATCACAATGTGATAAAATTCTGTAGAAGAACCATTTTTAAAAAACCCACCTCACAACCCAACCACCAAACAAAAACTCATCTGACTTGCTGAAGGATACCTACAAACATTTCTAGTGTATTATATTTGCTGAGGAAGGTGGAGGTGATGGGCAAGGGCTGGTTATGTTTCTTGTTGAAACACTAAAAAAGTCCCTATAATCTCCTCACGTTATAGGTGCCAGTCCTGTTCCTCAGATGGTCAAGCCATTTTTGTATTTACCTGCCTGTATCTTTTTCATAGCAAGGACTATCTGGGTATACTAACACAAATAGGTGTAGAAAAGGCCCCCTAACCTTATATTGTATCTACATCAAAATGTCAGAACATGAGCAAAACCTAGGTTTAATCTAGCTGTTCAGCTTTGTAAAAAGTAGATAAAGCACCTTCCTCAAACACCCATCCCCCTTTTTAAAAAAAAAAAAAAAAAAAAATTATAGGACATGCAAAGCACAAATGTCTGAATTGTAGAAGCATCCTGGGTTTTTCCTCTAGTGTCATTAGTGATGCCACAAGATACTACTGCCTCTGAAGTGGATGGGAGTGCTGTAGATGTGAGGCTTTTAAAACCATGTCTACACTGCTGTGAAGAAGCCAAAGGAAAATAAAGCTCTTTGAGAGTTCTTTCAGAAAATTATTTCTTTTCCCTAATACCATACTTCGATTAGAAAGGAAAAGCTAGAGCATGCTTCATCCCAAATCACCCAGAAGTCAGAGGAGTAGACAGAAGAGCACTTCACGATGCAGAGCTGTGCAGAGACACTGAATCATTAATATTTATACAGCAGCACTTCCCTGGCTTATTCGCTAATGTGGTTATACTGTTCCCAAGCTACATGCAGCATCTCCCTGCTGCTGCACAAAGTCATGATCAGACACTAACAGAGAGTGACAATGCACACAGTAATCACTCTGCAGGACTCTGAATGGGCACAGATGTGGGTATACACACCTATAGTTACTCAGTAAATTATTTATGAACTGACTTTGGGGTACAGGGCATGCTGGGTTCAGTAACTCCTGATTTAGAAGTGTGGCCACCTTAGTCTGATGTACTATTTACCTGAAATGTTTTTTTTGTAACCAGTTTGCTTTACTTGTGAATAGCAATGCTCATTTTCTGCCCCTATCAAAGCCACTTGTTAGTACTGCTCCTTCACTGGAGGATGTGTCTCAGTTAAGTTTAGCTGTCTACAGAAAGCGTAGCAGTGTAATGGTTGTAATGTTTCACGATCAATGAAAAGAGATAGGAGTCTCTAGAGACTGATTCCTGTCAGAGACATATCTTCGGCTGGACTGACTCTGCTTCCTTCTCTCCACCAATGGCACACGAAGACTGATCCAAAAGTTTAGACTACACAGCTATTTGTTGGTTTAAGATAGTGCTTCTGCAGATGATCCATGTATTTAAAACTAATAGATTAGAAAAATCATTATTAACAGATATCACAACTTCAGCATGTCTATTTGGAGCACTTCTCAAAGTGAAGAATTTTTCACCAAGAAATTGGCAGTTACCCAGATACTGTCCAAAGAATAATATGATCCCACTCTATAATAGTAAACATGTCCCTTTCATTCAGAAAAGTATTTCTGAATCATACCTCAAGTTCTTTGAGGCATGCTCTTCACCATAATGTAAAGAATTAAAGCAGTTCTGAGCACAGTGACACTTTTCAAGGCTGTAGCTCCTGCAGACATTACTGTAGAAATAGCATACACACATATTAAGGCAGATGTAAGCACATTTGGTTTTATTCCTTGCAACAAGTCCAGAATGAGTTCATAAAAAGATGGAAATTGCATGCAATGTCATTATATCAGGCAAGAACATTTTGTGTAGTTGACATTTTCTGTAGTTAAATTATTCCAAATATTTGCTTATTTCTAAAAGTCAGCTAGAAGAACCACACTCACGATGTCCTTCAGTAGGATCAGGTAGTCCATGGAAAGCATTCAGTGGCAAAGTGTACTGAAGAGCTTAGTAACCAGGGTGGGGATAGCAATGTGTTATATTGTTAGAGATAGAAAACCTATACACGTGGAGCACAGTGTCATCGCTTCTACACTTGTCTTTGCCCTTCTTTGCTCCCACGCTTCAGCGAGCCCAGCAGGAAGAAACAGCCAACTCACAGTCCCAAGTGGACAGTGTTACTTGTCAGCACGAAAATGTATTGAACCTGATGCTGTTAGTAAGTAGTTACTAATAGCTTTGCAAATGACTAAGACCATCAAGGGAACGGCCACCACTTCCCATTTGAGTCAGATCCAGGGTCAACATAATCCTGTAGCTTTTCACAGTGACCACACTGGAGGCTTTAGAGTAAGCTGAAAGAAGCTTTTGAAAATACTACTAAAGTACAGCTTAATGTCTCAACTCCTACTGGTAAATATCTTTCTACTCACAAAAGTATAGGAAGTCTAGAAACATAATCCACTATGGAGTAATTACACTATACAGATTTTTCAATCCGATTTAAAAAAAGCAACCACCTGTTTTACTTACTTGGCGTTAAGTAGTGTCACTGAAGTAGTGACTTCCACTAGTGAATTAGGCATACTGTGAGAACATATTTCTCAGATTTTGAACAAAACCCCCAGTATTTTCTTTTTATTACAGGAGAGAGCAGCTTATGGAACAACTGCATACAACTGCAGTTGTGCAGATTCTTAACATCGCAGAGGACAGATAGAAGCTGGGAGTCGCCATTTGGAGTAAGAGAGCATCTGCAAAAGCATAAGGGTCCACGTTCCTGCCTCCAAGGAGTTACGAAGTCAGAAGGGGCTGGGATCTTTGTCCTCTCTAAGAGCCAATGTCTTGCTTACCCTATCAAGTTTATAACACCTTGTTTAACTCTTACTTGGAAAAGAAAAAAAACCCACTCTGATAGATCAACATAAGAGCTTGCCTGTAACTGTATTATTCTGTACCATAGTTGAGCTTGAAATTGCACTGTCCTTTTTGTTTATACATTATCATAGATATGCTTAGCTAAGGAAGAAATCAAAATCACAAGGGCATTTTCTTTAATCTAGTGCATCCAGTGATTATTTCATGAAACAACTGAATCCCAGGTGGCGTCGCTCTCAGGATAGGTGTCACTAACTCATATTAGCATTTTAATTCTCACTCCTCTTTTGGATTTGATTTCTACAGACAGACATAATGCAGAGTCTATGATGCTTTATGGAACAATTAAGAGATAAAAATCCAGATTCAGATCTTTCTTGCACTTTGTGAAACTTCTGGGGGGAAAAATATCTCTAGTTCAGTGGAGAAATGCAAATTCATCCCAGCACATTGAGATTAGCACCCTAATGCATCCTTGTTCTAAAAACATACTACTGATTATCCATATTCTTGAAGAATTATTGTCACATACAAGCTTCTGTGATCCATTTATATACCTTTGCCAGTTTAAAAGAAATGGCCCTGATCCCTTACTTTGTTTTATGTGAATAAACACATGTGTACCAGCCACTACAATTAACTTCAGCACTTTCTCAGTTGAGTGAAATTCCACAACAGATCTGGCTGAAGGAACAGAAGTTGAGAGAGCAAGTCTCCCTCCTTTCCACAGACCTCCTGCTGTGTTTGAAGTTCCAGACTGTACTATATATTGTTTGTCCAGTTCAAGACACAAAGCTTTCCATACCTAACAGCTCTCCATATTACAGCCAAGATATCAGGCTTTTCTAAAAGACCCATCAGTGGACTGGCTCAAGAGTTTCCAGCTGTGATTCCAGGACCTGTTTCATGATAACAAGATGATTTTACCTTACAGCCTATGAGGGTTCAATGTGTGTGTTGTCTTCAGCTAAGTCCATCATATTGTTGAATCACCTGTAAATCCACCAGAAGAATTGCAAGGGCTCTACAATACATTTTTTCAAGTGGCTTAAAATGTGACTGACCCCAATTGTTTGCCTCATTCCTCAGAAAGAAAATATCATCTCTACAGCAGAGTTTGCAGAGGGGACTGTGCATCTCCATTTCAACTGGATTCACTGTCCTCTGTGTGTATCACAGGTAGGATTCACAGCCTGGCATGAACAGCCCTACCCCCTCTCTGCTTTTTGCTCAGGGAAGGGCAGTAAGAACCATGACTTGTAGGAAATTCTTGAAGCCTACAAGTCAGACAAACAAGGAGGAAAATGGACCAGGAGGAGATAACACCAATTTGGCATCCAGTATTATTTAATTGGGGCAAGTGGCTTCATCAATGGCTATTTGGAGGGAGGACAAAAAGGAGGCTAAACTGGTTGCTGTCACCCATAGCTGCTAATTTGTGCTGAGAGATGGAGAAATATGAACTGCACTGTTAATTTCTATATTATGGAAATTAGTCCTCTCATTTGCACAGTAGGAAGCCAAATTACACCATCACATGCACAAATAAATCTGACATTTTGAGAATTTGACATTGCACCACTGAAAGCTGGTTCCAGCAATACCTCCCACCTCACAGAGAGAGCATAGCTGTATCTTCTCTGAACAGACACTGATAGAAAAGCAGCCAGATCCCCAGCTGATAAAATTTGGCTAAGGTCTTCCAGTTTAAAAAGAACAGCTGTGCTCTGCCTCCCAGAATAAGAATAATCCTGCAGAGAATAAGGGAAGGTGCATTTGAGAGCAGGGGGAGGAAACATCTTTCTGAACTAGAAAGAGAAGTTGCCACAGGCCCTACTGCATCTTCACATTCCAGCCTCAGTATGCTCTCTTTATGTAGGTGCTGCCCATAGCTATCATAGCAAACTTTTGTCCTAAAACTGGAACATTTAAACAGACAGCCCAAAACTGAAATAGGAGAGGTGAAAAAAGTCTATCTGCAGTGATACAGCACTGAATTATATCCTCTGTTAAAGCCACATTGTCTGTCACTTGACATGAATGACAACTACAAACTGCCTAAGGAACATCAGAGTTTGTGAGGGAAAGCATTTCAATCATTTTTAGTTAGTTTGATTTAATTTGGTTAAATTTAATTGTTATTCCATATTTGAGAGTTGAAGACTTTCATATAGATCACAGATTCCCTGGAGGTGGGGAATAATCATCTGTCAGCTGATTTTCACCCATCCGTTTCTCTCTCTTTTGTTGATCCAATCCTCCCACAGCTTTTATTTTTAAATGTCAACTTTGAAAAGTTACTGAAAAAATACACATCTTCATTTATAAAAAAAAAAACAAATAACCATTAGAACAACCACACTTTTTCCTAAGTCATTGATTAGTGAGGGGTGCTGAACAAATAGTATTTATTTCAGTGGCTAGTATAGTCTAAACTGTTGCTGATAAACAGCCTGATTGTAACCATCCAACACGTGCTGCTTATATCCAAAGCACTCCTATGTATTTTATCAGACTATTATAAACCAATTAATATTGAACTTCCACTTAGGAAATGTAATAAAAAAAGGACAGAGATCTTCCACAACAAACAGGAACTGCACCTGCCAGTTCAAGCTTAGCAAGATCTACATTCCACACTTAAAAATGAAAAAGCGTGTATTCTCACCTGACTCCAGGAGCTTGGGCCTTAGGAAAACATGGACATGTTCTGAAAACAATAAGAGAAAGAATTAGCAACATCACCTGAAATTCCATTATGAAAATGTTGCAGAATTCCTCCCTTCCCTGCCCCCCTGTTCCCTTTTTCTTTCTCCATAGAAGCTAGTTAAGCATAACCTTGTTTGTAGTTTGTTCTTTCATACAGGAACATAATTAAGATCTGATCTGCAACCACATGCCTTAAATAAAAGGCAGCTGCTCATATGATCTGCTCATTAAGTGCTGTATTCCAAATGCATACAAAGATGCCAAGGTAATTAACAAGGCACAAAAGCTTGGGGGAGTTAAAGATGCAATAGGAGCTCAATAGAGACTCGCCTTTACATTTACAGGATAATGGGTAGAAATCTATGAATGTAGAATTCATTTTAAGATCTCTTTGCCCTCAGGATGACATTCCAGAATTATTCTCTTTTCCATTTAAGAAAATAAAAATTGTCTTGGCTTTCTGTTAATTCACTTCATTTTGCAACTGCCTTTGTGGTGTGTCATTCCTATTTATTTTCTACTCTTACAGTTTCTAAAAATTATTTTTAGTGCTTCTAGGGTCTGTTCCTTCTCCTTTCCCTTAAGCTTCAAGGCTTCTTAATAATGTCTCATAGAAGGTTCTAAAGATTTTTTTGAAGTATGAACTTTTACCACATAACAGGTCATTTTTATATCAGCTACCACCTCCAAATGTCTATTTACCACCTTCTCCCCTACTACTCAGCTGCTTTACTTTCATACCCTATACTGCAATCCAAACTTCTCACAATCTTTATACCATTACCTTGCATAGAACAAAACTCATTTCCATTGTTATTTCACTCAAACACTCTCTATTTCCTCCTTAGGCAAGTATAAAGCTAAAACAACCAGCATAACCTATTTAGCCTTTTCTGTAAATAGCATTTTTTTAAATGAGGGTTTTGGTTTGGTTTTTTGTGTGGGTTTTTTTGGGGTTTTTTTTTAAGTCTACAGGATACATAGTCTTCTCCTATAACATTACCCAGAAGCCTAGATGAAAGGATATGAATCATGGGAGGAGAATTTAAAAGCCACACCTGCATTAAGAGGAAATAGATCTCTTCCCACAGATGCAATTGCTTTTTCTTTAAAAGGCAAGAGAGCAGGATTTCTTACAGACCAGTTAATTGTGTACATTTCACAGCTTTCCCAGCATCTATTTCTCATTGTGCCTAAAGCTAAATCTCTGGGGTCCTCTCATCTTCTCAGTTGCAGTTTCACCTTCTCCCACTTTTTTTTTTTCTTATGAAACTGAGGTTTTAATAATACAGCTGAAGTCTGAGTACCTGACCAAAAAGCACTAGAAAAGAAAAAACTCATAAAGTAATCATGGTGCTGGCTAGAAAACATCCTTTCTTTGTTCAACAATACAAAACCAAAAGTAAAATCAAAACAAAGCTAAGGTTTGAAACAAGAATTTCTGGGGGCTTTTTCTTGCTTTGCAGTGGCAGAAAATTCTGGCTTTCTCCCGCCTGCACAGCTTGCAACAGACTAACCCACGGGAGCATTTTCAGGAGAGTGGAGTACTAGACTTGGGTATTCCCAGGTTCAGAGGAAGACCTTCAACCAGGTCTGGAGCAAGGCTCTGCTGAGTACCTGGACAAAATTTGCCCCCTTTTTGTAAGTAGTGGCACAGGCCTGACAAAGGAGAGACTCTGTAAAATCTGTAATTAAGATTCTTGCTAGGATATAGAAAATATCTCTAGAATCAGCTGAAAATCAAGTTAAGACAATACTTAAACATGACTCCACTGTATAGCAGAGCTCCTTACGTCTGTAACATACCATACGTTCTCTCAAACACCCCATCCTAAACTAATCATGCGGTATCTCTAATTTTATCAGTGTGCAGCTGGTTCTGGGGAGAGCTATGAGCTGATGAGGTGCTCAGCCCGATGTTGGCCAGGATTCCCCCAGCTGATGACTCCTGAGGACTACAACAGGAGTCCAGCTGGGCTTCACCTCTAGCACAGTTGTCACAGTCAACTTCCTAAAATTATGAGGGGTAAATGTGGGCCTTGAAGACGTTTTAAAATCGAGCTGTATCCCCATTAGTCAGGACAATAATAAACAGCGCTCTCTCTCTGGAGTCAGGAAGGGAGCATAACATGGAGGTGAAGGAATTTTGTAATAGACCTAACTGCAGGATTTCTGCATTTTCCTTAGGGTACCTGGTCCTAAAGGCTCTTCAAAGACTGAAATATACAGTTCACAGATGCTGACTCAGCAAAGTTTTCATCTAGGGGGGGGGAAGATAAGACAAATAAAATACCTAACAGTTGTGTCTGCTATATAGAGAAATTATAAATACCAGATATAGATTTTTTCCTTCAAATGAAATAAAGGGTACTGAAAAAGCACAAATCTTGTTCTTATTTCTATTCAAAATTGGACAAAATTAGCTGACCCACAACAATAATAATAGCAGTAATAATAATCTTGATGATGATGATGAATCAATAAGGATGTGCATTATTTTAGGGAAGACAGAACAAAGTATATGAACCTGAAAAATGTAAAACATGGAGAAAAAGAAAACGAGTAGCCATTTCACAAAGAACAACAAACACAGGAGATAAGCCATCTCAGTCACCACTGAAGTAGGGAAAAACAATGCATTTAAAAAGCAGATGGATTTCCAAGTCAAGGGTAGAGAGGCCTGAATGAATCAGCAGGCAGAAGCAATGGCAGTGGAAGATGACCATTAAAATGTTTAGCAGCCTTTCTGGAAATGTGAAAAGCTCAGTGATTTGTGATACACCTGGCTGTTGCTTCGTTCCAGTAATTCACTCAGGCTCTCTCTCTCTCAGTTGTCTCCTCAGCCGCCCCGCAGAGCCCGTGCCGCACCCGAGGAGCTGTCAGCAGCTCACAGTGGCTGGCTGCAGCCGAGGGCAGAGGGCACAGGTTTGTGCTGTCAAACAGCAGGATGCAATGGGATCAGACATATCCAACGCTGATCTCACAGGCTATGCATATTTATGCATTAATGTGTGGTGGTTGAAGTGGAGATGCAAACCTCCTGGAATGAAAAATCCTTGTCCAGAGTTACTTCAGTCAAGAAGGGCTTTCCTACTTGTCTAATGCTCTAAGATGGCTGCTACAAACATGACTGAAATGATCCCTTTTCAGCCACACAGTATAAGTGTTCATATTCATCACCACACAGTTTGGTCTTTACCTCAAGGACTCACCCTCTGTGATATATATGAGGAATTTACTCTGTCACAGAACGTACTCCCCTGTGTAAACAACCTTTCATCCCCAGTAGCCTCATTAAAAAAAAAGAAATATTACCCTTAAGCAAGCAAATAAAGGAATGGAAATATGTGAAGAAAATAACTGCATCAATCAAACCACTCCTTGGATCTTCATGATCATTTTAACGCATATAACCATGATTTGGTTTACACCATTTTTTGAAGATGTGTTTGATTTTTATTTTTCTTACAACAGTTTCTAGATAAAGCACAGAATTAGACTTCCCATTTTAACAGAATAGAGGCCCCAAGGCTTTTTGAATGCTGCTTTCCCAGTCTCCTAAAAGCCTCATCGCCAAGGCTGGGAATCCAATTCTGATGCATCAGTTTCTGCAGATGGTGCAAGCTGCAATGTTGCTTTTGAGAAAGAGGCATCTCTTTTCTAATAGGTAGGAAACAGACTGAAAATCCTCAAGACAACTCTCCAAAGCAACTACATTTTCAGAAATCAGGTTTTGTCTCTTTCAAGTTACAGCAGAATCAACGATCTAGAAAGGGAAAGCTCACAAAACCATCACTATTTTTCAGCACTCCTTCACTGCTTTATTCTCTCATCACTTTGGTCATTCAACTTTTCAGCATCCTCCCTAGTCTGATAGATATTTAAAAGCAGAGAAATTTGGAAAAAATCTCATAATAAAACTGCTGATTGCTAAAGAAATATAATGTTCTGGTTGATGGAAGTCAAAGACATTCCTGCAGCACTGGGTCACCGCTTACTTTAAACTACTTTGTCTCTTGCAGCGGGTAAAATATGACTAAGCTTTCATGAGGTTACTACCCCTACAGTAATGACAGTCCTATTGCCTCTCATGGCCCCATGCCTCATCTTTGCATCAGCAGAAAATCTCATTTCTCACTTCTTTATGTCATTCACTTTCATGAACACACAGATCCCCCAGTCTAAATGTGACAGATTTTTTGCCTGTTCCCTCAGAATATCCAGAGATGGTGATTTAGTGCTTGGAAACAACTCTGGGAACCTCTTTGCATGCCTTCTTGGTAGGCTGGAAAAATATCTGTGAGAAGACACTTGTGAGGATAAATCAAAGTGGGAGAGACTTTGCTAAACTAGAGCAATTTTTATAGCATTTAGATGATACCGCAACACTGTTAACCAGAGTGTAAATGATTGAACAGGTGATGAATCCCTTGGAGGAAAAAGCCATTAGGAGGTTTTAAATCCATAAAAAAAATAGTATTATGTGCTATAAAGCAACAAAATGTCCTTTTCTTCCCTTTCTAATACAATCCTCATCAGATTACTCCTATACAGTCTTCCCAAGGCATTTTATCAACACATGCCAAACAGCACCTGTGTTGAATTTCAATATGATTTACAAATTAGCATCTGAAGCTAAATGCTGCTGATAGTCTACCAAGAGAATGCAGTTACTGGCAACCGCATTCGATGTATCTTCCGCTTCGCAACTAACTCTCCAAGTAGATACAATTTCACAAATCCGGTGAAATAGTTTTCACACAAGTTGTGTCTCCATAAATAACAGTGGTTAGGATAGTCATTTGCAAAGGACTCACTCTCAGTCTTCAGGCTGCTTAATATGGACAAGAGACTCCAACAAAAGCTTTCTGTCTCTCCAGCAGAGTATCTGAGTCAACAAGCTTATTAGATCTCCTCAGCTGCATCCTCTGAAACTGTCCAACTTTGTTTAACTAATTAAATAACCACTGGAGCAGTAACCTGGCTTTCCTTTCTCATGCTTGACTTCCCTAACCTATTTCTTGTCCAATGAATGTTTAATTACTGAGGTAAAGTGAAACATATGCAAGAAGAGAGATGAGAATAGCTTGCCCACAGCATGCATGATAGCCTAGTTATTCAGAGTCTGATGAGCAAGTCGGCAAGATAGGTTTAAGCATCTACCTCAAATCTTCTGAACTCCAAACTTCACAAAAATTAGGAACATATTCTCAAAAGTGGTCAGTGGCTACTTAAGAGGTACAGTCCAGTTAGCTTTCCCTTTTGAAATTTAAGGCTTTAAGCTAGTGATTTTTACTTTCACCATGGAAATACCCAAGATGCCCCCATGCAGCCCTTTAGGTGGTCATACAACATATTTAACTCCAAGCTCTATAGGTGAACTTTTAGAGTTCGAAGACTGACTTTTCTAGGCTGATATGAAAATTGGTAAATCGTTCGTGATAATCTTTTTCATAGCATGCCTGGTGCAGTCACTAGCACAAAAACTTGTCACCTGCTCTATCAGTAAATAAAAAATTTAATAAGCTCACTAGAGCAGCTACTGTATGAAAACAAAATCTGTGTGGGACTATAAGCTATCAGGAAAAGGCAGTACTCTCTAGAAAGAAATACAGGTTTTAGATGGAAAATGGCCTTTTGTTTCTTCTCACTGACTCTACAGGTGTTAGGGGCTATAGTCTTCTACTACAGGGATACCTAGTCAGAATGAATTTGGCCCAAGAATCAAAACCCCATGCAGAAGAATGAAATCAAACCTGACTTTTGATCCTTACATCTGGGACAGATTATAATGTAAGGAACATTGTGGAATTCTGAGTTAATTTCTACTAGACATTTGCTGTTAGCAGCTCCCAAGGGAAATTAACTCATCATAGGACCCAAAGCAGCAGAGCCCAGAGCCCAGCAGAGTACACACTGAAGCAAAAGGATAGCATTAGTTATGCCTGTAGTCCCTTGGCTCTAGCCAGGACTATTCTACATTGTGGAGTCCAGGCAGTCCTTCCCCACACAGAGGAGGAATGTGCTGACCTCGACCAGCTCTAACAAAGTGTAAATTTTTACAGAGTATAATTAGGATCCCATAAGACTGCAATCTTTTTAGCAATCCTTTCCAATGATATTTTCTCCCGTATCCATTAGTTTTCAGAAGCCTGACTATTGAATTGCCTTTGCCAATAGAAAGTAAATCCCCTGTGGGAGTTTTCCTGTGTCTCCTGTCCACCGCACAGGTGACCCCTGAACGAGTTTTATGCTTCAAATGCTGCTTCTCTCCTTTCACAGCGACTGCCTTCCCTCTTTTCTCAGCAAAGTAACCAGCTGTCTGCAATTTAATTGGGACAGTGAGAACTGCTCTAAGACTTGACTACTGCAAGCAAGCAAAACCTCCCCTCTTAGTGCCCTGCTGAGGATGTCGCTCCTTTGACTTAAGGTTTTGTTTATTTATTTTCTTCTCAGCAGTTTCTCTCCTGTATGAATTGCTTGTGTATCCTTTATAGTCAGGGAGGTGAGCTGAGTTTTCCTTTCCTCCTAAGTCTCACAAGTCTTCTCTAAAATAATGCAGGTCAAGGAAATAGAAGCACGCCTATTCTGTTGCTGAATTTGAGAAGCAAAGGCTGCTTTAACCTGGCTTGCCCATCACGAATGGAAGTTGTCACAGATCATTCTAAAGGAAAGGAAAACTGTATATCAGGTGGATAGTAGCCTTGTCTGTTATCTCAGTTGTCAAACAGAAGGAGAAGGATGTCGTAGAAAGGTGACAGCAAAAGAATGATTTTTTTATATATCTTTCCTATGGAAAAAGAAATCTATTGTTAATGCTAATTATTGTAGGGTTTAGAGGCACTGTTATCTTCCCTCCAAAATTTCATGAGCCATGCTCTGTTGCACACTGTCCCTTTGGGATCCCGTTCAGCAAGACAGTGAAACAGAGAGCAGGATTAACTTCACTGATGCCAACAGGACCATTTATACACAGTGATTCACACAATTAAGAATTTTGCTGAAAAGGGTTAACCTACTTATTCTTTAACGTTGCTTATAATAATGCATCCCTGCTGTTTATCTTCTAATGATAATATTTCTTCATCTCTGAGATGTTAGTGTGCCTTGTAGTAAAACAGAAGTAATGAATTAATTCACTTGAACATTCTTGTCTTTACCTGATGAAAGAGGCAATAATCCATGCAAGTAAATCAGGCTCCCTCTCTCATTGAAATATTCCGTAGCCTTAACCATATCGGGCTTGCAGATGAAATCCCCTCACATTTACTTCTTCTCTTGTTACTATAAGATGTCACTATAGAAAAGAAGATGCTGCCACCCCATAATAACAGCCAGCCTCCTCAAACCTGCCATTTCCAAGAACCTATTAAGCAAAGTACCCAGGCCAAAATAAGTCAATTCCTTCAGTAGGTACCTTCTCCCAGAACTGCAAGAAAGAAAAGCTGCAACATGTCCCTGGCAAATGAAAGGTCAGGAACTGGCTCCAGGGGTGAATCCACATCCTGAGACTCACCTGTGAGAATTCGCGTCAACCAGCATACACGTATAGTAACAACTTTGACTGAACGTCACTACCTACAAAGGGAAGGTGTTACTCAGAAGCAATACGTCCAAAACATGAGGCTTCCTCCAAAGCCATTGAAGTCCATGACATACAGTAGGCATGGCCTCTGGGCAGCTACCTCCTTGCTTGTAGCTCCCATCCAGTCCAAATACAGCGCTGATGCCTGGTTTCACCACCAGCAGTGGCTGAATAATCAAAATCCCTCTCTGCTGGACAAAGGTAGGCATCAGGGACTGAATCCAAAGACATTGAGGGTTCCTGTGCTCTATTTTCATACCCACCCACAACTTCCCCACAACAGCTGCAAGGAGCTCCTCTTGTGAACTAATACTATCCCAGTCTATTGCATTTCTTGTGGCTCTTGTCTTTCTGAACATACTGTCATGCAGCAAATCAGGAGCTAGGACATCTCTGATGTACAGACAGACCTGCAATGGTGGAAAGTATTTGTTTTCCTCCCCTCCTCACAATGACAGGGCCCTTCCCTTTTGTAAGGAAACCCTTTTGCCTTCACTGTGCTTCTCTCTTTTGCTTTCATATCCTAAACAACTCTCTTCCCAAAACCCAGAGCATGACAGGAATATTCTAAAAGGCTGAAAATATGCATATATTGTGTTCCAGTGGGGAACCTGCAGCAGATCAGTGTATCTGCCATTCTTAATTGTTGCTCAGCCATGTAGTAGAGCAACTGCTTGGAAAAGGGGCATAAGCCAAGTTCTGAAGAATTATTTGTATGAGTATACTTAACATTTTTACCCAAGGATTTTGTGATCTTGGGCTAATGCAGTAGGGACAGAAAGATGACAGCACTGCTGTCTCCTCCAATGCCCACTCTCCAACAAGATGTGAGAAACAGGAAATCTCTTCAGGGAGCATGTTTAATGGGGCAATGAGCTAAGTGAATATCTGACATTCAGAAAGTTCTCATACTTTGAATGAGAAACATTTTCAATTCTCACAGGGATTAGTATTGCTATCATTTCCAGACGTTTCTATCTCTGTGTGTGTCTGTGTCTTACAATCTCTGCAATGCATAGTATAGGATCGTGATGGGCAAAAAGGCAGTACTATAATGAGGAAAAATAACTTCTTCTTGTTCAAAAACCTCTGTGTGAACACACCATCCTGGACTACATATGAGGTCAGACAAGGACTATAGTGTACTCTGGGCTTAAAATCTTCAGAGGCATCTATCAGATGCTCATTCTTTCCATAGTTCATTTAGATGAAGCACAGACAGATGACGGATTGCATCCTATGTAGGACTGCAGAGAGAAAAAAAAAAAAAAAGGAAACAGTTCTAATCACTAAGCTAATGTTACCTATGTCTTTAATGTGAAGTTATTCTCTAATGATGTAACTACTCATCACCTTTTCATATTTATCACAAACATGACATGTATTTTCAAGATTAACAAATTGATTTGTGAGTGCAGAGCAAGGCAGTATATATGATCCTTATGTTCTGCAAGTGTCAATGCAAGAAGCAGCATCTTTGCTAGGAAGGAGACATTAACTTTTCCCTCATCTTGTAAAAATTCCAAACCCTGTTTCAGCTTTGCCTACAGCTTCTGATTATAATTTTATCTATTTTGATATAAGTTTCCCTGCAACTTCAAAAGTAGTTTTTTTTAATTTGTTTATATTATCATTAACTTACATGTCACTATGGCTTTAGTGTTTCTTTGCTGTTCCCCAGTTTAAAATCTTAACTAGAATGAATGTGTTTAATAACCTTGCTGCAATCTAATAATCAATTGGAATAAATCTTCATTTTTTTTTTTAACATTTTGAAGCTCCATCAAAAAATAACACACACAAACACAAATTAAACTCTAAACAAAGGAAATTAGAAAATCAGGATAATTTTTCTTGTTGATTTTTATCTTTTGGTTATTTGCTTTATGATTATGTTGTGGTGTTTTTTTTCTAGGTCTTTATCTTTGCTCTGTAGGCAAATAGCTTTATGCAAGTATTAGAAGTGGCCTTTTGACAGCTAAATGGCATAGAAGCAAAATTTCCATTTTATTCAAAACTGTCTTCACAAACCATGCAATTTTCCTTATCCAGCCAGTTTAAATTCAAGGCTTCTCTAGTGATATCACACTCAGTCAAATCCGACAGGTTATTTCTATTAAAGTTTGGGGTTGAATGGAGACTAACTAGAATGTCGATTCTATTGTTAATATTTCACTCCAGTGGCAGAATTCAGTAGCCTGGATGAATTTAAGATGATAAAATTTATAACATTTCTGGAATTGAAAAAATTTGTTTATATAATTCAATTTGCTTAAATAAACAAAATATTTGTCCTGATGCCCTTAAATGCTATTTTTGCTGTAATTGCCTTTAATTATTTTTGCCAGCAAGTCCTTAATAATTTGGCACTGTTATAATTTGTTTTTTAGAACATATTGTTGTATCTTTATATCCTGAGCCATATTTTAAATTATCTATGCTGGTAGCTTACAATTTCTGAATTACTGAAGGAAAACACATTTTACCATTTAAACTCATGGGGAAAACACTGTGTATGTAACATCTCCCTGGCATGAGTTGCACTTTAGAACTTCTTTTTTTTTTAACCTAATGTGGTGGAATCTCATTCATTGCTTGCCTATTTCCCTTTAAGTGATATTTTCTGGCAAGATCATCTTATTACTTGAGGAGGGATGAGAAAATATCAATTATTGCAGGTCCTTGATTTTGCTCTTCACCTATTAATCTATGTCTGAAGAAAGACAATAACATAACTGATGACTGTGTACTTGTGTGAATAAAAGGATGTTTAAGTGGGAAGGAGTGGGCTTATCCTCTAAAAGAACATATCTTTTCTGCAATGAGAGTGTAACATTAAAACGTAAAATGTAACATTATAAAAAGAGATGGGGTAGACAGGCAATCTTTAACCAAATGCTACTTAAATTCTCATGTATTGTCAATGTTTACCATCCTGGTAGCTAACTAATAAAACATTATTTAAGAATGTGTATCTCATATAACAATTTTGACAACTGGAGTGAGGTTTGCTAGCATGCAGAGAACAACTTAAAACTCTCATGAGACTGATATCACTTGGCTTTTCAGAGACTATCTTGAGAGGCAAATCTCATGTTTAGCATGAGACTGAAGCTTCGAAAGTTAAATCAGACTTCTTAACTGTTTCTGCATTGATCTCTGTCTATGGATCAATCATTTCCATCAATTTCCTAGCTGTAACATCCTTACTGAGTTACATTCATCCAATTGTGGTCAGTGATAGAGTTATTTGTACCAGTTTTCTGACTCAGGAAATAAATAAAAAAAAAAAACAACAAACCACCAAAAAAACACCAACAAAAAACCAAACCCAACAGAAACCCAACCAAACAAACCCAAAACCTTTGCAAAGCAAAAAACAAAAGAAGTTTTTGTAAAAATATAATCATGGTTTGTACACACAAATTTGAACAGCCAAGCTAGCATGTGCAGACTCACTGCTTAGGTAAGAATGTACCTGCTGAACTGGTCAGAGCTAATGCCCTTTGGAAAGGATGTGGGGAGATTTGATACTAGTCAGGATGATTTTGCCAAGCTAACTCTTCAAGTAGTAGTAATATTTAATTTCACCCTCTTTTCAAGAAAATAATAAAATGGAAGGTAACATTTTGATCACAGCCAAATGATCAGAAAATAGTAGATATAACTCTGTTTTCTTGTTTATAAATGATATTTGTAAACAAGTTTCTTGTTTTCTGTATCTTTTAACTTCAGGCAGTATTCCTGGGTTTAGATCACCTAGCGAATTATCTGCTGCAGTGTGAATTTTTGTGTAGACTTATTTCAATTTTCTTACTGCTGACTCCTTCCCTTTTTGGCTGATTTATACAGTGTACTGCTAGAGAAGGAACTGCAAATGACAAAATGGAATAGACAACCTGGAACTTGTCTTCAGGGAATATTCAAGCATTTAAGCTTAATATTTGTTATTCATGAGTATTTTTATCCAGCTATGCTCTGCTGCCCAAGTGTTCCCAGAAAGTAAACGTGGTACTATTTAAACATGAACAACATGAAAAATGACATCATCCCCCTATCTTATCAGAATATCTGATTATATTCCAATTTCAAACGTATATTTATTAATTTAATTTTTCTTGTTACTTAGTTATTATCTTAAACAAGTTACCAACCATGAAGTCAGATTCATGAGCAGCTACCAAACTTTGAATGCCCTAAACCACTGCTCACCAGAAGACAGGGAGCAGGATAAAACACAAAGGCTACAAAACCAGAAAAAGAATCATACTGCACTGCCCAGCCTGTACTGGCTTTTCCCTAAGCATCCAGAGTTGACCATTTTGGGAGTACTGTATTAGGCTAGCAGTACTCAGTTTGAGAACGGTCATTCCTCTGTCCTCATTTTCTTATAGTTATTCAAGGAATATAATCAATATTGCTTCTGAAATGGAACCACTGAAATGACATATATTTTTTACAAAATCACCACTATCTCTGATTTATTTGCTAGAATCCAGATCAAGCTTTAGGAAAACATCAGACAACAGTTCTGAGCAATGTCTGTGAAATGCATCGATGTCTTTTGGGCGAGTATGAACATGAGGTGGAGAAGGTTGAACAGCTTTCTTTTTAGAACATTTCAGCAGGGTTAATGTGTGTACTCCTTTACAAGCTTTTTCAAGACCAAATATGTTTCTCTGTGGTGACTTGAGGTGTCAGAAGCTGTTGCAAATTAGATTCAGCTGAAACTCCTGTAATCTCACAGTATGGTTTTAGGTGTCTTCAGACATCATGCATAGCATCCATCTGTATCTCCATTAGGACAGAGATCTTCCTAAGTTTATATCTGTCTATATTCTATTTTAATGAAACTCTGGGTAACCACAGCAAGGTAAAGCCCAGGCACCCAGGGAATGATACACACCTAATATTTTTAATAACCTTCAGCAGACAGCTACATCCTCATCCATTCATGTTTAGGTGTGATGGATCCAGGTATCACATCAGCGAGTCCCTACAGACAAATTGCAGCAATGGCCAGTTTCAAACAGACAATCCCATCAATTCCTCTCATCCTGGAATTTTCTAACCTAATTTCATAGCCCTGGAAACACAGCAATCTATCTAGGTGTATTGACTGGACTGAATTTACACAGGTCATTTGAAAGATAAAGGTCACATACATACCAGGCCTCTGGACCACATTTATTAACAACATTCTCCTGATGTTCAACATCATTAGTGTCATCTGGACCAATGCTGGAGTAAATGAAATGTGGCAGAACAAAAGACTGTTGCCAAGAGTGTAAATGTACATAAGTGATACACAGGGAGGTTCAGTCTGATTAGCCCCGGAAAAAACACACCGTTCCACGAAGTCAGTAACCAGCATAGCCTTTGCACAGGACGCTATCTAGCCTGGTGATTTTATAGAACCTTTAATCAAAGAGAGAATAAAAACAAAATTGCTGACCTGAGGTTTATGCAGCAATATTTATATAGAAGCAGAAGTTTTCCACAGGGGCATGTATATTGCTATTTAATATTCACATTTCAGGAGCATGCAAAACCCAAACTGACAGAGAGTCCCTGGTGAGAACTATTGTACATGTGTTCATTATTGTTATTTTTGGAAATAGCTCTGGATAACTAGTGACTTTCTCACAGTTGCCTGGAATCTGCATGTCTGACTATTGTCAGGGACCGAGTAGCTGCCTCCAGGAACTACATGACCAAGTGCAAATGCTTTCTGATTACAAAATTATTACACTGTCTGTGAGACCTGTATTAAATAGCTCTGGGCATAGCCAGTTCTGGCAGGGTATTACTGCAATGGTTTCTTTGTAGCCCTTGCCAGAATTTGATAACAGTCAATAAGAGGTTCTGACAACACTGTACTTGTACCCATGAGAAAACATTTTGGGAGTAATTTTTTGTCAACATTGTTTATTAATAAATAAATATACTATTAACTTCCAAGTTTTCATTCCCAAAATGTTATTTCAAAACTTGAGGGTTTTGTTCATTATCTGCCATGACCTTGAGAAGATACAGGCGAGGTCTACCTTGTAGGATGGACAGCACCCCTAGGCAAACGCCAACCCTTCTTGCTGTTTGAAAGCGTACAGAAAAAATCCTAAAGCATTGGTCTCCATGCATCGGGAAGATGCGTTAGCCAGGTCTTAAACTGTTCAGACAAAGTGTTGCACGGATACAGATCCAACACTTCCAGATACAAAACCCCTGTAACATCTCCTTGACCCTATAGCATTCAACGTGCAACAATGTTTTGTTGCTTTGAGCTCTCATCCTCCCAGTCTTCTCTGTGGGTTTATCTTTCCTTTGATTTACCACCACCTTCTCTGTCACTTGCTTACCATATGTATGATGGGAATTCTGCGTTACAAACTACACAGAAGAAGTGATCCAGGTGCAAAGCCCTGGCAACAATGATGAAAGGAAAATGCAAGATACTCAAACTTCCACAAAGTACTGTCCCAACTCTTTAAAACTGAGGCTTTAAAAAAACAAAACAAAACAAACCACAACAAAGGCTTCCAAAGAGAGAAAAAAAATAAGAATAAAAAAGCCTTTAAAGACTTCTAAAAAAACATTCCAGAGAAAACTTTCCAGTAAAACTTCCTTCACTTCAGAAAATAAAATTCTTTCCACTTTTATATTCCAGACACAGAGTACTGAAGAGAAGACCTCCCAGAGAGAATAAACACATGCCAGCACAGAAAACCATGCCAGGAAGGATTTGATTTGTTATTGAGGCTTCTTCAGATTGCAGGTTTCACAGTACCCATTCAGATACACCTTCTTGCTGAGAGCTTTGTTTAATGCATGCTTCAAAAAGGAGCTTTTAGTGCACCTCTTCAAAATGAGATTCTTTTAGAACTTTGTAAAGCTTATCATTTCAGCAACATGCCACTGAAAGGTAAGTGTGAGGTTCAGTTCTTGTGGGTAGCCAAGGCTGAGACTCATACTCCACTGCAGTCCCCATATGTTCACTCTAACTGCATATCACACATGGGGACTGAGGCTCACCCCAAATTCACACATGCAATACTGGAAGATGTTAGTCACCGAGAGGTAAGCTGAGGGGAGAAGACACACTGTTCTGCTTTCATTGCACATATTCTATCATTTCAATAATACCCTGCTGGAATGAGGAGACAGAGACTACAGGGGAAGTGTAAAATGTTGCACCAGAGAAAAAGGAGAGGAAAATTACACTGGCAGAGTCTTTTGGGAGTTGTCTAGTTCTTCCTCTTGTCCCATGGCAGGATGGGCTAATCTTAAAATATTCCTGTCAAAGACTGGTTACACAGATGGAGACCCCAGAGGATCATAGACTAAACAACTCCCATAAGTCAGTCTGCTTTCTCTTACAAAGTTGCTGCCTGGATATTTAAACCAAATCTCCCTTGCTGAAATTTAAACTCAGTATGTCTTTTTCTACAAGAGCTGTAGAGAATAAATTATTTCTTCCTCTGGCAGCTGTTTCTTACACATTTGAAGACTTCTCTCATGTCTTCCCTCTTCTCTCCTTGATTAGATAACCCACAAATACATTTGCCCTTTCACAGTGTATTGCCTTGGCTAGTGAAATCCAGTAATCTATGGAATCGATTCAGAGAGACTTGAGTGACAGTGTAACAAGATACAATACCCAGCTTTGTGTCTGAACAAACAGCATGTGAATACTTATTTAACATCAGTCTTTGCCTATGCATTATGGCTTTATCTAATTAATTACTTCATGAAGTGCTTGATTATGATAGCGGTGAATGTCTTTCCTGCCCACTCTTATCACTTGCCTAAAACTATTCTATTCAGCTGAGATATACATGCACCTGAGAGCTCATTTAGATACTAGGTACCAAAACAGCCTGGGTTGGTTTTGGTTTTTTTCAGAACCTGTTATCTGATGGTCATAGTTACTAAATAAGGCCTCTTAATACCTCCAGCAGATCAGATTATTCAGAAGTCAAATGAGAGGTAAAATAAAGCAGCCTGAAGTATTTATTCATTTCCCCATGTTTAAGATTTTTCTCATCTCCTCTCTTTGTGCCAAGCCTTCAAGATATAAGTGGAAATGTTGGATATACTCCTTCAAAAATGTTCTCTGAACAAATTACCAAGTACCATTCTGTGAAATGAATGGATCACAAAAAGCAGCACTTCTTCAAAGGAATGCAGGCAAGCTGATATTCAAGTATTTGGTCTTCTATTGGTTGTCACTCAATTCCTCAGAACCCTCTTGGGAACTGAATTATTTTATTTCTTGATTGTTTCCCAAGCAAGACTCTTAATACAGTTCTCCTAATTTCACTGTCAATTTTAATTGAATGTTTTCATTCATTCCCATATAAGGTTTCATTTCAATGATATTCACATCTGGGAGATGGCTTGGTCTTCGCCAAATGTATTCACATGTCTGCAGTTTTGTGAGCCATTATTGCATTAAGATTCTTGTTCATCAATCATACATGTGTGCCAGCATACATCTTTAAAATGTAGAATTATAACAAAGAAATAAAACTTAAAACCCAGAGCAGACCTAAAAGGCAAACAAAGAAAAAAATCGCTTGTCCACAGTGAGGTACATCATTCATATGTAATTTTCCAGTCTCCTTAGTCATGTAGCAACAAATTGCATGTGTGAGTTGTGCTACAATTTATCCATAAACACAGATGATGGGGTCAGCATAGGTCTAGGGAAAGTGTTTCATCCTTATGTACTGAACTTGTGAGCTCTGTCATAGTGCACAGCAGTGTGATTTGAGCTGCTTAGATCAGTGTGGGTACAGATAAGCTTAGTGTCTTATTACTTTCCTAGTGAAAATGGCCTTATGAAGCATCTTGGATCTCTGTATTGGTGAGCTTTCTATATGTATAGCTTATATATAATATGTTTATATCAATACTCAGCCAGAATCAGAGAAAGGGAGTCATGCATCTGGAATTTGGAGTTTCATAGCAGCAGATTATGATGCATGCACTCAGACCCAGAAATAACAACCAGGAGCTCCTGAAAAATATTTGGTTGTGGAATATGAATGATACAGAGGGACTTCAGGAGAATGATGATTGTTTGCAAAAGGCTCGTTATAGGGCTAAGGCAGCAATTGGACTGTATAATGCTTTCACTCCAAAACAGTTTAGTATTGCTGTCATTTACCATCTTTACAGGGCACTGTGTGAAGATGAGATACATCCTTTCATGCCAAACCTCAAGGAAACAGCCTCAATGGGAAGATGCTAAAAGAAGCCACAGAGAGCTGAAGGTAGCTCCTGAAGGATCCAACTATGAAAAGTCAAGACAGCATTGTCTTTCGCAGGCTGTGAATCACTCTCAGAGGCACCAATTCATAACCCCGAGACCACACCGATGTTTGGTCCTGAAGAAGCACTCCCTGGATGATAAAGGAGTAGGATTGTTCCAGGTATCTCTGTCTACCCCAAATGGCAGAATATTGACTGGCTGATTTAAGCAGAATAAACAGTAGTACATGAACCCAAAACAGTCTGTGCAAAGGTCATTCTCCTTCTACTGCTGGTAATAAAGCACAAAAATTGCAGGGGAAAGACTCTCAGACCTCTTACAGAGTGCAGCTACTGTGAGAGGATTTCTCCTCTCCTAGCAAAGGTTATCCGCAGCACAAAAAAAAAAAAAAAAAGAAAAAAAGAAAAAAAAAACCAAAATTGGTACATATTTTGCTATTATTTTCCAGATTTAAATGAATGGTGAGACTGAGTATGGAAGAATAATTAAATGCTGTAGTAATTACATTGATTAATACAGGGATTATGTCTGACATTTGTAATATAAACTGAAGGACAACACACAGCATGGATATGTGTGGTTATGACATTTCTTAAAGTGCCTTTAGAGAACAGAATCACTAGATAAATGTGAGTCATTACACAGTTATCTTTGTGTCTTCCCCTTTTAAGATTCTTTTTTCAGTGACTTGAGAAATAAGGGAATGAGAAGATGTTTGGAAGCTTTTATGAAAAGTCCTTTTTTCTGTCTGCTTCAACACTGAAGCGAAGAGTGTCTGAAGAGACAAACAAAAACATTTTTGTCTTTTGAGTTCAGAGTAACACACAGAGCTGTGAAATCTATTCCTTTGCTCGTGTGTGCAAGGTGAACACACTGACATCTTGCAACATTCAACCCAACATCTTGGGACCAGCGGCCTGTAACCCAAGGCCTGGTTTAGTTCAGCACAGCAGTGTAACCTTGGCTAAGTTTCACTGAGAAAATTGTTGCTAAGGTGTGAGAAAGTCCATGAGCTGAAGTTATGCAAGGTAAGAAAAGCAAAACCAGACAAAATTGTTATGGTTGAGATGCTGATAATTAAAAGCTCAAGGATTCAAAAGGAAAAATACTGACAAGAAAAGCTGAAACTCCAAAAGGAAAAAAACCAACAACTTAGAAAGGTAAGAATCAGAAGATGTTTAAATGACAAACAGCCCACTCCAACAAATGATGGAGATTTGCCTTTTGTCGCCATTCTCACAATTGCCTGACTGGAAAAGATAGCCCAGGTGGCTCAGCAGGGGTGATGATCTTGTTAACGAGATAGGAGTGAGACTGCAAGAGCAACAGCTCTGCAGACAGCAAGGCCATGGAGGAGGAGGGCAGGAGGGGCTCCGTGTGCCCGAGCAGATGCCCCGGCAGCCACAGCGAAGCCCCCGGCGAGGCGGGCTGTCCCCTCGGCCCACGGAGGGCACCAGGGGAGCAGATCCCCCCGCAGCCCGGGCAGGGCCCCGCGGGGGCAGGGGGTGCCCGCAGCCCGAGGGAAGCCCCGGCTGGGGCAGGGTCGCTGGCAGGGCCTGTGCCCCCGCGGGGGACCCCGGCTGGAGCAGCCTGTGCCTGAGGGGCTGCGCCCCGCGGGGGGACCCCGGGCTGGGGCAGTGTGTGACAAACTGCAGCCTATGTGATGAACTCATGCTGGAGAAGTGTCTCCCATGAGCAGGCCCCCGTGCTGAAGCAGGGCAGTGTGAGGAGGAAGGAGCAGCAGAGACAAGGTGTGATGAACTGACCATAACCCCATTCCCCGTGTCCCTGTGTTGCTCACAGGGAGGAGGTAGAGATATCAGGAATTAAGCTGTGCCCAGGAAGAAGAAAGGCATGTGGGAATGTGTTTTTTTCTGATTTGATTGGCAATAAATTAAACTAATTTTCCCCAAGTTGAGTTTGTTTTGTCCATGACAGTAACTGGTGAGTGATCTCCCTGTCCTTATCCCAACCCACGAGCAGTTGCAATTTGAGGCAAGATGGACAACAAATATCACAATACACCTATATCAAGTAGTTGTCAACGTCTCACCTCTCATGGTGTCTGTTATGGGTCACAAGTTCTCCCGCTTGTCATCTACATTGGGCACCAGTTGTAGTCCAAGTCCAACTCAGTTTGCCTTACACAGGGCACCAGTTGCTGCTGCACAAACATGCTAGTAGGCTGCAACAAGGCTTTTACCGTTGGTCAGATTCTACTGCCCCTGCTGTTTCTCTTTCCTCCAGAAGCCAGACCACACCATTCCTCCTCCTCCATCCACCCCCTCCCGCTGTCCTCACGGTTATTTAACTACTTAGCAGGAACGAGTTACACCTGCACATTATCCATGTCAATCAACCCACTGCCTTCATTCCTCTACAATAAGCCTTTCATCATATTTCCTCTCCACTGTCTGGTCTAGGAGTGGAGTGGTAAAGCAGCCTTGGTGGGCACCAGCATCCAGCCCAAGTCAAACCACCACAGGAGGGATGGAGGGGAGGTTATAAACTTTGTCATGTTTTGCAGTTTCTAGAAACTCAGTCATGCACAGGATTGTGCTGGCTTGTGTTCAAGCATAGACCAAGCACCGAAAGATGTCTCCTCACCAAACAGCCAAATGTTCATCAAGACAGACTTTGACCCCTGAGACTTCTACACTGTTAACAGAGGCCACAGTTACTATTTTCATTGGTGTAATGAAGCACTGATATGAACTGGCTCCTCCAAGGAAGCAGTCCTGTTAGCAGGCTTAGGGTGAAGAGCAGACACAGATTTCCATGGAAAGGTTCCTCCTATATCCCCCCAAAAAAGGCCACAGAAGAATATACACCCCTGAGGAGAACCACACAAGTAGGGGGTGTGCCTCATACAGGCAGAGAACTCTTCTTGGGTACTGCTCCCACCGCTAATAGGATTATGCACTTTCTTTAGCTGCCACTGCTAAAGACAGCCCGGTTTAGCAATGGTGAAGCTTGCACGTAGGCGATACCTTGGGAAAGTGTATGAAGGTGGAAGAGGCTTTGGCCATTTGGCTGTTTTCTGTCTTGAGATCAGATGTAGGGGGTTGAATGAAACTCCCTGATTTTTAACATGAGGCTAATTCAAACAGCGATAAAGTCAGCATGAGTCTTTCCAGGGATTTCAAGATCCTTCTGAAACAGAGGATCCTAAGGACTCCTGTGTTTTCCAACTGAAAATATTATGTCTGTAGTAGAAGCCCCACTGTAGCTGTGATAATTCAGGGATATAAGCAAGGGAAATTTTGAAGAAAGAGGAACACATATTGCTAGCACGTAATAATCTCAGTAATAGTACATTATTTTTATATTGACCAATTCTGTTTCATAAATGAAGAAGGGCTTATATGCTCAAATATTGTCTGTCTGATTTTTTTTCCCAATTACATCAACTGATCTAATAAAATATATTACATTTGCCAACAAAACTCGCTGTGATAATAATAAAGTTACCTGTCCTTTCTTATCTATTTATATCCTATGCCCAGGACCAGGAGTGAAAGAAGAGACCACACTAATGAGGCAGCTGAAAAACTGGTCATACCAATATTTCTTATTAATTTATATTGATCTTTCAATGTAGAAAGAAAAGCAGAAGTTCTGAAATGTTAAAAAATTCTGGGGTTTATTATTCTAGGAATGAAACGGAGATTTTTCAGTATTAAAGTGGCTCCATACGTCAAGAAACCTTTCTATTTTACAAAACCATGTGTCTAAAAATAAAAGCATAGGTTACTATTTTGGGGTTTTTTTTTTCTAACTTCTCTGTTCATCCAGGATTCCCCTACACACAAAAAGGGTTGCTCCACCCAACTCAGTTACTGAATTTCTGTGTTTATTTATCAGAACTGCAGAAGCAATAAATGATCAATTATTCCAACAGCTCACGTTCTGCTCTGTTTTGGCAGGATAATACTCCTGTATGAAACATTTCTTCTGTGTACAGGCCTTCCTCAGATGATCCCCTCCTGAGAATATATCGTGAGATATGTACCATTTACTTATGGTAAAGCACTTCATTGTTCTCACACTGTCAGACATCAGTTTTGTTACACCATACTTTTTCTCCGAGCTATTTACTTCCTTCTGGATGGATGTGCAAATTCTCTTACCAAAGAACAGGAAGGCTGGACCCTTATCAAAGTGTGAAAGATGTTAATATAACGCTTTCCAGGATAAGGACATAAATCTGTGCATATTTAGTTTGATGCATATCTGCACAGGTTTGTGAAAACACTGGACAGAAGCATCTGTTAAATAAGCATTTACTTCAAAAGGAGTGTTTTCTTATTTGCCTGGTAGGGTAAAGAGGAGAGCTAGAGCTCCTCATGATAAATACTGCACTTAGTAACTAATTTTTCATATTTACAGGATCCACGTAGTAAAAGTTCTAAGTAAATAATTTTCATTTGCATACATTTCAATCCAAAGGGCATTGTTAGAGGACAGTATCTCCAAGACAATAATGAGCTGTTTTCATTAAGCATGCCCTAATGATTACAGCAGGCTTGTACTTCAAGAGTTGTGAGATAGTTACCCAGGCAAGACCAAAGAAATAATTGTATGTCTTTATCTGTCTCCCCTTCCATGTAAGTCACTGAGTTAGAAGGCTATTTCCTGCTGCTGGATTGATGTACTCAGGAACCTCTTGAAGAATATTTAATTGAACTTGGATATGGTGTGGATAAAGGATGAGGAAATTAAGTCTGATCTCAGTTATAGCTCTGGAAATCTAGAATAATGCCAATGAAGTATTGTAGGAAGGAACAGACTTTCATTTTCTGCCTCTACAATCCTGAACATAAACAGATCCTCTAATCTGTCTGATTCTTCTTATAGTTGCCAAATAAAAATATGTTTAAAATTACGTTTAAAATCACCGAGGGATTGACATGCTTTTCCCTAACCTTGCAATTTTCTATTTATTTTTAAAATATAATCTTCTGATGTATCTGTCATCATAGTGTGAAGTTTTAACTTTAAATCTGGAAAATTTGTTATTTAGGTGTGACTAGTCATCCACATTATGTGAGTTATTTTCATGTTTTTCTATCCAAAAATCATATGTGATATTTTTTGATTTTGTCAGGTCCATCTGATTTGTGTTTGATAAGTATATATTATCCCACATACTGCTAAGCAATTATCAATAAATAGTAGAAAACGTACCTATAAAGGTCTTCAGTCAATCATATTGTTCATCTTTTGCCCTCCATAGATCAACTAGGTCTTTGTTATTCCAAATGAGTGTTTGTCCAGCTTGCTCTTTAAAGGCTTTAATGATGATAGAGTTTCTGCAGCCTCCCCAGGCAATCTATTCCAGTACCTAATTATCCTTACTGTTATAAAGGTTTTTTGTTTTAATGTCTAAGTTAAATTTCCCTTGCCACTATTAAAAAGGCCATTACTTTTTGTACTATCCACAGTGGACATGAAGGAAAGATTATTCACTTCTTTTTTTGTAACAACTTTTACATGTTTGAAGTTTACTGTCATGTTCCTTATCCATCTTTTTCTTTCCTTCTTTCTTTCTTTCTTTGCATTGTTTTTTGGGTGTATTTTTTTGTATTGTTTGTTTGTTTAATCAAGCAATCTAAATAACTTCATAGTGTATTTATAAGCTGTGTTCTTCGACCTTTCTTACAGATCATGCTTCTAGGGTCTTACATTATCCTTGCTGAACTCTGAGTATTCTTCAAATGGGCCATACCTTGGCCAAAGCACTGTGCTTTAAATTAGGCACGTTACAGCTGGTGTCTTAACATTCACAGTATCACACAAAAAACTTTGGCAGTATTTGGGCAGCTGTAAGAATAAATATTCTGAGTTGTATCTTTCTTTCTCCATTTATAGTTCATCTGTCTTTATAGTGGATTCACGCTGTGCCAGTGGTTTGAAGCTGCAGAAAACAGTGTCACTTCTCAGCCCTAGTTTATGCCAACTCAAGTTCTCCTTTACCAGCCTCATTCAGGCCATCCAGATGTTCACCAGATGTTCATCCATTTGCTAGGTCTGCTATTTTAAGCAAGGACATTTGTGTTACAAAATGCTGGTTATATGCTGGAGTCAGTTATTGAGGCTCCAGACATGAGAGGTAATGTAAGCCCTACTAACATAATTTCATTCTGTCACATAGCCATACCCTAGCATCACCTGACATTACCCAAAATTTGGATCAATTACTAACATGGCCATGTAAGTACATTAAGTTTATTTAAATAATATTCATTAACCTACTATTTGTGACATCTTGTCCAAGAAGGGCTATCGTATCATGAACAATCTTGGTTTCCAGGTTCAGCTGTATGAGCCATAAATTCCATCAAAACTTCTTTGCAGATATTTTCAGCTACTTCACAGAAACACAGAGTGTTAGCTGGGGATGACCTTGGAGTGCCTCTGGTCTAACCTCTGTGTTGAAGGACAACTCTTACCAAATGGATCTGGTCAGCCAAACTCTTTGTAGATACTGTTTTCTTCAGTGATAATGAAGTGAGAGCCCTGATTCAATAACCTAATGAAACATATGGTTAATGTCATTCTGCAAACTTCAGTAAAGTTGCTTATATACTTGAATTCAAACTCATGAATAAAAGTCCAGGAACTGTAACATATAAAAAGCAGAGTTTATACTGAGGTTGAAACTATACTGAATCACCTGCAGAGAAAATAAAGAAAACCAACCCACCAAATTCTTGTTTTGGGAATATTGCAAAGATAGAGATAAGCCAGTAGACGTGTTCTGTGATAAACAGCATCATTCTCTGTACAGGAGTCTTTCTAAAGGCTTTCTGGCTTACTTAAATGCTTGCACTGAAAGAAACCCCATCCTAAGGTTCCTGGGTGGTCAGGTTACATGGAGGAAAGCACCTGCTCCAAGAGTGAGACATCAGCTTTGCTCTGAATATCACAGCTATTAGCTGTTGAGCCTAAGTCCAGTCAAACAACCTGCCAGAACCTCAGTCCTCATCAACTACCTGTAAAGTGTGCTGTGAGAGGCACTGATCATTGATTATAAGAAAGACTAACTGAGGACTGGAAAAATCACTGTCTGAACTTGATATGAATGTATGTTCCTGGTGGAGGCTTCCATTCCAGCAGACTAGTCCTCACTACGCTCACATCTCCTGGGTCCCAGCAGGCCCCATACTTAGTTCCTGAGGCCAGTGTCCATATTCATATCATTAATTCTGGCTCAAAAACCCAGACTGTGAATAACTAGGTAAAAATAATAAAAAAAAATGCTTGCTGGTTTTAAGTGTATGTGCTCTTACTCACAATGTCCCACTCTTCCTCCCTGCATAGCCATATTTCAGCAACCATCCATGCAGATGCGTATTTGCACAAACACCAGCCCTTTCCACCACCAGGTTTTGGCCTTTTCAACCTTCCAATGCTTGGTCATTTTGTCTTCTAACCCTCCTCCTTGCACCAAGGGCAAATCTGAGTGGCTTTCCAGAAGTCTGCTGCCCTCCCATGGTCACTGGAAAGGTTCACTGGGGCAGAGCAGTACAGTCAGTGACAGCAGGGGTTGCTTTAATCGAGGCTGAGTACAGCTTTCAGGTACCAAGGAGTATTTGTGTAGTAGTATTGGGGATTTGTGTAGAAATGGACAATCTCAGGGGTTTTTGACTAGCCAACCAGATAATAAAAATGTGTCTGCCTCTAGTGGTTTTTTTTCAGCGAAGGAGTTTGACCTTGCTCAAAGCACAGTGAGGAAAACCCAAACTAACTGAAACAGATAGTCCACAGATAACCATAATATAGTGTTACCATAATATGGTGTTACCATAATCCTAAAAAAATAATTGGCTTCATAATCAATAATTACTGCCAACTAGGTAGCTCAGAAATTTGTATGCCCCCTCTAAAATATGAACAGCTGGAAAGTTACTCCCCAAGTTCCAGATAAGAGAATAATTGAAATACCTACCTAACACCAAATATGTTTTTTTAAAAAATAAAATTATATATTGTTAAAATTAAAAGTCATTTCAGAATATTGAATTTAAAAATTCTGCATAAAACATATCAGAAAAAGAATGTGGGCAACATTAAAATAGTTCCTTTTGCATGTCTCTTTTCCCATTAACCCCTATAATTTATATCCATAAATGCTTTTTTATGGTAAATTTCAGTTTTACTGAAATATCATTCTATCTCTGAAACATTACTTAAACCAATTGTAAATATATATGTATATGCTTTGAAAAAAATATTTCTGCAATTTCTATTAAAAAATAATTTAAAATATGAAGCAGAAAAAGCCTTGCAATACAAACAGAAATTAAAAAATAAAATTCAAAGTTATATTTAAGTGGGTTTTTAACCTCCTTTCATGTCAACCCTAATTATCTGCAGTTTTGGCTGAGGACTGTAAGAGTATCTGCATGCTTAAAATAAATATGCATGCATATCTAACTGATTCATATGCTCCTTCAGAGCAGCTTTATTCTTTACTCTTCCCCATCTGTTTCAGGGATGAAAGAAACAAGAAGGCAGAGTCCATACAGTGACTTAAAAAACATGGTTTTTATTTCTCTCACCTTACTTTTGTTCTGCATCTGATGTCAACTCGTTAATATAAAGACTCAGAAAAAAATCTTTAAAACAAGTATTTTCCTTCAGTGTTTGCCATTGGCAATAGTACTACATGCTGCTGTTGAGGGTTTAATGTTAATAAATTACACTTTAAATTATTCAAATTGATTTAGGTCTTTTTTTTTTCCTATGAAGGGTTAACTATGTAAAATCAAACAAGAGAACTGGAATTTGGTAAGGAAACATGATCCAAAGTAACATAAGATTTAAGATTGTCTCCAATGTAATCAAATGAAAATCTAGTTCCATCTCACTGTGACCTAAAGCTGAAGAAACATAACAGGAATTAGAGTAAATAAAAGATTCACAGAAATATTAGAGTTGTGATACCTACTATATTGATTAACAGTAGTATCTCTCTTGAAAAACTGAAGAAGAATATGAACAATTCCATCAGAGGTGTTATGGAAAACATGACAGGTGATTTCCTTTCATGGCATTAATCTTACATGGCCCAGTGTCCCTGACAGAATGGATTGGAGTCTCAGCTACAATTCCTTGGGTGCTTTTTTTGGATTTTAGAAATGACAATAGTAAATGAAAACCGAAGAACTTGTAGCAGGTCCACTGTGAATATAAATCAGTAAAGCCCTGCTGAAGTAGAGCGAGCTGTTTTGATATACAGCTGGGAGGACTGTACCAACAAATTATATGTATGGCAGAAAAAGTGAAAAGAAAATCAGAGAAAAGAAGATAACTTGTTTTTAAAGACAAAAATATGCTAATTGGAAATATTTAAGTTTGTCAGTTAAAATTTACGAAGTTCTTTTGGTATTTGGATGGCAAGCTGTGATTCAGCAAATAGCTGTTTTCCATCACCCACTTGCTTCTTAACTGCCTAGACGTCTGGAGTGCCAATTATCCTTATCATTACCTCATGAAGGACTGGATAAAACGGTCCATCATTCACTGATCATGAGCAGTGCATGGACTGTAAAGACACCACCTAGAACACACGCTCAGTTATGTGGATAAACATGATGTGGCTCATCAGGCAAAAAAATAATAAAGTAAAATATACACTGCATAAACCCTAAATAAACAAATGTTGTTTCACATACTTAGTCTAGTGTCAAGATAATAACACTGTGGAATTCACTAGTAAACAGGTGTTTAGCTTTAATATTCACTTCAGTAGCATAAAAAGAGGTCTTTTATTTATCACATTTTCATTTCTTTTCACCATATTTTCCATTGAGTAATAAACCATTGACTTACAGTTCAATGCCACTTGGCAAATTAGATCCGACTTTAGCATGTTTAGGGGTCTGGTTGGCAGAGTCCCTTAGGAGACAGTCCTGAAGGATCCAGGGGTTCAGGAAGGCTGGACATTCTCCAGGAATGAAATTTTATAGGTGCAGGAGCAGACTGTCCATATGTGCCAAAAGATGATCCGACAGGGGAGAAGACTGGCCTGGCTGAAGAGAGAGCTTTGGTGGGAACATGGGAAAAAAGGAGAGTTCACCACCTTTGCAAGAAGGGGCAGGCAACTCAGGAGGACTATAAGGATCTCACGAGGTTATGCAGGGCAAAGATTAGAGAGGTGAAAGCCCAGTTAGAATTCAGGTTGGCCGCTGCCATACAAGGTAATAAAAAGATTTTTTACAAATACATTAGAAACCAAATGAGGGTCAAGGATAATCTCCATCCTTTACTGGATGTGGCGGGGAACATGGCCACAAAAGATGAGGAAAAGGCTGAGGTACTTAATGCTTTCTTTGCCTCAGCCTTTAACAGTAAGACCAACTTCTCTCTGGGTACTCAGCCCCTGAGCTGGAAGACCGGGATGAGGAGGAGCAGAATGAAGTCCCCACAGACCAGGGGGAAACGGTCAGTGACCTGCTGCTCCACTTAGGCACACACAAGTCTGTGGGGTTGGATGGGGCCACCTGAGGGTACTGAGGGAGCTGGCAGAAGAGCTCGCCAAGCTGCTCTCCATTATTTATCAACAGTCCTGGCAAAGTGGGGAGGTCCCAGAAGACTGGAGGTCAGCCAATGTGACACCCATCTACAAGAAGGGCAGGAAGGAGGATCCAGGAAACTATGGTCCTGTCAGCGAGACCTCAGTGCCATCATGCAGCACATACCCGACAATCAGATGATCAGGCCCAGCCAGCATGGGTTTATGGAAGGCAGGTCCTCCTTGATGAACCTGATCTCCTTCTATGACAAGATGACCCACCTAGTGGATGAGGGAAAGGCTGTGGATGTTGCCTACCTGGACCTTAGTAAAGCCTGTGACACCATCTCCCACAGCATCTCCTGGAGAAACTGGCTGCTCCTGGCTTGGGCGGGTGTGCTCTGTGCTGGGTTAAAGCTGGCTGGGCGGCCAAGCCCAAAGAGTGGTGGAGAATGGAGTCACATCCCGCTGGTGGCCGGGCACACGTGGTGCTGCCCAGGGCTCAGTGTTGGGGCCAGTCCTGGTTAATGTCTTCATTAATGCTTTGGACGAAGGGACTGAATGCACCCTCAGTCAGTTTGGAGATGACACCAAGCTGGGTGGGAGTGTTGACCTTCTTGAGGGTAGGAGGCTCTGCAGAGGGACTTGGACAGACTGGAGTGATGGGCTGAGACCAATTGTCCCTCCTATGTGAAGTGCCAGGTCCTGCACTTGGGTCACATCAACCCCATGCAATGATACAGGCTTGGGGAAGAGTGGCTGGAAAGCTGCCTGGTGGAAAAGGACCTGGGGGTGCTGGTTTACAGCCGGCTGAACATGAACCAGCAGCGTGTCCAGGTGGCCAAGAAGGCCAACAGCATCCTGGCTTGTATCCAAAATAATGCAGCCAGCAGGACTAGAGAAGTGATTGTTCCCCTGTGCTCAGCTTAGTTTCTCTTAGTTTCTGAAGGTTTGAAGCTGGCTAAAGAAATTATGAACTGAAAATCATATTTCCAGTCCAGCGTGACCTACCATGGTGGTACCACTGTCTCTGATCATCCAGTTTTGAAATAGCCAAGCAGAGTCTTCTGCCATTAACCAGCTTCAGCTGATCAATTTTTCCACACAACAGCACTATACTATACTATACACAGGCACAAGGTTTTAAGGGCATTGATCTTAAAGCTGATCCCAGGAATCCCTGCACCTGTCTGCAGTATTGACTTCTGCTGGGCCACATCCACTGATGGCAGCTTTGCATAGCAGGGCATCATATTGTAGGCGAGCATGTTGCATACTTCAGGTGAGCAGGAGGGAGGTTGAGGCTGAAGTATCTATTTGAATCAGACTTGGATCTTCCAGCACAACTTCATAAAACAACAAAACAAACAAAGTTTGTCTCTTTTCCATGGCTAAATAAGAACGAATTTAAAATTTTGTCACAAAGTGGACCTGTCAGGTCCTAGCCAGCTCTGCCTCTCACAGCCTCCTTGCCGTATGGGCATTGGAGTGATTCCACAGTGATAAGGGAGATGTTGCTGATTCTGTCAAGCTAATTTAGATGATATCCACACTATCTCAAAAGATGAGAACTAGAAAAAGAGCCACTCACAGTTTTCTACGTTATTTTTTCATTACAGCAGATAATTTCCTAATCTCTCACTGTTGCTGTAAAATAAAAGTTACTGTTTAGAAAATTACTGTTCAAGCTGACTGTTGTAAAGTAGGTAGCACACATTTTAAGATATTCTTTCAGAGATTAAATCTGTGTGGCTGTCAGAGAGGTCAGGAGACACATTGCTTTAGAGACCTACACATTAAAGAAACATTTAATTATCTATTATACACAAAGACAGTTCCTAAATTATTTTTTAAAACATGAGAAATGAAAATGCTCCATAAGACAATTAAAAGATGCACACTTTCAGCATAGCTTAGACATATTTTACCTCTCAGTCCCATCTAAGGCCGCTCTCCAAGTTTCTAACACAGACATATTATGGAAGGAAAGCTCTGAAAGAGACTTCACCTTATCTCAACTGTGATTATTTTTTTAAAGTGCTGCTCTACTAAAAAAAATAAAAATATCACGTTTCTGCTACATTTTAGCAATTAATGGCAATCCAAAATTTGCTGAATTCTCAACTGCCTTTTTCATGAACAAAGAACAAAGATAATTTTTACCATCACTTTCTATCTCTTTGCGTTTCTTAGAATTCAATCAAGTTGCAGTTGTTGGTGGAAACTGGAATTGTCTCTATCTTGCGCTGAAATGGAGCTTACAGGAGCAAACAATGGAAGAAGGAGAAAGTGCAGAGATACTCTGTTTCTAGACATTTCATTGTTTTGGGAGGTGGGTTGTAATCATCATTGTCTTGCAGCTATTACATGGTAAGCAAAAGCTGATTAGATAACGGCTACTCAAAAGAGTCTTGGATACTGAAAAGAAATAGGGAAAAGAAGAATTTTTGATAACTTTAATGAGATGAGGTTCCTTTGTTTGCCTTCCCTCAGAAAATAATCTTTCTTGAGCGTCTAGTTTGGGGTTGGGGCAAGTGTGAATTTCTAGAATAACTCTTACTGATTTATTTAAGTGGGATTGTAAAGTAGATGAAAATGTAAAGGCTGTCATAATACAAACAACATCAATGGCAAGTTCTGATAGTAGCACACCAGCCTGAGGACCATCAGTTCTTCAACAGAGCTGCAAGAAAAAATGCTGCTGTGAAATGCAATGCACTCTGGGGCATGTAGTGAATCAGTCGGTTGTAAAATTCAATGCAACCTGGTAAGACGAAAATAAATTACTTTTCTCCTCTGCTTTTACTTGGCTGGAAAGGATACTATAGTAACAGAAGAAGCTTTTCAGTATCAGTGTTTAGGACAGACTCAAATCTGGCTATGACTGACCAATTATTTAGGTGCAACAGCATTTATAAGAGACCCAGAAGCCACCAACAGGCCTCCCATACAGATTTCTTTCCAGAAAATGAGATTGTCACAATGTAATCTATAAAAGGAGAAAATACTGCTATTTCTACAGCAAGTCATGCTCTTCAGTTTTATCTGGGACAGCAATGCCCAACGAGGAGAGCTTCAATGAGCTAAACCCTGTCCTTGGTTCTGCCAGTCATGTGCTGTGTAAGGTAAGTCTCTGTTTCTGCTTCTCTCCTTATCAATCACCTTTCAACTAGTGCTTTTCTATGATAACATACACTATATAAATCTCTGTCTTCACCTAGTCCTCTAAATACTACTGTACAAAAGTTAATCCATTAATAATGAGAATAAATCTATGTAAAGCAGCATAGATGCAGTCCTGTACAGGCAGAAGTATTAGTAAGGCAATGGAGTCAGTAGGTTTACAAGGATGACATGAAGCCTGAGGGGACAGATGAAATTCTGCGGTGTAAAATGGACTTGCCTTGCCATTTATAGTATGGTCCAGCCTAGCAATGGCCATACACAAAACAAGCATAAAGGACAGTCCCAGTGCTTAACATAGAGTCTGTTTTAGGAAAAAAAAGACATCCATTCATTCATTTCCCACTAGCCTGTTCTTGTCAAAGGAGATAACATTTGCCTTTAACAGGAGATGGAATTTGCCTGCTGGCTTGTAGGTTATTGAATTGACCTCTGATTTTCAGGGATACATTTGGAAACTTTACTTCTTAAATGGGATTTCTACTAAAAAGATATAAGAAATCCCTCCAAGGGTATTTACAGTGACTGGTTATCTGGTGTTGACATTAATTGTGCTGGCATATTTTGCAGAACAGCCTCAAGTGTAACATTAGCTGAACTGTAAGACCCTTCCATATATAACAGTCTAGCTTAATATACTTCATAGATGTATCCCCTTGCTTTGTGCCTATCGCTCAGCTGAAAGAATCTGGGCAATTTTATGCAGATGTCTCTTGGGCTAAGCCCTGTAGGTGCATTCATAATGATTAAGGATGTGCTTTTATTTGTTGTATATCTGTACACTACATGGGTTTTTTTTCATAAATCAGCTCTCCAAAGAGAAGAAATAACTTTTCAGCAAATATATCTTAAAATCAAAATATTCAACATCCCATAGCAGAGCTCAAAACTTTTCATGTTACAGATCAGTGACCATATAGATACAGCCCTTCTTCAGCTCCGAGTCTCATTTATGTACTTTTTTTTTTTTTTTTGTGGCAGCTGTCTCCATTATCAACATTAACCATTTAAGGTGGTATCAATCAAAAATAGACCAGATGAATTCTGATATAAAATGAAGCAATACCTTGGCTGCATTGTTCCCTATTTTACCAGTTCAATATCTTCTTTTTCCTGTGCTATGGGACTGTAGTCTTTCAACTTGCCACTCTAGAGAGCTCAGGGTCCTGCCATTGTAAAGAGTAATGTCAAATCTTGACACAGCCAGGAGGTGAATGTGGGATCAGCATGGTTGAGTGACTACAATAGCGTCATATTCACAGCAGGTCATTTCTGCTGTGGATGGTGTGGTGAGGTAGCAGTGTGAGGTGACAGGCTGAAAGCTGTAAGCACTGGAGCTTTACAGTTAGCACTCACAACCAGATGGACTGCCCTTTCTGCAGACTCTCTTTTATCCATATTTAGTAAGGGTTTATTACATTCTATTAATGTGATAACTCAACGGTTTTGTGGTTTATTGGTGATGCATTATAAATTTATTAAATTATTGGCATTGGCATGCTAACTGAATTGCTTATTCTGAATTTAGATTAGGAGTTACGATAATCATGGACCCTCTATGAAATTATGGTACCCATTATTTATTCCTGTTGTTTGATTTTAATAACACACACCAAAGGGGAACAGGATCCCCATTCCCTTAGAAAAATGAAACAAACCCAGACTGCTGAGACTCTAACTGTACATCAGCTTGTTCTCCAAAAAGCCCAAATAACCCCCTTCAAATCAGCTGTCAGCTCTTACATAGCAGAAATAAGAGTGAATCAAGAACGGTGAAAACAGTAATGGAAATACATCTCTGAATTTTCTGATTGTTTCAATGCATTGCAACACATGCAGTGCGTTCATATTCACTGATGTTGCACTGGAGAATGATGAAAAAGAAATTCCAAAGTTATTTTGGCGCATACAAATCAGTAACAGATATGTCTCTTATTATCAGCAATGTACTTAAAAATGCAAAGCCCAGATTCACATATTAGCAAATATGCCTACTGTTTTTTGTTTTGTTCTAAAACATGTAAAAAATAGAATAATTTATACTTTTTATATGAATTATTTTTGTCTAACAATACCTTGATTTCAGGGTTTTTGGTGCTCTGAGGTTTAGAAGTGAAATACTGTTTGAGATTTAAAGAGTTATAGAACAAATAGCTGGATAGTTACTGTAGTGACACATTCACTCTGACAAAATCTAAAATTGTCTCTTCTACTTTCATTAATAGTCCTACCACACTCACAATATTAAACACATCATATTGAACATCTCCATGGAACTGATTAGAATTATTAAGCTGTGGGACAAAAGAGAAAAAGAAAAAAAAAAAAAAAAAGAAAAAAAAAAAACCCACACACAACTGTCCAAAACCAGCTACAGAGCTTGACTATCGTGTATTTATTACTCCTGTATGCAACACGGGTGAGCTGCAAATGGAGACTTTCCTAAGCAATCCCTTCCTATTGCTGCTAATATTAAAAGAGTTTCAGTCCTCATGACATCCTACACTACCTTGCATTTTTCTGTATCCCTCACCAGTTTTAAAGCTCCTGTTAAAGCTGTCAAGCAGCAGATAGTTCAAGACACAATAGTGGCTATCAGGAGGCAGGTATTTCAAGGAACCAGTCTGAAATCCATACGATTTCAAAAATTCTTTTTGCGTGGTGGCAGGCAGCTTTGTTTTCACAGAATAAACTTAGTCAAAATGATTCATCCATGAGAAAAGGCAATCACTGGAAATACCTAAGGCTCTGGTAATATTTTTCCCATCTCAAGGTCCGAACCCCCCTGGTTGTATGAGCACCCAGTGCTGAAGGCCAGTGTGGAAAATGTGGAAAATCACTATGCCCAACTGGGAGTCGAATCCAAGCCCTTGCAACATTCCAATAACCTTGATGGATGAATTTGGTGTCTACCTTGCAATGGAGTGGGATGAGGAAAATTAATGTCTCCTTGAAGCCCAGATACTCACCATTATGGGAAGAGAGACGCAGTGCATAAGCAGTTCCCACTGGCTTATGCACTGGCAGCATGGCTTGCTTTCCCAAGGCACTTAGCACTCACGGGCTTGGCATGAAAGTACAAACACCAAGCTGCAGCCTTGGGCACTGTTGCAGCAGCTCCAGCCATTGTCACTCAGTCTTCCAGCCTGGCCTCTGATGTCTTCAGGCCTCTCAGGACTTATTATTCTGGTAAACACATTTGATGCTGAAGTGTTTCCATCAACTTTGCCAGTCATGGATCAATCTCAACGACAAGGATTTGAAAGCCTTCATATGTTAAGACTCTTGAATGATTACAGAAGACTGTCATGCTTGTTTCAGAGGAAATTCACAGAGTGATGACAGAGTTAAATAAGATGAATTGAATGTTTGCAATCAAGAGATTGAACATCTACCACTATCAGCAAAAATGGGTCCTCCAGCTTAATAGGAGGACACTGTGGTTTCCTGGTTTCTTACGTTCTTTCCCTAAACATTCGCCACTGCCCCTGTGAGAAGTACACTAGCAGTGCTGGTGGTGCCCAGGTTTGACACCAACTGAAGTTATTTTCCTCATTTCTTATTAACAGGGAGTAGAGAACAGGACACAACTGACACCAAACTGTCTCTGTTGCAATCTGTCACTTAAAAAAAAAAATAATAATAGCCACAGATCACATAAGGAGGTATGAGTGTGGCAGGTCATTAATAACATCTACCATGCAGCAAATTGCTTGTCATGCTTCCTTTATACTCATTTATGACTAAAGAGGACTGTTTGAAATGAGAGACAATAAATATTTTTCACACGGCCTCATTCATTAATAAAGATGAATTCCCTACGTTTCTTACAGCACTGAGGAGTTGAATGTCATAGAGAGACTGACACACTTCTGTCTTAAGAGAGAAACAGAAATCCGTTTATTGGTATAAAACAACAATTTAACTAAGCTTGATAGTAAATGCAGCATTGTTTTAACAAGATTCAATGGCATGGTAGAGTTGATTATTTACTGCAGAGAGGACAGGGTCAAACAAAACTGTCAGGGAGACCATCCTATTGAGTCATGAGGTTAAGAAAGGTCCCCTTTGAATTCTAAACGCCTACTCAGAGGAGAGATTCAGACTTTAGTGTGGTTAGATCCAGACTTAGTCTCAGACTTAATCAACAGTTTATATCAATGTGCAATCAATGCTTTATATCTTTTTGCTAAAATTTTCAAAGTTTAGCATTCTAGTGATTGCTTACTGGTAAACTGCTGAGGCAAGGACTCTCTCAGTCTCAAGGAGTAACCTTGAGAGACGTCCCTACTCAAGGGATGATCATTGTGTGCAGCCCGCTGCCGTGTAGGAGAGCTCAGCGGGCCCTGGGTTGTCCACCATTTATGGAGTAAGATAACTCATGCAGTCATATTAGCATACTGGCTACAGAAGTTAGTTTCTTTCAAACTTGGCTCGAGTTGGACCTTGGCCAGCACTATGGTTAGGTGAGCACACTGTTCAAACCAGCCCTTGTCTATCGTGTTATCTTTCTCCCCCAGATCCTCTTTGAGTGGGATACAGCCACCAGGAGCCGAGACATCCATTAGGACCTCCACTGGTGGTTAACACCTGAACATCGGTATGGAAATAAAGGTCAGGATGAGGGGTGGGAGAGCACACTGCCACATTGAATCAAAGAGAACAAAAAAAGGACATATACAAATCTATGATCCTGGAAACTTCATGGACTTTGACATTTAAATAATTGACTTAAATAATGTTATAAATCTTATATAATCTCCATTCAGAATTGGATGACATCATAATGGGAAATAATCATATTATCAATACTGGGTTTTTCTATGGCAGAAAGTAGCATATGTGTAATGAAGACTGATTGGGAGATAAGCACTAACATTTTTGCAGCTCCAAAAACTTCAGATCATTGCAAAAACATCAGTGAACTGTACAATTCCAGATTTTTTTAAGCTATTTCCACTTCCAAACAGAGAAATCAGCAATGGCATTAGGATAACTTGTACCCATTTTCTTCAACAATTTTTGGTTTTCCTTGTCCAATTATTTTTTTTATTATTATTATTTTATTTGGTGGTCCCAAACAAGCTTGAACATTCTGCTTGCTTTTGCAGGGAGAAGTTCATGGGTGGCAAAACCTAAGCTGCAGAGTCAAGTTTGGGTATTATGCTGCTGAAAATGGATAGGTAATAACACACAAGCATTCCATAAATTTCTGAAATAAGAGCAGAGCCCAGAGGCCTCAGAATACACTGAAGTTGGATGAGATCATTGTGCTTACTAAAGTAAAAGCAGAAGAAAAGTGTGTTCTGAGAATGTGCTGAGTAGGTGAAAACTTTCATGTTGCTTTTAATAAACAGTTCTGATACTTTCAAGCTATGTTTTTGAAACGTATCAAAAATGAAAAACTGAATCAAATATCAGAATCAATGAAAACTGGGCTAGAAGTTTCTGCACAGTACTGTCCTTCTGTCTGTAAATGATAATGAAATTGACTTGTTCAACTTTAAAATGAAGGGAGCAGAAAGGCTCTGACACTATATTGTGGTCATGGCAGCAGTATGCCAGGTCACTCAGAGCAAACTGCATTTTAGTCATCAGTCATTTTGCTTAGTCTGCTTGGAGAGCCAAATCACAGCCAAACAGACATTGACGTAAAATAGTATGCCTCAGCCCAGTGCCTGCTTCGGGCAACTAGTATTTTAGCTGTGCAACTCAAGTTTAAGAGTAAGCCATGTCTTTATGGACTGATGTGTTTCTTTCTCACCAGACTTTCATTCTCTGTATCAGCAAAACATTTTGATATCACTGTCACTGGAATACCAGAACATGCTACAGTTTGGGTTGGGTTGGGTTGGGAGACTATAGCTGCTATTTCAAACTGTCGCTCTGGTCAAGACACTCAACTTCTCAAAAAAAAGTTCCCTATTTGCCAGCATATTTTGCCTCATATAATGTTGGAGATATTTAAGGCACTTTGAAGATGAAAGAAAATGTATTAGCTAGCTCTTTCCCGCTAAGATCACCAGATCACTTTGTTGCATGTAATTGCATGCAGTGTTCTGGGATACAAATAACTTTATGCCATGTGGACTCCCGTAAGTTCAGCACAGGAACCATTTCAGAGAAGTAATTAACATTGCTGTCTAATTCTCAACATTGCTGAACTTTCCTTCCCCCTCACTTCTTTTCCTTTTATTTAATCCTTTCTTTCTCGGTTTTGTATAAATTATTTTCTTCCTTTTCTGCAACAATATTATTCCCACTTTTTTTCTGGGAGTTTACATTTGATGTGAATCTCGTGCAGTACCTGGGAGCTTATTGTGGTCTTTTGCAATGTCAGAACGGTTCTGAAGGCATTTTTAACATAAAGTCTTAATACTGAGATCTAAAGAGGAATAATTTCTTTCCTCCTGTCCTTTCTGGAGCCTGCTACCCATCTCTTTAATAAGAAAAGATATCAAAAAGTAGAAGATATGTGGCAATCCATCAATACCTGCCAGTTCACAGGGTAAGGAGACCGTACCTCATTAGTGAACTCCCCAAGCTTTTAATACTCATTCTCCAGAAGTTTAAACTGCTTCCAAGTTATATAAATCTGAAATGCAAGGCCTGATTTGTATCCCTTTGAAACTGAAATCCTTTTTGATTTCAGAGGGAGTATCATGAGTGTGAAAGGTTGCAAAGTGTTCCAAAATTGATGTATCAGATACACTGCTGATGCAAATGGATGCTGTTCCATTGATTTTGCCAACACTATTCCAGTTTAGTGCTGAAAAAACAGGTATATGTTACTTATGTATAGCCGCCAATGGATAAATTGGTTTCTATTGATGCTATTGGAATTGGTAAAGAAGAACATCAATAACGTAACTCACAGAATTGAGATAAATGATATCTTGTAGTCCTGACTCTGTGTTACTGAACTTCTATAAATAACAATTCCCTCCTTAGATATTTTTTAGAAATGCAACTTAGAAGGTAGACAGAAGCAAATATGTATGATATTGGTAGATAAGTTTCTAAGAGAGATGATAATGAAGAAGTATGGATGCAAGATTAAGTTATAAAATTCTGTTAAGGAAGCTTTATGATATTAAGCCTTTTTTTGCAGAAAATAAATCTCCCCTGACCCTGGTAAGCTGTGGATCTAAAAGCAAGAGACCTACTGAGAACTGTTTTAAAAATATAGATTCTTTGAGTTATCACTCTCATAGTCCTTTAAGTAGTATACAAATATAAAAGCCTAGATTGAGTAGAGGGTGTTGGAGATTTTATCAGATTGCCTTCAGCTGTCTCTTCCTTAATAAGTGATTCTATGCAGTTTTCCACAAAACTAATTCTTATTAGAAATCTCAGGTGAATGTTTCTTCCAAAAATGTCCATCCTGTGTAGGATTTTTTTGTGGATGAAACACCACAAAACCTAAAAATTTTAATACAAAAAAGCCAGTGGGGTACTCCATACACTTTATACCAACTTCACAACAACGATTTCACTAGTTATTAATAGATTGGACATAAAATAAACTCCACAAGTGGCTTTAACTGTTGCTTTTACTGGAAGTGACAGTGTTTGATAAAGCATGGACTATTCTTAACCACTCAGAACAGTTACTTTCTGAGGCATGAAGCCAGTGGCAGGACAGTTCAGGATACCATTCACCCTGACATCCACAGAGGAGGCATGACTTCACAGTCACTCATTACCTGAGATGCATCTCCACGGCTTACTGCAATTCGTGTAAGAAGAATATGACCTAGCCCTGGGTGACCTTGGCATGGTCACACATCATAGCGCTACACCATACAGGGATAATAACTTATTATAGTTTTCATTAACTTACACGGGAGATAATTCTCAGCAGGTATAATTAGGACAAGCATAGAACTCTAGTGATTCAGCTGTACTTCTTCCACTCCTTAAATAAACTTATTGAGCTCTTACAAGGTTTCACGGATGTAGACTTGCTCCCAAAGGAAAAAGAAGTCTCTACAGGTGTGCATGGGTGTAGATACCTGTAGTTATATAGATATATGTATAAAATATATGCATTTTTATTCAGACTTTCCCTTAAATGACTTTGCATCATTCTTCAGAAGAACAAACTGCTAACATAAAATACTTCATGACTAGTTATAATTCTTTTATTTATCATCAATTGCCTTCTGTCTGGAAATGTAGTGCTGATACACTTCTGTCAATAAGATCCTCTGGAAACACCTTTTTTTATTCACAGTGAAGGTTTGGACACTTCTTCATTTATTTCCATAAGGACAATTAAGTGTGGTGTTTTGGAGAAGGGTGGTGGGACATACTGACGAGCCTGTAGTTTGGAAAGGAGAGCTGTAAGTACTGCTAAGCTTTTACTGATCCTTTTTCTTTCTTTATTAAGAAAATTCTATAAAAGTCAAGAGCAGAGCAAAAGACATAGCTTACACTGAGCATTTGAATTTAAAGTCACAGCTTCTGAAGGGGTCATATTTCAACACTGACTGAGGTTCTTGTACAGCACAGTGGCCTGTCACTACCAGGATATCATTTGGCATATCGACTTTTTCCACCTACCAGGGTATACCAGTGCCCAAATAATCATTCCAAAAAATCTAACTGCAGACGATCAGATCTTAAGGAAACATCAGTTTTCTATATTCAACAACAGGACAAACATCCTACCACTCCCCAGAATGTACAGAACAGTACAGAGTAAAACACTAAAGAAAAAAAAAAAATAAAAGTCACCTTTGATAAAAATAAATAAAGAAATAAATGAAGATCTAAGAGAATTCATTGACCATGTGGTCAAGCTAAGCCAAGATGACTTTGCTACCAACAAAATGTGACCCCTCTCCTCCACATCTTTGTCATTCAAGAGAACAATGTTTCCCTCTAGATACAAGTTTGATACACATTTTACACTCAGTCCCATTTCTTTTGGGATTTGTCCTTTGGGTCATTATGCTTCATGCTGGAAACCTATTAAAACAGCATAATCATACAAGCAGACATGTGCACCTACCACCAAGTAGACAAGGCTTGCCTTAAGTTATCAAGTATTGAGTCAAAAGGGCTGAATTTTAAAATGGCAGCAGAAGCAAAAAAATCCTTTAATTTAGGTTTACTGATATCATCAGTCAGTCTTGATGTTTTCCCTTCCTTATTCATTTAATCTACTACTCACTGCTTTACTTTCCCCCTAGCAGATAATTCCATACTTCAGAGTTAAATCATAATGCTAGATCATAGTTAGATCATAATGCTGACAGGTTTTTTTCGATCAGTGATTGTGATCCAGTAAAGAAGTCAGGCTTCTGACCAGGGAATATGTCGCAAACACTTCTAAGAGAAAGGGATAGCTGAATAATATAGGGGTGGCAGCCAAACCTCAGTTCTAGCTTTAACAAACTCCACATGATATTCAAGAAGCTTCAGACATGAAAATTAAAGGTAAAGGCAGTGAGGATAGTTTTTATTTGGCAGGTGCTGATTTGGAATGAGAGATGTTGCACAGCAGGATAATAGATTTTGACTCAATGAAAAGGATAATTATAGAATAGAAGAAAACAAACTGAGGATATCATTAAATAGAGATCTTAAAAAGACAGGTAAAATATCTGTTTCATTTAATTGTGTTTCTTCCCAGTATTAATTGCTCTACTATTTTATCCACCCCCAAAGTCATAATTATAGCTTAATCCACCTTCCATTTTTTGTTGCTGAAAGAATAGATGCCTTCTCTAAGTCGATCATCTACGTTTTGTATAGTTTAAAGCACAACAGTGGTGTCTTTATGCTGTCTAGCCTAAGACAAATGGGATACCACACAAGTGGATTGTATCACCCTTTAGATTTATTCTTTTTATTCTTTGACAAAACAGAGCACCTTTAGACTGGATGTCTCCCTCTCACAGGGTTAAAGTTATGTGAGATGTATCCTCCTACACAATAGCTATCCATGAACATTATCTTCTTCTCAGTAAAGGTAACCTAACATCTAACCCTCAGGTGAAAAGTCTAAAAATCAGGAATGCTAGCCTTCCCAGATTTGGATTAGTGTCACAGTTAAACACACCTTTCACATATCAGGTGTGATTCTCATATGGAAAGCAGCCATATTACACCCTGCTTTGGAGGAATAGCCCTTGAATATGAAGCTGGTATTTAATAAGAATCATCATTATAAATCACTTTACAGAAGCTGGTGAAAATCCACTCATGAAACTGATAAACTATATGTACATGCTTCTGAACATTCACAGCAGACAAATTTTCTATTTGGTATTCACACAGACACCTAGAAGTGACAGCTTACCCCTCCCTCCCCCATAAGCAGCAGACACAAAACTTTCTCAAATTCAAAACTGGCTTAAATTGTGTGTTGGAAATGCACAAAGACTGTCTCCCCCATATAATGTAGAGATTTGAAATCTTTTAAAGAAACTGTTAGATATACAACACTAAGAACGTCCAGATTTTTCTTTGGATGATTAACAGACAGAAAAGGGGAATGGAATTTGTTAAATAAATTAATGAGTTAAGATTTCTAACATCCTAAAAAAAACCTGGATCATGTTGCTGTCTAGTGCAAGCTCTTATGCATTATGACGCATGATGTTACAGAGATTTCAGTTTTAAATATTTGCTGGTTTTATTTGGGGAGTTGAAGTGAATTTCAGAACAGACTGCCCTGGCCTGTGTATGTCTGTGAATAGACTTAAGAGAGCAGCAGGGTAATTTCTGTTCCTTTTAGACAGATGGTAGATAGATGGCAAGTGAGTGTACACAAACACTTTCAAAATCCTATTTAAACAAACTAATGTGCCCAGAAGTCATGGTATAGAAGTGAAGAAAATCACGAACCCAGTCCCGACAGCAGTGTGGCTGTTTCAGTAGGGTACTATGTTCATGAGTTATTCTTTCTTTAGCTCTTGAGCCAGGTAGGTGTCTGCTACCTTAGGTGACTCTTCATCAAACTCTATAGTAAGTCAACTTCTCCACACAGATTTCCAAGTCCTACACTGTTAATGAGTGCTAGTCTTTGAAGGTAGGACCTCTGGGTCTATTTTAAATTGCACAGGGTTTTTTTGTCCAAAGGTAGCACTACAGACATTCCAGGTCAATCATTTAAAAGTGCACAAACTCATTTTGAATTGAAGACTAGTTTTTTGAAAACCCATGACCACACATTTGTAAAGATTTCTTTGCCATGCACATTTCTTTATACATGAAGCACTTCACATCATACTAGAGGCACTGTCTACTTTTTTTTCCAGAAAACTCAGATCAAATACATTCTAAGTGAAGGGATTAATATTGCTTTTCATATGTATTTCCTTTATTCTGTCACTGGTAGCTATCAGCATAAAGAACACGCTAAGAAAAGGCCTAGAGAGTGAGAGGATTGTAAATAATGGCATCACTATTATGTAAGCTATAAAAGTGTTTTTTTAATTAAAAAAAAAAAGATGACAAAATATTTTGCAAAACTGATCCCTCCATGGAACTTTGTATTTCCACTGCAGATAAATCTTGCAAAAGTGAGAGACGGGTAGACTCTGGAGACAGAAGTAGTTCATTAGAATCTGAGTTCTCAGCGATAGCTGTGCAAATTACTCCATGTTACTTTGCCTTTGTACTACCATCCAGAAGAAGAGAGCAAAGAAATAAAAGCCTGCATAGAACAGGGCAGGTCCCGGCTGCCATTCACAGGATAAATAGAATAGATTTTATAGTGCAGGTTGTGACTGTCAAGTGCGCTTGATGGCTGTCAGAAACAGGGGTGGGGACACTAATTCCTTCGGAATGAGATGTACACAAGCAATCATTTATCCTGTCCAAAGGTAGTTGGGAGGGAACTTTTGGTCATGAATATCCACTCCCTCGACTATAGAAGTTGACGGGCCTAAATTAAATTCCTGATTTTAGAAAAGTTAAAAGTAGCTGAAATTAAATTGATGTGTCTACGCAACCATCCCTAAGACAGTACAGGTTACTGTCAATAGTGATGAGATCAAATTAGAGGAAAAGGGCATGGTACCTCATTAAAAAAAATGTTTCCATGACAGATTTCAGTTTACAGAATTCCAGTTCATTACATCCGTGTTAAAACGAGCTTCATGATAGTGCTGCTGTTACTCCCCACAATGTCCATGGCATTTAAACTCTCTGCTTGCATTGATCTACCCAACAGTACCCTTCAAGAACACAAAAAATGACTGAATCATTATCTTGCCATCAAAAGAAGTATTTCAATGACTTTCCTTCAGGCATGAGCTACCCTTTGTGAAAGGAGTTGTCAAGAGGTCAAGGCCAAATGGCACAATTTGTAAATAAAGCTGTCAATCAGTCCATGGGGTCACAAGAGAATTGCTGCAAACAAATTGTTCTCTTTCTGCTCAGTTGTGGCAGCCGTTGTTATCATAAAGGATACTGAAGACTCAGGCCAGGGACATATGCCACTCATGAACCCAAGGAACACAATTTTGTTCTGTCCCACTCCACAATTTTACCTTTCACAAATCCAAACGCAGTCCCCAGCCCAGAATCCTTTCTGGCTAAGAAAAGTGGTGCTACACACCATCTGTGTCTGTGACCCAGCTGCTGAGAATAGGAACTCTTCTTAAGCGAAGTACCTTCAGGGGCATTGGGATTTTCCCTAGGTTTCCTCTCTCTCTTTTTTCTCTTCCTCTTTACAAAATATGGAGGCAGGTGAGTTGAGACCAGAATTTAAAGGCCTGTAAACAAAGAAACCTTAACTGTTCCTTGTCCTCCAAATAATCTGTGAGAATAAATGTCTTTTTTTTTTTTTTTTCCCCTCTACCTGCACCCAGCTATTATAAATCTGATTACATTTCTTTTGTGATTTTGTTTTAAGGCTCATCACAACAACGATTGAAAAAAGGGAGCTGTGAATTAGGGAACATGGGAAACTTAATCAATGAAGATGAAGGAGGAATACACTGGTTTATTTTGGGGGCAAAAGAGATGATTGCTTCCTTCTTTTCTAGCAGGTGTCTCCAGCCTTTTGATTTTTAACTAAACTGCCCTCCCATTTTTCATGCTTGTAGTTGTTTGTCAAATTGCTTATCCATGATCAGGACCCATACTGAGCTCTCAGTTAGGTGTCCAGCATCATAATGAGCATCCTGAACAGCTCATGGCTTTTGACATCAGAAATAAAATATAACATTGAGATTTCCATTTTGACAAAGTGGTGAGTCCTAGCTCCAGGTCTGACCTCAATATCCCTATGATTATTATTTTTTAATGGCTGGGCGCATCTTAACGTGTTGAACTATTCTATGGGAGAGAAATGTTAGAAACAGGAATTCAGGTGCAATTTATGTGCTTTAACTTGGACTTCACTGCTTTCACAGAGTGCAAATTTCAATTCAAACCACAGCCTGCATGTGAAACGGCACAGTAGTTAGAGGTGCAATGTAAGCATATTCAGCTTTAAATCTCAGTCCTCTTGGTGAGGAGTAAATCCTGTACTTCTTAGATTCCAGGAATTGTATCTATATGTATTTTGGGGTTTGGGATTTTAGTTTCTCAACAAGAACATGTTTGGAAACGTCAAAGGTTTGCAGTAATTAAAATGAAAGATAAGTTTGAAATCGTGATAACTTTTGGAAATCTGAAATACTTGATTTCTATTCTGCTTTTCTAGCAATAAAAACAAGATTATCAGTTGTTTTAAACCAGTATTGAGTTCTTGATTCGTGCTAATTTTGAACTGATTTCACAACCTTATGTGATTCAGGAATCCAAGTTTATAAGACCAAAGATGCATCTTGTTGATTTGATAATTTTAAAGTCTGTTATTGCCTGTTCCCTCACTCTTGAAAGTTAACTTTTTTACCTAAAAGAAAGGTGAATAATCCATTAGAAATTCCATTTAGCGTATGTGCACTCTACGTGTGGAAGAAAGAGTAGAATTATCAAAAGTCACTATATACAATAAATGGAAATTATTGCTACAGGCAATTGCATATACAGCTAAGAGCACAGTGCACATAATCTGGTTATAAATATAACTGTGACTTTCTGCTTTATGGTTAAAAAAGCAATGTTGGTATCATATCTGAAGCACCTTTCTTATGCTCATAAAAAATACAGCAAGTCTTCAGTAGGTTTTAATAAATAATAAACAGACAGCAGTCTAGTGGATGGAGGTGATGAATAACCAAAAGGAAGAGACTAAATACAATATTTGTGTATAATTAAAACACTGAGCTACTGCTGGTTGATTTGATTAATGGCACCTTCTTAATTATAAAGTGTCTTTACTTATAATTTAAAACTACGACAGAATGTCTTTTGCTCATCCAGAAGCATGAGACAGTGGAGAGATGAAGTATTTTATTATCTTTCTTGAATAAAGATGAGTTTTAATGCAAGGCAAGCGGTGCAGTGCCAAAGTGCATAGGAGGTTAAGGAATCTACAGGTTAGAACTCGCAACCAGTAGATGGCACTCATTTTATTTCATTCCATTCTAGCAAAAAAAAAACTTCCTTTCTCTCCTGCAATTATTTTATTGGGTTTTTTAAGATAGTGAGCAACTGTTGCTGAAGAAAAATAAAGTTTTGGAGGAAATATTTAAAGATCTGGTCTCGCATTGCATATTAAAAAATTCATTCAACATTTCCAAAATAAAGCTTTTAAATTACAAAACCAGACAAGGAAACTAACAAGAGGACAAGGTTAGAAATAAGCTAAAAAATGGTACAGAACCTTATCTCAGTTGAAATTAAATGTTTCTGGTAGACCCACAATGAAAAATACCTTTTTTTTTTTTTCCCAAAATCACCCTCTACAGTATTTTCAATTAATGAAAACCAGTTTCCCTCCTCACCACCTTTTCAACAAACAGATCTATTGCAAACCCCTATTCTTGTTTGAACTGCAGAAATGTCACTTTTTAGTTTAGACTGGAAGCTCTCCATATCTGTTCTCCGTACCAAATTGTACAGATAACCCCAGTCACAGGGAGGGTCCCTTTCTTTGATGGAGATAAATCTTCAGTTATTCCATGTCTCAAGTTCAGCCAGATCTGCTACAAGAGCAGCCCTCACCACTACATCTGTAGAGAGATAATTTCAGCTCTTATTTCTCTTCTAGAAGCCAACAGCTAGACAAGGAAATTCATAAGGTCATCAATAATCAGCTACTTTCAGGTCATACCCTATTGACATCTCTAGAATTATTTGTGCAACCATTCAGTTTCTGTGGAGTCCATCCACCAGATCAGTGTGTCTTTTTTGCTTATACTCAACAATGCCTTAACACGTGGTTGGTACCACTGGAACTGTGAGGGTTATTTGCAGCGTACACTCTACTACAAGCTTTTATGCCTAAAGGCAGAAGGAATGGGACACAACCTAGTTTTAGCTTTCAGAGCCCCAGACTGGTCTTGTGTTCCCTGGAAAGGGAGTGAGCTGTAGCATGGCAGCTGTGGGCATGGCCCAGGAGCAATGATCAGAACCGATGCAGACAACTGAGCTGCCAGCTACTCACATCATTTTCTACAGCATGGTGGGCTTTCTATAAATGTAATGTATGTATTAAATAGATCTCAGTCAGTCTATTTACTAAACTTCTTGGTTAGCAGAAAAAGAAAAAAGATAAAAAGAATGAAACACAAAAAATGTGAAACAACAGCTGCCTTCAAGTCACAATAATGAGATCACTCCAGGCTTGGGAGAGAGAGAAGAGAGAAGGAAAAACCAGATTAGTCTTATGTTAGAACAATTTTATTGACAAGCAAACTGTATGAAAGAAATAACCTGTTCTACAGCTAAGATATTGGCTAACCTTTAATCTCTTATGCCTGAGATAGACTGATCAGTGCCTGTTTGGTGGAGTTCTAATACCAAATACCATTTCACAAAAGGAGACTGCGAAACAAGATTCTTCTTGAAATGCAGCCAAAAATGTCTGGATTTTTATGGAGCAATCAAATTTACTCTGGCTACCTCTGGTACAAAAGTGACCTTTAATAAAATGGAGTTTATGTCCCAGTTGTATAGGTGTTTAGGAGGATGCTATCACATTACTTTCTTCCCCACTTCTAACAGAGTATGGATTGGATTAGGAAGTCCCAAAACTCTTTGGAAGTCCCAAAGACTTCCTTGCTGTATTTGACAGTATTTTCAATTAATATCTGTGCAGAATTTAGAAAAAAACATGCCTAGCTGAAACCTAGATTCAAAGGCACACAAACTTTGAGGCTTGGAGATCTGAACTTTTACATCTGTCTGTTATACATATAATGTAGCAAAGCAGAACCCAACATTTCTCTTTGTTTACAGTTACTTGTCCACAGTGGCACAGCACAGTGCTGAGCAAATAAATAATGCTGAAGTGGACTGTAAAAGGCAAAGGCTGGGCTAAGCAATGCAGAGCCTAGGAAAGCAAAGTGTCCGCTGCTCTCTATTCCCATCCTAACCAAACCTGGAGATGACAGTGAGTATTGTGGTCAGGCACCCCAGATATTTCTTATCTTACCTATGTGACCTAAGTATGCAAACTTCATTTATTTATCCACATACATGCATGCTCCTGCTTTCCCTTCTTCTACCTGAAATCCACTGAAAGCCTAGATCAATGGCATCTGGACTGTCATGGGTCTCAGAGAAACAGCGAGCCAAGAGGCTGTGTTTCATAGAAATACACAAAGGTCCTGAATGAAATGAAAGAGGTAATGAGTGTGTTGTTGATGCATACCATCCAGCTAGGCATGCACCGGCTAGGCACTTCAGACTTTCCCAGTCTGGAAAGCACTGAGGATTTCAGTGATGGTGTGGTAGGTAGGACTCAGCTTTATTGGAGGTTGCACTGCTCTTTAAGAGGGCCCAGACTTGCTGGTCTGGGAAGTTAATGGTTTCCCTTAAAAAAAAAAACTTTATCCTAAACCAAAAGTCAACAAGACTCAAACTGGCTTGCCAAGGGTTCAGGACCACCTGAAGTGAGTAATTCTTAAGAGATGTATTGGAAATCAATTGAAAATCTTTAACCTGTAAACCTGCCTTATTACAGGAACCCAATAACCTCTCTTCCAAACACTTGCCTGATGTCCAACTAGAGCAGGATATGATGGACACTTAGAAAGTAACAGTCATTCACTGTGTAGATCCTTCTAGTTTATTTCAACATATGTGGGATGCATCAGCAAAACAGAGGGTCTTCATTTGTTACTGCATGGAAAAGTACAGACATTTGGGGCTGAAGAATTTTTTATTTAGTAACTGGCAGCCTAGTTTTTTCAATGAGTGATTTGACTGATTATATTAATATTTAAGTATTTCAGTAAATTAATAATTTTTCCTAGTCTTTTGAGTCTTTACCAAAAAGACGAGGATTAAATAGCCACCAAAGGCAGAATTAACTATTTGATCACAGAAACAATCAAGGTTTTAAGCAGTGCGTGGAAAACACTTTCACTGCTTTTTCTGCCCATCCTTTTTTGTATTTTACGGAGGACTGTATATCTATTTTGGTAAAAGTGAGCAACAATTTTGGTGCCACTCTTAAGGGAACTGAGTCAGATGTTTCTGTCTTGCACTGTGCAAAGTAGTGCTGAGATACCCAAACCACTTCTATAAACCTATTTCCCAGATGATTTACCCAATGGTACTCAGTGTTACCACTACTAAATTAGCCAAGCTGGCTGCTTTAGGACATCTTGAAACAACTTACCTAAATATAGATTGGAAACAGTCACAATTACTCAACATTCATATTCCATGCCTTTTGGCAGATTGGTGCCAAAAGCCAGGCAGGGCTTTACTGTGAGAGCATTAGAAAAGAGTTGTCATGGCAATGTTTGGGATTATTTTCTGTTGGTGTCATGTGGACAGCAATTATTGATTACTGAATGTTTTGTAAACAAGTTCACATATTGTCACTGTAGGTGGCACATTAATTATTAAGTAAACAAGAGAAAATAAATGTGTGCAAAATATTGTTATTACAAGCAGTAGGAGCCATTTATCATGGTGCCATATGAATTCAAACTGAACAGAAGTGATAATTGAATCCCTTAGTTAATACCAATCCTCTGGCAGAGGATCCCTGGGATGCATGGTTGTTAATTGGTTGCCTTGTATGATTAAAAATGCAGAAATAAACCTCAGCAATATTTCACACACTTCAGTTCACATGTCAATGAATTTACATCAGGAATGGTCTTTGGTCCAGATTAATAACATAGGATATTGAGATTTGAATTTATTTTTTTTTTCATAGTCAATTTTATCTTTGTTCTGGACAGTATGATACACAACATAAGATGCTTCTACAGTTGTCATTTGTCCTGATTTTTATCATGGGACTTGCAACCTGCAACAATTTTTTTAAAGCTCATCATGCAGGAATCGTATTGTTATTAGACAACCTCAGCTTTTATTAAAAAGTGAAAATGCATTCTACTCATAACTTTGGCTACCTGCAAAATGTCAGCCTGAAACATTCACTAGCGAAGAAAAACAGGAAGTGAAGTTTTAGCATTTAAGAATGGTGAAGGCAAGTCCTGACTGCTGAACACTTAAGTCAATGTGCTTTTACTTTCCACTGTCATGATGATGTAAATGAATTGGAAAAATCATAATGGAAATAGACTAGTAATGTCTTTTTATTTCTTCTAATAAATCAAGACTTTAAAAAAATGATGTGATTTAACTAATGTCTCACAGAGGGACTGTGTCAAAGACCAGAAACAAACACAACTCCTTTGGCACAAGACTGCCCTCCTTTTCAGATCAGCATTACCCTGTGCCGAGTAATGCAAACTAATAGAGTTTGTCAAAGAGGTTAGGAATCCAGCACCCAAAGAAAGGCTCAGACCAGATCCACTCAAACAGTATCACCAATAGCTGAAGACAAATGTAGAGAGGTAATGGTTGCTGTTCAATAATTTAATCTCAAACTGTTTTGCCATTACCGAAATAACATTTCATGATTGCATTCAGAAGAAGTAAAAAATATGACTCAATAACAGCAAAGCACATGAAAACTTTTAAAACAGAACTTGTATTTGCAGACATTAGAGTGAGATTTCTTAACAGCTCAATGGCCCTCCATCAACCTAGATGATCATTGAAATAGAAATCTTAATGAGTCAGCTAACATGCAATGACAAGCTGTCTCCATGATAACGTTTGAAAAGGATCTACTTATTCTTCAGGCTCTGTGGGAGGATGGGATGTTTTCTATGGAGAAGAAATGGATACAAAGTCCCCGCATCCCCATGTTAGCTTAGCTGCCCAGTGCAATTGTAACCACACTTTCAGGGTGTGTAACTGCAGTTGAACATAGTTTATGAGCATGAAAAAAAGGGGTTTTTTTCTGCAAAAGTTCAGGGATTAATATTAGAGAAAAATTGATTCCAGAAATCTTGCAAAGCTCGTCAGATCATGAAATAGAAATAATGTTATGTGACTTTTCAGAGCAGTTCCCCATAACCAATAAAGGAAAGTGAGGGTTTTTTCACTGTTTTAAATATTCATTTCTTCTTGAACCAAGATCTGAACCACACTATTGATGCCCTGTAGGGAACTAAATCTTCCCTGGCGAGTTTTTCACAAGCCCCTATGTTTTTTTCCTTCAGTCTAATTCTTTGGACATAACTGTGTTTTGACCAATGTCATATTACCTTTTTTCTGTGATTCTGAGTAATTCTGTCTTATAGTTTCTTCCTCTTCCTTACTAGCCCCAGAGGAATCCTACTTTGAAAAACAGATAAACTCCAAACAGGCAGACAGATGTCTACTCAATGCGCACTGGTTTCCTCCACTGCTATTCATGACCCCTTACATTGGATTACTTCCCTTTCTGCCTCACATTATCTGTCCGTAGCTCAAAATGCTAGCACAGTTTATCTTCCTGAGAGTTTTCTTCTAGAAGACAGCAGTTATTGGCTCCCTCGTGTCTCCCAAATGTACTAGCACCTCTTGAGGATCTCTTCTTGCTTTTCCACAGAAAAAGATGTCCAAGCCAGCCCTTTTCCTCCTTGGGCTTCTAGACTTTCTTTCTGCTTTAAGATCTTTACTTTATGAATTAGTTTTCTGCCACCATTAATCCTGAATTGATTCAACCAGATGTATTAATTATTTCCTTGTCCCAGATTACTTTTTCAGTTGAAGAAATATATATATTTCAGGATTAATTAATACTCTTGATATGCTTAGAAATTAAAGGAATTCCACAAACACAAAAGGAAAGTAATTCTCTAGATCATCAAAATTATTTTTAAAAGAAAATACTTGTTGTATGTGTCTGAGAAATTTCTATAAAGTGGATTCTGTAAAAGTATTTATGTGCATAAGTTGTTAAGTGGCTTAATGTTCTGCAGGCATAACATAGCAGATGCACTCTTGTGGAAATTAGTCCTGCAGCTCTAGTTACCACCTTAAACATTACCCATATCTGTGTTTCCAGCAGAGTTCTACTTGGAAAATTTTTTCAGCAGAATTCTCCTTGCAGATAAACCAATGAAAATAGATTAAAGTTCAAGCAAGTGGGGTATAATATATATATTTGGGTTAAAGGCAATAAATTCTAGGGTATCAAATTCTAGGCTATTTTTGTCTCAATAAATATGTTTTGGACACATCAGTGGACTATTACTTGAGAGCTTTGGATCTGGAGCTCAGATGTCAGGAAAGAGGAGGAGTAGGTGCATTGAACAAAGGGGAGGGTTTGCATAAACCCAGATTTACATTTCAAAAGGCTGTCCTGAGAATATTGGCTGCATTCCCCACCCCAAAAACATTCCTGAAGTGAAAGGGAACCATTCTAACAATGAGTCTTTTATTTATCCCTGTACAAAATCTGGCCGAAAATATTTGAAAACAAACTCACTGCAAGATTAATTAAGCCTATTTAAGGGACCTAAAGTGGTCATCATTATACTCGTTACAAAAGGTCAGCCAAGTTTTATGAACTCCTATGTCAAATTTACCCTGTAGCAAACTTAGTATCTTTTTTAAGCTAACCCAAAGAGAATGAATTACTGGCAATTTGCCAAAATGAAGTGAGAACTAACTCACTTCCTCCATCATTTTAATACTTGTAGTTTATTGCTGGTGTAAATAGGTTTATAACCTTCCGGTATGAAGCGCAGACATCTGCTCGCTTAGCACTAAACATCTGGTTATTCCAACAAAGCATATAATTATATTTAATGGATGAGAAGTGTTTGATGGATTACATCCAAGTATCTGAATAAGACAGTTATGCATAAAGACTATTTGCATGGATTAGCTTGACAGGCTAACAAGACACAGTAGAACATTATTTTGTCTGATAGTTACATTGATTTCCACTGATGTTTTGCATTGCAGAGGCTGCAAACATTTATTTTGGTTACAATCACAAATGATTTTTGTTTTCTTTAGGCAGCCACAAAATGTAGAAGTTTTCATTTGCTTGACCATCAAGTGCAGTCCACTAACACTGCAAGATTCCTGTTTTACTTTGACAGTTTTTCATGTTTTTCAAATTTAACATTAAATGTTGAAAGAAAGAATCTTCGTACTGTTTGCCCTTATACTCTATTGTCATCAGCTAGAAGATAGTTCTGGCAGGAAGCATTCCTTGTGTAGAAAAAAATGGACATTTTCCAGTTAATTGATGTAAGCAAGTAGCTTGCCAACAGCAATACAACAACAGATTGTCTTAAAATGAGAACTATTGTTCTAGAAACATTAGCAGTAGAATTCCTCCAGGATTACTTATTTTCATTAAGCAGCATGACACAAAAGTGGGAGTGCTCTAATTAAGTTGAAAAGCATCATTAATAGAGGATGATAAGAATACCAGGCAGGAAGAGTTGGATGACCTTGAAAGTGCTAGCAGAAATGGGATGAAACTTAGCTGTGTAAACCACAAGGTCACATTCTAGAAGACTGCTAACAGGCTATAGGCCATGAGCTCAGGAACTGAAAATGACAGGAGGAGACAGACATTTGAGGTAGTGGACAACACTTTGAACTACGTCAAAACCTCAGGCACAATCTGGGCTGGTAATAAGCCAAACTTTTTCTGTTATGGAAAGAGAAATATTAACAACATGATTTGGGGAGTTTGGAGGCTTGTATACTGTGGTGGGTGTCTGCATTCAAGGAATATGAAATCAAACATAACAGTTACAGAGAACACTGATAGGGTGACTGGAGGTAAGGAGAGTTTATCTTATCACACATGTATAGAAGAGTTTGTCCTTTTTACTCTAACATAAAACAATCTGGGAGATATAGAACTGATCCCTATAAATACATCACAGGGAGAAAATGAATGCCCAATGAGAAAGAAGAGCTGAAGGAGCTATTAAAATTAAGTGATAATTTGGGACCATTAAGACATAGACATAAACTTGCCTTGAATAAATTAAAATTGTAAATTAGTAGACATTTCCTACCCATTAAGTTAGTAAGATTGTAGAACTGGCTTCCAAGAGTATCAGTGGGTAAACAGTTTTAAGACAGATGCTAATAAATTTCTTAAGGGAATTATATGACATTGCAGTCTATAATCACATGGGCTGGGTTCAGTGGCAGAAGACATCGTTGCCAGCCACAAGTCTTGTGTTCCAGTGAAAGCAGTAACAAATGCAACTACATCACTACTGAATCACTGCAGAGCTATTACTACCACCGTTGCTTGGTTATTGGCACTGCAGAGGTCAATTGTAATTCAATACAGGTATTTAGCAAACATCTGTTGAAAACTACATGTCACTTTCTGATATATATATATAAGGCTTCATATGTTAGACATTTTTGTACCAGAGGTAAAGAGAAACATTGTGGACACTTTTCTAAAGGGTGGGATTATTAATGTTATTTGTCTTGTGAGATTGGTTGAATGACTGACTTATCCCATGACACTGTGGATTATGTGTCTGGAAGTAACTTCAGCAAATGGTGTCAGTCACAATCAGGAGAGGGATAGGGACTTGCTGAGGTTAATTCTTTCCCATTTTTTCCTCTGACATACAGTAGCTACTTGCTGCCCTTTATTCAGAGCACATTCTCAGGCTACATTAGCTCATCTTTTACAGATGAAGGAAGAAACAAAACAAGCTTCAAAACCAGAAACATTCAAGAAATAAATCTTGTATAATGTGTTTTCCTTCAGAAATGTTAATTCATCCAGAATAGAAACATTAGGTGGGAATGTATCCATGTTGATAGAAATTTCTTCAAAAAAAAAAAACCCAACTGACAAACCAAAACTAAACCAAAACCAAGTGAAACCGCTCCCCAATCCTGACATAAAAATACATAAAATATACTGAGGTAAAAATGGGTTTGCAAAAATTTAGTTGACCCTGGACTAATATTCTCATCCCTAAGACACTTCAACATCTGAATCTTATTTGGAGCAAACTTTAATTTCTGAATCACATCATCTTCTGTCACTGTGAAATTCCAGTTCCTTTATAGCACCAATTAAAACATAAAACGCAGTGTACATGAAGTTCAAGTCTGTATGGAAAAGTCCTGATCTGCTACAAAGTCCTGCCTGGCTCTCCCATACCTATTTAGAAACAATATTTTTTCTCATCAAGAACTGCACATGATAAATGAACAAGTGATTACTTTACTTTTGGTGACTCAAAGGTTACTTTCCATCATAGATGACAGAATACAGCTAATCATTGGTGACTGGATTTTGCAGACCAAAATTTTGGGAGCATGTGAAGGAGCAAGTCAGGAACACACAACAGTGACAGAACATTTTAAATATGGGGTGAAGTTTTTCTTAGCTGTTAGAGCTGATAAAGCAAACACCTGCCCTCTCTTGAAAATAACAAGCACGGGTCAGTGTTATGAAGCAACGATTTTCATAGGTCTATTCTATTTTCTCAGACAAACCAAGCTATTCAAGATCATGCAAAAAAAAATCTGCTCATGACTACTGGTCTCTGGCAAACAGTCTTCTGAGTAAGAAATTTAGCTTGAAGAGCTGTGATGTGTAATAAATACTGGTATTGAACAGTTAAAAGTTTACTGTTGCCCGAAATTTATAGTCAAAGTACTTCTGTACATAATCAGTATGTGCTACCATTACTGCAAGTTGATTAGCCATGTTTCTACAGTCAAATCGCTGTTGATTAAAACTTGTTGGTTGATTGTCTTAGCAATTGTTTGTGCCAAAGCTTGAGCCATAAGCCCATGTTTCCAACAAAGGAGTCATTAATTAGTCTTTACAATCGGAGGGAAAAATGGCTTTCAAAGTAAAAAAAAATAAAGAAAAACTCAGACAAACAGTGGCATAGGAGACATTTTCAATTGAGGTAACGCAACCAGGTAACGCTGGTCCCATGCCACACTCTGAAAATTATAAATTCAATCATGACCTTTTTTATGTGTTCAAAATCTTTATGAAGCGGAGGGATGCCAAGATGAGATCTTAAGAGTTTGAATTTCCTTCCTGACTCTGTCAGAGTCCCTTTCTTTCAAATTGCACAGTTGCTTTGTGCAACTGTTCCTACCTCTGTAAAAATGGGATAACAGTGATTCATATTTTACATTTCTGTAGCAATCTAGGGCATAAATATCTCGAGCCTAGGGCTACCTTTCACCATCTTTTTGAAGAGGCACACAGCACAAAAATGTTTCTATGGGTTTGGTGCTTCTTGGCACCAGAAGGACACAGATTATGTGTTTGTCATTTCCCTGGAGTTCCATTTCTTCATGTGGTTCTGAAACAGATGCTTGGTAAAAAAAAGATTTTTCAAAAAGTGCTTTAAAATATTTTTAGTCATTTACCACAGCGAATGGATTTTAAAGAGCCCTCTGCCAGTCTGCTCTTCTTTAGAATAGGAATGCAATGAAATAATTATTTGTATGCTTTTCTTCTTTTCATATGATGATGATATGAAGTACATTTGTAATGCACTACATTTAAACATTTCTGTATTTTGTTGCATTTCATGAGTTTATTAAAAAGAAAAAAAGAAAAATATGCATAGAGTCAAGCTTCAAATCAAGGTGTAATCTTCCCAGTGCTCGGTATTTGTACTTGGCTGCGTCTCCAAAGTGATAGGACTGGCAGTGCTTGTTGTTTTCTCCACTTGCATCCAAGTTTTTCATTTCCAACCAGAGACAGCAGCTTTAGATGACCTATTCTCAGTGCTTTTTGTGTTTGTGATAGTCAGCCTTGCCATATACTGAAAAAGGTAAGTGGGCTACCTAAACTCTACACATAATCATATGCACTTTTATTTGTGCACCAGCTACCTAACTAGCTAGGAAACCTTTTTCTATCAGCTCTTGCACCTCTGCATCTTTCTAATAACTTTGTGTGCCAGGACAGCACTGAAGATAATGGTAACAACTCATACAAGAATGCAAGCTGAACAGACAGTCTGTGCTACAGTCCTGTTGGAAATGAAAACAAAATAATCTGTACGGATGACATTTTAGTAGCAGTTTTGTACAATAATCACATTGCATGAAACTTTTGTCAGAAGAAGATAATCTTTTAAGGGCCCAAGATGATTCTGGTGAAGTAAAAAAATTGAACTGTCAAGTGACTTTAACTGAAGTTACCCCATAAGGAACTAGAACTGTCTTGGGACAGACATTAGGTAAAATTCTGAACTCTATTCTGATTGTTGTTTGTCTTTTGGCAAGTGATTTCAGCCCAGGTAATTCAGTGAATGTAATTGCATCACTGTCTTCCCAGTCCCACTTGCTTAACTATTTTCACACAAATTTACTAAAAAGTCACATTTGACAGTTGCTGAAACCACAGATGAATGCAGAAGGTTTAACTGGTTAGATCCAACGGTCTAGACCCTAACACACGTCACTAACATTCATTCACTGGTAGTACACGGTGTATAAAGGGAAAGATAGAGTCATCATTTTCTTTATTGGAAGTAGCACAGCCAAAAGGTTCTACCCAGGATCTGAGTAGTGGATAAGAGCACAAATGTCACCTAATAACAAGGTGACGTGATGTGATGAAGATCCTTGTAGACTTCTGATATTGAGTAGAATAGGGCCCAGAAGAAAATGGGCACTCTAATGAATCAAGAGAATAGCGTGTCCTCCAGAGGAAAAACCAAACAAACAAACCCAAACTATCAAGTTTCTTCATCCCTAGGATGAGCACTCACCATAAGAAAAGCCTTATGGATTCAGCACCAGGGGGTCTCTAGCCAGAATCCAGCACTGAACTCTAGTGAACTCCTAGAAGAACAGGGCAAGGATATATGATACTTGCTCCTTAATAGTCTCCTCAACTTCCAATTATTTACACTCAGGGGGGGTTCTGAGTCTATTTTGTATGCCTACTTTGCCAGAACTTATCTCTTCCAAACCCTTATTCATTTTGGAATCGCATAAACTTTTTGCATCTGCAGCATTCCTTAGCAAGAGTATTGGAGGAAATGAATAGCTGTTAAACATAAGATTAGAAAGAAGAGTAAAAAAGAATAAAATGCCATCAATTATGATACCTGTCCAAGACTTTTAAGAACTATCTCAAAATATGACCATTTCCACAGCTGTTCCATCAGAGGCATCTCTTATATTGCAATAATGCTCCAGCCCTTCAGAAGCCAACCAGTCTAATGACCAAGTTCAAAACACATGGACACTGATACCAGTCCAGGACACTGTGATACATATTTTTGTAACAGTAAAGGGAACAGGCTCAGATAAACACAAGATGCTTTATTTGGTAAATACACTCAGGATGTCTTGCTGAGAGTAACTGACCCTTGCAACAACCCACCAATGATGCGGCAGATTTGCAGTAACTTGCCTGTCTAAAATTAAGGGATGTCATTCATCTAAATAGGACTTAGTTCCAGGCATTTCAATTATCTGTTATAGCAGAGGTCATACTACACAATGCTCCCTTCTACAGGCCTGTGATTTTTTCAGATGCAGCCCTTGCATATTTACTGAGAACACAGGGACTCTTTTTTTTTAAAAAAAAAAAAAAAACAACACAGAATAGGGTGTTGTTCAGCAGGACTGACCTGGCTTAGCAGATGTTAAAGATCCATTGTTGTAAAAGAATAATTGAAACCAGCTTTCAATGTTTCTCTGTTTCTGGATAAACTAAACGGGTGTAAGGAAAGAGCATCTCTCCTTCTGTGTATAGGTCTATGCCTGTGGAAGGATCTCCTTTCAGAATGGTAAAGATAACATTTGGCTCCTGGAATGGGTAGATTTTTATACACTTCAATAACTTCAGTAAAAGCTAGCAACAAGCTTGCCTGTGATATTAAGTAGCACATGTATAAGGTCATGAAACTTAAGAACTTTGCAAAGAGAATCATGTAGCATGCACGGCACAGTGTGTCTTTTCTTCACAAAGGCAGACCAAATGATCATGTCAGCTACAGGACTGGGTGTCTGGGAAGTGGTGACAACAATCCTCATGTCCCTTTAGGTGCAGGAGCTTCCACTATACTTCAGTTAAATGAGACCTGAACCCTAACTCCCAAGCTGAACACACTGAGCACATGGGAGAAGGAAATCTGTACTAGAAAGCGTATTCACACTTTGTAAACTGACTTATCACTGACATCCAGCAAAATCAGTGCCCAGGCACACATCATGTTTTGGGTGTCAGGCCAAAAAGCCATCCTTATGTAACCCTTGATCCAGCTCTGCATACAAGGTGCAAGGCCATGCATCCTGTCTGTATGCAAAGCAATTCAAACTCCAGGTGTCCTATACCCCACCATTTGTTCTTAAGGCATGTTTTATGAAGTTCTGTTTGGAAAGTACCCCAGTGCTGACTGGACTGCTTGGTACCGGTGGTGTTAGCACATTGCAAAAGCAAACGAACTAGATGATGGTGGGCATACAGAGAAAAGAAAACAGACATGTTTTACTTTTGTGTTCACATTCTTAGGTCAGTTCTAGCTTGCCCTAAGATATGCTTAAGTCTGTGTCTAAACAGAGATTTCTACCGATACAGTACAGTGCGAGATAAGTTTGGGGAGGCTGGAAGCAGTCAAACAGTGTCTGCCACACTGCACAATAAATGGAGTAAGGAAAAATGTAACTAATGATTTGCAAGCAAAGCTGTATGTCCTGTGAAACAGCACTTCTTAGGCACGTTTCAGACAAAGCTTGACACCTTCCTTCCCTTTGCACTCTTTTCGGAGAAAAAAAAAAATTTTATGGCCAGGGCCTGAATAATTTTCTGTGAGACACAGTTGTCTCTTTCCAGAAGCTTGCACAACCTCCACCTCGTTATCCGCAGGAACCAGCCTGCGGAAGCGCTCCACATTCCACACCAGTAACTGCACAGCTCCTTTCATCCCTCCACTGTCTTCTAGTTTTGTTTAATTGAGCCAGTACCTTCCAAAATCATTAGAGCAGCACAAGATCATCATATCTAAGCTGTTGGACCCCGAAATCAAGTGCGGAAGGAAGGAAGGAAAATGTGTGTATGTGTGTGTGCGTAGAGGGAGGAAGAGCATTCATTTTAAAGAAAATGAAAAGATTTAAAAATGCAACAACCAGTATGTATTGTGACCTTTCTGCCTGAGTTGCCACTTCTCTCAGTACCACAGCTTCAGTGACCAGCTGTTTTCCCATTATTATAAAAGGAGATACCACCCTAAGGAAAGAAATTCTCTGCAGAAGCAGTTGATGTGTATGGTGCACCAAACATCTAGCCATGTTGCAAAGGCTTTTTGCAGTGAGCAGGTATGTATGTCTTTGTGTGCATGAAGAATAATGAATGAAGATTCATTTTCCGACTTAATTGATTTGCTACCTGAATATAAATATTCTATGCTATAAGGTGGAATCCACCAGTTGAAAATAAGCTGAAAGCAGCTGGAGGATACCTTTGCTTTCTTGGGTGCCTTTGCTATTGAATTTCTTTAAATACGTAGAAAACCAAACTATTTCAGAACTAAAGACTTAGCCATAATTATATTAGACATGGAAGGTCTGCTTTTGGTGATCCTGAGGTCTCTATTCCCAACATCTAAAGAGTATGATAGAATAAATGTGTCATCATCACTAAATTAAATCAATATTCTTCCCCAAACAGTATTATCAGAACAATGAACTCCAACATTAATTACTCAAAGGGTGACTGGGTTCAATAACTTATTAAGAAAACGTATATATTGGGCCTGTCCATGCAAGACAAACAGGAAAGAAGTAATAGTACGTCAGGTAGGACAGAAGCAGCATGTTTGCTACAGCTTCACGTTAATAACTCCTCTAATAAATTTTCACTAAAATTTTAGAAAAACATACTTTGAAATCAATTGAAATGTGACAAAATATATCATAAAGCAAGTATTAATATTTTCTTTTTCATTTTTTTCAAATATGTTATGTGATGTCCCCCAGGAATCTCACAGCCTGAGTTATTAAAGAACCCAGATGATGGAATGAAGAATATATTTACTACACCTGCAGACCATGTCATGCTGGAAAAATCTGATAGTTATCCTGAAATTAAACCTTGGATGTAGCGTGGTGAGAACCTACTTTTCCTTTTAATCAGCAGATTATAACACATTTCAAAGAGACATTGCTGTAATAACTGAACTGTGCTGCTGTGTGAGTGTATGTGAGTGTATTTATCCTCAGCTCACAAGGAACAAGCATGATGAGAAGCATGGTGTCTACCATGAAGGAAGGGAGAGGAAAGATTTCAAAAGCCTGTGTTATACTCAGGCTGCCTCTTTGTAACTTCGGCAAAGCTTACACTGAGAACAGTTTCACCTGGAGGGAGCAGAGATCACTGAGGAGCTGTGACGACTGCAGTGATTATGAGCAACATCTTCAGAGAGAGATTTTCCTCCTCCCGTGCTGTTTACACAATGGTGTTATTTTAGATATAAGGATGTACATCTGAGAAACCACAATTATAGAAATACAAGGCAAGAATGAGAAGGTGAGAGAAAAACAACAATAAGAACCTCGCATAATACAGAGGGGAAAAATAGCCGCACAATGTCAAGTTCCACTCATTTTTACTTTTCCAGTAGGAACAGGAGCAGGGGATTACATTTACAGGTGAATTACTGCTATCAACAGCAGATCTGTATTCTCAAAATAACAAAAGCTTTGAGGCTTACTCAAACAGACATCTTTAAGATGTAGAGTAAAATCAGAACACAGTGGGAAGGGAAAGATGGTACCACCACTGCCATTCAGAACTGGGCATCCCAGAGGAATAAAGATATACCCAGGGCAACGTATTTGGAATAAAGCAGTATGTGCAGTAGGGAAAGGAGTGCACTTGGCAGCTCTGGTCCATTCAGACCGGAGCAGGACACAGTTACCTGAAGGACCATCTGTCCTGAGAAGAGAAGCACAGACTCAACCACAGGCCCAGCAGGTTCTATGACTCAAGCTGGGATGAGCTGAGAGCAGTGGACCTGCTGGAGAACTGGGCTGCAGCACCCATAGCTCTGCCTGTTCCTGCCATACAAGAGTTCAGGCCAGCGCTGAACCTGGAATTAAATGAAAGTTGTGGAGGTGTGATCTTAGGAGGCAGAAGTGGCTTCAGTGTTTGCTGAAATCAGAAAAGTCCATTTGGCTTTTCTTCTTTCATTTTTTCCAAATTGTAGGAAGGCTTAGAAAGAATGGAGGGATGAGGCATAGACTGGAGCTCTGATCTGGCTGGACTAGAAATCTCATAAATGCCCTTTTGAGCTACCCAACAGCCTCTAGCTGTACTATTGCAGTGCCAAGCCCAAGGAACTCTCTTTGCTGTGTGTGTAGTTTGCTGTATTAACTTTAGTCTTGTCCTGCCAAAATATGGCAGGGAATTTGAGCCATCTCATGTCTCACCAAGAGTCTAAGAAAAATGAGTTCACTTCGCCCCTTGTTAGATCATTTAGACAAAAGGTAAGCTATATTAGGAGATGTAAATTGCTAGTGGCTTTTCCATGTCTCTAATAATATTACACTAACACAGAGAGTCAGTAGTTGGGACGAGTTTCCCTTATTTTGTTTTGCTTTGAAAACTATTTATTTTAATGTTTCTATTTCATTAGAAGGAAAAAAAAAATTTGCATTTTTTAATATTTCTGTTTCATTAGAAGGAAAAAAAGATTTGCTTTTTTTTTGGTAGGAGAATAAAATTTTAGTTATATTAGCAAAAAGCCAGAATCTTGGTTCTTGAATAAGTAAGGACAATTAGTCAAAATATTTACATATAATAGGAAGCATGTTCATGTCAAGGGGGAAATAAGTCATCAGCTTACTTTTCACTGTAATCATGTAATTATTTTTTCCATCTGCAACATGGTATTAAAAGACATATGACTGACAGATGAAAAAGGAACTAACAATGTTCTGTGTTTCTTTTTGCCCAAAAGGAATTAAAAAAAAATGATGTGAACCCATTGGCTAAAATGAGGTTGGCCATTTATAGAACGACTTCTTATGAGTAGAGTTTCTGTTTCCTTTTGTTAAACTTTATTTTAAAAAATCAGCCTTTTCTAAGTCAAATTTAAGGGTGATTTCTTTCAAATTAGTGGGCAAATTTCATTGATTCTTTCTAGTCCTTAGGTTTAGACCTGATGAGTGCAAAGGAAACATTTACTTGCCTACATAGCCTTTGCAGGAACTTTTGGTTCTGTTTATTCCTTTTTTTGAGCACAAAAAGGCTTTGATCAGGTTTTTTTAACTCAGCAGCACAACTTAGGCTCCTGAGCCACACTACACCCTGCTATGACAGTTGTGCAGTGCTGGCTGCTGGATGCACAGCTTGGCCGTCTCCCATCGCACATGGCAAAATCTGTCTTTTATTCCCTGGATTCCTCTAGGAGGACGTCACAACATGGGCACAGCGGGAACCAGCATGGGCTAGTCTGGATGATCAGGGGACCAGGACTACCCAAGATGCAGTATAGACATAGCCCTGGTGTCCACATAACTGCCCTCTTGCTTACGATATCTGAGTCCTAGCACCACAAAATCATTGCTACATGGCTCCAGGCGAGAAGGTGGCATGCATCCTCGCCATCCTGAAACAAACACCTGTCAGTATAAACATGACTGACATATCCATGACCTTGGGAGGAAGTTCCTTCATAGAGGCCACAGGATCAGGTCTGAAAACTTCGTTTATGTTTCTCAGTGTGGAGTCCAAGCGTTCAGCACTTGCCAGGAATGCTCTACAAACAGCTCTCTAGCCTTTGCATTGTGACTTTCTGAACTTTCTTCTCTATTTGCCTTCATTTTTCTTTGAAACACAATTTACATCACAGGCAGCAGTGGGAAGCTGAGAATTCACAGATCCCACAGATTTAATGTTAGTTTGCTTGGGAAAAGGATGGAGCAAAAATTGCCTAAAAACTAAATAAGCACTTTCAGATTAATAAATATTAATAGCAAAGCTTTGCACTTACAGATCAGCTTCCATCTGGAGGTCTTGACTGGCTTCATAAATATTAACAATCCGTTTCCATCAAAATCTATCAGAATATTTCCACCGGGAGTCTATGAAAATAGGTCTTGCTGTTGGATTTGTTGGTGATTATGATTTTTACCCCTTTTTCTGACTCACATCAATCCTATTCCTCCTTGGATCTGGTCAGGCATTGGAACACATGCTCTGAACAGGACTCCATCTGAACATCTCTCCTTGATTTGTGAGCTTAATTAGCTCTGAAGTGATTCTTTCTTCAAGAGGTGGTGGCTCCCTTTGTGTTTGGTTTTCCCTTCCTCTACAAGCAGGAGGGAGAGCTGGTCAAAAAAAGTGTTATCATCAGGAACAAGTGCATCTGCCTCAGCTGGAAGTGCAGGCTGCTCCTGAAAGCAGGATTCAAAGCTCTTCTCTTATTTATTGAACACCCGTACCTGTTAACCATTTCCCCGCTACCAGTGGTCCCCTGTGTTACAGAAGGCTCTGTTTAGAATCAGATCTCCATTCAGAAAGTGCTCAAAATGAGAAGATGGAAGGTGATGTAACACCTTGAAAGGAATCATATCTGTCAAAATAGTAGCTTTTTTTTTCTTGACTTTGCCTGACAACAGCACTTCTGTAGAGTCAAAACTCTGCACTGCAAGTTGGCTGGATGCGTGCCTCTTGGAGAGTCACAAGATCCTGGATAGTTCCAAGGCATCACCAGCGGCAGAGCTGCTGCTTCCCATGACACAAGGTGACATTTCAGTTGTGAAGTGAGCAAGAGCCCAGAGCTGCCACCTCACACAGAAGCCAAATTTGTTTCCCCATTAGGGTACTCTTTTTGCTTGCTCATGCAGGTTATTTGCTTGTCTTACTCTCTCGCCTTTTTTCTTGCTTCCTCAAATATAAATTCATTGAATAATCTCTTAGGGTGTCCACAGTGCCAAAAGAAAGACTAACATAACCCTGTGGAGACAGAATTTTCTTCAGTCTGGTTTTCTGTTGTAGGAGGGTTGGCTTTGTTTTCATTTCATGGATGCAACCACTGTTACAAACTGTGACAAACTACTGGACACTTTTCTGGTTTTGCAGTTTCCAACTAAAAGTATCTGGTTTTAAAATATGTTTTAAAAGACTACTGACTTTTTTTTGTATTAATTTTAAACAATTTGTTCTTTTCATGCCTGATTCACTTAATAGAAAGTGAATATTTGAGACTGGATGTTAGAGGGGAATATTGTTTTCCCTTCTCCTACTTCCCTTGTTTCTAAATGAACAAATACATAATCAAGTAACAAGTTCATGGGATGACTTGGCGGCTATTTTGGAAAAGAGGAAAATAGTGAAAAAGGAGTATATTTGTTTAAAAAGTCAAACAAATCATGACCTATGCATTCAGTCAGGAATCTAAGATTCAACCTTGATTTAAAAAAAACCACACAAAATATTGTGGAGCAGCCTGACTCATCATGCTTTTAAAACAGAAAAATTCAAAGAAATATAAAAAAGGTCTTTTTAAAAAATCAGTTCTGTGCCACATAAGCCTTGCAGCACTGTCTGCAAGGTATCCAAGCTTATAATGTGGGTCAGAAGCCAATACCCTTGCTAACAGGGAGAGAGTGGGAGGATCATTGCAGTTGCCTTGTCCTCAGTGTTTTGTGTTATGGTTTTGTCCTGAATAAATGGTTTCACAAGTGAGCTGTTGAAGTAAATTGCCTTTAAATGACATAAAAAATGAATTATAAATGACAGCATTTTCAGTTTAAAGCAGAAATGTTAGATTCAGTTCTTTCCTTCTTGGATCTGAAAGCTCTGAACATCTTGTGGAACACACATACAATATGAATGCTGCAGCATCTTTGTTTGCTTAGAGAATTTGCAGATTAACTCAGTACAAAGTCAATTCATCCTCAGGCAATACTCCAGTTTAGCCCAGGGGGTGAAATTATGTGGTAACTTTCTGTAGTGCCTTCCATGGCTGAGGCTTACCTCCAAAATCTAAGCTTTTTACCATCAAGCACATATCAAAAGTAATTATTGTATTTTATGAAGTGGTACTTAAAACCAAGCCACTCATGGTTACCAGAAAAGTGACCCACAGCACACAACATGCAAAGACAGGTTAAAGGATCCGTGCTTGTTTCATCTAGCAAAAACAAGGCTAAGATGCTTGCTGGCAGTGCCACTGTCTGCTCTAATTATGCTGCCTGTGCTGTCGTTTTTCAAACCAAGGGAATGGTAGCACAAACATCCTGGGACCCAGGGGCCAGCCCTTCAGGTAAGTGTCAGAGATCCAGAGTCATGGACAGCACAACTCAGCCAACTTGACCTATTCGCTCCTTCTGCCGGCTGAAACTGCCAACATTAATTCATACCAGAGTGCAGGCAGAGCAAGGACATCATTGCACATAGACTGGCCATCAGCTGCCAGCCACTAGCAATGCTTGATTCCTACCTGATCTGACTAATTTTTTAGATGTGAAAGAGTTTGCACTTCACTGACTCTTCTGTGGGCTAGCCAGTCCTGCCTAGAAATATAAGTAGCTTTAAAATAACACATTTTTTTTTAAACTGCTCAGGATTTAACCTCTTACAGTGATAACATGAGAGGAGAGGTAGCCTTACATGAAAGCAAACAGTCTGAACCTTCTGAAAAGAGAACTCAAAGTTGAATTTTCACTGTTAAGTTCATACAACAAAATCCATTTTATGTACCTCTCTCTGCTCCCAGAGAAACATTCTCCTCACCCTCCCCAGGTGCCCTGGTGATTTTGTAGGAATTCCTCCACAAAGGTCAGGGATTTTTCCTTTTTTCCTTTCCACCCCCCCCTCAAAAGAAAGAAAAGAAATTACAAAGCACCTAGCATCTGAATGGCATTCAGACTCCAAGACCTCCCTTTTTGTCCCCACCTGGGGCACCTATGTTCATATTCCTTTTCCTGCATTTCTGCAGATTCATTTTAGCCACAACCACCATCTTCTGTTGCAAAGTATGGAATTTTAGCCCTTTTGCTGAGGCAGCGCTAGCATCGGCCACTGGGACTAGGGATATCCCTTCTTCCCAGTTAGGGTTAGTAAGAGCAGGGTGCTGTGGCCTTGATCAGTTCTGACAGAAAATGCTCTCAAGCAAAGGAAAAAGTAAAAAAGAGGATGCCAGGATCAGGCCTTTGCCGGAACGTTGTTTCCTTCCTGTAACACAATTCCTTGAGACAAGGGTTTGTGGGTGTGCAATGTGTGGCATCCTCTTCCTCCACGTGTTTATTCAGGGCTCACTCAGCCCCATGGACATCAAAACTAAATCCCTCCTTACAAGCCTTTGTGGTGAGTCACCCACCTACCGCGTGCTTAGATGCGCATCCAGGCTACCTGAATGTCTCATGTAACACAGAGGCAGGTTTATCTTTCTGTTTCTGGCCTTTCGGCTGTTGAAGGATCTTACACTACACTACAGTGTCAGAGGGACATACTTTTCCCAGTGCAGTTCTGATTCATGAGAGTTCATGAGAGTTTGCCACAGAAGCTGAGGGCTTAAGCAATCTCTTTCCCCTGCTTCTGACCAGAGCTCTCATTCTTAATGCTGCTAACAGATATTCATCTCTTGCACAAAATTGCCTTATCTTGCTCCCATAAAGGAGACTGTCTGAGATGCATCTGGGAGCACTGGAGGTGAATGCATGTTTATCTGCCTCTTTCAGGATGTCTTAGCTCAGAGATAGGGGAAGGATACTAGACCTTTTGTTTTCTCCTGTGAAGAAAAATATAGGCTTTGGGATGGGCTGAGAGAGACTTTAAACAAGAAATCAGGTGGTTTGAGGGAATGTGAAGAATTAATTTTTCTTTTGAGAATAAGAAAATAGGAACAGAAATAAGTAGAACTGGGTGAAAAGTAAAAGAATAAACAAGTATGATGAACAATGGAGAGAGGTAATGAAACAAGGCCAGAGCTAGGAATGGAGAAAAGGGAAAAAAGATAGTTTTCCAGAGAGAAAGCACAGGTCTAAATTCTGCAAGCCATTATTTCTTTCTGAAGGAAAATATCTGAACGGCAAAAAAAACCCCAAAGACACTGTGATATCCCTCTCAGGATGTCTTCCAGCAGAAGACATGGGGTATGCATGCCCAGCAGCAGTATGGGGCTGCATCAGCAATGGGCTGCTGTCCTGTGCGGGCAGGGATACAGTTGTGTAGGAAGCCCAGTGCATCCCTAGGAAGATGAGATGACTGCCCATCTGCTCACCCTGGTGTTTTGGCTCTGATATTGGCTGGGATCCCAGAGCTGCACAGGGAAAAAATTGGGATGGCAAAATGGTAAGGACATTTTTTCCTGTCTAGCTGGTTACTCAGGCACTGCTGTCTCCTTCCTCTTGCTCTTCCTGGAAATCAGGAGCCAAACTCCCCTTCCTACATCAGTGATTGCCAAGTTCCTCTCAGCGGAGTATGACAGGAGAGGAAGAAGCCAGTGCAAGTGTTAGGGATCCCAGGACATCACCCTGACCCCTTCCTTTCCTTTCCCATGAAGGGGATTCCAGCTGCAGTTCTTACTCTGTTTTAGCTTCAGGCTCATTTTATTTGGGCCTCACCATGAAAAAAGTTAGGGCTCCCAGATCAAGAAAAGAGAAGGAGCAAATAGTAATACTACTGATAATAGCAGTAATAACATTAATGATGATGATAATTTGGAATATGTTATATGGTGCAGAATGAGTCAGAGATGGGAGAGCAGGAAATGAAAAAGAAGATGAAAAAGAAGCAGGAAAATATTCTGACAGGCTTTTCCCAGGGATTTTTGCTATTTTTCTGCTTTTGTTACATTGTGTTTCCTTCTCAATGCAAATACAAACCCAGAGCTCCTGCTGACATGGAGAGATTCTTCAAAAATGCTAATATGATCTACATCACTCCCAGAGACAGGCTCTCATTTTGAACACAGTTTGTGATAGTTCCCAGTTTCACCCTCCAAACCCCAGAACAAACTGATGCAAGTTACAGTCTGGAAAGAGAAATGCCCACTTCTAAATTAAGGCTTTAAAATATTCCCCGCAAGTACTTAAAAAAACCCACAAGTTCTGTGTTATTGTCATTATTATTACTTAAAATATATCTAGGGAATCTAATCTAATATGCCACCCTGCCTTGCAATGTTGAAGTCCATCAAACCAAGTTAATTAACCAAGTGGAATTAATTAATTCCTTTGATACCACCCAGTTTGAGAACTGAGTGTTTGGGGCTTTTTAAACCTTCAAACTGTCAGCTGAAAGAAATTATTTCTTTTAAACAAACACAAAAATGAAAAGATGTTCGTGCTGAACAATATTTTTTCTGTATTGATCTAAGATTATTTAGGCTTCGTCCTCATACTGTAATTTTTCTCATTATTATTTTTTTATCAATCTAACATTCTAGATGTTGGGGTAGAATATAAACATTATTTTGGCCCCAAATTAAGCCAAGGCAATAAAATGTTTAGAACAGAACCTAGGTATGGAATTCATAGTGGCCTAAGGAACCCTTTTTTTCTCCATTAACAATGGCTGCTGTAACATGGGCTCTCACCTCATACAGTATTGTCATCATCAAGTGACTGCATAGCACTTTAGACTGGAACTGCATTTTGGTCCTGTTACTTCTTGCCTTGGCTTTGTGACCATGGAAAACAGCAGCTTTGTAAGTATTTGTGTATTTGTGGCCATTTCTCCACTCGGGCATCTTTTCTTTAGGCCAAGGGCCTAAACCAACTGGTTTTTTTCTCCCGACATTTTATCACAGGTCATGCTTACTAGAGCAATAATCATTCACTCTGTCTCCCCTGAATTCTCTTCAATTGCTTCATATCTTTGCTGCAGCGTAGTGTAGAAAGCTATACATGGGAGCTATCTAAAGCCTTGTCAATGCTCAGATAACTTTCTATATTTATACAGATGATACTCCTCCTTATGTGTTTGCTTTTCCCATGACATCATGAACATGACATGACTTCTTCAGGTGTTACAACTCTTCAGCTGTCTGAAGAACTGCTACCTATTCACCATCTTCTGTTTGTGCAGTTGATTTTTCCTTTCCTGCTCTGCTGTCTTATACTTCCTACTTTTATATTACGCCACCCCAGATTTTTTCCAATCATGCCACCAACATACCAGAATTCATTTGAATTCCTATCTTCTCCAGTGTCTTTGCAATTCTGTCCCAGCTTACACTCTACAGTTTTAATAAACATCAACATGATTGGTATTGCATCAGGCAGGTTATTAATGGAAAAATTAAAAGATCTGGGCTATAGGCCTGCAGAATTAAATTCAAAATATTATTCTGTTTGAAGATGGAATCACCGAGTCCCTACGTTTTCTCTAAGTTGATACCCGCTGGATATCAGTTTCATGATATCAGCCCCCCACCCTCAATTTTCTTTTGCTGTCTCACAGAGTCCCTCTGTATCCTTTCCCCACTAACACTTTTTTTCACAACTGAGGACAGAAAACAGGAACAGGAAAATGCCCCGTGAGGTTTGACTGTTCAGTGCTCCTCAATGCCTGCCTGCAAGTCTGCCAGAACCAATTTTGCCTGCTGCTTCACTTTGCTTCTAGGCTGATAAAAAGTGTACAAAGCATCACCTCATTTTTCCTGGGGCCTGGGAAAATACATCTTCCTATTAAAGAACATAAATAGCTTCCTAGTATTGTCCCACCAATGATGAACCCAGTCATTTCCTTCTTCCTGGATGTACAAAACTGTTTGTCCAGACATGCCAGATTCCCCCTGTCTTGTTATTCACAGATCATGGGGACGTGCTACTGGGGAGGTGGGAGGTGGAGTGTTGAAACAAAAATCAAGTCCAGATATATTAATAAAAGTGAGCAGAATAATGAACCAAAGTCTAGACATTCAAAGACACCTAAAACAGTAAAATCCTTTTTTTTATTGTATATATATGCCAGTCACTGTGGTTTTATTGTGCCTAATATGTTTGCATACATATACTTGCAAATCCTAACCAACATTTCCAGACCATGTTCAGACTAATTACTGCAGCATCTAATGTAGACTTAGTCTATATTATTATATCTATTGTCAAAAAGCAATAAGCAATATAGACACAGACAGTGAGTGTCACATCACAGGTGAGGCGCACACCACCTAACTTGTAAAGCCTTCAGAGTTAGCATCCATATCTAAAGTAGGTATGGAGAGTGCACAGAAACAGGTATTCCTCAGCTGCAATTTGTCACAGCCTAAATTACACGTTTAAAAAGGATTACATTAATCATGTCCTGGAAACACCTATTGCTTTCCCTTAGTCATAAAAGGAAACAACATGATTGGCATATCTGTCAATATCACACATATTCAAACTTGGAAAAAAAAGAATCTCAGTAGAAAGCTTGGAGGTGACTTATCCTAGACAATCCACAGACAGAAACAAAAGTTGTGTCCAGGTCATTGTCATGTCTTGTCCTACTTTTCTTTGCTGATCTGATGGGAATAAACACAGCCCCTGTTAGTGTCACCACTCCCCAGGACCTGGAGACTGTATTAAGGGCTTGAGCCCCTTCCCTTTGTGCTAAATGTCAGCAGAGAGGTGATACCCAGCTGGATAATGCAACTATTCCAGCTTTTGAAGCTGGGTCACAGAGGACAAAATATTAATTATAAGTTCATATGACTAACTTTTCTCCAAGAAGCAGTCTTCTGAGTTGCTAACTTAAGTTGAAGTGATGTGTTACCAGAAAAGTGAAGGCATTTATCAGGCAAGGATCTCAGAGTACATCACTTGAAAATAACATAATGCATGGCTTTGAAGGCATAATACAGCAACTTTGGAAGTGCAGGGGAGTGGATGTGACTTACACAGATTTCAGCAGGTTAATACGTCACTATGCATAGGCAGGTAGCAAGCGAGATCAGTGAAGGCAGGGAAAGGGACCGGGGGCTTAGTATGCAGAAGTCCAAAGATGTAGCATTTAAGCATTGCAAGTACACACAACATGAGGATCTAGAAAAAGCAAGGGGCCTGTCATTATTTGTCTGTGCTTTTCTTAAGCTTAACTCTGGATTGGAAAAATTATTTGAAGCTCTTTGGGAAAAAATGCTATTTAGTCATGATATACAGCATCAGACTTTTGATTTGGAGAAGCCAAACCTTAAGTGTACTTGTTGAAGCAACTGTAATATCAGATAATTGCAAATGGTACTCACTAGCTGGGGAACAACAAGCTGGTGAAGAGACGGATTTCCAAGGTTTCAGAAAGCATATGGCAATGCATCAGAAGAAAGCAGATAAACAAGCACTCAGTTAAGCAAAACCCCTCCATTTCTTCTACAGGAACTGGTGAGCATCTGAACAAGCAATATGATAACTACATCCAACTCAATAGTTTTGTGATACATATATAGAGTTATTAACAGTATCCAGCACAGAGCCAGGCTTAGACAATGATAGATGAATGGATAGAGGAAGAACAGGCTTATGGTCTGAAACTGAGAAAGGCTCCGAAAAGCTCTGGAAAATAGACATGTTGAACTTAGGAAGGGATCTGCTGGGTGTCTTCACCACCATTTCAGATACCTTAAGGCAAAGCAAAGGTCTTTAGAGTGACGCAGCTGGTCTGGGAATTGACTGAAATATTAGTCTTTTCTTTCATGGTCATCTCAAAAAAAAAAAATGTACAGGAAGCAAAGATCTGCTGTTTTTAAAGTTTGTCTGCTTCAACAGGAAAAAACAATGAGATTGTCTCTCATTTCCAAGGACATCCTAAAAGCAGGCAGCAAGCACTCGGCTGACTTCACCAAATGGACAACACAGTAGAGAATCCACAAGAAACAAACAAACAAACAAAAAAAAGCTTCAGCACTCCTTTTGTTTTGGGACATTTCCTTTACATAGCTGTCTGACCAGATATCTAACATTGTTCCTTATCAAGTGGCTGCATATTTTACTGCAATAAAGCACTCCAAGCAGAGCCTTCAACCTTTGTAAATTTTAAAAAGCCATTAGCCTGGTGTTAAGCTACCACAATGCAAATGTACAACTACTCACATGTCTGATTTGCAGCCAATCAGGTGAGATATGAGTGGGAAAATTACATGTCAGTCTTCAGCACTTAGAGATGCTGAACTTCATAATACATGGTAAGAGATGCTGTGTCACACCTCTCTCCAAACTATCAAGCTGCAACAAGGTCTTTTACCATCTCATACCAGCATACTCTTCATACAGTCCCTCTGCTGCCTTCTCCTCATCTTGCCTCATCCACGGCATGTTCTCTTCTCTCTTGCTTCTTCCTCAGCTGCTCTCTCTTCATTGGCTCTCAACCACTTAACTTAACCAGCCACAGCTGCACCTTATCTACATCGGCCAACCTGCTGCCGCTGAAGCCAACCTACAGCTGTATGGTATCAATGCTAATTAACCCAGCTTCATTTTTCTACAATGTTGACTGCTCTTCTGGCCTTTAGATTATGTTACCATGAGAAAGAACTAGTGTCCCAGAACTGGAACTTGGTCCCACTGTGAATGTGATGTGTTGGACCTACAGATATAGAAAAGTAGGAGGAATAGCTGGGTGTCTGATGTGCATATACAGCAACTCTTTTGCATGCCTGAAGTGTGTAATTGCATTCACTTCATGTGTACATTATATCCTAATTGACTGTTGAATCAGCAAACCTCACAGATAAGAAGATGATTTTTTTTTCCATATTTACAGACTTAATCTTACTCTCAAATTTTTCAGTGATTTGGGGTCTTGGCTTTTATTTCTTTTGTCTTCAGATATTTCTGCACAGACAGGAGTTACAGGAATTTCTAACTCTTTGGTATAGAATTACCAAGACCCAAGAGTTTTAAAAACATGAAAAAATACTTCTAGGAAAAGAAGAAATCAAAGACATTTCAAAAGGCAAATTATGATTCAAGCTTTTGCCAACACATTTTTTATTGGTACACTTAGATAAGCAACAGCATAACTATATATGAAAACCTGTAACAGGTATAAAGGAACAGTAAAAAGCAATAAAGGAATAGGAAATGAACAGGTAAATATCTGCCCTGACCTCACCAAAGCAACCTTTTTCTAGTGAAGGCATCCACCAGCAACAACAGAAGTAGTAAATATCAAGATTCATCATTGATATTGCTGGTTTCAAAGACTCCTTTCTGTCAAAATGCTCTCAGTGACAGGTCATCTGCTCTGGCCTCCATCCTTTTCTCCATTATCTCCCAAGGACATATTCCCCTTCCAGTGAAAGGCATATGTAGACACAGACCTTTGAAGCCTACTGGCAAATCACCACCTGCACTATAGTACAAAAAGTTTTCCAAGAGGGTGAAATTTGGTACCAATCTGCAGCCCTGTTCTGGGATGCATGGCACCACTTTGATACAAGCTCCTTCCAGAAACTTCAGTAAAATTGCATATCATACAATTCAAACTGGATGAATTTAGAAACAGGTGCCCTCAGCTTTGAAAACAGATGCCTCATAAATAGCATCCAGACATTAGAAAACCCAAGGACTCCTGAGGACTTCACAAAGCATAAAAGGAAGCAACGTTAATACATGGTTTGGAGGAATCTGGTGCCAAAAAAAGAGCAGATATTAAAAGCAAACATCAAAAAGAAATAACAGTTGTTTTGAATAGTTGTTACAGTGTTAGGCATTGGGGAGCTGTAAAACTTCCTCAGCCATTCTTGTTGCTATCATTTTCCTACATTGTCACTAATACCCAAGCTACTGTAGTAATTTAATTTTACTTTATTGCACTGCTTTTCCAGCCCTTCTAATGAGATAAACACTTCTGACGGTGTTGAAACTTGAGGTGACAACAATTTGCAAGACAGACCAGACACAGAGTATGAACTGTACAAGTTATGAACAAAAAGGAGAAGGGGGGGGTGGGGGGGGTGGGGGGGGGGGAAGTAAAGTATACTTGGTGTTCTTTGGAGTTAGACCAGAGAAGAAGGACCCCAGTTCTCACTGATGAGAGGTATTTGAGATAGTGGGGAGCTGGTTCAGCACACGACTATCCGTAAAGTTTGTCTTCAAGACAAAACTGGCTTTCTGATTACATTAAACAAGTGGATGGCTGCCTTTGTGGTTCACATGCTTGAACTATGCTCAGGATGCTGACCAGTTTGAAGCTCATGGGTGACCTTTTAACAGGGGATGTAGAAAATGTCTGCTTTGTACAAGGAGGGTGTGCCATGAAAAGCTAGTTTATTTAGTAGTGTTATGTCCAGAAGCAATACAGAATGTACAGAGCTTTGCCAGGGATGCTTGCCTTTCTAGAAAAGCTCCACACTCACCCTGCTTCCTGACACCCGGAACTGAGACAGACAGACCTTCTCATTCAGAGGTAGCTTGGTTTACTTTATTGCACCCTTACTCTGGACAGAATAGTCTGTCTCTCTCTGCCCCTCCTTTTCCTCTTTCTAAAAGAAAGAATTTCTTTCCCACTCCTTTTTCTGGAGCTCTTCCCCACTTCATCTTTGTTCTGCAATATTACTTAATTTCCTATTGTTTACTACAATGCTACATACTACAATACTTCAACTACTATTATTTTTTCTCATTACCTTTTACTAAATCATGATTACCTCCTACTTCTCACTTTCATGCACCAAACCATCCTTGACCTCTTTGTTTGCCATACATTTCATCAGCACAACTTTTGTTGGTAACACTATACCCTTTTGAGCATTTTGGGGAAGTAACAACAAGCAGGTTATTTTTGGTAAAGCACACTTTGTCACACCAGGGAAGAAGAGGTTACATCACAGGGACAAATGTTTCATGATTTCCAGGGGACACCAATCTGTTTAGAAACCGTAACTGCAGGTACAACAGAGCTCATGGCATCTCACTAACATCCACAGCAGGATAGCAGAGAAAGCCTGTAGTGAATGCCTCTGCAGTGAGAAACTTTGATGACTTGGGCTCATGCTGAGAAAAGTAGTTGTGCTGAAGTCATGGAATAAAGTAGAAAACAATATAGCCTCCTACTCAATTGTTCTTTCTGGTTAGTTTTTAGGTATTCTGAACCCCAGGTCAGAATCTCTTTTATTTCCAACTGAGGTCTATCATTTTACATCAGTGGAGAATTTGGGCTTTTCTCTTTTGTGCAGGGAAGAGTTATATTAAATTCAACACCTAATATCACTCTCATTTACATAGTGCTACATCTGAAGTTCATCTACTCTTGAATCCAAAGTACTGAGTGCAAATCCAATAGGTCTATCCCACTTTTACAGTGAGGTAACAGAAAGTAAGCTGTGTGCTTCAGTACAATAAGAGCAGAAGTAACATACTGTAAAAGGACTAAACTTGGAAATAAATTACTGGGATTGTACAAATACAAGAAATAAAAATCTCCTGGGCAAGGAGAGAAGAGTTAAGACACTCTGTCTGGAATTGCAGTCTATTTTCTTCTCCAGTAGAAGCTGTCCTGGACTTGATACACCAGCTGCCGTCTGATATATATCTCCTGCCTCCCCATATGCTTTATGTATATACTTGCATATCACTCTGCAGTCAGCCAGCAGCTTTAAAATGTCACACTGATAGCTCGCTTGGTGACACACCCCACCTTCTGTGCTCATGGCTTGATTTGTAGGTCTCAAGTCTACTTATGTACACATAAAGGCAGAACAAAGAGGTGGTTTACAGTGAATTTCTTGAGCAGTGCTACAACAGCAAACTCTGGAGTGAGCTAATACATGTGGTTTCATCGGCATGTGGCCTGTAGGGACAGAATAGACATCACAATCATATCATCGGGTACTCTGCCCTTTACAGGCCATAGATTTTCATTGGCTAGTTCACAGATTAATATCTTCAAGGCCACTCAGGCCACAGAATGATATTGAACTAATAACTTCTGTTTGGCTCATAAATCTTCCAGCAAGATGTCTGTAAGATTTCAAGAAACAGAAAAAAATCATATTTTTTTCTCAGTACTTTTTCCAAATCTTGATTGTTAAAAAAATGTTTCTTTTCTTCTCATTTGCATTGTTACAGAGTAAATGCACAATTATTAAGTCTCATTAAACTTTAACTCACTAGATTCAAAACCCTTTTTAATACCTGCTTTTTCCTTCCCATGGAGATACTTGTTAGTAATAGTCATATTACCTCTTGATCTTCTTTCTGATAAACTAAACGGATGTATGTCTGCAGCAAGGCCTTGGCCTTGAGTGAAACATAAACCAAATATTCTTAAACATATCTATCTTCCATGCTTTCAAAATGGAAAAGAAAAAGCTCCTCCATGCTGCTGCTTTTTGTTTTCCAAAATTCTGACAAGAACACAGAAGTTAGCTCAGACCTCCACAGTTTGCATAAGAGGTGAGGCCAGCCTTTGGTCGTTTGTCTCAGACTTCTTACAAAGATGCAGCTGATGAGATTTTTTTAGAAGGGCACATTTAGTTTCAAGTAATCAAATGGCCTTCCCAGGGAATTCAGACAGTCTACGCAGGGGAGCAAAAGTCCCTGTACAGTCAATAGAGGGAAAGAAAATGACACCAAATGCAAGTTAGCACACCTAAAAGAAGTACTCTTCCTTCTCTGCTTCAACAGGTAGCCTCCATTTCTCTGTGGTGTGGTCCGATCCTCTCACACACAGTGGGCTCCCAAATGGACCTTACATCATAGAAATGGTGGGGCACAGAAGTCCAAATATGAACCAAATAAGCCCTGTATAGCAGACATTCTGCCTTCACAATGACAAATGCACTATTCAAAACAGACACTCAATAGTGAAAAAGCAAGAAAGAACCTAAATCAATCAGTGGCCAGAGTGCCCACCAAGAAACCCAGAGTGCTCCTAAGGGCTTTTCACACTAGGAGCATGAAATCAGTGATCTCACTTGTCTGCAATGACCTCTAACCACAGTGCTATGCCATGACCCCAGTGGAAGGTAACTTCTTGGCAGAGCAGAGAGGTAAAAGAAGTCAAGAGTTATCAATATCTGTCTGTGGCAAAGACATCAGTTAAGAGCAAAGTGGAGATGCAGTGACTTCTCATTGTGTTTGTATACATTTTACAAGGAGAGACTATGTTGATATAATTTGTAGTCTGACAGACTTTCCACATTTTTACTTTCAGAATGTAAATTATGTAAGATTTTTACTTGATTTATGTTAAACTAACGTAACTTCTAAATGGAGAAAACCCCTTCATATCTCAATATTATAGCTGTGTTTCTAGATAATATTTGCAGTGCAAGATACTTCAAAATATATTTTTTTCCCCAGTGATCAAAACCCTCAACATTTCCAACCTTTTCTGTCACTACTATGTAGGTGATCTTCTGTTCCTAGGAGGAATCCACATAATTTTTAGCTCTCTGGCACTAAACTGTGATTTTGCAATATGAGTTCACTGGCAGAGTAGGAAATTGTTAGAAACATTCAGTCTGCCTTCTGCCAGTAGGATAACTCATGAGTACAATTACTGAATGTCCCACATAGCTTCCAAAACTTATAAGACATTGACCTGATGCTATTAAAAAGCTGACATAAATACCTTTTTTTTGGTGTCTGTGGAATTAATGTCTAGGTATTGCCCATGGTCATTCAATTACATTGACAGCATCAACGCTGACTTTAGTGGACAACATAAAAATATTAACTGATATGATAACAAGAGAGTTAGATTGCTCATATACATGCACAGATCATTTGTTATGAGGTATGGGTAGCTGGATACAGCTGTTAGCACACTCCATGTTTGGGCTGGGCTGACAGCTGGGCAGTTGTGCTGGATCACCAGTGATTTAGGAGAAGTTAGGTGGAAAGATTAACAAGTCAGGGCTAGTAGCAAAAGAGTTATATGGTAACATGAGACAAAAACAACATTATTTCATGGAAGCGTTTCTGACTTTTTTTCAGGTAAATTGCACATTTTTAATACCTTAGGAGGACAAAACATCATCATAACCACTATGAACGACAATGGCTTTATACATAGACAGTATCTGGGTACTCTATTCGGTAACATCAGATACGAGCAAGACACTACCATTCTATTTTTCATTTTATATTTTAGCTGAGAGACTCTAAGCTAGATCATTTATATGCAAATTGGGTCCAAATCCCCTAGATATATTTAAGCTCCTCTTTCTCTCCTTTATTTCTCCACCTACAAAAAGTACACAGCAATATTTGTACAGATATCAAATGTGTGATCTTACAGCCCAAAGATTAATTATTTTAGGCTATTACGTATAGCAAAATTCCAAAACTTTGAAGGTATTGCAGAAAAAAATTATTATTCCACGGTAGCTAGTGAAATTCAGTTTTCTGGGGGTTATTTCCAGTTCTAAACTTGAAAGAAGATGGTCTTAGAGCCGATATGTGATAAACAGAGGGATAAGTTAATAAGTATTTGCAATTACTTCTTTAGTAGAAGTTAACCATTTCATTTCAAAAAAATCTATTCTTATATTAGAACTGGTATATCTCCATCTCACTATCAAAAATTATATCTAACATTGTGTTCTACATTGTATTAACACAGTACTCATACAATGTTGCTGAGTAAATTTCTGCATGCATTACAGCTGAGAGGAACCATTCTCACTGAGGTGAACATTAGCAAGGACTACAGTGACTACAAACCAGTAGAGGTTTTCAGAGAAACGTCAGGATTTGAATTAATGTTAAAAAAACCCAACCCAACAGGAGTAAAAGAAATAAAGTTAGTCAAAAATTATTTGGCTGTAAGTATTGTACTTTTCAAGCAATTAAAGCTTTTATGATATTATGTATAATATGCAATAACACCACTTTATTTAAATATATTTAAACTATATTTGGTGTATTGGGTTTACATGGCAAGGTTTTGGTAGCAGGGGGGTTACAAGGGGCAACTTCTATGAGAAGTTGCCAGAAACTTCCCCCATATCCAATGGAGCCCGTGCCAGCCGGCTCCAAGATGGACCTGCTGCTGGCCAAGGCCGAGCCTGTCAACCATGGTGGTAGTGTCTCTGGGATAGCGTAGTTAAGGAAGGGGGAAAAAAAACTGTGACACAATCTGCAGTTGGAGAGAGAAGTGAGAATTTGTGAAGGAAACCATTCTGCAAACACCAAGGTTGGTGGAGAAGGAGAGAAAGAAGGTGCTTCAGGCACCTGAGGAGAGATTCCCCGGCAGCCCGCAGTGAAGTGTGAAGCGAAGCCCCCGGCGAGGCGGGCTGTCCCCTCAGCCCATGGAGGGCACCGGGGGAAGCTGATCCCCCCCCCCCCCGGCAGCCCAGGAAGAAGGGAGAGGTGGGGGAAGGTGATTTTAAGATTTGGTTTTATTTATTATCCTCCACTGATCTGACTGGTAGTAAGTTAAGCTAGTTTCCCCAAGCCGAGCCTGCTTTGCCCGTGACGGTCACTGGTGAGCGACCCCCTGCCCTAATCCCGGCCCAGGAACCTTTCGCTGCATTTTCCCTCCCCGGCCCAGCTGAGGGGACAGGCAGAGCGGCTGCGGTGGCACCCGGCACCCAACCAGGGTCAACGCAGCACAGCTGGACATTTCAGAGAAAATTTGACATTTATTGTTTTAAGTTAAAAAAAAAAAAGAAAAAACCCAGATTATGATGGCAGGTGAAATTTCAAATGATGGAATATTGATACAGTGTTAATTAACACAGAGTGTTTATTCATGCTACATGATGCATATAATCAGTTACACTTACTAAATGACGATTTGATTGCCCACTATTCCAAAGCATACCAGCACTTTTATATGCTAAAGGCAGGGACTCTGACCATTTGTATTTGCTAAGTACAAGAGGGACAGCCTCTGTGAGGATCATGAAAGGTAGCAGGGTAGAAATAGCAAATTTAAATATTCCTAAACATACTGTATCATCCTTTATGTCTGGATTTTAGCAAAGAAGGGTGTTGTTTTGGTTGCTTTTTTTTCTTTAGGGGGGAGACAAAAGTATTGGATGTGATGTATTTCATCTCACTAATTTTAGCCACAGAATAAATCACCTTCTGGAAACCTCTATCTCCTCCTTTGATTCAGGAGGAAATGCAGAAGACTAGAAAAGCTTATGTGACTAATACCTCAATCACTGAAATTACATAAAATGACACTAACCCTTTACCTTTAAAAAGTTTCTTCAACAGACTGCCTCATCTTAGAATCTAATTAGGAAATTTGATTTGGGTGATGTGGTAGAGAAAGTGTCCATATATGAATATTTATAGGAAGCTTGCAGTAATGAGGAAGATCTTCAAGCATGCTTTCTACTCAGAAATAGACCTAAGCATGCACTTAATTTTAAGAGCATTCTTTGTGTTTTCTTAAATCAAGGTAGCCATACGGGCATTCTTCAGTGCTTTCCTAATACAGATTTGAGCTTCTAGAGACAAATCAGTAGTATAGTGCTGGTGCTACACAGAATTGCTCCAGCTCTTTTTTCAGTATTTAAAACACTATCAAGATCCAGTGATCCTAGAGATTTCTGAACTAGGATCTTTCCCAAAACTTCCTGATCTAAACCAATTCCATTCCTGAACTCTTCCTGTCAGATCCTTTGAGCCTGACTTCACAAGCCAAAATTCATATTAAGCTACCTGATAGAGAAAAGATATGTTTATATTGTTCAGATGTTTTTCTTGTAGTTATGTTTATTGTCCTGACTTATAACTTCCCAGGCAGCTCTTTGATTTAATAAGGAAGAAAACTATTTCCAAATAACATATTGTAGGTTTCATAGTGAAGTATATGTATGTCAGTAGAGTTTGCATGCAGCTCGCTACAAGAAAGGAGTAATATCTACGTATTACGTTTCGCCATCTTGCCTTTTCCTTTCAGTTTGATGCCTACCATATTCAACAGGAACACAGGGATGATAAAAAGTAGATCTGTGGGAACGCTGCAGAATCAACAGCTGAACAACATGGTCATACATGTCATTCAAATAGGTTTCAAGGAAGTCAGTGACATTGTGCTCAGCATGAAACATTTGGACTCTGCATTAAAACAGAACAAAACTCATTGTATAATTTAGTCAGCAAAAGCATTCATTGTGTGCCCCAGTGCCTGATTAGTTGTGAGTGGGTCTGGCTAGCTGTTGCAGTTGGGCTTATTGCCATTCCAGCATGTGCAGTTTGAGGGTTTTTTGCTTTGTTTTGGTTCTTGCAGCTGTATATTCTCCTGCTGAATGTAAAAAATCTTGAAGTAGTGCCAATCAGATACAGCTGAATTGCCTTTGCTGCAGTAAAAAAAAATGATCAGCATGCAATTTATTATTAGAATAGACCATTTAAAATTTTTACTCCCATCACAGCAGACAGCTATATCCATTTTTGTATAAAAACTTACTTAGCACAAATAAAAGGAACAGCAGATCAGCCATTCTGAAGACAGTATTCTATTTTAGCTGGACTCCCTGGGGAGCGGACCTCAAGGGTAGCCACATCCAGTGCATTTAGTTGCATTTGGGGAACTCTTTCTCTCCCACTCCCTGTACAACTCTTGTAAAACAAATTTATTATCAGTGGCTTAGGAACCTCGCTACTGTGAGATAAATATTTTACTATTTGAGAGAACGACCAACTACTCATTAAACAGGGGTGGGTGAAATTCTTTTAAAATTAAAAGGAAAAACAAGGCACCCACTCGTGTCTCACTAAAAGACAGTGGGAAATCACATGTCTAATACTTGATTTTGGCTTTGAGAGTCCTCCCTGGAGCTCTGGTTTTACAGTCTTTTTCTCATCTGCTTAATTCCAGTGCATAGTCTTTTGAAAGCAATGGGAGGAACTGTCTGCAGGATATTAGTAAACCCAGTCACACTACTGCACTTGGAAGACACATGTGTTCATATGGCAGGAGTAAAAAAACATGGTTTTTTTCCTTACAGTACACCAGTGAGCAGATAAGGAAAAATATTTCTACTGTAAATTTACACCAGGATATTAGCCAGGGGTCCCCAGATCCTATGCTTATTGATTTAGAAATTGTTTAGAGTAAGGTTTAATACAAAACAAAAAGAAAAAAAAATCACTAACCAAAACAAAAACAAAAAAAACCCCAAAACAACAACAAACTAAACCCAACACTACCAGCATAAAAGTATTCATTGCTTTGGGAGCTCCCAAATGTCAACTTCATGGTCCTAAGCGCTGCCCTGCATGCAGTATATGGTAACCACTTGCCGCCTTGGGAATGGTCTCCAAAAGCCTAAGGATTTGCAAACACTACCACCAGGGATCAGAGAACACACCCAGAGGGAGTTTAGGAGGACCCAGATCTGTCCTAACTGCTTGTAAACCCTTTCTTCCAGGTGCAGTGCTGAGTTATTCCTGCAATTCTAATGAACTCCATTAGGATTGCTAAGTCTTCCAGTTATTTAATTAATCACTTAAGAAAGGAAGCAACTTGACCAAGTCAGTAAACACAAACATCTTCATGATTGCTTAGACAAGTTGCAAAATTAAAGAAGGAACAATGCCAGTTTAAGGTTCTTGTAAGATACAAAAAACTAAAATCACATGACCCATGAGAAAAATGAAGTTCAAACCTCCCTTGGGTTAGGAATTTTGTGGAGTTATTTTTAAAGCAGTGACAAGAGCAGAGCTAAGCAACAGGATCTCAGGGTCATCACACATGTCCTCATGGTGTCCTGGTTTCATTCAATGTAACTACTATGCCTTTATCATGTGCCAGCTTTGTGCTCAGATTGTGGGTTGAAACACTAAACTGCACTGAAATATCTCTGAATTTATAATTGATTCAAGGCTATGAAAAGCAGTCTAATAATCAAAGTGAAGGCTGTTGCTACATCAATATGATAAGGAAGATATCTAGCACAGTTATTCTAGAAGTGTACTTGTAAAAATTAACAGGACAGCATTAATGTGGTAGGATAAGTACCTTTGAGTAAATTTAGCTTGTAATTCTGCCAGTTGTGCATTGACCAGAGGTACAGAAGAGAAGCAAGAGCTCTTTGCTCTTGCACTTATAGAAGAAAACAGTCTTAATCTGATGCCTTTTTCTCCAGAGAGGATAGTACATGCAAGCTAAAAATGAGAGCAAGTAGGTCTGTTACTGTTCAGGTAAGCATCTACCAATCTGACTGTGTCTGTTTGGCTCCACGCTGCTCAAACATGGGGAGCAGACTCAGGAATGGATTTAAAATGCACACACTTACCTAACACCTTTGTTGGACATGCCACAACTATTGTTTTGGTCAAAGCTTTCACACTATGAATTAGAAGGATCTCAACTCTTGATGTGTCCCACCCATGCCTGATCCATTCAGATTAGAAAGGGTAGAAAAGATGCTGTAGTCTTTACTAAAGTAAAAGAGCGCTTAGGATCCAACCTTTCAGAGAGCTTAGGTGGAGACAAGCCCATAGTTGATGTTACACAAGGACAGTCCAAGTGATGGGTAGGCAATCTTTGAGAGCATTTTGAGATGCACTTAACTAGCAGTGAAAACGTAATTTAACACTGGGGTGACAAAGCATGCAAGGCTGAAAAGGCACCAGGACTCTTACCTTTCAATTTCCTGGCCATCTTGGAGTTATGCAGGGACAAAAAAACCCACAAGTTACTGAAATTATGCTACAGATAATACGGTTCCAACTATGTAAACAAGAATGATGGTTTTAAGTCAAACTGAAGGTTTAACTATACCAGATCTCCTAGGAAAGATGACTTCCAGTGTTTAATTCTGTTTTCTGTGAGCAAGTCTTCCGTTTTGTTTTAAAGTTCACTATGCTTAACTTTTTTTATTTATCTTTTTGTTCCTTTGTTATGAGAAATCCATGCACCAAAGCCTGCTCTCAGATTTCTTGAACTCAGCAAGCCAATAGTATGATTCACTCCCTCTACATCTACCCAGTCTGTTACCACTGTCCCAAACATGCAGCATCAAACAGCATGTCAACATCCTGTTGACTGGTCTAGAGTACAAGCAGATAATGTGCTTTTCAGCGGTGCTGGGTATTAGACTGGAGAGGAGGAAAGAATCAGTGGGTCTAAGGCATTCTGTTTGATCTTTGGACATGAAAACATTATAGACAGTCACAAAGAATCTGCAACACTCTGTCCACTGAGCTCTTGACCTTACCCATTTTCCCCCCATGGTGTCATTAAACAAACTACAGCTCATGGAAAACCAAGCACAGGGCTGTAAAGAAGATGTAGAGTCTCCTTATGTTTCCGTTTCACAGAGTAATAGCATGTTTTGAGAAGTATTTTCATTCTAGTGACACTGGAGGTTTCCCTGAGAACACAGATACTTTACAAACACAAATGGAAAAGAACATGCCCCAAATAAACTAACAATCTAAGTGGGGACACCGTAAACACAAACAGGCACACTACATCCTTTAACTGCAAATAGTTGTGAGATAAGCTGGGGGCACACTGTGTTCCAAGGATATGAATATATCCCAAAGATTCAAGCAGAAGTCAGAGGCGTGGTAAAAATAAAGACATACGTTTGAGATACAAAGTAGGAAGGAGAGCTGATCTCTTATCTTCAGAGTAAATCCTTCTCTTTTGGTCTTGTATGAGGGTTGAAGAACTTGTTCAGTAACAATTACTGTTATGATTGCAGACAGAAAATTCTTACTCTGTGCCCCAAGGATTTCACAAGCTAGTTGTGCTTACAGTCCCTGGCAGCATAGGCATCATAAAAATGTGAGTTATACTAGCTTCATATTCCAACCTGGGTAGTAAGTCTACTTTGATCCCTTTTGCATGGTCACAAAGGTTTCATCCTCCATGACATTACACTAGACCTGCTTTCACCCACACAAGGGATGGGTAGTCTATGGCCAGTAATCCCCACCCTCTTAGCACAGAAATAAATGGGGAACAGGAGGACTGAAGTCAGGGTGGAGACCCTACTGTACATGGTAACAAATAAACAGACTATTACTCCTTCCAGAGATAAAGGTAATCAGTAGAAAATCATATTTCACAGGGAGTCCAGAATCAAACGTTTTTCTTGAGCATCTTTCGTATGAAGTATCCCTCGTTCAGGATTCAGCCTAGCTTCTGCTGCTGTTACATCCCCTCCTCAAAAGTCCAGATGGTGGATCCAAACACTCTCTCTGATGCTGGGGGGCTGCACAGGGTGGACAAAGAGGGATATTACTAAAGAGTTTTCCACTCAGCCTCTTTCAATCTTGCTACAGTTTTTACAGGCCGAGATTAAAGATTTTGCATTATGTTTTGTCATGAAGATCTAGTTTCTAGTCTGATGACCTACTGTTGTCAAGCATAACTTCCTGAAGAGAGACTTTTTCCTTTGGTTTATTTATTTATTTTCCTTCAAGAGCAGCCTAAACCCTCCCTTCCTGTTGAGAAAAACAGCTGCAGCACATGGCATCAGTGTGCCGAGCCTGAGTGACTATGAAATATCATTTATCTTGAAGCGAGATAGTATCAAAGAGAACAACTGTGTGGGCCTGACTATGAATCCATTACCGAGTTGTGTTCAGGAGGAGTAGGATAAGTTGCGGTATCAGAGGCAAAAGAGGTCTCACTTCTGAGCTAACACTCTTGAACCTGAAAGAACTGCCACATCTGAAAGCACTACTGAGACAACAAGGGAATTTTGGTTTCCTTCCTCAGAAAAACACTCTGAGGTTTCAAAGGTTGGAGATACAAAAGTGTTCACGAGGGCAAAAACCCTATACTTCTACTGCGCATTAATGGGAACATGGTGGCCCCAGAAGATCAAGTAATTGGCCGATGAAAGCCATACGGCTGACACACACACTTCCCAGTGTACCTGTGTTATCCCACAGATCAGGTGTATCCTGTATGAACGCCACAGCCCTTAGATATAAAATGCTTTCAGCCACCCTTTCACTTTTTTTTGTTTTGCGGGGGGGGGGGGGGGGGGGGGGGGGGGGCGGGGGGTGTGTTGCCAGAAGCAACCACTATATTTGAAGTTTAGGAAAGAGTTCAGACAAGCTGGAAATCAACAATTAACCACATATTTCCCCCACCATGACTCCACTCCCCTCTTTTGCTCTGGGTTCCCTTGGTGCCTCCTGGCCCTCAGGGGTAGTCGGCTGAGGGTCAGAGCAGGCAGAGAGCACTGGGCTGCTCTTTGTTTCACAACCCGGTCTCAGGCTCCTCCAGGAGCATGCTGGGCTGTGTAGAGCTGGTTGTGCTCATTTCTCTTTTCAACCTCACATATTTCCCATTAATGGTGAGTGGGAAAGGTCAGGGAGTATGTCCTTGAGGGCCTGCTTGAAGGCACGCAACAGCCTTGGGAAATGGCTTTCTGATTTCCTGGAAATCCCAGCCTATTCAATAAGCAAAGAAAGAAGTCCTAAGAAGAGTGAAAATATCAAGGTGCCAAAGGGAACTTTCCTATGTGGGCTTGATTCTGCCAGAATCCTTCTATGTAAACTTGGGTATAACTCCCCCGGTGTTTTTGGTGGTAGGAGGGTAGCCTTAATAAGAACAAAGAAAAGAGATGCAGGAAGTGTTGCACAGATGCAAAAGGGCTATGCACTAGGAGCTACCTGGGTAGAGTTTAGGCAGCCCACTTGAGTGTGTGTATGCCATCTTGAGTAGCCTGCCACAAGACTCCTGGGAAAGGTCCAAGCCACTGGCACTAGCATAATGAAGGCATCAATACTTCAGTTCAGCTGCAGTGGCTGAGAAGTCCTTTCTCAACAGCAGTTGTGAAATTTCTCAGGGATCAGGATGATGAAAGATTTAAATGTAATAACTTTGCATGACAACAATTCTCATGCCTTAGGACAGAAAGTTCCAATTTTACCTGTGCACATTGTGCTTCAAATATAGAAAAAGAGGTAATAAATAACATGCCCATCAGTATTTTCATAGAGGATCTATCTGGTGTAAATCAATGCTGTGTTACAGAGTTGAAGGCAGTGGAGCAACGTCAGTTTTTTCTATTATTTTTCTCTCTGTATTTTGTGCCTTGCTTTGTATATCATTAAATGTTCCAGGGCTTTCTACTGTGAGCCCAGAGTGTGGAAAATGCTGAGTAAAGTCATTTACTGTATCCATGCTCACAAACAAGCTGTTATTTGTTGTTGGCATGTAAATAAGTCACTGTTCTTTCGATTTTATAGCTGTTTAATAAATACTGTGAACCAAGTTTGCAGCATTGATTTTTTGTAGGAGGTCACTGAGATGATTTCACAGAAATACCCTGCAACACTTTTGCAAAACAGGATGAGTCTCAGCCTGAATTTCATGACTCTGTTTTTTTCCACTTCCATTCCGATGGTTACTGTGTTTTTGCTGTCACAGGCAGGCGGTTAATTCACCCTGACTCACAGAGACGAGGAAAATGGAAACTTTGTCCACTCTTCTGAGTGTCTAAGACATATGCATTATAAATTAGTTGTATTTTGGTATGACCTAGAAGTCCTAGCCCACGTCAACTGCAGACAGGCTGTGTTTGCACACCTAAAACAACTACATACAGCTGATTGCAGTATAGCATGTGGATAGCCAAATATTTTTAAATGTCAAAAATATAAATGAGGGAGCTGGTAGTCTAGTCCAGGATGAAAAATTTGCTGTGGAGTATAAGTAAACTAACCCATGCCCACCAATAAAGATATCCTATTTATAAACAATGCCTACCTGGAGATTAAAATAAAAATTCTAAGACTGGGGGGACATCTCTTGTATCATCTTCATTCTACAGACGGCAAACTGAGGCAGAGATTAAATGCTTTGCTGAAGGTGCCATAAGAAGCCTGTGTCAGTGCCAGGACTAGAGTTACCTGTGCCTCAGCCTGTGCCTCAGCCACAGGTTCCTCCTTGTTTTGAGCACAGGGTAGATCTGTGCTATATACTGACACAACTACTCCGACCTAGTAAATGTCATTCTCAATTTTCACTCATTAAAAGGACAGAATCGGTTAGACTGAGTGTTAAGGATGCTGCTGGGCAATGAAAATTGAAAGCCCTACTTTCAGTCTCACCCACTGGTGATAGGGAAGGTAGCCAGCTCAAGTTTTGCACTTGAAATAATATCAACAGTGGTCAGTAGGGTTTTGGGAAGCAAATCTAATAGGTGCATCTAGATTTGGCGAAGAATGAAAAGAGCATTTTCTTTCCACTGGTTGCTGGCTAGTAAAAGCAAAGGGGTGGAACACATCCAAGTTGCAAAACTTGAATACAGTTACTGCTATCTGCAAATGGGTGCCCCTCCCCGCTCATGTGAGCTACACAGGCAAAAGAGAATGACACATGTGCTGTTTCCTTTTCCAGTTGTAAAGGGGTCAGGAGCCAGGCAAGGAGAGCCCGAACAAGAGGAGCATTTTCCTGGGCTCTTCCAGCTGTTCTGGTCAATCCTGCCGTCGGTTCTGAGCAGGGAAGAGAGACTGTCAAGACAAATAAGGCATTTTTCAAAGGCGTAAATTATGAGTTACCAAAACAATACAACATCTCAACCACGTGAGTACTCTTATTCCCCCCACCCCACCCCCCCTTACAATAAGAGTGGTTTTTTCAGTCTGCTGCTTAAAGAAAAGATTGTCTAATGTGTTTCATATGTAAAAAGGAAAAAAAAAAAAGAGAGAGAGAAAAAAAAAGAAAGAAAAAAGAACGCCTGAAACTAATCCTGAAGAGAAAAAGTTGTGATGAAACTGTTTTCCTTTTTTATTCTTTGTGTTTGTGCACGCGCGGGTGTGTGAAGAACTGAAAGAGGCTCTGCAAACTTTGGCTTCTGAATAGGAACAAGCAAAGTTAGTAACGTTTCTGCCTAAACCCTGGCTTAGAAAAGTTTCATTTGAATGCTTTTCCCTCCCCCCACCTTCAGGAATGAAAATATAGAGCATTTCAAAAGCATACTGACGCTTTTCTGAGATATTAATGGTGCTGCCCAACTTGTCTTCAGAGTTTCAAGCTGTCTGTGTGTAATATGAGACACAAGCCACAAACTGGCAGTCTATATTTAAAGCCACAATGCATTTCTGCTCCTGGAAATTTAGAAACGTGGGATTAAGGACAAGGAAATTAGTTTCTCAGCAAGAAAGGGTACAGGAGGGCAAGTCCTCTGCTGGCGTAACTCTGCATATTTCAGTAAATTTTAAAAGAGAGTTTGGCCTGAACAGTCAAGTGAGCACGGAGGCTCAGCTGCAGCGTGGTAGCGTTCATTTTGGGACAGTATTAAAAAGAAAGCAGAGGGAAAGAGGGAGGATTCTGTTTTCATAAGCTGAGAAAATCAATGGGAAAATTCTGAATATTCAGTGTTGCAATAGCTCCATATCTCTTTTATGGCTTTAGTATAATCTTTGCTGTTTTAATTCAAGACAGTAGCTTTGTATTATTCTTAATAAATATTCTTTTATATAAAATTATAAAATAATAAAAAATATCTGCCAATAGCAGAATTGTTTAGCATACCATGGTACCAGTAATGAAGGCAAAAAGTACAGACGACACTGCTGTGATGTGCCTGTGGTTCAGGATTTGATCCAGAGACTGCTGTAAGAATATTTTTTCTGCGTGGATGTTGACACTGATGATGTTTCCCAAGCTCTGAATGAGGCAGGCTGATCCAGCAGAAATGACACAGTGAGCAGCACCTCTGCAATCCTGACCAGTAATTTCTATTTACCCTTCAGTCCTTTTTGCAAGTTCTAACCAACAAGAAAGATTAGATACTAACTTTATATTATTTTTTGATCCTTTTTATTCAGCAGTTTAGAATATTATAGCTTGTTTTGTATTGTTTCTATTATGGCTTGGTTTCTATTATTGATAGGAAAGAAACATTCAGGGTTCTGAGAGCTTGGGTTTGGAAAACCTTGAGTAATTTTCTGCCATTGGTGCTCTCCAAGCTTGTGCAGGTGGGTGGTTGTGACTCACTGAGATGCATTTTGTTCATTGTGCAATATCAGCAAGGGTCCAGACCCAATCTTGTATCTTTAGTGATGGGCTTGGCCAGGTGACAAGTCCAGGACCAGTTCTAAAGTCCTGAATACATTACAAATTACTTCTCTGACAGACCCAGATTGTTCGAGGACTCCACAGAAGGCCCTAGGGTGAATCTGGATGAGGAGTTAGTACCCCAGGGGGCCTTTTGTCTGTTCATAATGAAAAAAGGCTGATTCATCAGGTTCTCTTGTTTTTTCCAAAATCTAGGCAGGAATTCTCAGCTTGAACCATTTTAAGATCATATGATTGCCAGTGAAAATGAATGGCCTCCAATCTAGCTAGAAGAAGTATTCTGACTGAAAAATATTTACTACCTATTCTTTATTTGACCTCAGAATTTCCCTTACTGATTCAGACAGGATGTTCCTTTATTTAGTTTCAGTCTCTCTTTGTTTGATTTTTTTTTTTTAAATTACATGTATCAGATTTATGGATTAAAACCAAAATTAAATTAGAGGGAAGTCTGATAGTATTCTATTCCTGTATAATGCAAGTTTGGTGCATTGTTTTTATAAAGGTAGAGGTTTTGGGGGTAGGTCTTGTGGAAAAGGGTCCTATTTCTCAGTAAAATTCCTGCAATTTTTGCAAGAAACAAGATATTGAAAGATCAGTGTACTGACAGGCACTGCACAGCATGGACAGCAGATGTTTGCCAGAGAGGCAGAGTAATTGGGAAGACAAATTTGCTTCATAACCATAGTGAAAATCTTTGAAATGGGTGTGAAAATGCATAAAGAATCAGTAAAAACCTTTGACTATACTGAACATATTAATTCTTTGCTGAATACCTGCAGGTGAGACCACAGAGCACCTGCCTACTGATGTAAACTGAACACTGTTAAGTTACCTAATTGCTCGTGTTCTTTGCTTATCTCCTTGTGTTCACTCAAGGCTGATAAGGAATTTGTATTCATTCTATAAATACAGTATGATCCTGGCAATTCAGGTGGGAGCAGACTACTGTTTCAGATTTAAAATATTCAACTCTGTGAAACTTGCAAATGTATTCCGCATCGATATGGGGATGCTACACCATCTAACCTTGGGCACTTCCCATGCCCAGCTCAGATATCCCACTGCTTTGAGTGGACTCTCTGTATTACTCAACAGAGAGGCAAGGGAGCCAGTAATTCTACCTGCTGATGTTAGGCAGTGTGTGTATATTTACTACGTCATTAATTGTTAATGGACATTTGTGTGTGGCTGGAGTAAAATGGAATGCCTAAGTAAAGCAGTCTGTTACCAAAGCCAAAAATGGAGTTCGGTTTGGATTTCATTGACTTGGATTGAATACAATACTGTGCTGTGGATATGTATCCAGTTTGGGGTTTTTTTTTTTAGTTCTTCTGATATAAAGGGGACCTAGCCTGACTGCACGAATCTCTGCTCAGATGTACAGGCAGTAGATGTCTGATTTATTATAAAATCTGAGGAAATCCATAGGTTTGTCAATCTCTGTTGAGACTGCAGCTTTTGTGCTCTTCCTTTTAGACTGCACTGACCCAGTTTGGAGGCAATGGGACAGCTCAAATGAGGTGAAGGACTCACGCAAATAAATGTCACCTGGTCAAAGTTTGGTCTGGGAGGCAGTGATCTATGCAAAACCATCTTCAGGGGTCAAACGTTTTCATCCCTTTGGAGAAGGTGCTCTGCACCTTACAGGACTTAATCCGTACTCAGCATGCTGGGACTGTTTTATTTGGAACCTTGTATACTCCAAATGCCAGCCGTCAAAGGCATTAGTGGTTAAGGAAAGCAGTTTGTGGAGGCTTCTCTTCCTCACCACCTACCAGCAGAAAAGGTTTTTCTTCTGGGCAGGTAGCGAAGCAGTCCAGTCTGTGCTTTGCAGAAGAATTGGCCCAAAGGGAAACCAGGAGTCAAGACTGGACCTCAGGCCATGCCACAGCTGCAGAAAAAGGAAGAGGGTCAGGAACAGGGTGAAGCAAAGCATGCCTTGTGAACTGCACGTTTTCCATCTGCATTGCCAGCTGTAGTTCAGCAGTAGCCCAGCAGTGCAAGACTGCTCTGGGGGGAGCAGACCCTGCTGCTGCCTCTGTCCCACGAGCTGGAGGTCTCAGCTCCATCATGCCCATCTTCTCCACCTGCCACAATGACAGCTAGGGTTTCTGGCAAAAAGAGTCAAGTATGTGTGGGATGTCCCCTCCAGAGAGGTTGAGAGCTTGCCAAAGGTGCCCCCCCCCCCCAATAAAGGCAAAGTGAATGGTGAATCTGGTTATGACAGCAGCCTCGCCCTATCTTTAACTCATTTTGAGATACATTTTGGGGCTGCAGACTGATCCTTTAAATGTTCATGGAGCAGTACCACTTGGGTTTCACACAGGGCCTGTGAGAAGCCACAGATGATCCCTGTAGGCTTTTAATCACGTTATTCACTGTCTTGGCAATAGATTTGATTTCATTGCCCTTAATCAACAGAAGCACTTGTCTGTGACAATAACTAATAAACAAAAATGGAGGCTATTGATTATGAAAATTTTGGTCATCACTGGTAAACTTGTGAGCATTTATAAGCAAGGAAACCTATAGATTATAACAACCTCTCATTTTTAGCACAGAAGTCTCAAAACAGGTCCCACAAGCATTTATGTAAATTGACTGCCTCTGCTTCTATATTTGTCTCTCACCACTGTGCATATGAATTGGAAAATTTGGCTTTATACCCCAGGGCTTTCCCTGACACCCCAATTGCCTGAGATGTTGATGTGAAAGTCTGTGAATTGAAAGACCCAGAATGCACCTGAAATTTCAGTAATTAACAGCAGAAATGTTGGTAAACCTCTAAGCTGGAGGGAATGGGCGGGATGTCCACCCAGATAGGAGTCTGCTTTTTTAAAATACACAGCTCTCAGCATTTCTGGACACTGCTTTTCACACATACACACACACACACACAAATAGGGGGATGGAGAAAAAGAAAAGAGAAGCCAATTATTTACACAATAGATGTTAAAGATTCAGGTTATGGCTGGTTATGTGCTTAAGCCTATTAGTATTACAGAATCATGCAGTGTCTGCATCTCATTGCTGATACTGCTGCACCTTTCTTTCTAGGCTCTGGTGGAATATACCCTGTATCCACCGCTGTTCAAATGACTGAGTCCAATCAGCAAAGCCTTTTGTACAACAGGCTTTCAGGACTGCATTCTCTAATGAAAGTCTGTTTGTGTGTCTGCTCTGTGGAGTGCCTGTCTCTATTGTTGGGGCAGGATTAGTATTCCTATAGCATACAGAAATTCAAGCCAGCAGAGGGATCTGATTGTGCTAGGTGCCGTATAGGCACCCTTTCTTCAAAAGGCTGGTAGCCTACCTAAAGGATGGATTACAGGTAGGAGAGAAATGACTGCTTCCCAGGGGCACTCTGGAGAGGCAGCTTTTGGCTGTGGGAAGGCATTTTTAGCAGCCAGGAGGCAGGAGCTAGTATTGATTCCAATAGACCCACTGGGGCAACAACTCTTTGCTTCCCACTCTCTAATTTTGTAACACATGCTTAGGAAAAAAGGTAGGTCTGAAATCATTTAGCAATTGCCCTGTTTATTTCCCACAGAAAGAACAGAAAAATTTTACACATGATATTTGGTGCTAGTAGAAACTTTGTTTACTTTTTCTTCTTTTTTTACCTCACATTGAAGTTGTGATAGGAAATGCATGAAAAATTGAGGGACACCCAGATGTTGCAGTGACAAGAATACATGAACACCTTAGCTGGGCAAATATTTGGACAGCACACAGACTGTTTTACTTACTTCTGAAAGACTTAAGTTCCTAAGTCAAATGAATTTGGCAGTGTTACCCCAGTAATGAGTTGATGAAAAATTCACCAGCTGCTAGGCATTCTGAAAAACTACTTGGTGAATGAAGAAAAGTGGCACTTGGAGAAATCAGGTTTGGTTTGTCAACAATTTATGAACACGCATGGAGAAAGGGACTGTCTTCTCTGGATGATTTATTTGTAACCCATAACTCAATTGCATCAAGTAACAATACTGCAACATTATAACAACAGACATGCAGCTCGTAATTTGTAGCTGAAATAAGATCTGAACTCTGTTTCTCCAAGAGTCAGCATGGTCTAATTCACACCAGATTCCCAATGTTAGCATGGAAATCAAATGCACTGTCTGTGCTATGCTGCTCCCTTATTGCAGATGTACCTCGCACGTGTAGTTTCACCAATGAGACATCTGGCTAAGTGATTTTCCTCTTAATTAATCTTCTCATCTGCAAAGGAGGCCAGTGTCTCATATCTTCTCTTCTGACATATGTTTCACCACAGGGTTCTTCCTGATGAAGCAGAAAACTTCACTTAAAATCTCAATGGGTTAAACTAGTTCTACTGCATTGAAGTTTTAAAGTGATTTTTTTCCTTCTCTCTCCCTCTCTTTTTCATCTTAGGGGGGAAAAAAAGAAATCAGTTATTTCATGAGGGTCTACCTCTTTCTTCTTCAGATAAGCCCTGAAATGGAGTTAAGCTTTTTATCAGTAAGTTGCAGGGGGGTTTTTGAACACACCCTGAGACAGCTCCATGTTATCATGAGTGATAAATGCCTATTTTACTGGAGACTGTATGTTTAAAATGTCTAGTTTTATGAGGCAGTCCACATTATAAAGAGCATATGTGACAAGGTCACAGCAATGCAGAATCAGACATCAAGTCTTTACATATGTGTAGGTGGTTAGATTTGCAAATAGAGACTATTTTAGTATCATCAAACCCAGAAAATGGATTTGAATTCTTTATATACATACATATATGCACACACACAGTGTATCTATATATAATATACTGTATAACGGTATGCATATATATACACAGACATACATATCTATACACGGACACCCCTCTTCACCACTTACATGGCTTTTCACTAGTCAGACTTCTCAGTATAGGGAGTTTTATTTCCCTGACCATATCTCTATTCACAGATCAATACCCACACAAACACGTTTCCCTTTTTGTATGATAGATACCTTCAAAAGTGGCAGAAAAAAATGACTGTATTTTTGAAGGCTTAGCAGAGGCATAAACTCAAGAACAAGAAAGAAAGCAAGGAGATGGTTTGGGCTACATAAGAAGCTGAAAACATTACAAAAAATCCTTTTTTTATGATATAGTAAAACATTAGAGAAACAGCCTTATACAAACTATCTCTTGCAGATGCCAGATTCAGATGTCTCTCTGCTGACTGTATATACAGTTGGAGCGTAGCAGCGCATGACGGTATAGACACTGAGTCACTCCATGTTTTGAAATTAAGCATCTACGTTACTTGCCTGAATCCATCTTGGAGACTACTACAGGACCCATGTCCATATAAGCAAAGATTCAGAGAAAAGCAATGATAATAAGAAGCAAAGAGGAAGTAGATGTTCCATATGGCTCAAGCTATTTAAAAAGGGAGAACCCAGATTAGGACAGGCCATGTCTGCACTCTTCTTCAGGCAGTGAATGGTTTAAACCTCAAGCAGGCAGGAGATTGGGTCAGGTTTGTGTTCTTCTAGTAGCTCATCTGTGCTGGGAGAATTTGGTACTTGCATCTTCAGGACAGTTTTACAGAAAAACCGGTCATTTTAGCGTGTTCATGCTGAAAAAAATTTATTCTTTAAAGAATAACTACCCTCGTTTGGAAACAGAATACTTATTCAAGAATCAATTCAATGTTATTATGTAATTGTTTCACCTCAAACAGTTACGGGAAAATGAATTTATACTGGAGTAGCTTTCACAGAATTGTTACTCCAGGTTCACTTGATCCTTTTGTGTAGGCATTTTTTTTCTCTGTACACAAGAAAAATAAGCTTGTTTTCTTTGCAGCAGCATTCTTACTAAGACAAAAGCAAGAGGCTTCTCATCTGCTAATTGGATGTTTCAAACATTTCAGTCACTTAACAAGAGATGAAACAGCAGCCCTTGATGACCAAGTTCAGCTAAACCAAATAATCCTTAGTTAAAACAAAGAGCCTGAAAATCACTTAACCACAGGTTACTGAGGACTTACATGTATGAATGAGTAGAGGGAAAAAATATTTCTAGTGCAAGGTGAAGAGGTACCATAACAAGGCGGTCATCCAAGAATCCAGGAAACCTGTATATATTTTCAAAAATTCTAAAGTATGTTTAAAATGACACCCTGAATGTTTTTGGTTTATTTCTATCTTCTGTGATCTATATGGGTGTATTGTTAAAATTTGCTTTCAAGGTTTTCTTAGCATGTATTAGGGCTATAAATTTACCAATTTATTAAATTATTGCTGTATCTGTGATGCAAGGATGCTCTGAGAGAGTGGACCAGACTCTATCAATACCTCTCTCTCACACCTGACCTCCCAAGTTGTCTAGTTCAGGTACCCTCTGCACCTCCTAGTCCTTCCTGTCTGACCCTTTCTCAGCCCACAGGTAAGTGCTCGTATCTCAATACAGGAAAGACACACAGGTCCCAGTTGTTAAATGCTATTCCCTCCCTTTTTTCAAGGACCTCCCACAGTCCTGACAGTGGGAAGGAAGAAAAGCATAGACAAGGAAGACATACATCTTCCCCTGTCCTCCTCTGGGCTGAGGCCTTGTTTCCTTTGGGAATCACCCCCTTATCCATCTCCCTTCCTCTTCTCTGTTGGTTTGGCTTTGTTCTTTCATCTTCACAGATTGCTACAAAACACCTCCCCCCTCCAGATCTTTCCTGTCATCACATAGGAATTTTTATTTACAACCTGGGACACACCTTATACATCCTGGATCACACAATTGAGAGAGTTCATTATTGTCTGTCTCTTTTGAATTTCCATAATTACATCAGTGGACTTTGATTTTTGGACTGTGTTGCATAGAAATCCAATTTTACTCTCACTGAACCCATTGGGAGTTTTTAGTTTAAAGAAGCCTATACTACCAGTTGTTAATGGCAATTAAGCCCTTGGTGGAAACAGGGCAATATACACAGGGTTAGGCTACATCTCTACAGAAACTCCTGCCTAAGCTGTTGAGCAGAGCAGAGCAGGAAGCACAACTGCTGTTGGGAGCCATGCTTCCGTTCCAGCTTCTGCTTTGCTTTGGGAAAAGGAGAAGTCATGGGTTTTTCACTCTTTTTCAAAACCACTCAGTGTGCTTTGCACACCCTATCACTTTTCCTTTTGCCAATCCTACTCTTGCCCCAGTCATGAGGAAAGAGTGGAGTGAATGGCTTCTGTTAACATCAGCACAGCCAAGAAGAGCTGCACCAGGTCAGAGAGGAGAAGGGTGCTTTGTAGGTCCCTCTTGTGCAGGCTGTGTCCACCGAATGGAAAGGAACAAATTCTGAAACTTGTTGATTGCCTTTGGCACTTTCCCATCTCCCACCGAGAGGTGTCTTCTCCTCCATACGTACAGATTGAGCAACAGCTAATGTCAGGATCCTTGATTATTCTTAAAAAAAATGAAGTCACCTTCTGTTTCACCTTTTGTAGAGCTGGATGGATCTGGTCCCTCCAAACACTTTTCTCATCCTGCTTACTTGCCCACCCGCTTCACCATATATCCCCAGTTTATGCTTCCTCCTTCTCAAGCTTACCTTTCCACACCCTAACCCAAGAATCCAGATCTCATTTCTACTTACTTGCTGTACAAGGGACAATTTGAGATTACTTGAAGTCCAAGCCATTACCACAAAGGCAGTGGTGGTGTGGTGACTTCATGTAGTGAGAGATGGAAAAGATGGTGGTGTACAGCCCAGTCCCAGGAAGAAGCTAGATTGCTCATAGCCTGGGTTAGCCAAGTCCTTCCTCTGTTTCCAGCTCTCCAGTCAGCGTCTCCTTCCTACTCATTATTAATAGCAAGCTCCCACCATCTTTCTTCTCACATCCTTCCCATTCCTTCTTAACAAAATACGGTCTCCTCCATTGCATGAATTTATCCTTTTTGCTTTGTTTAGTCTGCAGATTCCTCAGGACAGAAATCCTCTCTCCTTCCGTCTCCTTTCTAAACAAAAGTCACCCATTATTTGCCACTTCATTGCTGATGGCAAAGAGCACTGACCACATCCATCTTTCCAAGTTACCTCATCAAGTTGCTCATTCTGGGAAGAGATTTAGGCCTCCTGAAGCATAAAGATAAAATGCAAAAAAACCAACCTTAGGTAGGACATCAACTGGCAAAGTATATCAAGTTGGAAGGACTTTAGTGTTTTCTCCTTGAAAATATTTTCCCTCTAAACATATTTATTTGTATTCTCTGAGATAGTCTCTAGACTGTGGAGATCAAAGCATGCTGGAAATCCAGCAGAGTTTTAAAGTGCATTAAAGGTAGCGTGTTTCAAAGCCACATGCCTGAACATTTAAGCACCATGGAAGAAATGAAGTAGCAGGTGGTAATACATGTAAACATGATTGTTCTAATCTTCAAACTTTTCAACTTGTCAAAGCCTAACTCTGTGACACAACGTTTGACAAAGAGCAAAAATAAAGGATGCTGCATGCATACAAAGACACACAGGAAAGCATAAAGCCCAAAGACACCAGTCAGCTTTGGGGTTTCTCTTTCAGCTACACATCTGCTCTTGCAAGTCATTTACAGCAATAAGGATGTGGATTTACCAGACTTAAGTGGAACCTGGCAACTCTGAGCATGGAGTGAGTGCTTCTTTGGAGATTTAAATAGAAAAATGTAGCTCTCTGCTGCGTATTTTTCACCAAGGAAAATAGTATAAAATGCCATCCACTACAGACTAGTGGCATTTGTAAATGTCTGCATATTGTGAATAGATAGATATAACCAGTCTTTAATGTTCCTCACTTAGCAACTGAAGCATTGTCAAAATATTTTCAGGTGGTTTCACAGAGCCAAAGTGAGACAAAATGCATCTCTTTTTCTTTTTATTACTCCTAAAGAAATGAGAACATAATAACGAGAGATATCCACCAGATCTAACCCCTTTCCTGCCTTAACTTTTGGTGCTTGTTTTCTGATCAGCTGTAGCTGCAAACAGAAATCTTCATCACCTGAGGTCCTGGCATGTAAACTAATAGTTGCCCATTTCTGTCTCCTTCACATTTCTGCAGTTTCTCAGGAAATTCCTTACTCATTGCAGGTTAGCACTGCATTGCTGAAGTCAGTGGTGGTGAGATACTTGTACCCTGGAACTCAAGATCGCTCATATTGATTTCATTGGACTTTGGATTAGAATTTGCTGATTTCACATCTTCACTTTTTTAATATTATTCTGTTTCAAATGCCTTGACTTACCTCACAGCAGCCTTATCTACTATCACCACAGATTTTAATGAAGGCAAAGTGATTTGATTTATCACTGGTAACTAGAGCTTTTCTAGGAACCACTATTGAAGGCAGAGGGTAGTGGGGAGCAAATAAAGATAAACTGATTCTGTATGCTCCCAAAGAAGAATACTTCTTGCTGATTCAAGGTTGTTGCACATTAAGAAAATATATCTATGGCTCCTGAGCTTATTCTCCCTGTGGATTAATGATCCATAAGGGACTCCTTGTACCAAGGAGGAGTAAATCACCCCTCCTGCTTTTGGAAGGCAGAAATGTGACTGGGGACATAAATGGTTTTGCATTTCTATGAACTTTGCTGTTGCTCCTTGGTAAAAGATTTCCCCTTCTGGAATCCATTAAAATCTGTGAATCTCAGGCAAAGACTGTTCTTCCTCCTCCTGTGTTCTGTGTGAGATGTTTAATCTCTGCATCCTGGGGACATAAACATTTGTGAGCTGGAAACAGAGCATGAGCCAAGCCCTTCACTTGGAGTACGTCCTTTGATTTTCCTTGCTTGTAATGAATGAAACCTTTCATTTCAACAGCATCTGACTTGTGTCAGAAGGTTCATGACTAACTGGAGCAACAATGGGGAGGCAGAGATGGATGGAACTGTTTAAAATGTGTCATTGCTAAATAAGTAAAGATCAGCTTTAAATATGGGGGAAGAAAGCAAGAGAAGGTACGACTGCATGACTGCTTTTAAGATAAAGTGCAGCCTGGACTTTTTCCCCTTACTCCTCTTCATGACTTGCATTTCCTTTACAGAAAAGGTCATGCCTTCTCTCCCAGGCTGCAAAACCCCTCCCTGGGCAGGAAGCGTATCCTGTGTCCTGTTTTCTCCAGAGGCCGGTAGCAGAGCAGATAGGAGCATGACTTCCATGTAGTTGCTTCCATTGTGTTGTTTTTAAGTGACCAGAGTACCGAATTGCTGGGTAAATCCCTTCCCTTTCAAATGCAGTGTAGCACAGCCCCAGGACCTTGCAGAGTCTGGCAGCTGCTGGAAGTGGCCAGAGGGGGAAATGCAAGCTACTCCCTTTGGAGGCGTTGGAGCCTATTTTTGTCAGATATGAAATTGCAGCAGTTATTGCGGGGGGGCGGTGAGGGGAGTAGGGGTGGGTGGGCATACATCCTGTAATTAAAGATTGTGTCTGTGACTCATTCCAGAGGAGAGGGATGTATTTTTATTATATTCCTCATTCAATGAGGAAAATAGGCTTGGAAACCGGAACATCTAGCACATGCCATTTTCCACCTAAGTGATTTCCTTCACAGCTCACACCTGAGAAGAGACTGTCAATTCCCTAAGGGACCAGCCCTCCCCAGTCATGCCCTGCTGCCTGCAGCACACAGCAAGGTCCAGGGTTTGTGGGTGGCTGGGGGAAGTCTGCCAAGGAGACACTGATAAATATGGATGTCCAGCTTTGCAGATGATTTTGTTTGCCAGTATTTGGCACATTAAGGTAGCAGCTTGATGTCTGTGGGCATAGGCATCTATATCCCTAAGAGGATACTTCTCCCCACCCCAACCCCAACCCCACCCACCCCCCACCCCGCACTGAACATAATCCTGGGTGAGGGGAGATATAGAAAGAAATGCAAAATCAGTCCCTTAACAGGCGCAAAACTATGTCATGCCAGCTGTGGCCAAGGGTCGTATCATCTCTCCAGACTCCCAGGGCACGCATATCTGCCTTTCCCATTCCTCATCCTTGCTGGGATATTTCCAATCCATCTTCTAGCTAACAGTATTTGGTACCAATTTTTTCCCATACTTTGTTTCACTACCATTGCACAATTAAATGGTGGTGTGGCATTACCAGAGCTGCCTGTGTGTTTTCCTTGGCCCTTACCAGCTGGCTGCATGGTTACACCAGTATTAAGAAAAAGAGACTTTCTTTCCCAGGGACACTGCCACCTCTTCCCATCTGCTGCAGTACCCATGACAAATGATTACCAACATTGGTTTGATCCTGATGGTGCTGGGTATTCTTGCCTAACCAGGACTTAAATGTTTTTTTAGATCTGCCTATGAAAATGCTGTAGTGAGCATGGAGCTGACATTCCACCTTTCCCATTACAGCCAGCAGCTGATGCCTAATGGAGAGTTAAAGCACAGGGCAACCATCTAGGGATCTGAGGCATGGGAAATTCTTGAGCCAGAGTTAGTATTTCAGTGTTTAAAGGGTTGCCTTGGGGTATAAAAGCTTTTGCATTTACCAGAGTTTCTCATATTAAATACTTTAACGTCCTGTTCACATCCAGACTCAGGCTGGGTCTGTGGGCTGTTTTATCCACTTGGCAGGACTGAGCCTTGCCTCCCCCTCTTCCCTCTTCTTGAACGAGCTCTTTTAACTTGTACTTGAAGGAATTCAACCTTGGGAACTCAGCATTACTGAAGGCACAGCTTGTGTCAGGGAGCAAGGCACTCTGCCTTGTTTCCCCAGGTAACCACAGTGCCTCCAGAAGCCACGCAGACATGCACACAGTTGTGACTTTATCCTTTTGTCCCCTCTAACAGCCAGCTGTGCAGCAGGAGCCGGCCCCAGAAACTGTACAGGCTGTTGTGTGAAGCTATCCACGCAACCCAGCACAGCACAAGGGTGTTGACATGCCTAGCCCATGTCTGGGAATGCAAGCGGGATAGGGGAAGCCTCTGCCACTCCTTCTTCCCTCCTCATTCAGCAGAGCTCCTGCTTGTCAGACAAAACACTTCAGTGGAAGGCTTTAAGGAGGTAAAGCCAGGCTGCTGTGTATGTCCGTTCTTACAAAGCATAAGCATATCCAAGGGAATGTTTCTTGCTGACTGTCTGCTACAAGGACTCCCAAGAGCAAAGAAGCTAGAAAGACAAGCCTTAGAGCTTCTGCCTATGTGTTTAACTCTCATGAGGGTGGCAGAGGCATGGGGCAGGGCTACCACATCTCATGAAAGTAGCTTAGTGGATTTAGAAACACAGGCATTCAGGTCTTGTGGAATAAGGAATTAAATTTAACAGACAGGCCCTGTAAAAATGTGGGCTGTTTTATCCACTTCTTTCAGTTTATTCCATCTATGCAGACAGAATCAAAGAATGTGAAGGGATGTGAGCTTTATTCATCTCTAACTTGTAACAGATACATACTTGTGTCCAAGCCTTGCCCTAACACGAAGTACAGCATAACTCCTCCTGAAATAAACTGCAGCTCACCCATATCTCGGGGTGGAACTTGGCTCTTAAACAAAGTTTAATGGGAGTCTGCTCTGGTTGAACTCTACTTATGACTTCATATTTTCCAGTGTTGTGCTAACGCTGTTGGTTTGTTCATTTTTCTTTTCTTTTCTTTTTTTTTTTTTCCTCCATTTATACTAATAGGTGTTTCAGTGGGATAACTTGACCTTATGATACTGTTAAAAGCAGACTTCTCTGGAGGCAATGTTAAATAATTTGGGTGTGTTATGAAAGGGCTTTGAGAAATTTGCAGGCTTTCATGATGGCTTGAGAAGACAGAGTTTTGCAGCCTCTTAGGCAGCATCAGCTACTGAATTAAACTGGGAAGCTGGAAAACAGAGAAGATGGGCAGAGACTAAATATGATGATGTTGATGATTACTCCTTTGTTCTATCATGCTTCTAATATCCATAAAATGGAGTTTTTAAAAGTTTTCACCGTTGGCCTAACAGAGCAGTTGGAATGCAAGACACATCTGCCACCAACTTCAAAGGGAGCAGAAGCTGTGTAAAAGATCTTTTGCAAATCCCACCTTGTATGTGTACCACTTGCTATTTCACTTTGTGTATTGGAGCACTGCTCTGCTTTGATACAAGTGCAAATGGGACAGCAGGAACTGCTGCTGCCCCTTTGAATTCTGCTGTGGAAGAGCAGCATCGCCCCAGGGAGGGAGAGTGGTACATAGTAACAGCCCTGCCCTAGAGTCCCTATTTTGACAGCTGAGAGAGGAGCCTTACTTCTTAGTGCATTCCAATATACTCTTACACAGGGAATGCCAAGCCCAGCTTTCTCCATGGCATTTTAAAGCTACTGTATTTCAAAGGAGTCACTTGGCTGTGAAAATATGGAGTTTTCTGTTTCATTCAGAATGGCCTAGCAAGGAAATGCCCAACTTTATCCAGCTGGTTTTCTCCTTATACTTGTCTATGGGGGGACAGTTTTTTCGTAGTGTAGATTTGCAATGTACTTCACCCACCCAAAAGAACATTCCTGGGTTTTGCCCTCTCTGTCTGCACCTAGCAAACCACTCCCAGTTAACAGACCGATGGACAGTGAGACTACATGATGATTTGGATCAGTTTGCCAATAGGTAAATACCACCCACCTCTTCCCTTTTGCTGGGCTGGTTTTCTGCTGGATTAACTTGAATGGAAAAGGGTTAGGAACAGGAATGCCAGTTCCTGCTGCAATGTAACAGCCAGCTCAAGCCACAACAATTCACCCTCAGCTTTCCTGCATATATATTTCATACATTTAGGAAAGGAGCAGCCCAAAGGCTTTACAGTAAGTGAAAAATATGTTGATCAGAGAAGTGCCATAGCAAGCATTAGTTGCTATTGAAAAGTACTAGACCATATTTCTTTGCTTAATGACACACATTAATCCTCCACTGAAATTGCCAGGGCTCTCCAAGCCAAATCTGGTTTTAAAGGTTTAAAATATAGTCCAAACCATAAAAATGTAACATTCTGACCAAAAAAAGGAGCTGAAAAAAATCTCAGCAATGTCTCTTTGGTTTTTCCTTTGCTGTTTATACCACTAAGGATATCATATACAAGCTTCGAAATGGTTGCAAAACCATGGCATTTTTTAAATTGGTGACCAAAATATTAATATTATCCAAGTACCCACTGCTACTTCTGTTTTCAGTCCAGTTTCCTAACGAAATGAGTCTTATGTGTTCCTGCTGTCTATCTGTCTGCATAATCATCTGTTCATCCATCTGTCACCTCCCATCAAGAACTTTTGGATGCACTGACCAGCTTCAACCAGATCTGAAAGAGAAACAGAAGCCCCAGAAATTATTATCATTCTCCAAGTTATATGAAAGTCAACACTTGTCTACAGAGAGCCATTCAAGTGAGCAGTAACACAAAAAGGACTCTGTATTAGGAGACTAAACTAAATGGAGTTCTTTTCTAGTTAGAAATGTAGTAGCATTAAACTTTGGCACAATAAGATGGCTTTTATAAACATGACTGCAAATAGCAGGCAAAAGCTGAGTGTAAGATACTATTTAAGCACCTGCAGGGGAGACCTAGCCCTTCTGACCAGTACATGTTGAAAGGTCTGCAAAAAAATCTACTGAATAACTTATAGAAAGGCTAAGCCGTCAGCACAGGCTTTGGAAAGGGCTGGGATTTATTTTCCCTAATTATAGATATATCTATAATATATAGAAAGCTAGACTTCTAATCTAAACTAATCTTCTGGGTTTGCTGCTTGGTTGGTGAGAAAAGAAATTCCCAGTCCATCCCCCAGGATTCATCCCACCTCTGTTGGAACTGAATGGATCTCCTTCAAGAAGGCATGTTTAGAATAGCATAGCATAGAATAGAAATAGAGTAGGAAAGGGGAAAGGGGAAAGGGGAAAGGGGAAAGGAAAAAGGAAAAAGGAAAAAGGAAAAAGGAAAAAGGAAAAAGGAAAAAGGAAAAGGAATTAAGAGTTCCAGCTGGCCGGGACCTACAACAACAATCTTGGCCAACTGCCAACTAGTGTCCTCTCTGCAGCACCTGTGGAGACAGTTCAGACCACAAAGACTTCTTTCCAGCCGTCAAACAGCTCACCAGTCTGGTTATCTGCTTTCCATCTACATGGGACTTACTATTCCTGTTTCATTAGGAGAGAGGAACATTACTAATGGGTTGTTAATGAATTTCACAGCAATATTAGTCCTGTGCTGAAAAACATTCAGTATACAGCTTCAATGAAGTTTTTTCATGCTTAGCTCTGTTAATGCATTCAATATGCTATTTGTCAAATAATGCCAGACAACTGTCCAAAAATAATAAACAAGCAAGATATTTTTCTTTTTTTTTTTTCTTTTCAACAATTATTGCACAATCTGTCTAGAATTGCTCAGATAAATGATAGATGGCAAAGAAGTTTTGCTAAAATTGCTCAACTCAATTCAGACAGCTTGGACTGATACGTAAATGCTTTTGAGATAATAAAATGGGCTTTGTCTTTTTAAATGGAGCAGATATGCAAATGAAATATGAATATTCATTGCAGAATCCTTGGAAAATGGGAAATGTTGTTGCCCTGGGCTACTATTTGCCTTGCAAGTTTCTAAGGTGTTTCAACACGTTTTATTTTCTTTGTTCAATATGCTCAATATTTAAAGCATTTGGAAGATTGTTTCCATTACAGGTATCTCCATTAATAATATTAACCTCGTCAGTGCTCCAGGAAAGATCTGTGTCCCTAAAGAGCATATGCTAAACATCCTGACATTTCCACTTGCAATGCTTACTACAGAGTGCCTTAGGCAAGCACTGGTGTAGGAGCTGGATGTAGATGAATACAATTCATATCAAATAAGCTAGAGGATGAAGCACAGAGAGTTCCCGTTTGCAAGAACTGTGTCACCTGTTGGACTGCTTTGCTACAAAATATTGGTGGTGGCAATGAGACATAAAGGAAGAAACCTGGCCACGTTGGGAAAATAATTATGCTTTTCTAAGGAAAGTAGACTGGCACTACATTCTTCGCATTGTCAGGATAATATTTTTGTGCGTAACTGCAGGATTTTGCCAGGCTCCAGGTGATTTCTAGATGACATCAGCTGTAATTTGATCATATCACCTGTAATTTAAACACAAAATCAAGATTTTTCATCTCAAAATGAGAAACAGACTTTATCAGCCTGAATAGAATAATCACCACGTTTCTTTCCTTGCATGTGTGTGTTCATTAAAAGAAGTTTTCTGCCAGCAACAGAACCAGTGAAATACTCTTCCTTTTGGATTTATGTCTCTGCTCCCTAAAAATCCCAGCCCCAGCATACAACAGCTCCATCCCACAACAGCTCCCCATTCAACTCGCTGCAGCTCCTCTGGATCTACATGCATGATGCCTGGAAAGCATGTGCTGCTAAACAGAGCTTAAAATTGCTGAGTCCTTGCCCCCGTTCCTTCACTGCTGGACTACTCTAGTCTTCCTTTTCTTTCCAGCCTACAGTTTGCATGAAAATGGAGGCAAAGTGCTTATGTTTGCCTGCTCTTCCTTTAGAAACAGTTGCAGTTTAATAATGGAGTCAAAACCTGTGAAGGTTACAAGGACATTCAGGCACACAGCAGGGACAGAGAAAATTGATGCAAAAATGGTGCCAAATGTATTCAATGGAAATATTTCAAAGACTAACAAACATTTCAGTCTGTCTTAGTTAGGGGGCCTCATTTTAACTGTTCGTCTTGAATAGTTCCATATCCATAAAAATGGGCTGTTTCAAATGTAAAGCCTAATCTTGAGAAGTTATTAAGGTCATAATGTCAAGCACGGCAACATTAGGAAACACAGAGATCACCTTATCCTCTGATGACATGGTCAAAAGACCCGAGAGTTGGGACTGGGGCTGGTAGAGCTGTTAGGTACAGATTAAAAGCACATCTTGGTAAATAATTACAAGGAATTTAACAGTGTCTTACTGCATTGTATAACCATTTACACAAGGGGTTGGGAAGGAATTGTCATGTTCTCCAAAACCTCTTGGCCTCTGACTTTCCACTCAAAGGTTCTGGCTCAAATTTTTATGCTTATGTTTCTAACTTGAAAAGTTTAGGTCACCAAAGTGTGCTTCTTTCATGCACTGTTCCTCCAGAATTACAAGTTAAGTATCTGTTAGAGGTTGCCAGATGGGCTTTCACTATGTTCATAGTCAGCTCCTTTGATTACCTATGGTCATTTGTAACATTTGTAATAGTTAATCAATTAAGACAGTGACTCCTTTCCATTCAGCTTTGATCTCAATGAATGAACAAATGGCTGGTTTGTTCCTATTTTGATTCAGCAAAAACTGACTAGATCTTAAAATTGTTGACTTTGGAGGAAAGTCAGGCAAAAATTATTTGCCAGATAATGTTTCTTTCAAAACTTTCCCAATTAAAAAGTCCCCAAAAGGAGTACTTTGGTCTGATGAAGGTGAGGGAGGTGGGAGGAGGAGGGACATATGCAGGGAAACATCCAGCTTGTGGACTGTACCTTATGGATTGATTCATACCCCTTTTGTCACTCCTTTAATGAAGCAATACCAGGTCAATTCACCTTCCCCAGCAAGATGTTGTATGTTTGGTGCATGAGCCAACTTTGATGGTTCTGGAGGAAAAATATAAATGATGGCCTGGTTACATTAACATATTTCCATGGAAAAGTAAGGAACTTTTGGCAGTGATATTACTATAAACATGAGGCAGACAAAACAGGGCACAACTTGGAAGTTGCCACACACAATATTTTTTGGAAAAAAAAAAAAAAAAAGACATTCTTTCAGGTCCACACACTTCACACACCTTTGTTTGATAAGAAGGCAGCATTGGCTCTTCAGACATCAAGCAGCTTTCCCATAGGAGCACAGCAAAAACCCACCACTATACATGAGCAGCAAGACCACCTCTGGGTGGGCCTTGGTGGCTTCAAACATCCCATCTCTAAAACCAAGATTTCTACAGCATCCTTTTGTGAGCTTCACTGCCCTCTTGCTAAGGAGCTCCAGTGCCAGGGAGGCAGCTCCTTTCTCCAACTTTTCCTTTGCTCTGGGTTTCTTCACTGGCCCTGAATCCTTCTTGACTTCCCTGATGCTATAAGCAGCAGACAGATCCATCTGAATTTCTCTGCCAGTTTTTTACTGTATATATACATCAGTGTGAACACACAGGACATGTTAAATATCTGTTACAAGGGAGGGCATGGGCCTACAATAAGCTCTCTCTCAAGCACCACACTGTACGGGAACTTTAAGGTTGTAACATTTAGTACTTCTAAGGTGGGATTGCCATTTTAATGCTCTTACTGGATGCACTTTTCTTAATTGCCATCAAAATCGGTAGTTGGTATTCAGCTACCTTGAGTTAAGGAGTTAAAGGACTCTAATGTATGCTTCTAGTAAGTGCAAATAAAATGAAAAGAAAGAGTATGTGGTTCAAACCGAAAAGGGAATTGGGGATGGAGGGTTCTTTGGAGGGGATAAACAGAAGTTTGATTTAATTGAAAAATCTGTGCTTTTATAGATTATGTAATCCTTTAAATAATTTTCTTCTTTTATTTTTTATTACAAAATATAGAAGGTCTGTTCAGTTTGAAAAGATCCTTACTACTTTTCACTTAAATAATTTCCCATATTTCATGAATATTTCCTCCTTGTCCCTCTTTTCAGTAAGGATATCATATGATTATTTTTTACAAGCTCATTTTTAATGTCTTTCCATCTCTGATTTTCCCCAAGACTCAAGTGCAATTCAGCTTCACAAAAGAAGGAAAAACTGTGTGAGTGAAGCCTTTACTTCCTCAAGCATTAGAAAACATGTTTTCTCTTATCTCCTTTATAACATTCTAGAATGGTACAAAAATATTTTGCTGACACTGCATACCAGAATCAAATAAGAACGGCTAAAATTGTGTGGCAACCCTAATCTAATTAAACTAATTTGACAATATCTTTTTATAATCACTTTATTACAAAGTTTGAAAAGTCTTGAATATATTTTTATTTTAATTGGATGAAACTGGATTTTATCTTCTCAGGACTAATGATGAAGTACTTGCTAGCTAGAATAGCAAGAGGATTGGGCCCAGTGCATTTTAATTTTGTAGATATTTTTAGTCAGCATGATTTACCTCACATTTGCAGCACTGTCCATATAATTACCAAAAAGATCATCTGGTTGTTGTTGTTGTATGTCACCATTATTGTCCTTATAATAATTTAGTATATAAATGGAAGCCAAATTATTCTGTCTCTTTTCCAGATTGACAGATGAGAAACTGTTCCTTAATTTTGAAAGAACAGCCTTGATGTGTTTTATTATCTAATGGGAGATGGTGATGGCTTTTTCAGCAGAATGTGTCAAATTGATGGGTTCAGGCTGATGACCCTTCAGGATAAGAGATGCCAGCTCTGGCAGGGCACTGCACACTTAGTGGCAAATATTAAAATAGGTAATGACTTTTTTTTTTAATCCAGAAAGGCCTTAGTGCAATGCATCTGATATTGTAACACAGGCCAGAGAGCAGCTTGAGCAATTAACATACTTTTAACATGAAGTTTTCAGAAGTTGGTTCAACTTGTTTTTACACATGCAGCTGCAATGAACCAGTTCTAACTATAGCTTGTAAATTAAATCAGTGTGCTAAGGTTAATAGATTAATGATTTTCTCATGAATGCAAGGTATTGGCAAGGCACAAACAGAAACCAAAGGGCAAGGAGGACTTACCACCATTGCATAAACAATGGAGATGTTAAGACTTCATTAGTTCTTCCATACTAAATGTGTGGTAAGAAAAGTCTTGCATCAGTGGTGGCAATAGGGACACATTAAGACTTGCTTTTACAGTCAAGAGGAATGATGACTGCAGAAGAGCGTACAAAGCACAAAAAGAGCCCCTGAGAAAGGAACAGTTATAATAAATACATTTTAATATACATAATATTAAAAAAAAAAATGCAGAAATTATAGTAAAGGCTTTTAACAATTGCAGAAGCTTCCTGGTAGACTCTGTACATTCCTCAATACTTCCAGAGGTTTATGTTTTACTGAACCCAGTCAAATACCTTACTATCATTTTCAGTGGAAGCAATTATACCAGGGATGAGTGCTTTTGAAACTCCAACTAAATTCTTTACAGAAAAGGGCAGTCTTCCTTTAAAATTACAACTTTTAAAAAATAATGTAAAATTAGTATGGTATGTTGTATTAGGTCAATTGATACAATCCAAAAGATAAATAATAATTTACTAGACTCAGTATTACTGGGTCAACTGTATTTCATTAATCTCCAGTTATACTTAAAGCTCTCTTTCAAATGTATGTATGTCTGAAAGAACAACCAGTATGGAGGCAAAATCCCTCTCTGAATCCCATTATTATCTGGTGTGAACCATGAAGTGGATATTATTCAGTTTGAACATCTCCCTTGTTTACTGGAAGTAAGCAGATAGATTTTACTACTATTTAAGAGAAAACCATTAAACATTTAATAGTTGAATTCAAAAGCCTACAGATTGCTTATGTACCTGCGACAACACAGTCAATATTTGAGGTGGTTCTACAAAGCACATCCATAGGTATACTGAGATAAGGTTGGGTTGTTCCTCACCTGGAAAAGTCCCACTAGCAGCAGTATTTTTCATAAGGTGGTTAGGTGAGCTGATTGAAGATTAAATCTTATGGCGCATTTCCTAGTCTGCACACCTAGGAAAGCCCTAAGAAGGAAATGACTGTCCTAAGGAGCTCAGCTCATTCACAGGGATGGAATGAATTTCAAGCATTTCTTATGCAATAAACAGGCACATCAAGAGAGAAAATGAGTTGCCCAAGAAAGCGCTTAGAGACCTACCTGAGTGCAATTTAGCAGCCAAGGCTTTGTCTGAGATTGTAACCCCAAGCAGGCAGCAATGGAGCATCATGATAAGAGATGGCTTACGTTGCTAAGAATGAAAAGCGCAAGCTTGTGGGTAGGAAAATCCTGAAAGGCAGGAGCAGGAGCAGTGCTGCCTGACTGGTGCTGAGTGACTTTGAAAACTGGGTTGTAAAAGCTGCTTATCACACACAGATATCTGTATATTCACTCAGTTTGACTCACCCACTCCAAAACAGCAGCATTACCCACAGCTGCAAGGAAATTGTGACAACACAAACTGTAATCCGGGGTGTGTGTCTTTCTGTATTCGACACTACTTAGCTTTAATTTGGAGTTTTATCTCAGGAAATGAGAGAGACACTGAGAAGTTTGGGGTAAGGTCTGTGTTATCCCATCAAATTGCCCTTCTGGATTTACACAGCAGAGAGCTGGTAATTTGCACCCTGGTCTATCCCGTATGATGATTCCCGTGCATTCATATCAAATGTGCTGAATGGGGATCCCTTTGCAGCTACAGTTCTCCTTTCATGCTTTTTCCATGTATAAATCCATAACAAGCAAATATGTAGGTACTTCAATTGCTAACTTACAGTGTTGAGTGTAAAACCACTAAGGGTGCAAGTACCAAATGTTTGTGGGTTTTGGTTTTTTTTTTCTGGAAACTCCTTTAGCCGGCAAAAAATTGATGCCTGAAAAACTAGAAAGCTTGAACCTCACTACAAGTTTATCCCGTGTGTCACTGACAGTAGCCACAGAAGCATGTGTCATTGTTTTCTGCAAGTAGTAGGATCTGAAATTGTGCTTTCTATGCTGGATGGGAGAAAGTATTTTGGGAACGAATATGGCTCTTCCCATCGTCATTTAAGTTGAATAGCTTGTCAGTTTGAATGCCTTAATGTGGTAATGCTCCTAAAGTAGCTCACTGATAAGTCTTGCGTCTTTATCAGGATTCTCATAATGCTTTGTGTTTTCCTTAAAGATCTGCTTCCTGGTGTCACAAAAGCATACCAAAACCTCAGTTTTAATCGACAAAGCACATTTTCTTCTTTGGAATTGTAGAGAAGGGCAGGGCAGGAAAGTAAGGCTTGAATGAAGCTCAGGTATGAAAGAAATGGCAAATAAAAAAAAAAAGTTTTAAATTATTTTAAAGCCAGTGTCATAATTTTTAAACAGAAAGTGACTTATGGCTTTTACTGGTTGAGATTTGTGATTTAAAAAATAAAAGAAACCATTGCAACTGCCAGGAGAAGTGCATAGCAAAACAAGGAAAGTGCTGAACCTCAAACATTTTCACTGTTGGACCTGCCTCCTTCCAACAAGTGCTCCTCAGCCAAACTGGAATGGGATCAGTTTAAGCTAGAAAATACCTCTCAAAATCAATAAAAGTCAAGTTTTATTTGAAAATTGCAGCTGGAGGAGATGCTTTAACAAATTTACCAACAAATTTAGCAGGAAAACTCACCACTGACTACATTAAGATAAAAGCTAGTTGTACTGGCTTTTCACCTTTGAAGTGCAAAGCCAGAGATCTGCCTGCAGCATTTAAGTCAGGAATATTCCTAGGGTTTTCAGAAGCTGCTGCTTTCTCATCATGATTTGATTGATGAGAATGAGACAGGTAGCAATTGTAGTTCTATTGCAAAATTCCTTATCTGTAAGTTTATGGGCAGAACTGGAATTTGATGAATTTCAGGTCATGAGACAAAGGCATTTCTTTCCCTTCATTCTGGCTTTTAGAAATATACTTTCCAACAACAGGCAATTTGATTTGTATGTTCTATTCTTGATTTAGCCAACTCATTCTGATGGCCAGAGATTTTATGAAAAACAAGTTTTCCCAGAATCTTTTGATTTCCGTGTGTCATGGCAACCAATAGCACTAAATAACAACGCTGTCTAAATGCTTTTGAGACCAGATTGTAGCTATGGACAAGGGCCAGTGTAACAGTGAGAGGAAGTTTTGCAAGGACAATTTAGCAGCAGATAACACAAAAGATGTCCTTGAAACAAGGGAAAATAACCAAAACAGGTGCGACAGCAGTTACTGAAACACCATCCTCTGAGTGCTCTGACTGCAAAGGAGAGCAGAATAAAAAAGGTACAAGAAGGCCAAAGCCTACAGCCATCAGCTAAAAATTCCTCCACTATGATAGATACCTTTTTTGCCTCAGAAGTGAAGAGTCAGTCCCACAGTAATGCAGTGTATTTCTCACATAGACTGAGCTGAAGTTTAGAGAGACCATGCTGAGGTTCCTGACCAGGTGTAGATTCTTGTCTGGATAGTGGCTGTTGTCTCACCTCTGCTCTGGGAAGACGGCCTCATTTCATGAGCACATGCCTTGCATTTTCTTCAATCAATTTTCATGAAGGCTGATACTGCTCGTATCAAATGACACTATCTTCCTTTCCCCTGCCCTGCCCCTGCCTAGCAATGTTTTGATATTGCCATGAATTACTTCAATGTTTTTGGACAAAATGAAATTTCAGAGGCTGTGAGACAGGCATTGAGGGTCCGTCTCTCCCCACCAGCATTGTTGCTCCAGAACTGATCTGAGGAACAGATCCTGGCAACTTCTGGTCATTGGCAGTCACTGCAGTGTCCTGGCACTCTGGATAATGCAGCAAAAAGGCCACCTGGGAGAACAAGCAGCCTGTTCTGTGGTCACAAGTCAATGCACAAAGGAGAAGTCAGACTCTCATGCTTGCAGTAAAATGGGAATTGTGGTGAGTAAAGCCACATCGTGATGTTAGCCAGCTGCTGAAAGGCCCAGCATCATCAGCTTAGCAGATCAGTGCCAACTACACGATAGCTCAAGATGGGTCCAGCATCCCTCTGGAAACTTAGAAAGTACAGTATGGAAATAAAAACTTTTCTGCAAAGTGATGATACTGTAACCCAATATCAAAAAGCACTGTGGTGGCAAGTACTAGAGATAAGGCACCTGCTTGTTATCTGCATCTGAGAGGCACCTGGGAGCAACAGGAAAGAGCAGAGAGCTGCTTGCATGCCTTTTTATAATTAAAGGGATAATGATTTGATCTGGAATTAATGTTTGGAAGCAAGCTGTGTGGCTAGGGAAGCACTTTAGAATTCACACCTTCAAGTATTTGATTGTTGTAGAGGAGCCTGCTTTGTTGGCATGCAGCAAATATTTGGTATATAAAGAAATACAGAACAATTTGACCTTGAAGCAATTAATCTCTTCTGAGGCACACGGGTTTTGAATGGACGTAGATGTAATTAGAGTTTTTAAATTACACAAGGTGTGCTCAACCTTTCTGTCAGTGTATAGCTGGAAGAAAGTGTGGGAAGGATCTCTAGGGGAAAGGAAAGTATTCCTGCTTTCTAGAAAAAAAAGCATCTCCCATGTTTGGGAAGAGGGTGATTCTTTGACTCTCAGCTGTCCTCAGTTTATTGCAATTTGATATAAGAGACTGCTCATGAGTAAGGAGAAGGCTGCTGATGGTGTCTTATGCTTGCATCATATATCACAGATTTAGCAAAAGAGTCAGCTATCAGCCATAGTGCCACTGTTGAATTTATAGAAGGATTTGGAATTAGCATTTTTACCTTTTCCAGAGAACTTTTCTATCTACTGTATTTACCAAAGGGAAATTAAAAAAAGACCTCACATAAGGCTCTTTGCCTTGTTCAGAAATAAATGTCATTTAGAATTGTATAAATAGTATAATAATAAACAAAGAAAGGAGTGTCCTGTCATAAACCTAGCATGGAAAAACTCCAGGAGTTCATCACCTTCTCAGTCATCCATATAATTCAGGTCTAAGTGTGCTGATACCAACAGCATGAAACAAGGAGCAGAGAACAAGATCAGACTTGTACCCTGATCACCTAAGGGGAAGCTAGTGAAGAAATGCTTGTCTATATGAATTGACTTTCACTTGAGGTCTGTATCTAATAATGAGAGAAAAATCCTCACCATTTTTTCGGATTTGTTTTCCTCTCCCCTTTAAAATACTTTGGCTATTCATTAGTTGTTTTGGATATTCTTAGTAAGTGCTACAATTACGACAAAAATGTAATTAAAATTCTAACTGCTCTTCCAGCAGCTTACAACATTTCAGACTGATTTCCTACGTCTTGACCATGTCTCTTACCTGGTCAGGTACTTCTTTTTTGCATTTAAATTGCAAAGTTATCTTTTTTATATAAATTATAATCCAGGGAAGAATGTAATTGGATTTATCAGCACCAAATTCAAACTTACTCTAAGTGGGGACTATATTTTATACCACGCACATAACAGGCTTGCCTTCATTCCCAATGTAAGTTTAAAAGAAAACAAATGCTAAGATTAAAACCAGGGTATTGCAAATAAATAAATACTAATTGAAATCAATAAAGGCAGATTAATTTGCATCAAATCAAGATCCAGACCATACTCCAAAGAGCCATAAATGGGAAAATAAATAAGCACCAACATTTTTTTCCTCAAAACTACCTTTCTGAGAGGCATTGCAGTACCTAAACCCTCTTAATTTAATCATTCACTGGAGGATGTTACAGGTAAGTGCTCATAATAAACAGTGGGTGTTTCCCTCAGGGCCATGATAGTTTGCATAATGTGCTAGCTATTTATTTTCCAGTGTTATGGTGACAGAAAACTGTTACAGTACAGCTAACTCTAATGAGAAGTTTCATAAATGTCTTTTGCTAACAAGAGATCTAATTTAAGTTCTGAGTTTCAGAGGTTAAAATAATACAGCACCACCAGTACAGTTACTGCTGTTACATATGATCCAATTCCTTTTTCTTTAATTAACTTTTGTATGTTCTAATCTATTTATAGATGAAGACATCGAGACCCCCACAGCTGGAGCAGATGTGGCTGTTATTGGAGGTAAGTAGAAGACCATACTAAGCAGCACCATTAGAATTAAAACAGCAGGTTAGCTGGTTTCTTGCATTTTACAAAATCCCTGCTTTGGCTGACAAGGCAACAGGAGTGGCACAATTAGAGTTAATTAGGCCAGTGGGAAATCTGCTCCCAGAGGGGCTATTGGCAAGATAACAAGATGAGATAATGAGCATAAACCATATAGAGCAGTACCAGCCCCATCCATTCCTTATTTTAGGACAAAATACCCAACAGTCCAGCAGCAAAGTCAACTTCTGATATTCTTCATTATTCAGTGGGCCAAGATTGTCATTTAATACAGAACTGGTGTAACAGCTTTGATTTGAGCCATTCTAGCTCATACCAGCTGACCCTTTATTGTTACAGAATATACCACAGTGCATTTCCTGGTGTTCCATTAAAGCTCTCTCATCCATTTAAACTAAATACAGTTGTCAGGATAAATGAGCAAAGCTATGTTCATGGAGAAAACCTGTCTTTTTATTTTTATTGTGTTTGTTCATTTCCATGCTAACGCACTAATTTCAGTCATTCACAAGAGGGTATACCAATCATTAGTGAAAATTAGTGAGGTTCTGCTGTTTTTCCCTCAGGTTCCATCTCTCGTAACTTTAATTTCAGCTTTCTATGAACAAGTAGCAGGTAAATTGATTTGTACTTAGTCCCTTAGGCTTATTAGTACTGTGCTACATCCAAAGCCTATTAAAGCTTCTTGTGTCAAGGGATACCAGTGAGGTCCTAAAAATTGATGAAGCCCCCACTGCAACTATGATGCTATTATAAACCTAAAGTTCTTCGTACAAGTAATTTCATTTCTGCTAGCAGTAACCTCACTTTCCAGAACCGGACACCATAAAATCTGTGGGATAACATTGCAGCCATGTTTTTTAAGACATAATTATCATTTTTATTTACCCTGCTAATATTTGCCCATTCCCATGTTTTCATGCCAACTGGATATCCCCACTCAGTTTACTGAAGCTGAGAAATCTAAAGCTTTTGAGATACCCATTCCTGCCACACATCTTGACCACAGCGGACAGAGAAGAGATACTGTGTACATACACCTCATAGTCTCTGTAGAATAGTAGAGATTTCCAAGGAGCAATTCATCTGACCAAATGTAGACATTCAGTTCTAGAAGAGGAATCAACCTGCACACATACCATCTACTGACAGTAGAAGAAGCCCAAGGGGAGTAACTTAGATGAAGCCTCCTGAACTGTAAATGCCTACAATCAGTCAGATTACTTCCTACTTAGTGCGTCCTCATAGCAGCTTTATACTCCACATATGGGATTTTCCTAGGAATCTCCTGTTCTGGTGCTCTTTACTGTGTATTTCTTTAATGTTTGGTTTACTCCTGGAGCCATGTGAATCTAGAATCAGCTCAGTATCATGTACTTGTACAGAATCACAGCTAAAGCGTTTATTAAGTGGATCCCAATTGTATGCAAAAACTGTTAAAAAATTAAAAATCACACAAGTTGAATAAACTTCAAATAATTTATTTTCACAATTCTTATGTGAACAATTTGATCTGGGAGGAGTGGGATGCATCTTGTAATTATTTAGCAATGGACTTGTCAGGAGTACCTCTCTTTTATGGACTTCTACGTTTCACAGTAGGAAAGAAAAAAAAGGAAAGAGCTCTGGGAAGCAAGGACACACAGTGTTCTCTGCACAACCGCTCCTGGAACTTAAATTTACTTTCCTTCAGTAGGAATGCTTCCTATCACCATTTAGTCTTAAGCACATTTGGGTTACCTATGGAAATTTTTGTCCAGTCAACACATTGCCAGTAATTAGCCTTAGTCCAGGAGACAGGGAAGATCTGCCCAGAATCCTTTTCTCCTCCCAGGTGTCCCTTCCACGTTCATTACAATCAGGCTTTCCTAATCAGAGCATAGCACGAAATGGCAGCTTGCAAACAGAAAGCAGTACTGCAGCTACACAGCTCTGCTATTTGTTGGACGTCTCCTAAAAAATACCCAGTGCCCTGTACTTCTCCTGATACTGAGGATGTTTTTGGAGGCAGGGCCAGGTTACCTACACACTTGCCTGGACATATTTTTCTAGAAGAATGAGAGAAACCTATTTGGGTTTTCCTTTATGTCCTCTTATTTCTTCTCATTTTGTAGTGAACTTGTATCTCCAATGAGTTCAACAAAATCAAGCCATTGATTTGAAAGAAAGCTAGTGAGAATTTGACCTGCGTTCCTGCAGTATCCATACCCCATCTGCTTTTTTTGCAGTGTCAGGCTCTGTTCTGGCTCTGGCCACCACAACATGCAAACACCTTATGATACACAGGCTTCTCCCTATCAAGTAATTAAAGTTGTGATGTCTGGCTGTGAGACACTGCTTCTATTTTATTACTGGGAATACATTTAACTCGTCTTTTTCCTCTAGGTGTGATTGCTGCGGTGGTATTTGTCCTCATTTGCCTGCTGGTGGTGATGGTCCGGTACATGTACAGGCATAAGGGCACCTACCACACCAACGAGGCAAAAGGAACTGAGTTTGCTGAAAGCGCAGATGCTGCTTTGAAAAATGACCCTGCTCTCCAGGAAGCAGTGGATGAGAGCAAAAAGGAATATTTCATCTGAGAGGCAAGGATTTCCATGGAGACTTCCCCAAGGGAATCAATCAGAAATGCTACATCAACAGAAGGGCTGAGAGATGGATAATATGAGGAGACAGGCAAGCATCCTAATTGAAAAGTATCTCTTTACTTTTTTTTTTTTTGTCACTGCGTTGTTTCTTTTCCTCCACCGGTGAAGAACTAAATGCCAGATACTTGCCTGTTGATTTTATTAGCAACACAGCTGGTCACAGTTGAAATCAGTATCAGATAAGAAGAAACAAAATCTCAGTATGAGTGATACACCAAAACCAGGTACAGATAGCAAATGTCAAGCCTTGACATTTGGTGAAAATAGCAGATGCCAATGGAAAACACCCTCTTAGAGCTAATGATGCATCCTATGTTGATATGATACAGAACTACCTGAAATTGAATTTCAAATGGTCACAGAACAAACATTAAACTAGATAAAGCTGATGTAGCTGCAACAAAAATAGCTTTATAGCCCAGATATCTCCCCCTTCCCCTTAAATGTGCAATTTTATGGGCACAGGGGACTTTGCTTTGTTTGTTTGGGGATTTAGATTGGGAATTTTTACATTGTTTTTTGGATTTTATATATATAAAAGTCAAAGACACTTCAAAGAAATAAACTGAAAACATGGAAAATGTAAGAATGAAGGATTTTTTTCTAACTTGCTCTGCATGGCAGCTTGAGAACTGCAAAATGTTGGAAGTCACAATGTAGTGTATAATAGTCAGTGGACTTACAAATAGGATTCCAGTTAGTTGGTAAGTTCCCTGCATGCATGCATAAATAGATAGAAATTTAAAGGTAAAGCATTTTGGTTTGAGCAGGCCTTTTGAAACAATGGAGCTCAGTTAGATTTTTTTATGTAAGATATTTTTGCCTGAGTATTTATTTATTTATTTTGCATTGGAAAATTCTCTTGAATGCCCGCCAGCAGAATTTTGGGTTTTTTCAGGGAGAGGAATTCAGTTCTGGTGCAGATACAGATACAGATAAATCTTTCACAAATGCAACTATAAGACTGCCACTATAAATAAGCTTGTTCATCTGCATCCCACTGGCTTGTATTGATGTCTCCCTCTGTATGGCCTCTGTATTGTGCTAGGTAAGAGAATTATACCTACGATCGATGCTTTATTATAAATAAATAAATAGATTAGTCATGGTGGGCCACATGAAAAGATCTTGTTCCTCGCCTAAGAATTGACAGTGATGAGTTTCTTTACCCCAGTAAGTTGGCTTCCTAATTGGAGCCCACAATTAGCTCTGGAAAGGGGATAATTGTTCTCTGCACCTGCTCATCCCCAGCTGTGATGGTGCCCTGGACTACTGAAAATAGAGGGGGAGAAACACATGATAACAAATAAGACATTGATGAGCTCTGCTAAATTCAATATGTTTTTTCCTGTGTTTTAATCTATATATGTATGTACATATATATAAAATTATCTACAACTGTGCTTTCAAGTCATTGTTGATGATCACTTGTGCTCATTTCTTGGCACTAAAGCTTGGAGAGCTCCTGGACTCCAGTATTCATTATCAAAAATGGCCACAAAAATGCTGGAAGAGAAGACAGATCTGAACAAGAAAAGGGGACTCAAGTGACAAAATGGGACAATTTTGTCTTTTAATCACAATCTCAGTCTTTTCTCAGTTCCTGAAGGAGATGGACTCTGAATTATTCTTAGAATCCAAATACCTTTGATTTTTTTAATCTTAAATCCCTGTGTGCTTGCATTATAACCAAAGAATATCATAGTCGTGCCAAATTTACTAAATGCTGAAGATATTTTTTGTAACATACTATTGCACAACCATGTTGTATTCTGTGGCTAGCGCAGTATAAAATGCACAAAACCCAGCACTAGTAGAGCTCAAATATTTTGATATTATGCATCTGACTCTTTCTTCTAAGGTACATTACTATTTTATTCTTTTTACCACTTTTTTGTAAGATATCTGGCTTTATTTTTCTGGGACAAGTGTTGGAGAAATTCATTAAACTTATCTGTAAGACTGAATTTGTAAAGCTGAAGACCCCCGACCCTCCAGTTCAATAAAAATGTAAATATTTCCTCTGAAGACAGGGTAAATGGGGTGACTTGAGCTCTGTGGCATCTCCCACACAAGGTGTGGGAACACCAAAACACTTTCCTGCAGTGCTAGCAGGACTTACAGAGGACTACTAGCCTCTTGTTTCCTTTCATATATGCAGAACCATGTAATGTTAGTTTGGCTGTTAAAGAAAATTTACTTTAGAGGAAGGTGTGAGGGACATGGGGAAGAAATTCCTGCCTGTCTCCCCAGTCATGAAATTCTGGTTTTTGCTACTTGAGCCTGCTGATTATAATTAGACAACTGTGTCATACTTGATACACAGGAGGACCTGAATTAGTGTCTCTTTTGGGGTGCGTGTGATTTTTGTAATTATGGGGTGAACTGAGACAGACTAACTGTCCACGCTGGAACTGTAGAGACCAGATTTTCTGGTGGTACAACATAAGTTCAGTGGAGCTCAGTCAATTCTTACCAGTTCAGTCAACACCAGGCTTTGTGTCATTGCTTCCCCTAAATCTGAACTGAATGCAACTACGGGTCTTTGACTATATCACTTCTTAGTAGCTTAATTAAATCTCTTTATCCCATTTTCCCTGTTCATCTAGGCTGACAAACAGTTCAAACATAGAGGAACAGCTTCCCTGTTGGTAACGAGCCACTTTGAATACTTCCAGAGCAGTGACTATAGCAAGAGCTGTGGTTTCAGTTAGCTTATTTTTCACAGTATCCTTTTGGGTTCCAGGCCTTTACATATTTGGAAATGACTCAAGCACACTGAATGGAGAGAAAAGATGGTTTGTGAAGATTTTCTAATTATTTGGGTTTTTCAGGACAAATTTTGCTTTGTAATGAAGAAAGCTCATGACATGTGATGACTGGCAGACTCTAATGGCTTCATCCTGCTATTTTCTACTTATACAATAACTCTACTGTCTTAAGTCATTCAATGTAGTTGTGAAAAGAGTGCATGACAAACTTCCTATAACATTTAGGACTAATTAGCAAAACATCCTTCTGCAAGCAACATGCTGTGCTAAAACAAACATCATGTGCAATGCTGAAGCATCCCAGTTGACAGCCATAGCTTTTGATCACTGATGATGAAATGATTTTTACAATTTGCTTCCTGAATAAAATTAAAGAAACAGTTTCTTTTTCTCCCACATACTTTTACCCCAGGTCTCTCCACTGCTGTGGCCTGTTGTCCCGCAGCTCTCTGGTGCCCCATCTCCCCAACTGTGACTGCCATTCTTGCTTGCTGTCCCCCAGGTTCCTATCTAGACCCCTACTGCGTTTCCTATGGCAAATGATTGGCCATTTACTTATGCATTTATTTATCTGGTTTTATCCATGAAGATACCATGTCCCTCTCTGTCAGACCAGAACCAATTTTCAAAAAGGTTTAGGTTTGGATTGCCAATCCTGTGTCAAATTTGGTCAAACATGACCAACCTGACCTGAGATTGATTTACAGAGTCATCATGTATGCCACATGTTGACAGAAAACGGGCTTAAAAATAGCACTGCAAGCTCGGTAGTTAGTCAAATTTAGTGCTATAAACTCCAGTGTTCACTAAACAAGGGAGTAGCATGATGATCCCTCAAGCAACTTGTTTTTTTCCTGAGGCCTTAATGCCCTATGAAAGATTGTTGAATCCCACTTTGCATAGAAAGCCACAGGTCTACTTTTAAAAGTATAAGTCATTTTTAGATGATGTACAGGAAAGCTGTGCATTGAAATAACCAATATTTGCTGGGGCTGGAATAGAAAAGTTAAATATGATCTTGTAGGAACATCAGACATTTTTAAAAGATATATGGAAATGACAAGAGTTAAACACAAAATTTCTGATTATGTGGGCAAGCTTTAAGAGTGGGTCCATGGAGCTTTCGAATTCTCTCACTGGAAAAACCCATTGCTTTCAAAGGAATATGAGTCTCTTTTTAAATCATCTCTTGGGAAACTTGAAAACAATCTTCACAGATTCAATATTCTGCTATTCTGCTTTAACATATGGAACTCAATTTCTTCTAATTTTTGGAGCATACCTGTACAGTCCTCCCCTGCACAAAAATGACTGCTAGACAGTGTCAGCCCCTATAGCAGCATTACAGCTCAGCAGAGTAATTCTGCCCAAAAGCAGCCAGTCACAAATGCGTGTCTGGCCACCCATTGCTGGACCCGGTATGCATATTTTTCTGGGGCTTGGCCTCTATCATTCCAGGTTTTCCTGAGATCCAATGTGACATTGCACATTAATGCAGTCCTGAGGAGGATTTAATCAGCCACTAGTCAAGGTAACTTTTTTTTTTTTTTTTAATTTTATTTTAGAACAACAGGACCAAATCACTTTGGGGGACTATTAAAAGTAGTTCCATTGGATCCCTCAGAACATTAATATCAATTTTTCTCTTAAATCAAACCTAAGGATCATTGGTGGAACACCAGGACAGGAAAATAAAATAATATTAAAAAAAAAAAAAGGGCTATTCCTTTTCAGCAAGGAACGCAGACAAGTGCTGAAACATTTATAGCGGCAGGAAAAGTAGAATAGCACAACTAGCTAAAGCCTGTGAGGATTCCTCACAGAATACAGAGAACATTTAGACAAGATGTACATTCATGAAAATATACAGACTAGGAGAAACTAATTAGATGCCACTAGAGATGGAGAGCAGTTTTTCATCAAACAAAATAGATATTGCTGTTTGGAGAAACCGAAGTGTATTTACTGAAGGTAACTGCTGACTTCAAATTTCTTTGAATTATATGAGGTGTTTGAATTCCTTGCATGTGCAAGTCCAATCAAAAAATGCTGGTAAATACACACCAAAAGGGTACTCACCTTAAAGTGTTAAGAGCTGTTTACTGCATTTTCTAAAATCTTTCACTTCCTCACATAAGAAAACTTTGTATGTTTAGAAAATGCAGAAGCTTCACAGCAGCAGTTCATGTAAGGCAGAAAACTGAAGAACACCTGCACAAGCAATGAGCACACATCTGATGTCTGGAAATGCAGATAGGTGATAAAGGAAACTAATGATATCAAACAAAAACGTACATGGTGAGTAAAATTTCCAACCATGTTACAAAGGAATTAAAAGTCTATAGTAGTAGAGGTCCTTCTCTAGTTCAAGGTGGTAATAGTGTCAGGGACTGGAAATAAGGAATCCTTATTCTACAAAACTGTTCCTTGTGTGGTTGGGATAAAATCCCACTGAATTCAGCATGACAAGAATTTCACTGACTATATTTATTCTCCCTAAAAAAAAATGCATTCTCATCCATATCAGAAACACACTAAATTAAAGCAGAAATCTTTGTAAGTGCTGATCTTTCAGCATAACCTCTTGCCTTCACACCATTTTTCTATTGTTTTGAACTGTATGTATGATGAAAAATATCTGATGCATTGTATTAAAGTCTATTGGAATTGCAGTAGTGCTATGACAAGAACAGAGAGTACAGGACATTCAAAGCTTACTGCTGATTGTACATTAAAACTGACTATAATGTTTGTATTTACCAAAGCTATTCAAAATACATTACACTGCTTGTGTAAATCTACTATATTTTGAATTGAAAAAAGAAAAAGAAGCTAAAATACAAAGAAACAAATAACTTTATAATTAAAGTTGTCATTTTCAGCATTTAAAAGACTGTTCTCATATTTTTGTTCTCTTTTAAAATACCATGAACTTCTAGAATTGCCAATTATGTTGTTTTAATAAGAATGTAGATCAAAAAGGAATAGTAGGCTAGAATTTTTCTTAATAGAGCATGCAAACCCTAAAAGATATACTGGTGGTGTTTACATTAAAAAAGCAACAGAAGCTTTTGATAGATTCAAGAAGGAATCAAACTTCAAATAAGAAATAAAACAATAATTTTCTCTGAAAGAACATTACCCCGTGAATGCCAGTGTGGACCTGTACACAGTGTTCTTAAAAATTCTAGGCAAGCTTACAAACATCCAATGGGTATTTACTGATGGACGGCCTGCCTTTCACCCAACTGCTACGCAACGTGAATGCTTCTGCTTCGCTCTTCATGCTTCCCATAGAATTCCTCTTTTATCTTAATATATCCCTAGTTAAAGAATATTCAGATGCTTTGCCTAGTATAATACGTATTGTAATAGACTCATAGAATCATTTAGGTTGGAAAAGACCTTTAAGATCACTGAGTCCAACTGTTCACAATCTAGCCAGTGTCACCCCTTTTTTCAAAGATCATTGCTGTTAGTTGGAAAAAAAATAAAGTAGATCTTTAAGTGAGATGTTATTGGGTCAAAATAATGCCTCAAAATGGTGAAAATCTGGAGGATACCTGAAAGACAGTGGATCCTCTAAGTTTTAATATTCATAAGTGGAGAAGTTGTGGTAAGAACAGCTCTTCCAATGGACCTTTCATGTGGACTTCGTTGAGTAGGGCTGTTTAGAGGCTAGCAGTAGCCAAATGGTTCATCAGCAATGCTCTTGCTGGGATGAGAGGCAGAGGGGTAAGACTACACACTGGATTCTCTTATTATCCAGTGCCTTACAGAAATTTGACCTTGACTTCATACCACATGACAATGGGATTAAGTGTTATTGGAGGTACTTCAGCAGCCCAAATCTGTGATGGATTTTGCTGTTACCAGTGGCACCGCATGTCATGCCGTTCCATGGAGACTGGCCATAGACCATTTGTGAGAAATAATGAAAGTGTGTCAGTACCAAATTAATCCTTCACGGATGACCAGCAGCTGACAAGCTTACAGCAGAAACAAAGAGCTGAGTAAAGGAAAAAATACCAAATGAAGGGACGTACGTGAAAATAAGAGTTTTCAGTGCCATCACACAGCAACATCTTACACGTACATATGATTTGCTTCACACATTTTCTATCATCGGTGCTGAACCTAAAGCCTCAGTGCAGGATATATAGACTACACTTAGAAAGAAAAGAGTCCAGACCCTGCAGTAGTGAACCTGCCTCCCAGCAAAAATTTTGATTAACATTTCTATTTCAACTTAAAAAAATCAGAGAAAGGTGTAATACCTCAATCTTTTGCAGCTGGTCTTGCCAGGGCTACATGTAGAGAGGTTTCCTAATTGCTGATGTTTGGTTAATGACCAGAAAGACCTGAGTGGTCACTCAGATCCCAGTATCTTGGAAAGAAAGTATTTAATCTCCTTGAGGGATTGCTAGCAGATTCACATGGAAGCCCTTCTCAATGTGACATATGGATATGCTAATAAAATGCAACTCAACACCACATTCTTGGTTAGTGGGAACAATCATCTTTATTCATTCTAACACCTAATGGAGTGATCAATAGCATTTTAATAAAGACCACTGTAAGTCATATTTAACTCAAGTAAGATTTTATATTGCATTTCAATTAAATACGCTTTCTGCCGTTCTTTACCATCAATTTCTGCTTTCCTCTCCATTCATAAATTTTTGTTTCACAAAAGCGTGTGTGACCCTCAGGGCTCTCCATACCTTTTCTAATATTCCTGTAATGTAATGCACAAATACAGCCTTATGCTCAAAAATTCTGCTATAGAGGTGAAATATTTCCATTCCCTTCTGTTCAGCAGCAGCACAACTTCCCTACCAGAACAGAAGCTGAAGAATCAGAGTTTATTACATCTCACAGTTTTCTGGTAAAGGGATAAAGACCATTGTTCCATGAAGGGAGCTCAGGACTGTCAGTCTTCTTGCATGACATGAGTGATACTTCTGACACTGGGATGTAAGAAAGCGGAATGAAAAATGAAAGACACACTGCAGAATCAGGAACAAGCTGATTCCCCTGAACACCAAGGTGCTGAACACTTGCCAAAAGTTAAGCCACAAGAATCAGTCATAGCGACTTGCGCCCAACCCCCAAAGAATTCTTTTTCTTAATCTTCGCATTCAATAAGTCTCTCCCCTTCTTCCCCTCCAAAAACATCTGGCAGATGCGTTTAAGTTTAACCAGATCTCTCATCTCTGAAGTTTCACTGGCTGCAATGAAAAATGAATTACAGGTCCAATGAAAAGAGCAAATAGTTCAGGATCAGATTACTTTAAACCTTATCTGACCTACCAAGTCAGCTTACTCACTGTGCCACTCAGAGGTATAAAGTTACATGGACTTTGAAAGCCTGTCCCAATTTTTTCATCTCACCGCAGCCCCCGCAATCTAGTTTTTGCCCTCCCCTCCTGTAGAGTCAGGAAGTTTCCTATTAGATTCTGGCTGACCTTTTCATAGATCACATCTTCAGGGGAGGGAGGGTATTGTTGTTGGTTTGGTTGTGGGGTGGTTGTCCATACAAAAAAAAAAAAAAACAAAACTCATAACTTGACAGAACAGTTTCATGAAACCCCATTTGGTAAGGCATATCAGTAAGGAAGGTAACGGTATAGCTGTGAAAGGTCACATTCCCAAAGGTCAGCCTCCTTACCAAAAGCAGGGGGACACAGAACATCTAAAAGAAATCATTTCCAGAATATTGTTCTGGCATGGAACAAACAATTATCATTTTTATAAACCAATTCTTTGGCCAAAGTTGAATTTTTATTGAAAAAAAAATCGCCTCTTAACTCCTCATAATTGTCTCCTCTCTGCAATAAAGAGTAAATAAATAATCAATCCGAGAGAAAAGCATTTTTAATCAAACAGATGAATGAGAGGTCATTATGCACTAAAACTATTTATTTTCCAGCAGTTCTGTGCTGCAAGTAGAGTTTGTTAACACTGCACAAAAGCAAAGTAATATTTTTTTTTCGCCTTCCCTCTGCAGTAACGTTCATGGAATGTGTTTGTGTCATTTTATCTAATAAACATTTTTCTTGTGCAGTGTCTTCCCAGGTCTTGCCCTCTCTCTCTACGTACATTGGATGGTTAAGGCGGAGCTGGGAAAATATGTATAATCATCCATTGCCTGGCTCTGAGTCCAGGCAGGAGTTCACATCTTCCAAGTGCTCTATCTTGTTTTATTGGTGTTATTATGGAAAATTAAACCCCTGAGAAAACGCTATACAGTTTCTTGAAATTGTATATTTAACATGTTCCTCTGTAGTCACTACCCAGATGATCTGCAAGAACCTATTCTTGCTTTTTATTTGTTAACAATCTTCCAACATCATCTTCTCCACCTTGTTCCTGTGTTAAAGACACTATTTCTTCAATCTTAAATCTCAGCCAACATTCTTCCAGAAAGCATGAGAAAATTACAGCCTCATCTATCAGTGCAAGGCTGCAGTTGGGTCATGGTACATTCTGTTGCTAGTAGCTGGTTTGTAGGATGTTCATTTCATTTTAATTAGCATCGTCAAAGCCGACTTTGGCTTTCCTAACTAAAGCTGGTCCTGTAGAAAGCAGGAAACCCCTTTAGATTCTGCAAGTAAACCAAAAATCTCCCGTATCTCAGGTAAAGCTCAAAGATTCCTTACAATAACAAGGTTGGAGCAATGTTGTCTTCCACAAAGGTGAGAATTTCTGCAGCTATACATGCTGGTACCTTAGAAGCCATTGGTCATAAAGAGAACTGAAACTGTGACTGTTAACAGCTAAAAGCAGAAGCTTCTCCAGATTTAGCTAAGCAACTAAAAGCTGTTCCAAAACACAAGTGACTTCCTGCACTTCTTTGTCCACTGCATCATGATATATACTCAGTGAGTATCCCTTTTCAATAAAACACAAATTTTAGTTCTCTTTGCCCCAGCCACAAATTGGTGTGAATATTTCATCCCATTGCAGCTAGAAACTATGTTTTAGGAGGCTCCCTTTATCTGTACAACATCTTAGAGACAATACAGGGGCACCACAAGCCTTCTATGAGTTAAAGAGTAGAAGAAAGACTTCCCCAAAAGAGCAGTTATATTTGCCCAGTACATTTTATTTGCTTAGCAAAGCCCATCAGGATAAGAATTAAGCATTTCCTAAGAATTATAAAGAAAAAGAATGAGTATCTGAAATATCCATTTGCAGCAAATTCACAATGAAATTGTTAAGTACTGGCTTATTTTACTAGTGGTTTCTGGAGTAACAAGGAGACAGCACTCTTATTAAAAGAGTTCCCATGTTAAAAAACCCACTATTAGTTACAAGCACTTGACATGCATTGTCAGTATTGCAGATATCAGGAGATAAGGCCCCTTGCCAAGGTGAACAACTTTCTAAAGGTATCATCTCGTAAATGCTTGGGGCCATAAGATTGGCTGACTTTCACGTAAATTGGGATTGTTATGGTTTCACATGTCATTCCAGCCGCATAGCTTAGCTGGTGAATTCCCTGGTAAAAGAAAATAATCCCTCCAAAGATATATAGCCTTCTGCTCTGTACACGCATGTAGAACATTGACATGCCCATTCCACTGTCATGTCAGTGGCTGCTGTGGCTGCTAAACTATTCTAATCCAAATCATATTTCCACCTACAGGCAACACCTGAATGTAAAACCACAGAAATAAAAAGATCTCCATGACTTGGGAGACAGCCAGTCGCTGTCTGTAGGTTTCTGCCTGTGTTTTCTAGGTTCTTGCTGATGGTGAGTGAGACAGCAATACCTCTCACATTTATTCTCCAAATTACATACCCTGGTTGCACAACACCTCACTGAAACAACCTTGCAAACCACAGAATTTCGTATTCCAGCTAACTGGACAAGATAGCAACACAAATAGTATTTCTTAAGGTATCTTTTTAACCACATATAGAGAAAGTTAAGCCTTACACCACTGTACCCATTAACACCAGTGGCAACAAGACAGGGGAATGATTTGTACCCGCAGGTGCATATGTCCTAATTTTGGATGGATCATTTGATAGAGATACTAGCAAATTCCTCCCTTAGCTTCATAAAGAGAACAAGCATCTGGAATCATTGCAACCACCCCAGCCTTGCACAGGTTTTTGTAGCTGTGGCTCTGTTTCAGAGCAGCTGCTTCATCCCACTGTTATTGCAAGGAGCTTCACCATCTCACATCTCTCAGATCTGTGTGCAACCTCAATAACCTCCATATCAACATCTGTCACCAGCTTGCAAGGGCTACCTGCTACAGACAAAGTGCTTTCCAGCAGATCTTACCACCCCTGACTAAACAAAACAAAACAAAAAAAAAAAAAAAAAGGACTTTGCAATAACTTTAACAACAGCTGAAAGAGACTACAGATGCTGGGCATAGTCCACAACTCATAACAGCAGCTAGATCAGTGTCACATCTCTCTCCAAACTATCAAGCTGCAACAAGGTCTTTTACCATCTCATACCAGCATACTCTTCATACAGTCCCTCTGCTGCCTTCTCCTCATCTTGCCTCATCCACGGCATGTTCTCTTCTCTCTTGCTTCTTCCTCAGCTGCTCTCTCTTCATTGGCTCTCAACCACTTAACTTAACCAGCCACAGCTGCACCTTATCTACATCGGCCAACCTGCGGCCACTGAAGCCAACCCACAGCTGTATATTATCAATGCTAATTAACCCAGCTTCATTTCTCTACAGACCAGATGCTGTAAAACCAGAGCAACCTGCGGTAATGGTGTGTTGGTGGGTGACACACAAACACATGGACCTGGGAAGGCAGATGAGCTCTGCCATGGTACCTCAGGAACTGTGGAGAGAACTCACATTGCTTAGCACCTGTGCTGTATAAATACAGCTATATGCTTATGATTCAAAAGCAGCCTGGCCACAAAGACAGGCTGAATTAACCCAGCACCTATCTGTGGTTGTTCAAACTCAGTTACAACATAGTCTGAGAGAAATCACTTCTGACAGCTGCGTCAGATAGAAGAAGGAATTGATGGTGGCCCCTCACTATGAAGATTAAGCTGTGGATCTCAGGGATATTTTATCACCATATAGCACAGAAAATGTCTCCTTGAAATTCTCTGCACCTGCACACTGATTGGCAAAGTCCAGGCAGGATCTCCCTGTAAAAGGCTGTTTTCTTGGGTTTTGGATCCAGAGTTTCAGCTCAGCCCATTCAGACAGCTGGTATAAATTAACACATATCCCTTGACTTCAACACAGCGACTTCAACTTAAAACAAACTAAGCAATGTAAATTGGTCAAGGACCAATGAACATGTTGGAAATTGAGATCTGGATGAATAGTTACAAAAAGGTTTGAATCCAAGAATTACAACTGAGTATATTTTTTGTTAGGTTTCCAACAGCAATTCATGTTGCAATAGGTAAATTGGAGGCTTAAAACTACCTCAGACACAGCAAAAAACCAGCATCTTTGAAAGCAGAGGGATCTGATTCTTTCTAAATTATATTGGCAGAGTCTTAGTTTTGCAGAACTGACAGCTTTTGTTTTATCTCCTCAGCACAGTTAATCTGACAATGTGCTACTGTAATTATAAGCCAAGGCAAACCCGCATACATTCTAGGGAGAGTAGTTTTTTTAACAGGAAAAAAAAAAAGAAGAAGAAGAAATACGCTATTGTGCATTAATGACTTCATTAAACGAATTTCTCAGGACTTTGGGAGGGGGACTGAAATTATGGGCAAGAATTATCTTCTTCAAACATCTGGGAGCAGAGCACAGCTGGCTCTCTATTGGAGCTTGGCACTCAGTGTGCTATGAGACATACTCAAGTACGTAAGAGAGGCTCTTATAAAGCTGAATCATTTGGGCAATTAACACTCAACCAATTTTCACAGAAGCCCTTGATATATGAAATTTGAGTTTTCCATAAGTGACAGGCAGGCTTCTGTATGCAGACAGCTCCAGCTTTGCTGTAGCACTTCAAGGTTTATGAAGGGGAAAATGCTTTCAGAGATGGAAGGTGCTTTAAACAAGTTTTTCTGCTTTTTTGAAAAGGAAGACTTACCAACAAAGTTTTACTATTATGGGTCTGTCCAAAGTTAGTTACCTCATAAGAATATTCAGATCAAGGGGAAAAGTTTGCAGGTTCTGCATCTCGAGCATATAATGTCATAGAGGACTTAAAAAATAACTTCCAATCGATTTTCACCTCTTGCACAAGGTTTTGCATTGAATGTAAGCTGGAGAGTCTCTCTTAAGGCACGGCTTTTTGCTCACATTTTCTGTGGAGAGCCATGGCTTAAGGTAATGGCAAGAAATTGAAACAGATGAGAAAAAATATAGATTTGATAAGTGTAATTACTTCTGATCAAAATTCTTGGAAAGTCATTGATTTTAAAAAAATATATATCAAAAAGCCAACAAAATTTAAGTTGCCTATTAAAAGACCACATACAATACAGTTTACTGACTCAGAATTGCCAGAGATCTGGGAATTAATTACTAGATCTATAATGCTTAGAATAGGTAATCCTGTCTGTATGGCAGCCAGAAATTATCACAGGCAGGTAAGGGTGGTAAAATTTAGGGTTAGTAATGGACAAGAAGATTAGGAATAGAAAAAATAATTTTTTAAAACATCACCCATAACTCAAAGCACTTTGCAAAGTAAAGACATCACCCTTAAACTTACAGTATGAAATAAGAGGAAGAACAACTTTCTTCTCCCACCCCTTCAGTCTGGGAACTGTGAGTGAATGTTCAACGTTCACAAAATTAGTTTCAATTATTTTTTATATATAAGTTATTCTTCCTATTTTTTTTTAAGTAGGTGCAGGACTGAGGAAAACAGATAACAAAAGAATACTCTAAAATTTGCTGCTCCTTTGGTTCTGCAGGGAAGTGATTTCAGATACTCTTTGAAAAGGAATATTGTGATTTAGTAGCAGTACAAGGAAGGTTATTTAGAAGACAAAGTTACATAGAGCATACACTGCCCACCGCTCTGCTCTTATACTATCAGCTGGTTTTGATAAAGCTACTCAATTTCCACAGAGATAACTGAGAACAGAATTCACCTGTAGACCCCAGACTTGATTAGAGTTTTTAAGTTAGAGTTGAACCCTATCTTCAGAAGCAGCCTTCCTATCAGTAACTGCTTCATAATAAGAAATAGAGATACACAGTTGGATCCTTTAGACCTAACAGAAAATTGAACAGAGATGCTTTTGAGAGGTAGACCTATGCATTTGAGGTATCTCAGAAAGCCTATGTTTACTGCCTAGTAAGGTCAATAACAAAGACTTCATTTATACATTGCTACTAAGACTGACAATAACACTTTGCCATTAAGTGCCTCAGATTCATTTCAGCCTAAACTCATATTCTACCAAAGCTATTTTAGGCTTCAGTGACCAGAAGCTTTTTATCAATGACTCAGAACTGCTAGCATACCTTGTATCTTGACACTGACTCAATCTCTGCACACCTGGATTTCATTCCCCAAAATACTGCTATTATCCAAGAACCATGATTCTTACCAGTCACCTAGGGTTTGCAATCTAACACCGCAACTAGGTGTAGTTAACTTTCCATGCCTGCTTCCACTAAGAAGCTAATCCTCTCTTATTTAGTAAATAACCACAGCTGGGGAGAAGCTTTCATAAGGAAGTTTTTGAGTCAATCCTCTGATTTGGCTAGAGGGGTGCAGAACAGAGTGGGTTTTGTTTGGGTTTGAGAATACCTTTGTACCAAAGATTAAGTATGAAGAAAAGTTTGAAGGAGGCTAAACTGCAGTGTGAAAATACAGTGAGGTTTAGTGAAGAACACCTAAAAATGGCTGTTGTTGAAGAACAGAACGCTCTGAATTAGAAGAGCAGGTCCGTATTTCTGTGTAATTCTGTATGGCTATTCTATGTAACGCTGATTTTCTGGCAGAGCTGGATACTTAGAGGGGGTGCAATTTCTTCCACCCTACTCTGTCCCTGCACACCTCAGCCAGTGTGGTGTGGGCTTCTCAGTCCCAGATCTCAGCATTGCATCATTCCCATTGAGACATGAGCAGCACCCAGCGTGGCTCACACACTCTGGTCTGTTGTAGGGACAAGTGTGTACACTACCGAGCGGCACCTCTCTACCCTGCTCTCCTGTTGTTATCCTGCTATCAACCTCTTGACTGCACCTAGCCCTTATTTCTTTCTTACTAGAGCACTTGCTCCCCACCAGTGAATACTAAGTCTGGTTCCCTGTGTAGTGAGCTTTTCTTTCAGCTTGTTTTGTCTCTAGTTGATTCAGGCCAGCAAGTCTCTCTCACTTTCTTCATACTGATACCCCAGTAAACTGCAGAAGCAATTAGAGGCTGACTGCTATTGTAGGGACGGTGTGTAGCTCTATAAGGAGGTAAGCGTAACATGAAAGAGCTTTACTGGGACAAATACAAGGTCCAAGTAACCTGGTACCTCATCTCCAAATCTTTCCCAATTGCAGACACTTAAGGGAAGAACACAAGGACAGAGGAAGGTGATGGTGCAATTTCCCTAAAATATACTCAAACATTTATGATTTAGAGATTTCCTATATCAGAGAAAGGTTATTGTGTTCTCAGACTGTAAGGCTTTTTCTTCCTTTAACTTATAGGGGAAAGTTTTGAATTTACAAAATTATTTTTGTGTCTCAGACATGCTGAAGCAGTAAAGCAGTACCTGCTTTTCTTTGTTCTGAACCTGTCCCTGACAGTTTCTCAGCAGAGCCCTGATAGTCTTTGCATCAGAACAGATGCCCAGCAGTTATTTCCATCTAATTCCTTCAGTGGTCCTCATGTCACTTGGAATCCTTTGTGAGCCACACACCTTTGTGTGGCTCCTTAAGACAGCTACAGTAACATGACGTGTCCTGTATGGGGGAAACAGACAGCAGCACTTTCAAAAAATGTGAAAGTAAATTAGCTAGAAAGTAATATTCTTTAGATGTTTTTTCTTATTGTTCTCAACTCGTGTTAAATGACTCTTTTAAAGCTTCATACCTATTCTCTGCATAATACAGTCAGCAAGATACTGCATTTGTGGCAGCAGCTTTATTCAAAATTACACTCTGCAACCCATGGCTTCTGTGCAACAGACAGCATTTTAATCTTCATGTTATTATAGACCACTAGAAGGTTTTCAGGACTGTTTTCATGTGTAGCTTTGATATGAAAAAATAGATATTTGGCTTCCACTTTGTGAAAGGCTGTTCTCTTTCCCTGATATTGAACTGTTGTGTCAGAGATCACTGGACTGAACTAGGATAATTTGCAAGGCAAAGTCCTGATGGACACCTGACAGACCTGAGTCTGTCTTATTTTGGTTAGACTTGTTTATGGAATCCAAGTAAATGGGTGGCCGGAATCTGTCCTAGCAAAAAGCAGCTGCAGGCTGCAGATGGGGTTAATTCTAGTTATGGAAGGGAACATTTCACACTAGCTGACAGCATGAGAACATTATCAGCATGTGTCACCTACATGTCAGTCTCCAGTTTCTTTTCACAATCATAATGCTATTCTTTACCAAGGTTAAATGACGCTTCTCTTGTCTTTTAGTGAAACATGAAACAGCTTTGCATTAGAACCAAGGAATTACAAGCCTGAGCTGTAGAGTTCCTAGTCCCCCTTCCTATGGGGCATCCCATAGGTGAGATGGAGGTAAATATAGACTTGCTTCTTATTGAAGAGGGTGACATGATGAATAAAGGTCAATAAGGGCAGTTACAGATTTTGCTTTGAAAGTTTGGTCCATCCAAACAAAGTGCATTTTAGCTAAGTGGAATGCAATGTTACTGATCTTAAGAAGTGAGAAACTGAACCCTAGTAACTAGTGAGTCATATTCATAGTTCATAACAAAGAAACAACATACTTTGCAAGGGTAATATAATAGGTGAACAAACTCACTCCTTGGATGCACCAGCAGGCAAGCACTGCAATGATTTTTGTTCTCCATCTGGCACTGCTCACCTGATGCTGGCACGTTTCCTGCATACTGGAATGGCATGTCCAGTTCTGGTGTTGACATCTTTAAGAGGATGTTGAAAAACTACAGGGTGTGTAGGGAGGAGACAAAAACATAACTCAAGGGATGGAGAATATATTTACGGGGAGTAAATTTGATCTTATCTCAAAGAAGACTTGAGACAGCCATAATTATTGCATTAGTAACATTCCTGGGGAGAAAATAGCATATACAAAATGGTCCTTTAATCTTGCAGAGAAAGGCATATCAGACAATTTATGGAAATTGAAATTGAGCAAATTCATATTAAACATTTTTTAATGAGTGTGATTAACTGTTGAAATACACTGAATCATAGTATAACAGGTTCTTGTCCGCTGTGGCTGTGCTAATACTTAAAAGAAGTCAAGGCTTTCATCAGCAAAACTAGAATCTTTCTACCTGGACATGGGCTGAACGGATCACATTTACACTTCTATGGCTTCAGGTCAAGACTGACTATGTTTTCTGAAGTAATATGTAAACCGAAACACAGCACAAGCTATTGGACTCCATCTAGGAGCAGCAGTGCGAGACCGACTGGCCAAGCACTTGGACCTTTTCATCCAAGGGTAATGTTTTTGTTAGCAGATCTACAAATCCACATGACCTTACTTGTCTGCAAAATGTCTTGAATACCCATACTTGCCCAAAGCAAGCTTGCTTGCAAAAATCATTTACCTGCATAGGGGGGCAAGTACTCCAAGAGGTAATAAAACCAGCATTACAACGGTGCCTCACGCATGAATAAAGCCAGTAGATATTGCCTCCTGGAAATAATAGTGCAGGAGGCCTATCAGCTGCTCAGGTACTGTTTAACCTGCAGGCATTGTTTGTGTTGCTTAACACAAAAATGTGTTACAGTGTTACCGCTCACTCCAGCAGATACAGCACTGCTAATTATCCCATCGTGTAGTCACTTTGCAGTGATATAAATAGACCAGTTAGTGTCATTTAACATTATCCAGCAGAGAACCTCCAAAGCCTGGGTAGGGCATAGAAGTTGCTTAAAGAGAAAAGCAGGTCACTTTGAAGACGGATGCTGTAATTTCTCCCCACACGCTTCAGATGCTGCTGTTTGCTTGAATCAAGTCAGCAGAGAAAGAAAATGGGAATGATGAATAGGGTAATGAAAGAGATGAATCAGTAAATAGTCCTATTGCTGAGAATTCACCAAAAGCATAGATGTAAAGGCTGATGCAAATAACATTTGCCTCAGACTCTTCTAGATACTATACTTCATATTTCCACCCTGCAAATTAGCTCCATGACTTGCATCTCTTTTTCCTCCCTGCAAATGGTCATGTTTCCTTGTTGCCAACAGAACTGCTTCTTTTAGACCCCTGCCTCAAGGACCTCTTGTACATACCCTTGAGGTCCACCCCACAGCTGAGAAATTCTGCTATGTCCAAGCTGGACTGCTTGCTCAGCTAAGAGGTTCAGTGCAATGGCAAACTGTATATGGGAGATCATGCCAGATGAATGGGAGTCCCAAATTTCAAGCTGAGGTTTTCAGGCTATAAATAGATAAAACCAGGAAGGAACTGGGAACACAGGCTGTTTTGCACCATTTTGCACATGCATATGTCTGGAACAGCTATAAATTCTGAACAAACATCCTACAGCCTCAAACTCTGCCTAGATGAGATTTCCAGGCACTAGGTATATCTAAATGGGAGAAAAAATTGTTTAAAGGAGTGTTATTACTGTTATTCTAAGCATCTGTAAGAAAAGATTAGATAAACTGGGAAGTACAGACCAAACTGTTGGAGAGGGAATTGACAGAGAAGGTTATTAAAACCAAGCTGAGCAAAGGAAATTTTAGGCAGTCTTAATGAAAAGTTGCTGACAGATATTGTGCTATGTAGTGGAATCACTGAAAGGAGGCAGTGTGGACCTCATCTAAACGTTAAAGAACAAAGAATAATTCTGGTTAGATATTTGGGAAAGGAAGTGACTCAGGAGTCTGAAACTTATTTCATGTTTTTCCCAGTTCTGTAATCATCGACACCATAGTCCTTTCACCAGCAGTACATCTTGCTTGTGCTGTCTCTCTGATAGCAAGCAAAATCCATTTACTAGGAACCCCGCGGATTATTACCATAGCCAGCCTGGCTCCCGGAACAGCATTTGGCCTCACTGTGGCAGAAGACTGGAAATTCTTCCAGCAGCAGATTGTCAGACATCAGCATGGGTAGCAAAAGTTAGTAAAATTAGGTCTATGGTCTTCCATGGATACTTCATTCTGAGACGCTGGCTTATTCTGCTTGTTTTCAGATAGCTAATTTTGCTTTAAGACTCATAAAGAATAAATATCTTCCTGATGTTTCTGTTCCAGTTGAGTAGCCATATGGGTGGCCACAGGGACGTAGTTGATTGACAGCAGGAGAGAAGGCAGTCCAGCTAAGAGTGCATCAAAGGGTGGTTCCTCTCTCCTTCAGCCTGTGGTCCACACTCTGGAAATGTGAGACCTTCTGTCCAACTGCAACCATGGCAAAGGAACAGAAGGGTCAGAATGTAATAAAGGGGTCCTGACCAGGAGGTAGGGAGTCACTAATTAAGTGAATTAAGGGGAATCGGGATGAACACCTCTTCAAATGTCCTCATGGAAAGGACAGCACTTCCAAAGGAAGTACGTTGTCCCTGCAGGTTGCATTTATTCATATAGCATGGTCATCTAAAAATTGTGAAGCCAAAAGAATGTGGTCTGGGACACAAAGGAAATTATTCTCTGAAGCAAAGGCTGGGCATCCTCTGTGGAAAGAGGAATAAAACTTCTACAGCATTGGACATGAAGTTTTTCCCCAAATCTGCACTGAACTCACACACATTTTGTGTCATAAATTCTTTAAGGTAAGGAAGTGATTTGCAAGCTCCAGAGCAACCTTAGGATATTATCTTCTGAGCAAACACCTCTAAAATGAATGTTGTAAATCTCATACGTTCCTTGAGATGACACTCAGGCACTTGAGTGTCTCAAGGCAGAACCAAAGTTTTAAAAAACTTTCATACAATTGTTCAAGGAATTTTTCATGCACATCGCAGGCTCTATTTGCTATGCAAATTTGATAGCAGCATGCCAAGAATAACTTACATGTGTGTCTGCCTATTTGCACATTGAACAATGTAAATTAATAGGCAGAGAAGACTGAGTCCCCCCGGCAAAGTACATAGATTTACAATTTATACATCAGCAAGACCTCTCTGTTGCTGCCTCATAACTCAGTTACTCAATGAAATTACATCCCATCTTGCATACCTCCAGCAAACTTCTGCCAGTCTTTCTAAGACCACCATTCACAAGTATGCTACCCTGCTTCAGGCCAGGTTCAGACCTCTGCAAAGCCAAGGGAACACCTCTCATTAACTTCAACAGCCTGTGGAGTAGGCAGGAAATAAACAGGCGTATTGCATGCATTGTGCTTTAGAGGCTTCTCTTCACGCCAAATTACTCAAGGTACAGTTGTGAAGAATTCAGAAGTGGTGTGGTGGAAATGAGCATGTGTCCCACAAAGTCTAGAAAGCTGGAGCTGAAGACCAGGAACTCAGAACGTAGCGTGTGCCATGTAGTTTACTTTTCCAAAGATTAATTCACAGCACTTCTCAGGGGACTCAGCATAAGTAGTTGCGACAGACCAGACAGAACAACCTTAATGCACATTACCTCCACTCTTGCATTTCACCTCTAGTAATACTGCTGTGATGCTCATCTCCTTAAGCTTTTTGGTGTTGTAAGACAGCTGGAAATTCTATTAACAAAACATTTCTCCCTTTCAAAAGAAATGCTGTTGTCTTTGGAAACAAAACTTACAAGAGGAATGAGTCCACCTAGATGAATCTATATGAAAAACATTCTCAGTTAAAAAAAAAAAAAAAAAAAGAAGAAAAAATGTTGAAATTACCTATTTTGATGTGCCTGACAAAAATTTATATTTTCCATTCCATCAAAGTTCTAATTGCATACTATTTTTTAAAAAAATAAAGAAAACTGAGCTTACTATTGGTGCTTTGAAATTATCATTGTGAATTTTTTTCTTACACCGATTCATTATCATAATTTCTATTAATGCATTTCCAGGTTTTGCACGTCTCACCTGATTTCTGCACTGAAAATGTGACAAGCTTATCCCTTCCCCCCTACCTCCTGTCCAGCTTCCTGAGATTAGGAGAACTGGGGTTTCAGCCTTCATGTTAGCAGCTCATCACTGACATCTTCCTTTATTGTTTGTGTCCATGCAGGCTGCTGCGTTTTAAATCCTTTAGCCAAGCAGCTTTCTTATATATCCTAGATCAATGTTGCTTAAAGCAACATTACAATCGATCCCTGCCCTTTTCTTGAATGAAGTGCTCACTGCAGCACTGGTAACTCTGTTCTAAATATGCATCATGTCTCGGACACAAAGCACTCTAAGCATTTTGCAAACCTAAATTTAGCATTTACTGTGCTGTGGAACCAGCCTGATAGGCAGTACATGCCAAAAGGTCAGGCACGTTTCCTTTGCAAGGTAACATTACGGTACAGATAAGGGAAGAAGAAGGGACTTTTATACCTGCCCTAGTTAGTTCAGTGTGAGTGCAAACAGAAGGGTGTGGACTCTGGGGCAATTTTTGCAGCCATCATTCCCCACTCAGCATAAAAAAGTTCCTATTTATCTCAGTGTGGCTTTTTGAATATTGGACTACTAAGAAAGAGTCTGAATGACTGAGGGGTGATAATAAAAGCATAGGCCACATATAGAAACCTAATCAGATTTTAGACTTGCAGACTTCAGGGGTGGCTGCATCTGAAGTCATACATAGTTGCAAGGGAATTAAATACAGTTCTCTAATACCTGATCATAAGGTTTGATCAAGGACAGCAGCGTTGCTTCAACTGATTGTGCATAATCATGGGATGCTTGGTAACATACACATGAACTACACTGCAGTAGGCACCTGCAAACAGCTGGATTTTGGGAAGGTGCAGGAGGTCTTACCTCTCTCCCTGAAAACCCTTACTCCTTCTTTTCCATGGGATTCGGAAAGAAAAATAAAGGAGTGAGCTTTCAGCCACCCCCAGCCTAAATCAGCATCTTTCGTATTGCTGCTGGGAGCTCATGTTGTGACAGGTCATTGCAAGTTCCGTAAATGCAAAGATGAAAGCAATTGAACCTCTTGAGGGAAAGGCAGAGAGGATAAACCTGGAGGTAGCAGCAGGATGCCACAGGGTGGGAGGGGATATCTGGAAAGAAACCTTGAGATTTCTTCTTCCCTGCCTGGCAGGGTTTGAGCTGTTCTTGCCTCCCCTAAGAAGGCTTGCTGTTTCTGTAATGGGATTGTTATCATTTGAAGGCTAATTATCCTTCCCAGAATAAAAGACAAACCCAGAGTTATTGGGAAAGGATGAAGTTATAACAAAATGAAACTAGCAGACATAAAACAAGGCCTCTCCCCATCCTATCCATAACACAAATCTGAAGAGATCCTCTATCAGAGGAGAGAGATGCCACTATCCTATCTTAACCTACTTTATCATGTGAATTACTGTTTCCTAGTTCTTGGTGTTCTCTAAGTGAGTAGCTTTCTGAGCTGTTTGTAGGTCAGCCCAGAACAAGCATACACTGAGCTGGTTGACACTCTCTGGCTTTCAGACTTCAAGCTTTAGTAAAAGTTAAAGCAGTGTGGGCGTAGGGAAGAGGAAATTAATTTTGTTTGTTTCATCTGGGATGATTCATAGCAAATACAGGGAAATTAAAAAATCTTTCAGAAGTAAAATAATGGTTTCACTTAAATAGAAAAATGACTTTTTGACTTAAAACTAAATATCCCAAACGTTATTTTTTTACTTTTCCATAAAAATTAGTTTCCATAAAAATCGTGGTGCTTGTGGAGGATAATAATTCTTGTGTGCCATGCCCCATCTTCTCATGTAGTGCAGGGTGTCACAGCATAATTTCATCTCCAGCACTGCACTATGGTAGCACCCATGTCACCCCCATGACACACATCTCTGCAGGCACAAGGGTTGCTGCTATTGAATATTGCAGGCTATTTTTAGCCTTCATTGTTTGCTCTGTATTAAAATTGGATAAATCTGGCTGAAACAGAAAACTTTAGTAATTTGGCACTACTTAGCCCCCAATAAGTACCGTATATGAGCACAAGTCAGTATTTGGAACTCTGAAAATTGCACTGCTGTTTGTTTGGAGTACTCCCTCAGCTGCTGTGAATAGGGCTGGTAAGTCTGGCAGGCAAACTCTGTCAAACACAGGGAGACTATACCCGTAGCTCTTTGATCTATAATATTCATTAGTATCCTGCACATTCCCAAGAAATTGTTGCTTTGATTTTCATCTGTTTTTGTTTAAGTATGTTTGAGTTCATGGGACGTTTTGATTGTCTTTTCAATACTTTTATACACAAACTCTCTGCTATAAAGCTGCCATCTGTGTCTGAAATACACACTCAGAGTGCTGGGGTTTTCCTCCCTAGAGAGCTCCTGTTCTCTGTGAAACACTGAATAAAATTCATATGGGTGTTTCAAAGCCAAATAATATAAAAAATTAAAAAAAAAAAGAAGAAGAAAAAATGAAAAAAGAAGATAGATTTTGCAGGACTGAGGGAGTCAGATTTAACCATCTTTACCAGCATTATGTCATCCAAGCAATGTTCCCACTACAACAATAAAAATGTTGCAGTTAGCCTGTACAATTCATCCTCAGATTACACCACAAATATTCGGAAGCTTGTGCTACACATGAGGTTTACACAATCTAGACCAGAAAGGTGTAGAGGAAGATTTGGCTTGTACGACTAAATGGCAGCAAACACTGAATAAATTTCATGGGCACCGCTCATTGAGTAATAGTGAACATGCTGCTGGCTATAATTATTGTCCTTGTCACTGGTCCAGCCCTAACCTCTGATGCTGCACTGGGGACCAGTGCCTTGCTTTACTGTCACTTATCTAGTCTGTCCACTGAGGGCACATGAGGACTGTCTTTTAAAGATGAGACTCACCACCAGTTTGGGTAGCAAAGCTTTTGATCCTAGACTCTGGTAGGGCCAGCAGCTGCCGAGTGGAGCACGGGACATCCAGAGTTTTCCATTGTCCTTAGCTGGCCACTTAGACCTAGACCTAGCAGATGACAATGTCAAACTGCCAGCAGGACTTTGTCTTAACCTAGGTAGGCAGTGTCACACAAGCAATGTGAGCAAAGGCCATGCATGCTGGTTCAGCCCTCTGCTTTGATCCACAGCCTGGGTCTCTCCCATGTGAGATTCCTCCTTTTTCCATGAGTGATTTATATTATAATAATGCTCAGAAGCCCATTCAGAAGCCAGCTGCCATACTGGTGGGCATCACAATAACCCCTCATTATGGGCTGGACTGGCTGCCGTCTTCTGCTAACTCCGTTCTGAAAAGAACTGCCTCCACTATGGATGTCTTTGTTCCTTCCAGCCAGACAGTCTGGATAGTTAAGGCTAACTCTTGTCACATGCAGTAAAGGCAATCCCTGCCTGCAGGAGCTTCCAAAGTTTTGTATTAGAGAGCAGAGCTGTGAAGTGACTTGCTACTCTCTTCTGCTGATAGATGAAATGCAAGATTCAGCTCTTGCTGAAGAGACACTGTAGGCGCACAATGCTGTCTTCAACAGCTACGCTGGAAAGATTTTCTGATGCACTCCTTGGGACCTGCCACAAAGTGCTGCATCCAGCGGCTCATTCACTACTAAAAGCAGCAATATGCTGTATCGGACCTACAGATCTCAGGCATTATGTTGTGTGTGCGCTTGGTCAAAGCCTCTGACACTTACATGTTAATTAGGAATACAGCTGCTGTTGTCGTGACACAGCAGTTACTCAGAGAGAGTTATCTGAGTTCTCTGCAAAATGAGAACAAATGCTCCAGCTTCGGAAGATATGCCATCGTTATTTAGCTTGTAACACAAAGCAAGCAGACAGAGCAGGAAGCACTGCAGAAGAGTTAGTTCTTCATAATAGGCTTTGGCAGAATAAAATCTAGGCAAGGAATTACACATAGGGAGTAGATATAGGATTTCTCAGAAGAAATCCCTGAAAGACACCATTAAACCAGTGTATTTGTTGACTTCATCTGTCTCAGGCCAGGCTTATAACATTAAACCTTGCATGACCTGGAGCAAAAAGAAAAACTGATGTCCTCTGAGCTGTAAAAAGACACTGAGGCACAGTTAGAGAAGGAAGCTGGGAGTCCTTATTTTTCACACCCTCCTCTTCTAGCAGTAGGTAACCCATCCATGCACCATAATTGAAACAGAGAAGTCCTTTTCACTCTAAACTGTGTTACAGCTTTGGTGCAAGTTGTTTATTTTTATGGCCTGGCACCTTTGAGGCCATAGAAGAATGATTGTTACCCTTACTGAAAACCACATCTGTCTCTGGGATCAGCACCATGTGCTGTCCTCGTGATACCAAATCATAGATTCAGAGCTCACTGGTATCAAGGGGAGTTTTTCCACTGACTTCCACAGATACTGGATAAGGCCCTTATTCAGCTCCTTTATGAATGTTCAGTATTAAATATTTCTTTTTTACGAGGTTATTAGTGTATAGGTCTGATGTACACAAGACACTGGAAAGCATTTTTACTGCCGACCCTCTGTTTGAACCAATGGGCAGTTTGGCATATTATGGTCCATTATTTTTGACTGAGACTTTAAACTTCACTGTAAAAATGCTGTCCTTGTTGTTAGTTTGCTGTCCTGAGTGTTGCCATAAACACAGGTTCTTGCCAGCCAGGAGACAGGTGAGGTAATTTCTGATGATCTGATGAACCCTCGTTACTCCCCAGCAGCAGTAGGATGCCTGAGCTGGGATCACAGTGATTTAAACACCAGACTGAATCAGGAATGGGGCTGTACAGTCCTTCAGAGATATATTTTTTCCTTTGCTCTTCATCCACCGTGTGCCAGCAACTCATACACGAAAGGATAAACCCAAGCCCACATTTTATCTGAGGACTAAGCTTTACATAAAGCCTTTAAAGCTTTTAATGTGCATTATAGGCTGATGATCAGGAGATTCCCTCCAGGCTGGCGAATATGGCATCTACTGACTCAGTTTTACCAATGTCACTTTGGGGAAATCTGTGGGTTTGGGCCAGCAGCAGCACTGGTGGGAAAGGTGGCAACCTGCACCTCCTGGCAGAGTTTCACCAGCTTTTGAATAGCTCTACTTCATTTTGCCTTACAACTTTATCAGTCTGTAACAAAGAAATAAGGAAAAAAGACAAGAAAATGACACTTAGCAGCCCTGCTGTATATACAGTTTTGACTCAATTTTTTTCCTAGCCAGTGATTTTAAAAGTTGGCGTGGGTTTGAAATGGGAATTGAATAATTAGTGTAAAAATAAGAATGTAAATGGAGATGCTGAATACAAAATAGCAGCCCTGGAGGTTGGAATCATCTCTCTCTCTGCGTGGTAGCATCCTATCTTGGATTCTCCTATTGTCACCATTGTGGACAGGACCCCACCCCTGGCTCCCCTCATCCAGTCATTTGTGACAGCCAGGTGCAGGTTTTTTGCGACAAACTAGAAAAAAAATGAAAGCTTCCAGAGGCAGGAGCATATCAACAATACAGCTAAGCACTGAAGCTCTGTATAGCTTGTTCTTCCTTTTAAATCAAAGAGGACTTCACAACTACACAGTCTACAGGCTTTTGTAAAGCTCACCTCTGCAGTGATATAGTTAATAAACAACTGTGATTTTTTTATCTCCCAATTTGAGAATGCCAGGTGTTTATACACTTTAAAAGGTTTCAGTAGGCCTTTTTAAAATAAATAATAGGTCAGAAGCCTTATATCTTGAGCTCTGGCTCCCAACATAGATTTTTCAAATGGTAGATTTGTACGCAGGTAGATAGTGGCCATGGTGCCCTGCGTGCTTTGCTGTGAGAGCGCTAAGCTAGGTGGTGGGGCAACTAGGCAGCCTGGAGAGGTTATTGTCACTAATGAGACTTTTCCATCTGGCTCTTTGCTATGAGCAGAGAGCTATGGGGAAGCCTGTGTTTCTGCTAGACTGTGGTGTCTGGGCACGGCCACTTCTCTGAAATGTAGGTAAAGCTGAATATTGTCACCCAGAAGATGAGTAGGGTCAGACCATTCCCACTGCAGAAAGGGAAAGGGGATGAGGGGACAAAGAGTGGGGATGGAAGGTGCAAGGGGTGGCACTGAGGTGGTGAATTTGCCATCAGTGTGTCTCCAGGTGGTCCTTGCTCTTCCTCTGAGATGACAAGAGCAGACTGGCACTCCAAAGCTTTGGCATAGGCTCCCTCTAAGGACTGGTGCTACAGCCCCTGCGTATACAGCAACTTGCAATAAACAGGTGTAATCCAACAGCACTCCTGCAAAAGCTGGCAAGAGCCATTAATGTCTCAGGAATAGTGAATCCTGAGGTGGGGTAAGGGAACAGACTAGATTATTGCAAATACAAGGTGTCCCACAAGCTCTCCTGAGCCTGTAGGAACAAGAGGTCATTTTGTCATGGTTTGCATTCAGTAGGCGTTACTGGACTTTCACTCTGCTTTTAAAGGGGAGGGTATTTTGAAGATGCTTTTATTTTCTTCCGCTCCACTAGGCAGCTATGCTGTTTTTTCTTGCAGAGTTACTTGGGCTTGCCACTGTGATCAGGTGAAGAAAGAACAGATATCTTTAGCAAACTGATTTAAAACACACCAGGGAATAAAAGTAAATCAATTAAGGTTAAAACACATGAAAATCAAAATCAAACTCATACTCATTCTTAATGATTCCTTCCATCATCTGTTTTAATTCAAAAAGAGCCTCTTTGGTTGAGAAGGCTATTATCAGCAACAAATGCCTTTCTTTAAAAAAAAAAAAAAAAAAAAAAAAAAAAAAAAAAGAAAAGGCCTGTTGAGTGCTGAGTGCTAGCAAGTTTAATTGGCCAAGATTCAACATGCTTTTACAGATATATAACAACTACCCAGGAGAGAGAGAAAAAAAGCCTTTCTGCCTGTGGGGTCTGTTTTACATACTGAAATGCAGTAAGCCGTATCATTCAGCTCTTGTGTCTCTATAGTTTAATCCAGGACCCTTTTCCTGGGTCTCTGCCCACTGGTTCCCCATCACAGACTTGGGATACTACTTCAGATTACTTTTAACCCAAACCAAGGACAAACTAGTCACTAAATGGAAAGCTATAAAATGTCAGAATAAATTAGTATTTGGCACAAAGTTCCACAATAGGCAACTGGATGAAAATATAGAGTGCTAACTTCACTCCTGTGTTACTACACTGACTAGTTGCTTTCTTCCAGTACACAGCAAACGTGATGCACAACCCTACTGAGGTGATTCAAGCCAAGGCACTTTACCTCATATTTACAATGAACTAGAAGTATATGTGTGGCTGGTTACTGCTGTTCAGCTGATGGGTGGTAACGTGTTAATTCCTTGTTACTCAGTTATGGCTCGTTGCTCTTAAACAGGAGCTTAAATTTTCACAATAGCTCATGATTTGGATGACAGGAGTAAGGCCTTGGGCAGATGTCAGCTGCTCCCCAGCTGGCCTCTCTAGGGTAGATGTGTCTGGAATAGATGTTTTCCAAGAAATCCAACATCTTCCTCATTGCTCTGATGAAAGCAAAATAAATCAAAAGAAAATCTCTGAGAAAAATCCCTTGACAAGTAAGGTTTCCCAGTCCCCTATCAAAGGTTCTTTCCCACAGAGTTCTTGCAAACTTAGTTCACGATGCATCTGGCAGACCTGAGCTGAGTTTCGATGTCTCATATTATTCATGTGAAAACTGTGTGATACTGTGAATCTTGGTCCAAGTGAAGCCAAACTAGAATAATTCAATGACTTCTTTTAAGTCTTCTTTTGAAAATTTGAAACCATACCTTTATGTTCCTTTTCAAATCTTGCCATGAATGATTTGTTTAAGGGAGTTTGGGGAGGAGAAGTAAGTGAAATCTCCATGGCTCCTACTCAGTGCCATCGTATCTTTACCATCCTTGGCAGGGGATGAAGGACTCAGCAGAATTAACAAGAGTTTCACAGAAGGACAGTGCAATGTGTCTGTCATCAGTATCCAATTCTTTGACTACAGACCTTTTCCAGCTGGATCTACTCATAAAAACCCTCAAAGCTCCAGCTGGAAATGGCTGGTGACCCCAGCTGTGTCGCTATGACTCTGGGAAGCTCCTGTAGACTAATTAAAGCAGGAGGGGACTGATGGTCCCTTGATTCTGCGTACACTGACCCCAGCACCTGCCTCCAGCTTTCTCCCTTGCTGAGCTGCGACATTAGCTAATGTGTTCTTGATTGCAGCTGCACTTAAGCAAATGAACTAATGGAAAGTTGTTAAATGCAGAGCAAACAATTAATTAAACACTTTATTTTTGTGCTGTTTAGAACAGGAAAAATAAACCAAAATGTGACTTTCCTCCCCAGTCATTGCCACCTCTCACACATTTTCCTTTTATCAGCACGGCACCCGCTCTGCTAATGACCTGCCTTTTCATAACATAGACTTAATGGCTCAATAAACACCACTGTGTGACAAATAGGCTCAGTTAGTATCTCAATCTCACCCCAACTGTTTACAAAAAGTTTTGTTGGCATTTAAGGCTCTTTTCTGGAAATGTAAGACCTGGACATGCTAGGCTATACCTACCCTGTTCATGTCTGTAAGGTCAACACCTTCCTCCCAGCAGAGTCCTCCTGGTGATGGAATTGTTAAGTCTCAGAATTAATTTACATGCAAGCTTTTATAACCTTTAAACTGTGAAGATCCTTCACAAGGTAATCATTTTCTGTTGTATATATATATACATAAAATATATAAAGTTGTATACCAAGAACTGGGTTCCACAAACAGATACATGCCCCAGAAAGAATCAGGATCCCTATGTAGAAGAAGCTGGACATATGGAAAAATCCTTTCCCACAGTTTTGAACAAATGCTAAGTTTTGAATCCCTATCTTCTGCAGATGGCAGCATTTTGGGGCAGTTCTAGCAGTCCGCTCTGCAAAGGAGCCATTCAGAAGCAGGAAACTCAAGAGCAAGAAGATGGAGGGACCAAATAATAGAGGTTGACCAGGTTTTGAAACCAGAGTTCCTAACCAAATAAACATATTTTCTCAGAGATGTGCTCAGCAAATCTGTCTTCATCTATCCTCAATTTCCAGGAGGCATAAAACTCAGTTGGAACATTGCTTCTGGGCTAAAACTTATATCAATGCTTTTAGTCAGAAAGCAATTTTATTTTGCATACTTTGAAGAAAAAAAGGTCATGTGAGTGATCTCAAGATTACAAAGTCTGAAACAAAGAAAACAAAACAAAACAAAAAAAGGACAAAACCAAATTGAAGTTAGTTTTCCTGAAGATGCTCTTTAGTATTTACATAATGGGTTTGTATTTCTAAAAAGAAAATTTTGCAGACCATTGAACCACAGCACAGTGCCTAAGTGAGTTTGCTACTAAATCATTCAAAACAAGAGTTATTTAGCTTTTAGAAGAAGCAAAACATATTGTTGTATAACGCTCTGAAAGGACTATTACCATTTTTGTGCATCATTAAAGCAAAACCCCCAAATAATCCCTTAGTATGTAGGTCGGGAAACCATAGCCCATAATGAAGCTATGAATATTTATTATAGCAGAACTTCAGCAAGTGAGAAGTAGCTTTGACCTAATAGTCTATAATGCAGCTAGCTGGATAATCTGAATATTACAAAGTCAAGAATTTACCAAAGCTAAACAACAGGAATCTGCTATGCAAGTAAAGCAGCTAGAAATACAGGAAGAAACAAACCTCCCTACTGTATTGGACCAAAGGTGACTGTGCCCCAGCCTTCTGCCTCTATCGGGGGTCAGCAGCAAGTGGTGAGGGCATCTCATGGTATTCATCATCCTCTACTATCTCAAACAGGTCTTGAGGGAGGACAGCCGCTGCCGCTGCCTCTTTCCTGTCCTTCCCAAGGTGATATTTCAGCTGTATCCCACAGAATTCTGTGGTTCCAGCACAACATTTGAACAGACTGCTGCTGCTCCTGTCCACATATCCAAACAATGTCATCCCTATGCTTAGGTTGTACTGGAGACATTGGCACACCCAGACATAGAGATGGCATTGATGGTGTTTTCTGCCCTCGTCTTACTACTTTCCTCATAATTTCTGATAGAGGTTTTTGTTTCTCTGATTTGACTGATATTTCTGTACTTTGATTTGAGTGATATTTTTGACCCATGCCAAACATAAGGGCAGTGTTTTCAGGGAAATCTGCAATGACTAATTTAGAGTCTGTACTGCATAGATAGATGGAGGGTTTTTTTCCTGTTGTGCATGACTTTGCACCTAGCAACACTGAATTTCATTTACCATTTTATTACTCTTCTTCATCCATCTGCAACTATTTATCTGCACCATCAAGTTCAGGATTGTCAAACCTAAATAAGTTCATGTTTATGCAAACTTTGACACATCACAGCTCTCTGCTTTTCCCAAACCATTCATTAATATCTTGATCAGCTACAATTCCGTGGTAACTTTCAGTCTTCTGCATTGTATTGTGACCACTTCTAACACTGGTCATTGCAAAGTGATGACTGTTAGTAACCAGTACTAATTTATAAGATTTTCTACCGTATCTCACCATGACTTTACACTTTACTCAAATATGATTATTTTCACCAGGGTTTTTTTTTTCAGCCCAGTAGTTTTGTTCTGCCTTCCCAGAACACCCTGAAAATCCAAACATATTTTATCAATCTAAGGCATCCTTTTTAACACATGCTTTGACTTTTTCAGTGAACCATGGTATGCGTACCTTTCTCTCCCACTGACACTTCAGTTTTAGACCTCTTTTTTTTCTAGATTCATTCCCTGTACAGGAATCTCCTTATTTCCCCCAGAGTAAACACCAAGACAAATAGTTTATTTAAATTTTCTCTTTACTGTCTTCACTGGGAGCTTAGGAATGTTCTACAGTTTAGAGGTCACTAATAACTCCCCAAATGAGTAAACCTGAGAACTATATCCACAACTTATTGCTTCCAGCAGGAGTAACCCAGTCAATCTATCTGCATATTTATAGCTTAACGGGGCCAACTCCACTCAAGACAAAAGTTCAGATCTGTAAAATGCTCTTGACCTTGAAGACCTGGTGACTGAGCAATCATTTAGTCACATCAGGCTATTAGTATCCACATCACATAAATGTTTCAGGGTCTAGGGTTGTTTGTTTGTTTGTTTCCCCCCCCCTCTTCTTGTATATTCTAGAGTTTGTATTAAAAGACCTGTTTTTTCAGAGAAATTCAGAAGGCTTAAACTGTCACATAGCACCACTTAACCAATTTGTTAGGTCTCGATTTTTACCTTCCATCTGCTTTGATGGGTGTTCTTGTTGTTTAGGGTTTTTTTTTTTTTCTTCTTTTTATCTTTCTCTTTTTTTCTATTTTCTTGTTTCATGAGAGCATTGTGAAATACAAAGGTGCACCTTATGCTGGCACAAAGAGCAAGTGCCTGTGGGTGACTTGCAGCTCTTGCCGTGATGCTGTGCAAGACTGACCTCAGTTGGAGGACCCCAAAGGCTGCTCTGATTTAATCAAGAAAGCAGCCACTACTAGTTACAATTACATTGATGAAAGGTGTAATGAAGACTTTGAAGGTCTACCCTGCACCTGGGCCACATGGCTTCCTCCAAGCACAGAATCATTGGTGATGCAGATCTCTTCTGTGCTGCTACCTTCTGAGCTGGGACAGACCTTCCCAGGCAGCTTTGGGTGGCATGAGGGCACCGACATGTGGCTGCTCAGTCCCTGGAAGATCTCTGTCTTTCTTTCTTTTTCTTTGTGGGTATCATACCTCTTCTCAGTAAGAGCACAATACAGTTCCTAAATCCATCTAAAACAAATTGACATCATTCCTGTAATGTCGCATTCTAATTAATGCTCATTATAAAAGGGTCCACATTTAAACCAGGTTATCATCTGCAGCCTCTAGGATTCAAGTCATTAGTTCATCTTCTGAAGTAAACCTGTATACAGGTTTATAAAGCTGCTCATCACTGGAGAAAATAAACTTTGGCAAGAGTTTTTCAGTCTCACCTTCCCAAGGTTGAATTTCCTGGACACTAGTTTTTGAAACTCAACAGGATCTTTTAAATGTAGTAAAGAAAAATCTTCCATCTTCTGTTAGAGGATGATTAGGATTTAGGGGTGGATTTTTCTGTTTTTAAAAAGGTGCATATTTATTTTCAATTCCCTTAAGACAACACAAATTGCCTTGATCTAAATAATATAACCTTCTTGCTAACATTAATTAATCCTCCATTACAGAAACACATTTTTCCACAGAGTATTTCTCCTTCCCTCTGGCAATGCAGTCAACCAAATAAAAAAAGAAAAAAAGAAAAAAAAAAAAAGAAAAAACACAACCTGCACACAAGAGAGTGCACACACACATATAGGGGCACCCCCACAAGAGTCTCTAGGAGAACCAGGAGCACATGGACAGCAGAGATCTGCTCCATTTCTTCTCCAGATTAGACTGTCTCTTACCCATTGAGTATTCTGCAAGCCTGACTGCAATGTATAACACTGAAGTTAAGTTCACTCTAGTCGGGAGTACAGATAAAATCAATGACTTATACCTTCTCACATTTATCAGTGGAAGTGGTCAAATTCTTTATGATATGTGATCCTTTTGAAAGGATTTACTTTGTGCTTGATTTCTCTGTATTTTCCACTTTCAAGGCACTGAGCAGTCCACAGATTTTTGAAAAGCAGTTCCTATTCAAACATAGGGTACTGTCTTTTTTTGTTGCCAACCTGTATACCCAGGACTGATGACTGGACCAAATCTCAGGAAGCCCTTATTTAGTCTTCCACCGCAATTCATTTGGCATTTATCATTGAAAGGTCTAGGGAAAAAAATGGTGTTTTTTCAGGTCACAAGTTACCGCACATCATCTAAACTATACTAAATGACTATGTAAGTGCTAATATCTGCTGTGCAACGTGTAGGAAAACGTGACCCCCTCCCAATCCGTTTCACCTCTTTATCAGAGGACAGCAGTGCACCAGTTGCCTGGTGAGCTTGAGCAGGGGGACCCGAGCTAGCTCAGCTGCCAAAAGAAATATCCATGGAGCCACAGCCTTGGGCAGCATTGCTGTGTCAGCCTACAGCAATTTAACTAGCTAGCAGAAAGCTGGTTTACCTCACAGTAGCAAAAAAAAAGGTGAAAGCAGTTAATTGTTTTCTTCTGGTTTAGTGGGTTGAATTGGCCCAACAAAAGTCCACAGGAGAGCTGGGATTACCAGGGGGAGGAATGTGAGCCTGGGACAGGAGTAAGGATGTAGCAATCAGTGGATGGATTAGTGAGGGGTACCTTGTAACAACACTCTTAACAGATGCATGTTATTTTCTAAGATGTGAGCTCCTTCTCCCTTTGGATGCTGATCACAGCTTGGCTGACGTACAGAAATCTGTCACACCATGATCTTTCTACGTTGATGCACTAGGTTTTCAAACAGATTGCAAACAATGCACCTAGCATTGTTCTCTCACCTTGACTAAACTTACGACAACAATGAACTACGAGTAGCACACAGAGATATAAAAACTGCAATGAAAACAGTGCTATCAAGTTCAGCAAAACCTGTTCTACGGTCCTTTTGGTCTCAGCGGTTTCCACACCAGAAACCCTGGTGACACAGACAAGTGCATCAATTCGATAGCAGGTTTTGACTGATTTCCAGCCCCACAAAAAATTGGATCAACAGCAAACCAACTTTCCAAATGCTTCCCAAGGACAGGTTCCTGACTCCATTGCTATCTTCACAGGGGACAATTTGCTTGACTCACTGTATTCTGCCCCTTCAGCCACGGCACTATGTATCTTTATGTGCCAGGCTGGTGTGACAGTCCTTTCTTTGAGGAGGGGCAGCAACCACACTGAAATCTCAGATCTGGATGAGGTGGACCCAGGCAGTGGATGGTAAATAACCTTGCACAGGATTTATTACTGTTGTGAGCTTCTGTCATCAGAAATCCCTGTAGCAGACCCTGACATGAATCCCAGTTTCCCATTCTGAGGTAAAGGCAGCCCTTTGATTTCATTCCCATCATCTTCATATTAATTGTTTGGGTTTAAAATATGGCACAGAGGAAGGTTCATAGCCCAAGGCTGCTATTTGTTTCGGTGACCCTGACAACTTCTCTACCTTTGCCATCTGCTCCAGAAATTGCTTTACCTGGAGGCTCTCCTTAGTGTTCTCCCTACCTTACAGGAACACCATTCCTAAACTCAGTATCAGCTCTTAGGATCTGCAGGAGTTAACTCTTGTCCCCCACCATAGTCAGCAGTTTGAAACTGGTCTTGACTCTGTTTTTCAAGAACTGCTTAGTGGAAGCAACTGCTCAAAGGCAGTCGCATGGTACTTCAGGTCATATGATGATCAAGATACTTTTAGTTCAAGGGAAGAATCAACAATCATACTCAAGGCTGGTCCCTTTTGCTCCCTCTACTGCCAAGGACAAGCATTATTTGTATTTTTTAAAAAGAAACCTATCATATTCATGCTAGATTCTCCCTCCATATCAGACAAATAATACTATTTTCCAGGTCTGGACGTGAACAGAGGAACAGTTTGAGAGATGGGAAAATACAGAAATTTTGGGTTTCTTTTTCTTAATTATTAAGATCATTAAATGTTTTAATGTATTAACAGTAAGACCTGAACACTAATTAAATTTGACTAACATGTTGCTTTAGTAACCATACAAAATATTTCAATTACTTCAGAAATGTGCCTCTGTTCCATGGGAGGTGTGGGGAACTGCAGCAATCATTTGAGACAGTCAGAACATGGCATCTCCAGCTGCTGCTGCCTCTCCCAGCCTCCTCTCACCTCTTCTCACCTGCTCTGAACATCCCTGAGATGGGGGCAACACTGACTAATGATTAAAATGGGATTAAAATTAGTATTATGAGGAGGCAGAAGATTTAAACCTTTTCTTGAAATCTCCTTGCAGTCTGAGGCCAATAATACTCTGAACCTGTCACCCTCTTGGCCCCTCAATACTAACTGCTGCATCCCACTGTACTGTAATTACGGCTCTTCTCCTACACTGCTTTTTATACTGCATCTTGGACTTCATAAGGTCCTGAATAACACAGCAGGCTTTTTCTTTAAAAGGTCTGTTTTATGTCTCTGACCATGCTGCTCTACTATAATGAGTTAAACCATATTACAAAGAGAAAAAAAAAACCAAAACACCACCACCACTTTGACAAGATGCAACAACAGAAGCTAATGTGCTAACCCTTTGGCCTTACCCCGGCACGTAAAGTTGGAACGGCCATGTATCCCTATGCCAGAGTGTGTAAAGCAATTCTGTAATTACCATTGATTATGCTCTTTTACTAGGCTATTTAATGTTACAATAAAACAGAGTATGACAGGTCAGGTTCCAGATTAGCTTGGATTTCAGTACAAGGGGTCCTGGGAAGAATTTTCCACTGCCAAAGGCCAGGGTGATTCTGCTGAAGCCAGCAGGGCAGTGCTGCTCCTGCTAGCTCAGGTTTGGGCACCACCCCACCTTCCAGCAAACCCCTGCATGGCACAGCTGGCAACAGGACAGCGCAGGGCACCCACGGTCACTTCTGAAACTGTGGGTGCTGGAAGCTGCTCCCGCTGCTTGTGGCCCAGTCACCCTCGCTACCACTAAACCTGTCACCTCACCAAGGCACTTTCCCAGCTGCAGCCTGCTCACCTGCCACCCTTTTCCCTTCCCACATGGCTCTTAAGTCCTTTGTAAAGTACCTCTTGCACCGCTATCTCAGACTAATCCTTCTCCTGCCTACCCTAAAGATTGAAATGGCTCCTCTACTCACTAACCTCGGCAGTAGATGTTATAAACAGATCCCCTTGCTCCTTTTCCTGAAGAAATACAATATTTATTAAAGAATGACATTGTAAGACACTGAGCTTCAGCTTTACCTCCTGCCTTTCTTCACACATACTTGCATACACATGAATACAGATACTGGCTGTGCCTGCTGGTAACCTCCTCTTAAATAAAGAGTTTGAGAACAAATGGAAAAAAGACCAAGAAAATTATATTAAAATATCAGGAGACATCTGATGGTCAGGATGTAAAGTTATCCAAGAATAATAGAAAAACTTAAAAGGAAAAAAGTTCAATTTCAGCTGGATTTTTTAAAAATAGTCCTACCCCCAAGTCAAAAATATTATCTATAATCAATTAGCTAACAAGCACATTAATATTAACCTACTTTGAAAGTTGTCCCAAATAAAAAGGGAAAGCAATTAGGGTGAGACAATCCGAGACAATCAACCTTTTTCAATGGGTGAGAACAATGATCCACTGTAACCACGGCAAATAAGGGAATTTTATATCATCACACTGTGTAGCTCTTTTTGAAGAATTTCTGTGTCCTAAAGCACTTTTTTTTCCTCAGTCTTCCTGGTCTGTTTTTGTCCCTGATAAATTTGTTTGTAACACCATCTATGTTTGTGGCTTGTTTTCCTGTTTTTCTCATCTCAGCCCAGACACTGGTGATTCTCTTTCTTTGTTTTCCGGACCAATGCATCCCCCAGCTCTTTCAGGTTTCTGACTTTGGATTGTCTTGGATATACCTTCTGCTCTGTACACCAGGTGTGTAACCTTATCCATCAAAAGTAGCTGGGTAGCCTAGTTGTGGATGCAGTGTGTTTCTGAGCCACCTGGCAGGGCTTTATGCCTGAACAAGCTCCTTTGGAGAACATACTCCAGGCACAGGGGTTACACATCAGATTTGAGAAATTGCCTTTTGGAGTTAGGCATCTAAACTGTTAGCAGATCTCTGACCTCTCTCCATGGCCTGTCTCCACCTAAAATCTGACTCACTGGAAGCATCTAATTTCCTCCTTTAGCTGTGATAAAGCCAAACTGCCAGCTGAGGCACCCCAGGTAGATGGGGAGCAGCACACAGCTCCCCATCATACAACAGGGGCAACAGTCCTGCTTCACCTCAAAGAGGTAAGGTAAAATGTCACAAAGATTATGAGACCCTCACATACTAGTTTAGTAGGGAAAGTAGAACCATCACAAATAGGATTGAAAAGGACCTTGAAAAATCCTCTGTTCCATTATCTAAATCAGACAGGCAAACACAACTTCTGCCATTCCCTGACTCTCCATCCATCTTGTCTTTCCTTCACCCTCACATTTTCTCTGTTCACTTCCTCCTAGACCTGTAGCTGGCTTCTTTAACCCCTCAAAGCAGCTGGGAATACTGTCTGACTGCAACGTGCTACTACAGGGAATTAAGTTGATTGTAATAAATAAGGAGGTAGAAAACTACTGCAGATAAAATGAAATGCAATGCATGAGTCATTAAATATTAAACCAAATTCAGGCTGCATAGCCAGCCTCAATATGTTTTTACTGATGGTAAATGATGGGCTTATATAATTTCCAGCATCCTGATGGATGATACGACATCAATTGTTTAAGTTGAGGGAGACAGAGTGAAAAGGGTGCCTTTTACTGTTCTTATTAAAAGCCCAATTCCTGTACAGTGCTGAGGACTTGGGGTGACTCAGTACCTTTCTGGTTGGACTCTCAGCTTCTCCAGTGTTATTAAAAGCTGGGGCATTTTGGAGCAGTTTGGTTTGGGAAGTTTGCAAAAGGTCCCCAAAGGCAAGATTGAGGATTGATTACCCTTGTCTGTTTTTAATGAAAATTAACAACGAGGGTGGGAGTCAAGTTTTATAATTACCAGGCCACTGAAATTAAAAATAGAGAAGACATTCGCCAAACCTCTGAGACACCATTTCCCTCCAGCCAGGTTCACACAGCATGGTAACTGAGGGGAGACACGCTCTGCTGAAGAACCGCTGTTCTGCTGCAAGGGAGAGAAAATAAATATTAACCTCTGATCTACAGAAGTGCTGGAGCTGCTGGCAATTAAGATGTTATTTAATAAGATGCCATGCTTTGAATCACTAAAATGAAGGGTTGGAAGAATCTCTCTGCCATGCTGTTCCTTTCACCACTCTCAGACTCAGACATGGCAGCCACCTGAGGAGGTTAGAGAGCTGTAATTAAATTAATAAAGCATGGCCTGGGTACTGGAAAGAAAGACAGAGAGACAGCGAGAAAAGTGATTGCAAGTAATTGCTGTATGTACTGCTGTAATTTAATTTTTTTTTTCTTTCTGCACTTCAGACTGGCAATTTTTTTGCTGCTCTTGTGCTTGACAGGGTCTTCAGCTAGAAATCACCAGTCAAGCCACAATTTTTCATCAGAAGTTAAAAAGAGGTTGAGATGACAGTAAATGAGCCAGCTTCTCTCAAAAATAACCAGATTATTATTTTTTTTTTTTAGCTAGATGATTGAAAATGTGAAACATTTTTGTAAATGTAAAACATGTTTGATGGACTAAGTCAGATATAATGTGTTTGGATCCTCAGCTTGGGTATTCTGTAGCTGGAACAGAATGTTCTTCACAGCTTCTCTCCCCACGACCCTCGAGCCAGTGATATAAGTCCTAGGTGGTTCAAAAGCTTAACAGGGAATCAGTCTTATAACTCATAGCTCGCTATTTGAGCTCAAGCCAATGTTCTGCACTTTTTCGCATAAGCATGTCCTGTGGTTGACGCAGGACAGAGCCCCAAGCTGAGGCAGCACAGGCAAATGCATTCTTTGTAGATGAGCAGCATATTCACGTGTCTTTGGATGAAGCCCAGCTCCCACCATGGAATTCAGATCTGCACCAGGCTTAGGGCATTGGAAAGATGTGAGACCTTTAGATGTAGGGATTTGGTTCAGCTTATCAGAAAAAGAAAAGCCACCTGCAAGATTTACATCTATATCCCCATAACAGCCTTTTGAACTTCCCTGAAAGTGTTTTGAACTGGACTTTCTGACTCAGGCTCACCTACATTTGCTTATCAGGTTTGGTTTCCTTCCTATTTAGAGCACACATATCACAGCTTGAACTCCCTGGACTTGCTTTCAAATGCTGTAGGGTGAATTACAACTGCTCCTAAGTAAAAAAAATGAAACACCGAGTGAGTCTGGTTTTGATTTTGCTAAAACTTTCCTAGAAAGTAGGCCTTGAAATGGCAGTGGTCTCTCTGATCTAGCAAGATGGCAAAAGTGGAGTGAAAGGTTAAGGCAGCCTGCAAAAAATTTGAGGTTTACCACATGATTTGGAAAAAGCAGACTTCAGCCATGGGGTCTATGTACATTATAGCAGCAACCCCAGGCACTCCAGGAGAGAGAAGCAACCGTGTGCTGGGTGTTGAAGAGGCAGAGAGAGAGGGTTGCTGCTCTAGACAACTCAAATATCTTTTTCCTAGTAAGACAGAGGGGGAAGCAGGCCTGATGCCCCATCAGAGAGGAATCCAGTTTTCCTGGTTCCCAACCATGAGCACCATCTGACTTCATCAGACAACAGAAGAGAAAAAGTAGCAGGCAAAACTTAGCTCAACATTTTGCCTCAGCGACTGTTGCAACTTTCTGTTCTGGGACTGCCTTCCCCAGAAGCTGGTATTAGGAGGAAGACACTTATTTTCCACTCTTCTGGTAAAATGGCGACAGGTCATTTCTATTCCTCACAGCTTTTCAGCTTTCATGCAGACAGACAGCCACACTAGGAAAAGCAGGAATTGTGGAATACTGACCCTAGCATTTCTTTTATCAGATTGCTACACATTAACCGGGTTAGTGTGCCCTCTCTATCCATTTCTCTCTCTCTCCTTGTGTAGTTCACTTAATACAGCCCTCTGGAAGAAAACAGGCATGCATATTCATGGGATACCTTGTGATGAATGCTATCATCCACTCAAGCACTTTGAGGTTTTGTTAGTGGTGGGGATATTTCTGTCTTTATAAACCCCTTATAAGCTCAAATTCAGGTTACAAAAACGTGTTTGACTTTCCCTTGATTTAGTGCAGAACAACATCGCTACTCACTCCAGCAGTCCGCACTAGGACTCTTTCTGCCTGTGGTACTGAGAAGGAAACTCTTTGACGGTATTACACAGTTGAGTAAACAAAAGGAACAACTGTAGCAGATCTGCACTAAAAAGCCCTGAGGCTCAGAGAGAACAAAAGGAAAAGGATACATTTAAAGTCCTTACATTTAAGAGAACTGCAAGTAAGCTGTGGCTGCTGATGTTTTGACTGAAAGTCATTTTCCAACCACACCATGGGGACTGATCCTGGACCTTTGGGGAATCCAGTCTTACAGTGTCCTGGTGACAAGGGTCAGTATCTCAGAACTCTGACACAGATTTGCGTAAACCTCAACTGGACAGCAGCAGAGTCCATACAATTTCCTCAGATGTCCAGCTCTGTTTTCAGATAAATCCTGTCCAGAGGAGCACAACAGCCATGGAGTGAAACTCAGACAAGAAGTGCTGCACCCAGGGTTTGAAAACTATCAATGGAAAGGCCAAGAAGGACTCTCTTACAGTACTTATTCATGGATCCCAGATTAAATCAACAAAGTCCTGATCTGAATCAGAAGCCACATTTAGAAAAATTTTGAGAAATTTCCCCCCAGTACCCTGGGGACTCCATCACCACTGTTCAGGCTCAGACCAGTTTCTCTGGGGATGCTCAGGCTAGTTACTCCCACTCTGCTCCTGCTGGGAGCTTACACCAGGGCCCCAGCCTCAGCTTGTGGTCTTTTTCTCACAAACTGTAAACTGTCCCTCTGCTTCACAAGGGTAATGTGACATTTTGTGGCCAGACAGATGTGTTTTCAATATTGTTCACTGCCCAGATATAAAATAATGGGTCCAAGTGCTATATGAGAAGTAAAACTAAAACATTTCCCTACATTAAGTGCTTCAGCCACTGATCAGCTGCAGAGACAGTCCTTGTTTTGACCAGTATGAGAAAGAAAGCTGGATGAGTCAGGCTGTCCTGGCAGGATGAACAGGGCAGTGACTGATTCATGGGTATCACTGTGGTTCCCTGAGTCTGGGTCAGCGCTGCTCAGCACTGCGAGGTGCAGGCTGTTGTGCTCATGCCTGGAAGCTGACAAAAACACTAGCAGTGAAGCTTTATCATTCCTCCCAGGGGAACTGCAGGTGCTTCCAGGGTGACATTTATTTCTGGACCGGAGCAGATACTTTTGTGGGCTTTGATAATTCCCTTGGTCAAAAGAGAGAAAATCGCCACACAGGGGATTCAGTGCAGGCTGGAAAGTATATGACTTTGACAAATCCATCTTCTTTATTTTTTCTCTTTCTTCTGTGTTCAGGTTAAAAACTTGGTTGATTTCCCCAGGACATGTACTTTAATGAGGCAAAAATGCAGCCATTGCATTTTATGAGGCATAGTCTGTAGCTGACACCCTTTAGGGATAGAATAGCATGCAAGCTATTAGGTATGCAGTTTCTTCATCAGTCCCAACAAAGATGCAGAAAGAGTCAAGCTGTGGCCACTGGTTAGAAACGATGCCCTCAGGTTAACCTAAATATGTTAACCAATTAGGTGCTTGAAGGGAAAGGGAGGTTGGCACCCAAGAGATGTAGAAATGCTCTTAGCGAGGGGAAAAAGATTACAGGAGCTGAGAAAGAGAGACAAGTAGTTACTATCTGTGAAATAGATAGAGGCTATCAGATGGCAAGGTGAGAAGGAGTTTGTCACAAAGCATAGAATCAACATATTATTTGAGTTTCCATTGCATTTCTGCAGCTGGGTGTCAGTGTCCTTTGACTCTGCCTAAGCAACACCCTGGCATGGACAAAGCCTCTGCCAAGAGGAGAACCTGCCTTGTCCCCACTCTCTGGGGAAGCACTGGACCCAATTCCACATGCCATGCACAGAAGCACATCAAGCTGATCTGCATTTCAGTTGAAATTTTGCCGTCATTCCCCAGCTGTTATATTTTAGCCTCAGGGCATCACATTCGGGGTGAATGGCAGCTCTTCACTCTGGTTGCTCTCCTCTAAAGAAGGTATTTGTTTGAGTGCTCACTACATCTGGCTTCCTTGTTTGTGCCTTTGGTATGAGTAATTGCCTTAATCTGAATTTCAAGGCTGACACCCTGCCTGACCCTTTTCTGTTCATTTCTATATTGTGTATTGCATCCGGCCTTCTTACTTTTTGTTTTAATTAAAAACTACAGAGGCTTAACAAAGCACTTTTACATAAAATTTATTTCCAAAACCAATATGCATGCATGCATGTTTATATACCACAGGATTTAACTTTTGGTTTCTAGTACTCTGTTGCACGTATATACATTAGAAAGATTTACAGAAAATAACTCAATTAAAATATCTATGTTTTAGCTGAAAGGGTGTCCCCTAAAAACATTGCAGCACCTAGTGATTTCCTCACCAGTGTGTCAGATCATGACTCTTTTTTTTTACCCCTCAGCCGCTACCACTGAGGCAAACTGTCCTGGCCCTGGGTAACAGTAATTTGGTATCCAGGTGCATATACACACTTGCAGATGCAGCAGGTTTAATTGCTGTTTGCCTTGCAATTTAAGCCTCTTTAATTTTCCATTTGTTAAATAAGGAACGTGCAACATTTACATGATTAATTTGCTCAAATAGTTCACCAATTAAGCTCACCAGCTTAGTATCTGTTTCTGAGGCCACCACAGAGTGGCCTCCCTGGCTACTGCAGCCCTGGGGTACACCTCCCGTGTGGTACATCACCACTTGCTCCAACAAGAGTACATTGACCTCCTTGAACTTTCTCTCACACCTACCTGCCGAGCTAGTTTTCAGCTGAACTCTCTGATCCTGTAATCTCATTATCACTTCTTCCATGGCTCCCTCATCCTGACCTCTCAGTCTCATTGCTGATCTCTTGGTCACCTCCTCCCACAGCCATCCATTCTCTCATTTCAGCCTTCACCTCACCTGTCTACCCACACCAGCACCACCACACATGCTCCAATGATCTCTATGCTGCTTAGCAGGCTGTTGTGTATCTGTCCTCTCTCAGATCCTTTGTTCTCTGATGCCATCTTGGGACCACAATGTCAACCGAATATTTGATGCAAGAATTATGAAGGTCCTTTCATGTATATCTAAGCAAAAGGATAGCTGTAATTACAAATATATCAGGTCAAACTCTGAAATTTTCACTGAAACAAAAAGTTGTTGCAGGATTGGAGATATTGCTCAAGACCTACAGAATATGTTTTATCCTAATGTGTTAAATTTGCTTATCTGGAAAAAAAGGAATAGAAGGCAATCAACTCCCTTCCTCTTGTGAATCTCTGAATTACATTTTAATAGCATGTGTATCAACATGTATAACAAGACCTCCAGAACAAATAAATACACAGCTGACTATTAAAATATATCCGTCAAGTAATGAGGTTTGTGTGTGTCCATGATGTTAGTGACAGGGATGCTGGAAGGGGGAGAGGATCACTTGGCATACAGGCACATAACGACTTACATCATTGTGTTGGGCTTTCATATCACTTAGTGGTTAAAAGACTTGCATAAAAACCCTGTCAATCTGATAAATAGTGAGTGGCTGGTTGCAAAAAAGATATTTTAACTTCATCTGTTTTGAATTTCCAGTATATTCATAAAAACAAAATGTTCCTTTCACACTTGATGTAATCCTTTTGTCTCTCAATTAGCTACTTGGATTTTTTCCTTATCAAACCCAAATGAATCATGACTGTTCTGTGGCTGGCAGCCCAGGCAGTCTTTATGTTTCATAATGCAATAAGAGATTGGTTCTTTCTTTCTTTTTTTCCTAAAGCCACCTATTTCTCACCCTTAAGAAAGCACAGACATCAAACACCGTTCCCACTATAGAATCCCAGCTCGGCTCTGCCTGGCTGTCAGTGGAGCCCGATGCCAGGCCTAACTGCAGGTGTCACGCACAGCCGTCTGCCGGCGCACGGCTGCAGAGGCCAGACCCCACACCGCAGGCTTCACAGCTCCTCGCTATTCCTTTTTCTGAAAAAACACAGGAATTCTAGCCAGCCGCCTTCTGGCCCTCCTTGTTCAGGCCGGTCTAACAGCGTTCCAGACAATGGGGTGTTGCTGAGGGCCTTCTTCCTTGCTCTTTTTCACTTTGAGCACTCCAGGAAATAGCGTTATGGGTTTGTGTGCCATAAACTCATTGGTGCATGCAATATATTGTTGATAGGAAAAAAAAAAGAAAATCAAGCCAAAACAAAAAGCACCTTATGCATGTTCATCATCTGAGTTGATTTACTGTAAGAAGTACCTAGTTGCTTTGCTGCAGTAAATTAAAACAGAGGGGTATGAGCTTTCACCATTTAAATTCACCATGGATGACTTGAAAAATGAATATACCAAATAGAATGCCCTGCATCCTGAACCAACTGCCTTGTGAAGCCTGGATGTTCAAAAAACAGCTCTGCATTATACATCCTTGAATTTTCTTCATATTTTAATTTCAGGCATGGATGTGTGTAGTTCTAATAATAGATCCCTTCTGCACCTTTCTCACAGAAAGCAAAACATACTCAACCTCTTGTTTGTACAGTGATCCCTGCCAAGGGGTTAGCCTTGTATTTTCCATGCTTTTGTCCTAACTTTGTTGCTAATAGAGATAATAAGTCACTGTTGATGAAGCACTTAATGATATCCACAACAAAAATACTTAGTAGTTCCACAGCATTTTGAATTTTCAAAGGATATTCAATGTATCAGTTGTCTCTAGAGCATGCCTTGCAATAAGGTAAGCATTAATACCCTCATTACAGACCCCCTTATAATTTTCGTGGTATGAATCAGGAGATGGCAAGGAAACATTGCAGGAGAATTGCAAAATTTAAGGACTGACATCTATAATGTCATATGGCTTCAGGAGCTCATGAGCCAGAATACCAAACCATGTGTATTTGATGCTATGGTTCAACATGTACTCTGTGTCAGCAAAAGCCCAGTCTTACCTCCAGAAAGGAGTGTCCCTGCTGCTATGTTCCAGCTACTCCCAGAAAAGAAAAAAAAAAAAAAAAAAAAAAAAAAAAAGAAGTTAATTTTAGCCTGGGTTTCTTTCCCCATGAAGTTCCAGAACAGCCATATAAAAGTTAAACAGTGGTAGCATTAGGAGGAGAAAAGGCAGAGCAGTCTTCATCTTCCCATTGACAATAGCAAAGCTGATTTAACCAAAGTGTGCCAATATTCTGTGGTCACCAGTCACCAGAACAGCTGTCCCATGGCAAAGGAGACAAAGCTGTATATGATGTACAGCTTAACTTCTAGATCAAAATAAGGGGGTTTATTTTCTTCAGTGTGATTTTGTAACAAATAGGTTAAAATATTGTGTTACTTAGTGGATTAAATATTCAGCCATGAAGTATAACAACAAAACCAAGATGATCAATTTTATGTCAGTAATAGCATACGCATTTTGAGGGAAAAAATCCTCTAATTTGGGATTTTTGTTCCGAAAAAAATGAACTTTTACATATATGCATATATTTTCAAATACAGTAATAATTAAAAACATTTTCAAAATAACTTTATGATGTTGGTTTGCAAACTTGCTGCTGGCCCTGTCAAAAAGAGGTGGTCTTTGAACAGCTTCATGGATGATCAGATTGACTAAAGTTTAGAATCAGCTAAGGTTTATTTTCAGATCACAAGTATGGAAAATAGATATTTTTTTCCTTACAAGGGTTTTCTCACAAGACAATGATCAAAATTCCATTGAGTATGTAGAAAAACATTTCAGATATCTCTGGAAAAGCAACATTGGCAGCCAAAGAACCTAAATGTAATCTTACTTCGTGATCAGCCAGTGTTAGCTTTGACAGTGTGATGCCTGCACAGCTATCCATTTATCTATTTGTATGCCTTATGTTTACAGCAGAATGTAGCTTAGCTTTGCAAATGGAATGGGAATAAATTATTCTAATTGCCCTTAACATGTTTCCATTTAAATATCAGCTTCTACCAACTGTTACCCTGCAATGATTTGTGAATGGTACCTAAAACATCATTCGCAAGGGCAACTTTTGTGTCTGGACAAATGTGTGCTCCTTGAATGGATGCTGCAAAAAAAGGGAAAGTCCTAGGGAATTAAAGCAAGCAGGAGCTTATCCTTTTTGTAGGCTGTTTTGTAGTTTCATTTCAGTTAAATTAATCACTTCTGGAGAAAAAAAAAATATTAACATTGTTACTTATTGTTCCCTTCCCCAGTAACCTCAGGATTCTTGGTCACATTTTTCTGTAAGTAGTACCCGTGATGATTACTGTCTCTTTCTCTCTCTTTCAAACAGAGTGTATTTTCTGATCGTAACCAGATACTAGGGAAAACTTTTAAAATGAGAGCTATGGAAGCTACAACACGGCTTCAGTATTACAATATAACCTTGGGTCATCTGCCCCTCAGCTGTCCCAAACTTTCTATTATCTAAAACATGGTCATGTCCCCCAATATCTATTAATTATGCTGACAATTCCCTTGAATTTCTGAAACCTCTGTTATCCAGGCTTATTCAGCTTTCCCTATGGCAGCTGGATAATCAGGGCTCTACTGTATTTCATTATTTTTCATAATGCTTTCTGCTTTTCAGAGGGCAGAAGCAGTGACTCTCCCCTCTTTGCAGAATGCATTAAACTAGCCAAACAAACAGACCTGGCCAGATGGGAAATGCAACCTCTCTCTGTCTCAAATATTACTTTATATTGTCATATAGTGCCAACACTACAGATTTGGCTGCAGAATACACAGTCAATATATTCAGCAATAGCAAGATGGAATTTTTCATTTCCCCTCACCTCATTAAAAAAAAAAAAAAAAAAGTCTGATAATCGAGAAAGTCAAAACAATCATCAAAAGTCAAGTCACCATTACTGAATGCCCTGTTCTCTCACTATAACAACAGTTCCACAGTACATTTCAGAAATTTGCCTGTTTATTCTCACAGCTTCTTTCAGGAGGCAAGGAACTTTCCTTTCTGCATGGAGGGAGCTGAGCACCAGCAGCAGTAATGCAAAGCACTGTGGAGGCAGCCTGGGATACAGCTGCAAGTTCAACTCTGCTTCTGAAAACTGAGAGCCAATACTGGCCACAAGACTGTCTCAATATATTGAGAGGAAGTACTGCTGTGAAGTTTTGTGATTAACCAGGAAGACCACCTGGAAGCTTCCAAATGCTCTCCATTTGCCTTCAATTAAACCAGTATAACCAAGAAAATGTCCACAAACTGGGGATGCACAGAAGAGTAAACCTTCCCTAAGTGATTCAAGATTATCTGGACAACATGTTACCTGGTAGTAACCATGATTTGAAGTTTAAAGATGAATTAAAAAGACAGGGCAACACACCTTTGGGGCGGTGCTCCCTGCAAATCAGAGGCTCAAAGAATCTTCCAGAGCCTCAGGTTGTTTCTTTGTGCAGAAAAGGATTTGCAGGTTTTTCTTCCTAGAATTCATTACCTCTCTTCTTGAACTCTGTTTGAATACATCCTGAGTTCAACAGTTTAATGGTGCACAGTGTGGGGAACTATGTACATCTTTTCATTTGCTTTCTGTCCACTGCCTCACAATTACATGGGCTGCCTCCTCCTTTCCTATATTGCACAAAACTGTCTGTAATATTTCTTTATTCATATTCCCAATGCAAGTCAGGATTCTACTGACCTCTGCCAAGGCATCATGGGGTCAAGGTAGATAAGACCAAGTAGATGAGCTTCAAACTAAATAATAGGAAGAGAATTATGTGTGTAGAGTCCACCCCTGCATTTACTGGGAAAATCAAATGTACAAGAAAATAGAAATTAAGGGAATAGAATGACTAGGAAAGTGAACAGCAATGAGAAAGCATGCCCAGTACTGCTGAGACTGGCAGATTATAATGATCATACTGAACCAAAACAAAGGTCTTCACTGCCCGTGGTCTAAACTGGCTCCATCAGTGTAGAATAACAGAGGCATGTTATTAGATAAAAACATAGTGAGACTCCCCAGTTGACAGGATGGCAACACAGTTGTTAAAATGACCTTGCCTGGCCTGGTCAAGACGTTGAGGATTACCAGTGAAACTTGATATGGTAATCCAAGGTACATGGGCAATAAAGTAGAGGTCCGAGAACAACTGATGCAATATGTGAAGTAACACATTAACAGAATAACATAAACGTAACAAAATAATGACTACAGTTATAATGGTTTTAGAAACAGAAAGAAAGGCAAAGATGGCTGAGCAGCCTGGCTTGATGTTGTACACTGAAAGAGAGGGGTTAGGATGGATAAAATAGACTACATTTGTGTAAAATTGCTTACAGGAAGGGTAATAAGACATTCTATTGAGTATTGCTGGAAGTCTGTCATAGATGCTCACTGCTTCAGGTTTAGCTTTGGATATGAATAGGAATTTCTGTAATGTTATAAGAGGAAGAGAGAGACTAGTGAGAATTGTGTCATTAAGGTAGACTGGCTTCCAGACATACGCTGAAAAATAAATGCGAACAATAATCCTAAGGCTCATATACTCCTTCAGGTGACAGGCAACAGATTGGGCCACTAAGCAGTGAGGATAGAATAGAGATGAAAGACAATCTTGACACAGTCCTGCATCCTTTGTCTCGGTTTTCAATAGGGCAGTGATGTCAGCCGTGGGGGAAAATGCAGGGTGAGGACAAAAGAGCAGAGAAAGCATGCCCATATCTGAGACAGAAGGAAAAATTGGAACTGGATGGGACAAAGATGAAGAATTCAAACTGTCTTTACCATCTGGAAATTGCAGGTACAAGGATTTTTTTAATAAATCTGTCGAGTTTTTATGAATGGGACTATATGCTTGGACAATAACAAATGTACCATCTGTATTGAGGAAACAGGGTTAAGAGAAGCAAAAGGGAGCTTGGCAATTTCAAGCCTCTGAATCTGACCTTGGTAACATGCAACAGTTGTGGCCTCTCCAGGAGAACACTTAGGTTAAAAAAAAAAATAATTAAAAAATCTTCCCTGTCTGAGAGACCAGTGAAGCTAGACAGGCCAGCCAGCCATAGGGAAGGCTAACTTCCTGACTGAAGTTAGGATGAAATATGATTCACCATATGAAAGAAATGATGTGAAAGAGTTGTCTGCAGTACCGGGAAGCTGGACACAGTAAGACCAGCTGTCCCTTCCATTGCTGTCACATCTTCTTCTGATGTTTTGATGTTTGAAGATAACTAAGTATATATATTACTCTCAGATCAGGACTTTATCTACTGAAGCAGATTTTCAAAATTGACTTGTTAAATGATAAAGTGGGTATCTTTAATCTTGATAGCCAAAATCCTTGGATGTTCTTCAAACAGCTGAGTCTCAAATCTTTATTGGATGTATTTACTTACTTAAAGTAAGGCATATACTGTAATACCACCTTTAAATAAAAGCTTCGTCAACATTGTATTTTCATTACCTAATCTCATTCCAGGTACTGCAGCTTGGTACTGTGAGTCCGGAAAGCTTTAGTTTTCTAACCATATGGTCACAGAGGAATTTCTGAAGGATTTTCCAAACCCTTCATTCCCATTGTCACTGTTCCTTAGCTCCCCAGTTTGCTCAAACCTCAGGATCACATTTCTCTTGCCAGCAGGCACTGAGACACCAGCACAGCTGTAGATTTTAGTGATCATCAGACATAAAAGTACTAACACTTATTTCTGGATAAATCTCCAAAGGGATGTCAAATGGCTGTTCCTATTTCATGTACTTCACTTTCCCAGCAAGGTTTCTAAAGAAGAAGTTAATACAGGGATGGAACTTTGACTGGAATGTAACAGCCAAAACTTATGTTTTGTCCTCAAGAGATTATAAGTAATGAAATATGAGGGGTTTTAAGAATCCAAATAGTGGCAAACCTTTGGGGAAAAAAAAAAAAAAAAAAACCAAAAAAAACATTAGCCAGCCCTTTTCTCACCAAGCAGAGAGGGAATGACACCAAGAAACTGTATAAACATGGCTGGTGCCAAGTGCTCCAGCAGCCTCGAGCCCGTGAGTGTCACCTCATCTCACATCCACACCACCAAGAATCCACATGTGCAATGGCTGGTCACTGCTTTTCAGGAGAAAATTTGTGCATGTCTATAAGGAGCTGGAAGTGAGGGGCTTCAGCAAATATGAAGTATATTCCTTTTCCCTTCTTACACCCCTTACACCTGTCCTCACAGTTAGCAAGGTCCCTGCTTTCACTGCCGCTGCCCTCCATACACTCAGCCCCTGTTACAGAGCTGGCACCTCTTCGGCAACCCTATCCCCACACCATTTACACCAGAGGAAAGTGGCTTTCCCTCTTAAAATAACACCTTCTGGGAAAACTTGTAAAAAGGCTGTGGATTTCCCATTGTTTGAGAACGATATCTGCACATATTCAAATATCTGACTGATTAAGAAGGTGTCGGTAGATGGATGTCAAGAATGCATGGCCTAGTTACTAGGTTTTGTGAGACCAATTAAAGTAGGCCGTCATCGTTCTGCATGACAAATGGCTTCCTCTGGCTGTTCTTTACCTCAGTTCTTGGCATATGTTATCTCTAACTACATTTATCTCAAGGGGAGTCTGAAGTACTTTTTTTTTTCTGCAAGCATAGCTTTTTTGTTTCATATAAAATGAGTCTTTATTTCTGAGGACTTGACGCTGCATGTCCCAGAATGGCATGTGCTATAAAGCTCTTCCCTGCCCTCCTTGCTTTGCTTTTGTAAATCAGAAGATATATATACACAGAGCAGCCCAGGAGAGGACTTAACACAGGTGAAGTGACCGAAGTCCTTCCTTAAAGCCAGCCCTTTATGGACAGTACAGGCCACTCAGACCCTCTTGCTTGAGAGGTACACCAGTGACACTGACATGCCATCAAAATGCAGGTCCCTTGCTGGGCTTCTGGCTCTCAGAGAAGGCAACAATAGGATTTTATCCCTTTAAAATGATAGAAATGGAACAGTAAAAAAGGAGTTAAAGAGAGTAACAAGGTTTGTGGAGCAGTCAAATTGCCACAAGAAAAAGAAAATCTGGGAAAGGAAGCACAGAACAAGGTTGCCAGGAGGAGGTATCCACTTGCAGCTCACTAGAGATTAGAAGGAAGTTAAAGTAAAGGAGAACACACTAAGGGTTCTGGTGAAAACTAAGTTGTCAATAAATGTTTCAGATTACAGGTTATATCAGATTGTGAGAGGGAGAGGGAGAAAATAGCAGTACTTCTGGAGCACGGCAGCAGCTTGCCTCACTATTCAGAGATGTGGTAGTTTGTAGTTAAGAGAGCTGCCTGCCCTGCTGGCACCTTTCTGCTCTGCTCTTGGCGCAATTGAAGGTTTGTTAGCTTTACAGCATCACTGTGTGCTCCAGGTTAATTAGGAAAAAGGACTGCTTTCTGGGGCAAGGCAGGTAGCAAAGACTATAGCAGCAGATTTCACCAGGATGAAGGCAATGGCTGTGGAAGCAACTTCAGGTGTTTCCACTTCCTGTGGAAATAAAAGGCTTAAATTTGCCCCTTAAGGTCCAGAAAAATCCCAGCTGGGAGTGAATTCCTTCAAGGCAGCCCTTACTGCAAACTTTCTAACCATCAAAGGGCTGAGGGTTGCAAGGCACATCCTCTATAGCCCAGAGTGCCAAAGCAAGGGGGGATGCAAGTCAGCGACATCAGCCCAACCACCTTTTGCTAGTTTGCTTCCTCACTTGCACAGATCTGGGTTCAATTTATCCAACATATATTATGCCTCTGTTCTCATTTCATAGGATATTTGGGCTGCCAGTCTCAGGCATGCAGTAAAGGAAGGGCAGGAAAGGTGGCTCAGTTCAGTGCTCGTTACCCGCAGCGCTGGTCAAAGTGTCAGTAGTGGCTTGGAGATCTTGAGATATAGCAGGCTATAGAAACGGACTGGGCAACTCTTTTTGGTAGTTAAAGAGGGAAAACTATCTGTTTCCCATTACCTCATTTACCTCCAAGTTAGCTTTCCATGTCCAAGTACTATTTTTGCCCAGGTCATCAGAAAGGCTGCCATATCAAACAAATATAAAGAGGTGGTGAAAAAAAACCGAAACAAGTGAACCTAAAAAGGAATGAAAATCAAAATGAAAAATCAAGAGAAGAACAGTAATGCAAGCTAGAGATGACCATATTGAGTTATGTTTAATATTAATTTGGAAAAATATTGGGCAAGAGCAAACAAGTAGTGTAAAAAAAAAAAATGAGATCTACTATGATAAAAGCATAAGCTTTGATAACAGTTATCATTTGGCACCAGTAACGTTTCCATGTAAAAAGGAGTTAATCCAAAATTATTTGGGCAAGGACATCTGCCTATGTTGAATGGTGGGATTGGGCCAGGTTAGGAAGAAATGTGGACTCTATAGTTGACAGTGACCATGTGGTATGCAGAAGAGCCAGATTTTTAAGTACAGTGGAAAATTACATTTCCAAGCCTAAGTCAAGACAAAGGACTGGATTTCTAGTTTAAAAACTGGAGAATCAGAAGAGGAATTAAATAAATTACAAGAGAAAATGCCAAAATGTCAGATGCTCCAGTCATTTTTTCTGTGTTTTTATTGGATTTTGTTTTGTTTTTCCCAAGGAGAAACAGATCTTAGATGATGGAAGTGCTTGAGGAATACATTTTTAATTGTTTAAGTTAAGAGCTTAAAAATACATCAGAAAACAATTATGATTAACAAAAGTAATCAGAAAAATAATCACAATATTTTCTAAATGAAACCTTTTCAGCAGCTGATATTGGGTGTTACATCTTGAAACTAATGTGCAGTTTCATTAAAAGCATATAATGAACTGAAACATTAAAAATATTGGAAAAAAAATTTCAAGGCACTGAAATTTTCCAGGATGTTTTGTTTCCAGTTGAACTGAAAATAGTATTTTATTTGCTTTGAATTATTTTAACTAGCAGGGTGCACAACAATTATTTATTATGGTGTTCTAAGCAGAATTATGAAAATGAAGAGTTTTACAGATTGTCTTGTTTCAACCATTTTGCAGCCAATCTGGAAGGGTTATTGCCTTTCAGAAATTGTGCTAAAATGGCTTTACAGGAAAGGGGGTGATATTGTCCACAATATCAGTAGATGCAACAATTTTCAGTCCCAGGCATTTTGATGGAGAGGTAGCAGAAGTGTGATCCAGCAGCCTTTAGGAGAGAGAAAGAGGAATTCTGTGTGAAAGAGCTAACAAGGAGCGATAGAAAATGGACCAGAAGGGGGAGGGAAGGAAGGAGCAGTATGTTCGTATCAGCCAATCCATCCCTTCATCCACAGTTAGGTTAAATGTATCTGCAGTTTAGGTGCCAATAATTATTACCAGTAATTAATAAGCCTTTGCACAAAGTGCCATGCTCTTAATCTGCAGGGCTAATTATGAAAAACAAAGGAAAGTGTCTAAATCAATGGAACTAAATGATTAAGAAAAGAGCATGAAACATGCTTGTAAAATAAGATGAGCATTCTGTTTTCATTTTTAATGGTAAATATATATATGCTGAGACACAATGCAGATATTAACAATTTAAGAGTGAGGGAAACAGAGACAAAAAGAATCAAAATAGCAAAATAGCTAACAATACAGAAAACAGAAAATGAAGATTGTCTTTCCTGGTAAGGTACAGAATTGGAAATTAGGACGTCTTAGTTCCTGGAGGGTCTGGGACATTTGCAGGTGGAAGGGTATTCCACCAAAGAAAGGAAGATGTCCCTAATGAGAGATACTGTCTGTCAGTTTACTTAAATGCTTTTTTAGCTTAAATGATGTTCTTGATCCTGTTGACTTCAGTAAACCTACTGATATGGTAAGACATTTTCAAGGCTGAAATCAAGGCTAAAACTATTTCCTAACACACATACTGAGGACTTACTGCTATGTGGGATAGCCTAAGCTGTGTGCCGTAATCCAAGTAGGAAGCCTGTGGCAGAACTTGGGCTTTAAAACAATTCAATGAGGTTCTGGGTTAAAGTTTTACAGACTCTTTCAGATGTCTATTTCTATTTTATTCTACTTTTAAAAATTCCTTGCTATTCATTCATGGATTTCCAGCCCTCTCCTTGTGGCTCTCACAACAAATATACTTTGATAGGTGAAAAGTGGCTTTATACACCTTCAGGAACCTTCCAGCACCAGGTTATGGGTCTAAGGAGAGGAAAGAGGAAAAACACACCGGCATATAAAGAAACACTGGTAAAGAACTCAATTCAGGTTGAGAAAGTGTGTTAGATTTTTCAGATCTTTTTCTTCCTTTCTTATATATAACAACATTAAAGAGAATGTGGTTATTTCTACAAGCATCCATCAGATCCACAAGATATTCAAACTGAAGGTTAATATGTAAAAAAAAAAAAAAAAAAAAAACCAAACAAAAAAAGAGCTCAAATTTCCCAGAGCATTGCAGCTCCCAGCAAATGCACACACAGCTCTGCCAGGAGCATAATTGACTTAGGAGTTGTTGTGTGGTAGCTGGGGAGGCATATCAGGCAGCAGCACAGCTGGTAAGGTTGCAAGCAAGCTGTGATTTTACCTATTTATTTTAAAAACTTACAGCCTTGTCAGTCCCAGCAATAGGGTAATATTTTAAAGGCGATTTCCATAAGGAAAAAAGCCTGATTTTTTTTTCTTTTTAATAAAAAGAAGGATTTACATTGTTATTTGAGATGTTTACACATCTCTCATACTCCATGATGGGTTCTTTAGGGGATCCACATCACTGGAGAGCAACTTGTCAAATGCTCCTTTCACTGTTAAGACAATAACCTCCATGTACTGATTAGCAAAGTTTATTCCCTTCCTAATGCACATAGTGCATCCCATTATGAAATTCATATGGAGTTTCTAGGAAAAGTTGCTTTGGAGATCAGACATGAAGGTGTGGAAGATGTACTCAAAACATTCAGAGTCATCAGTACCCTTCCTTTTAGTGTTCTTAATTTTGTTGCTAGGATTCACAATTCAAAAACCCCAAACAGTTCAAGTTTTGGCCAGCAATCCTCTGCTCAACATAAGCCTTTTCCTTTAGACAGGAGATCACTGTGATTTTATTTTTTTTTAAGTGTATCTTCTGAAACAGCAAAGAGGAAATGGAGTCTGCAGTAGAAAGTTGGCAAAAAATCCACTGTCTTTTTGGAGAAAAGGTACCCATGGTACAGTAGGCATACATCTTTGTTAAATATGTTTAATGCATTATGAAAGGTTTACAGATGTACATGGACTGCATGCAGTGTCCCAGTGAAGCAGAATTCATCCAGAATCAGTTCACTGGATCTGTACAGTCCCTGAAGACAGAAAAGGAGGCCACACTAATGCTATGATTTAGAGTGTGGTTTTATTTATTTCTAAATGTAATATGCTTGTGTGGCAAACAATTCTTCTGCAGAGAAAAAATGTACAATCGCTTGAAACTAACAACACATTATGTTGACTGTTACTGGAATCCTGCTGCCTCTTATTGCTGTGTGTATAATAACTTGACAAATATATTCAGGTCTGGCATGGGTTTAACACTCATTCCATGTCTGCTCTCTTTCTGCCAGCATGGTGTAATCCACTTAAGAGAGGATAATGAAAAAAGGCCTGATAAATCCTTACCTAAAATTTGTAATTTGTATGAGCTTTTTGCAGCCCTCAATCCAGTTAGTTTAAAGCTAAATCAGGCATCTCGCCATAAACTACAGCCTGTTCTCCACATGGCTCCAAACACTCTGGAGACAGAGTTAACTTTCCATTAAATAAGACGAATTCCAACAGGGTTCTTCTGCAAAGGGAGCAATGTCAACCCCACCTTTCCCAGCTACAGCCACCAAAGAGGTGGATGTGGCAGGAGGAAAACATCCAACTTAATTAAATCCAAGGTGGCTGAGCAGTGGTGGGGGTGTGCTGGAGTTCTTGAGAAAAGACTTTGGTGGGGCCTTGAAAATAAATGGATACTTGACTCCAGTGGCCATGACCATTGAAATAAGACAGACTTTGAATGTAGTTGGGCATTTCTTGGTAACTATCATTTTCACCCGAGTTGTCCCCTTGTTACATAGGTACTTCCAATTGTGCCAGAAATTACCCCAAGCTCTGCATATTCCCTGGGCCATGTCTCCAAGCTAAACTCTTAACTCCCACTCAGCAGATCAGTCCAAAGCAAATCTTCTCTTCAACTGGTCCAACCTTTTGGTTTAGTATCCATCCTAACATCACCAGAAAGGAAAACTCCCACCTTTCTAACCTTGAGGGTGGGGTAGGGGGGAAGACTTCAAATCAGTTTCAATAGCAGAAAGCAACTGGTCCCTTTTCCTCCACCCAGCCCCATCCTGCATCCCTCCCACTTATGCAGATGAATCCCTCCCTCGGGGCCTTATCAGCTTGTCTTCACTGAAGCCCTGAGCATGGAGGTGGATCCTCTTAGCTCAGCACAGAGCTGCAGCTACTGTGCTACAACCCAAACTGCTGCAGGCACGTAATCTGTATGTGCAAAAGATCAGCTGCCTCCCACCAAATAAAGCCGAGATGAAACACAGTCCTCAAAGAAACACAGGGAGTATCCCCTGGCCCACATGGGAAATAAAAAAACCAGTCACTAGAAAGCAACAGCCAATTACAGTGACACTAAGATAGATCAGAAGAAAGGTTAATCATCACTGAGCTGTGGAGGATGCTGGGTTGCTGCGTTAGTGTTTTCTTCAGCCTTTCTTTCTCTCCTACCTGCTGTTTTTTCTACCGACAAGTAAACTTCTCCAAACACAGAGGCTTCTCTCAGACTTCTGTGCATCTGCAAGGTCAAAGCCTCCCTTTTGCCTGTACTGGTGAATAGATGCTGCAACAGCCATACTGGTGTGCAGGGAGAGAGAAGGGGAAACGTTCTCTCTTCCTCCCTCTCAGTAAATCCTTGCCTGTCTCCCTGTCAGTTTGTATAGCCTAGAGCACAACAAAGCCTCCAAAAGGTGTGTCTAGAAAAAAGGTGGAAAGCTCTCCTTTTTTTGCAGCTGATGTGCCAAGGAGAGGATTGTAAGCTGCAAGGGGGACTTTGTTCCCACTGTAGTCCTCACCTATCACCCAAGCCAGTAAATACTTCTTTCCCAAATACAGCAGGAATTGTGGTTACTGGTGACCGCTTTCCTCCCTAGCAGCTCAGTGATCCAAGCCCAAATTCAAAGCAAAGCTAAACCAATTAAATGAGACTAATGCTAGCAAGCACTATGGGTCTCAGGGGTGTTTTTCCACCACCCACCCATCCCTGATGACCTTCCTGTAACCCCTCAACATTGTTCTGGGAAGCAGAATTATTTTTTCAGAAACAGAAAAAGAATTAATTGGCTCCCTGGAGGCACCAGAGAATTCCCACACCCATCCCAGCCTGCCCATGCCCACACTGTCCTCTGTGGGAAGGTCCCAGCAGCACACAGTGCTGTTACATAGGAAGGGATCTGAAATGGAGCCATCCCAGCAAGAGTTTCCAGATCAGTGTCTCTCACACAGGAGAAATGTGTTTCTCCCTGATTAGCCTTGGAAACTTGAACCTCTGCATCCAGGACTTCGGGTTGAACAAATACTCTTGAATCCACATCCTTTTTCCTGGCTGGCTCTACCATGTATGTATATGGGGTTTCCTCCCTTCCCAGCTTGGCAAAAAGCCCTGCGGGGGAAAAACACACACACAAAGAGGAAAACTAATGTTGTGACCTATCTCAGTAACTCACTGGAAAAAAAAACCTTCACAACATCAGGCAACACAAGAAAAAACTTGTTTGTACAAGACAGCTGGGTGTTGGAGTACAGAGCAAATGTGTTATTTAATTCAGTTTGTCACATTTTCTCTATCTTCCCATGCCCATCGCACCAGGATGCTGCTTATCTGGCTTGTGGGATGCAGGAAGGAGTTTTATTCCACTAGTTTCTTAAAATCAGGCTTCTCCATTCATGTCTTCACTTCAAAGCACTGGGCTTTTGCAGAGTGCTGGGCTACAGCTTCCACTGGAGTCAATATACATGTCAGCAACCATAGACTCTGACTTTTGCAGAGAGCAAAAGGCGCATAGCCAGAGAGCTGAGGTAAAAAATTTTCCTCTTAGGGGTTTCCAAAGGCCGTAAGAGGGTTAAAATTGAGTGGGGTTAGCCGATCCAGGAGATATCTGTGCATCAAGACTTCCTGGGAGCAAATTCCAGCAGTGAAGGTCTTATCTCTATTCCCTGTCCCCCCAGAGAGAGCAGCAAACACCAGCAGTGAGTTGCCTACCATTTTCCTGCACTCACTGTCCCCCAGTAGCTAGTCGAGACAGCAGGCAGGTGCCTTGTCAGCCCCGCTGGGTGAACCTGCCTCTCCATTTCATCTGCACCATGTGGCTGATTGATGCTGTGTGGCTCTGCCACTCCTCTGCAGTGCCAAGCAGAAGTGCCCTATAAAGCCAGACTACAGTAAATGTTTCAGAGGAAAATGTCTCACCAGAGGCTCCTAATCAGTCCCAAATCTCACGCTGTTGGAACACAATGCACAGCACAGGCACAACTTGGTGTTCATGCAGGAGAGGGAAAATGCAGCAGCTGTACCTGCTCAAAAAATGCCAGCATGCTGCCCACTGCCCGCCTGCCCACGGGGACACCCGCTGTCTGAGCCTTGCCTTCATTGCACCACAGCGACTAGGAGCTAAGGCAGACGCTGGCCACATGGAGTCAAACATCTGGTTCCTCCTGAACTCCAGCAGAGACTCAGTCAGCTCGTTGTGTATTCAACAGCTCCGAGTTTGCTCTTTGCCTGCATGGTGTTTAGACAGTGCACAAGCTTCTTGAAAAACACATTAAAATCCAGCTCTGTGAACCTGGCAAAATCAGGGAAGATGGACTGTGGGATTCTCCATCTCTGCACTCGTGTGGGAGGCTAACCAATGTATCAATCCCCTGAAAGAAGGATTGCTTTGGAGGTGCAGAGAGGGATTCCTCCAGATCTCTTGTCAGTGTTACTGAAGTGTATTAGGAGCAGGATATAGTCCAACAGCTTAATGGATTTTCAGGACCAAGATGGAACCTTTCTAACAGATATCTTCAGTACCTCTACCAAAACCAAACCAATACGGTTAACAGGCATCTTCCTGAGCCAGTTGAACCATGCAGAGCTCCTCAGCCGCATAGCACACTGCCCTTCTCACTTTCGGTTAAGAAAGAAATCCCACACAGGCAGTGTCCCAGCCTTTGTCTTTCCTAGACCACAAGGTTATCACAGGTTCACAGCTCAGCAAAGAAAAGCCAAATCTATCCTAGCTCTGATATCAAACTCTGGGAGCTCCCTGGAAGTTCCAGGACACCCCACGATGTTCAGAAAAAATTGAACAAGGTTGTTCAGTTGCGTGACTGGTGGTCTATCCTAGTCAGGTATCCTTCGGTACAGACTACGGACAGGATGACTTCTGCCAGCTATGCATTAGCCAGCTCAGGTGCTACAGCAGCGGTGCCAATATCAGCAGATTGAACAAAACTCGTGATTGCCCAGTCTGCTTTGGTTGATTGGGTTTTTTCCACATGTTCTCTAGCACAGTTTTTGAATGTGCCAGCAAGCTTTTGCTGAAGCTCAGAAAATAGCCTGGACCAGAATCTGTGTTTGTTAAGCACTGTGGACAAGATCAGTTTGAGGGGAAGAGAAGGAGATCTGGCATTTTGCCCCTAGGGCAAGAGAACTTCCTTTCTCATTTTATCTTTTTGTACAAACATAACCTGTGAGTCCAGCTGGCTTCACTAGATTCTGGGCAATGCCTTAATTCACAGTCCAACTGGAAGAAACGTCTGGCCCCAGCCACCTCCCTGTGGCCACCCCCATGAAGAAGGCCACTGGCCAACTGAGCAGCCTGTGCCACCAACCCCTAGTCTGCTTCAGTTACAGTGACCAAAGACAGCAAAGACCTGCTACTGACACTCATTAAGCTAATCCGGTTGATTGTGACTGAAATAAGTTACAGCCTACCCCTGAGCAGCTCAGGTGGCAGATCTGAGGGGACACCAAACTCCAGTCCTTGCAACGAGCAGCTGGAGATGAGGTGGGAACCACAGCATTTTCCAGAAGCCTCTGTATAGATAGCAGCTGTCAATCAACATCCTTAATTGGTAGTAACAAATCTCATCACAGCCTGGTGCCTCAAAAACCCACCTTCTGTGTCAGGGAGAGCTGTTATGGGGGAGGCTCAAGGAATGGATAAGATGTAAAGATTCCTTTTGATGGGCTCAGGGTTAACCACCATTACCATCAATTATTCATGGGTCCCATGTGGACTTAAGGCAAATAAGGTATTAAAAATTTACATCTCTCTTCCTCTCCACTCCCCCTTGTTATCATCACCTCTTAAGTATAGCTGGTGAATGTGAGCATTTGCTGTTAATTAGTTGTAATGGTAATTGCAAAGAAAGTACAAGTGCCTTAACTGGGGAGATATGATGTGTCTCTCATTAAACCCAGACTAATAAAAAATTCTTCAGCTTCTCTCTTTTATTTCAGAATCTCCATTCCCACATTAATTTAAGATTTATCACAATTGAAGATACAGGGGTAGGCACTGGTCTGTCAAACATCTCTGAAGGCGGTGATGATTATGTGATTTATGTAGTTTTAAGAACAGGGAAATTTTGGTGTATTATAATACATTTTTATTTTGTAGACATTTTGTTCTTTAAAAAATGTAATTAGCTGTAAAAATGTAATAAAAGCGATCTTTATATATTATTTATATAAAATATATATTTTGAATAAACAGTTTTCATCCTCTGTGTGGGTTTCCATTTTGTGCTTGCTGAAGTTCAGGAGTGTAATGTCAAACTAGTCTACCTCAGTTTTCATTTATATGCAATTTCACTTTCTGGTTGTTAGTGGTATAAGCTGCTCTGGCATAAACAGCTTATAGGCTTGAGAGTGCCCTGGACCCCCTTCCAGTTCACAGAGCCTTGAGTCTGTTACAGTACAAACTAAACTTCTAAATTTTTTTTGATCTAGAAATGTCCAGCTCAGTGAAAGGTATGTTATACAAGGTGGTAGTAATCACAGTGCTGTTCCTTCTAATTCCTATTTCCTTACAAACAGTCACTTGTATTGCATGCCTATAACAGACCTGATGAAAAATTTTCCACAATATTTCTTTTTTTCCGTTGCAGAAGGCTGACTGGATAAAAGCCAAAATGCTTTATGGCAGTTTTATCAGATCATACCCAGAATAGCCAATACACCCATGATAAAGCTACTCACCTGGGCTGTCTCATACTCAGTGGAGCCCCCCAGGCTACAGATCCACTCTTTTTCTGTGGCTTACTGAATATTTCATTATTTATACTGACTGGAACAGCTTCAAGAGGAGAGATGGAAAATGCTTTCCATGCCAGGATGACAAATAGGCCAGTAATTCATTCTAGGCTTTGCTAAATTTTTTTAAAAGGAAAACTTGGGCTTTTGCATTTAAACAATTCAACTGTGTCCCAGTGAGGGTATTCCAGCAGTCAGAACAGAGAGAATAAAATATTCTTTTCAGTGTGCACCTGGCTGGCCGCTGCTCTGCACTGCAATATAAACCTGTAGGTATTACCAAGCTGTTTTCTTTTATCCAAACATACCTAAATCACACATGAACAATGTAAAAGCTGGGAATTCACAGAGGAGTGACTGGAAGTAGACCAGACTGAGCATATTTGAAGTTCACAGACATTGCTGAGAAAGGGCTACACTTAAATTGCTTTACATTTGCCCCTTGGAGACAGAGGACCTTGAGGCATTGTGGAAGATCACTCCTCTATCCTGCTGACCATCAAACTGCACAGGAAAACTGCAGAAGCTGCCAGTCAGATAAAGCAGAGTTTCACTGGGAAAGGGGGTAAATTAGGAAGGTAGAAAATGGGAAAATCTCAAAATATAAAAATGGCCATGATTGCCATGAAGGGGAGACAGTGCACATAAATCCACAAAAACATATTTTTAAGTTTGACATATAGCAGGTGACCATTGGCAAGAAATCTAAATGCTACCTTACCATTTTCTTTCTTGTTGCACAAGATGCTCCAGTGATGCACCAAAATCCATGGGGGCACATCAGGATTCATCTGCCTCCTAAAAGCACTAGACACAGCATTTGCTGTCCATTTGAGCAAGGCTGGGAGAAAAGCTGAGCACTCTACCCTTGAATTTGCATTTGCATTGCAGTCCTCCCTTGGTGTGTCCTGATAAGACCCTCTTGTGCAGCTCGTGGCTCCTAGACCCTTCACCATGCAGAGGTGTAGCAACCAGAGAAGAGTGAGGACTCATTTGATCTGTGTATTCACCTGGGCAATAAAGCTCAGATTTGTCTTTCATCACACACAGAAAACACCAATGAACCTACTCTCAAGTTTAAACTGCTTAAAACCCTAACTCATCAAGGTACTTAAGCAGATGGGTACTTAAGCTGGACTGAAGTCTCAGCTGAAGTAGGATGCTGACTGAAATAACTCATTCCTTTGTCAATGGGGTTTCTGAAGTAGGTGCTGTTAGGTTAGAACCAGCTGCTGGGACCCAGGACCCTATTCACACCACATCACCATCTTTTACAGCACTTCAGAGAGAGTCAGACTCTTGAGTTAGAGGAAGTGATGAATAAATCAGGTTTCTCTTTGCTAAGGCTGCCAAATCACAGCCCCCAGTTGGTGCTCTACCAGATCCTCCTGTTTGGTGCCTAACAGGTTATGCCAACATTTCTCTGCTGACTGCCCTGGGAGCCAGTGTCTGGCTGTCCTGCAGCCCAGGTGGTCCAAATCAGTTGCAGCTCTAAACACTAGAGTCTGATATCCATCCTAGCCAAGTACATGGCCGGGGTGCCATAGGAACCATCACACTTTTCCATCCCTCTCTAGCACATGTTCCTTAGCCTAGGAAGGAAACATGCTACAAGTCCCACACAGTCTCTGCAGATTCCAGCTTTGCTTCCAGAAAAAACAGCCAGAAATAAGAATGACTGCAGCACTTGCAAAATGGTATTTAAGTGAGAAAACAAAATCTGTAAATTTATACCATGTAAATTTTATAACCTCCAACCTCACAGAGTACATTTTTGAAGAATGCACTTTAAATAAAAATTATCAATTAGAACGAATTAATCTTCTTATTCTTTTCCCTATCAGCTTTTTAAAAGTCAAAGGCAGGTTTATTTACCCAAAGCAATATGTTAGCCCTACCTCCCAGGTATTCTTTTTTTCAAAGCAAGCCCTAAGAGTCATCTTGCAATAACATATTTCAGGAAACATAATAGAGGAGGAAAAGTGAAGAAGCAAAAGGAGACTGTTGTATTTCTCCAGAGAATGTAAGTGTATACTACATAATCATAAACAATATACAATGACATAAACTCTGCCATAAATATTCTCATATGCAGCATTCTTTTAATCGTGATGAAAGGGGAAACTGGGGCTTCCTTGGGGATGGAGTGTTCTCATTTGTAATCATATCTGTCTTCTTACCATGAAGCATTTTAAGTTTCAACCAGTTTTGTGATTTTGAAAAGGCTTAAAAAAAATGCTGGGGCAGGGGGAGGGGAATGGGGGGGTCGGGCGACAGGTCTGTCAGAAAGATGGTGAAAGGAGGGGAAACTTGGAAATATGTTTGAATCCAGTGGTTAAAATGGAAATGCAGAATCCCTGTATGAAACCTGTCTATTTGGCAGATCATGTTTGCAAAGGACCAGTATGTATTTGACATTTTTAGAGGTGTCACTGTAGTTATCCAGGCACATTACGATCACCAATTGTCCTGCAAAGACTCATTTATTTCAGTGGAGCTATGTTGATCTGCCTGGCTGCAGGGCTGCCTTCAATTCTCAGACATAACATAAAGCAAGGGAGGCAGTAAACAGCCCACCAACAAAATAACGTCTTTTGCCTAAAAATGGTGTGTCAATGTAAGTGGAAAGGGTGTTCATTAACTGGAAAGCAAATGTGCCACAAGAAGAGTTTTGCTGTAGTGCAAGAAACCAACCAACAACTTCAGACAGTCCATGAGGGGAAGTTAAAACCCCAGGGTAAAATTCTGCCTAAAGTAAATGCTGTTTGACAACACAAACCATAATTACTACTTGTGATTGTATCCCTCATTAACAGCAATAGCATGTAATGCAGTAAAAGTCCAACCTTGTTTCATCACCATTTTCCATTAAAAAAAATTAAATTTATATATACATATATAAAAACATTCTAAATCCTGTCAAATATGTGGTATTTTAAATGTGTTGCTGCCTGTCCTTCCACAGCATCCCAAAGGTCTTGGCAGTCTACATCTATTCCTGAGAGAACTGTCTGCTCTGTGACATGAATTTTTCTCAGCCTGTATTGAGGAACAGGTATGCATACAACACCACCAATACTCTGACAGAGCTGGGAAAAATTCCTGATCTAAGTTGCCATTCAAGAAGCATGATGAGAAAAATAATTTAGTAGACAATTAGGTACAAGCTTCACCTGGAGCCAGGTGACTCAGAGGTTGGCAGGGTGAAGGCACAGCACACCAGTTTTTAATACCAATGATATACACCTGTCTGCATCACATCCAGCACCTTTGATTCCTATTCCTGAACAAGCTGGTGTGCAGCTGGATCTACCAGGGATGCCTTAAGTACAAGACCAGGGTGAGCCCTGCGGATTTGTAGAGGAAGACTTAAACTGTTTTACTACTGGCTTATGGAGCTGTTCAACAGCCTAGCTTGAAAGCCAAGTCCATATTACAGCATTCAGGTATGCTGATGAATAGAAAATTGCAGCATGTGTAGTCATCATTCTTCTGGCAAACACCCTCTGCATAAATGAAGTTACACTGGCAAAATAAACATTTTGATGGAAAAATGTCTGTCCTTCAAACAGGTAATTTATCTATAAATGCAGAAGTTCTGTTACCAAAATTAATCAGACTTCACCAGGTCTGTTGGCCTTAGCCAGCACCCCTTTCCCAGTGTAACCTTTGTAGTGCAAACCAGCTCTAAGAGGATCATTAAAAACCACTCATAAAAGAATGATGGATTTAAGATTAACAGAGATCAGGATCAGATTTGGAAGGGACTTTTCTCTTTGAGGAACTTACAGGGAAATGCAGTGATCTCATTATTAAAAGCAAAGACTGTGTCCTTGAAATGCCTGTATCGCTGGCTGAAATCACACTTCATCAAAACATGAAAGAATGAATGAAAAATTATACTGTTTTTGAAAGCTTCATATACCATGTTCTGTGAAGTATATAAGGACTTGCTTAATTTTATGCAAGGAAATTATGTTCTTGAAAGCATCAGTCTTTAACCACATGCTTAACTACTTGCTCCTTCATACTTCTAAGAAATAGCACCCACTTCCTTTGGTGAAGGCTCTTAATGGATGAAAGGACACATGAATGATATCAAGTTGGCCTCGGTCCCTGTCATAGAAAGGCCCTCAGCCATGTGTTTTGAAATAATATGTTTTCCTCAGAAAAGCAGGAAAACAGCTGCTTCTTCCAAGCAGAAGTCAAAGCTCATCTTCCTGGCAGAGCAGGGAACAGAAGAGTTGTCCTAAAAGTATAGGTGATATCAAGAGATCAGTCAGATCAAACAGGGAGGAGGCAAGCCAAAAGAGGAAAAGCCATAAAGATCCAGGTTCTGAAAGGGATTTAGACACCTAGTTCCTTTTTCCCAGGAAATGCCTAAGGAAGTATTGCAAAGCCTGCAGAGGATCTGCCACTGATTTTTATTACCTCTGGATCTAAAACTAAAAAAGTACAGAAAATCAAAGGGACAGTCAGCACTGAAAGAGGAATTAGGTCCCAAAATCCATTTGGAAATATTGTCTGGGCAACTGTGCAAGCTCCCAAATAGTCCCAGGTGGCTAGTGATAGCCCCACAGGGATGTGACATCTTACCTTGCACAAGCAGGCACTTGTGATAAAAGACCATTTTTATTTCCCTTGTAAAGAAAAGTCAATGTTCATTTGTTTGAGAGGCCTCCTTGACAGAAAGCTTTATCAGCCATGAAATTAGCCCTTCATGCTCTCTTAAGCCAATAGGCCAGGACAGAGATGCCTACCGCACCTGATGCTTGCAGTTAGTTCTGATTAGCAGCCCCTCATGGATTTCAAACAGCAGCCTCCTTAAATGCAGGCTGTAAAACTTCACTGGCTGCACTAAATCAATAGGGAGGCGAGAGACAGGGTTGGAGAAGAGAGGGGAGAAATAAACAGACACTAAAGCTACAACATTATTATCTGCTTTGGCAAACAGCCACCGAAATTGCTCAATATACTGTATACACACAAACATACACTCATGTACACACATACAGTCTGCCTGGCAAAGCAAAAAAGAAAATATTCCTTAAATAATATGTTAGTTCTCTTGGGCAAATAAAAAGCAAGGACCTATATTTAGCAAGGAAATAAAACTGTATTGTAAAGCCCTGGAGACCTATTATGGCAATGCCCTCTGCACTTCCAGTGCTCAGGGAATTCTTATTTATTTGACTATGAGGGATTGCTAGAGACTCAAAGTGCCACCAGGAAGTCCAGGTGAGTCCCCAATCTCTCTGTGGGATGTGACCATTAGCTACTCAAAATTTCACAGAGGTGTTACCACAAGGATCACATCCCTGCACTGTGGCAACTGTGACCTCTGAGGATAACTCAGCAATTTGTAAACTTAGCAATACAGAGTTGGAAACAGAAAAGCGATCTTGGGACTGTTCCTGCACGGGAGCAGATCTTTTAGAGGAGGAAGGAGAAAGTCTAGACCTAACGTGTGCGATGGGTTTTCAGGAAGAGATCCAAAGGACCTGATGCAAAGTCCAGAGAAGGTTTGATCCTGACTGGATCAACTCCTGACATTACACAGGAAATCAGCAACACTGTTTGATACAGGGAGAGAAGAGTCCAGGTTTCATCTCACCTAACTTTCAACACCTGTAATGTAGACAGCTCGAACTGAACTAGTATCCCTTTGCTGTTAGAGGAAAATAAGACTCTCTTTAATTGCAATTCACCTGACTTATATGGATGAAATTATTTTTTCTCTGAAAATTTCTATTGTTGTCCACTGACTATAACAGAAGCGTAGGGCACATTCCATTCAGAGTGACAGTGACAAAGGGAAAGAGACTGACATAGAGCAAACTCCATTATTACAAAGAATTATTAGAAAATGTGCTTTTTTTTACAGTTTGATTTAGATAAACCTACAGAATTGAACAGATTTAATTTCTTTTTAATGGTATTTTATTAAATAGGTTTAAAAATCCCTCTCTCTCAATCGTATAGGAAGTACCTTTAGAGGGAACTTGCTTTGACTGATTTAATTTCTCTTCCATACCACAAAAGTCTTCCCTGTAGATTCAGATCAGAACCAGGGACTTTCCCAGAAGGAATCTGAATGGGGTTTGGCACACATTGACAGGACTGCATTTTAAAATATAATTAAGTCACCTGAATGGAATGAAACTGGATGCACTAGGGACAGGTTGAAATTTGGAAAGACAGTGTCATTCTCAGACTGGGTGAACACTTCCACATTTGTGGACTGCAATTGAGGCTTAAAGCAAGGTCAGTGTCTTGAAAGCCCAATGGATAGCTCATTATATAGAATCATAGTATGTATACGTCCAGACCATGTGCTAAAGAATACAGCTGGGGCAGACTGTGAGTGTGGGAGCTTGACACTTTTAATACTAGCTCAGCATTTCCCTCTGCTTCTATGCCCCCATGTGTAAAATTAGGATAATAATATTGCTTTCATATTCCTCACCATGGTGTTGTGACTATTAATTAGTTAGTGTGTGCAGAGACCTGGATAAATGCTAAGTTTTAATCAGGTCTTGATGAGCTTGGGGAATGCAGCAGGGTCTGAGCAGAGGGTGGAAGAGCGAGTCATACTGATCCCATCTGCCAGGCACAGGCTGATGCCAGGGGCATTGCCTTGCCATGGTGTCCTTCCTCACACCCCTCCAGGCAGCAGCTCTAGCTCTCAGCGGAGGGACCCTGGTTGGCTGCCTGGCTGTTTCTGGACACTGCCGGCCTCCCCAGCAGATGCAATTTGTCTGGCAAAGGGCTGATTCATGCTTCTTCCACTAGGAAAGGTACTGTTTGCAGCAGCATTCACCAAATGCTCCTGTTACCCTCAGAACCTTGCTAAATTTCTTGCTGCCAGATGTTCACAGGGATTAAAAGTGGGATTCGGTTCCACCCAGTATTTCGAAAATGTATGATTAAATCAGGTGGCCAGCATCTCTTCTATGTCAGCTAAAGCAAATCAGTGGAATGCCATGAGTGGAATAACGGCAAAGGTTTGCACCTTTGCATCACAACCGTATTCTCCCTTTCTTGGGACCATTGCCCCTGCCTTGTTGTTTGTTTTTCTAGTAAGGATTATTTACAATTCTGTGGTGATTAACCCCTTTTGAACTGAACCAAATATTTGTACTCCCCCTATTTTCTCCAGGAGCATAGCCTACTGTATAAACTACTGGGGTGAGGTGTCTTTTTGCTGCTACTTCTTTGGCCAGGTCTGATATTGCATAGGACAAAGCTCTCTCAGATGTAGTATAATTCTTCACACAGCACAGAACCAAGTTCCACAGGATGCCGAGCACAATATTCAGAGGTGGACACTTGGAAATATATGTAAAGCAAGCACTTGTGTTGTGGGTGGAATAGACAACTCAGGAAAGGCAGAAGCAAAACCCCCTGAATTAATGATGAATCCCAGCACTCAGAGATGTGTCTTTTAAACAACCTTTGATAATTGGCCTCTCAGTAGCATGTAGTGCACACCCTGAAATAATAGAATGGAAATCAGCATCAATCAACACAGCATGAGGCTTTTTCTTCTCCAGCAAATGCATATCCTTGCTAAACACTGGTGGCTATTTGTCCTAAATTTAACACCAATTAGGGCCTGATCCTCAGCACTGCCTGAAGGGATGAATATCCTCCACACCAATCCAAGTCCATCAAAAAATACAGAAATATCTCAGCATCTCTTAGAAGGCTTTCTGCAGAATCAGACCTTTAATAGTTTGATAGCTTGAATGCTAACATTGCCCAGAGCACTTAAACTGATAAACAGTCAAAGACATCCCTGCACGTTTATATACAACAAAACAGATGCAACAACAACAGAGAAAAAAGAAAGACACTATTGCTGTGCCTCTCCTGTGTATCTGGGGAGCCGGCAAATCTGCAGCAGAGATAAGAAGGGCTACTAAGAGGAAAAAGAATAGGTGGCATTGATGGCAGGAAGCATAAATAATTGGTGTGAAGATTCACTTCACGTCAGAAAAACAAACTGGACTAATTTTCTATGAACAACTCAGAGAGGAATCAGGTCTCATTTTATTTCAGCTATGAAAAAAAGAACATTCTGCCACATTCCTCCTTTTCTGGTTTAAAAGAGAAGGATAGTTTCTAACATCCTCATCAAGCCATATCGCTAGGCTGAGAATGCAGGAAGAATATTCGCTTTACAACACCACGCACCATGCTCTGTCCCCATCTCTGTCCTGGCAAAATGTTGCCAGGTCTCTGCAGTCACTGGTGAAGACATCCATATTCTCTTTATATCCATAACCCTTCACATTCAGCCCTTTGTCTCCAACACGATTGAAAATTACTTTGGGAAAAGTCAACACTTATGTTAGGGATGGACAGCAGCTTTAACTTTGCCCCAGCCCATTCTTCTCAGAGCAACCTACTACAACAAAAAGGAGGGCCGTCCATGAGCAGCTCAAACTCATGGAGCCAAGGAAACACCAGTCTGCAAGTGCCATATAGCGAGCCACGCACTGACAGTGAGACTGCCATCAAGAGGTTAAAAAAAAAAATTAGGTCCTCTGACCAGAGCTGGAATTTGTGAAAATACATGGGTGTGAAGAGATGAAAAGGCCCTCAGTGGTGCCATCAGACAGATATCATGGAGATTACGGGTGTACCTGAAAAGGCTCTACTGTCACAGAGGAAGATATCCTGCAACAGGCCCTGCTCTTCCCGCTTTGGGAAAAAGTGAGAAATAGTCATTATCTGCTGTCCAACATTTTGGTGGCTGATACAGTGCTCCAGCCTCTTATCTGCCCTCTTAGCTATGACAGAACTGAGCGCAGCAAGCCTGACCTGCTGCTTCTGGCAGCCACCAGCAAGGGGCAAGTCTTGGATGGCTTTTGGAGGTGTAGAAGGCAGTAAGTTCATGGCCTTTGAGAGGCAGCCAAAGCAAACCCCACTGAGGTCACAAACAGGGTGTTTCTTCCCTTGTTAAACCAAGAGAACTTGGCTGAAATCTACTTAATGGATTATATAATGAATTTTACTTGTTATTCCAGAGCATCAGAAAATACAGACTGTTTCATTTCTTATCCTTTTCTAGTGTTTAGAACATGTATAATTCAAGTGCTTTCATTTTTTTATTAAGAATTAAACTCAGAATATTCAATGCAAATGAAAGAGCTGGATGAAAACTTCCCAGTAAAACGATAGTCTGCTGGAAAGTGCTGATCTGATTAAATGCAAAGTTTCATAGTAATAACTTTATTGGGAAGTTTTACTGGAAAAAATTTTGCCTAAGTCAAATGTCTACTTTTCTGTCCTTCTAAATGTTTCTCATTTGATTTTCTGTTATAGTAAAGTTTGAAATAGTATTATTGAAGATAGTATTATAGCATTTTTTCAGTATCTTTTTCCTATGGTCAACTTTTATCTGAATTATACATTTGGACAAGCTTGAAGTGAAACTTTTTAAGAATATGCTTTTCAGAGCATGAGAAAAAATATCTATAATGTTAATATCAAAGCTTAAACATATACAATAGTACCAAAAGGATAGTAGAAACATTACTTCCATCTTTACAGTTTGCCTTATAATTTCAGAGGAACTGGTCTTACCCTCACAGCTATTTCTTTCTTCTCCCAGAGAACTTCCAAGTAATTAGCTTATATCTTGTTTCAACCTCAGAGTAATTCTACTTCTTTTAGAGGCTTTCAAAGCCTTCCCAGGATTTGATCAACAGGAGGCAGACCCTCCCAATTTTCCCAATGGGACTACTTGGATGAGTAAACAAGAGATAGAATTTGCAGAACTGCCTGTTGAGTGATTGTACCAAGGAAATACAGAGCTCATATTTTTGAGCCTGGCCACAGAAGCCTAATGCAGTAACAGTAATAAGTCATAAAAAGTAACGCAGGTAAAAAAAAGTAACAAATTCTGTAGCAATGCATTAAACTCACTCCATCCAGAATCCAAAGGTCTTTAAAAATCAAGCTTCAGTGTGGCCAGAAGTGGGTTGCATCTCAGCTGCTCTCATGTATACACATGCAGCTAGCCCAGGCATGCTTGGTGGCACCATAACCCATTCGGCGTGCAAGGTCCTTATGTCTGCAGGGGGCGATCCAGTATTTCTATCTGGAAGGCATGTATATAAAATCATAGAATCATTTCAGTTGGAAAAGACCTTTAAGATCATCAGGTTCAACCATTAACCCAGGACTGCCAAGTCCATCACAAAACCATGTCCCTAAACACTGCATCTATGTTTTTTTTAAACACCTCCAGGGATGGCGATTCCACCACCTCCCTGGGCAGCCTGTTCCAATGCTTGACCACTTTTCAGTGAAGAAATTTTCCTTAATATCCAATCTAAACCTCTCCTGGTGCAACCTGAGGCTGTTTCCCCTTGTCCTGCTGCAAGTTATCTGGGAGAAGAGACCAACCCCCACCTGCCTACAAGCCCCTTTCCGGGAGCTGGAGAGAGCGATCAGGTTCCCCCTGAGTGTCCTCTTCTCTGGGCTAAACAACCCCAGTTTCCTCAGCTGTTCCTCGTAAGAGTTGCTCTCTAGACCCTTCACCAGCTCCATTGCCCTTCTCTGGATATGCTCCAGCACCTCTACATCCCTCGTGAAGTGAGGGGCCCAAAACTGAACACAGGATTGGAGGTGCAGCCTTACCTGTGCCAAGTACAGGGGAACCATCACTTCCCTGGTCCTGCTGGCCACACTGTTTCAGATACAAGCCAGGATGCTGTTGGCCTTCTTGGAACCTGGGCACACTGCTGGCTCATGTTCAGCCATCCATTAACGAACACCCCCCCCAGGCCCTTTTCCACCAGGCAGCTTTCCAGCCGCTCTCCCCCAAGCCCACACCATTGCACGGGGTTGTTGTGACCCAGGTGCAGGACCTGGCACTTCTTGTGGAACCTCATACAGTTGCCCTTGGCTCATAGATCCAACCTGTTCAGATCCTTCCTACCTTCAAACAGATCAACGCTCCCCCTGCAGTCTCGGTGTCATCTCCAAACTGACTGAGGGTGCACTCAGTCCCCTCGTCCAAATCATTAATGAAGTTATTAACTAGGACCAGCCCCAACACTGAGCCCTGGGCAGCACCACGTGTGCCCGGCCACCAGCGGGATGTGACTCCATTCCCCACCACCCCTGGGCTCAGCCGCCCGGCCAGCTTTAACCCAGCACAGAGCACCCCCACCCAAGCCAGGAGCAGCCAGTTTCTCCAGGAGATGCTGTGGGAGATGGTGTCACAGGCTTTACTAAGGTCCAGGTAGGCAACATCCACAGCCTTTCCTCATCCACCTAGGTGGGTCATCTTGTCATAGAAGGAGATCAGGTTCATCAAGCAGGACGTGCCTTTCATAAACCGTGCTGGCTGGGCCTGATCATCTGATTGTTGTGTCTGTGCTGCGTGATGGTGCTCAGGCTGATCTGGTCCGTAATGTTGCTTAGCATTGAGGTCAGGCTGACAGGACTGTAATTCCCAAGATCCTTCTTCATGCCCTTCTTGTGGGTGGGCATCACGCTGGCTAACCTCTAGTCTGCTGGGACCTATCTGTGACCCATCAGGATCCATCTGATCTGGAAGGCTAACAAAATCCTTGGTCAGAAATATGAACTCCCCTCCCCACATTGTGTTTCTGGATAAATTATAGCTCAGACACTTACAGAATAATAAATCACCTAGAAAAAAGTCAAAGGAAATATAAAAATACAATTAAATTTAAAAAAACCCAAACAACACAAACAGCTTGAATAGCAATTTACAAAGTTGCTCAGCACAGCAATATTTAAAGCTGTTCTTCACGATATGTCATTTTCAGATAAGTTAATAAAGAAATATAGGGGAGAATCAATTTTTAGTAATCATTACCATGTACAGTAGTGAAACCTCCAGGCTATTCAATTAATTCTAGACCATAATTATGACCCAGGAACAAATTGTATAAATCAGCATTTTTTTATTTAACCATACAAATCAGGCTCTGATCTTGAGTGCAAATCAAGAATTGTATTTTTCACAGCTCTTGCTGTCCCAGAAAATAGTCTTTCCAAGGATTCAAGCCCCTTGAGGCATAAACTGTGCATACTTCAAATTCCACAGGGATCACAGTAATTATAGTAATTTTTAACTCAACATATCACAGTGCTCCAAAGACACCCAAGCTCCTTAATAGAATGCAGAAAAGGAAAGGTGAAATCAGCTGCCTAATCTAGCAATTTCTAGGTCTGAGGTGGAAAAAAAGCCAACCAAAAGCCAAAATCTCAAACCCACCATTCCAGTCCAGGAATAGGTTCACCTGGAGAAAACTGCAAATAGAGGAGCTGAGTTTCCTACACCTTGTAGCACGTTGTGTTACTAGTGCAGTTACTCTCTGTGGATTTCAAAGCACATTCTCATTGCAATGTTACATTTACTGCTTTAGTCTTACAATGTATTTTAGCAGACAGTCCAGGGCTCAGAGGTGAAGGCGCTTACCTAGGAACATCCCATCAGCAAATTTCAAAAACCATGAACAGAGCTCAGGAGTTCAAGAGGTCTCCACACACTGTAGCTAGGCACACATATGAAGGGATGGCAGCAATTCACAGCTCCACCCATGGAATGAATTGACAAGATCCTTTTCAAAAATCAGTGGTAATTTTTGGGGGTCCCTTGTGCTCTTAGGGATCATTGATACCAGCAATTTGGTCAGCTCGCTCCTTCCCTCTAAGGCCTCTGGTCTTTGTCTTTCCTGCGGCATATCTGTTCACTCCCCAGTTTTGATCCATAAGGTGTAAATGTGGCTCTTGGGCGTGTGTTCCCAAGAGCAAAATGAGGACATTGAGCACCAGAAACCTGCATCCCAAAGGGCTGAGCTGTCGCTTCAAATAAACCAGATGTAAGATTGGTAGCTCAATATATGAATTCACTGCCCAGGAGAAGGAGTTACTGTTATTAACCAAAGAAAGGGCAGAAAAACACAGTCCAGGCCCCAGGTTTTTTCTCTTTGCTACTTTGACTGCAGCTTTTATTTGACCAGTTTTGAGTAGGAAAACTGGGCACCATAGTGATAAAAGTGATCACATTAAGTGATTGTTTCCCCATCACCTTTTAACCTATTGATTTAGTTTGATCTATTGTTATCATGCTTTGGTTTCTAATTTTTGCACTAGAATATTTGAATTTTGAAAGTATTATTTGTTTGAAAGTAAAATGCATATGGCAATTGCTATTGACAGGTTTATAACCTTTTCTACAAACTAATGTTTGGACCTATGTTGTCATTAGACACCAACCTTGCCAACTAGCAGTGAAAGAAATGGACTTCTCTCTTTGTTGATGTTCTTCTCCTATTTCAGCAGAAGACTGATGGCTTTTCAGCTACTAAAGCTCTGTCTCTGGAGTTACTTTTATATATATTCCCGTAATACTAAGGGAAAGCAGTCAACGAGGAAACACAAGGAGTGATACAACTTTAGAGGCAAAGTCCTAATACTGCACATACCATCTGGCCAGAATATGTTTTCACCCACAGCCAGGTAGGTGCTAGACACACACGGATATAATACAATTAATCATAATCATTTTTTAAAAATTTGGAAAAAGGTGCTACAATGTGTAATGCATGCACAAGCAGATTTGGACTTTCAAAAACTTTTAAAGGTTTGGATATTTTTATATTTTCTTATAACACAGGGGACGCTGTGACTTCTGCAAATGAAACTTAGATTAGGAAATAATTTTAGCTAAAATGAGATTCGACCACAATGAATCTTCATAATAAATTGTGAATGAAGCTTTTTATTTTAGCCTCTCAAGATATTTCATTATCCTGTGTTTAAAAAACAGGAAAGTAGGCAATAAACATCTATCTTTACATCTAACAATTTAATCTCCCTTCCCAGAACGCCTTCTTTGCAGACATCTCTCTGAAAAAAACCCTATTCACACCAGATATCCAGCCTAGTTTCTAAACTAAAAAGGATCAGCTAAACCTTCAGACTTTGAAAAGCTTATCTAAATTCCCACACAAACAGCATGGTAACTTACAGCTAGCCAAGGTTGTAAGTAATGTCATCCTTATACAAAAAATGTGACAAAGACACAGCAGTTAGAAAAGCTTAAACATGAAAGAGAATGGATGTAAGCAGTTTAAGCACTTTACATAAATATTCTATTACCTTTATATTTCACACATTTTGTTACAGACAATATTGACATACGATACTTCACAATATACATTCCACTAACAACTTCAACGCCATTCTTTGAAATATATTCATGATACTTTCAATCCAGATTCATATACACTTGTATTGTTGACAGTTTAAGTATATAATTTATTTAGATTAATACACATACTCAGGAAAAAAGGAAAACCTGTCTATTTTAGACACCTTCAGTATGACTTAAGACTAATAATAAAGAAAACATGAGTACCTGGACTAACCACTAGAAGTACAAGTCAGTATGGCTCCTTAATATCAAAACATTTCAATAAAAGATAATTCTACCTTTGCTTCCTATTCTCTTTTGTTTGCGTTTTTGTTTGTTTGGTTTTGGTTTTTTTTTTCTTTCCTTCCCTATTTTAAAATGACCTGGTTAAGACAGTGCTTTAAGGATCATGATAGTCAGACTATTGAGAATCAACCAGAAGAACAAATTCCCGAGCTAAGATACCCTAACACAGAATGCTGGGCCACAATCCACTTGTATATATACATGAGGTGGTTTATTTTTGTTCATCTCAACTCTGACACAGCAGCTTGGGGAGACAGATGAAGGCAAACGTGACTGGTGACACATGCTGAAGAGATTCATATGCTAGCACAAAGCTCATTCTAGAAAAATCAATATTTACTTGTTGCCGTTACGTGAATGACAGGAAGAGACAGGCCACTTCCAGCTGAGAGCTGTCACTTGGAGCTCTCACCACACGATGTGCCAAGCTGTAGCAAAGCCTTAGGCTAGCTAATTTGAAAAAACCAGCCCAATTCACCTCCTAAACTATACCCAAAGAATGCCCTCCTTCCTATGCCCAAAAGAAACACCCTTCAGAAACAGAGATGGCCCTAGCCAGAAGCAGCAAGAGGGATTTCCCCAAGTGCCAGTCCCAGGATGGCTCTGATGTCCTTGCCTGCTTGCTCCAGACACACAAAGGTTCCACTCATGCAACAAGTGGATTAAGGATGTTTTATACACTCGTGTTTTCTATTTTACCCAGATAGCTGATGCCAAGCATCAAAATATCTGATGCTCCTGAGCATGGCTTTCAGGTTAGGAGCATTGGAATAATCATGCTTCAAGTCAAGCCAAACTCCTGAGAAGGGGCAATCCCAGAACAGATTATCAAAAGAAAATATCATTTCAACTGTTATTGAAATCTCAGACACCCAGATTCCTGCAGTTGTTCTGTGAGGATATTTGTTTGTTTCTCTTCAAAAGGGCAGGCTTAAAATTAATCTCTTTCAGACAGAGATTTAATTTAAATATAATCAAACATGTTGCTTTGAAGCATTCATTTTTCTTATTTAATTTTTTATAGATACATATATAACAGTACTCAAGAGTTTTTCACGTTGCTTTCCAAAGTAGGTCAGTCTCAGCACTGCCTGACTATGAAGAGGTGACATAAAGAACGGGATGTAGAATGCAGAATCTGTTATGTGTTATCTGTGGTACAAAAGAAAATATTTCAGTCGGAAGGGACCTACAACAATCATCTATTCCAAATTTGTCTGCATTTGCTCTCCCCACCCCCTCAGCCTCATCTACCCTTAAGCTCCAGATCCCGGTGTTCTGAAAATAAAGCTGCAGCTATGCCTTTTCTCAGGTATGAAGGCTCACACAGGTGATAAAGGAAAAGCTCCAGTCCCACCACTGTTCTTACTTCCAACTGAACCACTGTAACTATCCCTACATCATCATCTCCAGTTCTAACTTCCGGATGTGACACCAGTGTCTGAGAACGAAAGTGTGGCAAACACATCATGCTAGAGCCTTCTTGCCCCATGCTTGCTCTTTTGAGGCCACACAAGCTGGAAAACTCATAAATAGAAATCAGACTTAAGTGTCTTGACTTTTCTCACCCCACCCCAGGTGACAGAGCACTTTGAATGCAGAATGGGTGAGCTGCTTGGTTCATGCATGTTTTCTCTTCTATTAAGGTTTATAAGCCTTTCTTTCAAAACTGATCCATTGTACAATGGCTAGGTGAAAGAAAAGTTTTGAGCTACTTTTCTGGTCATTGATTACAGATATCCCCAGCTGAAGAATCCGTTACTTTGAGTTTTGGCTTCGAATTCTTTCCGCTTTGTAGGAAAAGGATAATATAAACATTAAGACAGAGTATACCTTGTGTGAGGATGTCCTCAGCTGCTCAAAGCTTTTCCAGTTTTCTTCACTGCCTTAAAGCTCCACTAGCCCAGGGGAACAACTGTCTTGCAGAGCCCTGAAATTTTATTTTTGTGCAGAGAACTGGTAGCTGATGACTTTGGACACCCACCCATTTATGTCTCAAGCCTCACTTAAACTGATGTCAGATCATCTTTAGCATAATTTTGTGTATGCTGCAAGCAGGTATGCCATGAAAGGCTCTGGAAAAATATTGGCAATTCTTCCTATATGCTAACACAGAGGAGAGCAGGGATTGAGGTTGTCAGTCATCACACCTTGCACAAAGTTAGGAAAATAGTCAGAAAATACTCTTTGAAAAGAACAGATTCATTCTCTCAATGCTAAAGGTCATACAGGATAGAGTAAAATAGCCTATCTTTACATCAAAACTTCTGGGGATAAGAGAACTTGCCTTTACCCTCAATCTTTGTGAAAAGGTGGAATATCCAGGAGGAAAATCAGCCTTCTTTCCCATCATTTGCGTTGCCTCATAAAACAGCAAGAGTGTGGTTGGCAATGAACCCTGCATCAATCATCAAGGCACCATTCCTGAAGCTTAACTTTCATTGTGCAGGAGAAAAAGTCACCATCTGATAGCAGGTTAGATCCCTACTGATGCTCTCAGTGCATCAATAATTAAGCAGGACTTTCAACCACATCATTAATGCGACAAAATGTTTCTTAAGAATTACAAAATTATCACCCAAAATACCTGAATTACGAAGATTATAAGAGAACCCATCAGCTCAGTGGCCTATGTTCAGAGGACATAGAGCATTCCTTCCACTTACTTTAAACACAGCAGTAGCATCCAATGGCTTCAGGCTGTAATTAACAACACAAAGCTCTCTTACTGGGAGACAGGATAACAATTCAACAAAGTATATCTATATTCTGCAGCAGGTTCCTTAGATACTCAGGGTTTAAATAGCTTTTAAAATAACGCTAAAGCAAGTTGCACAAATTACAGTTAGCATAGGTGAAGAGAAGCAGCAGAAGCCAAGCATTAATATAGGAAATTAACGCCCTTAATTAATTCTGCTGGTGTAGCTTGCTAACTCCAATCAAAAATGCTGCAGTGTAAGTTGCTCTCCACAGTTCTGGGGCTTTTGAAACATATACCAAACTGCTCCTAAAGTAAATGCCATCCATTCTCTTAGAATAGTACTACAGCAGCAGATAAAGAAGCTGGTAGGATGCTCCCAGTTACAGAGCTCATGCAAAAGAATTTGGGAAGTTTTCTGCATATGGAGCAAAAAAAGACCCCAGAGGATTCAGGACTGTTCTGCAAAGGCCAGATGCTTATCCTTTATCCTGCAAACTTTGTGCAAGTTGAGGACAAATTGTCCAGGCTTTAGTGGAGACTTTTTAGGATGAAGGACACACAGGTTGGATGAATTGTTCTAACAGTGGTGGCCTGCTACCAGACATCATCTTTCCTGGAGGCCTAAACTTCCTTGCTTTTGTAAAAGGAAAGGGATAGGTTAGAGAACAGCTGTGCTGTCACAGGTGTCAGTGCTTAAGGAAATTTTCACATGATCACAAATAACTGAGTCATCCCAGGTCAACTCAGTTATAGCAGACCTGCAGATCACTGCTATGAAAATGGTCTTGGACAATGACAGTTCATCACTTCCAAAAAACACTGGGGTTTTTCTGTCTCTGCAGGAAAATGGCCTGGTAGCAAGAAATAGACTGGTCTGAATTTCTGCTTTGGGTGAGTTGTCTGATGCCTGGAGACCCAGGGCTAATTGGTGGACTTTTTAAACAAAATTACTACTAGGAAAAGAGAGCTGCCTGGTAAAATAGTTCTGGTTAGTTAAAATAGACTCTGGTTACTATGAGTATCTCCCTCATAGTAATGTGCCCTTTCTCTTTAAGATGCACTCTAGTACTGCTGGACTACGCAGAATTACACCCACCTCTTCCATTTCCAGGTGAAAAAAAAGGAACCTCTTATGGTTGAAACAACAAAGCCTGCTTAGCTGATGCTGACAAGCACCCAAAACTGTAGATTCCTGTGAAGTGGGAAAGCCCGGTCTCCATCAGCTCAGTCTAATCTCTGCCTTAGTTTGTCATGCCTAAAAATCAGGCTGAAAAGGTCTGCTCTGTTCATCTTCACTGTTTTTATCGCAAACTGTCTGGGAAATGAATTTCCTCCCATTGTGTGTATCTAGTGGCTGTCACAGAGGAATCCTGTTAGTTCAGATTTGGGGCATATTCTTTTGATACTACTGCTAATAATAACAGTAAAAATGTCACTTCTCTTGTCAGCAGCTTGATCCTCAGTCCAACCCATGGTCTCACTAGCTTCCTTTTGTCCCCAATTTAAACAGAAATCTCAAAGTTACTGCAGCAGCAAGTAGCCGATAACTACAATCAGTGTAATACAGAGGCTAGAGCATTTCTTCTGTGTTTTTTGTAAAAACTTCGTTTTCTTGGTATGTAAATATGGATTTTGTTACTAGTTGGGTTGGAAGGAAAACCAACAAGAATGTTTCTAAGCCTCTGCAGCAAATATTTTTTTACCTCCCACCTGGAAAAAATGAAGGATTGATATTTAAAACAGGGTTCTGTTTTCTTAATTTAAAATCAATGTTAACTCAAGCTATGTGGGACTAATTCAATTATTATCAGTAAGAAAAAAAAAAAAAAAGGTAGTTTGTGATGTCAGCTTTTCTGCAGCCATTCAAGATGAGAGGAACATTTTTTGAAATAACTGAAAAGTGACCTAAAACATCCCTTTCTGATTTCCATTTACTGTAGGTGCATTATGTCCACCCTTGCTCCTAATGAGGGAAATAAGCTCAGAAGCAGCAGCTGAGCTAATACTGTTGTAACATCCCTACAGATCTGTGTCTATATTCAGAGTCTGCTGCAAGTTCTTCACATTCCTTCATCTTCAGATATGCCAGATTTCTGGTAGGAAAAAGTGTCAGCTCAAAAGTACAAGAAGCGTCAAAGCAGCCAGGTCAGTGTATACCCTGGGGACTGTGGTGAGTCTGATTTACCCTGCAGTTTTTTCCAAGTCTGCACTTTCACAAGATGCCCACTTTGCAGAAGAGTACAGGGCATTCCTATCCTCCCCCATTCCTCTCTCAGTTTTGGTTCCTACTCCTCCAGTACAGCATGGTCTCAGTTTGCCAACTTGGGTACTTGTGGAACCACAACGTAAACTGTATGTTTAAAACCAGTCCTTTATTTATTCCTAGGCAGCTTCACCTTTGAATTGCAGGTATTGCAAAAGTCTACCTCAAATATATGAAGACAGAAAAAAGCAGGCTGCTGGAGTTGTACTTTCTATTTAGTAAGTCCTTACTTGCCCTGCCACATTAGCCATTTAAACTGGTTTAAGTATTCATGCTCCCATTATGGAAGGTAGCAAGAAACAAAACCTTCACCTCAGAGAGATAAGACACTCAATATAAGGATTGTTTATTAGCATTCATTAACAATTCTGAAAAAAAAAAAAATATTCAACATCAGGGTTTTTTTCTTGATAAGATTAACTACTGTTTAAAAGGCAATTCAGAAATGGAGTACTGGATTCTCAGAAAGAGAGGCCTGGTTCAAAAGAGTAAGATTCAGTCTAAATAATAAATACCTATTAAAGAAGGAATGAAGACTAGGATTTTCCTTATCTCTTGTGCCAGATAAGTGTTGTCTTCACCAGATTAAGCATCTATCCCAAAATGAAAAGGGAGTAAAGTTTTGGGAAACTCAGCTTCAAGTTTGCTGAGGCAGATGAATTATAAAGCTGCAATGGAAGTGTTGTCAGAGATATATGTCAAGGGTGACATTAAAAACTTTTTTAGATAAGGCCTGGATGGATTTGTTTGCTGACCAGGCATCTTGGGGAAGATGCAAGAGGCTGTAACAGCAGCATACAACGTACTTGAGGAATGGTGCAGACAATGGTTAACACTTGAATTAACCATAATTTCCATTGGGTTAAATTCAGAAAATGCCGGGATTGAAAAGCTAGGTTTCTAACATTAATCTTTAAATCCAGTGCTCATGTTGAAAACATGTATACCTTGAACATATACTTCGGCAATCTGTGGCTTCTAAATCCTAAAAAAAAAAAAAAAAAAAAAATCAATGTCAAGCAAACAAATGTTATAGTAAAGAAAGGTATTAATAATTTCTGCAGAATAAAGATGGACTCCATCCATTTTAAGAGGCCTGGCTGGCCAAAGTATTCTACTAAATGTGTTTTGGGGGCACAAACTAATGAGAGAACTGGATAAAAAAACCCCCAAACACCACAACAATACGTCGACCACTTCACAGCAGCCATGTGAGTATAGTGTGCTTGGATTTTGTTCTCGTATCATGCTGCGTTGTTGTGGTTTAAGCCCAGACAGCAGATACACACCACACAGCCACTCACTCACTTCCCCTGGTTGGGGTGAAGGAGAGAACTGGAAGAGTAAAAGTAAGAAAACTCAAGGGTTGAGATAAAGACAGTTTAACAGGTAAAGCAAATGCCACAAGTGCAAGCAAAGCAAAACAAGGAATCCATTCACTGCTTCCCATCACAGGCAGGTGTTCAGCCATCTCCAGTAAAGCAGGGCTCCACCACGTGTAATGGTTACTTGGGAAGACAAACTATCAGTCCAAGCAGTCCCCCTTCCTTCTTCCTCCAGTTTTATATGCTGAGCGTGGCACCATGTGGTATGGAATATCCCTTTGGTCAGCTAGGATCAGCGGTCCCAGCTGTGTCCTCTCCCAGCATCTTGTGCACCTCCAGCCTCCTCGCTGGTGGGTCAGTCTGAGAACAGAAAAGACCTTGGCTTTGTGTAAGCGCTGCTCAGCAGTAACTAAAGCATCCTGTGTTACCAACACTGTTTTCAGCACAAATCCAAAACTTAACCCTATATCAGCTAATATGAAGAAAATTAACCCTGTCACAGCCAAAACCAGCACAGAAGTCTAGCTTATGGTGTTTAGAAGATGTTAACACAAAAGTAGGGAAGACTTTGGAAATTGTGCTATGTTTCACTATATTTTCACATACAATATCTTCTCCCTAACATTCTTTGCTCATGCAGTAATTCAGATTTCAAAGGATTCCAGGAATTGCAGTAAGACCTGGAGAAAAAATGGCAATTGGGCAATAAAGTATCCCTACAAAAACTCATTCTAAAAGTGATGAAAACATCTTTAATAGAAGGAAATTATTCTCAGGCCAGTTTGTTTGAAACATATCATACTGCCACTTCTCCAAGTCTTCATTATTTCTTATTCTCTAAGCAATAATATAGGCTTATTAGAAGGAAGACCACAGTATCAGGCAGCTAGTGGGAAAGTCAAAGAATAAAAGCATTTAATTCATGCCATTGACACCATGAGAAAGCAGGGGGAAATAGATTTCTTAGCCTTAGAGAGTGACTGAGTGTCAAAATGCACAGAGCACTTGGCGATCTGTCAGTTGTAAGTGCCAATGCTGATACTATTTCTGTCCTTTGAGCAGAACAGCAGCCACAAGGTTATGGTCACTCATTTTTGGAGTTGACAAAGCCAGGCAATCCCTCCCCTGAGCTAATTAGGATAGAGCAGAGCCACAGCCATAAGAGGTCCCCAAGGAAAGCAGAGCTGCTGCCATGTGGTAGGCTGGGTTCCCACAGCAGAACATCCTTTTGGTGAGCTGGCTGAGCTCCATGGACCTCCTGTATTTTGGCACTGCTGCCAGTACTTTCCTGGGATGACACAAATAAAGACAACTCTCTGTGCCAACTCTATCAACTGCAATTTAATAGATTTGTATTTTATTTTATTTTGATGATGGAGCAACACACCATAAAATTCAGTGCAGGGAGAAAGGACCTTTTTAATTTCTCAGCCAGGCAGGAGAAATGACACATTTGTCCATGTGAAGCCCATCAATGTTGCAGCTGTGCCCAGCTCTTCCTTCTGATATGATTGCTAACCTGGTCTTAAAAAAGACATTGCTGAGGGTTTGCGTGATCGAAAGCAGCCTGTTGAGAATAGAATATAAGAGAAGACCGAAGAGTCAGCTTTTACATTACCTTCCTGGCTAGATCTCAGGCTTTCTGGAAACTGAGAAATAAGGACATCCTTTAAGGCAGAACACTTCCCCTGCCTTTCCATCATTTCTCTCTATATCATGACTAATTTCCTATAATAAGGACAAGGAGAAGAAACGGTCAAGCTGGTTTCACAGTTTCTTAAGAGTCTGTTTCCTATTAGCAAAGAACCAGCTCGTTGCTTTATACCCAGCCATTCAGTCAGTAGCTGCATTTACAGAGCATATATATTGCCTTGAAAATGGAAGGAGCCATCAGAAATAATGGTCTATAAACCAAGCCATAATTCTGCTGGCTCATAAAAGTACAACAGAAGACCTAGACTGGACAACCATTAAGATTACAACAGGGCAAAGAGGCTGACTACGTTTATATCAGGAGAAAGAGAGCAATGCAGCTCTGCCCTCCTCAAAATATTTCAGAACTGCCCCGTGTACACTTTTCTCCAAATGCAACGAAAGAGGGAAAAGACGACAGCTCAGTGCCCGTGTCACTAAACTTTAAGCCAAAGTAACACAATATTTCAGTGTGACTTAATGACAACAGATTAAACCTGGTACCATCATTATTCCAGATTCTTTTTGCTACAGTGCAAAAGTAGTAGTTGAGTGGGATGTCATTGGATTGACTGTCACAAGGTTACTGCCAACTAGAAATTAAGTGAGCTGCAGGATACATAATGCAACCATCATGATGGATAATAAAATCCATCCGTTTGATACATACAGAAATCTACCGATTTAACAGGCATTATATGATTTGATCAGGTGATCTAGCACCCAAGTTTATTACAAGTTTTATATCTGTGTTTATACGAACACGAGTACAACATCAGAAGGAGTGGAAACTCATAGCATGGAGAAAAGCAACGTATTTTGCAGTCAGTGATCTTTTATGGACTCTGCCAGCTTTGCAGTTCGCAGCCAAAAGGCACCCATTTTGAAGATACCCAATGCCAATGTTAGATTATTGTTCCAGCTGTTTAAGTCTGGAATAATCCTAGTGACATCAAATACTTTAGGAGGCTATTTCTTCTTGAAAAGCAAAAGAAATAAACTTGTGGAGAAGACTTAGATGCTACTGATACCTCTGTATCAGAGCAAGTATTAACTATCCTGCTGGAGATAACTTGGACCAGGTCTGAAGGTGGGATGCAGTGGATTCTAACTGAGTAGGTGAGTTCACTGCACACAATTATAGGAAGGAAAAGGAGTTAGTGGAGCATAGAAGAGGTATACAGGAATGTTTAAATTCTCACTTCCATCATCACCCCCCCCTCCAGGGAGTTTTGACCTAGGAGGTCTGAGGAAGAAGGAAAACATCTAGTAATCACAAATCACAATAGTGCCTGATTTGCTCAGGTGGTCACTTTTAACACTGTATTCAACTGAAAGCAGCACCTCAGTTAGCAGAAATTTGTGATACTTGAAACTACGGGGAAAACTGGCTTGAAGTCTGCTCCTCTTAAATCAGAGTGCACCAAGCATACTGAACTGCCCAAAGGACCCTTGTGCAAAATTGTCGACAGAAGTGAATTCAAAATCCTCATTAGTTTACTCTTCCCTTGTTTTTTTCTGATCCCTTTCAGAAGTCAGGGCTGTACCTTCCTGCTGGATTTGAATAATGAAGGTCTTGCAGATCCTCTGAGATTTTCTTAGCCAGTTGCTAGATGAAAGAGATCTCCAGACATCACCCTACCAAATGCTTGTACTGGAGATAACAAATTACATTCCTAAAACAAGGAGACATAAGTGACGGTGAACAGGTTTCTGCCTTTCCTTTGATGCTGGGAGGGTGAAACTGAAGATACTATTTCAGGCTCTCCCAATGTAAAAGTTACTTTTCTTCCATTGGAATTTTTCCTTCCCCCTGCCCAGCCCCCCCTTAATTGCTTGAGAAAATTGGCAGTGAATACTCACAAGGTTGAGAGCTCCAGGGGGTCATAGGAGAAATTCTGTGCTGTGCACATAATAAATTGAATAACCCCCACATCCACCCCTTCAGCAAAGCTGCCAAGCTCCAGCAATCCCCCAGCTTCGGAGCAAAGTCATTTCCATATTACCTAATGAAGGATTCATAGGCATTTGTTATTACTGTTAATTTATTAAGTAGGCACAGGCACCAGCAATCATCAACCTCATTACAACCCAGACAGAACTTGTTGAAAATCATGTGAGGGCAGAGCAAGAGGAATTAATTGCCCACACAAACCTCAACTGCAAACCAGGACTCTGAAGAGTGTTAGCCTTCTAATGTTATCTGTGAGGACAGAGTCAGATTTAATTAACTGCTTAATGCTCAAGTTTTCCTGCAAGAGCTTGGTTTGATAGCAAAGAGAAATGGGGTCCAAACTCTTAAGCTGCATTGACACTAATATTTCAGAATTGGCTCACAGAAAATCTACCTCTGAACTGCCCTGGCCATGCAGAGTCTGGCGAAAGTCTCCTCTGTCTACTCCTTTTGCAATTAGAGATGATTCTCTACTCTTTTCCTTTCTGTGAAATCTTTCCCCAGACTGTAGCACCTGTGGGAAGCCTCCAGACACTCAGAAAGCTCCTTAGATTGCTGTCACACGCTCACACACAACGCGTGCATGCTGCAGGGACGTGCCTTCCTCAGCTGCTTTCAATGCACTATTCAGGAATTATTGTGGGGCTGACAGGGGCCTGGCTGCCCTGGCCAGGGTCCGGCACCTGCGTTTGGGGACCCCGGAGCAAATTCCCCCACTCTTAAATGGTTACGCCCTGCTGTGGAGTTCCAGCTCCTGGTTATAGATAATCCTCCCTGAGCAAAGGGAAAGAAAAACCCTGGGGCAACACTGTGCTAGCTGCAAGGCAGGCCGTTAATGGCACAGATATATAGCAGTCTCCCTGCACTGTTAAATCAGACCTTTTGCATTGATCCACAGCCTGCTAGATACCAAACAGAAACGTTGTGCTGTGTTTCAAAGTGGCTTGCACGGTTTGTCCCAGAAACTGCTGGCACCAAGACAGATTGTCTGGAAAGATCTTCATTAAAATATTTTTTCAGGAAAGCCTGAAGACCATGAGAACCTTATCCAGATGAAAAGATGTTACATTTCTTATTTCAAGAAATAAAAAAGTTGGTCCCATCTCAAATCAGCCTAAGATGCAGTGACTTCTCCCAGGATACAGGATTTTTAAAAAACACCACACCATAGAGCTTCATCAGACCAAGGAGCTAAAATCTTCCTGTTACTAGCCCTGAGGGGAATTGCACTGGGAGATGTGCAAGAGCTTCAGGGACTATCACAGGTGAGAACTGCTGATGCTGAGAAGTGACTGCCTTTAGAGCAGAGTGCTTTAGAACTCAGCACGCCTGAAATCAGAGTCTGCAGGGAGAGGCAAGTGCAGCAGGGCTGCGAGCTGCAAGCACATTGCACACCCCAGCAGATGGCCAGAGCTACTTAATGCTCCTGCTGTTTTTTTTCAGAAAGCCAACTTTTATAACCACACTACATATGCACAGAAAACATGCCTGGGACAGAGCAATAAAATAAACCATTCCCTCCAACCTCACCTCTATACCTGCTGCCAAGCCTTAAAGTGATGCTGCTTCTTTTTTTACTTTCATTCCCATCATCTAACCCACAAAGCACCCAGGAAGCTTGACTTTGAATCAGTCCCCCCCATGATTCAGCTCTCTTGAAGATTCCTAATCACCCCAACTACTCATCTCCTACAGTCAACCCTTCCCTCTTCAGCCTGCTTTCCACCAGCACATATTTAGTATGACTCACTGAGCACTAAGGAGCTGGGCTGCTTGGCATTAATTTGCTTCCGTCGAAATACAGTTTCTTAGCTGGAGGTACACAACCAGAAAAGGCAGCCATCAGTGGAGTGCCACAGGTGGGGTTATCCACCCAAACAAACCCTGCTTGGCACCAGGGTGGGATTTTTACTCAGTGTTAGGCACTAGCAATTTTAAGCCCATGGACCTGAAGGCTCACCCTATCTGTTATTACCATTTTTTTTCTGCACAGTGCCTAGAAATCACATCTGTTGATTACTGAAGATACACTGTTTCAGGCAGCAGGAGTGTAACAAAAGGCCAAGAGCTTAATGAAAGGCCAGTCTCCCCCTCCCAATAGCTATCCAAAAAGCTAGGAATGACAAACAAGCATGGTCTGGTTTCTCTTTGGCCTTTGATCCTTGCTTTCTTCTGCTCATTTGCCTTCTGCTGTACTGCACCCAGACACCTGCACACAGACGTCCTGGGAACTCTTCCTGGGAATATTTGTACAAGTCACCCCTTACCCTTATCCTCCTCCTATTTCTGTCTGAACAACACTGTCCTCACCACCTCAGAAGCAGAATTTCTCCTGAAATGGAGATATATGGGTAGGGAGAGGAGAGAGGGTTATGGTAACGTACAAGGAGGCTGTGAATTTGACTGCAGTGAATAGGAGGAAGAGATGACTACCAGAGAAGCAGTAAAGCCGAAGGTATCATGTGCCACAGAGTAACATCTGGAGCCTGCTGAAATCAATGGGGAATTTCCCAGGATCATCACCCCAGCGATCTTCCTGCAAAGGCTGATGCTGTCTGTGATGGACAATTTTCCTAACCTCCCACAGGCTCAACACACACTAAAAAGGGGCAGACGGTGATGAACTTCTGCCTCTACCTTTGATAGGCCCCATTCCTATGTTCTTTTACTTACTGATGGATATTCATCTACCTGCATTCAGAAGAAGATCCTAGCCTCATTCTTGCTAGCTTGGTTTTCTCTCCCCATTCCTGTCCTTAGTACTGAAGGTGATCTTGTGGCTTAGTTTTCTCGGCTTAGCATCAACCAGTGCTGCGGACTGGTACAGTGAAGAGTTGGTTGCTGCATATTCAAGTGTCTACAAACGGATGGTAATAAAACATGTCTTCTCTCCTTTATCTGACAGCACATTAGCATATTGCTGAAAAGAAATAAACTACACCAAATAGTCTTTGGGAAAACCAGAAACATCAGCCTTTGGACCCATCATGGTGCATGCGCTGGAGCAATGCAAGGGAAGCAAGTGTGCCTACAGACGGCAGCCATCAGCCCCACCTAAAGACCTCTCCTGCTCAAGTGATCCTGCCAGTGACCCAAGGTGCTGCCCATGGCTCAGTGCAACCCCAGCTCGGCAGGCAACCTGCCAGCCTCACCTCTCATAAAGGAGCCCAACACTGGCAGTGTTTCAGACCACCACCAGCAACATACCAGATTCCCACTACATTAATCTGGATGTCTAAGATGTGTCTGCCAACATCCCGACCCAAGCCAAAGATCCCTACAGCGTGTGTTATGGCATCCTCTGATCGCATCCAGTGGCAGGGATGTCTGCCCTGCTCAGGGATATCTCACTGCCCATAAACTGCTGGGAGTACTGTGTTCTTCCATCTCAAATATCAAATGTAGTGAAAAAGACACTTTACATTACAGGGAAAGTTACTGTGACATATAACAAAATTGCCCTGAAACTTCCTAGTCTACCCTGATTAATTACATTAATTTGGATTTAACTAGTGTTTGCCCAGGATCACAGCAGGTTTACAAATGTGGAAACCCTGAGAAAGCAACAGGTCAGTCCAGCTCATGTACCAGTAAAAAATCCATGTATTTTTCTCAGCACTGTGGCAGGGTGGCAGAGCAGAAGGGCTGGGTCTATCATTACGAGACAGTGAAGCAGCAACACTTCCCTTCACCGAACACTGAGATTGCAAGAGTTGTAAACATCACTGTCCTAATGTGGGAAAATGGCAAATCCCTGTGGACTTTGTCTCATGCAGATAATGTCTCATTGTGCTAAACACAGGTAGCAGTGAAGTGTTAATTTCTCACACCTGGATACATGCCAACAGTTCAAACCACGGCCTCTTCGCAGAGAGCACTGGTTCTATGCCGAGACATTTCCCGTTTGAGTGACAGTCTCCCCTTTAGCTAAACAGGGTGTTTAACTCAGCAAAACAGGGCTGGACTGTCACACTTGGCTGTCATGTCCCTACTCAGCAGCTGTGGAGACCCTACTTGTGAGAGGTGCTGTCACTCCGAAAAAGGTGGCGGTATGAGCTGAAGGAGTCAGGCCCAACCCATGCTTCAGCAGTACATTACATGAAACTCAGACATCACCTGAGATAAATCTGAGCTGTATGGGAGTTATTGCAAAATAAAAATGGTAAGGGTGCAAGGGCACCAGGATAAACAAAACATCTCGCTGTGGGGTTGGCTGGCAGTGCTTGGGCGGCAGATGTGAGGAGCGATGTGCAGTACTTTACTGAGATTCCTTACCCAGGGCAGAGGTGAGATTACTTTTTGGAAAGGTAATCTCTACACTAATGTTTAGCAATAACAGCACTTTGTCCTTAAGTTGCACGGCCTGACTCAGGATCAGACTCAGAAGAAATAGCTAATTAATAGCCTTGTGAGATGAAATGTATTTATGAATTATACAGTCTAATTGTCAGGCAATAACAGGGGTGCTACCCATGCCTTTTGTCACAAGGCTGTTGGTGATCAGAGCTGTATTGGACCAGATGCTGTGTAACTGCAGTTAAGAACATGTTTTAGCCTGAACAAGCATACATCTTAGATGTCCTCAAATTATTTAGGTACCTAACTCAACACAGGCACTTAACAACTGCCTTTGGCTTCCTTATGCACAAGCTAAGGCTCCAAATATCTTAATATCTGTACTTTGATAAATTAAAGAAATAGAAAGTTATCCCATGTAAGGATATTACAGCAGGGAACAGACCCTAAGTGAGCTCCAGGGTCAGCTGGGTCATTCGTGTGAAACAAGGATCACAGGCAGGTGTTAACAAGTGCAAAACTGTGTGGTAGCCAAAAAGCTAATTTGATCCATCATACGAGTCCCTTGGAATTGGAGGAGCAGGAATAGGGCTCAGGAGTCCTGTCTGGACAGTCTTCCTCACTCAGAGACATAAACTTCATCCTGAAATCCAAAGTCAGAGGGTACTTTAAGCCAAGTACAGCCTGTGGAAAGCCAGCCCAAAGCCTCAGGACACCAGAAGGATATTTTACTATGTTTTCTGGGTTTTGATAAGTGTGAGTAATGTGAGCACCGGGGCACCTTCTGACTGCAGGGAAATTATTTTAAAGAAAGGCTCAATAGCCATTGTATGACACATTCAGGATAGGCTGCAAGGAGAGAGGGGGCAGAGGCAATCTTCAGCTGTGTAAAGACTGTCTATCGCTTGTTTTGCTGAACAACAGTCATACCTGGCAAATCTGACTATTTATTGCCTCTTAGGCTGTTATACAAAGATGCTAATGCACCTGCTCTTCGGGATGAATGACAGCAAGGCTGGTGAGAAAAGCAGGCAGTTAACGGGTGCAGTAAAGCATATGATACTTGTCAGGGCCAATCTGGCTGACAGCTGTGTTGCGCCAGGTCTTCCCAGACTGGCTGGAGAACGACAAAGCAGGACCCAATCTCTTGGCTACAGCCAGCTTTTGCTGGGCTGGGGAAGGGCAGGGCAGAAGCGGCAGTCTGCATCAGGGCTCGTGTGGATCGCCCGTGCAAGACCCAGCATTTGCCTCTTCTAGCATCAGGGATTCACCCACATACTGCAATTTTTTGCTCACACTGTGGAATTGAAGCACACACCTGTGCTCTTTGAAATGCTAAGAGATAGCCTGGAGGTCTTTTTCTTTACATAAAGCCCAGATATCTTGCTGCCATACATCAGCAGTACAACCAAGGCATCTGGGAAGCTGGATCTTCAGCCAATGTAGAGGAATGCAGCCCTATCAGTGCTGCAAAAGTCCTGCTTCTGCACAGTGACAGCTGTGCTAAGGCTGACGATGTCACTCTGGGTGCTGTCCAATGGAGACGCACCCTTCCCAAGTGGGTTTTCAGTGCCTTGCCCAGTAGATGGGAATTTTCTCCAAGACCAAAAGGGTCAAAGTCACCCTCTTGGTCTTCACTTCAGGTCCATGGACTGCCGTTTCAGCAAAACTGAGAATCAAGGCTCTCAGAACCACAGGACTGGTTTCAAAAGGGAAGGAAGGAGAGGTTTTCTTGGCTTGCCTTGTGGATTTTAAATTTTGGGCTCAAGAATTTTTAAACTCTCCTTCACAGTCATGGGCATTGAAAGTTTACTGAAGTAAAACAAACCCCCAAACTTTTTTTTTCTCTACCTCCTATTTCTATTACAGCAGAGTCCTAACACATCCCAGCACACATACAAATGGAGACAGCAAAAAGTCTGGAGAAGAAAAGGAGAGGCCACGGAGGTGCCTAAGGTCAGTCTGGAGCAGTGGCAGGATACAGCCCAGCTCACTTTAATAAAGACTAGGATGTCAGCCAAAAGCTCATGCACAGTGTTTAACTGTTCTTTTAAAATGGCATTTGCATTATTCATATTGAATACCTTTATTTCAATACCCGTAGACGTGTGTCCTAAGTGATACACCCCAGCAAAAGACTGTGTTACTCTGTGTCTTGCACGTGGGATTGCAGTTTAACGTGTGCTAATACCCCAAGCTTTTCTTTGACTGAAAAAGTGTGAAGAAATTTCATTTAGGAATTGGAATTTTTACTTATGAAAAGGCCAATTTCTGACTGCTCTCAAGTTGGCTTTATGTCCTCCGCATTCCTGAACACTGTTTAGGATAAATTACCAGCACAAAATTAGGAGAGGAGCAATATTGTTTTGTCTGGGTTTCATTTAGGATCAGATTTAACCTCTTAGCAGAGAAGGTAGGTGCTTTACTCAGGTACTTTACTACAGAGTCTGCAAGCGCAAGGTCTGACCTGAGTAGCTCATGCAATAAAATCCAGCCCAAGCAATAGTAAATATCCCTGATTAATAACGGACAAGAGGCTGAAAGGGGAAAAAAAAAAAAGCAAAAAAAAAAGCTTGACTGCACAGAGGCTGAGCTCAATCTGTTGCTGAACCTTGGTGGAGAAATAGGATGCCCTTCTCCACAGGTCTGCAGATATGGTCAAAGGTGTTGTTATTGTTACGGCAACCTGGCAGGTAGAAAATAAAATTGGGCCGTTTCTGGGGCAAAGGTGGACTCCATTTTTTATGGACCTGCCATGCTGTCTTTTGATGGTCTTTGCCTGTTTTAATGGGTTTGGTTTGTATGCTGCTGCAAGATGAAAAATGTGCCATTTCCTGCATCAAGAGGGAAAAATATCTGCTTTTCTCAAATTAGACTGAAGAAGAAAAAGGAAGGAGAAGAACTCTAAAGTGATCTGTACCAGCAAGGGGCCCTATGTATGTTCCCACAATAGCCATCGGTTGAGAAAGCCCAGGTTTATTGGCAGCTGTGTTTTTCTCTTCTCTCTTTCCCTCAACCCAAAGACTCCCATTAAGCTGCCATTCCCATCCCAGAGACCCTGATTCAAACCTAATAAAGAAGAAAGGAGAATTTATTTCAGTTTTGACAGATCAAGCCCAGAATTCAGGAGCGATTGTAACAGGAGGGGAGGAACAACTTCCACAGGTGACTGAAACAAAGGGAGCAGTGATCTGCGAGAGGAGGATAAAGGACATGCCGGTGACTAATTTGTAACAAGGGCTGAAAGGGGAGCTCAGTGCAGGGGATCTGAGTTCCGACTCTGTGTTGGTTTCATTTACATGTAGATATTGAAGGCAATGCAAGAGTATTATTAATGAAAAAATTGTGTGTCTCATCCCTGTCTTGTCATCTCCCAACAAGCTTTGTCAAAGGGCTCCGGGCAGTTCACATAAACCACTTTTTGCACTCCCGTCAGCTGGGGGTTGGGCTGTCACCTCTGCTGCTGCAAGCACAGCCCTTTCCTTCTCACTTGTGATCCAGCATGTCCCCTTTTTGTCCCATCACCAAAACAGAGAAAAGTCCTTCTATATAAGCTCTGTCAAAGTACAGTGAGATCCGGTACCACCGCCTTGTGTTTTTCTAGACCTTTTGCTCAATATCGAGAGAATAAAGTAGAAGTTAGAACACAGACAGCATAGTGGAATTCTGAGGTTTGGGGGTTGTTTTTTTTAGATAATTTATTATCTAAAATTAATTGGATAATTAATTTAGATAATTGCACTAAAATTCTCATTAGTGCAATAAGTAAACAGGTAATTTTCAAAGCTTCCTGCATGCCTGAGATCTGGAAGACAAGGCAATGAGTTTCACTATTGAATACTGTTTACACCTTTGTGGGAGGGACAAAAGAAAGTGTATTTTTAAATGTTTCTCTACTTTTTGCTCTGAAGTGACTCCTACCAGTAGCAAAGACAAAGAATAATGCCAGTTTTGCCTTCTATATACAGTACCTTATTTTGTGCCATTTATCAAATGCTTCTAATACATCTCCCAAAGTTGAACAGACATCATTCTTCCAGAATATGGAGAACAAAGGGCTTCATCAAGATCATTTTGACCCTTCCCTTGTTTTCTTATTATACTATTCTATATTTCTCTCTTCTTTCTTCATTTTTTTCTATTTGTAATACAAGAAGCAGAGCACGACTACCTAGAGATCTGGATGCAGATAGATAGAAATACGTGAGCTGTGGAGGCTTCCTAAATTAACCACAAATGGACACGAGTGTCTCAAAGCTCTGACTTCAGCATCAGCATTTCTCATCTAAGTGCCCAAATGCCTTGCAGGCATGGTCATTTATAAATGCAACAGGCATAACTCAAATGGGAAAAAGTAAATGTACAAGAGGGGAAAAAAACTGTGTTTTGCTCACATCAATAACAAGGTAATAAAAGAAACCACCTGTGAAGAAAGCCATGATTAATGAAAACAAATACAAGAAATTGGAAATACAAACTATGGCAAAAGGGCTTGAGTTTCAACAGTTTCAAAGTTCATATCCACTAGTAAAACACAACATAAAAGCTTGTAATATATGGAATAAACAGGGGTACAGGGGATAAAAAAAAAAGTGCCATAAAAATAAGAAGGCTGTTTAAATAAGATGCACAATGCATAAACAAAATAGCCAACAGTGCTATAGATACCAAGGATAAGAGATCTCTGCTATAAACATTTGCCTGAAATACATTCAATTAATTGCTTCTGTGGTTTGCAATCAAACCTCCTAAAGGCCTGCACGGTCCTTTATTCTGGTCCATTGAATGTCTTGAGGGATTGCAACATCACTGGAAGTGCACACTCAGAATCAGCACAGCAGGAACTATAGTTCAGTAACACTTGCAGAAGATGCTGCAAGGAACTCGGTGTCCCGTCAAACCTACATCCCAGTCCCCAGGTTTCACCAGCCTTACCTTTCAGGGAAGCAGATGGAGATCTCCAAGATTACAGACTTGTGCTCTGGTCTGATCTCAGGACACCTCTTTTTGACTTATTTGTGCTCCAGCTGTGTGAACTTCTGGATTAATCTTACAAGGAACTGAATACCCCAGCTCCGAGCAGACCACCACTGAACAGGTACCTGTTCATTCAACCTCTGGGAGGGGACTTAATCATGAAGGAAAACAATTCCCAGGGTGCCTTTGGTTTGGCTGCTGTGCGCTGATGGGCTTTCTGAGGCTAAACAGCCTGACTGTCAGATGCTAAACAGATGTATTTTAAGGGACAAGTTCAAAAAGCTGTGGAAAAATATGGTTGAATGACTTTTTTTTTTTTTTTTTTTTTTTTTTTTTTGGCACATACTGTAAAGTCTGTTTGGTAAAAGTAGCAAAGACATTCATGGAAAATTATGGTGGGGGGTAATTATAGTGCTCTAATTTTTATTGTAATACTTACAGCATAGTAATGGACCAAAAAGTGAAATCAAGACCTTGTTGTGATAGATACTATACAAACACAAAATGAGAATGAGTGCCTGTTGTGAAAAATGTGTTTATTCTTCACTGAAGACATGAATTCACTGACACGGGTCTTGATAGCACAATGGCCAATTAGTTAGTGCAGTAGTTAATTAAAATTCACTAACTGACAAATCATGGATTCTTGGACAACCTCAGAAAGAAATGGGTATTCCTTGCTGCCCTTGCTTACTGAGCATTTCCTAGTAACTGCTGGTCCCCAAAGGCACCCAAAGCTATGGTTTTGTTCTGAGAGGAGCAGCCCCAGGGTGGTGGCAATCAGTATTTAAGAGAAAAAAACCCTTAATATTACATTCTTGCAGAGAAGAGTGTGGGAGGAATCCCTTCTCTCTGAGAACTGCACTTGCATCTCTCTGGATTCAGAGGCCATTAGTGGATACTTTTGTACCCGTTTAGAAGAAAACTGCCTTTGGCTTCCTCTAGAATACTTCATGGTCATAGAAAAGGCCATCCTAGCTTTTTAATTTTAGAAAAAAAAATCTAAATAACTATGCCAGGTCCAAAAATTCTGTCCTAATGAGTTTCAAAACCTTTTCTTCTTCCCAATCAGTTAATGTTCTCATGACAAATCCTCAATAAACACCTTTAGTTATTCTACCGCCTGGGAAACATGCTTAACAGCATTCTTAGCACATTCATTTCCCTGCTTCTATGAGTCTAAAACATCAGTTCACAAGATGATCATTAAATTGTTTGTCTCTGGTTGGTTTTTAAGTATGAAAAAAAAAAAGCCAAGATATCAGCCCAGATGTTTAGTCCTGACGGCTTGTCAAAAACACACGCATATGGAGTTTACATGGCCACAAAACATAACCCTATCAGCAAGGAAACTGTCTGGCCAGAACAAAGGCTGGTGATCAGCTTGAAAAGTTAGAGTTGTTCTTCCATTTCTCACATCAGAAGGCAGTTAGAAGGAACATTAAAAGGCTGTAAATATTGATTCTTGACATTCCCTTGCATGTGGAGTTTCAACCATTGTTTTAGTACCGAAAATATTTTTAAAAAATCAAAAGAAAAGGGGGGAAAGGAAAAAATATATAAAATAAAGCAAAGCAGAAAACCCTGTAGGAGCGGTTCTCAGAATCACCTAAGTGGAAGGACTAAAGATTCAGTCTAACTTCCCTAGTTTTGATGTAGAACTAAAATAATAGCTTCCCTGAAGTCAGATAAAGACAGACACTGGTTAGCAGTACTTTTACAATCATACATCTCAGTCATGCAAGACACAGGCCGTGTGAAGCTCTTGCCTAAAAGAAAATCTGATGTCCTTCAACATAAAAGCCCTGCTTTTCCCTCTGCACTCTGACATTTAAGGGTGAAGTCCATGATCACGCTGTCTACACACACCTCTGTGGACAAAGGACAGGAGCATAAAAAATATCGATTCATTAAACACCAGTCTTGGGAAAAACATGTTCTATTGTCGACTCCTGCAGGGCAAATTGGAGCGCCCAAGTGATAGCAGGGGAGGCCTTATGACAAGAACATCTAGAAAGTTTCTATAACCCCTTTTATCTTGGCAAATTCAAGGATCTTATGGAACAGCCATTCTTACTTGCTTCTCCCTTTGTCCCTATTTATTCCCATGAACAAAAGATGTACTTGAATGTGAAAAATACTAGTGTATTTTACATTTATGGAAAGTGGCTCATTTCATGTGGTCCCACAGCTTTTTCTTGGATTTCAAAGGCAGCAGAACTGGCTGCCAGTGTCTGCAAAGGGAGTACAAAAATAACCCTTAATTCAAGCCCAGTATGATCACTGAAGCTTGTAACCATCAGCTATGACATATTTACATCTCCTGTTGCCAGCATGTTCAACAACATGAGTGACATATTTACCCATCACAATAAAAAAAAATCAAATAGCTTGTTTAGCTGAGCATATAAGAGAGGAGGCAGTTGATCAAAACCTACCTCACATCAAAAATTATCCCTAAAGAGGTGTGAAAGAGATACAGATCAAGCTGTCATCTCCCAGACAGCCTGTCTGCTGTAACAGGGGCTGTCAGACAGACAGGTTTGAAAACATCAATGGCGATGAATTGCAAAAGGGACTCTGGTGCGATGGAAAACTCAGGCAACTTCTGTAGCCTGCCTACTGTGGTCCCATGGGGTGGGAAGTAGTGTCCTTTATAATTGTTTCTCTTGAGGCACAGTAAGAGCCTGGATTTTATTGAGCTGCAAATGCTCAGAACTCCTCGGGATACAGGCACATGAGTGGAAATGATGGCGTTACCACAGCTCATCGAGTTGCCATCTGTCAGTGAAGACATTGAGGCACCGGGAATGACCTTGTGAACACTCCTAACCTACCCCCATTAGAAAGGAAAACGGAACATAAACCATGGTGGTTTAAGTTAATACATTTCATTTTACAGCTGGAGCAAGAGTGAATGTGTGCTCAGTCAGTCACACTGGCTCAGCTGACGGGCAAGGACTTGATATGTTGCAGCGCTGTAAATGCTTTCCATCATGTGCTTCTGTCCTCCGTTTCAGTCCATCCATCATTTATCAAAGCTATTGTGCTCTACACTTGGCAATTTTCATTTCCAAAACAGATCATATCCAATACCTACAAAACCACCACTCTTCAGAGACAGAAGTAGGCCTGTGTATCACACACCCTCACCTGCAGTATGAGAACCATTCATTCATTAACATGTAAGTTTTCAGACAGCACTGCGTACGCACCTTCTACCACAGACATTGGAAAAGAAGTCTACTCGTCCATGACTGGATGTGCATTATCATGGGTATAAATGACAGAGGGCCTTAACTGCATCACACAAAAGTGGCCTTGGACCACACACACAACATACTGTGACAGCTTATATTCCTTTCCAAAAGTCTACCAGAGAAGATCCTATCTCACACAAAAGCTCAAGAGTTAATGAGCTCATGCTGAGGAACCTCATGCCCACAGCTCCCACTTACCTGGAAAGTGCTGTAACCCTTCGGCTCACAGGAGAGGGAGAAGAAGGTTACCAGACAGAGGAAGGTGTTCGTCTAAACTGAACCTTAGATTGAATATCTGGAGCTGCTTTTCAGTCGTTACTCACTGTGCCTTCATTACCAATATGGTTTTCTTTGAGAAACAAGGTCTGTGTTGCTGCCCTAAAAAATACAGCTATGGAGTCCTGGCCCTGAAGGTGTTTCCAGCAAATGGGCAACACCTCACCATAGCAATATTGTAAAACTTGGTCTGTATTTAGTGGGGTGTGACTCATGAAACAAGGGGCTTTCCATGGTGAGTGGAGGAGGGATGGTATTGAACTGATCTGTGGTTTACCCAAAAAGAGAGAGACCAAAGCTGAACGCACCAGCTACTACTCCAGCTCCTGTAAACTCCTTGCAGACTCTCTTCCCCCCTTCCTATCTCCCACTAAGATACACTTATTTGCATGACCCTATTCTCACAAACCTTAAAAAACTGCAACTTGGCCCATTGCTGACAGTTTCTCATTGTTCACTGTGTACAGATGCTCTTCTACCTAAATCAATTACATGGTGTCACACCCTGGATTTCTGATTATGGTGCTGTTGTCTTTTTCCTGATAATGCTTTCTGTTCATCTGTGCCATATGCTGCCTTGAATTTATGCTGCTGTGTTTTATTAAAGCTCAGATTTTCCTTTGCCATTAAAGGAAAAATAGAACATTTCAAATGGACTGTGAAATAAGGTATAGAAAAGTTTAATCGTGCTAAAATCAATTCAGTGGAGTGGCTTTATTAATAGTTATTGCATTCTGCATCACATTGCTTATTAAATATTGTGCATTTTGGAAACTGTACTATTTTGTGCTGCAGTTACATTGTACTTTAGCAAGCAGCCAGTTCCCACTTCATGCAAGATTTAGAGATGTGCTTTTTGTTCATTGACAGACCACATCACTGGAAACATAGAAATCATCTTGCTGGAAAAAATTATGGACCATTTACTACAGTATCCTGTCCCTGGCACAAAGTCTGGTACATATTCTCAGGAGGAAAATGTAAGAGAATTCACGGTTGACAATTATACATTACCTTTTCTAATTCCTACCCATTAAATGGTGGCTTACATCACAATTCATAAACTTTTCTATTTATTTTTCACTTTTATGCATCAATTTATGTAATTTTGAACATTCACATGCACTATGTAAAGAACATGCATGGTTTTTCTTTGTGCTGGAAGCTTAGATATTAGAGTTGCATAGCTTCATTACTTGCACTAGAAAACATAATTCTTTTTTTTTTCTCCTTCCAATGATTAACTTTGTCTGTTTGTTTGTTTGTTTGCTTGCTTGTTTTGGAACAACCAAGACATCTCAGGCATAAGTCAACACCTCATTATAACTAGACCTATATACATCAGAATAAAAAGTCCTTACTCTGTGGGAAAGACCATTCTTTTTTTCACTTTCCTATATCACCTTGTCATGAGTGCCCCTCCACTTCCTTGTTCTCTAACAAAAGACCCTCATTTTCAGCTGGTCTTGTAATCCAGAGGTGTGTGTGGGTGTGTGTGTGGGTGTGGTGTGTGTGGTGTGTGTGTGTGCGTGCAGGGGGAAGGGGTAAGAACCCTCAGCAGGTCTTCACAGTCCTTTGTGAAGGATCAGTTGGGACCAAAGCAAGGTGAGGCATGACTCATTCCATCCCACATGTCCATGCTTTTGGTCATCTAAAGGAAGGCCATTTTTAACCTGCATTTTATATCTTAATTTGCACCTGTTCTTGCTGAATGATCACTCTCTGAAAGATTATTTGAAGTCTCTAGTGTCTGCTTCACCCCAGAGTCAATAGAAAAAGTCATTAATTTTTATCATATACAATCGAGGACGATGACTTTCAACTAAGGCAGAAAGGGACTAGTACTGCAGATGGCCATTACCTCCTGGTCCTTTCAATCCCTCACCTGAAAATGCTGTCTCTTTTTTGAGCTCCAGCTAATGAATATATACACATTTCTTGGATTCCTGTGTAGTGAAATACTTATTAATCCACAGATGAATGTGGGCTCTTGTAGGGAAGGATTTGTCTAGGAGAGAGACTAAATATGTAATAAATACAGCTGCAGCTTCAAAGAATAGTGAGGTTATTGACTTCTGAGAATAGTGATAATTCAGAAGTGTCTCTCTTTCCCTACTTCCCTTTAGCCTCTTTCTTATCGGATAGTCTCCTAGGGAAAAAGACTTACATGATTGTATTGTGTGGGTGGGTGTGCATCTGCATTGATCAATTTCTTGTTGCCCAAAGAATTTTTCATTCCTTGGCCAATTTAAATGCAATTTGACAAAGGTATTCAGTGTTTCCAGAAGTACACAAAAGGAAGATCATTGCACCCCTGTTTTCCTTTACACTCTTGAGTTTTTCTTTGCTCTTTCTGACTTCTGCTCTCGTCTCATCTCTCTGTCCCTCTTCCATCTCCTGTAAGTGACAAGGAACCCCTGAAATCAAAGCCTGTCTAAGCTCCCCACAAATTTTAAGAAAATAAAACAGCCTAAAAAATTAAACAGACTGTGCAAGTATTATCAGTTAAAGGAAAACTCTCGTATCACTGAAACCACAATGATTCTTCAATGAAAATTCTAGGTGAGAATATTTGGTGAATAATTGTGCAGCTAGTAAGGCTCAGTTATCACTTGTGTCCAATCAAGACTCAGAAAACAAACATCCATCCTAACTTACAGTATGGATTTAATTATGTCATTGATCTTCATAAAATCCTAGTACCTTCCACATAAAGTTAATTGGTAATCATGAATTGTCTTGTACATGTACAATATGTCCTCACAATGAATTACGAATACTTCATGTGTGGTTTGGTTTCTTTATGTCATTACTAACTTCAGGTCTTTAGTGTGTCTGAGATAAACTTGTAGCAAGGAGTATGAGAGCCATTCCAGTGCAGGTGCAAAGGTTTTATCAAAGAATAAAGATTTCCAAATTTACCTGATTCAGCTGATCCATACAGTTGGTAAGGACATGACAGGTTTTCCTGATCTGAAATCTCAAAGATCATGTCTAGTTCTTAGCTTTCCCCTGACACATTTGTACCTCTATTCTGATCTGGCCTCTACAAAAAAAACCCAAAACAAACAAACAAACACACACACACAAAAAAGGAGGAACCCAAAGAAAAGTTCAGTTCAACATTTCCAAAATTGCACAAAGTATTGCCTTGTTCTTTTTATCTCAGTCCCCAGCTGCTGTCTCTTTATCTTTGAGACTGAGAGAGGTTTCCCCAATGGACTTCTGCTCACAGTGTTCATCACCTTATAAAACAGGACTCCAAGGCCATGTGTAGATTTTGAACAACCTGAAGCATAACTACACCGTACAACTGAACACCCCCCCCCAACAAAAACAAAACAAACCAACCAAACAAAAAAATTCAGATTGCAGGTTCTGGAACTGACCAATGTCCTGTGGTTCTTAGAGTCTGGTAGCTCATGAGACCCTAATTCCTAAAACTCATGTATGAAATGCAAGGCCTAATGAGAGAACTGCATTACATCAGAAAGCTAGAAATGTTTCCAAAAGTAGAAAAGAGGAATACCCTTTGACTTGGGTATTAGGGAAGCTATTCACTTTTCCTTAGCAAAGTTGTGAGATTCCTTTCTTTGAGAGTATTTAGAAAGTTGCAGAAATACCTATCAGATGGTAACCCAAGTGTAGTTTATTCTACTTCCTTGCAGCCAGAAGAGTGTAGTGACTTCTGCAGGTCACATCCAGTTACATGTCTACGGTGCCATGAAAAGCCAGAAATGTGATTATAAACCTGCCTTCCACACTACCCTATAACCCTGTCACTTCAGTGTGACACTAGAAATCAGAAAGGTGTAAGCACACTATCCCTATGAAACCCTAACAGTTATTTTTTTGTATCATAAAGCAAATGCCTTTCCCCATTCTCAAATTCTTGCTGATATTTTTCTCTGAAAAGCAGACTTTGGACCCCAAGCCACGAGACGTTTGGAGACTTCATAAGCACCGCATATATTCATGCTTTTAATTTTTTTGTGGACTTTGCTCAGATCCTGCAATGATATTTGGGTCCCCAACTATGTGATACACAGATAAATAGAACCCAGCAAGAATATTCATGGATCCAGACTCCATTACATATCGATTCGGAGTTAGATTCTGACTCATGATGAGGAATTAATGCTAAAGTATGAGATTTTTCAGAAAAGCTAAAGGATGCTGCTCCTACCCAGTGTCCCACTGGGTAATCCAGTCTTATTATTAAGTACGTTAAGAGACAGAGAAAAATGTTCCACTTTTAATGAAGAAGAAGAGATAGTGCAAAATAGTTTACTAAATTTCAGCCATGGCATTTAAACCTATTCATGTGATTCAAACTCATTTACTTCCCCTGAAGTTTTCTGACAAGAACATATATTTCCCTGGAAATGTAGCATACTAAAGCCATTGTAAATAAGCTGCATGAAAAATAGTGCTTTTATTTACATTATGATTTACCAGTCTTAGCTCCTTATCAATCTAGGCTCCCTGTATGCTTGCTACAAGGTTGAACATGAATCAACATTTTCTCTGGGTGTCTCTTCAAAACCTTATGAAAATCACTTTCTGATCATGGGGACAGCTGTTAAACTTCATACTTGGTCTGTTATTTCCTAGTAGGTGGCAGTAAGGAAATGAAACCATATTCTAAATAGGTTTTATTGACATGCACATACAATATATACCCACATTTTTCTCTGTTGGCAATATCTGAAAACAACAACTTGCAACTGGGTACAAGTTGAATGACTGTTCACGCTAGAATAAAATGGAGATATGGCTCATAAACCCATGGTCTTGATGGCTGGTGGTCATTACAACTCCTGCGGTTATTTTTGCAAGTCTAGGTATGTATATCCTGTGCACTCCTGCATAAATTCTCTCAGCAGTTTCTACTGAATAGTTTTCCTTCATTTCTGCACACTTGTTGTATGTGCCTTGAAACAATAGCCCCATTTTGATTTTGACACAGCTACATCTCCATTGTCCTTATACAAGGGTACAATACTACATAAAACAAATGGGTCTGATTATTCCCCACAAAGAGAAATCCCATTGAGATCCCTGGCATGACCCAACTGCAATTTTAAAGAAGCATATTTTAAACGGAGATGTACATACACGCAGAGACAGGAAACGATGCTTTCAGTAGTAAATGTTAAGTTGTATTAAATTAATATTAAAACAATGTGAGAACACCATGTATTTAGCAGAAAAACATGAGAAAAATCTTGTGGAATTTCCAGAGGAGTACTTGTGTAAGAAACCAATAAAGGAGAAAACGTATGTCCTAACCAAGGTGAGACTGCCCTTGTGCCCACCTCTAAGCAGAGAAACAGTAAGTAATGTACCCATTATATCCATCAAATAGGAAAGACAGAAGAAGAGCTGATATTATCTGCATGATAAGAAAAGAACGTATAAATTGACCAAGCCACAGAAATGAGAGCCAGCCATGAACTGAAATGAACTCCCCTGAGTGCCAGAGTAACACTGAACTGCTCCCTGATGGGAAACTGGCAATACGCAAGATGAAAGCCTGTCCTGGTTTTGGCTGGGGTAGAGTTAATTTTCTTTTCAGTAGCTGGTGCAGCACTGTGTTTTGGATTTAGGATGAGAATAATTTTGATAACACACTGATGTTTTTAGTTGTTGTTAAGTAATGTTTACACTAAGACAAGGACTTTTCAGTTTCTCAGGCTTTGCCATCATGAAGGCTGGAGTGGCAAAAGAAATTGGGAGGTAACACAGCCAGGACAGCTGAACTGAACCAGCCAAATGGATATTCCATACCACAGAATGTCATGCTGAGTATATAAACAGGGGGGAGTTTACACACAGGGAGGAAACACACAGCCAGTGCCTTGTGATCACTGCTCGGGGACTGGCTGGGCATCAGTCAGTGGGTGGTGAGCAACTGTATTGTGCATCACTTCTTGGGGTTTTTTTTCCTTTTGAGTTTTATTCCTCTTTCCCTCTCTCCCCTTCTAATTATAATTGTTGTTGTTGTTAGTGTATTTAATTTTATTTCAGTTATTAAAATTTCCTTATCTCAACCCACAAGTTTTACCTTTTGCCTGATTCCCCTCCCCATTCCACCAAGGGAGGTGGAGGGAGGGAGTGAGTGAGTGGCTGCATGGTGCTTAGTTGCTGGCTGGGGTTAAACCATGACAAAGACAGGAATTCTGATTTTAGATTGATGGACTTCCTTGTTGTTGTTTTTTAAGGTAATTAGAGTTTCCTGTTTGTTTTGCATTTGCAAATGTTAACATGACTGTGAATCGTGTGTGTGTCCTCCTTTGCTCTACATCTTGTTTTATGCTACCAGAAATTTCAAACGGACTTTCAGGACTGTGTGTGTTTCTTCACTTGCTTTGCCTTCAGCATTTCCTGTACTCACTGAAATTGCCTTCCCTCGCTTACATGATGCAGTTGTCTGAGTCATGGCAATAGATAAAACAAATGTAAAGAAGGAGAATATCTACAAATACTACCAGCATTTCCTTTCCCTTGTTTCCTCAAGTGATCCCATTTGTGTCTATCCTCTTTTTGGGTATCATTAGAGTATCCCCAGGGTATTAAAACCTCTAACTTTAGAGACCATTATGAGCAAAATCCTTTATCTTTTCTTGCCTTCTCAGATGATGATATAGAAGATGATTTTGTTTGTTTGATTTATCAGAGCAAGTAACCATTTATAAAGCCTTCAGACAGCTGGCTTGCATTTGCTTCACTTCTCTCTTCAACCTGACATACATGGTTTCACTAGGCATCCCAGGAGGGACTAACAGCCAAAACAAGGTGTTTAACATGAGTTTTCTCATTGTGCAGTAATTAGATCCCTTTCCCTTATGACTTTCCAATATGATTGAATTTGATTTGGATTTTAATAGCCAATGATAATAAGGAGATGACTGAAAAAGAAGGGTCACTATGTCCCCTGAGCATGTTCAAAACAATGACTCAGAAATATGTCTAAAGCACAGGTTCCTGAGATGGTAAGAACTATGATGTCTACGCCTTTTGTGAAATGTGGCATGTTTGACCAAGCAATGTGAAAGCCAAGAAAAAAATGCTTGCTTATTACAGACTCTTCCAGGTAATTAAGACTGCAGAGAAAATAGCCATTTGTGATACAGAACAGTATTGCTCATAGGGAAAAAAAAAGAAAAAAAAAAAAAAGAAAAAACCTAAAACTTGCTAACTGCCAAGCACAAACTAAATAAACTACATGGAAGTTCTAAAAATTGGTCATGTCCTGCAATATTTTTTCACAAGGACAAGCAGAGCAATGTTTATAACTAGTTTGGGGAGTGAGACAAGAAAATATGTCAGAGGAAATCTTTCAGTTTGTTCTTTAGCATAGCAAGAAACTAATTTCAGACATGCTTTTTCCAGACCTCCATGTGGTACATGTTTTCTTCGAACCATTTCAGAAGTCAGTCATTTAATTCAAACACCCATTCCCCTATGTCTCTCAGTAGGATGTGCTCTCTTCAAGGATGTGCAGACCCAATGGATGCTGCAGCACTGGCTATAGGTTAGGCTAGACTGCATTGTATGAAGCACCACAAAAGTCTTGATTTCTTTCTTTTTATTTTTCCCAAAGGAAATGGAGATTTCACTAGATGCAAATTGCCATCTCGCTCAGAGGAGGGCTCCTTAACACCTGTGTTTCTATCTGAAGCACTGGCAGCTTCAAAGGAAGAATTTTGGGACCCTATAAATTACAACTGAAATAATACGGGGACAACTTCTGGCCAAGCCTGCCTTAATGAGAGGTGTTATGCCCTAAAGCATGAGGACTGATATCCTAACACTTTCTTTTTCCACCCTATAGATGTGCAATGGAGGGCCTTTCAGTTGTCAAAGTATTGCTGTTCTTCCTACCAAATTCTTCTTGTGGGTGATGTCTAGTGTCAATGAGTTCCAGTGACAAATTATGTTCTCAGAGAAGAACAAGTACAGAAAAGATTTCCTTTTGCCAGATAGAACTTTAAATGCAGCCCACGCTTCAATCCCCCCACCTGAAAAACTGCTTTTGTTGAGGTGTTAATTAAAACCATCCACCATACGTTTATGGGACAAGTAGGTTTTAAATCAGCCAGAGAAAACAACTTATTGTTATTAAACCCATAGGTTATAGCACGCCTAAAATGCTCATAGTCCTAAACCCGCTGCAATCTCTGTTTCAAGGGATCCTAATAAAAAAAAACATTTGGATACCATTATGGTTTGTAAATAACACTAATTTGTTTGGCTGTCGCAGGTTGCCTATAGGCCTTTCTCATTTCCATACAACAGTATTGAAATCGATAGTCCCTGTTGCCCAACATCATTTCCATAATTTCTAGGAATTGTTTTGATTGTTTCCTTTAGTCTCTTAAAAATCTGCATGCCAAAACTACATGGACGTGCTTCCTATGTTGATTTTTGCTTTAAAAGATTAATCCAAACCCTACAAAAACAGTAGCTTCTCTAATGACTGAATCAGACCCAAAAACCATTCATTATGTGCAAAAAAATGGTGATGTCTAGGACATCTTTCTAGACAAAAAGGGAAGAGCTTCTCAGTCTACACCACTACACCAAGTGCTAAATGGTGTGAATGAGGTCCTCATACTGACATAGATCCCACAGCCATGGCCTCAGAACCCTCTGAATTTTCTTCTCAATTCCCTTTTGAAATATTTTGTGGATGAAAAGGTGGTAAGGAATAAAGAAGTGAACAGGAGGATGCAGGAAGTCGGTGGAAGACCAGTCCATGGTTTTCTAACCTGGATTAGTGCCCTAGCTATAGATAGATCACCAAGACCTAATTTTAAGCAATTAATCCTTCCCTCTCCTTTGCTTAAGCATTTTGAATCATGTTTGGGAAATACAAAGGAACAGGAGAGGAGTCAGGGTGAGAGGCAGGAGACATCGGAAGGAAGGGGGAGTATGTAGCAAAGTATTCGGTGAAATTAAGGGATTGGCAGGGAGGGGAAATTGCTTCTGAATTTCATGTGGAAAAATGCAAATGGTGAGATGAGTTAGCCTGCAAAATAATGTGCCAGGAAAAGTGATGGGGGCACCAGAGCTTGAGACATTTAAATTACTTTGGATAAAGCACTGGGGTATGGAATATAAAGAGCAGTCACAAGTGTGCTGCATGTAACTTAACAGCTCATTTCCCTCTCCTCAGGGCCTAGTTCCTCACCGCCCAAGGACAGGCAGGGTCCTTCCAGACCCAGGACATGAGTGTCCAGGGCTGTGCTATTCCCTGACACAGCCATGGGGCTGCAGGGAGGCTGGGGAGAGGGAGAGGTTTGTCTTGCTGATTCACCTCTGAAGAGTGTCTTCTTACCCCAGCACTTGCTACTACCAAATGGACAGGAGAGCAGTGCCACTGCTGTAGGACAGAGTCTGGGAGAGTGTTCTACAATGATGTGGTGTCCGGTTTGGTCCCTGTATGTGCAATTAAACCACTTCTATCCCCCACCTGGTTGCCTGTCACAAGGGTTTCTCTATGCCTGCCACCCTCTGCTCTGTTCAAGGACAAACCTCAGGCTCAGAAGCCACTGACACATACAGAGCATCTGTCTTGTGAGCCCTTCTCCTTTGCAGAAGATGTGGCTGGTTTGCATCCCCAAGAAGGGCAGAAAAGCCTAACCTCAGAGCATGGCAGCTGTCTGCTTGTGAGTGATTAGCCCATTAAGCAAAAGATCTATAACAAGAAAATGTGAGCAAGATCTTGAGCTCTGACTATAGCTGGCCCCTACTGCTCGTGTCTTGGATGATTTGTGTGGTGCTACAGAGGTCTTTGTGTTCCTTCCTCATCACAAGGACCACTGGTACAAGATGTCCTGGTTTCAGCTGGGACAGAATTTCCTTCTTAGTAGCTTGTACAGTGCTGTTTATTGGGTTTAGGATGACAATAATGTTGATAACAGACTGATGGTTTAGTGTAGGCACTGCTCAGCAACAAGTCAAGGGCTTTTCAGCTTCTCATGCTGCCCTGCCAGGCAAGAGGCTGGAGAGGCACAAGAAATTGGAAGGGACAGAGCCAGGACAGCTGACCCGAATTAGCCAAAAGGATATTCCATACCATATAGCTTCATACTCAGTACATAAACTGATGGGAGTTGGCCACGGGTGGGTATCACTGCTCAGGGATTGGGACTGGCTGGGCATTAGTCAGCAGGTGGTGAATCTTTGTATTGTGCATCATTTGTTGGGGTTTATGTTGAGTTTTACAGCTCTTCCTGTCATCTTCCTTTTCTTTACAATTACTATATTTTACTTTATTTCTATTATTAAACTGTTCTTATGTTAACTCACAGGTCACCTTTTTCCAGTTCTCCTCCCCATCCCACTGCAGGGGTGAGAGGGGAGTGAGCAAGCGGCTGCACGGTACTTAGTTGCCAGCTGGGGTTAAACCACAACACTCCTTTTCGGAGCCCAATGTGGGGCTCAAACCCATGAGTCTGTATTAGAAGCCCCATGCTCTACCAACTGAGCTAGCTGGGCTCTATCCCAGCTGGATCCAGCGCAAGAGAGTATGCCAGATCCACTGCTTTCTGTAGCTGGAGACTTTAAACCAAATCCCACTGGCTACAAACTAATCAAACTCCTAGTAACTCCAATAAAAGACGCTTGTTTCTTCACTGCAAAATCTTGCTCACTGGCAAGGAAGCATGATGCAGTAAGTGGTAGGGGTCATGGTAGGTATTGTAACATATTCAGAGAGATCTGGGTAATCTGCAGGTATAATTCTAAAGTACAAACAGTTACAGATGCTTTCAGGACTCCATCAAAGCTTTATCCATCCCATTTTATTCTCAGCATCAGTCTGATAATAGCCTATTGGTGTTTCTATCCATTACTTCTCACTCTGCAGGAAGATAGTGGTGCATTCGAAAATAAATAAATGGCTTAAAAAAAACCACTGTTTTCCTATTTTTCACCTAGAAAATAAAAGCAGGGTAAGAAACGGAGCACAACCTCCATGACTGCAGTACATTAGAATTGCTAGTAAATGTTCAGAAGGTAGGAGAGGGTAAAGTGAAGTGGTATGTGAAACCCACACCCCAGCCCCTTTTTCAGTTTAATCTGAACGGGGATGAACTCAATTTATCATGTGGCTACTGCGCTGATTAGAAGAAAATGTTTTGTGGTAATATTACAGCTGAGGGAACCCCCTTTGGAAGTCTTTACAGACCAGGCAGAAAGACCTGCTTAATCTGCTAAGACTGAGGAAGCTAGCCCAGAATGGCCATAGGAAAGGAGCAGTCCTGCTCATTTTGTGAGATGACTTCAACCCCCCTTTGCAGGAGCATGTAATGGCAGGGATTACCGCGCTTAGATTCTCAGCAGTGTTATAGCCCCCATAACGTTCCATAGACAAGGAACTCAGGTCTGCGTGGCATTCAGCTGATCCCAAGAGCTTTTAAGTAGAAAGTAATTCTGGCTCTTTCCTCAGCATCTTCGCTGCATTTTTGGACTTTGTTACTCCTTCATATAAAAGTGACCTGATGGACAAGTTGCGTCAGCTAGACTCCCCAAACCTCCAAGCCAATCCTTTTCAAGTCTCTATTCATACTGATTCTGAGTTGGCCTATTTGGATGGCATGCATTAACGCAAGCATATGCACATGTCAAGACCTCTTTGCTTTAGCTAGTACAAGAAAACAGAGCTCTTGGCAGAGTACTCTGTGTTTTCTATGCATTTTGTTTCCTCACTTTCTTAGCCACCACAAGGTGTGCCATGAGCATTTTCTGCATATTAGATTAGATTTCTACAAGGGATCAAAGAATGCACTCCATTCTGAACAGGAGTGTATGGCTATTCTCTCAGCTGACCTTCCGTGCTCAAACCTCCTCAGGCATGGCTGGTGAGAGAGCATTTTTAACCTCCAATCTCTGTAGTCACAGCATTCCCTGACAAGCCCTAGCAAGCAGTTAAAGTCTCTCAGTATCTGATTCATTATTTAGTTTCTTCTGCCTCCTGCAAGAGTCCAGACTTGAAAGAATGGTTCATCTTGAATTGAGGTATTTGTTGTCAAGCAGACTTCATTTTAATGGATGACTATCAAAGTTCATCATCCTCATTGCTAGCCTGGTACTAGCCCTGCTCTAGCAATGTAAAAACATCTCCTTTCTAGTTTTGGCTCAGTTAGGAGGCAGATGAAAGGAAAAAAAAAAAAATAATCAAAGCTCCAGACTCCCTTACAGAGTTTTTAAGAGAACAGGGATCCACATAGTGAGCTCCCACTATCAAAGATAATTCAGAAACTGAGCCCAGAAACATTCTCCAAATTGCCACACAGTGCTTCAAAACTCTTTGCAGCAATTAAAGTACTGATTTGATGTAAGCTATTAGGCAATTTGTTTTAATATGTTCATTCTGGAGAATAGTTCCATGATTCCAAACACCACCATGGAAACAGGACCATCTGAACTATTATTATTTGATAAGGTTTGAAAAGGTGCTGTTCTTGGAAGTCCTGGGTTTTAAATCAATGAACTCATGCTTTACACAAAAATTAACAAGTGACCTGTGTCCTTGAGTTCTTCAGTTCCTTCCTTGTATGTATGGGAAGTCACAAGCCACATATCTGTGAGAAATGACAAGAGCAGAGAAGGAAGCCTGTTGCTTCAGCAAGGTTGTTTAAGACCCCAGCCTCTGGAATTAAGCTCTGCCTCCTTTGGGGTGTTATACTGCAATGCATTTTATTGCAAAAGACATTAGGTAAGGAGCAGTGAACTGCGAACAACTAACTTTCACTTAGAAGAAACTACAAGAAGCTTAGACATGCCCAGCTCCAGCCTGAGCTTTGCTGCAACCCAGCGCGCCGCTGAGACAGCCCACGTCACCAAGCTCGACAGGATGCAGTACGACAAACCAAGGGTGAAAGACAGCAAAAAACAGCGTCTTTTCTAAACAGTCTTAGATAACTGTAACTTTTACATCTCATCAATCTGCTCAAAAGAACAGCTACGTGTGAAATAAAGATTTTGGCTAGGGAAGGCATGAGCTTTAAATACCTAATGGTAGGAGTCAATGAGAAAACTGTTTTAATGGACTCTCTCCACAACAGTGAATCTAAGGTAAGCCAGTCAGTGTCTGGCAGAGGACGGTGCACTGACTGCAGTTAGAATGAGGGGCATTTTCACCTTCTCAACACAGTCTCTGAACTGGTGAATGCAGTGTGCCTTCTCCTTCCTCCTCCCTTTTCAGTAGACTGAGGGGGCTGATGGGGTTCTGCCTGCAGGATCTGCGCTGAAAGATAACAGACACATGCTCCTGCCCATGCAGCAACCAGATCTTCAAAAAGGTGGTAAAATTTTCCTCCAGGAAAGATCCAGTCCTTGGGCCTGCCTTGGCCCAAGGGTCAAGGAGAAGGGTTTCTGCTCCAAAGGGTCAAGAAGGGCCTTGGCCATGCTCTGCAAGTCACTTCTAGGGAGAAAATTCCAGCTGTCAAAGGGTTTGTTTTGAAGAAAAAAGCCACTCATACACACTCTCACAAAAAAACCCCACAACTCAGTAAAAAAATTTTTTTTTAATGCCAAGAACAACTAAATCGTAACTGTCAGCAACCTTCTCCTTTCTGATTTTCCCCCCTGTCACTGGCTACAGATAGAAATCCAATGACTTTGACTCATTTACAGCTATTTCAGGAGGCACTTGGCAAGACATGACTTCTACAGAATCCCACAGACTGAAACCCCAAATGTCTCAGTTGCTTTGAACCACAGACAAATTGAAATCTACACATTTGCTGCTCCTGTGGAATAGCAAGAACTAAGCTGGGTATGGTGCAGCCATGACTGGCAATGCACAATGAGATCCAGACATCCTGAATTCCACATCCAATGTATCAGAATAATACGTCCTCTCCTACTTACATAATCAGTAACTTACACCTTGCATTATTTATTTTAAATATACTGTCATCTTCTATCCCATCTCTTGCACGCGCTTTAAACTGAACAATCTTTTTATCTACTCCAGAAGCACAAGCATCCAGCCATCAGCCATGCCATGTGAACTCACAGCCCTTGAGCATTATGAGTTCAGTGGTACCTCACATTCATGGCCAAACGCTGTAATTCCTAGGTGATTTCTGTAGGTTCTGAGCAACATCAAATGGTCTTGGAGCTTCTCTCTCTACCTGAACTCCACTGAAGAGCAATACTGTGTGGACACCATCAATAAGAGTTGAAGATACCATACGATTGATTTCAACTCAAACTCTGCTGAAAGGCTTTAGGCGGTTTCTTCACTGGCTTTGGTCACACTAGTTCTCAGTCACTGATCAATTTTCTGCTGGATGCTATGGCTTGAAGATTGGTTAGCTGCTTTGAGTGGCAGGTCGTTAATCACAGGAAAAAGCCAATTATTCTTTTAAAGGAAATTCATGCATTGTTTTTAGATGCAGAATAAAGTCATATTCCTCCAATGACCACATCTGAATCTGTCATATCATCAATAATGACAGGCTTCTGAAATGTCATTCTTTGCAACAGTAGTCCCTTGAGAAAGAAAAGCAGGAAGGGAAGTTTACTTCATTCTGCTTTTTCAAAATAACTTATTTTTCTTTTCTTTTTGGCAGTTTTTTTTGTGCCTGTTTCCACAGTGACACTAACACCCCCCTGCTAATTGTTGAAATTATCTATGTTGTTTGCTTTATTACAGCTCAGGCAGCTGACATGGGAAGAGCTGGGTTTGCAGTGTCTGACATCATGTGCAAAAAGAGAAAACGGAAAGAAAAGCACCAGCCTATTGAGAATGAAAGTAACTCTTGTTCCAACATGTTCACTGATCTCCTAGGTTCACGCATCTGCTTGGATTGAGGAGTGTAGGGTGTCAAGTAAGCTTCATTCAGCAGTTTGATGTTTATTTCAGGGAGCTGCCTTCTTTTGGCTTTTATCTCCACAAAGTGCCTGGAGATAGTCCTCAAGATTGTGGGGTTTTTTGTTTTTTGGTTGGTTGTTTTTGTTGTTTTTTTTTTCATTTGTCTGTGATACAGTGTAAGAAATGCTGCAAACAGCTACCTCTGGGTGGAACCTAGCAGAGAAGAAACTTATACCAGATATTACAAACCAGCCTACTGGTGGGACACAGAGTTTAATAAGTGAATTTAAACCCTTCAGCCTTTTCACTTGGAAAGGGAAACCACAGTTTCTGACCCTAGATGGTCTTGTAGCTCTGTGAGATACTTCAGGGCTTTACATCACAGTAGCATGTGAACATATTGGGCTATGAACTTCAGGGGATCAGTAGCCACTTCTCAACAGCGGAGCTGTTGCTACAATGAGACCAAGCAAAGAAGGGCTACAGGGAAAATGTGGGTTTGGGAAACCCTAATGACACCCTAGAGTAAGTTATTCACACTTCTGAATGACAGTCCTTAGACTGAAATGATTTCATGATACAGTAGGGAATCAGAAAATAATTTAGTAATTATTTTCCATAAGTCTTCTCCCCTCTTTTTGTCTGCTCTTTAAGCTTTGCAGAAGTTATTTAATATCAATGCAAAATAAATTTAGAGGAAAAAGTTTCAGCATTAAATTAACTTTTCATTGCATTTTAGCATTTTTAATCCAGCAGACAAAAAAAAAAAATCATTATTTTCTTAAATTTAATTAATTTACTAAACTCCTCATGGTTCATTGAATTCAATCCTGTATCTGCTATCTTTCTGGGTCCATTAAGCTCCTGGGGTTCAACTTCATCTCTTCTAACTCATAAAAATCTCATCAAAATGGAAATAAAATGCAATTTTGAACTTGCTAATGAAGGGAAAAAATGTTAACTTTCCAGCGCTGTTGAATTAATGGATTATCTTTGCCAGCCCATTTTAAAGGGGAAAACTTTAACACTGGGGCAAACTTATGAAACTGGGAATAATTGCACAAAGAGGCGTTAGCTGTGCAGTATTTCTCACTGCTTTACTCCGCCACTACCTAAGATATTACTGCATTAAGATTTCTTTCCCCTGAGCTTGCTTTGTCTTCTATCCAAGCAGATGTATATGAATGTTCCTAGAGCATATCACATATTGTTATTAACTGCAGAAATGGCCCTAGATGTCAAATGCTCATTATGGCTTCAGTTCAGTAAAGCACAGAAGCACCTGCAAAATTTTAAGCCTGTGGAGTAATCATAGATTATTTGTTTGAAGCAAGGAGTTTTGAAGATGGAAAGTGAAAACAAACTTTAATTACTTAAGCAATGATCAAAGTATTTGGGGGTGGGGACAAGGCAGGGTGGCCTTAGATTTGGTATTTTTGCATATCAGGTGTTGTTTTATCATCAAATAACATTTTAGATGGCTTCCTACATAATCTTGCAGTTGCAGCTTGGTTTGGTATCATCTGATCTTAAATCAGGGTAGAGTAACAAACAGTTGCAGCCTGCTAAGTTCCACCCCAAAAATATCTGCTATCCAATGCCATAGGAAACAGTTTGGGGTTTTTCTAATCCACAAGTATAAAAAGGAGAACTCGCATCTACAAATACAACTACTAATTTTTCCTAGTAATTCTTTTTCTTTTTTTTTTTTTTTTTTGATTAGCCTTTCTAACACAAGACTTATCTCACCTTGTCTGGGTTTTACCTTTCCTTGAAAAATAATTTGCTTTTTTTTTTTTTGGTTGCTGTTTTTCAGTTTCCCCATAATGTTATATTGTTTTGCCTCCTTGTAACCATAATATTTTTCAAGATATCCCTTAAGAAATAACTAGGGAAAGAGAACCTTGGAAAACACAAATAAATGAAAAAAGATTATTTTTTTTTAAGCCTGCAGAAGTAGAAAAAGGATATGTAAGAACTGAGAGAAGTATTGAAAGCAGGATAAAAAAAAAATTTAAACAGACTTGCTTATCTCTGTGAAATGAAAACTAATTCAGAATTCCACAGGAAAAAATAATGTAATTTCTCAAACATTTCTAACATAGTGGAATATGCATTTATAAATAAATATATATATATATTGCTCAAGAAATAAGTGCTCACTATATTATTTTTACTGTCATTGCCATCATTATTATTATATGCACAACTGAATCATGCTCATGGACCAAGCCAGACTAGGTTAATGCCTGTGCAAATCATGCACAAGCAGTGCTCGGATCAATGAGTTTTTCATATTAATAGCCCTTAATTACCATCCTCTAAACACAAAACCTGAATGACAGATGAGCAAGTCTTTAGGAATAACACTGATTATATTTCAGATAGACAAGGAGTTGATCTAATGACCGCAGATCCATAGTTTTATCTCCTCCCCATGTTCCCCCTCCTGGAGAAATTACACATGCCTTAATGAGGGCTTGGTAGGGCGTGGATACACTTATCTGAATGAACGTGTCTGTATTACCTTCTCAGACAAGGATATTTTAATCTTCTGCACGTTGGATGCAGAAAATACAGCTTCTTTGCATAATTCTAAGGCTTTCCCGCTTTTGTGAAGCAAATCTAAGTGTGCAGCACAAGGATGCCTCAGGCTGGTTCGCTTTGCCCTGTGTGAACACTGATGAAACGGTCAGTGGAAGTGTTAATGTATAAGCCTGAATCTTTATGGTTTTCCAAAGTGGCTGATTTTTGTGCTGTCTTCAACCCATTTGTGACTGCCAGTTAATTAGTTAGCTAATTTTCTGACCTACACATATGGGCACTTCATGAAGCTTTGCCATGTTAAGAAAGTTTCAGGCATTCAGCTCTGAAATAAACATCCAGGAGCTGAGGTAGCCTTTAAATAGGCAGCAAGGGGACCACAAACTGCAGGAAGAAGTCTCTCCCAACACTTTGAGAACTGACATTTGTGCTGGATGACTGAATCAGGGAGGAAGGGAGAGGGCCTGGAAGAGTTTCAGATTCATCCCCCTGCTCTGCCAATATTTCCCTACTGCCCAGCAGACCTGTATGCACTTACCCAGTTCTACGAGACCTCAGCAATGAAAAACCATCATCCTCCCCATGCAATTGTTTCCAGTGAATAACTTACCTTACTGTTAGAAAGCTTTGCTTAGCGTCCAGCATACCTCTTGCTACAATTTAAGTCCATTCCCTCTTGTTCTTTTCACAATGAATGGGGAGAGCAATTTTCTCCCTTCTTCCAGATAACAGACTTATAAATATGCCTGTCTTTGCCTGCCTCTTACCTAGGCTAATCATACTCAGTTTCTTTCAACTTTCCTGGCAGCAGCTTTCAAGTTTTTAGTGCTTTCTCGGCTCTCAGCATCTGCACCACCTGAAATACAGTGACCAGACTTAAGTCCAGGCATCCCAGTGAGGCTTTACTGAGTTCCAAGAACAGTTATCTCAAACAGCTTGTAAGAAACCTTCCTACTCTGTATCCTGGGATTAAATCTGCATTATTTGCATGGTCTGAAACTGTTTTATTTGTCACCCTCTCTACTCCCACTGTTCTTCTCCCTAGATATGGCTAACTTGTTTCTCCTTTATGTTAGCACTGTGGATTATATCTGTCAGGCAGAGCACCTTACACTCACCTTGTTGAATAGCATGCAGTTTCCTTTTCCAAATCATGCCTCCATCTTGGTTCTCCAGCACATTTACAGTCTCTACTCATTCAATGCTAGCCACAGCTTAGTAATCATATTTTTATTCCATCACCCAAACTGTTAGGAATATTGAATAGTTTCAGGACAGCAGCTCGCAGCATCCCTCTTGATACTCCATTCCAGTTTAACTACAGATTAGCTGTTCTCCCTGTATGATTTTCCAGTCTGTTTTCATCCACAGTACAATACTTTCAGCTAAACCACTCTTTCCTAGCCTGTTTACCCACGATGCGCTCATGATTTCTTTAAATGAGCCAAAGGAACCTAACCCACAGCTCTACATACTTGTTGCAGTATCATTACTATTCACTCATCTAAAAGTGAGCAACCCAGCCCACTTAAACCGATCCTTAAATCTTCAGTGTTATCACAAAATAGAGATCTCTTCCAACACCAGCTTTTTAGATAATCTAGCTTTTAATTAGTCACTGGTGTTAACGTTATTGTTATTAAAGGTAATCCCAAGAAGACAAGTTCCACCTGAGGAGTGGGTAATTTAACAGCTAATAGCCAGCAAGCACCTGTGGTTCATTGACTTCCAGCTCTCACAGCTGCATATACACCACCACCTCTGCAAAGGGTCTGCAGAGGGTTTTTATCAGGGAAATTCTTGTCTGAAACAGGTTGGCCCAGCCTGGCATTTAATACTCTGATTTAAATGTTAAGGCCAATTTTAGATTATTAACATTCTGTCTACATTCCACATTTATCTTTCCTACCTGAAAGATCAGGAAATAGTCTAATTAGGCCTAGGCTCTATAACTCCTGTTGCTAGAGTCTCTTTCCTTCTGTCTCTTTCTTCCTATATCTTTGAACAAATCAGAGGAAAATTAGCAAGTTTTCCAGGAACAGTCCAATTAATAGTGATGGATTCTTCTCCCTCCACTCACAATGAAAGGTCTGTCACATTGCGTATCTGAATGCACCTTGAGCAGGACAGAGGTGTGTACTAGTTTGAGCGCCATGACAGAGTACCCCAGGCAGGTCATTTCAAAAACAGGTGCTCCTTTCATCTTCTTTGTCTCTCTGTGTCATCTCTTACCTTGTGTTTGGACAGCATCTTACTTGATGAGTCCCAGTTTGACTCAGGATAGAAGTGCAAATGATAAACAGTAGGAGAAAGAGATACACAGAGTTGCCTGTGATTTAGCAAAGGTGGTGGAACAAAACTCCAGGTTACTGACAGACATACAACTCTTCCCTTTCCAGATTGGTGTTGGTGGGAAATCCATCCCTTTTCACCAGATCTAGATCCACCTGCCTGGTTTCAGCTCATGCAATTGGCACTTGGCTGAGCATTATAAGCAGCCCAGCTGTATTCTGCAACCAGCATAAAAGATAGACTCCTCTGTAGGACTGTGGGGTGGGTGTGTTTTTTTTTTTCCTCTGGGGCTGCCTGCTGTTGCCATTGGGTGCAGACATAGGAGTGATCCCATTCTCATATTAAATACTGAAAGCTAAATTGAATAAAACTAGAGCATTTTCTTTTGTTTCCTGCCTTTCCAGAATGGGGGTGTAACCAGTGGAAAGAAAATAAACTGAACGCTCCAGTAATCTCTTCTGATCAGCCAGTTCAGCCAAAATAACCTGGCTGTGTCATTACATAATGTCAGTTAAAATCAAAGGCAATAGGGACACAAGGAATTAAATGTGGCACAGAGGGCTGATCTGGAGGACCACCACTTCCTAGCATGCTCTGCATTGCAGTCCCTGCAGCTACTGCCAACCTGGCAGTATGAGCTAGTTGCTTCCTTAATCCGTGCTCTGAAGTACCATGAATATTTGGGATCTCAGTCATTGTTTTTTAAAGCACTGTTCTAGTCTGAATGAATTAAAAAAAATATTATCTGGCAATCATGATATGAAAGCAATTTCAAGATTCAAAACTTAGAAGGAAAAGAATCTTCTAAGTATTCTGGTTTCAGAAATCTTCATACCTGAAGGTGATGCTGAGTGGCAGAGAACAGCTCATTCATGGTTTCAGAATACTTGTTGTCAATACCATCAATTCAAGGAGTGGTTCAGTGCCCAAACTCCCCATCCAGACAATGTGTTGCAATAGAAGCAGTCAGGAAAAAAGCCTCTAAAAAGCAGGTATAAAGATATTTCATTTTCTGTTTCACCCCTGCTTTGATCACACATAAATTCTTTTTGTCCCTATGGAAAGCCCATAAATACCAGACATTCATTTCTCCACAGATTTGCTCAGAATAGCTCCGCGATAGCCAGTTATTTCTATTCTATTCCATTTTTTTATTCCCTTCTTTCTTTCTTTCTTTTTTTCAGACTAGTTTTCCTTGGAACATGAGTATTTTGGGAAATCATTAAATTTTGCTGATTTACTACCTTTAAGTCTGTCAAAACTTAGTCCCTCCCACACTCACACACACACAACTCTTGTCAACCACTGTAATTATGTTTGGTTTATATTTTTTACTTTATTAATTGAAGAACTGTGTTAAAATTACCTCTACCCCACTGGGGTCCCATTGTTTGCCTCATGGAGATTTTATTCAGCTGGTGAACGATGGCAATTAACTTGTGCCCTAATTATTAAATGATTCACTGATATAACTATGTATTTTATGTTGGGCTACTGATAAACTGATAATTAATAATGCTGCTTAGACAGATAAATCACTTTTTTCCAAAAGAGTTGTTTGCTACATTTGTACTTTTGGTCATAATTGCTATTCTATTGGATTTGGCTGCAAGCTGTGAGGACTGTTAATTTGAGAAGGACTGTGGTTTTGCTGGGGGTTAATATGTTCTCTGCAGAAAGCAGACTTCTCTAGCCTTTAGAGAGGGTGGCACTAGGATGCCAGCATCCCAGCCCTGGTGCTGCTCCTAAAGAGAACACCCTGGATGAGCTCCACTGCAGGTGAAGTTTCCCCCTACAATGGGGGTGCTTTAGGGCAACTCAAGGTGAGTACCCAGCACTGCCAGGCAAGACACTCCTCAGCCTCTTGACCCAAATTCAAAAGCTGTAACAGAAAGGCAGGAGGCTGACAGTGGCTTGGGGATGTGCTTCCCAGAAGCCTGCATTCCCCTTTTATGACATTACTGGGGCAGGTACCACAGAGGGCAGCTGCCATCCCCTGCCCTTACAGAGCCTCAAAGTCTGCAGTCACCACCTCACTCCCCAACATACCTCAAAACACCACCAGCGGAGCTGGGAAGGTGGATACTTCCTGCTTTCCTGTGCACCCCGCACACAGAGAAGCAATGTCCAGCCCAAAACTTCATTCATGACCCAAGACATCATCTTTACCAACCCACAGCAGTGTCCCAAAATGCAAGGCAGACAAGCTGCCCCTGCACAGCCTGGGTCAGTTGTACCTTGTAAAACTCCACCAGCTATTTATCACAAAAAGCTTTCGGTCAAGTTAATTCAAGATGCGTCTTGATGTACTGTCGTTTAAAACCAGGACTATAACTACAAGGAAAATCATTCTGGCAAGTGTATAATGCTGTGTTAAAATGCATTACCTTAAATCATATCCTCTTACACACAGCACTGCAATGTTTGAATACATTAAATTTCTATAGCCTCAGTTTGGTAGCCTTCACTTTGGAGAGCAGCGATTGCTGCTAATTCTCTTAAGGGGCAGTATTTGTGATTGTGGCATATATCCACATGGGACTTAGAGACACATTTAACCCCTTAAAATCAGGAATTAAAGCCATAATGTTTACCCAGTTCCTGTGCAACCAACCTAAGGCTCAATAACAAACACAAAAGCTGTGTGTCTCCCCTAACACAGCAGGGAGCAGAGGTCAAAGAACTTGCCCAAAGACAAAAGAGGTATCCGTGGCAGAACCAGAAGTCAGCTGAACTCTCCTGGGCAATATGCCTGTGCTTTCCCCACATGAGAAACATTGCTGCAAATGCTTTTAGTCTCCTGTATTTGAGGATTAGTTTTCTTATTACTCCTGTGGGAGATCTAATATAAGGGCAAAGAAGACAGATTGATATTGAAAATTTTCCCACCTAAGTGAACAAAATGGTTTAAATTCAATGACTATATTTAGACATTTATTTGAACATTATTATGGTATGGCAAGGACAGACAGACAGAAACACAAACTGAAGAATGAAACAGAAAAGTAGTTATACATAGCTTATCACAACCAAATTTCCAGATGTTTCTTGAAATTTGGCACAGAGATTTTTGTTCCTTGGGAAAACTTGATGGTCTGCAAACAGCTTTTCCAGTCTATGAAATCTGTTGCAAGAGGTAAAATGTTTCTCTTTCCAGTTTTGGATGACAAACTGATATTTCAAAACATCTACATATGGAAATCCAGTGAGGAAATCTATGAATGGATTCATATCTCTAAACTGAACTGATTACATTTCAGCATTTTGGCTTTGAAATTTTTTCTCAGCTCAGAAAATGCACAAATGAAATACTTTCACCATTTCAAAACATTTTCTCTAAAATGTTTCAAGGGGGAATAATTATTAAAAACCCTTACCAACTTCAGACAAATCAAGATGTTTGTGTGGAAAACAAAATCTTGGCTCCCTGAAAAAAATTCTCCTCCAACTCTGTTGGAGGCCAAGACTGAAAACACTTAGAAATGAATAGGGTAGCTAGCACTGATGGGAGAAAAGAGGTTGCCCTCAGGAATGCACGAGCAGCTCTTTCTTTTTTAAATAAATTTCTGATACAAATGGAAATGTTTGACCCGATTAAGTTCCTTCTGCTTGGCACCTCCCAGCTGTACTGCAGCTGGAGGACTGTGAAAGATGGATGGTGTTCACCAAAGTGAACAAAGGCTCTTCTGCTTAAGCAGACCTCCAGATCCTATAGGCTGATGGTTTCTGAGACCTTCAGATCCTATGACTATAATCAGGCAATTGTGCTAAAAGTGAGAGTTGTACAACCTGGCCCAGAGCAAGAAACAGATCATGTTGGTTGTAGAATGTGACTGACTTAATACTGCTGCAGGAACCTTAATACTTTGATTTTTCTGTGTTTCTTGGGTGTTTTTAATGTTAACTGTGCAATCTTAATGGAACTGTAATGAACTCCTTTGCTAGACTGCATTTGCAATGCTGTGCTACTAAATCTTTATTTCACACCTTATTACAGCCTTTACTGCATGAGGCTGCCCAAAGACATCAAGTACAAAGTGCTATTATTGTGGAGACAGTGGAGCTTAGCAAAAATGGACAAAATAGTAGGGCTGACGATGGGTGCTTTGCAATACCAAAAATAAACCCCAAACATCACCTCATTCTTGTACCTGTTGACATTTCCAAAAGCCTAATAGTTATGAACTGCATTTCCAAGCAAAGTGTGAAATTTTTGTTATCCCCTCTGGTAAGCGTTTCTATCAGACGCCATCACCACAGAAGCCCCATAGGTTTTTGTCTGTCTTGATCAGTGTTTGCAGGCAACTCATGAGGCCAAACCAACCCTCCCCAGGTCCCCTTCTGCCTCCATGTGTCTTTCCAGGCCTGAGGACAGTGGCAACACTCTGGATTGTGGAGACAGGAGTGGTAGGCTGGCCCCAAACTCAACATTGTGATGAGCAGATCAGCAAGTCTGGACAAGTCTTGTCCTCTATCTCTGGTCACACAGTCCTTCTCCCAGCCCTGTGCTACCACTGGTACTCACATATGTGGCTGTGCAGTGGGATGGTTAAAAGGGCTGATGGAAAACTAAGGAGGGGAAAGCAAAAAAAAAGTGTTTCAATGACAGCTAAAGCAGGAGGAGGCTGGACTATGCATCCAAGACAAGGAGCCCAGCACTGACTTGTGTGTAGACAGAATTCAGCAGCCATGGCACTACAGCCCTCACAAAGGTACCCTACCTCTAGGAATGCTGTAAGCTCTTTAGGCTTAAGAGTTTTAAAGGGAGGAGGTGGTGCTTAGAACTTACTGGAGCCCTTATTATTAAGCCTAGACCTCTGTGGGGTGTTACTTTAAAAGTACTCCCCCCCAAGCATGCTACTTTAGGAAACTCTTACAGCTGTCAGTCTACCGCTTCTGCCTGATAATAGGAACTGCCTCCATGTGCTTTTATGGGCGTTAAACTACTCCCCACTAGATCCAGTGGGCATTTCTAAGGTGCATCAGGGCTGCATTTCCCATGTCAATAACCAATGGACAGCTTTGGGTACAGATTCCCATACAATGACATGAGACATTTTATGCTTTCAGTGTAATGTTTGCCCTCTCTCCTTACCAAATATGAATATTACATATATCATATCCAGGCATGAAATATTTGAAATTGGAAATTCTGATTTTCCAAATGCTGGAGATATCCCAGGGAACTCCATGGAAGGATCATCCGGCTGGCACTGGCACTGCGGCAGCACAAGGACTAATCCCACAGAAGAATTAGAAATGGCCTAGGCAGAGAATAGAGTGGAAAAGAATTGATTGGAGATGGCATTTCATATTCATTAGCAATGTGTCATAAATATGCTCATTTCTGATCTGCCTCCCTTTTGCCCCTTGGGATGGTAAAGTGCGAATGAAAAGCAAATCTCATGTTTGATTAAAATTTTAAAGAGATACCATTGGGTATTTTCAATGCAAAAAACAAGTTTTAGTTAAAAAGTAGAAAAAATGAAGGAAAAAAAAAATTAAATTTCTCATAAGTATAGTAATATGCCTGCAGTTCATTTTAGATTTGGAAAAGAGTAGAATTCAACATTGGGGTTTGTGCTATTCTTTTTAAAACTGAATCTTTTATATGATGTAGATCCAAACACAACTCACTGCAGGTAGCAATGAGTTCTGAAAAACAAAAGTGGTCTCTAAATAGAAGTGTTGAATCTGACATTGAGGGGAAAATAACCACTATTCTAGGCAAGTTCTATTTTTTCATTGTAGAAATGAGCGTAAGTAGCTTTTGGATATTTTCTAGTTTTTTTCTGGGATTTCTTTATATCCAGCCAGCACAATGGTTTTAACAGATCTGATACACATTCAAAAAAATCTAGGCAGGTTCATAATATCTTTACAAATCAGCTGTACCCCGGATCTGTAATGAGTATCACACTGTTGGGAAATGCTGAACAAACACACTGTATTCATGCTGTCTAGCTATTCAGTTCACACACAGTAAATCCAGCTGAAAGCTCTGGATAGATTGCACATGCTCTAGATAACCAGGACAAAATGATGGAAATTGTCCAGTAGCATCTCCAATTTAGAATTACAGATTCTAGCAATCCATGGTAGAGGTTATTTATGATTTTTTGGTATACTCTGTAGAACCCTCATTTCTGGCCATCAAGTCACTAATATTTATCAGAAAGATGTAAACAAAAGCTAGAAAAGAGAAGGAAAATTTAAAGAAATTAAAAGCCACAAGCATACATTTCCTCTTGAAATAAAATCTGATTTTTAAGTCACTAACGATCTTCTGCTGATTTCAATTGGAAAGCCCTGCCTCCTTTCCCACAGTTTGATGCAGTCTGCATGGCTGTTTCGCAGCCAAGTGCTAGCTTTAAAGGCTTTTTAAATCTGCAGAAATTCTTGGATTTTTACTGTCTGAAAAAATCTCTGTGGTGATGGATGAGTGGGCCACCCACAGGTGAAGAGATCAAAGATCCATGATAATTGCAATTTAGCAACAAAGGACAAAAAGAGGGACAGGAAACTTTGTGAAATGAGAATAAAAAGATATGTATAAAGGAAGTTAATATCTATTTTCCTGGGTTTCTAATGAGTCAACTTGGTGTAGGATGATGAATTACCTGCCAGCTTTGACTCTACAGATAGAGCAGCATCACTCTGAACTGATATTCATCCATGACAGGGAAGAGTGAAGGTGGTTCTTCTTAGGAAACAGTTTATTGCCACTTCCAGAAGCAGCATTGCTGTGATATAAAGCTGGGAAAGTTGATTTGCATTTTACTGTATCAAAGACAACCCTCCTTTTCGAGCTTTGGAACAGTGGCAAAGCAGTGACTTTACACTGACACATCAAGGAGACTAATGTGAGACATCTCCATTATGAGTTCTGGAAAGAGCCTCAGCAGGACGGTACCCTGAGGGGAGGCTGGATGTGGGCACGAGCGATGCTGTGTTATGGCATGACACAGCCCATTCAAACTTCAGCTGCGTGTTTTTTCTCATGAATTGATACTAATTCTAAACTTTCCACATTGCATGTCCATTCACTTCAAATATCTGCTTGATGCTTCTCAAAGGCAAAAACTATGATGAAGAGGTCTCTGGGAAATGACCTATGAAAATCACACCCTCCGAGACTTGCTCTCAGTCACCCATTAAAGTCAGTGGCCCAGACACAACTGCAAGCATGTTTCCAGTCATCCAACTTCACAAGGCAGTAACAAAACCCATCTACATGTTGCTGTTCCAAAACTTGGTCTTTAATATGGCAAAGTGAGGTTCTAGCCTTGTTGTTACAAATATCAGAAATGTTACTGTGCTTTCAAAGCGGTCGTAGTCTGGCCCTTCACTCTTATTTCTCCCTGCATTCCTTAACCTTGTACTCATTTTTTCAGTTGAATGCCTTCAGGGTGAATGCTTCATCTTCCTTTTTTATTATTATTATTTTCTCCAACATTTCTCTAATGATCTACCCAGAGGAAGAGCGAGGGCTAAAATATTTATGTATGCAGATGAAACTGTTCTTCTAGTTGCTGTTAATGATGTTTGCTTCCCTTTCTAATACCCTTTCTCCCAAAATGACATGTATGATCACTAGGCTTAATAATATTCATCTCTCTCAATCTTAATAAAACTCTGCTTGGCTTTCTGTCTGCTAGCAGATTTAATCCTTCTAATACCTTTAATGCACCTGACCCTGTCTGTTCAACCTAGGTGTGAGCAGATTCTGGGTTTGGACTTGTGTCTTTGATAAATTTACTCTCTAGATACTTAAAAATACTCCCCTCCCTTAGTAAACATACTGGTGATTAGACTGTAAATAGAATTAAGTTGTTCTCAGCAGCTGGTGTTGGGCAAAAGGGTGGATATCTGGATGCGCCCACTTAGCATTTTGATTTAATTTGATCATGAACTTGCCCACACACATTAGGAAGTAATGCCTGTCTCCCACAATTTTGCTTGGACAAATTAGGCTTTGTCAGACCACTTGATGTCAAAGGTTCAGCAATTTGCTTCTTTTCCCTACAAAACAACCTGGAAAGATGCTGGAACTGTCTAAAAGTTTCTCTTCATGTTTGTTCTGTGGTTGGAGGAAGTTCAAGCTCTTACAAAGTAAATTCTTTCTGAACACAGAAGGGCTAAATGAGTGTTACTTCTCACGGTGTTTTTCAGAGACTCTGAAATATTCAATCATAATAAATGGCATATGTGAGCTCTGGGGTACCAGCCTAGTCTAAAATGGCTGGGAGTCTGGAGACGTCTTTTGGAGCAGGGCATGGCTGGCAGTCATGGGGTACCAGAGAAGTCATCAAACCTCCCCTTTTTCTTAAATTCATCCTCCTTCATTGAAACTGCTGTGAAAGGACATTGTGGCAAAATAATTGGGATTCTTGTCTTGCAAGTGACAGGCAGGCAAGGTTATGAGAGGAGGCTGGAAGAAGTTAGAAAAAAGGCTGCAACAGGAGGAGGTCAAAGCTTATTTTGTGTCTACCTGTACTGGACTAATATTAATGTCTCTGTGTAAGTGAGATGTTAATATGGCTGCTTAAGCATACTAGTGTTCCAGAATTTTTTCAAGCATAATTATAGCTTCCAACAAAAAACTCTGCCCAAAATGGGTCATCTTTCTCTTTTCTGAGTATAGGAAAGCCTGTCCTGGACAGATATTTGTGAATTCATGGCTTTGATAATGAAGCAAAACTTGCCATTACCTGTTGAGAATTCATTTCTACTTGTTGGGCTTTGTGATCTACACTCACGCTTGCCAAGGACCTTTTTTTTTTTTTTGATGTTAAGGGGGTTTGTAAGCATTTTGCTTCCCTTACCTTTCTTTAGACTGACAGGGAATATAAAGTGGTGTTAAGTGCAGAATAGCTGCAAGACTATCTCCATTTTTGTACTAGGCAAATTTTTCCAGTGCACTGTGAATTGGCTTCACCCACACCTCTCTCAGCCAGGGTACTGGCCAGGTGACTGTACTCTGCCCACCTTTGTCAATTTTGTATTCAACGGGAATAAGGAGAAACCACATTTTAACAATCTAACCCCAAATGTTTATACCTGTTTCTTCATCTCACACAAGCTCCAGATATGTTTGAAATCTGGACGGTTTTCATATAAAAAGAGCGGAAGATGGAGAACTGACTGGAAAGCAGTATGTCAGCTGTGGGTTGCTTCGGACAGAATAACTGGCAGCCCAGAAGGCTTTTTAAATTAAAACTCATTGTCTGAAAACTGACTTTGCATGCTGTATATTAAATAAATCCAGATTGGATGGAAACAACACCATCTCCAGATGATTATTTTTTTCTTTTGGCAATTTATTAAGCTGTAAAACCTAAACATTTTAATAAAAACACAGAAGTACAAAACAAAACTCTATGTGGTTCATATTTTATTCAACAACAATGCTGAATGAGACATCCCCTTTAGGGCAAAAAAATGCCACTTCCATTTCATACTGTACTTATTTCTCCAATGTCTCTCAAATGATTATTTGCCAAGAAGCATATTATGGGGCCATCATTTTTCCTTCTCCCTCCCAGCAGAAAGGCTGTTTCTGCTTCACAGCAATAAGAGATCTGCTGCTTCTTCCCGCCTTTTCTTTTTTCTTTTTAGTTTGTTTACGTGTGTAAGTGTGTGTGTGTGTTTGTGTACGTGTGCAGGCAAATTCAGCCTGCATTATAAACAGCAATTCTACGTGCCAAGCAAGATGCTCTGCAACCTCAGCACTGTGCTCTTTTAAAACAGCATCCCCAGAGGAGTGACTTTACAGGTTATTAGTAACATTCACAGAAACGGCAACAGATATCCCTGCCCCATCCTTCCAATGTATTATTCATAAGGCTGTAGATTTATCATGATAATTTATTGAGTAAATCACAGACTCCTCTCACTGAGGCATAGTCTGTGGACCTCAAGGAGAATAACAGCAAGTTGTGGACATTGCACAATATGTATTAAAGTTTTAAGTGTCACGCCAAGGTGCAGAGAATGGGGGCCAAAGTTTCCCTCCTTAAAGACAATACAGATAAGAATGAAAAGAGACTCTGCATGTCAGGAGGAATTTATTCAGCTTTTGTAATGTGAATATTCATCTGGTGGAAAACAAACTGAAAACCATGGAGGGAACAGAAGAATTAGTAGGTGATAACTTTCTTTTACTGCTAGACTGGGGTCTAGCTGAATCATGGTAGAGAAATGCATCAGATCCCATTTTAAATTCACCAGACCATCAAGAATTGATTTTTCCAAAGACTGAAGTGCATTTGAACTGAGCATCTAAATCCCTTGTGCTGTCTTGAACTTCCTTTGCCACATGAAATTGAAATACAAGTTAAAAACTTCAATAGTTCAGAAAAGTACAGCTGGATAGTGTACATATTTTTGTCTCAAAAATAAGAAAACAGAATGAAAACAGCTTGCAAAAAGAAAAGGAAAACATACATATATGTATGAAACATACATACACATGAAATTGAGTGATATTATGAGCACCTCCAGTGCGTTCAGGTCTTGGACCGTAACTCATTTACACTTGTTTTGTGCCCTGTGACTCTGGAGACAGTAACTGAATGATGTGAAAGCATCAATTCTTTGTCCATCTCTTGGATGCCACATGTAATTTCAGTGACCTGTTGGAAGAGCCACAGAGAAGGTACAGAAAGGAAGAGCAGGGATACATAAACCCTCAGAGGTTTGGAGTAGCTTCTTCAGGAAGCAAAAATAATAATCTGTGACTCTTCAGCCTGGGAAAAGATGACTCGGGAGAACGGAGCAGAGGTCTAAAAAATCACAAGTGGCACAGGCAAGACAAACAGCAAATAATACATTTGGTATTTCCCAGCACATGACAACCAAGGAAACAATCAGGCAGCAGATTCAGAGCAAACAGAAAAAAGAGCTTTCTCAGTCAGTACATATTTGCAGTGTGAATATCTTTGAGGTGAAAATGTAAATAGATCCAAAAAGAAACTAGACAAATTCAGGGAGGAGAGGCCCATCAGGAGCTATTGATCCTGATGATCAGCTGAACTCCTCAGCTCAAGAAGTCTTATAGCCGACTTTTGTCGATGCTGAATAGATGGAAGGCATATATATTCCAGTACAAGGATTAAGGAGCTTCAACTTAAACTAGAAGGAGGCAAGCTCAAAACAAGTGTTTTCAAAACAAGTTCCTCTAGGAGCATGTATCAGGCTGTGAAAATTAGTTTCAAAACTTAGAAACTTAGAAATAAACAGTTTACTTGGGTTCAAAGGGAAACAAAAAACCACTAATGAAAGGCAAGTTGTTTGTGGTTTACCATTAGGAAGTCACTTATCTATAAATGCTTGAATAATATTAAATGTAATTGTCATAAAAACTTCCTGTATTCTTACTCGCTTCTGCTACCACCACTACTGAAGGCAGGCTCTATAGGATTTGACCCCACACAGCTGCTCAGATGCTAGGAGTGCCTGTGGGTCTACAGTACAACTTGCAGGCAGCCAGGGGGCTGGGGGGAGGCGGGGGGGGGGGGGGGGGGGGAGCGCGGGGGGGAATGGGTACTGAAAGGATTTAAGTGGAGCTGGATTCAGTTCTCAACCCACTAAAGTCTATATGCACATCTGCTCTGTAAATCAGTTCACTGCATATAGGATGAAACAGCATGTTGCTCTAGAGCATCAAGAAACCCTTCAGCAAAATGAGGCCCAGAGCTGTTGCAGAGCTCATTGCCATAAACATAAAATTATTGATGGGGTAGCTTTTAGGAATCAAATACATCATAAAGGAAAGTAATTAACAGGATGTATTCTCTATACACGTAGGATCAGATCCATAAAAGTATTTGGCCTCGTAACCCTCATTGACCTCAGTAGTTAGGATCCTAAATACCTCTGTACATGACAGTCTGGCAGTGCTGGCAAAGAAAAAAAAACTAGCTAGACAACCAGAAGGTTGGTAACAAAAAAAAAAAACAAACCCAAAAACCAAAAACCAAAAAAACCACTAAAAAACCCCACAAAACAAAGAAAACCAACTACACAAAAAAAAAAAAAAACCACCAAAAAATCAGTATTAAGTACGGAAACTTGGGAGTTTCCTAATCAGTGGGGTTTTCCTGTATTATTTATCTAGGAGTTACTTTGTCTACACTTGTCTGCAGTGGACGCTACTCCTCCATCTCTGCAGCATGCTGTGGCCAACCAGGAGGAAATGAAAGTGGTCTGGTAAATGGCAAAAGCAATAAGCAATAAATATAGCTGTCTGAGAATGATCAGTTCTGGTTTGTCAGACTTCAGCAGATCCTCTAAGTGATGATTTCATTGTGCTCCTCAGCAGTAAATATTCCAGGAACAGAAAGCTCAAGATTGACAAACAATGCTCTGATCCTCCTCCCCTCACAACCTCTCCAACAAAGGAGATAGTGAAGCACAAAGGAGGTCACTAAATATTTGTAATGCAACATTGCTAATGAGAAACAAGAAGAGCGAAAGGAAACAAGAAGGCAGAAGTCCTTTCACCTGTGGTCGGGCTTCCATCCTGGGCTTTGCTGCAAAAAAGGACCAGAGCAGATCCCTTAGGGTTAGCCATCACAAGTCATGGAGCTGGTTGTGGTTTCCCACGTAGTCCTGCTTTTCTTGGTTCTACTCCACATTGTGGGTGTCTTAGCTTTTTCCAAATCCCAGTCTGAGGATCCACCAGCCCCTTCAGAACAGATGGGCCCAGAGACAGTCTTTGCTACCCCAGATCAATGAGCTGGCACCCACCAGCTTTTCCTAGAACAGGGTTTCCATCTCAGATTCTCCACACGGGGATATTGCAGGAGGTGTTTGGCCCATAGCAGAATAGAGCAAATCCCGTACCAGCTTCTTTGTGGGAATAACCTGAATGCATTCCCTGGCTGGGAAGTGGATATTATCTTTTACATTCACAAGGCCTACACACTCACCAGAAAGGTCTTCATCTTTAAACTGAGAATTGATTTAAATTCCAAATATTTAGAAATGAAACTATACCATAATGGCAGGAGTTAGCCCATCAGCTTACAGATGGTGTCATATCCCCACCATCTCCCGCTCATAAAAAATCAAAGCATTTTTTTTAATACCTGTGAGCTCAGGCATGAATAAGACAAAAGTGCAGAAGATTATAACCTTACGCTGAAATATCATAACCTTAAATATTCCTTCTAAGTTTTAGCATTCTTTAGCATTTTTCTCATTCTCACATTAAGATGTTCTTGTGAAAATGGAAACGTTGCCTTCTGTTCCCCAGAAAGTCCAGGCCTCACTTGTGAAACACATTATCCTTCCAATACTTGTGTGTTTGCAAAGGAAGCAAGTATATTTTTAAGACACATCTGACATCTGCAGAGGGGAGAAAGTTAGTTCTGCAGTTCATTAATCCAAACAGCAGCTCTTCTGTGCACAAAAGGTTTTGCGGGGTTTTTTTCCCCCTAGCCAAATTGCCATGCCCTGTATATATATGTTCAGGTGTAAAATCTGCAAAAGGTAATTACTTTCCAAGAGTGCTATCAAGGCTCAGGCACTCTCCTCAGCACATAAATCTGAGGCAGCCATGCATCTCTCCAAACCTGAGGAGGCTGCTTGAAGAAATATAAAACCTCTGAATTTCCCTTTCCTTATTTAAACACCTGCGATTTCCTCACAGAGGCAGTGAGTGCAGAAACCCCACATAAATGGTTTGTAATGCAGTTCTGAATCAAGCCCTTAAGGATTATTAAAGTAATCCATCTTAATTACAGTGGAAACCTGTTACTGGCCTTACATAGTAATGCTTCATTTATAATTTCCACTTAGGTCTGTTTCCCTTCCTTCTCATGGTTCCTTCTCTCCTCTACATTATTTTTCCTTTGTCTGCCTTTGAACAGAATTACCCAATACCTCTGAAAACTGGTAGAATATTCTTAGGGTGGCAGGGTGACTCCCTAATTAAGGCAGAGGTCAAAGGAAAATGACACTTTAGGTTTTCTTCCCAGTTGTGTCTTTGGCCAAAAGTCCCTGATTTATGAGCAACTTTCTGGTTATCCCTGCAGTCCCAGCCAACATCGGAGATGGATGAAATGAAATACCATAAAGGCTCATCTCTACCTCAGTCTAAATACTTTTATCTATCTGTCATATCATTTACATTACCTGTGCTAACAATGCTAATAAAATATGGCTTCCTCAAAGGGAGGATGTATCTCTTAAAGTCTGCTTAATGCAATGAGATCCCCTAAAGGAAGAACAAATTCTTATTCTGTGCTAGAAGAATGATTAGAGGGCTAGGGCTGTACTTTGATAAAAGCTTCTGAAGATAGACATCATGAGCGTCTCTGTTGACACCACGTCATTATTTCCATTTGTATTTAAGTGAGGTGGTGTGATCTGTGCAGAATAACAGAGATGCCACTTTGGGTTGTGGTTTTGGGCCTGCCACAGGTCCCTTGGGTTATGCTATGCCCAGTGCTTCTACCCCAGCTTCAAAATCTGTGCATAAAATGCTTGCTGCCATGCACCTCCTTCTCCAGCAACAAGCCTGCACCCAGAAGCATCCAGCATTTTGTAGACACAGACTGACACCTAAGCAGAAGCATATGCAAACTTTTTGCTCAAGCAATTTTAAATGCAGAAATCTTCAGTAAGCCATACTTCAGTTCTCCGGTTTATAGAATGGTGGGAAAAATGACTCAGGTGTCCCTCAGAGTCTGAGTCATCACCAGTACAAGATCATGAACAGGGTCTCCTAGAGGGGTCTGTATCGCTGCTGCATCCACCTGCCCCTTTGCTACTTTGGAGAACTCGTAGCTGTCACCCACCTCTTTTCAGACCTAAGTGACTGAGGGGATCCTCTCCTTTTCCACTCTCAGCCAGAGTACACCACAATCAAGTGACTTGCTACCAGTCTTCATTTCTGTCATCTCAGAACAGTTTTCTTTTCTTTTTATTAACATTTGAGTCCTAAACTCTTGGAATGACTTCATGACTTCACAGCTATCTTTTCTAGCTTTTACCCCTCTGTAGCTTCAATAAAAGATTTGCATATTATCCCTGCTAAGACAGTAGAAGAGGATCAGGAACAGCAGAGGCTTTCTTGGCCAAAAGGTACTGCTTGTTCAGGGACCTCACTGCTGGCAATGCTGAGTGTGCAGCATCAATCACAGCACACAAGGCTTTGGCCATTTGACTCGTTGGTTTAAGGTGGTCTCTGAGTTGTTTAACAGACATGTGCTACTTAGTTTTAAAAATGAAAAGATAATGAAATAAAAATATGCAAACTGTGAGCTCTTTTGTTCAGTTTTACACTTGTACAAAATAACAAGCAAGGGATTATAATGCTCACAGACAGCTTGACTGACCACACGGGAATCTATTCTTGTCAATTCAGGTGACCTCATGAAACACTCATTTCTTCCAGTCAATTGCAACATTCACATTATTTGTATTACATATATAAATCACAGAACCACAGAATGATTAGGGTTGTGAGGGACCTCTGGAGATCACCTAGTCCAATCCCCTGCTAAAGCAGGTTCTTCTGGATCAGATTGCACAGAATCACATCCAGAAGCATTTTGAATGTCTCCAGGGAAGGTGGCTCCACAACATCTCTGGGCAGCCTGTTCCAGTGCTTTGTCACCCTCAAAGTGAAGAAGTTCTTCCTTATATTCAGATGGAACTTCTTGTGTTTCAGCTTGTGCCTGTTGCCCCTTGTCCTGTTGCTGAGCACCACTGAAAAGAGCCTGGCCCCATCCTCTTGACACTCGCCCTTAAGATGCTTGTAGAGACTGATAAGATCCCCTCACAGTCTTCTCTTCTCCAGGCTAAACAGGTTCAGCTCCTTCAGCTCTTCCATGTAAGAGAGATGCTCCAGTCTCTTCATCATTTTTGTAGCCCTCCACTGGACCCTCTCCAGTAGTTCCCTGTCTTTCTTGAACTGGGGAGCCCAGAACTGGGCACAGCGCTCCAGATGGGGCCTCACCAGGGCAGAGCAGAGGGGCAGGATCACCTCCCTTGAGCTGCTGGCCACAGGTCTCCTGATGCACGCCAGGATCCCACTTCTTGGCCACGGGGCACACCGCTGGCCCATGGGCAACTTGCTGCTCCCAGCACTCCCAGGTCCTTCTCTGCAGAGCTGCCTTCCAGGTCAATCCCACCCTGTACTGGTATCAATTTCTACTTTAATTAAAGTCATTTATTATCCCTTTATCACGTACAACAGAGACCTGATCCAAAGTGCTTTTCAGCTAAAACGACTTTCTTTCCCCACCTCCCTTTGAGGGTTTTTTAGGGGGTGTTGATGTGCTGTATTGAAAAAATAAATACTATCCATTTTATGCACAATGCTTGGGAAAGTAGGGACACCAAACTAATCCCCTGGGGTTAGCTGAGTATCTTGGTACACATATATGTCTAACTTGCATGGTCTCTGGGCATATTCCAGTCAATATTAGTATGGAGACTTCAAGCTTAGATGCCTTGCCTCATCTATGGGGGAAAGGGAAACCTAAACTGTGGCAAACCCAGCTACAGATCAACATTTCCAAGATTAAAATTTAATTGAGTCAATTATTCTTCTTTTGCTCTCCCATGGAAGAAAAGGTTAAGCTAAATTTAAATAAGCCATGTTGATCTTTACATTATTCATTCAGTCACTGATAAATCACTGTCTTGATAATTTATGGATTCTAAAAACTACCTAGATGATCACTGCCCATCCCAACATCTTGGGGAATCATCAGTTAAGATGTCCCTTGGTTCCAAATTCATTTCAACTGTGATAAATCTGCAGGAATTGATCAAAATTACTATTCAATCATTTTTTCACATGGAGCGCTCTGACCTCACCTCATGGTATCAGCTTTCTTCTTGTGGTGATATGGATGTCTCCAAGCTGAAGCTCCTCAAATTAAAAACCCACTATTAATTCTAGCAGTGATTTAATACTGCTGCACTTGTAAGTTTAGCTTTTTATATTAAGTTTACAGAAAATCTCCTTTCTTTAGGAATGTGTGACATTTTGTCTTTTGTTTTTAAGTGCATTTTAAGCAGTATTTTCAAATATAAGAAAGGAACATGGAAACGAAGTGCCATTTTCAAAAAGTATTTTTTAAATACTGAGCCCCATGCTCTGCAATGCATTTTGTCCCACTGAAATCACTGGAGGTGTTTTGGAAACCTTAGCAGCCTAAATGCAAGGATTCACTAAATCTATACCTAATAGTCAGCATCAAGTCTAACCATACTACCCAGACTTCCTCTGAGGTCAGGGAACAGAAGGTAAAGCTCTCATCGGCATCCCACCCATCTGAGGGTGTTTGTCAGGTACAGAGAGAGAAATTGTCTTCTTGATGGAACTCACATCTCTTCTTTGACAATAAAGGGAACATAGACAAGGAACTTTGACCAGAAGAGCAGTCCCATGTGCAGTCTCCAGCAGCAAAAATACAAAACGTAGTTTATAAAGCTGATGCTGTAACTCCTGCAGCAGGCAACACTATAATAAAGAGGATAACACTTCCTCAAACAAATGAATGTTTTTAAAGTGGCTTGAGCAGTTCGATGCTGAAGACCAGTTGCCTTCCAATGGAACTGGGACTTCCAAGGACACCTTTGTAGACCTATCTGAATGTTGTTTTGCTCTCTGTTGTAAGATCTAAGCAATATGAATAACTAAGTCCTACTTTCAAGAATGACCTTGGCACTGGGAAAAACTCATTGAAGTGTAGTCTTCAAACTCTAGCTTTTTTGTCACTGTCCTAACATGCACCCTTATGATGCAAAGAGAAATCATATTCCTTACTGCACTGCTTGTAGTCTCATACCTACCAGTGCAGCCAAATCCTTCCTTTACACACTCCTCCATCTTTCATCGGTAAAACAGAAAAAAGAAAGGAAACAATTCGGGACATAACAGATCCACCCAGCTCCAGGCAGTCATAAAAAGTATTTCCTCTGTCACACATCCTACAATGAAATGATTGTTAAAATCAATGATCCATACACAGATACTTAGCATTTCACCCACAAGAGTTACAGAGGGGGTGGAAGTGGGAGGAGATAGGCAGAGGAAGGTATGTTTTGGAAGAGTGTGGGGCACAACTTCTCTAGCACGTGTTAATGACAGGTCAAGATCTGCAAACAGCCTTCCACTGCTCCTGCTGAGTCTGTCAGCCATCAGCTAATAACAAAGGCAACAGCAGCTTTAAAAGGCAAAAGAAGAGAAGGCCAAAAGATCTGAGGCAGAGGAAGGTATGTTTTGGAAGAGTGTGGGGCACAACTTCTCTAGCACGTGTTAATGACAGGTCAAGATCTGCAAACAGCCTTCCACTGCTCCTGCTGAGTCTGTCAGCCATCAGCTAATAACAAAGGCAACAGCAGCTTTAAAAGGCAAAAGAAGAGAAGGCCAAAAGATCTGTGATTCAAAGTAGCACTGAAGCTACCATGAGCACATTGAACATACAGAAGCATGTCAATCATTGTCAGATGCTCAAGAGATTAAAAAGGACACAAACCCAAAGTAAATTACTTAACAGTGCAAGTCTTTTAATGACTTACCAGTTGTTTACAATAACTTACCAATGTAAGTAATTTACAACCAGTAAGTGGGAAGCAGTGGGAAGCAGTGATTCAGAGCTCTGTAAATGATTTACTCTGGTTGTTAAGCCACAGGACTTCCCAGGATACCACCAACAGAACTCAAGATCACTACTTCCCACTGCTGGTTGTCACGCTAGAAATTAGAAAGGCAGCTGTCCTTGAAGGACCTAAAACGCTAGAAGAGAAAAAGGAGCGTCTGCACCAACGAAGACCAAGGTCTTGTCTGCTCTCAGCTAAGAGGAGGCTTTCTGCAAGGCACAGGCACCACCTTGACCCACCCCACCACGTGATTCATTTTTTGACACCATCCGTCAGGTCTGACTCGCTGGAATGGGAGGACACTGCTGTCAGGGCAGATAGCTTGTCTCACCAGGAGCCGAAAGGGTACCTCTGGTATGGGCTTCAGAGGCGGTCACTGTGGGGTGGAGGGACGGAGGAAGGGGACTTTGCCCTTACTGTCCCTCATGTGGAATTGAAAAGGCATGTGTCTTTACTCCAAGAGCAAAGAGTCTCCCTTCTGCTCTGTGCCCTCCCTTGCAAAAACTTCAGTCACACACAAAAGAGAAAACCCAAAGTGCAACATACTTAGCTACTCTGCTGTCTTCAAGGTGTTGCTAAGTGGCTCCCAGAACAGACAATGTCACCATTGGCCCTGTCAAGTAGAAGACATTGGGGAAGTTTTTGTGTTCTTTTTCTGTGTTTGATTCTGTTTTCTCCCCTCCTTCCCCCTTCAGTTGCCCTAAAGCTATAAGAATAATATAAGATCTGTCTCATCCAGTATCTGTGACAGGTACAGCTCCACACGCACAGCCATGAGGAAACAAGAGGTCCCCGAATCTCCTGCAGCTGGATGACGAGTGTGAATTAACTCTATCTCCATTGCCAGGCATTTCAGATTCAAGAGAGAATTGCTGCTCAGTAGGATCCAGGCTGCCCTTTCCCCCATCCTCCTTGGTTATTTATGGGCTTTATTTTCCTACATACTCTGCGCTGCAGCATTTGGAGGTGGTAGTGGGGGAATATGAGAGCTGCCTGCCTGGGTCAGCATTGGCATACAGGATCCTACTGCAGTCTGGCACCATTCTCTTCCCAGTGCAACACCTTGTGAACTGCTCAGATACTTAAAAAAAATCCCTCATCCCAGACCCCTCCTTCAAGTTTTCCTTTGCTTATCTGTTTACAACAGCAAAGGATATTGTGAGGGTGAAGTGAGCTGTGACCAGCACTTTCTGGGAACAGGATGGTACTCGTTGGGTATAGTCTGAAGACCGTCAGCTTGTTCTGAAATGGCAAAAAGGGCACCAGATTGTTGCAGCCTGGCACAGCCTAACATTATGAATCACAGACAGATTTTACCCTGTTCTTGTTTTCAGGCTCATGTGGTTACGTCTGCACTCTGCATGGCTCCTTGAGCATCACTGCCATGCAAGAAATCATGAATAGCAGCACAGCCCAAGAGTTGGTGTCTCTGCCACTAACCCACCGCACGCCCAAGGGCTGCTCACCGACTTTATCTGTCCCTGAAACTGTTACAATTCATATCAGCGGAGTTACGTGTCTCTGGCCCATGAATGATGCTGTTCAAGTCACAAAAAAGCAGATGTGGTTTAGTACATCACATAAAACATTCAGTGCCTCCAAACTGGGGCTTTTGGGATGTCTGGAGACCACTGGAACTCACAGCCAAAAGCAAACCCCAAGATAGGTGCAGTCAGGCACCTGAACTTGATCCCCCGAGAACCGCCTTTAGCTCAGGTTGAATGCCTCAAAGGTTTTCATGGGCTTAAATAAGGCTGTCGATAGGCTGTGCACTGCAGATGCCCCTTGACATTTCAGGCTTTCTCTGTGGTGAGTGAAAGGCATGTGTTTGAGGAAAGCTCAGGTCCAGAGGGGTGGCCAGTTGCTCCTGACAGAACTGCACTGTTTTATCAGTCTCTATTTGCTAATGCAACCAAGACCAAAAACGACACGGGTATTTCCTCATTAAAGTCATCTGCTCTCTCTGTCTGTTTATTTCCATTTTTAAAAGGCCACCTTCATAACTCAAAGCAGCCTGCCCTCCTTGCTGTTACCAAAGAGAATTTCAAGCAGGCTTAGACTTCCTCCTCTTTCCAGACTAACAGATACTCGATTTCAAAACACCACTCTGCACTCTGCAGGACATGGGAAAAATTGCAGCAAGGGAATGCTCCATAGGAAGAAAAGATTTCGTGCTTTCCAGGAGCATAAATACTCAGCACACAGGCTACAACTTTTGGTTTTCCTCAACTTAGCCCAAGCTGTTTTATCGCAAATTTATGATTGCATCTTGAGTATCAAGGGTAACTTCCTGGCCCTTTTCTTGTTGTTTTTTTGTTTGGGTTTGTTTCCCCCTCCCCCCCCCCCCCCCCCCCCCCCCCAAGCTGACAGATATCTGCCCATGTTCTGGCTCTGATTTAAAGTTCTCTTTGCCAGTCAGATTTAGTACTTGCTCATTCCAAGAAAACTGAAAGGAAGTCCAGGTGCGGGAAAGCAGATTTGAGTTACATTGTACAGCTTGCCTCTGCAGGACTCTGGCGAGGATGCTGGGTAGTTATACTGTCTGATTCTCTTGGTATCTTTCTCAACTCTGAATAAAAGAAGGAAACCACCAATATGGAAGGTTTTAATCTCTGATTATTTGTTGTTGTTGTTGTTTGTTTGTTTCCTTTCTTATTAAGCATTCCACAGCATGAGGTACTGCTGCTTCTAGAAGAAACTTGCCCAGGTCCCAGGTAATATGAGGACTAGCCTAGATTGAGAAGTAATGCAAATCATATCCTGTGTATGCTTGTTAACTTGTGCTTGAGGACCCTGTGAACTGTGCACATGAGCAGAGAGGAGCTGCTCATCCTGCATGCACACCTTTTTGGGGAGAAGGTGGCTCACAGGTGCATGCTACAAAAGCACTGGTTAAAGAAAGTGATTCCTTCACCTGCCATACAGTCCCAGGTTTTGCAGTCTGCTCAGCAGAAATTTCCTGAACCAAAGGTTGCATGCTTATCTCTGTATTAACAGCCTTGGATGGATGAATGTGTTCAACTGTTTGGGGGTTTTGATCCATTACTAATTGGTAATACTTGTAGCAGGTGAGATTACCATGTCACAGCTGAGAGATGCTTTCTGTAGCTTCGTTTTACCCCTATTGCTTGACTGCTCCATTGGACACCCTTGTCTCTTGGTGAATTCCCTGTTCTTCTTCTTCGAGATTACTATGATTTGAGACACTTCTGTCAAAGGTCCAACTCTCTCATCTCAGTTCTGCCTTTCAGTCTTTCCTTTCAGCCCCAGACACCTGGGAATGATCTGGTTCTCCCCAGAATGGAAATATGCACAGAAGGATTATTCCAAAGAAAGAGTAAAATTCAACCCGAGAGACAAAAGTTCATAGTAGCCTGGGAGGATACATCAGAAAAATGGGACCCTCCCTCACCATCAGCAATGTCTCAAGTATCTCAGGCTCTCCCTGGACAGCAGCAATAGCTATTGGCTCTGGGCAAAGCCAGCTGCAGGACTGCAGCTCTTTTGCCAGCCCTCACAATCTGCTGCCAACTGCCATTGCCAAGGGACCATCCAGCACCATGCCCACCTTCTCAAGGCACTGAGCACAGTGCTACAGCCACAACCCTGGCAGGCTGTGTTGAAACCAGATGGGGCACACAGCTGATCCACCTACATCTTTCTGCCCCATGCCAGGATGGCTGGGTGCAACCATACTGTGTAATGCCTGTAAGAGCAGTTTGTTGGTGGCAGATGCCTCCTGTAGCCAGGACAGCTTTCTTAGTGCTTGGTTCGTTCTGTAAAAATACTGCAAGTTAAATTCAGACTGAAGCAGGCAGTTTGTATGCAAAAAATGAGCACTCCTACTCTGGGGCCAAAAAAATACATATCTGGGAACAATGTGTGTCATGGAAGGTGTTAGGGAATTTAAGCCAGAGAACAAACTCTTACAGACATATTCCATTAAAGGACCAAGCACAAATACCATATTTATTTCTTTTCATTTTCTTCCATTCAGCACTAGCTGATTCCTTACAACATACTCAGGTATTTCTCACATATTTGTGGCAGGGTATTTTGGTCCCAGCCCATCTCTACTAAGAAGATGAGAGAATAACCCTTCAGTTTTCTGCTTTACAGTTGCTATAAGGTAACTCATAATTCAGCTTTCATGTACAGCAAAGTTCTGATGAGATTTAATGGAATTGTAAGTTCTCTTTATGTACATACTGGGAACCAACAGCAAGGCTGTGAATTCATTTGCTGAGGGACATTTACAATCCCTCCCCACAAAATAAAGACAGAATGTTTCATGGGTTTTTGGCAGAAGTCTAATGCTTACTTCAGAAAAAAAGCGAATAAATAATATGAGAAGCATAATTTCTTTTAGACCTCTTGCAATGCTTAGTGTATATGTTATCTCTTATACATTTGAAAGCATCCTGGTTAATATTCTGAGAAATGTATACATGTTGCAAATTCCTAAATTGGCAGGTATCAACCATAAGGAGGCTAGAGAGAGTTCTTGTTCAGCTCTCAGAACCTGTTCGCAGCATGAGGATCACAGAGATGAAATGTTTGATCAGCCATGATCAGTATAGCCAAGGAATGCATTTTTAGTAAGCATTTTTACAGGGTGACCCTCTGTTTCACCCTTTACAAAACCTACACTGTTGAAGAAATTTGGAGCTTTAAAGGTTTGGGGTTTTCTAAATTAATTTTGCGAAGACAATCAAAATCAAAGCAGTCCCTCTCTCCTTCCCAGTTAATTTGAAGTCATGACCCTGTGAGATTTGACACAAAAGGCTACATAACTGCATTTTTCCTGTGCATTTGTTGGGGTGGAGACACAGTTCAGACATGCTACTGATCCTAAGTAAATGGCCTGAATCACGCAAAGATATGAAGAGATATGCTTCGCTCAATGGATAAGGTTAAATAAATGCATAAATCTGTACCAGCTCATTGCTGATGAGGTTCCATCAATATAGTTTAATAAACAAATTAACCCTCCTCGTCTGGAGGGCCTGGTTTGCTACCATTGCAGCTCTTGAACTTCAGCATATACTGAAATTACAGCAGCCTAAAACTGGCAGAACAGAATGCTATCTCAGGCCTGGTTTGCTCTCATCTCCTTCCTACAAAAGTACATTAATAAGCAATTTGTCTTATCCCACAAAGCATTCAGGGGAAAAGCATGACATTAGACCAAGAAGGATGATAAATTGCCAAAAGATCTGCAAGCCATGTTTGTGAAGATTGAAAAAGATAGTCTTATTTAATGCTATGTACTGACCTCATGATCTATGTGTAGTACACATGCTTGGGACTTTCTGTGGTGGGTATTTACTAGGTCACTATCTGTAATGGCTTTCTTCAACACTAAATGGGTCCTCCACCCACATTCTGGATTCCTAGTATATTTAATTGGCACTTCATGTCTAATCATTTCAATGAAATAAAGTGTAATAAGTGATCACCACTTGTTCAAAACCGCCCCAGTGAGAGTTAAATTCAGCAGGAATTTTCTTGAAAGTTCCTAAGATGTTCAGCATCAGCATTTTCTTTTCTGATGGGAATATCATGCTTGAGTGATAGGAGAGCAAAAGGTCTACTTGCTGCATGGTCCAAGTGACAGGTTCTAAGTGAGAAGAGATGGGAGGTGAAGCTGATATCAATGAAGTATATCTGGTGGTAATGTGACCACAGAGCACATGCTGTTGTCTGACATGACAGCTAAGGGAAATCTTAATCTCAACCCTGCTGTTGAAGAAGAGAGTCATGGAGAGATGCAGGCTTTCCTGCCTCTGTCTTTGGTGGGAGCACAGAAATGGTCCCACATCTTGCAGACCAAGGGGCATATCTTGGTTGTCTCCAAGCCAGGGGATCCTCTGGGCTCTTTCAGGCAATCTGTTTTTGCCTGTGCTGAAGACAAGTGGCATGACACGAGGTCACCCCAGCCTTAGCTCACACGCAGGTCCCCTGCTGCGAGGGGGGCACAACATGGAGTAAAGCCCATACAGGAGCTATCGCAGAGGCAGTATGGTCAGTTAGAGGAGTAAGAAGCTGGGACAGCATCACAAGAGAGGGAATACCATTTAACCAACCCGCCTTGGATAGTGGTAGAGTGTGGGAGAGCAGAGCCCAGGCCCAACCCCTGAGCAGTGTCTGAGGGGCAAGGCCCGTGGCATGGGCTGGGCCCACCAGTGGTGGCAAGGAAAAGACTTTACAGCTTCAAATACACGCTGAAACTTCCCAACACTGCCAAGCTGGAAACAGCCTCTTTATCCAAGGTTGACACAGCCCACCAGGAAAAGGTTCAAATGTAGTGTAGCAATGGCCTCTGTTGCTCAGTCACTGTTGGGTTTTGTGTGCTCATTCAGGGCTGCCAAGCCAGCCATGTTCCAGAAAGGGGAGATTTGCAGAAAAGCAGGGATTTAACATCACATTAAGAAGTTATTTACTGAAACTGTGAGATGCCGACTGAAACTTGGCATGAAGTAAAACTGACTGCATCTCATTGCCTAAATGCTCAGACTAATAATGGTGTTTATCTGTGGAGTACAATGCAAATTTGTAGTGCAGGGGACAGCAGAGGCCTAAAGTACAGGATGTTCTGCAGCAAACTCCAGCTATTTTCAAGGCCTCAGATTTGTGAAGCAGTTTGTTGCAATTGCTGGGATACAATAACCCTATTAATCAAAGTTTCAAAATCTTCCTTTTTTTGCTTAGTCTCAAAACTTTCTGAGAAGCATATACAAAAATAGTGAGAATGATACAGGGTCATATTTATTGTCATTACTGTTACTACTTCAATCATCATTACTGTTATTATTTCTCTCTACCCAGGAACCAGACTAAAACTAAAGCATCATATTTGAATGTTATCACCCTCTTCAGTTTTTTAGAGGTGCCCATTAGTGCTGGTTTTAGAAGGATGCTTATCCCACAATAAAAGCAATTTCTAATTGACATCATGCTGCTCTAATATTCCCCCTGGCCTTCTGCCCTCCTGGGATCCCAGTGTGCTGCAAATGATTTTGTGCTCCAGATTTTCTTCAGCTCCTGTCACATTTCTCAGTCTTATTTTGGTTCTTCAATCAAATTTCATCCTCCAAGTGTGAGGATGCATTCCACCACACCACACTCTTCCTCCTTTTCCCCAGAGAAAAATGTCTCCCAGCACATATTACAAGACAAGCATCTGCCAAAAAAAGCACCATTGTTTTATGGCCTTGTTTTTTCAACTTTATCTGATGTGTGGTTCTTAAGCCTTTCTCAAAATCGAATGATCAGCTATATTTTTTCATCATTGTGAGATTTTCAATATGCCACACAGCCTACAGGGCAGGAAGGCTGGTCACTCATCTGAGTGCTCATCCAGACCCACATCCAGCCAGGATTACCAAAACAGATGGTAAAAGAAAATTTTGGAAACTTCAGAGAACTTCAGTTCATTTTCCACCCCAAGCCCAGCTGTACTCTCCCGGCCTGTTCTGCCCCCAGCACACACACTGGAGAAGTATTGTAGATAAGGCCCAAGACATAGACCAGTTTCCATATAACCCCTCTGTAGGCTAAGAAAATGCCAAAAATGTGTTAGAAATTCCTCTACCTTTCTTCTTTTAAGCACAGCAAGTAATACTTTCTGGGCAGCTCAGTCAAAAATGCCCCTTTCCTGTTTGCTTGAAAACATATTGCTTCTGCCTAAAAAATAAATGTTGATCCATTTCTTTTAAATAATTTCCTCAAAAAGAGAGATAAAAGCAACAATAACAAAGAAATAGCAAACCCAGCCCAAAAGTGAGGCATTAGTCTAAAGTATTTCACACTGCAGCCTTCTGACTCATGTGGTTTCCCTTGGTGTTTTGAATTCAGACATTTTCTTCCAACTTGCAACCTTAAATCATCACATACGGCCCGATGAAATACCCTCTAGAGTGGACGATACTGCAAAGTACTGAGCACTTAGATAAATAATTTGTGCCTTTCTTCAGGGCAATATGGACTGTTCATTCCCAAAGAACCTAAACAATTTCCTCATACCCCCTCATCATCTTCCAAATGTCATATTTATAAAATCAAGGGCTGACCAGGATTAGCCTTTGCCATCCTCAGAATGCCTTTCATGAGTTAGATTTAGTCCATGCAATTAGCTAAACTATAGTTTAGGTGATTACACTCTGTAAACCTGAATTTCTCACAGCCCCAGCTATATCCTCTTTTTTCCATCACCTCCTTTGCCTCATGAAAGGCAAACGAAAAAGAAAAGTGTGAACTCCATCAGTCCTTTCAGTCTTTAAGTAAGAAGTCGAAATAGTGAATTTTTTTCTGCAGCAAACACCTCAGAAAGAAATGTCATTTGTAATATTTTGGCTCAGTTTGACTTTAAGTTATGTCTGTTTGTACAGCCAGAGAACCACAGCCTGCGTGGCCCGTGCCCCCACAGCCATCAGCCAGGCTCCTCCAGCAGCAGGCAGCAGAAACTTAAGGTGCTTGACAGAAAAATCACATTGGGCATTGTGGCAACTCAGGTAAGCACAAACTGACCTCCAGGCAATCTGAAACAGCATTTCATCCTGATTTTCTGAGACTTTTTTCTTTCCCCCCCAAAAAAAACTAAAGTCTACCTTTTCCTATGGAAAATATCTGTTAAAAATGCTATAAATGTTTACTAATAAAACATGGAGAAAAAGAAAATTTCTAAGTCCCACTGGAGGTACAGTGCTGGAATCCCACACTCGGCAAACGGTTAATGATCCCCACAATGAACCAGTCCCCATTCCTTTAAGATTTTCTTTTTGACACCTTCAAAGAAAATAGGGTTCGGCATGTATCGTTTAAAAAAAGCTTTAAAGCACTTTCCAGGGTAACATAAAAGAACACTATTTCTCCTGAAAAAAAGGACCTTAATTTTTCAGAATGCAGCAGCTACATCAGTTTTAAATCAGACAGCTTGCAGGCCTTTAATTGAGTATGATTCTGTGTGAATGTATTTTCTTAGCTGAAGGGGAGATGGTATTTTCTGCTAGGGAAATTGTATGCTGTGTGAAACATCGTGGGTATGATGAATCAGAGAGAGATTTGATTTTTCCATGGAAAATGACATTAAGAAATCATTGCAGTTCTCTCTGAGACATTGTAACTTTTTTATTTTTTAAAAAATAAAACTCAAAAAAATTCTGAGTTTTGCGTATGCTTGGGTTTTGTGCAATGACATCTTCAGATTAGTGGAGAAACCTGGCATACATAACATGTTTCCAATCCAATATTCTGTCAAAAATAGTTTGGATAAGATATTTTTCAGTAAATCCTAGTGAAGAAATTTTGACTTTTGGTCTTTCAAGTTATACATCTCATTTGGAGAACATTTTAGTCTCTTTACTGCATGCTGCATGTAGGTTTAGATAACTGCTGAGAACATAACACATATATCAGAAGACAAGTGAAGAAAAACATTTTTATAATTACATTTTATTACCTTAAAAATTTAAAGATAGTTTTAAAAATAAACATAAAATTGAATTAACATAGAACTAAATAATCACAGAAACAGAAAAATAAGGAAGATCCACTCTCTTTTGGTGCATTTTCTTGTTGCAAGACAGTATTTTTCTTTTTTGTTTTATGTAAAGTTTACTGTATTTTGGAAATATCCATGTGTTTTCCTTTATTAAATATATTGTTTATGCAGGTGAAAAATAATTTACTATGTGGGACAACTTTTCACATAAAATGCTAAAATGTATTCAGTTCACCATGTACGCTGAGCAGAAGGGAAAGTGACACATCTCTTGTCCTGACTTTTTTCCCCCAGGTACAAAAGTAAAGTAATTGTTAGCACAGCTCTGCTAATAAATTCATAACCTGTCCTCTGTCTCGCACAGGAAAAAAAAAAAAAAAAAAAAAGCAAAACTTGTTTCTGCTTCTATTGAAAAGACAAAACTTTCGGTGACTTTGATCAGTGCTGATAAGGCACTAAATAAATAAATGTGAGCTAATTCACAGGATTTCAAACACCAGATTTACTAGCCAAGTGCATACTCCTAAGGAGGGTTGCTTGCCAAAAAGTATCTGCAGAGCAGTGCAGAATAGAAACTAATTACATGTACACACATGAGCCTCACATGGCCACCTCCTGGCTTGCCTTGCCACCAGAGCCAACACCACCTTGTCATAGTACATCTCCCTTTGCTCACCCCAGGCAGGGCAGCAGAGAGGTTCTTTGCCCTTTTCCCACACCCATTGCCACAGCCAAGCCTAGGAAAGGCCATGCCAGCAGGCTGGAAACAGCGTGCCCAGTGCATGGGAATATGTTCTCTTGTATGGATATCAGATCCTGACATCCATCTGGCCATCTGTAGACAACCATAGCCTTTCTTGTGAGGCCATGAATATTTTACTCCACCTCTTGCAGAAAAGATCTCTAAGCCAACTGCATGTGTGCAATACTTCCCATGTCCTGCTGTGGGCAAGTGGGAGCCATGGCAGAACTTTGTTATTGCCAGCAGTCCCACCGCCATAGTCTCCACAAAAGATACTTCCTATTTTCTGCTACCCTTCTCCTAGCTCTTTCCAAGTGACCTCTGAGCCCCCAAAGTTCCTTCCCACTTCACCCTATGGAGGCATCCTCTGCTGCAGTCATCTAATAACTGGTTTCCCAAGTGCTCCTTGGCATTCAGATGCATTCCCAGATGTAAATGTTGATAGCAATCAATCAGCTTTAAATCCAGCCTTTGCCCTGGCAGATCATTAGACTGTGAATAAAACATGGAGATAGATACCTGGATTTCTGATCAGCCGTAGGTATGCTGATGACTTTCATGTGAGGCATGAATTGTAAGTGTGACAGGACTCATTATCTATAAATCACTGGTTGGATTGTGGTTAACTTTCCGTGGTAACAAAGATAAAACACACTCTTTCCCTCATTAGCTGAGCACTGACAAAGCACTGCAGGGATCTTTCTGCTGCACAGAAAACATCTGCCTGGATTAAACTTCAGGAGATCTCTCACAAAATCTTTTAATCTGAGGCATCTCTCCAGATGAAATCGCACATGGGAGAGCAAGGTCTGTTCCTGTGTGGCCCTGGGGCAGCACAGCTACCTTCACACACCCAGCTCCACAATGTTCCAAACCCCAAAAGCAAAGCTCCGCATTGCAACAAGCCTCCATTGAGTCAGAGGTGCTCAGCTCACAGCTGCAAAAGTAATACTCCAGTGGGATTTCAAATATGGCTTCATCTGCTTCTGTGGTTTTATTTACTGAATAGGCTTCAGTTCACACATGCTCTGGAGAAGCTCAGCCCATCTATACAGTTTTCTCTCCAGCTCCATCACAGTCTCACCTCTGCAACACATTGCCTATAAATCTCTACAGCACTGTTGGATTGCCTCTTTCTGCCTCTCCCCTTTCCATTTACCTTTGGTGCCCATGAAATACTGGACGTGTGCTCAGTATGCTGGGACCTCAGCTGTTTATCAGTGTTGCGTTATGATCCTCTTACCATTTCTCTTGCCACGTGACAGGGCAGTAAAATCCTTTTTACTCAGGGCAGGGACTGCAGGTCAGCAGCATGACTCTGCGGCTCTGGGATGAATGCAACACTGGTCCTTAACTGAAACCCAGAGATGCAGTGGCTGTATAAGGATACCCACACCCTACTTGCATTCCTGAATTCACACACTAGACAACCTGCACCCTTCTAACAGCATTTCTCCCTGAAAATAAGTATTTAGATAACCACATCTTGGAAAATCTACACAAGATCAAGGGCAGAGGTGCTTTTTGGAAAAACAACAGAGGATCTGAAGGACCAAAGAAATGGCTGGAGAAGAGAAGACTGTGAAGTAAATTTCCCCTGGTATTATTATAGTATGCTCATGTCACTGCAGGATCACAGATGTTTTACAGTTGGGGTTTTTTTTACAGATTACTATTAGTTATTAAAAGATTAGTAAGGATATAAATATTGTTAGCTATACAGAGTGCAAAAGAACACTGTGCAGATTATGAGTTAAGTGTAGCATACCGTCATGGGGACCTGGAAGACCAAATGAACTAGTTTTTCTGCTGCTGTGCCCTCATGAGAGGCAGTGACTAGAGGGTAATTCAGAAAATGGAAGATAAGTGTTTGTTGTCCTCCAGGTCTGGTAAGTCCCTTTTCCATCAGAGAAAACCAAGAGCAAGAAAGCATTTACCGAGACCAGGTACAAGGAAGGAGCGACAGGCAGGAGAAAGGAGACAAATCTCTTCCTGTTGTAGCTGGCAGCAGCCAAGCCCACTGCTACAGACTGCAAAGGTGACAGTTACTTTCTCCAAACAGTCTTGCACTGTTTCTAAAAGGTATTAATCAGCCTGCACAATCGCCCAGACGGGTAAATAGCACTTCCCACGTTTATCAAGTGGATGCGCGAGTTACTGGATAACACAGAGATTAACTCAGATTCTTACAGAAAGTGAGCAATAAGTTTATAAAAAGCACCTCGTTGCTCCAAGCTTTCACTCCTTATTCTCACATCCTTTCTCTGAAACGGAAGGACTTGTACTTCCATTAGCTTTTTCTGAATAACAACTAAAACCTAAGAGCCCTCCTACTCAGCTGTAAACACTGGGCTGCTTGGTCCTGACTACACTTCATTCCAGAGCCAGGGTATTGCCCAAAGGTCTTGGCTTCCTCACTCTAAGCAGTGGACTAACCTCCTACCCTTACTGTGACTTTCTTCTTCAGCAGCCCACAGATGAGGGAAACTCATAGCAAATGGTGGATGTCCTCTCTGGAAAGGACTCAGTTTGGCAGCAGGTGGTCACCATTGCATTTGCAATGTTGCTTTCCTCCATTTCTAATTAAGGGCCTGATCCTGGGAAGTGATAAACAGCTCCTGATGTATGCTGAGGACCCCTCCCATCCAAGGGTACTTGCTACATAGGACAGAAGACATTGCTCCCAGATATCACCTGGCCTACTCTGCCTTGCTTGTTTTGAACTCTGAGAGTCAGATCCCAGGACCTCCAGCTTTCAGTGGCCATCTCTCAAGGTGCCTTGACTCTTTACTCCCAACCTTATTATAACCCACCTGCAACCCTTTCTAAGTTTGCCTTTGCCACTTTCTATGGCTTCTTTGTTGTACCTTGCTACTGGTCATGCTGATGACAATATTATAAATTGGAACCAGCAATTTTTAAAGTGATGGATAATGTAGAGAGAAGGCCTAAGTGTGAATGAAAGACAAGCCAGTTTATGTGGACTGTCAAAGAGGATCCATGTACTTGCGCAGAGGAAACCAAATAATAGTTAACTTCTATGGGTTGTAACTGTGCTGGTGTTCCTCTCCTTCCTTAATCACACACACTTACCTTGTATTGATGCTGGGATGATTTGTATGCCATGGGTTTCTGCTGAATTTCAAGAAGAAATATATTAACCCAAAATGAATAGCATTGTGTCAGTTGAGGGTGAGTATTTATTTCTGGTGTGTTGCATTTCTTTTCTGCTGTGCTGTCAGTTTGTCTGCAGGGCAGCAGCACCCAGCGTAGCAGGTGAATCACTGCACTTCACTCCACAGCATGATTTATACTTCTCCAGTTTTGGTCATGCTGTTTCTGTCTCTTGTATTTATTGCTCTTTTTTCAGGCATTACACTTAAGACTAGGATCTTGATCATCTGTGCTCTCCCAGATCATGGCATCATTTGTGCCTACCAGGGTAACAAGTTATTGAATTAGAATGGCTGGTTTATACCTAATTTGTACACCAGGGCCTGTTTTACACAAAGGCAGAGTCAGCAGTTGTCTGCAGTGGCAGATTATTAAGGACTGGACCACAGCCTGTATCAAGTGTGAAGGAAGGAGGCTATCTGAGACAACCAACAACAGCTATGCAATGGTGGATGCCCTGGACTTCATCTTCCTTGACGGTCTCAGAGTTGTTAGACTACCAAGAGCATATCTCTGGTAGGTGATACAGTCTTATTGAGCTCTGTTCTCTACCACTTCCCAAGGGAGGTGGAGGTTTCCTGTCCCCCCCGCAGCCTCTCTCCCTCTGGCTGTCAATCCTGCACTGCCTGAGATGGGTCTGGCATACACACTTAGTGCCAGTGTGGGGTGGGAGTAGAGGGAGGTATGCAGTGGGGCCAGGCACAGCACAGAAAGTCCTCAACCATCTGTTACAGGAGCCAAGGAGGTTTCACAGTCACAGCCTCTTACGGCTCTTGAGAAGGTCAGATCTCAGGTAACTGCTCTGTTACAGGCTTAAACATTGAACTACGAAAAGAATAAGAAGTCTTACTCCATTACCATCTTTGGAGGTTACACCACACAATTTTGCCTATGTACTAATATGCCTTGTTTCTTGTAAATGGCAGCGCACGCTGCAGCTGATGAGAATCTGCCCCATGCTTGTGCCTTCCAAATCCTTCAGTGATCATCACTGATTGAACAAAGAAATTTGTATTACTGGTGGAATATAGCCAACAATACTCTCTTCTTCATCCACTCCAAAGGCATTAAATCAGAGCAGCTACAGGAACTGATGGCAAGAACAAGCATGAATTCACTTTTAAGACACCATCATTAGTAGCCTGGCTGCAGCTGATACAAAAGGTTTCATATTGCAAAGCAGTTCTTGATAGTTATTGAATTCCTAAGGTCAAAATAAAATCATGCAAGTGAAGTGTACAGGAAAGCCACCTAGAAATTTTTAAATTGTATTATTAATTCACTTGCTGGAAAAGCAGTATTTTGCAAACAGTAGAAAATAGATGTATTTGTGGAGTGAGGACTGTGTTGTTCAAAGTATTTACAGGGGCTAGAAGAACAAGTCCTCTTATTACAAGATAAGCAATACAGCTGTGTTCCTAAGTCACTAATAGGAGAAAATAATGCACAGAAGAATATGCAGTAATATTTGCACAACAAGAAGCCTTTAAAACTGCTGTTCAGTGCTACAAAGAGGACCATTTTTAACTATTTTCTCTACTCTCATAAGTAAAGGAGCAGGTTCCCCTCGTTCTTGCAACCAGTTCCAGTGAGCAGCCATTTAATGTCTTTTGCAAGGCAGGAAAAAGCTTATATACTAGCACCAATATACTAGGACCTGTGTAGTAACTTGATCTACCCAATGTCCTATAAAAGTTCTCTGATGAAAATCTGGGAATCTTCTTATATTTCTACTAGCCTTTCCATATATATATATATATTTTTTTTTGCTATGATACATGTCTGTGTTTAATAATATGATGCCTGCTGTTACCCAGGCTGCGCTTGACGACCCAAGAGGTCTTACCCAGTCCTACATTTCAGCATGTCATGTTCGTGACATTTTCAACAGGCTGCCACTGATGCATGAGTAACCCCAATTAATCTCCTGAGAGATAAGGAAGGAGACGACATCAGATCCATGCAAAGTGCAAAAGCAGACAAAACTATCCTAAAACCTTGGAAGGGATAAACATCACTCTTTTCATGACCTTGAAACCTGAGAAATCCCCAGTACAACTGAAAATGGATGAGAGGTTTTGCTTTTTAGTCATCTAGAAAGTGAAAATCCATTTGACAGGTGTCACAACATCCTGACTGCTGGCTAACCCCCAAGGACCACAGGCAATGCGTTTGCTTGGCACCTTCCTACTGCAGGTGTCAATCCCAGCCAAAAGGAAACCCCACACCAATGTTCTTGCTCAAGGTCCAGTGTGGAGGTCAAGCAAGGTAACTGAAGTTAGTGGTGTCCCTGAGTTAGTTCTGTAGATGGAAAAGCTCACATGGTCACTCCTGTAGATGGAAAAGCTCACATGGTCACTTTACAGAACTAAAGGTTCAGTAGGTTAAACCTGGAAAAATACAGCCAGTTTTTCTCTAATAACAGGCTTCTATTTCCATGAGCTGGTTTAAAGGCATCCATCTACTGACCTTTTTTTGAATGTCAGTAAAAAACCAAAGAAAAACCCAAGTAATTTCTTTTTCCCAAGTTTTGTGACAATAAAAGTGCTGAGAACCCAGAATTTTCTCATAGCCTGGACATTTTAAGTTTTATGCAGGTCCAGCAGTAACACTTGTGTTCAATTTCAAAGAGAGTTCCTGGGAAATAATAACTGTCAGTCATATTCATGTCAACTTCTCTATGTGGCCTTGTTCACTGAATGTCCTCTTGAAACTTTTACTCCCTCAGTGCATCCTTCAGTCAACCATTGCCACTAAGCTGCCAAGGTGTAAAATCAGAAGAAAGTGAACAATAAAAAAAAAATAAGAGAAAAAGCCAGGTGTGAGAACAAGATCTGGAAAGAGATTTTGAAAATGGGCCACTACCCTCCTGATTTTTTGTGATGTCTACATACCTGCCATGGTCCCTATATGTCTATATGCCACAGTCTACATCTACAGAGATCTTACTTTCGTGGAACTCTCTTGAAAAGGTGAATACATTAATAGGTAATATTCATCTTGTGTCAGCTATGCATATCCTTTTTCATTCCTGGCTCCTGTTTACCCATTTGTGACCCTGGCCAGGAACAAAAAATTTCATCTGTAGACTGACTGTTCTGTGAAGCAGATTGCCTTGACCAAGAATTTCAAAAGTCACCTGACATAACTTCAGGTGTACAGCTTGAGAGTTTTTGCACGTTTTTATGACTCTGCTGGAAAAAACTCTGTAAGATATAGTGGGTGGGGACTCAAAAATCAATCCCTTTCTGAAACTCCTGGGGTGTTTTGTTTCCTTTTTTTTTGTGGTTTGATTTGGTCTGAGGTGACCTGTAAAGAGGTGGCTGTTAGCATCCCAAATACCAGGAATAATAGTTACAAACACAGATTTTTACTGTTTAAGGACATCAAAAAACTTTGTAAACAGTAAACAGGTTTCCTGGGTTACTACAGTCACTCCCTACTGCGTGTCCTAAAATCATAAATCTGTAAAGTTAACAATCTTCCATTTCCTGCTCACACTGCTTCTTTCCCAGAATAGATTTCTATACTAAAAACAAACCCTCCCACTTTTACAATTTCTTGCAGTGTTCCCAGCAAACACAGAAGAGCTCCCTGCTGTGCTTTGTATTTGGTCACCCTTCAGCTCTGTTTCTTCCGGGCACCAGCCACTCTTCTTTCCACACGACTCATTTTCCAACCCTTTTACTTTTTTGCTTGATTTCCCTCTGGCTGGTTATAATTTGACCCCTATGTTTCAAAAAACCCAGCACATTTCACCCCTAAACTAGCTCTGGGTAAGTTCGTGATGGTAGTGGAATAAATTCCCTCTTTCTGCTTGAAATACATGATACTTTTATTAACACAACCTCAATACAGCATTTCCCTTTTTTGTGACTCTGTCATTTCCAGTTTACCATCCCCTTTATAAATCCTAGCTCCCCTGTCCTTCCCAGTGGCACTGCTGCCTCTTCAGGATGATTATGAATTCAGTGGTAGACTACCAACTACTTAAAAGCTATAAAAGAGATGTGTTGCACTTTATCTCCAGCTTAGGATATGTTGGGGTATCCATTCTTTATTGGCTTTATTTCTCCCTATTTCTTCCAGCTTCCAGCAGCCACTTGCAACAATAGCAATGATAACAATGAAGCAGCTGAAAATGTTGCTGTTATTTTGATTTAATGAGCCCTCTATTCTGTAAAAGAGTCAATACTTCCCCAAAATAACATCAATGTTTCCTGTAAGACTATAAGAGGGAGCAGAAAAGTTTGTGAGAGTAGCAGAGTCTTTTCTCAGTAACTATTCATCCTTTGGGGACTGATGGAAGAACAAAAGGCATGTGTTGTTTGATGCCTGGTAAACCTAGAGCAGGGAGTAAATGACTGTGATAACTTCTGTGGTAGCAGAACAGGATCTTTAATCTGAAAACAAGGACTCACAGTATTCTTCACGTGATGGCAAAATGCTTTCACCATAAAGAGGGCTGAATGGTGTCTCTCTTTTATGCAGGTGTCCAAGACAAAAAATTCCCTGCAAAGAGGGACAGGCCACAATAAAGATGCGTCTGTCAGAGCACGTCAGTCTGAGTGCAGGGCATGGGGAAACATTCTGTGCTTACTGACGGTCTGTGGATCATTCAGAGTGGAAACAGTTTGCACAGGAATGGCTGGGAGTGCAGGGAGATGAGAATTTTAGGGGCAGGAACAAATAACAATTGGTAAGCAGCAAAAGGTACCACTCAGTCCTTGCCTGAGCTTGCAGGTGGCGTTGTAAGCACAGAAAACATTTGCACAAAGAGGAATAGGGGATAGAGGAATAGTCCAGAAGGTCAGTCAGCAGAAAACTGCATCTTCTTTAGATATGGGCAGTTTGATGATTACATGCCTCTTTCACATGACTATGAAAGATCTGGCTTCCTCACATGTTCATTCCAAACTGAATCTGACTCATCTGTTAACTTGACATATAGCTCTTCACAGTTTTCTAGATACATTTAGGTATGATGATGAAAATCTCTTTCAAAAATATATTCTGTCTTGACCAAACAATGTCTAGCACTGAAGGATCTGATGTAACCTTTGGTAATTTAGTTTCATGACTACTTGCCCTAACAATCAGAAAAACAATTCATTTCTTGTCTGAACATTAAGAGTGAACCACGACTCCTGATATCAGATCAGGGACACTTTCAGATAATGACAATTTACTATTTGCAAACATATTTTTCTTTCATGAAGGCATGATTATTTTTTTCTTTGTATTTTTTATAACTTAAGATTTATAAAGTAGAATTTTAATGAATGGTTTAGAGAACAGGTAGACAAGATAAATAGTCTGAAACAGAATAACTAAATCTAGGAAAAGGAAAAAGATGGAAATTATTTATGTGAGAGCAAATATGCAGGACAAATGTAGAAGACATTACTAAAATAATTATGATTCTGTAAATGTAGATGTCTCCAGTCACCAGAATCAAGCACTGGTGTCCTGGGCTTAAATGTCCTCAATTTCCACCCTTTTTCTGCTGGGCAGAAAAGACATCTCTCACCAAGTTCCAATGCTCATGTGTTTAGTTATTGTTGTGACTCCTTTCTAACCACACTTCACGGTGTCGAGGCAGGCACAGGTCTCCCACAGTTGTTTTGCCACTACTGCCTACCCCATATGGAATCTCAGATATGGTCCCATGTCCCCAGTGGCTCTAGGTTACTAGCTTAAGCAACTGAACTCCACCCTTGTCTCACATGCAAACACTTACCATTAAGTATTTCTATCTAAAGGTCTTAACCTGGAGCTGAATCCCACAGAAGCAAGTTTCAGCTATCTAAGCATAGGTCTGTACTGCCGGCAAGTCAGGCAGGTTATACACATCATTACATTGTGCTGTGCAGGGCTACTGAAATACCCACACTACCCACTGTGTGTCCAGGAGATCAGTCCAGTTAAGTTCAATCAGTTTCTTGATTAAGGATCTATAATATTATACTGTCAGAGATGCAAAGCTTATGATTCCGAATCCATAACCTTTAGTTTTATCACAGGTGCCGCAGTAGCTCAAAGCAAAACCAGATTAATATGCAGAAATTTCTAACAGCATTTATCCTCGCTGTTGATTACACTTAACAAACTTTCCATCTTGTCACTTAATTCCCCCTGCCTCCTTCAGAAGCATAAATTAGAATGTCACCGACAAGAACACCCTTCAGAAGCTTTCCTTTAGAAACAGTCAGAAACAGAGTCCACACTCCTGGAAAAGAAAAGCAGATAACGAATGCAAAATACAAGCCTTATCTATGTTTCCTGCGAATACTATTGGGAATCAACAGCTTAATGAATTGCAAAAATATTTAATGAAACTGTGGTTTGTAAAAATATTTACCCAAGCTCCCAGTCTAACTAGTAAAGCGTTGTATGTTTGGTTCATTGCTTGTCCTGACAATATTAACCCTTTACCTTAATTAACACAGAAACTAAAATCAACATGTAGGCGATAGATAAGCCACCAGAGTTCTGAACAGGTTAGTTTTGATATCAGAAACAGGATGCTTGCAATCATATGGAGCTTTACATAAGCAAGCTGATTTTGTTCCTCAATGGCTTTTCAATTTGTGCTCTTGTTTATAGCCACCTCGGGCACTGTGCAGCATAGGCACAACTACAGAACGAACTACCTCACAGTACCATCCCAAGACAGATCTACAGTACAGCCATTCATGTCCTATTGAACTCAAATGCAGAGTTTTCATTGACACCTGTATTTACTGCTTTTGCTTCCAGGTTTTTCTGTGCTGCTTTATCTGCCATGCAGGAATGGTGGTGTGACAACAGATGCTTTCTGAGCTCATCAGTTGGTGCTACATATTCCCATTTGAATCCTTAGTTGTTGCTTTGTCTGGCTGTCCAATTTGTGCATTTCTGGAGTATTCATCTATAGCAGCATCAGCTACTCTGGAAATTATTACAAATGTAGCAAACACTCTGGTTTTGTGTTGACTTTTAAAAGTAATCCTCCCCTTCACACTGAATGAGGTGATGGTAACCACTAGGCTCAGAGCCATGCAAGAGCAGAATTAATCTTTTGTGCCATAGGACTATGTGAGATGCCAGTGACCTTTACTGAAGCACAAACATATGGGAAATATGACCTCAGAGGAGAGACTGAAAGAATTAGCATTTTTTAGTCTACAAAAGAGTAATGAGATACATCACAATAGCGTTCAAATATGTAAAAGGTAGCTTCCATGAGCAATCTATTCTCCAGAAGCCACTTAAGAGGTGACAGGAGGTATTGAAACTGAAAGGCAACAAGGAAGGATTAGGCTGGCTATTAGGGAAACTTTTCTTAGTGTAAGGACAGGGAAGTGCTGGGAAGCAGGAGAAAATTGCATAAGGCTGCCTGTCCCACCTGTCAGACAAGTGTTTCCCAAGAATGGTTCAGGTCAAGCCGCTCACGTTTAGAGGCAGCAGACAGGACTGAATAACCAAGGGAAAGCTTTTTCAATAGCGTCTTCTAGATTTCTAGGATAGCATGGTGCAAAAGAGGGGAGGAAAGGGTGGCGGGTCTGTAACATTTTGATATCCATGTGCAGCCTCTTCCAGGTGGTCCCATAGAGAAAGCTGAGGATGTGCACATGCACCTACTTGTTACTCCTCCCTCTGGATGAATAGAACACTTGTGTCTGTGAGAACAGGATCCACAGCCAAAATCCACTGATCTGGACCTTGGTTAATTTTGAAGCCTAGTGCCAGACCTTTCTAAGTTAGATGTTATATTTTAACACTGGTGACAAAGAAATGCCTGAAGAGCAATTTGGCATATATCATATCGGGGAGGGTATGTCTCTAAAAAGAGTAGCATCTAAGCTTTTTGTGATGTGTTTCTTAGTCCCTCTGCATTATGCCATGCAGCTGAGGGATATGACCTTGGCCAGGGAACTGCTAAATGTTGGCAGATTCACAGCACAAGGCAAGGTCTACCTTAGCAAATGTTTCATGTTATTTAGGATTACCTTTCTCCCTGAACCTCCGTTGTAAACAGAGTGGGGCAGAATATAGATGCCCTGTCACAGACGAATCCAGTTCCTGTCTCTTTCCAGCTGGACTCCCCCTTGGAAAAACAGGAAGCAACCTTTTATTATTGAAATTGATGAGCTGGGACCGAACCAAGCTGGTCCTGTGGTGACATTTGTGTAGCAGTGATTCTTTGTTGTTGTTTTCAAGTATGACTTTAAAGCAGCAAGTGGCAGTGCTCCACATCTCTCATTGATTTTGGCTGCTGAATGTTTTATGACAAGGACTCGCCCTGCATGAATTCTGAATAGGAGATCAATAGGCTGCTTAAGATGTCGTGCTGTGTTTAGCTGACTGACGCATTTCCTTTCCATCACCACCACTCCTAACCCTTTTCCCTCAACTCTAGCCCATTCCAACTCCAGCCTTTTTTCTGTGTGCATCCATTGAAAGGTTTCACCTGCAGTGTTATTACCTTTCTGATGTACATCCTAATAGATCAGTCACTCAATTGGCCAGCAACTTTCTTGTTATCAACATAATTAGCACCAGGGAACAATCTGTAGGAAGGAAAAAAGTGAGTTCACAAAAAGTCTACATTCCTTGCATCTTCAAAGTTTCCAACCCAAGAATGGATTCCTAGAAAAAAATTCTTTGCATGAGGAGTACATTATGTCCTATTCTCTTTCCAAAGAAATATAGGCATATGCTGCATCCTTGGGGACATTCTTGGGGTTTTCACTAGAGTGGTCTAAACCAGATGTTCTTTTGAGCTCATGGAAACAGCTGTGCTGTTCCACAAACTTAATTCCCCAAGCTGTTCTGGATCTGGGATCCAAAGTGATATAACCCAGACAGAGGAGAGGTCCCACCTCTGAGGTTTGGAGGTCTAGTTCCCTCAGAGCTGTCTCTCCATCTCTGAGCTCAGAAGATGGTGCAACGACAAGAGACATGAAAGGAGCACGAGAAAGGAGACCCTTTCACTGAGAACTGCACCCAGATCAACCCATTTCATGGAGACCAACACATCACATGGTCAGTGCTTGATGCAGCTCACTGCAAACAGTGCTCACCACAGCAAAGCAGTGCTAGCTCCACAACTTTTTTGGCTGTGCAATGGTTCTAAGGAGGCAGTAGGCAGGGGCTGCTGTCCCTCCTGGAGGTCTGGGATGAGTAAACTACCATCCTGAGCTCTCCCAATGGCAAGATGATCTGTAAACCCAGGTTTCTAGGACTTCCCCACATCACTTTGCCCCTGCCTTGCCATTTCCCCTTCTTATGAGCAAGCTCAACTGCACTCCTTCATCCTTCAGGGAAGCAAAAAGCAATTCTGTGTCACTGCCTTGAGACAGTTCAGGTTCAGGAATTACCCTCAGATTAGATTTCCAGGGAGAAACAGAACTCTCACCACTGAATTATTCTGTCCCCTCCTGTTTACTCAGAAGGATAGATTTTGGTTCAAAAGGTACATTTGAATTTATAAGCAGTGAAAAAATATCCTAATTATTTTTTTTTAAGTGTTGGCTCAAAAAAAAAATCATATTCTTTTCTGTTACTTAAATTTACAGTGGAGAAGGTATTAGGAAAGAGCTCGGTTTTTATCCCAGATGACTGTCCAGGGCCTAGAGGTTACGGTACTTAATCCAAAGACTATTAATGAAGCAACCAAGAAGTCATTTTAGTGAATTTTGCGTTAATTATCTCCTTCCAACTGAAAAAAAGGAGGAAAAAAAAAAAGCACAACATGGATCTCAGGAAGGAGGAATCTGTCAGACAAACAAATCAGAAAAGAATACACAACTAAGTATATCTGTTCTGTGCCATTTCCAAGAGTAATAATTAGTCATCACTCATTAACAGCAGCTGCAGATCCCCTCCTTCTCTCTGTTGTCACTTCTTCATCTTCATTTCCCAGGAGGAGAAAGTAAAGAGAAGAGACAGTTTCAGATAATTCTTACAGGACACGTTTTCACTTTCCCAGGAGTAGCTCCATTAAAGCCTTTATATAATAGAATATTGTATAAGTTATTATACTGACATGAAACAGTACATGGTGGTGTATCAGACAGTGTTACAGGTCACAGAACAGACCAGCCAGGTATTTGCCAGTCAAGGAAATTAGTAAAAGCTGACCTTAAAACAAAGACTGCATTATTTGCACAAAACCTGATTCATACTGTGTAAACTGAAAACTGAACTAGGCTGAGGCATTTCAAAGACTGCAGCAAGTAGATGGAAACAAACTTAAGAAAGCTCCTGACTGAATGGAAGTAATTGTTCTGCATAGTGCCTAGGAGTCTATAAGCAGTGCCTATGGAGGACAGGGGAGAAATAATAAAAGAAAAAGAATCCTGAGACTACAACAGCAAGGAACAGCATGACATCAAGGTACAATAGAAGGACATGAGAAACAACACAATAACCCGGACTCTTGTACAGAGATGCATTCAATCTAATCAAATCTCACTTAACTCTGTTTGTACGTTTGTAGCAGATGTTGACTTAATTGAACATCGCTAGTAGTTACTAAGGGTGAAATCACACATTCAGTTACTGCCGAAGCAGTCTGTGACTAGTTGTGCTTTGCTGTGGTGATTTGTGTTAGGTATATCGCCATTTGTATTAGGAGTTGCCATGCCCACCTCATTTACAAATTTACAAATGTTCCCTCAGTTGCCTGTCCCAGCTGGCAAGAAGCAGCGGCCCTTGCCTCACAACAGCCATGACTCCAGGAGAATAGGTCTGGGGCAACTTCACTCAGAGCATTCTTCTTCCATGAACCCTTACAAGAGTATGACATTGGAGTTAAGGCATTGAACTTGAATGCAGACTATCTGATCAGCATGGCATGATTATAACAGAAAGAAAACAAGGATCACAGAGCAGCTAAGAAGCCTTGTACCTTGGTTCTAGAATGAAATTTAGATGTGTTTCTCAAAGACAAGAGATCCTGTATTTTCAGGAGCATGAGGACATCTAGACAGGTTCCTCTCAAGGGCCAAATACCTTTCCCAGGACTGGAGAAGTGGAAAGAGGTTGTATGAAGAGAAATACATGGCATTTTCATCCCATTTTTCTAAACTTTTGTGGTTTTTTTCAGGAAGGCAAGTTAACTGGTCTTGAGAATAAAAGGAACTGCACTGGAGGTGCAGAGATCCTGAGAGTTCAGGAGTAACTTGTAGTGGTCTCAGCCTGGCTTTCATTCCGCTACAGCAATCATGCTGGTGTCCCACACATGCTTTGTAAAACTGCTCATCTCATCTGAAAAATCTTTGTACTTATTTAAAGTTCTTAACACTGCTTGATTGTTATTCCAGTGTTTCTGTAATGGACACAGGCAACACATTTGGTAGGCACCAGATGAAGTATAGGAGCATCCTTGGGAGTCTCCCTTGGATTTGCTGCTCTTTAAGTAATTACCTTTTGCTTGCATGGATGCTTTAAGCTTAGTGTAATCCAGGCTAATGGGAACTGGCAGAGAGAGCACAGAAGAGACCCCCAAGATGGAGAATCATAAACTAAGCATGAACTCCACATGCTTCTCCTTAGAAGTTAATTGTCCTCAGTTGTAATACAACTTTTTCTGAGCTGATTCTCAGATGAAATCTTTTAAAGCTCCTTTTTAGAAAGGAGCTAAACTGTCTCCTGCTGGGTATAATCCAAATAGAGACTGTGCTCCCCTTCCCTACAAAGAGATTTGTCCAGTCTCCCTCCCAGAGATCGGGATGGTCTGACACAACAATTCTGCTCTCCCACACAGAGCGCTCAGAGATGCTTTGATAGTCCTTGATATTGCTATGAGGCTCTAAATCCTCCAGCCTTTTAATCTCTCTGCAGGGGCTTTCTCCAGATATTCTGAATATAAAGAGCTTCTGATATATTCAGACAAACATTTGCAATGATGTCACACTTTACGGCAGGGATGAGACTCCTCAAACTGTCTGTTGGAGCTGAATGACCAGTATCTATGTCTGTTAATGGAAACCAATTGTTCAATACCCCACAGAACTGCAAATAATCACTGGAGTCCATTGACATGTAAAAGTTCCCTGTTTCTTTCTTTCTCTGTCTGCTAGTTGCCACCTCAAGCAAGCTGAAGTCATGGAACATGTGTCTTTCCACCACAAAATGGTTTTGAAACACCATAAAAAATTTCAACCCATGCAGAACCTTTCTCCCAAGCAGCTGGCCCCCACCTATGTTAGCCAAGAGCCTTTCACTGACAGCCTCAATTCTTGTCTCATCTACTGGATGGGTTTTGCTCTGGAAACTGATTATAGTCAATAAAAGTGGGCCATTGAAAAAAACTAAAACTCAGCTGGATAGTAGAGACACAGCCCCTTTACAAACTAGCAAATTCTAAATACCTATTACATTAATGATTTGCATTACTCTTATTTTAGTTTAAAATAGCTCAAGGAAGAAATCTTCTCAGATAACTAAAGACTACTGAGTTTAATTATTTTGTAAATTTTTCTACTGCAAAAATGTACATTCAGGTCCACTGATGACTTGTTAGTCCTGCTGTCATTAACCTGGGGTTGGTTCTTCTTTTTTTTTTTTTTTTTTTCTAATTCAGTTTTTATTCTAATAAAACTCTGCATGACTTCTGCCTGGGTTATAGCTCAGCTAACTTACAGTAAGTAGAGTGCACAAGTGTGTAACATAATCATTACAGAGAGGCTTGAAGAGAGTTCACATGAAGCTCTATTTTTAACACCTAAACTGACAGCAAATGCAATCAGTGAACCTCAAAAAGGAGACAAAAGATCAGGCTGCAAATTAAAGAAATGTCAAAGTGAATATTTTCCAACCCAGCAGATTTCTTGTTTGAGCATGTAAACCCAACATGGCAGTAACTAGTTAATACTGCCAGATTAAGCATGATGTGGGTGCTGTGTGGTGGAGGTAGGAGCTCTCAAGTGCTGTCCAGGATGCTAGGTGTTACACTTCCAAAGTCAAGGAGTCTAAGGAGCATTAAGTGCAACACTTGATGGAAGGACCAAATCTGCCCAGGCATGTGCTAATTTTTTAGCTTCATAATACTGCTGATTTGTTGCAGACCTTCTCTGTTGGTCTCTCCGGTGGGGTGAATGAGCAGGTGAATAAGGTGGACTCTTCAGGAGTAGCTGCATCACTCAGCAATGAAAAGCTGTGCCAAGTTATCAGTTACTCAAATTTGGCTGTGTAATAGCAAGTTCAGACATGAGAGAGGACCAGTAGTCTCAGACAGCAAGTGACATTTTCTTAGCAATCTTGATGAAAGATCAGGCCCATTTCCCACAGCCATGGACTCCAACATCTGCACTTTTCCCTAGTAGAGGTTTGAGCCATGCCTTCAGGCTTCCATGTTAAGACAACATTTGCACGGGAAGAGAAAGGTTTTAACACAACAAGCTTTGTGACCCATGTGCTTTTCACCTGCATCCCTGACTGTGGCCCATTCATACATCTCATGCTCAAAGTACATGACTAAGTGTAGATGTCCACCTTGTGAATGCCTTCCTCTGAACTAAGCACCTAAGGAAAAGCTATTTATCTCATCCTAAAATAGACCTCTTAAAGAAAATCACCTGAAACTTCTATTTCCCTCTGTTGATTATAAAAAGAGTAGCTGAAATAAGAACACCTAAAGTTAGGCAAAACAACCCCAACCCAACCATCATCAGTGTTTAGGAATGGACAGGACCAGGTATCTGTTGGGTGAAATAGACTTTATGCCTGATCTGTCCTCACCATATACATGACACTATAGATGGCCTAATGTGCTAAGCTGACCATCAGCTTTGTGTTCATCTCGGGGTGTGAGTGTGAGGGTTCACTGTGGGATGGTAAGTTAGCCTAGTCCTGGGCGCAAGGCTGGACTTGCAGTTAATAAGTTTGTGTACCCTAAATCTTCCTCCACGACTCAATGACTTATCAGGAGTTCCCAACATCCACATACAAGAGCGTTCCCCTCCAGAATTTTATCCCTTCAGACTTTCAGCGCTGGTATTACCTGCCAACTTAGCAGGAATTGTGACCTTAATTGGGAACAGCACTGTCTGTTATTAGCATACAATGTGCATTACTGAAGTGATTTGTACAACCTGACTGCCACATACAGTTAAGAAGAGTCATACAAAAACGTCTCATTAAGTCCTCCAATCACCCAACTCCCACACTATTTCGTAACAAGTAATTATTTAGGCAAAATGCCTTTGTGAAAGTTTTGTTCGGTGCCGTGTTATCATTTATGAAGCAACAAACTTTTCTTCCCCAGGAGTCAGACATAATTTAACAGAAGGGCTATTTATCTTTTAATCTAAATTCTTTCCAGCTCTTCCTTAGTTCATTACTCCTTTTATCATGTCTTTTCTGTACTTAAAACTGAAAATTCATAAAGCACAGGATTCTGTTTTAACTTGCATATCGTATTTGCCATTGACAAGCAGAGATGATAAGATATTCTGCAAATTTTTAGTTTTGAGTTTGATGAGTCTTCAACAGTCAACATGAGAAGGATCTTCCAAACTATAATGTCTTTTGTTTAATTTCCTTTTTGTGTTTTGTCTTTGTTCCTTTTTATTTTAAGAAGAGATTGATTGCTGCTACCCAAATAAAAAAAATAAATGCTCAAAGTGGAATACAAATAAATAACTGGGTGCAGATGACTGTGGAAAAATTGCTTTACTGTCCCAGGAACAAATAGCTACATTCTATCTCCTAGGACACCTCTGTAATCCCCCTGAAACTAGTAGGGTAGTTTAATTCATAAACATCAGTTCACAATGTGGTCATTTTAATTTTAATTATCTTAATTTAATTCTATTCTTGCACAATGATAAATCTAAAAAAATGAAGTTTTTACATTTACATAACTGAGATCAAAACTTATCTCCCTATACTTATGACCATCTGATAGCAGTCCTGCTTCTCAACTCTCCTCGTAGTCTATTTCAAATGGGATTAGAAAATAAAAAAATCCAGGCTACTTGTACAAACATGAAATGGAGGATCTGCTCCAGTGAAGTTCCACATTGCAGTTACTAGGGGCCTGTCTATAAAGTACAGGAGGTGAATAAGTTTCCAGGACCTCACAAATCAAACTTGCTGCAAAGCAGGTGACCACAGTCCATGCCAGCATAAACGTATAATTTTGGGTAGTCATCAAAAAGGAAAATAACATAGTGGTATGTAAATAGGATCATCTCTGGCTAATTACATCAGTCCTGCTTAATACCGACAAGGTCTTGACTAAAGAGTTATGTCCACTTTTGAGCACTGCACACCACAGAGGATGCTGACCAGTGTGAAAGAGCACACAGCAGAGTGATGATGATGGTCAGTGGTCTGGATAAAATGACTCGTGGGGACAGACTTAATGAACTGGTGCTCCTCAGTCTAAAGTACAGAAGGCAGAAAAATTATTTTACACACATAAAAAGCAGCTCCAAACAAGGAAAGAAAGAACTCTCTGCACAGCCACTGAGAACAGGACAAGAAGTAACCAGATTAAATTACAGCAAATGGATCATGATAGGCATAAGAGAAAATATCCTGACAAGAAGGACAATGAAGAGTTGGTCTTCATTGCCTGGGGACCGAGGTTTGCAGCACTGGAGGTCTTCTCTAAGATGGGGTAAGACAGCTGGTGGGGAATAAAGTTTAAACAGAAAATTCCTGCACAGAGAGCATCAAGAGTCCCCTCTGACTCTCCTGATTCTGCAAAATTCATGACCCAAACATCTTTTATACTTTTTTTAAACTGTGGCTGTGTATATATTCACAGCTGTGCACCACAGCTCCACGAGCTCCAAAATGTGCAACACTGCCAAGCTTTATTAAACCAATCTGTTCTGCACGGGCAAAGGACCACTTTGTGGACTAGTATGTGCTGATTTATTTCAACCTGAGATAATTTTTGAAGTAATCAGGAGTCTCCATGTCAAAGACCTGAAAAATCTCTAGAGCATTACGTCAGCAGTTATCTGTCTATAATATTTTTCTTTATGCGTTAATATACAAATCTGTCCTGTTTCTTTGGGACGAAGTTCTCGATATTAGGAGGCTTGGTCAATCATGAAATAGGGGGAAGCACATCTGTAAGAGCAATATTTACATAGTGGGTCAGAAGAAAGTAAACAGTCCCTAGACAGGACAGGCAGTTCTGATCTGAAGCTAAACCAGCCAGCAAAGGGATTTTTATGCCTTTTTACTTATTTCCTTATTTACAGGGTACGCGACTTGGCAGCCATTCTAGAAAGGCTCCTGTTGCCCATCTCTACATACATACTAAATGAAATACTTTCTGTTGCCATGGCTACTGGGTCCTTTTTATATTTTTCCTCCCTTCTTTTGCCTCCAGAAGCAACAATACCTGCTAAGCAATTAAATAGCAAAAAATACAGGGGAAAGTAGGAAGACAAGGGTTTCACATGTGTCCTCATTTTTAGAGGTTTCTAACTGAACTAGTAAAACAAAACAGAGATTTCAGAATATCAGGATGTGTGCAAGGCTTTTGATGCATGATACCGTCCTAGGCAGCTAGCAAAGTACCTGTAGTGGTGCAACAATTCTGATCAGGTTTTAACTCTTGCATTCAGACAATCACAGATTGTTTCGCCATCCCCACCTCCCTGGCTCAAGCTCATTATGTAAATAAGCTCCCTTCAGAATGGATCTGGCCTCTGTATCCTTGTTTGAGTCACCAGCCATCAAACCCAGACAAGACTGAGCATTAATTGTTTGCGTTTGCATGGCAAAATTCTACTTTTCACCTGGGTAACTGTGCTGGTGAAAGAAGTATGATTTAAAAAAACTTTTTTTTGATCAAATATGTAGACAAATTTAGTAATAAATCTACACTCAAGGAGTTCGTTCAAAGAGAACACTTCTGAGATGTTTAAGACACCCCTATTAGTATCAATGCGTTTTTCAGAATAACACTGACCAAGTGGACCAACAGGTGCCACATCAGCCTGAAGCTGCCATGGCCCAGAGCAGATGCAGCCCTGATGTATGAACTGTGCACGGTGAGGGCTTCCACCTGACTGCCTCAGCAGGGAGGGCACGGTGGGACAGATGGGTTGGGGCCATGCCAGGTATCCTTGAGCACTGCACTCCCTAGGCAGAAGTCTGTGGGTTCCCAGTATGCCACAATCAATTTCACAATCCTCACACTCACGCCCAGCTCTGACATTTCTCTGGGACATCCAAGTAAAGGCAGACAATCTGAAATAGGTCAAGCGCGCAGGCAGAGCTGGCAGGCTGGTGAAGGCCCTTGCAGGATAACCCACAAGCTGATGTTTCTTTCCTTTCAATTCTTGAACAAAACCAAAACTTTTCAACTATTCTTCCAGAGCAAAGTTTTATTCGTTAGTCTGGTTTGTGATCAGAATCTTAGATGCAGGCTTGAACGAGATTCCTTCAATACTGTCCGGTGTTTTGGGGCATTAGGAGATGTTCTGTGGCCAAGGTGGGGTAGATGTGTGGAGAAGGTACCTTCACTCACACAGCCACATTTTTTGAAAAAATAGCCATTCCTTCTATTGGCCCACAGAAACTATATTGAAACTTCATCCAGCTCTGTTATGTTAAAAGTTACACTGCCCAAGATAAGAAAGACACCGTGCTATGGACCAGGAAGATCAAATTTCTTTAGATCCTACCATATTTTTACAGATCCTGATTAATTTTTTCTGTGGTATTTTTTTTTAATCCTGTCCTCTCCACTGGTTTTTTCCCTCCTTTTAATATCTCTGCTAATATTTTTACAGAGGTAAAGCTGTCTCACGAGTCTTGAACTGTTCCCTGCTCAGACAGCTTTAGCAGTACCCAGACCCCCAGGCTGCATCCTCTCTGCAAGTTTCTGTCCCGCTGCTTATAAGTGATGTTTTCTAAGACTTTTCCAAGTTTGCTACATTTTAAGATATATCTTATATCATATATACTTCATAAGATATACCTCGCAAAGTGTTTGAGAGTCACAGTTTTAGTTGTGCATGGCAGAGGATGACAGAGTAAACCATAGGAGGTGGAGAAAATCAATAGAGAAGTATTGTGCCTTCTCCATTCTCCACTTGCCACTGATACTGACGAAAGACTCCAATAATGCAGAAGTCATTCTAGTATGTTTTTCTGGCCATTGTTTTAGGGGGGAGTCTACCAACACAGCAGCAAAGTCCATCCTCAAGTTTCTCTGGCAAAATGCATTTTTTTACTGCCACAGTCTCACAGCTGACTCATGCAGGCATAATCAAGCCCTAAAGCAATTAAGCTACTTTGGCCTTTGTAAGGCAGTTTAAAAGACAGATCCATTTCAGCACAATTCAAACAACACAAAGAAAAGCTTTTATTATCCTGATTTATTGAGGTTTTCCATTTCTCTTTTATTTAAGTTCAATGTCTTGCATTCAATTTAATGACAATAGTTCTGTAAAGCATTGAAACGCCCTATGACTATTAGAGGAACGTTTATTGAGGTCTAATAAGAGACAAATCAAGTTTTCATTTAAGTGCCTAAAAAAAATACAAGCAATAAATGGCTGATTATATATTTAACGATACTGTAACTTATACTGTACCAACAGAAAAAAGCTTTTTCATTTCCAATTTAACACTATTGCCTGTTGTTATCATTAGGGGAAATGTTTATTATTATTCTAATTGGAAGCAGCAAGTTAAAATCCATCTTCATTTAAAAGCAAATACTGCTGCTCAAATGCTTAATATGTATGTATAACTCTTGGGGGATTTTTCTGGGAATGCTTGTTTATTAGAGTGGTCCACTCCAAACATGGATATTACACGGGCCTGAAGGATGCCATTGGAAGGCACTGCAGTACTCATTTCAGAAAAGGGTGTTCCAGTAGAAAAAGCATTATGGCCCAAATTCTGACATCAGACTTCTGTATAATAGCATGTACAGAAGAAAGCATGAAACAAAATTTCAGTGGTAGAATCCAACTTTTCTCCTTAGTCCTGGAAGAAACTACATTTTCAGACTGTCTCACTTGTCAAGGTGGGTGTTGAGACTGTCTTTTTGTGGTTTCCTTGTATTGCTCTGTTCTGTGTATTTTTTTATTTCTCTGCTTTTTAAAACTTTGCCAACATGACAAAGTCACAAAATTTCTTTTTATTAATCTGTGAAAATGTGGAGAGACCAAGAAAGATAACCATAAAGATAAACCCTTATAGTGCATTTAGTTGGGAAGGACAGAAGTAGATTGTCAAAAGTATTTCAATCTCTGTCACCCAAAAAAAAAGGAAAATTGGAAAGATTTTCAGGAAACGTTAAAGTTTTGAAATGAAACCTTTTATTTTGCAACTGAAAAACCGAGGCACAAAGAGATTAAGTTGCTGGCAGCAAATTTAAAACCTATTCTGTTGTCTTGACTTCATCCTGACCCAAAGTATCTAATGTGCCTTATTATAGAGGACACGGGACCATTTCTCTGTATTTTGATTCTGGCTTCATTTGTCCATACAATTTAGGTCCTCAAGTCCAATGCCTTCCAATCCCAAGAACCAATGCAACAGAGATATCATCCCAAAGTGTCTTTCAGGCATCCCTTGATAAACTACCCCTTGGTATCTCACCACAGACTGGACTTTTAGAAAAAGACCAAAAGCCACAATTACTGAGCAGTTTACGAAAGGGAGAGAGGTAAATGCTTCCCCACTTTCTTATGAAGCAGACGCCAGTGCTACTTGATGTCCATCACAGTGTTGCCCAGGACACAGACACATTGCCCAGTGCTATGGAACTTCTGTGCGGTCAAGTCCCGTGGAGTTTTCTCCTGGGGAAGGATTTCCAGCCTGGACCTAAGGAAATTCTAAACATTTTGATTTCACACAAGAGTTATCCTATGTTGCTTTATACATTTGTGCTTTACTTACAAAGATACTAAAATTAACAGGCATGGTGATGGCAAACACTCATTGTGAATGACAGAGTCTGTCACAGTGATCTACTCTGTCTTACCATGGTGGCAACATATCAGCCCCTCACTGCTTCTGGTTTGCAATTCCTGCATTTTCTCTCTTCACCCCCTTCCATTTCTAAGAAATATCAGAGCTGATTTATTTTATATTATCTGCAACTGGCTCTAAGGAAGGGTAGACCACTGTGGGTATGATTCACTGACAAGCTGATTTTCTTTCCTAGGAATTGATTTAACTATAAAAGCAAAGGATAAGACAGCTATTGAACCAGTTAAATGATTTAAAAATTGGGGACTGAGTGTTTGATCCATCAACAGGCATCAGCACTGAAATTAAACCTGCAAGAAGGCAAGGATTTTATTTAATTATTTTTTTAAAAGCCCATGTGAAGTTATTTACACTTGAGACAAATATTAAAGATGCTGTGAAATTCACTGTCCCTGCACTTAAGTGGGGAGCATGGCAGAATGGAGTCTTGGTGTGGATGCTGCCATTCCTGACACCCTGTTAGCTTGCTAGTATGAAATACGTTCTGACAGTGCAGTAATATTTGTAAAGCTTATTGGGAAGGATATCACATCATCCTGCTGTTTATTCAGTGAAGCTTAACGTATCACTGTTGAGGTTGTTCTGTGTCCTGCTTACGCATCTTGATTTCCCTACACCCTTCCTTTGCAAAGTGTCTTTTTCATAAAAGGCTTGCGTTTGCCTCCATGTTCATACCACTTCGCACCATTTCACTGCTCAGCAATGTAAATCATTCAATTCATGGCTCAGATTCAAAGGCATAAAAGCCTTTGTATACAAAGGCGATCTGTGGTTTTCTGCAGTCTGCATATGTTGCAAAAGGGCATATTTAGACAGTCTAGGGAGAATAAACAGGCAGTTGTCTATGTGATTTCGGCTTTCCTGGTGATTGCATTCTACTAGCTGTCAGCCTCCTATACTGTCCAGTTTCATTTCTGTCGTTCACCTGTTGCATCCTGTTAGTCAGTCAGATTGAAAACTTACTAGGCCAAAAAATGTTGGGCTATCATTCTGTCTCATAATTACATTACTCACAGCATCATCTGGCACATATACATTTGCTGCAGATCAAGAACATATATATTATTATCCTGCCCTAAACACAATCTACATTTTCAGCAATTATTAGTTAGTGTTTGGCATCTGAGTGTCAATATGAGCCATTTTAAAAGACCCTGATCGCCAAAGGAAGGAAAGACAGAACTCCTTGGATTTTTTTAATAAAAGAGAGAGAAAGACACTTTTAGAGATCATAAGCTGAGTGATTTAATGCTTTCAAAACAATGCATCTGAAAGCATGTCTCTTTCAAACATTTCAAGCATGAGCCATACCTTATTTCAGAATACTCCTCTTTTCCACACAGAGCATTACAGTAAAACTAAAATTCAATCAACAGAAAGAAAGATAGCATGTAATATGAAAGATTGGACATCATGATGTGTGGTACACTGTAGTAAATTAATACATTAATTTCAAAGTGGATCCCATTAGTGTCTGCTTGGGGCGTGTTTCTATATCTGGTTATTTATTAATGCTGTCTTGCTTCCCAGAACTGATATACCCTGTATTGACAAGATGTCAGAAATACCATCTCTTCTTTGATATCAGATAACCACATCCACTGCTCATAAAACACATAATTAACTAAAAAGGGAATACTTCTTAATTAAAGCTGGCTGGAATTAATCAAATGCTGGCTTTGCAGGGTGCTCCTGGTTCTGCTCTTTCTCGTTTGCTCAGAGCAAACCTCAGCTGGTTGCTCAAATGCTCTCCTTTGCAGGCTGTTAAATGAATAGCAGACCAAACGGCTCAGTAGAACTGATTGAAAATAAAAGTCATAGAACCATAGAATCATAAAAACATTTAGGTTGGAAAAGACCCTTAACATCATTGAGTCCAACCATTAACCTGGCACTGCCAAGTCCAGCACTAAACCATGTCCCTAAGCACCACATCTACACGCCTCTAAACACCTCCAGCGATTGTGACTCAACCACTCCCTGGGGAGCCTGTTCCAGTGCTTGACCACCCTTTTGGTGAAAAAAATATTTCTTAATATCCAGTCTAAACCTCCCCTGGCACAACTTGAGGCCATTTCCTTTCATCCTATCACTTGTTACTTGGGAAAAGAGATCGACACCCACTGCTTACAATCTTCTTACAGGTAGTTGTAGAGAGAGACAAGGTCTGCTTTGATCTTCCGTCTCTCCAGACTAAATGACACTCAGCCACTCACTGTAGGACTTACTCTCTAGACCCTTCACCAGCTTCATCACCATTCTCTGAAGGGCTTTAAAAACTCCTGGTCATTGTCTCTCCAGGCCTCACTGTGCTCGACACCACCCAGCACCAGAGCTCCCCATGCACTGGTGTCATGATACTGCACTCACCTTCCTAACACAGCCAGGGTGGCTTCATTTTGCACCCCGGGACGGCTAACTGTCCTTCCCGTCAGTACATGGCAGTCAAGGAAGAGATAGTAGCAGCCATGAGCAGTGCTCTGTTTTCTGTATTGAGGATTATACTCACCTTTCCTTTGCTTTCTAAAATGGCATAGGAAGCAAGCCCGAAGGCTGTTTCTGCAAAAGGAGGGAACTCTGGGCCTGCCCACTCAGTACGTGCAGATGCTTCTGGGGGAGCCCCATTGCAGGGGGAGTTGGGAAAGTCTGTGAAGGTGCACATGCTCCTGCCCGAGGAAAAGAAGCCCAGGAGACGTTAAGCAGAGACACTGAGGCTACCCTGCAGCACTGGAGCAGAAAGGGGAAACAGTCCATGAACTGTCTGTGCTCTGGGGCTGGCAGGGGCAGCCCCCCCTTTCTGAAACTCAGCTGGTACCCGTACTCGGCATGCACTGCAGGCAGTACTGCTAGCTCAGGGGCTGCATGACGTAGACATGCCATAGCAAAAGCAGATCATACAGGCAGGGTGGTCTGTTTGGCCGTCCCATGGCTGGAGACTCAGTTCCACATCCAAGGGTTATGAAGATGCCCTTGTGGAAATCAAAAAGAAAGATCAAAGGCAGGCCTGAACAAGGAATTGCACTCTCTGAAGTTACTACTTTCATTGTTACTTTTGTGCTTCATAGTCTAGTACATCACAGCGGGGCTTTCATGCTTTTTTTCTTTTTTCTTTTTCTTTCTTTTTTTTTTCTTATTATTTGTGATGTTCAGCAGACTATCTTCTTTTCATCTTATTTGATGGATTTTCCCCTAGTTGTTTCAGTCCTTTTATTCCCTGAAACACAGCTTAGGGCTACCTTGTTTTCTTCTGTTAAGGTGGCACCATGAACCTGCTGTATCACGGCGTGATCTCATGCTGACAGCTCTTGAGAACAAAGCCTGCTTTGACTGTGAGTTCAGTCTCCAGGCTCTGCACCGGCAGAGCTCAGTTAAACTCACTGAGGTCTTGCACCTTTCCGTGGAGAAGAGGACAGGGTGAGAAGCTGCTGAGTGGGAGGGATGGAGAATACCCTGAGCTGTGTCATATTGCTCTTTAATTCCACTTTAAATGCAGCCTCTGAGCTTGGTCAGGGCATGCAATACTTTTAGGGCCAGCTGGTACTAGAGGTACGCAGTATCTCCAGGGGTAACCATGACATAAGGAATAGAATAGAGAAGAACAAAACAGAACAAAACATTATATTCACAGAAATAAGAGAAAAAAAATATGTTTTTTCTCAGGCAGAGAGCGGATCCCATAAATTCCAAATAAATTATTTCAGGAGCAGGGTGTTAAAATCTTCCAGAGGAAAAAATATATTATAAACAGATATATAAAACTTACTTTTTAAGAGATCAAAGAAACCTTAACTCTGTCCCAGAAATGAGCATGGGATAATGCTAAAACAGTTGTGTGGCTTAACAGAGTGGTGCATGCAGTGTGAGGGCCGTGCTGTGACACGTGTCCGTGGCAAGGGCACAATGTTGCAAACTGGCATTGCAAAAGGCATCTGCCAGATCCAGGCTCCAGGGAGGTAAGAGAAGGGGGCACTGAGCCCTCTGAGACAGGGGAGGAATCAAAGCCCAACACCACAGCTTTGTGAACCCCATTCTCCTCCGTATCATGAGCCCTGGGGCAGACCCAGCAAGGACATGGCTAATTTGGGCTTGTGCTGTCATGCTGTCATGGTTTGACCCAGCAGGCAGCTAAACACCACACAGCCACTCGCTCGCTCCCCCGCACCCAGTGGCATGGGGAAGAGAATTGGTGGGGAAAAAAGAGTAAAATTCCTGGGCTGAGGTAAAGTCAGTATAACAGGACAGAAAAGGAAGGAAGAATAATAACAATAATAATAAGAACGCCACCAACAGCATACAAAACAAGTGATGCGCAATGCCATTGCTCACCTCCTACCAACTGATGCCCAGCGGGTTCCCGAGCAGCGGCCCACAGCCAGCTTTCCCCTTAGTTTATATGCTGAGCATGATGCCATGTGCTATGGAATATCCCTTTGGCCAGCTGGGGTCAGCTGTCCCGGCTGTGTCCCCTCCCAGCTTCTTATGCTCCTCAGCCTCCTCACTGGTGGGATGGGGTGAGTAGCTGAAAAGTCCTTGACTAAATGTAAACACTGCATAGCAACAGCTCAAACATCAGTGTGTTGTCAACACTATTGTCATCCTAAATCCAAAACACAGCACTGTACCAGCTACTGAAAAGAAAGTTAACTCTGTCCAGCCCAAAACAGGGGCACGTGCCCAGCTCTGTGGGGAGCTTCTCTCTTAGGGCAGTTCTCATGCTGGTCCTAGCTGTCTGCCCACAGGTTCTCATGGATCTGGTCTCTCAGAGCAGGGGAGAACATATCTGGAAACTGCTCCCCATGCTGTAGACTCCACTTAGGAGGGCTGCCCAGATGCACAGGCCGCAATACAGATGAGGCAGAATCTCACACCCAAGTTAGGCGTAAGCACAGATGTAAGCTCTCCTCCTTTTTTCATCTTAGCCATGCCAACATTTGCCTTCTTCCTTGTCACCAGGGACAAACTTCTTTGGTCTTCAGGGCAGCAGAAAAAGCACAAGACTTCCGTTGAAGCTGCGACAGGACAACTCTTCTTCCTTAATAAAGCTTCCTAAGGTCCCATGTCTGTTCTTCTCAGCATAATGCACTTCACCATCTCCCCCTCCAGCCAGAAGTGACCTGCAATGTCTTTTGCTCCTGTGCTCCCTGTCTTCCTCACAGCGGAGGAAGGAGAGGAGAGACCTGTCAGCTGCACTGCAGGAACCAGAGTCTCCTCACTCTGAGCAGTGACTCCAGGGCCTCCACTTACTGAAAGAGATCATTCTCTGCACTCTGATCTGACTTTCCTCCAAGCTGGCCAAATCTCTTCATTATATATCCTTCCCAACATATGCTTTTTTCAGCTTTGCCAAAAGGGAAGGGCTCCCTGGGAGAAGATTTCATGAGGAGATTTTTGCTATTTTCGCAGCACTAGGACTCTAGTGCAGAATAAGGGATAGGACTGCTACAGCATGGGATTCTGTAACAATCATGCAAGACCACCTTACTCTCATACGCACACAATGCACTGGCACTTGAATTTGTGGCACCTGTATCCTGGTATTTTATCCTTGTTCAGTCTTAGAACTTATTATCACTATGAGCTCACACCTGCCATATCCCACCCAGGTATCTTTCTGCTTTTCTTTTGCCTTCTTTCTCTGTGTCTTTCTCTGCTGTCTCAACCTGATGCAGAAGATGGGTTTTCCAGTGCACATAAGCAAACTACGTTTCTTTTGAGGGGAAGGTCATAACTGTGTTAACCATTGATTCTCCTCTACTGTAGAGAAGCACCAAGGAGCTTTGGCCAATGCTGGGCTCCTCTTGTGCTGTGTGCCTACAGATAGAGATAATTTTACTCCAAAACATGTCCAAATAACTGTTAACTCCTCTTTTTACATGATGAATGGAGGCACAGGAGAGTTAGAATGAAAGCCATGAGCAGAAGATCCCCGGCCTGGTTCATATAATGCAGCACTGTGGGTTCTTCCCTTTTAAAAGGAGAAGATAGCAAGCAGCCAGTCTTTTGGAGGGGGCAGGGCCTTTCTTGTAGCCGTCAGTGGCCAGCACTATCAAAAAGAAGGTTCCCTAGGGACCAAATGGGTCCCTGTAACAGCATCTTTTCAGTATGCTTCTAACTATTGAGAAGCAAAGCACTGGCCCTTTTTGCACAGGGAGGAGATGTCTCCACTCTGCCACAGACCCCACTAGAAATGCCACACACATTTGGTTTCTGTATTAACAGCTTTGGGAGACAAGGACTTTTATCTACGGGCACATTTTTGAGCACTCAGTCATGAAATAACATCCATCCATGTAAAGAGTGTGAGAAGGCTGTTTTAATGATTTTCTTTTTAACCTAAAGGGAGCTTGCACCATCTGTCCTGCTGACAGGTTCACTGAGGAGAGATGTCCATGGTATGTCAGCTGGGTTTCACACACTCACTCGTGAATCCTGCCCATGAATGGGATTCTCTCTCAGGCCAAAGGTACTAGCTGCTTTAATTGAAGGTCTTCCCACACCTGCAATCATTGGGAAGGCTTGGGCTTCCATTTCCCATAAGTTTTGCCTTTTTTTAATGCCCTGACCAATTTCAGCTAGAGCAATTGCTGCTGTCTAACTGCCCAAAATCCTCTCTGTAATTTTCATTAAGGAGAGCTAATTTTTATCCTTATCTTCCCATTCAGTACACCTGTATTGTCTCAAACAGCCACCAGGTTTCCCCCAGTGGTGCCTGTGTTTCAGGGTGTGGAAGACCAACATTTCACGAGCTTTGTATTTCCAGTTTGTGACATCCTGAATGGCAGTACAATTTACAGGAACTGAGCACTGTAAGTGGCAGAGCCTTAAGTAGGGTGTTAGGCACCACTTTTGTGTTTCCACCAAGATATTCTTTGGCTTATAAGAAACAATGGTGTCCATGATGATTTAATGTCACAACCTTGCATGTGGTTTTGTGTCCAGTTAAACAGAAGTCACTGCTCAGTTGATAAATCCTACATGGAAATGGAAAATTTATCTACTATTTAGAGAAAGAAGCTTGTCTGCATCTTGAATTTAGAAATGGTCTCTGTATTCCATTGGCCCTTCTGCATGCCCAGCAACTGCCTGTGGTGATGAAGACTCCCACCACAGCACCTTTGTCCTGCCAGAGAGCACAAATGGGTTTCAGCTCAGTGTCCCCACTGTAGGGGCAAATCTTCTTTCGGCCTCTCCATTTACTTCCAGGAACAGAGAAGACACTTAGGTGAAGGAGCCTTTATTGCAAGTGATACCATTCAGGCTTTCTGCAGGGAGCCAGACTGGAGTATAACGACTATACTGAAGAGTGTCTCAGAGGAAGAGGATGAAGTAATCTAAAAGAAATGAAGACTGAAAGCAGTAGCTGACACTTAGTCTTGCATTACAGCCCATGGGACAGAAGGCACAAATACAGTAAATTACCTGTAAGATGTCTCTTCTTCCTAGAATGTATGACTTCTAAGATACTGGCAATACAATGAAATGAATGAAAGATTCTCCCTTTCTGTCTTTAGAGGACTGAGTAATAACTTACAAGCTTCCTTGTACAGCAATATTTTAGTCAATATTTATAGAACAATGTAGTAAAGCGGCTTGAAATTTGTTCCCTATTTGATAATAAATAAAGATGGTATTCAGATTTCTAGTTGCCTTTAAAACTGTCTAATCTTCTATTTTTATGTGGTTTCAGCCTGAATAATTTAGTACCAGAAGAAAGCTAGCCCCAAAAGTATGAGGTCTCAAAACATCCAGAGAGGAAACTGGAGAAGCAAAAGGCAATGTTCGTCTATGCCATGGAGCTACACGTGGCACATCTAGACATTTTGCCAAGACAGGTCAAAACAAAGGGACAAATCTTATTTTATGTCCCTGTTGCTGATTGTGGTATGATAAATAAGGCGGTGTTGATGGCAGTTTACTGTGGCAAAACTTTCCAGTTCTTCATTCTTTCTGAGTGCCTTTCTCTGTCCTGCATTCAGCTTTTCAGCAAAATCCTTGTGTCTCTTCTGCTTCTCTCCTCAGTTGAGAGGAGAGAACCAACTAAAGCAATGGCTTACATTTGGGTATGGTAGCCATGGCTCTGGGAACAGAAGAACTTAGAGTTCCTTTATTTTCCTTCATCAGTGTATACCTGTTTCCTGTTCTTTCATTATGTTGTATGCTCATTACTCCAAGTTTATGCTTCCTAGTGACTGACTAAATCTGTAATCTTAAGTGTTTTGAACTGCTGGAATAAAACAGAGATATTAAACTGCACTGAAAGTTGTCCTTAGCACCATTTATGTTTGAATATACTGTATTGTTTCTTTCATCATTACAGGTTATCTGGCATTCAGCTCAGGTCTTCCAACTGTTGCTGTTCTGCCCACGATACCTCAGCAAGTGCACTACCAGAAATCTCACTACACAACTCCCCTCTCCAAACCACTTATTAAATCACATCGTATTCCTCAGAAGTGAGTAAAGCTAGTCATATCTTTATGAAAGGATTTCTTATGTTATGTTGTTAGGTTCTTATGGAACAGATAAATCCATTCTCTATCTCTTCTGAAACCTAAATTCCTTTTAAAACTAAAGGAAGGGGTCAGATATGAGTGTGTTTAGCTGCATCACCAAACTGAAATGGCCATGTCAGCAAAAGTTAGCAATCCAGCCTGAAAAGGCTGAAGCTGGACAAACTGCAGACCAATCCTGCAGAGCTAACATATGCAGGACAGCCCAGGACCAGGGCACTGTAACCCAAATCAATCCTGATTTACAAGAGCTGTGTATCAGACCACGCAGCATCAGCCCACCCCATCACAACAGCATGGTTTTCCACCTCACCAGCTGTGCTGCTGACCTTTAAACCATGCACGTCACCACGTTAGCTGAGCAACCACATTATCAATCACCTCAATAATAATTGAAGTGTAGTAGTCAGTGATACTCTCCCTCATTTTATTTAGATTCATTGCTGGTGGATCTGTGTAACCCAGGGTCTCCTTCCCCAATGAACATATCCGTGCTATTATGTTTTCTTTTGTTCAATCCACTGAGTTGTGAATACGTACAAATTTCTTTCAAAAGCACTCAAAGAAAAGCAGAAGAAAGAAGCTTTTTGCCTTGGTCTATTTAAGATAGTTAGTTCCTTCCGGGTAGCTAATGAGACCATCAAAACTCCCCAGCATGAGTTAACCTTTAACAAAGCATAGTAGGCATGTAGCAGACTTCAGCAGGGAAAGCAGCTGTAGCAACACGGTATAGACACACTCCCGCTGCGCAGCCAGTCCCCACTCTCATGTGGCGAAACTGTCTGTCCTGATCTGAGAGTCTTTGGCTCCAGCATTTGAGGTGCTCAGTTACCATCTGGCTTCAGGACAGAAGCCCAAGGGGAAGGGGACCGCCTTGTTAGTCAGCTGTCTTCACGTCTTTTAAATCCTTCCTTCCATCTTCTCCAAACGGATACTATTGGAGTTTATTAATTACTTTACTTCTCTGAGGACTATTGATTTTTTAAAAACATGGTGTTTCCACTTGTTTGACAGAGTAATACTGACAGCAGAGAAAGTGGAGCAAAAATGGCAACAGTTTACTGCCTAACCCAAAGTGCATCAGAATTAATAGAAAATTACCCATGGTCTCCACCAGGCTCTGGCTCAGGCCTGAGAGACAAAGGGGTTCTGGTAGCCATGCGTTACTTTTACACCATCTAGCATGGCATCCAACAGGACCCTGCTATCATATCTCAAGAAAGCAGTAAGCAGCTCAACCTGTTCATGTCTGCGAGGACTCAGCATCCTCTAGAGCCAATGGTAGAGAGATTCTCACACACCTAAAATGAGGTTAAATGCAGCCACAGGCCACAGATAGCAAACGGAGCCAGGATCTAATATTGGTGTTGTCACATCCATAACCCATCCTCCTGCCAAATTCACACACCACTTGGAGTTCATCAAAACCAGAAGAAACTGTTTCTCTTCTCAGCTCTGCCCCAGCATCTTGGCCATGAAATTTGGTCTCCTGAGCCTCAATTTTTCTGCGTAATGATGAGGACCTTCATGACATGTTACCTGCCTGGTCTTTTTAGGTTGGTAGCTCTTTAGGACTAGAGCTGTTTCTTGCTTTGGAATACAGAAAATACTTTTACTTCGAACCTACTCTTGATAAAGGTTTCGAGACACTTGCCATAGTAGTATTTGGTTAAGGAAAAATGTTGGATAATTCTCCTCACCCACTACTGGTTGGCTGCCAGTCCAATGCAAGACACTTTCCAAAAAGTCTATGAGCAAAACCTAAGCAAACACTCCCATGTTTAGGTCTTGCCTTTCTCACCCGTGAAAACTATAATCCTCAGACAGGTTTAGATCCCTCAGACAGGTTTAGATCATTGATAAGTACCTGTGTAGTCATCAGTAAGTGTCCACAATATGGCACTTAAGAAAGGGGCTGCAGCTTCATCAGTACATTCAATCAAGATGTAATTGCAGGAGCCATGAAATTACAGACAGCTCCTGCACTCTGCTATCGTGATTGCAATGATATCTCTTGTTTTGTTTTTCAGCTATCATTTTGATGACAAATAAAGGCTTGTAGAAGCATTCCACTTTACAAACAGGTGACGAACCAGAATGGAGACTCTGTAGTGCAAGGAAGCACAAAAAGTTTATGAGAAAATGTATTTAGTGTGCACTCTTGTCCTGTTGCTTGTTATCCGGGAGAAGAGGCCGACCCCCACCTGCCTACAAGCCCCTTTCATGTAGTTGTAGAGAGCAATAAGAGCCCCCCCCTAGTGTCCTCTTCTCCAGGCTAAACAACCCCAGTTCCCTCCGCCGCTCCTCATAAGACTTGTGCTCCAGAGCCTTCACCACCCTCGTTGCCCGTCTCTGGACACGCTCCAGCACCTCCATGTCTTTCTTGTAGTGAGGGACCCAAAACTGACCACAGGATTCAAGATGGGGCCTCACCAGTGTCAAGTACAGGGGGACAGTCACTGCCCTTGTCCTGTGGGCTACACAGTTGCTGGTACAAATCAGGATGCTGTTGGCTTTCTTGGCCACCCGGGCACATTGCTGGCTCATGTTCAGCTGGCTGTCGACCCAGCACTCCCAAGTCCTTTTCACCAGGCAACTTTCAGCCACTCTTCCCCAAGCCTGTAGCACCCAAGTGCAGGACCCAGCAAAATACTGATGAATAACAGAGTGGCAACAAGTGTACAACACTAATATCCTGTGCCTGCTTGTACCAATCCATGTTTCAGCATCCCTAATAAATAAATAAACAAATCCTAACTGTGGTGCTCACGTTAATTGAGACTAAAACATATATTCTAGTCAACAACCATATATACAGCTACTTTACTTCAACAGCTTTGGGCCCAAGCTGTGAAAATTTCAAGGCTGAGGCTCCCTCGTGATCCACTGAACACTTTAAACACAGGTGCTAACAAGTGAACAGTGGTTTTGCAATGACTCCCTAGAGTACCTTACTTGTGTAATGCAGGGATCAGTGCTCAGAGTGAAAGGAACCTGTCAGCGCAGTCACCCATGGAGCCACTGGTCCTTCCTCTAAGACAAGCAAGTATGGGTCAGGCTGGGCTTGAATGGCTTTGGGTTTGTAGGGTTTGTGGCTTTTAACAATGGGAATATTTAGAGAGCAAATTCTGCTACAAGTCAGCCCAAATGAGGACTCAAATGTAGGACCATTGCTGAGGGGCTCCCTCCCTCACAGTGATGGAACAGGTCTGGTGCTGAACCTTTGCCTGCCAGGTACCTCCTGGTGGCAGAGGAGAAAGGGTCACATGGACACCAGCACAGAGGATGAGGCTGCACTGTGGGAAGCTCGTGTTCACAGCACTCAGCATATGGGCACAATCCTGTCAGGTCCCACCCTTTCCATCAAGAAGGGGAAAGGTTGTGGTTTGTTAGTTCAAGCCAGGAGATTGCTTAGGCATTTTTCTGTAAAAGAATAACTATTTTCATCTGGAAAACAATGGGGTTGCACTTCTTTCTGGCTATATGATGATCACTACAATTTCTGCAAGCTGATGAATTTCACTGAGCCTTTGAAACTGGTAATTAACCAGTTATTACTGAAAGGGGGGAACAAAGGGGCAAGCAAATTGAATTCTTAACTAGGTTCATTGTGTCAGCACTAAACACAATTACAGCTGCTTTGCTGGACACCTTCAATTTTCACCATCATTAAATAGAGACATATATCAACCTCTTACTGAATACAGCTTAGAATGAGACCTTTAGTTTAGAAAAAGGCTTTTCCAGAGCCAGAGCTCTGCTCCCCTGGGGAGCAGATTCACCCATCCAGGCTGCAGTTGGCCACAGAGCCCTGAGCCAAAGCCATAACAACTGGAGTCAATTAGTCCCTTCTCAATTTGAAATTCAGGAGCTATGCCTGGCTGGGCTTACTCAGCTCTTCACTTTCTGCAGAGGCAGATTTGGCCCTTAAACAGACTTCCAATGTCTTCATCAAACTGTGGACCCTGCTACATCATGTCATATGAGAGCGGTAAGCCTAGGGCATATGGGATCATCCTTCTAACAATATTTCTTTAAAGTTTATTCCCGTGCCATCGTGCCAGGGCAACCTTCCCCACTTCAGGACCCACATGAGCCCATACATCCTGGATCAGATGTGAAATCTCTAGGCCCAGAAGTAGCCAGGGACGGATGCCAGAGCTGGGGGCAATGGACCAAATGCAGGTGATGCACACCTGGGCAGTGATGGGGGTGAACCTCCTGCTTGGTGGCCCGATGAGTCTGCACGTGTCCTAAGAAATGCCTTATAAGATAAAGCCAGCCTTCTGGTATATCAACTGCAGTCCACTGCAATCATGCTTATTGAACCAATATCTAAAAGATTTATATTCATTTCTGTACGTCTTGGCAAAATAGTCACACAGTTACTGAACATTTAGTGCACTGTGAGTGCTGTCGCTGTTCAGTTAAGTACCTGCTTAACTCTGAAACATGAGGTTTAAATGCTTTTAAGGTTGCTGGGCATCAAGAGCATATGCTTAAATTAAGTGTGTGATAAATTTCACTAAAGCCATAAAACAACCTAAAATGATAACACGCAGAAAATGTAAGTGCAGTGAAGCAAATAATAACAATAACAGAAAAAAATCCCCTTGTTATTACCATGCTGAACTGAAACATATTGTGTGAGCCTTAACACAGAATCCAGGGGACTTCTGGTATCCTACCAGAACATGGCCTGGGATGAACCTGGTGTGTTGCATCTTATTTAGAACAATGTTGTTCTTACGAGTGAGGACGTAGGGACTCTGTTCTAGCCTTGACTTTGATGCTGCTCCACTGGTAAACTTAGGCAAGTTCTTTATTGTGTTCTGCATCAGTTTGCACATCTGTAAAATACCGATCAGCTTTGTAAAGCTCTTTTGATATGTACAAATTCAATAATGAGCACAGCTGATCACCTCTCCATTTGTCTGCTGTGCAGCAGAGGTCAACGCAGATACATCAAATTTGTCCCATGACAGAATAGCTGCATTAATTAAGAGGCTGATTGGGTGAAGCTAATTACCACCAAAAGGTCATAAGGTAGGGCTTCTTGATTCCAACACAATGGCACTCTTACACAGCTCTGCTGCTTTCCAGCAGAGCCAGGGCAGCCACATAACACCCCACACTCATGCATGTCCCCTAGTGACAGCCCTTCCCACTGGCCCATCTCCACTGGCCCCCGCTCCTCAAATACTTTTCTCAATATACCAGTACTGACAAAATTTTTGCATTATTTTGAAACTGAGATCTAATAAACTTTACTTGTTTTTCTCTTCCCACTCAATTCTGCAGCAGCAGACAAAGAGGGTGCAAAGAAAGCCCCAGGTGCCTCAGCCAGCCTTTTCCTCATAGAGGCAATTCAGGGCAGATCCTGATTTCCCTAGAAGCCTGTTGTGCTGAGATCAAAGAATGCAGGTTAAGCCCACTGATAGGTACTTCCAGAGACAGTTTACACTCCTGTTGCCTTTTTGATGGGAGTACTGACAATTTCACAGATTCTTTCACTTCCATCTGTCTCAGCCTCTTTCTCCTTGTTACCCCCTGCAGGGAAGTAAATGAATTGGAGGGGGCGATGGTCTTCACCGGTCAAATGCACTGAAACTGCTGGAGCCTCCTCAACAGTTGACAAGTTTGCAATGTTACAAACTTGACTAGCTGCCTTGTGCCACCTCCCCAGCGGGACAGCCATTGGTCATCAGCCATAAGACTGACCTTGGGAAGTCTGCGCTGGCCTCCCGCAGTGTGAAACACAGCGGAGATGCAGGGACCCTGCCACACCAGTGACCAGAGGCCAGATCCAATTCACTTTGTGTGATTGCTCCAACAGCCAGCAGAAAGAGCCTCGCTAAGCTTGGAGTGCAGTTCCCGAATAATCCACAGGACAAAACAAATAGATTTTTCTTTTTTTCAAAATGAGTGCCAAACACTGATATTAAAAAACATTCTCATTACTGATTATTATTTTGTATGGGTGCACAAAGACATTTCTCTTATGAAGCGTTAGGATGGGAAGGGGAAAAAGCAGAAGACCTGCAGTTAAGGTTAGTTTGCAAATCCAGACAACACTTTGAGATGAAATACTGGGGGTTGGCTGGGAGACAGGGGGATCTAGCACTTGGGCTTAGAGCCTTTCCTGAAAAACAGCTTTTTCAAGCACCAAAAAACCCCTCAGTATCTGAGAAACAGTGTAGTTTTGAGGCAGCTGAGGCAGCCCCTCAGCTGTGCCTTGTGGCTAAAACCCACACCAGCTTTTCATTTTAATTAGGGGTTGAGACCAGTCTATAGTGAATGAGGGTGGGTGTGACCCAGTCCCACCTTCCTTCTGGTGGACCTGGGAGAAGCAGTAAGGACAGAAACCACTTGTTTTCCTTGGAGTAAGCTCTGGAGAGTGGTGTGAGATTCTGCCTGAGGTAAGCAAAATGTTACTGGCTGCCTTTTAAATTAGCAGGAATATTCTGTCTTCCTGGTGTATTTCATGTTTGTTTTGGTTGATCTTTTGGAGTGCAAGATTTTGGGACGCTTTCTCTGGAATTCAGCCTCAGAAAGCTTTGTTTTTCAGATAGATTGCTTCCCTTCTTTCTTCTCTCTCAAAATATTTGTTTAATTGAGGGGGTTTTTGGCTATAGGATTTCTGTGTGTTACTTTGCCTCAGCAGTGAAACACCCTATGTAGAAGCGCCGACAGCCTGTAGGGTAGTGATGATAGTGGAGGTTTGCAGCTAGGAACAGTAAATTAGGTCTTGGTGAATTAGGGTGTTGAGCAACCAATTACTGAAATTCCAGATAGCTCTGTCTGATGCACCTTCTTCTTCTACTTGAGGTTCATTTGACATTTCTCCAGGCCTGGTAAGAGCCAGGAGTCCCACAAGTAGAGGCTCTGATGGTAAGAATGAGCTGCTACTTCTTCATTTGCCTCATGCCTATAAAGTTGCTCCAGTGAAATCAACGAGACGTGCCAAGAGCCCCTACTCCAGTTAGGGCCGGAGGAAGCAGAACAAGGAGGTAGTGCTCTGTCTTGCTTTTATTCCCCAGCTGCCTGAGCCCTCAGCATCCCTTGCACGTCACCTGGTGGACTGGCCTTTCTAGGCTTGCTTTATATGACTGACCTTCTACATGGGTGATTAATTTCTGGACTTCTGACGGTTATGACTAGCGCACAGGCTGCGATGCATCTTAGCTGCTGTATATGTTGTAAATTATGATACTTACATAAGCAAGCTACTGAAGTGTGGTCTAGGTGGAATTACTGGGAAATGCAAAATGTTTTGGAAAAGTAGCAATTTGGGTCAAACATCAGTCCGGTCCCACTCAATTCTACATTAATGGCCTGGCTGAAGAAGTAGTTGTGCTACTTATTGAATTTGCAGAGTGATATCAGGCTGGAAGGGACTGCCAGAACTTTGGAGGAATGGATCACTGTCAAAATTATCTTGAAATTAGTGAGAAACACAGGCAGAAAAATAACTCAAAGACAATGAAAAAATCTGGGGTTCTGTAGGAGCAGTCACAAATGGATCTGCAGGTTAGGAGGAATAACAAAACTAAATTCAATAATGTCATACAGGAAATTAATTTTATTTTGAGATAAATATGTAAGGGGAAGGTCACCAGAAAGACAAAAAAAAAAATAATGGATAATTCCTCCTTTCTGGTGTGAACTAGCAAAGGGTGGTGCATCATGTCCAGTCTGGAACAACATCTTTAAAAGGAAAAAACTATGAACTGAGTGAAGAAGAGGGAAATAAGAAAACGAGAACAGTCAGTGGACTCAAAAACATGAGCTTTGAGGAAACTCTAAAAGAAGTTTTCTCAGTCAAGTGAGGAGAAGCACAACAATCTTCAAGTAAATAAAAGTTGTGTAGAGAATGAAAGGTCCTTGGCTTAATATTGTGATAAATATGATTTCTGGGCTCAGTTCAGTCATACAAACATAGACATTTGAAAGCATTTCAAATGCTTCAAGGTATGTGATACAATTCCACAGGGCTGCAAACATGACACTGGTACTAAGCAGAGCAGGTGTTTCTGCAGAGGTAGCTGGGGGTGGGCTGGCAAGATAAGCCACTTTTGAGCACAGTATCCATTAGATGGCTTCCCAAAGCCTCTGCCCGCCAGAGTGAGCATCCCGAATTCAGTTGGTATTCTTTCTCCTACCTACAGTTAAGTAGGGTTTCCTACCTAAGTAGGGAAACCTGTAAAGCCTGCGCCAATGAAGCCTGCTAGAGGAGGATCAGGTATGGCCACCTAGACATCGGCTCCAGCACCCTCACAGTATCTCCAGCCTTTGTATTGTTACTGCTGTAGGTAGATTGACAGGGATGAAATGCCTTTACTATTATTTAGTACCAGGCATTAACATGTCTGCGGTGTGCAAGATGTCGCTCTGCAGTGTGGGAAATTCCCCCACAGCTGATGTGTTGATGTGGTGTGACTCAGCCCGGCTGTGAGGAGGGATTGCACAGCACCATGTGGGCGGGTGTGAGGGACACTGCAGATACGTTTCTTACTTATTTGGGTGCCTGCAGCTAGAGGATGATAAATCAGTACATAGAAGAAGGAAAGAGGATAGGACAGTTAAGGATAGTTTCTGCATACAGGGAACAGAAGCATGAACAGGGCACAACAACCCACCCTACAATTTACTTTTCCTGTTCCAACATTTATTTAATTTTTTAACATTAACTACCTTTCTCCCTCCTCCACTCTCTGGCCTACAAGAGATAATGTGAAAACAATTATAAAAGAATATTTGCCTTGAGCTGGAAAAAATTGGAGAATTAACTCTGCTTGTGGGGGAAGGAGAAGGAATCCACCTTCAGTGGCCTTAGTTCAAGCTACATTGTGTCTGCTGTAGTAGGGCTACATTTTCTATGTGTTCTCATAATTCAGGCCAAAAAGTTGGTGAGAAAAGGAAGAATGTATTTGAACTTCACAGCCATCCCAACACCTCTGGATCAACCCGTGTTTTTGTGATCTGTGAAGCTCTTGAGATACAAGTTGTAAAAGCACATGACAAGTTTCTGGCTAGCGGAGTTGGCTGGAGGGGTGACAGTCACCTGGCAAGCAGGGCAGCCTCCCCAGGAAACATCAGGGACGGGGAGATGCTCGATGTGCCAGAGGCTGTTCAGCATATGGTTACAGACAACAGTCGCTGATGGCTTTAAAAAAAACACCTTCTTTAAGCTTCTCGGCAGAGACAGCAACATATTTCCTTTAAAAACAAAAGCATACTGTTTGTGTCGTTTTCTTCTCACTGCCAGGAGCCTCATGGTGTGAGCAATTCCTGGGGCCAGGTTTGTCACCTCCTAACAGCCCTGTTTGATGAGCAAAGCCTGCCTCCCGTTCCGGGAGCTCTTCAGATCTCATGCAGATGGAAATCAAGTCACATCCCTGAAGGAAATCGAGGGGTTGAAATGGCAGCAGAAAATCAGTGCTGTGCAGCCCCTCAGAGGCTGTTTGTGGGTAGTAACAAACCCTGCACTGGCCCCTGCAAACAGCAGAGCTTAAATCTCACCTTTTGGAGAAGCAGCAAACGTTTCTTAAGGAGCAAAGCTTACAAAATATTGGAATATATCACCCTTCCATCAGGACACAAACAGCTGCAGCATGCCCATCTCTGTCTATGCAGAAAGGTGATATAATTTTTCCTCTGTTTCCTCACTGTCTAATTGGTTCATAAAACCCTCCAGCAACTCTCTTTCTAAGATATTATTTAGTAACCCTGGCATGAAATGTTGAGAGGAAAAGTGCATAGATTGGCTGAAGTAGCATCTGAGACTCAAAAGGCATCTAGATCTTCTGTAGATTTAATGTTTCAATCGGGTCTCCATGCTTCAGTTTAAAGACTGAGAAACTCTAATCTTTGCAACACTGTGGGCTGGAGATCACAGTATGAAAAAAAGAAAAAAAAAAAAGGTTGGGAAGACTATCATAACCACTTAATTAGCTGCTAGATCAGCCACTGTAGCAGAGCAGGATTTATTTGGGAGACAAATGGGATTTCAGGTTTCTGTCTTACAGTTTTACGATTCTCGTCATGAAATAACTCGGAGTAAAATATCAGAATAGGTTTTACAAGATGGGTAGTTTCCCCTCCTACTCTCACCATTTTCACTTGTCTCAGCCAACTCTCCTATTTAATGGAAACTCAGCACTTTCCAAAACTTTTCAAGTCTGAAATCAAAACTAAAAAGCCATTGCAGAAACATTTGTGTAATAAAAATCTGTAGCAAGGTTTCGTGTTTCTGGTATGAGTAAGTGTGGAGGGCTCACAGCACACGGAGGAAGTATTTGTGCATTGTGAATTAGCTTCCTTTATACTGTAGAAAATAAAAATAAAAAAAGAAAGCTGCAACAAAGACCATAGCACCAGAACTTCCTACCTGTCATTGTTATGAGGTAGCAAGGGGTGGGGGTGCTGGCAGTGATTGCCTTAGAAATGGATGCCCAAGCCACAGCCACCTCCTGTGCTTCCTGTGTCTGAGCTGACACCCTTCATTCTGGCCCTTCACCTGTTATGGCTACAGCCAGTGCAAGACTGCTGCCCAGTTGCACTTCGCATCTGATGAGCCTCATGTGAGGTGTCACCTGCTGTCCATGTGGTGCAAACATGTCACTGCTTAAAGGAGAGTACGGAAAGCCCAGCCTGCCCTGTAAATTACCCTGCAGCCTTTCTGCCTCCCTGATTATTTTGACCATTGCACTGTAACTTTCCTCTGCATGCTGCAATCGCTTTGCTTTTCTCAGATGCTACACCTGTATCAGTAAGTCATGCAATCTTTCTTAGTGCCTTCACTTCTGCATGGCACCCCTTGCAATGGCCTTGAAAAGCAATATGGTATTAATGCTGCAGTAATCTGTTATATGCCCATCCATGACAGTTACAAACCAAAGGAGTCAGATTGCTCCATGATGGTAGTCATGATGCAGATGCAGCAAGAAGACATGGCCTTACCTTTCAAACATTTCCAGCAACTGCATCCAAATTCATGATGAACCAAGATTGGGAGAAGTATGTGAACAATTTCAGGACTACATGGTTGGGCATCAGGGCTAGAAGCAAGTGCAAGAATCATGTGCAACAATAAAATTTCTTTTCAGTGTAATGTAGAATGTGGATATTTAGCTTTGGTAACTAAATGGGTCAAATCAATGACTTGGCTTTATCCTTAAATTGATATCTGTCTTTCAAGTCCATTCCCTAACGTGTTATTTTAAAGGGTACACACACAAATAGAGTCGTTTTGCTTTTTTTTTTCCCTTTTATTTTTTTTTTAACTCAGGATACCTATACTGCTATTGTGTGGTGTTAAAATGTTGGTTGTTTTTTTTGCATTCTCACTGTGTTTCTAAATAACCTTACCTGCTGAAGAGCAGTCAACACAAAATTGCTGTGCACGATGATGAACCAGAAGTCTGTCTAGCCCCATATCCTGCCTCCTTGCCTCAGAACAAAAGCAGATCTCTAAGGAAGAGGATATGTAATAATACTTATTCTAAGGACTCCTCCAGGCTCTAGCAATGTGCATCTCAAGGGTTTCAAATGCTTTGTGTTGAACCATTTGCAGTGGAGAAGGGTGTCATTTTCTGCATTTTCATCTGATGTTCCTCACTGGAAATGTTTTCTGTCTTTCATACAAACCACATTTCTCTTCATTCACTCTTCACTGTGATCCTTACTTGAAAATGAAAATAAGCTTGGCTATAGAATACTTTGGGCAGAATTAACAAAACAATTGGAATTTACCAAAAGACATTTCAGAGATCTAATATTTTCTTCATGCATAGACTTGAGGCTCTGTCATCCATTTACTCAGCGCAAGCTCCTATGTCTTTTAGTACTCTTGGTACTTCAGACCGAGCAAGAAGGCCAGAAACATCTTCACTACCTTCTTCTAATTTGCACCTGCTATCTTGGATGTTAATACTTTGAAAACCTCTGTTCTGACTGTTCATAGTCATTATTTCACAGTTTTCTAAGCCTCTCATTTCAAAATGCTTACGAAATTACTCACTGACAAGACATGGTGAAGCAGAGTATAGGGCTGGTAGTTTAGGAAAACTGTACTCCTCAATGTAGCAGCAAAGTTTGGACCTCAGATAATTAAGAAATGACAGAACCCTTTGAAATGCACAGGTTGCTTCAGGTTCCCATCAGCTTGTTCTCAGCTGGAAGAAAGCCTGTTTCTAGAAAAATCTGCTTTGCTACACAGCTTTCTAAATTTCAGATTTATAAGACTGCATTTATGACAGATCCCTGACTGTACAGGGACAAGCAGCAGTTAAAGAATCACTTAGTTTCACTCTAAGCTCTAGGGTGTATTTTGGAGCAGGCTGGGGTAGATGAACAACTTTGACGAACATGAGGATGCTGTGAGCCCATGTCAGCAGGTATGAGCACAAGAAGAAAATGATGGCCATTAATACAGTACTGGCTGTTAAACTCTAAATGAGCCTGAATGCAGTTCTCTGAAATGAATCTATTTCCTTTTTCCCCAAAGTGTAAAAGGTCTCTGTGCCTGAAGAAAAGGAGGGATGCTGTCACTGTCAGAGCAAGACTGTTATCTGTAGAGAAGGTCTCTGCCTCATCTTCACTTTCTATCAATCAAGTAGTTTTTATGGAGAAGTCAGGAAAGGCTAGTGGTACAGCTTCTTCACTGCAGGGAGACAGCAGGGAAACATGGCCTTTGATGGAAAAAATGCACATTGGGTTGACTAAAAGAATTTGCAGCTTTATAGTTTTTTGCCTTATCATTGTTCATAATTTACAAAAAGCCAAAGCATTTCAGTGGCAGTTTTGCACGGTAAGTTTCTATGTTCCACTTCAAAGCAAACTGGCTTTTCCAAATTTCTCATAATAAAAATCTTCAAAGTAGGTCTAAAGAAAAGAAGATCAAACACTGAAATATCTTTCAGAATAATATAAACTTTTTTGTTTGTTTCTGGCACAGGGGTGGGGTTTTTTTTAAAATCTTTTTAGAACTGAAATAAGTCTTGTCTTGTATGTTTTTTGGGGGTGAAGGGCAGTGTTGCTTCTTCCTGTCTGGCTACCCATTCAGAAATTTGCACAGCTCTAAAATAAGGCTATTTGGCCCTTTCCCCTGGAAAATTTTGAGAAGACAACTGTAACCCTACATATGTGATCATAGGAGTACGAGTGAAGAGGGGGACTTCTGGGGGAGTGATTTTTTTTGTCTCGGGCAGCTCTCTTTAGTGTCTTCCGTGCCTGCCTGGGAAGCACACAACTATACACAATGCTGTAGTCATACCTGGTTGTGTTCAGGACCAACTACAAGGAATGTGTTCTTAAGCCACAAGTGGCCCCTGGATGTTGTGTACTCACACAAATGAAGGTCTGGACCTGGATTATCTAAGAGTCCTCTCACAACTGAGATATCTGAATTCATAATTCTGGATCAGAATCTCCTTTTCTTTTCTTCCTCCTGCTGGTGTGCCTGACACAAGGGAACACAAAAATAAATCTTCCCAGGACACCAGACTTACAGCATCCTCTTCATGTCTACTGAAAAGAAGCATATGGTTTTATTCTGCACTTTGAAATCTGCACCACACTTTCAGTCTGCCTCCACAGACTCTGGCTCACTTTTTGAAGGGTTCTATAAAAAACCCTCTTAAACTTGTTCCTTTACTACTGAAGAAATAGTGAAGTTGCAAAAAAACCCAAACACCAGGGAATTCAAAGGTAAGGCAAACGCACTGTTCATTTAGACCTAGATGTTGCTAAGACTTTCTGAGCAGTGGGTGACTGGGTACCTCAGGGTATTGTTGCCACATTATGTCCTTCTGCACCCTGCATTTTTCACTTCTCCTTTCAGCTGGTCTTTTCAGCCACTGCAAAGGTCCATCCTCCCCCAGCCATCTTTCTTTTTGCCTGCTGTTGGACAGACCATGTTCACAAAGAGCGATCTTCAAGGAGGGGCTTTTCTTTACACACACACCTCTTCTGCAATTCCTGCTGGGTAAAGTAGCACATCCTGAAGAAAAGGTGTTCCCTGCAGCCATTTAGAAATTCCTTTCACACACACCAAAGGTGAGGAAATACTTATTCTTTCTCTTGGCTTTGCCACAAATCAGTAGAGGCAGTTATTGCTGCCTGACAGGGCAATTGAATGAAAAGGATTTTCACAGGTGGTACTATAAAGGACATTTACCATTGATATAAACTAGTCCTTAATGGCTTTCTCTGAGTTACCTTATCAAGATTATGTGCCAAATAGCAAAGGTCTCACGCTATACCCAAAAATCAGCAAGGGGTTCATCTTCTAGCTCAATTCTCCTGGTAAGCGCAACTAAAGAGAGAAGTATGGTAGTGTATCTCTGATAATGAGGTAAGGGATCTAAGTGATGTTTAAGATAGGACCTGTGGTATTAACCTAGCTCAGATACAAAAATAAAGAGCAGTGACACTGAAAATTGTTCTTGTGCTTAAGGACAAGACAAATAGACAGACCAGCAGACACTCTTAGACCTATAAATAACTTGTCGGCAAACTGTGCCGTGGTGTGCCCTTCTTAGAGGGCCATGATGGTGTTCGCTATAATAACAATAACCAAAAAGACTGCAGTATGATTACCTGAGACAGGATGAACAAAACGAGGCTTGCTGTTCTCATACTCTTTGGTTTGCCTGTAAGGGATAATTATAGTCTATTTTGTCTAGGAAAACAGAGTTGATAAACTCGTACTATCAGACCCAGACTCTGGGTCTCCCCCCAACAATAAATTCTGAAAGTGTCATTTGACTTCAGCCAAATCTGACAGAGGAGCAGAGCTCCCAAAGGCCCACCTACAAGATCCATGAATACCTGCACCATGAAAAAAGAGCCTACAGGTATCTTCACTAGCAAAAACTCAGCAGGATGAACGTGTCCTTTCCTAGACATCAGTGAGCTCAGTCAAAAGTCACAAAGCTGTGCAAATAAGGCTTCATTCATTGTGCTGCTCTCAGCAGTATTTGTTTATCTAAATAAGCATATGTGATGAGATACTCTGTAGGAGACTCAGGGGCTGGGTGACATTCATGAGCAATCAGCTTCTCAATGAAGCTGGAATGTATGGGCCTGTGATTAAGGTGGACAATCAGGGAACAGAAAGTGAAATTTCATCATTGTGTCAGCTGCTTGCTCACAGGGCAAGACAGGCACTTCATTTTCACCTCTATTCTTTCTCCATATCCAGAAAATGGACGCAGTCACTCGAGCAGAAAGAAGAATTTGCAAGAAATTATATATGTGACTTTGGTCCTTCTGACTTAGAGAAAAGGAGACCACAGTTTGCACTTTTGAATGGATTTAGTGTGTATCCTCTGGGATACCTCCTTTGGTCACCCTGTCACCTTCTAACAGCTCCTACAAACAGAGAAAAATGAGCAAAATATCTCACCCAGAATGATCTGAGCTACTAAAGTCTGATTTGTGCAGCTACTGTAAGGCCTGTGGTCAAGTCCATAGGCAGAAAGAGGTAGTTCTGACCCCAAAAATAACTGCTTAAAACATGAGGTTCCATTCGTATCTCCAGTAAACATGTTCAGAGGTTATTTCACGTTGCCGTAAGCAACTTAATTAAATTTCAGTTAATAATAAAAATGGCCACATAAATACATCTGCCAGTGATTATTTAATTAATTTCACACCAGTATGATGTGCCAATTAAATGCCTAATACCACTTCTTGATTTACCATATTAATAAGCAGGATGTGTATAATTAGGTTGGTTATGAAACTTCAGGCCCACCTCACATTCTGGAAAGGCAGTCTGCCAGAGAAGAAGTTGTTTTCACCTTACAAAACTGACTCGAGGATCAAATTATCCAGTGATATAATGCCATGTTATCAATGTAATTATGCTGACACACAAAATCATCTTCTGATCTTACATTCAGCTATTTAAGAAATGTTTCCAAATTTAAGGGGCACATCTTCATTTATGCTTTAAATGATTTTTTCATCCACTTCCATGATGTATTCTAGACAACATGGGTTCCCTGAAGTTTAGGCTAGGAATGAACCTGAGATTGAAGGATAACACCTATAACAAAGGAACCCAATTTACTCCACTAACTGATCATTTGGCCAGCTTGGTTCCCTTTGCTTCTGCTGACATCTGAGGGGGCAGATGAGACTTGGTTGCTCTGTGCCTTGACTTCCAGTATTATAGCACCATTTCTTTTTTTTTTTTTTTTTGTCACCCAGCACCAAAGCTGTGTTAATTTCTGCTGCATTCCTAGAAAAGTTTCCTCCTGCAAGCAGCAGACTCTACCTGCCAGTGCAAAGGAGGTGGGATATAAGAAAACACCTCCACAAATCAAGCTGTTGAGTAATCCCAGTGCACCAGGCAGCATGAACACCGGCTGCTCCAGAGCAGGGAGGAAGTCTAAATTTTAATGGTAATGAAGGTGGGCAGAGAAGAATAAATACTGTCAGAGCCTGCTAATTATGAAAAGAGACGGATGGCTGCTGTAAATCAGTGTGCTGTGGGGAGAAAGTCTTGAGACAGATTAAGTTATTATTCATACCAGGGCTGTTCAAATAAATCAATGGAAATTCCATCAGCAGCAGGTTCCATTTTTGTTTTGCTTCTTGATTTATGGGTTATGCCTTCGGTCTTTTTATCAGAATCCCTTTCTGCTTTATTCCTAACAGGTACGTATAATCTAATCTGAAGCCACCAGATACTTCCTTGTGCAAAAATATTTTCATAAACAGCCTGGTAACATGAAAATTCACAGGGCAAGCTGCTTTTTATATTTCAAACCCTTTCAAAGTACTTTATTGCATTGGTTTTTGCTTACATTCCTCACCAGAAAAGCAAAGATTAAAATAGTAATTTCTTCCATGCTGTTTAGCCTGGTCTTCTAATGAAATAGTATCAATGCAGTCACTCCGTGTGACTCAGCCATTCCGCTGCAGATCTTGGAATTTTTTTTTTCACCAATTTCAACCAAATTTTGTGAAGGATAAAGGTCTCAGGGATGCTGAGTTTCCAGCGGAATGAAAATAGGCAGTTACGTAGAAGACCCCACGTGTCCTTATGGAGGAGGTATAGCGTCTCCAGCTCAGATAGGTTCTTCTCTATTCGCAATATAAGTGGGAAATAGCTAGGGAGCCAGGTCTAGGGCACTGACATCAGTAAGATTATTTGCTTGCCTGTTTAGATGACAAATTCTCTGTAAAAGTGTCTGTCTTTCTGTGTTGATGTACAGTACCTTATGTATCATGAGAGAGTCTAAGCAGCGCCCTGGGAGAAACAATAAATGACTCGGGGCCTAGGGTCAGGAAGGCCAAAAACATTGCATCTCATACTTAACATCTGCTTCAATTTATAATTACGTAGCCTTACCACTCCACCAGCAATGTCTCAGGGTCTAAAAATAGATAATGCTGTGAAGTCTGAGTGGGTAATTACATCTACCGTTTTTTCTGATGGTCCACATGCAGGAGAAAACACATAGCCTGTATAGTAGAAGCATTTCAAAGACAACCCGCGGTGTCTGACAGAGGGCAGCCAGGTACCTCTGTTGAACAGACAGGCATAAGCAGGCACAGCCTCCTTTGAACAAGAGCAAGCTAATGGGCTGGGCATGGATGGCAAGCAATGAAAGTGATGGTTAGGGACCAGCTCACATCTGTAGATGCCTGGGTTATCATCAGGCAGGTGTCTGATGAACGTGTACTTGAATGGTTATACTTCTGCCTGTTAACAACTGCCTAAAAATCACCTCTGACTACGTTATAGGAACAGCTATGCAGACAGTAGTAAAACTAGATGGAAAGCATTTATCTGTTCCTGTATCTTACTAGCTGGATGGAGCCATTCATACTAGCCAAAGAAACTGCTATACTGTATGTGCTGCTACTAAGTGCCCTCTTGCTTTGTAATGGTAAAAAAACATTTTGTACATTTTGGCAGTCTGACATAGTGTGTTTAGAAGCCCTGATCCCAGCAGAGTATTTGCAAATCTGGTAATTGCGTATCATTACCTCCTTTTGTTGCTGATGTTGTTGCCTGTGCATTAGTTTACCTGTGGCTTTGGACCACTTAGTGTTAGAGAGGGCTTATCTTTAATGGTTTGTTTAAAGCAATGTCCATACATCTTTGAGCCCTGCAAGTAAAGCAACATGCTGCAGATCTTAATTAAAGAGGAAATAAAAAAATAAGTCTTTCCCCAGTGAGCTGAGAGAGTTTCATCCTGCTGAAGCTGATGGAATGAGATTGGCTGTCTGATGTTAGCAGGCAGAAAAAGAAAACTTTTGACAGAGGTGGGGAGAGCTATACTTCATTAGGGACAGAACCATTAAAAAGGGCATTCACTTATTATCTACTCGAGGGTTTTTTATTATTTCTGTATCCAGCAGTGTTTTAAAGTAATTCCCATCCTGCCTCCTGCTGTAAGCTTGGAAGTAAAAGCAGCCAGTTTTATACATCAAAGCAGTACTGATAGTGCCTTTTCTCTCCCATGAACCATTAGTATGCGACCACCAATACTGCCGGGTCATGGCTGTGCTATTTCCATCAAATATCAGACCTGTGCTGGAAATGACTGCAGTATCTCATCTAATTAGTCTGGAAAAGGCACTAGGATATGTCTTCTGGATGATTCTTTCTGACAGCCAGGTCTGCCATTTCCCATTTTCTGCAGCTGCCTACACCAGGATGAGTAGTCACCATTTCAGAGCATTCAGGTCTCCTCTGGTCTCTGTAAAGATACAAAGCAGCTGTCTATAGGATTTTGAAATGGTTGTACAAGGCAGTTTGTAATTAACCAATGACAACCAAGGCATGACTGCTGGAGTTTTCCTTGCTCCCCAAAGTAAGAAAGCACTTTTAAAAGAGACATTTTTGCCGAACAAAATGCCACTGTGGATCCCTAATAAATGCTGAAAATCATCTTTGAACCTTCTGGAGCTTGGGCTGTCATGGCAGAGGCCGCACACCCAGTGAGTGCCAGCTACGTGAGCTAGTTGTGCAGTGGGATCGGTACCCATGCCCACATCAAGAAGCAGCTCCCAGCAGAGTTCCCTGTGCGCTTGCTTCTCTACTATCATTCACTCCTGATAGAAGTGACAACCTCTCTTTTGAGAGCTTACTTATTCCAACATCAGCTGTCTAGGAACCCACCCCAAGAGTGTGAGGCTCTGCTCTATCTCCCTTGCTGGCCACCCACACAAAAGGGATGGTGAGGGTTAATTTTGGGTGAAGCAGCTGGTGAACTTAAGAGGAACCTGGCACCTCAGGGTGTGCTGTACCTGAGCAAAATGGTAGGATTTCACAGCAGTGTAACCACCAGCCTTTTGGCTGCAGTTGGCTGTAAGTCATTCTTCTCCCTAGGAGGCACAAGAACAGGCCATACCTCAGGGTGGGTGGCTAATAGTTTTCCTTAGCTGACAGTAACTTTGCTCATAAAAACACGCACAGAAACATTCAGTTGGATCCTCTGCTCCACCAGCAAGACCATCTCTCTGCCAAGGGTTACTTTCCTGCTCTACCAAACCCACACCTTTAATGGTATGTCAATTGGAGTTAAGTCCTTCCCTTGACATGAGGCACCAAAGGGGAGATATCTCTCTTTCCTTGCCATGTCCTTACAGGGACACTTCTCCACACCCATGTGTTACCCACACAAGCCAGATAATTATGCTGAAACTGCACCTCCAGCCCTCCATGGTCATATGGATTAACAGCCTGTGTGGCTTTTTCTCTTGGTTCCTATCAGCTAATCAAGAATATCTGGGTTTGTATCATTTCACAAATATCACTCCTTTCCCTGGGATCATTTTAGCTGCATAATAATGACCTGTAAGTGCCAATTGTAATATTCAGCTGACCTTCAAGGTAAATTGTGCTTTGCATTTGCCTTACATACTTTCATAGAAACATAATCCACTGTCTAACATAAATGATCATTTCTAAAGAACATAATGGTTCTGAGTGCAGACAATAACTGGCTGCAATTTGCTTCATGAGCAATTTTATTTACATCGACAGCAGAAGAACTAAATTGAAAGGTCTGCTCTTTGACTGTGGCTCTATCTGCGCTAACGCCAAAAGTCTGTTCAGCTTCAGGAAATCAATTCACCTTTGATTTAGCCCTCTGTATTATTAACACAAGAATAATACAGAATATAGATTTCCTGCCCAGATGAAGTGTGAATATCTCTCTTCATACCAAGGCAAGCACCACCCAAATTATTGAGAAATAACCATTTGATGGCTGGACAGTGCACCTCTTGGAAGGGATGTGGATGGGACTCGTACACATGGAGCTAGCTGGGGATAACAGTCATGCAGGCCTGCTCCAGCAGCCCTGTGGTGCTGTGTGGCTACTGGGTCATCTTCATTGCATACTAAAGGTACCCCTGAGGTAACCTTCATAGTCAGGTCGGGCTGCCAGATAGAGTGCAAGTGGCAAGTTAGATCTTAGATGCGGCTGGAGTACTCCGCCTGGACCAGGCTACATACGACACAGCCATGTTGCCTAGCGTCAGGAAGGACATATTGCACTCGCTGTCTTTCAGAATGCTAGAGGTCACTTTTCCAGAACAATACAAACAAAGCCACTAACGTGGACAGTCTAAGTAGACTACTCAAGTGGACCAGTTACTTGCCTGACATGGAGATGGGGTGGGATGTCTCAGGCTCGCAGTTCTTTCTAAATTCCTGGTTGGACTTCATGGCTGCAGAAGGAGATTGTCTTGATGCCAGATTTTTAGAAAATACTCTTCTTTAAATGTTTGTGTTACTTTTTTCCTTATCAGAAGGACAAATCATGGGGTGCTGCACAGAAATTAAGGAAGACACTTTGCCCTTTCACTTGCACGAAGACACTGTATGAGAGACCCCAGTTTCTCCCAGTCACAAAGAACCTGGAAGTTACGTAAAAAGTGAACAGCATGTAAATAGTGTAGAGAACAATGATAAAAGCTTTGTGAATTATTCAGGTCGAACGTGATGTCTGTTTTATGAGTGGCAAATGGAAGCAAAGAAAGACTGAGTTACCCAAGATCTTTTGGTAAGTACATCACAAAGCATTTTAACTGTTAATCTGGGACGTTAACATGAAGTCCATTGTTGTGAGCCAGAACATGCTAACAGTGGGGGTGCTGAATTTAGGAGCTCTTCCAATTTACCCCCACGGAAGAGCTGGTAAAGGTGAAGGCATCACATAGTAAATGACATTTAGATTTTGCTATGATGAAAGTCCATGAGGAAGTAAGCCCAGAAAAATTCAGGCTAACTGAGTCACAACAATTTGCTGGCTGACATCATTGCTAAAGAAATATTATGTGCCTCAAGGTCAGGAAAAAGCAGCTTTCATTGTGAAGGCTGAGAAAGGGTGAGGAAGCCTGTCTCAAGTGCTCCAGCAGCCCCTTAGACTGTCACCAGGAAGACTTAAGACTTTGCAAGTACTCTTTGACCTCAGTCATAGGGAGTGATTGAGAGCTGGTGGCGGTGGTGTGAAGGTGACACACAGCAAGGAAGGGAGCAAGAGAAGGAGCTCTGTGCAGACATGACACTTGCACATGCAGTCATGGGCTGATGTACAGCCTTACTTACTGGTGCTTCTTGTATTCTGGAAAAGAACAGTAAAAATAACTGTTAATAAAAATAAATATACCTTAATTCAATAGTGGCCTAATAAAAAAAGTATAGGAAAAATATATTATTGAGTTTCCTTTTTTTTTTTTTCTCCAGAAAGTATATAAATAGCCATAAAAATGTCAGTGGAAGAGAGGGAGGTGAGTGAATAAAAATGAAGCATATGGTGATCACAAGGAGTTTATAACCGGAACCTTGAGCCTGTCTGTTGTTATTTTGAAGGCCAGTTTGCACCACCGCATGGAATACAACCCAGAGAGACCCAGAGCTAGTGGCAGCAAGGAGGCAGGCCTGTCAGACTGTCCACAGCCCCATGCTGATGAAAAACTGTGCTAGATGATGCTGTTATAACAACAGTCACCTCCACTATCCATGGCCCCAAGGAAAGCAGCCATGGCACAAGCAGGTGTAGTAAAGGAGGAATGGAAGGACAGAGGCAGCAAGGAAGCAAAAGTATGCCTTGAAGAAGAGTGAGGAGCTACTGGGGCAAGAGCTTAGGACCAGCCCCAGCAGTGTCATGTCAGAGGCCACCCAGCTGTTTGCTCAGGGAAGGTGGAAGTGAGCAGGACCACAGCAGATGGCTGGGTTGGTGCTGTGCATGGTCACTAGACCAGGTGCTCCATCTTGTGCTACGCTCGCCAGGTCTGGAGCAGCTACTTCTCCGCTGTGGGGTGGAGTGCCAAGGAGAAGATCTCCAGAGCTTACACGGAGTGGGCTATTCCACCAGGTCTTTGTCCATTGCTGAAAAGCTCCCCGAGTCAAATGAACCTTCCCTGGAGTTAACAGTTCAGGTAAGCAGCCCTGGCAGTCCAGCCCCATTTGAGTTTATCCTAGCAAGCTAAGACACTACCTGGGTTATTTCTAAAGACACTTCTTCATCTCATTGCCCATATAGCTGCAGATTTATTTCAGAAAAATATTTAATAATTAAAACCTTTTTTTAAAAAAAAATACATAGTTAAAATTTTGTATCTAAAACAAAAAGATAAACATTTGCTGGCTTCCTCAATGACCATTTATATCTTTATTTTTTTAAACCAGGTCTATTGCTAATTAGGCCCTCTGACATGAGGATTCTGACAGCGAGATTACGAGAGATTTGCAACAAATGCCTCCAATTTTACAGCAGAAAAACACAGCAGGGGCAAGTGATGCCCAAATTATGAGGACCACTTCAGTTCAGTCCAAGATGGTAATCTCGGTTCCATAGAGGGAAGGAAGATGTGTGTCCTACCATTATAATAGGGCATTACGCTGTCACACATTGAATATGTATTCCCATAGAGGGATTTTTGCTTCATCAGGCCTTCAATTTAAAGGGCTCTGCAGTATCAAGAAGTGCTGTTCATGTCTCAGCAATGCCGCATGATTTAGACATTAGATGCAATCAAATCTATTAAGGAGTGTAGTTTAATAATCCACATCCTCTTTCACCTCGTTTTGTATTTATTGCCACAGTATGCAGCAAATGTGAGGCATTTCATGGCTAACAAGATTCAAAAAGGTATAAAAAAAAAAAAAGAACTGAAGATGGTTTTGTTTTGCTGGTTTCACACAGTTCATAATGGGATGCTCTGCACAGCATGAGGTTCACAGAGCTGGGCTCATTCCAGGGGGAAAATTGTAAATGTGTAATAGGTTTATAATCTGTGAGATACAGCTCAAGTGCTCTACTTTCACTAAATAGGTCCTGGAATATTATTTTTTTTTATGATGTTTCAGACACAATCATACACCAGAACAATTCCTGTGCCTGCAGAAGGCTTAAGCAGTGCTGTATCCTGGTCTATACACAGCAAAGGACAGTTGCATCCCCATAAATCTTAAGGATAAAAAGCTGTTGCAGCAAAGCATTTAAGAAATGTCTCAGCTACGTTTGCATCTCCTCACAGCTACTTATTTGTATATTGTAAAGCCCTTTTCGAGCCTTATCTGCAGAGCTCTAAAGAGGAGACACTGAAGGGATAGGAGGAGAGCAGCCTCCTTCACACAGACCTGCCTGAGCAGTGCTGGTCCAGAGGAAAAAGAGGACTGGCAGGGTCATCCCTGCTTGCTTCCCCTGCTGCATAGTTACCTCTGGGTAACTACTGAAATCAGCAGTGTTTCTCCCAGTTTTGCACCCATCTGAGGGGAGAGCAGCATGAATAATTTCTGATCACTCCCTGCTGAGCTGGATTTAATCACGTGTCCATCAGGAGAAAGCCTCCATCTCACCAGAGCCATCAGCACCTATGTTTCAAGCCAGCTCCTGGCAAAAGCAACTGGGAGCAGGTGGCCAGTGGGTCCCTCTGAGAGGCCAACATCTGCAGGTCAGTTGCAGCTGCCACTGCTCTTCCAAGAGCCATAAAGCTGAGGATGCTCCTTCTTAGCAAAGTCATGCCATAAATATATTGAGGGGGTTGTTTTGCCACCTGCTCCCATTTCTTCAACTTCAGCAGTAACATTCCAAACAACTTCACCATTCCTTCCCAAAAAGCTTTAGTAAACACCTCACTGAGCTTTGCTGCCAATTAACAGCAGCATTGTGAAATATTGACACAGAAGCCCAGACTGCTAGGGAGGACAGGAGGTGCATGTCCTTCTCATTGCACTTTACTCTCCTGCTAAGCATGGTCAGGGATGCTATTTGGCCCTGTGGGAGTTTCAAAAGAGAAAGGGCGGTTGCAAGGTTTCTGCTGAGATTCCAGGCTCTAGAAATGCCATTTTAAAAAAACCAAACAAACAAACAAAAACCCCCCAACCAAAACAAAACAACAAAATCAGTCAGTCATAAAGTAGTAGGAATGTTCAAGGTGGAGAAGCCTCTTCAATTATTGAGGCCACCTCCCTTGAAAGCCTGGCCAGTAGTTTTGACTTCTGTATTTAAACATTTCCCCAGCATAATAACATGCCCAAAGTCTGCTACCAAGTAAGTTTTAGCACACAGAAATCTCCATAATAAATTATTCATGACATCTTAACCTAAGCAAGCTACTTTTCTAGGGGTCTCCACAGAGAGATGCAGGAATGAACTGGGTACAGGACTTGAGCTCTCCTTCCACTCTTACAGCCCAGATTTGGAGGTACACGTTCCAGGTGACCTAAAAGCGATCCCTTGAGCTATGGCACAGGGTAACTCACCTCAGACGTGCATGCTAGTGATGTAGCTGTTGCAACACATAGTTCCTACCACTATGATGGTGGTAGAGCCATGTCATAGGGCTAGACCAAGGAAAGGTGAGCACAGCACCATCCACCCATCCCCAACTGCCACAAACCAAGCCAAACAAGGAAGATAAAGTTTCCTGGGAAAATAGCCTGTGCTAAGTAGCTTCCTAATTCCTTCTGTTTGTGGCTGAATGCTGTTTCTCAGAAGAGCCCACCCAGCCAGTAGCTGTTTGTCTCAGCACTCAAAGCCTTTCCTATTTGCAGTTATTTCTGCTGCTGCACCTCCATGACAGAGCTGATAAATTCAATTCTGACTGCAGTGGGGCTGAGTGACAGCTGAAAACAAGAAGTACAAGCAATCCTGACAGTACCTCACTTCCAGGAAAAGGCAAGGTAGGAGAATGTTCTTCAGGCAACCTGGTGAAAGGGAGCCGCTACTGAGCCACTGCACCACTGCATTCACTGGGGTTTCCCGAAGGTCACTCTCATCCTGCCTCTTTCTGCAGTCTGTTGTAGACCTTCTGTGGTTCAGAAACACACACACAAGCTTTATCGGGCTCCCCACCTGTCTCAGCAAAACCCGATTACATGTATGTTCCTTTTGCAGACATTTCCTCTTCTTGTTCTCTTTCTTACCTCTGTTCTTCCATCCATCTCAAGCTAACCCAATCTCTTGTATAGTCAAGGGCAGCTCTTATCCCAGGAACAGCTCAATCCAACCCTACCAGAACTTTATAAAAGACATTAAAATCTTTCTTTGCTGGTCTGCCCTGACAGTTACCTGCAGTTGTGGTATCCTGCAGCCAAGGTTTATGAGAACAGTAGCATACAAAGCAACAGTATCATTTGTCTGGTTTTGAGATAACACTACCAACACAATAATATTTAGCTATCATAAAATGGAAAACAGGAAAAAAGGCTATTATGTTGCATGTTGAAACTTTCCTACTCACATTTATAGCAGCAACTGGGCTGACTATGAATAGCATGTCTAAACATTAACAAGACCTCATATACATAAACATATTTAAATATATTTATATTTCTATATATGCATGTCTTTTACTAACTTATTAGAGAGTTCTCACATATTTGTATGCCTGCACAGTAGTCCTTGGTGGGGATGTTGCTGGCTGCAGCAGAAAGGCACGCGGCAGCTCGGGTTGAGTATGGAAAGAGGCACATAAAAGAAAGTTCAAGGTCCTTTAAAAGGTAATATCCACTTCCAACTCACAATATTTTCAAACATTCTAATCTTGTTAGGTATTATTTTGATACATAATAATCTATAATGACTTCATTTCATACAGTATTGATCTCTCAAACCTCCTTTGCATGATACACATATGCATGTGTGTATACATATGCATACAAAATTCTACTACAAAATTTTCTGTTGAGATGCCACCACCTAAAAGGTATTAGAAACATCACTTTGTATTCCCTTGCATGAGCATTACAGTTTAGCTGAGCATCCAAATAGGTGCTTAGTCTTGGAAACCTCACTGATTGCTATGTGACTATCACTGGGTCTAGAGTTAAGAATAAGCTTGAACCAGACATAAAGCTGGGTCTGTCTCACAGTCTCCTATGGGAATATGAGCATCACGAGCTACAAAGGTATGTCCCTCCTTTATCCAGTCATGATTAAAAAAAAAAAAAAAAAAGACAGTGAAAAAACACACAATTAAATGTAAACAAAATACTGCACCTTGTGTTTATTCCTGATTCTCAACATTTTAGAGATCTCTGTGGATCCCTGGGATCTGGCTGTGCTGTTATACAAAATGCAAACATCAGACTGGGTGCATTAACAGGATTGCTGTAGGATAAACGTGGGAAATGTTCCTTCTCTGCCCTGCTGCAGTGCTGCACCCAGGTTTGGAAAATGTTGTTTGAGAAAGATGTAACCTAACCAACTTAAAAATAATTATCAGCACAATAACACAGATCACCAGATAACTAGAAAGTCTGACTTAATTTGGAAAGACAGAAAGAAATTGACTGGTTTAAGTCTAATGATTGAAAAAGAGAGAAATTAGAATAGCGGATTTCACACGTGCTGGAGGGAGCTGCAGAGTAAGTCATAAATAAATAAATGCATGTCCACTGTGACTAGAAGGATTTGCCTTAAAAGCAAACAAGGATGATTTAAATGAGACACCAGGAAAAAGCTGACAAGGCCCTGAATAGGCTAACATCTCTCAGGAGCGGTTCAGATAAAACTGATTCTGCCCTGATGATGGATCTGGGTGAGGTGACATGTCCCTTCCTCCTGCATTTTTTTACTACAGAAGATGGTACCCCCTGGAGGAAGTTATGTCCTAGAAAATGTTTTTCCAACCACTGGAAGTAGCATCACTTTTTGGCAGTGCCAGAAGAGACTGGCCAGTTTAGTATCACTGCTTTCTGCTTTAATAGGCTAGGATTTCAAGGGGATCCTAAAGTGGCTCAACTTCCTTACACGTTCAATAACATTTGGACCTTTGGGTTCTTCTGATTTTGTGTTTGTTAAAATAAAATTTCAATTTTAGTGGTAAAAACCTTAATATTAACAACATCTTATCTAAGTGGCAGAGCAGTAAGCAAGCTACCCTCTGTTCTGGTTCACTTTTTATCAAGGGCATGTCTTAATGACTAAGAGTGGATGGTTGTATGGGTCCAAACAGTAGTAAAAGCCAGTCCTGATGAGTCCCACACGAGTTACTGGGTCTTACTCTGCCAGCTCTGAGCGTGGCTATGAATACGGAGAAGCATAACCAGCTGCGTAACCCACTGTAGAAACAGGGAGCAACAGAGCTGGATACTGAGAAGAGTGAACTCCATTTCACAGCTGACTCTGTGGTTTGTCAGGACTGTGAAATTTGTAACTTTTTCACCTTATACAAGCAAAAGACATCCTGGGGAAGAGATGGAGAGTGATAAACAAACAGTAATAAAAACTTCTCCACATTACCACATAGAGCAGCAGGTTCTGTTTTAGACCACTTATCCCTGAAATTTTCTCCTCTTTAGTAAACTCTGTCATTTGTTTTCCACCATTCAAAACCAGCCAGATACATCCCCATATGCTGAAATAGACCACCCTATGCTCTCTGCACAAAAAAGTAATTGGCTTTAAGTGCAAAGAGAGAGCTACCTAAACAAAAACCTCCTTCCTGGTCTGCATATATAGGCAGCAGAAAATTGGATGTTTTGGGGGGTGAGATGTCTTGCAGAGAAAAGAAGTTTCTGGAAGGTCACTCCCAGCAGGACAGAGATGCGTTAGAATAGCCTGGTATTCAAGCACCACTGCTTATTTCCAAGGAGAGTGGCAATTTCACTTTGGTTGTCCCGGGAGATAATAACCTCCTTAAAATAGAGTATTTCACACTCCTCTGTAGGGTAACCGCATGACTCCAAGGAAAATGGGCAAGCCCAGAGCAGAGGGCATCTCTGCGCTGTGCAAAGAGCATCTTCAACAGCAAAGGGGCACAAAATCCACTGAAGCACAGAGAAGTATTCACACTCCCTTGGCGCTGGCTTGTGCTGCTTCTCAGTTCTGTACCCATAGTGACCTGACCTGGACCCACCATTTGGCCCTCCTGTGGTTTTCTGTGGCTTCAAAGTGAAAACTGGTGGGTTTTGTGGCTCCAAGGTGAAAATCGGTTCGTTATCCAGTCATTAAATTCACCTTACTTGAGACCACATTTCTATAGCAATCAAGCCACTAATACTGTTAATATTATTACCGTTAATATTCTGCTTCTGAGATCAAACAGAGCTGCATATGGGTTTGTTCACAAGTAACACACCTTGCATTGGTTTCTAAACATCCCACTGAAACCCTCAAGGTACTTAAAGCTCCTTTTTACCCCAGTCTGTTACTTCGCCCTGTTGGAAAGGCAAGGTGCAGGGAGGCAGCCAGGGTAGGAAGGCAGAGAGCCAGTGAGAGAACAGAAAGATCATGAAACCTCTGCAAAACCCAGGCATGCTACCAGCCTCACTTGTGTGATCTGTACTGTTGTATGTCATAGCAAGCCAATTAGACTTTCTCAGCACAGTGCCTATTCATGAGCCTGAATACCTTCTCTTGTTCAAGCACTGTCAACAAAGAACTTTGCTCTGAGCTGTCCATATATTCTATAATTAAGATGAATTAGCAAGTTGAGAAGCAACTGCAGCAAGAAGAAATAAGAAGTAAGCAGTTGTGCAGAATACTAAATTCCTTCCTCAAGCTTTAAGTCTGAATGAACTTTCTCCTTTGCTGGCTTTTCTTTTCCTCTTTTTTTATTCCCCCCTCCTCTTTCCTTTGGTAACAGAAGAGTGAAAAGGACACAACCCACCAGCTAGTAAACTGAAGCACTGTTTCTTTCATACCTTTTTTCCCCGTGCTACTCTTTACAGAGACCTTTAAGCTCACAGAACTTCTCCCCATTTCCTCCCTGAAACACTGATTAAACCAGAAGAGTCAGATGTTATGGGAAGCAAGCGAACAGGGGAAATACATTCCTGCTACCTAGAGCCCGCAAGCACCGCCCTGGTCATCAGAAAGTAAGTGCCCTTTCTCTAGAAGAAAGCAGTTTTAAATGGCTTTCAACCTTGAAGTGACCATAAGTATCCTCCAGAGATGGGAAGGGGAAAGGGGATCTTTCTTAGCCTAGATATTCTCTTCTGTCTTCTCACTTGTGGTCTACTGGCAAGTCGTGATGATTGGCTGTGTCAGAGTCACATCCAGGAGCAGCTCTTTCTTGGCTTTCCCTCCCTGCAGGTCCTAAGCACAGTGAAAAAAACGGAGCAACCAAATGACAGCAACAAGCCTACATGGACATACCTCACCCTTCTCAGACAATTGTTCAGTCTCACAGGGCCCTCAGCCATCAGAAAAGGCTGTGAAATGCTTCTTCTCCAGCCCTGTTGGCTGCTGGAAGGGCTCCTTCCCACGAACCGCCAAACAGAAGATACAGTAGACAAGATAAACACTTTGGGTCTGTTTCTGGGAGCAGAGTGAGTCTGGGCTGGGGCCACAGCTGGCAGAACCCTACAGCTCCCTCCTTGAGCATTATTTGGGTGATCATGGGACTATATGTTTTGGAACAGCTTTCTGATGCAGCTCCCCCTGCCCCAGGAATGTGGGCAGATGAAGGTTGGTTTCCTGGCTTAGGTGAGAATAGGTTGCTCAGTCCAAGACAGCTTGGGCCATGAAACCTCTCTCAGGAACTAGAAACTCTAAGCAAAGAAAGCCCGTGATGTTAAGGCAGCAGATGTTGTGGGTATTTATAAGGATTGCAACTCCATGTTTTGGCACTTACTTGTCCTTTCAATCTTCCTTTAGGGACAAATCCCAGGAGAGTCCTTAGGCCTTTCCTAAAATGATTTGCTAGATGTGACTGAACTGTGTCAGAGTCATAAATAGAGCCTTGGTCGGGAGGGGTTTCTGCTCACAAGAGAAAGGGCAGTTCTAGAGTTGGTCTAGAGACCAGAAAAGAAATTTCCTTTGTTTGAGGTATGCATTAATATTATTTAAATTTTTAAATAAAACAGTCAAATTGTTTAGGAAAACTTTATTTCCTCTTGTTGTTGTAGGAGGTTTGGGCTTTTTCTCCCTCTGGTGGATTTCTGCTTCTCTGATTCAGGACACATCTTTACTCTTTGGTTAATAAAAGCTCTTCATTTGGCACATGAAATGGGCCATTAATCTTTAAAAGGTACCATTAGATGTGGCTTTAAGTGTAAAAGACTGTAAGTAAAGGCTTGTTAGAGGGTGGTGAACCTTTCAGTGTGGTTTTGCTACACATTTCTTGGTGGGAGGTAAAAGGGGAAATGGGCATGAGGCAGCCCATTTTGCTGGCAAACAAGCCAAGGAGTCTAGAATGATGCTCAACCTCTTTCATCCTGGGAAAGAAACTTGCCCAGTTCAGTCCCCAGCCCCCTCTTTTCCAAGAGAGCCCCTGTGATCAAATTCAGCCATTCAGAAATGCTGAGAAGTAATGACTGCATGGGAAGTTCAATACAGAGATTATTCTGTATCCAGCCACCCTTGGCCCCCAGGCTCATCAACATTGCAGAACTATAGCTGTGTTCCTCATTACAAGCAAGATTGATGTATTTAGATCGCCCTGCAGCTCTCCCTTAATCAGCTATCTAATTTTAGGCCTTTGCATCGAGACTGGGAAAGGGGGAGAGAGGGAGGTTATTGACAAAGTTCTTAGAATACTGTAGCAAAACCCTACACTTGTTAATCATTCTCTTTATTTGATTTATACCCAAAACATAATCCACTCTTCCCTCCCTCAACTCCTTTATTCCCTCCAGGATTCACATTCCAAAGAGCTAAGATCAATTGCAAAAAAAACTTTGATGAAGTTTCACATTGGACTTAGGTTCTCTGTGTAGGATACATCATAGCAGCAGCATGCTGACTTAACCCTTCTTTAGCTCTTGTATGCAACAGAGAGCGCCTCAGCTCTCAAGCGCTATTGGTCTGTCCTATTGTCAGTCACAACCCCAGCAACTTTCCATCCTTTTGGCTCATTTCCACTACATTTGATGAAGTTTTTTGGCAGCAAATAGCCAGAAACATTAGGTAGCTCCTGCTGGAAAAGCCAGGGACGGCAGTCCCAAAAAGCATGAGAGTGTTCTAACTCCTGCAGGCTGATGATTTATTTCTATGTCTCTCTGGAAGAACAATGTCAATAAAAAGTTATTACAACTCTTTCTTTTCCTATAAAACCAAGTCAATAAGATATTATTGCAGTGGCTTGTTTTAAAGAAAAGCCTGGCAGCCAAAACCACACAAAGAAATAAGAAGGGGACTGGGTGGAATCCCCTAAATACAGAAGGTCTGTGCTTATCCCCAGGTGTATCTGAGGCAGCAGTTCAGGAACTGAATGTCATAAAGATGGACTTGATGCACAGCCTAGATGCTCTTTTGGTCTTTCACAGTAGCACTAGCTAGGGAAGTGCAATGGTCCCTCACAGCTAGAGCCCTGCTGCAGCTCTCCTCTTTGGTCCTCACAGATTCTCACAAACTGAAAATCACTGCACTAGATTATTCTTCAGTGGTGGATTTGATTATTTCCAAACCAGAAGTGACCTAACTTGATTCTTTATTTACTGCAAATCATTCAGATTTATGCTGAAGAGCTAGCAGTGCACTTTGGGCAGAAATCTAAACAACAATCAGAGCTGCAAGAAAAGTATTACACATGCTCTACAGCTGAAGTACTGAAAAGAACTGCCTGCAAAATCTGTCCAAGGTGATCTTATCAACAGTTTGGTGGGCATCCCACCACCCGTCTGCCTATGTCACACCCTTTATCCGTATCTTAGAATATCTGAATGCCTATTGAAAAGAATTTCTTAACAGTGGCATAAATCCTACAGTCTGACAGCTGTGAAAATCCCCATCATCCAAAGAACTAACTTGTGGCATCTGGTGCGTGCCCAGTAAAAGTCGGTCCTCCCTCAAAATTGACTTCTACTGCTGCAGTATTTTTTCTGTGTTGCAAAAACCCTTCCAATGAACATAAGTCTCTTGCATCTCTCATCCTCAGCATGAGGTGGACCTCCAGCTAATGCTTCTTGGATCACTGATGTTCATTTCTTACCACAATCAACCTTTAGCTAAATTAACAGCATTTGTTGGGAATACTCAGAAGAACTTGTTCAATTTATATCAGCAACCACAGTCCCAGAAGCTTTTGCTTCAGCTGAAAGAGTATCGGTGCAGATGAAGTAAAGTTAGTTGCTTCACATCAGATGTTCTTTACCAAGCCCTCACTCTCTGGATCAAGCAAAGCATTTGGAAAAGGGAGGGAACATAAAAAAGGAAAATTTATTAAAAAGACTACCATCTGAGGTTTCTTTACAGATCCATGGCTTGTAGGTATGCAATAGGTATCACAGAGAAAGGAAGTGATGCAGGAAGGTCAGGAGAGAGGGTCTGTAACCTAGGAAGCTAATCCAGATGACAAACTGGAGGGACCATTCCTTTGCTTACAGAGTCCAAATTAAATATAAGCATTTCCCAGAGTAGTAGAGAAAAAAAAAACCAACAACTTAGTGTGATGTTCACTAACCTCATTACTGTATAACTGATGGCAGAAAGAAGCAGGGATGGGCTGGTTACAGCTAGTCCATTAATCAGGTCCCTGGTGAAGCATCTCAGCTAGAGTTAAAATTAACGTTAGCAAATTAATCGGGACTTCACAATGGAAACCGTGAAGCATATGGTGTCAGCTAATGGAGAGGCTGTAGGGCTGAAGCATCTGAAACTTCGTGTCTTCCTGAAATCTAATTAGACCCTAATGGAAGGAAGACCGAGTGAAGGTTCTTAATTGAAAATTACACTTCCAGTTCAATCAAAGCCTGCTTCCGTGTTGCTATTAATGGCCTTTTAAAAATAGCTGAATTCTACAGTGACCTTGCATACAAAGTGTTCACTTACAGCGAGTAGCTGTATGGATAATCAATGGATGCCTCAGTGATGGATTTGGATCTGTTCTGTAATAATTTATGACTAGTATGTATTGACCTGGTTACTGGGATGTTGTCTGTATGGATGAATATATGGTTTAATTTAATAGGAGCTGTCCAGAAAGAACAAACAAGCAGGCAAAATGTCTCAAGGCAAGCCACTCCTGGGCAGACACTTCGGAAGTGTTAAGAGGTAATGCACGGACAGGAAACAGCCTGGAAATAGTCTCATAGCTAAGGGGGGGGGGGGGGGGGGGGGGGGGGGGGGAGGAGAGGAAATTTCAAAGAAGGAATGACTGTTCTCCAGGTGGTATATAAAGGCCCAGACTCAGTTTCACCCAGCTTTGGACATGTCATGAATGTACACAGATTAGTGAGTGAAGATACCCAAGGGCAGTTGATCTAGGCTCCCTCTATAGCTTCTGAGCTGTTGCAGACCCCAGCACCAAAGAACTTATCTAAATGCCACTGGAAACCACAAGACAGCGATAATGAGATGCCATCAGAATAAGCAGTAGATTGTCTCCATCAAGAGCAGCAGGAATTATATGACTGTTGCACTTTGAAGATCCAGACTAGAATTTGCTCAGCAGGGACTGCTTGGTGAGAGCAAGGTCAGAAGCACTGGCATCATCTCAGACCTTCAAACTTCAGGACTTTCTAACTATTTTCCTGAGTTCTCAGCCTCGTGCCTGAAACTTTTCACATCAAGGCAGATGAAGGCAACTCTGTTCAGCTGTGTGAATCATTCCACTTTCCCCTTTGTTACACAACCCAAAAGTGTGTATCTGTCTATGTGCTCTGTGAAGCATCCTCTAAATCTGCTTGCTTGCATCTAGCAATACAGTAAGTTTTTCCTCTGTTTCCCTTTCCTACATTTCAGCTTATTTGTCTCAACATCCCCCTGGCTCCAGCAGTCCCCAAGCTTTGTGACCCCACTGCTCTGCCTTGCAGCTCCCACAACTTCTCCTGCCAGTTTAATTTTTATGGCTTGGTTTACCTTTACTCCCGGCAGTGACTGCTGTGCTCCTTCTTGTATCAGCCACTGATTGTGAGGCACCCTGTGAAGTTTTGCACTCCTAAACCAGCCTACCTGAGCTGAAAGGCAGTGATTCTTCCGGCATGTGTTTTCCCTAAATTGTGTCCGAGTCCTGTGTAACACAGATTTCTTTCCACTGTTCCAACTCTGACACTGCATTACATAAAGGCTGAGTTTCACTGGTTGCCTCTGACGTGCATTCTCCCTTCACTAGGCTTCTGTCCCTCTCTCTTGGTCTAGAGGCTTTACAGGCTGTGATGGGAGATGCACAAGCAACCATTTCTTCGTGGTTTGTCTGACTCATGGCTCAGTTTGGTGAGCTCCAGTTCAAACTGGAGCAGGATGGGTGAGATTCTTATATCAGCTTGAGAAAGTAAAACTCAAGATTATCTTTTCAAGTTCCGGGCCATCTGGTGAAACATTTCTATGTGCAAAACACAGTAGGTAACAGAGACAATTTATATCTAAAATCAAAATACTTAAAACTGTCTAGATTATTTCACTCTGTATCCCCTCCACTCACATCACAAAACAGGACTCACCTACTGCTTCATGCAGTGGAGAAAGGCTGAAGTGATCCATTGACAAAACCCCAAGAGAACTTCTTTGCTTCCACACAGGCATTTTTCCTCCTCTTGGGTTACGCAGTGCAAAAAGCATGGAAATTATTCTCTAACACGTCTCTGCAGTGATAGCAAGCAGCCACAGAGACAGTTCTTCTGCTTTAAGTGGGGAGACCTTAATGAATCCAGGTACTTTACTGGAGGCTCATTACAATGCTAGATTGGCTTGTGAAATGCAGCTGACAAACCACAATGACAATATCAGAAACACGAGCCATTGATAACTTGTAAATGCTTAAAGCAGTTCATGGAATAACAGTGAAGTAAACATGCATCCAACCAGAGTTTTGCATAAAGTGTTTCCATATATATATTGCAGCAGTACAGTAGGTAATTAATTACCATGCCACAGGTAATTAGCAAATTAGTTAAAATAACTGTACCAACAAAGGTAAGTAATTACTGCTAATAAATATTACACCTGTGTGTATTTAAATTCCCACAGCCAACTCTGCATTGATTTACAGACGGTGTCAAGCAAGCATTATTTCCTTTTGATGCAAACTGAAGAAGCCTCTACTTAGGGCAGTGTGATCTTACATTTAGACCAGCTCACCCAGGTGATTTACACCCCAAGTTTTAATATAAGGTACATTCCCAGTCACTCTCTTTCCCACCTCACTCCAACCAACCAGCCATATCTATCCATTACTGTAACACTCAACCCACCTTGTATTTGATGAAGTGTAAAAATGAGACTCCTCTTGTAAAAAAAAAAAAAAAAAAAAAAAAAAGAGGATTTAACTGTCTCAGAACAACAAAGGGTGAGCAAACCATTGCTATTTGACTCTCCTTGCTGTCATTCTGTTCCATTGACTCTGTTCAGGACTGAAGACATTTTACCTATATTTTATCACATAGCTGAGAAACACTCAGGTGTGCCTGCCCACTGCCCATGGGTTTATACTGGAAATGCTGCACAGTGACACTCCATCATGCAAAGTATGGGCAGTGTCTTGAATACCGTATACCAGTAACATCAGACAGAGAGATAACTGGACCAGTACCAGGAACCTGAAGGCAGGTAAATGCCAAACAGATGCAATGCAAACCTTTTAAGCCATTTTACAGCTGCTAACAAATCAAAGGAAGTCATGGTTCCTCCATCTCTTCATGTCCTTAAGTCAAGACTACAGGCGCTTGATTCATTGAATTTCTTTCTTTCCTTAAGTTTCCAGGCAGAAACTAGGCAGCTCCACTCCTGTGAGTTCTTTGCTGCTATTCCTGTCTGGTCCGTCTATCCTTTCTGCTATTGCTTCTTCTGAAGGCATCTTCTGGGTAACCTCATATCTTCTTTGATTTCCACGTAAGTCCTTCACCTGCATATCTGGGCATTGCCATGAACAGCTAATTCCAGATACGTCATTTCCTTTTGATTCAAGTGAATACACAACTGCACGGGAGTATTTCCACATCTCTTTGTTGGTGGGAAAGTCTTCCTTCCCAGTGTTAAGATTCCATAAGTTTTTCATAAGTTAAGATTTCATACATTTTTGTTCTCTACAGTGTGAGTTTTTTCCTGTCTGGCACTTTGGCAGTTTCCTACATTTCACAGCAAAATGTTATACTTGAGATAACATTTAAATGGGAAATTCTCTTGCTTGTTCTAGTGCTGTAGGCTTCTGACTAGAAAGAGCTTTGATCTATTTCAGCATGTTTGAGGAGAAAGCAGGTAAAATTGCAGCTTGAGTTGAACAGGATGCTGGGAAGGGTGGTCTAGTGATCTTAAAACCTCACCTGTCTATTAATTAACCCACTGGAAAAAAACTGATTTCCTAAGCTATACTGTAAGACTATTTCTAAGCTTTGTAAGATTGACCCTAGCAATGTAGAATATGTATAATAAAAATGGAATTGGACATGACACATTGCAACCCTTCAGTCCAGTTCTGGGCTACCTCCACGTTTCAGCCTGTCTCATCACACTGTCAAGGCAGCACCTTTCTAAGGGGCAAGATCCTCTGTCTTTACTCACTGAACTAACACCACATTGTGTTTCAGTGAGAAGAAATACCTCTTACCAAGCACACTGGAGCTTTCTGATGTGTCACAGGGCCCATGAAATTTGGGTTCACTTCTTCCAGAAGGACGCCGCTCAATTAATTTCACATTTTTTTCCATCTGCAAAATGGAAGTAATGAGAGTGATTTCTTCTGTAAAGTGCATCAAGTTGTTTTCAGGGATGATGTGGAATAATAGATGTTTCAGCCAGTGTTTCTTATTAGAGAATCTGGGTCTTTTTCCATCAGATATTCACCTGCAAGCTCTGAAGAAACTGTTCCTTTGCAAATCTACATCCTAGTTGGGGGCAGGTAATTAGCCTAATTACAGGTAGTGTGGGTTTTGTTATTACTTTTTAGGTAATAGTGGAAACTTTTCCCACTTCTTTTTCTTTCCTCTAATTAAAGCTTTTTTCATAGCAACAGCAAAGAAAGATTGGAAGAAATAAACAGCTAAAATTTAGAAATCAGAGGAAGGCTTTCACAAGAGCTAATCTCCCTTTACCAATCTAAAACCACCCTCAAAAAGAATCTAATCACCTGCATTTGCCACTGCCTCTGTGAATACAGAAGGAGCTTTTCCTTCATTTTAATTGTCCTGATTCCTTTTTAATTATACCCCTTCCTCTGCTCTGCTCAGTGCCATCAAATACTGGAAGAAGACGTTGGATTGCAGCCTAATGCATTTTGGCTGAATCAAAACTCCTGAGTTTCAAGTTTCTTTCCCTACTCACAGACACAAAAAACCTTTCTTAATGAAGTTTCATCAGAGGCCTCTTGCAATTTGTGCAACCTCTTGTTCACACAGTCTGGTTTTGCAAAGGTTCACATCTGCTTCTCTGAGGTTACGTTCCCTTCACCACTTTTAACAAGTAAAACCCAAAGTTTCTGACCGATTTGATACAAAACTGTGTTCTTCAAATTGAAGATAATCATTTTTCTTTATTACCAGTTGATAAACTGGGAGTGAAATTACAGCTCTGCAATGGGCAGAAGACCTTTTCAAATCAGTTGTGTTTCTTAACACTGTTCACATCCGGAATTAAAACTGGCAGACTGGCTGCAATGTTTTGCTTCTGCTGCATGGGAAGTCTGAGTGAACAACAGTGATCCACTCTAGCCTAATAAATCTCTGACACTATTAGCTATAAATTTAAGAATTAAAAAACACTTTGGCCAAGAGTAATACACAAACATAAGTAAGTGTAAAAGCCTTCATATAGAGAGAGTTAATCTTCTTCTTTCAATATTTGCTTTTTCAATTTTTCTCCGTACTTTCAAGCTGGATCCAGAATGGCTTACTGGAAAGTTGCTTAGTACTAATATGAGAGTGAAATTGCAGCTGGATCCCAATATTTACAACCGTACATATGCAACAGTGCCTGGGATCCTGATATCTCATGGACTCAGAAAATCAAACCTATTGTTTTAAAGCAGGATTTCCCCCACACAAACTTAGCTTTACAAATCCTGCGTTTCAAACATCCCACAGAGTTTCATTGCCATTCTTTCAGTTGCTCCTAAAGATACTAAGCACAAAAAGCCTTGAACAGTATGTCATCAAAAGATCAGACACTCAGCTGGGAAAAGAGATCTCAGGCTTTCCCCTGCCATGGTAGTGTCTCCACCGTAAATCTCTTCTCTGCTAGAAACAAGAATTATCTCAGACTACATGTGCTGGATCAGACCTCCACAAGGCCAAGAACAATTTCAAGGGTTTTTGCAGAGTGCCCGGTATGTGTTTTCAGTCTGCTGTCCCCAAAACAGACACAAGGTGATAGAAGCAATAAAAACAAGGCAAAACTCACGAGAAGCATGCCTCTTCTCATACTACCCTTTCCCGTAGCAAGTTGGAGAAGGCAGAAGCAAACCCTGCAAGGTTTGCTGCAGATCTTACAGGACTTACCACACAACTGAAGGGCATTCAGGTAGGGTCCTAGAAATTCTAGTAGGATCCTAGAAATTCATGGCCGAAAGGAGCTCAATAGGATTTACTCCATTCCCTTAACTAAGTGGACAGAATAAGACATAATTTGCCTCATGTAAGAGGTTTGTCTTACTCATCCTTACACATTTTCAGGTACAGGAACCTACAACCTTGCCATGTGACTCATCCCAATACTCATCTGTGTTTCCAGTTAGAGAGTGGGACCATGTTCCAGGACAAGAAACTAGCACACAGAGTATACTGGAAAGAGTTGCAATTTTTAGTAATGTGATGCTCTACCTCAGCAAGGAAAGGTTTTCAGGAAGACCAACTCCATGTAATGGATTGTTAGACCAACTCATAAAGCTAAAAAAAGAGACAAGCTTTCATACATATAAAGCCCCTCACATCCTTTCACGTTGTTCTTCACCATCTGTGCTCAGACCTTCAAAAACACCTGTGCAACTCCAGCACCTGCATTCAGCAGGAGATCAGTGAGACTCAAACTCCTAAATCTCTTGGGTGATTTTGAAAACTTTATTTTATGAACAAATTCATCCTTTATGTGAAGTGAAATCACAATTTCCACTTCTCTCACCATCATCTCATTCCAGGAGCTGTCTCCATAACAGCACTCAGTAAAAGATGCTTCTCCACCTAGAATGGTCACCATCTTCCATAAGTTTCTCTCATGCATGGTTAGATTAAAAAGCTGCTGTTCATTTCTTTCTGAGGGAGTTAAAATTCACAGAGGCCCACCATACTGAAGAAGTTTTACGGGGATTGCAGAAGAATACAAGCAGCAGGGAGACATTTAAGCCTCTTCCTTCTTAATCTAAAAACTGTTTGCAGCTATGAAACAGGGGCTAGAAACCTCATTCGCACTGCCTTTGGCAGCATTTCTGTTCCTTTTAGCTCATGGTAATGCCTACATATACCTAGAAATGCAGAAAAACTTTCTGAGAAGAGATTCTTCCAAATCACATTTGTAAGTGGAGTAATCCATGCTTGACCTACATACAAACCATTTTGAGCTTCACCACTGAAATTCAAAGTGGCACCTGCCAGTTAACAACAAAATCTCCTTATTACTTGAACAGGAGAAAGAAATTCAATTTGATTTGCAAGTTCACTAAGGATACATCTATATTGCAGGGCTGTAGAGGGAGAGGTGAGTGACATTTTCCTGATCAATCTGAGCGTCCATGTCATCTGGCTGGTTTTTTACAGCCAAGGCTGAATCCAAGGAAAGGCTGGCCCTGGGCACCAGCAAAGTAAAGCAGCTGTCAGGTAGAGCGGCAATCAGAGAGGGGCAGAAAAATCACATCCTGAGGTATAGAAGAGATGCAGTAACCACAATTCTAGGCTGCCTCAAAAAGGAGGTCTCTTCTGTGACACTCTCACAAGTGGAGAAATCCTCGAGGAAGCCACAGCCTCAGCTCACCCATGCACTGTCCCAGGCCAGCAGGGAGCCAGCAAGGAACAGGCCATGCAAGCAGCGACCTTCCACCGCCAGTGGGTCTTGTCCCCCATGCTGAGAAGCAGCAAATGGCTGGAGAAAGTCCTTGCTGCCACAGCACTACTGGTACCCGAGGCAGCTTGCTTAAAGCCATTAGAGGTGCCTGCCCTCGAGCTAGTCACGCTTTCCAAAAGAGGTGTGCTTCAGGCAGCTAATAAGGTCTTTTGGCTATTACAAAGGCAGATGTCAAAGAAAAATAAAATCAGACACTGATTGCTGTGATAAAGGAACTGGAACCTCAGGAGTCTGAAGTGCTTCACAGACAGTTCTTACTGCTGACAAGGAAACAGCACTTTTCAGCTCCAAAATGGAGTGCAAGCGTTAGCTAACCATATCTTACGGTGTACCCCAGTGGCATTGTGGCTGCACCTATTTTAATACATAGGGAAACTAAGTTATAGACACTAAACTCATCAAAAAGGCAAGTAGAACTTTTTTTGCAAGTTTTCCAGAATTCGTGCTGTTCCACCAGCATGCATCGTGGGAAGTGAAGTTGAACTCTTTCCTCCTAGAAGAAAACAGGTTATGAAGTACAGCTGCCTGGAGGTACCACAGAGGTATTGTTAACTTAGAAAAGAAATCATTCATCACAATATTGACATTTTTATATAAAACTTTTTTCCCCAGAAAACAGATACATTTATTTTTTAAGAGCTCTTTTTTTAGCAGAAAAGTTGACTGGCCATTTTTTCTAGTGCCTGAGCCTGCTCTTACTCTGGGAGACAGATCTGCAAGTTACTGTGCATTCCACAGTCCACAGGTGGGAATGAAACCCTGCACACTCCCTCCTTCCTATCCTTCACAGTGCTGGCAGTATGAGTCATTCCCCAGTATAATGCTGGCAAACAACAAACCAAAAAGCCATCATAAAAACAGGAACACTCTCAGGGCTTAAATCAACGATATTAGTCAGCCCAAGGTTGGGGTGAGAAGTTAAAATGGAACTCCTTAACACTTCAGTTTTCTTTTCATAAAATGAAACAGAAAAAGAACAAAGAGATTCCACAGTGGAAGAATTTCTTTCCACGCTGAGTCTGCAGAGCCAAGAATGTGCTCTGCTCTTGGCAAACATGATCAGAGGACACCAGTCCTCATTTACTTTACAGGGGAATGGTTTACCTTGAGTGCCTCCACAGACAGCTGCCCTGCCTCAAATATACTCACAGACCCCTCCAAAACAGTGTGGTCTGCAAAGCCTGCTGAGCCCCAGGTACCCCCACAGAAAACTACAGATCAAGATGACTCAGTAAGGCAGAAACTAGTGTGCATGAACAAAAGCATGCTTATTTAGCCTGCAGTTACAATGACAAATGACAACCCATTTTCATCAGACAGCTGTCAGCACATTTGCAAAAATTAAGATCTGACCATCGGCTCCTGCTTTTTAAGGGCAGACATGACACTCAGCAGATTTGCTTCCCGCTCTTCCTTTAATTTCACCCATGCAGCTAAACTGCCCTCCTTCAGACTTCCCACCCGAGGGACAAGCTGTCAGTCTTCAGAGCTGAGATGGTAGAGGCAAAGGCTGCTGTCTGCCTTTCGGTGCTTATCTGGGGACCAGCGCTTGGCTACCGTGCTTTTCAAAGCAGTAGGTTGGTACAAATACAGTCACTACAGTGAGATGACAAGAAGGAAACACATAACAGGTCTGGTAATTAAGAGCTATGACTGCCTGCATTTGTTATGATTTTCTATCACTGGGAAACCTGGAATCAAGACTGGATAGCTTTTCCAGTCAAGCTGTTGATGAAACAAGAATCAATACAGCGAAGCAGTCTGGTCCACCAAACCAAAAATATCAGGACAGTCACAGGGGGGGGTAGTTGACCTTCTGCATTAAGAAACAGCCAGACAACAAGACTAAAAGGCATAAAAGAATCTGGAAATGACCCCCTCAGAGCACACATGCTTGATCACAATAGCTCCAAGTGTTTCTGTCTGTTCAGTCTTCCAAGCTGAAAGCAATGTTACTCCCTGTTTAGACATCATTTCCCTGTGCCCGTGTTAATGGCAAACCTCTCCAAGCTCTAACATCTAGATCCGCAAACCAGACCAGCCATGCCTGAAGCCAGACCATTCACTCTAGCACAGCTGCCTGATGTGATGCTCCCAGGAGAGGTGGATCACATCGCACTGGTGCGTCTACCAGTGAATGCCAAGCTGGTTTGCAGTAATTCCTTACAGTCCACTTGTATTCGAAACCCAAATGTCTCTATGTTCCCAGCGCAAAGAGGAAAGTCTGGAGTAAAACATTAAATCCTGCCCAGGGAACAAGAATCAGCTCTCTCCAAGGCTTTACAGCTGTGCTTACGTGAAGGCAGGTTATTATTGATGGGAGCTGTCAGTGAGTTCACTGCCTTGTTCATTGTCTGTAGTTGTTGCAGAGTTTCCTGTACCAGTTGCTCTGGAATGGTCTAAAGCTGACTCCAGATGAAATCCCAGAAAGCCCAGAGAGGAACCCTTCCTGAAGAGTCATCCACCCATTGCAATTATTGCTAATAACATACTTGGTGCTTATGACAATACTTGCAGCGTGGGGGTTTGCTTGGGGTGGCCAGAAAGTTTTTCTCAGTGAATGGTTGATAAGAAACCTATTTTACTTGTAGCTTCTATGTTTTCTGTACTGTTTTGGCACAGCAGTTTCCTTCCTTGCCAAGAAGCTTCCTTGCCAATAAGTTTCCCTGCCCAAGCACTAGGATCACACTGCTTGGAGACATGCCCCTGCAACTCAAAACCCAAGTTATAATTATCAAGCAGGCAATGCACTTCAGAAAGAGAGCAAACTGCACAGCAATACCACTCCTGCTGAGCCCAGCTGTAGAAATAGTGTTGTCTGGGACTTTCCTCTATGGTCGTACCATAATAAACCAAGACATCCTCCATTCTCGCTCCAAAGATGACACTCTAGGACATTTTTGGCCTAGCATCACCCTGGGTTTTGTCACATTGTGAGCACACCTGCTTACTGGTAACAAACAGCACCATATTGTAAGCATGAAGCTGACATAGTTTAGTTCTCACACACCCCTTAGGGTGTTTTTCCTCCATGACGCCCCATCCCATGGCGATTGTGAATGCAGATCCATTTTATTGTTGAGGGAAGCTACCAATTATTTTTCTTTATTAAGCTGTCTATTTAGTAAGGGAGGGGGAAGAAAAAAGGAAAAGAAGAGCCACCTTCCTTCATTGCTGAAATCAAACTTAGTGCTAATGACAAGTGAGCTTTCTCATATTTACAGCCCCCGCACAGTGGAAATAAGATGAACACCAGCTCCTCCAACATCACCTTAGGAAACCACTCAAGACAGCTATTACTTTTATCTTCTAAGACTCTAATTTATGTAATAATTCATTAGGCAAATATGGAAAGTATGACCCCACAAAAACAGTCAGGGTGTCATGTTCTATTGACTTACCACAACTGTGCTTCCAGTGACCTCACCGTAATATTAAATAATAGCATTATTTTACTTAACCTGAAAAACAAAACAATGTTGGAAGTAGAAAAACCCCTGCTCTTATGCGTTGGCTATTTTAAATATCAAAGCATTTTTTCTTTTAACGTATTGAAACCCATTCCAATGATAATAAATTGACACTTAAATGTCATTGCTATGGAGCCTACTTAACAAAACAATACAGACACAGGATCATAGAAATGTTGGTGGGATGGGACTGTTGGAGGTCACCTAGTCCTACCTACTGCTGGGAGCACGGCTATTGCCAACGTTACAACATGTAAGATGTGTCTGTCTTTGGCCTCAAAATGCCTGCTCTGACTCTAGTGCACGCCTGCACAAGAGAAGCCAGGGCAAACTGAGTGCTCCTTGCTCAGGAGGAAGATCAGTGGAGAGGACACAGGCTAACTCCAGGCAGTGCAGAGTGCCTGTGACCTGCCCCAGTATACCAACCTCTACCAGACTGTCAAACCTTAGTCACTGGGCTGAGATGGTTCGTGAGAACTGATAGGAGTAACCTTTCTTCCATCTCAGCAAGGACTGCACAAAGCCAGGCAATAGGCAGTGCATCTTTCCTGCTGCTAATTGCATTTTTTAGACACCATGTCCACTGAGGAATCAAAGAAATGTGTGAGATATTCTTGTTGAGTTCAACCACACGTGCCAGAGCAGCTGTGTGTGGACTCACCATGCCTCTCATATCATCACAAACTATTTGAGGGTTTCCTTTCCCACATGGATAATTATTAGTTTTCCAAATGCATTGATTCATGAAAGAATTAGGCTCAGAAGCAATAACTCCCTTGCTCCTGGGTAAGAAGGCTGTTGTATAGCTTATCCTTGGCTTCTGGTCCTTTCTGCTAAAGTTTCAGTGTCTGTCTGATTGTTCCCAGGCTGCATCCTTCCAATTTCTTGCACTTAGGGGAAGCTTGCCAGGGAAGATGGACTAAAGCTGGGGTATCCAAAAGGAACAGCAGCATCAGACTATGTCAAATGTTTCAAAAGCTTGCCACGTTCAAGAAAATCAGATTTGAACTTCCCTGGGAGTCAAGCGTCTGAAAACCCAGGCCCAAGTTAATAAGAAAGATCAATAGCATCAAATACTGGAGATCCCAAAGGAAAGTCATGTCATCTTGTCCAACTCCCTGCATAATGCAAATGAGATCATTCCATCTTGCACTCAGTGTAGCATGAAAGCACATTGCCCAAAAGGCAGTTTGCCCTGATTTGACAACTTCAAAAGAGGCTAAATCCACACAAGGCTAAAAAATCCTTCTCTGTTTGTTCAGAGAAAGGTGGGAGATGTGGACTGAACTTTGCTTCATCCTATGCTTCAATTATTTGCCTGTCATACTTGGCTGCTGTCCAGATTAGCCAAGGCATTTGGCATAATATGCATAAAATCAACTTCCTCTGAGTAAGCAACCCTTTGTGCCTGTCTCTAAGCTCCTGTTGGACATTTTTTTGAACCAAAAATATTCATTCATCCTCTCCTTTCCTCTCACTGCATTCTGGATGGGTCTCTCATGTTCCTTTGCTTCCTTTTGTCCATCTCTGAGGAGTTAATTTGGCTTCTTTCTCATTCTTACACACATACACACCCAAACACACGTCTGCTAAAAAAAGAGCTAGACAAGACCTGTACCTCTCTGTACTGTCACCCACCTCTTGACTACTGTCACATGCATCTTGTACTATGTTCCCACACTGGTTGGAGGTTACTCTCATTTCTTATAGAAAATTAGTCACCTTCTACATGTCTCTTAACTACTAGGTAATAGTAACACAGAAGTGTCAGAAGTTCTTTATCCAGACAGCAGCCTCGTCTTATCTAACTGGGAGTACTAACTCACAGCTAGATACTTATCTAACTGGGACTCCCAACAATTGGCTAGATCTTCAGTTCTGAATACCAGGATTAGCCCCTAACTCCTCAGAGTACCCCTGGGACCAGCTGGATATATCAGGTGTACTGTAACTAGGCTGGGATGTCTTGGGATCTGGTAGAAGTTCACCATCCTTAGGAAAAGGACTAACAGCACTGCAAATTAAAGGTTTAAGCCTGTGAAAAGAGCAGGTTAGCATGTCTTCTTAAGTGTCCCTCCAATGTTCAATGGCTAACAGACCTTATTGCAGCACATCTTGTGTTTCATAAATGTTCTACACCTTGCTGCCATGAGAAAAATACAAAGACTAGCTACTTCTTGTGGCTGAAATCTGTTTTCTGGTGACCGGTAAATCTAGCTGCAAAGTACTGCACTTTTGTGGGAACTGATTTATATTTATACCAATGAATTCAAAACCACACCATTCAGTTCCTTTCCGTATTGCACATCCTAGCAAAACACTTCATTCTTGAAGGCACATGTTTTTCCTCAATTAAATATGTTCAAACACAAAGATGACCCTTAATTATGGCTTTAAATGCACTTGTTTAGAATTACCTCCTTGCTCATCTTGGGAAAGTATAATAAGTAGTAACACGATAATATGCAGTACTGTAGTTTTGGAGTAATTGCCTACTATGCTTGAACTCTGTGAGGCCTTTTCCAATTACATTTGTAGCTTGCTAATGTTTGGGGATTTTCCAGGATAAATTACGTTAATTGTGTTCCTTGGATCTGTTTTCCACAAAAAGCCCAATAAACAGCAAGAAGAGGGAGGGAGAGAATTAAGTGGCGGAGTTAATTAGATTAGGCTTGTGCTGTAGTGAAGCAGGAAGATTCCACTAAATCCTATAATAGGCCCTAATGAGGATTTTATCATGCTTGTTAAACGGGTCATTTAGTTGTGTGACGGGGCCGCTGAGTGTAATGTAAAAACTGGTTAATAAAAAAAAAAAGTCTTTTAATTGCACACACAGGCAAAGCAGTATCAAAAGAGTCCAGCCAAATGGAATACCCTCCAACCAAATACAGGAAAATCTCTACATTTCCTGTAATGGTGAACACGTAATGTGATTAGGCCACTTAATTTTCCTTGACTGGCACAAAAATTAGTGTTCCACGAGTGATTTACACTGGGGAACTTCAATAATCTAGATTGATCAAGACAGAAATTACTTCTTTTGCCTGCTTTATTTTGGTTTTTTGCAGAGGGGGCAAAAATACATGCAGATCCCCTTTCATTAGTTTGTAGGAAAATCCATAACAGAGGCACTGACTACTGTGGCTAACCTCCTTCCAGGGACAGGACGAGGCAATCTTTGCCTTTTATTTTCAGATAGCAGACGTCACACAGGAAAATAAGAGTCCTGGAAAACATACTCCATAGAGTATGATTCCTTAGTATTTTTCTTTTTTTATCTGAAGACACAGCTTCTGGAAGTCTGATAAATACTGGGCACAAGAACTCATATCTTCCATGACTTTGCCAAGGGGTGTAAACCAACCCTGTTGGTTCCCTGCTGTCCCACTGCTGAGGCCAGCTCCAAGAGACTAACCTTAACGATGCAGGCACATTTTAAGGCTAGTTTTACTAAACAAGAAAAGAAGCGAATCTAGGCCATCAGCAAAAAAGGTGAAGACATCACTTGATCCACTTGCTTGTCAACATTTACCAATTCAAAATAAGACACATGATAGGGGTCTCTGAGCTCAAAGGTCTCCTGTCTCCTGGAAGCCTGTAAATGGTTGCTCCCTACAAGCTACTTTCCTAGGTGACATCTTCAGGGCAAAATCCATCCCTTTCCCTAGCCATTACTTCAGCTCAGAGCTCACCGCCACTATATTCAATAAGGAAGGATGACTTCCTTCAGCGTTCAGCCAGAGCAGTGCGACAGCCCCAGCTCCCTGGCAGACTCTTAGGGCTGCATTTCTGACACTTCCTTTCTTATGCTTTAAAAACCAATTTGTTTTCTCAAGGCCCCCACTGCAGAGAGGGTTTGATTTATATCAATCTCTGTGGCATGTGACAGGGACCAGGTGGTGACTGAGCAGAAGACCACTGCGACTCCCACCCATCCAGCAAATGACAGCCGTTACTCCGAGTACCCCACTGAGACATACCAGCTGCTGCCACCTCCAGCCCAGCTTGGTGGCACCCCCAGAAGCAACGGTATGGAATAGCAGGTCATCCATAACCACCACTTCCAGCATCCAGTGGCTCCATCGCCTCAACAACTGAACATCTGCTGGGGAAAATGAAAACAAGAAGTTCAACTCTTCCCTGCTTATTCATCCTATGATACTGATTTTTCAACCTTTTCCAGTTTGCAGGGGCCTAAGAGTATTCAAGTGGCAGCACATGAAGCCCCCTGAAGTGATTCAAGCCAACCGTTAATAAACTTTCTTTTCTTAGTTTCCTTTTCAGGAATGTCCTAGAAGTACCAGGAGACCCAGGACTACCTACAGGTAGAATATCACTGTCCTGATCAACACTTTCTAATAACAGTGTAACATGTAAAATAAAGGTAAAAATACCTACCCATTAAAAGCATGACAACGCCAACCCGCATATAGTTGGTATGTTGGCATAGTAACTGTACAATCAGTTACTTTTTTAAAATCAAAGCTTTAACTGTGACAAATATGTTCCTTACAGAGCAGTTACCAGAACTGGCTTGATTTATGAAAGCTACCACATCTTGCTTCCTTGAGTCCTTCTTACAACACTCCTGTGCCATAGCAGCTCCCCAAAACTATGCAAACATGGAGTAGTTTTCATTGCTTTGCAAGATTTATAGCCTCATTGTGCTAAGTCCCTTTGTACCATTCAATTATCCGATACTTTGGCTTAGCTTGAGATCACTAAATTCCCCGCTCTGTGTTTCTATAGCACTTGACACAATGGAGTTCTATCTATACCTGGATTTCCCCCACACTACATATAAGCAAATATTAAAATAACATTATCTCTTAGAAGTAGTTGCATTATAGCATGGCTCCTGCACCAAGTTAGGGCAAGGAAGCTCTTACAGATAAGGTGGCTCCCAGATAAATAAGCTGGCATTGCAGTTTGGCTTCCTTGTTTCTTTGCTCTACGAGTTTTCAGAGCTATGTTCAGATTAGTATGGACCAGTTCTCCCAGCCATCAAGATATCTGCACAGTCATGCCATCAACATATAGAAATAATCCCTGTTGCTCACAGCCAGGCTCCAAAGCGCAACCCTGTCAGTGATCCTGCAAACAGCACCAGCTCCTGCTCACGGTCCATTTCTTCAAAATCACATTATCAGTGAGCATAGGGATGTTGAAGAGCTGACTGAGATAGCAGATTAAAATAATGTTGATTCTCAAAGCCACGGTAATGCCAGCCAGACAAGTAGGTAAATACACTCTGAAAGGAGATTTGAGAGACCCTTACCTCAGACCCTTACCTTCAGCAGGGGCTGCTTGAAAGGGTTAAAGCCAAGCATAAGCTCTGTTGCCATATCAATAACCATGTTACATCCATCATACTGCAACATGTAAATGCTTCTAGTGGCCGGATAGCATATTGCCACTTAATGTTTCATTGCACTTCACACTGCACAACTCAATCTGTTACTCCCAGTGTGCAGAATTAAGTTCACTTTACCGAATCATTTTGCCAAGGAAAGGCTTCTGCTCCTGTTGGTCTAGTCATCAAAATTAACTGTGTATGCATCTGTCAGTGTATGGGTGCATGCATATATGTATGAGAGCATCCATCAGATATACAGCTATGACTAATAACACAGCAATGACTAATAAACACCATCTAGCAGATGTGATCTATGAAAAATGATTCAAACAATTCATGCCAAACTGCTTAGAGGAGAGGAGAGAAGATCTGGTAATAGTATTCAAATAAGTTAACAGTTGTTACTGAGGGAGAGAAAGCTCTTTGCTTTGACTTTGAAGTTAGCTCTGCTTTGAACAGAAGGCTGTTCACCCGACATCTGCCCCACTCCATGCTATGACATCTCCTTGTGTCCGTTAGGGACAGAGCAAATACAGCGGGTGTGAACTCTTAAACTGACGCGAAAGAGATTTAACTTGGGTATCAGAAGAATTAGGAACTAGGTAGCTCAGGAAAGTGCGATGACTCTTGCAGAAGGATTTTATGAACCACGTAGAAAAACAACTCCCTGGAACAACCTCTGGGGTGGCGGGATAGATTAGATGTTCCCTTGAGTCTTTTCCATAGGCGTGATAACTGTGAGTTGATACATTTTCTGACAACAGCTAGGCAAGTAGGACATGCTTGAAAGCACAGTATTGCTTCACAGCAGAGCAGACTACGCTGTGCCTTCCCTTCCAATCAAGGAGGCTCCCAGAGCACAAACTGCTAAAATAAACTCAAGACATTTTAATTGGCAACTTTCTTCGTTTAAACAATAAAGAAGTAATATGGGTCACTTCTGCTGTGGAGCAGCTATCTGTCAGACACAGAAAAGACTTGTATAGCAATGAAAAGGGAAATGCTGACTTTGTGTTCTCTTCTATTTGTGACCTAGAGTTCTCCCTTTTCTTCTTTTCTCTTTCTTTCTTTTTTGCTTTTTTGCTCCTAACAGCAAGCCCTGGAAACATCCCAACTTGCCAAGTTTTCTTTCTACAGACAGTTGAAGCTGCTAATTGCAATCCCATCACTGAAACGCAGACCTGCCCCTCATCTGTGCTGTACCATTCCTGTCCTTCCCCTGCAGTTAATGAAGTGTCTTACACTGAAGGAAGGAGTACTTTGCAAGCCCAGCTTTCACCAAGATACTTACAATGCTGTGCTCACAGCTAGAAATTTGAGCCAAAGCTCTCCAAAAAATCAAAGGAATGAAGAACAGTCCACTTTTTTGTAACGTGAGCAGGCAGTGTGTTGCAAATGACTGCAGGTTACTGGGGATGGCTCTATTGCATGGGCTTTGGATGCTATGCGCAGCATGTCCACCAAGCCAGGGACTGTTTATTTACTTTGTCCCTGATGTAGCACAGCAAGTCCATTACCCAAGGCTCATTTCTTTTCTATTGTCAAAAAGTCAACAACACTCTGGTTGATAAAGTATGGCGTTTTCTTGAGAGGCAGAAGAAATGTGCTTCCTGGGGAAGAGCAAAATACTTTAGCAAGAGAGCAGTGATGCATGGGGAGAGGACCAGCCTTCAGCTCCATTGCTGGAGCTGTTGACAGAAGCTACGCTTGTGCCACCCAGCAAACTGAGCGAGCTTCCCGGCATGGCATGAAAGCCTGTGGCCATGCTTTCCTATCCCAGAGTGTAAGTTCCTGTAGTCTGGGGCAAAGGTTATTTCTTCCCTAGGGTTTTGGTTTGGCTTTGAAGTCTATCCTTTCCAGAAACAGGTTGTTCTGAAATAACACCCTTAAAATTGCTACCCAAATGAAACTGACTTGGAGCCCTCTCTAAAATTCCTCAGAAGAGTGCCCCTCAATATGTAAAGGGGAAAAATTTCTCATAACATGTCCTCAAAATCCAGTGGTGATGGAGGATGTGGCCACAGGCCTCTCACAGCAACATCAGTTTTAGACACAAGGAAGCAGAAATGCCTACAGACTGTTTAGCCTGCTCTGTGTCACACTGAAAGTGACCTAAGAGTTGAAGAGGAGGGATAATTCCCATGAATGAATCAACTTCTGATATACCATGACAACTGCCTATTTTCACACTCAGTGCTGGCTCACGGGGTCCTGGCCTGTTTTTGCTGATCCATGCCTGTCCGCCCCTGCATCTTCTACACAAGTTTAGAGTTTGTACATTTGGGCCCGCAACACCACATCCCCTCAATCAGGTTATTTATTTAAATACATAACTGTCAAAAAAAACCCAAAACCAATACTGCACCCCCAGGAGAGAGGGGGTGCAGTATTGGTTTTGAAAGATTAATACATGGCGATATTTGTTAGCACTTAATCTCTTCAGACAGGGAAAGCTGGCTGCCATTCCGAACACAGCTGTCTCTGCTTTCCATAGGAAGGGCTGAAAGGCCCAAACCTCAAACAGGATTGCCAGATTCAGGCTTGCAAACAGAGTGAGCAAAACCAACAAATATACAGGATTTTGGTGGGGGTGGGGGAATATTGAGGCATACTTTATTGCCTTTTGCTTCCTATTTGGAACAGTCCATTTCTAAGTCTTATCTCCAGCTGTGAACACTGAAAGCTCTTCATAGTCATCCTAAGGTTCACAGTTTAGTTATTCCTTAAGGATCTATGAAAGGAGGCTAAGTAAAAGAAGGTCATGTGTGCTGTACAGTAACTTACAGATGCAGAATTTCAGAGGGTCTCCTGATCTCCATGGGAAATGTTTAGGAGTCAAAAAACTGCAACTGTTTGGAAATGCTTTTGATTTCGAAAGCTGTAGGCACCTAATCCATTGTTGCATTCTGGTGTCTATATATGCACATGGCTCTGGGAAACTCTTCTCAGATTAGACGTCCCCAAATCTTACTGGTTGAATGTAACAAACCCAAACTGTGCTCAAAGTGTTCCCAGCCATGGAAAGAAAGAGGCCGTGTGTTCACTGAGTGCTAAAGCCCTCCTCAGACACAGCCAGCTCAGCAGGGAAAGTACAAGGCTTTGCCATGCCTCTTGTCACCAGGTACTAAAGCAAATCCAAGGAGAAGTGCTCCCAGCCAACAAAAGCTTTAATTTTTATTCACTTATTTCTGTTAATGTGAATGAGATTCATGTATCACCTGCCTGCGACAGACCTCCAGTGTTAAATGTGGGCAAGGATTTCCCCACAAACAGCTCTGCCAACATATCTCAGCCAGGGCTGCCCTAGGGCTTATCTGCTGTCCCAGGTTCAGGGCTGTCCGTATTACTTGGCTGTGTGATCTCCGCTAATGTCCCTCGGGCTGAGACCACCTCCCTCTGCTGTAGCATACAGCCTTGCTCGCAAGAAATGAACAACCATTAACATATCTCACTGCTGCTAAAAATCTTAGTAAGAACACACACTTACATAGAAAGTGTAACTTGTAAGTTAACTTCCATACAGAGGAATCAAGAAATTCATCAAGTTAATGGCTAGCCCCTGCAGCACTGTAAATCCAAATACATAAATTCTAACATCTTCAGGGGTTTTAATGCCATTTTTCCCGTCTGGTATCTGAGCATTATAAAACTCCAGGCAAGTCAGTGAATCAGGGAATGCAGCTGATTTGAAATAAAAGCAAAATGACTCAGGGGTTTAATTGTCCAAGCTGGGCAAAGGGAAAAAAAGTGAATAAGCACTTTGTTATACGTGATGAAAAACAAATTGGAGCAGAGTCCAATTCTGAAAACTTTCTTCAGGCAAAATTCTCATCAGTTTCACTGGCAGGGACATGTATGAGTTCCCAGAGTGGGACTGAGCGACTGGAAATCATCAAGAGTTTCCAGAGCCACAGGGCATTTCTTAACATCAAACTTGAAACACCCAGAAGGCAGGTGATTTTCAGAGCATTTCACCTGTAAAAATCTGGTCTTTCTTGAAGTATCTCCACCAGGACAACAAAAGGTCTGTTGTCGAAGTTGTGCTCCCTCAAACACCACTTGGGGTGGTGGCTGATGTGAAGAATACTTAAGTTACCAACCTATAGTGGGTTGAATTCTTTTGATAAAATACTTCCATTATGAAAGAGAAGAGTTTGTTTTTTTCTTTTAATTACAGGTGATATTTTTCACTGGGAAATTTTGTTTCAACTTGATGATCCTTTTTTTTAGTGGAGATGAGTCAAATAAGAGGATTTTAGCTTTGCACTGACATTTCAAAAATGCCAAGAACATCAGCATTTGTTTAGATCAAAGATGTCACTATTCATCAATCTGATATTTCAGAACTGGGATTTTCCAGATCAAAAGCGTTCAACAAAAACTTGACTTTCCTTACAGTTGAAAAACACCTTTTCAAAAAGCTCTCCCACTACCTAGCTGAAATGACTTTGACCACCATCAGCCATGCATCTCAGAAGTCCCCAGAATGGCCTGGGTAGGGGGGAACCTGCCACAGTCATGTTCCTGGGCACTTGCACAGTGCAGCTGCAGTAGCACCCAGCTCCACCACGACTAGCAACAACATAACACCCTCTCAAGTGCTCACCTCTCTCCTCTGAGCTGAAGAGCTCCAGGTCTGCTGAGATCAGCAACAGGCTCACTTTGAGCAGGCAGGGAAGGAGATGTGCGACATCCTTTGCATTTTAGGACTGTAAATAGACAGAAGCACAGCTTTTGTGGCAGGACTGTAAAGAGAACAGACAGCACAGGCCTCGCCATGAGGCTATACAGATGAGGACCTATAGTACCTGTAGGTGGTACTGAGGTGCAAAGGCCCAGAATGATTAGGAAATGTTACTGAGGACGCAACATTACCAGCCTTGACTACTGTCTGATGCCACCATGCTGCCACCTCTGTTCGCTTCTCCATCCAGGTGGGCACTACTGCCTGCTACCCACCCACATAAAGGGAGAGGACCAGGAAAAGTGTCCCTCTCTGTCCAGCAATGTTCAAGCCCCCAGCCAAGACATGGGTGGGACAGCAGAGCAGAGCCACTACATGACAGTCCATAGAGCTCTGTGGCCAAGGAGAGGGTGTCTGGCATAAAGATGTCCTATACCACTGGGAAACTGAAAGAAGAGTAAAAAAGTGTTTACAGTGTTAAACTGGGCAGGCAGAGGAGCTGAAAATTCACCATTTTTCCCACCTAATAACAGTTTCTTTAGAGGGCAGGTCCTTGCTAACTCATTTGCCCATCCCATCTCTCCCTTCTCCAGGTGGTGGCACTAAGGATGAGGCACATGATTTCCCTGAGGCCTGTTCACATCGCGAGGCTGAAAGCTCCTCTGGAATTGGCAGCACTGCTAAAATCTAATCAGGTGCTTGTGCGCAACAGACCCAGAAGCAATTGCAATCAAGCCAATTGCTGCATCTGATTACACATGAAAGCCCTCATGCCAGTAAGTGTTTTGCAGTCCTTAATAAAATGTGCCTGTCTTGCCTCAAATTGCATCAGGCTTGGTTGGTTGTTTTGGTTTTTTGGGGTTTTTTTTTGTATTAAGAATTACCTGAAAGGAGAGAGGGAGGGAGAACAGGTGGAATTAGAAAAAGCAACTGCTGAAAACAAGGTAAATAAATGCCTAAAATACACTCATCGCCTCATATGCCTTCATGATAGTGAAATGGGACATTCAGGATAAACTTCACAGAAACCCCAACAATTCCAGGAGAGAACATAGCCAGGTGCCCACGGCTTGTTCACTGGCCTCACGAGAGACAGTTGCACAGACTGATCAACGGCAGTGACCAAATTCCTCAGGAAGCAGTAGATTTGGGGTTTAACATGCAATGGGTTTTGTGGCTGATTGTGTTTGGCATTGCACACATAGCAACCACAGTGCATGCACAGACACAAATACACACAAGCACCTCCATACTAAGGCACTGCACAAGCCAAACCAAACCCCAAGTACTTGTATCCTTTCTAGCTGAGCTTCTGTTTTTCCAGATTTTCTAACAATCTGCACAAAGACAAGATGAAAACTCCTAACTCTCAATTTTCCTTGTTGGCCCATCAATGAAAAGTTGTGGATTTTGTAGTTCTTATATCATGACAGCCCATACTAGGGCCCCTAAAGTTACTCTTCATTTAAATTGGGCCAGCTGGAGAAAAGAAACTGCATGTCTGTGGTAACAGTGCTAAGCTGTGCCATGCTTAGTCTAAGCGGAAACACCATTTCACAGACCCTGCAAGCCACACCACCACCCTCTCCTGCTGAGGCCCCACACACTCAGTGCAGCCAGTCAGTATTTCTCAGACCTAGTGTAACCATGGAAGTGCCATCCCTTGGCTGTCCGGGCACCCACTTCCACATCCACGCAGCTCAGGCTCGCTGCCTGGGCCACGACCCTACAGCAGTATATGGTGTTTCCTGAGCTCAAAGGAACATGTCTGTCAGATGTGCAGAGCCTCAGCAGGAAGAGCAGACATTTCCAGAGAGTCCCCAGGTGATGGAAGCCCCAAAGAGGCTGTCTCAGCATATGGGAGAAACAAAGAGAGATGTAGAAGAGGGACTAATGAGCAACATACCAACCACATGCATTTTCTTTTATAGCAGAAATATCCCAGTGTAGAATAAAGTCTAGTCACGGCAGAGGAATTTATATTGCTGCAATAATGAGTGAAAGCCTGGAGCTGCCACATGTCCTGCAGCAAAAGGCCACTCTCCCCTGCTGCAGTAATTTGCAGATGTGAAATGTAAGACTCTGTAAAGGAGAGATTCTCCCTGTGATGCTTTGACAAAAGCAAAAAGGGAGCAAGGAATTGCAGTGGAAGAAGGAAGCATCAGCTCAATGCCTATTTCCATGCATGCCCAACCTCTACCAATTACAGCAGAGGACTTGACTCCATTTCCAGGATTTCAGCAAGGGGGCAATTGGAGCTGATGAATTAATAACCTCTAAAAGTTGAACCTGTTCATTGCAGCTGCTGGTCAGGGTTTGGCAGAAGAGCTGCAGAAATCCACGTCTTGGAGGGGAAGCTGCAGCTGGAAGCTGGGAATTGCAGACACCAGAACATGTCTTCTTCCAACACAGTCCCTTGAGAAAAGACTGAGCCCAGCAGCCAAATTCCAGGGCAGGAAATTGTACCTTAGCACAAATGAAGATATTAAAGTCATAAAATGTTTCATGATACAATAAAGAGTACTGAGAATAAGGAAACACTGAACTCATTATTTTGACTTAAAGGCAAGACAACTAATAGTCAGAAGTACTACTTTCCTCTTGATATGACTCAGCCTCCAGGAACATGGAGAAATCTGGAAGTTCTCTCTTCTGTGCAGTTCCACAGGTCCATCATATCCAACTTAACTCTTTTGTTTCCTTGTGAAGGCCCCTGGGCCCTCTTCCAAAGTCCACCAAGATCATGAAAAGCCCTTCGGTGGTTTTAGATGCTGCTGAAGTCCATTCATGACCCCAAAGCAACGGCGCTGGAAGGGTTAACACATACTGAGTGCTGGGAAAAGCGCTGTTTAAAACATTCAGCAGATGGATGAGGCTGTGCATGCCTGTTCAGAGACTCACATCAGGAATTAAGCCTGCAGTGTTCATTAATAATAATGGGAGCTAAATGCTGTATTGCATGTGTCACGATGGGAATGGACTCCTTCTGCTACAGCAGCTATCAGGGGCTATCCAAAACAGATGATTTAATTAGTGTATTACAAGTATTGATTCTGGGAATAAATATGAATTCAGCAAATATTGCTAATGAGCTTCTTAACCCAGCGGTATGTCCTCCACACAAACCAGAAGCACTTGCTAGTTGAATATATGTTATATCCCAATACTGACAGGAAATCTTAAAACCACTGTTAATGGAAAGAGCAAAATTAATGGTTGCCTCCCTCAAATCTCTGTTTAAAGTTTACACTTATAACTGGCCTTTCCATATTCTCATTTTAATGGATAGGTTTCTCTTTCAAAAGATGTTATTTTCTTAGCAAACAGAATGCAGCTGTGAGGACTGGGAACAGGCTTCCTGAGAGGACTCCAGGAGGTAGGTCTCTGCTAGTCCTTGGACTAAAGCCAAAGATCTACACAATGCTCAGGTTTTTGAGGCTTTTCCCTGGGCAGAGATGACCCTAAGCCTACATATACACCTCTCCCAGATACCAGGACCAGCTCATGCCTTGTGTTAAAGTGTGTTCAGAGCAGTCCTTCAGTACCTCCTCCAGTTCATGCTTGCAACTCCTTCTCTTTCTGTGCTGCTTCTCATTCTGCACCTCATTTAAACTCATTCAAGGGGCTAAACTCTAGTGGCTGCTCACTCCTGCTGAGTGCAGCAATAAAGAGATCAGGAGGATTTTAACCATCTTTCTCCAATCTGGCAATGCACTTGAGCTCAATGGCACTCCCAGTTGGTCTGCAGAATATGAGTACTACCAGGTCCAACAATGAGTCCTCCTCTGCCATCCCATCAGCCAGCCAGACCTTTCCCAGAGAATCCTGCATCTCTTAATTCAGCTTTCTTCCTCTTGGTGACCCATTGCACCACCAGATTTTGCATCTGTCTTGCCTCATATGTTTGAGTATTTCCAAATTGGGAAGGAGGGAAGGTTTCTTCCTGCAGCAGTGAAGTAACCCTATGCAGTAAATACGAGAGGGTTTGCAAGGACTGTCCAATGAATTTGACCTTCACTTAATAGTTACTCCTAAATATATATATGAATAAAAACTTTTATCTAGATTATCTGCCTTTTTGCAAAGAAGAGATTCCCAAGCTTGTACATATGGTCATTAGCCGATGCTTTCCCATCTGCTCTTTGTAGGGAATATGCAGGCTTGTTGATAGTATTAGATGTGGTAGTCAAGGGAAAAATCTCTGATCGTTGTGCATTAGCTCAGCTTTTCTCTGCTCTGGCAAGTTTGACTTATCATTAAACATCCCAGAAATGCCAGCTCTAAAAATCATTTCTACTTTGATGTTATTTTCCACCTCTGAGAAATTGCTGTTCTCTTTCTGGGATTTGATTTTTATTAGAAACTTTTTTAAAGGCCAAAAAGCTAGAAATGCATCAACAAAATCAAACAGCTCCATCTCTAATTCAAGAACAGAGCCAAAGCCCTTCCATATTTCAGCCATTTTTTCGTGTACATTTTCCAATCCATCTCACTCTCCCCCTTCTTCACTACACAAATGTATGAAAGGAAAACACATTTTCTAGTCAAAGTTATCAGCTATTATTTAGATGAGAACCTAAGAACAGTCAGTCTGGGTTTAAACAAATGTCTAGTCCGGTATCCTTCCACAGCACAGAAGTGATGTATGTCCATTGAAAGTCACATAAGCATATACAATACTTCCCTCCAAGCACTCCTTTGATCCACGCAGTCATTAGCATTTTCTTTGTCTTCAGTAACACTCACTTGAGCATAATAACTAATTACATGTAGTTCATGAAGCTCAGATTCAGTGTTAATTTATGATCACTAGTTGGTGCTACTCTATACTGGCACTGAATGAGCCAAGTGCTTTCTTCTTTTTTCCCCATTTATCTAAATGCCAGTCCACATGCACCTATATAGAGGTGTTGAGCAGAAGACATTTCTCACCATTTCCAATCTCCCCTGAGAAGAGTTTTCGCTGCAAATGTTCCCAGCCTCGTGTGCCAATTAGTTGTTCTTGTCCAGTTGTGTCTCCAAAGTGATCTACTTGCTATCAGCTGTATGGCTCTGTAGGCCAGAATCACTCCCATGAATAAATACGAAGGCATGGTGAGTTATCAGAATCATCAACATGCTGGAGAAGAAAGCTCACTAGGGGAGAAAAAAAATTTTGTTATTACTTTTAGATGCCCTTTTGATCTTATTAGAAAGGATACTGTAGGACTAGAAAGTGAAGGGAGATAAGGGAGGGCTGGCACAGGTTAATTTGATTATTATTTTTTTTCTTTTTTTTAAACCAGGAGGTATCTATACATTGCCAAGTTGTTGTTCCCACCTGGGAAATCCTGTGTGGCCCTTAAGCCCTGCTAACGTGGAGCCCAGTGTTAGTGCAGCAGCACAGGAACATCCCCCAGCCCAGGTCTGTTAAGGACCAGGTGCATCACCAAATGGTAGCTGGATCCCAGACGTGCAGTTTGCCTCCTTGTAGCCAGTTCATTATGGGACTGCCTCTGCCCCTCCTTCCTAAGCACTGATTTATTTCATTGCACTCAGCTGGACTCCAGCCAGAGCAACCTGCTAGCTGAGAAGCAGCAATGGATGCAGAATCTGGCCTGGTATGTGGCTGGTGTTCCTACCCGCAGGCTGGAACAAGCCTTCCTTTTTTCCTACTGATTCAGGTTTTGTAATGCAAGGACTCCAGGGCCTGATTGTTCTCTGGAAGCCTTTCCTACAGACCTAGATAAAGAACTGAACTACATAAAAATTGTAGCATGTAGGTTCTGCAGAGACCGATCTTGGATCACTGCTAAGAACACTTAATGATCCTTGAATTCATGAGGAGGAGAGAGGGCCTTGTTTCTCCCACAAGACAATTTTTGCTACATAGAATCGGGCCCCAAAAAAAAGATGGCAATTTTCTTTCAGGGAAATTTCTGCAGGTTTGATTCTGCAAGAAAAAAACACTGAGATGAAAGGTAATTGAAATGAGTTGTTTGGTTGGCTGTGTCTTTGGCTGGATTTTCTGACGTCTATTAGAGTGTGAGCTCTGAAGCTTTTTCCTAAGCTTGGACAGTAATAACAGTGCGTTCTTATGTATACTCTCTACTGTCTAGTAAAAGCTGTGATCATGCACCAACAATACAGGTAAATTCTCCTTTATCTTTTTCAGGCCACTTCTTTTTTACAAAATGTATAGGAACTGGCTATATTTGAGGTATCTACCCCTCTGCCAAATTTGGTGATAATTCACACCAAAAAAATTCATGCAGGCAGAGTTTGGACACACATGTCTAAGCATGCACAGGAAGCATGTTCACATAAGCCAAGGATGGCAGGATAGAGATTTAGCTCACCCAGGATCTTTCCTCCAACTCTGATCAATGCCAGCAATTTTAGAAAACATATTAGAACAGGCCAAGCATTTGCATCTCCAAGTATTTTTCCAGCCTCCAGGAAACCTGTTAAAAGTTTTCTCAAACCAGAGGATACCCATCAAAGGATTTTTTTTCTATGAATTTGACTACTTATGTTTTACATCCATGTAAACTTCTAGCATCTACAGCATCTGCAGCAAGGAACTCCACAGCCTAAGGGTATGTTTTGTGAAGATTACTTCCTTTTGTTTGCTCTAAGACTGCATCATGACAGTTTCATGCCCCCATATTGAAAAAGGCATGGGGATGCATTTCATTAGATTAAAATAAAAAAAATTTAAAAATAAATCATCATTCCAGTCAGTACAAGAAAGTATCTAGCCTGCAGGATACTCCAGAGACCAACATCAGAGCCTCACCAGGTGTGTTAGATGTTCAAATACACAGAAATCTGAAGGTTACTAGTACTTGGTTTACCTGTCCCCATGTCAAAAGCTCTGAAAAAATTCTAAGACCCAGAAGAGGAAAAGTAAGGGAATAAAAGTTCTCAGTCTGAACTCTCTTTCTTTCTACAAGCTATCCATCATGTTTTGAAACATCAGAAACGTGATTCTGGCTTTGGTGACTTCTGTAATCTCTTTTCCTACATAAATAGCTGGGCCATCTTCTCTATGTACAATATATTTAATACCACCCAGTGACTACTGGAATCAATGAAAGCCCTCCAGTTCAGCTCAAAATAGTTAATCAGTCTCCAAAAGCTGATCTTTATTAATCTGCTTTGAAAATCTAAAGATCAAGGTATTTTTTTTCTTTTGAGACTTCTCAACATCTTGAAGAACTACTCAATCAGACCCTCAGAGTAGATTATTTATTAATCTCCTCTGAAGACCTAAAATAGAGAAAAAAATTAAGATTATCAATGTCTTGAAGATTGATGAAGGTGATTTTCACTGACTCTCTATGGAGGAAAACTTAGGGCTGCTAATACTGAATATAGGTCAATAAATCATTCTAGTAGGAGTGACCTAATTAACATTCAAGCTCTGATTTGAATGCATGAAGATTATTATCTTGACACAAGGTTCACTCTCACAGAAAAGGAAAAAAAAAATAAAACTAAGACTCATGTAAAACTTTTTGGGAACAAAGTTTCTGGAAAAGATGGAAAGCACCTGTCTTCTGTTCAAATGTTGCTGCTGGTTTCCCAGTCCTAGATTCTTCTTGAACAAAGGGAGATAATAGGAAACATTTTCAATTAGTCTGGTACAGCAAAGCTGTAGAAACAGACATCATTAAACACAGAGATAGTTGTTATACTCCAGCACCAGAGATGTGCTCGGTATTATCCAGAAGAAACTATTACCTTCATTGGTCTGGCACTTATTGGTGACAACTATCTTTGTAAAAGCACCCATTGCCTGGCTGAAAGGATCCCCAGAGTCAAAGGACATCGAAGCACTTAGAGGTTGTTGCAGTACTCAGATAGCATCTCTGCAGTGACCTATGGCCATGGAATACAGAAGCATGTGACTGACAGGTGGTCCTGCAGACCCCAGGGACTTTGTCTGGAGGAATCAAATGCATTGCTTTACCCCTCAGATGCTGAGGGCCAAAGTAATTTTTATGATCACCCAGGTACCAAAGTGCAAAAATTGCTCCCTAAATGATTGTAATGCCCCAGAGCCACATAGTTTCCTTTTACAGCTCCTTCCTTCTCAACTCCAATCAGCTAAAATAAGAATTTTCTCCTTGCTTTTATACTAGAAGATGAACAATGAACAAGGAAATATATATGGCAGACGAACAGTTGTATTTTTCCTGAGTATCACATGTAAATTCAGAAAGATTTAGACCGGAAAGTGATCAAAGCCTGCTCTTTGACAGACAAGGTGGATCCTCTCTGTGATACAAATGCCCACCTTTGCATCCCCAGGTAAGCATCAGACATAAGGAAAGATAGGCCAACACGGATGTTCAGCATTTGAAAGAGCTAAATGCAAGGTAGTTTACACATGGTTAAACTAGGAAATTATTTCTAGTAGATAGACGGAGGATTTCTAGAACAAGAAAAGTAGAGTAGTGGTTTTGAAGTTGAAGCTCGATTGCATGACAGGGACTACAAAGTATGAAGGCCTAAGTTTCTGCAGTGGAGCACAGCTTTTCTGTGTCCTGTAGTCCTGCCTTTACAAAATACAGCTGTGAGGCTATACACAAATATACATTAACGTACACGGTCCTTCTACAGTCTTTGGGGAAGGTGTATGAAATTGAGAACTTGAATCCATTTATCGCATTAACTGAAAAAAACCAAAGTGGAGTCCTGTTCCATACAACTCACTTGACTTTAATTAACAAACATCTGAATCAGTGCTTGTTTGCAAAGACTGCATTCTAAACCAGGAGCCATAACCAGCAATTGTTCTTTTTCTATTAGGGTAATTGAGGAGGGTGCCATTTGATTAGCCCATGGCTTTATTGATTAATTTATCATTTCTTTGTTTGCATTTGATTTTGATTGATTTTCTGTGCTCTTTGCAAATGAGCGAGTTGTCATGAATACGAGAGTGCTTCACACACAACCACTACCACAGCTCATTCATCTGTTGTTTTCCTGATGTCTTCTTCGCTAATACTGCATCCTTTTGCTGTCCACCAGCTTTCACTCACAGCAGCTGCTAGCTGAGCTAGTGAGTGCGCCTGGGCTTGCAGCTTGCAAAAAAGCATAGTGTCTTTACTAATGGTACAACAGGACAGAACAGCATGGAGTCACAGCGCTCCTTTGGTGTGAAATTGAGGTCTATTTAGGCACAAGTCTCAGTACAGCATGACACCAGATTTCTGCAGACCTATGACGTTTGTAGAAATCTCTGCTGATACACAATAGTAAATATTTTAGGAAGGAAACAGAGGTGTGGTGGTTTTGTAGGTCAATACCATACCCATGTGGTGGCACTAGCTTGTCCTGTTTGGTTTTGCAGTGAGCAGAAACACACGCCATTGCTAAAGCAACCTTATTCCAGTTCTGTGTAGCTAGCTAGTACATACGGTCATCTCCTTGGGAAGTTTGCAATCCAGTATTATAAGGCTCCTTTCTCACAGCTGGATTAGCAAGGTGTATTAGCAAAACTATGAGATGGTCTTAGGCAGAGGATTGGAAAAGAAGTCCTGTCTTCAAGCTCTGACGAGTGTGTACAGCATTTCTTGATCAACTTTCTTAAGTCTTTACTGTGTTACAGGCCCTTCATGCATTACTGCCTTTCCTCCAGATCACCATCCCTGATCAGGGACCCATTTGTAAGCTTCTTGCACTGTTAAATGTGTTAATAACCAATCAGTAGGATGGCTTGCAAATGTACTGAGCCTGTGACTCACAGTCCTTTGCTGCAGGTCAGCTGTTCAGTGACAGCTTATTGAGCTGTGGTAACCCTAGCACTGCTGTCACCTGGGCCTGATCTTGCCTTGAGACCAAACACACCTTGCTTATGCACTGCCTCTTATAAGGCCAGTGGAAGAAAGCAGATATGTCCTTCAAGAAAAGTGATGTCAGAAAGCTCAGCATCAGCTGTGAAGGCTAGCAATTTTAATACAAAAGAAAAATGTAGCAAAAAAGGAAGTGCTCCAGACTGTCAGTTCACTGCAGTTTGGCTTTGCTTGTTTCCTAGTAAGACAGTGATAAATTGCGGGTTAGACTAATGAAGGGCAAAGCATCTCTGGGACCTGAAACCAGCAGCCTTGAAACCTTTTGGGTTTCAGTGAATGGAATAGCTCAAAATTTAAAGCAGTATAGAAACAATATCAAAATATCTATGCTTTGTGTCCTGCTTGGGGACTCATTTGTAGGCAGAGCTGTTCATTTCTCCACTTCACCCTTTAGATGTCCAGCAAACGGTTTAGTTTCTTTGTGCCTAACTTTCTTCCGTAAAATAGATTACCTCATTGGCTGACTGTAGCTGGGGCTCGTGAGGAAGAAGCATCCAATAAGTTCAATGACTAAGCTTGGGTGAGTGGATGGATGAGGAGAGAGTAAAACAAAGTAGTAACAATCATATTACATGACATTAGGTAAAACTTAATTTAACACATGTTACTTCAGTTAGGTTTGATTCTGGCAGCTCATTGTAGAAAGTCCGAGCCACAAACTGATCAGAGCCATCTTAATGGTTTTTATTTAAAAAAAATTTAAAAAAATTTAAAATGGTCTGATAAAGCAAAAAGCTTGCAAGAAGTTTGTTAGTCTTTTCATATTCACTGACTTCTTAGGCTAGCAGGCTAACTTGTTATTAAAAAAATCTCATACTAAAAAAACCCGCAAAGAACCACTTGTCACACATGCCCTTTTAGAATTTTAACTAGTCTCCATACAGCACTAGTTCATTATATATGTATATATGAGAGAAGGTTCTTCATGCAGTCATTAAAAATTAATCTACATTAACAGTGCTTCTGTAATTTTTAATATCATTAAGGTCACAATAGTTTTTAAAATGTTTTCTCAAACTTTTATAGCTACTTGCTCTATTCATATCTTATCCAAACATTGACTGCCTGAACACCTAGCCTCCCAGCCATCTCCTCAAGATTTTCTCATCACCAGATATGAAAACAGCCTCGCCATCCTCTGAACACACTCCAGTTGAGCAAATTAACAGAATGCATTAACCTAAAGCCTTGGACATGAAATAAATCATTTGCATCTGTTGGGAGAAGTAATTGGCTAAAAGTAGCTCATTCCTATTTCTGTAATGCCAAATATCGAAGTTCCTAACTAGATAGAACCTTTACAAGTTGAGTTTCCTCCTATTTGCTGTTACCAAAAGATATAACCCCAAAATTATAGCCATCAGTATCAGATGGACACACAAACAGAAAGAGGGTCTGTTAAATTTAAATATACAGTGCATGAGCTATTGAAAGAAATCTGGTCTTATGGTTAAAAGTTCAGCAGTCAGGAGACCTAGGTTTGACCTGTGACTCTTCCTTTATATGTCATTAGGAAGTAAATTAATAGTTCAGTGCATCTGTTCATCATCAGCAAAACCAGATATTACACCCTTACCTCCCAGGAAAAGTTGTCTGGAAGATAAATATGTTAATGCTATAAAGTGTTCAGACACCACATGGACCAATTGTCTGAGTACTCTGTGCTCAGTTTCCTGAACCAGCAAGTGTTGTTTAATTACCATTCTGTCCGCAACACTGCAAGAAGTTAAATCCCAAGTGAGAACAGCTATTCTTTTGTTATCTCATGCTGCACTATTGGAAAAATTAGAAGGGCTGGGCTAACAGAAAATTAAGCTGATTAACAAGAAATGAATCTGAACTATGAAGAGCAAGTAGAAAAAAAGACTAAAAAAATTTAGGGAAAGGGAGAAAAACTGCAGAAATAACCAGTGTGCTTTCAACCATGTGGCAGAAGCTGTCTCCTTTACACCAGCACCATTAGGAATTGAAAGTGGGAATTATGATTTTGCATATATGTGCCTTTGTATATGTACTTACATATAAGTATTTACATATTTATTCACACTTGTATATTTGTATCTCTTCCAACTGGCAGCCATGAGTTCTTTATCCGTCCCTCATAGTTTACTGGAACTGGAAGTATCATAACATAGTCTCTTACTGGTAATGGTTTTAAAATATAGGACAATGGCCAGCTTGAGGCGGTCCCAATTCATTTGTGGCGGAAAGCAGAACAAACACAATAGATTCAGGCTAGAGAGAGAGAAGGCATAAATATGAAACAGATCAAGAGTCTGGACCTTTCTTCACTTACCACAACAGTAGTTCTATATTAAATTGAAAGGATTACACTGAAGTTTTAACAGCATGCCATAGCACTATTCTAATGTCACTTCTCTCAAACCTAATAGTAAGCAAACCAGAGAGATAGAAAGGCACAACCCAGGCCTTCAGGGAATTAGAATCTCACCCATTAAGATAATGAGGTAACAATTAAAAGTGTGATAAAAAGTGCAAAAGCTACTGAGAAGTTGTATATCCAGATACCATCTTTTAACATTTGTTGCTTGACAGATTGCTGATGTACCCAGGATGATTCTTAGAAGCCAGATAAGTAACCCTACTAGCTTTTTCAATAAAAGACTACACAGAAATGAATGAAGTCAAATTTATTTTCATTAAATCTAAGGTTGCTGAAGAAATAGAGGACATGGGATACTCTTCATCTCATGAAAGAAACTATAATGATAACAATCCTACAGTATCTATCCATGCTGCCTGGCATTATAGAAACCTCACCAAAAATAATTAAAGAGTCAAATACCATGTAAGACATCTTTTCTAAAGATTTAGTGACCCTGTTGGGCTAATTCGATGATCTAAGGAAAACAAAGCACTCATCATTACTCCCAGACACACAAAGACACGGGTGGGACCTAAGTAGCCCTATTGCCTGAGGACTAAAATAGCACATTGCTTCCAGTTTTAGATCTGATGCACAACAGAAAATGTCAGAAGGTCAACAAACAAAATTAGATCCAAACCACAGACAAGCAGATCTTTGCTTCAGCCCACATCTCCAAACAGCAGCCAGTTGGCAGAGAGAAGCTCAGCATGTTAGCCATGTCCTCTTTGCCCACTTGCTAGAACAAATGGTGCTATTTCGGTCTGCTGCGGCTGCAGGCAAGAGATTAACTCTCAGGCTGATGAATTGAGAGCAAAACTAAATGAAGCAACCCAATTTTTCAGTTGGGTTCTCTAAGCACAATTCACCACCTAGTAGAAAGAAGTGTAATCTTAGATTTTTGCAACCTTTCTGCTGGGTAACATGATTCAACTGTAAAGCCATAATACAGTATAATGGTGTATACCTTTATGGAGCCTCTCATAGTAAGAGAATACCCAACCCACATTACACATAGAATATATTTAACCCCTGTTACAGAGAAGCTGAGAAGATAAAACCAAGCTCATCAATACAGTGTCTGCAAAACCTCCCTGCAATGGAGCAATATGGGAGAGGTAAACACAGGGTGTGACAGAAACAAAAAGAGGTGCAGAAGAGAAATCCTAAAATTAAAGAGGAATAAGGAAGACACCTCTCACTGTCTGAGAGGTGAAGAAAGCTATATAGGAGGGCATGAGGTTAACCAGGACATGGGGAATCCGAGGAAGGATTTCAGACCAAACTGAAGCTAGAGAAGAGGCAGGTATTCAAAGAAAGGGACAAGGATGGTTGCAATAGAGAGTCTTAGTGGAGGAGTCCTGAGATAACAAATATGGGGAAACGAAGAGAAGAAACAGGATTGAGAAATTTGAGTTGAAAAGAGACAGGGGAAAGCACTCCTAGTAGAAAGGGAGAGAAGAGATGAAAGAAACGAAGAAATGGGTGCAAAGAAAAATAGATTAAAACCCAGGAGATGTGATCTTTTGGGAATGTCAAGGGATTAATTTATATTCAGGCACTCAGAACCTAGTTCATTGTTGGTTCTGGCTTTTGACAAGAGGTTCTGCTTATGCATCAATGACCCTAGGGAAAAAGTGAAAACAGTTGTTAAGAAGTGACATATTTTCCACACTTACTTTCTTTAGGACAGAAGAGCAAGAAACTTGTTCTTAGGGAGAAGCTAGTGGTGACCTCTGACTTGGACAGGTACCTTCTCAATTCATAAAGGCCAAAGCCCACAGCCCTGGCAGCTCTCTACAATAGGGGGTACACACTGCTGGCTACCAAACCCACTACTCCTCAGATCTGCTTGGTTTGCCTTCTCTGTGATTTTATCACTTTACTTGGCTTAGAGCAGCTGGCAGGAACAAGCCTGATGGATGTGTTCAGATTGCTCGCCTTTCACCTCCACCCTGACCGCAACCTCTCACACCCATCCATTAACACCTCCCAGCCTGGAGAGAGGGCAGAAACTACCTCTGCCTTGTTGCTTGGCTATTAATAACAGAAGGCATTGATTTGGAAAGCCTGCAGACTCCCTGGTGCTAAAAGGAAAGATCTCTCTGGCTTGTCTGACTGCCTTTCTGCAGGCTGGTTTTCAATCAACTTTTTGGCTACCCTGGAGCACAGTGTTCAGGAGATGGACCAGCCTGTTCTTGCACACAAGGCTTTCACCTGTTACCTAGGAAAGGTGCAAATAGAAGACTGGGCCACAACAGTCAACTAAGATTTCTAAAAGGATTGGCTTCCCATTCCCCTTGGATAGCCTGAGATCACACCAGGAAAGAGTAATTGCCATGGGTTGTTAATATCAAGCAAAGGGATTACGGATTCACATTCTCTAGGCTTTGCAGTATGTATAGATTGAGTCTAGAGCTAAACTAATACCAAATAGCATTTTAAACTAAGTTCCCCAGACCACACAGCTGGATACCTTGTGATTTTATCATTTATATTTCCTACAGAAGCTGCTGAGGGAACAGGGCTTGGTTTAATCCCTCCTGGCAGACAGCACCCTCTAAAGTAAGAATGGCCCTTTGGAAGCATCTCTCTCCCTCTCCCCACTACAGAAGTCTAAACAGACAGTTTGATGTAGGTATCTGCATTGCAGGTGGATGAGCTCCAGAGACTGCAAAATGAAGAAAGACACACAAAAAACCCCAAACCCAAAACAACAGCAACAAACCAAAACAAAACCCCCAAACAATAAAACAAACAAGCAAACAAACAAAACAAAAAAACCCACACAAAACTGGGACTAGTCTCTCATGATCATTATAGCACTAATTCCACTGGTCTTTACTGCAAGGCTTTACCATAGATATTTTTTAAAAGAGGGGGCAGAAGTTAAGGGATTGTTTTTGTTTTAATTGCCTTACCAAGGTGTTCAGCTATTCGAGATGAAATAGAGCAAATATCAAGTGGAGAGAGTGTCTAGATGTAGAAGGGAATCCTCTGCCTTGAGAATTAATCAAACCTCCACAGAAGTTCAGAAACTTTCCAAAAGCTTTTTCCGATTTTTTGATCACTCCAGGGATCTTGTTTACAGCATCACACTGGAAGTCTGCTCTTTAAAGTGGATTGGTATACAATCCTTTCAGCGCCCCAAAACAAAGATACAATCCTCTAACAGTCTACAATGTACTTAATGCAAAATACCTGCACACTAGCAGAAGAACTTGCTTTGCAAATGCATACCCTTTCGGGAACTCATGGAACCACCTGAACTATCAGTAAACTGGAGCAGTCTGGCAAAACACAAATTCACAAATGCCACTAAGATGTTTTATCACAGTTTTCTTTTGAATGTTTTATAAGCTCAACACACCCATTAGTATGAAAACTGGACTCTCATCTGCTTTCAAAAGCAAGCTGGGGCCAAGTTAAAAAAACATCCTGTGCATAACACCTCTGCTTGGAAACCATAGTTTATTGGTGGTGGACAACTCCATTTTGCAAAAGGCAAGAACTGTAAAAAGAAAAATTCCCTGCAGTGTTTACTAACCTCAGAGTCTCTACACAGCCTCTGCCAGCTACACACACAGGAACTGCTTCAGAGATCAAAGAACAAGTTCATACCTTCTCCCATGAATCATCTGCAATGCTCAAGAAAGGTGGGGTTTAGTTCGCATTTGCTTTTCTCTCCCATACTTTTTTTACAGTTACCACATTAAAATCAGAATTGGAAATGTAACAAACTTTTCCTCTCAAACACAGCAGGGATTCGAGCACATTGTCGAAGTCTGCTCATACAGTCAATAAATCCCTTTTTTTTTTAGTATGATTATTTAGGTGCTGCATGTGCGTATGTATCAGCACACTTGAGACACAGGGCCCCACACTTGTATATAACAGGTTTAACATGATTTGCCATATGACCTGGCAGCAAAAAACTTTCTTGATACAGCAATTTAGACATCCTTTCCTCTATCTTTATTCTTATAATTCCTTACTTCCTACTAAGAAGACAACACGGCACACAGATGTTAGTCTGTTGCCCAGGACATGCAAATTTCCAGTGCCTCTGAAATGGCCATGGCCCCAGGAAGATGGGGAAAGGTCTCGAGGGAAAGAGAACAGAAACTTGGTCTTCCATTTTAAATGGAAGCCTTAAGGCCTTGGACACAGCATGCTCGTATCCTCTGAGGTGGGATGTAATGCTAGCCAGGCTTTAGAGGAAGGCTGTACCTTTGTGGGGAGGGCTGTGATCTGTATAGGAGAGAAGCCCCACTGCATTACCAGCATCAAGTTGAGCACTGTTCTCAGCACGCAGGTAATGAGATCACACTATATCGAAAGTCAATTAAGACTTTGAAGCTCTGAATTCACAAAGACAAACTAATTCTTACAGTTTTTGCCTTTCCCAAGCCAGCATTTCTGGCAGGCACTTGAAAAGAAATGGTAACTAGACATAGAGTAAATATAAACAATTACTGTGTTTTACCCATGTGTTATCCCAGCGGTACTTGGCATTTTAAGAGTTTAAAGTTTAATTACATTTTTGCTTTTGGTACATTGGATAGCCATTCACCTATGAAGAAAAGCGTCTGAGAGGGTTTCAAGCTCATTTAAAACACTCAGAAGCAAAAATTGCTGAAGCCTGTGAGACTGGCTCTGTGTTTTGATGTGCTATAGAAAAATGTATGGAATTATTTATATATTCACTAAGTGGTGCATTTTCATTGTTCTCTCAGCTAACGTGCAGAATCCACTGGCCCCATCTCAGGAAAGCTTTCCAAAGCGTGGCACTTGCTAAGATTTCCAGTAATACACTGAATTTTTCCTTGCCCCATAGCACTGTTGTGTTTAAGGAGATACTTGAAAGTCTGCCCAGGCTGCAGATGTTAACAAGAAAGGGGGAAAGAGATGATCAAAAACATTTTAGACAATCCATTGCTCAAGAAATTGCTTATTATTCAGATTTTCCACTCCTGGTTTCCTCCAATCACCTTGACTCCGGATGCCTTTCCTGCCACTCCTTCATGAGACAGGAGCTGAGCACCCTTCACATCAAATGACTCTGAATGTGTTCATTAGCACATTCATTACAACATCAGGCTTCAATATTCATGTCCATAAGGTCATAGCATGCTCCCCACAGGAAGTCTGTCATGGTAGGCACACTGAGGGGACAGAAATGTCCACGTAGAAGGCAGTTCTTGATTTTCATCAGAGGTCAAGGAAGGTGGACAAAGAGCCACTAGTGCTACCAAGCCAGAAAGGTTGAGCAAAATGTATGGCATAGCCTTGAGCTGTGCCACCCCACCACAGCTGGGTTAGTGGAGTGGAGCATTTTAAAACTGTCCCAATGACCAAGAGGAAACCAAGCATGAAAAATGACCAAGTTTCAACAGCCCCCCTTTTCAGCAGGGAGCCCACATCACCAGTGCCCTGGCCACCAGAGGAGGAGGCATCTGGACACCAAAGAGCACAGCATGAGGCCACAGAGGAAATAAATCCATGCAAGTCTTTCATATGTCAGGATGAAGCAGACACAGATGTGCACACATTGCACCACACCCCGACCCCGGTGGTGTTACAGCAAGTGGGAGCTGCTCAACACAGCAGCGATGCAGGCTTGGAAAGCCCTGCCACAGTGTCTGCATGGAGCTGGTGGGTAAGGGGCCAGAGCAATGGCCATCACCATGAATCACTGCAGAGGTTTCCTACTTGCCTGGTTACACCCTGAGCCCCACCACCCACATGTCATTTGCCTCCTCCATCCCTCTTTTTCTGTCCTGAGCATTTGTCTGCTGCCACAGGCACAGAGCCCCTGCTGTGCTCAGCCTCCACCAGCCTGTGCTCCGGAGTGGGTGAATTGATTTCACTAACACACGTCTACAAACATCGGTTTTTCTACTGTGGTAAATCAACACAGCTCCACAGGATCAGACAAATAAAACACGAAGCAAGCTGGGGGTCTATTTCCTCAGCCTGAAGGGTGCTCCATCATGCCAAGCTATGATTACTACAGCCCCACACCAGCAATCTCTTCCATTTCTTAGGTCCAGGCTCAGTAGTGGAGTGTAGTTGCACATGGTTGTTTGTTTTAATCTAATCACCATTCATTTTCAGTTATCTGGGGAAAAGAGAAAATCTTTCACACACACAAAGCCCAGTATTTCTTTTTTTCTGGCTATGAGCACGCCACTTGCAGAAAGACAGGGCCCTGCCACACAGGTTCTCATTTGGGAAAAAGATGGGAAATGTGTTAGTGGGCAGCAGAATCATAAAAAAGAGAATAAAAAGGCAGAGGGAAAGATATGATCAAAGTGAAACAGCTAAAAAGGTCTAGGATTTCTGATGCATGCGTGTATACATGTAGGACTACATACATATGTAAAGTTGCTGCGAACTTATGTATAAAGGTATACATGTATATATAGAAAATGCCTCCCTCACCACAAGGGAAAGCTTGTATTTTAGCAGAAAACTGTGAGAGTCCTCTGGACTTCCTCACTGCTACTTCAGGTTTCTTACTTTTCCTTATTTAGCTGCAGAAAATGGTTAAAGAGAAGTCCAGCTCCTCATAGTGCCTTTAAACACATTTGAAATGTACTCCACTGGGCTGGGACAGCTGTTTTTCCCTTTTTAGGAAAAAGAAAAAAGAGGAAAGGAAAAGAGGGAAAAGAAAAAATAAAAGGGGTTGGAGGGGTGGGAGAGTGAAAGAGAGTCTTTCTGCTCCTTTTTTTCCACCTTACAGACTCTCCTTTAAAAAGCCACATGTGTTTCCACTTCTGACCAAACTTTCACAGCAGAAAAGCAGCTCTCCCCCACTGTCTTCAAGTCTCACTGTTCCATGGGGAAAGGCTGTTGAGCTTAAGGCATTACCTTTGTTTCTCTCTATCCTCCCTGCACTAGTAGGGGCACATTCCAGAGCAGCATCACACCATGTTACTCCTTGTCACTGAAGAAAGAGCGGTTATGAGGGTACTTTCATTTCCAGGTCACAAAGCCAAGTGCACTGTGCATCAGGAACAGCTGCTGTCAGGTCTTTGGAAATCCACTTGAAAAAGCATGGTGGCTGGGGCTCCTTATCCATACATCCTGATCCAAACCACAAGTACACGTCCTCTTGCAAAAATGCTTCAAAGAAACACCCAGGGCTAAGTGAGCACAGTGACTACCTACACTCCTAGGACAGACAGTCCTACCAGGTCTTGCCTGAGGGTATCGACATGAAATTTCTCACAGGTTTGCAGAAGAAATGAGGTTGTAAAACCAAGTCATGTGCAGGCCACTGGATTTTGGGCAGGTCTGGATTTGGCTGCAGCACCTGATCAGGCACAGAACCCAAAAACATACATAACCAGGAATCTATCAGCTTACACAGGCTGATGAGCAATCTGTGTTGCTGCTATCCAGCTTGCTTTCTTGAGGGCTCACTTCTCATCACTGGCATGGGATATCCCCAGATTGCACCAGGGAGATGAAACTCTCACTAGTCATGGTTTTGTCAATTAACCCTTCAAACTCCAGTCCTAATAGGGCTTCTGCTGACATCAAGAAACAGGATAAGGGGTGTTGTGCGATCGGCTTGTTCTAAACCAAGGGCCAGATGAGTGGAATTTTAAGGCATTGGAAAGTTATATCAAATATGATTTATAACCATAGCTGTTACAGAGCAGGCCCAATTAAAAAAAAAAAAAATAGAACTGCTTTGACAGAAATAAAAGCAACTACAAAATAACCTTTCTGAGGCACTAGCATTCCCATGTAAGAGCCTGAAACCAAATCTAGACTGCAAAGAAATAGTTTTCTGAAAAAACATGCCACAGTCCATTGGCTGGGTCATGCACATGAACTGAACTGTGACTCTTGGATCTAAAGGCATCAGTCACTCCTGTCAGAGCAGCTTTAGCTGTTGTGAAGTGGGAACCAGGATCTGATCCCTGCAAGGGGACATGGACAAGCTCCGTCAATGTATTATTTGCTGTGTCTACCCTGACGGCTGGATTGGATCCAGGCCTCCTGGCCACCCTCCGATTTACCAGAGCCTTTTAGCAACCACATCTGTGCTTTAGCACAGTGGTGTGACAGAATTACCATGCCCTGCTGAGATCGCCAATGAAGGGTTGGAGTAGGTCAGGGCAGCAGTAGCTGTGGGGAGAAAATGGCAGGTTTCTGTCAGTGTCCAGTTAGAGGGATTATGGCAGCTCTGTGGGAACTTTTTCCTAAAACAATCTGGGTAAAGATGTCATGCCTCTAAGGCTGATTGAGCACCTGCCCAAGAACGCCATCACTTGGAATTGCATGTAAATAGTTGCAAAGAAGAGTTTTGTAGCTGAATTAAGATCCTTTCTTCTTGGCCAGCAGTGGATACTCACTTTCTCAGCTGCTCAGAGAAAATCCTATACTGGACTACCAAACGACTGACATAGTGTTCAGCTACAGTGTCCCTGCAGAGACCTGTCTTGGTTCAGTATGTCAAAGTCACACTGACCCTGCTGCAGGCTCTTTTCCAATCTGAAAAATGACAGCACAGAGTCAGGACAGCAAGATAAAAGATACTTCATGGAAAGTCCTCCACAAGCTTAGCTAAAATTCAGTGAGCTGTGAACCCACCCAAGGGACACTCAAACCAAATCACACTCAAAGCTCAGGCTCAAAATCAGTTTGGAGCAGAACATTAAGTTGCTGATCACATTATTACACAGCAGCTGGGCTACAGTAACTGTCACAGAATCACAGAGTGGTCAGGGTTGGAAGGGTCATCTGGAGATCATCTATTCCAATCCCCTGCTAAAGCAGGTTCTCCTAGAGCAGATTGTACAGAGCCACATCCAGGCAGGTTTTGAAAGTCTCCAAAAAAGAAGACTCCACAGCCACTCCGGGCAGCCTGTTCCAGTGCTCTGTCACCCTCAAATTAAAGTTCTTCCTCATATTCAAATGGAACTTCTTGAGTTTCAGTTTGTTCCTGTTGCCCCTTGTCCTGTGGTTGGGCACCACTGAAAAGAGCCTCATCCTGTCTTCCTAACATTCACCCTTAAGATATTTGTAAACGTTGATAAGATCCCCTCTGTCTTCTCTTCTCCAGGCTAAACAAGCCCAGCTCCCTCAGCCTTTCCTTATCACAAACCTGCTCCAGTCCCCTCATCATCCTCCACTGGACCCTTTCCAGTAGTTCCCTGTCTCTCTTGAACCGGGGAGCCCAGCACTGGACACAGCGCTCCAGATGTGGCCTCACCAGGGCAGAGCAGAGGGGCAGGGTCACCTCCCTCCGCCTGCCGGCCACGGTCCTCCTCATGCACCCCAGGATCCCACTGGCCGCCTTGGCCACAGGGCACACCGCTGGCCTGTGGGCAACTTACGTGGGCAACTTACTGTCCCCCAGCACTCCCAGGGCCTTCTCCCAGCAGGTCACCCCCAGCCTGTGCTGGTGCCTGGGGCTGTCCCTCCCCAGGGCAGGACCCTGCACTGGCCTGTGTTAAACTCCACCAGGTCCCCCCCTGCCCAACTCTGCGGCCTGCCCAGGCCTCACTGGATGGCAGCGCAGCCTCTGGTGTGTCACCCGCTCCTCCCAGCTCTGTGTCATCAGCAAACGTGCTGAGAGGACACTGTGCCTTCACCCGGGTCACCGATAGATAAGTTGCACAGGACTGGGCCCAGCACAGACCCCTGGGGAACACCGTTGGCTCTAGGCCTCCAGCTCGACCCTGCGCTGCTGGTCACAGCCCCCTGAGCTCCGCCACGCAGCAGGCGCTCAGCCCACCTGGCTGCCCGCGCAGCCACTGCTCTGCCTGCGCCTGCCCGGGAGGGCTGTGGGAGACTGTCAGAAGCCTTGCTGAGCTCAAGGTTGACAATTGTCCTCCTCCAATTAACCTGTGGCAACACCCCAGGTAATACAGCATAACTTATCCCTAGGGAAAAAAAAATCCAAGTTGCATTGTGCTGCACCAGTTGCAGAGTAAAAACACATGAACAGAGGGGCAGCCACCAGAGCCCAACCACCTCTCAGTAAAACACTGAGCTGCCTCAATTTAGAAAACTGTATTTTATAGAATCTCTTTTAATATGCATGCTGGAGGCTGTTTCTGATGTTAGGCCATGTAGCTTAGGGCTCTTCTGTGGTCTCGTACGGAGGCCAGTTTACTGTGTCATGACAGCGCCTTGTGCAGGTGCTGGGGAGGATCACAGGCATTGCCCTCCACGCTGGGAAGACAACCACCGCTCCTTCTCAGGCCATCTTGCCAGCCTTTCCAATTGTACAGCAGTGATCCCTATGCCGTTTTATCCATTTTAAAGTCCCATTAAGGCTGACACTTATGCAAATGTAAGTGTCTCATCCTTATTAAAAGGGACGTTTAACTCTGAGCTCCTAGAAGAAGGATAGCATGCACCATAGCTATCCGGGAGCCTCTTAGACACCTTCTGCCTGCTGAGACAAATGGGTCATTCCCACTAGCCACCCACCTTCTTCACTGTGAGACCATGGGCTGACTGCAACAGGGGGCTGAGGAAAACCAGAGACATATTGACACCAACTGACTTGCTCTGTGCCTGCATCAAGGAAGGACAGACAGAAATTATCTTCATTAGCAGAGAGCTGCATCAGAAAGGGAAAAATTGAACACTAGGAAAGGACAGGAGAAGTCTGAAAAAATTAAAACAGGGCCACCTTCCCACCCTTCTTGTCATATGAGGAAAGGATGCTCTGATCAGGGCTTTAAAGGAAGCCCTTCTTTTGTGAGGGATGTCAAGGTGAGCAATTGTTCCCCATGCTCTTGTCTTGCACTCATAACACTAAATGATAGTACCAGAACGCTAAGCTGCCTTTGCTTTCCTGGAGTGATTTCCAGTTGCTTTGCCTACACGGCTGGTTTTGGTCACATTGCATGCTTATTTAAGTAATCTCAAAAACCTTTTTGAAAGGTGACTTCCAGCACTGACATCCTTGCAGAGAGGGGGAACTGAGGCATATCATGGTAAGGGACCTTCCTTGGGTTCTCAGAGGTTAGAAATAGCTGGAGCTGGTTTTGTAGCCATAGAGTAATTCAGGCTACATAGTCCAGGCTGGTGCTGGGTAACTGCTGGTACTGCCACCTTTTGTTCCTCCAAGGAAACAATTCTTTGATCAAGAGATTTCTCATACACATATATCTGGCATGTACACATGGAATTAGTTATAACTGCTTCCACTCTAAGCCACATGAAATCATTAAAATTCATTCCAATTAATGGCAATGAGCTGAAAACAAACCCAACACCTGCAAGTCAGAGAGAAATCAGCAATTACAATACTTTACATATGCCACACCACCTTGGAAATTTTGCTGAAGCTGTAATGTGCAGGATGTGAACTGAAAATGAGTATTTGTCTGCTCAGACAGATCTTCCTGGCTAGGGAGTCAATGAGATTTGAGAAGCCAGTGCCCAGTTAACCTCTTTGTGGCACACTGCACAAGCTGGTTCACAAGTATCTGCCTGGGGGAGTTCAGAAACCTTTGCCTCATCTTACAGCCAGAGAAAGTGAAGCACAGAAGGAAAGGCACAATGGCACTAGAAGTGGTCTCTTCTGAGTCCCACTCGAGGCGGGGCATGCACACAGTTGTTACCTGATCAGGGTTGGACAAGAAGACAAAGTCTGCAGTCCCACTAGTCCGTGCTGCTTCGTCAGGGAGCTGGGAGACAGAAATAACCAAGAAACCTGGCTGCCAAAAGCAGGCACATGCTTGTGGTGAGAATGACCTGCCAAGCTGCTGAGGTCCAGTTGCAGCTGCCAACCTGTGCTGGAGACCTCTATTGATCAACTACAGCCTTCCGAGTATGGAAGAGAGCCTGAAAGCATGAGAGCTTTATTGAGAGAGGCATTTGCAACAGCCCACAGCATTGCAGCCTCTCCCAGCTCTGCACCAGCCTCTGAACTAGAGGGGATAGTTCTGAGTCCCCTCTGCACAAGCATTTCCCTCACAGGGATGCTCACCAGCTCTAGAAAGTTTAACTCATGGGAACTTCACTTTAGTCTCACCCACATTAATATGAAAACTGCTATAAAAGTACCATTGCTTTGTGTCACTCCATCATTCATAATCTTTTTGGGTCTCTTGGGGAGGGAGGCAGGAAAAAAAGAGATAAAAACTTCTGAAAATCATGTGAACTATTTCCTGTGCTTTTGTAACACAGCAGCACTTCAGAGACAGAGTGCACATTGTGTTCATTCCCTCTCCTATCTGCAGCATTGAAATTTGCTTTAATGATCTTTTTTCATTTCTTCTTTGGGTGTTCAGTGGGAATCATCTATATCTCTGTTTCCCTACCAAGAGTGAATGAACCACGAGTGCTTTTTGTATTCAACTTAACAGACTGATTGACTTTAGACTAAATTTCACTATTTCCCGTCTGACTTTCATTACCTAGAATAAGATGGTAAGTCAACCTGAACTGAAAGTAATTAAGGGAGCTTTGGAAGGGGGGGTGGGGGGAGACAAAAAAAAGCATTCTCTCTTCAAACACATAATTGTACAAAAATAACACAAAATGCAAATGACTTACAGATGCACCGATTTGGCTCTTTCATTGTCACTTTGAAGGCAGTAACTACAAAGGGCTAATATTTGTAATCTGCCAACACAGGAGTACAGCTAAAGTATGTTATTTAGCATCTTCCAAAAACACCTCCTGGGTTTGTCTAAAAGTACCTGAAGGAAACTTAAAAACCCCTTCCCGTTCAGATGTTCCCCCAAAACAACAAATCAGGCAGGGTATGGAACAGGTTTACATGGGTTAACACCCCCCATCTTGGATTTCACACGAAGTACAGCCCCCTTGTCAGCCTGACTGGCTGCATGATCAAAGGGATGCAGCTTTAAGGGCTGTGTTCAAGGCCAAAATATCTTAAATGTACCTTCTCCAAACTTTAAGGTTTATAGGATATTTATGGGCTGGTAGGCATTACCTAGATGTTAAAGGATAGTAAGGTAATGGATAGATAGATGGATGGACAGACAGACAGACGTCTCTTACCGTTTTACTTTTTCACTGTTACTGACAGGAAGGGCTGTAGAAGAAAATCAGTACCTTCTAATCTTAAAAACAAGATGTCACAGACATTTGGTATCATCACAGTGAGATCTTCTGCTGGACCTGCCTTTGACAGGCAGGATTTCTCATATAGCTACAATCAGCAGTAGGAACTTCCAGCAGTAGGAAAGGGCAAAGGTAAAATCCCAGAGAGCTATAAAGGACATCACAGAATCACACTGGAAATGATCTAAATGTATTCCAGTTTGATTTGGAAAAAAAACAGACTCATGGGGACAATGTGCTGAGAAGGCTGGTGATGTCGCTACCTGTTACATCTCACAAAAAGTCTCTTTTCAGCAGGTGCTATTAAATCTCTGGTATTAGAGGGTAAATCAGGAATCGTTTTGGTTCAGGAGCTGTTCTACAGAGCAGGGAAAGGGCAGACAGCAGGCCATGGTACACACTGCCTCTAGCCCAATATAAATTACACTCCTTCAAAAATTCACCTAATGGTGATTTCAACCTAGATATTATGTTGCTTAAACCACAGGAAGAGATAACAGGCTCCGTATATGGCCCATCATTCATATTAACAGTGAGAGAATAAGCAGAAAAGACAGGGAGGAATGACAGCAAATCCCCGGCAATGATGCAAGGACCAGCAGCACAGGAGGAAGAATGCATGGCACCAGCTTGTTTGAGTCCTTATCTCTAACAGCTGATAAACTGCAATTGAATCAGCTTTTGGTCGCTCATCTAAATAATGCTTCCCATAAAGCAGAAGGCTTCAGCAAGACAGGAAGAACTACAATTTGACATTAAAGCCTTCCCCCATCTCAGCAGCACAATAAAAATAATTAAAAATAAAATTTGGGTCAGGGCTTGTTGTGGTTTAACCCCAAACAAGTAACTAAGTACTATGCAGCTGCTTGCTCACCCCTCACCATTTCCCCAAGAGCGATGACTAGGAAAATCAGGAAGGAATGAAAACTTTAGGGTTGAGACAAGAACAATTTAATAATTAAAATAAAATAGGAAAATTGCAATAATAATAATAACAATGATGATGAAAAGAGAGGAGGGAAGAAGAATAAAATCCAACATCAAGGGAGAAAATAAGTGATTTTTTGCTCACCACCCGCTGGCCAATGCCGAGCCATTCCCCAAGCAGTGATCACAAGGTGCCAGCCTACTCCCCACGGTTTGTATGCTGAGCATGATGTTCTATGATATGAAATATCCCTTTGGCTAGTTCGGGTCAGCTGTCCTGGCTGCGTCCCAATTTCTTGTGCCCCTCCAGCCCTCTTGCTAGCAGGGCCTGAGAAACTGAGAAGTCCTTGACTTAACTGTAAACACTACTTAAGCAACAACTAAAACCATCAGTGAGCTATCAACATTATTCTCACACCAAATCCAAAGCACAGCACTGCACCAGCTACTAAATTAACTCTATCCCAGCTGAAAGCAGGACAGGGCTTTACTTCAGGGTGTGACAAAAACACAAAGCACAGAGCATCCTTCCCCCAAAACACGTGGAGTAAACAACAGCCATGTGACTGCTGCAGCTGTTGTGAGAAGTCCATGAAAGAACTAGATTTCTGGCCGCTGTGTTTTGCTCATGATGCGTGGACGGAACCACATAATGGATGTGTGTCCACAACCTTTTAGGGACTTGCTTTTGGATAACTTAATATGAAAAAATATTTTCTGTCTTGCTTTAGGTTTACAGTTGGACTTGATGACCTTAAAGATCTTTTCCAACCTAAACGATTCTATGAGTCTAAGTATGCACTGCAGGGGATTCATCCTCTTAACAAGCTCCTTCATCACATTAAAAACAGTCAAACCTCTTATATCTTATTACAAAGGAGAATGTGTCTTCAGATAGTGTGTTTAAGCATCCAACATAATGAAAGAGGATAATCTATACAACAAACAAGAAGCTGCCACTTTGCTCTGTGACAGTGAACAGTGGGAAATTCATCTCTTGTGATACCTCCCAGCAGGAACCATGGGGAACATGGATGTGAGCAGAGTGTCCTGGGTAGCAGGAATCTGCAAACCAGCATCCTCTACCCGTTTTCTGTATGAGACTCCAGCACGTCCTTTGGAAGTTTACAAGCAAGAATTTCCATCTATGAGAAACAGGCAGGGGATACAAGTGTAGGTTTGTCTGTTCACCTGGTTTATTTGTAGGCTCTTAGTCTGTGTTTATTGCTGGTACGTCCATGCCTCCTTGTCAGGTGAGAAATAGTATGAAGCTCTCTCATGCTGGGTCTTTCACCTGTGCTTAATAAGGAGGTATATACAAAGTCTTCCTTGGTCAGCAGCGTGGCTTCTTCTGAGTTTTATCAGGAGAGCAAGATCTGGTTTATCAAAGCTGCTGCAAGGTACCATGGTGGTAAGAACACATTACCCTCATAGCACATCTGGCCTCCAGTGATAGCAAAGCCATTTATGGAAACAGAGTTTCTCCCAATTACATGGACAACCATTATTCTTCAAATCTAACTCTCAAATCTAATAAAGCAAGGAGTAACAGTCCATCCTAAACCCTACCCGAAGATATCAAATATATCTATTTCTTTGCCATCTACCATAAAAAGTCCTCCTGTCCTCAGGCTCTTTCTATGTCACATCTTAGGTTCCAGCTTACATGACAAACAATCTTTGGACATCATTCCCTTGATACAAGACTGCTTGTCCTATGTGGCATGACAGTGGCCAGCCAGCTTTCTCACTTTCTGCTAATTTCCAGTGATACTAAGTCCAGCTGAACCATATGGACATCAGCTATTCATAGCATTAGCTCTAGAAGCACTGAGGCCATAAAAATTCTTAGCAGTGACTGCCCTCTCCTCCTACACCTACAGTTGTCACATGACCTAAAGAAAAACACTTAAAAGATAATTTTTTCCATGAATTATTTTTTAATTCTCTCAGTTCCCTGACCCTGTTCATAGCACGTTTCCACAAGCAGTGGTTCCTTGCACAATGATGATAAGACCAGGAACAAATAGCAAGGGGGAGGGAGGGACTGAATACCTGACTCAGTATCATCATGAAAGCTTGTCTTGGGAAATCAAACCTGAATGTTCCCACCTGCTTCTGAGATTTTAGCAACCCTTTCCTCTCTAATTGTTTAACTGGTTCATGTAATTAAATCAAAGTAGGACAATTGTCCCTAATGTCTATTTACCTGGAAGTCTGATGCTTCTGTTTCAGATCCAAAGAAAGGCTGTTGGGCCCATAAGTTCCTAGGTATGGCTCTTGAATAAAAGATATTATCCCTGTCTGTCAATCTTGTCTTCAGTGTTTGTGGCAATTAATGCTGCTAGGGTCTGCAGAGTTACTTATTTATCAGTATCTGCTCAATAATTTATTTGTTCAGAATATTTTTCTTAATTTACCTGCAATGCTGTTTTTTCCTCCTCCTTTTTTTCTATTAAGCAACTGATCTTCCCTTATGACAATGATTCCAAGCACCAGAAGGAGGAAAGAAGGCTTACACCGTGAAAGCCCCTGGTTTTGGCTGCCTTCGTGATGGGGGAGATGTTTCTTTTTCCTGTTCTAGTACTGTAGTTTTTGTGGGTTTGTGCCCCACTTTCCTTTGCATCCCTGTGCCTATGGTGTTCACTGACTGCTGCACCTACCCAGCTCTCTCACTGGGCACTCTGCCTATGGGGAAACTTGACTTTGCCAGGACTTCAATTTGTAACACTTAGCAGAGGCCAGTTAAACTTGAACTAAATCTAGAGAAACCAGGTTTGGTACAGAAGCACAGATCCCTCCTCCCTCACATTCCTTCTAAAGTTTCTAAGTACAAGCACATAACAGCCACAGAGCTATGTTTATACAGCTGGTCTCGCATCCCAGTTGATGCCTTTAGGTGTTTAAATACCTTCAGAAAGCTGTCACCAGTCCAGTGGCTGGGAGAAACCCACTGCAGATCACCTTCTGAGCAGGACAGGCACAGCCTGCAACCACAGCAGTTTCCTCATAGACAAGTTATCTTCATAAAGAACAACTTCAAAGCAATTCCAGGCTAAATAATAGGGGGGAAAAAAACATGCTGAAAGCAGAGTTTGAAGGCAAAGGCACGGTGAGAATCCTACAGGAATCGGGTAGGAACATCCACAAAGCTTTTGGGATGACATTGAAGAATTTGGAAGATCCCTTCCCAAGCCTACCAGGATTCCCCATTTGATATTATGCAAATCTTACACCCTAAACTCCTGAAAAATGAGGTTTATAGAGTTTAGTCAAAAGGTCTTCCTTCTTTTTCACCCTTCAGTGCTGTCTGTGTCATAGAAGGAACTCATGGAACATTCATAGGCCCCGTACAGGCTTGAGCAGAGTGTCTAGCTGGGCTTTTATAGATAAGAAAATGTGGGAGGAAAGGGATATCAACCTTTGAGGTTGCCTAAATTGTACTCCGTGCAGGGAAAGACCTCTTAGCTGCAGGGAGTTTAACCATTCATTCAGTTCCTTCATGTTCCTGGAGAGCTGGTCACCCTTCCCTCCACCCATCCTGTTTCTCAGCCTGATGATCAGTTTGGTTATTTGGGGATTTTTCAGCACCCTTCCAGGTTCTTCCAGCTGAGATAAGAAAGACTTTTTAAAAAAACCAGCTCAATGAAAACACTGTCCTCTTTGTTTTTTCAAGTGCAAAAGCCCCCAAAACCTTTGATTTGGATTTGCTTTCAGAGGAAATTTGCATGTCTGCAAAACACTGCCTGAATGCCAGGGCTGAGCAGAATGGACCTGCGTGTTGGGCAATTACCCAACTGCTAATATCAATAAACAGAGTAGCGTCCAATCTGAAAAGCACTGGCAGGACAGAAGCCACCAACCACTTTCAACATGCGTCGGAGCTGTTGTTCCTTTAACTTCAGAGGAGCTGTTTTATCTCAGCACCCCAGCAGCAAACGAGTGGAGGAGCCATGTCAAATGCGAAATAAAAATGAGCAATGCCTATAAAAGAGAGATATCATGAGAATCTGCCACTTGGGAATAATGAAAGGCTAGAGCAGGTTGCGCTGATTGTGCAACCTACCAGAAGCCTGTCAGCTTTGATAACAATGGCAGCCATCAATTCCTGTAAAAATGGCAACAGCATGAATTGGAAATTGTGAAGCACCATTTAGGGTTGAAATGAGATTTTCTTCAGAATGCATTTGTCGGCGTGTTCCCACTTACTTGAAAAGCTCTGGACAGATCAGAAGGAACATGAAGTAGCCGGGGTTAGAAGCTTTATTTTTTTTTTTTTTTATTCCGCCTCCTCCTTACAAAGCAGTTTTAAATGCCAAGAGCTTTCAACAAAACAACAGCAGTTTCAAATCTGCCAAAGGGCAATTTGAAAGTGAAAGGTATTCTCTTCAAATTACCTTAGAAAATGATACATGTTATGAAAGGGGTTTACTTTTTGGAGTGTTAAAGAGATACCAAAAATCCAATTTTATTGTCAGATTACAGCGGCAGGCAGTGGGGGTGAGCAGGAGAGCTGTGTAAAATTGCCAGAGCTCCTCTTTAGACTCCACAGATGTCTATTTGCCTTTCATGGACACCTACAGTGAGGCAGCAGACAGCACTGAAAAGAGACAAAAAAAATCATGATTGGTTGAAAAATCTTTTTTGCTAGCATATTAAAAAAAAAAAGTCAGAACTTTCACAAATGGTACAAATTAATAATGGGGAAAGCACACAGCTTGAGCCAATGCTGGTCAAACTTCCAGGAGAGACAGGAGTTAGGAGAAATTTTTGTATTGGCTAAAGGAAGGTTGAGCCAGAAGAAATTAAGTCTGTGTCTATCTTTGCCAGCTCTAGACTACAGTATTTAGGATGCAGATTTTTTTATATGTTTTTTCTCCCTACACACTATGGTGCATGGAAAGGTGGGGGTTTTAATTTCATTTTTCTAAACACCATGACATCTATTATTCCCCAAGGCAAAGAGCAAATCAAATCAGCCTCTCAAATGCACATTTTCTAACTGTAAGTGTGGATGGATGGAAAATAACAGCACAGGCCTTAGAAAAAGGAAGAAAAATTAAGTCTGGAATCTGAATAGAATGAACATAATTGCTGCGTTCAATGCAGAGGAGAAGGCAAACCTCAGGACTGAATTTTCTCCCAAGATAAGTAGTGAAACGTAAATCAGGGGATAGGTTCAGTCCTGATACACAATAATCTTTTTGCTTTTAAGTCCCAGTTCTATTTTCCCTCTTTTCTGTGTTCTTGAATTGCTTTTGATCCTTCAGTGAAAAACATTGGTAAAAAGAGGCCACTTTTTGAAGAGCCTAGCACACTTAGTGTCCAGCCAGTAGACATGTCTTTCCCTGAAATCACAGAAGACTTCAGATGTGACTAATGGACAATGCCCTCAGCCAGTTTCTAGGAGACAAATTCTAATTCGAGTAAATCAGAGTGGTCAAATCCAGCTCCCGCTGGAGTCAGGTGCTCCACATGCTGGTTTCGGTCCCTCAACAGGCACAAAGCAGTCAGGCAAGGAGGTAAGACTGGTGAGAACTGGGAAGCCTTTTCCATCTCTCCATTGCTTGAAAACAGAAGGCAACATGTTGCCTCCTCTTCTCACAGGGTCCCTTTTCAGGTGCAACCAGCTCTGGCAGCCCCTTCCCAGAGGACTGTCCCCCTGCATTGCCCAGCTCTGGCCTTTTGCCTCTGCTAAGTCACAAACCCCATTGGGAACTTTTTACAGCTGAAGTCTGTGACTGCATGTGATTTGTTTTAAGATGCACTAGTACTTGCTTTGCATAACAGGCAAGGAGTCACAGCCTTGTTGGTGCTTGCTATAAGCCAGGTGGAAGAAGAGACTGAAAGCACACTTACCTCTAACTTTCCCCTCTACCTCTGACCCCTAAAAGCACATCTGCAAGAAGGGAGCAAAGTTGGCTTTGTGATTTCTTTGAGCTCTGAGATTGCCTTCGAGGGAGAAAGGCTGCAATGTGACCCTGTGTAAAACACACTGCATTTGTACAAACCAATATATTGCAAACAATCATTATGAATGAAACAAGCTTCAGACGGCAACTCACTGCATTACTTTGAACTTGTGCTTTCCTTGCCAGCTAAGCTTCTAAAAATGCACTAGGATTGACTGGAGATTTTTTTTTTTTTTTTTTATGAATCAGAAAGGCCAAAAGAAAACAAGGGGGAAAAACTGTTTTACACACCCCATTGCTTCTTTGCTAGTTGAGCTTCAAAGTTCTTTCATCAAATAGGCTGCAGATCTGTGTTTTCTGAGGGTGAGGTGCACATACACACACAAGCACACCCACCAAGTATCAGTCCATTGCATCTGTCAGCTGCAGTGGGCTCTTTTCTCCTTCAGTTTTTTGAGAAGACTGGGGACCATGCTTCTCAGCACACACTGAAGTAAATAAACAGTGATGTAACTGAAATAACAGATTCACACTAAGGGGGACTGAAAACTTCTTTGTGAATTTGTTACATTACAAAGATTTGTTAAGTTTACAAAGCCAAACACAACAAAATCAGGCATTATTTCCATCCTTTTGGAAAACAAACCCTACTTTATTTGTAAATAACACCTGTGCATATATGTATGCGCATGAATATCTTCCCACTACTAGAAGCTCTGATCATACCTGCTCTTTGAAAGCCAAAGTGTGTGGCTTCACAACTGCAGTGGACATTTCTAAGGAGAAACACAGCTCACTGCAGGAAAATGGCATTTGTGATTCACATTAGTGGCAAAATTGGTTCAACTTGAGGGGACGGCGATATGGAGGGACTGTTTCCTCAGATGGGATATTAAAAAGCAAGATCTTTGACCATTCATGGCAAGCATAGCTTGCCAGAGCCATTACCCAGCGAGGGCCTGAGGGCTGGTATTCCTCTGACTGGCTCTCAGCCTCCTTGATTACATGCTGCTCCTCACCGGCAGCTGCAACCAAAGCAATTTTTTCCCCTTCATATTTTATCCTCAGATGCTGGCTTTTCAGTCTTACTGTGTGTAGGCAACAGACACTTCACTCTGCCGTGAAGAACAAGTATGGCAGGTAGAGAGGGCAGCCTGGGGGGAAAAAGCAGCTCCTTTTTCCAATCAGAGCCCTCAGGGACCGTTCAGGGCAGGCTGGAGCCTTGGGTACCCACCTTATGGGAAAGCCCAGAGAGACTCCAATGGCAGCGCTGGATCCTGGTGATACACACAAGCGAATGGCATTGGGCTGTCAGTGCAGCAGTCACAGTGAGACATTTGCAGGAGCCAGGGATGCCTGTTCATGCCTCTCTGATAGTAGTTGCACACTGCAGTCCTCTCCCAACACATCCCTATATACACTGGCTGTCCTGTGCTGTGCTTTGATTGACCCTTTCAGATCATGAAGCGATGCAGATCCAGCTCCCTTCCTCTGCCAGGGGATTTCTATTCATTTTCATCAACTCCATAAACCATCTTTTGGTGATTCCTTCCCGCTAGAACCAAAGTGTTTATGTCTCTCTCCTGTCTTCACTTCCTTATCTATCACCCTGTGATGGCACGGTGATAATGCATTAGAGACTGGGAGATGTTAACACACTAGCAGAGTGCAGAAGGGTGGCACAGGCTTATTTCAGTCAGCTGGGAAAGAAAAGCCTTGAGAACTGAAAAGCTTCCACAACAGCAAGGGCATGTGCTACACTATTTGCGCATCTTTGATATTCCACTTCCATCATCATCACAAAGAAATAATCAATTAAAAATTAATACCCCAGCTCTGAGGTGGCAGTATTATTTCCTAATAAGTTTCTTGCCAGCCTCTGCAAGGCAGTAAATCTGACACGACATGGTCATAAGAGGAAAAATATTAAATTTCACCTTTTTTTTTTATGCCTGTTCAAAATTCAGCCCCATGCTTGCAGAAGTTCCCAGGTGTAGGGAACCTTGCCTTTCCTTTTTAAGCAACATAAGGAGCAGTAGTGAACAGCTACTTGTAATATTTGGCCTGATGAAGCTTTTTGCAGTATTTGGCAACACCCTCATCATTAGAGACCCCTCTTTTCCCCTAGGGTGCCTAAGCCTGTTCATCACATCACCATCTACACACTGACAACTACTTGTGTGTTAACTCCTGGCAGCTTTAGAAGGCTAAATCCAAAGTGAGAAAGGTCTCATACATTGAGTTACTAGCAGGACCTCCATTCAGCCACTCCTTTTTAAAATTCCTTGCCCAGAACATTCATAGCCCATAAACACAGAATTTCACACCCTTATCTCTCTTCCATATCATCCTTCCCACAGCAAAAGGATGCTAGAAACTGGTACATTCTTACCCCAAATCCTGGTGTTAACAGCTAGAGCAGGGTGTTTATCTCTTACTAACCCCACACCTCCCCTAATCTATCTACCCTTTGCAGTGCTACGACTGGGTGAGTTTCGTGCTGTGGCCCCAGTGACTCAATGCTCAGCGTCCTTAGGCCATTCACTAGGTACAAGCAGACTCTGTTCAAAGTAGGGCATTTCTAAGCAGAGAGGGGATTAACAATTGGAGGAGGAAATGTCAGCAGTCAAAAGAAAAAAATATTGACTTCTCCATTGTGAGCTGAAAAGTCTAATAATAACCAATAAAGTTTCTCTACTCCCCAGACTAAAAGTCTGCTTTTTGGATTAACTTGTAGCTACTCAGGCTCCTTGTCTTCATCCCTTTAATGTTTAACACAAAATATTAAAGCAGAAAACAATGCCCTTGGCTCTTTTTCAGGAAGCACTATGAAATAAAGTATATCATAATCTGCTTCTCTATCTTTTCTCCAAGGGAAGCTTTGCTCTTCTTCCCTTATAAACCTTCCTGGTAAACCGGTACTGTTGATTATCTGGGACTGGTTTTGCCATTTGCTTCCATTTCCTTCGGGTTTTGCATGGTCTTTTTGCTTTGAGGTTCAGTTCCCAAACTCCCAACAACAAAACACCTACAGAGCACTTTGGTTTTGCACTGGGCACACTGCGTGCAATCTCTTTCTGAAGAGAAGTGCTGAAGACTTTCACTCAGCTCCAACCTCTGGACAGAGAATTGGATGGAGGAGGAGGAACTATACATGAGGAGAGATCTGACCCTTGCACAAATGCATGCATACTCGTAGTGAACTTCATCCAACAGTGTGGGTTCCTCTAGGTGTTACTGGACCCTGCTGGTGTCTAACAGACCAGAAGAATCATAGAATGTTTTTTGTTGGAAAGGACCTTAAAGATCACCTCGTTCTGACCCTCTGGCCGTGGGCAGGGACACCTTCCACTAGATCAGGTTGCTCAAAGCTCCATCCAACCTCCCCTTGAACATCCCTTCCAGGGATGGGGCATCCACAACTACTCTGGGCAACCTGCTCCAGTGTTTCACTACAGTAAAGAATTTCTTCCTAATCTCTCATCTAAACCTACCCTTTTTCAGTTTAAAGCCATTACCTCCTTGTCCTATCACTACACGCCCTTGTAAACTCTCCAACTTCCTCGTATGCCCCCTTTAGGCATTGGAAGGCTGCAATAAGGTCTCCCCTGAACCTTCTGTTCTCCAGGCTGAACAACCCCAACTCTCTCAGCCTGTCTTCATAGGAGAGGAGCCCTCTGATCACCTTCACGGTCCTCCTCTGGACTCGCTCAAGCAGGTCCATGTCCTTCTTATGCTGGAAGCCCCCAAGCTGAATGCAGTACTCCAGGTGGGGTCTCACAGGAGCAGAGAAGAGGGGGAGAATCACCTCCCTCAACCTGCTGGTCACAATTCTTCTGTTGCAACCCGGGATTTGGTTGGCTTTCTGGGCTGCAGGCTCACATTGCCAGCTCATGTTCAGCTCCTTGTCCACCAACACCCCCAAGTCCTTCTCCCCAGGGCTGCTCTCAATCCATTCTCTGCCCAGCCTGTATTTGTGCTTGGGATTGCCATGACCCATGTGCAGGATCTTGCACTTGGCCTTGTTGATCTTCATGAGGCTCACACAGGCCCACCTCTCAAGCCTGTCAAGGTCTCTCTAGATGGCATCCCTTCCCTCCAGCGTGTCAACTGCACCATCCAGCTTGGTGTCATCAGCAAACTTGCTGAGGGTGCACTCAATCCCACTGTCCATGTCACCAACAAAGATGCTGAAGAGCACCGGTCCCAATACTGACCCCTGAGGAATGGCGACTCATCACTGGTCTCCACTTGGACATCGAGCTGTTGACCACAACTCTCTGAGTGAGACTATCGGCCAATTCCTTATCCACCAGGTAGTCCATCCATCAAATCCACGTGTCTCCAGTTTAGAGACAAGGATGTTGTGCAGGGTGGTGTCAAATGCTTTGCACAAGTCCAGGTAGATGACATCAGTTTCCCTTTCCTCATCCACCAACGCTGTAACCCCATCATAGAAGGCCACCAAATTTTTCAGGCACGATTTTCTCTTGGTGAAGCCATGTTGGCTGTCACCAATCACCTCCTTATTTTCTGTGTGCCTTAGCATAGTGTCCAGGAGGACCTACTCCATGGTCTTGCCAGACACAGAAGTAAGACTAACCAGCCTGGAGCTTTCCGGGTCTTCCTTATTTCCCTTTTTAAAAATGGGGGTTACTTTTCCCCTTTTCCATTCAGCTGGCACTCCACCAGACTGCCATGACTTCTCAAGTATGTTGGACAGTGGCTTAGCCATTTCATCCACCAGTTCCCTCAGGACCCATGGATGCATCTCATCAGGTTCCATGGACTTTTGCGCCCTGAGGTTCCTTAGACGGTCTTGAAAGAAACTGGTTCCTGTTTTACACTGGAAAGTGGCAAAGCTGAAAGCAAAGACAACCAAGGGCAGAGCGAGCATCCAGCCTCCCAAGTGACAGCTGGGCTGTGGCACAGCAGCGCGCAGAGCCCAGACCCCCTGTCTCTCAGCCCTCTGCCTAAACCACAGGACTATTAAGCTAATAGGCATTAGTGTATGATTTTTCCCACAGGAGCATTTATTTCCATGTGTGGTTAACAGCTCTGTCTTGTATTTCTCACTGCCATTGCTGTGTTGGCATTCTGCAACCCTCCTTATTTGCTGTTCTTTGCCCTTCTCTCTTGGGTTTCTGTCTGCACTGGGATTGAGGTAGACAGAGGCGTATTTCATCTTGCCTGCTATAGTAATGATGTTTGCCATGACAGAAGGGGTTTGATCAGGGAGAAGGAGGGGGAGGATTTAGAAAGAGAAAAGCAGTGAAAGAAACATGAAGGAAAAGCAACTCAGGCAGAGAAAAGAGATTGAAAATGTTGATTTGACATCTGATGCTTTGGAGAAATTCTTGGCTGTGTCTACTAAACAGCAGCCTTTGTGCTCCTTTTGTAGCAGCAACAGGAGCAGCGCAGCAGTGGAGACTCATGCTGCAGTCAACAGAATGTCTCATCCTCTGAAAAAGAAACTGCTGTCCGTGCTCCGAGGGGTAAAATACCCTGTCTGGACTGTGTGGGGTTTGTAAATCCTAGAAAACCACATTTGGCTCCATTTTACATATTGGTCCTTCTCCTCATTCTTTCTATTTTGCCTGTTTTCTAGTTCAAGCCAGAGCCTCCAAAGCCTTGGCAAAATATCCCTGCTGTTTTATGCTTAGGGGAAGCAAGCACAGTAACAGAAAGCAAATCTCTCTGATGGAGCCATTTCCCCTTGAGCAATGTCAAGTTTGACTCCACACAGCCATACTGTTGTAGAAAACGGATCTGGAAACAAGTGGAAATGGTCATCCACCACCACAACCTCTGCTGCCCAAGCACTGCTGACACTCTGCTCTATAAGTGCAACGATTAACCCCCTTATGGCTCAGGGTTATTATTTCACTGCACAAAGAGCAGATCCAAAGCACAGCAAGGGGAAAGGAGCTGGCGAGGGAAGCCTCTGGCTGGATGAGCAGCAGAAGTCATGATTCAAAAGCCAGCTAACTGCCCTGGGCATTGCCAAAGGTCGGGGAAAGCCCCAATGCTGCCTAGAACACGTGGAGACGCTTTTCTTCCCAAATCAACAAAGCTTCAAGGGTATTTCGGGCCTTAAATCTGCCACTGAGCCAGGATGGGATATTACCTCTGAGGCTGGAATAATCCTGAGTGAGGCATTACAGAGAGGAAGGACACAGCTGTATATACGTACTGGCTTACACGCCCTGCCATGCAGCAGGATGCCTGCGACAGGTCACCTTCCCACCACGTCTCCTGAAATTCCCCACCACAAAACTGACAGCCAGCCACTGTAAATGTGTGTGTGTGTTTGGGTTTATGATTCATATATAGATACATAAATGTATTTCTATATCTCCATATATATACTGAGGGCAACCTTATCACCGTCTGGGAGCCTCTGGACAAATACACATGCTTTAAAGCGCACAGGCCACAGGTTCCACATAAAAAGCACAGGGCATCCACACAGCAGATCCACTGTTCAGGGTAAAGATAACTGTACAGCATAAGTACCTTAAGTGAGAGTACACTGGAAATCCAGGAAAAATAAGGGAAATTCTTAAAATCAAGCTGGACAATGATTTTTTGGTGGATAAAGTGGACATGCCTAGGAAATAACGGGATGTCCCATTGCTTTCACCTCTATACAACTGTATCTAATCAGGTAGGTAGATTATATTAGATAAATAGATTTCATAGATAATGAATTGCACAGGAAAATAAAATAAATGAAACCTATTTAGAAGGCAGATTTTGCATCCATATATCAGCTGCTTGACATTTTTCAAATGCATGAAACACTGTCAATGATCCCCAGGACACAGGTCAGTGCTGAGAGCACAAATGAAATAGCAACCAGCACACGACAAGGCTGTGTCTGTACCAGATCCATGTGCCACTGCTACCTCCCAGCCAGATGATGTCAAGATGAAGTGCTGTCCTTCAAAGGCTACACATTCCTTTGGGATGAGGCAGCGCTAACCAACAATAGTGTAGCATTTTGCATTGGTACTTTCTGATGCTTCTTAAGGAGGTTATGCATTTTTTTCTTTCCACCAGTTGTAGCAGAAACGTGGGTTTGGCACACATAGTCACTTGAAACACAAAATAGAAATAACCTTCTTTTCCTACAGGGAAGTCATTTAATATTGCCAGATGTGAGCCCAAACTCAGTCTTACCATAAAGCCACTTGAACTCCAACACAGCGTGACTGTGGAGAGGTGTAACCAAACAGGGACTTCTTCAGCGTGCCCTTAATTAAACCCAGCATGGCGGGACACAGATTTCTGCAGTTTGCATCTGTGGGTTTTTTTCATATGAAACTCTTGATGCTCACTCTGGGGATACAACTCCCTGCGTGTCAGCAAGAAAAAGAAATCAACGCAGGGAACGGTCCAAACCACAAGGCAGCACTGCCACCCTGAGCTGTTCCTGCGGATATGCAGCCCAGCAAGGCAGAGCAAGAGGTTTTGCTGCATAAGGCAACAGGATCTTCGTGTTACCTGGTTTAGGCAGCAGCTCCCGTATCCGTGCGAAAAAAGCTCTCAAATTTCTTCTGGCTTCAGCAAGTTCCTTTTCTCTCTGCATCACCTTTCAGTTACACCGTGAAAGCCACAGATGGTGTGGGACCCTGGGAATGACACTCCAGTCCTCACGTACTTGCAGCAGCATGGATATACTCAATGCTCCCAGCCTGGCTGCTCATAGTTTGAAGACTATCTGACATCTGTGTCTGTGGACTGGGTTGTTTTGGAGACTTGAGCAGGGGTGATGCCCCTCTATGTATATTGCATTTAGGCAAAGTCAATCCACAAATATCACAAATCCAGCGCACACGTGGCTGATAGTTTGTCCTCTGACAGTACTTGTGATGTGATCACTCATGTGTGGGGACATACACCAAATTTCAGCTCAATATCAACAAGCATTAGTCTTATATCAGGTGGCTGAATTAAAGTGTAAACTGGAGTATTAGAAGTCACCTTTCTCCAATGATACCCACAGGGCTGAAGGGAGAACAGATTGAAATTGGTTTAGATCTCGATAGACCAGGCATGCTTTGGTCACGTGTCCACAGAGTTAGGATGACTCTTCACTTGCTCGGTCAGAGTGCACATACTTAAGAGAGTGTGGAGGCACCATTTAAACGGGGGAAACTTCAATCCTCCTTTAGGCTCATGGGAGAACTCAAACCATGCTTGCCCTAAACATGGTGCGATTCAGCTCCCCACACCTAACCCAGCCAACCTTGCTGGCGCTATCTATATCTGAGCTAGCTAGCTCAGTTTCTCTTTAGTCAACAGAGACAACTTTGGTCTATGTTAGGTATCTACCACCAGATAAAACATATGTTAATCTTTAGGTGCTTTTCCTCTCCCTTCCTAGGTACTATACTGTTAGCATAGCTATAGACATCTTCTATAATAAGTTATCGAAGTGGAACAGATCCATCTCATTCCTAAAATCCAAGTAATATGTCAACCAGGCATTGCACCCATATCTGCACTGTCTAGATAAAAGCCTGTCAGGTGTCAGCTGTAACACCAGTCCATCAATCCAGATCCACATTTCTGCATGGACAGAAAGTGAAAAGGAAATTTGACAGAGCCATTGCTGAACCTCCCAGCCTTCCTCAAAGGGAGAAATTCTGCAGTTCCAAAAAAAGATGTAACACAAAGTGTTTAAGGGAAGGAGGCTTTGCTTGACACCATGACGTAAAGGTCCTTATCCACACCTGGGTGTTTATCTACAAGCTGTGGCTGTATCTAAGCCTTCACTATAAAACCTCTTCTCCCTCCCCACAGGGTGCTATTCCCCTTCTGCCAGGGCCACCCTTCATGCATCCGTCCCTGCTCACAGCCTGCCTCCTGCAACTTCCCCATGGCTGAGAGGCCACGCTGCTCCCAGGGGACCTGGCTACCTTCTGAGGACTATTTTGCTTCCCCAAAAGGGGCTGAGCCATTCTGAAGGAAGAAATACACTCTTGCACAAACATGTCAGTAACACACACACGTACCCTGAACAGTTCACAGAGATACCCTGTCCTGTGCAACAATCAGCATGCTGGCTCTTTAACATTAGGCTGAATTCAGGAGAAAAAAAATAATATATATATATTCTTTATAATGCACAGAGCAGTACTATAAATCTGTCCTTTTATAAGTACCTGGTGTGATCAGCATTTTTGCTACCTTTCAGCACGGTTATAACCAGTCCTGTGGCTTTCGCTCACCGCAGGGTGTTGTGAATGGACTACTTTGGTCCAGCAGCCTGGGCGCTTTTACACAACCAAAATTTGTATTGTCACAGAGTCCATGAAGGGGAAACGGTGCCAAGCTGCAAAGCAACTCTTTTGTACCCCCTTAAAATCATATAAATCTACCAATCTCATTGCCGGGAGTGACTGCAAACAGGCTGAGGGAGTTTTGTGGAAAGCCAGGGCTATTAAGTGCTACCAACTGGACTTCAAAACACAGGGCTCTGCCAGTTCTTTTAAACTCCATGCTAATGACTAACACACACTCCCCAGCTCCTCATCTCCCTCCTTTTCATTGGAAAAGGTAGCCTTGTCTATTTTTGGCTGAAAAACCTGCCCAGCTGTCATTATCTTCTGCCCTTCTCTAGCTGACGGCTGGCTGGACCACACTCCTGGGTATAATCCAGCCTCAGACAAGAAAACTTTTGTACTCTGAGGAGCAGGCAACACAACTCACTTCCCCATAGTAAGAAAGCAGAAGAGAAATTACAAAGCTGGCAGCTGTAGGGCTTTATCCTAATTACAGAGCTCTTTTCCCCAGCTGAGATAAGGCCTGTTAGCTTCCCTCCATCCCATCCCACGGACCAGTGACACCTGCAAGACAATTTCCAGCCACAGCATGAGGCTGGATGTAGGGAGCATGCCTCTTGCTGGGGCTCCACAGCCTCCCTCCCACTCTGATTTTTTTCCCCCAAAATGCAGAACTAAGATCTGCATGAGGTGTTTCTGCTGAAGGCAGGCAACTGCAACATGATGGCAGCAGCAGGATCATAGCAAAAGCCCCAAACGCTGTAGCAGCAAGTCCTACAAGAGCTGTAAAGGAACCATTTGCAAGCAAGGACTCACCCCTGTCAAAGCCCAACTCCTGAGCCAGCTGCAGCCCTGGTTGTAGCAAGAGAGCAGGAGCCGAATGTCATAAAGAAGAATTAAGTCTGAAAGAAATCAGAGGAGGATGGCATCACTTGTTCTCCATGTCTGACAGCTAAAGATAGCCTGTTACCCTGTGACCTCATATCTGAAGAAGCAAAATCATACAGTGCTGTCTCTGGTAACACTGAAAGACTTTTTATCCCTTCTGCAATGGCATTTACAAGAGACACACGTTTCTTCCAGCCCGTCCCTAAAGGAAGATGAACTCCTAGGAGACACACATCAGCCTAGCTTGATACTGGGCTTTTTGTAACAGGTTTCTTGCTGAGAAAACAAGAAAAGTATTACTGTGAGAGATGAGAAGCCCATCTCATCCCACAGGGAGCCCCTGGCTACTGCCTAATACCAGCCAGCAGAGAGAATAACCATCACCCTCGGCCCACAACAGGCACCCACAGCAGAAGGTGCCAGCATAGGGAACACCACATCCACTTCAATGCAAAACCCCTGAATGCACTGGTGAGAGATGCCACATGCAGCCGCTTCCTACAGAGGGCTGTTGTGCAGACAGGTTGCCTCTGAGGGCAGGTTTTGCACATGAAAACGGCTCCTCGTGCTGCTGCCTGCCCAGTCAGGCTGAGCCCAGGCATGGGGCTGGGCTTCCCCCTGCACACCAGGGCAATGGGGCAGATGTAAAATCTTCTGTAACAGAAAACCATAATTTATCCAAACATCTAGAGATCAACGTGTTAGGAACTCTTAATGGAAACTGGATCCAGTGGCCATCAAAACCTGTTCATGAACTAAATAGGACTTGGGGTGATAGACCTCTAAACCAGCCTCAACAATATGTTCTCAAGAGCCTGGGCCTCCACGACCTCCTGCGATCATGCAGCAAGTCTGGGGCAGGGCAAGGCCCAAAGCCAGCTCTCCTAAAGCCTGCTCCAGCTGAACTTTCTTTCCTGACCCATCTACCCTTCTTTAGAGATGATGTATAATATTTCAAAGGCATCTGATCTGAACCTCTTTTCAATGGCAAGGACATCAAATTATACATTCATCTTGTTTACTCTACCTTGGCACTGGGTGTTATTGTAGCTGCCAGCTCACCACAACACAAGCTATGTTACCAACTTTTCTTCTTAAAAATGGGACTTTCCAGAAGCATCTGGGCAGCTCTGACACCAAAACACCCATGATTACAGTAAGATTTAGGCACAGAGGCATTGTCAATCCCCACAGGCACTTATCTGAATCTTCCAGCACCTAAACATCTTTGAAAATCCAGCCCAAACATTGCACTGTAGCCTCCCACTAGGATGTCTGAATCATTTCATAATCGGTATGAAAACCCAGCAGCCTCTGTGCAATTATCCAGCTGACAGCTGCTTCCGCTACAGCAGTGCTAGCATTTGTATGAATGAGTATCAAAGTGGGACAGCTTTTGTACATCAGCACAGGAATATCTGGCCAGAAGAAGACTAAGCAACCTATCAAAGCTGATGCATGTTACAACACAGATAACAGAAGATGGTTTCCAGGTACAACACAATGTATTCATTCACCCTCTTCCTTTCCATTTTCTTCGCTTTTTTTTTTTTTTTCCTTTTTTCCATTCAAGCAACAGCCTAGTAACTATCTTGCACCTGAAGGCAGGCAAAGCAGAGGTGCTTTAGGGCTGCCATTGCTGTGAGACACCCCATGGCTGTCAGCAGCAGCGGCATGTTGCAGAGGCTTGCCCTGGCTATCTGTCCTGCAGAGAAGAGCTGCTGAAAAATTCCTTTCTTTGCTCCTGTTGTGCCAATGTACCCCTTCACCTTTAGCCATAAAGAGCATAACTTTGTTTTCTGCAGCTCAAGATCTTTCTGCTCAGCAAGTGGGATGGTTGGCACCAGCCCTGACCCTAAAATTTTCCAAGCCCTCAGTTTTAAAAATTAGGCTGAGTCCACTCCTTCCTCTAAAGCTAGCAATAACTTGTTGAAGCATCCACGTCCCTGGTCATACAGACTAAGATGTGAAAACCGCTTGGATGTAAAATCAACCATACTATGCACAGGCCTGGGGAAGGCAGAGGCAGGAATGACTTTAGTGCTGTATCTGTGTGGTATATCACACACACACACAAAGCATTTCAGTTGCTACAGGCTCCATACAGAATGATGCAGTCACGATAGCTAATACTTTAGGAAGTTGTGTCTTCTTCAGGCTATACTCAACCCCTTCAATGGCAACACCATTTATATATCCATGCATTAATAAAGAGGGGGTATTAGAAGAACCATTCCTCTCCTTGTGCAAGTGCTTTGATGGAACCTAAATGAGGCCTTCCAGGTGTTAAAGAGCACCAGAACAGTAGAAAGTTCAAGTGGGAATGAAGAAAAGTCATTACAGATTTATCCAGCTGTGTAAAACCCCCAAAGCTTAGAATTAAAAGCTTTTAAAAAGCCTCAGCTGCACTCACTGAGTCATCAAAATTTAAAGGCAGAATTATTCCAAAGGAGATGTTAACCAGACCTTTAGCTCAATGATGGAGAAGGAAGTGGGGCAGGAGAGGATTTTAAAAAATAAAGAAGAAAAAAATCCCTTCAAAGCCACTAATAGACTTGGGCTGGTCAAGCTACTGATAGCAGTACTTTTAAGCAGCTGTAAATCCCACACTTAATCTGCACTGTGGAGTATGAGGCAAATGCACAACTGGAAATTGTACTGGAATGTGCTGTGAAAATGTGCTAGGTCCCTCACATGGTCCCCTGCCAGGCAGCTCGCTCCTTGAGGGCTTGCACCACTGCGTCTGAGCTAGTGGTCCTGTGAGGTCTTTAATCCAGAGACCAAAGGCAGCAGTGGACGTTCAAGGCTGGGAAGGTCTGCCTGGGATTTGTGCTTCCTATGCTGTACCCAGGGCTGTATCCAGGAGTCACAGCAACCAACAGGACTGGTGCTGGTTGTGACTGAACATTGGCCTTCATCAATTTTTCCCTGCCCTTTCATGCTCTTTAGCCTAAGAAATATAAAGACTATTGCATTTCAGGGCTGAGTACATCCTTCCTGAGATACAGAAACAGAGCTCAGAGAGAAACAGGGGTAACGACAGCCCCAATTTTAACACCTGAAAAGTCTCCGTAGGAAACTGTCTTTGAGGTATCCTGATTCATATGGAAAAGCTTGGGGTTTAGCCCTTACTTTTTCTGGCTATTTTAATATGAACACATCTAATTGAGCAGGCAATGGCACTTTCTTTCCCTTTAGGTTTCCTGAAGCACACCAATCCCTACAGGATTCCCTCCTGCTGATGGGGGTGAAAACCATGCGAGCCTGGGGCTCTTCTCCTGAGTGCTCCTTTCATAAGCCAAAAAAGCTGGCCAGCACTTCTCCAGCTGCATCACCTTATGTCAAAAAATGTTGCTTTAACAGAATCATAAAGTTTTGTAGAACTTCACTAACTTTGCTGAGAATATTTGTCGTAAAGACGTTATGGTCTAGTGTTCTGGGTTTGATAGTACAGTTTTCACTTCCACAACGTCATCATGTAATTAAAATCAGGAAACAGATGTTTATAATAAAATGGAAAAGTTGAAAGAGCAAAATAAGAAAACAGGAATTCTGTCTTTGGCAGAATGATATTTTGCATCAGCTCATTGAAACTGAATTTTAACTTTTCATGTCAATTTGCTTTTAAGGCAAATTTGGAAGTCTCAGGCTAGCCCACAAGTAGCAAATCAAACTTTTGTGTCAGCTCCAATCCACATTCATCATCCAGAATTTACATGATCAAGACAATAATGGCAGAGGAAGACCCCATTTTTGGGTTTTGCCCAAACTTCCAGCATTAACAGGCAATTCCTGTGGATTGAGAAAGCTGCAATTCCTGCAAAGGGGCTTGGAAAATGCAGAGCTCTCTAAGTCCACTTCTGTGGCCTCTTCATGTAGTTCAAGTTCTTTGGATTGCAACTAACCCTGTCGCAGATCCCATGAAAAGCCCACGTAAGGTAATACTGCCTATAAAGGGCTTGAGCATCAAAATGAATCATGACCAAGTAACAGGCCACAGGATCAGCACCTGAAAGGAGGAAGCCAGCAACACAGTCTAGTTTCAGGCAGAGAAGACCTTCCTGGCTGTCTCACACACACATCAGGAAACCATTTCTTTATACATTATTATTATTTATGATAAATGGAGTGTGCTGTAAACCCAAGGCTGGAAGAAGCTGTGCAGCTGGAATAAGATGCTCCTCAGATGGCTGCTCTGGGGAGACTGAAATGTTTTTGCAGAGCTAATTGCCTCATAAATTGGTTTTATTCTCCTGGCTGAGGCTAATGTCTTCTTTTAAAGTTAATAAAAAGAACTCAATTTGCTGATTGTTCTGGACTGGTACTAGCAAAAAGAGCTGCTCAGGGACTCTGGAGGGGCCCAGACAATTCCTCAAAGCCATTGCAGCTTGGATGCTAAGTGGTGACAAGCAAGGTGTTCCCTGCCTGCTGTTTAATCTGCTTTCCAGTGATGCTGTCAGATCGGGTGCCTTGGGTATCCCCATAAATGTCTGAGGGGAAGAGATTACAATTGACAGCCTCCTGTAGCAGGCCCCAGGGCTCAGGGATTGAGAGAACAGAGCACACGTTTATGCCAAAAGAGCATGTTATCAGCAGGCATGATATGAGCTTCAGTGTCACAACAGCGCTCAAAACCCAGCCTAGCCTCACACAGCTTGGTGCACAGTATCACAGCCTCCTCGTATTCAACCATTTCGTGGGTCAGTGCCATCAGCTAACTAACACAGCAGTTAAAAGTGCATCCCTCTGGAGATCAAAGCCTGAGCAATTCTGCAAGGTTTGTCAAATGAGGCCCACAGAGTTACATATAAAACCAATGCTCATTGACAGCCCCATGCACTGGCAAGTATCATGTCCTGTCTCACCAGCCCCAGGCTGTCGCCCACAGCCAGAGCCTGCGAGCAAGTGGAAGAGCACCAGCATGTACTTTTTTGCCCTGGTCAGGCAAGATACGACCTATTCCCAGATGCTGACGCTTACCCCAACATTCAGAGTGAAGTGTGAGACCCTCACAACACAAACTCCCTGGCTTTCCAGCCAGGAAGAAAATAAACTCCTTACCCACCACATACCTGAATGAAACCTCCTCCAGTGAGATGACATGCTCCACATTTAAAACCCCATGAACCTCTTTTTGACTTGTTTTCAGTGTTTCTTCTTTTCTGGTGAAAAAAAACTTGCCTTCACTGCAGGGAAAAAGGTGCCAAAACCCTCTGTCACATCGGTGCTATACGCAGTAGCACAAACTGGCTCAGTGTGAGGTCGTCATCTGAGGGGACACCAGGTCAGTCACTAACACTGCCATGGATTCACAAAGGTTTCACCCAAATGCCAGTGTGGATAGTAATGAAAAGCGACTAACTGTTAAGCAAGATTAACTTAAGGTTAAAGTGGTTAAGACAGTGCATTAACAGCAGGTTAGACTGGTTCAGGGACAGGACAGGTGAGTTTTCAACAGGCATCTATCAGACTCCCAGCACTGCGAACTCTCAGCGCCTTTACCCAGGGCTGCCACACACAGAATCATTTGTATGATGCTAAATTTGCCAGTGACCTGTTAGCAGAATGTCCATGGGGCCAGGCAGACTTGGAGGCAAAGGCAAAAGCAGCAAACCCACCATGTCCTTCTGCTGGAGCGATGACTGGATGCTCCACGCAGTCATTGCAGCACGCTTACACCAGCTGCAGCCACCACGCATAGGGGACCTTTTCAGTAATCTCAGATAATCAGGAAGGTGTCAAAACTACAGCTTCTTACACGGACACAAATTTCTCTAGAGTTAAACCAGGGACTGACTCAGGGAAGAAAACCTTAGCAGATATCCAAGGAGATCACTTAAAACTTGGGCCTCTCAGCCCCTCTGGGCATTGAAAGGACCAAGTCCTCTCCTAGTGCTGAGCACAGGGAATTCAGCTCTGATGCTAAGCTTAATTAAATAGAAATATGAAGTAAGAAAGAAAGGCTAATTAGATAGAAATGCAAAGTTACAGGATGTGAATGCTGATTAACCTAATAATAGACAATAATGCTGTTGAGGGGAGTTAAATGGTTTGTTTAATGGATGGAATGATCTATAGTATATAATATATAAAGTACTTAACAGTAAACATTTAATTACCAACTTGAGTTGCATTTTTCTTCACTGTGTGGAAGAAAAGTGTTTCATAAAAGGCTTACTGGATAGGAGTAATTTACACTCCTGCAAAAACACGTGTATTGTATGGGAAAGAGCAACAATGCTTCACAAACAGTGAGCAATGCTAGGGGCTGCCAGATAGGGGAGGGAAAACCAAGATAAAATACCTGTCCTCCTGATCTGGTACACCACTACCTCCATAAGGCAGGGTGCACAGCCTTCCCTGACGTGCCTGCCTCTGGGAAAGAGGGATTGGGGGGCAGAATATGAGCACGAGACTTCACAAGACAGCTCCAGGAGCAACCTGCTGAGGATTTAGGAGAGTGGGCACTTGTCCCAGAAGACTAAAGCCAGCCTCTGGGTCTGGCAAAAGGTCTTAGAGGGCTGAAAACATCTCTGGTTAATGTGATCTTTCACATGATCAGCAAGAGCAAAGCCATGGCCCAGCCACTAAAGCACCCTGCTTGCTCCCAGCACAGATGCTCTCAATATGAGCTTTCCTCAGAGAGGCCACAAGTCTGGCATACATAAGGTGTTCATCAGACATTCAGGATGTTTTGTGCTGAGGTAAGGCACTCACAGATTTCACGAGTGCCTCCATGTGGCTGGATCTCTGCACACCTAACCACAGCATTGCCTTCAACAGCAGATACAGCACATTCTGCAAAATCAATAGTCAGGCCTCTCCTGGAAGCCTTTAATAGAGATGTACGGTGGCAATCCTGGACATTAGAAAGGGGATGTCGTTCAGGAGGCTTTCACTGGTCTCTGAAATTGGAGATAGAAGTTCCAGTCTGGAGCACAGGGGTTTCCAAACACGCTTGACTTCTGCCACAATAGCCAACACTGCAGCAGTCACAGAAGGTCCCTGAAGGGGATCATGTTCCCCTTCAGGGCACAGGACAACAGGCTTGCACTGCTCCTCTTACTGCCACAGCAGCAGCCCCAGTCCCATCACGTTAACTCCACAGCCTGGGCTGTGTCATGCTGACCAAACAACATGAATGTGCGCAATTTAATTTTAATACCTTGCACTCCCGTTAAAGCTCTTCCTTCTCCTACCTTAATGCAAAGCAGCTAGGACAGAGGCGATGCTCTGCACTTGGTGGAGCTCAGCCCCTGCCTGGCAGAGCCGCCTGTGCAACGGGTCATTTCATCCCACTTAGATTTCAAAAAATCAGCCTTGCTTGCACGTCCTCGTTACTGCACAGCTCTGTCACTCCCTGTGCCTGCTGCAGCGTAGATGGTACCTGAATTTCTACACGTTAATTCATTAGAAAGTGCTGACACACGCACAGTATGTGTGAAGAAGTCACTCAACCTCAGTAAGAGGGAGCACTCCAAATGCAGGAAAGCTGTGGGATAATGCCACTGCTAGGGAAAGAAAAGGTGGCATTAGATTGGGTCCCTGCCAGAGAGTTGGGTACCTGGCTCCAACAACTAGTAAGTCCCCTTACAGATCTACTCCCCCAGCATCTGAAAAAATAATCTCACCAAATACCTATTAGCAGTGCATCATAACAGCTTGCAAATTCTGCCCATCGTTCCTGGTAGAGAGGGCTGCACCTAGCCCAGTGAGAAGTGAGGTCTACTCCATTACCTGCACCACAGGGCCAAGAAGAGCAGGCTGGCCATTAACTGCCTGTGATGAGCTAATTAATCACGGGCACTTGCTGAATTCCTGTTCCCACACTGTTATTAATGGCTCTGTGGATTGAGCTGTGCAGCAGACGGGCAGCAGAGGCTCCTCCACCTGCTGAAGCAGCAATCCTGCTCTGCAAAGGGCACCAGCTTCACCCAGCCAGCACACAGGAGAAATTGCTTAGAGCTGCCCCAGACTTCCACCTTCTCCTCCTCGGGATTGCAGAGTGACCCCCAGCTCCCCAGCTCCACTCTGGAATTCAAACTCCCTGCCATGGTATCTTCCCAGGCAGCATGGGCTGCCACTGAAGGACAGCCCAGACACCAACTTCTGCCTTCATGTGGAGATGCCACAGAGCAACTGACACCAGTCCATGCCAGTCCCCTGCAGCATGTAATATGTAAGACCCTGGCTTCTACCTTGCCCACTGCCAGGCACCCCAGCCTCACCTAGTACTACATGTGCCGCCTCCACCTGTAGAGGCTTCCTTCTCCAGCTGTGTTCCCAGAGCGAAGCCCAACTCTCCCTGCAGCATGCTAAGGGCTCTCGAGGACAGACCCAGGGGCCCATGAGCCTGCTCCTGCTCCAAATACATCGCCAGGGCTCACGTGGCCACAGCCTGCACTCGGCCAGCAAGCCCAAGTGCTGCTTGTTTGGAGCAGGAAGACATCACTGAGAATGAATTATGCAGCTGAGCAGAGGTGGCTGATAATGAATTATGTACACTGCTCGCCCTCGGCTGCCTTCTCCCCTCCCATTTTCTTTATGTTTCTGGGTGATGGAAATAAAACAGCTTGAGGAAGGGCAAACAGAAGGCATGCACAGAGCCTCCATGCCTCAGGGTTTTGCTCCTGCCCTGCAAGCTCCCTGCCCTGGCAGAGCTGCCCCAGCTCAGCCTTGCAGGAGCCATCATGCCAAGCTGAGGCAGAGCCCAAGTCACCAACTGCAGCGATAGTTTCAGGGGCAAGCCTGCCTCTTTCCCTCCCTCTGCTGCAAGATTTGATTCAGGTCCATCCCAGTACCACAGAGGTGAGGCTAAAAGGCACTAAACCCTCCAGGCCATTTGGAAATAAAGGAACCATACAAGCACAGTCTGGCCAGCTCCCCACGCTGACTCTGAGGCTTGCACACCTGCATGCTAAAGCAGAGGACTCTGGCAGTCCATTCATCAGAGCGCTAACTGGCACCAACTTGCATCCGATCGTGTTCCAACCTTTGGCCAGTGCTTGCTATTTACACACCACGTCCCATGTGCAGCTGCACCAAGCCTGTCTGGAATAAGGCATCCAAGGGGGTGGCCCCAAAAGTCAACAAAGTACCATGAATCCCACTAATCCTGTCCCTCATGGGTCCTAAAGCACTGGTTGAAGGGCAGAAACATCCCCTTTCTACAGGTGAAGAAAATTCCCCATTAAAGACCAGACCCAAAAGCCAGCCTGAAAACCAAGAGCTCATGCAGGTGTGCCGACAGGCCAAAGGGAGCTGGGAGATGTTTGGCCAGATGGGGTAGGGTGCCCACGTGGTGTCATGCTGCCATCACCAAAAAAAAAAATTGCCTTAGAGGATGAAGACCACATCACTTTGGGGTCAGTAGCTATTACAAAGCAAAGGTCTCAAATCATTCCACATGTTGCATTCCTTTGGTGTCAGGTCCTTACAACAGAACAGAGATGGCTGCTAGAAGAGTTTATTCTGCAGTTGTACTCATTCAGGAAAGGAGCAGCATCGCCCTCTCCATCCCATGTGTTTGAAAGAACTTCTAGAACTAATAGCACCTAGCTTCCTTGAAGGTACTCACCTCTTTGATGAGAAAAACGTCCTGAATTGTTTCAACTTCTTTATACAAAGGTGGGGGGCAAAAATCGGGGGGATGGGGGGGACAGGGAGGGGGGAAGGGGGAGAGAGAGAGACTGACACAGGAGTTAGGATGACACAAATTATATTTCTGAACATTGCCAAGAAACAAAACGGGACAAATCCATCTAGTACTTGTCACTGGAACTGGGTGTCACAGCTCTGAATACAATGGGGATTGTTTAGCTTTGTTTAAACAAAACAAAAATTAAAATAATTAAAAAACCCAAACATTTCTCAGGTCATTGTGGTAAAACTCAGAGACTGAATTAACAGAAGGAAAAGAGATTGCCAATACATTGCCAAAGTCGTTGCCATTTGATTCAGTTACAGAGAAGCAATAAGCCCAGGACTGCATCTGGCAAGTTCAAGCAGGGACCATCTACATGAAATGCAGACTAGGGACAGGATTAGCAGAATACACTGTAAAAACAGGTGAAGGAATTACAGCCATAAGACACATCAAAGTACAAGTTCATATAGACCAGTCTTCGCAGCTGTAGCTTCTCCATTTAGTTTCATAAACAAAATTCCTGAAACAGTCTTCTAATTCTCAGCCCCCATGCACCAGCTACAGACCCCAAGCTTTGCAAGGGCTGGTGGCACAGTCCAGCTCTGGGCACCACACAGGACCCCTTTCTGACAGGAGTTTGCTACTCCGAAGTGTCTAAGCCAAAGCATGCAAGCAGAGAGGTGTCTGGACCAGCGCCAGGTGTGACAAGGAAGAGCTCCCCTTTGGCAGCCCAGAGAAGAAAAGCTGTTGCTTGTTCTTCTGGTTATCAGCATTGTCAAGCTGCACTGCGTAGCATTTGCTGATGGACATATTTGTGCATCTTCTAGCTTTGCACTTTAGGCACACAGGGAAGTGCTCTATGCTACTGTCATCCTCAAAGAGCATGGGAGAGGCTGCAAACACGAGGACCTGGAGAGCGAGGTCAGATGCTGAAAGACACAGAGGCTACTGAGATCAGAGGCTACTGTGTTAGAAGCACACAGGCCTTGTCTGTGAAAGATCAGTAGCTCCACCTAGAAAGGGCTGAGAGAGACATCCCTGCATTCTCCAGCAAAAGACACATTCGCTGTTTTGCAGTATGGACTGCACAGCATCCAAAACATGTAATAGTGGCAGAGAGCCACTCTCTGTCTGGCGCAGAGGAGGAAAGGGGAAACTCTGAGCTCAGCATCCTTTGCAGGAGACACACACCTGTTACCATATTGACCATTCACATCTAGACCACTCACATTTTGTTCTCAGCCCTAAATAAAGAGGTTCTGGACCTCCCTGTAACTGAGGCAGCCAGCGCATCAACCCCAAATGAAAAAGAAAACATATAATCCCTCCATCCTCCCCCAGCACCTCCTTAGCCTTGGGCCTTTTCCCTTCAAGAGGTCGTTGCAAAATTTAACTGAGCTGACATCCCAATTCCAGGCAGAATATAGAGTCCTCGCATCTGCTCTGGGTCATGAGAGACCCCCTTGACTTGGGGGTGTGTGTGTGCCTGGGCCATGGGCTTTAGATAGTGGGACAGAAAAGGGTTCTGCAACTGTGAACAAGGTTCGTGGCAAACGGATCACAAAGCAGGACTAGCTCTGAGCAGCTGGGACGAAGCCTGCACAACCTTCACAGCCCGGAAACACAAAGGTGGTAAACACAGACAGTTGAGGAATTCCCATGGAACGCAGCACAGAGTATGCAGGACTCTCGCCTGGAACAACGCATTCATCTTTACCCTGGGACCTTTTCCTAATTCTATCTAATATTCCTGACATTGCTAAGACAGAAAAAAGGAGAAAAAGTAATACCTTATTTCTTTCTCATCAATTGGGCAAATGTTAATTCCCACTGAACACTGGGATTAGGCTCAAACTGGAGTAGCATCATAAATCTATAATAATAAATCTGTGACCAAACTAAGACTGATAGAGCAAGAATGTCTTTCTAAGCCAGGCTACAAAACCAGTCAATAGCACGGGATGAGAAATGCTTTTATTGTTCACCCAGTAAAACAAGTGGAAGTTATTAGATGAGGAAACAGCAGCTTTGCTGGACCAGATACCAGGTAATCCCTGCAATGTGTCCAGTGTACCTATCAGTGGGGCAGAACTGGGCAATAGGCTTCTTTGGGTTCTCTTCAGTGGATGATGTATTCACCAACAAAAATGCAGTTTAGGGTTAACTGAAACCAGTCATCAGATTAAGAAAAAAAAAGGCAAAGGCAAAAAGACTATTAACATTAAAAGATTTTCTTTCAGCATTTTCAAAACAGAAGGCTTCACATTTTTGCTTCAAAGCAACTTGTTATAGCCCAAGTCATAAAGTTTTTCAAAAAGTGAAACACAACCATACAAGTGTAGTTCAGTTTAGTTTGAAAGGATATTTTTGTTTGTTTATGTTTTGATTTTTCCTTTTCTTATTTCACTGAGTAAATGAAGGGGGGGGGAAAAATTGTCTCAGGTCACCCTTATGACTTTTTTCCCAGGATTTTCCAGTTCCGCCCGCAAACTGAAAAACCACTGTGGGCACAGCCTACTTGGGAGTTTACTGTCCCTCTTTCTATTTGAATCAGTCCTAAGCCAAAGAAAATGGAAAGTTCATTCCACCAGGTAATACCAACCAGAATCAAGGTATTTAGCAGATGTAAAAATACTGAAAATGGGAGGAGTTGTGGCTGTTTACAATGCGCTGAACATGACCCAAGAGATAAGAGAACTCCTGGCTCCAAAAAACATTGCTATCTGCAAGCTTCCTGCTATGCCATCCTACTCTCCTATAAGGCAATTTATAAACTGTGGGTCTGATCCTGCGTGTTCAGGATCTGACCGAGATGTGCTGACACTACTTATTTGCAAGCAATGCAAGATCTGGGTAACCCACTCTACCTCCTCTAAGCAAGGGGGTTTGGGGGCTGGGATTTTTGGGTTGGGGGTAAGCAAATGGAGAAAGACACAACATCCTCCCCACTAGCAATATTTGAGCATCACTCATGTGACCTGAAAACAACATCCCTTATTTGCAGCGTGTTACCACTTCTGCAGGGACAATACAGTACTGGATAGTTGCTTTGCAAGCTCAATAAAATGAAAAGGCCTTATGAGGATCTTTGTTGGGACAGTCATCTGGTTCAAACACAGCAGAAGACAACAACAACAACAGCAAAAAAACCCACAATAAATTAGGTATCAGCACAGCTTTCTAAATGGTCTAGAACAATTACTTGCAAGACAAAAATCACAGCTCTGGTACTTAGAATCTTGCGGTTTTTTTAAAAAAAAAAACAATAATCCACAGGTTTTGCATAAAAATAAACATTTTAAGCTGACAGCATTATGTTAATTGGATCAACCCGCTTTTCTATATATATATTTCTATGTATATTTAAATGTATATTTTTTTCTATGAATATTCTTTAAAGGAGTAATGGGAGTCACAAATGCATAAAAATAGATATTTTGGAAAAAGAGTAATAACAAAGACAACCCCAGTGAAAAAAGGAAAACAAAAAAGATCAAACAGGGCAGTATTCTAAAGCAACAGCTCACCATACTATAATTTGTGGAGTCCAGTCCTTCTGTGTTGTGAGCAGTTACTCCTAAATACTATGGGGGTTTGTAACAGTGATGTAAAACAAATTCCCGCATGTTTATTGGGGGGGGGGGGTGGGGGGTGGGAAGAGAGAGAGAATTAAGAAGAAAAGAAGGAGAAGGGATTTGGGGTATATAGGACAGATTTTGATGCCTGTTACATTGCTGTAATTAACTAGCACAGATCATCTCCCAAGCTGAAAGCAGAAGGAACTCCAGCAATTCATTGCATTTATAAAAATATACTTTCTAATCAAAATGTGATCTGCCCCTCTGAACTAAAATTTAAAAAAAAAATAAAAAATCCATTTTTGTCCTACCATGTTTTTTTCTGTTGTCCTACAAATAACCCAAAAAGATTGGGAAAAGTGGGGTTTTCAGTAGTGCATGTCAGCATTCTTTGACAAAAGCCAGCTCCTAACAGGTAGGAACATTATTTCAGAGTGATCCTGTCCTTTTACAGCAGGAGGTAACCTCGCTGTTAAAATCCCTTCAAGGCAAAAGGATCATAAAGGTGGGAGGGGGGGAAGCCATAAAAAAAAAAAGGTAACAGCCCGATCTGCTTGCCAGCTGCATCAGTATTCAAGTAAGTTTAAAGTACCTTTGTGGGACTTTAGAGTCTTGGAGGGTCAGACCGGCTTATTTTAACAAGTGTAATATGCACTTTGAAACAGCCTTGTCATCTGCTTGTTTAAACTAAAAAACAAAACTCAAAAACAAACAAGAGCAAAGGAAAGGTATAGGAAAGGTCTTGGCATCAGTATTAGACTGCAGAATATCTTCTTGACACTGACACTCTGATGTTCTTGCCTTCCTTTCTAATGCATTAAAAGACCATGAAGTCATGCAGCCACTTTAAATGAGTATAGTTTTCATAGAGATTAACTCGATCGCCAGCACAGCACTGGAGAAAGCTGATCTAACAATATTTCAATTACAGAACTCTTCAAAAGAAAATAAGAACTACAATTCCACAAATAACAATGCCAATTAAAAACAAAGAAAGTATTTTTTTTTCTCAGTGTCTTTTCTTAGATATTCTTTCAGAAAAAAAATCTTTCTTCCTTTATCTCTTTCTTTAAAAGCAAATTTTCTAACCACCCAGATTTTAGAGCTATCTTCCATCTACATGAATCTAAGCTTTTCTGAAACCGCCTATGGGGTTGGGGGGGGCGAGGATTCCCTCACCTGAATTTCAGAGCAACCTAAATGGCATCTGCTTATTTTGTCTTGTTTCTCCTCTTGAATTTGTCTGTCCCCCTTAGCATTTCACAGGTCAATACTACTGCGAGAATTTAAGTGTCTACATTTGAAAGAACTTTGGACTGAGCACAGCTTCACACATTCCATCTTCTCTATGCCCTTTCCATGTAGTTTCTTCTATCTTTACGTGTACAAAATCACAGTTTGTGTAACATCGTTTTAAAGGAAGAAAATAAAATACACACACGCACACACACATAAGTATTGGTGAACACTATACACTAAATATTTTTTTCAACAGCATAACAGAAAGTTTGGCCTACTGTAGGTTGAACATGTAGGGAAGGCTGATCTTTTATGGTTGCCATGCAAGCCACCTTCAAGACAAAACAGATGAACCCACCCAAGAGCAAATGCAGCTTCTACTCTCAAGCCATTAGACAATTACTGCCTTTCCAGGGATCAGACTGGCATCTCACCAATGCAGTGAATGCAGTATTTAGAGAACCACACCGAGTTACTTCTGCATCAGTCCTCCAAATCCAAACGCTATTAAAACCAAAGGGGAAAAAGGGTATTTGACTTGCCTTATTATTATTAATACTTATATATTTTGATAACACTTTGAATTTCAATTTACTTCTGAAATCTTGCCCTTTGAGAAGAACACATCCTTCAAGTTGACTTTTTTTCAGGCTTCTGTGCCTTTAAAATTCTCTCTTCTTTTCATTTTGCTGTTCTTTTTCAATTATCTACCAGAAAACTTGCTTTCTTGCAGCAGAAATGCAGCTGGTGGGCTTGGGCTTTCACTGCACCCGCTCCGTGAAATTCTCAGGGAAAACCCCTCGGCATTGGTCAAGTTCCTTATGCTGGATCCAGTCAGACTCCTTCACACCCATCAGCCATCCTTCATCCTGGAGGAAAAGAAAAAGATCAGGTGCTGAGAGATAAATGTCAGCAGGGACTTTTCTTACAGACTGCAGGCCAAGGAGGTGTCAAGGCATTACCAAAGCCATGCTCGTATTTGGCTTGGGAGACAATCCAGGAAAAGGGTGGGGGAGAAGGAAAAAATGTTCCGTTTTAAACTGGGAGAAGGCCACACACCCCCAGAATCAGTACCAAAACTCCTACCCGACCCAGAGTGTCTAGAGGCACTGAAATTGTAAATAAGTAGCAAGCGTAATAGAAGTATGTCATAATTTATACCTGCCGAAGCAGGAGACATTCTGCCAAACTTTCTAGAGCTATAGGATGGGAGCAACCACCAATCTCACCTTTCACAACCTAAACACGAGGGGTCTAACATTCTCCATAGTTATAAAAAAAGATGGGCACCTCCACAGTGCCATTCACCCCATTTATCTTGGGCACGGGTCTTTGAAAAGGATGAATCATCCCCTGGAGGTGCTCATCCCCTGCTTCAGTCAGGGCACCCGGATGATTTTAGAGAGGTGGTGTAGGCAAAACGAGTCTTGTTTGCTATGCTGAAATTCTGGTCTAAGAGGATAGGAAGCCAAGGACCTCAACGCATCTTCCCAAAACCCAGCAGTCTGTTGGGCCTAATGTAAGGCGATCTTGGCAAAGCTCCCAAACTTGTGCCACACACTATGTAAGACTCAAGGTCTCTCACAAGAGCCATCCCTAGCCACCAAACCTATACATCTATAAACAGGGGTGAATTTTCACTGAGGCAAACGGAGTTCTGCTTAGTAGAACCTGCTCAGGAGGAGAACAGACTTCCCACCGCTCTGCCTGCAGAGTGTCTAGCATCAACGTTTCTGCTCCATCTGAAGCACATGAGGCAGATGAGATATTCAAGGTGGGAAGGCTGCACTGTTTGCAGCTCTGGTGTGCAACCACCCCATTCTCTGCGCGCCGCGGAGATGCCACCATGGAAGCACTCCTTCAGCACGCAAATATACCCACTTCATGTGAGTCATTTGCAGTGGGGCAGCCTATGGGTTAAGACTGCAGCATGAGGCAAGAGAGCTGCACAGAGGACTGCCGTTTCCAAACTCAACAGCCTGCTCTGCATCCACTCCTCTGGGCAAAGCATGCACCAGGCTCATTTAGACATATGTTATCACACTCAGCTACATAACTTGCCAGGGCAGAAGTGCTCAGGCAACCAGATGCTCTAAGCTGTGGGGAAATGAGGCATGCATATGTGTGGTTCACACAGTTGTTCTGACACTTCTGGTTTCCTGGAACTGGCAGGAGTTACCTAGGTTATTTACCCAAAGCCAAGCAACGGCTCCCTTTGTATTTACAGAATATGTTCTTTAAAAACATGCCCGCACAATGCAGGAGTGATGCAGCGGGCACATATTGCTTTCCACTGCCATTTTGCAGCTTCTGCTCTCTTGTCCTGTTTTCTGCACATTTCATGTGGCAACAGCACAGACCAGCCATTGTATTCCAGTTCCCTGCTCCTTGCAGGCTGTACTGGGTGCCTGTAGACTCAGTTAGCCCTTGCTGCTGCCTTAGATTTGAGCATTCAGGGGATGTCATGGGAACGGCATGAGGCAGGAGCCCATCTGCAGCAGCCAGCTGCAGGGGCTGCAGAAAGACTGACATGCCATAAATCAGGAAGACAAACGACTAGGTAGAAGATGCTGGGCCCAAGTGTCTGGAAGGCAGCTTCCAGCCCACAGCACAGCAAGCACAAAAGCTCATCCATTTGCACATAGCATCTCTGCCATACAGCATGCATCCTGCTGCATCCTGCTATGAAGTGTCTCCTCAGCTGTAGGGATTAGACACAAGGACCCAGATTGACCCCTGCTGATCTTGAACCACATCGCTCCAAGTGCCAGCTTAGAAACATTGCTGCCCTCAACCCTTTCTTCTGTCAAGAAAAATCAATCCAGGCCTGGCTGACAGACCCACAAACAAGCTGCAAGATAAGGACATGGGTCACAGTCTATTACCCTAAACTTCCTCCACTCACGTGCACAGTTCATGCACATGTTAACAGCCAACATCTTGTGGCTGGGTATGGTCAAGGTTAGGAAAATGAGCTGTAGCACAGGATACACTGTAGGAGGGTTAGAGGGCTTCAGTGCAGCTACAGCATCATGTTAGCAACACTCAGAGCTCACCCTCTGCAGCTTGGAGAGTCTCGAGTTCATGGCTGTTGCACCCACATCCAGCTAGAGTGCAAACATAGGGCATTGAGAAACTCTGCTTTCCACATGCTGTCTCCTACCACAGAAACTAGGGAAGCTGCCACTCATTTCCCATCCAGAATGCTTTCTGAGAAAGAAATGTTCACAAATACTCGTGCAGGGCAGTCCCACTCAGTGATGAGTCTTGTCTCTACAAGGAATCACTGCCTTTTCCCCATACAACCCTTCCCCCTAGAGCGCCTAGCTCTGCAGGAACTGCCGGCACGTTATAGCTCCTATTTCACAAGCAGCAGCAAGATCTGCCTCCATAATTCACAAAGCCAACAGCTGAGCCACAAAGAAGATCCGCATCTTCTGTGGCCAGTGAGCTACATCAGCTTCCCTTTACCCCTTGTGGAATCCCGATAGCGTCTGGGCTTGGCCAAACCCAAAGAGCTGATGACTACCTAATCACTTTGAAGAATTCTCTTCCTTTTCCAAACAGAATCCTGGAGACGTGAGCATGAATTTTATAAAATCACCACCTCCCTCAGCCAAAGTAGTAAAACTACTGCAGACTATCAGTTGGAAGCCCTCAAACACAGCAAGTGAGAAGGATTTACTCAAGGCTTCTAGAAACAGCTCAGATTAAAGAAAAACATTGCCAATTAAATTCAGTTGGAGATGGGCAGTAAGACTGTTCTCTGAGGATAAGAAATCTGCTCCAGTCTTTGAGTCTGCTGCCATCTCCTGACCAAACCTGTCTTTTGGAAATTGCCATTGCTACGCTGAAGTGCAAGACATCATCCATGGCGAGCTGCTTTCTCCGAGCTCCAGCACTTCCCAAAAGGGGAGAAAATATTGTCAGAAGCTGTGGGTCACTCCTGCCAATGCCACAGTCCACACTGAAGTGGTCATAAGGAACGTGCATCAAGTTTAGGAGCAGTGAGGAGGTGAAGTATGGGCTCTGTCAGGCTCTCTGATCAAGGAAGTCATTGCACTAGCTCAAATGCCCCGATAGGAACAGGAAGCCACAGCTATTTCACGTGCTTTATACAGGATAATGTCTCCACTTTCCAATAACAAGCAGAGTCCTCCACTCTCTTGCAGGAAGCCAATCTCAAGCTTAAGGACAACCGGCTATCCCGGTCAGCTCCCAGCCACAAACTGATGGCTCTGCATCCAGCCAGCCAACTGTTAGCAGAGGAAGAAGCAGCTCTGGAAATCCCGTTGGCTCCTCCCGGCCCAGGCTCACACCCTGTCTTCCCCACTCACCTGCTCCTCAGGGTTCTCAAACGGAATCACCAGCACCACATCCCCGGCCTTCAGCTGCAGTTCGTCGCTGTCAGTGGCCGTGTAGTCATGCATGGCCTGGACCTACGGGGAGAGAACAGGAGAGCTTGGGTGAGGGCAGCCTTCTCTCACACAGCTCCATAACGGGTGGCAAGGCTTTCCTCTTCACTGATTCACTGGATGATTCAGGTAGGAAGGCACCTTTGGAGGCCATCTGATCCAACCTGCTGCTCAAGGCAGGGCAAGCTTGGGTCACAAATGCCCTCTCTACGGGAATAACCACTTCCCTTAACCTAATGGCTACATGCTTGCTCATACAGCCTGGCATGCAGCTCACCTTCGCCACAGGGCATCTCATTCAACTTGTTATGCATCAGCACCTCCCTGTCCTTCCTTAGGAGAGCTGAATTCCCATGGTACGGGTCTAAAAACCTCACAGGGTAGAAAGCCTGTATTCACCCAAATGGTGCTCTCTATTCTTTTTGCAGCTGGACTGCAAGAGCATTAGAGACTATAGCTTCCTATCTCTGTCACAGAAAGCAAGGAGAGGAAACGCAGGAAAGAGTAGTATCAGTTTAGATCTTTGAGTGATTGTATCCTGCCATGTTCTCTCTCTGGTATTCAGTCTAACTCCTATCATCATATGTGTTACAGCTTTTTTACTTCAAACCACAGCTCTTCGCTTTGAGCACTACAGCCTAAAATTGCTGCCTGCAACCAATCTAAATCTGATGAACCTCCTATTGTTCTTCAGGGGGTTGTCATTCTTCTGCTTTTGGTAGAACTCCCTGAAAAAAAAAAACCAAAATGATGCCTGGACATGACTAAAGCAGAAGAAAAGCATTCCTATTACAGGAGACTGTAATTTCTCACTCTCAGGGTATTATGGATCTGTGCTGTCTTGCTACAGTATTCCATTATGCAGGTTAAATTTGTGGCCTATCGTCACCTAGAATCACTCCTTCCTCCAGCACCTTCAAAACAAGCTGTGAGTGACCTTTGGCATATTCAGAATACCCACCAGACTTCCCTGTCTAATCCTATACTTTTTCATGTTTGGGGGAAATTAGAAAGCCAGGATAAACAGGAACTCCTCTGTCCCTACAGGTGTTTTCAACTCTTCATTTGCCACTTGCATCAAAGTTTAACCTTTCCAGTTTGAAGCACAACTTCTTATCTACTATCCCGCATCTGTGACTGACACTACCACACCACCAGAGATAGAAATAACTGCAGCAGAGAGAAGGAAGAGTTTTGCTATACACCACAGCCAGACATTTAAACACTGATGTGCTTGTATAGCCCTTTGAAGCATCTAGAACCGCATGAAGCTGGGATGGTGGAAAGGTAGGTGTATCTCTTCTTCAGCTTCTTTTCTCCTTTTCAATGCAGCAAAGCCCATCGCCATGCTGAGCAAAAGTAGTTAATTCATTACAAGAAAAAAAATCACCAGGAACTCAGTGCCCCACCACCACACACACTCACCTTGAACAGAAATCCTGGGGGCATGTCAGCTCTTTCAGATGAAGCACCTCCTTCCACAGTGCCATTGATGGTAGCAGGGAAAGTTTCCACAACGACAGCAGGCAGAGAGCTCTGGTAGGGAGCAGCAGCCAAGGAAGAAAAAAAAGCCAATGAGAAAAGAGAATCCAAAATTACAGCCCAAGTTCACCCTGGAGGATCCACATCTCTACCCCATCCATGGCTTCAGCAGGTTTTTCAAACACACCAGTGACAGAAACACCCCAAAGGACGGCAAAGGCAGGAGAGGTGACCACTGTCTTCCTTTGCTAAAGGCTGTGGAAGGGCAGAGGGAATTTAGAGTTTTTCTGGGACCATAATGCCTGGCATTTCTCATTCGCTGCAGTCACAATGCAGTTTGTGTAGAGCCCTCATGGAACCAACAACTCAAATGCAACAGCCTATAGGAACAAAGCAGCCACGAGATGGGATCTACTCCAGTCCCCTAAAAAGGTGGCAGTACCAGGAGAAAAAGAGGAACCCTGGATATTCAGGGGACAGAGGCAAAACCCAGAGGAAAGGTAGGTAAAGCAGAAGGTGAGCAAGGAGGAATCCAGCAGACAACACAAGCTTAGGACGGCACGGGCTGTGGGCTGGCTTCACAACATGGGTGAAGGGACAGGTTTTTTTGTGGATCTTCCATCAGAGCTTCTCCTTAAGCTCTACACAGATAAAATGTGTATGCACAGCTGCAACTGGCCTCTAAGAGCACTATAACTGCTGGGGTGGCACGATGTGTTTTTCCAAGCAGTCACCTCTTTCCCCAGCTCAGCCTCCCACATCTGTTGTATGACAAAGAGATGCGAGGAAAAAAAGGGAATGCTGTCCCTCGAGGTGCTTACCGATCCTGAATCGGCTTCGGTTTTAGATGCTTCAGCTCCAGCTGCTGCTTCTGATCCAGCTGCTTCAGCTCCTGCATGGGCTGCTTCTGCAGGCTGCAATACAAAAGTGATTCAGGTGGGAAGTTATGCTCAGTACAGCTACACAGGAAAGTGCATCTTAGTCTGTCCAAGCGCTCTATGCTGTTGGCTGCTGCCATCTGCCGACAGCCAGGTGAGAAATCTCAGGGTCTTGCTGGGTTTCATCTCCCTCTTTCTCTGCAACCCCGCGAAATCACAGTAAAGCCTGCATTCCGCATTCTCTCGCTCCAGCCACGCAACAGGTAACACTCCAGAGGAAATCGATGAAACACCAAAAATCCTGTGCACCTCTTTTTTCATCTAAAGAACAGACCTCCTTTACACATGCACAGTATCTATCACTACATATAGATTGCCCACTTGTACAGGAATACAAGTCGGCTTGCACATCAAGGGACAAGGATCTCTCAACAAGTTACTTCCAAGGATCAACGATCAAAGAATATTTAAGCCTTTGCATACTGCCAGAAACAGAAGAGCATGGTAATAAGGTGTCCAGATACAGAACTTAGTCTGGACTCAGCATCTACATGACATCAGCACTAAATCAAACCGAACTAAAAACTGTGCTAACTTTCACCCAATTTGATTCTCAATAGGCGCAGAGTCATATGAATTTTAATTCTGTTGTGAATATTTGCTACGAATATTCTGCATGGTGCATGCACACGTTTGTGTTGGTGAAGAGTTTCTAATGCACAAAAACTGCCACCACCAGGGAGAAATATTTAGCATCATCTACAAATCACTGCCTGGAAGAGACTGTTTTGGGAAGCCTTGGGACAGGAATTTCTGTGCAAAACAAAAGACCAACCAAACACCTCTGATACACTTTCTGCAGTTCAAGCTTTTATTCTCCCTTGCCTGAAATCAGGCTAAATTTGTTTGAACACAAAATCAAAAACATTCATTTGCCCCTCCCAGAAACTGCAACAACACGGGAAATAAGTTGGATCTGGCAGCAACAATGCTGCAGATGAGTCCCTTGGGAGACTGGCCAGGCAGCACCTGGGAATACTGACAAGAATCTCACAGGTCTAATTTGCAGCCTGAGTGCCATCATGGCCAGCCTATAGCCATTTGTTCTCTATACCAGAGAGCACATGCACCTCCAGACACCCACTTTATACTTGCACAATAGAGATTGCTACAGGGATTCCGCATTTTTAATACATACGAATAAACTAGCTTTAGTATGCCTACATGCCTCATACATTTGGTAAACACATAGTGTCCTGGTTTTGGCTGGGACAGTTATTTTTCTTCCTAATAGCTGGTATAGTGCTGTGTTTTGGATTTAGGATGAGAATAATGTTAGTAACAGACCGATGTTTTAGTTAGTGTAAGCACTGCTCAGCAGCAAGTCAAGGACTTTTCAGCTTCTCATGCTGCCCTGCCAGCAAGGAGGCTGGTGGCACAAGAATCTGGGAGGGGGGACAGCCAGGACAGCTAACCCAAAGTGGCCAAAGGGATATTCCATACTATGTGAAGTCATGCTCAGTATATAAACTGAAAAGTTGGCCAGGGGCTGCTGCTTGGGAACTGGCAGGGCATTGGTTGGTTGGTGGTGAGCAATTGTTTTTCATTTTGGTTTTTCTTGGGTTTTATTTCTCTCTCTTTTTGTTATTTTCCTCTTCAGTACTGTTATTATTATTGTTATTTCAATTATTAAACTGTTCTTACCTCATCCCACAAGTTTTCTTACATTTACCTTTCCGGTTGTCTCCCCCATCCCGCCAGGGAGGAGCAAGCAGCCAGCTGCACAGTGCTTATTTGTCAGCTGGAGCTAAACCATGACACACGCACCCCTGAATACAACCACGTTCAAAGCAAGGCATTGTCCAGATTTCTTAATGTTGCAATTCTCATAGTCCCAACCCTACAAAAGCCCAGCGTAAAGCAACAATCATAGTAACCCTTAACTCTACACCCACCTGGCTATTAGCCATGCACTGGCACAATCCTCCAAGCAGTTTTCTAACAGCAGCCATAATGATGAAATAAAACCTTAATTTAACAAAAAGTCATGACTTTACCTTCTCCAATGATGCCATGCTTTCCTCTCTTACCACACCTTTCCTCACGTCTCCCCATCACCATGTTCACAGGCCTGTGCTGCCAGAGGACGTTCCATGCAGCAGAGCTATCCCTACCCTGCAGAGGATTCCCACAGCAGCTTTGGTAGCACTAAGGTAAATGTATGCACAGGAAATGCTACAAAGGCTTCTCCTGTCTAAATAGATTCCCTCCCAGGCTGCTTTTTATTTGCATTCAGTGAAACTGGAACTGGGACAGATGCCAGCCCAGCTCTACCTGGCCAAGCATGGGTTTTATGTGGACAAGGAGCACAATGTGAGCTTCTTTTTAAAAAGTGGCTAATTTGCAAAACCAGTATTTAATAACCAGATTAACTACATCTAAATTAATCCCTAAAGGGCATTTTCACGTCAGCTACTTATTTTTCTATTTTATGTACCTGTGGGCATCCCAAGGCCTATAAAAGCATTTACAGTCATGGAAAGACACTATAAGGAGAAGAGGGAGAACTGCTCACTGCTGTTGCCAGGTTTGAAAGCTTTGCCTATTCTAACAGCAGCGTCATACACACCAAATGCAAGTTTCCTTGTCTGCAGAACTACACAAGTTCTGCTGCATCCAAGTTCCTACGCAGCTGTTCACCTGATGACATACAGGACTATGTAACCATGCAACAAGTCTTCTCTCAACAGCTAGGAACTACATTAGAGCAAAAACAGTTCAGAAGACTTGAAGACCAAAAGGAGGATTCCCCAGCTGCAAGGAGCTCTGCTCTTCAACCGTATATGGTATGCGAGGTGAGAACATCTTGTCTAGTAGCAGTCCCCAGTTGATTAAATTGTCCTTTGAGTGAAATTAGTTTCTAGGATGGGAGAAATGGCCCAAAACACTTTTTACACCCCAGACTGTAAGCACAGCTCAATCAGATGCAGTCATACCTCACTCCTACCCATCCGCTTGAAAGACATGAGATCATCCCTCGCAAAAACACAAGCTACTTTTCTTTCTTACCAAGACAGACTGACAATGCTCATACAGGGGAATGACAGATGTTAAACACTAATGGCCCATAAAACACACAATGGAAATCTCTTTCTTGACATGACCCAAGCTCATGTGAAGGAGGGCACTGGCCACTGAGTCCATGGGCCAGGCTTTCAGCAAGGGGTAAGTCATGCCCTCTGAGTACTGACTGTAGGTGGTGATCCTACCTCGAGAATGGTAAGGTTGGCAGGACTCCAGCATAAGCCAAGGACATGTGCCTGAGGACACGCCATAGGATACAGCCAGCTCAAGTAGCAAGCTTGAGTACCGAGACCAAGCGTTTTCTGTCCACACCCCCGGCCATTTGTCTAGAGAGGCTCAAGAGTAGTTGTGCCTGAAATATCTCCCATATTGCTGATCTGCAGCAATCTGAGACCTTCCCAGGCCCAATATATCTAGAGGGCACAAATGAAGGTCTGGTTTTGGTTCAGATGCAGAACACGTGTAGGGTCTTCCTTGTCAGCAAGCTCCAAAGCTGAGGTTGAGGCAGATGCCAGGTAAGACTTGGGCCAGCACTTAACTTCCAGTGCAGACAGAGGCTGATGTGAATCAGCCTTTCTGGAAACAATGGTCAATAAGGAACAAACACCACAGATAATTCCAAACACATGTATATACCCAGTGATACAGGCAGTAAGGACAGGGGGCAGCTGAGCCATTTATGCATCACACACAAGACCAACAGAATGTACAGAGTTTAGGAAATGCTGGGGAGTGGAGGGTGAGGATGATGCCACAGTGGGACTAAGTTTGAGGAGAATGTCACAGCATCATGCCGGAGGAAAGATGAGTAAATTAGCAGGGAAAGACAATGGGGTTGTGCATTGGTGGAGGCATAAGTTTCAGAGTGCCAGACCTGACTTGCAAACATGTGGCTGCCCCTGGGGCTTCACAGAAGGTGCAAAAGTGGGTTCAGCAGCACATGGCACAACTTTGGTTTGGGGTGTGCAGAAATGAAAAGCAATGAGGGAAAGCAGACAGGTATGCACACAGAGATGGCACCGGCACATGCACAGTACATGATGAGAGATGAAAGCCATATGAAGTTCTTACCTCCCATAAATCCCAAGGTAAAGACTAAGCATGTCAAAGAGCAACAAAAATAGAACATGTTTATACATGATTATTTCAGTGAGTACAAACATTACAGATGCTGATCAGACTGAAGCAGACATATACATTCAACAGCACTTATCTCTGCATGTTTTAAAAATACTTTTTGAGTACCTAAATTTATACACCCCTCCCCACTGCATATTCAAATTGAAGTACCAAGGCATTTAAGTAAGTGTTTTTTCTACCTCTGGTATGAAGGGAGACAGCCAAGCCACGTTCAGTTATCAGTGGCAGATCACATAGCCAGAAAAAAAAACCTCATGAGTTTGTAGTCTGTCAGGGTTAAATATGCTCCCATATATCCATACTCAACAGAGTTAGCATGATTTCAGAACAAGACCAACTGTTGTCTTTGGATCAGTAGTGAAATATCTTAACCTCTTTGCCATAGCACCCACCTTATAGGAAATAAATTTGACCGCTTTGACAACTAGCTGGTTTTCACCAGGTTTTGTACTGTGGTTACCATTAGAGAATACTGATTTCAGATTCTTTCTTTTAATGACTTCTGAAACTAATAATAAATACATTAGAACACCAAACATGCTAATTGCTGAGCAGTTTTGAAAAACCCACTCAGTGCAGTATTTGTTGCTTGCTGAAAGGGTAAAAAATTATTCCATTTTAAGACAAACTCATATGCTATGCCAGGGTACCCAATTATCCAAGTTATAATTCATGATTCAGGAAAAAAAATCCCAGTAAATAAATTTAAAAAAAAAGCTTATCCTGACATGCAGCTTGTTCTGTCGGGCAAGCAGATACAAAATGCCAACCTGCCCACTTAAATTTCCAGAAAGCGGTACCTTGCCATATTATCCATGCCATATTATATTATGCCAGTTACCAAACTATGATAACCACTAGTATCTTGTAGTTAGAGTATTCTAATTTAGAAGAATTGGATGCCTAATGTTTGATCTCTCTAATAAAAGCAGTCTTATTACTACAAAAATCTATGCCATACAGGCATACTTGACATGATGATACTAGAGAAATACTGTAAGCATCCCAATTATGTTTATTACAAATTTAGATGGCAACCACAGGGAAAAAATAACCATTTCATACATACAAAATGGAAAGTCCTGGTGAGGACAACAGCCAAATTCAGGAGCCATTTAGACATAAAATGAAATGCAGACCACCTGCCTCTGACAGCAGACAGGACCAGGTACAGTCCAGACCAAAACCAGACATCTTCCTTTTTGATGCTGCACTGCACAGCATTATGCTCAGGGAGGAACCTACTACTTAACTATAAGCAGAGGCTATATTATACCCAGAAAAAGGCAGGCTTCACATCACTGGAATATCCATCTACAGCTATATCCACCTTAAATAACTGCAGATTATCAGTGACTGTTTACTAAAAAAATCCCTTTGAGAGCAATTTATAGCAGGAGCACAGAACCGAGGTTGAATCCCCATCCACAGAAGAACAGTTTAAATCCATATAGCATACAGAGGATGCTAATCCAGGGAGGGGCATATGTTAAATTGAATAAGTTGTCAATCAGTAGATCATCAGAGCAACGCACAAGCACCCCACAAACACTTAGTGCCAGACTGTGATCAGGCTAATTGCCACCTGATTCTCACCGGACTTACACATCCAGCACAGAAGACCAAGGTGCCCATCTGCAAGGCACGGGGCTGATCACCCAGCCCAGCCACCCGCAGCTGAGGTCCACATTATCATTCATGTAGGTGCAGGTCATGCCACACTTGGCAACAAGTCAGTTACGAAGGGAGAAGGATTAGTGATATGAACCAACCTGGGAAGCGGGTGTGGGGGTCTTCCCCACAGTGGCATCTGGTTTAATGGGATCAAAATCCAGATCCAACAGGCTGGCTCCCTCCTGGAAGGGCCCAGGGGCATCAAACTTGGCAGCAGTAAGGAAGAAAAGCAGTACGAGCATTAGACACACACACACAGAGTAAAGGGAGGGTATATGATATCCAGGAGCTAAAGCTGCAAGCGCAGAAGACATGGTGGCAATGCAAACGCCTGATGTGACTCCTGACTCTTGGTGCCTATAATCACGGGTGGTTCACATGGGTGCCACTGTAAACCAAACCTGAGCCTCTTCCACAGGACTCATTCATCTTCCCACCTGGCCAAATGAGCTGACATGGTGTAAGCGCCTGACCTGCTGTGGTCAAAAGGATCACTGCCCATTGATGACTCAGAAGGGCTTCTCTTCTATTTATATCCCCCATAGCTCACCCAGCTGCCTTTGTACTGATGGCCCAGGGCAGACTCCCTCAGCCACATAGAGAAGAGCTTCTACCCACACAACTTATCTCAGGAGCCTGGACGCAGGCAGAAAACCACTCAAACTGCTGGAAGGCAAGTCTGAGAGACCTCAGAGCTACCCTGCAAGCCTGCCAATTCCCTCCTGCTTTATCTGAGACAGAAACACAGAATATGGCAGCTCACCCAGGCTAAAGGGCTTGAATCACTCCCCATTCCAAAAACGCTGTTTTGAATGATTTCCATTTCCGGACATCCCAGAAACATGCACACAACAGAAGTCTTCCAATAAAGCATAAATTTGAGAAGCTTTGCTACTTTCTTCAAAGTCAGCAGAATTTGGCTTTGATTAATGCTCTAGCTAAAGACAATGATGGCATATTCGCTAATTACCATTAATAAAACAGTCACTACAAAGGGCATGAGTCATTAGTATTCAAAACTGAACTATCACTTTTGGTGTTCAAATTTAACCTAACCACTACAAGACACTCTTTTCTACTCAACAGAGTAGTTGCTCTCTCTAGGAAGTCCAGGAAGATTTGCCCCTATTTCCACTGACCTCCCAGCTCACTGGCCCTACTGCTTCAGCTCCCTTTCCAACCACAAAGTGTGGCAGGTTGGTCTCCAGTGTTACATCACAGCCCCACAAAGGAAAACCTCCTGGCAAGCAGCAAGAGACACCATTTAAGAGAAAGTCTTCTGAATACAATCCACATCATTGTTTTGACCCCCTCTAGTGAAACACAACCCTCTCATAGATTTTTCTTTTCCTTATGAGCATCTCTGAGATCCACTGGGATGACAACAAGGAACCAAGCTATAATGTATCACAGTAATAAATGGTGACCAGTATCAAAAACCAACTGGCATACTACCACACTCCTCCAGCACATCCAGGCCACCCATTATCAGAAAGGCTCCAACCCCCATCTTTAATTTTCTTTAGTAGTGAGACATCAAAGGCTCCAGCCATTGAATAATAACCTTACCTGCCGTTCAAGACTTACATGCAAGGGCTAGCACCCCTTGCCTTTACCCAGATCTCCCACAAGACATCTATTGAAGCTAAGACATCAGAGAGGAACAGCCCTGGGCAACACACTGAATGCTAGTGGCGGTTGGGTGCTTCAGAGAAGACTGCTCTGGCAACCACAGTCCTCCCTCAGAACTCCCATCTGACTGAAAGTCACAGCAGATCCCATCCTGGGTCAGAGCACTGATCAGGTGCAGAAGAGTTCACCTGACTAAGAGCTGGCGTTCACATGGAAATACCTGATACAAACCATGGGGCAGACAGAGCTGTCCATTATGATACAGGAGAAGGAAGCACAGAAAATGGCAGAGTTGTTCAGCTGCCTGTAGTTCCCACCTTCCAACACTGCTGGCAAATCATGTCTCTGCTCTGTAAGCTTTATCGACTGCAATGCAAAACCTGACATGGATTTCCTTCCCTCCCCACTCCACCTCTGCTCCTCAGCAGCTGGGTGGAAGGTGGTAAACCAGAGGCAATGGAGCAGAATGATACAAGGAAAAGTTAGGGAGTGAGTCACAGATGAGCACCGATAGAAACATTACTTGTGTTTTAACAAGCTATTTAGGAAAAAAAAATAAATTAAAAATATATATACACATACAGATATATAAAAACTTAGATGCAGGTATATCATGATACAGCCAGAAATCTGGTCAGGCTCCTATATACATAAGGACTGCTATTCTTATATATACATTCATTCCATAAGGACAGAATTCCCCACCCAAGCATCATCTCTTGCAATGATGTAAATCAAAAGAAAACTGAAGAGGAAAAATACATCATCTGAATTTTTTTTTTCCTTTTTCAGGGCTTCAAAAGGTGCCACGAGACAAGAAAGAAATACTCTGATGGGAACCACTTGCTGATAAAGAGTGATAGACTGTGTCAGCAGTCCTGAATTCACAGCAGCCACAGTCCTGCTTATCTAAACTGCAGGCACCTGTTCTCTGCAAAGAGAACTTCATGCAACTCCGGCTGGCCTTTCCTGTGCAGGCTTTAAACCACAAAGCCTATGTGTGAAGGCACAAAACCGCCTTCTCCCAGAACAGACATAGATGCACTTGGGGATATACAAGAGCAGAAAACGCATGCTTCATCTACACCCAGTATCAGTGGGTCTGGAGAGAGCGTATCACGGGATGAGGGGAGCCATAATCCACGTACATTGCTGCTGAACAAATGCAGCGATTACTTTCTGGCATCTTCACCGGCTGCATTTCTCCCATTTCTTCTACGAACGAAAGCTCCCAAAAGGCAATGTGTTAGTCAAAGCTGCCTTCTAGCCACCCTCCCACCTAACTCTTTGCCTTCCAAGGTCCAGTGCTGAGCTTGCCTCCCTCCTTCACCTGACCAGGTTTCATGGCTTGACACCTCCAAAGAGAAGAAAGGTCAAAAGGAAAAGTTCAGAGGTAGACAAATATAAGGCAGGGCATAGCAGCTAACCTGCGAAGGGGTTGTCACACTTATCTCAGGGACAAAATTGTCATCAAACAGACTGATGATGTTCTCCTGCTTGATCTCCTTGGAGGGGGTGACTTTTGGAGGCGGAGGCACCGGAGGCCCTTTCCTCAACTGCATGCAAGTGAGCACACGGCCACAGCACAGACGGCGACACCCAAAAAAACCAGAGACAGGAACCAGGTTAGCCACAAAAACTGAAGATGGGGGAAATCACAACCACAGGCACAGAGCAAGGTCCAGTCAACTCCATCTGAAGAGAGAGGGAGGGAGGGTGAAGGGCTGAACTGAAACAGAACAAAAAAAAAACAACCACACGCCTCCAGAGAAGGTTCAGCATCATTAGTTACACTTCAGCCATGGGCAAGTTTCCTTCTGCAGAGAAGCGTAACACAATTAATATGCATTGACAGGACATGCATACATAATTAAAGCATGTGCAACCTTCAAAAGAACCACTGGGAAGGGAGCAGATCAATTACTGAGAACATGATTCAATAGACCAGGCCAGCACTGCCTCCTTTTCTGTACTTACCATACCTAAAGGAATGAGAGATCAGACTCAGTTTGTCCTATTATGGGTAGGTGACCACGAGGACAGGCTCTGATCCGCTCAGTACTGGTTCCCTGTTGCACTGGTTATCCGTATACTGTAAAAAAGGTCTGGAGGAGCTCTTGATGGCATCTTACCACTTCTCAGCTTTAGGCAAGAACAAGTCAGACTCCTGAGAAGCCATGACTGCTGTGGGCCCAGCTCTGCTCTCAGTTTCACCAATGAGCATTGACGCAATAAAGTCATGTCTCCATTTGAAGACTCCCGAGAACACATAGCAAAGTCTGACCCTGAACTTTAATCCACCATAATACACACACCACCGTGTTACAAGACTCTGCCTGACACAACATCCACAAACCCTGTGGGAAGCTGTGGTAGACCCTTCCTAGGATCAACCCAACCACATCCTTTTCACATTTTCCCGTGCCCAAGTCTCAGTGATCATTTCCAGGTCAAATCTAACTTTGAGGAGCTGCTGCTGCATTGGAACAAAGCAGCCATACAAGTTCCCAGCACCACAGCAACGCTCAGCAATGACAGTATTTTCCACTTACAGTGATGTCTTACAGTTGATCTTCTCATCGTACCCGGGACCCCAAGGCAGTGAGAATCAGAGACCTGACAAAGGGCAACCAGTGCATCAGCGTCAGGCCCAGGTCTGAAATACAGCAATTCAACACTCTTAGTCCTGTGTTCACACCACTCCAGCATATAACTGAAGTCTGCTAGGTGTTTATTTAGGTTGCTGAGGATATGCCCAGTTTTCTACTGGGCTAACCTACTTTAGGTTATGAGTATGCGAACACACATTTTCCCCTGAATAACTGGTTAGGGGAAATAATGAAAGTAGTGTGTTCACTTCCAACTTTTCACTGTTTGCAGAAGGTGTTGCTTCTATATTTCCTGAAAAGAATCCCTTCCCAGAAATCCCCTGCTTGCCAGTTGCAAGAAGGGATGAGAAATTTCAGGGAAAAGCCATTCTCAGAACACAGCCACCATATGCAGAAATGGGAGGCTCCAATTACAAACTCTAAAGTCAAAAAGATTCCAGCTCTTTTGCTATTTATTTCTCTAAAATACTCAGTCTCCTTCCTTCCAATGCATTAGTGCCTTGGAGACCACCACTTACAGCATCCAGCATTACCTCCAACAGCAGCCTAAACTCACATTTCAAAGACAACAGGATTGCATATTGATTTTGGGCCTTACCTGGAAACTCATCAAGCACAAACTTTGCCACCTAGAATAAAACAAACCCACTAAATTTCTTCTGCTGACTTGGATCCCACAGAGCTTTACCTGTCTAAATTCAACATAGTTGCGCTGATTTCAAAAGTATCACTACGGTGTTTCAGTGGTGTAACTGAGAGCAGAAGTCTGACCTCTGAAATTTCATAGACCCTGAAGTCCTGCATCATCATCAGATTACACAGTGCAGAGAGCTAATAGTTGCTTCTTCCAAAAGACGGAAATAAGCTGGTTTTGAGAATTCAAGGACAGTGAGAATAAAAGAGGTAATTTTCTTGGCATAGGGAACAGTTCAAAATTTAGTTAGTATTTATTTGGTCTCTTCTGTATTGCTGTCTTTTCCTCCACAGCCTTTGCTTATGGTTTGCATTAGTATTTCAGGCACCAAGAGGCCAGAGAACTGTACTTGCGCTTGTTGCTTTTTGCTCCATCCTCCCCGGAGGATGAGGCCCCTAGCCTCCCCAGGAGGAACCCTAGAACAAATTACTTACCCATAGGTCAAAAGGAATGACACCTGTGAAGATTTCAGTATAAAGTCAACTGTTGAGAGAGCAGACACTTGTGCTTCCTGCTGGCTGGCAAGCTGACACACAGTTTCTAGACGTTATCCACACAGACACCAGGTTTGGCTCCGAATGTGAAACCCTCCAGAAACCCTCCCTCTGGAGCCAGCTCCATCTCTTAGCGCCTAGTACCAATGTGGAGTGGGGCTCTTGCTCTTCACTGTATCGAGGCCTGGGAGAATGAATTAAAATATAGATTGGGAAACAGCTGCCAGGCGATGGCAGCATTAGCTGCAAACACCATTTCAGTCTTGCCTGTGGCCCAGCTGAGGTTCCAGCCAGGGCTGCGCTGGAATATTCTGCTTACTCGACAAGGGGTGCCTCCAGACCCATTCCTGTGGGCAGGGAGGCAGCAAGTGACTGAGAAAGCACTTGCAGGCTGGCAAAAACAAGGCTTGTGTGTGCTATTTAAAGGAAAAGGCAGAAGCCAAACTCAGGAAGACAAGTCCACAGGCATGGGGAGTGCAGTCTGCAGTGAACAGCTCAATAAATCTGTTCGATTTCTTCTTCCAAATTTCAATCAAGTTATGGTAACCTCTGAAAAAATCAGGCAGGCAATTCTGGATGCAGAGCCCTCTCCCCTGTACACATACCCTGCTCCAAGGTCCTAGCCAGGGTGGTGGAGAAGCCACCCTAGGCTGCGCAATGCTGAGTGGTGTAGAGACCCTGAAGAAGTCCTGAAAGGACGCTGCCAGGCATCCACATGTATCACAGGCCTGGAAAGGACCCTTTTGCCAATGTACAAACATCCCCTTTTTGTCCCTAGATAATCCTGAAAATCAAAAATGCAGTGGAGAGGAAAACATTGCGAGAGGCTATCCAGAAACAGAAGACAGCCTACGCCTATTTGGAATCACACTGCTATGATGGCAAGGAAGTTCTGGGTTGTCCCCATCTCTTTTCAGAAGCAATAGGTTTTCTCTTGTCAGTTCAGCCAGAACCCCTTTCAGCTTTAATTCTTCCTAGAAAAATGTTCCCAGTGTCCCACTTACTGAAATGCAGGGATTGGCACCAGGCACAGATCTGGCCTAGTTACTACTTTGCTCTACTAAGCTTTTCCTCCAACTCAGCAATACAAGGATGGGTAGAGGAAGTAAATATTTTGTTTTCCTTAAATCCCAAAGTAAAACACATCACATGATATGCTGAGTAGCAAGAGCTACACCTGCTCTTTCAAACATGCTGCTGGGTATCTCCTGTGTAAGGAAGAGACTAACAAAAGGCCACGTGGAAGGTATCAGACTCCATGTAGTGGACAATCTTCTTCCTGGTACTCATCCAATTTCTCCATAGCATAGGAATATAATGCCTTTATTTTCACCACAATATTTTATCTTAGGATTAAAGTGAAACATTATGTAAAGTACAGATGTTCTCAGCCTTATCAACATTAAGCTTTTTGCTTTGAACCTTCCTCAGTTATGGAAGTTCTTGAGAAGAAACTGGTCCATTGAATTCCACAAGTTAATTCAAATGTAAAGAACAAATTTCCCCACCTAGCTACAACTCCATCCTCCCTAGATCTTCTTGGCCATCCTACCAGACAGGAAAATATATTACTGGCCTTACTCCTGCAGAGACATTCAGGGACAACATAGTTCTTCCCTATATGATATGGAGATGACCAACGAGCAACTTGTATTTCTCAGGAACCTCTCAGGAACCAGTGAAGGAGAACAACCATCATGTCATATTCTCTGGGCTCAGCAGCAGGAAGAGGTCTAAAAAGGCAACTGATGGATGTCTTTGAATCACGGAGCTTCTGCCATCAGCAGTCATACTGCAGAGACATGATCAATGTCAAGGGGACACTACCTGAGATGGTGACTTTGGGATGCTTGCCCCAGGTGCTTCCAAAGTGGACGGTTCCAGCTCATGGTTGACAGTCTTGGTCTCAGGGCTGGTGATGGGAGATCCATCTGGTGGAGGCGAGGGGCTTTTATTTGCTTTCGCTGGGGTGCTGTCACTGAAGGAAGTAGAGAGAGAAAGGGAGAGAGGGGGAAGGAAAAAGAGAGAGAAGTCTGAGCCAAGTCTAGGAGGAGTTGTGATAACCAGCACAGATCAGTAACCTCCATTATCTCTTTGCTTCGCTGCCGAGACCATGATAAAGACATCTGAAGCCTCTACAAGCCTCTGAGAAGCATCTTTGCTGAGTCACTTGCAGTCCGACACACTGCAGCAGCATTACTGTGCAGCAGACTACTCACTAAATTCCTACTGTCCTCACACAGAAAAACAAAACCACAAAACCAACCATGCATCCTTAATCCTGCTAGATTCTAACATAAGTGCCTGACGTTAAGTCATGGTCTTTTAATAACGGGGAAGCAGACGGGGAAAGGAGTTCCGTGTAGCTCATATAGTTTTAAACTCTACAGATAAGAATTTTTCTGCGTGGCAGTGTACTGACACTTGCATGGGTTATGACTAACAGACTCGTAACATCTGAACTAAAGCTGTAATCACAGGGTATCATATTCCTCTATGAGGTACAAACCGGCTAAGCTGGAAGAGGGGCAAAGTACCCAGAGGTTTCACAGATCGAATGAGACAGCAAAGAAACAGTGAGATTCCAGCTACTAATAAAGACTTCTCTGTTATGGAAAGTCTCCCCAGCCTTGTTTTTGATGATGATGAACCCCTTCTATCCTTGTCTTTCCAGCTGGTCTTTATTCCAGGACTGTTCCTGACACACAGTCAAGAAGGATTCTTCAGGGAATTAAGATGCAAGAAGCGTATGCCAATGGCATTTGTTGGTTCGTAACGTGGCCAGATTTGGACAGATTTTTCAAAGGAATGGCAAGAGCCACATGCCTTTTCCTGGCCAAGTGTCGAGTCTGTGCTTCAAAGTACAGAATCACAACAGATCTAGTGAAAAATTGGTTAACAGAATTTCAACAGGGATAAAGGTAAAACTATTTTCCCAATCTAATTCTCAGGAACAGCTGAATCATCTTGGCTGAAATTCAGCTACCCAAAAAGCAACTAATCAATTTATCTCAAGTCATGCAGAAGCACAGACACTGGTAGGGGATATTTCAGCAGAAGTGGTTACAGTTTGGCAAAACTATACATAGCAGAAAACAGTATTACAGAATATTGCAAAAGGGCTGTGCAATCCCATCTACAGGGAATGATATTTGCCTCCACTTATAAAGTCATGGTTCTTGCAAAGTTAAAGGCCTTGGGAGGAGGCCAAAAGGAACAGATCCTTTCCTACAACTGGAGACAACAAATCCTGGCATAGAGCCAGAACTAGAGCAATGCAGACCTGATTCTGCAGGGACATGAAGTCGATTATTTCTTTGCTCTGTCTCAAGAGAAAGCCCAGGGCTCCAGACGTATACATCCATTCACACCTGGATGCCTGAGGTGTGGTGACCATCGGCTAATGTGCATGACAGCCTCCTTCCTAAACACTCACGAGTAGGGGGACAGCAAGAGGAGGAAGGGACAGCAAGAGGAGGAAGGGACAGCAAGGCATTTCAACAAACCTCCCCCTTCCAAGCAAGCATCTCCCCCTGCTCAGCATTCCAGCTTTCAAGCTCCCCATCCCATTCCCACTTTGACCTCACCCATTGCCCCCACCTCCTCCGCACACGCACATTTTCCCCACAAAGCACTGGTTCTCAGGTCTGCATGCAGGTCAGATGTTTCTGATGACACTGATGCCAGCAGCACACCAACATGATGCAACAAATCCAATGACGTTCTCTGCCAGCAGCTCTCAACCAGGGGCACACACGCCAAGGGAAAAAGAGGGAAAGGAAGAGGGAAAAGGGAAGAGGAGAGACTAAAGAACATGTATGCCAACCCCTGCAGTTCTTCTGTTTGACTGGATATGCCTATAGTGTCCTTCCTGAGAGGTCCCCAGAAATCATTTCAAAACAACATGGGTTGTGTGAAGGATTTGGCAAAATGGACAAGTTTGTGCTACAGATTAAAAGAAGTAACGGCTGGAGGGTGAAGGAGAAGTCCTGTTCTAAACTGGAGTCACCAGGGAACAGCAGGAAATGACAGAAAATGTCCTCTGATGCTAGAGTTGGGGGAAGAAAAGAATACGTTACCTTCCCTAGAGTTCAAAGCACTTTGGAGAAGATGGGGGGGTGGTGGAGTGCAGCGATGTACAGCTAGACTGACAGAGCTCCTCAAATGCCCAGGCTACACTGGGAACATTTGGACTCCTGGCTGTCAGCTGGCCTACCAACACAAGGGCAGGCTTTTCTTCTTGGGACCTGATGAGCCTATTTCTCCCATTGAGAAAGGAATTCAGGCTTATTTTCTGAAGGCCACGCAACAGCTTTTTAGTGACTTATTTCTGGTGCCTGACAGTGACTTAATTTGGAGATATATTGGTAAAAGGCTCCCACATGAGAGGCAGTCCACTTTCTTGCCCTCATCCTACAAGGGCTGAGAGTGCCTCGCACTAAAACCTTCACTAAGTCACTACTATTTACAGCTTGTTTGATGTGTTGGCTGATCCCCCTAGGAAAATGTCAGTGCTAATTTTGGCTGAGCCTTTTCCAGCTCCCCCGAGCGGCATCTTCATTCCTGCACTTGTTGCTTTGTACTCATTTAGCCAGTGCAACCAGCATCAAGCACGCCTGTCGCCAGGATCCACCATCCTTCATTGCTCCCGGGGGAGCACGCGCTGCCCGCACAGAGCAAAGCCCTGTCTCCATACTGACCGCTTGCTCAAGGAAACACAGGAAAAAGCAAGAGTGTGGGGACTGTCCCCACTGACAAAATGTGAGTGCCACAGTAAAAACAAGTCAAAGCAACAAGGTCACTGCTCTCTCTTTTCCCTTCCCATCAGCAATTGGGCAGAGATGCCAAATCCAGGAATATCAGGCAGTTAAGGGAAGGGGGTGTCAATTTTCTTCTGCAAATAGAGAGCTGGGAACAGGGTCCAATGCAGTTAATGCAGCTGAAGGGAAAGCGAAAATCCCCAGCCTCTTTTAGTGCTGCTGAGCTTCCAGACCTCTCATGGGACTGCCTCATCTGTTCTGGAAGAGCAGAGTAACATTTGCAGATGGAGTTCCCGTGTGCTTGTAACAATCCTATACTGGAAAGTGGGTTTCACCCTCTGATATGGTAAAAACAGACCAGTCACCTCTTGCCAAGTTCTCAAGTTAAAAAGAAAAAAAGGTTAGCATCTCAGCTAAGGCTCAGACAGGGCCTTTTAGCCAAAAGCAGTTTATTTTTTAGCACCAAAGCAGACTGGAGAATTATGTATTTAAAAAAAAAAAAAAAAAAAAAAAAAAAAAGGGAGCAAGAGAAAGAAGGAAAAAGCATCTATATACCCAAACATAGGGTAGCATAAATGTACATTCTTGCTACAGATCAAAGAGTGACAGAGTCCCAGACTCTCCTTCCCTGCACCAGGGGTCGCACATTTCTCTGTGACCCCAGCATCTGTTCTGATGGTGGAAACCCCCAACACAGCCCAGGTCAGGCACCTGAAGTGCTGGGCCAGCTGGAGTTTATCAGGACGGAGCAGGAAGATGTTGTGGCTAGAGCTCGTCAAGATGAGATCTACTGGCTCTCCCTCTGCTGTAGCATCCGTCTGTTCTCAGTGACTGGAAATACTGGACTTTCTGCCTCGTGCAGGTACAACACTGGTCCAACCAAGGACCACAGTCAGACATCCAGAGAAGTAGTACTCCTGTGAATCCTTGTTTTCCTACAGTAGAAAACCTCAGAACAGTAACACCACGAGATATTCCCTCACTACTTTTCATTTTAGGATATAAAGTCAAGATTTGCCCTTCAGCTTCCCTGTGAAATTACCATTCTCCACCCTCGGTTACTCACTTTACAAAGAATGTATAGCAAAGAGAAGGGTTGTGTGACTTGCCCTAGTCAGTGGGGAGCCAGGATCAGAAAAGCAAGGATCCCAATCTACCAGCACTTGCTTTTATTGCTGGCAGGACATCATCTTGAGAATATTTTCCCCCACCATAAAGAACCCATGGAGGGAGTACCAACACAAAGACTAAGAAAAACAAAAAGGAAATTTCCATGCTGTTATGCAGGAATTCCCACTTTGCTCCAGAGCATGTCCTTTTCGGAGTCCTTGACCATGACTACGGTAACTCTAGGCACTGTAGCAATTCAGTTATTCAATGCCATCACTGTCTTCAAAGGCAAGATGCTGATTTTAATCTTCAGACAACACAAAAGACTTCCTTTTCCTTCAGCCCTGAACACAATTTTAAATGAATGGAGCAAGACAGTGAGGATCCTCAAGAACAGAGCAAGTAAGGAGCAAAGGTGGAAGTGTCTTTCTGCCACCCCATCATCCTCCCAGCTGCAACAGGTAGACAGCACAGGACTTCTGAGCATAAAAGACCTGCCTTGTGATCCTCCCTGGCCCGGCAGGGAATAAGAATGTAGCATTTCAGTCCTGTTCGAAAGGGCAAGTGCCACTAAGTAAAACTAAAAGTTGTTAATCACCAAAATTGCCCATATTTCCCTTGGAAAACCCACCACCATGGTTTTAGTCACACAAAAACAACTGAACAGACAGTGCCTGAGCTTTCACGTTGCCTTCTTAGGTAGGAAAAGAAGCAAGGATTCAAACCAGGCACACAAGCAGTTAATGGGATTATCCAGACACAGAGAGATCTCAGCAGGACCCAGCAGGCCATGAACACATCATATCATGCAAAGGACCCCTCTCCCATCACAGGGTTAACACGTGCCAGGCTGTTAGAATCCAGCAACAGCCTCTCCAGTTTTAGGAACTAAATCAAACACGTATCGAAATGCTGCTCTCCGTACCGGTACCTGCTCATCTTTTTCCTCAGCCTGGCGAACAGTTTAGTTTTCTTTCTGTTGAGGATGGCATGCAAATCATTTCAGTTACAGGATGGCACAGTCAAACCAGGGAGGAAAAGTTAAGCTTCTGAGCACCCATTCGCTTAGTGCCACAAAGCTCACTATAATCACAATGACAAGATCTCCTCCCTCTCTCTCACACACAGATACACACACACACACAGAGAAACACGTACACACTTCCCTTGGTTCATAGAAAGCTATGGCCTTGTTTGGAGAGGGTAGGAGAAGGCTTTTTGTGCCTGTCAAAGATCTACATGTATGTAAGCAAACTAGTGTTTTCCCTGCTCTTTGGAATATGGGGCCAGGGTGCACATGGAGATGAAAGGAAATAGTACAGACGGGCAGAGAACTGTAAATGTCCTTTTTTCACAGGTAATCTCAGCTCCTCACTCTCCCCTGTAAATATTGATACACAAGAAACAAGCTCCCCATTCTCCTTTACTTACATGATATGTGCCCAGTCTTATGTGTGGAACCTAATCAGCAGCTTTCCTACTGTATCTTTTTCCAGTTTGTCCAATCATAGTAGGGTAATGCTACCAAACTCCTAGGTCTACTAGGCATCTGAGCTCTGAACATTCAAATTCTTTCAGAAACAAATCCCAAACACACGCCTGAGGTTCCCAGAAATACATCAGCTGCTCTGTGCTACTGTGCTACACAGCCAGCATCAGATTCATCCAGCCACGGTAATGTTTCTGTAAGGCCTCACGTAAATGCCATAATGATGTGCACAGATAACTGCCTCTTCTCACACCTCATTCATTTCCTGCCATTGTATCCATCTCCAATCCCCTTCCCAGTAGAGGAGAGTTAGGGAAGCATCTGCTCCTACTGCAGACCACAAAAAGCAATCAGATCATTGAGAGCCATTTCCTGCTGCACACTCTTGCTCCAGCCCTACGCCACCATGAGAGGTCAAATGTGCAGGAGAGACAGAAGTGCCTCACAGCATTTCCTGGTCACTGCATATTTACTGCCTTGGCCAACCTTCGCTACATCCTCCTACACCACTCTGCTCCACTGTGCTCAGGAGGAAGAGAGGTGCTCTGGGGCAGGTCTGGCATCTCAGCCGAGACACAAGAAGTGATGAAACAGCAGCACTCAGACTGCTAGCCACACAGGGGCCTCTGCGTGCACTCGTTCATGGCTTATAGGGCCATGTGGTCTCATCGCCAGCCAAAGGGCACAGAACTGCTGTCAAGAGACCCACTACAGCTCCAGATGAAGCTAGCAGTTTGTGGGGCTGGGAAGCGTGAAGACAGGTAATTTATTCATTGGAAACTTTTTCAGGCCAGAAACCTCATGCCACAACAACAAACGTGTCTGGACCAGGCTGTCACTACAGTCTATAATCACTTCCTTGAGGAAGAAATTAAGAAGAATTAAAGAGCTGGACAAAGCAATGGCTACAACCTTCATCTGTCCCGTTACCTCATCCTCTTCCAAGCACCCTGGAGGATGCTGCTATTAGAAACACAGCACGTGGCAGCAAGAGGATGGGCACCATGGCCTCCTCCCAAGCTTTCGGTCTTGTTGGGTTGTGATGATCAACAGACACCAGAAGCCAACTTGGGAGAAAAATATTATTTTCACAAGAAGCATTCCTATTAGCATCTTGTGTCTAGTGTTAGCAATCCAAAAACTCAGGGGCCAAATTCAACTCCGATGTCATCTTCCTTCAGAGCTGGCAAACACCACACACACTGCTGGAACAAGAGAGGCAAGTCAACCTCCTGCAACAGGAGGTTAAACTGGGAGGAGAGACAAAGGAGCACAGAGGTCTCAACAGCTGATCTAGTCCTTCCAAGTCAATGCACTCAGACTGCAGCTTGCCCTTACTTCATGCTGACTTCACCTCCTCCCAACATCACTACACCAGTTGAGGACTTGGGCTGTGCTCCTGCTCACCCAGCACGTGGGATTAGCAGCAGCTGGAAGTCAGAGCCCGACACTGTTTCATCACTCATGCATTTGGACGGGAGCCAGACAACCCCATCCAGAGCCTGACCTCTCCCTCCCCTCTCAGTGCTAGAGAATGTGCAGACTTGCACTTAACAGGACTGAACCCAGCTGAGGAAAGAAAATTAAAGGCCTGGAGGACACTCAGTCCTTGAAAATGTGCAGATTGGAAGTGCTCTGAGATCAGGATGCCCCAGATTAGTGAGTCTGCAACTACTTCCGCAACGCACACAGAGGAAATACACCTTATCTTAAATACACTTAAATACAGGGGGAGAAACAAGGCTTTGGCAAACAGGTGGTTCCAAGTTTGGAAGAACAAAGAGGAGGCTGGGGAAACAAAGGTCTCTTGGTGCTCAGTCTCACAAGCTGTAGGTACATGGTTGAAGCTTTTGAGGGAAAAGAACAGGACAGGTGCTATGCATGGGATTCAATTTTAAAAACACAGAGCTGAAGTCAGTTGCCTAAGTATCAGCACCTAGTGAAAGTTTAGGCCTCTAGTTGCCATTCAAGAAATGTAAGAGGTATTGCATTGTGTCACCCAGTCCCACGTGCAATCTTGGACACGCTCTAGGGAGTCTCAGGAGGGCACGGGCTGGCTATATGCAGGTAGTCAAATCACTTCCCGATTGACGAGACTATTCCCACAGTTACTGACCTGGGCTGTGCTTTAACGGGGAAGGCATTGCCTGAGTACTGCTTGTCAAGACCCAGCAGGACATCATGAAGGCTTTGGTTCAACTGCAAAATACAAAAACAAAAAAAAGAAGAATGAGAAAGAGAGTCCAAGCGCCATAAGAGAGTTTGGGCTGAACTGCACACAGGCTGACCAAAACCAGGCTTGTGCCCAGACATGTGCACATACTCGACTAGCCCAAGAGAGGACGGCCCGACATCTGTTTCCACTCTTCCATAGGGTATGAAATACTAGAGCGCTCAAACTGTTGAAGAGCTGCTGGTGCCTCGTGGGAACGCTGTCTTCCTTACACATAATCCTCTTTGCTTTGTCACCTGCCCCCACCGGTGTGCTGCCAGGTACCATTGCAGAAGGAGGAGTGTTTACCTAAGGGTCTACGTGCTAGAACTGAAGCTTCACTCTGGATTTGCTGCCAAAGCTGTTCCTCAGACTTGCTTATCAAAGCTTAGGATATGGCCATTTCAGCTGTGGAGCCAAAGGCAACTGGACTTCCAGTCAACAACACACCTTCACTTCACAGGCTGCCTGGGCCATCTACGTTTGGGCAGGACCTTGCAGAAATTTTGCAGGGATCTTTGCAGAAACTCAAAATTAGGGGTTAAACATTCCCTGGCACTGAAGGCTGCAATATTCACTCCAGACACTCCTACTCTGAAACAGCCAATTCATAAACAAGATGAGATGCCAGATTTATCACTGGTAGGAGGAGGGATCCAATGCAATCAATGCTGGAGGCATTGTGCCAGCAACACCAGCAGTTAATTGGATGCTATAGCAATAATAAGAAACAGATGGTTCTTATGGAACAAAGCAAAAGCCCTGCTCTCATACGAAACTCCTCAGGAAAGAGAAATCCAAGACATGATACAAGAAGATAATTCCTGTCTAACGAGCATCTTTCCAATGTTTTGTTGAGTGTAAGGTAATAGCAATGAACTGAAAATTATAACAATGCCCCCTATTCTTAACAATCAGTTCATTACTCAGTGGAGAGGAGCAGGCTATTAATTGGAAAGGTCCCCATGAAATGTCAGAGAGCTCAGAACTGATGCATTACGCCAAGGCAGAGGGCCCCTGACTGCTGGGAATTGAAGGGCTATAACATTTGCTCGTTGCTTAGCGGCTGTCTTGTTGTCAGGATGACACTGGGGAGGGGAGGCAATACAAGAGTTTTCCAGCTGGGCTCTCAGTCACTAATCAAGGATTAGTGCAACATTTACAGAGGGCGTGCAACCCTTAGGAGCAGCATACAGACCTAAGGAATTCAAGACTTCTCTAGCTTTTAAGTGAAAGAGCAAGAACATATTTGTAAATGGAAGCGGCAGTGGGGGGCTTCCCCACAGACTGTTACTGAGGTCCCTGCTGGGTGCTGGCACACAGCACCAGGGTCCAGCCTGCCACCACCAGGTTACAATCCTGCATACTGCTGCGATTCCCAACTCATGGCCAACTGGCAGCCCATGCAAGGGCCATGCTAAGCACGCAAATGCCTTCTTTTGGGTCACAGGGCAGGGAAGAAGCTGAAGCAGAGAGGTACCGTTGGGAAGTGCCTCCTTGTGGGACCGGAGTGAGGCAGGTCTCAGTCTTCAGCTGACTTGTAGGTTGGCAGATTCTGTCCTGTTTCCATCCCCACAGCTAGATGGATGGGGGTTCACGGCAGCTTGCTGCCAGGCAGCAGAGGAGGAAGAAAATAGACACCAGGCTGCGAGTGCCCAGGTTATAGATCCATAATGTAGATAACTATAAAAGGCAGCAAGAGATAGGCCTGAAAGTGGCTTCCTTCCCTCTGCAGATCTGCAAACGAGCCATGCCAAATGACACAAACCCTACTGTTGCATGGCCCTGGGGTCTCAGCTTTTCTCCCAAGTGGCTCAGAAAAAAACTCAGGGTTAACACTTACCTCTGACATAGGGCAAATGCTGTTTTCTCCAGCTGGTTTTTCAGGTGGGTTTTGTTGGTTGGTTGGTTTGCAGGGGAGGTGGGGAGGTGGTTGTTGGGGTTTTTTTAAACAGTGAGGAGAGGGTGTATAAGCTGTTAGTTGCCTTACCTTGCTCATTTCTTTATGGAAGTTCTCTTCTAGGCCTGCTATACTCTGGAATGTGTTGACGTAGAAACCAACACGACTGCCAAATGGAAAATGAGACAGAAGAACTTAATGGACACAATGCTCTCCCAAAAACTTTTTAAAAATTCTGCCCCTTCTCCTACCTCCCACCCACCATTCCCAGTCAAACTCAACTCTGTCAGGTCTGGCACATGCTGGAAGAGAAGGGCAGCAGAAGAGCATGAAGGGGGTGATGGAGCAAAGGTCGGGTGATGGAGCAAAGTTCAGGTGTGGGGCAAACACATCTACAGCGAGGAGAAGGCCAGGTGGGATAGAATCTGAATTTGTGCTCACTAAAGGGAGAGGCTAGCTAAAGGGAAAGGGAGCTGCAGGGATTAAAAAAAAAAAAAAAAAAAAAAGACAAAAGGAAAAAAAAATGACAGTGGTAGGGTGATGGAAAGGAAAAGGATAGAGGCTGTGATGCGGGTGGAGTGTGGGAAAGCTGGGGAAATTGGCCAGAGGACAGGTATTAATTCATTCTGAAGATCCTCAGCATCAGGGGAAGGAAAAAGCATGAACTTTTTGCTTCAGGGGCAGAAGAGTAAGAAAGCACAGGACAGGCACAGAGAGCAGCAGGAAAGCAGAAGGATCAGCTAGATAGCAGCCGCTGTGAACAACCCATGGCATCTCAAAATCCCAGAAGCTGCCTGCTGCCCTCCTCCCTCTAGCCAGCCCGCCAGCTGCCAACAGAGTGCTGTACCAGCACCCAGCTGGAGGGGTAACAGCAGGAGCAAGATTCTCTCCAAGACCAGCAGCATCACTGTTCTGCACATGGAACCACCCAAATGCCTGTATCACTCCCAGCTCCTTCCTCAGCCAGGCTCGCACACTGCTCTGAGCAGAGTTCTGACCCAGGCTGGGAGGAAAGGGCAGTGAAGGCAGACATCAGCACTTTGCTTTCCCGCCCTGCTGCCACCCACTCTCTCATCCCCCACAAACCAGAACTGCCAACCCAGACACAATCACTGCATTTAAAAATAAGAAACTGAGGCACTCCTAGGAGGATTTTGTCTGCTTTCCACTGTGCCCTCCCCATATATCAGCTTCTGCTGCCCTTCAGTTCATCCTTCAAGCTAAATGTTGGTCTGTTTCTTTCTCCTCCCTTTTTGTCACTGTAATCGCTGGTATGGCAAATCAACGGGTCTTTCAAGTCTTCCTGTTTTCTCAGCCCATTTTCCTCTGCCCAGGCTATGTTTTGTTAAACAGAGTACAACAGGACAGTTATAATCACTAGTACCTCACTGGGTCCTGTGTCACATAGCCAGGAGCAAATTTAGGGGCAAGAGAAGGCAGCCATACCAGGATCCTTCCCTCACCTTTGTTCACCCAACTCTCCAAACCTGAGCCTGGTCTCTCATCCCCTCTCTTGTGTTAAACCTGCTGCTTCATCAGGTGCTCATAAGCTTGCAAAGCAAGACACAGTGATCAAGGCATCACCTCCTGGGTTCTCTCCAACCTCAGCAACTGTATAAACCCCTCTGACATCTCATCTTCCCTTAATCAGTCAGCTGACATACCCACTCAGCTGCAGATGTTCCTTCCAACCAGCCAGCTCTGCACCCAAAATCCTAGTGACCCAGCCTGCTCTGTCTGCAGTCCACAGCCGAAGATGGGCTATTGCCCAGGAAAGTTGGGCAGAGTTGGTGGGGCAAAGGGATTAATCAGACAAAGCTTATTAAGAGAAACACAGTTTCTCTCTGTGGTAAAACTGAGTTTTTTCATAAGGATCACGAAGCAAAGCATAGAAAGCTCCGGGTGAGGCTGGCTAGGGGGAATCCTAGACAGAGTCTCTGAGATGATCCAGAAAAAAGCAGGCACCCAGCCCAAGCTAAGGAGAACAGTGGTACAAAACTTTAATCTTTGCTTCCTTCCAACCAGCCCTTGGGAAAACCTCCAGCACTCACCTATTCCATAGTGAAGGCAGCTCCTCCTGCAGATCAACGTTCATCTCTTCAAACACCTTCTGAGCCTTTACTAACTCTTCTTCAGCCTTAATAACAGAGAAGGGAGATTGTCAGCTCCAGTGCAGACAAGTACCCCTGCAGGGCAGGGACAGCTGTGGCACTTTTGGTTTCTTTGGGAGACCAGGCAAAATTCTGGCATGGGGTAACCTCCATGATAAACGAGTCTCCCAGGAACCAGGGTTGCATCACAGGTGACCTGACACACCTTCAGCTTGCATGTGTTACTCTCAGGCTTTCTCTCAATGGATTTCCCTGTTTGGATACTCGAAGTAATTCAGACATCCACTAATGTCTTTTAAGTTCTATAAATTTCCCTGGCTTCAAAAACTGAAAGGAGCTGGTCAGGCAGCTTGGATACAGATGAAGATAATAGTGGCCCCTGCCCCTTGCCAGGTCTCTGAAAAAGTTGAAATCCATCCCACAAGGCATTGAAGAAGAATCCTCCCTCGTGGAGACTCTCTGCTCAGGTAAGGCCATGATGAAGCCCCATCTCTTCTGAGGAAGGGAGGAGGTCTGCATCCTTGGCTGACACAGCTCCTACAAAGCTGGAGAAACAAGGAAGGGTACGCAGAGCATGAGCTGAGCCAGCAGGAGGCTAGGCTGAGTGCTTGAGCAGCAGGTCTTGGTTTCAGTGGTCTCATACAAAAGCAATCCCTGGCTGGCTGCTGGACACCAACACCAAAGGAAATACACCTCATACAGGACCTCCTTCTTCCAGTTGAGAGTTTAAATTTGATCTGTTCTTTTGACCTAGACACTGACAGACCCCAACACTGATACATGTATTCTGTCAGGTTTCAGTGAGGAGAACAATCCTGGTTTCTGTTGCGGACAGCAGACTCCAGCAACAAGCACATTCCCCTTCCTATATTTGTCCCAGGCAATTTTTTCCTCTTTTCAGTGCCCTGACTTAAACCTCAAAGCTTGCTAATAAAAACATTTATATTCTGTAATTTGCAACAGCACAGCATTCTCCCATAACCCTGTACAGTAGCACGCAGGATGGAAAATCCTTGCATGAGCAACTTGATGACAGGTCTGAGCAAGATCAGCACAAGTGCCTACTTATACATGTGACAACAGCAGGAATGTCACAGTGCCACAGGGCTCTGCAAAGAGGCCACAACCCACTGGTGAACTGGATCTCTCTACAAGCCTGCAGTCAGATTCCTACCCCTTCTATGCAATCAAGTTTCATCTTCTTTGTGCCAGCTTACTGCTCCTTAGGGACAGGTACATGCAAAGATAGGATCGATGAAGAAAGGACTTAAAAATATTTTGCTGTTCAGAGTCCTGTTTCTCACAACATCGTGTAAGGATCCTTACACCCTCCATTTCTCTCCTGACCTACAAGAAAACTGCAGAAGCGCCTACTTTCCAGCTACCTCCACCTTTCAGAGCATCATTCATTGCTACTAAGGGCAAGGCTAAGACTTTTGCACTCAAGATCAGAAGAGAAAATTTCCCCCGGAAAAAGACACAACTGGGAGGTATTCAAAAATTAAGCAGACCTTGTGAGGAACAGGTAGGGGGAGAAGGGGCCATGATGCCTCCACCCAGAAACCCCCGTATTCCGCTGCTACACTAACTGAAAACCCCAGCATTTTGAGAGGGTTTGCATAAAACAAACAAAAAGCCCATTTAAGCAAAGACACAGTTTATGCTGGATCAGAGACTATGATCACAAAGACTCATTCTGCCTTAAAATCCCTCTACAAATGAATGTTTCTAATGTAATCGTTTTAAAGAGAGGGGAAAAGAAATCCCACTCTATCCTTTGGCTTTATCTTATTCTCATTTACAAAGTAGACTGGAACCAGAATCAATCCAAGAGATGGGACAGCTAGGAGATGATGCCCAATTGAATGCTGTTAGTTTTTCAGATACGGTGAATATTAATAACAATCTTTCCCTCTCTTGTTTACCTGTTCAGAAGGTCAAAGAGCCTAGAAAGCAACACGTGAATACTGTGACATCCCAAAGCAAAGGCAAAATCAGCAACAGGCAACGTTCACTCTAGAGTAGCTGTAGGAATTAGGGATCCGTCTAGTGACTGTGGCTCAACTAGTGCTCTCATTCCCAGGTACAGCATTGAATTAATTCTTCATTCCTTTGTCAGCCCAGGGATCTCCTCACCAGTGGGATTTATATTTGGTCCTGACACTGGATAGCCCTGACTGTTTCCAGCCAGAGCCAAAGACAGACTCAACTTGGTCATGAGCCCTGCTAGAGGAAAAGCCAGCTCATGCAGTAAGGCGGGCAAAGGAGGAAAGACGTAGGTCTCAGTGCAGACCCCATTGCTACGGTATCTGTGCACTTCCTATTTGAGCTGTCATCCTTGCCAGCCTGATGGAGAACTGAGGCAGAAGGACATAATACCCAGTTCCATGAAATGTGATCTCAGAAAGTTCTTCCTCTCCTCTCCCTGCCTGAAGGTGGGAAGGTTTGTGCAGGAGCTGGACAACACAAACGCTTTCCTGACCGCCCACATAGCCAAGATTCAGAGTGCCAAGCACAACCAGTTCAGTTGCGACATGGGGGCGATTATTCCACATTATGTTTCTTACCATCATGCATTCCAGCACTGTTCAGTAAATAGCTTGGATATCCGAGAGGCAGGGGGTAAGGAGGAAAGCTGGGTGCCTCAGCCTAGGCCCAAGCTCCAACTGGTACCAGCCAGACCTGCCTCTCAGAAGGGCAGCACAGCCCAGGACTCAACTTGCTGGCTTTCTCCTACAGATAGAGATATTGTTCTGTTACCACTGCAGCACCAAGTGTGTTGCTTTTTAGTCTGTATTCAGCATTTCAGAGGAGCTTAGCAAAAAGGCAAGAATTTGCTGTTCTAAGCCATTCTCCCCTTTGTTTCAAAAAGCACAGTCACTAAGATTTGTAACCAGCATGCAATAGCAACCCCCCCAGGAGACTTTACAGAAACCCTCCACTATATTGTTTTTGTTAGCCTCTGCTAAAGGCCTAAAAAGCCAGCAGTTTGTACACTGGAGGGAGGGACTTGGCTTTACAGTAGAAATAATAGGTCTTGCTGACCCCATTTTGCTTGAGGGTTGTAAAATTATCAAGCAAGAAGAGACAGCAACACAGCTGCTGGTAAGAGGAAAGACTTTTTTTTTTTTTTTTTTTTTCTTTTTCCCCAGTCTTAATATTCTGAAGCTCCTCAATAAATGCAGTGTCATCAGCCCTCCTGCTTTTATCAAGAGCTTAATGAGATTTAGAACTGTCATTAACACCTTTGGTCTTGAAGTCATGCAAATACAAAAACTGAAGCCTTTTGTTTTCCTGCCTGCTGCGTTTGTGAAGAAAAGCTGGAAACCCTACAGGTTCAGAATACAAACTAATCTTCACTGAGATATTTTTGTTAGTCCACAATCAAAATAAAAATTAAAAAAAAACAAAACCCACCACATGAATACTTGCACAATTGGAAACAAAAATTAACGTTGGCAATAGTATTACTTAGTTCAAGACTGAAAGAGGAAAAACTTACAGGAGGACTTGATTTGAAATGTTTGGGGTAACTGAATATATTAATGCCACATAGCAGGAGGTTAACACCCACACACACAGTGGGTGGAAGACTACATACCCTCTTCTCACATGCGTTTGGACGAAGCCACCCAGTACAGTGAAATTACCGAATGACTCTCAGCAGCCGAAGACCCGAATGCAATGGATGAGGGAGCACCCGTAGGTACTGCATCTCTAGGCAACCTGTGGGCAGTGGTACTACTCCCAGTCACCCCAGCCAGGCTGAGAAGAGGAAAAACGCCCGTGGGCTGATATATTTATTTATTTGTGGCTCCACAAACTTCCCATACCTGCTTTCCAGCCCTTCAGAAATACCACCAGCAAAACAGACCAGTCCGGAACCACAGCCTGCAGAATGTTCCCAGCACCGCACAGGAAAAGCCCCTGGCAGGCTGCCAAAGGTCCTTCTCCCTTCAATCAAGGAGGAGTACATATTTCCTCCCTTTTTACTATGCATCTTAAGCAGGACTGCTAACAGCTGTTCTTTCCCCAGGCTTTACTGATGTGGTAATCTAGCCTTTTCCCTGATCGGCAGTCACACACTGACTGTGAAAAACCCAGGTGCTTTATAAGGTGAGAGCGATTTAGTGCTTCTCAGCTGCAATTCATTCAAATTCATTCACCAACAAGGAACATAAAAATGTAGGAACATTTGGTTGAGAACAGATGAGCTCACCAGGAACCTGTGAGCAGGTACTCTGGCCACTCCTGTTCTGGGTCATGATTTACTACCCCTTGCCCACTGAAAGCATTTTCCTCTCACAGACCATTTTCTGTCAGCTCCCTTATCCCTGAAGGGGTTCAAGGTAAATACCAAGGGAGATTTCATCAGGAAGCCGCGCTTCTCCTGTGCAAGTGGGATTGAAATTCTTAGTCCCTGCGGTTTCTCCAAGCTGGTCTCACAGCCCTCAAGATGCTATAACCTAAACGTTCAGCCAAGTTCTGCCACAGGACACAACCATGACCTCAGCCTGGAGCTGCTGAATAATATTACGCAGGGTGTAAATTCCCTGGTCCGGGCCCACCTTTTCTGTGCAGACTGAAACTCCGTATATCTGGAAAAGGCTCTCTGAGACAACAAGAGGCAGGACAGTGCCTATTTTGGAAAATTAGTTTTTCCATAGGAGAATGTTGCAACCACCTAACTCGGCAGCCATAGAAATTGCTTCTGAAGCAATGGTTTGAGCGTTCTTGGGCTTTGGCTTTACTCAAGAGCACAAACGCAGAAGCCAATTTTTCAGTGTTTCCTCCTTTTCCTTTTGAAACAGCAACAATAAGAATTGACTGCTTCTCTTAGAAGACAAAGCAAGCAATAATTGGAGGAACCACACTACATCACTCTCCGCCTTGGCATTATTCTGTAGCCTTTCTTCATCCACGTTTTATTTGAGGGGAAAAAAACAATAGTCCAGCATTAACACACCTGATTAGAAATCAATAGGGCTGGCACAGATTTGTTCATTGGTCAGCAACTTCCACATGTCCACTGTAGCTCAGGAGTATCAAGGACACACTTAACAGAGAGGACTAGAGTGAACGTTGCCTAGAGATTAGTCGCATGGTACAATCTAGAGCCCAAAATAGCGCATGCAGGGTTACAGCCAGGTAGATCAGCAGTCACCTGATTTCGGAGCAGATTAGTTTGCGCAACGAGGTGAGCTTGTAGCTTCCCTTGACACCACTGAGGCGCAGCTTTCTCAAGCAGCGAAACAGGCTGGGGGGAGGGAGCATGTTTGAGTGAAAAGAGAAAAAAAAATAAACAGAGAACAAGAGACACAACCATATATCTTTTAGGATAAAAAAATTAAAATCACAACAGTGTATTTAGAGGCTGGGCCAAACCAGTATCACCAAGGCGAGAGAAAAAACAAACATCCCAGGACCAATCAGTTATGAATCCTTTGAAGCATGCCAAGTTTAGCAGTAATTAATGCTCCAGTGTGGGCTGAGATACTGTAGACCAGCCAGGCAGCTGCAAAGAGCAACAGATATAGCTGTTAGTGACCTAGCACACAGAAAACCCTACTCCGAGTCATGGCTGTGAAGTGGGAGCTCCTTAAAGAGAGGTCAGGATTAATTAACCATCATAATTATTTGCATGCAACAGCTGAAATTCCACAGTGCTTTATTTTAATGGCAGGTTGTGAGTTTTGCAATATGTGGCAGGAGTCCTGGGTGGGAAAAGAACATCCATATATTAGAGAAGAAAAAAAAGAGACCATATAGCTCCAAAAAGTATTTGCATTGCTCTTTCTGTTAATATACCATGAAATATCGATCAAGTCAGTTCCCATCTGTATGCTGTGTCACAAACATTATTTCTCTTTCCTAGGGGCCTGTCATCACATTCTGAAGTACCTTACACTGCAACAGCCCTGCTTCAAAAGGTCACACGAGCAAAATCACCGCCACAGAACAGAGGGGTGGACTTCCTACATCAGCCTAGTGCTCACTGAGCCCTGGCTGCTGCCCACAGCCCTGCAGAGCTGCGTGACTGCATGTGTGGAATCGCAGGCTGGGCTGTGAACCCCCCCATCTGGGAAGAGCATACATACATAACTTTCAGGGACTCACTGCTCCCATCTTTACAGGATTAGGACAGTGCATTGTGTCACGTATTATCCCACGCAAGAGCTTATGGCCTGATGATCTGATCCAGTGCACATCCTGGCTAAGAAGAGTCTGATCAAGTACCAAGAGACACTTGCACAGGCTGAATCAGGAACAGAGCACCAACTCCTAAGTCTCAACATTTCACTCGTCAAACTGCACTGTTCTTCACACCTTAACAAAAGCGCACCAAACAAACCCCCTTAATGACATCTTGTGTGAGCATCTGGGAAAACACGAGCGAGTGCAGCAATGATGAAGGCAGCCAGCCTTTTTGGCACACTTCACCAGGTACCAACCCGAATAGATTAATTCCTACAAAAACTATTTCCACTGCAGCAGAAATCCCATAGGCACACACCAATAATAATACCATGCCCCAGGGAAATTCTGCTCTTATCCCCGCACACAGTGAAGTACTGCTTTGAACAGAAGGCACAGCCAGCTGGGCCTCACGCCTTGCACACAGAACCAAGACTTGCTTTGCCACACAAATGATGTAATGACACCCGAGCCATTGATCTCTCCCCCTTTTGTCTGTCAGGGTTAATCACAGTGCATGCACCTGGTGAGCAGATGACTGATGACCTGCAGCTTAAAAACAAAAGTACTGTGGCCACTAAATGCAGATCTTTCATTCAGGGGGAAGATGCACCTTTATTCTTCCATGTCGGAGAAACACTAGCATCTCTCACACAGCCCATATTTCCCCCTACCAGAAATAACCCTAAGCAAAGGATGGCAACCCTTCTCAGCCTGGTTAGAAGATACAGATCCATGCTCACTCTTCCCTGTACTGCTTCTAGCCTGAAGAGTCCTGCTGTGCCATGGCCCACATTCAAGAGAATTAAAGATGTCGCTCCAGCCCTGGACTATCCTGTTGTGTTAAGACCTGTCCTGTGGAGTGGAGCTTGTGGGCTCAGATTCCCTCAGGATACAGGAGTAATCCACAGCTCATTTTGTGGGCAGGTATTCAAACCATGCACCTCCTCCAGAACAAAGTTTGCACTATCACCTTTCTTCAGCTACATTTAAAAGAAAATTAAAATTTTATATTTAATGAAACTTACTTTAATTAAAAATAAAATCCTTCACTTGTTGGGCATGCTCTGCTGTTAACCCTGGATCAGGCTGTTCACAGGCATGAAAGCAACCACATCCTGACAAGAGAAAAGTCTTGGTTTTCTGCTTTTGGCTATATTTATTATCCAGTGATTGTGACCAATAGACAACACAGTCATCAAGTGTGCATAGGGTGCATTTCCACTGATTAATTTTAACTCACACTCCTATGGGTCTCTGTCCTAGAATACCAGGACTTCACAAACACAATCAACCTCAAGCAACACTCAAACCCTTACTCTCGCCACTGCTTTAAGGTGAGGAGACAGAGCCCCAAGGAGACAAACTGGAAAACTTTCCTGGGTCATTGCAAGGTTTTGCTTCCCCCAGAGGCACATGGGTTTTTCTGATGCGGGCTACTGGTCCTGCAGCATCTGAGGAAATGCATGCCTAGGTCTTGGCCACCTACGGATGCAGTGATGATAGCGGGTCTGAACCAACGCAACACGGACCATCCTGCCTTCTAGGAGAACTAAACAGATGAGAAGGAAAGACCTAGCAAAACCTCACCAGTTCACAACACCTCGATGGTCTTACAGGTCCTTTCCAGCTGAAATGATTCTATGAAAACACAGCCAGTGAAGAGGTACAGGTACACTTAAGAACTGCTCAGTAGGCAAATGCAGACCTCCTAAAATGAAAGGATGGCTGCACGTCCTTCTACTCGCTTTACCTTTGCAATTTTGGTTTCATCCTTCTTCTTTGCAGTCTGCAGGGCTTCAAAGTGGTGCCTGGCGCTGTCATAATCCACAAGCTTCCTTCCTCGCTTCGCTATACGAGACTAAGAAAGATAGAGAAAAGGAGTTGTGACAATCTTCCACAGCAGCCAAAACTGCAAAGACTCACAGAAAAAACAAACAAACAAACCAAAACCTCTTCACCCAAATTCCAGAGCCCCTCATTCTCTGTCCACACAAGGACACTCACTGGATACTCCACACAGGCTGCCCAGAGAGGTAGCCCCGGGAGCCACCTGTGACAACCAACCGTTCTAGAGAGAGCTTCTCAGGAGCAGAGCAAACATTGCCAGGGAAAGCAAAGGGATCCAACCAAGAGCAGACCTCACTTCTGGATGACATTAATGTTTTCAGAACCGTAGCTCCAGTGCTTCCTATGCCTCCCCATGTGCCCACATCCTATGGACACCTGCTCCATCATTTCCAGGGCTTCCTGAGGGCTGCAGCCAGACTCTAACCAGCTCACAGCACTAGTTCATGTGGAAAGTTCAACAAAAGAAGGCATTACTGTTGCCAGCACAGCAAAAGCACTCATCCATGTGCTCAGGATATGCTTAGGACAGCATTTTAGACCCTGCAACAGGAGGTCCAGACAGAAGCGACTGCAGCCACAGGCAGTGGTCCATTGTAACTAGATATTAAGCAAAAGAAGTGTGAGGGAAAACCTGTAGTACTGTGTCACTATTAGGCAAGACACACTGAAGCCATAACAAACATACGGAGGAAGCCAACTGTGTACCAGACTTGTGTTCAGGAATGGAGCCTGATAAGTCCATGAGTGAGAATCCGGGACAGACAGTCATGCCTGTGGCCTGATCCTCCATTACCCTTCATCTGAGGTGTGTCAGACTTGTTCCCCCAGCAGAGTTTCACCTCAGCAAGGCTCAGGCCCTTTGGGCTGCCCTGTTTTAAGAACGATCTGTCCCCCTTAGACCCTCGCCTCCCACACTCTCTACAAACACCCCAAACTATCCGGGTTGGAGCACAAGTCTTCCCAGCCTGACCCACCCCCCAGCTCAGAGAGCCTGGTCCAGCATCAGTGATCAGCGGTCTAGAGATAGGCTGGAGAACTGGAGTGAAAAGGCACGGCAAGGAGCTCGGAGGGTTTCTAACCAACCACAGCCCCCAGGAAAATTGAAGGTGCAAGACAAAGAATCAGCATTGGAATTTACTTGCAAAAGCAAATTCCCCCCCTCCACTGCTCTTGGCAGGGACGTGCGGTCTCCTCCCCTTAGGCTCCTGCAGATAAGCTGCACAGCTGCACTCAGGGCTGACCCTTCTGCCAGACCAGCTGGGAGCAGTTCGCGTGTCTCCCACACACACTCCTCTGCACTCAGCAAACACTGGTGCAGCTCTGAGTCACAGTGCATCTGCAGGATCTCAGCCACACGCACACCCAAACTGATTTCAAAGCACTCAGGTCACTCCAAGACAAGAACCATGAAGAAGCTGAGCCACCCCACAGTCGAGATCACTAGAAGGCACCTCCCAGACATCATGCTGCCAGCCAGGCACAGAAACAGGATGTCGGAGGGGGCTTCCAGCAGCATGACGATCTCTGAGATGCTAATTAATGCATTTTACACACACACAGAGATAAAACACATGACCAAATCTGGGATTTAAGAGACAGAATTCTTCCCCTAGGTCAGACTGGTAGAGATAGCTGGAGTTTTGCCCCCCTCTGACATGGCAAACAGCCACTTCAAGATTTCCTGCCCTCTTCCAGGGACTTTGATTCCACGTCATCCCATCTCACCAACAAGGTCACTCCTGCCCTTTTTAGCTGCTTCGTCTTCTACGCCCCACTCTCACATTTCTACTAGAGTGCATGGAAGTGCTGCAAGGTACAGATACACTGCGTCCCAGTCCTCCTGGAGTCCTCATCTGTCTGCAGGGTCCTGGGTTTGAGTGATGTCCTGTGAGCTTTCCTTCCCCCACAGTCCACTGGCCACAGGGCTGCCTGTGATGGCAGTAATGGGACTTAGCCCGGTCCTGGGAGGCTGCAGGGTAGCTTCCTTGTATGACTCCAGGATAGCTGCAGCTACCCACTGCTATCTGAAGGCAAAACCTGAACTCCAACAGAGTTTACAGCTTTGCAACAAATCCATCTTAATTTAAGCCTCCTTTAAAAAAAAACCAAAAAACCCAAAAAAACCCCAACAAACACCACCAAACAAAAAAATGCCAGAACACAACATATTCCCTCCCCCCCCCCCCTTTTACTGATATTTGGTTTTAAACCCTAGTACGAACAGGGCACTAGTTTCAATGCAAGGCACAAAATCACCAATTCCACAGCTATTCAGAACCTTGGTTATGATTTATCTTCTCTAGGCTTACTGCAGAGACCTGTGCTCTCATTGCGTACTCTGCAACGTCAACCAAAAACTCTCAGAAATATTACAAGATTATGCAAGACTCCTACTCCAAGAAGGACTGACCTGATACTGACCTGCAAAGAAAGGATAAAGTACTTCTTGCATTCCCGTTTTTCAAGTTAGAAAAGATAGAAAGGGCTTTGTTCACCCCTCCCCACCCAACATTTAACATTCACTCACTCTTTTAACTAATAAAAGTTCCTCACTAAAGGAATGCTATGTTTTCACATTACTGCCATGGATCCTGTTGCAAGTCCAAAAAATTCAAGGGAATTTTTCCAGGCCCTCAAATGAAGGATTCAGAATATGTCAGAATTTAACAAAAAATAATGAATGCGTGATCTAACTCATCACACATCTGAACTTCTGGGTTGTTAACAAAAAGCAGGTCTTGACACAACTAAATTAAAACCATCTTCTCTCCATAAATCATCTTTCATTATCACAGTAATGCCAGAGTTCCAGGAATATCAGAAAAAGCGTTTTTACAGAAAAGAAAAAAACCACACAGAAAACTATTACCACAACCACAAAAAACAACTCAAATATTCTGTAAATTACGTAAGACATTGGGTTTTTTTGCCTGCCAACCTCAAGAACTGTAATTCGTTATGTGAAGCTACACTTCTTTACAACTGTAGCAACCTTCAACAATAGCAGTCCAAGGAGTTTCTACCAGTTGAAGAAAACATACTTGATTTGAGCACTTCTCGTTGCTTTGGGGTAAGAAGGATGATCCATCCAACTGAATTACCAGTAAAAACATAACAAACTATTTTAATTCATACCAGTGAAAGTGAATTTTTTAAAAAAATAGCCAAGTCTTGTGAAATATAACCATATTTTATCGTAGGAACCAACAGAATGCCAAATTCTCACTCATTATAGGAAGGGAAGCAAAGGCAAGTAGAGATCTCTTCAAAATGTTACTTAAATTCTGCATTAAATTGCTTTGGCTTCCCATTTTCTAGAGCATCATCTGAAGACTGAGAAAGGAACATTAGTAATAAACACCTCAGTGGCCCATTCAGAAGCCAAAAAGGATCCATGGGAGCTCAGTGCCTAACGCCTTGAGTTTTGGTGGAATTTGTGTGGTCCCGGTCTTGTACTCCTTTTAAAACGTCACCACAAAACCTCAGCAGAACCCCAGCAGAGTTAAGAAACCCCAAAGATACTCAGCATGGAAACCAGTAACACCCTGAGGTGACCCAGCGCACAGCCAACAAGGCTGGTAAAATGCGATTTGGCTGGAAGCAGTGCAGAAGTCTGTGTCTGCAGCAAGCCCAAAATTAAGCCTTCAGCTTGGGAACCAGGACATGAGCCTCTGCACTGCTAGTTGAGGCGCGTGGCATCACACCACAGCGAGCTACCAGCTCTACAGCCTCGAATGGCTGGAAAGCAGTAGCAAGCCTCTTTGTACTTCCCTACTTCAGACTTCCAGGGACAGAAAAGGATGGAAAAATGAAGCAAAAACAAGAAGCCCAGGAGGCAAGGCCATTGCTGTTCAGGGCTCATTTTACAAGCCTGTGACCTGCCCCCCTCTGATACAGCACGATCCTCCTGAAGCAACAAATATTGACAAACGTTTTAAGAGACATGTGGTGGGAAAGGGTTGTTTTCACTGGGAAGCAGCCAAGCTGATACTTCCCATATGGTGATATCATTACTAGTGCTTCCATATGGTGAAGACATTTCCTGCATAACCTTCTCAGAACTAATAGAGAGGAGAGCACTGTGGGGGAAGGGAAGCTCACAGGCCCTCAGATACAATCTCTCCCAAAAAGACACCTATCCAGCATCCCCCGTCCCCACCCCACCCCCCATTCCCTGTAAAAAGCTGGTTAAATACACAACAGGACTTCAGGGAACACACAGAAATCCGCCTTTCACACCAACCTCTACTTACAAAGCACATTTGCCACTAACTGTTTCCTCAATGCTTTGTGCTTACAAGGAAGTTAAAAAAACAGAGCACCAAAAAGACAAGAGAGTTTGAGTTATTGCTGACACTGCCCTCCCGCACTCCGATACAATAGGGAATTTTAAGGATCCTCCTCTTTCACACTTATGCTTTCCCTTCAGCATCTTTCCACTGGATTCTTCACTCTCGTTTTAAGCCCAAATGGAGAACGTAACATTTCACACAACAGAGCTGCAAAGATCTTGGCTGCTCAGAAAGGAGAGCTTGCAAGCAGCACAGCACAGCACACACATCCCCCTAAAGAAGATGAGGATACACAAAGCTGATTCTTATGAGGTTTCATCTGCTGTGACTCTCTAGATCAAAAGGTTTTAAAATAATCTTACTTTAATATCTGGAAATTGGCCAAGGTATGTATCCATGGTCAGAAGTGCCTGATCCACCAGCTTCTGATGGAAATCCGTCCAGAGGAGATCATTGTTCTGAAAAACAAAAGTAATGCACTATTAAGAACAGAGCCCTACGTTTCTTTTTTTCCTCCATGAGTGCTCCAGAAAACAGTTTCAGTCCCCCAGAGCTCTTAAAAAAAAAAATAGTAATTTATTTGGAAAAACTAAGGAGCAGAGAAATTAGTTGAAAACTAATTTCTGTCATGCCAGAAACAGAGAAGTCTGATGCTGTTAATTCAGGTGACCTCTCCAGCACCCTTCATGGACCTTCCTTTGAAGGCCTGTCCTTTCCCCTGCAGTGCTCAAGTCCATACAGTGGAAGGGAAGATGAACATCAGGCTGGCTTTACCTTCTTCTCCCAGCAGCCACAAAAATGGGACACCTGACGCTACTTGGCACCATTTTCTGCTTTTCCTTTACATCACAGCTTTCTGGAGGATAATGAACAATAGCAGAAAGCTATTCCAGCAGTCTTCAGCTCTCACACCACAGCCTGATGGAGGTCACATCCAAGGCTTGCACTCTAACCTGTGCACATTTTATCCTTGATCTTATCTCAGGCACAGTAACTTCCCATCAACACCTTGCATTAAGTGGAAATTACCCCCTCTCCTGTTTTTCCACTTGAGCAAACAATTTTGGCTAAAATATTCGGGACAAATTCCCGTTTTATGTGGGAATTCCTCCCCCCCCCCCCAGGAATAACACTTTTCTCCTACTTGTCTTTTATTGAGAAAAATACAAAGGCATTAAAAGGGGGAGGTGGAGGGCTGAAAATATTCCTGCAGACCCTCAGAGCAGCTACAGTTAGTTCTTGGGATTCATGCTCCCTTTGACACCTCTGGCTCAAACCCTCTGGAGGGACAGTCTCCCAGGACACACCACAGTGGCTCAGGAAGAAACAAGGCCAACAGAGAATACGAAGCCCAACCAGCTGATCTACAATTCCATTACTTACTGCAACATTACTTCCTAATGGAAAGTTTCCATGTTAATGAAGGAACTGACCTGGAAATGTTCAGATTTTTTTTATTATTATTTATCTGCTTTGAAGTCAGTATTTCCTGGGTAAGATGCAGATGTTATTTCAGGTGAGATTTTCTGCAGGGGAAAGCAGGGGAAGGAAAAATCCTGCTCTCCCTTTCCCCACTGCTCCAACACCACCAACAGCTGCAGATAAGCCCAGTCCTGCAGCCTCACGGTGGATGGATCCACAGTACTGAACTGCCACAGCTGCTGCTCAGCAGAACAGCTGAGCAAGAGAGCAGAGGGTGCCTGCATCCAGCTGGACCCACCACACACACATGCCATGGGGCATCCCAGCTGTCAAGAGACAGGCTGTGCCCTAAGCTCCACAGAAAACATCTGGGCAAGTTGGGCAGGTATTACCTCACCCAGGGATGAGAAGAAAAGCAGGCTGGGGTGACACATGGCTCAGCAAAACAAGTTGGCAATTAAAATAAGGCAGCTGGTGGTACCGCTGTGAAGTTGTTGCAGCTACACAGCGGCTGCTCTGACCATGCTTTGGCCATAGATTTAGCTTGCCCTTTCTCTTGCACAGAGCATAAGCAATACATCCAGTTGACCCTACTAACTCTCTTTTGGCATCTTCCACCCTTGTTTAGCCACTGTTGGGGGAACAAATCTGTTGTGGGCATAAGCATATGGGCTCTGTGTAGCAGTCAAGCATCTGGGGACCATATCCCACACAGACAAAAATGCAGGACACATCCTGTCAGCTTTCCCTTCTTCCCAATGCTGAGTTTGTCTTTCCAATTATTCTGTAAAGTCATATGCCTAAAGAAATGTGGTGCACTGACACAGCTTCCAAAGCTCATTTCCACCGACAGACCAAGTCTGGTGACCCCACATTCTGGACAGCCTTACCTCTGCTATTTTATTTGTGTCATCTCTCCCAGGCCAATCCGGCTCATAAACTTCCTGCAAACACTCCGTCAGCTTCTTGGAGGCCTCATGCATGGCTAGGAAAGAAGAGAGAACCATGTCAGAAAGAATGAAATAGTGTGTCCCTCATAGTTTAACTCTCATCCTGAGGAATGGAGACACAGAAGGGTTATAACAAATGCTAAGTTGCTCCTTACAGAATGCCTGACCCTTGATAACAGAGATCACCAAGGTCACCAGAGGGAGAAAGGAACCAAGGATGCAGTCGCATCAAACCCTTTGTGTTCATCCTCTCCTAGCAGAACATGCAAGAGCCTACATGCTAAAACAGTACCACTCATTTGGCATACAAGCACAACCCCTTTCCGTCCCAGCTGGACCTGAAGGATTCCAAAAGATCACCCACCCAGACGAGGCCGACCTTTCCTACAACTTACACCTGCAGAAACACAGGAAGGGGATGGCTGCAGAAACCTCACAGCATGGGAAACGATCCCCTGCTCATGCAGACCTTACCTTTTACAGAAGCCAAGTAAGTTCGGAGGTCCTTCTGTAGCCTTGTGCCTTCAGACTGTGAACACAGGGAGAAGACCATCAGTTATTCTCTCATATAAAGAGAATGTAAGAAGGAGTCATCAAGCATTTCTAAATAAAGAAAAAGGGTCCTGCAGATGAGCTACACACCAGACCTATGGCCACATGAAACAAATATTAACAGGGAGACCACACAGCCCTGACTTGGTAAGCCCACAGCCAGACACCTGCAGGCATGTTTGGCCAACAATACCACCAAAGTACCAAGTAACTCCATGTGGGTAAAACTGATCTGCTCTTCCCAGAGACCAGATACCCCAGACCCAGCTAGAGAGGATCTTAAGGGCAACAGTTAGTTTATAAACCATGGGCAAGTGGGTCTATGCAACAAGTGTAACTAAAGGGAGTCTGTAGGATATAGAAGATAGAAGCAATTGCTTTATTTTGTACTGGTTTAACTCACCAGTTTCTCCTGCTACACTGCAAACCAAAACCCCAGTGCAAAGCAGGTACAAAGGACCTCTGACCTGCCCAAACATGGCTTGCAAATACAGAGTTAGTCATCTTTTTCTTTAGCTTCACCGTGGAGGTGGCCTGACAGCAGCAGATCTCACTCACTAGGAAACAAAGACTTAAAACCAGAAGATGGGTGGAATCTTGCCAATTTGAGCCTTCATATGACCCAGCTGAGCACAATACAAAAACCTAGATTAGAAAGGGTTGTGGAGATTTTTACAGCAAGGTTGGTCCAGACATTCACACATACATGCACTCCCCAAATGACCGGTCTCCTGCACTAGAATAAGCATACTCAGGCACACCTCCCCTCTACCATACCATATATCATCGACAGTGGAGCGAAGCTGACAGGGAAATACTCCCAAACCCAGGCAGTGACATTATACAAACAAAAATGAAATTAAGAGAAAAGCAAGGCTTGAGAAGCTGACCAGCACCATCGCAAAGCATATCAAAGCAAGGGAAGGAGCTAACGTTGAGGGTGTCTGTGCAGATAACCTCTGGAGTATGCAAGTACAGAAAGAAGTTGAGAGACAAAGACCTCTGTTATAAGAGGGTTTCTCTTACTCTGTAGAATCTCACTGGATCCTCACTACCCCCCAAATTAGCTGTAAAACAAGAACACAGGAAAGCAACAACTACACCTCACACCTTCCTCACAGCCTGCTGCCTCCTCCTCTTTCCCAGTTTGAGTCCCATTGGGGGTGGGGGGCCAGCATAATGAATTTTGACAGCTGAAGACAACTCCAGAGACAAGGAGCTCGCAGGACATCTCTGACAGCTGTCTCAGAGCTACTAGCTTCAAAAGCAGATGCTTCCCATCAGCCCTCCCCAGCACCTCTTTCCCCAACTGGGCTCACACTGTGATCCTTTGTGCTTTCAGTGCAGCTGCGCTCTCTAAGCAGAGGCTAAATCTGCCCAGCTGTTGAAGTGGCAGCGCTAGCACAGCTTTGTGGAGAAATACATCTGCTTCCAATACTATGGCCCAATTTGTTTCCCTTGCCTCGAAAGTTCTGGATAAGTTCACACTTGTTCTTTTCCTGCCATCAACAAAGGAAACAAGGGAAAGAGCTGGCTACTTTTATAAAAGAAAAGCAGACTCCTAGTCTGGAGAAACATTGGGAACTGATCCAAAGCGAGTACAAGAAGGAAGAAATAATGACCACATCAGCTGCAAAAGTCCTAGGAGTTCTTAAAACACAGAGCAAACAAATGTAGAGCTTTTTGTTGACTTAAGGTGAATGTGGAAACCTGGGCAGATCAGACTTTCCTAACAGCGCAATCAAAAACCACCAGGGAAGAGGTACAAGAGTAATCAAAGAGCGCGCACACACACACAGAGGACCATCAGGGAGGCAGAGCTGAAAAGCAGCAGTTCAGTCAAGATGTAACATATCTTTGCTCATGCCCAATGCAGAAAGCAAGAAAGTCTTAGAGGAAAGCAGTGCTGTCTGCCTAGAATTGGTCTGTGCTAGAAATCACAGATTGGAACAGGCAAGATGAGATGTCAGAACACAAGAGAAAATGGTACAGAAGACAATACCATGCAAAATCCCTCCGATGAATACATTGTCACTCTGCAGCTGTAGTCATTCTTAAAAACAATAAATTTGAACACAACTTCCAGGTTATCAGAAACTAATCAGCAGGGAAGGTCCTCTGCAGAACCTGCCCCACCACACACTGGGGCACTGCTATATCTAGAATGGTAACTCTGAAATTTATAGCACCTAAAAATCAGAAACCACCTATTAAATTGTGCCTATACTTGCCTGAGTCCTGCCAAAGCAGCCCATGACAACCCGGACACATGAACCCTTCAAGTCTTGATATGCAGTCCCAAAGTCATGGGGACAAAAGTATCCTCAAAGCTACACCAGCATTGCAATTAAACATCAAAACAAGACTTTTAGATAGACCACCTGAAAAACCTGCAAGTCAGGGCCTGAGTACTGAAGCGTGCAACTGCAGCAATGCACAATCAACCTCAACACCTCTCCCTCTGCAACGTGTGGTCAGCCGACGTGAAGCGCTGCATCCTGCAGCTGGAGTGGTCTCTCTCAGTCACATCTTTCTGATGTTTAAAGTCAGAGTTACAGCTGATCTCTACGACTATGGGACTACCCAAGTCTCTTAAAAGTACCGAGCCTGCCAGGGAGAGTGAATCGACTTTACAGCCTGCAAGATCTCCAGGCAGAAAGATTTTCAAAGACAGGCCCATGTGCACAGTTTTGCCATGAATCCCATTTCCTCAGCTCCCCTGGGCACCTAGGCTTCCCATCCAAGTCCTTCTTTGCCATTTCCATTGCTTTATTTCTTGTCCACTAGTGAAGCAGCTCCCTCACTTGCTACAAGCATTTCTTTTTATTATTTTAAGCATTAATGCTTTCCCAAGAAACTCTGGCAACTGCCTTCTCTCTGTGCCTGCAGCACCTGCTTTCTTCAAGCAGGCTACAGCAAGCTGTCAAGCACAGCCACAATTCTGTATAAACACCTCTCACAATGCAGTCAGACGCTGTCAAACACTATACAAAACAGAAGCTTTCAACACCCTTGAGTGCACATTTAAGACATGCTTCCTGAACTCAAAGGTAAAAAAGGTAAGGAAGAGAGTTAAACTGGAATCTGGAAAATTAATCCACTTCCCAGTTATTGAAGAGTTTAAGGGTGTGCAGAGGGAAGTTATAGAGGTATGGTTGAATCTAAAGATGTTAAAAAAAAAACCCTAATAACACAGTAATTTTTAAATTGCAAGAACATAAAGAAGAAATTGTGTGTGTGTGTGTATATATATATACACACACAAAAAAAAAAAACCTCCACAGAAGGAAAGTAAAACTAGGACAAAAATGAAAGATCAGTGCCAGTTCTGAAGCCCACATGCATTTCTCATCCCTGCACTAACAAACTGAATGAAAACCTTTGCACAGGGACAATGGCACTGTGTCCTAATATAGAAGTGACCACAATAAGTTGTTCTACTCAAACACACAAGCGTCATCTTGTTTGAACAGATATTGCCATACTTGCAATCACAGTGTAATTCAACCCTGTGAGCCTATAACATAAGCAGGGGTAATACGAAGGACACTATGCACAGGAAGATGCACCTTTAAAAATAGATGTGCTGTGCTTGGGAGGGTGGAAGAGCTCTCCTTCAGAAGACCTAAAGAACCACCTATTACTTATAGTTCTGTGACAGAAAAACACAAGAGTGCTTTTGTATCTTTTTTTGTACTTTCTTGTTTTGTTGGGGGGTTGTTATTTACAATACCTTTCACCGAGCCCTAGCTAAGTATGTGACTTTCCATAGAGCCGTTTCTTGGTAGCAAACAGGTTTCCCAAAACATTTTTTCCCCCCAGTCTACAAGAAAAATTATTTTATCCTAATATTAGACTGCAATCCCTTCTTTACATAACCTCCCTGGTTTTGGAGTTCTGATGGGAAGGATTTTTAATATCAGGAAGGATGTTCTGCACCTGAGAGGGGCAGGTAATGTCCTGCTCCATATTAGATTAATATAAGGCTGGAAGAGCAGACTGTGGAATTAGCAGGTTGAGGGGGCCAGAACTGAAACATCAGCTCCAGGTAAGCCCCCTACTCAGAAAAACTTCAGAGCTATTAAGACACAAACCATGAACTGGTGAGAAGCTCTCACCCCAGGGTACCAGGCAAGCTGTTCAACTTGTTTTGCTACGTTGGGCTGCAATGGGAACTGCTGGGCATGAAGGGTTCTTGTCTAGAAAGGAAGTCTCTCTCTGAGCTACTGACTGTAATGGTCCACAGCCAAACCGACACCACAAGAGCAAAGATTAAGTCCACGCTGCCTGCCCTGCAGGCTGAGGCTGTGCTGAACACCATGGGGTACGGGCAGAGAAGGATGCAGCCTGTGCCAGCAGCAGCTTGCCTCTCATGTGTTTGGTGTGAAACACTTTAAACCAACCCAGAACTTCCACATGAGTGACAGCTCATGAAGGGTATTCAAAACCCAGCCACTCTGCCAGGCAGAAACACAACGTTGTGCCAGGTGTAAAGGCTGCCACCAGCCTACCACTCTCTGTCTCACCAGTGAGTATTTCAGATGCAGGGGAAGAGATGCCAAAGCCTGGCATGCCTCAGGCAGGGGCTGTGTTGCACCTTTGCAGCAGACCTCTTGCTCCCTGGTCTGTGAGGACAATTTCGAAGACAAGACCCTTGTGCTGGTGCCTGAACACAAGCGACACCAGGAAAGGGAAGGAGCGGGGAGCCTTCAAATGAACTTTTTGGGAGGTTAATTACCAAAGATAATCTGTCATGAGGGAGTCTGAGGTCCAGTTGTGCTGCTTGTTCAACCTTCAAGGGACACAGGTGAGCCCTGTAGCCCTGCAGAAGCATGGCTGCGTCCAGCTCATTTGTCACACAGCAAATCCATCTGTTTGAGATAAAAAGCTCCTACCATTCAGAGACCTCAGTAGTGCTCGTAAATGAACCTGAATGGGCAGAGAGCTGGCAAGTGCAACGCTTTCCCTTATGCCCACTCAACCACCGTCTGAAAGAACCACAAGATGCCATGGCTGAAAATAAGTGAGTTTTAGACTTGCTCTCCACTCACTGACAGCCCACACGCAGCTGACACGTGTGTCAAAGCTGCCCAACAGAGTCTTTAAGAGCCAGAGGAACCTCTGATCAAGCAGCAAACAAGGCTGCTGCCTGGTCACAGCCCAGCCAGTTCCACAGGAGAACTGTTCTGTCACAAGCCTGCAGCAAAAGATCAGCTTTCCTCCAGACTTACATTTCCCACTGGAGCAAATTTTTTAAGGAAAGGCCACAGAAATCTCATACATAGCTATCATACACGCAGATATCACACATATATATACACACTTACATATATTTATAAGTATATGTATACGCACCTATAGCTGACATTTTTTCCCTAGTCTGCTTGGCACAACAACTCCTCAGCCCTGGATACCCTAACAATCCAGCTAACTCATATTTATGGTTAACCCTAAATAACATATTATGTTATTAACCCTAAATAACATAAATGGTTAACCCTGGTAAAACAGCCATTTCTTGCATTTATTTTAGTAATACAGACACTGAGGGCCAAAGCAAAACCAACAGCCCTCAAGCAACCAATGCAGAGCAGCCTCCAGCTCCTTTGACAAATTACTTGGAGAATTTAGTTCATGGCCTGCCCCTGCAACACAGGAAAAGAAATTCAGTTTTAGGGGTACAGAGGCAGTGCTTCTTTAACAGGCTTCTTGGTGCACCACTGGAACTTGTGGCTTTGGAAATTGAAAAGCCATCCCAGACAACCAGACCAAGAAGTCTAGATTTCAGTTTTTCAGTATTTCTCCTTTAAAAAGGTTATTCCCTGACTGCTGATACTTAAAAATGATACAGAAAAATCACATCTGGTAACATCACATTGTCAGAAAGCAGCCAAACTGTATTCCTTTGTACAAGACAGTATCATTGGTGGACGTGCTATAGAGATGTTGCATGAACTTCTAGAGTAACAGCTACTATTGCTGCCAAAAGAATGAGTGTTAGTCTCCAGGAATCTGCAGTCAGCTCCAGTGAGACATAAGTCAAAGTCAGACTGAAAGATTTTCATTATATTCAGCTGTAGCGAATCCCTTCTCAGCTGGTTTTGCAACACATACCCTCATCTGCTGAGTCTTAACAGCCACAATGCAGCTGCCGCTAACAGCTCCAGAAAAACTTCCTAAATATGTCAGGGCACAAAGTGGGTAAAAGATCTCTTCAGCACTACTTGAGCGTGGCATGCATTCCCTGCCACAAAACTAGCGAGACTTCCCCCAACACCAAGCACCGGGGTGCAAATCCCCTGAGGCAACTGATGTTTTCCCCTCCCCTGGGTGGCTGAAAGCTCCAGGTCTAAAAAAACACAAACAAACAATAAAAACAATCACCAACAAAAATAAACCCACCACACACCCAATTCAAAACATAAACCTAGTGCTGTCTAAGTAGGAGGGTGGGGAAAAATTGCTACACTGTTAAAATATTTTTGTGCGCTAAAAATACAGGGATGAAGCAGACGCAAGGAATACTAATGACTGAGGCCTGACACCGTGATTGTGCAAGGATGGGGAGGACATCAGATTTAGATCTTAGCCAGATGTTCTCTTATCACCATTTGCCTTCTCTGTCTTTTGCCCTCCACTGCGCTTAGGAAACGGAAACTGCCTTTTTTCCATTTTATTTTTGATTTCTAACCCGTTTCCCATCCTATCTATTCTTTCAGAGACACAATGTTGCTCTATCTCTGCTTCCAGCCCAGCAGGAAAAACTACATTACGAAGCAGCTGCTAACTAAAGAAAGTGTCTGGTTGAGCCATTCTTTTTCCTAAACTTGGGTCGAGAACAAGTATTATTTTCCAGCATACACTCTCACCGACTCCATGACAGGGACACTGGAAGACGCAGCGTAATTTCTCATAAGTGAACAAGTTGTGGGTCACTTCAACAGGCCTACAGCATCATTTAATTTAACGGGCTTCAATTGCATACTGTAGCAGATGACTGGAAGCTAATACTGAAACCCAGGGTGTAATTAATTACGTATCGTCAGTTATCTTACCAGCTGTTTGTTGAAGTTCTGCACGCACTGCTCAAACTGCTCATCTTTTGTTTCATCTGCTTTCCCAAGCTTCTGAAGGACCTGCAGAAAAAAGAAGAAAAGAAATTGGAGACTTCAAACACAGATGCAGCAAAGCAGAGAGAGAAACTTTTTCAAGTTTTTGCCCATGAGGCTGAAAGGAGAGTTGAAAATTCTCCCTTGTTCTTGCGATCAGAATATCTGGCATATTTCTCCACACACTCGTAATTTGAAAAAGGACTTAAGGACAAATCAGGATGAACTCATACCTCTTACGCTTTACTGTACCAAAGAGCATGACTGAGGTTTGTCCTTCACTGGTCTAATGCTTCTTGCAGACAAGGCAGTAGCAACCTAGTTGTTTATTCTCCTGGGCCAGCAAGAAACAAACCACATCCCTAATATGCCCGAGTTACGCTTATCCCGATTTAACAGTAGTCTCTGGTCTAGACAGGGTGAGGGGTTTTGCTCCCAGAATAGCTAGTGTCCTCAAACACAGAAGGCCATGCAAAGACCTTCTTAGAGGGAGAAGGTAGAGCAGCTGGAGTCCCACCTTCCTTTCACCTTTTCTGACTATGCACATGCTGGGCAGGAGCTGGCTGTTGACAGCAGTTGAGGACCTTACACCATGAATCTATGTGACACTCAGTCTAAGCGTCACATCTGAGAGTGTCAGCAGCCAGTCCTGTTCCTCTCACCACCTCCCTGCACAGCACAGCTCCGCACAGCCTGGGGGGGGGGGGGGGGGGGGGGGGGGGGCGGCGGGGAATCCTTATCAGACTACTTCCCTTATCACCCTTCTCTCTTAATGACCATGCAGCTAAATGGATCACTCCCAGGCTCTGAACAAAGCAGCATTTCATCTCCTGGGTGGGAAGGCAGGTCCCTCACAAGAAGGGTGGGCAAACTGCAGCTGTGGAGGAGGGCAGCAGTTACTTGTCAGGCCCCAAGCAACTCCAGCATGGATAGAACAGTGTAAACTGTAGCTGGTTAAGCTCAATTACAACATCTTTTGTTAATCAAAAAGAAAACCTGACCATGCCAAAAAAAGCCTCATCTTGCAGGTCCAATAAAGAGGAAAGCCCACCCGGTCCTCAGTCAGAGAAAGTTCTGGGGAACACGGGGTGAGCTAGAAAGGATGCTGAGGGAGCCCCCTAAGAAGCAAGGCAGCTCTAGCTGGCAAGGGTATGACTGCCCAAGAGGCAGAAAGCACTGGAAAGCTGAAGTCTCTCATGCTCTTCTGAGCACAGCAGTCCTTTAGCCACAGATGTCAGCCATCCTGGTCAGCCCCTCCTGGGGGGAAGATGGCCAAGATGGAAAAGCAGGTGCATGCTGCTGCCATCAGGTCTAGAGGAAGGCCACTATTAAGTGTACCCACACCAGCCACTCTGAAAGATTGCGGGTTAGCCGGAACAGCCACCCAAACCAGCTTCCTCTGCTTCCCACGGACCTTCCCAGAGGATGTAAAGAGGACTTTTCCCCTGTAGGGCAGGGATCAGACTATCATGTCTGGTCCCCAAAATGGCATTGAAAAGGTCCATGCAACATAATGCAGAACAGAGTATTTTCCGTTGGAAGTCACCTACAACGCTCATCTAGTCCAACTCCCAATGCACCTACTGGCCCACTTATCCTTTACACTGCCAAGGTGGAGGACATTTGTGTTATGTCTATTTGGATACTCTCAGTTCCCCTCTCCCACACAAACACAGATATTCCCAGCTCACCCCGACCACAATAACTGACTCCGGCACTAGACATGATATCAGTGCAGTCATTCAGCACCCGGCTAGTAAGTCCCCTTATTTAGGCTAGGATTGAATGCCTAGGAGGGAATCACTGGTTTTCAACATCCCTCTGTTCCAACAGCCTCTCTTCACCTCCAGGAATCGCCGAGGTATTCAAGTGTCAGCAAAAGGAGGGGAAAGGACACATACAGATGAAGAATGCCTTCTTTGTGACAAAGGACGGAACCAAAAACCTCCAGAGTTAGAAGCACAACTTTCTGCAACTCAAGTGACACAACAGCAACAAACACTGCAGCTACAAGCACCTAACATGCTGGGTAAACCTGTCTACACAGCAGGATATAGCACAAATAGTCCCTTCTTCCTCTCAAACCTTTGGTACGTAACAGCTTGCAGGAGAGCAGAAGCAGCAATAATGTTCGGACAGGCAGAGTCCTGTATGCCAGCCACCGGTGCCTCCTTTGCTCATCTGCCGCAGTGAAGGGGAGCACATGCCACAGCAACACTGCTGCTGGGGCTACACATCCCTCTGCCACACCAGCCGGAGAGGGGGATTCAGTATGGTCTCATCTTTCTCATCAGGTGGTATGGTGAACCTCTCCCAGAAGGACACTGCTCAAAGTCCTGGTGTTCAGCTGTACTCCCCTAGGCTACCAGATTCATGGAGCATGGTTTTCCCACCTGCTGGGTAACTTCCTAGATGCCCAAAGAGCCATCACACCAGTAGCACCCATCACCAATAACAATAAAGTACACAAGCTGCAGATTCCAAAACAGAATGATGTTCCCAGTGTGCAGATTAATAGAATAATTGGGGATATAAAGGAGCTTTTTATGGCTAGTCAGGAGACTTGATGCTTTCAAGCCTGGAGGGGAGGGAAGGAGACCATTTAACTCTGAAGAATCCAGAATATGTCGCCAGGGTCAAAGGTTTAGAACAGCCTCAGTAGTCACAGTGCTTCCTGGTGTAAAACACTGAGCAGCACCCACAGACTGCTCATTGTGGGAAGCAGGTGCGTGGCTGCCACATGTCCAAGAACTTAATCTGCAGTTCCACTGCTCCTTGAGGCACATGAACTCTGAATCTGGGATCATCCGGCCAGCTGGGAACATTCACTTACTGAGGTGCTCTGTACAAGTCCTGCAAAATGCTGGGCACTGGAAGGGGCTCCAGCTCTCAGCCTATCTCTCAGGAAAAAACTCCTGCTGCAATAGTGATGCTGAGCTGAGGAGCAGCTCTGAATGGGGGGGGAGGGTGCAGGAAGAAACCCTACATTTTTCCACAGTGGTGACATGGGGTGCGCGAAACAGAGGATTTGGGGATGCCAGCAGTGGAACAAGGCAAGGAAAACAAAACCAGTTACAAGACAGAGGCTGTGAGAAGTGAATCCTTGGCTACATTAAAAAAACCTGCTCTTGCTTCCTATACTGTTCCCCAATGTGGTAGGTGAAGGCACGTGCCCCACACCTGCTGGCCCTGTAGGCGAGTCCCAGCCACACAGCCCTCTCTGATCCCTTTATTACTTGCTATGACAGTGGAGAGACAACAGCCCTTGGCTGCAGCAGGGCAGGGGACAACTTCTCATACAGCTTTCACTCCAAAACACATCTGCCCCACACAAACAGCCCAGAGGTCAAACCCTAAACCACTTGAGCAGCATAAAAACGACGGCTCCACAAGGCTGGCCCTCGAGCCGGCTCCCAGCTCTCCATCAAAGACCTGTACAGGCATGTTGTGCTACCACATCCCTCTGGACCCCCTAAACCAGCCAGGGACGGAGCAGATGGCCCTGGGTGTGCTGCTGACTGCAGGCACGTCTGTGCTCACTGCTAATAACCCATGAGCTCACAGGACAACTCCCCTCCCCAGGCTGGTATGTGCCGTCATAGGTCAGGCTATTCCGAGTGAGCCATGGCTGCTCCCTCCCTTCCCTTGCAATGGTCTTTAATCCCCCAGCTCACTGCAAAGCCAGATAAAGTTCGGATGGAAACTTCAGGCTCTTTGATAGCTATTAATGGAGCAGATTTACCAGGGTAGGAGTCAGGACCTTGCTGCAGCTCCCAAATCTCAGGCGGATCAGAGATGGTGTGATCTGTCAGCTGCTGTCTGGAGGCAAACCACACCAGGCATGGATATGGCATTTAAAAGATTAAGAAGCAACCATGGCTAGGATCCTTGGACTGCCCTTGACCTGAGACGTCCTGGCTCTGCGTAAAGATAGGGACCATTTCAAGATAGTGCAAGCAAGGGTGAAGCGGGTAATACTTTGTATGAATCCCACAAAACACTTTGTGGGATGGATTTCAGAGGGACCTCCAGCACTGCTGTGGGTTCCAGTCTTGGCTTGCTATGGACTCACCGTGGCAGGGTGAGGGTATGATCCTAGCCAATGTTTTTTGGCCTCAGGCACTGGACATCATTTTCCAGTGTCGCTCAGAAAGCAAGTCTCTTTCAACAATTAGCTAGATATTCAGGTGCTCTGTGTTTATTATGAACTAGGACCACAAGCAAGTGACCAGCTACTGCAGCATCTCCAGACACAGCCAAATTCTACTCACGGAGCCTCAGTTTTCCCTGTATTTGAATTAAAGCAGCAAGGAACAAGGAGATTTAGAGTTTGACTGAAGTTTTAAAAGCACTTTAAGATCCTATGAGGCAAGATGCTATTAACAAACAAGTAAATTACCACATTCCTCTCATGTCATTGATGTATTTGTAATCTGCTGTTGCAGGCAGAACCATCTGCAGTCAGCTTTGAATTGCTATACTTTAAGAAGTGAGATAACACAGAAGTAACAGAAAAATCCAGAAATCCTCTGTACCAGAGACCCGCCATTCTGCTAGCAATGGTCAGAAGTAAAGGCATGAAACAGCCTTTAAAAAACAGCAACTTTTCCCAGCAAAATGGAATGTTTACTTAAGGAAATCCAAGCTGCAGATTTTTCTCAGAGGCAAGACCATAAGATTCACAGGGTGAGTGGGCATTACCTAAATACCACAGCTTTGTAGGACTCAAAAGGAAGCACCGTATCTGGCTGCAGTTTACCTTCTTTTTTTTTTCCAGGTGTACTGGAGGAAGCATTCCTGGAAAGGCAAACCTCACACACTGCTTAGCTTAGTGTCTCTCTCTAGTGCTCTGCTTTGAGCACCGGATGTTAAGGAAATTGAGATCAGTCCTGTGACCACCAAACTGACATAGAACAGCAGTCACCATCAAGGACAAATACTTGTCAGCAGTGCAGCAGCAGCTAGCATCAAGAAGCAGTATCAGACAAGTAGCAGTTCTGCTTTGCTCTAAAAAGCAACTGTAACAGATTCACATTTATGCTTTGTAATATGAGAAATACAGGCCAGTTGCTTAATGCATCCACAGTTATCGCTCAACACCTTCCCTTACTCTCTTCTGAAATTTAAGTGCCACAACAAAAGCCCTAAAACCCCAAATATTCTCAGCAAACCCCATATAGACCCATTATGTGAACCAGTAACCTAATAAAACTCTGCTTTTCACAGAATATGGGTCACCCAGGCCAACAACCAGTGTATAGAACATAAGTGATAAGTAGGAAGGCAAAAAATGAATGCAGCTTGTGGATCCCAAACAGGAGCTAAATCTGCGTTAGAAACATCTGAAGGTAGGGTGGTCCAGCCCTGAAGAGGGAGTCATTAAGCCCACAGCCAGAGAAGCTGAGCCCTGCAGGTCTACATCTTACTGCCCCCTGTACTGGAGAAGGGGCTGTGGTTACATCTTACTGATACGAGCCCAATACTCCTAAATCACTCCATCTCCTGACCTCTCCACCCCTCGTAAACGACGCCTCTGACTTCTGCTTTGTCTGCCAGCTCTGCATAATCTCCAACTACCAACTGGGCACAGAGCCAGTAAATACTGTGACTAATTTTGAATTGCAACAAATTGGCATGTGCCAATGGGTCAACTAGCAACAGAACAAATAAACCTTTGATCTCAGGCTTCTGCCTGTTCTTCCACGGGAGACGTTGTACTCTGAAGAGGGGCAGAAGAAAACAGTGTCCAAGTCTGATAGAAAGCACAAAGCCACCTGACTTACAAAGGAAGTTTCATAAGCTTTTTTATCTTATTAAGCCTGGTTTCTTCTCTGCTCAAATGAACTGTGACTTGTTTAACAAAGTAGATTTATGCTCATGGAGTAATTTGGGTTTTGCACTCAGGCTTGGGGAGAAAAGCAAGAGTGGCAGTGAGAGCCCTGCTTCCTTCCTGACATTCTCTGGGAGCAGGGCACATCCTCCTGCCCTCCATGCCTGCCTTTCAGCTGGTTTTGGGGGCAGCCTGGCTTTCCTCATGCAAGCCTGGCACAATTAAGTCTTTCTTTGAAAGAATTGGACAAAGGAGGATGGGGGTGGAGAGGAAGAAACTCCAAACATATTAACGCTTCATTTTAAACTGAGGAAATTATTCCTGTGGCTGAGCAATCAGCAAGACCCTCAGATCACTGGAAGATGGGAAAAGCAATGTCACACTTGGCGCAGAGCAGTTCTTGTTTGCTTCTTACTTGCTAACAAGGTTCAATAGATCCTGCAAAGACAGGACGTTGCCTCCATCACTGGGCAATCAGGGTTCAATACAGCATTTTGTTAGAGACTTCCTGAATGACCTAGAAAAGCCATGTCCAATGTCACATCCATCCAGCTGTAAAGAGGAGTGTTTGTTCAGCATGTCACAGAGTTAACAAATTTATCCCTGGCACCTCCAGCTAGCAACAGTGAAAGCAGTACAGAGATGAGATGACAAATTTTGAGTGCTCAGCTCAAGACACATTAAATTTGATTTTCACAGGTGTTCCTCTAATTGAAGTATGTGAGATGTGCATGCTTAGCCATATTCTAAAACCCAACCTGAAAAGGAAAAAAACCCCAAACACCTAAAAATATAATTTTCTGGTCACATTGGGGTGTTGAAGTCTCATAACATCCCCAAAAAATATGCTGGTAGTGAAGAATTTACATCATCACAATAGATTGCATGGAGATCCCTTGCTAATGAAAGACTTTAAAAAGTTAAGACAAGCATTTCAGGTGTAATTTAAGCCAGACTGATCCTAGTCCACATTTCAAAGCTATTCTTCTCAGATCCTGAAGAGGACAGCAACAGGAGGTCAACTACTTTGTCTGTGAATAAACATCCTCCTCAAAAAGACCTCACTCCTTCCTCCATACCACAGTCAAAGTGTAATATACATTGAAGCATGACTGGGTAATAACAGCATGTATAGCCTATGGTCAAAGAAACATGTGCCACTGCCACTTTCCCTAAATGGCACTATATTGCAAAGTTTCTGTCAGAGCAAAAGTCACACTGCATTGCCTTGAAGGTTCAACTCAAACAGCTGATTCTGACAGCTACTAAAAAGCAGCCTCACCCTGATCTGCACCTTCAGGACACACCTCTTGAGTTTAACATTACTCACACTGGGTTGCCTTACAAGGTTCGTCTTTCTCCCTCATTCTATAGTCAAGGGGGGGGGGGGGGGGGGCAGGGTAGAAAGGAGCTTCACTTTCTTATCCTGGATTATTTCCTGGAGAAACCTGCTTCCCCATAATAGGCTCAGAGAAAGTTCATGGCAACAAGTGTCACCACACTGAAGTCAGCATCTTAAGAATACACCCCTATTTCTGATCATGCCAGGTGCAGGACAAGATGTAGAAATTAGTACAGCAGGTGCAGGACTTGATTTCAAGTCTGGTGGCTTGGAACAATGGTCAGTTTATCCATAAGGCTAAATCACCAGTAATAAGTAATATCCCCAAGAAGGGAGTACACAAAGGACCTGTCCCATTTTCGAAGCTGCATGTTGCACCCCTTTTTCTACAAAGCATAAAAAGAGGATTGTTTGGCTGCAGCAGTTGCCAACCCCGTTCTGAACTCAGAGACCTTCCTCGAAGCAACTACAGCATACAAGCCCGTAGCAATGGCCCTATGGGGACAAGCTATGCCTAACTGCGCTGTGTGCTTCACCCAAGACCTCAAGCAAATCTAAGTTATCATGTTCAGTTTCTCTCCATGGGGCAAGGCAGCTAGTATCCACCATAAATGGATGCAAAGACTCAGCTAGCTGCTGCACTAAAACATCTCAAAAACAAAAACATGTAGAAACATGTTAATCAGTACTATGACATGGAGGACATAATTTTTGTATTTGCGTTCCCTGTTCCGTAAAGGTACTTACATTACTTAATGATATTCACTATGAAGACTAATCAGAGCAAGCTTGCGAAATCTTCTACTCATAAGATGCTTCCTCCTGTGCTTGGCTTCCTTTGAGGATGCTTTTCTCAAGTTACAGGTTGTCGAACAAGGGATTCACGTCACTCATAGTACTGGTTATCAAACACTACATCATTATACACAGTATATCATTATCAAGTGCCCTAAGAGCATAGGTAAATGAAATGAGAAGAATTGGGTCTAACCTTCATACTTGTTCAGCCCAGGACAGCCAACAAGTGGAGAGAGAGAAGGCTCTGGGTATTTTAACTCTGCACACTGGTCAGTCTCCCGTGTCCACCCCACAGCCTAAAGATAAGGAATGGTGTTGAGGCACAACACAGAGGCAGCAAAATTGCAAGGAGTGGCCAAGGTCCAGAGACTCACATTCCTCTCATACTACTCCACAAGTCTAGCAAATCTTGGGCTGCACCTGAAGCTCAAGAAACTCTATCCTAGGCTGTTGTTAAAGAACTGCTGTCTTGCTTTGCAAGTCAAAATTCCTGTGTCCATGAGTAAAGCCTTGTGCCCAAGATAAAGAGCCCTCCTAGATATGGGGCCAGAATCCCTACAGAATCTTCTACACCAGGAAAAAGGCTAGGATGGTTTTCACTACCCTGCTTACTTCTTCCTCTGTTTCTACTGCTCTCAGCATCTGCAATATATCTGCTGAACTCACTCCCTGTCTCAGCAAGACCAGCATCTGAGGACCAGCATAAAGAGCCTCTGTTTCTGGAGTAGAGCCTGCAGCAGATTCCCCCTGTCCATTCCCACCCTTCTGACGTACTCAATTTTTACTGAGGGAGGTACCAAGTACTTTGCTTTCCATTTCCACCCTGTGATCAAATCACTTTTCTAAATTGGGCTTTGACATTTCTCTGCCTTAATGCCACTCAGTCAGGGAAGCCTTCACTACCAGGATCTGCTAACACTGTCTCTAACTATAGTATATTGTCAATAAGAAAACTGAAGTAAGCAGAAGGAGGAAAGAAAAGGAGTAGCACAATGGGACAGGCTAAAAGCTCCACACCTGGCTGGCACAAACTTCTTTGCAAAACCCCTCCCTCTTAGAGGAAGGAGTCTGTTGAGGACTACCACCTCCTGAGCAGAGCATTTTCCTCCGAAAGCTGAAATTTCCTTATTCAGAAATCAAGTATGACCACTTCAGAGGATTGAGAGAATAATTTTGCCAGCCTTATTCTGTTTCCTGCTCCCCTGAGTCAGGAAAGTAATTCCAGAAAGCTTGTTCTTGAATACCTACCCAGGTTGGAGGTTTCTCCTTCACCACCAAAATTCACGACATACTGCCTACACAGCCTTTCCACCTGTTGCATACAGGACAGGCAGCACCTTTGTGCAAGTTCAAGTCATGTTCTTCAAGCAGTTAAATCTAACTGCTTCAAACAAAGATAGGAGCTGACGTTCTGTATGTAGGCACTCTCATCCCCTTTAAGGCAAAATCCTATATGCTATGACAGTCACTGAGCAGGTACCCACATTACTCAAGTTTTCTAAACTTGCATATATTCACACATGTATATTTCTGTACGACTCACCCAGACTTCAGGACCCCAACCAACCTGAACCACTGCAGGTGGCTGCTAACAAAAGACACTGGAGAAGGGACAGTCCAGAGACCTGTAGTAACGCACTTGTGCACAGACTATCATTGAGTTTCATCTGTCCACAGACTATACCAGCTGCACTGAAGGTTTGTCGGCATTTATTAACATTGGTGAGTCCATGAAAAACCTTTCATGGGTTCCTCAATGTTAATAAGCACTGACTGTTATGGAAGGCAAAGCCGTAATATTCCGGCACATTATACAGAATAATACCAACAACATCCAAAGTGTTTCTACTTATTTTATGCAGTCAGTCTTCAGAACTTATCCAGCCAGTTTTCAGAAAGACAGATCCTCCAAATAAAGGCAGAACCAGGCAAATCCTCATGATCTAGAAATAAGTGGTCATATAGTGAAAACAGTAAGTTAAAAACCCACTGAGAGCCCTGAAGTCTCCAGTCTCCAAGTGTATTCAGTTTTCTCCCTCCCCCCCCCCCCCCCCCTTTTGCATGTAACTCTGGACTACTTATGGGGAAGCCTGGGAGCAGGTCTGAACACTAGAATGAACTGTCCAAAGCTTGTGCATTTAAAAATAAAAAACAAGACACAGCTGCAACTTGCATTTTAGCTAATACCCACTAGACAACTGGGGTTTTGTTAGGAATTGGGGTGGTTCTGACTGATTTCCATGATCCTCTTCTCTTCTGAGTGAAGGTCCGAGTACTCCTTTGCTTCTTTAATCACCACGCTGCCTGAAGCACTCCAAGAGCAACAAGCCAACACCTTCTATCTCACTTTTCTCTGAAAACTTCATACTTGCAGCAGGAGTAACTCTCAGGTTACTATAAGACAGTCAGTCCTTTTCATCCTCCCAACCTGACTATACAAGTACTTCATATCCAATGCTGTTTGACTAGCATTAGACAAGTAGGAAGGAGACCACAGTTAAACCTATCACCTAGCCGTCCTGCCTCCAGAAGCCATCTACTCCCTGCAACACCCCAGCAGCTTCCTGCTACTACCGTATGAACAGTCTTGCATTATAGATTAGAAGGATCTGAACTGTGAAACGATCCAAAGACTTCTGAAATTTGCCTGTATTTCAATACATATGGGTTAAAGGAGCAGTGTAGTGTTGGTATTTTGGGAGCATTTTTTTTGCTTTGATGCAGAAAGGTCATCTAGTGACCCAGTCCTCTTCAGTATTTTCTCCAAATTCCCAGGATATCACCAGGAAACTGAACAGATTGTTTATTTCTATACCTCTTATATAGGACTCATAGCATGATGGCATCCAGATAGTTTAATGAGTGCTATACAGATATCCAGCCAGTAGAGATGCTTTTAAAAACATTCATAGTCCTTAACCTTGTTCCAAAGGCTCACCACTACTTCCTCCATGCAATAATATCTAAAACTCAGCAAGTTTCAGGGGTTGATTCTTGGCTTTCCACAAAACAGCAGTGGAATTGTTCTGCAAATCAGAGTTTTTAAACCAAAAGGCACAGGAAGTACGGTGCAGCTGATCTGCTAATTCCAGCCTCATACAGACTCATTAAGGAAAGAGATACAGATGATATTCAAGTGTACACTAAGCCCAGGGGCTCAGTCAATTTTTTGTGGCACCAGCTTTGGCAAAAAGTCTATAAATAACAAGATCTTTGAAGAAACAGGCGAGCTCTATATGCATACCCTTGCTTTTATTTCAGATAATACTTTAAGTGAAAACAATTGTTCATAGTACTTTTGAATGGATCCAGCTGAGTTTTAAAGAAAATAAATAAAATCAAACAAACAGAAAAACAATACAAAACCAAAACCGCCCAAACCACAAACTCAGGTCTTCCCAATATCCCTGGGATATATTTAAAAGTTACACTCACAAGCACATTGTTCCACCTAAAATGTTACATAAAGCTTTTTGGTTTATTTTTCAGGGGCTTTTTTAGGAAGGAAAAAAAAAAGTCACAAACAGAATTGCTCCCCTGTTATTATGTTATTTGTTATCCTCTGTAGTTTTTTATTTTTTATTAGCTGTCCCAGGAAAAGTCCAAAATATGCTTGCAGGGATTGTTAAAATGGGCAATATGGAAGCCTTCTTTCATGAGACCCTACAGTAGCACCCTCTCAAAGGTCAACATTGAAAAGACTGAACAAATCAGCAGTTTTTTAAGTCATATGACCAGTCCCCAGATTTTCTTCAGAGTCTAAGAACAGGCTGCCAAGCACAAGCCTTGTCCTTCCAACAGCTACTGTGAACACACCCGCATCAGGCAGGTTTGCTCTATTAGCTACCAGCAAGATGGACACTGAACTTGGAGATCTTTAGGGGGAAGATACCATGGAAAAACTAAGCCAAGACCACCTGGTTGGCCTGGCAGCATCACTCCAAAGGTGAGACCAAAAATGCTTCACTCTCTTCTCACAAAAGCACAAATCAAAGGTGAAGGGCACAAGGACCCCCAACATACCTGTATCAGGTACACTACAAATGACACATTGCCTGGTATCACCATTTGTGGAAGGGCCCTTCCACACTTCACTGTCCTGCCTGCATTAGGCAGGAATTTACCAGCAGTGTGAAAGGGGATGCCACCCCCATGTTACCAGTCATGTATGTGTTCCCACAGGAGGCAATGACATGAGTTCAGCTGCCCCCATCTTCCCAGCTGATCACAACCGCGTCCTCTACACAAGGCAGTGCAGACTTCTCAAGTGTCTTCTTCTTAAGCTGCAGAAGATGTAAAGGCCAGCAGAGAGCCCAGCTAGGCTGACGTTACCGCAGGGCAGAGGGTGCTGTGCTGCAGCTCTGCCACACTTGCACCAGACAACAGGGATTGATTGCTGTGCGCCTGTGTTGCCTTGCATCTGTATATCATTTGGCACATGAAGCTGGAGAGTACAAGAGGCATCTCAGGGTGCTTTGCCTTTTTTTTTTTTTTTTTTAAAAAAAAAAAAAAGAGGCAGGGGGAACACAAAAGAGAGGGCTCCTTTGTATGCTACAGCCGCAGCTTTTGTTGTTGTTTGCTAAATCCTTAAACACAGCACTTCAACGAAGCAATTTTTCATGTTCTTCCTCTCCTCTCAAACCTTCATATCAAGATCTCCTAGCCAAGGCAAAGCATTAAGTGCTCCTAATCATCAATTCAGTCACTTCTGTCCTTCATGCAGTTTCCAGTTCTCAGATAACCAGATCTGATTCAAGCTCAGCAGGTTTTATTTTTGACAGCAGCCTCCAAGCTCAGTTACCAGCCTTGGACAAGATGGCTCTCTGCTCAAGCTCCAGGCTGGAAGGGTGTCGACAGATGCTGAATATATTACAAACAAGTGGACATGAGCTGTCACTTGCAAAGGAGAAGGGAAAAGGCACACTGAGGAAACTTTGTAAATCAATTGGAAGGGGATCTGTTAAAAGATCTTCAGACTTCTTTTATTCTTGCTATGCTCCATACATTCATCAGCATTAAAAACAGGTCCAGGAAACAAGACAGGGGTGATTGTTTAAAACGTGCTGAAAAAGACTTCAAGGAGAACATTAGGCAGCTACTGTGAAATGGCTCAAAACACCTCTTTTATCTGATGGGGTATGGAAACAAAAAAGCTTCCTGTTCCATCTTCCTCCAAGAAAGGCAGTACAAATCTACCACTCATATCTTTATAGCAGTTGCATGGAATACTTTGGGATTTTACTACTATCCCATAAGTAGCTACTGAAATAAGATTCATCAGATTAGCAGAGCTTGGCACCTTTCATTCACAGGAGTCCTGATAAACCTACTCCTCCCTCTCACCTGCACCTGTACACCATGTCCTAGAAAATCCCAAATCCAGGCAACCAGGATTGCCAACTACTGCACCAGTGCAGCTGCAAACTTGGTCTGCTTTGCACCATCACTCATTTTATGCAGCTTCAAGGTAAGTGTCCTTTCTTGTTCCAGGTCTGTTTGATTACAGGATCCCAATCCTGGGGTTTTGTCCTTCAGAACTGCTGTAGTATTAATGTGTTATCACACTAACAAGATTGACTCTGGACCACGTGTCCAGCATAGCAAAGGGCAGAAGGGCTGCAAAGTACATGGAACTGAAAATCCCCAAGTCTCCTGCAGACAAAAGACACAGCTCACTCAACAAATATCAAGTGACAGTGTAAAACACTGCTAGCACAGTTTATGTAAGTGTAGTTATGCAAACTTGAAGGGCAGGGAGTGAGGGAAGTAGAAACAGAAAGGCAAAGGAATGGTAAAAGAAAAGCCTTCCTAGCAAATCTTTTTCCACCCATCCATCACAGGTAGCCAATTGTTCCTGACAAGGAACTCAGAAACAAGGTAAGGTAGATGCAAAGACATGTGGACTGCTGACGTGATGGAGCAGTTCTGAAGGGGCTGATGTAATCAAGTCCCTCTGCCTTCATATTGTACATTTGCACCTCCATTTTAGATGAAGAAGGAGCCAGCCCCAGGAGCTCTCCTTCCCTATAATGGATAGCTAAACCCACTTTCTAAACACCAGTGCTGCTCTGAAATGGGTTCATCTTGTTCATACAGATTGCCTCTCTGGACACTGCTTTTGCCATCAGACCTTTCTGCCTGAGTAATTGTTAGCACTGTCTGAAGTCAAATGTTAACTCTCCAGAAAGACATGGCCAAGAAGTTTTTCATGATGTTCACAAAGCGTTGAGTTCACCAGCTTTCATAGTCCATTTTTCATGGTAATGCCAGGGGAACACAGGTGCAATTCCTTCATACATCTAGTGGAGGATACAAGTGTCTAGCCCTCAGGGCCAAGTCTAAAAGGCAGCTGTTTCTATTTAGGTTATATGACCTGCTGCCAGACCTCAGAGAAGACAGTATCAGAAGAAAGTCATGTTCCTGAAAGCATGAAGGCTTACCAAAGGTCTGTAATGGGAAACAAAACCATTCCCCTTTAGGTCATTCATCTGAAGTAGGCTTCTAAGTGATAGTGACCAAAAGCTCTTCCCACTCAACTGCCATTTAACAGCATGAAGTTATGCATAAGCTCAGGACACCTCTGGTTCAGCCATCACTGGACAACAATCTGCTCTGTCACTCCACCGTGCTTCAGCACTACTTGCCTGAAGATCAAATGGGGCAGGCTTCCCTGACTGCTCATCCTTCACGGCAGTGCTGAGAAGCACGCTGCCAGCTCTGTTCTCCCAGGCTTGTCTGCTGTGGGAGGGAGGAGGATTTTTCTCTTGCGAGGGGTTTCATTAACAGGAAAAGCTTTTGAAAGAGTAACACAGATGCATGGCAAGAGATGAAGTCAGAGCAGTTAACATCACATGCTGTTTCCAGATGGCTTATGAACATACACCCACAATACTTGTCATTAGCTGTGCACAGGTGGGGCTACGGCTACCAAAGGCTACCAGCCAATTCCAACTGCAGCTTGCCCCAAAACAACCAAAAGCACCCCATCAAACAGACCATGTTATGAATATTTACTGCATATTTCATGAGAACAAAACTAAAGTGCCAAAAGTAGATAGCAACCCTTCCACACTTGGATATTTGAACAAAGATCCACAGCAACCAGTCCATGCATGTTTAATGCCTTCCTCCTTCACATCCAGCTGTGGTTCAAAATTCCCATTCCATTTCAATTTGCAGAAGCCCTCTTCTGCTTTCTTATCTTATTGAGCACACACATGCAGTCAAACACAAAATCACCATCTAAACTTAGACCAGATAAGTTAACTCTGCTGTAAATGTCACCAGGTTTAAGCCATGGCTGGGAGGAGAGCAAGTTTGTGTTACTGTCAGTCAAGAGAGACATATTGCTGTATCAAACACCATTGTCAGCTGTCTCCTCTAAAGCAAACGCAGCGTCTATTCTCAGAACCTGCAAGCCTTTGCTCTGACCATTAATAACCGGGGAAACTGTCAGCAATCTGCAGCTCTCCCAAGGCCCTGCTCCACACACCACAACTTGATGTTACAGCCTCGTTCAGAAAGGCTTGAAATTATAAGCGGACCTGCATAACTCATGGAAGACAAAAATGTTTTATCTATGAATCAATGTGCCTGCTTCTGGTCAGCAGAACAGCAGACATAGACCGAGCTGAGCCAGTGCTCAGCTTACCTGCATCATCGCTCAGGTGTGTGCCACAAAGGACAACATTTGCTTTTCGACAACCTGTCCCCCCAGTTGCATCTTATTACAGAGTGAGAGGGAGGCAGCCTTGCACCTGCAGTCTTTCAACATCTCTCCCTGAGAATGTAAGATTTATTGGGAAACAGGTGGATTTGGTGATCTGGGAGCGACCCCATTGCTGCTGGATGAATGATTCCAAGTTTTGGCAGTGCTGTGGACAAAACCCAGCCCACTCACTTCTGTTTGCACCGCAGACATGAAAGGATGTAGAAAAGGGGAGGTCATTATACACCATGGACATAAATTTCCAGTAAAGGGGAGGTCGTTATACACCATGGACATAAAATTCCAGTACAGACCTTTTTAAGGCGAAGCAGAAACAGCCCCTCCAGAAAAAGCAGGGTAACTGAAAAGGAGGTGTGATTTTTAGCTTCCTACATGGAGCAAATCTGGGTAGTACCTAAAGGAGGGGAAGTATATCCCACACCCTGGTCCCTAGGCATGTGTATCACTGGAACTACAGCCAGCAACACCTGAGCACTCCCTGCCCACCACATTAGTCATTATCCTTCTGTTTAGCCAGCACCCAACGATCATCCATTAAAAAGCACTTGCATGTCTATAGACATCATAGTAATTCCTTCAATCCTTCTCTGTCATCATAAGACCAATACAAGTATCAGCCAGAACCATCAATGTTGCTAAGATACCCATGTGCTCAAGTGGTGCCACCCAAGCTTCTCTCTCCTGGCTTCCCTCTTGCTCTGTGATCTTCATCCATCCTCGCACACTTTTACTATACAACTGGTACACGAAAGTAGTGCCACAGTTATAAGTGGTTCCAGCTCCTACATAAAAGAGTCAAGCCCACAGTTCTCACCCTTCCTGCACAGCTGACCTCGCTTTTAGCACTTTTCCAGAGGTGGTCAAGGGGCCTCTTGGAAATTCAGGGATCAGAGTCTGGGCTTCTCTGTTCCCTCCTGCAAAAGCTCTGCAAATCTAAGTCCTCTTTAAACATCTTGAGCTGTTATAATGAAGAACCATAAACTTATCAGTCAGATAATAAACAAGAGGGGAGAGACAAAGTTACAAGGAGGATAAGTTACCTTGTAGAAATTATTAACTCTAGTCACATTTTCATTAACAAGCCAGGATCTCCACTTTTAAAATACAACCTCCTTTCCCACTCCATCACACAAGTACTTAAGAAGCTAAAGCCGCCTGGCATTTACATAGGTTAATATTTCTCATTAAAAAAAATAAAAAATAAAAAGCATTAGTTTCCCTTCAACATATGGAAAACTCCAGAACATTTATAAGGTGACATATAAACTAACATTTGCAGGGTTGCTTCGACTTTATTCCTTTGACTGTGCCAGTTGTATTGTTTACTGGAAGCCTGAAATGCAGACAAATTAAAGGTATTCTAGTCTGAACCCTAGCCCACTCCTACAATAGGAGCAAACTCCGTTGTGCCCTGTGTACTTGTGGCATAAAGGCCAGCCATGATCACAGAAGCAGTTAAGAGAAAGAGCAATGTCTGTGCTGTAACACACGCTATTTAGCATATATTTAATTTAATTATGTAGATTCACATACTTATTAATACTATGAACACTAAGTCCTCATACAGGAGGAACTGCTAGCAGCTTGCAACCTGTAGATACAAATAGCGAAATATATGTATATGTAGATAAAAAGAGTGAAAGCAGCCCAGGAGTCAGAAAGGAACTTGGCTTCCAGAAGAAAATCTGGTATAACTTGTAGTTTCAGCTGTGATGTCCATTGCCCCCTCAATCAGGAAGTTCAGGACCACCTCTGGGTTCACCACAGAGCTAAGGAGAAAGCATCGCTTTCTCTCCCACAAAAAACTTCAACAAAATCCTTTTCATGGGTCTTCTGTGGGAATTTTCAGCTTTTTGTTTAAAAAAAATAATGTAAACAAAAAATAAAAATACCCTTTCAATGTTCAGTTTCAATTGATTTGAGAGTTCCTACAGAAAACACTTGTCATTGAAGACCTGATTTTGTCAAAGTTCTCAGCTACATTCTGTCAGGATAACGAAAATGCCTTCATAATAAACCAGTCACAGAAGGTTAAAGACAACCTGACTCGTTCTTAGAGTCATTTGGTGTTAATCTTGTTATACAGACCAACAATAAAATCAGATGTCTGTCCAGAGCCTAAAGGCTTTGCTAACCTTCTGTGGTTAAAGCACATTTATTTTATAGCTAGCAGCACTCATGGGAAAAGAAGGCCAGAACTGCATCTAGCTGCTTTCATCTCCTCTTGCCCAAGAGTTTGTTTGCAAAGGGTTACCAGGAAGCAGTGGAGACAAAGTCCAGGTAAAACTCAAGATCAGTCTCTGGGTCACAGCAAGACTCTTGAACCACATCGCTGCTGTTTAGTGGATGTCATGCCCATTCGCTGCTGCCCACCCTTGGTTGTATCACCACCACCTGCACAGCTGGGTGAAGTCCCCCCCTGTTACTCAACACAGGCTGTGAGAGCACCACCAGAAAGGTATCTATATCCAGTGACTAAATCAGTCTTTGATGCCAAGATTTCAGTATTTCATGAACAACTTCTAGATTCCCTTTGCAGCCCCAAGAGCCCCAAGAGCCAGTGCCTTGAAATTCCACTTTACACAGCTTAAGTCACATAGGTTTTAGTTTGGCATGTGTTTACTAGGGCAAATCATAGATTCAAGGTGGATCTGAATGCTTCTATCCAACTATCTGAGGTTACACAGGCTGTAAATCATCTTTGCTCTGCATTACAAGCAAAGAGGGTGTTTTCACAACTACAGACCTTCATGATTTACCATGTCAAATGGATCGCCATACATTATTTGGCCCAATGGCTGCTAGAACACTGTCTCAATGCTGATGAACCGACTTGTCCGACTATCTGGGAGCTGGTGTATGAGCATGCCTCCTGCCTAGGACACAAACCACAGCAGCTGCCAGCCATAAAACTCCACCCAAAATTCTCAAACATAGAAACCGTGCTTGAACCAGAAAAGCTCCTCCCCATATCTAAAGAGCATTCACAGCCTCTCACCTTTCATTTCATATTCAACATGTTAAAACTGACATGCAATAGACAACCCTGCACTACACTGGATGACCAAGGAGGATTCAAGTATGCAATCTACTGAAGTCAGACCAAGGAAACCGCTGATATATTTTTAGTCCCAGACTCTGCAGCGATATAGACACTGATGTCCCAGCCACCCACAGAGCCTTGCAGCAAGCTAGCCCTAAGAGAAGGTGGCCAGACTTCATTTCAGTCTGGCGCTGGCTGTGCAGTGCTGCTGCGAGACATGACGGCACTGTAGGGCAAAGAAAGATCTGATCACATACATTGGAACAAGAGCAAAAGGTGTAGTATACTTTCTATCTCATATCTGATACGTTGCCACCGCGTTCACTAACCAGTCAGGCTGTGCTCAGAGACCAGCTCATCTTCTGTACTGAAAAAGAAAAGCCAGTTCACCATCACAGTGACAAAAGCACCAAGCTGTGACCTTGAGGCATATTCACCAGTGGAATGATTAAATTCCAGCACTCCATTCAACTCACTCTGCTGCACCATCATCGTCACAAAGTTTAATGTGAAAGCCAGACAGCAAGAAAGGAACAGATAAGCTTTTGTGCTTTTATCTAACAGAATTCGTGTAAATGCTGTTACAACTAACAGGGCAAGTTATCCATTTTAAAACCTGCATCACTTAAACATTAACTGTCTCCAGACAGTCATGTCTCTGGGTAATAATCAGTCTCCCAAATAGCTTCTTTAAAAGCTTCTGCCTCTGGAACAGGGAGTACCAAATTGAATCTTTATAGTAAAGTCAACTTTTTAAGAACTTTTATTCCAGATTATTACATGTAAGTCAGTTTGTCCTCCCTTGTCGCACACATCCCACTCCATGCCTGCCTTCACCCTGATCCCTGGCTGACTTAGCACCCATGGCTCCATCAGGATAGCACCTCTGAAGCACCCTTTCCCAGGGACCAGGCTATTCTGCAGAGCTATTGCTGCCAAGGGTTCAAGCCATGCCAAGCTCTGTATCCCAAAACCTCCTTCCAATGAGAGGCCAGCAGAGCTGGTACTTCCATTGCGCTCTCCTTCCTTTTTACCTGAACCAGGAGGGAAGAATTTAGGGAAAAGAAGGGAAGAGATATCTCCAAGGGGGAAAATAAATTGGCAGTGGAAGCAGCAGTGGAAAGACAGGCAGTCTGTCCTTCAGATCCCCCTGCATAATGAGTAACCAGACACAGTATGTGCTGCAGAAGCCATCAATCCCTGCTGCTCCCAGCACGGTAACTTTCAAAAGAATCACCTGTAACACTGACCAAAGGGAGGTAAGCTACTGCTTCCACCAAGTCCTAATCACAAGGTGACAGGCCACCCGAAACAAAGGGAGGTGGGAGAGGAGCAAGGTGAAACAAAGGAAAAGCTCATATTTACCAGCCAGCTTGCGTGAATTGGAAGAACAGCTTCGTGTACAGAGAGATGAACTCAAGATCCAGGCTCAGAGTAGGGAGGGGAAGAGAGCTCAAGTGGACACACACAGAATCAGCGCCACATGCACAGTCTTCAGCTTTGAAATTAAATTCCTTTTCAAAAGGGAGAAGCTGAAAACTCTCTGCTCAGAGAAGCTGGCTGAGGACAACTCAAGTACATGTGGAAGGACTATAGGTGCCTGCCTGAGTATTACTCACTGCTTAGAACCTCAAAGCATAAACAGCACAGGGAGTTAGACAGCAAGGGCAGAAGATACTGGGTTGAAATTACAGATCTGGCAATAAACAGAACATTGTGTGATTTTCAGCATATGGTCTGCAGACTTCAAGGCCCATGAAGAACAACCATGGAAAGCAAGCTGTATATTTGGCATATACAGAGAAGGCCAAACCCCTGGAAAAGAAAATTAAGGCCCTGTGACTCAAGAAAGGATTTCAAGCCCTACTCTAGTTCATCCAGAGCCTGAATAAGACTTTTTTTCATGAGGTATAATCCTCATGGCTTTAAGGGACCTTCCTTCAATCCCACCAACACATTCCCAGACCATGCACCTACGGGGATGGAAGAAACAACTGTACCTTCAACACAACTCAGTCTGTCAGGTCTAGCCCCTCCAACAGGAGCCAGTACCTGCTGTGTCTGACAAAACAACAAGCAGCTCATTAGACTAACACAAGACAATCTACGCCAGTCATGAATAAAGACTTAAACCTGGAGTGACTGGGGTAAAAACCAAAAGAACTATAGTGATGAGTTTTCTTTACAAAAACCTTATAAAGGTTTCTCCGTTTTCTGTAATTCCCAGGCAGAGTTGGGGAAACAGAGCAACATCCCTTTCCTGATCCCTAAACACAGAGCCACACCAGGTCTGCTAATACAGCTGTGCAAACACGGCGCATTCCATGTTATACACCCAGTAAGGCTCCCAACCCACCACGAACCCTCACATTCAGCAACACATGTGTTTCGACTGCAGGGAACTGCTGGGAGCCGGCAGAGACATACCTCCCTCTGTGGTACAGAAGGCGTCAGTGTGACGCGTACCAACCCACACAGATGTCTTCCCAGTACAGTCACATCAGCCTCCTGGGCAGCTCCTATGTACTAATTTTGGCTTGGCATGATTTTAATAAAAATGAATCATGACAGCAACCAGCAAGTGTTCCACGGCTGCTGCTATCCACACTAATAGCTCAGGAAAATGAACATGGTATGTGAACACTGCTCTGTGCCTTCATTCCCATGAGGCAAGTGCCACCACCTAAATAATTCTGCTATCACCTGTGATAACGAGGTGTAGGCATGGAGGCTGCCATCAACAGTTGCTGTAGCCGCTGCCCAGTTCCCCACCACATGGGACGATGCTGCGGATACCTGCTGGGCATGAGACAGTGTTTCAAAGTTTAAACATGAGCTTTTGAGATCTCTTTGGCAAGAGACATGCTCTGACACCTCCCTTTCCCACCAGTCATGGGCACAGAATAAAACCTCCCTGCTAGATCCTATCCTGCCACAAGTTACACTTCCCCCTGCTTCAACAGCTCGGTGACCATACTGAAGCAAGGACAGGAACTGGAGTGCTCCCATCGAGAGGAAACAAACCTGAGAAAGGAGAACTTCTTGTACCAGTTGGGTGTTCCCCATCGCATGCCTCCGATCCCAGCCTGCTCCTCCAACTCCTCCCCCCAGCAACCATGGCACTCCAGTATTACTGATGTGCAGCCGGCAGAGCTTTGAAAGTATTAAGTGCTCGTACTGCCTGCACAAAGCCAGGCTGGGGCAGGGGGGAGACCCATACAGCTGAGATTTAGCTGCATAAAGTGTCTTTAAGAGGAAGGTAGAAGAGAACAGGGAACAAAGTCTACTTGTCCCTGTTGGTTCACTGTTTGTTATCCGCATCTGGCTATAAAGGGTCATGTTCACCCAGCATTTAGCTTCCTCTTGTGCAAACCGCAACCGTTACTTTACTCACGCCTTTTCTCTCCTCACTCTCCCAGAATTTAACAACAGGAAACACTCCCCGGCCAGTGCAGCGACACCAAGCTGAGGGACACGTATCCCAGGAGGCAGTAAAAACTCTGCATGATACCCCAGGAAGAGGCAAGTGCCGAGAAGCACGTCCATGCGCCTGGCTGCAGCTCCCAACAAAAGCAGCCTTTGTCCCCTGGTGGCTTTCAGCACGGCTATGCCAGAATCAACAGGGATTGATTCCAGCAATGCTAGGAAACAGGACAGGATGGGAAAGAACAGGCTGGGCTGCTCCTACCTTCTGTGCACCTCTGACTTGCACCGAGGGGGGCTGCATGTCAAAGGGACCCCAGCTCTTAAGAAAGGTACCATCCTAAAAACCTTCAGGCACTGGCTAGGGGATGTGGAAGCCAAACTCTGTAGACAACTTATACATACACAAAGCATTCAAGAGTTCTGCCACCTAATCACTTCCAGGTGAGAGATCTGATGGTCAGTTTCCAGGGTGAAAGCTCTGCTCTATCCAATTCATCTCCTGCAAGAAACAACAGGACCTTCCTTAGAAGTACATTCTCCAGCACAGAGGGATAGAGCATCTTCTCCATGCTCATTTCCAGAATGGAACTATTCTGCTCAGGAGATGAAAAGAAAATTTGGAGAATTTGACAAAACACAGAGAAGTCTTTGGAGAGGCCACAGTTTCATGATGGTTAAAGCTTTCCCAACAAGGCCACTGAAAAAGTCTCATTTCCTACTCTTTCTTGTTTCTACATCACTGTTTCCCCTTGTGCTAACCCAAGAATTTGAGAGGCCATACGCTTAACAGGATTAAGAAACAAACCTCAATTTAAAAGATTGGTTTAAACTAACCAGTGGTTCCTGATGTCGCAGCCTGGCTCACAAGGGGTGGAACTGATTTTCTCAGCAGCAGTGCCTACTTATGCCCCATTACAAAGCCTTTGGTCATTGTTTTCACTAAGTCATATGGCTGTGAGGGTGGATCCTTGGCTAATGAACCACATTCAGTGGCTGGGCAGTTTAAACAGAATGTGTCCCATTTCTATCCACAAAGTCCCTGGAAAACACCAAGGTTTTAGACTTGCCAAACTTATATTTCAACAGAACTAAAAATTCAGTCCCGTTTCTAAAGAGGAAGACTCACAGCCAAGCCTTTTTCTATTTCGAGATAAACTGGTAAATTCTGGTCTTGTAAATTCAAATTTGTTTCAACTCTTAATTATAAAGGAAGATGCAGATACATCAGCCACATTTTCAGACAAACTTATTCAAAGTGTTTTAGGAGCTAGTTTATTTACTGAAAACTTTGGCCTCACTCACCAAGAGTAATTTCCAAACCTTGCTTTTGCACACTTTCTATAGTGCTTCAACAAGATTCAGGGGGGGGGGGGGGTGTAGAAACTCCTGTTCTAAGCCACATACAGTACAACCCAAAATTACAGAGACAAATCTGTAATGGCAAAATTTCAAGCCACTTCTGTGTGCCCAGCTTCTACCTAGCCACTCCACAGAAACATCGTCCAGCTCTGGGGCAGCCAAAACTGGTTGGATTGTGTACCAGAATGCATCAAATGCTCCCAGGAAAATTGACAGGAAGGCAAAACTCAGAACCCAGAAGTTTCATGGGTATCATGAACTCAGTGTCATATCTACCTCCTGCCTTTCATTTAGGTACAGCAAGTACTGGGAGTAACTGGTATTACTGAGCAGGAAATTCACTCCTGAGTATCCAGGGTCCCTAATTCCATACAACCACTCCAGAGCACAGAGACTACTGTATATTCCCCAAATCTTTAACTAAACTTTTGGATGAGAGAAGAGCCACTGCACGTTGATATGTGATTTCCTCAGTAACAACCACAGCTCTATTATTAAATGCAGGCTAGGAACAAAGGGGCAGGTTCGTCTGCGTCCTGGTATGATCACACAGCTGCCACAGACAAATGTTAAAGACATGAAGAGAAAGAAAAATTACAGCAAGAAGATCTAGAACAATGAATAAACAGATGTTTTTGTGGAGTAACACGGATCTTGAGAAGTAAGTCTTAGCCTGGAAGAGGAAAGGTTGCCTGTGTTTTCACCGCTCTAGAATTAGAGGACAGAAAATACAAAAACTAAGTTGTTTGAATACAGCCAAAGCAAGGGTGCCTTGTCCTACAAGAGAAATGAACTAGGAGCGAAGCAACTTGACTAGGCTGCTAGGGCTTCCCTGGGATCTCACTGGGAAAGCCCTTCTGAGGAGGGCATCCAGGCCGCTAAGAACCTGGCTTCTTGCCAGGTACAGTGATGGCTGGAGATTACTGTGCGGGATTGAAAAGAAGATGAGTTGGAAGGAGGAACTTTTAACAATGTGCAGCTGATGCTATCCAGAAGTTAGGTGCTTTGCTAAGCAGATGACAGGAGAGAAATGCACACAATCAGAGCGGATCACCAATATCTTGTGAAGCACAAGTATCCAGCTGCACCTATTTTTCCACATGCACCTGCTGGCGTGTGTGAAATGACAGGGCATCTTCCTCCAAAACACAGAACCTTTTTCTGTATCAAAAGACACAGGTGCATCACACAACAGCACTGGTACGGCCCCAGTGCACTGCAAGCACAAAACAAAACACTTGCTTTCTCATTTCAGACTCCAGAGTGGGGACATAAATAAGCCAAAAACGCTGGCTGAAAGCAGGCAGTCGGTCTTTGCCAATCTTCAAGCAGTGCAGACAATGTAAGCCTAATAAATTTCTGCTACAGAGAGCAGGGCAGTCTCACCCACATTATAACAGCACTGTCAGGAGGAGAGCAGGCTATGCGCAATGGTTTGTTGCACGTATGCATGTATTCAAGGATTATTGTTTTCACCCCAACACAGAATCACTTTCTCTTTTATCATGTGCAGATGTCAGAATGAGACCTCTAGAGAACAACTTGCCTGTGGCTGTACAAGGAGTCTGCAATAGCGGTAAAAGCAACCCTAAATTACATGTAGGTCAATACTAAACATTAACCTTTATTACCGAAGGAATGGCGAAACTGTCACAGTTCCCTTCAAACCCATGAAAAACTGCACTGAAAAATTGCCTTTATCACAAATTTTGTGTTTGGTTTTGTACAAATCATCATGCCTTTCCATATCATTACCTTTACTTTCTATTGTAGTGGGGCTAGTATTCTCACATGGCCCACAAGAGGCAATAAATATCAAGTGCATGATTTCCCAACTCCTGAACATTGTTCCTTACCATTGTGTTATCAGCACACACTTGCAAAATTTCTGACACATAGGCAAGCCCAGTTATTGCTGGAGGAGATAAAAATGTTGATTGTGTTCCTGGCTCTCTTTCAGCCTTCCAGGTTTCAAGAACTGGGTAATAGCGAAGGTGGGATGAAAAACTCTTTGCTTTTGCAACCCTGAGTCAGCTTTGCACAGGCTGAATCTGAGCTACGCAGTGTCTTTTCCTTCTGAAAAGCAAGGACACCAACTGCACAGTGAAAGCTAGTCTAGAGGGTTCAAAAGAACATTCCCACACGTGAATTTTTTTCAGAAAAAGTGGAATTTACTGCTTAAGAGAGACAGGATTGAAGCATCCAGGATGCACAGATATTAGTCCCAAGATACACTAACACAGATAAATACACAAAAGTTTCTCCAAGCCTCTCATTTTTTTGTCATCCATGTATTACTAGCTAGAACTAGTTCTGAAGCCCAGAGAAATCAGTCCAGCATGCCTCATGGGCAAAGCACAAGGACAGGGGAACTGACTGACCTCACATCATCTCCTCCTCCTCTTCCCCCAGCTGCAAGACTCTCCCAGAGCATCCACAGCTGACTTCAGCAAAGGATATCCCGAACTGCACCTTTTTTTTTTCCCTTTACACGAATGGCAAAATCAATCCAAGCCATTCCTGACTGACAGCTAGAAGAAACACTAGCGAGAATGACAGCAAATGAACAGAAAGCAGATCAAGGGATTTTAGTAAGGAAGCAGAAGAGCCAGACAGCAAAGGCAGCAGAAAGCATTATACATGAATTTTCATCTCTCAGCCTGTCACCATGAAAACAGACTCTGTTTTCATACACCTTCCTCAAGTTTACAGCCATTCGTTAACATCTCTGTTTATCCTGGCCACAGCTTCAGGATAACATGCTAAAAATCTATCCAGGTGGGTACATGTATATGGGGTTAGTAGAAGAGCTACCGTTACCACTGGGGACAATGTCCTATGATAAAAAATATTGCCAGAGGGTTACTAGTCAGAAAATTAAGGAAGGTGGCAGCAGGGGAAAGAAATGAAGGAAGGATTTGTTCTCTCACTACATACACCCTTTTCCATATTTTTACCTTCATCCCCCAGAGATTCTTCACAGGTGAGTGCTTAAGCGTGTCACAAGAGCATACACACCTTTCAGACCCCAAGTTTCTCCAGCCTGCATCTTCCCCAGCTGCTTTACCACAGAAAAGATCTTATCTTACAGGGGGGAGGCAGGGAGCAGGGAGGGAACAGGAAAAGCTCAGATAAATGCTTACAGCCCAGCGCTGATAAGCAACTGAACAATAACAAACCAGAGCAACTGAAAATGGACTCTGCCTGAGCAGGGTTCCCCAGTTCTTGTTCGTTTGGTTTTGGTCGGTTTTTGTTTTTTTTTAGTAAAGAGAAAAGGACATTAGTCAAGTCTTTCATTTTACAGTGTGCAAGGGAACTGAGGTTTACATTAAAAAGACAAGTCTTAGGGCCCCAGATCCACTAACAGCTCAAGGGGGAACAGAGAAGGAAGCTCTGAAGGCAGAAGATCCAGAGCATGAGAAATTCACTTCCAAAAACAAGCACTTGTTTCATCTGACGAGGGAAAAGAGTGCTTTGCTTTCTGTTCTTCACTCCATGAAACAAGGAATTAGTCATCCCTTGAAGGGGACACCTGGTTCCTCAGCATCAGGAGACTGGAAACACAAGACTAGCCAATTATTATTTTTTTTTCTGGCCCCTTCAACCCTTGCCCCTACTCATTCTGGCTAAAAATATCCATCGATGTTTTTGATACCCTTCCACATCTGCAACATGACTGGCTTCAGACTCATGCCATCCTGGGCTTGAAGAGCGTGCTGCAGGGTGTCTGCCTCAGAGCCATCAGCTGTTCCTTTGCCCCGTGCTGCCCATCACCGGAGGCTGGCAGACAGGTACTGCAGGCTCTCAAGAAGGACCTCATTTCCAAAGCCTGCCACTCCACTGTCCCGTCCTAGTTTTCATTCACAGCCCCATTCATAATGGTGAAACTTTAACTCACACAGGAAACCAACTTGTGTTACGCTGCTTCGCTGGACCAGGGAGCACTCGTATCTGTGTCTCCAGCGCTTTGGGGACAGACACGGTTAGTGCTGCACATGCAGCCCCTGCCAAGGTCAGCAGTAGTGTTAAGAGCCTGCCCAAGGGCAGGACTCAGTCCCTACAAATACAATCTCCAGAAAGACAAGGCAGACCATCACTCTCTAGGGATTTATTTGACAATCCCTTTCTTTCCTGTCCTTCCTTAACTAAAAAAGTCACATTTTTCAGGTAAGAACTGGCACTAGTGTTACTTCCCCTGCAGAAAGTCTTGTTTCCTCCTCTGGAAGCCCCACTCCAGCCCTCACTCTTTCTCTTTCTTCATTATCCCTACTGCAGTTGGATCCTGTTCCTGTCCAGCTCCCTAAAACACATTTATTCCTTCTACGTGATCAGATCTTCTCCTGTGACCCGGAGAACATTTCCATTCCCTCCCTCATCAGTTTGTACAACTCCTGACACACTGCTGTTATCAGACACTGAACGTCAAAAGGTTTCTGATGTTCAAGCCGTTCCTTCATTCCCTGCCACCACGTGGCCACCTCTATCCTCCACAGAGACAGGCAGCTCCTCACCAACCCTGACCACTCATGGCTGGTACAGAGATCAGGCTGCTGTGCAACATCTAACTGCCTCCCATTTGTGATCCCAGTGTCCCACCAGGCAGGACCCCACTCCTCTTACACCATGGCAGAGGGCTGGAGCTAGAAGACAGATTTTAGAGCAATTCTGATTTAGCTGGCAAGAACAGGCAGGACAGAAGGATCTTTTATTTTTTCCACATTTTTTTCCAGAAGACTTTATGGAGCACCTCAAACACCACCACAACTCACTAGTAACAATTTTAATAACCCAGTTTCCCACACCAGCACTTTGCTATCTGCCTCTTCAAGCTCTTCAAGGCCGGACAGTTCCCCCAGACCTGTTTCTTGGGTTTACTTTTTCACAAGCAGACTGCACTGTTCTGCGTAACTAGTCTGCCAACTCTAATTCACCTCCAGAGCACCTCTCCCTTCCTCCAATTATCCATCAACTCCCATTAATCTGTCCTCCTGGATAATCAGAGTAATGCTCTTTAAGCACGTAACTATGACAGGGCAAAGCCACTCTCTGGCTGCGAGCTGCATTAGAGGGCACAGTGACCCTGCAGGTAATGTAATCGGGAGTATTACGCGCCAGAGCTTCCAAATAGTCCATTTAAGGAGTCAGTTCCCTAGAACAGGACATGAGCACTGCAGAAAGGGCATTTTTACTGAAATATTTCCTGGCATATCTGGGGATACCTGGCTGGATAGCAGCTTACTGCAGTCCTGAATCTAAGTGTTCCCTCCCCCAACACCCTGGCACCTTCTCACCTAATTTAAGAGTGATTTTGGATGAATCATTTATTCCTGTGTGCAAGAAAGTCATCTTGAGAAGTGCTAGCAGCATCATTTTCTCCTCCTTCCCTGGTAAATTGTTCAGGTCATTGGCATCCATACTGTACTGCAGTTGTCAAAGATACATTGGGACACTGAAGAAGTCACTCAGACTCTTTCCATCACAACAGACTGCCTTTCTGAACATTAACCACTCCCTGGTAGCACTCACCTTTGAGCAAGAGCTGAAGAAGATGCTTTGGCACCCACTGCAAGAGAAATCACACTGGTGCAACATGACCCAGCAGAAAAGGAAAGCTACTGTTAGCATCCATCAAATACCATGGAATTAAATTAAGGTGGCAAGGAACTGCAGTATCAGTTTGCTTTCTTTTTTTCCCCAGAAAAAGAATCAGTTAGACTTCATTAATCTGTGCAGCGGAAGCCTCACTCCTCATTCCTCTTTACGTGCAGTAAGTCACAGTCAGCTTACCATGCACATGAGCAGGCTGGGAGGGGGTAAGGGAGAAGATTTTTCATGCCTGCCTGTCAGCCTGAGCTCTGAGATTCACCATAAATTCAACCAGGAAGCAAGGGTAAAGAAAGTTTTTTCATTTGACAGTAACAACTGATTTTTGCTGCCTCTTATGTTAAAACCAAAACAAAATGAAATGGGGATGATGGGAGAGCCTTACCTGTTAAGACAGGACACTAAGGATGTGCTTACTTAAATACAGATAAAAATCCCTCAAATGGCTTTCAGAAATGACCTGAGATGTAGCATGAACCTCTCTGAAACTGCTCTCACTGCAATGAAAAGGCTAGTGCAAGTGGGAGACTGGCCCAACACCACAGCAACAAAAAGCTGGACGTGAAAATAAGTGAATGTGGGAGACTGGCCCAACACCACAGCAACAAAAAGCTGGACGTGAAAATAAGTGAATATTAGTTGTTTGATCTAAACTGAAATCTGAGCAAAAGCAAAGATCGAACTTAAAAATCTGTATTCATTGTTGCGAAAGAAAATTAACGCACCTCCCATACTTCTAACATCCGTCTTTAGAAGGACTGCTTTCCAAAAGAAAACAGCCATACTGGCAGTTTAGGAAAATACACAGTTCATCTCCAGGATGCAAGAGCTATTTTCCTCAAGGCAATTCTACAGCATGTTTACCAGAACACACAAATAAATCCTCAGTTCTCCGGATGTTTTGCAAGCATTATCTCTCACCACCTTTGCACATGGCAAATCAGTTAAGCAGAAAGATTCTCTTATATAAGGAATCACAGGCTCCAAACCAACCATCTCCTTTCCCACAGAAAGGCACTTAGAAGAGGGACATGACAGGAGCTGGTGAAGTGGCTGAGGTCCCCAGTGTGCATACAGCACTGACCCAAATCCTGACATTCCAGGACTTTTTTTTACATGAAGATCCTAGCCCCTTGACTATTCTCAACATTTTAGGTTTTTTCTCCCTCCCTCTCCACCCACAGTTTTTGCAGTTTAGATTCTAGCATCATTCAAGTCTAAATTAAGTCACAACACAGCAGCATTAGTGCTGTGACAGACGGTACAGAAAAGCAATTTCTTTTCTCACTGACACTTCATAGCTTGGTCTCTGCAGTCACTGTGCTACGCTCATATGCTTGCACGTCACTGTCTGCCTACCCTAGGCTAGCCAAGCACCTTCAAAACCAGGTTCCTTTTAAAGGCTCCTGCTACACTAGCTGATTTAGTCCTGCTACGTTACTCCTCTCTGTCCCTCTCTCTCCCCGCCCCCCCCCCCCTCTTCTTTAGGTAGTTTTGCATTACGCCTGCCCTGTCGAACAGCTATAGCCCGTGCACTAAGCTTGTACCCTAGCACAAATTCAAGGGTTGGTTCTCACCTATAACCAACAGTATACAACAAGAACTACTTCTTGCTTTGTTCTTCCCTAGATATATCTATGGTCCTGCCCCCTCACCCATCCCCAAACATTCAACTTTCCAGGTCTAACTCACTGCGTTCTTACGTGGACTTTTTTTTTCCCCTTCTATAAACACATGAGTTTACCTTGGTTTACAGAAGTTTATTAGGATGACATACTTGTTTTTATGTATCTCTTCCTTTGCATGAAAGATTTTAGCAGTTAAGAATAAAGTATAGATATCTCCCTCTCCTACCCTTTACTCTTGAGCCTATATATATAATCTATATAATAAAATTATATTGTTACTATGTTAAGAAGAAGATGGAAATATTCTGCTTTTTCACCACCCAAGGTTCTGAGAACAAAAGCAAACCCTGGTAAATACCATTTAGACTTCACTTTCAATTTTTATCTCATCTGCTTTATATCCTTCAGTTGGGAGTTTCAGGGAGTCAGAATACAAAGGAAAGAGAACACAAGATTAAGAAGTTGAGTGCTATAGGCCTAGTCGAGCTGAGCTGGGGAAGAGGTCAATGCCCCAGGTCAGGCACCACACCAGTGCCCCACAGTCCTGCCAATTCAGCCATACTTGCACCAGGTCAAACTTGGGCTTACTCCCACTTTACCCTTACCTTGGGGCAGATCTGCTCTTGAGCGGCCTGGATTGCTAGTCCTTCCCCTGTCCCTGTACTTGTTGCTGCCCCTCTAGTCCCCCATCCAGAACTTACTGTGAGATGTACTTATGTGTGAGGAGAGGCTTGGAAAACAGGTAAAGCAGCACAACCAGCAGGGTGGTAAGAGGGCAGCAGCATGTAGAAAGGAAGGGGAAAGAAGCAGCTGGAGATGACACATCTCAGTAGTAGGTGTGGTTTAAGAGTGATGTGAAACTGCTGCCCCCGTGGGAGTAGCTGGGTCAGTTGAAAGTGCTGGCCTATAGGTTTTACCTACAGGCAAGTAGACACGAGACTCACACCAAGTGCTCCAGCAGCTGGTGTGCCAAGCGGGAACAAGGCAGTGGGATAACCATTCAAAGTGGTGGCTTCTTCCACCAGAACAAACCCAAAGCCAAAGCAGGCACCTACCTTGAGAAGTGTGAGAGATTAAGAAACTGAAGAGCTTCAGCTAGAGTTTTCAAACTTCAGATGCTTCAACCCTGACACCTTAAGCAGGTGGCCTGATACCGGAGGTGCTGGAAGCTCACAGCTTCACCAGAAGACACACAGGCTGTTAGGGTCATCTTGGTCATTCAGCCTTGGTTTGTCAAGTCTGGGGTACATGAGCTGCACGTCTCCCACCCAACCACATAACTGCCCAAGAATCAGACCACTGAACACACAGCTGTCAAGTGTGCTTGTGCAACCAAGCCATCTTGGCCATATGCGGTTGTATGCCTAACTCATAACTTCCTGAGCAATATTTTTCCCTACTTGGTTTGCTCTTATTCAAAGCAGGCAAACACTGTATTCCCCAGAGTTGCTGCTTTCCAGCAAACTAGAGACTGGGGAGAATACTCAGCTATCAATACCCTGAAAACGAAGAAGCAGAACGTAAAAAACAGTCTGCAAGAAAACAGGTAAATTTCCACCCTACCTTCTGCCTGCCCCAGCCTTAAGCAGCACCAAATCAGAGACCAAAAAAGAGTGGCCACAACTGTGGAGCTGGAGAGTAGCTACATTGCAGCTCTGTAGTTAATAAGGCCAAAAGGCATCACTTAATTTAGCTGGCATCAATCTGACATTCCAGGCAACAGGACTTCAGCAACATCAACATCTATTACTTGGATAAGCATTTAACATAGCTTAATTAAACTCTATCTATAGCCAACAGTAATACTAGTAAGAGGAATAGATAGCATGAATAGTACTGTTTGCACAAATCCCCCTTCTCAAGTCCTCCACCTCCTCCTCTGCAACACTAATTTTAAATGTTTATACATTTACAAGAAGTATTTTTATTTTTACGCAGGACCTAATGCAAAATGAAGCAACCAAACACAAAAGGCATTTGGGGCCATGCCTCAGCTGGAGAAAGAGATAAAGGAGCAGGTGTGTGCTGGGAGGGAGAGGGGCAGAGGAGCTCTTATAAGGCAGAACGATGCGAGAGAGGGACTCTTGAAGGGACAGGCTGGCTGCAGAGCCCTTAAGAGGCTAGGAAAGCTCCTGTATGGGTTCATGACCACCTTGCTGAACAGGGACGGGAGTTTCTCAAATGCAGGATGGATCTGGATCACGTAACAGGCATGATGGAGTAAAGGGAAAAGACACAGACATTTGGATCAGTTGTTGGGAATCCCTGGGCCAGAGGGCAACAGCTGCAAGGGATCAGACATGGTGAGATTTAGGGACAGTGCCCTCCACAGCCAGTTTGGGTTACAGTGTGGCTTGTCCCATCGCAATGGGAATGTATGTAGCAACACAGATTATCAGCTCTTACTGAGTCTTCCCAAGCAGCTTTTGAAAACAGCTCTTCCTTCTTTCCACCCGACCGAGAGGACTGCTTCTACTTCAAAAGAGATGGAAGGATGAGTAACAGCAGGTTTTAGGACTGGGCTTGATGGGCCAAGTTCTGCTGTGAACGGGTGTAAGCCCACCAACCTCTTTGCCAGAGTACTTGCAGAGAATCTGGACCACATTGCCTCACACTGGTGAGGAAAAGCTCTACAGTGTGGTCCCCAAAGAGCCTCCTCTCAGCTGGACCCTTGAGACTGACAGCTTAAGAGATGATCCAGATAAAACCATCGCAGCTCTAAGTCAAATCACCTTCATCCAGCACAGCGACACAGCTCTTTTCACCTATTATACCCACAGCCTCATCGCAAGGTATCCGACCCTGATAATGCACACTCCCTCCCTGAACTGTTTATGTTCACCAAGGGAACACCTCACGGAGTAAGGACAGCAAGCGGCTTCAGCTTGGCAAAAAGTTCCAGACTAGCAACTCACTCTTGATACCCATTCACAGGCAAGTCCCAAACCATGAGCAGTTAGATGTAGCATACCATTACAGGGCTCTGCGATCAACTGATTGCATCACCTCTCTGATCCCTCCCATCACACTACAGTCAGTCTCCAAACTCTCCTCTCCCAGCCCTGCACATACAACTACTCTTCCTCCCCAAAGAAAGCCAACCTCTTTTTCCAATTTCTTCAGCTTATGTACTTTCATTAAAATTTCACTGTTCAAAAATACCCCTGCACCTTTGCCTACAAAACCATCCCTACCAAACCTCTGCAAAAACATCTCCAAACGCTTTTAAGTCTTCTGGAATAGAGAATTTTACTGAAACAAACCAGAATTATCTTAATTAACTGAGACTGTCCAATATTTATATTAGAATTGTTTCATGATAGGGAATTATTTTTCTGGTAATATATAATACAATCACACTGCAGATATTGACAAGTAATGATGCTGCCTGTATGCATGACGAGGGAAATGTTATCAGAGTAGGTATGTTCCTTCAGCAGCTCAAGTTTACTAACACACAGCTAGGCCTGGAGTATTGCACTGGCTGTTCAGTCTGAACAGAAAAGACAAAAATCTCTAGTATTCTCCTACTGTAGAAAGTTCAATACACAGAAGAATTGCTGTTTCACTCCACTGCCTAGGAACCTATACTTTAAGGAGTGTTTGACGCAGAATCCAAGTACATTTCTCCATCTGGATGCATTTAAACTTTTCCTGAGCACAGTTTTACTCATAGAGCCTGCCATTCCTCTTACCAGAATTTCTCCAAAATATATTTCCAAAGCATCCTTTGGAACATGCTGCCTCCTGCCACAAAAACTGAATCCCCTTTTTGGTCTCTCGTGTTAGAATCAACATTAAGACCAGAGGGACCATGTTGTACCCACAGAGGGGGAAGAAAGTATCTCCCCAAGACACTGGGCTCAACTGCTTGAAAATTCAAAATTAACAAGATTAACATTCAAATTCCAGGAAAGAAATTGCCTGTAGTTTTTAAATACACTATTTTTTCCCCTACAATGGCTGAGGAAGTAGGAATGGAAATCAGGCTGGTCCCTCCACACTCAAGACTCCTGGAGCTGCTAGGATCAAAAGACTTACTATAACTTAGAGGAATGGGTAATACTACCTACAAGAGTACTAGACAGCTACAGAACCAGCATTTCTGTTATAGTAAAAGAGGCAGAGATCTCAGTTTTCTTCAAACATCAGTCTTTATACCTTATTTGGTAGATGTTCACGTCTGTCGCTGGCACCATTCCAAATAAATTCAATGGGATAGAATTGCTAATTCACTCTGCAAGTACCTTCAAACTCAGCTCTGGGTTGGTTAAAGTGTGCATTATTGTTTCTGGCCTGATAAAATGTGCAATCAAGCCACGTAGCATAAAGAAAAAAAAAAAAAGTGTAAACACTTTTAGCTGTGTTTTCAAACACTGTAGTTACTGTACCATTGAAGTTCCCTTTCCGTCCCTGTTGGCAAACAAGCATTGCAGTTATGTCTAATACAGTTTCAAAGCAGAGTATTAGCAATTGTCCAGTGAGAAACATTTGTACTTCAGCTCTATAATCTCCCTCCTGAAAAGGCAACTTCGAAAAAAACCGAGTAACTACTGTAGCTCTTAAAGCAAGTTTAACAAAAAGTTCTAAACCACTTAAAATAAACAACCCAAACGTGATCAATGAAGAATTAAAAAAAAAATAAATAATTTCAGACAGGTTACCAGCTTACTGAATCTGCATGTCAAATCCTTGCAGAGACCAGTACTTCAGACTTTGATATCTGTGTATCATCAAGAGACTTAATGCAGCCTGTGGTTTCCACAGAGGGGTTAGTTGTTCTTCCTTATTGGTAAAGTTTGCACTCTCCATCCTGCCTGGCAGCCTTTACTAAGAACAAACTGCCACCCAGACTTTTTTATTCTAAAGAAAGAGACAAAAAGAAAGGCGACACTGTCTGGTTTTTATGACTCTCCTAACTGCACCCCCTGGAAATGCTGACTTTCCAAAACTTCAACCTGCCAGCCACAGGTCTCAGCAAAGTTTACTCCAGCACAGCCTAAATGGTAGAAAAAGTGTATTTGCAGAGGTCTGAGCAAACACAGTACCTATTCCTCATTTTCATAAAGCTGCTTCATAGTGATTCTGTGGGACTTCTCTCTAGGTCTGTGTAATGCCCCAAGCTCTGGCTTCCAAGTCTTCCTCAAAATACAACCAACATCCAAACCCTTCCTGAATGCAAGCTCCCAACATAATGAAGGAGAAACTTAGGGGAGGAGAGGGGGGAAAGGGGAGGGGGGGGAGCAGAAAAAGGAAAAAAGTTAATTAAACAACTGTACAACCCACTGGTTGGACAGTTTCTATTTATGCTCCTTCAGACCACAGAACTACAAATCTAAAGATGTACTTACTTTCCGAGTAGCAGCTAAGAAACAAAACTATGCAAGCAAGTTAGCATAATGAAAGTGTAGCCTAAAACAAAAGATTCATTAATCCTATTCTCTGCTAATAACAGTATTTCCAATGTTTCTCCAGAAATGTGGAACAAGACCTGCCCTGCAGCACTTGCCAGCTTGGTGAAGATCAAGCAGCTTCAGAGGCTAGTAAATAACAGCCAGGAGATGTTCCAAGGGAAACCTGAACTGTCTGAGGTCCATCACTCACTTGCACGCACCTGCTGAAAAAACACCTGCCAGGATTTATTCATCCCTTGCATCACTGCCAACAGTTCAGGCAGATCTGCAGAAGTTCCTCACTCCTGTTCTGACAGTATTAAATAGTCAACTAATACCACATTTTAAACTGATTTTAACTATCAAGACAACATAAATTACTTTCTCTTTCAACCCCTTTCTGTGAGAGATGACCCCTTTTAACTCAGCAGTATGAATGTCAGGTTTGCTGACACTCACACACTCCATATTGCAGTTGTTGGAGAAAAGCAAATATAGTGTCCCCCAAGAGAATGCTAAACCACAAGCTCATGTCAAAATGAGCCTTGATGCACCATTCCACCTGCCAGCAGCTCTCCAAGGAGGCTTTATTAATATTTTAATGTTTGTTCCCATCTCATTGCTCTGAGGTGGAGAATGCACAGTCTCCTGGTCAACATTACTAGAGTCTTACCCCACAACAGAACAGCTGGTCTGCAGACCCTGAATTTCCCAGCCGACTGAGGGAGTTGAGCTGTGGCCAGGTGAAGAAGACAGAACTACAAGTCTGTTCCGCTTGGGCACACTGAGTCTATTTTCACACTAATGTCAAGTTGCCAGTACAGCACTTCTGGAAAGACAGTCTGATCCCTGCATATACAGGTAGGCCACTGGGACTGTAAAACGATCCTTGCAAAGCTGCAGAACTCGCACAGTGGGCAGCTCAGGTGTCTGGTCACCATCAGAACAGTGGAAAAAAATAGCCAGTCTAATACCTGTTAACCTAAGCTACCCTCTTGGCACTCCAAAAGGTCCCAAAACCAGAGTTTTACGACACACTGGGACCCAAGCAACAGGGTCTCGTCTCTCTGTCCAAAGGGTGCAGAACAAAGGAAAACTTGCATTATACCTAAAGACCCCAGCGCAGCTATATGCTGAACACCTCGGGCTGCCCACAGCTTTCCTCAACGGCTTGGCCAGACCTGCCGTTTGCTAGTCACATACCAAAAGCATTTGCGATGCTGCAAAAACATTTGTGCCTGGAAACACAAAACCTTGCTTAACAGCATGCATGATGGAGGGAGAGGGCAGACAAGTTTGATGGCATCCCCTGGCAGATGAGTTCTGTAACACTAACTCTATCCTGCCTAGAGCCTCATCAAAAGTCTTTTCACTGAAAGAGAGACCTTCCAGATCCTGCTTTATGAACCTGATCTCACAAGAACTGCACTGAAGAGGTGCTGGCTGTAACACTAGAACTTACAGGCAAGATAAAGTGACCAAGAACAGGGCTGGGCCTTTTCCAATCAGAAAATTCACCCTTGTGTGAGATTCTGCTTCTTAAAAGAAATCTGTTGCCAACTCCCAGACAGAGGAGCACCTTCAGCAGGGCCCTCTAAGCCCCCTGCCAAACATCCCCCGGGCAAGGAAACATGTGGAGCCTGGTTTCCTATTTCACCTCCTCCCTGCCCCATGCAGATTATCTGACACCCAGTAATACAGTCTGAGTTCATACTGGAATCATCTGTACATTAGGGGCATTAATTCAGATCTCTCTCCTCTAACCAGTGCCTGTTTTTCAGCAACCTTGAGGCACAAAGTACCTTTGAGACTCTGCCCATCACCTAAGCCCTGCAGTCTTGAGAAAGCAAGCTAACAGGTATAAAGTAAGAAGCCCTTTCCTTGTCAGCTGGGGAGTCCTCCAGGAAAAAAAATGAAGTTTCACGCCAGATCAGCAAGAGAACTCTTGTAGCTCTTCAGGCAATTTGTACGTCACTGGCACAAGACAGATTGCATAGGGTAGGATGGTTTGGTGGCAAAGCCAAGTAAAAAACACACAAGCTTGGAAGAGACAGAAGGATTCTGAAGGAAAACCAGTAAGGAACCTCTCCCAAGTAGGTAGATGCAATACTTCTCAGGAAAAGAGCTTTCTGCATCCACCATTTTTTGAGTAAAGCCACTCCCCCCATCAGCAGAGGTTCTACAGATCAGGCAGCCTCTGACAGCTGAATCCTGCAGACAGCTGCTATTTAAATTTGGTTTAAGGTTCTTAGGTGCTGCTCACTGGTACAGACTCCCAGCTGCTTCAACAGAGCTGAGACTTCATTCTAGGTGTTCTTGCCTGACATGTGTGGACCATGTCTTATGAGGGGGAAAAAAAAAAACCCCAACAGTCTTATCAGGGCAAACTCAAAACCCAAGCCATGCCTTCTGCAAACCCTGTTCCACCTAAATCACAGCTTCATGTCCAGCAAGGGATTACAAGGGGAAAGACACAAAGCCTAAGGTTCTAGGAAACAAAAAGATACTTTCTGGACACAGTCTGTGCTACTACAACTGTTACACGAGAAAAATTAATTGTAAAATGCACCGGGACTGCAGGACACTGGCCTGCCAAAAGCAGTCCTGCACCTTCCTTTTCAGGGGCAGTGTCCTCAGTTATTTCTCCTTGCTGGACTGCAAATTCTTTAGTGAAGCCTCCAGTTTACTGGCACGTACATCTTCTTTTGCACTGTAGCAGGCAGGGAATAAGCACCAGCAAACCCAGCTACTAACAGCTACAGTCACACTAGCCCTGTGAAACCAGGACTACAGCCCAGCCTCCTTGGGCTGTACAGCCAGAGGAAAACAGAACTGTGCTCCGACAGAAGATTTCACCAGGGAGACTTTGCAAGCATGTATGTGGGTAACACATCGGTGGGATAAAGTAAGCCAAGAACAGAAAGCAGAAGCGACATCTCACAGCAACACAGCAAGCCAGTAGCAGAGTCTACAACCGAAATGATATCCCCCAACACAAGGGAGTTTGGCAAACTAAACTTTGCCAGGCCCTGGAACAAAGCCTTCCCCTTTGGTTAGGGACAGAGAGGGAGAAAAAGGGATACCTTGGTTTGTTGGTACATCAGAGTAAAACTATGAAAAAATATGACAGCCTGTTCACGTCACAGAACAGACTCCTCATTTTGGCCAGCTTTGTAATGAAAGGAAAGCAAGACACCACCACTCCTACAGAACAGCATCTTCCCACACTCAGACTGAGTCTAGAAAGGGGAGTTCATCCCTTTCTACTCCTCTCCACACAAAAAAGCTCCCAAGGAAAAACGTCACTATCCAATGTCAACTTTACAATTCATCTCATGCGCCTATTAATCTGTACGCAATTTAAATGGTCAATCAGTGCCCGCATAGCCAATAACACTTTTCCACTCTGAATCTCTGCCTAATGTGCCGGAGGAAAGCAAAGCGCTTGATTCTCTGACAAGGACCCTCACTGCCAGCCAAATAACAAAAATCTATTTGCTCCCCTTGCTCCCCAAGATCAACCTCATCCTGCAGCTTTGCAGAGGAGTTACCCTCACGTCAGGATTCCATCAAGTCACCAAGACACTGTCTCAATTTGTTTAAAGCAGAAATGTTTGTGCATGTGCAGGCTGACACATCCAGAAACAGGGCACTCTTTGAGAGAAATGGGAACTGTGGAAATCGGGGAGGTTTTTTAAAAATGTCAAATATAAGATAAAAAGTGATCACATAGCAGAAACATAAACTTTAACCAAAATGACGGATTACAGACATAGAGGAAAAAAACCAACAACTTCAAATCATTACTGGCAAAGTTTGAAAGAGCTTGCAAACATTAGGGTCTCTCCAAGACATCATGACACTGCAGGCATTACAATTTTCCTCTATTTTAAGAAGTTTAGAATTATGAAAGGCTCAGACCTCAACATCTTGGTCTGAAAATCCTTCAGCTAACTACAGGATTAACAAAGCGTGATTTCCAGACTGAATCTCCTAATTGTTAGTTGCAAAGGGTAATATATTAGTCAGCAATAGTTGCATGGGTTCCTTCTGTGAGGTGGGTTCCGCTGGACAGAGCCATCAACTAATTGATACATTTCACCAGACAATGGGCAAATTATTGCCAAGTATTGTACTTGAGGCTACCGCTGGATAGAGCGAGAGGTTATAAGGGTGCAGAGCCCATTTGCAAACAGCATAGTCAACCATTCCGCCCCATGTTTCCTGTAGAATTCAGAAAGTGTCTTCCAAAAATAGCCAGCAGTTTTGCTGAAAGGCTCAAAACAAACAGTACTTCTGAAGGAATATCTTGCATACTTTACATAATAGCCATCTCAGAAGGGGAAAAAAGGATGTGTACAGTGTTTCAGTGTGAATTCTGCATTGAACAAAAAGACATCATTCTTTGCTTAACACAAGGCTTAAATTCACCATGAAGGAAACTGCTGAAGTCAAAGCCTCAGGGCTCAAGTTGGGAGGGAGATACCACTCTGAAGGGAAGAATTTTTATCCTAGATTCAAATCAAAAGAAGATACGTAAAAGGAACACTGTCAGCTTGTTTAAGCCTCAAAAAGGAAAGCTGAACCTCAGTCAGCATCCCTTCACAAAAACCTCATACATTTTTAAAGTGCCTGGTCTGTTATGTATGCAGATCTACCTCTGCACGCTTTTGCTTATGTTTTTGTTTATTTTTTTAAATACCTGATCTTTATCTTGTGGTTTACTCTTCCTACTAAAGGTAGTATCACAGTTTAAAACTAAATACCACAAGACCAGTATATATACACAACAGTGTAATGCCATGACGACTGGTGCCTCCCTTGTCACTTTCTATTGAGCTGTATCTTTCCTCACCAGCTGAAAGTTACCGCAAGTTTGCCTCAGTGAAAGTCTGTCCCTTAGACACACAGGTGAAACAGCTAACACTCCACAACAGAGGACTTGCTGGAGATAACGCTGTAGCAGTATGAAGGGGCAAGTCAGAAGATGAAGCAAGCAATGCCATTTTTTTCTTTTTTAGAGGCCAGAGAGCAAAGCTGTTTTGTTTGCGCTAGGATAACAATGGCCGAAGGAGCTAGAACTGTGTTATTAAGCAAGTGCTTTGGGGTTTGTTTTCCTTCGCTCCTTAGAGGGAAAGGAGCTCTGCTAAGAGACAAACCACTGATTTCAGATTGTGCAAATCACCTGCAAAACACGGCTAAACTCTTGATGATTAATGTTGTCATAGTTCCCATATCCCCAGTCACCACCAGGGAATAAGCAAGGAAGTGAACTGGATCTCCAGTTGAGAGGAATTTGTGGAAAACTCTCCCTAGGAAAAGAACCTGCGTGCGTTCCGATAAGAAGCCAGGGAAGGGCCTGGCAGGCCACACTTGGCTCCAGGCTGCACCGATAAATACAATAACTCCATTAGCCGGCCAAGGAGCTCAGCCTTCACCACCTACCTTCATATTAACTAAAAATATGGTTGCCATCTGGTGGTTAAGGCAGAATGGATTTAGCATCTGTGACGAGTTCAGGGTGAACTAGATACCAGGAGACAGCTTCCCTGTCCTGTCCCCCCCTGGAACTGCAGGAAGGGGGAAAACCACGGACGCAGCCACGCTCCCTCTGGCACGGGGAGCGAGGCCAGGACCTCGGTGCTGCAGCCAGCTCCATACTACGTCGGCTATTCACTTGTGGGTTGTTGGTTTTTTCCTCAAGCAGTCAGGCAAGTTCAAATCATGCTCCCAGTCCAGTAAATGAGCTTAAATTAGTGGAAGCAGCATGTGCAATGCTGGGCCCAACAGGTTGGGGCTGCCATTCTGACCCAGCAGCATTCTGCAACAGCGTCGGTGATTGGTACAAGGCTCAGGCCAGCGCTGCATCCAATCCCAAACCTCCCAGATTAAATCTATCTGCTAAAGATAACTTCCACGGCATGAGAACAGCAGTGGGCAGATCTGTTCACCCTCCCTCCCTCGAAGATGCACCAGTCCTTATTCAGTCAATGTCATCTCACAGCAAATCACTGAAAACCAAGATGAGCGTGTCTGGGATAAAAGCAGCTGATCGATGTCCCTTCGTAAAATGTCTGATAATCCCTACGCAGAGCAGGCATCTGGCATCAGATGGAGCATGCCAGAGAGATGAACACAGAAAGTATCCATTGCATATTCCTGGCACCTTTTGCTGGCACAGGGGTGGGTGGAGAGCCGCGAACGGGCTCCCGGGATTCAGAAACCACCCCTCCCTCAGCAGACAGGGGCACGATCTTTAAAGACCGTATGGCTTTTGCTTCGCCATCGTTCCAAAACCTGGAGCTCAAGGTCAGTAAAACAAGCAGCAACTGCCATGCTGTGCTGTCAGAAGATAAGGAAGCAACATCTCCTTTTCCTCACCCTCTTCCAGGTTACGCATTTAGCGCTACCGCAAAACACAGCGCTGCTCGCGGAACTGCCGCATAAAGCGCAACCTTAACCACCCCAGCAAGAAGGTTCTCCTCCTGCCGAAACAACGCAGCATCTCCCCGTTTAAAACAAACGTGCGGCGCCCTGTCCTCCCTCCCCTCTCCCAGCCGAACGCGATGCCATGTTCCTGCTGATCCCGAGCGTGCAGGCGGATGGCAAACCCCCACAGCTGGGGCATCCTCGGGATGCCGAGGGGCTCCCAAATCCTCCGGCGGAGACAGCAGCTGCCAGCCCCTGAAGAGAGGAGGGTATGGGGGGGTGGTGTGCAGGGACGCCGCTGCTAGGCGCATCCCTGCTTCGGGAAGGGGTACCAGCCCCGGGACCCGCATCCCTGCTTCGGGGAGGGGTACCAGCCCCGGGACCCGCATCCCGGGGAGGCGGTGGCCGTGCCCCCCCTCCATTTCTCCCCTACCTTCTCCTGCGCCCGGGTCAGCTTCTTCTGGACGTTACTAGCGATCTTCCCGGCGGTGACCCCCTTGCTGCCCAGCTCGGCCATCTTGCCTCCTCTTTTTAACGGGCGGCTGCGAACGCCGAGCCGGCAGGAAGGGGGGGAAAACCCGGCGGGCAGGCGATAGCCCCGGCCGCCACCGCCTCCCGCCCGCCGCCTTTTAAAGGGACAGTGCGCCCCGCGCCGCCTTAAAGGGGCCGCGCATCGCGGCGCCCCGGGAGGGGGCAGCAGCAGCACGGCGGGGCATCGCGTCTGCTGGGGGAAGAGGGTTTTTGCCAGGGGGGGTAGGGGGTGTTTGCCAGGTTTTCCCCACCCTGCCTGCCTCCTCTGGGCCAGGCTGCGCAGGATGGGGAAAGCCGGGAAGCATCGCAAGGAGGGAGGTGGGATGCAGGGAGAGATGCCGAGGGGCCTCCCACACCGAAGCAGTGAGCCACTAACACTTCAAACCAGCTAAGCTGGGAGGAAAGTCACCTGGAGATGCTGGCTAATGGCTCTATCAGTCTTTAGTAGTAGTCACAATTACACACAGTAACGAGTGATTGATCTCGGGTGACGGTATGGATTTGCGGTTGTCTTTCACGCCGCAGCAAAATAGCATTCTTCCCGCTTTTAAGAGATTTGTACCCCTACTTGTCATCTCTGACTGTCCCTACTCCTAAATGTATACACCGAAGGTACTTTTCAAATTATTCCTGGATCTTTACAAACACAAAGCAAGAAATTTACATTGTGGAGGGGAGGGTATCTGTAAGTGAAGCAAAACCCTAATTCTTCAACAGCAAGCTGAAATTACAGAAGATTCCACGCTTTAACCTACCAGCCTGTTATGGGACCCAGGTAGATGCCATCACCTCAGCACTGTCTCTTTGAAAACTGGAATCATCAATTGACCAGCTTGTCTCACAGGAACATTAGGATGGCTAATTAGTTAATACTTGTACAGAACTTTAAATGTGTTGCGGTAGCAGCTTTTTAGATGATTTTGGATTTGCACAAGAATTTGGATTTGGCATGGCTGCACACAGCTGTTCCAGTTAGGGAGCGATGGTGACAGTGGAGTGAGGCACTTTGTGCAGCTCCACTGCAGAAAACATTGCAGTGATGGGGCATTTACCAGAAGAAAACTAACCATGACTGCACAGAGCACTTTATATGCTTAACTTCCCCCGAATTCCTGCTACCTTAGCCTGTATGGCATTATTCTTCAGCTGTGACTCAACTGCTTTTTCAGCGTTGTTGCTCCTGGCCGAAATATGCACCCTGCCCCATCCCACTTCAGTGACCCTGGCCTTCCTGACTGCGTACACTGCAGTTATGCCACCGCTTCCATCCCACCAGGGCTTTGGTTGCGTTTTGCTAGACCTACTGTGCAAATATCTTTCATGAAACTCTATTCCTTTACAAGATTGGACAGAATTCTGCTTCCTGGAATACAGGAAGCCACCTCAGTGCAGTTATTCATATCCTAATACTTGGCCCCAAAGCTTCCGTCAGTTCCACACAGTGGGGCTCGGTCTGGTGGTGGGGAAGCTTCCTTCCTAGCCTGCTTCTGCACACTCACTTCTTCTTTGTGGAAGCTTGCATCTGCTCTGTGCACACTGTACCCAGTATGGTATCGACCAAACTGACACTCTGCAGACAATTCAGGTATTTCAGAAACTTGCATTTGCCTTTAAGATGGAGATTTGCATCTCTTACACCTATTTTAATTGAAAGAGGGTACCTACCTGCATCCCAAGATGATTTCACACAGTCTTTGTTTTGCCAGATTAAGAATGTTATCTCCAGAGTTTGCACACATAGGGAGTAGTATAGCACTCATTATTGCAATCTAAAGCAATAGAAAAACATTCAAGGTGATTTCTTGAGAGAGCTAGGCCAGGTTTTTCATCTTATATTTCATTTATTGTTTCCCATTTCTGCTTCACTACTATTTCTGTTCATTCAGAACTTGGAATAAAAACAATTGTCTTGCCAGAGCCCTGAGAAACTGTGGGCAGCGAACCTGTCAACACCTCTTTGTGGGGCTTTGTGAGATAGTGCCTCTGCATTTCTTGCTGTTATGGCAATGGCTTTATTATTTTTTTTTAATGACAAAAGCCCTCATTCAGAAACCGGTTTAAATCCGTGCTAGATTTCAATTATGTTAGTAGACACACTATTCCTATTTAATAAAATACTTAGGCATAGGCTTCAGTTGTATATGAGAAAATTGCAGTGATATAAGACATATTCAGACTCAAGCATATGTGTACCTGTGGTGCCACACTGTATCGCAAACTGCAATTGTATTCAATTCCTTTCTGGCTTCGCATTTAGTACTCATATTTCTGTGTGTCTTTCTGTATATACGCAGCTGTGTATTTGTCCCAAATGCATCTCGTTTTGCCTGTAATTTCAGCCTTACTAGGTATTTTTGTATTACTTTTCTGTTCCAGTATCATCCATAATTTTGCAGCATCTCACGGCTCAGTACCATCTGGAAACATAATTAATATCCCATTTTCTTTGTCTCTTACTCCCCATCCCTTCCTCCTTAGCTGAGCTTTTCAGCGTGAAAGATGCACATGTGGTTAAACATTTGTAACATCACATTTAAAAGAGCAGATGTTTCAGGGTCAGAACACATTCCTCTCCATCCTACCTCATATATTTGCTTCTCCTGCTTAGGTCTTTCCTTCAGTGAAACTGGTTTTGCAGGGATTTTTGTCTGATTACATTCTTTCAAGTGAAAAGCGAATGACTGCGGCACATGAGCTGAAAAAAGAATCCATGGCAAACATTGGACAATTGTGAAAGAAACGTGGCCAGACACACACATTCACCACAATGAAAAATGATGACAAAGTGTGTAAGTTTTAAAAGCTGGGATTAACAGCAAGCACCCACCTCCCAGCATGAGTAATTTCCCAGTTATTTCTATGCTTGATTGGATCAGCACCAAAGCTGCAAAGGTTTTGCAGGGCTCCAGGTGTGTCACAAAAAGTATTCACCTAGCATGACCCGGTAAACACCATATACTATGAGTGGCTATGCATTTGACTGAACATATAAGTCATTTTAGGCAGGTGATATATGCAGCATTCTGTTGCTTTGTGGACAGGAGAGGCTTCAGACTCACATCTATCTAACCATGTTCTGTTCTCAAGCTTACAGTAAATGCAACGTTGTTACATCTCTCTTTTTTATGATTTTTCATTATTATTCCTGGTTTGCTAAGTTTGTCTATCTGGGAGCAGGGTGTTTTCTTCATGATTCCTAATTTAAATTGGTATAAAATTTTATTTTTTAAAGAGTGATTTCAGCAATGTGTTCATTAACATATCTTTATTTTTTCTGACTTGAACCTCTTTTAATTGTAGCTTACGTGTTTAGAGCTACAAGCTATGAAATCAAAATGTATCTGCTTCCCTGCTACTGGTGGCAAAATCTTTCATGTATAAACCAATTCATTTAAATACAATAATTTTAAGATTACAATAGTAGTGGTCTCTACCATTCCTGGAACTGCAAGTATATACTCTCTCTTCCAGCTGCAGAGGAAATGAAAACCCAGTAAAACTGATTTTTGTTTCTTTTCAGCAAGGAGTTCTGATTTTGGGTTTATAATTATTGTTTTAAAATATTTAGTAGAGCTCGGTTAATTAAAAATGTTCATGGTAAATATAAATACATCATTATTGAATTCTTAAAATGTTTATATTCATACTAAATAATATTATTTGCAATAAATTATCCCCTAAACTCTAAAGCCCTTCTCCCTGAGTACTAATGTAACACAAAATGGGTCTATTTCAATCATGATTTCTTGTTTGTATTCAGAGTTGAAGTTCACATTTTAAAGAGCCCAAAGCCTCTGGTTGTTTGGATCCATAGGCTTGTTCCCGCGCTAACACTGGCTGTTAACGTTGAGAGTCAGTTGGCCTCACTCATTGCCAGCACCTCTCCCTTGCTTTAGTGATGTCAGTTGAAGGATTAATTTAAGAGAGTAAATCCACCACCTTGAAAACAACAAAATACACAAAATACATTATGTTGCAAAATCTAATCGAGTACTGACTCCAACCTTGCTTGCCTTAAACAGCCTGCTCACTTTTTTTCTTTCCATTGGACCATGCATTCTTCAGGGACAACATTCAGGAAGAGCTTGCAAAGGTGACTTCTAGCTTTCTTTTTAACCTGTTGACATTATCAGGGGTAATTCAGACATCAATTTCAGCATTATCTAGTTTGCCTTCACATTCCTTCTGACTGACTGTATTCTTACGCAAACTCTCCCTTTGTTCTCCCACAGAAAGGTACTGAGAAGGATTAGGAAGTTTCTACCATAGAAATAGTAGATAAACCCTTGCTGATTAAGTGTTCTGTCCTTAAAACAAAAGCATTATGAAACAACTTAGATTTAAAAATAGCATCCAGAAGGTGGTGTCTCCCACATCCCTCAAACTCACGACTTCTGCTTAAACTCTTCGCTACGAGTGAAAAGATTTTTTATGAGAAAAAGAAGACGATACCTAAGTGACTCTTCTCATGTCCCAAACATAAAAGAAGACCTAATACCATTGTGCAGGGAAGGCTCCAAAGCTGAGAGCTTTGCCGGTCAGTTCAGAAAAAATCACCTGAACAGAAAGGGGGAGAGATGGGAAATCAAATTATATTAAATGTTGTCTCATATCTCACTGAAGACTGTCCCTTGATTGCAAACTTGCTTGGATTCTTGAGAATTATGTGGTGTTCAGGATATAGTTTACTGGGACCTCAAAACTTTGGCAGATTTTTCAGTTTCAAAATTCAGATCAAATTTCTTTTCCATCCACAAGCCATTTGGGATGCTTGATTCAGCTGCATGTAGCTATTTTCTGTTTTCTGCCTGCACGGATTTGGCCGCCACAAAGTCATCTTAGGCCCTGAATTTGCAACAGATTAACTACTTTTCACTAATAAATGAAGTGAGTAAAGAATGGGAATGGTCCATAGGTTTTGCACAAATACACCTCCAAGAAGCTTACCAAAATTTCTGTGTGCCCCACCATGCAGGAAGAGAAGGGATTAGCCACATGTAAAACAAACTTTTTTAGTTTTTCATTAACATCAATCACCAAGGGAGCAGCTGAGTGAATCATGTGTTTGCTTTGGAAATTATTCTGAGAATCCAGGAAGCCTTCTACTATTTATTACAATATTTTAAAACTTGACATTAATTATATACTGTAATAGATGGGCATGTTTATCCCTTTCTATAGCTATGGCAGAGCACATGGCCCATCTACTGGGATCCCACAAAGGAAATTATCACCAGGATACCATATCAACTGCACAAAAACATCAGTGAAATGCAGAAAATCTTTTCTATAAAACATGCCTCCACAAGATTTCACAAAGGTGATTATCATACCAGGTAATTTTATGTAGTGGTAACAGTTGCCCCAGTGGCAATGTCTTCCTCCTTGCTTCTCTTTCCCAATAGTTTCATTTCATTTCCTACAAATCATTTACAAGAGCTATCTCACCTTGGTTTACTGTGAGCTCACTATCACTTGAGATTTGTTCAGTTTTCAAAATTATTCAGCTCTGCTTTTGGTGTTTGGGATTTGATTTTTCAGAAAATGAGGTTGGTAACTTTCTGGTTTCAGCAAGTGCTGTTTTCTGCACATATTCAATAATCAATTCAATCATTACTGTACAAGCTATTCTAATTAATAATTAGTGACATTTATAATAGTGTTTTCCCAGTCCTGGACCGGGACTGAACTGCAAAAAATACAACACAGATAAATATAAAAAAAGATATTCTTACCTTTAATGACTCAGCCATTTCCACCAGCTGGCTTTATCAACTCTGTTAAAGACTGTCATAAAGATTCAGTGAAAAACAGTGAAGACCTCAAAAGAATTAAAAGTCCACAGTAAGCAATTTCAAAGTTAACTGTACATCATTACAAAAAACACTCTCAGAGTCACTACTGTTTATTAAAGGTTAATCAATATAAATGCTTACATTTCTAGTAAAAAAATCCGATACAGAAAAACAATTCTTCTGGGTATTATAGGGACTTCAAGAAATTTTTTAAACTGTGCATGTGCTTTATTCTTGATACCATTATTTGGTGCATACCAAAGAGTTAATTTCCAGTGGAAAGAAAAAAACAGGGTCAAAAGAGTTCAAGTAGGTGTTCACTGTAGGTAAGCCTTCATGCATTGGAATCATTTATGTTATCTAGATGCCAGCTGCATCACTCAAATATTCCACCTTAAAAATAATGTGGGTCCATGCACTGTGATAGTACACGCTTAGAAAACCAAGAATGATGCATAAGCCATTCTGAAAGAAAACAGTAGATGATTCCATCAAAATGGTTTTTAATGTGAACAGGTCTTTGCCATTGCAATCTGGATTCTTACCTAAATTCTAAATACTGTACTCAGTTGCTGCAGACACTTGCCTGTTTCCGACTTTGGTAAATTACCAGTTTTCTTTTATTCATAGACAAGTATTTGATCCATGATTGACAATGGAAAAACTATAGAGACTTAGAATGGAGGGTCATCTAGTTAGAAATGATATATTTCTCTTCACAGAGTATGTGACACTTTTAAATGTTATTCAATGCTCTGACATCTTGAGATGTCCCTGCCAAATTTAGTAGAAAACATTTACAGAGTCTTAAAGTAAACGCCCTCAATAGTTTAATGAGTAAGAGCACTGTGTATACAGATATCAGGGTTAGCAGGATGCTAGAAGGAATAAACATAAATGCCAAGGTAAATTTCTGTTTTGTTTCCAAACTCTATTTTGAAATAAGGCAACTCTATCAGATAAACAAGCCAAACATCTTAAATTGCAAAACTTTTTTGTAACATGTCACTGTACAAGTGACGGAAATGCATGCTATTTCTACTACTTTACTCTGAAGGCCAAAGAACAAGCCTGGAAATGTTGCAGCATCTCAAGATCTTTACTAGGAATTTTGCAATACAGGATGTTCCCTCAAAACCCCACCTTTTAGAACCACACAAATAGGTTTCCAGACAGGAAGAAAACATCAAAATCTGAATCCTGACAGCTCAAAAGCAAAGAAGGGCAGGGAGAATCAAGCTATCACTTCAACATTTTTGTTTAAGGCACTTCTGATAATTTCTTTCCCTGGCATACTTCGATGATAGTGACATTGAGTCATAAGCTAAGGGAAGACATGAGACGTGACACTTGTCTCTTGGATACGAAGGCAAAGATAAATTTAGTTTCTATATTATAAAATGTGCTGCTTGGAAAACAACCAGAAAGCCTTTTCCTCTTCCCCCCACTGCCCCTAATGTGTTGAATATGAGTGGTAAGGTCCTTCCCTTGCACATCTTAGACACTGGTCCCTTTACTGTGTGAAATCCTCAAATGCTTTGTTGTCCCCATTTATATCCCTTTGTGGAGACTTCTTATAGCTATTGCAGGTACAGCCCCGACAGTTTAAGAATGAGGATCTCTTTCCTGCCTGAGAGTTACAAGGGAATATGGTCACAATCAGCATCACCTGGTTTGATATTTGGCAAAAACTTCATAAAGAAAGGGTACAGCTATGAGAAAGCCAAGAAAGAGCAGCACAAAATGAGGAAGCTTTCTTATATCTCCACATCTAGGTAGACATTTCACAGAACTGAAGTTATCTGGTCCAAAACAAGTGCATGCTGTCAGACTAACCTTATTTAACCGGCTAGCTGATAAACCAGATCAAACCTCTTATGCACAAACCTGAGCCGAATGTGTGAACTAAACCTGGATGTGTCTATGCTAGAAGCTTGAGCCTCAAACACTTTAGCCAAAGGGAGAGAGTTTGACTAGTTATAAGTTTGCTGAGCTTCCCAAAGACCAGTCCCTATAAAGGAAGAAAGTTTCATGGATTGCAATGCTCAGATATATGTTTCAATCTAAATAATAAACTGAAAATAACAGGAAATACCTAGAGAGAGGAACTCCACATTTTGTGAAAGATATTTCCATTCCCTGTCACTATCTGATACGTCTGAGGAAACAAAAGAACCTGCGTGAGAATATGTCAAATAAATTCTTGCTTGAAACAGGACCTGAAACTGTGAAAACAAGCTATAATTTCCAGCTACTGCTAATATTTCCCTCCTCTTTCTCAAAAGGATATTTTGCCACCCAATAATTAGTAATTCCATCTTATATGCAAAGGGAGGAATGAAAAAGAAACTGCTTATTGTAAATATTTTATTTCAAATAAGCATCCAAAAGTCTGTCATTAAAAAAAAAAACAAACCAAAGTCATAAACACCTAATTTCTCCTACTCTGTCTGTACGGCTTCTGCATTTACACATTTTTTTTCCTCCTGATATCATTTACACCAGTGTGTGATTTTAGAATTTTTTAATATCTTATTACAAAAAGAAAAAAAAAAGACTTAATATCTCAGTTCTGATCTGATCTTTTCAAATCCAAAGGTTACAGTAGTACTATATTCTAGCTCTGGAGATTTGGAAGAGACTGTTCTTCGTCTACTGCTTCACTGAGGTTATTAGCTTGCTTATAGCTCTAATCCTGTTGTCACACTACTGTGAGCAATAGTAGACTTCATACACACAAAAAGATGAGAAAATAAGCCACTGCACAGTGTAGCTACTCATATTTAGCTTCCAGAAACTAGTGGCAAACAGAAACCCAAAACACAGCTATTATAAGAGAACAGTATTTTTGGTCTGTATTACACTAGTGAGCTCCACAAAAGCAAGACAAAGCAAACTGGCTGCCTGGATAAGAATAATCTTGGAACAGCTTTATCCTCTGAATACATGTATGATTCTGAGATTCTAGATTTAAAAAAAAATTTAACAAAAATCTAAAATTCCTTTCTAGCATATCAGCATGCTCCAGGTTTACCAAGACTTCCATGGTAAACATTTAGCAAAGCAAGCAATCCTACTTTCCCTAGACAGAGCAACAAATATGTACAAGTCAGTTGCAAATCCTACCAGTACTACAACTACTTATAGCCTCACAGAGGTATGATAATCCTAGAAATCACACATTTCTTTCCTACTGAAATTACATACTTCTATTCTATATAGGAAGCTTTTTTTAAGGGGGGGGAGAATAAGAAAGTTTGACCTTGCCATTAATTGTTTCATGGAGATATTTAATTATTCTATCCCCAAAACTCAGAGCAAACAAGTCTTCGTCAGAAAAGAGATATATATATAAACACACGCAATTTTTATTTTTATAACATATGGGATGGAACTGTGCCCTAGACGTGTTTTGATAAAGCTAATCAGATCAACTATGCTCTTTTTTTTTTTAAAAAAAATGTTATAAGCTTCTGCTCATTGATATGGATGGGTAGAGACAGTTCTTTGGACAAAACAAGTACTGGACCACCATCATCTTGCACTTAGAGGTTCCTATCCACCCCATAGGAACATCCAGCTGATCACAAAGCATATACTAAATTATTGCTGTCTGTGATATTGTGTTTCTTTTGGCCTCCTGGTTACAAAAAGACTAGTCACTAAAAACGCCAATCAGAATCACAAAAAACAACCAAGGAAAGTCTCTTCCAGGCGGCAGTTCTTAACCTTTTTTGATCTGCCATCCTTTTAAAAAATACTCCATAAAAACATTAAACCATGACACAATAGGATTCCTTGTTCTAGTCCTTCTTTACAAATCCCTGAGAAAGAAATAATGAATTCTTACTGTTCCCTGGTCCTAAGGCTGAACTTTGCTCTTACAGTCAAATTGTCCAACATCAGACTTCCAAACTTTAGATGCCAAGTACATGTTGATAACTAATAAAGAACTGGAGGGTGCTTCTATTTGTTATATTATCTTAAAGGCTTCTAAAAATAATGAACTCTTTTCTCCTAACTTTTTTCTAACATGATGCTGTTGAAATACTAGTCATAAAAGTGATGCAAAAGCCTGGGAAAGATTTTTCTCCACTGAGAAGTAGCCAATACAGTCAAAAAGCCTTAGGATCCTGCCCTAACCCGTCATCATCTGGGACACATAAAATTATTCCCCATCCACCATACATTTTTCTGTAATTTAATTCATTTAAATTTTACCTGAAACGAACAACTGGTATTTTATCGCTTCCTGTGGCAGAAACTCATTAATAAACCACTATTTTCTGGGACAGTAGAATGAGGACAGTGTGCTATCTGTAATTTTTTTCTAACAACATAATTGCATACATTTAATTTGCTCTCTCCTCCATAGTATTAAGTGGTGAGATGTCAACATCAAAAATTAATTATAAATGTACATAATAGAAAATTACACATCAACATAATTGCAGTAATTACAAGTACTACTCTTGCATTCCAATGTGGCCCGGTGTCATGACAGATTAAAACGTTAATCTCTACTACACGTTAGTCAATAATGCCTTATCAATCAAGATGACCCAACATCAGAAGATGCAGAAAGGGGAATTCAACATACTGAAATTGTTCACTGTGGGGCTAAAATCTACAGTCTTGCAAACATACAAACGTTAGAGGCAGTTGCTTTGGTAAAGTAGCATGGCTGAGTTACATCTTTCCTGAGTCAACCTAATCTCACATGGCCAGTGATGGATAAATATAGCTACTCCCTGCAGTCTCAGCTGGTGAGAATGTGATTGATCAACTACACCATGATAAGAATTAGAAAGCTTTGCCAGCTGAGATTAATGTCTCACGAATCTGTAAAGTTGGGATTTTTTTGTAGCCACCTTTAAAATACCTTGAAAATGAAATGCAAAATAGAAGTGAGACAAATGGCTGCCCACACTTTCTGGTGCTGATATCTATTTGTATCAGAAAAGTAAGCTGACTAGCAACTAGTAAATGATTATTTCTTGGATGAACTTGGTGCCTTTATTCTGTGTGAGAAGAATTATATGTTATTTCATACAACTTCATGTGAAAATAACTGGTATTTGATAGGGTTATCAAAATTACTATGCATTTATTATCTATGAATTTGTGACAATAACATAAAAAAATATCTATACATGGGACAGTGAAATACTGATTGCCTTTTAAGTGGAATCTTTGGTGAAGATTATTAACTAAGCCTTTCCAGATACGTGTAAATAATTCCCCACATACGTTTTTGATTCTCTGATCATCTAGAAATAGTGCTTCCTTCTGCCATCTGGGATGAGGCTCTTCTGCAGTATTTGGGAATCTTCAGGCAAATTCAAGTGGTTACTCCCATCTGCATAAAGGAGACAAAGATCTTCACGTGCTGAGCTACTGGGAGTAAGAAACTTGTCTAAATGTTTTTTAATCTTCCCTTCATCTACACCTGCAATTGTAAACCAAGGTAAGCACTAATTCAGTTAGAAAAACAACAACACAGTAGCTGGTAACCACAAAAGGAACCTAGCTGCTGCTGAAAATATGGCTAAAATCTTATGATATTACCTAAGAACTTTTTTGAGGAGAGTTTTTAAGCATCCCTTCTTATCAGCTTCCCTTAGACCTAGGTCAAAGATTTCTCTTCCATCATAAATCAGCATCTTTAATGTACATTATAGATGTTTTACTTACTGCATGCCCTAGATTTTCCATGTTACAATTTCTTTCATCCTAAATAAACTGATTTTTTGTTTAAGACTAGACTGACATAATTGTAGATGTGCTGACACATCCACAGTTCCATCAACAACAACCACAATCCATCAACAGATCCTTTAGCATGTTAGTCATGTTCTCTGTCTACAGTTCTTTGACATTTCCAATGAACACTTTAAAAAAAAAATGGCCTTCATATGTTGGCATGCTTTCTAGTTTTAAAAACATCAACACTTACTATTGGGAAAGATACCACATGACGCTATTTTTCAGACCACTTATAACAGTAACTGACTTCTGTATGGGAATTTTTTCTTATGTAGATCTTATATGAAATAACTTTCATATGGGCATTGTTTCATCTTATATTATTATAACTTTTCCAGTTTGTGTCCCAGCATGCACGTTAAACTGCACAAATCTTCCATAAATGCTAATATTCAGACAAATTATTAAGACAATGCATATCAGGTCGGTTTGGTAATTGCCTGCATTCATACTCCTGGCTCACAACAATACAACTTTGCTTAAACATGCTTTATTGCAGGTTACTTATATTATTTTCTATCAGTCAGGAGCAAAGAACCCCCACAAACTTTCTGCAGTTTAGCTGACAAATGGCAACCCAAATGCAAATCCTTATTTACATTTGGCAGACAAAGAAATTTAGCCTACTTTAAATGTATCCCAAAGAACTACTATTGCTTACTGGTTTCCTGAAGTTGCCTGAGCAACTTGCTTTCTGAAAAGATAATGGTTAACTTGAGCAAAGTTGGACAATTTCATACCTCATGTCCTGCACAGAAGAAAGAAACAACTTTTTGGCTGTAAGAAAAATGTTTCCTTCATACTTAGACATTTCTACATTTTTTTTCTCTCTCAAAAATAGAGAAGCAGTGCAATCTGAACAATATCTGCTCACACCTTTCAGCTTCTGGTTTAGACACCAATTCTACATTTGCCTGATCTGAAACAATAAAATAGTAAAAGTAGCAAAAGTAGCTCTTATCCTGAAACTCAACTGCAATGGCAAATAGTCTCTTGCAGTTTTTTATCCCTTAGACACTTCCTTTGGAAATACCTGAGTTTGATCTTTCTTTTGTCTGAGTAAAGTGGGCTGCTTCAGTGAGTTTACACTTCAATTTATCTGTTTTCCAACTAGATAAACACTTGGCAGCAAACAGATTGTTTCAAACATTGCCAAGACCGGTACAATACCTTTTAAATGGAGTCGGAAGATCTGCTGTTTGCTGCAATGCAGGACTGAAATTTACAATAGTGCCTGAAACAGGCAAAACATCCCCCTCAATTATTTCCTGTCTTCTTTATTCTTATCTCACCTAGAACGTAATCTCTTCAGAATAGGAACTGTATTTATTTTGAATCTTGCATGATAACAGGAAGTGTCAAAGCTTAACAATTGACAGACTCTGTTAAAGCCAAAGCTCAGCAGAAGGCACACAGGACTGCAAAGGCTGGATTTGCTCTAAGGAGGCCTACGTGAAACTTTGGTCATACTGTAATATTTGTTACAAGCAAATTCCTATTTTAAGCAAGCAGATACAAAAGAAGAACGCAAATTGAGCACATTTACACGTACAAGGGCTAAGAGTCCTGTCCTTGTAAAACAAGTATAGCAAAGCTCCTCTATATTTAAGATGCTAGAGTAAGTACATTCTTTTAGCTATAATTTTTTGTTTCATAGATCCATCATAATGGCCTTCTCCTAAGGAATACTATAAAGGCAGCACCACCTAGTGGTACCACATCCGCAGTGTAGTATCTCCAGTGGGTGCCGCGATCAAAGTACTTGGAAACCACAGGGGAAATTCTCAGATGTAATTATTCAAAAATACCCATATGACATTTACTTTTTTTATTATTATTATTCAGCATGAACATGAATAAATAACATTTTCAAGCTCTGGGTATACACTTACTTATTTTCTGTGTTAATGCCTTTTGAAAGGAAAAAAGGTATGCAAATGTGTGTATTAATCACAGAGTATAAAATATTTTTCTTTTTTTTTGTACATAGATATATATAAAAATATATTTTTTAAATAATCAGATATTAAAATAGTTACTACTCACACCTTCCCATTAACTTTATTATTACTACTGCCAGTGTAAAATTTAGATGAAAAACTATATATGAATAATAAGTATCCAGCAACTTAGAACCTCGTCCCTAACATTTTCCAACACACATTCCAGTGAACTGTAGTTTATCTTGCTTCAATACATACAGTGCATGACACAGATAAGCACCTTGCAAAAATCAGAAGGATCCAATGTGTAAGACCAGTTGGACTTGTCTTACATAGTGATTGTATTGACATACGTATTTACATCTGTCCTAAGTAGCTGTGCAGCACTGCAGCTATAACTGCGCAGCGTTTTGAATCATCTTAGCATCTGCTTTTCACATGACCCTGTAAATCCTCTATTGATGCTTCAGGAGGTGAAAAAGCCTCCAACACATCTGCCTCCACGGAGCCTGCCGGTGCAAGCTACCGTTGTTCTGGAACACCAAGAATTAGTGATTTGTTATATCCCTTCAGTCCTTCTCTGGGCATGCACAGGGTAAGTTTGGCATTACCAAAGACATAAATGTTTTGTAATTATGCAACAGCACTTTTTAAAGTTATGAACATTGTGTGACAACATAACGTAGGAAGGAAAAACCTCAATGATCAAAAGCAATAGTGGCCTTTTTTTTTTTTTTTTTAAATTTGGTATGTGGTGCAAACAGCATACATATCAGGTGCCCAAACTGCTCTTGCCTTATCCCGTTTCTCTCATCCTCACCCATCCTACGTGCAGTCCACAGCTCACCTCCCCAGTTCCTTATCTCTCATGTGTGCTTCCATGGATTATTGCACATTGCCCAAAGCCCCCACTGTGTGGCTCTGCTATTCCCCTTCCCCAGTCCTGCGCATGACAGCAGAACTCTTCTGTTTCTAGCTCTGAACACCCCCCCAGTGCCTACTTCTTTTATGTTCACAGCTGCCAGGCATGTTACTCTCTATCTTCACAGCACATCAGTGTTGAGGTATTTAAAGAGCTCATAAGTTTCATTCAGCAAAATTGTATGCCAGTTCTGGAGTTGACTACTTCACCATTGACCTCATAGATTCCTTCCATGCCTGTGTACCTACAACAGAGTAACAAAAACAGAGAACAGACTGACTGAATACAGTGATTCTAGTTAAACAACCACTTACAGAATTCTTTTCACCATGCTTCAGCATGTCATGGCTGCTTGGAGATTTTTTAAAAAATTGCTTTTTTCCTCACCATTTCTGACAGCAAATTTATTCTAAACTCTCTCCTTATGGCTCAAAACTTTCTGCACCAGTTTATTCATTGCTAGCTGGTGATGAAGGTGTTTGAAAAGAACATTTATCTCCTCTCAATATTCACTTTTCTAAACTAACTACATGAATATTTTTGAGGATACGTTCAGTCTCTTGCAGACATCCGTGTTTCTACTACCTGCTATCTAATCCAACTGGAAGGAGCATAATCAAGTCAGCACAGTTCTGTGTCCAAAGAAACAAGTTCTCCTCAGCCCATGGTTACATAGCTTCCAGATGTGCAAGGGCTTGATCTGCAAGCTTGTGATCTGCTTAAAAACACAGGGAGGCAGAGCAAAAAGCATTGCAGTATAACCCTTTCTCCACTCACAGAAACTTTAATAACCTGATAACCTTAGGAGTTGTCTTACCTGTTCAAATCAAACCCCACCTTTCTTGAACACCTAACCACACTGTACCTAGCACTTCAGATGCAGTCTCACCTATTATTCCTCAGTCTCTATCGGAGATACTTCATCTCATACATTCTAGGCTGTATTTTTCATTATTCCAACAGACTTGCAATTTCTAGTCATCTGTGATACCTCTATACATTTCATTTTCAGCTGATTAGCTCCTCAAGTAAACTCTTTTTATTCCCCACGTACATGTCTTTTGCTATTAAATTCCATCCCATCTCTATTACATTCTGGGTTGTGTTGGGATTTTTTATTATTATTTTTTTAACCTTTATGCCTTCACTCTTCATATCATTAATACTCTTCCATATATTAAGCAATTATCATTAATCAAAACATTACATTAGAGTCAGTCCTAGGGTATTTCTTGGGTAACTTTGCACTCATAATACAGTGTTACCACACCTTCAGCCAGGTCATTACACACCTTAAATTCTTGTATGAATCCCCATCTTTTCTAGCTGAACTATTAATTTCCCATGTAGCAGTGTATCTTCCAGTTCTATCCAACAAGTTAAAGACTTTAAGACAATGAAGAAAAATGCAATTATAAATAGCAATTAAAATAAGAACCAGGACTTGTAAATTCTGTATAAATATTTTATTATGTATCAAAGACAACTTAACATGGATAGATGCTGTATTAAAACAGATCACAGACTTTTGGTTTCCATGAAAAGATTCAAATGCTTTAAAGAGCATTTTAGAATGCCTCTTCCCTCTTCTACAGTGGTGTATTGCTTGGGACTGATACCAAGAAGCAAATGTACTGCAACATAGCAGAGGCTGGTGTTTCTAGCGATGCTATGGCAATGCAAAAAGAGGGCACCATACAGAATCCAAATTTGGATTCAAGGCTTGGGCCTCTTGGTCCCCAAGTCAACAAAAACAGGCAGAGTTGTGGAGTCAAATACTCAACCCGCAGACTTTTAGACAGACCTTTGCAAAACACCTCCTTTGGGATGTCAGCTGGCTCTGGCACATACAGCTCTCTTCATTCTATTTAAGATAGGGACAACTGGAAATAATAATGGGAAAGGAAAAAAAGGGAATAATGTGAAGCCCTGGAAAACAGCATCAGAAAGCAAGCTCATTCAAGGAAAAAACCCTCCACAGATATACCTGTTTTTCTTATAGTACCTATATATGCTCGATACAGATTAACATTTTAAAGTCATCACGTTAGCATTTAATCTTCTCACAGATGAGACCAATTTTGTTTATTGTTACTATTTTATATACAAGATCCATACAAAGGAGATTGCTTTGGTTGTCTTTTGTCCAGACCTTGAAAAGGCACTACAAAAAGTAACCAAAATACAACAATGTGACTGTAGTAGTTAGATATGTGGAATTTCATGTACACTAGTATAACTACAGTGTGTTATTTAATTTGACTTCTTACAGATAGATGAGCTTAGAAAAATGTTCTCTTTTTAAAAACTGTGTTGCACAACTTTTTTCTAACTCTGCATGTTGGCTGAAAAGTTTATGATTATCAGTAGGTAAACTACCTCACAAACAGTCAGAGCTTGACATGTAAACAGTTAACTATACATAACTACATAGTTAATTTCATATTAGAATATGCAGGTTTGAGCATTGTTCAAGGCATAACATACACCCAAGGCACAAGGTTTCTCTCAAAAATGAGAACGTAAGGATAATGCAGTGATACTAAAGTTATCTAAAGTATCATGCAAGAGAGACCTTTCTGTTAGTTGTCATAGGAAAAATACAATAATAATTAAAAAATCCACCTTTCAGGTGTCCATTCTTTGTATTAGACACTAGATAGTAAAAAAATCTCCAAATACTTCAGCAGTCACATTTCCATCCTACAGAAGGCAGCTGTGCATCTGCCTATGGGTTCAGCATGTTAACAAAGGGAAGTTTCCAGTTCTTACTGTTGAACTGTGAAGATAGTTAATAGCAGTATTTTAATTAAATGATAAAAATGCAACAACTACTTCATTTTTATTATTTGCATTTGGGTTTGGCATCGTATTAGCTAGAACAGTGAAAGTGGCTTGTGCTATTCCACTCAGCTTATGCTTTGGTGATGAGGACATTGTCTTGGGTTCCTAACTCTACAATGTGACATTTCAATGTTTATTTATAAGATTATTTTTTTTAAAAAAATATATACAAACATTTTATGGAGATTATGTTTTGATAAATTTTTAGTTGTTCTGTATTTTGAGTGTATTTTTTCTCTTTACTTGTCACATTAATGTATTGCTTTTTTAATACATGTGGGGTAAATTTTTACAGACAAGACAGAAACGACCTCATAGTTTCAATGTAGGTGGGAACTTTTAAAAAACACTGGAGGACAAGAAACAGAAAGACACAAAATCATAAATGCAGCTAATTTTCACATATGATACAGTAATCCTCTTGCTCTCAAACAGACTCACTGAGTAGTTGACTTTTATGAGAAAGCAGTGTAACAAAACCACCGAATGATACCAGTATGTCTGAATTTAATTTGGGGGTTTTTTTCAATGCACGTGTTGCTATTACTAGAAATCTTTCCAGGTGAAAGGAGATTCCCAGTGCAAGAAGGAGTTTTTTTCAGTATATTTTTTCATATGTGTAATTATCTATTAAAGGAGAGGTAATTTCTCTTATGTACTGCTAGAACTAAGGCAGAACAAAATATTTGATTGTTTTGTGAAATACCTACAAACCAAGAACAAGCATAATTAAACATCCATGAGATGCAAGTCTGTTCCCATGAAAATCAAACAAGTATTTCCAAAACATTTGAGTCTCACTTTCTGTCAGAAAATCTCACATTGATGGAGTTTCCAGGAGTCAAAAGTCCATGTGTTTTGGCATGAACTGGTTCAGTTTTGGGAGAAATGTTGATCTCAAAATTCTGAAGCAACTGTGAAGAGAAGCAGGACAAGTATTAGAAAAGCTGCAAAATTACATATGAAAATTAGACTTTGGAAAAGAGAGCAAAATAGACTGTCACAAACAAAATTTTTGTTGCTAGTTCTGTGGAGTCTAAGTGCTAGGATTCCCATACAGGAAAGAAAAAATAGTTGTTACAAGGTGAAGATTATAGTCAAAAATCTTCCTTCTCTGATGGAGGGAGGACTGAACTTTTTGAAGAATTTCCACACAACTAGATTAAACAGTCTGAGCTTTCAAAGAAACAAAAGTCTCTTTCAAACCTCATGAGCTTCCTCTCTCTGTGTTTTTTATTTCACTTTAATATACATCAATATGTGCAATTATAAACCAAAGCAATAAAAAAAAGTCCCAATCTCATTGAACATACTTCTCTTTCTGGGTAGAAGAAAACAAAACAAACATGAGACAGCAACTGTCCAGTGCACCATGAAGTGAAACAATCATGATTCAAAGAGTCAAATAGTAGAACCTCTCCAGAACAGAATCATTATAATTCAATCACACAGGTTTTCTGTACATGAAACTTCTATTTCCATACACTTAATGAACTGAAAGAATCAGCTGCAAATACAAAGCACAGAAGCTGTGGGCTAAACAAACTTCAAGAGATTTATGTCACCTGTTTTGAAGCTGAATATAGAATACCTCAGCTATTTATTTTTAAAATTTCAAGAAGAAAATACTGCAACATTCTCAACTTTTCCTAATATTAACTCTCAAACAGTTTCCTATAAACTAAGCAACCTTCTCTTACCCTTCTCCTAGTAAGCATGATGAACAATGTGTTATTATCCTACACATAACTACCTTTTCAGTGTTAGATGTTTGACCAAATCCATCTCATTCTTCTCTTTTTCAGACCTCACATTCTTGTTATTCTCTCTGCCTTCTGAATTTCCTCCAGTTTGACTATATCTTAACATGCAGCGCACAGGGTCAGTTGCGTATCATTGTCTAGCTGAGGATTCATCAGTGTTTGGTAAGATTACATAATTTAGCTACTCTTTCTGACATACAACATGCTTGTTAATACTGTTAATATGCCCAAGAATTGCATTGCCTTGTCAGAATTAGCATAATTATTCTTGACCAATTTTTCCTATATACTTCCAGTCGGTTTCTATGGTACTAATTACCCAGCCAGTTGGCCAGCAATTTGTATTTAAGCACTTGATTTCTTCTCAAGAGTAGTAACTTGCAACCATCCCTAGTGAAAAAATTTGTGTTGATTTTGGAACATTTACCCATTTTTTTGTAGTTCTATATTCACATCCTGTGATTTTAACTTAATTCATGTCAGCTTGGTATCCTATGCAAACTCTAAAAGTATTCTCTAATCCATCATTTACACCGTTAATGAAAATACCAACCTAAATCAAATGCAGGACAGACTCTTACAGAATTTTAATTAAAGGCTTTCCCAGTTCAACAGCAAATATTTGACAGCTACTGCCTCCAGCTATTTCTTTTTTCCAACCAGTTGTGCATGCATTTTATAGGTACTTCCATCTGGAACAAATTTTATTAATTTAATTGTGAGAACAATGTATAGGACATGTGAAAATACTTCCTGAAGTCGGAATATATAATTTACTTTATATCCACCATGTTAGGTAAATGATCAAGTCAAAGAAAGAAATCAGACTGGTCTGAAACAATTTTTCTTTGATAAGCCTCATGCTACATGTGTTTCTATTTTTAAATCACTTAAATTTCATCTTGATACTTGTAAATAGATTGCGTTATTTTGTTCTAATTTCTTTCCAGTAAACAAAAGCAAGCTCTCTATTACTTCCTTGATCCTCCTATTCAAAAAGATGCAAGTATGTTTGTTTTATCCAGCTCCTCGAGAGCTATCTCAGTCTGGCTTCTGAAAGACACACGTAATTGTCCAGAGATTGTTCTATGAGTTTACTTAAGGAAATTCTAAGGCAAATTCAATCAAGCTTTGCTTTGAATACATATAACGGGTCTAAATATTTTTTACAGTTAAGTAACTATAAATAGTTTCCAAATCTTTGAGGTTTGGTTGCACAATCTGATCTCAGTATTTGAGTTAAAAGTTGTCTTGTAAATAACAAAAAATGTAGCAGCTGTTGGGAAAGCTTTCTTTATGAAATAAAGCAATGGAAAATTATATATATCAATAGGTACTAACTACTCATATAAGTTATGTATATCTAGAATGATAAAGGTAGAAGAAAGAACAAGAAGGGACAAAAAACCACAGAACATAGAAAAATTCTACTATTTGTCGTAGCGGTGTGGTCAATACAAGGATATAAAAACTATTTTATGTCTTTGTAAGCACCAAATTCTTCATAACTAAAATACTGAAACTGAGCAGGTAACCTTTCTAATATACATTAAGAAAGACTTCTAATTTGTTTACAAAAACCTTCTGTACCAAATCCATGTATTTCCTTACAAATCTTACCTTTAGTTTTACTTTATTTGTATTATAAAGATTTTTTTTCTTCTGCAATGTAGTTTAACTAATATGCTACGTATCAAGCATGATTATTTTCAATTTTTTAAGCCTTTGCAGGATGACTATGCAAGACAACACTCCAAAACAAAGGTTTTGATCCCTGTAAGATACCCAGAAATGGTATACATAGAAAAGAATCATACCAATATATTTTTCTTCTTGTAATGCTGTCACATAGTTCTAACCTGAATTAATGCAAGATGAATTTCCAGCTCTGCAATTCTTTTTCCTATACAACTTCGAATGCCATAACCAAAGGGGATGGAACCAAAATTGTCTACTCTGTCCAAATTATCTCTCCTCAGCCAGCGCTCAGGTCGAAACTCATTTGCCATTGAGAAATTTTCTTCGCTGTATGAAGTGGTATAATGACAGAGTGCCAGCTGCGTCTGAGAAAATAAATGATATTTAGCTAGCTCAAATACACATAACAAATAAAAAAGCATTTGTAATTACTGTAATTTATGCAACATGAGGTGATAAAAATTAAGTATCTTTAAGTATTTCTAGAAAAAAAAAGGATACTTAGAAAATCAGATACCTTTCTCAACTGGACAAATGAAATAATCTTCAAATTGTTTTATATGTTGCTAGATATATTAGAGAAGATGCAATGGGGAAGGAGATGGGAACAAAACTCACAAGTATTGGGAACTGTCTCAGAAAGATAGTATGAGAGAAAGGGAGAAGAGAGATACAAGGCAATGGAAAAGGTAAAAACCGAGGATGAGAAGGAAAAGAAACGACACCACCTCAGGAAAAAAACCAGCAATAATTGATGCGATGATGTTTCCGAATAAATCTGCAGTAGGGGTGCATGTGGAATGATATTTAAATAAGTACATTAAGAATTAAGAGTCCTGACTGTCTTAAGGCTATGTTGCTTTAACACAGTAATGCTGTCATTTTAATTAGAGCCATACAGTTATACAATGATCTCTATGTAATCTCTGAATAGTAGGAAAGATTCATAATTGAAAAAGGAAATCAAATTCTTTCTACAAAGGGAATTAACAGGCAAAGACTTAGAAAATTGCAAGAATAATGAAATTCATACATTTTTAATGAAATAGTAACATTGCACAGAGATGTTTATTAATAGCCTCCACCCTCAAGAATATTAAGGACAAGTCATGATGGTAAATTTGATTATACGGTGAGGACCCAAATCTAAAAAAACCAGCAGCAACAAGTCAATTATAAAATCAGGTTTTTGTCATATAAATGGGTATTATTGAAATACTTCCTTCTTAATGCTGTAGCTTGGTGAGTTCTTTTGAAATCAAAGAAGTGTATATATGTATACGTTGTGACAGATCACATTGCGTTCACAAAAATTAAACTGTTCTCTGCAGATGACTGCAATAGAACCTACCCCTTTAGGTATCAGGTATCCTCCAACGACCAAGTCTTTTTGGGTGACTCTTCCATTTCCTGGCAATACTGGATATAACCTAGAGACAAGTATTTATGAGAAGTTCAACAGCAATAATTAAAACAAATTTAAAACTTTAGATTCCAATATGCATTCACAAATATGCACTATGAACACAATATGCATTCACAGCAAAAAGGTTTTTCAAAAGTACAGAACTACTTAGAGATCCAAAGACCTTGAATGATCTGGAGAAAACGGTTATAACTGAGGAAAGTTATTTACTAGTAACTGGAGGTTGAGCTATTTGGTCTGTGTATTTATTTGCTTTACACAGGTACAAACATGCAATCAGTTTGTTAGTCTGGACACGTTTTAGAACTACTGGGAGCTGAAAAAGCCTTGTTGATGCCTTCTCTAAAATCCTTTTAGTCTCTTCACCTCACATGAACATTTGGTATAAACATACAAAAAAAGCGTGTCATATGCTTTCAATTTAATTCAAGAAGCTTAAAATGATTGTAGTGGTGCTGCAAAGTACCAGTGTGAGGGCAGAGGCTGTTACAGTGCATCACACAGGCTAATACTTAAAAGGCAAAAATCAAGCTTTCAATGACTTACCTTAACAGGTATGTTCTACATATGTGATACTAGTTCTACCGTACTTAAAAACATTAAACATTATATAATCCATCATATTTCATTGCTTAGGCATCATTGGACACAATACTGCTACAATAAATAAAAGAAGCAGCAGAGAGCGATAACAACAACTAAATACTAACATTAGCATGGACTCAAAATCCATTACAACTACATGTAACTAAATTGTTACATTAATGATTGCAGTTGTCTGCTACCTACCTCAAGGTTTCTTTCAGCACTGCTCTAATTAAAGGTAATTTTGGGACATCATGAGCAACAGCCACTTGGTCCTTCCCCAGCTTATTGACTATTTCTTCATAAACACGTTGTTGAACCTCAGGATTCTTTGCCAACAGGTACGTTGCCCAGGACAAAGTAAAAGAAGTCTAAGGAAGAAACCACAACCATCATCATCAAGTCCAACAAGATTAGATTAAAAACCATTTCAAGCCAGGAAAACCAATCAGTTTTCCACTATGCGTTTTATTTATTTAAAGTATAGTAATTAATATTGATAACAAAGGATTCAATGGGATGTTGTCAGACTTCACCATCGCCTCCTTCATCCCTTTTTTCCATCTAAAAATCCCCATGTATCAAAACAATCTGTGTAATGTTTTCCCAGTGAAATATGACAAATAACAGAAAAAATAAACAAAACCACATAAACAGTACTGAAACATAATCCATTGCTGTTTAGTTTTTAACTGTTACTTTTGAATGTGTTTATCTTCCCAACAAAAACATTTCAGAGGAAACAAGCGAATACTACTCAGAGCATTACCAACCCCTTTTAAGCCTATGGTGGTCTCCTCAGAGCATCTACACAACAGAATTGATGCTATCGCTGCTAAGATTATGCTTGATCCTTTGGTAAGCAATGCTAGACCACAACTGGCACTTTCTACCTCTTGAAAATTCCCACTTGACTGAAATTCAGCATGCTATTGAAACTTTCTTAAGGAAGCTTGAAGATGAGCTTACACATTTAAAGTGGTCCTAAATGTTAAAACATATTCCTTCCCATAATTAATGATTCTAATAATCATCAAGGCTCCAGAAAAGAGGTATTGTGTGAAAGATAATTTTAAAATATTTTGTATGAAGGAAGAAACAGAATACAAGGCAGGAGGCAGTTCAGCTTTGAGCACAAGATGATTTCAAGGAACCCATAATATAATCCTCTTTCACCTTAGCTGGAAAAATTGCACTTCGATGCACATTTGTGGTTTAGGACACTCTCTGAGAGAATGAACTCACTCCATCTGTACTAACATGGAACTAAACAGAGTATTTCAATCCTAAGTTTTTGTGACCCAGTATTTATCATTCGTTTCACCATGAGCCCCTATGTTTAAGCTGTCTGGGTTTCAGGGACGATCCTATTCAAATACTAGACAGACTCAGGACATTTTGCTTCTACTGTCAGCTGCACCCAAGACGTTAAGGTCAAGCAAATGGCCTTTAGTCCATTTCCCTCACAACCATCGCTGAAGACAAAAAGTTTACCATGAAAAACGTCCCCCGAGCCTTCTGTTCTCCAGGCTGAACAACCCCAACTCTCTCAGCCTGTCTTCATAGGAGAGGAGCCCTCTGATCACCTTCACGGTCCTCCTCTGGACTCGCTCAAGCAGGTCCATGTCCTTCTTATGCTGGAAGCCCCCAAGCTGAATGCAGTACTCCAGGTGGGGTCTCACAGGAGCAGAGAAGAGGGGGAGAATCACCTCCCTCAACCTGCTGGTCACAATTCTTCTGTTGCAACCCGGGATTTGGTTGGCTTTCTGGGCTGCAGGCTCACATTGCCAGCTCATGTTCGGCTCCTTGTCCACCAACACCCCCAAGTCCTTCTCCCCAGGGCTGCTCTCAATCCATTCTCTGCCCAGCCTGTATTTGTGCTTGGGATTGCCATGACCCATGTGCAGGATCTTGCACTTGGCCTTGTTGATCTTCATGAGGCTCACACAGGCCCACCTCTCAAGCCTGTCAAGGTCTCTCTAGATGGCATCCCTTCCCTCCAGCGTGTCAACTGCACCATCCAGCTTGGTGTCATCAGCAAACTTGCTGAGGGTCCACTCAATCCCACTGTCCATGTCACCAACAAAGATGCTGAAGAGCACCGGTCCCAATACTGACCCCTGAGGAATGGCGACTCATCACTGGTCTCCACTTGGACATCGAGCTGTTGACCACAACTCTCTGAGTGAGACTATCGGCCAATTCCTTATCCACCAGGTAGTCCATCCATCAAATCCACGTGTCTCCAGTTTAGAGACAAGGATGTTGTGCAGGGTGGTGTCAAATGCTTTGCACAAGTCCAGGTAGATGACATCAGTTTCCCTTTCCTCATCCACCAACGCTGTAACCCCATCATAGAAGGCCACCAAATTTTTCAGGCACGATTTTCTCTTGGTGAAGCCATGTTGGCTGTCACCAATCACCTCCTTATTTTCTGTGTGCCTTAGCACAGTTTCCAGGAGAATCTCCTCCACCATTTTGCAGCATTTAAGAGAGAAAAATTCTAACCTTTAACCTAATCTTCTTGATTTATTTTTAATTCTTTTTTTCAACTTGTATAATGAAGACAGACAACCAGTCTCACTCTCTATGCAGCAAACATTTTTCTTTTCAGCTTCTCACTCATTAGAACAATAAAGCTTAAGGGTATAAACAACGTATGGGTAAAAAGCCCAACTTCTGGAAATGTCTTATTTGGGGCTTACATTTAAGATCAAGTTAGAATGAAAATTCATCATGATGGTCACCTTTTATGTCTTGTCTTCAAATTGGGGTAAAATGCTGTTAAGTATCATACTAGAACCTTTCTTTTTTCATTCTTGTGATACCGAGTGGCTATCCCTTGCTAAAATGCAATCCTGTTCCATTACTCTCAGAGCTCAGAGCAGCTGGCAATTGTGTCGGCTGTATACAGAATTTTGGACATAAACATTGTTTCTTCCCAGGTCCCCAGCTCCTTCATAACCTCTTAAAAATTAGCACTGTTCCAGGGACAGTAAAAAATTGACTTACAATTTTGTTGAAAACTTTTATAAACCTCTAAACCTCTTTCAGCGTCTATGATAAAATGAGATCTGAAGAGAGAGCAGCAGGGGAAAAAAAGATTCCCTCAGTTTCTGTCTTGTACTCGGAAATGAGGAAATCAGAGGTACCATCCTCTCACAAAAAGATTGTTGCCAGCTGAGAAAGCTAGCTGAGTCAAATGGAAAGAGAAACTTTTGTTGGCAGGAACTTGAACATTGTCCTTTTAGTTTAATGAAAACTGTCACACACTAAAAATGGAAAATTAATGGTCTGAAAGACTAGAAAATGAATGGGATAAATAACTGTGCTTTACTTAAGAACCAAACATCAAAAAGCTCTCCAAACTCATAAACCCTTGGGATATTTAACCAATGGAATAACCTTCAGCACATAAATGGTCTTTACATATGCTCTTTATTATGGAATTCAAAAGTGTTACTGTTGGGGTTTTTTTTGTTTTCTTTAGAAATCTTACAAACATTCTTAAATCAAAAAAATCTGAAGTCACTTATCCAGAGAGGTTTTTTTTACTTTAAAGCTGCATTACTTTTTTACTTATTTTAATCCTTTCTACTGCAAGACTATTAAACAATCATACATAGCACTTTCTTTAGCAAATTCATATAGCTTTCTTTTAAAAAACTGTTCAGTTACAATCATTTACAATAGTAGTGTGCACTGATATTCTAAATAACTCCATATACATTGTATATAAAATAGCTAATTTTTATCTTTGCTTATTGTCATGCCGCAGTCAATACTAAGGAATGCTGGTTTCATATGATAGGAATAAGAGGAGGTAAAGATATATACATGACCTTAATGTTTCTTCAAATACTCTAGATGATAAATCAGAAGAATTGGGAAAGATGGCCACTTAAAACACTTCACCAGGTGTTAACACACCGCATATGCTAGCCTCACTAATACTGAGCCCCGTTACCACAGCTCTTTGCCTCACAGTGGCTGCATGCTGCCAGCACAAGCCTGGGTAGAGTGAACCTTAGTAGGTGTTCGTACATACACTAAGTAGCCTTACCCACATCAGTGCGGGCCTAACACCCCCTTTCTAATGGACCTCAGCAGAAACCAGGTATCTGATCCATAATGGGTGTCCCAGTTGATGTGATTAGCCATACATCAAAATCCTTTACCAAATTCTACATGAGTTTATTAATCAATTTTTTTCACGCTAACTTTCAACAGCCTTTTCTATTGTGGTCTACCTAAAGAAGCACAAATACCAACCTGATATTCAAACTAGTAAAAGAAAATGTATGAAACCCAAGCTGAATGTAAAGACAATTGCTATTTTATCTGTTTAATAAACTGGAACCAACTCCCAAACATTGGGTTCCTGTAAACCACAGCTAGTACAGAACACTGACTTCATTCCAGTAGAGAGGTTACACAGTGCTGTAAGTATTTTCTATTGCTTTAAAGATGTCATGGCTTAAATGTGTCAGAAATTACATCTGTGTAAACAACATAACCCTTCTGAAGATAGCTGCAAATGGTACTGGTTTACGAGAACAACTGCACAAGAAAAATTGTAACAAGCTTACTGTGTCCACTCCTGCCAGAAGCATTTCAGTCATATTGGCATAGATCTCTTCCAAATTAAGTTCCTTACTCACTAGGAGGTATGTAAGTAGCCCACCATTCACTTCTTCTCCTTGATCCAGCTGGGACTGAATAGCCTTCAATTTGTTGTCGACATGGATTCGACCTTTGGGATTAAAAAAAATTGTTAAGCCTCCATTTTTAATTTTTTGCTGGTTCCACTCAGTACTGACATTTTTTTCCTTATGCTACACTGCATAGCCAAAAAAAAAGAAACATAAAAAGAATAAACTGAATTTGAATCTATTTTTTCAAGGAAAAGATAATAGAGTGGTAGTGGATGTTCTTGGGTACTCATGGTAAGTAAAGACTGAGCTGACAGGAACCTTCATAACTCACAGAACAAGAACGCTGAGCACAAAGAAAGGGCACGAGACTGCAGTTTAACAGGGAGCAAAGAAAGCACAAGGTCAAGTTTTTTACGCCCACCTGGCTTGGTTTTGGGTGACTCTGCAAGAAGTAGTGAACTCTGCAGAGCATGCTGCAACTCAGCGCACAGCGGCTGCTACAAGATTTTAGCAGCAACTAGAAGGTCGAAGCCACAGAACTGAATTACACTGAAGACAAAGATGAGGAGCATCAAGGAATAATAAAAATTTAAAAACTTCAGCAAATGAAATTTTGAGCAATTTTACCCACAGACCCATTTCCAAAACAAAGGGCATCTTCTGTGAAACAAGGGCTTTAAAAAGAAGAAAACCCCTCAGAAAGTTAATGCCTTATAGAATGAGCTTTAAAAAAAATGAACGAGAATCAACACGTTCCTTTATGAAGCCTACACAAATAGACACATCACACACAGTGATTTTCACCATTTAATTCCTTTTTCGCAAAGGAATTAAACAAAGAAACAGCATGACAAGAAGTTTCAAATGGAACAAAATTCCTTAAGAACAGTTTCTCAGCGGCTTTTAGAGTAAAGATGACGTCTTTTTTTAGTTGGTTTTAATGCAGAAAAGGGAACAAGAGTATTTTATCATAGGAAAGAATTTAAAAGTGGCAGTGTAAATAGGTATGTGTTCCACAGAAAACACACCTGTGTCAGCATTAAATGGATTCCCTAACGCCTACTGTAGATAGAGATCAATACACATTTAAAATTAAGCATATTAGGCAAATTAAAAGTTAAGAAACTAAAGAACCTACCCTCAAGAAGTTGTACACAGACCTACCTAGACAAATAGTGCTAATAAAATACATTTAAAAATGCATGAGGCTTTCTAACATTAGAGAAGGTAAGAGGGTTCAGGTATTTTTAACACTCCAGAATATTAAAAAAAATATATATTGCAAAGACAATTCCTTCTTCTTGCTTACATGAAAGCTGATTCAAAAGTAGCTTGGAATGCTTTATTTACAAAAAAACATACTGTAGTACTGCAGTGTACTTCTGTGTCAACTTGTATGTATATATATGAACTTCACAAAGAGTTTAATTAATTGCTGGTGTCTAATTTTTTTAACTTTATAGTCAGTTTTAGTGCTGATTATTTGTCAGAGTGCCTGACTGAAAACTTGCTGAAGTCAACAAAAGTACCCTCATTAAAAACTGAGTGGCTTAAGATAAAGCCTTGGCAAAGAACTTGGACCTGGAGTGAGGGCTGGGTGCTGAAACAGATGAAGGCAAATAAAGAAACAGCAGTATAAAACAGAGGAATGTTCAAAGTGTACTGGTAAAATTCTTTTTCAATAGAGTATTTTTTTAAACTGTTCCCTTGGCCAAGTCTGCATTTAATATGAAACTTACTTCTGCTACAATGTCTTCTTATAGTTTTAGAAGAGAAATACAGCAAGTCCTGCTCAAACACACAGAGAATCTGCAGAAATACAGCTGAACTTTTCTGCTACTAAATCTTACTAAATTTGAAGAGTCCATCCCAGGATCTGCAGAACTCTCTCCAGGGTTTTGGAATAAGCGGACGAAGCCATTTGGGAATAGCACCTGCATACATAGTGGTCTTAAACATACTAAACATCAACTCCAGAGCCTCAATATATTCAACAGTCTGCTGTGGGACGTTGTTTTCCAGGCAGCCCAACCGGCATTCATACAGAATAGTTGCCACACCTGCACATATGAAATCAGAGAATTTGCTATACATTTGCATATATACATATTAATACTTCAAGGTATTAAAATACTAACCTAATGGAACTACCTTCCAAAAACCTTTAGTTATTGTGACTGCAGTTGGGAACAGGTAAAATAAAAATTTAAAACACAGTAAAAAAAATCCTAGCTAACCATTGTAGCGAGACAATGGTTACTATGTCAGGAACACCCAACCTGAGAAGTCAGCTGGGAATTCCATCAAGAGCAGAGCAGCCCTCCCGCTTACTCACTGTGTTCTGCATTGCACCGCAAACCCTGCGCCTGCAGCGCTGCCCTCTGAACACACAGGGACGTACAAGACCAAAGACATTTCTGATAGAAGCGCAGGAGTTTCTAGCAGTGGCTCTGCTCTTCTTCGTCATAAGTTGGTAGTAAATGAATAATGAGTATGCACAAATGGATAAAGAGCTTGCACTCTAGACAGTGATTTTACTGCACACAATGTACTCCATGCGGCCCTGAAAACTAGCAAGTGTGTGACACTGTTACAATAATAATATTGACTCCTCTCTCATTCCTGACTTGCTGTAATTCCTCACGTGTTTTTCCACAGTGTTGTAGTGATCCCTACTAGAAATACCATTTCTCCCGCCAAAGAACAGTACTTATATACAAAGTGTATATATATAAAGTATATATAAAGTATTTTATAAAATTTGTATTCTTCTCAACTCTGGACCATTTCTTCCACTTATCAAGTTAATTCTTACCTGTCCATTAGTGTTCCTGCAATTTCTCAGCTCAGTTTTTATAAACATAATCAAATTATTAAATACTAGGCAGAACTCAGCCAGAAACTGCCCTACTGGAGTTAGCCAAAATGTTCTTTCAGTTTGACAGCAAACTATTTTTTAATTACTTCCTGAACACCAGTTTCTAGCAATTTTGCCTCCCAATTTGAAATATCTAGATCATATTACCCGAGTTATTTATGAAAATACCACATGTTACAGTATAAAAAGCATTCCTATTATCAAAATAATCTTATTTAATGGTTTTTTCTAAAATCCAGTGGGGCATGGGGCAATTAGGCAATTTGAAAAGGCATTTAGGTAATTTCTCAAAGCCATTTAATTTTGTGCTTTAAAATTCATTAGTTAATAGTTTGCCCACATCTTTCCAGGAAATGGTAGAATAACTGTTAACTAGATAATTACAGTAACTGGTCTATTAACACTCTAGTCTCTTTTTCTCTCTGGTTTTCCTATGAAAAGCAGGTACCATAGCTAATGACAATTAACCTTGATCTTGCCTTCCATCAAACTCTCCATAAATTCTCTAGTGTGCGTGCATATATATGTGTGTGGTATGTGTCTGTGATTTAAGAAACTTTTCTTTTTCCCTGTTTTTGCTTTGTATTTCTTCTTGACTGACAAAATAATTTTCAAACCTGGCTATTTTCAGCTCCCTCTTCCTTCCCTATTTTCCTCCCTGGGAAGATATTTCTCTATGCCTTTTAATTCTCTTGTGCCTCTTTCAGCAACTGCTAGTTCTTATGTGTTCTTTTGCTCTTTACATGGTCCTTTAAAAAAAGCTTGCACATTGGTTCCCTGAACAGTTGACAGTGTAAGTTAATTAAAACTGCAATTCAAATAGGAAATAAGTGCGTACCAGGCACAAGTTATAAATGAAAAGCTAAAAGAATGTGAAGAATTTAAACTAACCCATCAGTGAGAGTGAATCTGTAAGCTCAGGGTGTAAAATTCCATAAAATTGGTAACTCTTAGTTGAATGCCGTTTTTAGACACTATTAATGTAGGACAGACTCAGGTTAGTTTACCAAACCTGAGTGGCAGCCAGCAGTGCGATACAGCATCTTCATAGATTAGTGATTTGGAGGTTCTTGCAAATCTCAAATTATTCAGCTGCCTGTCAGCAAAGAGTACCAATGTTTTTAAAAGGCACTGCATATAAGATCAGGTTGTATGCAGTCAGTCAGAGGAATGCATGAAACATGAATCACCATTCAATCTCTGCAAGAACACAGGAAATGCCATACTAGCTCAGGCTGCAGTTCCATTTAGCGTTCCATCGTTAGTGGTAGGCCAGTGGCAGATGATTTTAAGGCAAGCACAACAATACCACACTTGGCATGTGTAAGCAGGGGAAAGCAGTTTTCCCACATCCAGCTATGAACAAAATTTAGATACATCACATAGCGATTCCCCAACTGGAATTTGGCCAGTATGTTGGTAAATTAACGTGTCTTACCATCTATACTGTCAACACTCTTATTCTTGAGAAATTAATACAGAAGTAAGGAGTACTGAAACTGCTCAGGGCCTTGATTGTACATTTTACCTATATACCAGCATTTCTACAGGAATTGTCTCTTAGTACAAGGTATCACCTCTTTGGACTCTACAAAGGGATTCTACTGATACCTACTGTGCTAAGTAGGAAGACACCTGGATGCACAATACCAAGCTTCCCTTTTCAGATTAATCACAGTGAGGCACTAGTCATATGACAAAAATGCCTAACCATAAGCAACTGCTTTACATCCATTTTCTTTACAGATGTTATACAGCCTGGGCTTACCTTCCATTGAATACTTGAAGAAGAGGTTGTTAACATTGGTCACTGTTTCCCCATCGTCCTCTTGACTTCTGAGGGTGTGGATTCTTTTAATTAAGTCTTTGATAACTTCATTGACTCCTTCAGAGTAAACAGCCACATCTTTGGGTTTCAAAATTTTTTGCCTCAGTACACTTCTCATTTTTAGCCATTGCTCTCCCTCCCTAGAAGAAATTATTAATGATGTCTAAACACAATCTTCTTTAATAATCATCAGCTGGGTAAGAGCTCTGCAATGAAACTGTTTACAGTTCTTCATGTCAAACAAAAGCAAGCGGTGAAATGAAAATTATGATATTTTATTCTGTATTTAGTGCACATCCTCATTAAATTTCAGTGTTGCAACACTTATGTACATGTGTAAGTTGATCTCTGGTTTCAGTGACAGAACTTGTCCACTCAGTGTTCTGAATCTGACAAGTGTCTCGGTATTAGTGGTTTAGTAGTAGCTAACAGAAGAAATTGGCAAAATTTTCTCATTAAAGTCACTTTACATAAATATTTGAATGGATAGTCTGCAAAATTGCTTTTACCTTGAATTGGCGCTTAACTACCAAAGAAAGGTATCACACTGAGATTTGGCAAATCAACAATTACAGCTAGTACCAAAAGTTCCATTACCGATCCATCATTTTCAGTTACCTTAATTCTAAACCTACAAAGTAATAGGATAGCAGACCTAGCTATAGAGAAGACAATTTACAGCTAAATTCTCCTTCGGCTGACCTATGTACTGAAACCTTTGAACTAAAGACTAAAAATCTGAATATGTAGCTTCATATGAGCAGAGTATTTGGGAACAGTGGTTTCAGGGATATCTTTCAACTCCTTGTGAGGACAGGCAATTCTCTTTTATGCATTCTTACTAAATTGCCAAGTAATTCCCATTAATTTTTTTCACCTGGAGCAATGCTGCTGCAAGGTACAAAAACTTACTGGCCAGCAACAGAATTTAATCTCTTTAACAAACATTTTCTGACTGTCTCTTGATTTAAGATCTCATTTCACAAAGTATCAAGGAACTGTTAGTTTGATTTGAGTCTGCAGTGCAATACATAATGCCTTTTGCCACCGCAAAAGAAACAGGCGGTCCGTGACTCAGGAAATTTCCGTGTAAATAAACATCCTGTGTCATGGGGACTGTGAGTAGTTCCCAGTGGCAATTAACCACACCCACATGCACTGCCAGTTTATGCAAGCTATGAAGACAGAAAACTGTTCTAGAATCAGCCACATACAAAAATATCTGCATGGGGATGCACTACAGTGTGAGGGTACCATACAGTGACTTCTCTGCATTAATCTATTGAAAGGGCACTTTGGTGAACAATAAAGCTAAAGACAACCTGAGCCAACAAAGTCCACAGAGCACACTGCCAGCTGGATGCAACAGTCTAGCTCTGAAGCAATGAAACTACATCTGTGCAGTGCTGTGCCAGAGTAAGTAAGCCCTTTTCTGTAATGCTGCTTCCAGGTAAGTGAGTCAGCTCAGACAACTGTAGTTGATACACATTCCCCAAGAGTGGTTTTATGCAAGGTGGCTTACTCCACATTCAAACTATGCATCCTTACCACCCCTTTGAAAATTTACAGCAGAAGAGACAATTCACCATAAATTCCTGTTCTCTTCCCCCCACTACACACACAAATTTCCACACACAGAAAAGCCTGGATTCCCAGATGACCTGTACAGTCCTTCAGCAAATCACTAAACTTTTACAAGAAAACAAAGGAAATGAAGGAGTAATAACACTTACGCAGAAATAAGTCCCGTGGCTCTCCCTCGTAAGTCTCTGTACTCCTGCCAGGATTCCATGTTAGCTCTTTGTGGTGCTCTACCTTCTGCTCGGAGGACTTGAGCAACCATATCTCGATCTGCAATGGATACAACAAACTGGGGACCAAAGTGAGACTTGAAGATCTTTCCATATTCCTGAGTGTGTTTTTGCTACAGTGTCACCAACAAAAAGAAACAAAGTAAAGCATTACTAAGGAAAAATATCACAAAAGGAAACCAACAATTCCTCATACAGCAAATCAATCTATCACGTCTAGAACTTGATCCCCAGCCTTCCAGTCAAGGAAAGGTTTGAAATGTCAGGAGAAAGCATCTAAGCATTACTGTGAAATATTCACAAGGAAAACAGAGAGGTCACACTGTTCAGGACCTCTGACTGAAAAGATCCAAAGCTCCAAGGCACTAAGCGTGAGTGAAACCAAATACTGAGAAGATGAAAGGATTTGGGCACTTAAAAACACATCCCTTCAGATCAAACAGGTTAGAAATAATGTGTGAAAAAATTAAAATCATGGAGGTAAATAGGTGAAACTAACACGATAATACAAAGATATAATAATTTACTTTTAATGTCTTTTGTAAATAAAGACTTACTCTACCATTTTATTCTTTACAAAAAACTACACTTAAGTTTCTCACACATAACGGAGGACAGTGATAGCATAGCAGCCTAGCAGAAAACTGTATTTTGGTACAGCTTCATCAGCAGTGAACTTTAGGATGACATATGTTAATTCTGCAAAAGGAAGGAAAAGTTCAGGTCTTATTCCTGCAGTGAGGTTTATTTAGTGGCTGATCCACAAGTTGTATGATTCAAGCTGGAGGCAAGCAACAAGCAATTAAGAGGACTGGGAAACATTAAATGACATATTTAAAAGAAAAACAAAACAAAACAAAACAAAACCCCACAAAAACCCAAAACAAAACAAAAACCCACACAACAAAACGACCAGAAGTTTTCCAGTAAAGCTGCACTATCACTGTCCCATGAAATCTCACTGATGATTTCAAACAAATTTAATTATTTAATTCTGACATGGTCATGAAATGAAACACTCGACTCCCATGAATTCACTTGGAGGAGAGTTACATCATCATTTTAGTGGGGAAAAAAAAACACCAAAAAACTGCAAAAGAATAGTTAAAGCGATATTATTACAACTTTGGATTTGAGAAAGTTTTAAATTTTAAAACCTTTATTTCAGGTTAAAGTAGCAAGACAAGTTAAACTGACCAAAGTTTTAACTTTGACGCTTTATCTGCATCTAATCCAAAGACATCTGTTTGCAGAGTTATGCTGATTACAAATCAAAGATGTTTGATATGACTACACTAGTGAAAGTCTAGGGTTGACCCAAGATTAACTTATGAGAAACCTTTCTTTAATCAGTCTTGGTTACAGAGATGAATTGTTTAATTGCCAACAATAAGTTTAAGACACATGAGTCACTCAGCATATGGTACCAAGTGCTTATAAAAGGAGTAACTCTTTTGCCTAGTTTCCAAATAAAACAGGAGTTGTGTGGTTGTGGTCTCCATCAGTCTCCTCTCAACTACTTTTGGAACACAATGGTCAATTTCAGTCAAGTTCAACAGAGAGTTAAAGGTCTCCTGCAACTATATTGTTACTGTTTTAAAAAATCAGCATCTGGATTCAAATGAGACACACATATTAGTCACCCCGACATGGGAAATGCTACAGTAGGAACTCGGCTGTTTCTGCTTGGTCTGCTGCTAACCAAACACCACATGCAGACCAACATATGAACAAGCACTCCCAACCCCAAAGTATCTCTTGACTTGAGATAGTTCAGGGATATTGAAGCTGAACTCGGAGAGAACTGAGAGCACAAGTCTTTAAAGGAAAGTATGAGTTGGGAGATAAGTGCTGGAAAGAAAAGGCAGTGAAGAGGGTGGGATACATGTCACCAGTCACACAAAAACAGGTTCAACACATTTTGCTATTTATGGAGCAGCTTGTTTTTCCCACTGACGGCGAGTGAGGTTTACATGGGAGGATAAACTTCAAGAGAAACTAAATCAAGTGTCAAGCCATCCAATAAAATAAATGAAACATTAGTTTTAAACCAGAAACAGACAAGGACAAGGTATTTGGCCATCTCTTGCTTTCAGCAGAATGATGTTCAGTGTACCAACTTCATGTTAAAAGAAATACTCGGCATTTCTCTTCCATATTTTCTATCACAACATAGGTTTTCTTTCCCTTGTAATTCAAACCTTAAAAATATCACACTTCAGTGTCTCACATACCACTCTCACACCAGACATTCTTTCACACATCATAAATTCAAACTGCCAGCATCCAAGCCCTCCCCCCTCACCTTTCTTTTCTTCATACTTGCATAGCAGTGATGAGACAAAAGAGATCTAACCGCACCAAATTAAAAATACTTTCCTTTTGTCATAATTGCTGTAGGCATTACTGCTTTGGCCAGGACTAACTGGAATCATGTTACTGAGAACAGAACCTCCTTTGTGAAAAAGCGCTCAGCTTCCCTACCCCTTCTGCATATAGCGTACAAATATTTGTGTGCACCGAAGGATATCGTTTAAGTAGCTGTGCTGGTTACCAAAGGGTTTCAGATTAATTCATTCCTGATGTTCACTGTATTGCTAAATTTAGCAGACTGTTATTAGTCCAGTTAATGCCTATTTGCATCCAGCATGTATGCAGACAGGGCATCCATGACTTGTAAAGTGACTTTTGAGACTCTGAACAGAATAAAAACTAGTATTATATTACAACTCCTCCTTATCCTTCCTCCCGCTTTCCTTTCCATGAATAACATTCATTAAAGAAGAAAATATCCATATCAGCTAGTAGTGGTGAAAAGCATATACTGTTTGGCCTTATACTCGTTTCAATATTTTGAATAATTTTCACTGTTTTGACAGTGAAGGAACTGGAATTCAATGGTAGTATTGGGTTTTTAGTGTTACCAGGCTATGGTGAGTGCCTCTCGAATTTCGTACAGCACCACAGAGGTAGAAGAAAAAAAAAGAAATACAATGCAACATAAAGCTTTAGCTATCGTGAAGTTTCATCTGCTTGTGTCTTGGTTAACAAGCAATTAAGTTGAGCAATTCATTGTAAGCAATCTAGTTTGGCTGGCATCAAACCAAGCATACACTGAGGAGCCCAAGTTTCTTTTTAGAAATCCTAATGGTAAATACAACAAAGCCAGACAAAACCAAGCAACTGACATGATTTTTTTTTCCCCCAGTTTCCTGCTTCTTTCTGGTGGTTTTAGGCCCTTTGTAAATCCTACCTTCTGAGTAGTTTTGATCTTCAAACCATTTACAGTTTTGCCCTGTTCTCCCTGGTTTCCTTTTTCTGTTTTTGCTTTCCTTTCTTTCAACATTTTTTTTTTTAAATTTCAGTGATTTTTCAGGCAGCGAACCTCTTGGGGCTGTCTGTGAACCCCTTCCTAGCGTTCTGGGAAAGGCCACTGAGAGGAGCGGACCAGTGCACGCCACATGGGAGGTACGGCCAGGGGTCCGCGCTGCGCTGGGAAGCGTTACGGACCCGCTGCCGCCGAAGGGCGAAACCCACGGACGGCTCCGCTCCCTCGGGCGCCAGTGCTCGCGTCAGGGTCCCTCGGGCTACGTGGGGAAAGGCCGCGGGAGATGCGCTGTGAGTTTTGAGGGATGAAACCCACATGTCTGGCCAAGGTACGGAACAAAAAAGTCACCTTTGGATAGAGGCAGCCTCCGGGTGCGGCAGCTGCCCGTGCCAGCGCCCAGGACCCACCGTGCGGAGCGAGGAGGCGCGCTGGCCCAGCCCGGGCCGGGTCTCCGGCCACAGAGGGCGGCTCGCACCCCCGCCCGCGTCCCGGTTAATTTCACCGCCCCGCACCCCCGAGCTGCCGCACGCCGGGCAGGTGACAGCAGCCGCCCTCCCGCCCCCCACCCCGCCATCAGCCTCCCGCCGCCATCAGGCCCCGCTTCCCGCCTCCCCTCCCCCGCGCCGCCGCCGGCCGGTGGGGCCGCCAGGGGGGGGCTGCCCGCCCCCCGCGCCCCCCGGGAGCTTTCAAACCGCCCGCTCCTGCCGGAGGGAGGGGGCCGGCGGCCGGGGGCCGGCCAGCGCTGACGGCAGCGGGGCCAGGCGCGACTACCGCCCCCTCAGGGGACCTATATAGGCGAAGTATATTTATGTAAGGGGAGGCCAGGGTAGGAGCGAGGGCTGGAGAGACAAAATGGTCTCTGGCCGCGGCGGAGCAGCGCCGGGCTGAGCCGACGGGAGGAGAGCGGCGGCAGCCCCCCGCACGGCAGGCGGCTGAGGCGGGGCGGCCCGGGGCGGCCCGGGGTGCCGGCACGGCCTCGCCGCAAGCCCACGCTGCCCAGCGCCGCCCGCCGAAAACGAGCCCCTCCGCGAGCGTGTGAAACACCCCGGCGGGGAAAGACGGGACTCCCGCCCCTCCCCCCGGGCAAGGCACCTACCTACGAGTTCAGAACCCGCCCCAAGATGAGAAGGGGGGAGCCGAGGGGCCGGCGCGCCCCGGGCTCCTCGCCGAGACCGACCCGCCAACACCCCCGAGGGCTGCGGGGGGCGAGGGGGGGACCCCCAGCCGCGGCTCCTTCCCAGCGGCGGGGCGGTGACTGGCTGCGGTGCGGGCAGCCCGGTGGGCGAGCAGCGCTTTGTGGGGGGAGAAAGGGAAAGGCTGGGGTAACCCCACGGGAGCCAAGCATGAAATCACCCCGGTAAGCTGTACCTGGATCTCATGGATGCGGCCGAAGCCGTCCTTCCAGAAAAACTCGTAGAGATTGTAGAGGGTGTTGGGTCCGGGCATTTCTTGCAGGCTCTTGACCCTGCCGAGCCGGTGCGGTGCGGGCTCCCGCAGCTCCCGGGCCGGCCCCCGCAGCTCCCCGGCGCGCCCCGGCGCTGCCACCGCCGCCTCGCCTTTGTTCCCCGCCGCCGCGGGCGGGTTGTTCCGCACCTCCAGGGACGGGCTGCTGCAAAGTTTGGGCAGCTGGTGAAACCTGCTGGCAAAAACCGCGTGGTAAAAGTAAGTTCTCTCAGATTCAAGCGTCTGCTTGCCCTTCATCGTCAAAACTCTCGTGAAGAAAGACATGTCGCTCAATTTCAGAAGGGTCCACTTTGCTCCTGCAGCTGCTTGTTGCTTGGTTGCTCTTCCTTCGCTGCCTGCTTTAACTTGTACAAGCAGCACTTCTCCAAACTTAACTGCATGAGCATCAGTTTACACAGACCATTATTTAACGCTCCCTCCCCTAGGGCTGGAAAAGGGGGGTGGGTCTGGGATGAGACTTGAATAGAACGAACCTATTATTTTGTATAATTCAAATCAGATAAATTCACCCATTAAGCATGCGGCCAAAGTTTAGATTTTCCCTCTTTCCCCCAATGGTTTGGCAAAAAGCTCACAGAAGGATTATCCCATCTTTCTCCTTCATTAAAAAAGGTGAGTTTGGGGCTGTTTTTTCCTGTGGTGTTAAAAAATTCCCATATGTTAGAAAATACCCTATTTTCTGCCAGAAGTTCTCTTGGTACCGGTCACCATCCTGTAACATATACAGAAAACATTTCTGCTTCCACATACAAACTGCAATGGTTTTACACCATAACCTCACAAACACAGTTCCTGTAAATTACAGTATCCAGGGATGTCATTCGTATTGCAGAATGATTTATCTTTTGGACAGGATATACTCCATAAGCAGCTTCTGTCAACTTTTGTAGAAAATAACCAGTGCCCTGCAACTGCATAGTGTTACATCACAGCTTTCCCTCCATTTGGCTGCGTAGAACTATGGTCACACACAGAAAACTTGAGCTCCAACCTGTACATCTGTTCGTTTTGCACAGTTTCAAAAGCATTTGTGCTGTCTTCATATGCATTTCTGTATAATTTTGAAGGTGTTAGCGATAATCTTTAAAATGTTGATCAGTTTCAGAAATGTTGAAGAGACCACCTTAGTTGTAACTGAATCAGAAGCTGAGGTGAAACTTGAGGACAGTGGAAAGTCTCAAAGAAGATCCATATTTCCAGAACTTAGCTATGAATAAACTGCTTGAAAAGTCAGTCTAGTGAGCTTCAAAGTTATTTGTCTCTGTTTTTCCTCTGTTCATTTTTCTACATTTAAGTTTTTGAGGCTGCAATCCAATTAAGATTTGTGTACATGCTTAATTTTACCACTGATAACTCCACTGAAATAAATCTACCTCTGCAGTGAGACACATGCATCAATATTTGTAGATACAGCAGTAAATATTACAGGAATCAAAGGCAGATGGTAAATAGTCTTATAATCTGTTAAATACATATTGGCTTACGCTAAAATAATGTCTTTAAAATGGGCTTCATCATACTTGAAAGGGTCCAGAGATCAGCCACAGAAAAAATTAGAAGTTGTCTTTTTTTTTAAATGAAATAAGGAGGAGGTCAGGAGAATTATTTCACCTATGAAAGACAACTACCAGGATCATGACAACAGCCTAGAGATGCGTGCATGTGTTGTTAAAAAAAAAAAATGCATGTTATAGAGAGAAGTCAGAAAATAATGAGCTTTCCAGCTACAGATTTCTTGGTTACATTTTCAGGTAGCCTTGCTATTTCACATATTTTTGGGATATCTCAGATATTTCAGATAGCCAAAGTGTCTCAGGAGGTTATGCTATCACTGAATTTTGTAAGAACAGGTTTGAGAAACATCTGTCAGGCACATCTGGGCATATCACTGTTTAGGTTACCTCTGGAGTTTCCCTCCTCCTCCTCCTCCATTTCTACATGGTGTAGCTGCATAATTTCTTTAATATTTATCTAAAGATACTTTGAGAGATACAGTTACCTATAAACTAAATACTTACTGGGAAAAATATGAAAACAAGCTGGCGAGTGTGATATTCAGAACAAGTTTATCATTGTAAGTAAATGAAAGACTAGTTCCGTGTCTCTGTTAGGGACAGTGGAGGACAAGAACAACAAGGAATATCATCAACAAGAGCAAGCAGATGCACTATGAGATGTCTGCAGGAGGATTTAGAAACAGAACATTCATTTATTTGACAGGAAAGACGGACACAAGTCCTAGAACATGCAAAGAACAATCCAAATATCTAAATTGTCCACACTGTCTAAATTACATTTGTCATATTCCACAAACAATAACCACAAAAATTTAAAGGTATAGAACAACAGATGTCCCTAGATTATAAGTCAACAAATAGAATGGAAAGAACAGGGATTCACTTTGTAACGAGCACCAGTATCATCCCTTAGCTACATATATTAAAGGTTTATCAGGATTTAAAAAAAAATAACATTGTGATCTCAGTACTAATACTTTGAAAATTAATCTTTTTTCAAATTTATGCAGTAATTCTCCAGCTTTAAAATAATACTCATTTTGTAATTTCTAGGTCAGTGCAGGGAATATATGCACCCTTCCTAAAGACTGCTGTTTATACAGCTATCAGTACAGTAGGGTTTTTTTTATTATTTTAAAGTCATAAACCATTAAGATAGTGTAAAGTACGTATGTCTGCTTCTATGAATATGCTAGTGAGATAAACTCAGATACATTGTGCTGTAAAGGCTACAGTTTTGCAACTGGTAGTAGCTATCTCTGGTTGTACATTTTTGCAGTTAACTCCATATTTGGACATTCACTCTTTTACCACCGTTACCTCTTTTCCATGAAAATCATTGTAGGAGAGGGTGTTTCTAGCCAAGGTACTTGAAAAAGAGTTTCACAAATTTTGCCTTGCAAGTACATTGCCAGAACAGTACCTGTCTTCCCTCTGAGGCATTTCTGGAGGCAGCAGTAGTCCCACCATAGGAACTGAGTTGTATAACCCCGCTTTCACAGTCTTCTAGGTTATTTGCTTATTGTTACATTTTTTTTTTTTGTTCGATTGTTTGCACTAAAGTGGTCTGAAAGACAGATCCCATTTAAAATAAACAGGTAAACACTCACAGAATACGCAATTTCAGTAAAACAAGGAGCTGAAGGCAGCACTAATCATCCATGTGCCATTCACTTCAGGAGACACTAAACCCACAGAACTTGCGTACAACGTGCAAGGCAGCAATACAGGACAGAGACAGTGCTGTGTTGGGATTTTAATATTATAAAGCAGAGCTGTCTTCTCTTTAATTGCAGCCAAGGCAGCTATGCTCCTTTACATCTATAGCGTCTCTGGAGGATTATTCATGACACAATTTCTGCCTTGCCAAGCTGTTCTTTAAATAGTTACCTGGCTCACTAATGTATGCTCCAATGTAATGGCTACCTGTATACATTTACGTATTCTCTATTTACTTGCTCACCTGGTGTGGCATGTAAAACTGCTGCAGACGATCAGATCTCATTACTGGCTACCCTCAGCAAATCTTCAATATTAATCAAACATTCTATGATTACCAGTTATCAAGTTCGTATGTGCATCTTATACAATCACAGTAAAGCCAATTACAGAGGAAAATTCTAGCTATCCATTGTGCAGTCTTTGGAGGATTTTGATGCTCTCTCTGCTGTCTGGATAGACTTTGTTGTTGTTGTTAAGATACCACTCAACAATGGAAAGTCTAAGACTGTTTCTTCTATTATTCACATGCAAATATTTATTCATGCAAAAAAAAAGCCCAAACAAAAATAGCAGGAAAAACTCAAAAGTACATAATTAACTTTGAATGAGATTTTATGCTTAACATCTGTCTGGTTTTAAAGAAAAGGTGGAATGTATGTGCCATTTGAGAAAGGAGTCATAGTCAGGGAGCGCCTGTGAGACACCTCCATTACTACCTACTATCTTGTATTTTTATTAGAAAGTGCCATCAGTGTTTTACAAACAACACTAAAACCGCCCCATTCTGAAGAACTTCCAGAGTAGGTTAGAGGCAACAGCTGAGTTTAACAGAGAGAAATAAATGAAGAAAGCACAATGTAGCAATGCGTTAATGATGAAAACTGCCTAATTTCTTGGATATAACAGCAGGAGGATTTAAAGGGGAACAAGGATGCTGTTCTGCAAATCTGTATAAAGACAGGCTTCCTTGTACAAAAGGAGATATGAGTAGATTGACATCCACAGAAATATAATTTTTATGTAGTGCAGGTGGTGGACCAGTAGTAGGACCGAGGACCAGTGGGCTTAAAAGGCTGGCATGCTGTAGTTTGTCGTAACAGATGACAGAAGGGTCACAAAACAGATTATCAAGTAACCCTCTTTTAACGGTTCAAAAATATTTGTAACAGGTATTTCTAGAAGGTTTGTTAGATGGAGTAGAAATGGAGAGCCACTAACAGATGCAAGCTCAGGTACACTACTACAGCATTACCATAGAATAATTATCAATAATACTATAGTAACCCATCAGTGTAGATACAAGTTTGTTTTTCTAGGTAAACTATAGAAAAAGAATACCCCAGACAACAATAGCTAAATTACATGGTGGTTAAATAGCCAAATACAGGAAGGGGGTATTTATGAACATGAATGAATACATGTGGGCTACCGCAGTATGGAAGTGTAATTAAATTATTTGCTTCTCTTTGCTGTGCCAGATCGTAATTGCGTGGTTCTGTTTGACTTTCAAGTTACTCATTAATGGATGTATATGCCACTAAGGTTGCTGCTTTACTGACACACGTAGCATCCTTACTGTTGCAGAATCTGAGTCGGAGGTCAAACTTGCAAACTGCAGCACATTAAATAATCAACATTATGAGTAAACCCCAAAATTTATGCTACAAGAGATAGATGAAGCTGAAATAACAGTTTCACTAACAGTTTCACAGAGTAGACTTGAAAAAGAGAAAGCAAGAGCCAAGGAAAGAAACCAAAAAGCATTTGAAAGCACAGCAGAGGGGTTTACATTGTGAAAGGTTTAGGGTGTAACAAACTGGTGGAGGATCCCATTTTCCTCTCGAATATAATCACAGAATTGTTTCAGGCAATAGAAGTCCAGTAGCATTGCCACAGAATTCCAAGGAATAATGATGAGTGTAGTAGCCATGATATAAAACCTCCTTCCAACCCACATAAAACAACCAAACTGTAAAGAAGGGAGAAGTTATGCCACCAGCACTAGCCAATCAAAACACATTTAGGTGACTTGGAAGATAAATATTTTCTTCTACAAAATTCCATAATTTGTTGGATGTCTTAACACTGACTCGAAAGCACACTCCCAGATCTTTAAATTTAAACAATGACGTTTCTCCTACCTTGTCGGTCTGCTGAGTTTGAAAAATTGTTTTATGTAACGAGTCAGTCTGGACTTTTGTTATTTCAAACAAGTTGGTGCACATGCCCCTTCACAGCCAAAGTGCTTAAATTTTAGTTAACTTTTGGTATGTAACAGGATCACAGTATAAACTAAACCTGAGTATCAATAATTTAGATTATGTATTATTTTTGGATGTCTCCAAATCCACAGTCATACTGTTCTCTCAGTCTAGACCCCCTAGTGGGGTCATATTAATTGTACTTTGTTACCTTCACTTAGTTATTTCTAAATCCAATTTAAACTTGCCCTCCTCTTTGCATGAACTCTGACAAAGTTCAGTTGAGGCTTTCTTTGTGTCCTAACAACATCGGTATTCAGAGTCAGTGACTACAATATCATCTTACCAGGACCTCTGTTTTCTTAGAATTATTCTCACTGTTTAACAGTCTTGGTTATATCTGGCTTGTAATTATTTGAACATTATTTTATGATATACAGTATAACAATTATTATACCATATGTTTATGTATTTAAATAGCTATTGCACCTACAACTATAATTTATGGAAGTAAAAGAGATTTGATTGGAGGCATTTAACTTTGCCCAAGTAATTACCTTCCGCTAAGACTGTACAGATAGGCTCTCCAGAACATTTGCAAGGAAGAAAAGCTGAAAAATAAGCGCTGAAATGTCAGAAGGGTAAGCAAAATTTCTCAGCGTTGTTTGAAACATCTCTTCACTGAAAAAGTCATAGTGTTAGTCGTAATTTTTGCCTTTTCTGACTTCCCTCAAATCCATCTTCTGAAAGATCTTTTCAAGTTGTGAAGTTACTCCTTTGGAATTTTCAATGCTTTCTAAATTCCCATGCTTCTTCCTGAAAAGGGGACAAATTTGAAACTAACAGGTTATGAGGTGAGAACAGAACTTACAGGTAATTTGCTATTGAAGCTGCTTTAGTTTAAAAGAAAAATGAAAACTGCTTCTCTGCCTTTGATTTCATCTACTATATGACAACAATTGAAATCCTAATCAAATATTGTACAAAAAGAAGATACTTAAATCAGAGCAAGCTAGCCACTCCCAGGTGTTGATAGCACTGTGCCTGATGTACCGTTCAATGCTTAACAAAACCCCCATGAACCAACCGCAACAAAGAAAGAATTCAGCTCTACTTGTAGAATTTCTGTAGTAGGTTTAGATCCTTATCCAACGCCTCTTACTGTGTACCACATTAAGTTATTCCAAGAACCACTTGCCTTGAAGTCCCAAGTTTTTAAAGACACTAGAAAAAAGGCACTACTAGAAATTATAACCATCAGGAGGGCATAAGGAACCAGAGAAATAGAAACTGGGGGTAGTTTAATGCTTTGCTGAGCTGTAATGCTGCTGGAATTGCCACCCCAATGTCACTGTGCCTTTCTAGTCTAGAAGACCATCTTAATGAGTAACAACAGTATCCTTCAAGCATTAATCCCTTCACAGACACTTGCTGGTTTGCCATGAGGAGGAAGAGCAAAAATCCTCAACTTTCAGTCTTGTAGCCTAGTAGAAACACACAGAACTATTAAAAAATGACAGTTCCTCAAGATTAAGCTTCCTCAGTATGGAATTCAGCTTAACTAAGGAGGTGGCCACGGAGCAGAGTAAAAGCTTTTATTTCACTGAGGAAACCTGAATTATGTCCAAGAAAATGGCACCTCCTGTCCACAGACTTCCAAGAAATAAGGCACTTACCCCAAAGTTCATCTGTCTCTGCTATCGCTCATGGTCTGAAACATGGTTCTGCCACACTAACCTGTTATTTTGCCACCAGTTTAGCAAAAGCCCTATGGCAAACAAATCCTTTCTGGGTAATCATTTAGCTATCCCCGTTCATTTGCGAGACATCTGGATCCATGAAGTGTACTGCACCTTGCTGCTGCTAGGAAACATGCAGTGTTGTGCAAGCTTATTCCCGCAGGGATAAAGGCAGCATCTCGGAAAGGTTTGTATGCAGCGGTGCAATGGCAGAAAGCAAGATTTTCTCCATGTGCACCACTTTCAAGGCAAACATGGAGCTTTCAGCCCTGTTGTTTCCACAGTCTGCTTAGCAAGGAACCTCATTATCCATTTGTGCAAGAGAAGCATTGTCTGACAAGAACGTCTGATAAAGCGCACGAGGACCTGACCGCACTCCGAGAGCTGGGTCCCGTTCTCTGGATTCCAGCTGCAGGGCAGCAAGAGCCCACCATGCACTGTCTGGTCACGGTGAAGCATTACTGTTGCAGCCTACAATACTGCTTCAAATAAAGACACCTGCCTGACAAAATACAGTGCTATGTTTTGTGACTGAAGAAGGCAATTCAGTCTCCCAGAGGGCTAGGATTTATAGACTAATTCCAGAGCAGTCCGTTGCGACCACTGGGTGAGGAGCACTGCTGGACTGCGGGAGCAGCGAGGGGCCAGTACAACAAAGGCCTGAGGAACCAGCAGCGTTTCCCAGCAATTGACCCATCTGGAAAGCAATCTGACTGACCATATTCCAGTACAGATGCTACCATGCACAGCAGCAACTGTTCTGTACGGAGTAAATGCATACCAGTGTGCCACTCACAGCTACAGGCTGGAGTAATAGCACTTTATTTTAATTACTGCAGTAATCATATCAAAGTAATTAAATCTAGTTTGAATACCAACACACCATTACTGAAGCATGGAGTCATTCTTACCTCGTAGAATTATTATGCTTTACTCGATGCTGAAAGTACTGCATCCCACGCAGACCTCCTAGAAGAATAAGATTAGTCACCATAGCCAAGGTTTACTACATAAGAACTGAGTGCTGTCCTAATTCCAGCTATTACTAGCGCCACAGTTACAAAGACCAGTATTACTATTAAGCCATTCCCAGATTTAGTGGAGTTTTTTGTTGAGGGGGTTGGGTTTTTTTCAAGCTTATCAAGACTACAGAATAGTCCCAAAGCAATTCATAAAGTATGTTAGAGAGAATTATGGAGAGGGACACTGGGTGACTTAACTATTCCACTATCGCAGACCCCTCCCATTATACTAAGTTATAATTTTTCTACTAACTGTTAACACAAGAGCTGGTCTGAACTACTGTTAGAAGTAAATAATGCTTTACAAACTGTGGAGAGGAAATCAGCACCAGAATACTGCACATTATTCTCTTCAACATAAGCCACTCAAGCACTGCCATGGCTGGTCCTAGTCTGTGAGGCAGAAGACTCAGAACAAGAGGAACCATGCATTATGGGGTAGGTCTCTCAGTCTAAACAAAGTTTAAACTGAACCAGAGCAGTTCCACTTTCAAAATTACCCGATTCTGATACAGAGACTGAAAACACGCACCGTGTGTTCTGAATATGCTTCCAATATTTCTGTATTGTTGATTCTGAATTTATGCTAATAAGAAACAGAATCAGTATTTTTCTGAAGCACATTAGTCATAAAATCAGGATAGCTCTACAATACATACTCCTTTCAGTACATTAAAGATTCATATTAATCTATTTTGAACCAACAGACCAAGATCAATGTTATTTCATAGGCTGTTCCTAAAGATCTACAAACTCTCAGCAAAAAAAGGACTCACAATACAATACCAAGTATCATAACCATTACAATATTACGAAGATGTTATTTAAAAAGCATTCTTCTGCCATAAGCCACCACCACATTTCCTCAAATTTTCTAGAAATACACCGCAGTCTTCATTAAGAACCTCCCCCCCCTCCCCCGAACTCAAGGAACCTTTCCTTCACACCTCTGCTTCCAACTCATCCTATGGTAAGTCAAAACGATATTGATTCAATAGTAACTTCTGTAGTGACACTGCGCTGTTTAGCAGTTATGATGGTTTTATTGCATCGTTAATAAATAGAATATAAATGACAAGGGAAACAGCTTTTATTTCAGCAACTTCTTAACAGTAGCAAGAAAAATGAAGAAAAATGGAGCACGGAATTTATTTGTATTTATGAATGCCTTCCTTGAATTTATATTGGAGACAGAGTTCCTCTTTCTCCTTGTCTTAGAACTTCAAAATATTTCCAAACAATGTGTTAGAATTTTAAGACAGGTTAAGTCATAACTATAAACTAGCTCCCAGTTTAAAAATATTATGTGAAGTGCTCCTATCAGGATTTGTTCAGCTCAGTGAATGATTTTTATTTAAGCATTTTAAAAAACAGTATATTGTTGAGCGGACACAATAATCAGATAAATAGTATTTCAAACATCAGTACAAACTTCATTTACAAAACCTTCCCAGAATTCATCTGAAAAAGGGTCTTCAGCTGATAAAAATAAATTCTATTCATTACCCTGAAAACCAGACAGGTATAACCAGGATCCAGTCACTGGATAATATCTTTTCTGTGGTAAGATTTGGTTCTTTTTTTCCTTTCACATTCACCCATGACAGCACATATATTGCAGAGTAAAGATGTGTCCATACAGATGCATATGAAAAAAAGTCTTTTAAAGGTTGTCAGAAAATTCAATTCTGTATACTTAGTTATGGAACCAAGGTACATGGATACACAGCTTTAACAAAATGCACATGTCATTTGAATGTCATTTCCGGAAGCGTTTAAATAGTGGATGGATGTGCTTATTTGAAGATGCTTTACTCCGTGAAGAGTGGTACTCCATGTAAACCGTATCATCTGCTCCTGACATAGAGCTCATTGTGCCTGTACGACGGGACACCTGCAAGTGAGGAGAAAAAACCATGTGCTTAGTGTGTGATCAGACAGCCATCTCTAACCCACTGACACCCACTGGTTACCGGGCAGCACTGTTCATTTAGTGACCTTAATGCCAAAAAGCCTTCAAAGTTCCTTTTCTTACGAGGAATTTCTACAAAGGAAGTCACTGCCTGCCACTCACCGTAAGTATACAAACCTACATAAGGTTTAATACAGAAAGATACCTTAGAGTAGGAATTCCCAACGCATTTCACGCACAATGCAATTCAGCTAAAAATAAACCCTAAAAAAATCAATTACCACATTGTAGCTTGATTTTAACTTATGTATCAACACATGTTTCAGGCTGTTTATTTTTCTTATATCAGACATGGCTGCAAATGTCAAACTACTACCTACAATAATAGTAATTCTCTTAAAAATGAACAAATGTAGCCCTTATGCTTCTGCCCTGTGGGCATGAGGAAATCAGAGCGTGATTCAAGGAGCACAGTGCCACCACAAGAGTATGTGCTCTGACATATGTATATCTTAAAAATCTTTTAAAATCTTTTCACTGTTCATGACTTAGAAGATGTACTGCAAAATCTGTAACAATAGATCTATCGCCTTCTCCCTCAAATATAATGGAGGACATGAATTCCATGTCTACCTTCTTTCGAGTGCCCATTATCAAACCGAATTACTCAAATAGCTAAATGCTAATGCAGCTTAAAAAAATGAGTCTGTTCTCCAATGTTTCACAAAGATACTAAGGCATCAATGATGGCAACACATTTAGAATTAAAATGCAGCGGTCAAGTTCTGTCACGTTTGTGGTCACGTTTGTGGTCGCACAAAGCATTCTTCATTACCTGAGCTGACTTTGAACCATATTCTCCAGCAACTACTTCCTCCTCAGCATCCAAGTCAGATGCTTGCAGAACTTTCTGGAGAAGCTGCTGCTGTTCTTCTTTGGATGAAAATGAAAGTTCTTCTTCTTCCATGCCTGCAAGCTTTGTTATTACCTACGAAACAGAGCACAGTACAAGGTGAGGGCTCTTCCTCCTCACTGTTAGCTGGCTAATCAAAACCAAGACAAGGATTTCTGATTCCATATCCTGTTGGTGCTGCCTTCAATTTTTATTAATGGTCTGAACAGCTTAACACTATGGTTAGCATAGATACACATAAAATTTTGCTAAGTGAAGTATATATACAGGCACACACATCCCTTGTTATATTCTAGCTGGAAATGCAAAACACAAACACTGGGGAAAAAAAAAAAGGGAGAAGAAAAAAGGAAAAGCTCTGGACAGAGGATGTCAGCCAAATGCTGTTGATCCCAGCTTGACCAAGAGCCTGACCAAAGCACATACAGCTCAGATGCACATTCAACTTAGTGCAAGGTTAGCTTCATGTTGTGGGCTCTACATTCATCTAGTTTAAAAACTAGCACTTTAACAAAAATAATTCACTAGCTTTCCAGACACTGAGAATTCTAGCGATAAACATCGAGGAACATGGATAAAGCCCCTAACAAATCAAGATATATGATGTTGCTGAGAGACCGCGTGTGCAAGCAAGCATCAGCAGCACAGCAAAAGGGCTCTTTCAACATTTGTGCACCAGTTAACTTAGCTGGTTATGTCTGCTCTCTTTGAAATTCTTAGTAACTCATTTAATAATAACCACGGATGCAGGGCACATGCCATCTACTGGCAATATAGTGCCATATACTCTGTTAGCTGAAAAACCTCTTCTGAAGAACTGAAAAGCTCTCAGGCTTCTGTTACAAAGCTTCTCAATAGGCAGCTTGCTTTCTTAAGTAGAAGTATTTTGAAAATTTCACAGGAATTTTTCCTGCAGTTAAATACATTTGGGTAAAAATATATTTATACGTGAGAATCTCAGTTTTCCCCACTATGTTTCCAACTTGAAGAGCTTTTGAGAAAGACATTCTATTTCAGCCTTTTCCTTGATTATGTGGTGTTTCCCCTCCTCAGCTTCCTTTTTCAGCTTATGTCTTGAGCCAATACAATTAGAAACGAGTTACTTCAGTAATCTGGGCTGGAGCTGACCACAAAGACTGATCAAAAACTATGAATACAGCTTAAGGTAAAATGAATCCATATTAGCCACAAAGCACTGTTTTTGAAAAACACGGTAGGGAAACACTAGACCGAATAATCAGTGTTGTAGACTGCAGTCAATGGCAATTCCTAATTAAAAAATGGATGCCTTTCTGAGAAATGTCCTAGCTTTAAGAATCCATTCACAGAAGCAAGGTCTCCTACTATATGGCTAAAGGAACACTATGGTCCCCCTTCTTGTTCATTTAGAACGGCATTGCTAGGATCACCTCAAAAATAAAAAGGAGTCATGAAAAGCAATTTTAAATTGCATTAGGCTGTTTCCAATTGTGGCTGCAAAACAGTGCTAACGTGATTCACAGAACAGAAAGAATTCCCACTGCATCATCATTTTTTTAAGCTGTTCAACAGATGCCAAGTTTAAAGTAATCCCCAATTCTCTGATATAATGAGCTCTCCGACTGGCTTAAAATATAACCTACATTCAGCCTCTAAACAAAAAAACATAATACAGTAAATAAACTATAGTTAGCAAACCAAAAAACCCCCACTAGCAGTAAACTCCAAGAAGCAAATTGTGATGACAAGGCTCCTATTTAAGAAGCAAACACAAAATATGTGATTTAGGAAAAAACCAATGTATTCCAGTTTTCTTTTTGATGAAAGGCAGAGAACGGAGCTATTGAGAGACAGTCAGAAGAAAGTCTTAGAAAAAAAGGGAAAACTTTTACCCTTTTAAAGAAGTAGTGAAGTTTTAGTAATTTAGGAGCAAAAATTCTGAAGGAGAGGACATCAGCACTGAAATAATTACCTAAGGATGAGGTAGAGTCTCCATATTTGGAAGAATAAGAAGGCAAAAATCTGCTGGGAACAACATACATAGAGTTGATCCTGGCTTGGTATGAAGAAACGTAATAGGTCGTTTCTTGGACATTTCTTCCAGCCCTATTCCTTGATGCCAGCTATGACTAAGGCTTAAAGTTTGGCAAACGGATGAAAATAGATATTCTAACATACTGTTCCTTAACCACAAAGAAAGAACATTCCAGTACTGGTCAGCTAAAATGTTGCTCCAAATACTCAGCTGCCACTTGCACTGCTTTTTTCCCCATATTACACCAAAGCTCCTAGGACTAGGTCTTCCTTGCAAAATAAAATCCCTCAATTTTAACCTCTTTCTTAGTTCTAAAATCCAAGACATTCAAATACAAGGGATTTCTCTAATCTTGACTACCACCACATAGATGCATTTGCTGTAATTAGCTGCAGCTTAATACTGATCTAAAATTTTGTCAAAATACATCGACTACAAAGCAAAACAAGGATTTTACCTCTAAAGACTGTGACATGCCTCTTTCAGTGGAAGGACCCCCTTAAAGCTCTATTTAATGGGCCACTGGTTACAAAGCAATTATTTACTTCAGCATAGCTGCAGTTCAGAGAGGTTTTACCCATAGGGATGTCTTGTACTGCACGTACGCCTCATGAGGAAAAGCTCTTAAATAGCTCAGCTCAAGTGCAATCCAGCAGGGGCTGCTTGCCCTTGCACCTTGTGCCATCCCTGCATGATTCTGTCAACACCATAAGCTTGAGCTTGTTCACTAAAGGCAGATATGGGAGCTGCCTTCTGCTCAGCAATGTTTCTTACTGGGAAGGCTTCTCATCAGAGCAGTAAACTCCAGTTTTACAAAGCAATAATTCACCTAAAAGCAAGAGCTATCATGACACCCTGTTGCCTTTAACAACCCAGCGGATGAGCATATGGGGCAGCCCATGGATTAAAAAAAATATACGAATGAGACACACCATGAAATCTATCAAATAGAGGAGCTTTGGTGGAGTGAGATTTTACATTTGCAAGAAGACAACATAACTCTATATATACATAACAAACAGAAGTACAAGGGGCAATCAATCTTCAAGTATGTATGAAGACATGACAGCATTCAGTCCTTTACAAAAGGAACTTTCTGATTTTCAAGTTCTGTCACACTGTCCACACTGAAAATGTTCTCTATTTTGAGGAGTATGTTTTAGTTGTAGGTAGGAAGATTTCTACTCTGTAGTAACAGTCTTTTCCTGCAGTAAATTCTGTCCTTTCTTCATCAATTAACATTCAACCCGGTGATACACTTCACTCCATGCAGAGACAATTACAAACTGTTGGTGGAAGCTAAATAGGCACAGTCTATACACCATTAACCAGAGCAGGTTTTGCTTAACAGAGCCAAGATCGACGTGCCTGCATCCTGGACTGATTGATTTTCTGTACCACCGCAGGCTTTGGACAGCACTACGGAAATGGTGCACAAGATTAGTGTGTGGACAAAGATCCCTGAAAGGTGTTTCTTTTGGAGCGGGATGCTAGACACTTCAAACACTTTACGATTCCCAGAGTCAGATGTATAAATGTAGGATGGATGAATCCTGCCGGCTATATGTTCTCTTTAGCCACAAGGTAAAAGATGTCTCCCCATAGTGAAATACTGGCCTGCCACTGGAGGTTCTCTGGAAACTATTGGTGACTTGTGATGTTTTGGAAGTTTTCTGAACTGCTGCTGGCCACTATGACATGAACACCTATCAACAATGCTTTATGCACAGCCAGTGTGACAACACACAATAGGAGGCCTGCATGCATCGACAACTGAACAGCATAAATATAAAGCAACCGCACAAGTAACATTCCACTTCACTCTCCAGTGGGTGCTTGGTTTGAAGTTAGAATACTTACCTTTCTAAAAGCTGTACTAAGTTACTTGTATCTACCCTCACAGTAACACAGATGATAAACCAACCCTGAAACAGTTTTTGCTTGCAAGCAAAACCTTCATTAATACATTACACAACCAGGATTCTTGACCCAATACTAACATGAAAGAACATGGAAATTATGTTTTTAGGTCACAACTATATAAATAGCAGAGACAAGTTACCTTGAAGCTATAACCTTGATCTACAAGAAACCGTTGTCGCTTCGTTGAATATGCCATTTCCTGAGTGTCTTGGGATACAAGAGAATAAAAAAAGGCATTGTATTCCTCTGCAACCATGCCTAGGAGACAAAGACTGAGTGATTAGTTCCATTTGGAACACTGCACCAAAAAAACAAAAAAGGACTGAACACTGAAAACAGGTGTTTAAATCAGTTGTCTCCCCACAAAAAAAATTTTGCAAAGTTTAGCTGCATCCAGACCTTACATAAACTGATTGACAAAGTACACAGTATGGAAATTCCTACTCTTGTTCTTAATAACTTGAGAATGGGCAAAAAAAAATAAAATTGAAAAGGAAATGGATACTAACACAATTACACTGGTACTCGGAGAAGAATCTGCTTCTTCATTACACTGGGCAAGGTGAATAATAAAATTATTTGTAAGTCTACTATGTAAAGAGCGAATAAAAAGTCTAGAGTAAGGATTGCAACACACATCAAAAAAGTTAATGGAAAAAGACAAAGGAGAAGTTTTATCGACATAAATTGGAGTTTGCACTGGTTTTGCATTAAAAAAGACAAAGATATGTAGCTAAAAATTCACAGAGCTATTTTGAAACCCAGGATACACCAGGCTGCATATAATAATTTACTTAAATTTACATCTCTTAAGATTTATTAATTAAACAGCATTGGGTTCTCTTTTAAAACCCAAGGTTTCACTAAGACCTTGTTAATTCACTACCATGGGGTTTGCAGACATTTTCAAACAAAGCCTCAGCTGTAACAAGCACAAACTGCACATGAAGTAAGTAAATGTAGACCTTAAGTGCAAGTAGAAAGTGTTTTAAAGATCATTTTTCCAAACAAAAAGCTCCTTGGTTATGTTTTGCAAAAACACAACTAGTTGGAAATCAAATCCCATTTTTAAAAGCAAGTAATCTGCAGTATCAAAAATGTGCTTTCTAGAGACTTGCATAGAGTAATGCTATGATTTTTTAAGAACTATTTCATGTTGAGGAAAATATCAAGGAATGAAAAAGTAAAAGAACCACGACAAAACAAAAAGTTCATTTTCCTTCAGCTTTTTTTGTCCTTTGGAAGTTTTCCCAACAAACCTTTACTGACCCTGAACATGCTTCATCTCCCTTCACTGGTATATGGGCGTATTCTCTTTTACTAAAACATAATCCAAGGACAAGATAAAGAAGTATCATGAACATCCAGTTTCTCTGCAGTTCTGATACTACGATCCAAGCCTCAAGAGTCCAACCACCACCTCATTTACCTTTTTTGGCTCTTAGCACTCGCCCCAGTCTTTGAGCCTCCTGTCTTCGAGACCCACCATGGGATGAAATCTGAATCAGAACATTGGCTTCTGGCAGATCGAATGATGTGTCACCTACCTATAACAGAGAAGCAGCCTCTAAGCATATCTTATTTCCATATATCACCGACAAAGATTTAATACAATGTGCACATTTGTGAGCTGCGATACAAAGATGTCAAATGCACAACATGCATGTATAATTTACTCTTGAATAAAGTTCACTGAATACAGGTACAAGGACACACTGAAATGTCCTTGCTTACCTTGGAAATGAAAATAGTGTTGATTTTTGGATTGTGCTTGAAGTTTTGTAGAATTTGCATTCTTTCTCCTTGTGCAGTAGGACCATATATATAAGGTCTGAAAAGAACAGAACATACGCAAATTAAATCAATTCAAGACTTCGCAATCATTTTTTGTGAGGTACTAAGAAACCAAGACATGGCAGGGAGTGCAGTACACATTTGAACTGATATAAAAACAAAACAGATTTTGGTACAGCTTACACTTTACTTTTAGCTTGTTTGGCTCTTTATGGCAGCTACCCCAGTTGTTTGTGGAATCCTCTACAGAAACCCAGTCTGCCAGAAATAAATTCTGACAGTTATAAATGTTTTGCAATTATGTGCACCAGTGAAGCTGTATATCAACAGACTGAATACATTTGCTAAGCCTACATGAAAGACTGAAGGCAGCTGATAAAATAAGAGATTTTTTTTCACCTCAAATCTACTGAGTTAGCACATTGACAGCTGCAACCTTTGCTTCCTACTTAAAACACTTGAAAATCCAGGCTTCTCTACCAATGATGTGCCAAGTGTCACAAGCTGGCTGCTGGATGTTGTTCTGAGAAAATTATTTTTGCTTCTGAAGCTAACCTCTTGCCCTTCCTAATACCTCCTGGACCTACTGAAACAAGAACAGGGTCCCAGACATTCCATGGCCACAAGAAGCTCAAAGTGGCATTTAATCTAAGGTTTCTAACACTTGATGAATCACATGGAGCATTTAATATCTCAATCCAGAAAGCTCACACAAACTCTCAGCCCCCCCAGACCTCATGAGTAACTTGGACTACTATGAATCTTCCAAGATCCTCTCTACACTCTGGCTGTTTTCTTCCTGCCTGAGCAGTTTAAAAAAACAAACAAAAAAAGGCCCTAGAAATGGCAAAGTCCACATAAAAAAAAAAAAAAAAAGTGGCATGCAGGAGTGTACAGGCACTGCTTCTTCATCTGTTGCACTACGTTTCCAAATGCTCGTTATCAGCATCTCCAAATAACAGGAACCAAGTTCTACAATTTCTGTTTTGTTCACACTTCCATACACTATTTCTAATACAAGGAACCAACCTCAAATGTTAGAGTACTCTAACTTTTAATATTGCACATACATGGGTGGTAGCTGAACATAAACATGCAGCGCATAGTACTAAGGTTTTCTATTACCAACCAATTCTGGTGTGTTGGGTCCTCTAGCTTTCTCTAGTAAAAACTTTATTCTAGTTTTTCTTTTACCAACAATCCTGGTCATCCCTAATCTAATTCTTCTATTTAGTGCGTTTAACCAAACTGTCAGGAAAATGCAGCTAAAAAATGAAAGTGGCAAATGAGTCAACTCTGAAACACTACCGTTATTATCCAATTAGTAGCATTCGGTAATATATTAACCATTATTTGGAATTACATTTAATATTTAAATTGTGATTACTTTAATTCCAAGCGAAACTTAAACGGAAGATTTAAACTTAAACTAAAGCAGTTGTAAGCCTTCTGTTTCTTAAAGTCACCAAGAAGGGGCACAACACAGAATAACCTGGAAGTCCCAGCTACCAATCCCCCATTTTACCCCCCCAGATCCTACTTGACAGTGATTCACTAACACTTATCTGAGGACCCTCCTGAACCTAGAACGTCCAATGCTAGACTGACTTTTATTTTTTAAATTACTCCTCTTCCTCACTGCAGGAAGACACTTGAGGCATTTGCAGAGACAGATCCCTCCCATTAACCGACGTAACTGTGAAGACCATAGAGGCACAGTCCTTCAGAAAGAGCGATTTAAACACACTAATTAACACCACCAGTAAGAATCAGCATGAGACTCATGACAGAATAAAAGTTGGCTAAGAAAATTTGAAATCTGTGGCCCCAAAAATAATTCCTGTCATGTGCATGTTTTTTCATGCCAGTACCGAGGGCAAGAAGGTGGTAAGGGAGGAGCTGGCAGAGAGCCGAACCACAGCCATCTCTGCCTCCACCCAGGAGCCCACCACCTCATGTGCTTCAGTCAGGTCACGAGAAGCGCTGTGGACACTGCTCTCCTGCTGGGCCAGCACAGCCCGGGCAGACAGGCTCCGCCACCGCCGCTGTACCCGCTGCTGGGCTGCTCTCCTCCTTACCCGTGTAATTCCTGCGCCACCCTAACTCAGTTCCCTTTGTTTCAGCATGCTCATAGTGAATGGACAGAAAATTCTCTGGTTAAAATAAAGACTCCCTCACCTTTATCCAGCACTGCGAGCCTTCTTTCCTTCTAACATCGACTGCCATACAACCACGAGCCACACAAATCATGTGAGGAACAGAAAATTCATTCAAGAACACAAAAAATAAGCACCTAATATTTCTTCAACTGGTTTTCCTGCCATGCTTCTGCAGTGTCTCCCCCGCTTCACAACTGCTGTGCTACTTAGCAAGCACCCCCTCCCAGCATCGCCTTTGCTGAAGGGTTTTCCTGTGGTGCACTGAACACTGCTAGAGACATTCCAGAGGCATCATTACAGCTAATCTCTGTCCAGACAGATTAAAAAAAATGATGAAAGAGACCATGGGTGTTGGAATTCATCCAGCACCATTAGCTCTGCTTACTATTTGATGTCACAGCAAGCCAGCACAACATGGCTGTTAAACTACAGTCAAAACTGATCATGAATTTTGGAAAGTGTAATGCTTGTTTGTGGTTTTACTAAGAAATACTGCTGAAATTCCTAGACATGAAATCATACGCAGTCAAAATGCCCCACAGCTTCCAACAAGCAGGGTTTGTCAACAATTTGGCGTTGTCAAAGAAAGGATGAGGGCAGCTTCTATGAATGTTTTCCCCAATAACTGCTCTACGCCTAATCCTGGCAAACACTCCCGGATCACCCCTCTCCAAACCCTACAAACACACTGATGCTAACCCCTCATTAAACTATTTGTACAACCTTCCATACCTGCACTCATGTTACAGTCATTTAAGGTAGCTGAGAAGCTCATGGGAGCAATATCCTTCTGTTTATTAAACAATTACATTAGTCCTAGGCAGTGCACCGGTACAGCACAGATCCCCAGAAAGTTTGTCTTAGGCTTTTTACACAAGGCTGAGACCTTTTGAGAACCTGAAGAGGAACATCCTGGGTCCCAAAAGATCTTGAAAAATTCAGAGTGTATATCTGAAAAACTTGTCTCAGGGAGATAGGGGAGGCTACCATTCATTAAAGAAATAGTTCTAGTGATATTTTTTTAAGCCCCTCACTTTTCTACTGGCTTTTAATAATAATAACATGGATGGAGAAGTAGTAACAGTCTTTCACAGAAATCTTGGATGAAAACTCCTCTGAGGCAAGTGCTAAACAGAGATTCTTTTCAAACAGTTCTACACTGATATAATGTTGCAGTGCCAATAAAATCCATCCAAAAATATACCCTCCCGAGCTCCTTTTTATATAGGATTTGAGTTAAATCTAAGTATTAGAAGAAATATCTAGACTACTGAAAGCTGTGAGATTACAAGGCAATTTTCCAGGAAGGAAGAGAACAGTGCCATCGCCAGCTGTGAACACTTACTTCCCGAGTCTGATCGCATATTCCTTCAGTGCAAACACGTTGTCAGCAAACACGATGATTTTATCATTCCGTCGCTCATGAAACTTAATCAGGAACTGGCAGGCTCTGAATTTATTTGGGTTCATGGTGTACAGCAGTATCCGTTTCTTTGTTTTGATAGCTACATATTCTCTATAAAATTCAGGTGACATTGGGCACCAAACCTAGAATTAGAAAACACACAAACACACACACACAAAGTAACCCTCCGTTATTTATTTATTTCATTCCACTGGAATTGAAAAGATATTGGGGCAACAATAATGCATTACGGCTTTCTGTACAGCACAGGGCACAGATTTGAACACAGTAATTTCTGTACCAGAGTGACAGCTACTGGTCGCTGTAGTCTCCAACACTACCAAACTCCGTTTAACCTCATTAATATTCTGGCCTTCCAAAACGCTTTGTCAGTGAGATCCACAACAGAAACAGGCAGTGGGATAGCAACAAGACTAGAAGATACTTCCTTTATGCTTCACACCTAATAATTTTACTGAATGCTACTACTTTTTATATAGCAACAGTTAAGGGAATAAATCATCTGTGCAATGTCCCTCCTGTCACAGCAATCAAAGCTTTTCCCATAAAAATTAATTTCCATCCATATTCTGAAAGCTAAGAGACACATTTAGTCTTCATTACAGAACAAATTTACCAACCTTTTTTCATATACCCACAGCGGAGTGACCTTTGTTTTAACAGCTGTTAAGTCTACCACTTTCAAAACACTAGGATTAATTAGAAGACTTCCAAAGGTCTCCCTAAGCAATTATTTTATTATGTAAATACGTATCATAGTACTGCACAAGTCTAGGCTTACTGAGGTATTTTTTCTACTGTAGCATGAAAACAGAAGAAATTACGAAGCTGAGAAGTTTATGCCAATGCAATAATACTATCTATACCATATAATGCCACTATCTATAGTGCATATAATTTAGAAGATGTTCATTCTACTGTACACGGGTTACTCCCTTATATACACAGTACCAATTAACAGAATACTGCAAAGAAAAGCCTCTTGCATAACTATCGTTCAGCTAGGAAAGTTATGTGACAATTTAGTTTATTTAAACAAGCTGAACTGTTTTGTACTGTTACAAACTACTTTTTTGTTTCAATACATTTTTTCCAGTGAATGCTAGGTAAGGCTTTTTTCATCCCTTGACTACATTAACAATAAATTTATGCATTGAATAGGCTCTACTATTATTGTATGTTGTCTATAAAAGATCTAAAACTCTTAAATCAGAAAAGAGCGTTTCAAAGTGACAATGAACTATGAATGTTGAACATTGGACTGTAGTAAAATAATTATTCTATTGTTCAATGCCTCTGACTACATGGCAAACTGAATATATTTCGATTTGTATTTGCACTCTCTTCAGGATTTGGAAATGGCTAAGAGCTACTTCTCACACAAATCTTTTCATTTTTATGTTTTGCAAGATGCACACTCCAAGCCAAAAACTTGGTATGACAGCTGGGAAAGGGATTATTTGTAAATTACGGAACTCTGAAAATACAGTTAAAGAACAGGCTTGTTCTCTTTTTCAAAAATTTCTTTTAACTTTCTCAACTGTGCTGCTTGTTCTCTTTTAAAGCAGTGGAAGAACAGTACCACAATGACCATGACCTGCCTTATCAGAGCAGCACTGCCCTCTCCTGCCACCTGGAGAACCACACTTAAAAGAGCAAACCAGACATCTTTCTTGGCTATGCGGAATAAGCGAAGTTGATTAAAGATGTTACTTCTCAACATGTCAAGAAAATCCCAATAGGTATGCAATGCAGTTGTGCACATACTAGACTTGTTATTTATCAGACTGCTTGTTTTTGATTCTTTGCTTTTGATAGTCCCACCACATGTTATTTCAAAACATTGGCCTAAAGAATATCAACTTGCAGAATTTCCACATCATTCAGAACAAAGGTAGCTCACGCTTCACACTTTGCAACGCCTAAAGGGCAGTTCAGGGACTGAGAAGAATTGTGCACCCAAAGCAGAATTAACCAAAGAGCCTAAACAGTCAAATTTGAACTTGCAGACTGGTTACTCTCCCTTCAACCCAGTTATTTTCTAGATAACTCTTCACTTGTATTCTATGACTTAAAAATATTTGTGGGTTTTTTCCTTCTACAACTTCCGGTTTGCACAAAGCTTAAAAGGAGAACACCCGACCTGCATTTGCATCTTTTATTCCAGTGCCAAAGCTAGCATGAAACTAACGAGGTTTTAAAAAAACAACCCAGTAACAAAAAATCAACACCACCCCCCCCCCCCCCAAACAACAACAAAAAAACCAAAGCAAAAAACATGCAGGAAAGCCCAAAAAGACAGTTAAGTTATGAAATTCTATCATTGCATGCTGTAGCTGCTAAAACTTTGCTTCCATTCAACGGGAGTCTGGACAAGCTCATGAAAGACACACAGTGATGTTACTTCTCCAAGCCCTTAATCATTTATGAGTGGTTTCTGTGTATCAGGAGAAGTAACAGATACGTTTGCCCTATTTTTATACTCTTCCTTAAGTATCTTCCTTGACAAATATCAGAGACAATATATTAAGCTAGACCTTTAGTCTGACCCAGAAAGGTTACTTTTAACGTTCTAATGAGCCTGTGTGAAGGGTTTCCACAAAGGGATTATTCCAACGGGATACCAGACTTTTCTCTCATCCATATGATGGGAAGAACAGAGGTCACACTGTTATATTAGAAATAGATAGTAAGATCCAGTCCTGTGTTTTCAATTTTCACCCTCATGCATTCAGGTTTCAAATAAGCAGGTGTTTTCTTATGTTTTTTAAACTTGCTATTATACTTCTTTTGTTTAAGAGTTTAAGAGGAATTCTCCTCAAACAACCACAGACTGTCTACCAGCTGAAGTCTCTGAAAAGCACTTGCCAGCATACCACCTGATGTTACACTTATCATAACACCATGTTACACTGCCACACAGAACTGAGCTCAAAGTACAAAGTCAAGCTGGACAACAAGAATGTCAATTGCATCGAACGAGGTCTACCACTGCCCACATTTCTGAAAGGTGACTTTGAGACAACCCATCGGGCACCACAACCCCAAAAAGGAAGAGTGCTGAAGTCATTCTGAAGAACGCGTGGCTACTGGATTTACTACATGTTACTACTGACCAGCAACAGCCTTGCCTAAGCTACAAAGTAAATGAAAAGTCATAAGGGCACCTGTTTTTCCCAGTTAAATACTCACAATTACATATATCTTCCTCAAAAAAAAAAAAAAAAAAAAAAAAAAAGTATAAGCATACTAAACACTAGTAGTACAAAAAGCAGAGCATCACCTCAGCACACTGTACTTTAGCAATGTAGCCACTGTTCTGCAGCTCCATCCAGTTGGCTTCATAGAGCTTTGGTCCAATCAGGAAGTTCAGGTCAACAATTTTATCATCTTCTCTGACCAGGGTAGCAGTCAGCCCCAGTTTACAATGAGCTTGTACAATAGTGAGCACACGTCTGAACATTTTTGCTAAGAAATGCAAGACAGATTTTCTGTTTACTTTCCTGAACGGATTTAGAAGACAAATACTGCAACTTAAAAAAACACTTTCATCAACTCCTGAACATAAAGCATTGGGAAATTTTACCCCATTTCACACACACCTCTAAGAAATCTGTGTTACAGCAAAAATTCACACTGATTGCAGCTTTAGTTTACATCATCAGTGTACTCTGAAAATCACAGTAAAACTTCTGGCATCTTTATAATTTCCAATTTCCCGAAAGAAAATTAATACATTCAGAGGTTACATGGCTTGTTTTAGGTCATATAGTATTTCATAGAAGGAACTATGACACAAGGACTCTTGGCCGATTGCCACATTCAGACTTCTAGTATATGGCTGAATAACTCATCTTCAGCATTGCTAGAGATCACAGAGGAGGCTCTATACCTTAATTTTTATGAAACAAAGAACGAACAAAATTGAAAGAATAGTGGCAGCAACATGCTAATTTGATAAAATAGCAGTTAATTGTCAAGGTCTCCTTCTAAAATCCATCATTTCTGTAGATACCAAATTATATTCAAATGAAATCATGAGAACAAGGTAGAGGAGCTAACAGAATCCTGCATGGTATTTTTAGCCAGGATTATTCCATAGACACTTAAATACTACATTATTGCTTTCCAATAGTACAGATCTTAATTACACAGGAATTTCAAATACAACAGCTGTTTCTGGACAGTAATCACTATACTTGCTCACATTTTATTGAGTAGAAATAGATATTAAAAGCTAGCCTATAGTTCCACTACATCTCAACAGAAAAGAAGGCAGATTAATTCCCCTCCTGTTCAAACCTGTCTACAGCAAAATTATACAAACATAATTCAGGTACACAGGAGAAGGCACCTTATGGTACAGTGCCATTATAGAAAAGACAGTATCTAATTTGAAGGGTTTCAGAAAACTAATGGCCAGCTTAGCTGTAGTATCGTGGGAAAAAAAGAAAGCAGAACAAGGCATCTTACTTGTCTCAAAACCCTAACCCATGTATTTACTCACTATATTGATGATGAGAAAGCAAAAAACCACACCACTTCTAAAAAAGCAGAGTAACGTTATCAGCATGAAAAGTCCGCATGCTGTTTCCTTACCAGGGATAGTATGTACTTCATCAAGTATCATAAGGCCCCACTCTTGACTCTTAAGCCACTCCATTACTCTTTCTGCTTCCCAGGATCTTTTCGTTGTGTGTCCCAACATGGAATATGTACTGATAGCAATCGAACAGCCAATAGGCTTGTCCTTGGCATCAGAAGTGAACCGGCATATCTGACTGTCGTCAATGGTGGACCACATCTTGAACTGGGCTTTCCACTGCTCTACAGACACTGCAGAATTACCAAGGACCAGACACCGCTTGCGGACAGTACACGCAGCTGTCACTCCAACTAGAGACTTGCCAGCACCTGTAGGGGAAGAAGAGAGATTCATTAGTCATCTCTCAGACACTACTGGAGGGGGGGCGGGGAGGAAAGAGCAAAGAAAGACAGGAAAACAGTGAGAGGATATGAAATCATGTATCAGGAAATTGTATGTTGTTTCCTTATTATAATAGTTTTAAAGAAATGGAGCATTCGCTTCTTAAAAATCCAGCTGCATTGTCTACTGGACACATTAACTCCATTTTCTCAAGAAAATCATTGTAAACAATGGCTGTGCCAATTAGAAACAATCATTCTAATGCTGTTTCAATTTCAAAAGCATATTAAATTCCAGGTGGCTACAGAAAGCTTCCCCTAGAGGTGATCTATCCCTGCCAGCTATGTTTGTTCCCCCAAACGGCAAGTCCTTAAATCTTTCCATTCCTCCTTCACACTTGTTCCAGCATCCCTCACACACTCTCTCGGGCCCTCGCTGTGTCTCCCACCCCCAATACCAAGGGCACTGGCATGCAGTCACCTGTTCTCTCCCTTTTCCATTGCTTCCTGTAGGTTGTCCCAGTTTGCACATTCCTCATTTCTTTCTCAAGCTCTCAGGCCCAGAACTTGTGCATACAAGCTCTTTCCTTCCTTACATACCCCTTATGCCATATTTGTATTTCCAGTTCCCCCCCAATCTCCTTACCCCCAACTGAGGAACAAATTATACCCACGGCAATGGCTTTAACATTTCACTGCATGATCAGCAGAGCTGACTTTAGAGGGACCAGTGAAAGCACGAACGGTTATCTGAAGCTACTACAACCACATATCAGTTTGTTGGTCTCTACAGGGATACCGGCAGCACCGTTAAGCAGATGCCCGACAGCTCCATTAACCAGGCTCTCCCTCACCACAGTATCACCACCCACTCACTACAAACCAACAGGACTCTGTATACTGGTACCCAGAACAGTTCCTACCGCTGTCTGAATTAAAGAAGCCATCAAATTTGGAAGTTAACAGGCCAATAAAGAACAAAACCCCTAAACACCAACCTAGAAACTTACCACATGGCAAGACAATAACACCAGATCTGGCTCGCCCATTTCCAAACATCTTTCTCAGGCTTTTCTCTTGATAGGGCCTGAGGACAGCTGTAGGTTTCAGATCTATATTAATATCAGGATTCACAGAATCATTTCTGAAATCATATTCTGCCAGCAAGGGGTACTCTAAATGGATACAACGCTTCTGAAGTTCTTCAATCATCTCCTGAAGAGGAAACAAAGCTTCAGAAGGTAAGTTTTCCACGTTATTTTTTTTTTGAACAACCAGATTATATAGTACCATGTGAAGTTACATTTATTTTTTTATGCTCATGAAGTCTGCAAGGGTAAAAGTTTATTCCAAAAACTTCATTCATGATCATCTCTACCCCTCTCAAACATTTTAGAAAACAGACAGATGGAAGAACATGACACAATCTCAGATGTGTTGTTTACCTGGCAGCGACTAAACTACACTTTGAAGTCCTGCAACAAAGTGTTCAGTAACAGACACAAAAGGTTCTGTGTGTTACAGAAAAGGACCTACCAAAGCTGAACATCTGTTATCTGGAAAATCTCCATACCCTGGTAATGCAGTTATTCCACCACAATGACAGTTCAATTCAATCACCAAGAGGTTGTTGGTTTGGTTTTTTTAAAATAAACAAAATAGCTACTAAACTATCTTGTATATAATTTCTGTTTTCCCCAGAGTAAGGCATCATTAGAAACACCAAGTCCAAAAACAACTTGAGAAATTCTACAAAAACTCTCTGAAGGTCAAGCAGGACTGTGCTGCAACCTCCAGCTACCCTTCTCAAGCTATGAAATCAGAACTGGCAGGAGTTCCTTCTGCAAACATAAATCACAAAACAAAAAAAGGCAGGGAAAAAGGGAGAGGGAGAAAGAGAGAGAAAAGAAAGAAAGGGGGGAACAACCTCCCTTCATCTCTGGAGCCTTTCTCTGGCCTGTGAGCCCTGTGCCTTGTGGGCAGGGAAGGGACAATACCCAGTCTGCCACCCTCTGTACAGAAGAGGAAGATTCTAAGATTTTGGGAGGGAAAAGGAAAGAAAAGTTAGATGACTTAAAGTGATCTCCACTATCAAACAAAGTACCACAGTACTTCACATTAAATTCTCACACTTATTTGCAAAACTTTGGGCCCATTCCCCAAAGCTACAAATGCAGAGACTAATATAATATACTTATACCTGCTTGACTTCAAAAGAAACTGTCTGTGTTTCCTCCTCCTCCTCCTCATCTTTGTCCATCTGTTCATAAAACTCATATAAGTCAGCTGGGACATCTGGCTTATTCTGGGCATCTGTTCCCTGTGATGTTGATGGACCAAAGCCACCTTCACTGGATTTAGAAATCTGAAACACACGAACATGAATTTTCACCAACAGTTTCATTAGAGATACAGTCCACCCCCTGCCCTGCCCCAATTTGGGCTCATTAAGGAGGCACCGATCATTGCTGACAGAATGGAAAGCAACAGCTGATACAACAAACAACAATCCAACAGTTTATGTACTTTTAATTCAAGAATTTTAAAACATGCCCAAACATACTGCTGATTTACTCGTGAATGTCTCTGTAATGAGCTCTGTTTCTTCACCCTCAGCATTTCTCAGGCGACAGTCCCTAATTACATGGTCTTGCAGAAGCTGCTGAATGACATCAGGGTGGGTACTTTCAACAAAATACCTAAAATTAAAGAAAATGAACTAATCAACTGAATAACTTACAAGAAGAGTGGTATAGATGCTTAAATATATTGCTATTCCAGATGCACTCTCAAGTGTCTAATCTGGGGGGGGGGGGCATTTAAAAATAAAGAAATTATAGGGATCAAGATTTTTTCAAGATGCCTCACACCAAAAGCATCATGTACTTTGCAGTTACCCATCTTGCTCAAAGTTCTCTAACATCTGTGGGAAAACTCCAGCAGAACTGCCTAGACTGAGCTCTCACATACATGTCTTATTTGTGACATGCGACACAAGTCCATTTTTTTGATATTGAAGCGAGTCTGTGAAAACACTGGATGTGGTGTTTCAAAGTCCTGCCCACAGGACCAAAAAAAGCTCAGAAGACAAAAATCCAAAACATCCAGAACATAGACCATCTAAAAATTCAAATTAGTGCATCCTGAAATTGTTTCTCTCCCTGGACATTTGTCAGTAATGATGCTAGTTGGAAATCACAGTTAAAATATGAGCCAAAGAGACTTCACTAGCATGGGAGAAATCTTTTCCTCAGAAACACCTAAGAAGAGAACAAAAACCTGCTAGCAATACTAGCATCAGTTCTACCCAACGCAGCAGGTTCAAAAAAGCTGCAGCACAAGCAGAAAATTATAGGCCCAGGGCTTATCTGCGGCTGTCAGACAACAGAGAACTTTGAAAAAGAAATAATGAGAAAGACAAAACACAGACAAGGTACAGACACAGGCTTCCCATTTCTTCTCCTTCCTTTCCTTCTTCCTACCACAAATCACATGTTTAGATAACATTGGTCTGCTCTAAAGTAGCTGACCCATCAAGGTCACTTCCAACATTATCTTCTAGATTTAAAATAAATCACATTCAACCCAGCAACAAGCATGCACCTCTTGCCAATGGATTTGCTCGTCCTTCCTGAATAACAGATTCCAAGTCAGAATACACAAGGCTGAAGGACAGCTGTAGAAAAACTTGTCTAACCAGGCTCATGCAAATTAGGAAGGAATGTACGAAACAATTATCTGAAAACCTTAAGGATATATTGCAAATCCAAGTAATAAAGGAACAAGCTAGAATATCAAATTCACAACCTGCTTCTAAAAATGTAACAATAGCCAGTAGTAGTAGCTCAGGGCAGCCAAACTGAATTAATTGACCAAAGTATTAAATACTTTCAACAATTACAAACATGATCTTGCATTGATAGAAGGTCCACTCAGCTGGGAGCTGTAAGGCTCAACAGCTACTCAGACCACTTGTTTAAGCACAGCTGGCATTTGGGGGACTTCCTTTGCCACGCCAGTTAAGGAAGAAGCCACTTACCTGTTATGTTTCAGTACCAGCTTCACCTTCCCATAGCTGACAGTACAAAGCTATAAATGAACAAGAGCAGTTGTTAGGAACATGCAAAAGAGCAATTCCCCATTTGGGACCAAATGCGGAGAAGCAGTATATAATAAAACATTTACTTGTGATGTTATGCTTATGGAACAAACCTGAGAAGGTATTTTCAAAAGATGCACACATCAACTCACACAGGAGATCGGTCACAGATAGTTTTTATACCCAATTCCAATCTGCTTCCACGACTGCAAGAACATACATGCAGGATAAGGTAGACTATGTTTTACAGTGCCTGGCTATGCCAGGTTGCATCCCACATTCATAGTCTTCTTCCAGAGGAAATCTGAGGAAACTTTCCCCACGTACAATTCCTATTGGCTGAAAGTATGCTTACAGACGCTTGGGTGTCTTTTTTTTTTTAAGAGGTATAAACCCCACACAGGATATGCTGTGAAAATAGTATGTGTGCAGGAGTATAGTACAGAAAAAGACAAAAAATAAGACAAAGCTTCTGTTCTCTTGGAACAGTGACAGAAACAATGAATGATTAAAAAAAATAATCAATTAAGCAGAGGCAGCAGGAAAAGTTTTCACTAGTAGCAGTAAACATATTTCCAATGCCAATTAAATACTCTTACCTTGATAAACTGAATTATTCCATCTGGGACCCCAGTCTTGCTCAGTTTTTGTAAATACTCTGTGATATCGCTCGTCTGTAAGCCAACACTAACAGCAGCATATAGCGAGTAAGCAGTCAGTTTGTATTCATGAATGTGGGTTGGTCTGCACACAGGCTCAGCAATGGCAACCAAAAAATCCTGTGCATATTTGTAAACTGGAGAAAAGGCTTCCAGAAAAATATGGCCATCAGGAGCCTACAGAAATAAAAAGAAATGCTGAGGGCACAACAGCGTTAGTTGACCAGAATCAGGAATGTCCTGTAAAGCATCAGTTGACATAAGAGACAGTCCACTATTTAGGTACTAATGCATCATAGGGTTTCAAACAAAGCGTTTACCCTAACAGTAAGATTACAAGAAAAAAAGAAAGGAGACCGAGGAGCATAAAACTTGTCTTCTGAAAGTGTCCAGACACTGATTTGTTCCTGTCCCTTCTATAGCAGTAAGAATAAACCACACCCTGATCAATTAGGCTTTTCCAGACCGACACACTGGGGTGTTTTTTCTTTATTACTGCTAAGCAAATTGCTTGAGCAGAGGCAACCTGGCAGCCCTATTCCCCTGAAACAAAATTCCTCATTTTACACAGAACAAACAGAGCAGGAAAGAGGGCACTTGTGTGTCACAGCACTTGGTAATGTATGCCCTGCAGATGCCGGCTGCACAACCACCTCTCCATATGCTTGTACGACTGGCCGAGGTGCGGACAGGCTTCCTACTGCCATCCCTTTCAGGGCACAAAAAGCAAACGGTACCAGTTACAGAAGATGAGACCAGCTTGTCTTAAGGCTGTTCCATTCCATAATGCAAAGCCTACGGCTGCATCACGGCAACAACAGATCCCACCTGTATCACTAGCCAACGCGGACGCCTCCCACAAAGCCTTTCACCTCCGTCCCAGAAACATTTCGCTTAAGGGGCTGCACAGCCCTGCCCGGCCCGCTGCAAGGGACGCCCGCCAGGGGCCCTTCGGGGAAGGCAGCAACGCGCCGGGGCCCTGCCACGGGCTCCCGGCAGGGACTGGCGGCCTCCCCCCGCGCAGCCGCCCGCAGCCCGGCTGACGGCGGAGACAAGGTCCCAGCTCCGTGACCGGGGAAGCCCCACCAAGACGGCCCCCCCGGCAAGGGGGGGCTCCCAGCGACCAGGCCACCCGCCCAGGCCTGCAGCGCCCGTCCGCTGCCCCGAGCTCTACCAGGGCGGCCCCCCCGGCCCGGCGAAGCCCGCGGCGAGGCGCTGCGAGGCCCGGCCGCACGTACCACCCAGAGGGGACGCGAGGCGTGGTCGGCCTTCAGGGGCATCTGCTGCCTGTAGTCCTTCGCCCCGTACTCGTCCACTTTGGTGCCGCTGTCCTCCACCTGCTTCCCCGCCGCGGACGGCACCGCCTCCTGGGACTCCTTGCCGGGAGCTTCGTCCTCATCGTCTTCGTCGTCATCGTAATGGCGCTTCCTGGACTTCTTCTTATCTGGGAGCGAAGCCGGAGCTGTGACGAGGAAGCGCGGCCGGCCCGCGGATACCCGGCCGCCCCCCGCTCCCGCCGCACTCCCGCCCGGCCCCAGCCGCTCCCCGCCGGGCCGGCCGCGCCGCGCCGCTCACCCCGCTCCTTCCTGCCCATGGCCGCCGCGCAGCGCCGCCGCACGCCCGCGCGTCACTTCCGCCGGCGGGAGGGGCGGAGCCACGGCGCGCGCGACCCACGCCGCAACGTCGTCGACTTTGTGTTCTCGGGGCCGCCCCCGCTGCCGGGGAACGCTTGGGCGGGCAGAGGCAGGAAAGAGAAGGGGACCGAGGGGGGAGAAATTGTTCTTTAAAAAACCCAGTAATTAAAAACAAGGCCAATAAATAAAAAAGCCAATTGGAAATTCAGGAACAAGACTGACATTCCGCATTGTTCTAAAGCACAAAACTCTTCAAAGAGAAATCACACTGTTGTCCCTACAGAGTGTTTTAATATATTTCTAAGTACAATTCGTGTCTGATTTTGGAAATACAAATACATTTCGAATGGTTAAAAACAAAAATTAAAAAAATATTTTGAACATCAGCCAGCTGAAAATATATTTATCTAGTAAATCATCTCTCAAAGCTTTCATATATTTAATTATTCTAACTAAACATAGTACCCTTAAAAAACAAGTTCATAAAAATGTAGAAATGAAATTGTGGAATAAGATTACTGGGATATATACACACACACATATATTCAATGCATACACAGAATTACAAGGGGTTTTGTTTCTTTCTTTGTTTTTAAGTTTGGAAGGTTGTTAGACAAACGGAACTAGTAAGCAATGCTCAACTCCTGAGTTCCTCAACCAAGATAACCGTAGGCTAATTTTTTAATTGTTTTTATCCTTTTTTATACACAAGATATTCCATGTAAAGCAGCAACAGCAGTGCAGTTACTGGTAGCAACATTTCAAAAGTAATAGAAAACCCATACATCCAGACAGTAGTACATTGCACACACACGTGATTCTCATACACCCATCAACAATTGGTCAGAGTATTAAATCAGTGTACAAATTAAATATTTCCAAAAATGTGCAAAAAAGTCAACGTTGATAGAAAAAAACACCTTTGTGTACATACATTACAAACTGTGCCCAGCATTCAACTGAGAGTAAAAACATTTACAGTGAGAAACTGATAGATTAAATAGAGAATTTAATGGCTACATAAAAATGTACATTAGATCAAGAGTAAATTTACAAATTTTTATTCATAGCTTCATGAAAACTAAAAGCCTACGCAATTCATCTAAGTCTCCTCCATGTATTTACAATGATATTCCATTATATGACTCCTGCGAGGTCTGAGATGACAGACACTATGCTCTAATAAACCGTTCCAATTTTGGGGCGACACCACCTTTTGCATTGGTATGAATGAGAAACAAGCACTAGGGAACTGACAATCTAATGCCTGTTAAGAAGACAAAATGCAATCCTTGTTCTTAAATCCACGCTATATAACCTCTGGGGAAAAGGATCGTCCAGTTTGGGGGTAAAAGACATGAAAAACCACTGAAACATTTCCCACAAATATCCACTCTGGAGTTAAGAGTATCCTTTTCCTTATCTCTTGACAGAAGACCCTGACCTCCAATCGTCATTGGCAGACTCAGCGTAAGGGCTGAAGCATGAGATCCAATCTTAATGCGTTTTAATCCAGTTCCTCTCCCTTTGAAATAAGTTTCTGAAAACTAGAACCTAGCCGAAGTGTGAATTACTAGCGTCGCTGCTTTGAAATGTGGAAAATTTCATTTCCTCCACCTCATCCGCGCCTTGAATATGGAAGTGTATATACTGCTAGGGAACACCCAAGGGCTGCTCCAGCACGCGGGGAGCTGCAGCATCCTGGGTGCAACAGACAGGGCCCCGGCGTAAAGCTGTAGGTGAACTCGCACCTCATTCAGGAGCGACCAGCAGCCACCACTTATGCTGTATTTAAGTTATGCCAACGAGAAAGAAAAATCAACCGTGCAGGCCAAGGTGGGGGAAATAAAAAGAAAAAGGAGCTCTTTTGTTTCTGATCAAGGATTCTGATTCACAAACCCTGGGCTGGTATCAGTTCTGCCTTTGGCGTGCATTTGGGACTCCTCCTGAACCCAGGTAACGGTGGGTGACATTTGGCTGTCACGTCGACTGCTTCCCAGCAGCTTTGAAATGTTCTCACTACGGTGCACAGAGCAGTTCAGGTCACAAACATACTTATTTTCATGGCATTCCTTACAAATCCCAAAGTTCAAACCTGGCTGTAAAAGTCACCAGGTTTAGTCACCAAGCTTACGCATTAATTTTAGAATGACAACAATAAGTTAAAGAGTTTTAAAAAGCAAACTCTTCATTTTAATGCTGGCATGAATTATGCACATCAAAACAGCAACTATAAACGCCCAAATCTCTTAGATATGGGCAGTGTCTATCACTTCTTACTAGCACCTGCTTTACTCAGCTAGCAATAGCTTACTGATGGATATATTCGTATCTATAAGTAACAGTATTAATCCATGAAACATCACTTTTGGCTATATGTATATGGGAATAGAAAAGCTTTGGTAATTGTACGTGATTTTACACTGCAGACTTGTCATGAACACAAGACAGCAAGTTACCAGCAAGAAGAAATGATACTGGCGGTATACTTTTGCTTTTCCAGAAACACCATAGGGACTTATATTCAAGCACACATTTATGCTTTTCTATATGCGTGACAAAGACTTTCAAGATTAAAAAAAGAAATTGTTATAAATAATTGTAGATCTGGCCGATTTGCTCAAGTCTCTGAAGCTGCAGTTAGACATCGCTCTATGTTGTCCAAAAGAATGGCTTGCTGTACCGCGCTGTACCTACAGGTGCTACAAGGCTTTCAGTCAAAACAACAGCAGGACTGGGATTATCCAAAAGGCACAGGAAAAAATTTCATGGGCACAAGGCCAGTTTAAGTCTTTTCTGGTATGTGCAGTGTACAATCTCCAAAAAGCAAGTAAAAAAAATGTGTATTAGCACAGGAAGCCCTCAGGAAGCGCTCCAAAAATAACTTTTTAAAATTCTGAATTTAAATGTCTGCCACAGATCATAAATAAAGTACACTTTTCAATGCAGTTTGGTGAATTCTACCTTGGGCACTTTGAAAAAACCCATACTCTAAGTCTGCTATGGTCACAGGGAATTGTATGACATATACTGAAATATGGTGTTCAAATACGAGCAAAATTAAGGCATATAGATAAAAAGGCACTAGCTAAAAAAAAGCAAGTAACTTCTCATTTTGTTCTACTGAAGGGACTATTTAGCTACAAATTGAATTGCAAATCAAGTTAAAGTTTTATGACTATATTTAAACTGTCAAGAAAAAAGTCTATGTAGATTTAACTTCACAGTTATTAGATCTATACCTTTTTAAGCTCTTGCATGGATATTTCTATCACCAAAATTAAGAATTATCAACTTGCTGTAACACAACTGAAACTTGCAGTTGTGCTCTAACAGGACTGTTACACTATTAAGGCTGTACTACAGAAGCAGCTTAACTTTTGTAACTTAATACATGCAACAGACATAAGTAAAATTCATTAGTGGGTAAGTCTTTTGAGAATAGGCATACTCACTGTGAACCGCTATCTTTTTTTTGAGAGCATAGCTTCATTGGGGCATTTGCAGAGAAGCAAAACAACTCTGTAACAGTATTGTTTCCAATGGCATTTTTTAGTAATTGGATTCAATAATTAAGACTGATTCATGATTCTAAAAATGCTAGTATCTTTGTCAGTAGCGTACAAGAAGTTGTGAGCAAGCGTATTTCCTCTGCAACCCTCCTCCAATGGACTTTTAAGCATGCAATTCCACGTGCCCTCTCAAATTCTAGAAGAATTAATTTGTTCATTGCTGTGCTAGTACTCAATGTGATTTACAGACATTGTATACAGAGACACTCCGTTATGTAACGCAGCTTGTTTTACTGCATTATCCCAACAGGGGATAAATACCAGCTGACCTTTTGGTATAAGTCAGATCTAGGCTTCATAATTAATTTCTAGCTGAAAACATTTAAGTTAATAACCATCTAATTCACTCTAAGCTGCTTAAGTCAGTAGACAAATTCTGCATAGGATAAAAAAAAAAAAGCCAGCTCAAGCCTAGTCTCTTGGTTAAATTCATAAAATTTTACTAGAATCACTGGAACTGGAAAACATCAGCTTCATTTAAGAATCACTGTCCTTATATTGGCAGCTTTCTTTTATGTCAAAGAAATTAAGGAAAGCAAATTCTTTTTTTTTTTTCCTGGCTCCAAAACACACACTGTTGTCATGACTGAATGCCTTTTTTTATAAAAGGCACAAAAGCAGCAAACTTGATTATTCAGTAATTAAAAATCACAACGAGGAAGTGATATTGCAACATACATGAGCCATCATTGTCTCACAAAAAGGACACATTATAAGAAAACTAGATTCAGAAAAATCTTCAAGCTTCAGAGAGTGCAGTTTCTTTTTAGAATAGTATATTTAAATGTTATGAATGCTACAAGATAAACTTGGTTATGTCTTCTCTTTAATGTCCTTTTTTGGTAATATAAAATTTCCTTACCTGTTCAGATATCACTGTCAGCTACTGATTTTATACACATTGTCACCTTAGTTTTGGTACCTTCTTAATCTGTTTGAAATCAATCATTTCAATTACGTGATCTTTAAAATACCTACGTAAACTGTTAGGCTTTACATTAATCTCTGCATCCCTGCTGTCACAAAATTTTGCTTATGAAGCAAAAGTCCTTCACAGCCGAGTACACACCACTTCTTAAAGGCTGCTTTCATAGCTTTTATCTAGTAATGAAGCAAAAAAACCCCCAGAACATCAGTACAAGCTGACTTTCAGCCTTCTAAACTTTCCCTGGTCTGACTAGTTCTTCCCATGCTCCGAAAAACTTGCACAGTTGTGTACCCTAACTGAGAAAATTATAAACTGGGTAAAAGTCACATGTACCGAAGCAGCCATCACTCAGTCTCAGGAAAGATGGCCTCAAAAAAAATCATTATTACTCCACTACAGGTAAAGTGATTAGGATAGATCCATACTCCTGCTTAGGCTCTGGTACAAAATGTGGAAGTTAGCAGAATAAATTTGGAAATGTCATGAGTGAACTACCATGGGAATGGGTAAGCTTATTGTTCTTTCTCCATGCACTTCACAATGCTGATGGTCCTCTAAAGATGCCAAACAGGTGGAGCCTTGTCAGGGTGGACAAGTTTCACACTACCAGCCTGCTCTGCCTCCACAAAACAACAAAAGCAAGCAATGAATTATCCAAAACAGTATACATTATTTCAGTTCTGTAGTCCAATAGTTTATTTCCAAATGCCCTTTTAAATTATTTATGTTGTGTTCTTCTACAAAAATATGAGTTTGACTTTTCTGTAGTGAAAAGTCAGTTATTCACTACACCTGACCAGTACCTGGACTTCTCAGTTGAGAAGCAGTATTTCAAAGCTTTATTTTTGTTCTTTTATTATATTCTTTCAGAAATGGAAAAAGTCATTAACATAAGTTTTATAACAGTTGGAAACTGACAAACACCAATCATCTGGATTATCAGGCTGGAGTAATCACACCCATTTTATTTAATTGCTGGCTTTTTGTGTTTGGCCTGTTTTTCACAGTCTTTTGTTCTGTGCCTCCTTGCTCATGTGGATTCATCATCACTACCTTATTAAAAATATAACTGGAGTCTTATCTTTCTCAGTGACTTATCCCTGGTGTTAAAAGATGTTTAACTTTATTTCAGGAATGTTCAACACATCCTAGATGACTGAACTGTGTTAGCAAAACAATTTTAGTGCATAACGGGAAGAATTTTATATTATTCAGGCACTTGATGTTGACATACATTCCACCCTAGCACCTCTCAACAGCTTTGAAAATTTCTTAGAGCTCATTCTGAATCAAGTAACTCGTATACTGCACAAGGATTAGTCACTCCCCTTCCCCTCCAGCCATTCATGGGATTGTGGAGGAGAACTGATTCCCAACATTACTATTATTTCTTATCTAAGATACCCATCTCCCTCCAAGCTTATGCAACAGAGGTTCTCTTTGGCAGATACAGCAGTAGGCATTCTCCTAACTATTTACATCCAACAGCTGACCCTTGTCTATTACAGAAATTTTCCCCTTGCAGTATAGTAGCTCCTAGGAGTTGGGTCCATAATCTGTTTACCTGTAATTATTTTCCTATTAAGATAATACAACGTTCTACACCAAACCCTCTAGCTATTACAACAGTGTTGAGTTCTTTTTTGTTATTTTCTTTTGGTCACATAGAAGTACCGGTTAGACATGCTGCAGTACAAAGAGTTCCAAGTTCTTCCAGCTTTATCATTAACTCTCAGAACTGTGTGCGCCAGCTTAAGCTGCAAAATCCAGAAACTGATTAAAATGCTGAAATTTAGTAAGAACTTAGAACTCTCTGCTGCAAGTACCTACAATATCAAGAAGAATCACAGAGAAGTAACCTTCTTGTCCTTTAGCTGCATGTCTATTTTTCCCTGCACCCTGAGTCAGTCAGTGGTGTCAGAAAAAGTCACACAGTTCCTGACTGTCCAAGCATTTGTCTTTTTTTTTTTTTTCCTCTTTAAATAAGGAACAAATATGTACTAAAGTGCTTTATCTACATGAACCACATCAGTACATCATAGAAACAAAATGTTCTAGTCCTGGTGGGAGTGGGGGAGAGAAGATTCTCATTTTAGATACAAAATTTAGATTGTTTACAATCTAAGTGAAACAAAGATTCAAGAGAATATCATCTCTCTTGTCTTTTTTCTCCTTTTTCTGTAAAAAATAAAAATAAAAGTGCAGTCAAATAGAAAATAAATGCAGTAGATGCAAGCTGAGTTGAGGCAGGCTGTTAGTGATAGTGTGCAAACGTGTGTCTTAGCAGTTCATCTGCAAACGGTCGCAGCTTGGCCTCGATAAAAATCCGTTTCAAGAAATCCCGAGCATGGTCGGAGACGTGAGGTGGTAGCTGGGGGTTGGTTGGCTGAGTGGCAATTTTAAAGATGGCAGCCATTGCTTCGAACTCTGCCCACGGGGGCTTCTCCGTGAGCATTTCTACCACTGTACAACCTACACTCCTGAAACAGAGGCAGAAGTGAAACAGCAGGTTACAAGAGAGTCATGCCCTTCTAGGAAAACAAGAAATAGAGAGCAACTGAAATACCACAAATAAGTAGAGTCCACTGCATGCTACACAGCAACTTCAGTGGAAAACAGGTGTTTTAAAACACCTGCGCGTGCATCTATACACTTTCTCAGTTACACAAATCACTACCTACATCTTCACTTCATTACTTCACTAGGCCAAAAGAAACTACCTCAGTGAAGACATAATTAGATAATTATCTAGGCAATACTAACTGCATTATGCCACTGCCGCTAGTCAGTGCCCAGCGGACTGGCAGAGGCCATGAGCACTACATAACCCTTGTACTCCAGCTGTTCAGACACCTGCAGGATTTGAATGAACTTGAAAGCTTTCTTGCTCATTAAGGCCTCACAGAAAAGGAAGAGGCCAGGAAGGCCTTGGGCATACTGTGTATATTGCTGGCTCATTGGAAATGCAGAAGTTATCATAATGTGCAAACACAACATGGCAGAGGAAAAGTTTAAACCCATACTTCAGTGGTATCTTCCTCTTTTAATCAAGGATACTAAAAATATATTTAGATTGTCAAACAAAATTTTAAGATCCTAAACAATGTTTGTATACAAAGGTTATGTTTAAAGAATTTACAAAAGCAGAATGGCATGCATATGGCCAGAAAATTTTTTTCTGTAAGTCCTGCAAGATCAGTCTCTTCCAGCAACAAGCAAATGATACTGCAAAATAGATAGGCTGGAAAAACTTCCCAATTTTCAGGAAGTTTTATGGTTTTTCAAGATGCTTGCAAGAAGTTTTATGACTAGAGAGAGATAAATTTCTTTAAACAATAGGGATTTATTGACTGGCAGAAGTCTTTTTTCTTACTTTTAACCAGGATTTTCTCCATAAAAAAGCCGTACATTAACCTTGGTACAAATACTTCAAATCTGAACAAGTCAGCTGCCTGACATCTATAAGGCTGTTATTCAAGTCTAGAAGAACTATTACAGAGTGATCTGAAGTAGGCTAAATTAATTTCCCTGACATTAAAAGTACTGCAATTGGTTGGATGTAGCGTGAATCTTTTTTAAACACACAAAATATTACTCCTGCATATCTATTGTTGCCTACCCATTACTCTGTGTGTTCACAGATCACCTGCAGTGCGAGAAGTATAATCACTAACATCATCTCTTCATTGGGCTGCAGCTATATTAGACTATGCCATATTACACAATGTATCACAAACATTCGCTTTTTAAAAATTACCTCTCCCTCTTAATTCTTACATATTTAATAACAACTTAAACCAAATTATTTTTTGATACCTCCCATTTACATTTGGTGAATTCCTTCTTAAGTGCTTATCTTTTATAAGGGTCAGCATTTCATTTTCTGCCTTGTATCAAAGGTATTTCAGTGATACAAGTTTCATTACAAAACACCAACTTCATTGATGCTTCAAAGCTTCACATGTTGCTTTTACTCACTATGTCTCCAGGATTTACAGTCAGGTAATCTTAACTTCATGCAAGGTCAATTCAAAGGATTCTCTAATGATCCCTAAATTGATGGGCTGAGGAAATGTCAAAGGAAAAATTCCCAAATTTCAGTGTTATACTCTCCCAGTATGGCTGTCAGTGCTCACACTTGCCACCTTCAGCTTAAACCCCAGAATGAAACACTCCAACTTCAGATAACTAACACCTATACTCTGTTGAAAAAGAGCCTGTTCTGAAATGACACCTTTCAGTAGAGAAGGTTTTTTTTAACATACCAGATGTCTGCTTTTCTGCCATACCCTTCTCCACTAATAACTTCTGGACTCATCCAGTAAGGAGTTCCTGCGACCGACTTCATTCCTGTACCAGAGAGACAGATAGTCTGCAGTCGTTTGCTGGCACCGAAGTCACCGAGCTTCACATTGCCTGCTGAATCTCGCAGAATATTTGCTCCTGGAAGGAAGGGAACACAGTGTTACATTCATGGAAGGCCCATTAACATTTTGGTGTAGAAAACAGTAACAGAAGTTTAGATTCAGTGACAGAACGGAAGACCAGCCTAGTATTTCAAGCCAGAGAATTTACTTTCTCTGCTCATTCCTATCACTCTATTTCAAGGTTCAGAAAATAATGAATTGTATGCATTGGTTTGCATACGATCCTAGGCGTTTCCTGGGAAGTGCCAGTCATTTTTGCAAAGCCTTCCTGACAAAATAAGGAATGTGCCATACTACCATACAAGGGAAATAAAAAGCAATGGGAAAGAAGTTTCTGCACAACTGAAAGTGTCTTCATATTAGATTAAAGCAAAATCTCAAACTGTGTTACAAATTTGTTCAAGAATTGACTGTGATAGCACAACTTTTTTCGGAGCAAAACACTATTGATATAAAGCAACAGGAAAATTGTAAAACTTTTTGGAACAACATTGTGTTCAACACACCTATTTTGCACATCACCATCTTCCTACATATTCATAACTTGCTTATGCAGCACTTGCAAGTCACCTGTATCTATCTGCAAAAAGTAAATATGTTTGTTTCCTCAGATTTCCTGGCAGTAAAACAGAATTAGTCAGAGTCATACGATCAGGCAAGTCACCTCTGCCAGTCATTTCTCATACCACTGAAGTGCTAAGTCATTTCTATACAACTGATGAAACAAAAGTCAGTAAAAATAAACTCAAGTAATAATGCTTTCCTCTGCATGCTTTTCTACGTGTAACAACATCCTTTGATATATTCAACACTTTAATACTGAAATAAAATCAGAAAGAAATTTATCATGACTGTTTTGCAGACAGAGTCTATGGAAACTTTGTCAGAAGTCTGCAAGAACATCACAAAGATGCTTATTTCCCACCCCCTCAGGTTACAACAATAACACGAATAAATGATGGAATGCAATCTGATTTTTAAGTCAGTATTTTGGCATTTCAAACTTAATTACATTTTAGTGCTTCACACAAGACTGTAAAAGAATCTGTAGTAAAGGGCACTGAACTGTGCACAGAAGTATCATTACCTTTAATATCTCGATGGACAATCATATTACTGTGCAAGTAGTGAACTCCTTCCAAAATCTGCCGTGTATATTTACGAGTCACGTTCTCTGTGAGTGCTCCATATGATTTCAACTGGTCTTTGATGGAACCCTATGGCAAACAAGTATAAAACACTAACATTTCTAGAATCACAAGTGGGCTAATACCACACTTGAACTTCAATGAAATTTATGTCTGAAATTTAGATGTTTAAACTTGCAACACTTCTCTAGATCAACTTAAAAACACCAATACAGTTTTACACCCACTGAGAAAAATAAAAACTGACAAAGAAGAGGCTGGACAGAAAAGTATACTGAAATGTTAAGCTATTAACTTCAAAGCTGTCAAGCAGCTGAACAGTTCCAGTGTGATGTACAGAAAAAGAGAACAGCTGTACTTTCACTCAAACATCACTCAACTTTTTTGATGGTGAAATGGTGACACACATGCATGTTTATCCTGGCTAGTTTATATTTAGAAAAAAAAAAAGCTTGGTAAGAAAAAAAACAACCTACCACATGCTGGAGAATGGTGCTTTATGCAAAAATTAAGTAAGCAAGTCTTGGCTTAAAATAAATATCAAAAATTTATTGCTTTCTAAGTGTTTATGTATAACCCGGCTTTTTCACACAGTTACAAACTGCTAAGATGACTTCTGTGACACTGTCCTCCAAATCTCAGAAAAATTCAAGAAGCCCCTCAAAACAAAGCCCAGAACTCACCTAAAAACCAAACAAAAACCCCACTACCAGCAACAACAACAAAAAACCCCAACCACAGCCACCACTTTTCTTCTGTGGAGTCTCGCAGCAAAGTAGAATGCTGTAAACTATGCAGAAATGCAGAGCCTATGTTTTTATATGAGCACGTTTTATTTAGCTCTGCTGACCCCACTTGGAGAAAAAATGAAAATCTACCATTTTCTGACTTTATAACATTTCTTAATAAAACAGTACAAGAACAGCTCAGCATGTACCTAGGTGCCACACAAAAAACAAGCACCAAGATTATTTTCTGTATCCACTTGTTCCAACACCCATGTTAGCTACTTTCTGTTTTCCTGAAAAAACTGAGCACTTGAGATAGTGATTATGCAACAGCACAAGCTGAAATGCAGCAAAAATAAACAGTAAAATTCAGGAAAATTCAAGAGTTTACTAATGATAATATTTTCCTTTCAAAGACATTCCCAGGCACTTCTTATGCCAAAACCAGTCATAAAGAACTTTTGTAACCATGGTAATTCTGAAAACCAAAACATGCAATGGAGAAGATAGGCTGCTGTAAGCATGTAAGATCTTTGGCTACTGTTTTTAACTGGGACATTTCTTTAATCTCCGTGTATGTCTGCAAAAATTGTCTACTTGGGTGCTCGTCACATTGCGTAGAAATGATGGCTGAAGTGGAATGGCTCTCTTGCTTACCCCAGGCATATATTCCATGAATATAGAGAGTGTTCTTTCTGGTGGATCTCTCAAGAAGCCATAATACTGAACAATTCTTTCATGTAGAAGATTTTTCAGCAACTGAATCTCACATTCAAGTGCATTTACTTCCTAAAAGGAAAAAACAGACGAAATTTACTATGCCTGATGTAGTAATAATAATGTTTTCATTTTTTTTAAAGCAGGACAGTATGTACAGAATGAAGGGTTACACAATCTAAATATCAAAATACTCTTGGAGCTTATGCAAAGTTTATACATTTTATAACGTGAAAATATCACCATTAGATTGAAGGAAGTAAACCCACCTATGGATAGTCTATAAATTGACTTTGGGATGATTTAGCTGTTATTTCATTGTTTCTCTTATTTGGAAGTTATGTTTGTTTCAGAGCACAGCAGATATCAATATGCGTATAACATCAGTGATCATTATGCAACATACCATAAGTCTCCAATTAGGTTAAAAAAAGAATCTTTAAATATTTTAGTAGAATAATTAGCATTAATTCTTAACTTTTCCAGGATGACAGACTAGTTTAAAAATGCCTTTGAGGACCACTTAATATTGTAATAATGAAACACAACAAAGAACAACAATAATGCAAAGTGGTGCTTTCTCTAGAGCTATCTGAAATACTAAAAATTTTGCAAGCAGCAAGTAAGATATTTTGAAATGCATTGTACAGATGCTGGAAAAATACTAATCCAGAAGTTCAAACTTGACTGGACTCCAAATTTCACCTAGAAGACTTTCATCAAAACTTACTTTTTATTTGTCACAGGCTATTACTGATACACTCACATTTCTGAGGTTAGAAGGAAACCAGTTTTTGACAGAAAGGCACACTTTACAAAATGCTGTGGCAAGTAAGGTCACAAAACTGTTGCTACAGGAGAGACTACAGTATTTTATATTTAACATTTCCAAAGCATAATCAATTGTTCTGTTACGTTTTAAAGAAGTAGCAACAACTACACTAGAAATCTACAGCACCAACGATTCTTAGCTTTTTTTGCTTGATCCTACATCACTAGTAGCAGCAACTATAACTGGTAGCCACTCAATTCTGCAATCATGCTTACACCCATTGTTTCCCCGGCCTTGTTCCCCACAGTGCAGAACGCAGTCCTAATGCAGGAAAAGTAATAATTCTTTTTCCATCCTGTAAAAAGCAGCAAGTACGGTTTGGGAAAAAAGAAACAGAAGATTGGTACTACTTTCAAATAGTTTCTCTCCTCAAGTGTCCAGTATTTAAAGGACAAGCTTAATTTTAGAGAGAGAATAAACTGACAATGAAACCTTTGCTCTTGAGAGAAATACAGTGAAAAGCAGTAGCTATCTCTGATGCCCAAAGTTTAAAAAAAATAAGTATCTCCCCACAAATAAGAAAAGATAAGAATCTCAAACCGTCTTCATAGCCAAACAAAATATACTTGAGAATTTATTTTCAGGAACACTTAAATTAGAGCAGGTTTTTCTGTTTATAAATGGAACTTGTTCTAATCCCTGCAAGTATAAATAATTATCTATTTCAGAGCACACTTTGTAATGGACTGTTTAATTTTAGAGACTGGGATTGCACCAAATTAAGTTATATATGTTCACCACATTAAGGACACGTCTGAAAATCTAAAAATGGGATGCAACATTAAAATCAGGTAACCAAACTAAATCGCTGAGGTACTAACAAAACAGGATTCCTAACAAGGACGTGAAAACACAACATGTTTTAAAATAACATCCTGTTCAAGGACAGGAACATCAGTCTAGTCTAGAACATGCCACTTCAGCAGAAGTCCTTAACAAACTCTGTTTGGTATCACTTACCTTGCTGGTTTCTGGACTATCAGGATCAAACTGAACTTGTTTAACAGCCAGTTCTCTTCCGGTATCAGCATCGTAACACAGATACACTCTGCCAAATGCACCTTGACCCAGCAGCTTACCAAGTCTCCAGTTAGTTGGAGCTCGTGGTGCTGAAAATATAAGTATGTTTTGGTTTTCAAATGAGCTTGTTATTCAGCTGATCGAGAAAACTGTAATACACAGAAAATAATTTTTAAAAGACTACGTTTCTCAGCAGCAGAGAATGTGTCTCCTAAACCTCCCCATATAAGTTACAAAGATCAATAAAACTTCCTGTAAGATAGAGATTATGAACTACTTATATTTATTCACAAGATAATTTGTGGTAGAGATACATACTTAAAACAATTAGCAACAGCTAATCTGAAAAACAGAAAAAGCATGTTAAGCAAACTTAGTAAAATTAGAAAAAAATTAAAATAAATAGAGGCATGATTAAAATGTACCAGCTACTGAAGCCATCACAAAAACATATTTGCTCCTGAAATGCCACCACAGATATCAAATGGTACCACTTAAGGTCTACAATTTCTTAGAAAAATTGACTAACATCTGCAAAAATAAATAGTAATTGCAACCGACATAACCCTTCTTGGGTCTTCAAGAGCCTAACATATCAGAAGTATTTTTACAGTGTTTTGTTATCAGAGATGCAAACTCCACATGAAAAAAATCTACACAAAGCTTGGCACAGTAAAAAATGAAAAAACTAATAAGCATACATTCTTGACTTTTTCCCATTAGAGAGATTAAAAATATATTATTCAATTGCATGTCTTTTGATGACACACTTAGTTTTGACACTATATACATGAAAGGTAACAGAGTTTTACAGTGGAGTTCACAAAATGCCTTAACTTACAGCGACTGGGTGGGCTGATGTCCATGACTGACAAGGTAGGATTGTCTATGTCACTTCCCCTCCTCCTCATTCGGTTATCTTCATATTCCGGTGTAAAGACACTGCTTCCACTACTGGTGCTCAGTGAGTGATCAGTGGGACTGAAACTAACTGGTGATCGGAAGCTGTTCCCCTGAGTCCTTCTGGCTCTTGGAAAAGTTTTACGACCTTCAATAATATACAAAGAACACTAATGTTACATTACAAAAAAATACTGCAATGCAAAGTGTGTATGCAAGTGCTTTATGAATTCCACGAAATGTAGTTCAAATCTTCCACAGTGTATGATATGATGTAATGATCATGAAATTTACTGGTTTAACTCTCCACCTAGAACACCACATACATGCACTACAGATGTACATAAGGATTAGACTGAATCAAAAACTCATTTAGAGTGACTGAAATTGGGACCAGATTCTGGAACTGTTCTGAAATGTAATCAACCTGTCAGAAACCTGGAGGGCTGTGAGACGAGAAAGAACAATGCCCTGCCACTACTTTCACCGATCTATTAAGGTGTAAATACCAGATTTCTTACAAATAGGACAGTGAGAGATATGTTTACATTCCAGTGGTGCTCAGGCTGGCATCTTCATCCTGTAAACTAGTAAGAACTAAATGCAGAGAAAGACCTACACATGGAATCAACAGGAACACCACAAAAAATATAAAAAAACCCAAAACAAAACACAAACTGCATAATCCAGTGATGGCTGCAGCATTACAATAATAATAATAATTTTTTAAAAAGGGGCATTGATTCTCAAAAATGTTAATTATAACCAGATGACTAACACAATTCATATTAATATTTAGGCAACATGAACATTTTTAGGTCAGCATAAAACTGAAGAAGTTTCATCCTACAGAACTCATAGAAATAGCTGAAGAAATCTCTGATTCATTAGGTACTACACTGGAGAAGGAATTCCCAGAGGACTGAAGAAAGATTAAAGTATGTTTTTGAACAAGTAGACTCAGGTTTATGTATTAGTCTGACCAATTTAAATTCCAAGAAAGATATGCAAACAAATTATTAAGCAGTTTTATAAACCACTAAGAGGCCAATACAGTAATAAACCAGCCCTTGCTGGTTTGTCACATATAGCTAATCCAATTTCCCCATTTCATTGGGACATTCTCATAAAGTAATTAGCGAAGTGTTGCATAGACCAACTTACTACATAGGGTATGCCAAGACAGATTCAAAGCAGTTATCAGTGATTTCTCAAAGGGGAGGATAATTTAAGTGTACAACTACAGCAGTTTACCCTCAGTCCACTTCCAGACAATATTTTATTTGATGGTGTACATATGATGGAACATAATACACTGAAACATTGCAGAAGGTGTCAAGTTAAGTGTGGCTGTAAGTCCATTTAAAGATAAAAATCAAAATTCACAATGATCTAAGTTGGAGATGAATCAGAAATCAACAAGATGAAATTCAGTAAGGAAGTAAAAAATACATAAAGAACAATCAGATGCAAAAACCACAAAGTGTAAAATAATTGGTTGGCTAAAAGCCATGTAGAAAAGGATATAAGAACTATAAATAGACCCCAGATTGAACAACAGTCAGTATAGTGACTATGAAAAAATGTAAAGTGTCATTATGAAATGTATTAACATGACCGGACATACAAAGTTATGGTTATATCCTATGTTATACATAAAGTGGCCATGAGAAAAGCCTCAGCTAGAGTAGTCTATTGAGTTTTACCCACTACAAGAATGAAGAAGAAACTACAGAAAAAAAACCCATAAGGCTTGCAAAGGTGTCTGAGGCTTTAAGGCTTGAGACAAGAAAACCTTTTATCTCTGGAAGACAGGGCAGGCAGCTCAAGAGGACTATAAGGATCTCACGAGGTTATGCAGGGCAAAGATTAGAGAGGTGAAAGCCCAGCTAAAGCTCAGGCTGGCCACTACTGTAAAAGGTAACAAAAAAAGTTTTTACAAATACACTAGAAACAAAATGAGGGCCAAGGACAATCTCCATCCTTTACTGGATGTGGCGGGGAACATGGCCACAAAGAATGAGGAAAAGGCTGAGGTACTTAATGCTTTCTTTGCCTCAGCCTTTAACAGTAAGACCAGCTTCTCTCTGGGTACTCAGCCCCTGAGCTGGAAGACCGGGATGAGGAGGAGCAGAATGAAGTCCCCACAGACCAGGGGGAAACGGTCAGTGACCTGCTGCTCCACTTAGGCACACACAAGTCTGTGGGGTTGGATGGGGCCACCTGAGGGTACTGAGGGAGCTGGCAGAAGAGCTCGCCAAGCTGCTCTGCATTATTTATCAACAGTCCTGGCAAAGTGGGGAGGTCCCAGCAGGCTGGAGGTCAGCCAATGTGACACCCATCTACAAGAAGGGCAGGAAGAAGGATCTGGGGAATTACAGTCCTGTCAGCCTGACCTCAATGCTAAGCAACATTACGGACCAGATCAGCCTGAGCACCATCACGCAGCACAGACACAACAATCAGATGATCAGGCCCAGCCAGCACGGGTTTATGAAAGGCACGTCCTGCTTGATGAACCTGATCTCCTTCTATGACAAGATGACCCACCTAGTGGATGAAGGAAAGGCTGTGGATGTTGCCTACCTGGACCTTAGTAAAGCCTGTGACACCATCTCCCACAGCATCTCCTGGAGAAACTGGCTGCTCCTGGCTTGGGCGGGTGTGCTCTGTGCTGGGTTAAAGCTGGCTGGGCGGCCGAGCCCAGGGTGGTGGGGAATGGAGTCACATCCCGCTGGTGGCCGGGCACACGTGGTGCTGCCCAGGGCTCAGTACTGGGGCCAGTTCTGTTTCATATCTTTATTGATGATTTGGACGAGGGGACTGAGTGTACCCTCAGTCAGTTTGGAGATCACACCAAGACTGGTGGGGGGAGTGTTGATCTGCTTGAGGATAGGAAGGCTTTGCAGAAGGATCTGGACAGGCTGGATCAATGGGCTGAGGTCAACTGTATGAGGTTCAGCAAGGAGAAGTGCTGGGTCCCACACCGGGGTCACATCAACCCCGCACAACACTACAGGCTTGGGGAAGAGTGGCTGGAAAGCTGCCTGGTGGAAAAGGACCTGGGGGTGCTGGTTTACAGCCGGCTGAACATGAGCCAGCAGTGTGCCCAGGTGGCCAAGAAGGCCAACAGCATCCTGGCTTGTATCCGAAACAGTGTGGCCAGCAGGACCAGGGGAGCGATGGTCCCCCTGTACTGGGCACTGGTGAGGTCCCACCTCAAATCCTGTGTTCAGTTTTGGGTCCATCACTTCATGAGAGATATAGAGGTGCTGGAGTGTGCCCAGAGAAAAGCAACAAAACTGCTGAAGGGTCTAAACAACAGGTCTCATGAGGAGCAGCTGAGGGGAGTGGGGTCATTTGGTCCGGAGGACACTTGGGGGACCTTATTGCTCTCTACAGCTACCTGAAAAGGAGGCTTTATGCAGGTGGGGGTTGGTCTCTTCTCCCAACTAACAAGGGACAGGACAAGAGGAAATGGCCTCAGTTTACACCAGGGGAGGTTTATGTTGGATACTAGGAAAAAATTCTTCACCAAAAGGGTGGTCAAGCATTGGAACAGGCTGCCCAGGGAGGTGGTGGAATTGCCATCCCTGGAGGTATTTAGAAAACGCATAGATGCGGTGTTTAGGGACATGGTTTAGTGATGGACTTGGCAGTCCTGGGTTAATGGCTGGACTTGATGATCTCAAAGGTCTTTTCCAACCTTTGTGTGAGATGTAGCATTACATATGAGCAGTGACCAATTTTTCACTGTGTGAAAATGGAGTAACTAGTTACTAGTTTCGTTTGCAGGAAAATTATTGAAAAGACAGAGAAAGATAAGTTACAAGATAAGCTATCTTCAAAGGAAGTTACATAGAGAAAATTAGTATCTCTTCTCTTAAAGTCAATTTAGAGTTTATGTAAAAGTCAGTGTGACAAAGTTTTGCCTCTTCAATCTTGCCTTAGAGCAAGGAACTGGACCAGAGCTGCCTTGCAGTACTTCAATGTGTTTCTTCTGTGATTTCTGTAAACAGAATTCCATTTATTGCAGTGCTCATTCCATACTGCAAATGAAACCATCTGGTCTTTGGAGAAATTTTTTCTTAACACTTCTCAACTAGTGCATGACACACCCTCAACTCAGACAATCCTTCAGCTGCTCCTTTTTCCTTCCTTTGGAAATTTAACATGTTAAATTTCCAACAGTGTTATTACTGTCCAAATCAGTTTCATGGCCACATCGGCACGTGCTGTCTTGCATTCCGACAATTGATTTCACCAGCTTATTGTTAATTCTCAATTTAAACTACTGCTCTTCAATTATATTTATTCTTTTAATCTGAGAATCTGTTAATAGGAACTCCACTGTACTGGTGTTATTTTTTAAACAAAACAAATGACAAACTAACTGACATACCTACTCTGGATAGAAAAGGGTCACAAAGGTCAAAAGCTTATACTGGATGACTTGTGCATGGCCAGAGATAGAGAATATTTTCATAGCTGGTTATATGAGTCATGAATTCTGTAATCCATAACTTTACCAGAGGAAAGACTGCTCAACAGCTCTATCAAACACTGGAGTTTTAGCAAGTGAATTTGGGGAAAGAAGTTAAGCTCTCGATTTCTTCAATATTTTCATTCATTAAGATTTTACAATCTAAATTTTCTTCTTCACTTTTTAAGGAGAGAGAAACAGATTAATGAAGGAGAACTCTTACAGTACCCACACTTACCATCATTGTAGTCTTGCTGATGATATGAAATATGGTACCTTCGGGGATAAGTCCCACCCTTTCCAAATTTCTCAAATATTGGAATATCATACTCTACTAGAAAATAAAAAGATACATTTCAAAATTTAAAATGTGACAAAAGCATGTTAAATTAATTGTTTTGGTATTATAAACTTAAACATTGGGGAGCATATCAGAGGACACGCTTCAAGTTCAAGCGTCAGAGCAAAAACAGTTATAGAACAAAAGCCACAAATCTAACCACCCACAAACCTAAAATGACATTCAGCCAAAAGTTCCAAAGATGAAGAATTCAACAGCTCAAGTGGTTTGTAACAAATGTCAGAGGACTGCAGCATGCCTAATTACTCCAGTTTTAAAAATAGTTTCTAAAGGAAAACTGGCAGAAACTATTACAAAGATTAAAATTTAAAGATGCATAAATATGAAAGAATGGTGAATGAATCAACACAGCTTGAATTACTGAAACACACTAAACAGGTCCTCTTTTTAAAAATATTGAAGGAGAGAAGTATTCATAACGTAAAGGGAAAAGTCCCTCATGCATAAATAATTAGTTAGAAGATAAGGACATAAGATGGGAGTAAATGGTAAACAGTTCCAGAGGAATCTGGGCTACAACTCATACAGTTTAATTATGGATGAGTTCTCTGGACAGAAGAAGGAATAGTAAAGTAACAAAATAATTTTGAGAAATAAAGCCAATAGAAGAATTACAGAAAGCCATTAACAGTCTGCATGACTGGATAATAAAATGGCAGATGAAATTCCATATAGGCTAGTGTAAAGTTTTGTGATGGAGAGTCCCAATAAAGCAGCAGCTGAACTCTCTGTATTGGCCAAGAAGCAAATTAAATGGTATAAATCATTACAATATACTAAATAAAGTTTTAGTCTATTCCACTTCAAAAGATTTAATAAAACTGGAAAAGATTTAGTAATACAGAGATGATCAAAGATACAAAATTACTTTTCCATAAGGAATGGAGGCCTCTATAGACTAGGAAAGCAACAGCTCAAAGGGAAACTAGTCTATTAAAAAACCCAAAACAACAAACAACAAAAAACCCCCACACAAACCAAAAACTCACAAGAGAGCACACTTCTTTATAAAACACAATAAATTGCACAACTTCTTGTCACAACATACTGTTGATACCGAAAAATTTTATAGAAGTTGAAATAGGGACTGGAAAAACGTGTGGAATTAAAAAAAAAAAGAATCCACCAAATCAAAGAAAAGCATCTTGAATTTGCAGAACCCATAAGCTATACATGACTAGCAATATATTCCGAGGAAAGAATAGGGCACACTGCTCTACAGAAGCCTGATACTGGTTGTGGCAGGAGGAAAGACTAGGCCAGCTGGATGTTTTTCTTTCTTCTGACTTTATATACTACTCTGGTTTTGTTACACATCAAATGTCATCTGGATAAACCTTCATAAACCAAAGTAATAGAAGCTTTAAAGTATATAACAGACTAAGGTCCACAAAACACCTTGGATTCACTGGAAGCTAATTATTGTACAACAGCAAAATTCTGTAGGGAGCTATGTCCATGAGAGATGTTTCAGAGCACTTTCAAGGTTACCCATTGCACTTTGTATCCTGAACCACACACAGCAACTTGGATTCAAGCCAGAGTATCATATGAAAACAGTAGTACGATTAATTTATAGGCACAGTACACTTCTCCTTCATCCTTTCACTTTGCAGTATTTTCTATTACAGAAGTCATGAGCACTTCAAAGAGATCCTCATTTCACACAGGAGAAAATAAAGGCTCCATGTATTGGTTTTGGCTGGGATAGAGTTAACTTTTTTCACAGTAGTTTGTATGGTGCTTTGTTTTAGATTCCTGACCACAACAGTGTTGATAACATAGGGATATTTCAGTTATTGCTGAACCATGCTTATGCAGCATCAACGCTTTTTTGTTTCCCATATTGCCCTGCCAGTGAGTAGGTTGGGAGTGCACAAGAAGCTGGAAGGGACACAACTGGGACAGCTGATCCCAGCTGACCAAAGGGATATCCCATACCATATGAGGTTGTGCTCAGCAATAAAAGATGGGAGAAAGAAGGAGGAAGGGAGGACAGGATGATCAGAGTTACAGCAGTTGTCTTACCAGCTAACTGTTAGGTGCAATGAAGTCCTGCTTGTCTGGAAACTGCTAAACATCTGCCTCCTAATGGGAAGCAGTGAATTGGTTGCTTATTTTGCTTTGCTTCGTGTGCAGCTTTTTCTTTATCTATTAAACTGTCTTTATCTCAACTCATGAGTTTTCTCACTTTTACCCTTCCGATTCTCTTCCCCAGCCCACTGTGGCAGAGTGAGCAAGCAGCTGTGTAGTGCTCATCTGACAGCTGGGGTTAAACCACTACAAATATAAACCAAGGTTATGTGCCAGCTTGAGATGGATATTACTGTCCAGTTTAACAAACTATTGCATGCCCCTATCCACTGCATCATTTGTTCTTTTTAGAGAAGCAGGTAAGTTATACTATGCACACAAACAGTGGTGTTACACACGATAACCTAGAAGAAAACATTTGGAAGATATTATATGTCATTGTATCTTTTACTGTGTGCATTTGGATTTGATTTTGTTGCTTTGTTTTCTCCTACTGTATTAAGTTTGTGTAACACAATACCTCTCAACGTGAAACTCTATTCTAAGCACTATTACCTGCAAGAGGAAGAGTTCTGGAAAGCCAATGATTTTTGCCTACCTGAGAATTCCTGATGATTATCTGGATAGCTCTGTGCTCTTGGCATGCGAGTTTTGGGGTAGTTGTCTCTGGAAGTGTAAAAACATACAGCATCTAAAACCTGCTGTTAATCTAGTACTTAAAATATTCAATCTTACTGTCTCACAAATGCTTTGATGAAAAGTTACTGCTCTACAAGTTGCTGCACTGGTTTACAAATGTGGAACCCAATTTTGAAAATCGAATCTAACAGGTATCAATAACAGTCCAAAATCAGTAACGATGGAAAATCTTGCTTCTTGAGCTTAATGTAGTAAGAAAGCAACGGACTCTGTTAATGAGCGATGATATTAGTGAAAACATGAATTATCGCAAGTAAAGCCACAAAGGAGCACTATTAAGTTTAAAACCTTTACAGCTAAACACAAAGGTTTATAGACTGGCAAAATCTCTTATACAGACTACAAAAACTCTTGAGGGAATATAACCGAAGTTATGTAGAACCTTTTAACATCTCAAAATATCTCCTCTTCTCTCTATGAAAGTCATAGGATTAAGAGAGTAATTTTATTGAGTTATAGAATGATGAAGAATTTTTGGTTCTTATACGATCACACTGTTTCTTACCTACAGTTGGTATGTAACTCCCAGCCACCAAAAGGAATGGATGGGATTGCCAGTCAGAGCAACCGATTACAGTATATTTCCATAAACATACCAAAACAATGTCCTCCTTTTTCTGGTAAGGATTTCTCTAATGGGTAACAGAAGCTAAATGAAGACACAAAACCTACATCTTTGTAGGAAATATTTGAATGAAAAAAAAAAAAAAAAAGAAAAAAGGAAAACTAAGTAGAGGCGACAAATGAAGTAAACAAAAAATCTAAAGAAGTTTTGAAGAAGAAACATGAGTTGAATTAAGATTGCTTTGTTTCCCCTTCGACTCACCCCTACCCAACAAAAAAAATGGCAGTTTAGTAGAATTTCTATCTTACATAGCTAAATTAAACACTGTGTATGTATAACATAGCACATTTCAACTACAAAATACTTTTCACATCTATTGTTTTCTTGCTTATGAAATGAAGACTTGTTATTTAACTCAAAAATCTATGTTAGACCAAATGTATTTGTGTCCTCAAATCACATATTCTCAAATAAAATGATACTATGGAATACTATAGCTCTATTTGCCACAGGCAATGATTTACAAACTTTTACCTTTCTACCAATTAAATAAAATATTTAATTAGCAATATTATTTGTATAGCAGTTCCAAATAAAATAGTAGCCGATCTGTGCAACGTAAGACCCAAGGTTATTTGCCTGACCAACCATAAGCCAAACAGGAGTATGTTCTGTTTGGCTTACCTGGTCGCTGAAAAAATGCAGACAGTGACTTTCTCAAAACACATCAATCTCCTAACAGGTCAATCAAAACAGATCTCCAGACCTACCACAGTACACACTGCCTCTCCTTAACTGACACATTTAAACAAAGAAAAATAAGTGGAAAACCTGCAATGGGAACAAAGGCAGAGGAACGGACAGTAATTGCAAAGAAAAGGAGGGGATTGTCTATTGAAGTCTTTAAATTATTCTACCCTCTTTCTTGAATTAGGTACCCTCTGTCTTAGAAAAGGGACACTTCATATAGCAGTACTTAAGAAGTGTGAATTTCACAGGGTGACTCACTGCCAAGGAATATACTTCACATATACGGAAGACTGGCAAAATGTAGTAAAAAATCTTCGGTACTTTTTGTAGGATCTGAAGTCTAAATTTTTGTGTTTTAAATACAAATTTAAAAAAAAGCATGCTACTTTTTCTGTGCATTAGTAAGCAATTAAGCTTCAATAAGCTTTTATAAATGTTCCATAACATACAGAGGAATTTCTGGAAGAAGTTCAGTAATAGCTGTTTATTATATGTTACAACTGATACATTATGCAATCTAATAAAGATAAATAATGAATGTAAGTAATTTTTACCCATCTAAGGGGCTGTCAAGTGAGGGACAGCTTCCTGAGCCAGAGTTTTCAGGACTGCTTAAGGACAATGGATCCAGCATCTAACAAATAACAAACACAGAAAGACAACAGAAGTTCAAGGGTTGGTTTTTCTTTCGGGTTTTTCTTGTGTTTGATCTTTAAATACTTTAAAGGTTTCTGCTTTGAAACACCTAAGAAAAAAACCAAACAAACTAACCAGAAATATTAATTACTAGAGAAAAAGCTGCCATAGTTAAACTTGCATTGCATTCTGTAGTCCTGGAAGGACTATCATTTTTCTTGGCATCTAACTAGAATATAGTTAAGGTATTTCATTCTCTACCATGCTTTGTACATAGCAAGTTGTACTGCTACATTCTTCCTGTATATACCATATTTGCATGAGTAGCTTAACAGAATAATAAAAATAAGGCCTCTAACAGATAAAAAACCAAAGTGATTTTGTTGTCATCACCAAAAAAAAAAAAATAAAATCTCAAACATGACCCAGATTGTGATGAATACAAACTACATAATTTTTGTAGTGGCTTAAGTTTGGACAACTAGCAGCCACAGAAAACAGCTGAAATCAAATACTATAAAAAGCTTTTAAACATTTATGACTGACTATCTAGGCCAGTTCTGTTACATAATGAAAACCATCATCAACATTTTCTCTTGTTTCTTGAGCTTTAATCCAGAGAAAAAGAAATGGATTGATAATCAAGAGCATCCTCTTGATTACCAGCTACATCTATTGGCTGATACTGGTTTTGTTTACCTCACACTACCACCCTTTAAGTCCTTATTTAATGACTGCCAAACATCACTTGCTTCTTTTTTGTAGTAAAGCAATCTGAAATGTTTTACAGATATATTTTTCAGAAATTTAAATTTTTAATTACTGAATGTAACAATTTTACCAGCCTGCCTCTCAAAAACAGAGTGGAAAGTTCATCTGTTGTCTTTAAAATTAGCTCCTTCCTAAAATAAAGTTTGCTTTGGTGTATTATACAACATCTACTATTTTCTATGAATTGGACACCAGTCTTCTGCTGTAAATTAAGTAGCTACCTCTCCCATTTTTATAGTGTGTGCTGCAGCCTAAAGGTCCTTAGCACACACTTTACCAAGCACCAATCAAGGACTTATTTAAAAAAATAGTGTCCAGAAAGTGAGTTTGCACTCTGCAAACTCAAGACACTTATATGAACTCAGTATCAGGAAGGACAACATTTACCATAGGTTCAGTAATTATATTATTCTTTTCTCATGCGGAACAGTGGGTCCCGAAAGGCAAAAAAGCCCGTATGCTGCTGTATTAATTACCTCTATAACATACGGCTGTATGTATATATAACCATAACAGTATGGTCCAACTGGCAGACCATGGCCCACTTCTATCCAACCCATCATCTCTTCTGGAAAGTGTGGGGTCTGCTGTCAGAATGTGAATAGCTGTGCTCAGGTAGATCAACAAAGGGAGCAGAGCAGAGCAAAGCCTTCCACTTCTAAGTTCCCTTCTTGTCTTTGTGAGGCAGCTGTGATAGATACAGGCAGCATGGTCAACGCTTGCCAAGGTGATGCAGCAACTTAGGGAGGATGGACCAAACAAAGGCTGGAAGTTCCCAACAAGCAAATCTGGCCCTTGAGGCTGATGAGACTGAACTAATCTGGCTTCCTATGAAAGCAGAATTCCTGCATTTAAACTCTGCTGACAGCTTACACAGCAACGTGTACATGACAGGTTACATGTTTCTTCACTACTCTGGAGTGTATACTCCCAACACCCTGGGTCTCAGAGATCATCATCTGTCTGTCTGACTGGTCAGTGACCAAAAATTACTTCACCCAGGGTAAAAGTAATCATTTCACTGAATGAATCCAGGCCTGGGCTGGATCTGACCATGTGGCTATGATAATGAATAGCACCTTGGTCTGGAAATTAGGAGATTCAGCCTCTATTCCCAGCTCAGTCATAAAAATTGTGCAACAAATTGCACAATCTCTTTGCCTCTATTTTTATTCTATCATCTGTCTCTCATTTAATCGGCTCATAAAAACCACTGCCTCTTGCCATTTGTGAATACAGTGCCAATGTCAACAAGAACTTGAAGTGATTCGGGCACGCAACATTATTTTTTTTTCCTCCTTAAAATATCTCTTTCTCCATTGTCAATTCTGCAAGCCATTACATTCCTCTATCTTTTCTGGCTGTTTTTAAGGGCAATTTTGATATTCAGAGAGCAGGATTTTTATTCACGCTAAGTGTGCTGATGTCCCACACCAATAACATAGTTGAATAAATAGAACAAAACAGCATACACTTGTGATCCTCACACAAAAATGTGACCATAGTATTCCAGAGCTTATTTATATCAGGCCTACCACCATTCCCTTGCCTCCACACCAACACAGTATCAACTGAGTCCAAGTAATTCTGACAGATCCAAACACTTCTTTAAAATCTCCTTTAATTTCCTGGGAAAGTTGTAAAACTAGTCTTGCTTACATATCCTTCTCATTAAAATAAAGGGGGTTGTGCCTTCTAATGTAGACAACTCTTGCTGTAAGTTATATCTATCACTACCTCACTCAACTATTATGGAAATTAAGAATATTATCCTTCTCCTTGTAGCAACATATTTAAATAATTAAAAGACTTACAGAGAAGAAACAGGTTCTACAAGACTAAACAACCATGATTATTTTAACCTCTCACAGATCATGTTTTCTAGGGTTGTCATCGTTTTTTAGCTGTTCTTTCTAATGATGCCATATCCTTCTTGAACAGCAGTATTTCATAAATCAACATAAGAAAAACTTTAATTTTAATAAATCACACACGTACCTGATCCATACTTTCTGGAATGAATTCACCCTCACTGTTGATACTGGTAAAGGACCCATTTCGGGCCACCTGATGCAGCTCATCTGGAATGTATCCTGGGGGAGGTGAACTCCTGTCACGAGTATTAGAACCTTTTGAAAGAAAAGGGCCAGTAAGGGTCTCTTCACTAACTCAGAATACAGGAGCTTTTTTCAAATGCTTCATAGGCATTGAGCCTGCCTGGACCACTTCTTGTTTTAGAAATTTCCCAAAAGCCTATGCAATACAAGATGTCTGTGTAGCATTTAAGATCTGTAATCCAGTAATTATAAAAAATTTCGGGCAGGGTTGCCTCAATGGCATTAAAAAGAATTTTCATTATATATGAACAGAAATATAATTTGTCTGCACATCTAGCTGAGCAAATTTCTTCTTTTGAAACAAAATAAAAATCCAAACCCTTCCACCCATGTCAACTAATCCTTTACAACTCTTGAGAACTTCAGTTTTTCTTTGTAACCATTATAAGAACACAAATAACATCTGTTTATAAAAAATGCATAATACATCAATTAATAGTCTGAATTATTCATTAAACTCTAATTTCATATAATTCTGGAAGTTAACATCACACCAACTTTAAAACATGAATAAGCAAAAAAGGTTTTATCAATGCCAAAGTAAGTATCTTAAACAAATGTTCTCACGTTAAGATTAAAAAATGTATGGGAGTCCTAAACTGAGCAAGGAAATGCATTGCCATATACACAGATTTTTCAGTAACCTATTCCTGTATAGGAAAACAAGGGGGAGTAATAACATCAACTTTTTAGGATACCTGTCAGTTACCTCAGGTAATTCTACACAGATTTATTTACTTGTGATTTGTTTGTTCAACTTCCTGTATTAAATATGTTTAAATCACCTTTGACTTAAAATTCAAAATCCATTCCCTCAAGTGCAAACTCTATAGTAAAGTCATTGATGAGTAAGAGAAATCCAAATAGTTTGTGTTGAGATCAAAATCTTAATGAAGAGAGTATTACAACAGAAAAGTTTTTTACAATTAAATCTATTGAAATGTGCAGCTTACCTATTACAGACAGTCGCCTTTTTCTGTCTGTCACACCAAATACTGTATTATCTAAATCTTCCAGTGAGGGCAAGGGCTCCACGTTATTTACACTGGCTGACTGAAAACGCATACATATTACAAACTGCAGTTATTACCTTATACTCCTGACAATGAAAATGCTTTGCAAATTTTATAGGCTTTGCGCAGCACATGCCTTTTTTCAAACAGTCGAAAAGAAGCTTGCTAATTGATATAAAAACTAATGTATTTTAGTAGCTCATTCTTTATATTTTAAAATAATTTCCAGTATGTACTAGTACACAAATCCTATCGATGTTATGGCCGTGATACAAAAATAACTCAATATTTAACCTATAGTCCATTGCTACTATTTGCTACAACAAACATTTAACTTGCCACAGAGGAGCATCACCAAGACATGACTTAAAAGAACAGTTTCAAATAACTACAGTTACTTAAATTCTATGCGCTTGTCAAATATGTATCACATCATCATCCTGATGATGGACATTAATGGAACAGTTTTCTACATTAATGGAACAGTTATGGAACAGTTTTCTACCACTGTAAGAAAGGCAAACAAAGACAGGAATGGAATCTAGGAAAAAGTTAAAACTGACTCAATACAAAATGCTAAAAGATGCTTAAAGTGAACTGAAGAAACAAATAGTAATATTTTCAATTGGAAAAATGAATATCTAAGAAAAGATACATATTATACTTCAATATGAAAACTGAGGGGAAAAAAAGACATTTAGCATGTCAGCTCATACCTGTGTATTTCCATGTATTACAAGCAAAATCTTGAGGCTCTTCATATGAACACTACGGTCAAGCAGTTCAACAGCTTTGTCCAGGTCATCCTGTGTGGTTAATGGAATTACAAGCTACAAAAAAAAAAAAGGAAGGGGGGGGGAGAAATAGTTAAAAAAGATGTCTTAAACAGGATATGAGAAAGAAATGAGGAAGTAAAACACAGAGAAACAAACAAAGTAATGCTATCTTTCCTTTCATTCTGTACAACTTGAAAATAAAATTTATTAAACAATGCTCAAGTCAGCACCAAAATACCTGAAGTTCAACCTTAACTTCCTTCAGATGCCATCAATAGGTACAGCATGGTGGAACAAGTCTTCACAACGAAGGAGCAACCATTTTACCTATGTACAACTTATTATCTTACAAGTTTCAGAAAAACATATGCAATCGTCAATTTATTTGCCATCACCTGAATTAAAGCAAGTCTATAACAGAAATAAAAAGAAGCCCTACTTTATACAGCATAAAGCACATTTTTGTATCTTACCATATGTTTGAAGTTGCATCACTAAATTTTTCCATTAGAAACAGAATTTGTTAAGGAAGTATATCAGGACTGATGTTATCCACATGGAACAACTGTAGTCCTCACTAGAATCTTAACTGGATCTAATTAATTAGAATTAACTTGGCATACATGTATTTTTGGAACAGAAAATGTTAATGCCATTAAAGTACACTTGAGATCAGAGTTCTGTAATGATTAAAATTGGGCTTATGTTTCAGGGTTGTAAATTACAACTTCTACTTACAACAAAGGAACCACACAATATAGTTTTTTTTTAAAATCTACTGTACTTGTAAACAGATTCAGGCAGTGATGCTCAAATACAACATCAATTGAAATACAGTACTTTTATACAAAAAGAAATGGGAATGAGGGAGGATGGTCTTGATAACAAATGAGCATACTCTTCTTTTTAAGTTGCAGTTTCAATGCTAATGACACAGGTTATTACCATCACATTTCTGAAAGGTGGTTTGCCAACTAGTGCAGAAGTTGACAAGCAGAAAACTTGTTCAGTGCCTAAAAATCACAGGAAGGAGCTGGGGCTAAAGCATCATGAACAGCTATTTCTTCTGACCTTCCTAATCTCTAAAAGCCTTCTGTTGGAATTATTCATTTTGAGGATCAGTTTCACAGAAGTGCCTGGCAAGGTAGCCAGTAACCAACAAACAGCAATTACAGACATTTTCTTCTGCAAAGATGCAGATTAGATACAGCAATTATGTTGTGCATAACAAAGCACACGAATAACTCTCTATGCATTTTGCTGACCTAAGGCAAAAATCAGAAGTAACTGCCAAGAATGCATCCTGCATCTGCAAATATACTTCCTATTAATAATTCCATCTCTACTTCTAAAGGAAAGCTGGAAGTAATATTGATCAAGCATAAGTGGCTTGACAGCACTAGCACTGTTCCCAAGAAAACCTTGTGAATGAGCCACTTTAAGATAAGCAACAGTTAAGCCTAGCTCTCCAATCTAAACATTACTAAATGCAGCATTCTAGCTATTACTTAACAAGACTAATCCTTAAAGAAAAAAAAAAGTGTACAAGAAAGGATAAATGTTATTTCAAATTTAAACACAACAAAGCTCAGAGTCAAAGTCAAAAAGACTTTGGCAAAGTCACGCAACAGGACTGTGGCAGAGCGGAATCATTCCCAATCAAGTCTGAGACATAATTCATTAAGATGTGACTCTTCTCGTAAAACATTTAATGGATCTCCTGCCTATCCTGATTTAGACAAGCCACATGTAGTTGAGAACACACACAGTAGAAACTTGGGGTTTTGTCACAGGAGTAAGTTTTGTCATAGGGAGTGGTTCTCACTGCTTATAGGAGTAAATTTCAGCCTTAAAATAATCAATGATCAAGTTACCAATAATTTAGAAAATACGGAATATTACCTCATTATTGCTGTAATGTAAATCCATAGTCTGTCCAAAAGCAACTTTAGCTTTGGCTGCAAGATCTTCAAGTTTAACAGGCCTTGGTAATTGCAGGATCCTGAAACACAATTTAAGTTAAAGAATTTTTGTCCATTAGTGATGAAAATCTGGCAAGTCATTACTTAGGAACTGTCTTAGAACTAAATTTATTACTAAAAAGACCATAAGAGGCTATGATTTATTCACTGTCCTCCGTATTTTTAGTTATTAAAAAAGAAAAGCAGTGAAAAGGTTTTAATGGATAATCACGTGTAAAATTAGATTTCATTATGACTATTTTACTTGCTTGCTTATATTCATGCTTTGCATGCCTCTATTTCAGAGGCAAATTCTTAGAAACTTCTAAAATCTTCTACTTATAAAACTAAGACAATCAAGTACCATAGGCTGCCAAGCATAAGCATCAGAAAGGAATTACTCCTGCAGTCCACATTTTTGAAAATGCAAAAGTCTATCTGAGGAAGGTAACTAAATGTCACCATCTTTACCATAATGAATTACATGCTCAAAACGCTGGGTGCATCATTAACTGTGCTTCAAATGTGCTCCTGCAAGAATGGTGCTCCTGCAAGAATGGTGCAGTTGTAGTACAACTCCGATTTCCTTTTAACCCAGTGTCTCGTAAAACCAAATAGCCCCAAATGCCTGTAACTAACCTTCCACTATAGAAAACTGTTGTATTATTTGAGACACACCACCATTAACAAGAGTTTTCAGAATTGACGAAGATAGTAATGTATATTCAATTCACATTCAAAAAAGAAACAGCATGCAAATTTTGTGAAGCAGAAAAATTAGCAAAGGGTAACTGTCCCTTCTGTCAGTGCTTCAGATCATACACAGGTTAGGGAACAATATTTCTCACTGAAATGAGGCTAGAAGCTGGGCCACTTTAATTAAAAAATATTCTGAAAAAAAAATCTTAATGAAAACCCCAACACCAATTCCCACTGCAGTTAATTTGTTTAGCAAGCATGGAACTCCGCCCATCACACTGCACACTCCTCGGTACAGTGCCACATTCGCTACTGAAACAAACTCTGGAATCACTTCTCTTTTCCACTTCCCTTTTCCAAAACTAGTGAGAAAGCCATTGTGTAACTTATTTTTCTTGCATAGTTTCATTCTCTTATCTTTAGATCTACATGGTCAGGCAACAAAAGTATAATAACTCATGCTGAGCAATGAACCCTGGCTGCCCAGTACCCCAGGGCAAGCAGGCTCAGGTTACTTGGGACAGTCCAAAACTGAGCTAGGCCCATCAGCATAAAAGCTTGGGAAAGGTATTTTTCCCACACACTTACTTTATGCTTGTATTCATATTGAATTGATTAACTTAGTCCATTGTGGTCTTAATCTGCAAAAATGCACTGTCCACGAAGACTGGCAGTGAGTAAACATTTCTATTTCAAATTCATGCCTCTGCTTATTTCACAAGAAATTGCTAGGTAGAAGAGTCTTCAATTTTCAAAGCTTCTGAAAAGACTTATTTCCTCCAAATTACTTACAGCACTCAACCATTACTGATGCGCTGTTACATGCGATGTTCATAAAAGTGATAGAAAGAAGCTGAAGAATGTTAATACATGGAACTTACTGCTATTTTACTTACCCCTAGGTTTTTTACTACCCTACCTGTTTTACTAAACAGAGGGCACATACTGTAATCAGCATGAATACACACTGATCTGTTGCACATCACACTAAGGACTGCCCAGAAGTAGCATAAGTTTCATTCTGAAACAATCTTTATGTAAGGGTTATTAATAATTCTATAATAATTTCTCTGGAAGTACAATGAAGGTTTATGCTTTCAGAAAGAGACATACAGACAAAATTAGTTGTCCACAAACCAGTTCTACATGGAATTGTAGATCAACTTCTGTAAAAGCTTTTGAGCAGCCATCAGAGCAGAGATATGCACGGATAGATGTTTGTATATTTTAAGCACATTCATCATTCACCTCTCATATACAAAAGGAAAATAAATTTTAACTGATTATTCAAGATTAGCAATGAAAATGGTCTAACTGTAAAGTCTAATAAATTTTCCCAATACAGTTGTTCTCAGACTGGTTCCTCCAAAGTACAATCCAATACTGAGCTTTAAGATCTAGGCTTCTTCCTCTGGCTGTTACAGAACAATATATTAACATGCATTTATTATGTACATGATGCAGCAAAGAAAATTTTTTGCTCACATTTGAGATCTATACTAATTATCTAAGTAATTGTTCTAGGCTACAAATCTATCTGAAGGGTAAACAAATGAAAGATATTACACAGGACATAGCTACGGTAAGATACTTCTGCATTTATGCATACTTAAGAGTCCACATTTTTAACAGATTAATTCTCCTTAAACTGTGTTCATATCAAAATCAAATTTGAACTCAAGCCAAATATACTCAGATATCTGAAACACTTCGAACAGTTTATTTGAAATTTCATGGTAGAAGCCTATCAAAATTCTACAAATAATTAAAAGACAAGATTGTTTCCTATGTTCCCACCTTACCTTTTTTCACCTCGATGTTCAAATTTGACTCTAACATCATTCTATAAGAAAAGAGATAAAGGAACCACTATTAGTTGGTTACTACTCCCTTTAATGAAGGCCATGAAATCCTGTTCAATAATCCTACACCAGAAGTAAAATCCCTGAGCAGTCCATTAATTTTCTCTTCTTTCTCATACACCAAGCATTTTAACAAGCTACTTCCACTGAGGTATCTGATAGATGCTTAAAAGCACATAAAACCCACAAAAAATTATTCTGAAGTACAATGAATGCTTTTGTAAGTAAACACTTTATTTTCTAACAATATATTTAATATTGTAAGAGATTCATGATTTCAAATTCAGCATGGAACTGATTACCAAAGAATTCTCTATCATGAAAAGGCAGGTAGATTTAGCTACTATTAACAGGTTTTTATGTACACTTTGGAGCTGAGCATTTCAGGCTTAAGAAACATATCTTGTTTCATGAGCGTTACCATAGAAACCCACATAAGTAAATAAGTCAGCATTCATGCAATTTCCCAGTAACAAAGATACCTGTAAATATCTGCAGTTACATGGAAATAAACTTGTTTTGCAAAATCATAATTTTAAGCATCAAATTGTATTAGCAACTATTGCAGGGAAAAAATGCATTCAAATAACAATATTCTATCTTCCAGAAGAATTACTTGATTCACAAGTGATTACTTTCAAAATCCACAAATTTAAACAGAATGATAAACATATTACCCCCTCACTACTACCACATTTAAACTCAGAAATGACTCAAGTATTTTTCTTTTAACTTTCTAAACACATATTATATTAATTTTGGATCTTATGTGCACACTACTACAGTGTCTAAAGTCACAGCTCAGATGGAAACACTAGGAAAGCACCACCGTGTTACATACTGAACTCTTACAGCTTTTAAAGCATAGAATGAAAAAAAGAGGTAGTCATTGGTTCCTGACAGTTTAAAAGCCAAATATATTCAAATACTTTGACTTTTAACATGTTAAAACAAGACTGCACAAACTGATGTTTCAGGAAATAATGGACTGTCAATTAAATACTCAATCAAATAAACATACAGTTACCTCAAAAGGGCTATTACAACAATTTTGGTAAAAATCTACGTTCTCTCCTAATCTCTCCACATAGTAGTTCAAACCTACCAACTAAGTATCTACTACTATTCCATCTGTGTTCAGTATCTGCAGGAAAAAAAAAAAAATAGAGCTGAGAAGAACTCGCATTTCCAGCATGTGAACAAACAAAAAATCAAGGCCAAAGATGTAGTAAAGGAGCTTAAGTATGTTTCTGCTGCTGTACTGTCATTCTTTAATATGACATAGCTGACAACTGGGCAATCTAATATACCTATAAAATTCATTTGAAAGAAGCATTCTAAATAAACTATCGTGTACTAGTATCTCTTAAAATAGTCTAGCACCAATCAAATAACAATAAAAAATTCTACATGCGGTGTCAAAATACCTCTATAATATTCAATTTATCAGGATTGGAGTAATTTAAGCATACACTATGATCTGGTCTGAAATGCCACCATTTCATTTTGCAGCTAATTTAAGAACATGAACAAAAGAAAATGGCAGCACACATGGGAGACTAATAGCTCATTCTGGTATGATCACTGGTCTGGCAAGAAAAATAATTATAGAAGTCACAGCAGGACATTCCATGTTCAATAGGTTAGTAAGGGTGTTAAGGATTACCTGTTTTTTAGGTGAAGATGACTTTGGTTTTCCTGTTTCTTGCTGGGGCAATACAGGACGACTGGCCTTATGAAGCACAGCCAAATCCTGCATGATTGAATTCAAAGCTTGCTGCTCATCTGCTCAGAGAAAAACAGCAGATAAGAGAAGTATAAATGACTGTTACATTTGAAGTGCAACTGTCTCCATTTCACAATTAGGCAGGCATTATTCTAAAATCTGTAAGACCATATTACACTTCAATACATAATTGCCAAATTAAAAAGAATTACTGCTGTGTTGCAAACGTATTTTTTAATTATTAACAGTGCTAAAGGAAATAAACACACATAAATGGCAGGTGTGAAAAACTGAAGTCATAACAGAGATTTGACAACTCTACAGAACTGCAGGCTGTATTAAGAGAAAGGAGGGGGTGGGTGGAGGTTTATCTACTTTGTTTCAAATAATGTCCATGGATGAGAAGTTAACTAGAAACCATACTCCCCCTGCCCAATTTTTAAAATAAAATTAAAAAATAAATAAACAAACAAACAAAAAAACACGAAGTACTTTTGAATCATTTTTCTTCTGTCCTGAACAGGTAAGGTCATGGACATAGGAATCATACACAAACTCCCAAAAGAACACCTCCACTGTCTCAGCATCTGCTGATGGCCCACAGAGTATCTAAAAAAACAATCAACCAAAAAAAAAAACCAACCCAAAAACCCCAGACAAACAAAACAAAACCAAAACACCACAGAACCTTTCCTGGACTGCAAATGTATGGTTTTTTAAGGCTTACAGGAGTCATTCACAAGGAGAAACAGAAGTACAGAACCCAGGGGAGAATTTAGGGGCAGGAGTGCTACATTTCAAGTTCACACAAAATCTGAAACCCTGAAGATCTGCTGCAGCTGTGATGGCCTGAGGCCATGCTAGACAAGATTTGCCCTGGAACTGGGATGCTTCTTTAGACAGGAAAGCACGTAGGAACAAAAAAGCCTGCACATTTATGACTAATAAATTGTCTTTAGTCATGATATTTTGTATTAATTCCTTGCCACAGCAAAAGCACTATACACAACATGCACCTAGAACAATGGATAACAATTTATCTGCAAAGTACGTATGCCTTCACATGACTTCATAAAGGATATATATGTTGAAGAATTCATTGCTAAGTGCTGTGATTTACAAAGAACAGTATTTCTCAAACATGGACCTGAGGAAAAACTCAGGATTAAAAATCAGCAAGCAAGCATTCCAGCTATTCAGCAATGATGCGAATTTCTTCACACTATATTAAAAAATAACCCAATATATTTGTCGCATCAGGAAACTGTGCAATTTCAGTATTATAATTTAAAAGATTTCTAACAGATCAGAAAGCTGGTCTGAAAATGAGTGACTGATTGCATTCATGGTGTCATTATTCATAACTCTACTAAGATATGCTAATCTATAAGAGCAAGTTTTACTAGCGATATTTAATGGCAGAACTGAAGGCATTCTTGCAACTCAGTTATTCTTTTCTCACACTAAAATACACTTCAAAACTTTCCACTAAAATAAAAAGTTCAAGTATTTTACTGCATTATAGCCTATTCTAGTGCTCAGTGATAAAAAAAAAAATATTGTTCTTTTAGCAGCTGATTGAAGGAGGTTCAGTTCCCAGTGGTCACTAGGTAGCATATTTCATAAAAAGTAAACAAAAGCATTGTGGCAAATCATCTACAATTTACTGGATATACAATACAACTCAACAGTCATTTCTCTCACACAAGATGTTGAAGAATATCAGAAATATGGAGTGCTGTATTCCTAGATTAGCTACTTCATTATTAAGCATGAAGTTAGGAAAAAATTAGCGTACCAAGAGATAAAAGCAACACAATAATGTGTGTGTTTTTGTTGGTTGGTTTGTTGTGATTTTTTTTGAGAGTGAGCACCAATACCTGATTACAACAACAACATGGTCAACTCATAAAAAAGCATGTAGAAATGAAAAAAAAAGACATCAAATTTAAAATAATACAAATGTGCTACATATTTGGAAAAACAGAGCATCTACATAGTCCTGGCTTTGCACTGCAATGACACAAGACAATACGATTAAGTTCTTTGATACAGACTTCCCCGCACCCCCCCCCCAACAGGCATTACCATTTACAGCACAGTAAATATTGCTCAGTACCCTAATACCATGAATGTCAATTTCCTATACTTGAATTTTTAAGTTACCACATAGCACTTTTCTGCCACTATATTCCAATGGAAAAAACACAGGAGTATTTTGAAAACTAGCAAAGCAGCTGAACTCTTCCTTTCATGTAGACATTACATCGAGTTATACAGCCAAAGCACACATTTCCTAGGAATGGTATTACATTAATGTTTTTGGTCTTCAATAGTAAAGTATAAGAATTAAATTTTTATATACATTATATGCAAGACTTACCCATAATGGCAGTGAGTCTGAAAACTTGAACTTCAGGGAAATGGTTGCTTCATTAGCATTATTTTATTTCCTAAAATGCAAAACCAAAAATGCAGTTATTGAAGTTGTCAAAGCCATGTAAAACAGTCAACTCATCATTGTTCGCAGGCAGTTTGTCTAATATTCTACATATCAAATATGCATATAAACTACAAATAAGATTGCATATAATGTGTGGAAAAAACTGATATTGTTCCCAAAGCATCACTGGCTCTGAGCAATATATATAGGCTTTCAGAAGACACAAAGCCTGAACTAAATATTCTTCCAGACTTGAGCTGATTTTAATCTCTATCTACATCCCCAAGTGATGATTAGTAGATTAATTAGCCATAATGTTCTGCTGCATGGTACTACTCCATATACTACATGGAGCCACTACTCCAGGTTATTAACCAATGCTTCTTTTTCTACAGGTTCCTATACCTGGCATTCAAAATTCTGTGTTCAGAATTATATATACATAGGTCATATACATAAATATATATGAAACTCACAACACAAGTCAAGAGGCATCAATACCTACCAATTATATAAACTAGGACATTTGAATTGATGTTTTTGTCATCATAATTCAAGAGCATTACACAGATATCCCGACACCCCTGAAAGCAAATGCTTCTAGAAGACAGCAGATATTAACTTTTAATATACAAGTTATCCGGAAAATTAGGAACACAGGGTGTATATTTATGAACAAACCCTGTCTATCTTGAACATGGGCCAATTAAGAAAACCTCAATAATTAAGGACCATTTGAATAATCTTTCTCTGAGATGCCCTTACAGAGCTTAAGAGCAAAAACCTGGGGATATATCCCTAAACAGACAATGAGATTTGTTGTAACACAGCCTACCACAGGAATAATTTGAATTTTTTAATACAAGATCATAGAAGAAAATTCTTTAATTTCTGAAGCAGTCACTGTGACCAAGTAGGGAGAGCCTTTTCCCTCCTCCCTTTTCTCAGCTGCAGCGGACCATTCACCCTTCTGACTCAGAGCCAAAAGATCTACCCTACTCTGATAAAACAGATTATTTCCCTGCAAGTTCATTCAAGGACCTACACCAACAGAATATGACTTATTATTTTAAACAGAACCTGTTTCCTTATTGTTTAGTTCCTTACCAGTGTCAAATGACCCCTGATGCAGCATAGGGCCACCTGTGGAACCACATGGCTGAGAACAGAGGGGAGGTGGGCAAGCTCTGAAATTCTGCCAATTTTCTAGCTAACAATAAATTAATTACAAATTTCCAAAAGATTTCTGAGCATCTTCAGTTAGGCAACTAACAGTTTCTGGCATTGTGTTTCTTACATACTCATTTAATAAAAGCAGCCTTTTTAAGCAGTGTTCATTTCACCAGTGGAATTAGAAAGCTTCAGGCACTTCTGGCATATTTTTCAGCAAGAATTTGAACTTAAAAGCTATATAAAGGTCTCTGCTGTATACTGCCTTTTACCTACATATCAGATGACTCATCTACTATTGTCTATTTCAAGCTCCATAATTACCAAGAAGAGACCAGGCTTCTAAAGAATATCCAGAGGCCCCACTGCAATCAGAAATCAGTTCAGTTGAGAGAGCATGTAAGAGAGCACATTAGAACTAAAATAAAGCTGAAAATACAATTCATCAAGTCTATAGATAGCCTCAAAACAGTACCTGAAACAGCTTCCACATGTTGTGGGAAAGAAACTCCTGTCTAATGCTTTGTAAAATATTAAAGCCTGTAAGACAGTGAGAAGTACATCTGGCCTGGGCTGCCTGCAGTCTCAAGACACAACCCCAGCTTTTACTACTAACATGTCTTCCAGCCTCTTGATGCCACCACAGCAGAAGACAAAAATCCATTTTGACAAAAAAAGGGAAAAAAAAAAGCTTCTGTTGCTCCATAATAGAAAAGGAAAACTGTGAAGAGCTCGTGTCATTTTCATAAAATGTTTAATTATCTGCCGTAATACATTAAACATAAGAATGTGTTTCACGACATTGGATGAAGTACATTTGTAATATTTCCTTGTAAGTATTTCAAAGAAATACAAAAGTGCTGTGAGGCATTTTAAATCTTCTGTCACACTTTAGAAAACACGAACAAGTTATATCTTCAAACAAAAACGTCCCATATGTTCTTCCTCAACCTAACTGAAATAACCAAACTTGGAAGCTCAAGGTATTTGACTGACAGGACTCACATAGGATAGGCAAGCTCAAGAAGAAGGAACAGATTAGGAAACATCTTCTGCAAGTTCCTCCAGCTACAAGACTTCATTCTTTAGTACTAATCTGTGGCATCTCTCATTAGAAGAACATCAGCTAATGAGTGAGCACCTATTTCTTTTCTGTTCCACTTCCTTCTTATTCCTTAGAAGGAAAAAATACCCAAACACACCAACCTAGAAAAAAAAAATTCTCTGAAAAGCTTTAGGGACTTCTCACTTTATCATCCCTTTTAACCAAACTTCTTTCTATTCAAATATAAAGTATTATTAATCACCAGCATTTTAACCATCTTTTTGTTAGCATTTAGTGTCACTTCAAAAATAAGCTATTCCAATTAAACAGGTGAACCAGATCAAACTTTATGAAGATTGCACCTTTGTGAATTGAGAAAACACTTCTGATTTTAACTGCCCACTTTTGCAATGGATGGTAACAACAGCAGAGTGTAGGGAGAGAGTAAAAACAAGCTGACAAAAATCAGCATTTTTTAAACCAAAAAAACCCAAACCACATTCAGTAGCAAGGGGAAAAAAGTATACCCTAATACATGGTTACAAAGTATCATTAGCAAAACACACACACACACACACACAGAGAATAGAAGATAATCCAGGACAAAACGGAAGTGAAACAGAAAACTGGAACTCAGAAAAAAAAATATCAGGAGAAGCAAAGGCAGCAAAACACAAGAGCAGATGCAAAGGTAGAATAAGATTATGTCAAGGTCTTGCAGAGACACACAAGCAGCTTGAATTTGAATGTAATTAAAGAAAGGATGACAGAGAGTGAATTTCAAAAAGGTGATGATGTGATAAGAGCAGCAAACAAAGAAAATTATCCTAGCAACAGCATTTTGGATATAAGGGTGGAGAGATGTTAATTCATATTCATGATTCACTTCCCATCAGCCACCTTATAGAAAGCCTGGAAGTCTTTCAGAATCTGAGTGTGCCACTGAAGGAAGAAAATAGCCAGGTGATTCTTGGAAATAGTTTTTAGTTTTCTCATGGCAAATGAAACAAAGCCTGAGGGCAAATAAGTCATGCAGACAATCATCTAGCTGTTCAAATACTCTGCGCTAATTATCCATATGCATACACTTCTCCTATAATAAATGCAACAGGATTAAGCTGCCTCTCTGTTACTGAGAGACGGGAAGTACACAAACACTGGCATACACATTACATCGTCTCTCATGACTGACTTGGTCACATTCAAAAACTTGTAGGCTAGGAAAAAAAACAACCTTTACCCTCATTCAACAGAGGAAGAAAGCAAGCAGATGCTATATGAGGTAAATATTAAGTGAACTAGAAAGGCTGGTTTAGTTCTGTGGAATATGGAGGTATACAGTGTGCAGAAATGAAACTGTTCTACAGCATCCAACTTCGTAACAGAAGTACAATTTTTAAAAAGTAAAATTAGCTATGTCTACAATCAGAACCATAAACTAATCATATGAGAACAGTAAAGGTAACATATAAGCACTTAAGAACGTAAGCCGGCTTTCATGCTGCCTCATATTAAAAAACCAGGGGAAAAAAAAAAAGCAGCGAAGCAATTTATCTGCCTGATTTTGTAAGAAATTCAGACTTAGTAACAGTTTACCTACATAGAAAGGTGTCTTACACCTTCAGAGTTCAAAACTGTTCCAATAGCAGGACAGGAATCTCATGGATATCAATTCCCTACAAATTTTCACTAAAATACATCAGTCCAAGGATGCATAATTCCCCATTCTTGCACCAAAGCAAAACGATACAGTGTCAACTCAAAAAAAGAAAGTTGCATTATAATTACTCCATTACAAATTAAGTTGGAGATTATACTATATTAGGCACATGCAAGTTAAAACAAACTGACAAGAAATCAAAATTTGCTAGCATTGCTATTCAGAAACATCTACAAAAAAAAAAGATGATAAAAAAGCCAGGTGAACATGAAGAGGGAGCATTCACAGGTAATTTCTCAGACTGTAAAACAGATAATCAGATATAAATACCATAAAAATTTGTTTCATAGCAAGAAGAATGAGCCAGACTAAACAGTTTTACACTCAAAATGTTACTTCTAAACAATCAAAGGCTTGGTCTCACACACCAGCCTCTTACAAATCACAGTAAGCAAGGCTAACAACCTCAGGTGATCACCTAGTCAAATGCACCTACTTAATCTTTAACCAAAATAACGTACAGCACTGCTCATCATGTGTTTTGGGTTTTTTTTTTTCATTTCAAATCAAATAGTGTCTTTGAACAAGACAGCAAACAGCAACAACTAAATTCAACTTCTGTAGAAGACTTTTTCACAGCTCAAAGCAATTGTTGACATAAATGATGGGAACTTACATAGCTGGCAAGCACAAAAGAAAATTCAGTATTGTTACAAGACATTAGCAGATACCTGAAAGAAAGTAACTCCATAGAAATGAGCATAAAGGAGAGGATTTTATATGGACATACACACAAACGAACACTGGACAAAAAGCCACCCTTTTCAAAGAATACGAAAGGAGCAACACAAAATCATGGACAGAAAAAAAAAAGAAAAAAAAAAGAAGAAAAGCAAAGAGCAGTAACAAGAAAAATATTTAAGCAGGTAAGAGGAAGGCCTGTAATAATTGGAGCCTAACAATAACACATCAGATTTCTGAATTTTTCTAAAACTGAACTCACCTTTAACACATTGTAGAAATACATACAAAAAGGTGTTCACAGGGCAAAGTAGAAAAGGGAGGGAAAGATTACATCAATCCAAATCAAAAGGACACACTGATCAGTTAAGGTAATGTGGAAAAGAAAACAAAAAAAGATATAGGACTCAGTGGATCCAATTTGGAACATGAGAAATTAAGTTTAACTGGTGAATAATAAGAGAGCTATATTCTGCCTGTCACGGTACTACGAAATATATTGGAGGGCAATGAACGGATAAAAATTTCTTACAAGAAAAGCTGTTAAAACATTTGATTCCAGCCTCCTTTGAACACCACAAGGAACTTTAAGGTCTGAAAGCCGACAGGGAAGGATATTGCCTATCAACAGCATGCCAGTAAAGGCAGGAGCCACAGAGCACAAGTATTATCCTCTTTAGTTCTTCCTCTGTCATGTGCCCCCTTCTATTCTGAAGCACTTCCCCCCCCCCCTCCCCCCATTAATTTATCCTGATAGTGAGATCATTTGCACTGTACGGGGTACACTGACAGGATCCACCTAGTTCTGCTGTGCTAGGAAAGACTGACAAATCAATCAAGCTCTGCAAGCTGGTGCCCCAGAGCAAGGAAAAGGCCATCTAGAGCAGCATCTCTCATAACCAGGGCAGTAATTCAGGACTGACTACCCGTCCTGGACTCAAGACAGCATCAGACAAAAACCGTATTCCCCTCACAGCTTGCTTTTCTGTAACTACCTTCACTCAACAATTCTGTCCTGAACAGCTGAACTAAACCCTTCTACCACTAGGAATGGTAGAGCAAGGAACAAACCAGAAATGTTCTTTCTCCAAAAGAGTATCTGATGTGTTTATTTCCTGTAAAAGTACTTGGGTTTATTTTTTCAAAATTTTAGGTCTTGTTGTCATTTCATGTAGTTTAGTCAGTATACTTCTACACTTTGCCCTGAATTTCTCAGTGTCTTGTAATTAAACCAGTTTATTCAGAACCCCAAGCTATTTTAACCTATCATACAGAGACCAAGCAACCTTAAACACATAGTACCATAAGCCAACTACCTCTACCAGCAAGCATGATATCCTTCATAAAACGACAGCACCCAACTCATTCAAAGTTAACACTTTTTTTAAAATATAAAAATATATTAAAAGGAAGATAAAACCCACCTCAGATACATGTGTTTTACTGAATTTAGATGGTGAAATAGCAAGTGGTGATAAAAAACAGGAAGAAATAGCCAGCATCCATTTTTTGTTCTGGTTTTGAAAAAATCAAGAGGATGTATCCAAACCACAGCACAGTGTTACTGGAATAGAAATTTCACCATCAACAACAATAAAAAGATACAATGCACTATTGCAATATACTTCAGATGAAACACTTTAAATTAAAGATCCAGGGACTTCCAAGAGCCTAAGACTCTTCACAAAATTAGTGATTCAGTTTTCTGGACCACTCTTGGAAGTATTTGGAAATAACTGGAAAACAAGAATATTCTAGTGGATTCTAGATATTGTATAAAAAACTGAGAAGGATAAAGGACAGGGTCAAAGAACTGCCAATTATTTATCTCCACATCAACTGAGAGTAAAATAATATCATAGTTAGCATGGTCTCTACTGTAGAATGAAAACTAAAAGCATAGTGAATGCCTTTATTTCAAGGATTTTTACTACGGTCAAGCAAAATATGGCTTCTTGAAATGATCACAGATTAGTTAACAGAACTAACTATAGTAATCACCCTACTTAGGTTTTTCCAACTTATTTGGCTAAATATCACATGGTATTTTAAGGATTTGCTTTAAAGTCTCAATTAACTAAAATGAAACTCAGTTGATGGATTAAAGTAAAATACTTTGAGATCCATATTCCTATTTAGCAGCAGAAAACATCAATGAATAATTCCTAGTGCAACCCCATACAGACCGACAATGATCAGGTAAGGCACAACAAGATGTACAAGTTATAACTTAAGCAAATGACCTGAATCATGTTTAAAACAGTCACAGTCCAACAAAATGTATTTAGAGTTAAATACATAAATTATTTATTGCTATTTCCTCCCATTCAATATTAACTTCTATTGTGTTTAATTAGTTTTTTTAGAGAGGAGCACCATTTATGGTGCAGTTTTAGCTGACAAGACTGCTTTTGAACTTTTATCCTCCCTGCAATCAGGAGTGCACCACCCAGGATTAGAAGTTCTGTTTTACTGTGTTTTATTATGCTTACTGAATATGTTGAATTTATTATGTTTATTCAGTAATGGTTTTGCACTGAATGCATTTTGACATAAAGACAATCATTTAGGAAACTGGAAAAAAAGCTGCAGCTACAGGACTGGAGAGTCTTAGCCAGAGACAATTCAGACGAATTATTAAATCACAATGTATAATTATCTAACATAAGTGCAATACAAAGTTAAAGAGAGATAATGCAATCCTGGTGTGTATAAAAATGCAGTGTATGCAGAAGCCATCTTGCTTCTGCACAACCTGCAGATACACTGTTCAGTGTAGAGTATCAGAAAGACTGCAGACAGCAAGTGTGGGATGGCTGAAACATCAGTACCTTTATTGCTGTTACAGATGTATCAGGTATCTCTACAATGTGCGGACTTGAAATTTCTTCTGTGAAGACTTCTACAATCTTCTGGACAAGCAATAAGTGAATTTATGTCTAATTTAGTACACAAGACCATGCAGACTTACCTCATCTGTACCGCTACAGGCATGATTTGGTACTTGTTTATATTCTGAAAAGAATGGCCACTAGCTGTACTCCTTCCAGAGTTCAATTTAAGAAAGAAAAGAATAAAATAATAATAATAATAAAAAAGACTTGCATAAAATACAACTTCTAATTACGGACTGTGCCCTCCCAGTTACAGGAAGCATAAAACCTGGGAAAGCAGTGCTGTCAGTTCTAGCGCCCTAAATGCAGCACAGCTCTCAAAGTACTTTGAGAAAATGACTTCAGAATGAACTGAAGGATCCAACGTGCCCAGTGACAAAAGTAAAACTTCATCCTACTCAGACTAAATCTTTAGTTCCTGCTGTTCTATAAACTGTAATTTGACACATTCACATAACATTTATTAGCTTGATGAACAACGACTCCAACTTGAAAAACTTAAAATACACTGGACGGTTTGAGAATGCAAGGACACAGCTTTTAAGAATTGTTCTCATAAAAATGCAAAGTAGCAGATAATTTAGTTCAATATGAGTTTATAGCAAAATTATGCTTTTGAGATAAATATCTTGACACTTAACAGCAATATTCACAAAGACTAACTGTAGTCTAGGAAAGCTAATCTCCCCACGCTTCCTTTACAATTGATAGGGTGAGATAAGCATATTTAGAGACTTTCAAAACACTTAAATGCAAGTTTCCTGCTTTGAATGAACCTCTTCTTTCCAAATGGTATCAAGAGCCTTTACTGGCTAACCCTTCATAAACCCACTCCACTTCAAGTACACAGAAAAGATAAGACTGTAATTGGTCTCAGACAGAAAAGCACCTACTTTCCTCAACGAGATCTCTTTCTTCACCTAATTCAACTTTTACAAAACTTCTCCATTTCCTGTATCTGTTATTGCCACAGCAGCAGCCAAAGCACTCCAACAGCTCATTTCTCGACCTAAATAAAGAATTACTTTGCTGATACATCAGGCAAATCTGCCTTGAAAGTCACAATGCTTTCTTAAGACCTGGTTCATGATTCCAAGAAAAAAAAATTATGAAACAAACATATACATTTTAGATTGAGGAAGCTTGATTGAATTCACAACAGCTGAAACTTGCAGACATGCCACAGTGACACCTTGCAAAATATCTTAGTATTGCCAATTTTGCAACAGAACATACTGGCTAGAAATCAACTGCTTATACTCCTCTGCTCTTATCTGAGACCAGATTTTCTCACAGAAGCACATTAAGTAATAGACATAGCTCACTGGGCTAGCTACAAATAAGTGCATCACTGCCTCCAAATCACTCCGGCATCTTGGAAACTGATCACCACCACCATGGTGGAAAGTCTCAGAGCATCATAACACTAAGAACTGATTCCTTACCATTAACTAAGCTGTATGCCACACAAACATTAATGTTATTCACATCACAAAAATGTTTAAGGCTCACTCAGTATATTAAGATGACATTGGAGTGCCCACAAATACACAGAGTAAAACACTTCTGTGATGTCTGTAACTTTTTCCTCACTTACTATCTTATGTGAACTGAGTAGCCCCATAAAAGGCTTCTCAAAGAAAACAGGTGTATGAAATTTTAATCCATACAATCCCATAAAACACGCACTGCAGCGAGTGCCATAATGAGATTGAGGTGCTTCTGTTTCTCCTTCTAGAAATCTCAGTGGTGCCCTTGGCTCAGCATCTGCTGCTGTCATTTTGAGGCCTTCTACTGAAGCTGTCACAGGTGCCATCAATGTTAGTTTTACTCCAAATTTAGGACTAGCTAGTCAAAATATTTGTGAAGAAGGGTTAAAGGTGTTACAATGAAAACCATTCCCCTATACAAATGTAACTGCTTGCCCTGACAAATGTAACAACTGTAACATCCAAGAACCTACAGGAGGGAAACTTCTTTTTTTACTTTTATCACAGACAGTTCACAGCATGTACCTTAAAAGAATACAGTATATCTCTCTTCTTTGTGACAGAATTCATGCTCACCGGTTAAGCCAAAGAGCTAACAGTATACAGTAAGCAAACTTAATCTTACCAGCACTACTGGTATTGGCAATTCCTGCAACTCTAAGAATGGAAGACCAACTACAACCAGTGACAAATAAATGATTTTTTCACAGTTGCCATTCACTAAAAACATGAACCTATCACAAACCACTTAGAATCTATGAACATTATTCTTTAAGCAAAAATAAATGAGAAAAAAAAACAAGTATTGCAAATGAGTGGAGCGTTTCAGTTAATGTACAAGAGCAATTACAAAAAATCATCAGCCAGATTTTGCTTTTGAGAACTTACAGAAGAAAGCACATCCTTAAACTCCAATAACTAGTTCTATCCCTTTCAGTCCATCTTCCAGTTCTGTGACTGTGATGGGTTGAAAGATGACTGTTTTGGGAAATAAGCCAGAGAAATAAACCAAATCTCTCCATTTCTACCGCTAGTTTTAATATCTATCTTCAGATGCTAGAACTGAGGAACTTCATTTTTCTTCAATACAATCATCACATTTGACAGCATCGTCTATTCAGAGCAACACTCACTTATTTCACAGTTGCAGCACTTGTGAGTTTTAATCATGGCTGCAAATCACACTACTATAATTTCAAATCAAGTACCAAAAAACTTGAACACAGCAATACATACGAACTTTTCTGATTAACATGATCTGCCTGGCATCTTGCTGTGATGATGCCAGCAAGGACAGAATCTAATTTCCTAGGGACATTTTTGTGTCTTCACTGTGAAGACATCTCAGTCTCATTTGCTACAAGTCTTCCAAATTTTGCAACAAATCATGGAGGAATCCTCCTCAGTGAACAGCGTTCGTTGCATACTAGCTTACTCATTCCTCAAAGCACAGTTGCTCCTCAAAGTTCATAAGGCAGCAATACAATAAGGAAATCCAGAGTATGGTAATATAATGACAATTTTTCTCACCTTCTCCCACTACATTGCCATCAAATTTTCCCACCCCATTAATACATCATCACCCAGAGCTTCTGCCTAAAATGCCTTTCCTGACTCATGCTCCAACCTTCCTAGTTCAATACCCCATATGCTCTCTCCCCATCATAACACAAATTAACTGTACATTGTCACACATTTCTTCCATTATTTCTATCCTTATTAATATGAACATAAAATGCAAAAGAATTTCATAATACACTAATATGGAATATTTAAATATGTTAAGACATTAATGAGCCATACAGATTTCCAGCACAGCACAGAAAAACCACTTCTGAATCAGTCTCCAATTCAAGGTTAAAACATTCAACAATGACAACAACAAAGAGCAATACATTTAACAAGGGAGCCACAGGTATGGGTAAACTCAGACCTCTCATGCTTAGAACTATACAGAGGTCTGAATAATACCACTGAGAAGACGGACAAGCACTTACTTAATATACACCAATGGAAACTGAGAAAACCTTGAGTGCATGCATAGGTAACATACTATGCAAAATCCAAAGATTTTTTTTTTACCACATGTGTAATATGATTTTGCATTATTTTTACAGCCAGAAGGTTTCACTGAGCAGGTCTAAATGTACAAGTGTGTAATTTTTTACCCATATTCAGTAGGCCCTGGTTTTAAACTGGATGACCCACACAGGCCAACACATTAAGATGTTGCTAAACTATCAAGTACACACTTTTTTACTTTGTACTTTGGTAACAATCTTTAGCTTCCTGAGAGCCAGAAAAAAAACTTCAACTCAATTGCTCATAGTAACATTTGAACCAAAATGTAACAATGAAAACCTGGTTTTGTCAAAACACTCCACAATCAAAAAGCTAAGACACTGAGACAATGTATCCTCATAAGGTTTTCTTCTTGCATCTCCCCACACCCCTTAGCGGCGGGTACCAAAGCATTACGACGAGACCTATGATGCTACATAATTATACTTTTCCCTCAAATGATAAAAATGTAAGAGCCCTCATAAATACAGCTAATAAGGTAAACCAACTACAGGCTCAAAAGTTCCAGAGGAAGAATTGCTACATACATGCCCACATGTAATCACCATTTAAGACTACAGTTCCACTGCTAAGGTTGCATTTCTGTCAAGGGAGTAGTCCTACTTGTCTACAGCAACTGCTGCTTTACAGGGTGAACCTCAATGACATGCTGGAGATCCAGAGCAAAAAGATGATCCAGCTGAAAAGACTGATTTTACGTTTTAACTGACCGTTAGCCTATATAAATGATGTCACACTTCTACAGCACCAACATCAACACAAAGAAAGGAGCAAGAAGTCATGCTGGAACCACCCCTCCTGGACCCTGAAGATTCATATCTTTTTAAAAGATCTTTTAAGAGATGGCATGTGTAACACGGAGCTTCCAAGGAACTACAAGTAATTTAGTGTGACCTATAATAAAACACCTAGAAATAATGGACAGAAGGAAATTTATGATAGAGCAGGGAAGAGTAGATATGGCTGTTCCAAAAAGAGATACTCACTTTCAGATCTCTTGGTGCACTCTGAACTAATGTGTAAAGAGCTGAACTCCATCATTATCATTGGTCTACTTGGATTGTCAGTGCTGGAAAGGTCTTGCCGAGGCTTTCTTATAGCCACAGCATAAGAAAGACAACCAACCCTTGCATGAATAAATTGGTTAAAACATATAAAACTTAGAACATACATAGCTGATGTTCTCACAAGGAAGGAGGGTACCAGTGGAGTTCTACAAGCGTCTGTGTTGTTCAACATATACTAAATTATGCAAGAAACAGGAGTAAGGTGAAAAGTTTTCCAACACTACTGTATCTACCAATATTACATTATTCTGGAGAGCAAGGAAAGGGCTGACTACAGTAAAGAAGGCGGTCTATCAGACTAGCAGACTGAGCAATAAAGCAGAAGATATCAGCACAGATGAATGGAGCCAATGCAAGATGAGGTGCAGAGGGGAGGAGGGAGAGAAGCAATTCTAACTTTGCACATAACAAACCAATGGGCTTTGCACTGAATACTGCCAGCTTTCAGAAATTAAAGCCAATGCTAGGAATTATTATGAAAAAAATTAGTACAAAACAGATCACTGTCTGCCCATCTTGGCTATCACTAGCAGTCCTGGGGCCTTCAGCTCCAGAAAAGAATGTAGCAGAATACAGTAGTTTCAGAGGAGAGCAAAAGGTACAATCAAAGGCACGGAGTGGGTTCTACAGGGGAAAACAAATAAGCAAGTTAGGACTCTTTGGTTTCAGAAATATTTGGGTGGAGGGAAAAGCAATAAAGGGTACAAAATCATACAAGGAGCAGAGATGGATTCTTCACTCTCATCCAAAAGAAATGTGGCACCAAAGGAAACCAGTACAAGCTAAGTTCAAAGAAAAGAAGGTAGATGTTAAAACAACAAATAGCATACCTGTAGTATTCCTTACCAAAGGATATCTGGATGCCAGACATTTAGCTTCCGGGGGCGGGGGTGGGGGTGGGGGGGTGGGGGGGTGCGGAGGACTGGCCAAGTTTGAGGATAAAAGTCCAAAGGTTACTAGCTACACAAAAACCACCTCAGATTTAGAACAAACCTTTACTGAAAATAGTTAGGGATTGAAAGAATATTCAAGCCGAGTATTATACATGCTTGCCTTGTTCTCACTCTTCCACAAGCATTTATTCATACTCAACCATTGGAGGAAGAATGCTGGACTGTCTTTTGTTTGATTTCATTCCAGATTAGATTTTACTTAAAACTTGTCCACCACTTCACCAGTAACATTTAAATTTTCATTTGAAAGTCTCATTTGGTACTCATGATAGTGCCAATATCACAGACGGAGCCACAACAGATATGCTTCAAAGGAACTTGCTGCAGCAGCTTAAAAAGTCATTCATTGCACTGCCCACCTCATCCCTGCCTGAAGTTACTGCACTAACCAGTGCCAGCAGCACAAGTAACACTTTTATAACTACTACTCTACTACTTTATACCCATTCAGTTATCATCAAGCCATTATGGAAAAAACAAGACTGTGCTTGAAGATTTGGGGGTCTACCCTTCCAATTTATTTTTATTTTAAAAAAGTCTTATGCTGGAGTTATAATAATAGTGCTGCTGCTAAATGTACACATAGTCAGTGACAAAACAACAATCAAATACAAGCTGAGCTTTACCATCAGGTTTCACAGCTTTAGTTAGATTAAAAAAATATATATTTAGGATGACAAATTCTCATGTTCTTAAATTGAACGTCGTTTTCTTTAGATTTTCTTTTAGAAGTTTAATTACTGCTTGTCTGTATTTTAGTTCTCTTTTTTTAATTCAAACAATTTGATCCATGTATTTTCCAGTTTTCAAATCTTTGTTCAAAGGTGAGACTATAGTTCCCATTGTTACCATTTTGTTAACATGGCATTCAAACTGTTGGCATTTACAGAACTCTCTTGTCTAAATTATTTTAACATAATTATGAGAATAGATAAGAGGCAGTCAACACTGACTACTTGAATACTTCTTCCTGAAAGAAATTAAAGGCTACCTTTAAGAATCATTATTGGTGTATGGTTTGTTTTTTGTGAAGGAAGCACTGCTGAAAGCATCATGCAATTTGTCCCATCTGTGATCTAGCCTCAAAAATCATGGATAAAATCATTTACATAAGTCAGATAAAACGGGAGTAAAGCCAGGGAACATGTTGAACACATCTGTTTTGTAGCTGGCTCTGCAATTCTTCCAATAACGCATGCCTATAGGATAAAAATTTCTTGTTCTATGCCATTGGACTGTATGACAACTCAAAATGGCAGAAGGCTTGTTCAGGTACAGTTACACTGACAGAAGTTATCTTAGCAATATGACTTACTTCAAAGACAGCATATGTGTAAAACAGACTGGTAAAGACATGTTTTTGCCAACAGAAACTGCATCTGGCCCTAGGAGAACTTGTTCTCAATCAAGTTTCCTGTTGTAGAGCAGGTTTATGTTCAAAAGCCACAAGGATTGTATGTGCGGGGAAATAGACATGGAAGAACAGAAACTGCATACTTTCCTGTAGAACAACTTATTGAACAGTGATTCTGTTGAGTCTAGAAATATTTAATGTAAAAAAACCAACCTGAAATAGAGATTGAATTCTATACATTATAAGGTTCTGCTCTTTGGAAAGATAGCTCAAATTCATATATATGAAGAAAGAGATACCCGATTTAACAATCACTAATACAGGCTCCTGTGTCAACAAATGCAGGAGGCAAGAACCTGACGTTGCTGAAAAAAAAGCAAACCCAAAACAAAACACAGCCCAACCAAAGGTGCACACACATACCCTATGACATCAGAATGACATTTTAATAAGGCTGTCATGTTACTTCTGCTCCAACTTACAGAGTAGGTTAATTGCTCTGTTGCTAAAGACTTTGTCTGGGGAACTTTGAAAAAGATACAGACATATCACACAGAGTTCAGTGAGAGTTCACAACAAAAAACCTGAGAAAACATGACCTGTGAAGAAAAGGCCTGTTTGCACAGTTTAGTACAGAGAAGTCTGAAATAAAGTGAGACAGAAGAACTGTCTTCACATATACAAACAGTTGGGGCAAAGAGTACAGAAATCATTATCCTGCATGAGTAATAACAATTGGACAAGAACTAACTGGCTTAACTAGCACCAAGACAGAGACTTAAGGTAAATATTAAGAAAAGCCTCCTAACTATAATGATAGTTATGTACTAGCTATAAATAGACCAGTGAAGAGGTGTGGTATTCCCCTTTTGAGTTTTTTCTTAAGAACAGATCAGACAAATGTCTATCAGACATGATTTCAGCGTATTTGCTTCTGCCTCAGAGTAGGGACTGACTCATGAAATCCCTTCACTTCTTAGACATCTGTCTTATCTTCATTTATCCATATGAGAACTCTTATCTTCATTTATCCAAATGAGAACTCTTATCTTCATTTATCCAAATGAGAACTGTTTATCAGTGTTATCTTACCTGAACTTCAAAAGTACAATCTTTGCAACATAAACATCTGAAACATTTTAATTTTACTATATTGTTGTTGTCAGACTGTTAGTGTACTTAGCACAAAACATCTCAGGAACACAAAAGTGGCATCTTTTACTACTGCAGATAATCCACAGAAGTGGATAAATTATTTAACGTAAATACAGAAAGAGAAGCAAGTGAGGGAAAAATAGGGAAGGACTCAAAAAATAAAAACAAAGCTACAGCAAAGAAAAGAACCTTTAGCCTAAAGAAAACTATTTTCCTCTCATACGGTTTGCTGGTATAATTTAAAAAATATACAATAATTTGAGATACAAAAGTAAACGTAAGTAAAAGACTTTGCAAACGGACAGGAAAAATTCATGTCTACAAGGCCTCCCTACACTACCAATTCCCGACTCTCAGTTTTTAAAGCACACTGCAGGTACCCCTGCTTTGGCCTTGCTCAAGTTAGTCCAACTTCAAATGACCTCATTAAGCTGGGTTCTAAATTATGCCATATGTGGATTTGTGGGTCAAGCGTCTCTAGAGCAGCGGCTCCCACAGATAGAAATCAGTGCAATATCCTGACACAGAACTCCATCGTCCTTTTCTTATTGTCACCAAACCTTCTGCAACTTCTCAAAATATACACTTAAGGTGAATATATTAAAAACATCTCAGAAAAATATGCTAAGTCTAAGCAATCAGGTTAACATAGAGCCATAAGACGTATTTGTTGTTATTACTGTATTACTAAATCAAGATCTCATGCTGAGACCCAGAAGCAAGAATCATAACTAATGCACTGCATTCTGAACATGTTCCTACTGCTCAATTATGTTTACAATGTTATTTTGCAAGATATGTGCAATTATAGTATGCATGATCTGTTTTGACCTATTCCTTGGCACTACAAAATACCAGAAATTTGAAATAGTAAATGCAGTATTTATTCTATTAAAAAAAGATTTTTCTTCTCTCCTACAGAAATAGTGTGCTTAATAGAATTAACTGTGTTTTTGAAATTTTTTTATTTTTACATTTAATATTGTGTCAGTTCTACACCAGGATTTTAAAAGCTTATATTTAGAAATTAAACATTCAGGACAGCAAACTTAATTATTTGCTAACCAGATGAACCTAGGTAGCATCACCAGTAAATACACATTTACATTAGTTTGTCATACATATGAAAATAAGCTCCGCAAAAGTAACAAGATGTACTTAATTACATTGATCAGTCAGATTTTCATCATTCATTCATTTTTCTCCAAATACTAGTCTAAACAGAGGATAATGTAAACAGCAGAGCTCTAAAAAGAAATTATTAGAAAATACATTCATTACTCCAAACCAAATGTGTACGTCCTGATAGATCAGAACACTTCTGCCTGTGTGTTTGGTTGGAAAGAGGGAATCAATGAATGAAATCGCTATTATCATTCTTAGGTTGCATTTTATAAGAAAATATTATTTTCATTTCAGAGAATGCTCAGTTAAGAGAGCCACTGAACAATCTGTCATGAAAATAAATTGCATGTAATTAGTTTTTATTTAGTTTGCTGATGTAAAAAGTCAGCCTGCAGTGAAGATAATATAGATAAAAGGCAAAAAATCAAACTTAAAATTGCTGATATGCAAAGCTTTTTTCAAGAAGTTGTCTGTAAATACTTATTGATAATGACAAGGTTTTAGAAAACAATTCTGATTTGTACCCATACATTAATGCTATATTTCAGCAAATTGAAGAAAAAAAAGAAGAAAGTAAAAGCTGTAAATACGAATTAAATTTATGGAATAACCAACTGTCTTGCTTTCTGCAGAGAAAACGTTACCTTTATAATAAAACAATAAGACTTCTGCATTTAGCCTCAATCAGCTTTAAATTCCACAAGTCTGTACATTGATTAGCTTTCCTAAGAACCACAGCAAAGAACCACTGATGGGTCTATGACCAAATTTGAAAGGTTATTTATTTTTACCATAAATTATCTAAAATTTTATCAACATAAAGAGGGGAAAAAAAAAAAAAAAAAAAAGCGTGCTTCCCTACCATGATATTAAATGAGATAATGGTCTTGTTACACTACATTAATACGTTCTACCTGTCACAGGTATCTGCCTACTCACATATACTATAAAAGCTTTCAGTATTACCAACCACCACAGTTATCTTCAAAAAAGTTTCCTCTGACAGTTCAGAAATCTCAGCAAGCCAAAACGAGCAATTCACAGACATGTTTTCTTCACCGTAGTCTTCCATTACCATCAGATAACCACTGACACAGTTCATCAAGGCAAACTGTATGCAGATTTTTCTCCAGCAATGAGTCAATTTGATAAACATTACCTTGCTACTCTGCCTTATCAAAATACAATAAAACCTTAGGGAAAAAAATCAAATTAATTATATACAGCCTCATCATCTGAATCAATATTTGGGTTCAATACATTTCAGTAGCAATCATGACAGAACGCAAAGAGTAAAAAACACAGGAATTATAGCAAGTGCTCATTTTTTAATATATTTCTAAGGAAAGTTATTTACAAAGCCACTATAGCAAAGGCATGCATGAAAGTAAAATTTCCTCACACAGTATTTCTGTTAATTTCAAATAACAGCAAAGGGCTTTGCCACAGGGTAGGAAAAAAACCCACACAAACAACATGAAACCAACCAAGAAAATCCTTCTAAGTATTTTCAGTGTAGCATAAGTACTAACTCCTTGCTGCCCATTCCCTTAAAACTATCCATAAGGGAATTCCACATGAAAGAAGACTCGCTAGGTTATTCTGCTACAAAGTGCTGTGCCACGAGAAAATCCAAGATGTTGTGCAAGACAAGCATATAGACACTCATTCTGCAAATACTACATCTTTGCCATATACATAGCAGCACATTTCTGAAGGCCTCTTATGCTCTGCAACGTGCTGCATTGTTTAAGGAAATGTTATAGCCGAGAAACATTTTCTGCGTTGACTATCAATCCCTCTTATTTCAAGGAAGGTTTTTATTATCTTTTACCAACCTCTTAGAGGACACTTCATGATACAACACAGCTTAGAAGTGCTCAGCTTATTTAATGCTTTGATCTTCAGTAATTCCACAGACAAAAACTAAAACCAGATTTATGAAGCAAGAGAGGAAGTCAGAGAAAAAGCCAATCTCGTAGGTGCTGCAATGCACCTCAGAAGCAGCAAGGCAAAAAATAATCTAACATTCACTTTTTCCCCCGACCAAAGTACCTCGCAGAACCTGACCTACATACCCAATTCATAGCACTGCTATCGCTGCAGCGCAATTTAAAGACAAGAGACTACAGCATCAGCACGGACAGAAAGGCTTACGGTGACGTATAAGCGTTTGTACAGCTCGTAAAACCCCTAAGATCCTGCAGTTGTAACGTAAATAACTCACACGTAGCGCGTGTCCCCGGCACCTCCAACAGCCACCGGCGCTCAGCGCCATCTCCAGAGGGACGGCGGACCCCAGCAGCGCGGCCCGCACCCCCCGCCCCCGAAGCTGCCCCAAGCGGCTCCCGCACCGGCGGCCCCCCCAACACACCCACAAACCCGCCCCCGGGCAGCCGCGGCCGCCCCCCGCCCGGCCTCTCCCCGCGCCACCCCCGCCCGCCCCGCCGGCACCGACCTGTGTCACAGCGGAGGCCGGGCGGCCGCGAGGGACCCCCCGCGCTGCCCGGCAGCAGCGGGCGCAGGCCCGGCTGGGCAGGCGACGCGGAAGGAGCGGCCAGGTTTCCAGAGAGGCGCCCACCCCCCCAGAGGAGGGGGGGAAGGGGCCCGGGGCCTGCCCGCGCCGGGGCACGGCGGGGAGGGTGACAGCAGGCACCGGAGCCGGCGCGGAGGGAGCCGCGCTCCGAGTCAGACCCGCGGGGAGGGCAGCGAGGACGGTGCCCCCGAGGCGCTGGCGGCGCGGCGGGGCCGAGCCGGGACCGGAGGGGGGGGGGGCTCGTCAGGCGTGAGGCGCCGGCGGCCGCCGCCGCTTCTGCTGCCAACCGAAAGCCCCGCCTCCCCCTCCGCCGAAACTCGTGACGTCGGCCGCGCCGCCGGCGGGAGGCGGAGACAGGCGCGCGGGACGTCACCGCGGCACAACGTCATGGCGCACGAGCGGCGCAAGAACTACGGCCCGCCCCCGCGCACGCGCAGGAGGCTGCAGAGGCGGTGGGAGGCCGCCCAGCGCGCGCGCGTCAGCCACGCCCCCTGCCCCAGCCCGGCCGCGGCGCGCGCGCCGCTCCGCTGCCCTCCGTGAGGCGGCCGGGCTGGCGCCAGCGGGCCCGGGGCGGGGCGGCGGTACCGGCAGGGGCGGCCCGAAGGGCAGAGGGGCTGCCGCCTCCCGCCTCTGCCTGAGGCCGGGCAGCAGCCGCTGGCTGCCGTCAGGCCGTTTTGGGTTAGACCCGGCCTGCGGCTGTGTGATCTTTATTGTTCAGAGATAGGATGTGAACATCCACCTCGGTGCAATCAGGTCTCCGCCGTTGCTTAATTCAGAAACCCTTGCCCCTGGCCCGCCCCGAGCAGCAGTCCGGCGGTAGGACAAGCGGCCTCGGCTCCATGGTGAGCAGGCTGCGCACACTTTTTAGGACAATTCAAAATGCTGCTCCGCTGCCTTCAGGTTGCCCATTCCTCCTGGCACAGGCTGGCTGCTCTGCAGGTGCCACCTTCTTCCCTCAGAAAGTCAATTCACACTCAGAAGAAGGATGCTACCCTAAATTAATTGATGAGGAAGCACTCACCCAGTATGTAGCAGGACAGCTATTAGTGCTACTCTCAACACCTAAGTAGCAGATGACTAAAAATTACTATGGCACTGTAATTAGTTTTGTACAGATTTAAAACTAAGCCTACAGGCACAAACCATTGTGCACACACAAGAAGCATGAATGACCCGTGTGTTGGCAAACCCCCTTCCATGACGCGCTGGCAGGCGATGGGTGTTCAGAGCCCTGCCGAGGTGGCAGTGATATGTGCTGCTGCACCTGACCCTGCAGCACGGTAACCTCAGCAGAGCTGCGCTTGTGACCTGCTTTCTGGCCCTTGGCCAGAGGTACTTAACCATTAAGACAATTAGAGGTTTGTAAAGCCTGGATAAGCCCTCAAAATCCACCCAAAATGAGGGTTGGGGGGGGTATTTTGGCCACCCTAAACAAACCTGGGAAAACTTGCTTGAACAGATATTTAAGACTTACATGTTATTACAGGCATATATAATTATGCTGGTACGGTCCTTCAAACAGGCAAGTCTTCAGTGGAGCAAGACCCCAAGCTGCATACCCAGGCAAGCAAACTTCCAGTGGGAACCACAAATGAAACTAAACAATTGCACATCAAGGCCCACAACCTGAGTATTGCGAGATCTTCCACTGAAATAGGCTACAAAAAATGGTAAAAACAAGTATCATCACCTTTTAAAAGAAGGGATTGAAAAGGACTGTGATAAAGACCAACAGATGAAGCATATCCAAGAAAGGCACAAGACTGAATCACAGTGATTAATAAGAACTCCAGAGCCAACACTAAGGAGACGCAGTCCTGTCTCGAAGCTAAGATGCTCTGTTCCACAGTTGGCAAAATCATGCCATGTTCGTGAGACACTTGTCATGACCAAGAGTCTTTAACTAGAAAGTTAAAAAGGTGACCTTTTCTGCTAAATGATAGGGTAAGAGCCAAGAAGAATGCTGACGTGTGATACTCCTGCACCATCAAGCAAGATCAATGAGCCACAGCTGCTTACACAGCTTTGAAAACACATCCAGTGTTTCCCTTGCCTTAGTGTTCCAGTTCATGGCCATTTGTCAGTTTTAGCATCTTGCAAATGGATTTCACTGATGAAGCAATGGTTAGTAAGCAGAGGGTTTTGAAGTCAGAATTCCTTCACTACCAAAGCTAGGAAGGATTGTAGAAAATCACCCCATATTCCTCTGCCCATGTGGCCCTTTGTGTTTCTGCACAAACCTGCACAGCACAAAGCACTCTCCTTGCACTATAAACACCATCCCAAGAGCGCTTTGCAGAGGTGATACACAACTGACAGCCATCAGCACTATTGTGCCATAATCCCTAAAACAGAACATATTCAGTATCAGGAGCAGGATAAACAGCTAAACATTGACTCTGAGATAAAAAAAAAAAAAACAAAACCAAAAACTATCAACACCAGAAACCAGCACTTATGACACTGGCTCAGCCCAAACCCAGGGGCATGGTTCTGAGATCATTTGTCATGCTACCGGAACAAAATAAATCTTATAGGAACAGTGTAATTGCTGATACAGAAGAGTATAAAAATAGAGGACAGAAGTTGCAATAAAGCATATTAGTTATTTATGCATTCAGTACAAGCCCTGTACAGGTGATGGAAGCTGGGAGGAGCAGGGGTGGAAATTATAGGGTAAGCACATCTTAGTATACTCAAGCAATTGACTGAAATCTGGCAGTATGGCTCTCCCTGGATTTCAGAATCAATGCCTCACTGCAGTAAGAGGTTCTCACCTTCTAGATGTACTGCTTGAGGCTAACAAGTGCCTGTATTAGTTAACACCGAAGCCATAGCTTCTAAACACTTTAAATGGAAACAAACCCACTCCTTTTCATGGCCATGCCATCATCTTCCTTTTCCACCCCAAGTTTCTCTGCCTCCACACCACTTATTCCTATCACTGGCACCATATTACCATGTTACCACATTTTGAACTACATCCAGAAAAGGATCTAGTTAAATACATGATTAATTTAATATATTTTTAATCAAAAGAGGGGTTAACTGGAAAAGGAACAAGCTGCAGAGATGGAGCAGGTAAGTCAAAACAGCTTTGCTTGGGAACAGCAGTAGCATAAAGTCTGTGATGTTTTAACATATGTTGTCATGTTATAACATGATCAAGAGTTCTCCCTCACCAGCAGGAAGGCCAACATCCTGTTTATAAATTTAAATCTAGCTTGCATGCATTGAGCAAACAACAGTATTACTTCAAGCCTTCGTTAGTTCTACCTGTCTGCTATGCTCCTCTGCCTTTCCATGACTGAAGGAGACATGTGCCTGCATCTCACTAGTTCCAGTTCCTCCTGATAAAAATGCACCATCACTGTGAGGCTGATGCCAAAAGAAAGGAAGAGCAAATAGCTTGGGGAGGACAGTCCTAAATCACTGCTGGAAGATTCCTAAGAGGCTTCATCTTCCCTACTAGCAATTGTATTTCTTACCCGGACTGGCATCTCCCATCATACTTAGTATTTTGCATTTCAGGACACATTCTCACTGCCCATGACATTCAAGTTAGCTCCAGAACAAAATAAATAAAGAGCAGCCAGCTATTGACTTGTCTATAATACTTGAACCAAGTACATAATACATAGACCAAGGTATGAGAAAAATACAGTGGTCATTCAGGTATGGAGTTGCTTCTCTAGAAAAAGCACACTGTAGATGACACCGGGCAGCAGTAGGTTTGTCTGCTCCAATCCCATCATTGGAGTTTATGAAGCAACTCATTTACCTTTAGGACTCAGCCGTATTCAGCAATCCAGAACGCAGGCAGTGTTGACTTTACTAATAAGATTATTTCCCTAATGTCTACATTACTGAGCCATTTAACACAAGTCTGCTATTTGAGATGGCAAGAGTAAACTAGGAGATGCTGATTAGAAGTATATGAAATTACGCTATCTGGCAAATAGCCTCCTTTCTTAAAGGTTATACAGGATATTCTATACAACTATTCAGAAGATTAAACATATCCATAAAAGCCTGTAACAAGCAACCGTTGCCTTTTATTTGTCCATTTACATCTTAAAGCAATGGACCTTACTGCAGAATGACACTGCACAGAGTATATTCCCTTCAGCAAACATGATGACTGTTAGTCTTTAAAGAATAAGGATTTTTAGAACACAGACTTCATTTTACACTAAGTAAAACCCCTGAATAATCAAACTTCATTTTATGCTAAATAAATACCCTGAATCATCAATATTCTGCTTAAGACAAAGAGCATCTGTAAAACATAGGGCAAGTACAGTTGATGAAAATTCCCCTTCGTTGAGCTACACTGCTTTCATAAATGTAAAGTTCTACATTATAGAATCTGTTATACGCAGATAGAACACCACACGGTGAAGCAAAGTAGCCATTGGTAATCATCTATTTATCAGTCAAATGAGTATCTGACAAGGGATAGGCAGAATAGGTGCAGGTTTATCCAAAGGTAAATATTAAAGCAACTGAAAAGAGATATCTAACAGAATGGTAAATGTAACTGTCATTCTAACATTCTTTTCTTCGCTTAATTACAACTGTACAGTGCAGCAAACATTTAAGTTTCAGTGTTTGGTCAATAAACCTCTTTGATTCCTCCTAAGGTTCCTTAGCCCTTTTCGCAGTTGCATCTACCTGCCTTGTCAAATAAATAAAATCAAGCCCTGTTCTCTGAACCTCAGATACCCAAATCTTATACAGGTCAAGGATGGTTTTGTTACGACGCCCACTTTTTTTTTTAACCTCTCAATGCCCTTTGATCAAGAGCTGTTGTTACAACAGCCTAGGAAGAGCTTTGCTACCACTGGTATTATCTGCAGCACTAACAGCAGAAAACCAAAACATTCATGCTGCCAGCTGACACAACACTGTATTTCTGCAAGGCACTGCAAAACTTTTAAAACAATTTCAACCTGCATAAAAACAGACCAAAGAGGCAAAGATCAAAATAAAACCTTTGTTCTGAGAATTAAACATTTCATGTTCTTCCTGCTGTAAGAAGAAAAATCGGGCGGTGGGGGAAGGTGATCATTGCAAAACAATTACAGCAAAGGAGTTACTATCCTAATAGCTAATATAATGTGATAGCATTTTAATATGGTGCACAGTAAGCCTCAACACATGGGGAACATCAGTATTACCACCGAAAACGAAGCAAAAAAAAAGCACAGAACACTGATGTTTCCACTTCTCTTTTTAAGGATGTATTTTCTTACACTGTACTTACCCCTAGAGTATTTTGAGTAAATTCTTGTATTGCACTAAGCTGCAGTGGATTACAGTGCCACAAATGCTAGCTGTTTCAACTTCTTGCTAGGGAAAAAAAGCACACACAGCACAAGCCTCTTCTAAAGAGCTAGCTTAGATCTTAATGCATCCATTGCTTTGCTGGAAGTTGAAGGCAGCAAGGTCAAATAAAAGTTCCTTGTATTCAGTACAAACAGAAAGGTTTGTTACAGTTCTTAGTAGAGTTTATTAATGGCAGACTGAACATGTCTCCCACACAGGAGAATGGCTCATTTTCTAATGTTCCATTTCACTGAGGTGAGTGATGTATTTCACCATCATTATGTATAAACTTCCCCTGTTCATGAATATTAAGTCTCCAGCAAAGTTACAGACAAAATGTGCAACAGTGTAAAATAATTATTTCCAAGTTTATGCTCAAATCCCGTAGAGAACAGTTCTGGGATATAATAAAAGTAATTTAGTTTTATCAAATCACCACCATTTCACATCAAATCTACAGTCCACACATATTGTAGAAGCTCACAGTCAAATATAAAGTAAATTCTACAAGTCTCAAGCCTGTTCATGTTTTACATTCTTAACATCTTTCTGTAAAAGAAGGTTGATATAATCTCTTAACAAAATAAATAATTTCACTTATATGCAATGAGCTAGGCTTTTAGACTTCCTAATCTAACAGGTGCATTTTCTTCCAGGAATTATCTTGCTGTGTACCCTGAACTAATATTTGGATTAATCAAAATGTACTTTGCACAAGAGGTTTGAAAAAAGCTGATTTTTATCTCTGTACAAGTTTCTCACAACCACATCAGCGACCAACCTATTACTAAGGAAAGAGGATGTCAGAAGGAAACAGCACTTTGGCTCAAACCACTCCTTCCCCACAAAACTGGCATTCAGATTTCATGAAAAAGCTATCTACATGTCCCTGTGTAAGTCCCCATACTTTAATGAAAGACACTAAAGTCAAACATTTTTGCAGAGAATGAACAGCTGGCAGGGACTCTTACATTCAATCCAAAATCAGGTATTAAAGAAGTTGCTTCTATAGCAGCAACTTGATTCCACAAATTTCAGTTTTTACAGCCAACACAGTCATCACTTATTTTTTGTATTTTGATTGAAGTTATCAGACATAGGAACACCTGCCTTAATGTAAATAAAAAAAAGTAACAACAAATACAGCCTCTTTGAGTGATATATTGCAAGTCTCTGTTTTTTAAAGAAGCACACCCATTTTAGACAACATGGCATGGATAAAAAGCATTTTAATGGTAATGGTAAATGAACACTGGCGAATGAAGGATTCCAAATTTCTCCTTTAACGGAATAGCATACTACAGAAAGCACTGCAATATATACCATACCTTTTGCTTCAAGATTTTGCATGTTAAATTGTTGAATCTATACTGTTTTCCATCACTGTATGTTCAACCTTAAGTTTATTATCTGATTTTTCTATTATCAAATTTAATTTGCAGCCAGCTTAACTCCATTATGTCGTTATACCTGCAAACAATTCAAAATATTCCCAATATGATATGCCGTATTAGTTTGAAACATTAATAACAGTATTCTGCCTTATTTTTAATCCTTTTCAGAGAAATACCTACTCTACTTAGTATTTAAAATAGCTGTTGAGCACTCAGTGTGTGGCTGAACAGGGATAGTGTAGAGCTAACAGCTACCTCAAGGGTTACCGATGCAACTAATAACAGAGATCTAAATTACCTTCTCCCCAAATTCATCCACAATAGGAGAATTCTGAAATGTTCCTTGACTGCCCCCTTCACTTCAAAATAAGTATTTTTTTTTTATTCACTTTGGACTGAGATTCTTCATTACTTCATGCCTGTGCAAATAGAGAATGTGTCTTTTATACCTCTCCTTCCAAAGAAACTGAATGTTTTCAGGGCACTGAGTGTTTTCCGAGAAGTTTGCTATGTACAGCCTTTCGAGTTTTAAATATAAACCAATGACAATCAAGGCACTCAATGTATGAGCAAAAGGATTATATTACTGAGAATAATAATCCCAAATCACAAAGTATGATTATCAGCAAGAGTAAAACTGGGAATAAGATGAAATCTCATTATTTTACAGCTTTGGCTTGAACTTGCCAGAAAGAACCTTTTTAAGCATTTCAGAATTTTTTCCTTCTGGTGGTGAAGGCCATCTGTCATGATCTGAGGAAAACAAATAAAACAACATAGTTAATTGACTGAGAAACTAGGCATTTTATTTGTGTGTCCTCCCCGTGCCCAGCTTTAGTCCTTCGAAGGGCATTATTTTGTAGCCCATTTCTTACCAGGTATTTCTAGGGCATGGCTATATAAACTTTGGCCGCCATCCACGACCATAGTTATCCCAGTTATGTAAGAAGCAGCTGGAGATAGTAGGAAACATACTGCAGGAGAGATCTGACAAAGGAATGACAATTTTAATCCTTCTGAAACTGCTGGGAATTGTTCATGTCAAAGATGCTTGTAAAAATTTGTACAGGCAAGACATAGCAACATTTTCTACTCAGTAATGAAAACTGTAACAATCTGTAACCCATCTTTCCAGCCACAAACATCACGTACATAACAGATGAAAACCAGTGAACTCTCAAAGATCAGCATCAGATGCTGAAAAATAACAAAAAAACCCCAAACAGTTGACCTGTTTATAAGATGCACGATTGGTGGAAGAGAGCTAAGTACTTTTAAGATACACTTTTTCACATTAATACTCATTCTTTCAGTCCTCCCTGCTGGAAGTCAGCCTTTTCAGGAACTAATAATGTCTACTGTGAAATGTCTCAGCTGTAAGAGGCATCTAAATTCAACTTTCAGTGTAACTGTGACTACTGAAGAAGTTTCCCACTTGGCACGACTACATAATACTACAAGTTTTTTTCTGTTTTAATATTCCATCGCAGTGCAAAATTAAAGTCTTTTCTGTTCTCTATATAATAAAGTGGCTTCAAAATAGAGACACAGAAGTAGAATTATCACAAATGTTCTGAATACATTACCTCTTCAGGAACCGCTGACCTCTTGGCAGGAACCTTTGGTATGCTCTTTAACCACATTGCTGTACCTTGTTCTCCATAGTTTGCAACAGCAGTTTCTGAAAATACTAATCCCTATTTTAAAACAGCATAGTGAAAATTAAGGTCTCTTGCATATGATTAAACTGTGATCACTGTAAAATTGTGAAGTTGACATTACTGGGATTTTCTGTGGGATTAAACTATACAGCACTTGAATGCAAGTTTTTAAATTTAATGGAATAGTGTAATTCATACAAGAAGGTAATTTGGCTGCTAGCCACACCTCTATTCAAGCATAATAATTCAGGTTATTCTAATTCTTCACTGTCACTTCAATAACTATAAAGTGGAGAGTATAAAGAAACTCAAAGACTTTTCAAATTAAAAGCATTTCATATTAGCTTACAGCAGAAACCCAAAAAGCCCAAAGAACAAGTTCGCAACAGTTTCTTGTAATCTGTAAGAACACTAGATTGATTTTTATGGAAGCAGACAGTTTCACAGTCAGAATTCAGACTCTCCCTACTTAGCTGCTATAGAAAAAGGTGACTGTCTCTGCTTTGATGATTATACAGTCCGGTTTAGACTTGAGAGGGAAGATGAAGGCTACAGCAATGGGAACACAGGGTTACATTGATTAGTTATGACAGAACATCTGGGACTCAAGTTGATGGAAGATAACAAAATTTGAATTCATCCATGGAGTACATGCTAAGATATCTAAGATATCTGTGAAACATGAGTGACTATATTTTGGGAACTAGGGAACTAACTCATATGCGAAACTATTTTAATCAGAATGCATGCTTTCCTCTCAATGTACCCATTCCCTACATGGGACTCTGCTCCTATAAAGCAGCAACAGTTTTGTATGGTTACCACAGACCCAATGTGTCCATAAAAGTGACAGGAGGATATAAAGTAGTCCTGTAACTACAGCATGGATTTTTGTTACCAGCATAGTAACACAGCTAGTAAATACTTCTGAAGTGTTTGCTTGTCAAAAATTTCCTTTGACAAGTGCTATAATGTATAATTAGTATGATTCATTAGGTAACTAGCAAGCCTGAAAAATATATTCACATAATAATGCTGTCTTAATTACTTACTTCCCCAAGACTTGATTAATCAGAAATAAACAATAACCAGGAAAACCAAGCCAGTAGATCTTAATATTTAAGAAGTCTTCAAATGAGTTGGGCCTCACAAAGGCTACATAAGAGCCATTACCTGAATGATCATCACACATCTGCCATTAAGCATTCTGTGTTATGCCAAAGAAAGTGAGCCCATATGTTTTAGGACAAAAGACAGAACAGACATCCTGTAAGATAGTAGAAAGATCATCCTGAGAAACAGTTCAACAAATCTGACGCTTGACTATACTGTGAGATAAGATAAATTCTGAATTTAGCAGTAGCTGGAAAAAGTTTATCTTTCCTCTTCTGTTTTCAAGGGAGTAAATGTGTAAAATAAATTGTGGTTAAGGGTGAAGATTACACAAGTCATAACAAATCACACAATCTCAAATGTCAAAGCTAGGGCTTCTATATAGCCTCTACATCTACAGCACCGTGCACTAAAAAATATGGCTGGTCTTTCCACACACTTATTTCAAACAACTGCTACATGCTACCTACTTCCTCAGAAGTGTGGCAGGCATATTTTAGCCAAACTGTATAGTGGCTTCCTGTCTGCATATATTTCATAAGAAAAAAAAAAAATCAGAACACACATTTTTACATATAATTTTTTTGACAGAAGGTCCACTTCAAACAGTCTTTTTATACCTAAAGCTAATCTACCTTAACATGTAGAAGACAAAGTAAAAGACATCATGTGGCACATCCAGAGATTTTAAAAATAACTTGGTAAACACAGGGGAAGCCATCAGCATACCTGAACCTCAAAAAGAAAAGGTTTTCTGAACTCAGAAATAACGTAACCATCACTGAAACACAAAGCATTTGGTAGTTTTGTCAAGGGTTTGTAAGACAGGTCACCAATGCCTCCCAAGTATGATTTCATTAAGTTAGGAAAAGACCCAAGAATGCCAAGTCAAAGCAGAAGCAATTTTATCCCACATCTCTGGCTGGTCATGGTCATCCAAACAGTACAAAACACTCTCAAATGACCTCAAGAACATAGATGAGGGAATTATAAAAATATAAATACATAAATAATTCACACACAGTTACAGGCTATAGATTTTAAAATCCCTTGTGACTGGAAAGTTTTAACCATGAACATATATGATGGCTAAGTTTAATCAGATCGTTTGCCATTACTTACAGGAGCAACACTGTTGATTCTTACTCCGCTGTGGGCCCATTCTAAAGCTAAAGTCTTGGTTAGGTTATTCACTGCAGCTCTTGCAGCTCCTGTATGCCTATTGAAAAAAGAAAGCAAAAGCAGCATCTGTTCCTTCAGCTAACAGTGCCCAATATTGTTTTTACTGCAGCCTTACTAGGGTAGTCAGAGTAGTTGTCTATGGGTGGACCAACCATGTGAGAGAGGATAAGATATTATTTGACCATAGCTTTATAGTTTAAACAAGCTATGCTATGATTTCCAGTCATTTGGGGAAAAAACATCATCTCTTCCCCACTGTGACACGAGGCCAGTTACATTCTACTGCAGAAGCAGGCTTTTAAAATGAAAAGCAACTGGAGGCAGAGTTCAAATTGTGTAAAACTATGAAAGGTGGGCTGCACGGGTAAAGCAACCTGGAAGGTTGCTTGGAAGGACAGTGGTCTGAAAAATAGTTTAGATCTTCTGACAAGCATGACTAAAATAAGCCACTATTAAAAATTAATATAGGTGGATGGAGGTAGAGATGATCATAGGCAGAGTGATCTCATACACCTTGGTGCTATAGGAAACTAGTCTGAAATAATTACAAGCTTGAACAAATGCAGACAAGATTACTGCAATTAATAATGGACAGTGGGTCTCAGGAAACTAATAAGAATTTAGTTCCTAGCAAAATAAACTTAGAGAAGATAAATAAAATCATTTCTCAAATACCAGGAAAGGAATATGAAAAACTTAAGAAAAACATAAGAAACCCTAACTTATTCATATGTTTAGGCCAGAAACAAATAACCTTCAGGCACACTACGAGCAAACAAACTTGACTAGTTTTATGTTCAAAATTAATACTTATGAAAAACTGTATCATGTGATTTTTGTATCATGTGAGTGGTGGCTGGACTTGTAAAGGCAAGTCTTTTTCACTAGTACATTTCTAAAACAAGTATAAATTCAATGTGAATTTAATTTGAAAGTATTTTTGTCTATCAATCTACATCCACGCACAACAGTTATTTGGGAAACTTTTTTCCACTGTTATTCAGAATTAGTTTTTTTTATCTCCTGATTCAACTCTCAAATACATCTTCAGCCTATTTGCTGTGACAATTCAACCACACTTAACCGGAGTGGAGAAACTCAAATAACTGTGCCTTCAGCACCACCCTGTGGATCTCTAAATTTATTTTGTACTTGCCAAGAACAAGCTAGTGAGAAAATACGCTGCTGTTCCTTAAAAATTTTAAATTTTGAAAACTTTCAACCATGAATCAAGACAAAGAGAGGTAATGGAACATGTGCTCAAATAATATTTTTATATTTTCTTCAATACAAATTCAAAGTAAAAAAAAAAAGTAGTTTCAAAGAAGAAATTCAGTTATTTTCCAATTAAGAAACTGCCAAAATGCAGCAATTTGACAAATTCAAAATTCCTTTTGAAAATAAAATAACTGAAACAATTTATTTTCTGAGCATTATTTTCCTTTCAGTGAATTGGAACTTTTTGGGGGAAAAAGTTTCAAACTGGAAGACTCCTGCTTGCTTCCATTTTGAGGGTAAAGAAATTTGAACAAATGTAGTACACACATGGATATGGAGAGGATGTTGCATTTTCATGCAGACAGCTGTGATCATTTGTGTCAGTATGAAACAGCTACATATGTGGTAATATGTTTGTGTCCATTAACTTCCTCCCAGTCAAGAAAGAAGCAGAGCAAATAGAACCAGAACCAATTCTCTGCATCAGACACCTTCTCCAAGAAAGACGGCTACAAAGTGAGAGTAAAAAGGAAAATGGGAAAAGCAGGTGTTACATGACCCGAAGGACAAAGCCAAAACCTGGTAACATACTACAAATGTTCCTCCTACTCCCCTACTCCCAGTTCAACTCCCATAACTCATTACACCACCAAGACCTGTAAACAGACAGTAGAAGATGAAAACAGCAGGTGCCAAGTTCTTGCAAACCCTCCAGAGATTTGGAAAGAGAACATGTATAGGTTACATTTCAGTGCTACTCTCACAGTGAAAGCTTCACTGGCAAGTCTTGCTTCAAAGTTTCTTACAAACAAGTTGACAGAGACCAGAGATGCCATTTACACCTGTAGTCTCTACTGAATTAATGAGAGGCCCACACATACAGCCAAGCGATACTATTGCTCTCTCTTGACCTAACTACTTTATTTCCACACTTTGCTGCTGCCCAGCGCACACCTTTCTAAAATGAAGTATTTAGGAGCAATTAGTATTTCTAGGGGAAAAATACAGGGAAACGTAAAAATAAAATATATATTACGACATTCCAGGAAACCCATTTCTCACGGCAGCAGTAATGTTGACAATGACTCCTCCATGTTCCTGCATCCAGGCATTGTACACTGTATGAAGGAGGAAGATAACCTATAAATATCAGAACAAATGCATACAAATGAACTTGCCAACCAGAAACCAAATTTGGAGTCTTAACTCTAACTACACTACACATTTCCTGTGCAGATTTAGATAAACAATCTGCTATTTGTACCACAGCCTCGCCACAGGATTGCTGAAATAACAGATGTGGTCCAGGTAAGTCTCAAAGTTTGTAAAGAAGTCTTCTGGTGGAAATCAAGATTCATGCTTCCACGTAAATCACTTTAATTTCCATGTTCCCAAAGCTATCTGAGAATCATGTATCATACTTAAATTTAACTTTAGATTTACACCCCTGATGAGAGAGGAATCTTTTCCTGTGTTACACACAGCGAATACAGGCCACAGAAGTGGGTTTTGTATAGTGTATTAAGTGAGTATCCAAGCCAGCTGACTCCCCAAATCTGGCCTTAAGCAGAAGATCATACTTGCCTAAACGTATGTTTGTATATATGAACAAAGGTAACGTACAATTTAATGTAGAGCTTTGGATAAGATTCATGAAAACAGATATCCACTGTCAGATAAGTGTGAGGAAAAAAGAAGGTAGGGAAACTTTACAGCAATACCAGAAGGCAAGAAATGTAAAAACCAAAACAAATAAACAAAACAAGCTTAAATGTTAAATCCTTACCTGCTTTGCAGCAGTAGAAGGTCCCTGTAAGATTCGTGTCTATCACAGCATTCCAGCCTTTTGCACTAATGGCTTCAGAAAGACTTGCAAATTGGCCTCCTCCATTATTCACCAGGAAGTCAATCTTCCCATGCAGACTCAGCGTAGACTTCACCAAAGCTTCTACCTGAAACAATATTTGTTAGTGTGGTATGCTGCTTAAGCTACATACCCAATTTCATTCTCAGACAGTATTTTCTCACTTATATCCTTCTCACACATAAAATTCAGAAAGGCTGGAAGACCAGTATGACAAGTTTAGTCAGCCAAGAAGGACTGAGCTGAATCCATGTTTACTTAGGAAATCTTCTTGGTATAATGCAGGTGCTACATAAAATACCAGCACGGAAGGAAGAAGGGGATTTAAGCCACTGAAGATCTGTAAAAACAAAACACAGACAAAAGCCTGCTACTTAAGACCTACTAAGAATCTCCTGACATTTTGCACAAGGGTGGAGGTATTCACAGCAGACACTGGAAGAATTTCATATAACATAGCTACAGCTTTTTTCATCTGATCCATACCCCTGAGCATTTTAATTAGAAAACGTAAGTAATCTTGTGACGTTTTAACATTCTTACTTCAAAAAGTGAAGTTTTGTACGTTCACTAAAGCTCTAACATGTGAGTTGGTAACAGATTATCTTTTTACTCAGACCAAGAAGGTTAGTTTGCTACCCTACAAAACATGAACTCTAAATTTAAAGTGCTGGAAATAACACAAGTTGTCATCTTGAGCAAAAGAAAGGTAAGTATTTAACTAAGACACCTTTTGTCTATAAGCAGGATGAATACTTATGATTAAGAACACTGTCTGGTACTATTTACCTTTGGTACTCTGAGAAGGTATTAACAGCAAATAGCAGTAGACAGTTTATTCACTCAGAGCTATCAGTGCAGAAAAGGAATGGCTTAAATTCACATGGAGGTGAAAAGATTTTGAGAATCTAAACCTAGCTCTAACTCTGACCTGATCTGAGCTACAGGCTGTAAGATAAGCCTTTTGCGTTGTCTTCTGTTTTGGAAGTACAGCAGTTTCACCACACACTCACACTATACACAAGAGAATTTCTGGAGGGGAACATATTTCAAAGCATTCAATGATGTTACAGATACCCAAGTGATGTATTGTTCCTACATATTTCATAATAAGAACTCTATAGCAACTGCTTAATAATTTAATCTTTATGTCAAGAAACGGGAAATGGGACAACATGACCTGCTTAGATTACCTATCATAACTACATACCATGCATCAGTTATTCCTACTCAAGCATATATAAAAAGTTAATCTAGTATCTGTGGTCAAAGAAAACACAGACCCAAAAAAAACCCAAAAACCAAACAGCACGAGCATTGCTGCTGCTGAAACAGATTTGACTAGGGGAAGGATATCAACCAGCCTTCCTCTGTATTGAGTTAGCAGTAGAAAACATCAAAAATAGAGGAACAAGCAAAGCACGATCTGTATTTCACCAAAAGCGTCACTAACTCAATCTCATAAAAAGCAGCCTTACAGCTTTCGCTGCTAACAATTCAGGATGGTTTAACAGGACAGTATGAATCCTGTAAGCATGCACCTCTCCGAAGAAGAAAACCCAAACAAACATATAGTGACTGAAGCCTGACTGAAAAAACTAATGCCTGCTGACAAAAAATGCTTTAAGAAAATAATTTTGATACCTAAATCACCATCTGTAAGTACTGAACATCACTTTATTCCTCAAATCAGTCACTGCAGCTTGTGGGAGCCGAGGAAAAAAAAATACCAAAACCCCAAAACATCTGGGACAGCAGCCCCAAAGCTTGTGAGAACCACAATAACACAAATACTTCCAGGTTTGCTCACAACCATAGAAAAGTAAGCTATGTCTTGCTAGGTGGCAAATGTTATGTTTCCTCTAGCAATATCAAACTCTACTCCCTGGCAGCCTGAGAATCTTGTTTTGAGTATTGCCCTCCATAAGTTACTGAAGTATGGGCTTGTTTATGGAAGAGAAATGTTTTCAGTAGCAGGAATGTTTGAACAATGGCTATTGCAGGGGGTGTATGTGTGCATGCACAGAGGGGTGCAGAGAAAAGGGAAAAGGCCAAGAAATATAAAAAAAACCCCCAACCAACAACAAATGAACAGAAGAAAAAAAACACTGAGAAGAGACATTACAAGCAAGTTTTGAGCAGGTGGGCAAAACCTGCTGTGACACATCAATGCAAAACAGTCCACATGTATCTTAACAAACTGTTGTTGCTCTACCTGTCGCATCATATTATCAGGGCAATAAAAAAAATCAACCACAAACACCTATCAGTTCTGCTTTCCTAAATCCAGCAAAGGCTAGCAGGGTCTCCAGTGACAGCTCAGGTGGCTCCAACTGTAGCAATCTTCACAATGCCTTCTGTGTTGTAGAGAAAGCATCGCTGCAGTGCTTCTGATTACAGTAAACATAGTGACAGCAGCCACCAGCACAGTGAGAAAGAAGGTCTAGTAGAACACATTTAAATCACAGTGAGAACTAAAGATTCCTTTCTATTCCTAAATATTCAAAATCCACAAAGAAAGAACTTCATTAAAAAAGCTGCTAAACACTCTGGAAACAAACCAAAACTGCACAAGGTAGAGCTAACAGTTTAAGACATTCTTCAGAAAAAGAACAAAATCAGGTACTTCAGACATAACACATAACCAGAAGACTGGAGCTCTTCAATAACGACCTTTTTTTTGCAAGTGCAACTCAAAAGTATTGTGCAGTAGTACACTTTCACAGAGAAAAGGGGCAAGTGTCCACATGCATTCACAGGTCACCTTGATCTTGAGTAAGACTTAACAGGCAAACTACCCGCTACAGTGTGTCAGAGATTTGCTATCTGGGGATTAGAACTAGTAGGCACTCTTAAACAGCGGTAACAGGTATTTTTACTTGGTGTTATTGCTGTTAAAGTCCAACAACAGGAATCTCTTATCCACAGCTCCTCACCAAGCCACAGTCTTCCACTACAGGCTTCATACAGACAGGCACCAAGTATGTATAAACCAACTGAGACTATGCTAAGCTATAAAGTTTATTGGAGAAGAAAAGCTGCTAGTGAACTCAGACATGAGGTCAGTGCTCAATAGTACTGTACTGAGTCCACCTCAAGAAGTCTTGTTTGTCAGATGTGCAAGTGACAGGCCTTATCCTCCGGGTCTGGCCCAGCAGCAGTTGCTGCTGGAGCTCGAGTGTGGAAAGGGGACACTATGCACAGAATTATGAATTGCTCATTTCAAGAAAAGCAGTGGTTTACTAGAAGTACAAGGTTTTATCTTCCACTTACCTAGATATGTCTTCTACTTACCTAGATGCCAATTAAAGAACTATTTGTCCACAGCATATATCATAATGGCTTTACAAAATTAAAAAGTTCCTCATGTCTGTCTTTCCCCCATCAAATGATTTGCTGTAGCTCAACATTTAAGACACACACAACACACACGCGTGTGCTTAACCTTCCCAAAAATCTACAAAGATAAATAGAATGCTCTTTTCATAATGGAAAAAGGATGGAGTCCATCTCTCCCACTCTGGCCACCATCACGCTGAGGCAATGGAATGAATAAATTAGATACTTAGATTTTGGAAAAAAGAGCTTGGTTTGAAAAGACACACACAGAGCTGTCTGGCCTGCATCTCAGTAAGAGCAAACTGATGTGCTCTTGTTAGATTCAACACATTACGTGGGCAGTGCTATAAAACATTTAAATAAAATCACTTCAGCTTCATAATCACGAAGAAGCAATACTGCTCCCTTAATACACTCCAGATCACAGGATAAGGGACAGAGGCACAATCGCTGCTTCAGGATAAGGTCCCATGAAGACAGAACATAGAAACCTCAGGTGCTCTTACCAGCATCTCAGAACCCTCTATTCTTCCATCTTTAAAAACAAACCAAGTTTGTTAGCCTTTACAAAACACTCAGTGGAAAACTAGCCAAAAGCAGCGGCAAACCCATGACAGAAAGAAACCTGACAGGTTACACAGCAGCTGAAAATCCTCCATCAAGCAAGATTATTTCTTGCACATTAAACAAAAACTAAGCTTTGCTAGAAAGCAAGAGGCCTCTGAGGATGAAGGAGGCTTAAAAATGTGAATTCATTAAGCTATTCCCATGATATCTGCCATCAGGCTTCTGCAGCAATTAATTCACTGCACCTTCTTTAACTCTTCCTAGACTAGAAAAAGTTCTAACAGTCATATTGCACTATATGATGACAGATGAATCTTTTAGTGCTTGAATTTCACAGATCCAAACCAGGGCACACAAGGAATGAGTTATCTTGAAAGTAGGTCAGTTACCTTAAGATTTGCAATACAAGGCAAAACAAATTAAAAATTATCTGGAAATTTTGACAGCACTTTCATCTTTCTTAGATCTCCTCTCTTTAAAGTCCCTTCATCCAGTTTGTCTGATTATAAAATTAAAACAAGGACAATTTTTTTTTTTTTGGGGGGGGGGGGGGAAGGCATGCTTGTTCCTACAGGTGATCAGGGTGGCTTCCTTTAAGAGAAAGATTTACTATTACAAAGGTTTCATTGAGATGTCAAAAAGAAGGATACACCAAATGAATTATGTAGCTTCTTCAAGAAGCTTCCTGGGCTTCATAGCTTGTTGATGGATCAGTTCTGACTTCTAAGGAGGCTTTTTTCCCCTTGTTGAAACATTTATAAAGTCTTCCTCCTCCACACATTCTTTGGTACCTGGTGTAAGAGCTGAGAAAGAGGATGTAATGATTCACAGGGAATACTGGTAGAGGCTGTCCTCCCTACTCAGCAACATGTTTCTGTGAATTTCTGAGGTAAATACTAGTCACTCATACTAAGCTGAAACCAGACAATGAGTTGTAAAGCTATTAATAAGTAGCACACAGAGCCAACACAGTTGTACAAGTCTTGTTTATTTTGGGAGGAAAACCGAAATTTTAAATGCCCTCTCACCCCATCTTACACTGTAAACAGGAAGCTACTCCTGTATTTGTGAAAATGCTGAAGTGAGTTATATTGCAGTGTTGTCTCTACTGAAGACTTATTCCTAGGCTAGAAAAAACTTTCATTACATATCTTACTGATCCCTGTTCCTAAGATTCCAAGTCCCAGGCACTAAATTTTATGTTAAGAATGGAACAGGTTTTGAAAGTGGATGTACAATGCTCTTTGAATAGAAATAAAAGCCCCAAGGTACTTTTCCTTTAGTCTCTGCAATGCAAACAAGTGCAAATTAGAAAAAAGTATTCACCACTGCTGCTCTTAGCTAATACAATAAATAAGCAATAGTGAGCAGTGGGCTGTGGAAAATCTGCCACATCCCTCAGTTCTTAGTTCTGACAGTTTTTTAACAGTGTAAGTTACTGATTAATTTATCTAGCTTCAACTTACAAACACTAAGCACCTAAGTGTAAGAAAGTGCTATCCTCACTACAAAGTTAAAAGCTGAAAAATGTGATCCATGTGTTGTGTTTCCGTTCCAATAGTGATTTTAGAAATTAAGTAACAAGCAGCCTGGATTTAGCAATCTTTGAGAATCTCAGCATTAAAGAAATAAGCGAGGAGGACAGAGCCAAAAAACAAGAGCTAAAGAACAAAAATCATAGGATGTTGCCAACCACGTTAATATGCAACAGAAATTAAATTCCTTATTCAAAATTTCCACAAAAGTTACAAACTTTTTGTAGTGGTGGGGAGTTTTTTTTCTAAATAGGATTTCAAGAGAGCAGTTAGAGAACTGAAGTGAGTCAAACTATAAGACTGTGCCAATGACTAAAAAAAATTCAAGACTGGAGCTTAATCTACCTTATTTCTCTGAACCCCCTCTTCAATAGATATGGATATGAAATTACAATGGTTTATGAGAACATCCACTGGCAGGAGACATCTGATAGAGGCTTCTCCAGTATCACATCAAAAGTTCTGAGAAAGTTCTAGCGTGTCTGTAAATGACTACGCTTTACAACAACCCTATAAAAAAGGTTTTAAAAGCACCTTCAAAAAAGTTTCCAAAGCCATCAAATACTCTTTGTCAAATATGTTTTAGCCACACTTAATAAACAGGAAATAAAATAGGAATGGTAGTTTGTTTGGTGGAGATTACCTCACTTCACCATGTGAGCCCTCCACCATCTCACAGAACACTGCAGTTCCCACTGCATTTTTAAACTGATGCAGAAATAAGATGCACCTGCAGAAGGTTATTAAGCATGCCAGAGTACTTTCTGCAAGAAGGCTTAAGCCTTTTCTCTCTATCTCTTCTCTTTCCTGTAGCTTTAATCATATAAGTTGCCCTCTGACATCTGCCATAACCTATTATATTGCACTGCTGATGCTAGTCAATGCAAACCTAAAATTCACAGGTAGGTGAAGTGACATACTGCACAGCCCCAGGGTTCTTCATCTTCAGGAGAGAAAGTCCGAGTATATCATTATATTTTATGGCACAAGCTGCTCCATGAGGGAAGAATTTTATTTTTTACTTGCTTGATGATTGTATATTTGGATATTTTCAGAACCTACATAGCCACTGAAGGCCATTAATATTTCTTTACGTTATGCTAGAGTTTATCAGAGACTTTGAAAGGTTAAGAAAAATGCAGCAATCAGTTGTTACCAGAATGTTTTCTAGTTGTCTTCAATAAGTTAAAAGTCCAACCTGATGCTGGACTTTTAAATGTTTAATTACACAAATTAGAAAATTAGGAAGTGAAGGTTGACTTCTGAAGAACCCAGATTAAGTACTTTCAGGTTTGATCTTCAATTTTTTGTAATATGAAGAAAAAAACTCATCTGGGATAACAATAGAGTTTGTAATGAGGCACACCTCAAATTGTAATCAAAATCTGAAACACGGTTAATAACAATAATATCTGTGGGGGTTTTTTTTGCTTTAATACAGGCAAAATTGACAATGCAGAGCACTTGTGTCAAGTCACAAGCATCAACGTTCCATGCTGTGACTTCCTGTTTGAAGGAAAACTATTCTGAGGTCTCCATCTTCACAAGTTAACACCCCCTCACTGCTGTGATAAAATGTGGCAAAGAACATACTAAGCGGGCTCCAGCTTGGCTGTAGAACATGCCAGTTCCAAGGCCTGCTTCTCCCAGAAGTATCTGAAATATATATGATGGTCAGAAAAAGCTATTTGCAATTACAAATGCTTTCTTGCTTAGGTGGCTAACAAATGGTCTTCCCTTGAAAAAGCACATCTTTATCTAGATCAATTTAACAGTGCTTTACTGCACCTTGCCCCTGATCGAAGACACTTTTGAGAGGGCCAGAGAAGACCTTTGGAGATCTGAGAATTTATATACACAATACGCTTTTGACATGTTAAGCAAATCACTAGTCTTTACCTCATCTTCTTTGCGAATATTGCACTGTATGGGAGTCACTTTGGCAGGCCTCATGGAAGAAAACGTATTATTCAGTTCTTCTGCAGCAGCTTTTAATCGATCAAATTTACGAGAGGCAATAACAACACTGCAACCTGTAGAGACAAAATGAAACACCCTTCAGCTAACACAGTTAAAACTATGCTAGTTTTTTAATAACATCAAGGAGATATCTTGTAGGATGTGCAGCCATTAGTCACTGACTAGAAGATACAGTATTGAAGTCCTTGCAGGAGAGAAATGACTGATGTCAGGTGCTTCTTAGCAACAAGATCCCACTGTGCCAGGAAAAGGGCAATCAAAAAAATGTCCACAAGGTTCCCTCTTCTTCCTGCAGAAGGCAAGACAGCCCATGAATTGATGAGTCAGCAAAGTAGCTTTGGAAATCACTTTTGCTGCCTCTGCTCACAGCTGCCTCATTTATCAATTATGTGATTTAAAAATGTTTCAGCAGGTCTTGATTACAAAAAAATGCTTGCTCCTAAAACCGCAAAACCAATCTTACCACATGTCTAGCTGTAATTTTGACTAGCAGTGAGCAAATGTAATGCTCTCCTTTTTAACCCTACAGAGTCTGAAGGAAAGGATGATAGCCTCACGAGGTTATTTCCTATCTGCAGATGACAGACAGCAGGAACAGAGGCTTCCCCATAATACCACCACATGCTGCAGAACCCTAGCTCAGGAGGAAAAAATAAGGCAGGAGTTCAAGCCTCTGTTTTTTTCAGCATTTGGAGGCAGAAGAATTAATTCTACAGAGATAAACAACACAGGTGCCAAATTAATGGCAAGTACTGACACTACAACCAGTCTAATTTCTTCTGTCACATCAGTGGACTTGGGACAGCTTTAAGTCTTCAGTAATTGCTACTACATAGACTAAAAGAGACCACATCAAATTAATTTCTAGTGCAAATCCAGTAAGCATGCATTTTCATATTATGAATAAGCAAATTACTAGCTTTGGATGGCAAGCAGACAAAGAGGTTTTGCTTCCAGTTCCCTCCTTCCATAACCTCAGCATCCCAGCAGAAGTCATCCCTTCCTCATACTAGCTCTGCTGTTCATCTGCTTTAACATAAATCAATTCAACACCCTCAACCAGCCAAAAAAAACCAGTTAACAACTTGCCAGGTGGTTTTGTGGGGTTTTTTTTCCCTTTGTTGCTATTTTACTGAGTGGAATTTGGCCTCTCGTGATCAAACAAACATCAGAATCAACTCAAAGTAACTAGTGGGAGTAAAGCACAGCAAGCTGTTCATTTGGCTCAGACTGTCTTGTGAAACGATGCATAAAACTAAAAAAGAAACCAAACCAAAACAAAACTCCAAAACCCAAAAAATAAACTCAAGAGGAGCTGAATTCTCCCAGAAGGAAGTGCTGCAACTAGATATCCCTAGGAGTGGGAATTTCACCATCAATCAGTGGCCATCTTAAAACAACACATGTGAACGTATTAGTCTCTGAGGTCTCCTCATTTTTTAAATTAAGAACTCCAGTCACTTGTACAACCACCCAAGTAATGCAGAGTTCATAAAATGGTGCACATAATTACCACATAACACAAAATACTAAATCACAGTAGCAGTTACATTGATCAACTCAAGTGCTTGTTAATGCACACACTGATATAGAATAAGGTCTCGTAAGACTGTATTTTTGCTTAATATGCCAATTAGGAGAGGGGAAATTCTCACTGAAAAACACTTGGTACCTACTGTGCAAGCTAATAGTACTTGACTTATTTTTCTTCACAAAGAATGACCAAACCATTTCCTGATTGTGTCGGGGAAAAAGGGCACAAGTTTTCAGATAAAGGGTTTAAATCTGTCCAGGCGGCTTCAAAGGAGACTGGTTATAAAACCAATGTAGATCATGACTGGCATTATCTGTTGCTGCTCCATCCCCCTCCAAAAAATACAGCCTAAAGCGCAAGGTGTACATGGAAATAGTTCCCAGTCATCTTGTCGAGAGTAGCCAGCAAGTCTGCAGGTAAGGAAGGCTGCTCAGACAGACCTGATTTTCTTCATTATTCTTCACTTTCTTACATGTGCTTTGTAGAGATTTGCAGCCGTGTTTTCTGTTCAGGATGTTATGGACAAGCGCTTTTGTTATTTGTATTTTGCTTGAGAAAAATAATGCAGTTCGAATTAAGTACAATTTTAAAGTGACTGGACAACATCATCAACCAACACTGTCATGATGCTTAAAAAGCACCTCTTTAAGGCAGCATGTAAGGACACCTTAAAAAACCGCTTAGTTCCCCAGTAATACGAAAGTAGCAGAACCAGCCCTCACTTCAGCTCCACAGGGCAAGTGGAAAGCTGAGGTGACAAAGGCCAGCAGAGGCAGTGATGTCTCCCAGCACACAGACTTAACAAAGAAAGCTCTTTACTATGCAGTGAAATGGCACGATGCACATTTCAAGAGTGCAAACCATGAGGACTATGGCACCACGAGGCCATTGATGCTAGTGCTGGTACTTTGAATCCTATCATGATGACAAACATTATCTGAAACCAGTCTGATGCTGGTCTGTAGGACTTCATGTTGAAACCTGCAGGAAAGTTGTTGCAAGGTGGATGACTCCGAGGATTGCCTTGCACTCGAAGATATACTTTACCTCCAGGACATTTCTGTCACGAGTACTGACAGAGAAGCACTGTGTCTCTAATCTCACTGCGTGGACAACACTTCAAAACCATACTACTACGTCAGACTCAGTTCAACCACCAGGTAAATCCTCCAGCTGAGCAAGAGGAAAACTCACAAGAAGGAGAATGAGGGAAAGAGTCCAGGCTTAATACAACCTCACCTTGACCGCTGTATTTGAAACAATGCATCTTTGAAGTGCCACGGGTCTAAAGCCATACAGCTCCGCACCAGCCTCGCCTCCTTCTCCTGGCTATTCACGACTCCCGTCACAACGTCCCACTCATGAGCTCCCCACAGCCCCCCCCGGGCGCCGCCTGCCCCACACGCACCGCGCTCCCCGGCCCCCCTCGAACTCCATCCCCGCCTTCACCTCACGCCCGGCCCTGCCCCCCTAACACCCACCCCGACCCTCTGCCCCACCGGGCTCCCTGCGGAGCACCCCCGCCCCGCGCCCACCTAGTGCCAGCAAGTCGGCGGCGATGGCCTTGCCGATGCCGGTGCCGCCGCCGGTGACGATAGCCACCCGCCCGCGGAACAGCCCGGCCGCCAGCAGCCCGCGCGCCACCGCCATCTTGCCCCCCGCCCCGCACACAGCCGCTCGCGCCCCCGCCCCCGCCGCCCCTGCCACGTGACGCGCGGCCCCGCCCTCCCGCCCGCCCGCGCCGCGGCTCAGCGCCGGGGACGGCGAGCGGGCGGTGGCGGAGCGGTGCGCGGGGCCCCGGGCAGCCCGTCGCTCCCGCGTCTTGCGGCACGGCACGGCGCAGCGTGGCACCGGGGCCCCGTGGGCGGCAGGTAAGGCGGGTGGCTATCCACGGGTCGGTAGCGGCCGGGTCCGTCCCCGCGGCGGGGAGCCGCTGGCCGCGCGTCCGGCGCCTGGGCGGGATCGGCTCCTCAGGTAGCGCCCTGGTGCCCCGGGGTCGCGCCGGCCTGCTGGGGCCTCCAGCGAGCCTGCTAGCCCCGTGCGCCGTCTCCTCTGCTTTAAAGGGAGGGGTCGTCGTGTTTTTCTGTACCGGTTCGGGTCAGCTTCCACAGCCATGCGGGAGGACACCCTCAGGAGCATGGCTGAGGGAGCCCCGGCCAGGAGGAGCCCGTGTAATGTTCTAAAGGTGTCGTAAATATCGGAGAAGGCTGCTGGTGTTCTCCGGCCAGGGACCCGCGGACGGAGAATCTCCTCTCCAGGCACGGGCTCTATCGGGAAGAGGTTGGGAAAGCTGAGGTGATACCATTTACCGTATCCCTAACATAGCCGTTTTGTGCTAAAATGCCTTTATGGTGGTTTTTTTTTCCCCCACTTATAATCGTCCTTAATAAGCTCGGTATTAATTATTCAGCTGACGTAGAGGACAGCCAACATTATTTTCCTTTATATTCCACAGTGAAGTGACAGAGCATCTTTGCCCATTGCAGGTGATTTTAACCAGTGCTGATGTGCCTGGGAGCATGTGTGTGCATGTTCAGTATCTCTCCAGGCATCTCCTCTGTCCTTTTCAATGTAAGAGGTGTTGGAATGTGTATCTCAATTTTGTCCTGTTATTTTTGCCTAAGGGGGAATGGCTAATGGGAGAAGAGAGTGAGAAAAAAATATTAAAAGACACATGTAAGTCTAGTGGGAGTATCATTGAGTCAGTTTTGGTTTTTTCATTTGTTAAACATTTTTTTTTTTACTTTTCCCAAAACATGTTCTAAGGTCTTATACTTTAAATCAGAGACAGTTATTTATAAGAACATCTTTATCCTGAGGTTCAGTGTGTTTCAAAGAAAGCTGTATCCCCTCGTTTTAAGTCTAGGGAAGGGGAGGCATGAAGAAGTTAACTTTGTCCAGACTCATTCAGCAAGGGGTGACAAGACAGGAGTGGACTTCTGCATGGTGACTTAGGCCAGTGAGGCAATTGTTAGACAAAGTTGCCTTCTGGATGGGCTAATGTTTGTGGAACACCCTAATATTTTAAAGCACACCGTTGCTTTCTGGAGGCAAAACATGAAGCACTGTGGGTGACACTGCAAGATACGCCCCTCCTCGCCCCCCCCCCCCCCCCCCCCCCCCCTTATTATCTTCCACAATCTGTAGGCTCCAAAGATCCCCATTAACTGTTTCTGGCTGCCCTACATATTTTAGGCAGGCTGTATCAGAGTAATCATTAATTAATCCCACGGGGAAGCATTTGTCTGTGCTAGTGAACTAATTCTTCATATTCTGACCTGCCCGCCACCCTGACTGAGATGCAGGCCACCAAGGAAAATCCAGTGGGCCTCTGTTCATAGGACTTGCTTGATTTCAGTGTTCTTCCTGGAAAGCACTATCAAATGATTTTTTTCTTCCTTACCAGGATAAATTGCTTGGGGTTTGGAATTTCTCAGTAGTCATAGAAATGCCATAAATAAGGGGCTGAACATGTGAATTAAGGTTCTGTGAGTGAGGGTGGGAGGAGAAAGGGGAAAGGCATAAAGACCAGAGAGTAAGGGGACAAGAAAAGGAGACGCCCATTCCTTGGCATTCAGTGGAGGGTAGCCCCTTCTGGTACAAAACATATCCACAAAGAACAGAGCTGAGGTAACCAATACTCACAGATATTTTCAGGAGAGCAATGGCTTCTGTTCATTGTTGTGTGGGTTGCCTTTGCACCCGGGATTCAAAGTATACCTTTGTGTGAATCGATTTTACTCTGCTGATTAAAATACAAAATTATTTAAGCTGAAAAGAAGAAAATTCTATTAACTAAAATAAATTTTAATCTTCTCCTGTACTTGTACTTTCTTATTTGAAAAGGAATGTTAATTTTCTTTTATTGGTAGTATTAAAACATGTTGGTCTGCCACTTCATGCAGCCATATAGTGGTAAATTCAGTAAGCAGAAGGTGCGTTTTACATATTTATGTTATTCTATAAGCTTAATGTTCAGATTATTAATTTTTGTCTTAGGAAACGGTATCTGATTAGATGATTTTTTTAAATTACTTTTTCAGTATGTGGCACCTTAAATTTGGAAGAAAATAAATCTGCATTTAAAGCCTTGGAGTCTTAATTTTCAATTTTTGAAGTTAAAAACCATCTCAGTGTTTTTTCCTTGGTATAGCTATCACTTAAAACATTAAATATTCAAAAATCAAGATGACACATGTAGGAAAAGGAATTAATCAATAGGTTTTTTTCCAGTTGTCAGCTCCTTCAGAGTTGTGGGATTAGCACGTTATTCTTCAACATCTACTGTTTTATTTATAGATTGAAGAGGAAAAACTAGATTTCCTGTTTCTGCAGCTCCCAGATTGTGTCTTGGCATTGAATGAATTAGTTCAATTTGTTGAGATGAACAGGAAACCGCATTTTCAGAAAAGTCTACTTTTGTCAAAAGCTGATTTTGTGCTTTGCCAGCCTATGGCTCAGCTATTCAGCTGATGACATCTGCCAGTCCAGTACACCGCCATGCTTCAAAAATCCTGGCAGCAATACGTACTGCCTTAATAATTCCTTATAGCCTGCTGTCCTTCAGGGGGTCTGTGCCCTCCCATAGTTCATAATCCATGTTGGCAAGGGGGAGGGTCTCAGAGTTGTTAAATACCAACCTGATGTGAGAAAACAGATGGCTCAAACAGGAGAAAAACCTCTGCAGGACCCAAATGCTGGGAGAGGTATCCCTGGGGCCAGCAGTCTCACAAGGAGGTGAGAGCAGAGGAGATTTAATGAAAAATGTCTGAGTGCCAGAAATAAAACTGTAGGGTCAAAGACATTTTCTGACAGAGGGTTTATGCTAGTTAGCCTTCAGAAAAAATCAGGCTTGCACTCCAGCAGCCTCTGCTTTCACAGAACCCCACCCTTATGGATGCTCCAGGTTCATATCTTTCTTCTCCTGGGATACCAAATTGCACAAAGTATAACCACAATAATTTCTCCACATGCACCACCATCACCCATACCTATTACAAGAAATGCCTGGATTGGGCTGAAACCAAATGAAAACCAGTGTGAGTTTCTGCTTCTCTTGGGACCTTTTTGTGGGATTACACAAAAGGCCTCTTTGGAAATCCCTGCTACTTTCACCTCCTGTCTGCGCATTCTCTCCTGTGTCTGTTTTTCCTTTCATCACCTTTTGTTAAGAAGTCAGAGCCTTTCTGGTTTGTGGCTTCTGGTTTTAGTGTCAAAACAACTCCTGGTCAGCCTTAGCTGCTGGTCAGGCTCTCTGGTCGATTCATCTCTTCAGGGACATTCCTCTGGAAAGGTACTTTACTCTCAGTGGTATCTTGGGGGATTTCAGTCTAGGAGATAATCGGGATATTACAACCTTTCATCATTACTCCTAGGAATTTCATTCCAGTGTTTAAAAAAAATTATAGAAGATACCACCGACACCTCATTCAAAGTGGAGTTTGCAGTGGTGCAAGATGTAGGATATCAACATCAAAGAGTTTGAAACTGGTACGTAGACAGATTTTCTAAATAATCACACCCCCTGCTAATACCGTGCTAATGATACTGAAGCATTCATTTGTCTGCAATTCAAAGTGCTGCATTTTTAATACCCTGGCACCATGGATCTGTATCTGCACTTGTATCCAGTCAAGAGTCCCCTGAGCCAACTAATTCCTGCTGTTGGAGATACCGTCTAAATATCTTAGATTATATTTACTGTGCCGTGCATTAAGCAATCCTGAATCACTCCCAGGGGAATCTTCCAGTTCTCTGCAGTTTTGCTTTTCAGCAATTCCTGGGCTGCAGCCAGGTGTAACTCTTGGAAAGCTCTGATCTGAAGCCCCCAAATATCTTGCATAGTAAAAACCACAGGATGTAGTTCAGTGTGGTATTTTTCAGATAATCCTTTCCAGACTGGATTTACAATTGTGTTTTCCACTGGGCTGCATGTCTGCACCTTCTTGCTCTTCAATTGCAGGTATTTCTATGTGTGGTTTCTCCTTATTTTGTCTAAGTAAAGCAGTGGGGTGCTTGACCTTGCCAGTGCAGAGCAGGGCAGGAAAGAGAGAGAAGACTGAGATGGTCAGGCATCTTCTGAGTAGGAAAGGAAGGAAAAAAGAGCATGAGGTGCCAACACAGGGTCCTAGTTTTCAGTTATTGTAAAGGTCAGGCAAGAGTCCAGCACGCATTATCACTGCATCATTTCCTAAGGAAAGGAAACGGGTCTTGCAGTCCTTCACTGAAATCACCTGCCAGGCAGGTCTCTATAGCTAGGACTGTACTGTCTTTCTCTGCACTCTGGAAAGGAAGGTGAGAGGATCAAAACTCTGGTTTCATGTACTACATGTTTGCTCTGTTACTGTCGCTAGGCATCTGCTTGGATGCCTAGAGGAGGCACAACACCCATTTGATGTGTGCAGCAAGCTCCTAGCAAATCTTCCAATCCCATTTAATACCAAGCCTTCAAACTGAGGATGAATCAGGTATTATACCAATAAAAATAGATGCTTGTCCTGGTTTCAGCTGGGATAGAACTAATTTTCTTCTTAGTAGCTGGTACAGTGCTGTGTTTTGGATTTAGTATGAGAATAATGTTGATAATATACCAGTGTTTTAGTTGTTGCGAAGTAGTGCTTACCCTAAATCGAGGACTTTTCAGTTTCCCATGCTCTGCCAGTGAGCAGGTGCACAAGGAGCTGGGAGGGAGCAGAGCCAGGACAGCTGACCCAAAATAGCCAAACGGGTGTTCCATACCATAGAATGTCATCCTCAGTATATAAACCGGAGGGAGTTGGCCAGGGGTGGCCGATCGCTGCTTAGGGACTGGCAGGGCATCAGTCAGCGGGCAGGGAGTAATTGTATTGTGCATCATTGGTTTTCCCTTGGGTTTTACCCTTCTCTCTTCCCCACCTCCACTCCCACCCCCCTTAATTACTATTACTATTATTACATTTTTTATTGTTTAAACTTTATTTCAATTATTAAAGTGTTCTTATCTTGACCCACAGGTTTTTCCTTTTTCTGATTCTCCTTCCCATCCCACTGTGGGGGGGTGGGGGTAGTGAGTGAGCAGCTGCGTGGTACTTTTGTTGCTGGGTTGCTGGCTGGGGTTAAACCATTGCAATGCTACACCTGATCCCAGCCTAAGGGAGCTGCGCAGGCAGGATGCTGGGCTCAAGTTGGTGACACTCACTTGTTTGGCTGTTCTATGGTAAAGTGTAATCCATCAGTGATCTGGTGGATGGGTTCGGAATTACAATGGGCACCTGCTGTTTCAAGGTGCAGGATGGCCTGCTTTGGCAAACGCAGAAGTGAGGGGTAGAACAAAGGAATTGAGAGAGCATGTCTCCACTTGATTGTCGAGAGATTTTTTTTTATACAAGATTCAGGGACTTCTGCTGAATTTATTCAAGAATCTCATCTAAACCACTTGGTTTGCTTTGAAGATGTCAAACTAACTTCCATTTCCAAGTCATTCTCCTTTTAAAGCCTTGGTTCTCTTCAAAGGCTAATGTGCACGTGGCATTCATTGACATTTTTAGCACAGTATAATAAACATAAAGAAACAGATCTCATGCCTGTGGAGGCAGTGGGAAGCTTTGAGTCCTTTGTCTCAATTTCTCTTTTTTCTAGCAGTCTGGACAAAGAAATGGGGAGACAAGAGAGAGACAGCACTGCAGGCTTTCACTTTTAAAAAGGTAGACCAGTACAGTTTGGGGATTTTGAAAAAGTTAGTATGCAAGAAAATCAATTAGGCATTTCATTTAATATAAAATAAAAATGCACAGCTATACTTGTATGCTGTTTTCCAGCCTTCAGTAATACTGATCTACACAGCAGTTATTTTTCTGTGACATTTAGAAAAGTTATGGAACAACAGAGGAAAATAAAAAGAACTGATTCATAAAACAGATACTCTAAAATGTCCTTGACTTTTAAAAGAATCCTTTGAAGATGTCATCCAGAAACAATTCAGTGATACTTTGGAGCACCTCTCTTCATTACTTTTTTTTGTTTTGTTTTGGCTGTATCCACAGAATACTGTCAGCAAGTGTTTGGGCATCTGACAGAAGGACAGCAGGGAGAGCAAGGGGCATGAGCCACTCAGTGTGGCACCAGGACCAGCGAGCCCTTAATCCGTACTCAAGCAAGTCAAGTCTTGCTGCAGGTGCATCTTCAGTGATGGTCAATCCATACTGGCTGACACAGGTCCAGCTCATGGTGCCAGTGGGATTGGTCCAGAAGCTGCTCAGCAATGTGGGGCAGCACTGGCACTAATGCCACCAGCCAACAGGCAGGAGCCATGTAAATGAGAAGGACTGGGCAAACTTGGGTCTGTCGGCACTTGCCTGCAAAGATTGTGTTGCTTGCCCACTCCTCCCTTTGCTTTTAGCACCCTCTGCTTCTGATGGGAAGGCGTGGGGCAGCAGGGCTCCATTAGCAATCAGCCATAAAGTTTTTGGTGGTATAAGTCATCTTATTGCGTTATCCCCTCTGCTGCAGTGCTCAGCACCATCCTCTGCTTTCTGCAGTCCAGCTTGAGGACTGCTTCTGCTTGGATGCACAGTCAGAGCGTTTCTTGTCTCTCTTTCCAAGAAGTGAAAATGCTTTGAAGCTTGTGGATTAAGCTGTGTACAGACAATGCAGCCTCACGATGGGCCGCTGCCACGAGGGGCAGTTTTTCTCCCCCTCCTTAGAAATTCTTTCCTCTAGGGATAGATGCATGGTGAACCTGATGAGGGAATCTGTCTGGCTGAAAATAACATTTTATTTTCTTTTAAAATGCAAAAGGGTTATTTTCAGTGAAATAAGTCCCCCTGTCAAGCTCACCGCAAGCTGCACAGACCCCAATACTGATAGGGAGGGGCTAGTCTTGCCTTGCCTTTTAATGTGTCATTCATCACAGCCTTGAGCAGTTGCTAGGTTCAAGTAACTCTGTAATCTAGTTTGAGCTATTTCATCACCAAATGGAGAAGGACATTGTCCTCTGTTTCAGCAGGGCGTGATGAGGATGCATATGTGAAAGATCATGTGGAGTCATTTAGAAATTTAAAACAGATCCAAAGCTGTTGAGGGAGCCCTACCATTTCACCCATTCCCAGAATAAGGTCTGAATTAAACATAGGTCATGCCACATGATTTTGTAAGGTGTGGGGCTGCATGTCCTCAATTAGACCAGTGCATTTTGTCATAACAGGATTGATTGGTGACAGACAGATCTGTCCTGAACAGCTGCATGCATCTGATACCATCTATTTTTCATATGTACAATCTGCTAGCAGATAACCCCTTTAAAAATATTAAGGATTGGAAATAATTCTTCAGGTAACATGCATCCTCAGAAACACACGCATGCACATGCACAAAATCAAGAGGCAGGGTTGCGTAGAGAAGGGATTAAGGATAGGGGTGCTATGGAGTTGATCCATGGCTGGGGAATCCTCTCTTAAAGTGTGTCTCTGGGGTAAATTTCTCCTTATCTCTTCCCTGTCCTGGGTAATTCACGGTGCTTCTAAAGCACAGGTTTTTTGTTCTGCAGATAACCCCTGCATGATGTGAGTGAAGACACAGTGCCAGTTTTTCTTGTGTTGAGCATTTTATGTGACTGTAAAAATAAAAATTGATGCTCCTCACTGCTCACTGTCTACATTTTTTCCTCTAATGTCTGCTCTGAGCAGTTATAAAAAGGTTACTTGTGTTTTAGCAGGGATTTAAGATCAAGGATTTTATTAGCTTGCGGGAAGGCTCTTCCTTCCTGTCTGTGTTCAAACCGGATAATTTCTCTTCTGTTAGCAGCAGGATCAAACCCTGAAAACCAATGGAAAAGGCTTCCGTTGACCTAAATGGTGCAAGGCCAAGCTTTTAGGCTCCTGTTATGTGTGTCAAAGACTAATTCTGTCATGAGAAGTGTAAGAAGCGTAAGCAGCAATAGCTTTACTGCATAGTAACAGAAGATTGTGCTTCTAAAAATTCCTCTACAGAGTGTTTTTGCAGAGCCACCTCCCCAGGGTTCTCCATCTGTTTTCACACAAAGATTAATAACAAATTGTTTGGCTAATAAACTTCTCCCTGCTATCCTTGAAATCTGACCATTTATTTTCCCTCCCTCCCATGGACAGTTATTGGATTCCTGTCTGTCCCTGTGCTCTCACATGGGAGACATCACTAGTATTAGATGCACAGCAATTGTCATGCTTCAGCTCCACAGCAAGGCTTTTAAGGGGTGAAGAGCTCAGTGTATGGCTGACATGAGTTGATGCAGTAGATAGCTGTGTAGTGATGAGAGCTGTCCTTGTTCTTACAGGATGTATAGAAAAGGAAGAGAGAAAAAATAAGCTGTGTGTACTCTACTGTGACTTCTGCAAGAGCCCATTTTTTGTTTGCAAATAGGAAGAAAATATTCTTGGGGAAAATGGGATTGTGGCTTGAACCTGTTTGATTCACCAGCATCCCTGCGGGATGTGGGGCTGATGGTGGTGTTTCGAGGTGCTGTGTTCAGAAGTCTGGACCAGGTGGGAGAGCGTATCCCAGCTGGTCCATTGGTAGAAACAGATGAGGAAAGAACAAACATCTGTTGTGAAAACAAGCTTAAGATCAGGAAAGATCTTTGTGATCTTTCAATCTGACTGCTCCCTAATACAAGCCATAGGACTTTCCCACACTAATACCTTTTCTAGTCAAGCACTGGTGACCAAACAGCTGCCAAGATACCCAGTCCAGATTTGGAAGTTTCCAGTGATGGGACAACTTTCTACAGCCCTCTGTGATGTATATCAAGTGACACCTACCACTTTGTTAAAACACCTACCTAACGTCTGGCCTGTGTTTGTATCTTTCAGCTTTTTATCTTACTGCATCCTCCTCTGCTGGATCAGAGGGTTCTCCTTCACCATGTTTTTGTTTCTGATGTAGACAGACTAATATCAGATTTTACTTCCTTGTGCCTTAAACAGAATAATCTGGGCTTCTTCACTTCCTTATCCCAAGGGCTCTGACCCAGCCACAGCAACGACACTTCTTAGGGGCTTGTCTCCCATAGCCCGTTCCCTCCCCTGTTCTGAGCTCAGGAGCAAGAGAAGTAGAAACTGAGCTGCCACCCCTTGACAAACATGCTGTTGAGGTGTTTCTTTCTAGTCCTGGTGGAAATTCACAGTGGCAGTAGCTGCTATAGCGGGGGTGGGAACATATGACATAGCAAAATAACTGGGGGGATCGCAGGGCATCTTCCGGTTATTAATCAGCATCCCACCTGACCAGTGAGCACAAGAACTGGACATGGATTTCCAGTGCCTATCTGTGACAGATTCCTTGCTTCTCCTCTCATAGTTAAGGCTGACATAATCCTTTAGGCTTTGGCGTTGCACTGAGAACTGATGTTAGTTTATCATCTACTGTGATTTTAACCAATGTCACAGCTGTATAAACCTTAAGGAAAAAAAAACTTCAACCACAAATCTTTGCCTGTAGCTTTATGTTGGTTTTAGATGTTACTGGCAAGTCATCTCCTTTTCAAAGCAGTGGGGACTGATCGTGGAACTACAGCCAGGATCTTTGTGAATCTAATCCCAAATCAACTTCTGTTTCTCCAGACCTTTAGTAGATCACCCCAACAGTGATAGTTTTGGCTTCTCTGTAGCTCCAGGCCTGTTTTCAGTACCTCTGGGAGGGGAATCTCACTGTTGTTTCAGGGGCTTATTAGGCTCAGTCATAATTTTTGGATTTCATAGATGCAAGCCATGAAGTTTTATTGCTAATTCTCAAAGAAAAATGTTAGAGCCTATTGTACTTACTGGATGAATTTACTACAAAGAGTGAGTTTATTCCATATAATAAATTTATTCCATTTCCCCATAAAGGCATTTTTAAAAAACACTGAATGAAAACTTACATGAATTCCACTGATGTGAAAAGATCTCGGAGTCCTGCCAATATTAACATGTTAAGAGCCAGAGCTTGCTATCTTTGAAGTCAGTGGATGGTTTGCTTTGGAATTAAAAGGAGGAAGTGGAAAGTGAAGTATTAGATTTCACTGTGAAGTTTCTTGCATATCCCGTTCCTCTTTTATATTATGGTATGTGTAAAACTGGCTATCTACATGATGCTTCCAAACAGATGTAAAGGCTGTGTTCCTCAGGCAGACAAGGTACAAGAACTGTATTGAGAAATTGCTTCTCATTAGCTCATTTATGTTTGGGGGGGGGTTCTGGGGGGGAGGGGGATGGTGGAGGTGATGAGATGCTTTTCCCAGAGACCAGAAAGGTCTCTGGGGAAAAATCCCTTCTTGTTTTTGCTCCATTCTCTGTTGAGGTTTCAAAAAATAATCTGAATTGTTGAGTTCTTCAAAGCCATGTAGAGCCAATTGGTCAGTCTTAGGTGTTAAAGTGACACAAATAAAAGTTGTGTGTGTTTGTGAGAGAGAGCGTACGGGGCATAAATAGTTGATCTAGAGTTCTGCAAAACATTTCAAAACAAACTAGAAAAATCTTGTATCAGTGGGAAGACCAGGACCATGCTGCCACATCTGAAAATGCTCAACTAGTTTCTAGCATCTGTTCAGGTAAAACAATTTCCCTGGCATTGTGTGGGCTATAAACTATGATTACTGTGTTTCTTAGTTTCCTGTTAAAGAGATGAGTTAGATACTAGGTAGAAGCTTAATTATTGGTCATGTGCATTTTTTGAAATATAAATGTGAATGTTCAACAGAGGTCTTCAGAGGTTGTTAAATGTTATTCAGTGTATTCAGATTTGTACCTAAATACTAAATGAATACTTGGCACGGTCAGTTTCGTAATTGTTATGATATCTGAGAACCATTAATCCTGCTTCGTCCATGTCCATGGAGGATTGTCTGTCTCAATGCCTCTTTAATTATATGTTTTTTACTTAGGCAGCTTTCCCACAGATAACAGTGTCACTTGATATTGCTGTTAATTTTGCTTGAATGAGGAGAAAAAACTGAAGCTGCTGTATTTGTTAACAAAGCTTTGAGAAGATTTGGGTTGTTTTCCCTGCACAACCAGGAGACTTGGCTGTGGTTTCCAATTCCCTCCCTAGTGAAGTCATCTTAATAGTAATTTTGCTTTAAATCCACTGTATATACTGTATTTTTAAGGTTTGACAGCACTACATAATGCTAAATTGGTATGGATTGAAACATCATTCATTTTGACATCATTTGATTACTTTTTGTAATACCCTTGCAATGGGCAGTAAATCAGAAGACACTCAAAATGAGAAAGTCTGGCACCAATATACCTGTTGTAATGAGGATGAGCACAGTATTCCTGCTGCAGCTGTCTAATCTAGGCCAATCCCTTAAATCAGTCAACTTCTTTTTCCTCTATGGTTTTGTTTCTGCATTCTCATGTGTATGGGCCAAAACTATTGTCTTCTGTTTGCTTCCAGCATTGCAGAGGAATATTAAATTCACCCAGTAAGCTGTGCTTGTTTAATCTCTTTTTATAAATTATTACTCTTTCCTTTTCCAGTAGCTTTGGTTTGTTACATTTAAAATTGGAACCTGAGAATCAGGATTAGGTGATATTACAAAGCATGTATCCATGTAATAAAATTGAAGTTCAGGACAGTAATAAGGATCTTCAGATGACACTTAAACCAGTTGAAAGTAACCCTTTATGGGAAAACCATGACCATTTTTTCTGCTTGGTAAGAAAAAGACACTTTTTCAGCCTTCTTTGTCATTTTAGGCTGGGAATGGAGTGCATAATTTGGATGTCAGCAGTGGGACATCTTACCAAAGCAAAGCATCCATGGGACCATTGCCTAATCAATGACTTCTAAGTGCAGGACCTGTTAGGTTGGAAACAAGTGCTGCAAGATGCCAAGTGAGGGTCTTGAGAGCAGCAGTGGGATGGAGGAGACAGTGCAGAAAGAGAGCAAGTCTGGAAGCCAGAGCCCTCGCCATGGCTCCATGAGAAGGGCTGTGGCAACCACTGTCACCTTTGATGGGGAAGCCACTATGGACCGGAGGAAAAAGAAGAAGAAAGAGTCTCGTCCTGAGTCAATAATAGTGTATCGGTCAGAGAATGAGAATAAGGTGGAAGAAGAACAGGTGGATGAAGAAGGAGGGGAGAGGAGCTCTGAGGAAGGCTCCAAGTTCCTGGGTCAGTCCATGGCAGATGGTATGTATTCCTGGGAACACCCATTTTCCATAAAGTTTTTTTTGATGCCAGCATACGCTAAAGTCAAATGTAAGTGACTCTGGGACCAACCCTCTCCAAGACTGCGGGCAAGGAGAGCCTGAGTTCATACATAAAACCACTCTGAAATAAAAAGCATTACAGGCTGATCTGGGGTGTCCTTGCAGTTCTTTGCAGAGGTTGGTTGTTGCTGCACTCATTTTTAAATGTATGTTTAAATGTTAGGGTTGATCCAGAAGAATGCTGTGTGTGCTTTAAGCCAATGATGCTGTGATCAAGCTCCTGTCCATGCTTAAAACAACTGCCTGTTAAGTGAAAGGATAGAAGCAAATGGATTTAGTGGCTCTACCTGTGACAGGGAGTTTTACTCATTATCTAGGATTTGCTGTTGCTTTCTGTTTGCATATTCTCAGCACAGCTTCCTCTTTAAGAGTGATTGTTTGGCAAGGTCATCATGGGGCATCTTGGAGCCACTTTCGCTTCTGATGCCTGTCCTGGATACCCTTGCAGGGAAGAAGTGTGGGAGGCAGGTCCTATGGCTAATCCTCTTGTGAATCGGCAGTGCGGGCTGGTAGGGGCTTAAATGTGAATGCATGCTCCTCATCCATCAGCTGCAGCAGATTCCCTCATGATCTTAACCCCTATCCTCATGGCTTATCTGCTGCCTTCCTGTTTTGGTGGGCTAGTTCAGACTGCTCAGCCTCCTTTTAAGAGCCTCTGAAGACCTTCTTTCAAGCTAGTCAGAATTAAGACTGGGAGGAAGTATATTTTAGGCCCATAGAGTTTTTGGCCGGTATCATTGCAGGGACTGTCCTAATGAATTTCACTTGGGAACTAAGCCAGTCTGTGACTTTAACATGCATCCCAACACTTTCCTGTTTGGTGCCTTTGCTGATCCCTTAAAATGCAGATATAATTATATGAGAGTTTGTAAGCTTTTTCTAAACTTTGAAAATTAATTTGGATTGAGATACAGTGGAAATGTAAAGTGAAATACTAGCTATTCAAGTATAACTCCATGTATGGATGTGCTTATTCCAGAACAAGAGTCTTAGTCATATTTCACGCCAAGTGTTCACACTGTTAAGGAATAAATCTATGAAGGTACCAGAGAAAATAGGCATGCCATTTTTGATTCAGTTACTGTGGCTCATCTTTCTCATACACTCCTGCAGCACTTTCCCTTCTCATATCGTCCCTAGTGCAGATGCTGGAGTCTTCTCCCTTGTGATTTCTATCATCTGGAATTCATGTCTTCTCCCTCATTAGTTCTTCCATTTTCTTCTGTGATAATCTTCTTTATACTGCATTGCTTATTGCATTCCATCTTTTTTTAATTTAATTATAACTCCATATGCACTATCTAATTGTCTTTGGGGATTTACAGAAAATACTCTGTACTGAAAATAAATCTAATGTAGATGAGTTTATCTGTGTTTGTAGGTGTCTGGAACATGCCTTTAGACAGCCGCTATGTCACCTTGACTGGAACAATCACCAGGGGAAAGAAGAAGGGTCAGATGGTGGACATCCATGTCACACTAACGGATAAAGAGCTACAGGAACTGGCGAAGTCAAAGGAGCCCCCTAAAGAGGACATGCCTGAGAAGAAGAAATGTGATGTTGGGCTGGACAGAGGACCCCACATTGTTCTCTGGACCATCATCTGCCTCCCCATCATTTTTGTAGTGTCCTTTGTGGTTTCATTCTACTATGGAACCATTACATGGTACAACATCTTCTTGGTATACAATGAAGAGAGGACCTTCTGGCACAAAATCACATTTTGTCCCTTTTTAATCATCTTCTACCCAATTATAATTATGGTGGTGTCTTTTTCCCTAGGCCTGTACTCAGCTGTGGCGCAGGTAGCATGGTCCTTTGGGTACTGGTGGCATGCTGTCAGGGATATGGAGAAGGGCTTCTGTGGCTGGCTCTGCAGTAAGCTGGGTTTGGAAGATTGTTCTCCATACAGCATTGTTGAGCTGCTAGATTCTGACAATATCTCAGGTAGTCTTTCTGGCAAGAGCTCTGCACAGGGGGTTGAGACCTCGGCAGTCTGAGCCTTTGTCCTGGCTGACTGTTTTGGTCATATGTGAATGGTTTTCACCTAGACAATAACACACTGATATTTTTTTTTATATATATATATATTTAAACACAAACTTAATTAATAAAATATTGGGCTGGGAGTGCTCTTTAAATGTCACAGAATGCAAGTGTGCTAGCTTCCCATGGTCTGGGTGGGGAGGTGCATGGCTCTCCAAGGACTTGTCATCTGTTTTAGCTAATTATAACTTGTGGGAATGGTGAGAAAATCCAGGTCTGTGGGGCTCAGGCTGTTTGTGGAGTGGCAGAGATACATGCTGAAAAGTCCACTTCTGTAAAGTGGAACTTTACATTTCAGATATAGGACATAACCGTGATCCGTTGACGCAGTGAAAAGAAGTCTCTACTCAGGGGTTGAACTTCAAGAGACAAGAACCTGTTCAGAGGTGAAGGCTAAATTGCAAAATGTGTGATGTTCCTGCAGTTTTCCTAGAAAGGGTCCTTTAACAGCCCTTCCAGTAAGTGCAGCAGACCTTCCCAGTAGGCTAGCTGCTTAGACACTGTCAGTTTGAAAAACAGACCACTGGAATAGTTGTGCCCAGCCTTTCACTGGGGGAGGACAGCATAGTCCCCAACAAAGGCACGTGAGCTGTACACTGACCTGAAACACACCCATCACATGATGGAAGAGTAGAGCTTGCTCTGTAATGCAGTGCATGGGGACCTGACTGACCTGTCACCAGCACCCTCAGGTGACTGTAGGTGCACAGACAGGTGGTTAGGACACACCTGCATTTGCTGTCTTGATAGGTGCACTGTTAGGAAGGAATGGGCTGTGGGAGTCATATACAGTGTGCAGTGCAAACAGTTGCATTATAGGCAAGAAACCTGCTCTGAGGAAGGGTGATCAGTTTGCAGGTCACTGCAATGTAGGTTTGGACCAGCAGCACCTATGTTTAAGGAGGTGGAGTTGAAGGTGCTTGGGATGGGACAGTGTTACTGAAACAGTCATTTTGTTTTTCAGGTTGCTCTTATGGAAGAGCTGCTGGACCTTCTCTTTCAGAACAGGGGAGTCCCTGAGCCCGTGTTTGTTAGTGCCAGTGCAAATTGCATTAGTGCCTCAGCTCTGGAAATCTGCATCCCACACACACTTCCTCGTTAATTATACGGATGAGCAACGGATTATATATCCTCCTCTCCTCATGTCTCATTTTCATAATTGGTTTGGCTCCTTTTGGGACTTTGCATGGCATCTTAGTGGGCTCCCAGACCAGGCTGAGGTGGCCACCATATGCTGGAAAAAATTTGTCTCTTCAAAAAAAAGATTAGCAGAAATGTTCTTTTTCTGGATTGACTCTTAGGATTCTGGCCTAAGGAGGACACAGGGAAAATGAAAGAGATGTATAACGGACTCTATTGGGGACTGAGTTACATGTCTGAAACATGAATAATTTTCTGAGTGCTCTAGTTCAGCTGGTGTTGCTAGTAAGTCTGGCTCAGCCCTAACCCAGAGGAGCCTACCATTTGCATGCGTGTACGTAGATAATTTGTAGTGTGCAGTCAGTCAGGCTGCACAGTCACTCATGTCTGTATAGATGTTTCACTTCCCCAGTCTCCCTACCAGAGGGGGAGCTGCTCTAGTTTTAGGATGGTAAAGAGAAGCATTCAGAAGCTGGATTTCACAGGAACTAATGCTTTGTGTTGCATTTCAAGGAGGAGCTCAAGACTACACTGTCTGTCCTGGTTAGGACATCTGGGAACCGGTGATGTATAAACAAGTCCATCCAATCCTCTAGGCATGACACTGAGAAATAAGTGAAGTCCCTGCTGCGTCCGTGGTCTGTCCCCTTCTGGGAGGTCCAGCCAAAGCAGCCTCTTAGCGCTGCCGTGAGGATGAACACTGTGAATAGTGTAGAAGCCAAATATCAAGAGCAGGTTTGTCCCCACACTTTACCAATAAAGCAGAGGTGCTCCCTGGGCACAGGTACAGCCAGGCTGTGTTTGCTGCTTTCTGATGCACAGCTTGCAGTTTTTACTGGTTAAGTCTGACAGCTAAGGCTGACACATGCCTGGGACCAGTTCAAGCAGTAAAATGCCTTTCACAGGGCTGTTTCAATCAGGGAGCTTGACGTGCTGCTGAATCAATAGAGAAGTCAAGGATAAGTCATGCCAGTGCTGGCAGTCTGTAGTGACCCAGTGCAGCCACTCTGCTTAATACTCTTCCACATGGAAATTGCAGGCTCCCACATGGCTGGAGGGTGGGAAGAAGTAATGCTTAACAAGCATTAATGGGAAGGAAGGCCTGCTGGCAAGTGTTCTCACGCTTTGCCTAGAGGGACACTGCTGGCATGAAAGGGGTGGATTGTGTATCTTGGCCCCAACAAGTGGGTTTGAGAGAAGGATGGCTGGCAAGTATGCATTGCTGCAGAAGGACAAAACCCAATTCAGCTGTCACTGCCAAACAGCAGCTGTTCAAGGCTAGACGAAAGGCTGGGGTCAGTGGCACAAAGAGCCTTCAGCTTACAGAGGGCTTGAATGATAAATACTAGCTCATTACAGAACACAGCCATGTGAAATGTCTGTTGAGCTGCAGGATTTGCTTTCAGGATTGCAAATAGCCTGCCAGAGTGGGGACAAAACCAAATCTGTGCCTCTTACTGCTATGTAGACACAGAGGAGTGTCAGAGAAGTCATTAATACCCTCCCCCTGCCGTGGCAGCTATGCTGGGATTGGAGGCCACCTTTCTGGGGATATACTGGAACAATCCATTGTGTGTTTTCGAATTTACACTTAACCAAGCTTGCCTCTGCACCTGCTGAAGTCAGGGTGTTCTGCCACTGATTTTGGTTGGGGCTAGTTTAAGCTTGGGATTAGTTCTGGTGCTATTTATAAACATCTTATTGAAAATTTTCTCATAACAAGTCTGGATAGCTTTCTCTTTTGCTCCTGGAATGATTTGCCTGCTGCAAAATATATAATAATTATCAATTGTTGTAATAGAAAAAAGCACAAGTTTTTGTCTTGTTCTACCCTTGCTTTCAGAAACTCACAAGTAATTTCTGCTTATGTGCCACTGTCAAACTGCAGGGAATTCCAGTTATTCTGATTGTTGAGTGTGTTTCTTGCTGCTGTAGTCGGGATGTTTTGTTAAGTAAAGATAGTGTACGTTTGCTGATTGTTATTTTTAATTGCATTCCCTTTTCCCATCCTTGCTGGCCTGGGTGGAGAATAAATATGTACGTGGCTTTAGAATAGTGTTGCTCTCATGTTTCTGCTTGACTTTGTGTTAAAAACAGTGCTGTGGGATGAACACAGTCATTCTATGCTGATAATTGATTACAAGTCATTATCTTTGAAGACCCACTTTAAAGTGTGTCTGAAATGTGTCTCAGTTTTACCTCTTGTTTAACCTGTGCCTATCCAGAACTGTCATATCTCTGGGCTCTGGGTTCTTGTTTGCTTTTACTTCCTAGTGCACAAATGAAAACTTCTGATTTAATTTCATTTCTTGGGTATCTGTTTGGCTTTAGCCCCAAGGATCTGTAGGGAGAGACACGCTTCCATACCAAAATAGAAAATACATTTAACTCTACAAATATGGTCTGTGTGTCTGCGACTTGAAACTGCTATTTACAGCTGTGCTGGGAAGATTTCTTACAACCCCTAAGTACTCCAGCCATGGCTCTGATAAGTCGAAGGAGAATCCACCAAAACAGTTCTTTTGAGGTGTCTAAATATTAAATGATACCCTTGGTGCTCTCCCACACTGTCTTACTACAGTCCTACCCTCCTGCTAGCACAGGGCAAACACATTTGGCATTTTCTTTCTTCTAAGAAAGAGTCATTAATCTTTGGAAGGCCCAAATGAAATTCCTAGCCAAGAGCTAGCACAGCTTAGTGTAACAACTCTTCCAGCCAAAAGGCTACCTGCAGGTGATTTTCTCAAACGGGCAGTGCCATGGCCAATGCAATAGCTGGAAATACCAGGAAGGTGCTTTCAGTGTGATGCCTGCTGCAAACATTGTCAAGGGAACAGGATTCCCTGCATGGTGGGTGTACGCTGGGGACTTCCCACCTCCAATGAAGAACCTGGTGAAGGACACTCAGCTTCCTGGTGTGGCAGCATGAGGTGGAGGGTAGTGAGCCCAGAGAATTAGCTCATTAGTCTTTGCAGTTCTCACCTTTGAGGTACAAGGTTTATAATTTTATAAGATAATGGTTAGCAGTGGGAGAGACTCCTATGGATGACCTTTGCACCAGGCAAAACACACCTGTATGACTGCACCATGTATTTCACCAGGGGGAGAGAAGGTGCTAATTCTGCCTGCTGACTTACCTATCCCATTCAGTTTCTTTGAGAACTGAAACAATCACAGTGTAAACTGTGCTTTTAACCATAACTAGTCTCTTGAATTTACCCTTCTAATCCATCAGGCCCATGCTTTGAACCCCAGGGCTGGGAACCTGCAATTCCTCACTCTGAAACTATCAGCTGCTCCATGGATCTGTGTGGCCATCCCCAGGGATACCTTTTCAAAGCTGCAACTGCTAGTTAAGAAAAACCACTCCAATCTGCTCTTGCACACTGAAGCACGCAATTACACTAGCACTGAAGAGAGAAAAGAAGGATGCATAGCCCACATTCCTGTGCTGTGATGGACACGATTTTGCTCAAAATTTATGCAAGCCCTTTTTGTCCCAGACAATGAATTATTTGTGGGACCAGTGCCTTTCCTGCTTATTTCCAAAGACTTGTCAACATGGAAGCAGTTAGTTTAACATGGATTAATTTCTGAGTAGATTAGTCCATCCAAGTTTATACCCTGTATGGAAATGGAAACTCACAAAAAGAGGTTGAAGCAAATGCAGGGGGCTAATCTGGTTGGAAATGCAACGTTTTAATTAATTTGGCAAATTAGAAGGGATATCATGTTTGCTTTCTTGCCTACTAAAGCATGATTTCTCTTCAAACAGGCAGCCACTTAATGATGCAGGAAGGCTTGTAGTTGTGTGTCGGATCAGGTTAAATTGCCAGGGGGGTTAAAAAAGCCCCCTAAGCATCTTTTCACATAAACAAGTGAAGTGTGACTGCATGTGAACAAGCAGCCCAGAGAAACGAGGCTTGAGGGGCTCTCATGGATTTCCCCCCAGTTCCATTAACTTTCAGTCTTCGTGATTTCTTGTCATTAGACAGTAGCTGAAGTCTGTCAGAATGCATTAAGATAAAGAGAACACCTAAGTCAGGCCAACAATGTATTTGTCCCTGTGTTAAAAAAATGCTCTTGCTTTTAGCATGCTAAAACATTAAATCTTCCCCGCAAAACAGAGAAGCTAAAATCTGTTGTGGTTTGCATCCGTTGAAATTAGGCATGCCATGGATTAATTTGACCTGGAATGCTCTAAGATACAAAATTTCTGCCCAGATGTGATCTCCCTGTCTTAGGGCTCCTTTTCCCAACCATTTCTTTCAGCTGAAAATTCAACTTCACAAGATAAAAAAGGATAACTGCTGAATTTCATAGTATGTTCTGCCTGGCAAACAGGATAAAAACCCACCTCCCAGGCAACATATTCCCTCAGGGCTTGGTTTATTACAAGTTCATACATCAGTAATGTATATTAAGACCAATATATTTGAAGGTGCCTTTGACTATTTTCATATGCATGCCAAATTCTTTCTGCTCCTACAGTGATAAGGTAAGTGAATAAATTATTTCTACTACAAAATAACAGCAAACTGGCTCATTGTGATATAACACAAATATAGCTTAATTTATTCTAGCCTGGTTATCTGAATTGCCTGCACTTGTGATCCTAACAACCCCAAATATTGTAAGTACACTGAATGGCTTTTGCAATATCAGTCCTGGGCATGAATCCAACAGCTCCTAGGGTAGTTGGCCTAAGGAGAGCATGCCTTTTATTCAGTCTGTCTTTCTAAATTACATTACTTGTCCTAAACTATGGAAGTGTCAGCTTCTAATGCTTTCACTATGATGCATTTAAATGTATTTGTAGCAAGCTGCCCTTATAATTAAAGGCAATTACTAGAATATCTTTCCATCATAATGGGGATTTTCCTTAACATTTATCCATGTAAAAGTTCCACACAGAATTAATAAACACAAGCAATTTTAACCTCCATTAATTTATTCAAATGAGCTCCCCTGTGACTTAAGAAATGAGCAGAAATGATTCCTAGTATTTGCACGTAGTAAAAGAAAAAAGGTCAAATATTGAATATAGTAAACAGTATCATCCCAGGGCACATGTAGTGTCATTCGTAAATGACATCTCAGTTCTCACCAAACGTGTTGATAGAGCTACCTTTAGTGACTTCAAAGCAGAAAATAATACTGACTTCTCTACAGTGCGATTACACACCACTGAAGCAATGAATGCTAATATTGAAATGGGCTGTAAGGCAGAAGTTTTATGTGGTGGTGGTGACTTCAGCCAGCCCCACGATTACAGCAGGATTGCTCTGAGGCTGTACTTCCACCCTAAAATCAAGTCTCTTTTGATGGCTAAATTTGCCATTTATTTCCATAGAATGTTTTCCTTGTCTAGTACAAAAATCCTGCAGAAACCAGCAGTTGTCATCTTGATGACTCACTTCTCTCCAAGGAATTCCTGCAAAAAATAACCGACAGGGAAAATTTGAAAGTATTCTTCCCTGCCTCTACACCTGATACTGTCACATGTCTGCTAGTGTCATGGGTTAACATTAAGTTACGCAAATAAAACCCAAACTTAATCCCTTCTTCTTTCCTCTGAAATAGCAGCTCCCTCCTTCACACTGCTACTTCATTCCCCGAAGCCGTACAACCTGGGAATTCACAAGAATCAAAAGCTTTAAAACATGAAAATATTGCAGTGCTCCATTTTTAAAGTGCATTAAAGCTGGTATTTCTCTAAAGAGCCAAACTTCCATCCTTTCAGTCCGATTTCAATCTGCTTCCAGGCATAGGCAAACAAATAGGGATTTAAAATGCGATCCTCTCTCCCAGCTCGTAAAGAGCCTTGTTCGGCAGCTGAAGACTCTCCCCATCCCCTCCTGCAGCCTGGTTGGATGGATAAGGAAGAAAATCCTGTGTTATGAGGATTAAATTGGACCATTAGCCAGTGTTTTACGTACAAGCATGCCTACATACATGATGCTCGTGGGGGGAGGATACTAAAGGCTTATTCTTGCACATCCACAAAGCAAATCCTTCACAGAGTGAGTTATCCCTGCTAACTTGTCCAGAACAATCCTGCTGCATGAAAGTGCTTTCCAGAGATGCTGAAAACAGCTGGATTGCTAATGGCTGCAAACAGAGCAGCCATTCTCTCTTACTGCACAGAGAAAGACTGTGAAATGAAGAGCAAGTGAAGAACAAGATGGATGAGATTCTGCTTCTCCAATCTGAAATAGTAGCAGCTAACACAAGACTTCTGGGCAAAATGTTGTTGTTTTGCTGTGTCCTGTAACGCAGTCTGCATTTTCCCCCAGTTTCTAAGGTGCCATTTCATTTTACTGGCATCTACCTTGTACTTATTATCCCCTCCTAAACCATAGGCTTTAACTTTTTTCAAATACTATTTGATACTCTTTTGCTGGGCTGTTGCTTTCCCCAAAGCGAGCATATCTGACATGAACTCTCTGGTCCTCTCTAGGAACCCAGGTGCTCTGGAGTTTGGTTGAACCAAAATACTTGTATTAATTTTAAAGAAAATCAGACCCTGTACTGCTGATAGTCCTCTGAAATGTAATAAAGAAATCATCTATTGTAATGGATTTAACAACTAGATCCACAAAAGTATACCCATATTATTTCAAGAGTAGAAACACGTGCCAGGTTTTCAGTTACTTAACAGCGGGAAATATTTCATCTCTTGTGGTACCAGGCTGAGTGGCCCTCGCATGGCCTCCTTCAGAAATCCTTTGGGTAATCCATGGATTTAGAACTCATGAAAACATCATCCTGAGCAGAAAGCCAGATTAATCGACCTTAGACGTAGGAAGAAATTTTTAAATCTACCTTCCAAAAAAAGCGCAATGTTAAAAAAAAAATAAAAAAAATATATATTATTGTCTAATCTCTGCCATACCTGCGTGCAGAAATTCCTCTGCAGTTTGGTGGTGCTTGCGGGGTGCACGCTACCTAATTCTGCAGGCTGTCGTGCTTCCTCTGCCTAGGATCATGTTGCCCTCCAGTGGCTGAACTGAAAAACAGGGAAAAAAGCCCACTGCGGTATTTTCTGCCTTAGAAATGCATCCAAAGAAGTCTACGTACCATGAAAGTGCAATGGCAAATACTAAGAAGCTACCTCATGCCAATTTTTAATATATTCATATAAGATGAATCCCTCCCTCCCTGTTCCTTTTAGGTATGCAATCTGAAGCAATCTTCAATCACGGGAGTGCATGCTGTTCTTTCTCCGGCATGGAAAAGCATTTAATGACAAGCCAATCCAACATTTTGATTTGCCCTTATACTTCAAAAGGTGTCCAAACCCATTTGCACATATTGTGCAAAGCAATCTCAATAATACATGCCACTGTAATGCATAAGTACCTCACATAAATACTTTTTTTTCAATAGCATGTGACATAAACACTGATAAATTTATATGTGGCAACAAAGGCACAAGGATTTTAGATACAAATATCTATGAAGTCTCAATGCCCCTCTGAGATGCCTCACGGCTTATTTTTTCAGAACATTTAGCATAATAAGGCATTTTCTGTGTTGAAAGTGAAGCTCCTTTCATGAACACCTGTGAGTGCTCAGCACTTACACAGATTTTACTGTATCTCAGACTGAGCATTAAGAAAATGTAACTTACATAACCACTGCCTACTGGTGAGAGACTTGGGTTCCAGTGATTTGTAAATCAGAACACAGGCAACCTACTGAACAAAACCAGAGAATTTAATTTTTAAAATGTTCTTTTTCAAATTTCTTATATTCATAAGAATTTCCTCTGTCACTCTCTGTCTCCCAATTTTTGTAACAAATGAGGGAAGAATCTTATGATTCCTTTAGTGTACTGTCCTAATTTTATCCAATATATATTGAAAAAGGCTATGGCATTGTGGTACAAAAAAAGTACCTGCTCCTGTAGCTGAACCTGTATCATAACATATAGACACAAAGTACTTGGTTTAAGTTGCAAGATAAACTTAATGTCAGAATTTCCTAGCATTTTGGAGCTGGACTTTTGCAACTTCAATGTTTTCTTTACTTTGTAAAGAAAAACACATTAAAGAAATAAAATGAAATTCTGTTATATAGACTCCTGACAGCTACGTGGGTTTCAGCTGGGTGAAACCTTTGGACCCACAGTATATGCTTCTGCCTTTTGAACTAATTAAATAAGTGACAGCTATGAGAGACTGTCCATTTACAAAAGTCACCTGCAATCAAGCAGCAACACCAGCAGCAAAATGTGATTAGAGATAAAACGGGAAAAGTCAGTGTCCTTAAACAGTGGAGATGTTTTCAAATCAGCTGAGCCAGGTGAATTTCAACTAAGGCAAATACAAAACTGGCTAAAGCAATCTCAGGAGTATTAATGATTTTCCTTAAAAAGATGGGTGAGATTACAGATATAACATCTACTTTTAAAAAGGGATGAGGGAGGACACAGATGTCAAGGAGTTACAGATTATTTGTGCTCCAGTTACTGGAAACTAGCATAATAAATAATTAAACCATTTATACCTGCTCAGATGATAATAAGTAAAAGAAAAAATGGAGTGGGTTCTTTTGTTTTGTTTTTAAAGAACAAATGGTGTCAAATCAACCCCACTTTTTTTTTTAATTTTATTTTTCTGAGAGAAAAACATAGGCTTTCTGGATAGAAATTATTTACCTTTGTTTTAATAAGGCTTTGATGCTGTTTTAAATTACATTCTCATAAGCAGGCTAGGAAGCTGTTGTGTATGTATAACAGATCTGCAAAAGCAACTAGAATGTTATACACAGAGCTGTGTCTAGTGGTTACCCCCAGCAGCGGCCATCTCGGGCTGAGCACTTCATGACTTGGCTGAAGACGAAACATGCTTATGAAATCTGGAAGTGACACAAAACTGAGAGGGATGGCAAGTACAATGGCAGAACTAAAAATTGATCATTACAGATTTCATAATGGTCTGAAAGAAGATGCAAGTTGTAAGACAAATGTGCCATTCTGTTCATCAGGTACAACAAACAGCAGGTGGAAGGACTACGGATGTGCAGTAATTCCACAGAACAGTATGTGCGTGCTACAGAAGAGCGTGATGCTCAAGGTGACTTCATGACAGTGTGAAAAAGGTAAATACCACATGGGGAAATGGGATAATAAACAGATTCGGCTTGTGAATTCATGCTTTACCTCTCTGTGACACTTAATACGGCCTCTGCTGGCGCAATACAGCCAGTGGAAGCTTTTACTCTGCTGCCTGAGACATGTACGTTAACTGCTTAGCCTGCAGAACAGAAAGGGGCTGGCCAGATGGAAAGAGGAGGCTGTAAATTCAGCAGCTAGGGTGGAGGGCAGTGAGGAGAAAAAGCAACAGTGACACTCTCAGAGCCTCTCAGCTCCATGTAGAAGGATTTCTGGGGCCGTTTCTGAAGCATTCAGGCTCCTCTGCAGTGGTGTAGGACTAAGAGTTGTGGGTAGCTTGTGTTTCAGCTGTGATCCACCGATTTGCCACAGTTCAGGAGCTTCTACGCTAGAACGTGTCTGGCAGGACACACCATGAGTCTGTATACTCTCCTAACTCACTACCTCTCCTTACAATGTTTTTCTTCAGTGTTTTCAGGCAAGGCTGAGTGGTGTGGTATAATGCTTCCTTATTTAGCTTTTTAATTTTCTTACTACAATAATTTCCTTATGTTTCCTAGCAGACTCATTTCCTTCCATTGCACAAACTAAACTGAAAATGGACAGAGCAGGTAGATCAACAGGTGAGAACCTGTTAAATCCCCAGAAGGATTTTTTTTAATTATTTTTTGGCTAAAGGCACAGTTTTTTAATGTGCCAAGTGTTCATGAGTCATAGATGGCCAGAGGACAAGCTCTGTGGACTTACAGCTGGTCCTCAAAGACTAGTTTTTCCTTAGAGAGTGAAACTGGTGTTTGAGATCTTTTCCCTGCAGATGTATTCCACAGAAGCAGCTAAGCAAAGACCGTCTGTGTGTTAGGTTTGCATCTCTTGGGAAGGACCATCAGGAATCACTAAACAGACATATTAAATGCTGGTGTTGGTCTGCACCACAGTTTTGTCATGTGTTTGCAAGCAGGTGTTTGGAAAGACCTCTTGGGAGAAGACAACTCTGCACACCTTATGAAGTCCAATGCAGGAAGATGCTAACAGATGCACTTCTAAGCTCTGCTTTGCTTTGAGTGCCAATTCCTGTCTACTTCATCTTCCAGCTCGCTGCCAGGCTTATACTGGTAGAAATACAAAGCTGATTGCTGTCAGTATCCTTGCCCTGCTTTGTTTATCTCTGTAGGAAATTCAGTTCGTAATTTCCCAGCGCACAGTTAGTGCATACTTCTGTATATGAACTGAGGTGAAGAATAGGTAATGATTGCAAAGTTAATTCTTCTGTGGAAAGTACTGCTTCATGTATCTGTTTCAATAAAACTATCGGGCTAGATCCCAGATGGCTACAGTATTCCTCTTTCCATGAGGCATTTATCCAAAGTTTTACCCTGTGGGCAATTGCTTCAAGAGGGAGAAAGGCCGTGTCATCTTTCTACTTTTACATTGAAGTCATTCACATTTGCTCAGAGCTGCCATAAGCAGCTGGGTCCCAGCTGCAACTCTCTGGATAATACATTCCTTCTTGTAACGAAACAGGGAAGCCATTTTCCTTGCTGCCTTGTAAAGGCATTGAGTGAAGCTAAACACAAGGCAGGCCCCTTACTGCTACTTCCCAAGAGTGTGTTTATTTAATGCAGGCTTAGTGTTTTGGGGGGAAGAAAAGTAACCAAAAAAAGGATTAAGCAGAGCAGTAAGAACCTCAGTGGGACTGAGATCTGACTCACTTTGTTGCAAATGAGATTACAGCTGATCACCCTGGATGTTGAGTCCTCTGAGATGTCACATTTTTATTATTTATACCCCGAGACTGACATTCAGTAAAATGGAAATGGCCAATTAATCACAAGAATCTTTTGGCAAGTGTTTACAAGCAATGATCTTCAAGTCTTATTCTAAGCTAACAAAGCCCCGGTTTCTCAGGTGGAGCTGATTAGTCAGATCTGATGATTACCTATAAAGGGAGTTCTGTGCAGATTGCAAAGGAAATGAGGATTAAAGTTTGTTTCAGAAAAGATTAGACAGTTTTCATTTGAATGGTGGAAATAGCTCTGAGGCACCAGAAAATGCAAAGGGGGAATGTTTGGGTTTATTGTTTGTGTATTTTGCTGAGAGAGTTATAAGACCCCATTTATGCCAGGCTGAGAGTTAATGGATAGGAGGATCACATCAGGAATTTCATGGTTACAGGTGTCTTTCGTTTTACTCAGGCTTTGTAAAAGAACAGGATGCTGTACCTGGGCTGGGCATGCTAACCTTCCTGCACAGCAGAGATTCCTAGTTCATCCCCAGATTAGGTTTCTCTGAGTAATGTTTGCCATTACTGCTCTAGCTGTGAGAGTTTGGACCAAAGCCTGGGATTCAGCTTTTATGTGCAATCTAAGATTTGGAGGGAACTATGTAGGGTTTTGTGTCAATATTCTGTGCCAACAGTCAGAGCTTGGGTTTACTTCCCAACCCTGGCAGAAAAATAAAATATTATTTGATTATGAAGTCTAGCAAAATACTTTTCTGCTGATGCCATTGCTGATGAAGTTGATCAGTTCTTGTTTTGCTGTTCTTCCCATTTATACATTTGTGTGCACACATCTTTTGCTTTACGCCTAGACTGCAAGCTATGTTGGAAATTGGTTGGGGTGGGAGATTACCTGATTGCTAGACCAAGGAGGGGCTTTTGGTCTGTGGCAAGCACTCCTAGGGACTAGAGTAACATCAGGAACAATAATTATAATAGCAAACAGACCTCATTTCCTTGGCTGATTAATCTGAAGTCTCCTTAGAGACATGCAGGAAGACAACACAAGGCTTTCTCTTGTAATTGCTGACTGGATTTTTTGTCTACTGGTTTCCCATAAAATGTTTTTCATGTTGCCAAGCTGCTTTGTTCCTTTGATATGCAAAGTGCTTTGAAGAGAGGATCCCCCAATTACTGATATTCCTGAAGTATGACAATGTAAAAAGGAGGGAAGGGGGATTTTTGTCTTCAGACATCACTTATAAAAAGGAAACACTTGTGTTTGCACGGTCAGTACTCTGGTAGAAGGTTTTTAGAGTGTTCATGTGAGACTTACTGTTTTGTAGCTATACTAGTATCACCACTTTGCACTCTGTTTTGAGAATAATTATAGATAATAATGTGTTTTTTGAGATACACTGAGAATGGAAAGAACACTGGTAATGCTATTCTTAAAGGACACCAGGAAGGTAACACAGAACAAGTACTCCATATACATGATGATGTATTTGCCATTCTCTGTACGCCTCTGCCAATGATTTAATATCCAACACATGCCAAGATACACATGATATAGCATGTATTGGACTTCAGCAAGTATCAGCAGGTCTAAGTTTCATCAAACCACCTAGATGTAGTTTCACCCCAAAATTCTGTTGTTAATGCTGGGAGAAAGCTAGTATTGTGCCCATGTTTAATTAAATAATCCTGTCCCACTGGTGATCCATGACTTATCAGACGCTTCTGTCGAGCCCAAAGCCCCGTCCTGGCGGCCAGGGGGAATGGCTGCTCCCTCAGCAGCCCGAGCGGGACCCCCGGGCGTTGTGAGGAAGAGGCTGGAGGGCCCGGGGCGGGCGATGGGCGATGTGCCCCGTGGGGGGGGCGACGGACGGGGCGAGTCAGGAGGTCCCGGTGGTGGGAGAGGGCAGGATGGCCACTCCGGCCCCCGAGACTCGCCCTGCTGCTGCCTCTCCTCAGGAACCCCAGCCCACCCAAACCAGGCTTGCCGTTGCCCACGCACTGCGCACACTACGGCCAAAATCGCAGGTACCGTCGTGCCCATGAGATGTGGCACTCAGAGAGCGGCTGGGGATACGGCCTGCAGAGAAAGATGCGGGGGCTATGCCACATCTCCCTTCCCCCTCACCCAGCCGGGCCACAGCCCGCCCAGCTGCTCTCCGCGGCCGGCCCCGGGCTAACTCGAGGCCGTGTGCCCTCATGGTGCCCCGCCGCGGAGACGCTGTGGGGCCGGGCCCAGCCGTCTCAACCCCTCCGCACCTCACCTGCCCTTCGCCTCGTCCCGCCCGCGCCGCCGCGGGGCGGTGCTGCCCCTCCCGCGGAACGCGAAGCGCCGCTGCCGTGTTCCCGGGGGGACTCGGATTGGAGAGGGGGCGGTGCCGGCCGGAGCGCTGAGCGCGGCGCACCGCGTCCCGGAACGAGCGAGATGGCCCGCGGCGGCAAGGTGAGGGGAGCGGGGGTTTTCCAGCGTCCCGACAGCTTTGGGCACCCCCTCCCCACGCGCCTCGTCCTCCGGCTGGCCCCGGCCCGCTGTGGCGGCAGCGTGCTTCAGGGGGAGGGGGCGCCGCGCAGGAGGCTTTGCTGCCCGCTTGGGCCTGGCTGGGCCCCGGGGGGGCCGTGACAGCAGGGCCCCCTTGGGGGCCGGGGCCGCCGCTGCCCGCCTGTAATGCGGGAGCCGCTCAGCCTTCGGCCCTGGGCGGCCGCTTGTGCGGGGTGTTAGCGCCGCGCTGGCTGCGGGGGCTTATGGCGGCGCCCCGGGGCTGCTCCGGTGGGGCCTCTCTGTGCCAAACGTGGCCGGTCCGCTCATCCTCGCCTGAGGGAAGCGGCTTTGCCCCCCTAAGGCGGCTTGTCGGTACCGCCGGCGGCGTGGGGCCGAAGCGGCCGCCTTGCCATCCCTTCAGTGACCCGACTTCGGCGTTAGCAGCAAACGGCACAGCAGTCACGGCTGCAAAACTCGCCTGTGAAACCGATTGACTCCAAGCTGCTGCGGGTGCAAAGCTGTCTGGTACCAAAGCTGTCTGGTGCAAAGCTTCAGTACCGGTGTCTCCGGTTTTGAGCACGGGGCAGCTACCGCAGTAGTAATTACTGGTGCTTTTGCAGTAGCAATGGTTTTGCCCTATTAAAAATGCAGTTTGCTCATCTGGTATGTTTAAGGAATCCTGTTGGTGAACGCTGTGTTAAGGTCTCTTCTGATACAGGGTAGTTTAGTGTCTGTCAAACACAGGTTTTGTCTGTGCTGCAGGCTGAAGTGCTGCTGCAGCAGTATCTTTCTTAGTTCTGTTATAATGAGCTTCAGCACTGAGGTTAGAGATAAAGGCAGGTTCATTCAGTTTTCACCCTTATCAGTACTTGAGCAGTGCAGATTGATGTTAGCTCAGGTGTGACAGTGTTCTCTTACAATCACATGCTGAGCATCTTAAAAGCATTGCTTAGTATACTGTGCCTGAAGATTGTAGTACTGGATGCTCAGGGGTGAGTTGCACAGAGGTTACTAACAGATGAAGAGACATATAGAGGAGGATTACCAAAAGAGAGACCTGCCCTCTTCCTGAAAGAGGATTCTGCGTACCTGAATAGATACTGGGCTTGGAGTTTGCTGTCTTCCAGAAGAGCATGTTAGCACTTGGCACTTGATCGTTTTTTTCTGAAGCAGAACAGCAGGTTTTCAGTCCTGCACTTGTTTGGTTTTTTTGCAGTCATCTTGCCAGCTGTGAAGAGCAGTTTTACCTGGTTTGGACAACAGGATTAGTTCAGCTGCGAGCTGTTGTGTGTCTTGAGGCAGAACAGCAACAAGCTGAGGGTCTGCAGCTGCTGATGCTGGTAGAGTAAATCCTTAGGCTGGCAGGTGAAGAGTAACAAGGCTCTTCTGAGAACCTAGTGCAGTTTCAGTTACTGACTCTGTTCTACTCAAGGATTTCACAGACTTAGGTGACTCAGAGGCATTAATTCCTGGCTCCCAGGGTAGCCACTAATAAAGGCAAAGTAAGGAACAAAGTGTGGAGACTGAGTATAACCTGCTGAATGTCTTGTGGAGCCCTGTTGCTCAGCCTTCTTCCTCTTGCCTTGTCTTGGGAGGATGCAGGGAGTTAAACCAGTGCTTGTTAAAATGGTGGGGGAGGTACACAGTATATTCTGGGAAAAGGAGGGTAAGAAAATAGCTTGACCACTGCTAATACACAACATCAGAGAGCTAATCTGGGTAAGCTGTTCTTAAAGACTTGATATTAGGAATTATCTATTTGGATGACAAAAAGAATCAGGTTCTTTTTGTTGATGTTTAAAAAGGTGTATATATATAAGATATTTTATAACTTGAGTTATTTGCATAGCTGTATACAAGAGAGCTTAGACCAACGCCTTTTCTTTCTGTTCATCCCTTTTGCCTTGCAAAAGTAAACTATGCATCTTGTGCTGCTTGACAATCTTCTCGTTTATTGCCCACATCCTTTCGGCAGTTTCATGTCTTGCAGAATTGAGTGTATTTTGCATTTTAAAACAAGGAGACTTGGCTCCAGCCTATGTAATACCTAACTTTCCTGTGTTCTGGCAAATAATTTAAGCTACTGGCAGTCCACTTGGCAAGATTTTGATCTACATTTAAAGAACCTTGCTTTAATAAATGACAACAGATTTGAGCTGGCCTTTTGTCAGTGTTCTTGGAGATGCATGGCATAATTTTGCTGAATTTCCATACAGCTTTATTGAGCTGGATGATAAAATTGCTTAGGTTAATTAAGGTAAGTCGAGTCTCTGGACTTGGAACTTGAGAGGAACTTAGCAAGAGCTGAACAAGAGAAAATGGCTTCTTTTAATTTGTTTTGTTCATGTACTCATTTATAAATCAGTTAAGGGGAAGACTTGGGCAGTGTTATATATAGATCAGTTAAAGCGATGATCAGAAATGCAAACATATATGCTAGCTTGTGGGATTTAAGCCCCTAAATTGAAATCAGAGTTCATCCTTCTAGGGCATTAAGAGCTTAGCTGTGTGCTGCAGACGCTGGTGCTCACTGCAGGATACCTCCAGTAGCATAAATGTTCTGGCTCTCCCTGGAGGCTATAGGAATGTTGTCATTCTTGCCGTTCTTAGGTTAGACCAAAGAGTGATCTCTACAGCTATTATGAGTGACTGTGAGGTCTGGATGTAGCTGTAGAGTTTAGGGAGGAAGCTTGTATCTCCACCTTGTGTTGTGCAGATATACTGTATTGTGTTGTGCTTGTAATTGTTAGCCAAGCTACCTTTGTTCTATTTCCTAGTGTAGAAGAGCCCTTGGATCCCAAATATGTTCACGGGGTTGTACAGAAAGTGCCTGTATTAACAGATTATTGTGTAATACAGGATTTTTTGTATTTTTGACTGTGCGTGGTACAGGATTAAATGACTCTCAGTTGAGTGCAGTAATACTGGTTCTGTCCTCCACCATTGTCTCTTATTAACAGTTATTATGAAAGAAATTGATGTAGTTTGATTTCTAGGGGTTTTTTATGTACCCTTTTAAGTAGTTACGCTTATATTGGCCCTTTTGCATTCTTACTCAGTATTGTCTTTCCTTTCCAGGTGGCCATAGTGCTGTGCCTGGATGTAGGCTTTACAATGAGCAGTTCTGCCCCTGGTGAGGAGTCTTCACTTGAACAAGCTAAGAAGATTATGATGAAGTTTGTGCAGCGACAGGTATGTGTGATAAAAAAACCGTTAAAAAAGGAGAGGAAGCAATAACATCTGTGACATATTTTCCTCATTTACTAGTAATTGAAATAAATGAGAAATGAGTAAGAATTATTCTGTTTTTATGCAGGAGTAACAGTGCTTTTTGTTTCAGCTGTGCTTTTGTGGATGAGGTGTGGTAGTCTTCAGGGCAGTAGAAAAGGGGAAAACAGGTACTCTCTTTCTCTAAAATGTTTCAACACCCTTAAAATTTACCACACTGAAGACTCATTTCAAGGACTGAGTTGGCCAATTTTACTTGTTTTATCCCAGATATCCTCATGTCAATCTGTTAGTTTAATTATATCTAAATTAGTAAACTCTCTAAGATTACATTTTGGTAGGATAGCACTGAAGAAGAAAGAAAAAGTAAATCCACTGTATCTGACATTGTTTCTTAATTAGTTCAGCTAGCTGGAGTGTCCTAACATAGCTGTGTGTAAATCTACCTGTGTTTTTATTCCTGTTTTGTACTTTCTCTATTTCCAGGTTTTTGCTGAGAGTAAAGATGAGGTTGCTGTAGTTTTGTTTGGCACTGATGCTACTAGGAATAACCTTGCCAGTGGAGATCAATACCAAAACATTACTGTACATAGGTCACTAATGCTACCAGATTTTGATCTGCTGGAAGACATTCAAGATGTGATTAAGCCAGGTTCTGAACAAGCAGACTGTATCCTTTCGTAGTAGAGCGCTTTTTGAACTGATTCAGCTGCGTAGGTGACAGGAAGTTAGTGTTGTGAAATGGACTCAGATTTGCCTCTGAGGTTTTAACTACTACCATAGTTCAACTGATTTGTGGTTGTAAGTTTGTTCAAGAGCAGATTAGCTGCTTTTCGACATTCTTTTAGGCTAGAAGCGGGAGTCTTGGCCTTAGGGAATCATTACTTTTACAAAGTGTTCTGTTAATTAAAGAGAACAAAAGATAGCAATAATATAATTTTAGGCCTCAAGGCATGTGTTTTTTAAAAATAGTGCCACAGAACTTGGTTTATGCTTTTTCAGCAAATAAAAGTATTATTTATGAAATATGTCAGCAGAAGTAGCAGAAGCCAGAGAGAAGAATAGAAGTTTATCAGACTGATTGCTATATAAAGTATTTGTAACATTGCCAAATGTCACTCGCTGGTTTGAATATTGTTTATGTTTGAATGTGTTCTGGTTTTAGGTGCATAAAGTGAAGAGTTTTAAAAGAAGATGATCTATATAGTGTCCCTCTGTGTGTTTCATTTACATACCGTTCAACTTCCTGTGTTTTGTTCCCTCTTTCTGGCCGTAAAATGATTGCTGTGAGCTCGATTCACTGTCAGAGCTGTTTCGGAGAAGTGTGCAGCCAGTCAGCTGTACCTTAGCAGAAGCAGTCATGTTCCTTTCATGGGTAGGCAGGTTTGTGTGCAGTGATAAAAATATGTTCCCAATGAAAATTGTGCTGAGGAAGAAACTTATCAAGAAATTGTCTGATGCAGATATTTTGGAGGAAAACTTGCATGGGAAAATAGTACCCATTGAAAGTACAACTAAATTTTTTTTGTGGGTGCAAAGTAATTTGTAAATATTAGATTGCTGTTTCATTGGACTTGAGCCTCCTCACTGACAGTTAAAAGATTGGGCTCTGCAGCAGTCTTTTTACTGTTCAATCAGATAAATGGGGAAGAGACAAGATCACAAAACAGACAAATTTTATAGGAACCTCTTGCACAGTAGATATTTGAAGAGTTCTTGTCTCAATAAATTTTGCTTGTTTGCTTGTTAACTAAAATGCATATTTGTCAGTGCTCGGGAGGAGGTGAAACCAGAAGATTATTTCATAGGAAAAACTTTTGTGACATGATTCATGTTCTGTGATTTTTCGTATTGAGATTTTTCTTAAACTTGCTTAGTTCTGGATGCAATTATTGTGTGTATGGACTTACTTCAGAAGGAGACAATGTGAGTATGTAACCCAAAGCCTTTTACAGAATTCTGACCTTGCACTTTGGAGCTGATCTGATTTAGAAAAAAAAAGAACAGCCTCAAACCCTACTCCAAACATTAAGAACAAACAACATACTACAGGAGTCTGTCCCTGAAGAATCCCCAGGAGAGATTTAGTGTCTTGAGATGATCTAAGAGCTTTCTGATGCAACTGGGAACTTTGCAGTAGATTTGTGAGAATACTAATGCCACTATATGAAGCATGAATACTTCACTTAATGTTGCATTTGTGATCTCTTTTCAAAAAAACGTTAATTCAGATGCTAACATGGCTAGAAAAGGGCTACCAGATTTATAAGGGTGATGGTGTTTCTTACTACAAAAAGAAAAAAAAATCAGAAAGGTGACTTTGTTCAGCCTAGCAAAGACTGTCAGAGATGAGGTGGGTCTTTGTAAATACACAGGCTGTGGGAGATAAACAGTGTGTTTTCTTACTGCACCTTTAAGCTGAAAGAAAATGTTGTCACAAGTGTTACAAAGTTGTCAATGAATGTACTTAGACTGGAAATGTGACTTTCTGACACTCGGTGAACTGATGGTCTGGGGAAATCGAGATTGAACATGTTGTTAAAGAGATTATGCAATCTAACTGAATACAGAAGACAAGACTTAGGGATGTAATTTATATTTTTATTAATAAAGTCCAGTTGGTGTGGAAAGTTGTATCAATTTAACAGTTAAAACTGAGTTTTGAATTAAAATCACTGGATTAATGGCAGTATAACCTTGAATACCTAAAAGCAACTGCTCTTGTTGTCTTGTGGGTAAGTTTTTGGTATGCACTGAACACTTTGATACAGATTTTACCTTCAGTTGAGAAAATACTATCAGGTAAATTCAAGAAAATCACCCTTATGCTTGAATATCCAGATAAAAACTGTATCAGTTTAAGTGAATTTTGTTCTTTATCTGGCAGAACTTTCTAATGTTTACTGTTACTGCTTCTTAGTGTATTAAATAGGCTTTAAAGTCCATCTTATCCAGTGAATCCAATGAATTAGTTTACTAAAATGGAACTCCCACCAGCAACAGTAATTTAAAATACATTTTCCATTTTCACAAAAGCAGATTCACAGCTGCAAAGGAAATATCCAGTATAATCAGTAAACTACCTAACATATTTTATTAGCGTTTTATTGACATAGGTGACAATTGGCAGAATTCCATTCATGTATGTGTGGTTAGTGATTTTATACAGTCACAGGGCCAGTCTCGTCAATTTTAGGGGGCAGAAGTGAGTAGGGGGAAATCATATAAAAGTAAAAACTTAGCAATGATAGAATAACTACCAAGTAGGTTTGTTTGCTTGGGTTTTTTGTACAAGTATATTACTTTGGTAAAGCTTTAGTTTTCTAAGGAAAGAATTAGGAAAAGGCCTTATAGATAATATTCCTGATATATGTGAATGTTCTGTTTGTATTTTAAGAGGCAAGAAATACGAGAAGAGACACATTGAACTGTTTACAGACCTTAGTAGTCCTGTCAGTGAGGATCAGCTGGAAATTATCATTGCTAACTTGAAGAAAACAGGAATTTCACTTCAGTTTTTGTAAGTATGGAAGTGGCTGTTGTACACTATGCATTTTTTTTAAAGGGACATTATTATTATTTCTTAATAATGATCATGAAGGAGCTGGTGATCTGGTCATGTATTGGTTTCATAGATGTGTACCAGTATGTAATATGATTGTTATAAGTACTTCTATCAATTACATATACCATCAATTCCAGTTATGAGCCAAGTCCCCTTGATTAAGTGATATGCAAATACATGTTAAGATGCTGGCTGCTACTCTAGTTCAGCTTAGCCATAAGTCTAAAATGGGAGACAAACGAACGATACAAGCAGATATAGCCTCAGAAGTAGTGGTTTTGTCACAGCAACAGCCTACATACTTTTAGGTAAGGGAGTTACTGGGAGAAAATAATGAGGCAGTGTTGCAGATGTTTATAGCCTGATTCTGGTGTTAGTAGAAAAGCAAGTCTGAAGAGAAGGATTATATTCACAGTGATGGGCTTAGAAAATTTAAGTGGAAAATGGAAGCAATGTCTTAAGCTTATGACAGAAATCCCTTGGCTGTCTTGGTATAGGTATAGGCATTGATTTGAAGAATCAATGGCGGCGCTGAGATCTGTATTAATTGTTGCACGTGATGGTAACATAAGCTGTAGGCCTTCTTGTAGGAGTTTTATATAAGAGCAAAACTTTGTGTGAATGTTTATGTTTGCTGTTTATCACAAATAATGTCACAGGAGAAATTTAAAGCCACAGTTTTACTTCTGACCATTTAAATATTAACTTTCACCTAGATTCAACATTCTGTAAGGTGCAATGTTGTGAACTTGAAAAATTCATTGCAACCATTTGCGGACCCATCCGCAAGATACCAGAGGGGTTAGGTAGGAAAGCATGACTGAAAATCGTGGCCTGATTCTCCACACATTTGTTGCCTGTGCTTGGGAGAGGCTGAACGTAAAAATGTCAGACTACTCTCAGGTTCTGTCTGCACAGCAAAAGAAGGTAAGCTTGCAACATGCCTTGACGTGCCCCTTTTAGCTTAGTTGAGCAATTGTTGGCACTGGAGGCAGGGGAAACACAACACCATGAACCTGAGTGCATCTTGCCAGCCAGAGTATGTCTTTCAGAGACCTGATATTTAGCCTGTGCTACCTTGTCTCCATACCTGTAGTTTGCTCTGCAGACTAGCACAGATGCTCCCACAAGGATTTAACATTGCAGTTCTGTGTGAGTTTTCTGATAAATCTTTACGTTTTCTTTGTGACAAAACAAAGGAAAGGCCCAGTGGCTGATAGAAGCACTAGGGAAATGTTGCTGTTACAGCATTAGCTGCAGATTTACACCTTGTCTCACAGCCATGCAAGCAAATGATGCTTTGAGAAATACACGTATAAATGTAAAATACTCAGGATACTGGTTTAAAAAAATAATTTCTTGCTAAACCTTGTGCTTTTGTTATAACCCTTGCTTCCGTCTCTTATGCCCTATTTATTGATTAGATTGTAACTTGTGGCAGATAGTTGGTTTTCCTCCCTGTTATCAAGTGCCAAGCAAATGCTGAACACTGTGTGGCTTTGGGTATTATACAGTTCTCGTCACAGGATTAAAGTAATGTAACTTATGTATCAGAAGTTTGAAGCTTTTTGCTGTCATAACAGCTTTAAAATACAGTTTCTCTATTTATCAGTGGATGCTGCTTCCTATAAAGGCATCAAACACTTTGCTGAAGTTTGTTCTTTAATTCTGCTGTGTGTGACATTGTTGTGCATATTGTTAACTGCTAATGATGTGTTGCTCCACAGATAAGTTTAGTGAGGACTAATGAGGTGAAACTAAAGTAGAGATCTGTAGGCTGCTTTTCAAAAACCTAATACAATGGTAAAATTCTTCTGCTTTGTGGAAATGTGGTAAAAGGTATCATGTGGTTCATTCAAAATCGGATCAAATGAAAGATTTGAAAAATCTGCAGGCGTTGTCCAGGGCGCAGGGTAGAGGATCTTACACGTCCCTCTTTTCTGTGGTTATTATATTTAGTTAACTCTGTTACATTTTGAAGAGCAGCAAAATCATTTTATCTATAACCCCTGGCTAAATTTTTAAATCTGATTCTTGAAGTGCAGGAAAATGTGTCATCTTCAGTCAGAAATTCACCTAGTGTTGTAAGCTATTAAAATCTCAGAGTAACATTTATTCCAGAGCTACCTAATAGCCCCACTGCAGACAGAGTCCCATTTGCTGGCATTTGGAGCTGAAACAGCATCACAGGCCTGGACTGGCCTTTAACAAGTCATTTAGAGCAATCCTTTACTTCAGACTGGGTCAGTTGTATGTATGTCATTGCTGAGCGGTGTTTTTCTAATCTTTTTATAAAGACTTCCAAGTGATGGAGACTGTTCTGTCTCCTCAGGCAGTTGGTTCTAAAATTTATGGTTTGAAATGCCTTTATCAGGTTTTTGAATATCTGACCTGACTCCACGATGCAATTTGAGTGCAGGCTCTAAATGTAAAGCCTTTGCCACTGTCTCCCTCGGCATTCTCCTGGAGAAACTGGCTGCTCATGGCTTGGACGGGTGTACTCTACGCTGGGTAAAAAGCTGGCTGGACGGCCCAGCCCAAAGAGTGGTAGTGAATGGAGTTACATCCTGCTGGTGGCCGGTCACAGGTGGTGCTGCCCAGGGCTCAGTATTGGGGCCAGTTCTGTTTACTGTCTTTATCAACAATCTGGACAAGGGGATTGAGTGCACCCTCAGTAAGTTTGCAGATGACATCAAGTTGGGGGGAAGTGTTGGTCTGCTTGAGGATAGGAAGGCTTTGCAGAGGGATCGGGACAGGCTGGATTGATGGGCTGAGACCAACTGTATGAGGTTCAACAAGGAGAAGTGCCGGGTCCTGCACTTGGGTTACAAACAAAGCTACAGGCTTGGGGAAGAAAGCAGCCAGGTAGAAAAGGACCTGGGGGTGCTGGTTGACAGCCAGCTGAACATGAGCCAGCAGTGTGCCCAGGTGCCCAAGAAGGCCAACAGCATCCTGGTTAGTATCTGAAACAGTGTGGCCAGCAGGACTAGGGGAGTGATGGTTCCCCTGTACTTGGCACTGGTGAGGCTGCACCTTGAATCCTGTGTTCAGTTTTGAGTGCCTCACTACAAGGAAGACATTGAGGTGCTGGAGTGTGTCCAGAGAAGGGCGATGAAGCTGATGAAGGGTCTGGAGCACAAGTCTTATGACAAGTGGAGAGGAGGAGACTCAGACGGAACATTATTGCTCTTCCCAGCTACCTGAAAGGAGGTTGTGAGGTGGGGGTAGGTCTCTTCTCCCAAGTAAGGGTAGGTCTCTTCTCCCAAGTAACAAGTGATAGGACAAGAGGAAATGGCCTTAATTTACACCAGGGGAGGCTTAGAATTGGATGTGAGGAACAACTTGTTCACTGAAAGGGTGGTCAAAGATTGGAACAGGCTGCCCAGGGAGGTGGTGAAATCAGTCCTTGGAGGTGTTTAGAAAACACGTAGATGTGGAGCTTACTCGTGTGGTTTAGTGATGGACTTGGCAGTCCTGGGTTAATGGTTGGACTTGATGATCTTTGAGATCTTTTCCAACCTAAGTGATTTTGTGATTCTATGAATATAAAGAACTGATTGTTCCCTTCCTATCTGCAACAGCCTTTTATATTTAAGACTGTCTTGCCCTCTGACTCCCTTTTCTACAGGCTTTATTTTGTTCAATCTTTTTTCACAGATCTTGTTTTCTAATCAGTGTTCCAATGCCTTCTTGTTATGTGGGCATCTTTCTTTGCGTATGATGCTCAGAACTGGTGCAGCACTCTGGTCAAGATATTACCAATACTAAGTAGACTGAAACACTACTTCATGTGTTTTGCAAACCATGTGGCTAGACTGCAACTAGATAGAAAACAATGATTATGATACAATTTTTGTTTTGTTCTTGGTTGGTTATTTTAATTAAGAAGAAAGTCAAACTAACTGCTTCTGCTTGTGTTCTTAGTCTCCCATTTCCAGCGGATGTTGATGGAGGTGGAGATACAAGTGCCTATGTACGTTCCCATGTGCACAGAAATTCTTTCCCAAGAAAGGCTTTAACTAAGCAACAGAAGGAAGGCATTGATGTGGTGAGGAAACTTATGCATGCTTTGGACCAAGAAGGAGGGCTGGAAGAAATTTATACTTTCAGGTAAACTTGGCTATTCCTCTTTATCATACTGTAAATTTACTTTTTGATCTCTTTCCTGAAAGATAAAATGAATAAGTAATCAGTCACATGGTTTCCAGTTTCACTGAAGTCAGTGAATTCTACTTACTGTACACTCAATCCCTTTCAAACAGCTTCTTCAGCGGCTTTTGAATAGGTAAAAAACTTACAGATTTCAGTGGAAAATGAATTTTCTATATCTGTATTTAAAGAAAAAATCAGTTTTTTTCCATCTTTAGTACTGGATTTTGGAGGGAATGTTTCTATAAATGAGATTTGAAAAGCATGCTTTCGAACAGTTGGAATTTGTGACATAGTGCAGGTAGAACATCTGCGTTTAATGGTAGTCTGTTCCTTGATCGCAGACTTGTTTTAGCTTACTAGTTTATCAAACTCCCTCAGATGGTTTCAGTAATGTTTGTTGAATCCTGCTCTTTAATCACAGACTACTGTGCCATTATGCCAATCAATTTACTTTTTAGCAACATTCCTAACGGAAGAAATGAAAGATGTTTTTTCACGTCATGTGAAATGATGTGAAAAATGAAAATGAAAAAGAAAGTGAAAGTGAAAAATGAAGAATGAAAATGTATGTGTGTGTCTGAAAAACTGTAGCTAATGAGATATCCAAGGCTTTTCCACATAGGTGTTGTCTCAGTTGGAGAACAAGCAAAATGCATCTATACGCCGTATAGAAGTCTAATGTTACTGTTGTAGTAGTTGTATTCTACAGTTAGGAAGTGTGATCTTTTAGACTGTGTTTTGCAGGAAGCTTAGTAGACCATAGTTGTAATGTGGTTATCAAGTGTAATTTTTAGCTGAGGGTGGCACCTGAAAATATGCTATTATTCATAATTTTATTTGTGGGGTTTCCTTCCCTCACTCCACCCAGCTGCTGTGCTTTGCACCTCAGCGTCCAGTTAAACTGTTAATTGAGCATTAGAATGGGTTAGTGAGGAAACATGTATCACTGTGTGTGTGTTCCATACTAGTCAACAGAGCAGTCCGAGTCTCAGGAGAAAAGCAGGCTTTGTCATTGCATCAAAAGACTGCACACAAAAGCAGTATCTTTTTGTGCCCGTTTAACCTTTAGGATAATCCATAAGCATAAAGCTACTATGGGCTTGGCCCCTTCTTTATATTTTTTTTTTGTCACATGTTCTTGCTACTGTATAAGATGTTGTGGCATGCTTTCAGGGGAAATCCAAAATCTTTGGATAAATAGGCATTTGGCTAGTAGATTAAAGCTTTATTTTTTTAAGTTATTTAAGAATATGTGAGGTTTTAGATGCAATTAAGTTGCTTATCAAGCTTTAAGAAGTCAGCCTTGCAAATCTGATGATAGTTTACCAACACAGATACACTCTCTGTTTTCCTCTATTCATTATTCCTGCTGGTAAAAATATCTGAACTCTTGTGAAAATAAAGTCATTCCAGGAAAGTAAGTTGTTATATTTTGTAGGGTTTGGTATTTTGACTGTTGGACAGGAGGTGCTTCTGCAGTCTCTGAGTTTTGGGGGAAGGGATTGGAAAGCAAAGAGACTTGTTTTTAAAATACAAGTTGAAATGTGTATTTAGTAGGTTTTTATTGGCTGAGTCTTCTTCGATAAGTGAGCGCTTTTCTTCTATAAATATAAGAAATTAATGGGTAGAGTTAAGTTGAGCTTGAATGGCATTTTTGGGCATTTGACACTTATGTATTTGACTTTCACATTCATCCTTAAATGTATATGTTGCAGTACTATTAATGCTGTAATAACAAGTTCTTTTTCAAAATTCTCTATCGGTGTCTCTGTTGCCCAGAAAAATAATTTTTCCTCTCTTCCTTCTGGAAAAAAAAAATTAAAAAGGAAATGCAATGCTTTTCTTACTATAGAAATCCCAGTGTTTTTCTCCTTTCATTGTGCTTCTGTTAGAATTAACACCTACCACCACCCCCACCAACCACCCCCCTGCTTATACTAAGAAACTTCAGAAATAGAATACCAAGTTGAATTCTGTACTAATGTTTTTAGGAGTTGATCTTAATATCTGCCAGACAAGTGCTTTAATCAAGAGAGTTAGATTTTGGGTTTTATCATCATGTGAAAAATGCGAGGTCAGCACTGTGTTATCTTTGCTTTATCATGCAATAAAAAATAATTTTGAGTGCTTTCTCTGCATTGGAATTTTACAACAAAATAGCTGATGCAGTTTGTATTAGCTGAAAGCTGTTCTGGGGTGCAAGTCTATTTGATTTCACAATTATGCATTATAAATTACTTCTACTGTAAATTTTTTATTTTTGGACTCCATTATATAAAGGTACGCAATTAACACTTTTTAGTATAAAATCATTACAGTTACTTTTTTTTTTGTTTGGTTTGGTTTATGAGCTTGTATATATGCTATTTAAGCTAGGAATACTCAAAATAACTTGTTTCACTCTAACAGAATGCCCTGAAAATAATGAGTTCATTAGTACTGTATTCAAAAAAAGTGTCAAAATTAATTACCACACAAACAAAAAATCCTGTTAATTGAAACTGGATTCTTCATTTCTTCACCTCCACTACATAAAACATTTTACCACTTAGATAGTCTTTTCTAATTTGGCTTGTTCCGCTAACTACATGCCCTAATTGGGTGAGCACAGATAAATGTAAAATGCTTAATAAGCAATTGTGTAGTTTCATCACAAGGCATACCGTCTTTAAGTCCTAATGTCACACCATCATAAAGGCTCAAGATGGCAATAATCTACTGTATCACTTCTTTTTTTTCATTCGCTTTTTCTGACAATAGTTAATGACAAGATTATTCATACAGTTTATTTTCTAATGCTTTATGCAGTCTAAACTGAAACAATTGGAGTCCTGCATCTCCTTGAAGAGAGAGTGTATTGTCTGTAATATTTTATTACAGTTCATCAGAGTTCATTTCTGTTCTCCTGATTCCTTCATTTAGCGAGAGCCTGGAGCGTCTTTCAATGTTTAAGAAAATGGAAAGAAGACCTATGGCTTGGCCTTGCCAGCTCACTATTGGTTCTAATTTGTCTATAAGGATTGTGGCCTACAAATCAGTAAGTTCATAAAATCGTATGCTTTAGTGGATTTTGGCAGCAAGTTAGGTGCAGCTGCATGCTTTTTCCTTAAAGCTAAGAAAATAAAAGATAAAACAACATCCAAAATAATTATGGTAGGGATTTTATGTGTGTCGAAGCCATACATCTAGAACTGTGGTTCCCACAGCAACTCTAGCTTCACCGTATTGAACACATATGTTACAGAAGTAAAATTCACGGTGTACAGAAATAGAAATAATTGCTATTTACGTTTTGACACTTAATGGTATTGAAGTTGAAGAACCTGATTAAGGATGCTGTGATTGTGTGCAGCTTTCCATTCTATGTCAGGGATGTGTCTGCAGCTCGATGAGACTTAGATATATTTCTTAAGCCCTAGGCATGAGAGGAGTTATGCACATGTGTATGTAAAATGGTGGGTGTAAATGTTTTACCAGCTATTGTTTCAAATCACATCTATTGTTATTTTGGACTTGGAAAAAAAACACCTCCTTTTTCAGCTTGTTTGCTTTATACCGTTTGGCAGAGCTTGTGCACAGTCTGTTTCCTTTACAGTTTATATGGGTCCTTCACACAGTGCTAGGAAGAAGTAAGTGTATTTAAACACAGAAAATATGCAAAATGCCAGTTACTGAATAATTAATAGGTAACTATATAGTGTGGCAGCGCTGATGGATCTGGTGAGATGGAGATTAATTGGTTTGTTATTTGAACCCAAGACTAAGAGTCTGACCAATATTGCAAGGTTTCAGGAAGATGCATTATGAAGTTGAAATATATCTCATTTCTGAGATATAGGCATACTAGCTTTGAAACAGGTCTCTGCTGCCAGCTTTCTATTTATACGTATAATTTTTTTTAATTAGGATACTGTGCCAGACCTGTACAATTATGCAGTAAGAGTCCTCTCCCAAAGGTGTTTATACACAAGATAAGTTAAGCTTGGGAGAGTAAGCAACATGAACCAAGTGACTAGCCCAAGGTCATATAGCAGTTGGATCAGAGCTAGGGATTAGACTTGTGATATCCTCTGACATAATCTGTTCTGTCTTTTCTGTTTTCTGCCCATTCTCACTCACTAAGTATACCATCAATTTCACTTAAGTAGAGAGAAAATAAACCATTTTTCTTTCCCTGTAGTTGGGGAACATTCACTCACTGCAGATGTTTGTTCATTTTTTCCCCTCCCAGTCTTGTATTGCAACTGGGATCTTTTCTTGCCTTTTGGAGAAGCTGCAGTAAAGAGCTTATGTTTATCCTGTAGTGTAGTAAGTCTGATGCAAAACTTGGGCATACAAACTGAATGAGCTTTGAGTGTCCCTGTATCTTTAACGTATATCTTTATGTGTGGAGTGGCTGGAAGACAACGGACATATTATGAGCAATCCAGACCAAGTAACTGTTGCAATAGCAGGCCGAGCAGGCCGAAGCTGTAACAAGCTGCAGGTGTGAAGGACGTATGCAAGGCCAAGGGAGACAAAGAAACTCTGTATTCACAGAGAGATAAGAGAGTTGGACAGAACAATGAGAAAAAACATCTCATCGATGATGAGCAGCGTGTGGGTGCCACACCAGAACCAATCAAATGGAGTGTGATGCCACATGAACAACAGCTAAGTGGCATAAAAGACACGCAATTCGGGGAAAAAAGAGAGAGTGACATGTAACCGCATAGGTGTGATGGTCATTACTTGGCTGGCTTCCCGCAGGACCCTCTTCATTAATGCTTTGTCAAAAGCTTTTATGTAGATAGAGGAAGAGAAATACATAGCAAGGAAGTTATGTGTTATCATGTGACTGAAAGACTTCCACAAATGACTTAGCCCATAACGAAGACAAGTATGTAGTTAATATGATATAGGTCAGGTGTTAGGTCTCAAACAGATGTAACTGTGCTGAAAGCACTGTAGTAGCAGTTAGAGATGCATATTTGGGGCTGTCATTTGTCCCTTATCATCAAAGTAATGCAGCACTTGGTCTAAGAATTTTTTGCATGTTCTGGTAAGCGCTCCGGATCCCACTGAAATGTTAAACATTCCTTTTCTTTGAATTCTGATATAAAGGTCACAGAAGAGAAGGTGAAAAAAATTTGGACAGTTGTGGATGCTAAAACCCTCAGAAAAGATGATGTGCAAAAAGAAACTGTTTACTGCTTGAATGATGATGATGAGACAGAGGTTCAGAAGGAAGATACTATTCAAGGTATGGCTTCTTTATGTGCACCTGGAAGACAAACTGAAGATAATAGCTTGTACTTTTCAATCACCTAAGTGCCTTTTAGCTTTATAACTTGAAGCCTTGCTGTGATCTTAGAATGTAAGCTCTGTAAGCTATGGAACACAGAGACTGTTATGTGAGACTCTTGGTCTTCACGTATTGTAAACATTTTTGCTTTTGCCGGTAATAGGTATAATAATAATACCACCAGGTGGAACTTGGAAGGCACTACAGCTTCCTAAACTGTGTTCTGTGGAGTGCCATACCTCAGTTCTGTAGTGAGTAGTGCTGCTACCTCTATTCTGTTTTCAAATCTTCAGTTGTACTGACAACATGAATACCTTCATAACGCTCTGTTTTTTTCTAGATAAGCAACTGCTGTAGATATTCTGCAATTGGGAGGATGAAACCATTAAAGGAAGGTTTAGTGTTCAAGAGTCTATTAGCTTTCTGTTTAAATTCCACAGCAGGTTCAGTCTGAAGCAGTGGTTTGCAGAATACTTCTTTCATAACCTTCAGCGTCTGAGTGGATTAAATTCCTTGAAAGACTAAAGGCCTCAGAAACAATGAAATAGTCTACTTTTAAAAAATGTAGTTAAGCAAATGTGGGGTTTTTGTGATTATGTAGATATATTTTACTACTAGTTTTTTTCTTTGCTGTTTCAGTCCCATGCAAGTAGGGCAGGTGTTTTAAATATAGAAAGGGCAGAACTCTTCAGATAACAGTATAGAATATGCTGTCAAATGAATAAAATAAATTAAAAAATTAAGATAAATACTGTGGTTTTTTATTTTACCTTTTTCAGTTGTAGCAACTGTAGGTGGTTTTGTAGCAGATAAAATTATGTCCCAAAAGCAGTGTGATTTTCTTTTTTTCTTTAAGCAGAAATGATAATTAAAAGCTCGTCATCTGTTTTATAACTTCAAAACTTTTAGTAAAAAAAAATCCACTTTTTGTAGCAAATGTGTTTTGAAGCATTTGAGACCATTCTCTGCTGATGTCCTCACTGCCTAAGCTGGTGAATGATTGTGGAATACTGGTAAAAAGAAGTGATAAACAGTTCAGTGTGAACAAAAGAAACCAAAAATTTCTCTTAACGGTGGTCTGATTTTTCTTAAAGAGCTGCCGATGCCTCGTGCACTTTAGTGGACCTTTTGGGAAATGTCATAATTAGACAATATTTTGCATCTGAAGCACCCCTACTGAATTTTTTTTTTTTCATTTTGCCTGTGTGTTTGCTTTTCAGTTTCCAGGAAAATATATCTGCATATAGGTTTTTCATCCAGGGATTTAGCTCTGTTACTTCTGCTTTCTTCACACCTGAGGGTATCATCCTTAGTCTGTGACAGTATAATAAAATGATGATGATGTAGGGAGGATGTTGGAGCTTGAGGTGGGGGAACAAGCAGCTGGAACAGGTGATACCTCTGAGAAACTAACAGCTTCCTATTTTGTGGAGATATCCCTGTAATGTAGGGCATGGGAAGTAAACCACAGAAACATGTAGAAAGACCAGTTCTGCTCAAAAGAGTGTTTTGGTTTTCCATTGCATGTGAGGATGTATTGCTTCCACTGTTAACACGTTTTGTTCTCTGAATCTCTTCTGGTGACATTTCCTGTCTGTGATTTGTGACTATGTTTGAATTTTTTTGTATTACAATTGCAGGGAGTGTTGTAGTCTTTTTGCTGAAATATATTCTGATTTGCTTAAATCTATTCTGCGAGCATAACTTTGTTGGGCAAGATGTTCCATTCCCTTATTTTCTTTCCAGCTGTCTATGAGGGTAGCTGAGTTACATAAAATGATGTACAAGGGATGCAACTGCTGTTGGTGAAGTACCAAATGTGTCTATGGGTGTGTGTGTTTTTTGTTAACAGGGAAAGTAATTTGATGAGCGTACATGGAGTGTAGCTGTGGGGCATGCATGCATTGTTAAAACATTCAGAGTGCTAATTTCAGTGTTAGAATTGTAGGCCCATATGCTTAGCAGATGCTCTTCTCTTGTTCTCCAGGGTTTCGCTATGGGAGTGATATAGTTCCTTTTTCCAAGGAAGATGAAGAGCAAATGAAATACAAAACAGAAGCAAAATGTTTTTCTGTTTTGGGATTCAGCAGATCCTCTCAGGTACAGTGCTGAACTTCTTCCCATTCAGCTTCCTGGGTTGTTCAAGACAGTTGATTTCAGTTTGAGTTCACTAAAGTTGTGGTGTTGTATTGGGTTCCAGTATTGGGAATGGGGCATCTGCAGTCAGGTATACAGGGGTGACTTATTTGCTGATTCTAGTACATGAAACCAGTATGTAGTCTTGTGAAGGACAGAAGCTCATAACTGTGGCCAGTGGGCCCTCAAGTGAAGCCAGAGCCACTGAACTCAGATCTCTGCAAAGTGGAGACACAGGTATTGTAGTCTTATTTCATTTCACCTCACAAACTTAATAGTGATGCCAGATGTGCAACAGAAGATGGTCTGTCTTCTGTCCAGGTCATGCAGAAGCCTTTTTGGGCTTTGTCCAGCCACCAGTGTGTTCTTTTTAACCGAAGAAGCTTCTCCCTCAACATTACAGAAACATTAAAGAAAGACTGAGAACCAGCTGCATTCATTCTCATTTCCATAAGGATTAGTTTGCAAACTGTGATTTTTTTCTGCTGTAACAAAACCTAAATGTAGCGAAGATTTCATGGAACTTACATCATTTAAAAACTCTCCATATTTCAATGAGATGCTTGGTGTTTGTGTGCACTTTTATTAACTTTTATTAACTTTGTCGTTTGTTTTACGTGGGAATTGTAAGAAACTTACCTTGAGCGAATACCTTAATAAATGCTATCCAGCACAGGGTGATTTCCTGAGAAAATTCAGGACTTAAGCATTAGGAAACCATTAGGCAAAGGCTTAACAAAACCTTTCTTGAAGCAGGGCATTTGAAGAGAAAGTACAGAGATGTGCGTGCCAGTAATTGCTAAAAATGTTAAGCTGCTTCCACTCTTTCTTCTCCAGGATATTGCCCAGGGTGACCGAAACTTTACTCTTCTTGGAGTTCACTGCACCCAGTCCCCTTCACCACTCAAAACTGAAAGGAAATTGTAGGGCAGCTCTGCACCTTCTGTTCTGAAATGTCCCAGCCCTCCTGCTCTTCTCTGAAATATCTCACTGCTTGAACAAAATCTTTGACAAATGCTGAGAAATTATTAACTTTACCAGGAAGGAAAGATGCTAATGAAATAGGAAGTATCTGTGGGACCTTACTCCCAAATGAGTGTACCTAAACATATTTTTATTTACAGTACAGGTGGCACAGAGACCCCTGCATGTTGCTAGATATGGCCTTAGACTATGCAGTGTGGTGGTCCGAAGCATCTTACTAACTGAGGAGCCAGGAAGTTAGGTTGATTTATTGAAGTGAGAAGCCAGCCTGAACGGGAGCCGCAACTTGGTTGCTCCTTGAGGACATTCAAAACTTAAAAGTTGTTAAGTAACATGGGAGCTTGTATACTGGAAGTGATTGAGGAAACTTATCATGCCTGAGCTTATATGCCCTAAATTGACCAAGGCACAGAGATGCTAGGGACTGCTAAATCCTGGACTAGAAAATGGATCTAACAAGGGAAATGTTATGTCTGAATCCAGTGTTCCAGTGAGACAATTTCTTGCATCTTTTGATGTGTTACTAGCCTACAGCTGAGTCTTACTGTCTTCATTTAATTCTGTAAGATTTATTTCACCATATGCATCATTTTCTTATGCTGGAGGCTGGCCTCCTGTTTCAACTTGAAGTTTGAATTTTATTGAAATGGATGAGAAGAATCATGCTCCTGTAAATGAGCTGTTATTTCACGTGGTTATTTTTTTTTTCCTACCATTGGTCAGATATATAATACATAGTTAATAATTGTAGGAATAAAGTTAATTGTAGGAATAAAGTTAATTGTAGGAATAATTTGCATAAAATTTATTAAAATCAATAATTATCTTGTGCATTGAAAAAATGTAAATCCAATTTGTTACTACTTTGAGGCATATTTATGATGTGATACCCTTGTCTGGGGATTTCATAATGAGTAGGAACTACATCTTAAAGTGTGCTCTGGTCCTGTAACTAGGAGTGTGAGTGATTATGCCGAATAGTAGTTGCATAGACATCAGTGGAATAAAATTATTCAAGTGTGATTGCAGGATTAAAATTATACTGTATAGGTAATGATATTGGGAAGTTTTCAACTACAACTCAAATTTTCAAGACCCGTGCTTTCCTTATGTTTTTTCTTTTGAATTTTGTTGTTTGGAATCCTAATACTGACACTATTCAAATGTATGTTTAATATAAAATTATTTCTTTAAAAAACTTTGGAGAAAAAATAATTTATTATTTACTAGAGAAACTGGAACAGCTCCAAATACATAATTAAAGAAGGAATAGAACCACCTTATATTATTTTTCTGAGTTATTCACATCCCTCAGGAAAGAAGATCAGAGACCGCTTAAACTTTGATTTTTAATTTATAAGCAATGCCATATAAATCAAGAAATAATACTTAAAAATATTATGAAGGGACCTTTCTTTTTTTTTCTGCAAACAAAAGAAGGTATAGTGATACGTCTAGTTATTTACACTGTACTGAACGTAAAATTTCCTGAGCTTTTAAAAGACAGAACACCAAAGAATAATTGCAGGTAGAATAATCTGAGTTGAAGAATTGTACTGTACTACATTAAACAGATCTGCTCAGGTGCAAGTTGTCACTGACTTCAACAGCATTATGGTGATTTGCTAAATAACGAAACTCCAGGTGAGTTTGCAGATAGTGTAATTTGAAGAGATTTTTCTTTAACAAAGAAAGGTCATTTTAACCAGTGTCCGTGGTAGTGTGCAGTCTTTGTGACGGGTTTTCCACTATTGCACTGCTTCTCTGGGTGTGTCTCACACAGCCTCTGTAGCTCCAGCTATTCTAGCAGTGCCCCTTGATGAAACTAGTTTTTTTAAGGGGTCAGCCATGTTCATGAACAGCATAAACTCTGCTAACAGAAGTGCTTCTTTTCTAGCAGAGCTGTATATACTCCAGGCTGTTGTTGAAGTAGCTTTATTAATTAAGGAAGTGACTTTTTTCAGCTCCCTTTTGACATATTTTTGCTAGGAAAATTATGTGGTGTCAGTTTTGGGTCTTTTATTAACTCCTGTGGTTTTCCATACTGACTTTTGAATTACTGCAGTATTCTTCAAATTGGTAACAGCTGAAAGTACCATAGTCTTTCATTCCTGCCCATCAACAGGAAGGTATGAGAGTACCCTGCTGAATATGAGTGAATATCCATATTCAGTGATAAATGGAGATATGAAACGTATAAAGGGCTTTAACTTCTCTGCACAGTAATTACATTTTATGGCTTCTCACTTGAGTAATGTGTTCAGTTGTGTCAGAATTTAATTGGTCTGATTGCATCAACGACATTTTCTTTAGATTGGGCTAACTCTTGACCATTTGAATCTGTAGATCCAGAGGCATTACTACATGGGCAACCAGGTTCTGAAGGTCTTTGCAGCAAAAGATGATGAGGTAAGGTGAACTGAAGTTAATGCTGAAGGTGTTTTGCTGTGGAACAGAAAATAGTAGCAGTACTTGAGATTGTCCTGTCTTTCCATGTTAACAAAACAAGTATTTTTAATGCAGCTTACAGAAGTCCTGTTCCATTGCCCATTAGGATGAAAAGAAGTTGGATTAGACCCCAAATGAATACCATATCTCATGAATAATGAGAAACTGGTAAACATTATGTTTGTACAAGGGCGTAGGGAACCTGGAATTGGTACTTAAGTCTGTTTGGGGTTGTTTAGCCTGGAGAAAAGAGGAGACTCGGGGAGGATCTTGGTGCTTTCCACAACTACCTGAAAGGAGGTTGTAGGCAGGGTGAGGGTTGGTCTCTTCTCCCAGATAACAAGAGGGAACGGCCTCAATTTACGCCAGGGGAGGCTTAGATTGAATATTAGGACAAATTTCTTCACTGAAAGGGTGGTTAAGCACTGGAACAGGCTGCCCAGGGAGGTGGCAGAATCACCATCCCTGGAGGCGTTTAGAAAACGTGTAGATGCGGTGGTACATAGGGGCATGGTTTAGTGATGGACTTGGCCATTCTGGGTTAATGTTCAGACTTGATGATCTCAAAGGTCTTTTCCAAGCTAAATGATTCTATGATTCTCGTGCAGAGCGATGGTGTGCTCTGTCACTGTGTTATTCAGAACAGACATCGAAATGATTTTAAATGCTACAGGTAAAACCCGCACTGTGGTGCTCTGTCTGATGTGTTCCTTTAAGGGGCTGACTTTCCTCCCTTTCTCTCTCGTAATACTTCTGAGAGCTCTTCACACCTAGTGGAAAAGGTGGAATGTGCTGGATCTAAAGTCTGCTTAGCTTTGAATATATCCACTATCGTGATAAAATTTGATCTTTCTTCTTCATTTTTTGAACATGAAAAATGCTTGTGTTAAAGTTACAGCTGAAATGGGAACTAGTCTTGACTAAATCAATGCTATTGAGTTCACTGTGAAAGATGTTATTTCAGCAGGCTAATGAGAACTTGCATGACTGTCGACTTTGGGTTTTTGTTTTCCAGAATGCAGCAGTTGCTTTTTCTGCCCTTGTTCATGCATTGAATGAATTGAAAGTGGTAGCTATAGTGCGTTATGCTTATGATAGAAGAAGCAACCCACAAATTGGAGTAGCTTTTCCATATATTAAGGATGCATACGAGGTAATTTTTCACTCTTACCTTTCTGCAGAGAGCATCTGTATTGATGCTTTACAAATATCAATTAATATGTGATCATATTTGAACCGTATGAATTTGAAGTGTTGCGTAATACCAGAAGAAACCAGGGTGACCTTTCAGAGTGATTTTAGGTAATAGTACCAACTCTTAGGACAAGGAGGTAATAAATAATTTTAAGAAAATTCCCTGGAAAAAATACGTGGAAAAATAATGCCATATGTTTTTGTTAATATCCTCTATATTACAGATTTAAGTAATGCTCATTTTTATTTCAATAACATAATTATAATTTCATTTTGCTATCCTGGAAATTTTTTTTTTTTTTTTTGGTATCTAGAAACAATGTAATCACATAGTTATGTAATAAGTTACCACTGCTTTCTTGCTGTTATTACCTACCTGTCTGCATACAATGCAAGGATGCATTCTTTCATTTTCTTAAAATGTGGGTTTATCTCCAGGTTGCTTGGTAGTGCAAAATTTGAATTTGATAGTTGCATGGCATTTAAAGCATGTCCAACTATGCTGTTGTCATTGGGTTTCCAAGTCAACTGGAACTGAGGGGAGGAGCTCAGAGTGTTTAAAGCTGTTATTTTAAATTCATATGGAGGGTTAGGAAGACAGTAGTATGTTTATTTACTTGAAAAGGTTATTTTAAAGAACAGGAGAAAAAAATCAAGTCTGTTTCTAAGGAAAACAAAAACAAGAAAAAGTTCTGTGCGCAGCAGAATCATGTTTGAAATAATCATGTAAAAAATTCTGAGACACCCAGAAGAAACACGGCATGTCAGAATTTTTGCAGCATATGTTTCCACTGATCTTACTTATGAGAGATTATTGAAAGAGCTAAATATGTATAGATGGCTAAGCAATGACGAAGGTGGGGGCGGACGTAACAGTCTTCAGACTTTTGAAGGGTATAAATATAAAGCATGGAAAGGAATTCTTTAGGTTGGTATGAACTGGAGGAGGTATTTGAATAAAGAAAAAATTAGGCTGAGAATGTTAAAAAAACAAAACCAGTTTTTGACTTTGAAACACAGTAAGCTGTGACAAAACCTCGCAAAGCACCAATATATGGATTATTTAAAGCTTGACTGGTTGAAACTTCGTACAAGAAAAAGGGGTCAGATGACCTGGGAGGTCTTCATTCTACCAGCAGAAAAGATGAGGAGTGTGGCTATCTCTGTTTTATAAAAATTATATTTTATTTCATTTTGCTTAAAACTGTGTTGCTCTGTGAATGTTTTATTTTAAGTACTTCGGTATTAGATCTTTAGATTTTTCTTATGTTTGTGCTGCCCTGACAGACTGTGGGATGCTTTAGCTTTTTTCTTTAGGCTCAGTTGTTTGTTTCTTCTTTTGTCTTGCTCAGTGTCTAATCTATGTGCAGTTACCCTACATGGAAGACTTAAGACAGTACATATTTTCATCCTTGAAAAACAATAAAAAATGCATTCCTACAGGTAAGATAGTTCTTTGCTGGGCAAACGGACAAAGTAACCTACTTGTCTTCCTTTAAGATACTCTAAAAGAATTAGAAGATTTGGATTTCCAAAGAAGATGTAGCTTTGTCATTTTGGCTTAGGAAATAAACCCCAGCCTTTTGGGAATACATTATGTTGATGTCATCTTGAACTGTAAAGCCTGTATCAAAACTTTGCCAGCCTAGTTGCAGGCTGAGCAGACTTGAGGTTTGCAGGCAGTCGTTTAAACTGTCCTGTTAAATGACTTGTGCTCTGGTTATGGGATTGTTGGTCTCTCAGAGTCTCTGTGAAGAGATCTGAGATTAGTTCTCTGTATCCTTTGACCTTTGAACTCATTTGTGAGACTAAATGGCCAAGCCTTGTGGGAACTACAATATGTGATTAGCTAGCTAGAATTAGAAGAGAAGCATCAGTTCTGTTTGTACAAAGCTGGTCCTGTAGCCGGTTGCAGAATAGCCTGTTAATAGAATGTACAAATGCAAAACCTGTGTTTTCTGTGGTGTGTTGTTTTTTAAAGCATGCACTTAGTGGTGTCCAGACTCAGACGGAGGGTGTCTTTGGAGAGCCACAGAACATGGAGCCATACAAAGCCTGACTTGCTGTTCTGAGAATTTTGCACAGCAGTGAGCGTAAATGGATGTAGTTTAAAATCCACTTCCACTTCTTGAACTTGTTATGAGATCCGTTGACTGGGCATCTGCATTTCAGGGTTTATAAACCATTGATGGGCTGTTTCTGAAACAGTTTCTGTTTCCTTGCCTGTAACCAGTGGTTTGAGAACAAATCTAAAACTTGTCTCACAAAAGCAATAGTTGACTATTGTGAACTGTGTTAATTTGCGATCATAACTTTTGAAATTTATATTATGCCAGTTTTTCAAACCAACTGTTGTTCTTATTTTCTAAGTGGCCTATAAGCCTTCTGTTGCAAATAAATACATCTTGAAAAAGAAGAAAAATAGAAGCACAAATACAGCAATAATTGAGGTCTAGGGGGGGAAAAAAAGAAGGCTTTATGACTTTACATTGTAGTCCTTAAATAAAGCAGGGCATTTATTATTGTGTTCGTTATCCATATTCTTTATTGGCATGTCTGTATCTGCAGTGCATTCTGTGGCATGTAATGACTTGGTCAGAATCTTGCATTGCAAAGTGAGTCTTCATTTATGAATTGTTGCAAGAAATGCATCCATCTGCAAGTGTATTTAGTTTTTCTTTGTATGTCGTTACTGCTTTAGCGGATCAGTTATCTGCTGTTGACTCTTTGATTGATTCTATGAATTTGGTTTATGAAGATGATGATGGAGAAACTTTTGAGGACCTCTTTAAGCCCAGCAAAATCCCAAACCCTCATTTTCAGAGGTTGTATCAGGTGAGATGAACTATATGGCATTTTTTAAAAACTTCTTTTGTTAAGACTTCACCTTTCTGTCTTTGATTCACACTGGAAAGATCTGCATTGTGAAGATGAGAATATAAATTCTTTTGCATTTAAATATGGAGTAGCCAGTGATTTCTATGTTGTCCTTAACATAGGTTTTATTCTTAAAATTTCCAGTCTCCAAGAAGCAATGGAAATCATACCTGTGCTGAGGTGTCTGCAAAAGCGTCAGTGATATTCACAGGCACCTAGACTAGACAAGTTAAAACTTGCTTGGGTATCTCAACACTGTATTGCAGTGATCGTGGTGTGGACATAGACTTGTTCTTCAGCTTCTGGGCAAAGAGAGAAATTGACTGAAGATCAGGGATCTGTTTAGCTTCTCATTCTGTGTCCCATCAAATCCTGGGCAGAGTCACTTTTCTGTGCATTGTTGCATCTAGCAGTGGTTCCAAAACAGATCAGTTAGAGGTGAACTTGATTAGTAGTAAATGATTACCATTTCTGACATTTAAAATACTCCATTTGGGTGCCTGAGCTGATGCATTTTTTGGGCAAGCGGAACAGTTCACACTTCTTGCAGTTATTGTATGAAGTGATTTACATTCATGTCATGAAGATTTTCACTGCAACTGTGAGGATGAGAGACTTAATTACACATTGGAATTCAAGTGTTCAAAAAAATGACACAGCAAATTCAAAAATAAGGAAAATGACGTTGCAATTTATGCAGCTGCAGAATTGTGTTGTATAGAGAACCATTGGGATAATATTGAGTGCGTGACCTCACTCTGAAAAATGACCAAAAATGGTATTACAGTAACCATGTTCATTGTATCTCAGCAATTCCAAATGAATTTTTTTCAGTTTACATGTAGGAAGAAATGCTTTTTTAAATTAAGAAAACATACCCTAGCTTCCAAACCCCATGCTGCCTCAGTATTGTCAAAAGAACCAAAGGATCTGGAGGTCATATATATGTTTCAGAAACACGTGTAAGCCCACTGTCTTCGATTCCTACTCTGACTGACACTTTGAAGAACTCGGTGTTCCCTTCAAATTCTGACAGTCATATTGACAAGACGGGGTGTAACTGAATGCAAGATTTAGTAAATAGAAGGTTATCGCTGGGCAAGAGTTTAAAACAGCTTGACCTCTGCATGACTTGTACTTGAAGGATTCTAAAACTTGGGTATTACAAAACACATACGGTTTATCTTGTAAATGAAACGGGATAGAATTTCTTCTGCTATCTTGCTGGATGCAATATTACATCCTTTTGATTCAGTGGATATCGCTTATAATGAAACATGTTTCTTTAGGTGTGCCATTTGTCTTCTGAAACAGTATGATGGTGGTGTCCCAGCAGTTGAGTCAAGTGCTGCTAGAAAAGAGTAACTGCTTAACTTGCCATTTTTCTTAGTGGATAATAGGATATTGTAAGGGTGAATGCTACTGGTGGAAAAAGTATTTATTAACTATTTCAATGTACTGGGTAGTATGCAGTTCCTGTCGACAGTGCTTGCTGTTTATAAAGCCCTGGATTACCAGTCCTTTTAGTGCTTTCTTTTGGCCATGCACAGCCCCATTTTTTTGTCTTGGTTACAAAACTGCTGTTAAACTGTGCAAGTTGCAGAAAGATGGTTTTCTCCTTTGCTGCAAACATGTTCGGGGTTCTTAATATTTTGATCTTAGACCAAGTGGCACTACTGGTTCCTTAAAAACTACAAAGAAAAATAACACATAATCTTTTGAATGTAGCCAGTAAATTGATTGGGCTGAACAGGACCTATAAACAGTTTGGAAAAATAACTCTAAAGAAAGGATGATTTCCTCCCTAATTTCCTTGCTCTGTTGCCTCATGAAGATATTTGTAATGGTAAGTGACAAGAGCCAGAATTTAAACAGAAACATCAAGCGAAATTGTATCTCTGGAAGTAGTGGTAGGCATCAGGAAATGACAGAGTGGGTGGAAAGGAGTTACTAATGCTTGCTGAAGTGGAAGATGAGGAATGTTGGTTATCCAGAGTTTCAACTTTTATTCCTTGCATCCAGAAAAGCCGAAGTGAATTTCTATAGCTTTTGTGGTGGCAAACTTCCAATGTCATCGTTTAACTTACTCTTCTTAAATACAGGGATTTAAAGCACATAAGATGTTTGGGGAATGCAGTGCATTTTGTTTGATGGCCAGATAGACAAATTGCTCAACAATGACTGTTCAGTCCTGAGACAGACCTGAGGGGAAGGTTTGTGGGAGTGGTGGCAGGCAGCATTGCATAGTTTGTGGGATCCACCTGCAGAGTCTGCATCTAAACATGCCATAATGGCTCTTGTTAGACCACCTGTGAGCAACCTTAGAGGTCTGAGCGCATTTATAAGTGGTTGGACTGTATGGTTCTATTTCAAAAAGCAGAGCAGCAAGAGGACAGGAGATCACTCACGGAAGTCTGTAAGGGCTTTCAGCATCAAGTAATCTTATCTTTGGTTGAATATAGTGGATCTGTTGGAAGGTCATTTTGAGATCATCACAAACTAGATGTAAACTGAACTCTAAGATGCTTGTGTTGGGGTTCAGTTCGCACAGGTTTAACCACCCAAAAGCTAGCTAACTAGTGTAAGCTGAGTTGTCCAAGGCTATTGTGTAATCCATGAAAGAAGAACCTTAGGTAAGTAACTGATCCTTCTTTTTATGATCTTCAGAGATCATAAGTACCTGATACTTGTGGTTGTGTAGAGTGAGTAGGTGACTGGTATAGATGCTTATTTTTTAGATAGCTGAATCTGTCACCCATATTCTAAGGCTTTAAACACTATCAGGTTCCTGTAAGTTTACAAATTTGCTGAAATATGTTCTTAAAAAATTGTGTTCCTAGATGCTGTGCAGAAGGGAACAGGGCAGGATGATTTCTTGCAGTAAATTCCTGTCTATTCATGCATTTATGCCATTGCTTATTATGGAATGAATCCTGTGAAAATTCCACTTCATTACATCCATTGACCAGTATCTTAGTATGCCCCCTGTTCCTGAAAGCTGGCTACATCTTGAGTCTGGAAGTGTAAAGAAATTAGGAAGAGCAAGGAGGAGCTAGTATGTTGCTGACAACATGCATGAATAGAACGGTGAGTCTGGAAGCCAGTGGCCGTGTGAGTTGCCTTCTAGCCAGTGAAGGTAGGAGTGGTTCTTGCTAGACACAGAAGGAAGCGGAATCAAAGTTAAAAGGGATTGTTTAGGATTAGAAACTCCAGGTTAAACCTGTTCAATTTGTCTACATTTAGCACCTGAGTTTTGATGGTCCCTGCCATCTCAGGTTTCAGAGGTAGTCATCTACTCTAAAAAAACCAGGAACAAGTGGAGGCTGTGTCTACTCAGTCTGCTCAGCTCTTGCAACTGCACACATAGAGATTTCAGATGCAAAAGCCTGAAAAACACATTCACAACAGGGGATTTAGTTTTTTTGCTTTGTGAGTTTAATTCAATTCCCTAATGTTGTTTTAATATTGGGTTTTTTGTATCACAAGGGCCATTACTGCAGCTTCCAGCAACATTTTTACTCTCTTTCAAAATAATTATGCCTTAAATCATTACGAGTGTTTCCAAATCAGTAGTCTTCTATGACTGCCTCCTTTTGAAAGTGTGCTCTAATATGGATTGGAGTCTTAATGGCAGCATGAAAGCACATCAGTATTGATGTGTAGCATATGGTCTGGATTTTCTTTATTGGCAGCTTTTCGGCATGAATAGAGGGTTTTGTTTGCTTTGGTTTTGTTTTTTAAATTAATGTCATGTCTGCCAGCCAACAGGGGAGCAAATCTCTGCTGTATTCCTAGTTTACTGAGTAGTTACCTTCACACTTGTGTCTGATTCACCCAGTACAATGGGCTTGGAAAAATTATTCTCCCATGTACATCACATGTTTTTATGTATGTGTATGCATGCACTGGTATCTGTGTATCTCTATGCACATACACATACATCTCTACTGCTATCCCATACCTTTCAACATTTAAGTTGTTTTTAAATGTTTAATTAAGTTTGTTTTTAAAATTCTCGATGGAATTTCCATAGCCTGCCTCATTAACCTCATCTCTGTCCCTCTGCTTGACTCCCTGGCTGTGTGCACTGTCTTTACACTTTGGTGAAAAGCCTTCTCCTCTGTAGCTCCTACCATCTGTTCCAACTTTGATGTACATCTGTCAGGTCCCTTCATTGCCTCGCTCTTTTCAAAGCTGAGTTGCAAACATACGTATATTCTGTGCCTTACCTGTGCACATTTGACTTCTTTCCATTTGCTCTTAAACTGGTAAAATTTTCTCTTGTGTGCGTACTGAGTTTTATTGACCAAAAAGAAATATTTTCTTTGAGGGACAATAAACTGACAATAACTGGAATATCTGGTTGGGGTATATATCTTGTTGCCTAATTTTGGAATGTAAAGAAATCTCTCCCGTATGACTTATTATAGAACTGCATTGTAAAGGTAAAGTGAAGTTAAAAAGCAGAATAAATGCAGATGACTTTCATTCCCTGGATTTTCTGAATAATGTTCACAGAACTCATTCCAGTGAGTGTAGGAACACTCATTTGTATTACTATTCTTGTTTAATATATATTCTTTAATATATTTTTATATACACATATATATAAATATATTATTGTTTAATATAATTACTGATATCCTTAGCTGATTGTATCTTTCAATCCACTTGTGAGCTGGAATATTTGTGAGGAATATGAAGGTAGTTTCTTTAATACAGAAGATATTTTACATGTACTGTATGAAGTCAGGCATACGGGCATTATATTAAAAGCACATAAACTAGAAGTTTTGCTTTGCTCAAATTGTTTCTTGCAGTGTTTGCAGCATAAGGCTTTTCACCCCAATGAGCCATTGCCGCCAATTGAACAGCGCCTTTTAGAGATGCTGGAGATGCCCTGTGTGGTAAAAGAAAGGTGTCAAGCTCCTCTTGAAAAAGTAAGAGCACTTTTCCCCCTAAAGGAAGTTGTCAAGAAAAAAGAAGAGAAGACTGCTCAGGACATCTTCAAAGACAAGTAAGTTGGAGATGTATTATGGGTTTTTTTTAAAACTTTTACATTTCAAATTGGTTTTGCTGGATGGAGCAGGCTCAGCATCTTTTGAACATAAGATCAGTGAGTTACACACTGAAAAAATACTGAAGGGTAGGGAATATTGTGGTACCACAGTATATCTGGGGTATTTTGTGAATAGTGCTGGTCCTACTGTTAGGGGGCAAGACACACCAGGAACCCGTCTGTAGCTTCCTCATGGCTGTATTTGTTGTCACAGAATCTGTCAGGTTGGAAGGGACCTCAGGAGGTTTCTTTCTGAGCCTGCTGCTCAGAGCAGGGTCATCTGTGAGATCTAAACAGATAACTTGGGACTTCAGCCAGTCTGGTCTTGAAAGCATCCAGGCATGGAGACTGCACATCCTCTCTGAGCAACCTGTTGCATCACCTACTGTCTCCTGGTCAAACAGTTAGTCCTACTGGTGGTTACAAAGTAGTTCAAATACACGTAACAGAGGGTCTAATTTAGTTTAGAATAAATGCTGCAGAGCTTTAAATTAGCTGTAAAGACGAGTCTTCCTTCTCAGCGTGCTCTATTTAGGTTGTTCTGTAGCTTTCATTTTTGAATACCGAATAAAAAGAAAAGCAGCTTCATTATTATGTGCTGTGCAATAAATGTGGATGTACTGAAAAATCAAACTGTTAGGGACTCTTCCTGGAGCATCTGTTGTCAGAACAGTTTTTAAGATAATTGTTTAGCGGTTTTTTTTATTACTTACACTATTTACTTTATTTGTGGTGAAAATATGAAGAATAAATGGTTAATTGCTACTGTATTGGTACTGTCACCCCAGCCAAATCAATCTGCTCAAATAAAATCTGCTTCTTAGACCTTAGTTTATTGAATGCCTGTAATATAACTAGTGAGTCTCCTGGGATGTTGGAGAGTTCTCAGTTATCTCCTCCTCTCTCCCTGTTGTCCTTTTTAGCTCACTCCTTTCAGTGCTAGGAACACTGTCTTTGAGCCTTTCTGAGGCCTTGTGTAGCAGAGCTGTCATACATGCTTTACCTTGGGTTGGCTACAGCCTCCTCGGCATGTTATCTTTGGAAAGACACAACACAGGACTTTTCACATTACTGCTCTGGAATAATGACCACATTTCTGTACCAGACTGGGAAATACTTTCCTTTTCATTTCATTCATTGCTGTGTGTGCCAATCTTGCCTTGGCACAACTGTGACTTCATCCTGATAAAATTCTGTTGTCCTTGCTCTGTGCTCCAGCTTCTCTGTGTGTGTACATACATACATTCATATGGGTATTTAGATAAAAAAAAAGGGGGGAGCGTGATGACACAACCTTGGGTTCAAGCAAGCTAAGGAGAGATCTTAAACAAAAAATGGTGACCCATTACTAAAGGCAATCGATTTGACAAGCAAGAAGGAAAGCTATTTTGTTTAAAAACTGATTTCCTTTAGAGGGGTGATGAAAGCAGCTGTAAAAATAATTGAGATAGAAATTGGTGTAGGGCATTAAAATGATTGAAACACCCCCCCCCCCCCCCCCCGCAACCTGTAAGAGAGGCAAAAGGGTACACACTCAGCTATGCAAAGAAGGATGAATAATATATTTTTTTATATAATTGCAAAAAAAAAAAGATGTTATGGCTGTAGTAATGAATGAGAATAGTAGTATTGTCGTTACTACATCAGAAGTGTTAACTGTATGTTTTTGTTCTGCGTTTGGGGAAAAGCTGAGTGTTGTAATTAAATCATGTGATAAAGTACATCACTCTGCAGCAATGACTAAGGACAATGTTAAACAGCAGATAACGTTCAAGTTATTAAAATGATCAGATCTAGATAATTTGCACCAAAGTGTTTTGAAAAAGTTGGCTAGAAGGTCTCCTGACCATAATTTTTGTTTTCTAAAACTAATTTGTGTCTTATCTCATCATATTGGCCAGATTAATCTCTACTTAATTTTTAAGGTCTAATGGGATTAAGGCAGCATAAATATAAGCATGATATCTTAATACAGATTTTAATATTCAGCATTCGTTTCACTTATGCTAAGCTCTGTGTAGTTTAAAACATTCAGCAAAATAGAAAGCATTTTACTTTTTCCTTCTTAGGTTGGCTTTGGAGAGGCTGTTGTCTCATCCAGCTTTGCAATATGTGAGAGGCTTCTATATAAATGTAGAAGTGGGTGTTTTAAATTAATCTTGTATTTTATTAATTTTTCTCAAATAGTAGTTGCACGTTTTAAAGTTTAAAAATACTGTTAATCAGTGCATTACCACTAACAGATTCTAAACGTCAGATCCTTGGCTGGTATAAATGGGTACGGATTCATTAGTTTCTGCTGTACTGCACTGATTAATGACAGGTATAGATTTGGTCCTAGATAGTTAAATGCAGCAGCAGCATTTATGTTCTCCTCCTTCCTCCAATCCCAAAGCATTTCGAATCAGTAAAATTAATGCAGGAGGGAAAAGATTTCAAGGCATTGCCATTGATTGCAAAACACCTTTTAAAGAAAAAGTACTCTGAAAGAGAACTTTCGTTGTTCTTTGCACCTTTCATCAAACCACATCAATATACAAGAATTGTGGTTCAAGTAGAAGTTCTAAAATCACTGGTGTTAGGTAAGTATCAGTTTCTCCTTTTTACAGACAGGCATATTGGCTGTCCAAAACAATCAAGCAACTTGTTCAAGGTCAGCCAGAAAGTCAGCAGAGTTGAGAATGAAGCAAAGTATCCTATCCTTGTCCTGAGGCATAACCAAAGTCATCATTTCTGCTAGAGTGATAAGTAAGGTTATGCTGGATGACAGGAGTTGCTGAGAAGGGTTTTCATTTCAGTAGTGACAAAATTAAGTAAAGGACAGAGAAGACTAGTGAAACAAAGTGGGTTAGACACAGATTGTAAAGTAGGGGAGGATTGTGCTATAGAAAGGGAAGACTGCACAGGTTCTTTCTAATAGTTCGTTGCTTCTGTAATGTGCAATGCAATTTTTAAAACTAGTTCTAGCCTTGTAGAATGCAAAGTGACACCTAGTCCAGGATCTCTGGCTTTGTCCCTACGTCATCAAGCAGTTCCTTCATTTCTCTGCAGTAACAAAAAATTTAAGGAAAAGTTCTTACTTTGTCTTGGGATTCCTTGAACAAAAATACTGCTGTTTAGATCACTGAGTAGCTTTCAGTCATTCTTAAACTGATTTTCTGTGTCAGTAGCCACAGTTCTGTGAAGTGACACAGAATGCACTGATTTTCTTCCCCTTTTGTGATTGCTTGGATTTTTTTCGGTTGCCAAGATGTGCTCTAAAGTTTGGCATATGTTAGATGTTACAATTAAGTTCCTAGTTTGAATGTAAACCTTGGTCTATGTACATCTGTAAGAACAAAGCAAGAAAGTGGCCTAAACTTGCAATAAGCTTTTTGAAAGCATTTTGAGATGTAGCTTAAAATGTCCTAGGAGAGTTCTTACATACTTAGTCAGGTTTTGCCTAGTAGGTGTTGACTGCTGTAAGTGGAAGTTTGTAAAGCTTTTGTGTGCTGATGGAGAATGTGGGTCATTAGACTCAAAAGCCCCTGTGTAAACAGGTTTGTAGTAGCTATCCATTCCAAGATGGGAACCAGGAGGTAATTAATTTCTTACCTACGTGTTAAGTTTTCATTACCATTTCATATTTAGAGCGAATCTGGTGAGAATACTAAATGCCATGTAATATACTGTAAAACAGTAAATCGTATGCTGTGAATTATGAAGGTTAAATCACTTTATTTGGAACCTGTGTATTGACTGCAGGTACGCTGTATTTAGGGAGGTAGAGAAGGTGTGTGTAAGTAAATTCACTCCTGAAATAAACATGAATAATCTTGCACCTTCAACAAGCGGTACCTTTTGCTTTATGTTAAGATAGAGTTTGGTCTCGCTTTCTACCATCTGCTTTGTGCAACCTGTGGGGAAAAATGAGGCAGGTTTCGTGTTAATTTTCAGACAGTTATATAATTTTGTCCAGCGTTCAGTGTATATTTCATTAATTTACTGACTCCCTACTTAATAGGCAGGACAGTTTAAGAGTTTATGTTTTTGTCCTTCTCGTTTGCAGCAGTGAAGATGGACCCAACCCTAAGAAACCAAAAATTGAAGATGAGGAAGGTAGCTTTACCATCATGAAACTTGCTGAAGGCAATATCACCTCTGTAAGCATATTTTTACAAATCTGATTATTAAAGGGCGAGATTCATTTATCTAAGTGTATTGTAGTGAATATACATAATTCCTGGTAAATGGAGAGTTCCTAGCTGAAATATGACTTAATACTGTCTCCTTGTAGATTTGAGACCGCTAGAGATTGTAAAGACAACTTTCTCTGCCTGTAGGAGCACGTTAACACAAGCTTCCCTCAGTCTTGGATATTTTAGGACAGAATTCTCCCCTGGTGTCTAGAACTCCAAAGGGCAAGCCTAAGGATCTGAGAAAAACAGAATCTCAGAATTGGGGTTTAATTGTTGAATTTTGTTCTTGCTCTTTCTTATCATCTGCAACATAGAAATTGCCTCTGCATATTTAATCGAAGTATTGATGTGATTTAAAGATAGTTCCCTGCATTGGTTGGGGTTCTACATCACAAGTTTGTCTTCATCTTGCTGCTAGGTCTAAATAAATTCCAGATGTTGTGTACAGGGGTAGATTAAGCCTGTTTCATAACTGTGTATGTACCTTCCTTGATCTGATTTTTTTGTATTACGGGGGAAAAAAGTGATTTAATATTGAAATAACTTCACTTGTTTTCAAATGTGCTATCCTTTAAGGTTGGGTTTTAAAATGCGTGATTGAGATTTTTCAAAATATTTAAAATCTGAAAAGATTTAAATATTCTGTACTCCTAATATATATTTCTGAGATTTCCTGAAAAGTAGCATTGCCAAATTTAGAAGAAGCATGAAGAGACCAAGCAAGCTTATTGAAATATCTATGAATTATTTTGACAGCAAAGCATAAAAATTTTAAATAAACTTAGGGAAATCTTGATTTCTGAAAGGGAATTTTAAACAGTGTAATTTTTTTTTTTCTTAAGTTATTGCATCTGTTTTTCAGTAAGTGTTTGTTTATTTTTGACCTGGCTTTAGTTCTTTTGTAAGGTTTCTGCGCTTCAGTGCCCATTTAGAGGTTCAGCTTTAAGATGTCAGACTGAGCCAGTAAGGGTGGATGACTTGAGTGTACGCTTTTAATTTTGAGCTTCCTATTGGAGTGGCAAACCAGTGATTCTGTACCCGCATGCCTGGGAGCTCCCATTCCTCATTGTGTCTGTCAAGATTAGTGAGAGGCCTGTGCCACAAAAAGTCTCCAAGCTGAGCTAGCAGGTAACCTGAACTACTGTGCTTCTGACCTCTAAACCCCAGAGAACATGGTCGGCTTATAGCAGTGCAGTGCAGTGAGTTCATCTTGCTCGTGTCATATCTAAGCCTTGCTAGGAGTACTGCGCGTTACACATTGTAAGAGTTGCATTTTACGAGTCTGCATGCAGAGAAGTGTAGAGCTTCTGTTTCCATATTAAAATAAACAAATGTAAAGGTTCTTGTTGCCTCACAAGAAGAAAAATTTGGATATTGGCAGACAGTTGTATCAATTTTTGATCTTTTGTAGGTTGGCAGTGTCAAGCCAGCAGAAGATTTCCGAATTCTGGTGAGGCAGAAAAATACTAACTTCGAAGACGGTAAATGACTTTTATCTATCTTAATAATGTTTAGTAGCATCTTCAGGGTTCAGTGGATGCAATCCATTTGTCTAAACCTAAGTTTCTAATGCTATGTGAGCTGCTCTGAATCTGTTCTCGGCATGCAGCAGGGCAGGGTTTTGATACAGAGGTGAGGAAGAATATGAAGCACACGTCAGCTACTGACTTGCATGCCGTAAGTCTGAAAATGCAATGGAATTATCATTTGTTTGTGTGGTATTTCCCTACTGGAATAGCTATACACAGGTGCATGTAATCTAAAGGTGTCTTGAAAGAATGCATAATGTGGGTGGGGTCCATTTTTCTTTTAAAGGGTGATTTGAAGGTTGTGGCAAGATACCTTACTTGCTGAATAGCATTTATTTTCAAAGAGAAAGATTTGTAGAGGTGCTGAAGTGAGGAGCTAGGTGTTTCAACAAGGCCTGTGGTTCTTTTGGACATTGTTTGAGGAGGCTGTTTGATTTGTGATAGACTGTTAAAGCCTACATAGCTGTTTGTCTCCAGAATTTCTAGACCTATAAACCAGCTAGCCAGCTTTTTACATGGATTTGCATTAGATCCAGAAGAAATTGTTAATTGAAAAAATATTTAGAATTGTTTTCTCAAATCTCAGATATATTAAGATGCAGTAAAAAAGCATTGTACAATGTATTAGAATACAGAAACTGTGAAACAGTTGACTACTTTGTCACGGTAATTAATTTTATCATGTTGGAAAGCTTTAAGGCAGAAGTAAGTCTAGTGATTACCCTTGAAGATGGTTTAACTAAAGAATGGTTAAATATCTTCACTTGTGCTGGATAACTGCACTACATATTCAGATGGCTTCTGAAATTTTGAGCAATCTGCTTTTATTTTATGTGTGATCTGCTCTGTAATTATAAGGTGTAGTTAGAATGTAGTGCAGTCACCCATTTAAAGGAGAGATAGAAGCCAATATAAACAAAACCATGCTCTGCATACTATTTTTTTTCCTCTGCAGGATCTCTTTTTTGCTTTAGAGCCTTTTAGGTACCTTAATACATAGAACATTACAGACATGTTTTTAATGGCTTGCTGTATTGCATTCTGGTTATGTAAATAGTAAACTCTGCCCTAAAACTATTCAGTGGTTCTAAGGATATATTTTTTTAATATAATTTTATATCATATTTAATTATGAGACTTTTTTTTTTTCCCTCTGCTAGAACATGTGAATTGTGAAACGTCTTTGCAGGAAAGAACGATCTGTGGCATTCAGATAGTTTATTAAGAAAAAATCAGATTTTGTGTGTCAGGATACAGGTAGGAGAACTACTAGGTTGCATCCTGGTTTCCTTCTTTCTTGTAGAAAAGGAGCATTCAGCGTAGTCTCCCAAACTGAATAGTCTACACTCTCATTTTAAAACAAAATAGCAAGAGATTCCCTCCATAGGAAGGAGAAAGACCTTACAGCTGTTTGATTGAGTGTGTTTTTTCTGGGTGGATAGAGAAGTTGTAGGATTAAGGACAGTTGTACTTTAAATACTGACAGTACAGTGGCTTTTTAATTAAGCTGCAGGTTAATGGCACGCATCCTCTTCAGTCTTCAGCAAGTGTATCACCAAAATTATGAAGTTATCAAGACCAAAGTATGACAAGGGGAATTTTTTTTAACAGCTTGTAGGAAGTCCTGATGGTATATTAATTGTTGAAAATGAGTACCGATGGATCTCCTGCAGGTGGCTGTGATGGGATTTGATGATGATTAGGGTTTGTGCCATTCGTAGGAGAAGCCTAAGTGCAAGTTAGCCCATGTCTGATGCTGCATCTCACAGCAGACTAGAGGAGGAGAAACGATGCACTTGCTGTTACTGAGAACTGGGTCACTAATGTGTAAATACATATTTTTATAAAATCTTATAAAGTTAAGATACTTACGAAGTTTCAAATTGGTAAGGGTCTTAGGGATACATTTTCTGAGACTGGAAGCTCAGTTCCTGAAACAGTAGTCAACTTTGGTTTTAATTGACATCTGTATAGTTTATGTCAGTAAAGACCCACTTACGGCTTACGTGATGAGTTGTGTGCGTTGGTGTCAGCTTACTGGCTAGTGTTGGTTGCTCTTGTAACTAGTATTGTGTTTCCTCTCCAGATATCTTTGCTTTGTTATTTGTGTTCATGGCCAGATAGATGTAATTTTATGCAGGTCTTATTTTGAGCAGGTTACAAGTGCACAGTCATCACAAAGGGCAGTCTTCTGATAACAGCTTCTGACATTTTTGTCGATGAATGCAAATAAAATAGATTAGTTTGCCTGAGTAGAATCTGTTACTCCCAAGGGTGTACAATATGTTTCTTCATTCCTGTGGCTGCAAGGAAGATTCTCAAATGCAGTGAGTGCTCGCCACCTTTGTAATGCCAAAGGAGTGGCCACGTGGCTATCAGTGGATCCTGTTAGACTATTTACAGATTTCCATCCATTTCTGCATTTCTGGAGAGCAGGTGTCTGATATGGTGTATTTTCATAGGCTTCTGTAGAAGATAGGGTGTCTTAATGAGGAGTAAAAAAAGGTCTTGACACATGCATAGTATTTTCTTTCGTTTACAATTTTTCTGTGTGAGTTTATAGGCCAGATGTCATTGCATCTTACAGGACTCCTATCTGAGAACATGATGCCTGAAGTCCTGTAGTTGAAAGAGCTTTTTTTTATTTTACTGATTGTAAACAAAGAGAGACATATGCAATGACAACTGTACAGTTTATGGACACAAGAAAAAATGTCCAGAGACAAATTGTGCCATACTGTCATTTTTATATTTATAGCAAACGTGTTAATATTTTTATTCCTAGGCATTTCTAGAAAAGTAAAATTAAGAGAGTTAGTAATTACATGTGTAGATTTTAGTAAATATTCCATTGTTCCTGAGGTGCCACGCTTTTGCCATGGCATGTAGATAGCTTCTTAAGTAACATGTAAAATACTGTTTTTGCACTGGATGCTTTGTACAGGTAGAAGAATGGTGTCATAAAAGAATGCTGCATAAGGGATTTGCAGGGAGAATTTATTAAGCAGTTGCAACAAGAATGATATTTTGTTGCAAGATTTTCTGTAGAAATGTGTCTAGTTAACTACCTTTCTAGACCTAAGATAATTTTTTTATAAAAATAGTATTTACTTTCAGGTTTTGTTGGCATATGTCTTTGCAGTTTGCCTGCATTTTTATCTTACTGGATGTTTTTGTGTGTTTTGGGGACTATTCATGCTCTACTGATAGGCAGGCCAAATGCAATGACTGGTTTGATGAAAATGATTCAGTCATTAGAAGAGTATTTGCAAACCAAATACTTGAGTATATAAAAACACTTTGAAGTTTTCTGTATGTCTGCTTTACAGAGAAGATGAAGCCAGATTAGTCTTTGAAGGGCATAGTGATTGGGTGAGATGCAAAGCTCTGAGTTGCAGCAAACAGAATTCAAATTAAATGTATAGGGAGAAAAGAAAAAAGAACTCGCAGTGGTGGTAGTCAAGTACGGAAAGGGGCGCAGAGAACTGGGAGGCTCTCCATCTTTGGAGCTACTCAGAACTGAAGTCTGTGGAACACTGACCCATCTGATCCTCAACAAACCTGCTTTGAGGGGGAATTTGGTCCATATGTCCTTCAGACATCCAGCCTAAATCATTCTGATCCATACCCGCAGGCCATTTAGAGAGACTGTTTCAAAATTGAACAGCACCTCATAGGACACTGGAGTAGTTCAGCAGCTCTTGATGTTAAAATGCTTATTTCTTGGCTTAAAGGAAAAGGAAGTCCTTAAAAATTAGGACAATTTTCAGCTTAGAATCTCTTTTTTTAGTTACAAAAATATGATACTTACGGAGAAGTAGCTAAAAATTATCAAGTAGTTTAACTGATTTGTCAGTTACTCTAACTTTAAGCACTGTCCACGAATACAAATCGTTAACACCACCAGTGGATAAATCAAAAGATTGACAACAACAGGAGTCTTCCATCTACAGAATATTTTTTTTTAACCTGATTAATTTTTTTAGGGTGGAAAAAAAATCCCCAAATAATTGAACTTGGACTATAATACAGTTTTATCTATTATTATTCTGTGATCTTGTTGGCATAGTAATCAAGACTAAGGACTGAACTGAAAAAATATGAAAACGTAACTACACTTTTGTACTGAAACTATGCAGAGATAACAAGTGAATATAATTGCTCATGGCATATTTCACAAGAAGTAACAGCACGGGTGAATGTATTTTAGTGTAGCAAATGTATCTGAATGCCAGTGGCGAAGAGATTAAATTCTGTTAGAACTAAAAGATCTTCTGTTCAAAGATAATTATTTTTTTTCTGCGTGTAGTTCTCCAGCCTTTAATCACTATATTTGTTATCTGACCAATCAGGTACAGTAGAAGGAGGAAGCAGAAGATTAAAATTTCTTGCAATGTTCTGCAGAATGAGGTGGTTATTAGTGCTGGAATTACAGTTTATGCAAAACGTAGAAGTTTGTTAGTTCACTTCCTTCAGTATGTGTGTAGGATGAGGGAAGTTGGGAGAAAAAAAAAAAGTTGTTACACAGTAGTGGCCTGAGTAGGTTGTCAGTTTGTAACTCTAGGACGTGTTCTTCAAAACCTCAGTGCCTGAGATTTGTCTGGGACACGTCAGAGTTAATGCTTATATCCACAGCATAGTTAAATAGACGTCTTTATGCAGAACATCCCTTTCTCTAAACCCGGGGACACCTATTTTTTGCAGCACACAAACCCAGAGATTCACATTAATGAAAAGGCGATGACAGGCAGCAGGAAATCAACAAAGTTCTCAGACCTAGGAGTGTAAAGGAGCAGAGTCCGCTACGGAGAACTCCGTGTTACAATCCTTATCCACAGTCTTTCGTATTGTCTTTTGCCCCCTGAAGTAATTCAGTAGTCTAATCGGAACACAGGAATTTTATCTATTGTAGATCCATCAGTCATAGGCCTGTCATTTAAGGGAAACCCAGTGGACAGACCCAACTTCAGCCAAGCTGTTTCAAGATGTTAGAAGAATCTGGTGTAAAATACTGTTGCTGTGTAACCTGTTTCCTGCATATATTATGGTTTTTCAGTGCCTAGTAAGACATTATAGGGTTTTTTTGGGTTCCTTACAACGGATTTGAGAAGGAGGCAGCCCACAGTCAGTAGAAGGAAAAAGACTTCTGATGCCTGCCAGTGCAATCAAATGGAAAGGGATTTTTAAAAAAAAAAATAAATGCAAAAGAAGTAGAGTGTCTGATAATTTCAAGCAGTATGCTGGAATCATTCTGACAATAGACTTTTATTGCACAGTCAGAGTGCCTGGGGTTTTAATTTAACACATCAATGAAAAGGCAGCATTAAAAAAAACCCACCACCACCACTGAAAATACCAGCAGGACTTGCTTTTATTAGTGCAATTCGTAAGAAATTAGAACATTTAATGAGAAAATTGTTAACCATGAAAAAAATGGACTGACTTAACTTGGAGAGCTTACGTAGTGAGACTTCAATTTAGTTTGTCAGCTACTGGTAAAATAAATGAAAAGTGAGCTGATCGCCTCTGGAGCAATAGGCATTTTATCACACTTTCTTGTGTGATAGCTGCTGTTGGACAGAACCATTATCGGTCTCCTTTTGTAGAAACTCTGTAGTCAAAAGCTATTGGGAGAATATCAAATATGTCTTGTTTCACTCTTTTCAGAGATGCTGTCTTTCAGATTCAGTTCAATTAGGAATTTTATAGAACATAAACGTAACAGCTAGCGCTGTGTATGCTTACAGTGAGCAGAATGCAATACAGTATTTAAAAAATACCTGCTTCTTGGTGTGTTTACTTGTCCTTGTCTCTTCCATCAGTCTGGAGGATGATGTTCTGTGTGGATGTTTCCATGGCTAGAATACTTGCAGTGACATCTATGCCCATAACATCTGAACGTAAGAAGGGCTATAGGTCAGGCTAAAGGTTCAGCCAATCCAGTGACCTGTCTTTAACAGTGCAAGAACACGACAGGCATATGCTGTGACTTGTCCAGAATGCTTTCCTGCATTTTCTTCCTCAATAGCAACATCATCTTTGATCTCTCTTGATAGAGTTCCTCTTTTAAGAGTTCTAAGAATTGGTTCAAGCATTTCTTTTTAAGCTGTTAAAACTGTAGCATCCCCCAGATGGTAAAGAGGTTAACTGGTTTTGTTTGGGGAGGGACTTTTTGTTTGTTTGTTTGTCCTTAACCCAACTTTTTGCTCTTGTTTTGAGAGAGGCAGTGGACTATCGCTCCCTATTCATTCTTTTTCACAGTGCTTCTGATTTATAGATCACTGTTGTATCCTCCTCACATTTGTCTTTTCCCAGGCTGAGGTATCTGCCAGAGGGTTAAATCAGACAGTTCGACATCTGTAATTAAAAATGAAGAAAATAAAGTACTAAAATCCAGCAGAATTTAATTGGGCTTGCAGAGCTCTTGGTGACAGTTTTGCTTGTCACTTTTGCAGCGTTTTACATCTACCTGCCTTTTAGGAGCTCAACAGTAAGGATGAAACTGGTGTTCCCTTCTTTTTGGTGGGAGTCTCGTTGTTTGCCTCTGCTTTTCTCTGTCAGGCACGCACAGTTTATAATACTTCTTTCCATAATCATAAACAGCATTGCCTTAATGAAAAATCATCAAACTACCTGTATGGAGACAAGATATACTCAATAACAAGGTAGTATTTTAACTGCAGTCACCCTACAGATATTTTGACATTGTTACACCTTCGTTATAAATTTAACTCTTTGGTTGAAATATGCACCTATTCAAAGGATGTTTAGGGGATATGCTTGCGTTGTAGAACAATAACCACCCTCAGCTTTAGCATCCCAGTCCCCAATATTCTGGTTTTACTTTCTATCAAACACTTTTTATCTATTTCTTGGCTTTCGGGGAAAGACTTTTGCCTTGGCCAGGCTTGGGTTTCTTCCTAGTTAGATCTAGCTTTTCCAGAGAGGCTGAAGTAGTTGTCAGTAGCTTAGATAACAGTTATCAACTTGAGTAGCTTGAGGCGGTATGGGTATGATTAACTCTTTAGATGCCTGTGAAATAGAAAAAGAGGAATGTAAAGGAAAAATATTTTTTTGCCTTGAAGGTGTGCATTCTTTGATTTATTTCTCCTGGTCTTTCAGTGAGTCAGCAGTTGATAAACCGCATTGATCAGTTCCTGGAAAATAAAGGTTCACAGTACTACATGAAAGGGATCAATTGTATCAGAGTTTTCCGAGAGGAGGCCATGAAGGTAATGTTACTATGTGAAAACTCTCATCTCTTTCACCTTGAAGACATGATGGGCCTGTTTGCTGTATTAGAAACTTGATAATTTATTGCTACATCAAAAGGAATCGATTCATAGATTAAAATCGGTTATATTATTTGAAAATTTAGAAATATATTTGCATTTTATGTTTCTTTATTCTTACTGGAATGGGGACTAGCTTCTCTGATATTATTTGCTGCTGTTTGTTTTCTTTTAAACATAAACCCAGAAGGCCTGTGATGTGATGCTTTTAAAATAAAATGAAGCGATCCTACGAATGTCTTCTTCAATAAAGCTAGTTACAAGAAAGTCTGCCTAGCTTTCTGAAAGGCAGTTTTTGTGGCTTATCTTTCATTTGAACTCTTGGTTTTATTAGAGATAAAAACGAAAATCAGTAGTGATTTTTGTGTTCAGCATAATGTTAGATAATTTCATAAAGAACTAAATTTGCGCTAAAGTGCCCTTTAGCATTTTTAATATTGTTTGTCATTGCTGTTATTTTTTTCAGCTGTCTAAGGTGAAGTGCTTTAATGATTTTCTGCAAGCTCTTAAATCAAAGGTGGAAGATAAATCCTTAGCTGATTTCTGGGAGATCATGATACAAGGTAGGATGGCATTTTTAAAAAAAGTATCTCTGTTTGTACTATCCATTGTAGAAGAGAAAACTTTGTTAGCAGTGGGACGCTTAAATTAACCTGAGCAGCATTTTGATATGGTTCATTCCTTCAGCCCCCTTAAAAAAAAAAAGGGGGGGGGGGGGGGAGAAATTTCACATTGTAACTTCCTTTTTTGCACTAATAGTTTCATATCGGCAATATTCATAATGGTGTGCCAAGTGTTGTTGAAATGGTAACGTAATTGTGGAAGAAGAGACACAAATTAAAGGGCAAGGAGAAGATGATACAATTTCAGATGAATTTCAAAATAAATGGAGAAAACTCATGCAGCAGAGATATAAAAAGATTCTTCCAAATTAAGCTTTAAAAAAGGCATAGATACATTGAAATACATCACTGATCATTTTGTATTTAAGCAACCTGAAGGGCAGAATATGTGGTAATATCACACCTACCTATGATTAAACTGGGAGATACATGGCAGTGCAATTTTAAAAGACATTCAGAGACTACGCAAGTGATAAATAAACAAACATTTTCACAAATATGAAACATGGTAGAGTAAAAAAATCTTTTATGTCATACTCTTGTTTTTTATTGGAACTAGTGCTAAGAAAATCTGTTAAATGCCCAGCTGTGTTCCTTAGGGGACGTGCTATAAAATGCAATGATATGCTTTTGTATAGCACCTTTCAATGTGACAAACTTCAGATGCTCTGTAATGTCTACTTTGTCCAAATTTCAAAATACAAGATGGGAATTTGTTTAGCAACGCAAAACAACAGCACAGGACAACACTGAAAGAATATTATATTCAGTTGGTATTGTAGTGGACCTTCTCTGAAGAAATTTGAAAAAAGAAACAAACTTTGAGAGTAGGAAACTTGAGTCTTCCAAAGCAGTGCTGGAATAACTTTTGATTGCTATAAACCAGAGTTTTTGACAAACTAGACTATGTTTTTTGGGAAAAAAAATTACAAATACAGAGGTGGTTTACAAATAGATTATTTTCTTGTGAGAAGATGATAAAATCATGGTGCTTTATGCATAATCTAACTGCTCTCACTAGGTAGCTGAAATGGCTTTTCGCTTGCTGCTACCAAAAGCAGTTCTGTTTCCCTTGCTTCTTGCCACGTGACTCACTGCCTCTTTTCTACCAAAGGTGGCATGCATTGGGCCTTTTCATGAGCAACTGCAATCACCAAAGGAGGATGGATGTGAGTTAGTGGCTTAGGAGCAAGGCAGATCTATTTGACAAGTTCACTTGCCTTATGAAACCCTGCCACGTAGTTCTCTGGGCACATTAAGGTGACATTACACTTCTGCTGCTACTGAAACGTTTAATCAAACTACTGTTCTTTGCTCTCACACCCACAACTTCTTTATTCAGGCACAAGCATTTGTGTAGCCAGGTGATGAACTGGACTAGAAAAACAATTGTGGTAAAAAGTAACTGAGTTTTTTTAATATTTTTTTTGGGGGGAGGGGGGGAGGGTCATTGCCAAGGATGGTGGTGTTGCCACAATCAAGGAGAAAAGTCGGGGCAGGACCAGCAATTTTGGTAGTCAGAGGGTAGATAATCACAGCATAAGTGTTTGTATGTTAGGAGTTAATTTTTCTAAGGACCTAAGAGCATGCTGTGAATGACTAGAAGTGTAATTTCTGTTAGATTTTCAGCATTTTATCTGTGATTTAGGATTTCAGTGTCTCATTAGTTTGATTGTCATAATATTAGCAGTTTCCTAAATGGATACTTCCAGAAGCTCATGAATATGCTCATTAATTTATTTTTATATCATAGTTTATATCATAGTTGACTCATTTATGCAAGTCACATTTTCCTTTTGAGCAATATTTTTTTATTTTTGCTGGTGATGATGGCACATTCAGAAGTTGGAATTTGGAAGACTTTTAATTTCTAACATTAAGTGAATTTTTTGAAAGCCTTCTAATGATATTTTTGTATCTCTCATATATTTCTAGACAGAATTTCTTTGATCACTAAAGATGAAGCAGAGGAAAGTTCGGTGACTACTGAAGAGGCTGAAAAGGTATCATTTTTTTAATGAACATCTATGTGTATAGAGCCTTTGCTGTGGAACAGGAGATTCTTTCTTATGTGGGTAAGTCTTTGGGTGAATGAACTAGGATCCATGTGAAGGAAGAAGAGTGTGCTTTTGCCACACAATTTAAATTGCCCCAGTTCAGAGCAAAAATAATTCTCCTAGCATGTGCCACAGCATTTGCTTTAATTTGTCTTTAGAAAGTAGTATGGATTGATGATATTATCTGAAAATATCCTCTATAAAGAATAGTAACTTCAGGAACTTAGGGTAGTGAAACAGCAATAGACTATTTATATACGCAAGATCACTATTCAGCCTTCATAGAAAGAACTGTGAACTTACTGTTAGCACACAAGTTCAAAAATCAGAATACTTTTTTTTGTCTAAAAGTGTTAACTGTAGCAATATAAAGTTGTTACAACTAGTTTTCACCATATGTGTGATCATATCAGTATTTTCCACTTTATGCAGCTCTTGTGGATTGGTGGACATAACAGATTATGCTGGTATTATTATTGGTGAACATATTAGATCCTTTCGGGAAACAAAAGTTTTGGAGTTTGGAGTGTTTGCAGGTATTATTTCTACAGAAATATAACATTTCAGAAACTGCAGTGATGAATGAAGGATGTCACAGTTACAAAGGAGTGACATCTAACAGGCAAAATGGTGCGTTCTGTTTGAAAGAAAGCAGAATTCAGAACTGCTGTCAAAAATTGTATTTGTGTGGACAAGGAAAGATGGGCATTCTTGTATCAAGCTGCTAGCCATGATTTTAAATAGTTTAGGAGAAAGGCAGTCCCTGTATTACAGACCCCTGAAGGTAAAACTGCGGCTAAAATCACCAAGTACTTTGCAGAGAAGCAGCTTTTCTAAAATATGCCACATTGGTGTTTTGTTTTTCACAACTTCCAGGCCTTACATTAGCAGTAACTAAAGGGAGTAGAAGTATGTTCTCCATGAATGAATTAATGAGTGGGTAAAGGTTGTATTTTAGAAACGTCTTTTTTCATCTGTAACAATTCACCTCAAGATGAAGAAGGCACAGAAATGTCATGAATGTGAAAAGATAACGAACTAAGATTCCAGAAAGCTAAGTACACGTGCAGAGTATGAGTGACAGAATATGATGTTTTTTCTAGTCACGAAGGACCTACTGGCTATTTCCCATCACATATAATTGTATAGAGCAACTTTTTTCCCGGTGGTGGTTTTAAAGAGTATCAATTTTTATGTATTCCAAATGCTGTGAATTTATCTTGGAAAATTCCTAGGACAATATTTTTCTTAAGAACTTCACTTTCTAGTCTGAAAATACCATTGATGCTCAAAACATGCTAATGCTGTGTGAAATAGCCACCATTCCTTAAGGAAATCTCTCCTAGCCATGAAGACCTTACAGCAAATTATTAAGAAGTCTTAACTGTGAGCTTGTGCTGGCTAAAAAATATTGTACATGCATAGGATTGCAGCACAAAGTATGAAGTGCCAAGGACTAGTTCTATAGTTGCTAAACTAAGCTGGAGCAAAGCATTTGTAGATTGACTGCCAAATTACTTTGCTGTTTAACATCATCTTACAGTCAGCCAGGTGTTGCAATACAAGAAATTATTTTGTGATTGATTGAAGGTCCAACAACAGCCATAACTTCCCTTTAAAACAGGGAAAGAAGATTGCATGAAATCAACTCTGCAACAAACATGACAGTTACCTTAACTTTCAGAATAAACGGGTTGTACTGATTGCTAACTAGGCAGTTGGCAATCCCACTTATTCACTAGATAACCACCTCTGCACACACTCCCCAGATCCAAAAACAGAACCCTGATTTGCCATTGCCTGTGGAGGGTTTAAATGACTTTTTACTTAAGAAATGGAAGACTGCATATTTTTGGAGTAATATCTGCAGGGATAGAAAATTTTGTCTTGAGGTTAGGGGGATGATCTAAAATCTAGTCCTCTCTGGTCCAGTTAAACCCTGCCACAGCTTTCCTGTGTCATACAAAGGCAGCATTTTCCTGGGTCTATGGTAGATTGCAAAAATGGTTAATTTGTTTTCTCTACTGAAGGCGATACCCTTCACTAAAGGGTTATATTGGATCTTTTAAAATACCACACAATAGAGTAAGATGCAAGTTTTCTTTACCTCTGTAACAGGTAATGTGCAAGCATGTAGGTCAAGAGACTGGCTGTTACTGTGGTCCTGTGTGATACAAAAGCCTTTTGTACACAGATTGTTAGCTGATAGGAGTTTCAGGACTATTTTGGGTTTATAGGGTTGGCGTTTTGAAGGAGAAAGGAGGACTTACAAGGCTGCTTATTAGAGAGGTAACATGTAAAAATTTTCTTTTCCTTTTTGGTTGAACTAGGTTATCCATGCATATTTTCCTACCACTAAGAAAAACTATTTTAGAAAGCTTGTTTGTTTTTTTCTTTCTGTAATAGTGGAGATCTCTCTTTAAAGCATGAGGATGATAGGTTAAAAGAGCAGAAATGTCAAGTGCTTTTTCTAGTTGCTTTGGGGAAGATAATGGATTTCAGCAGAACTATTATATGTAATTTGCTTTTGCTTAAACGTAAAACAAGTTTTGGAAAAAACTCAACTTTAAATGTTCAGCATTCAAATGAAACTTCAGGTTTCGGTTTATTACAAATCTTCATCATACATGTCTTTAGCTTTTAGCTTTCTTTACCTAATTTATTGTGGGAAAGCTAATTTTGAAAACTGAAAAATGTGCTACTTTCAGAAATCCCACTGTACTCCTTTAACTTTGTAAAATGAAACTTGGTCTGGTACAAAAAGGCTTTCAGAGCTGACAATGACTAGCTTTCAGTTTCATAGTATGTGCTTTTATATTACTACTTGTTTGAGAACTTTTCTGGCAAAAAAAGGTAGAGAGACATGCAGCATCTTGAAATTCCAGTTCCTTCAAGTCCTGCCACCTTCTCTTCGCTCCCTCCCCCCCGCTTTTTTTTTTTTTTTTTTTTTTTCCTTCCCCAGCTACAAATCTATATGGTAAGTTGAACTCAGCATGTTGACATGAATAGTGTCTGTGGAGTAAGCTTTCTGCATTTCTCTTGGATGTTGCTGTTTGGGATGTAGGAAAGGTCTGACCTTTGGGTAATGAGACAACTAGGCAGAGGTGGTCTACATCCTCTGTCTTCTGTGCTAACCAAAAGCAATGTATTTGGTTTTCATCCTAGTGGATTTGATATCTGGTATTTACCCAAAAATGGGATGCACAAGGTAACTTCTCACTGTTTTATCCCCGTCTAAAGCTGTCGTTATTGCTCTAGAGGAGGATCAGAACATTTTGTTTGCGCAAAATAATAGTTAAGATTTTTACACTGCGAAGTATATTGTCTCAAAGATAGGCAGTGCTCTGATAGGGCTCCCAGGCCTTCTACACAACCTCAGAGGCTGTTACAGTTAAGTCCTCAGGTCAGACAGTAGCTTGCTTTCAGGAGCCAGCTGTTCATACAAAAGAGTTACATAAACTCAAAGTGGGTATTTATAGCCTGTTTAGTGTGGTTATTTTCTAACTAGCTGTTCTCTTTCATCTACAGTAATGGCAAAGTTGTTTCTGGATTAAAGATGATGGAACTGAAAGTCATGGAATGTGGCTTTTCTTCCTCAGCTTTTGCAGCTGTTTTTTTATCTGGGGCAGGGTTGCTCCTGGCTTTGTGTACTTGTTCTGGTGCATGTTAATAAGAAAAAGAAAATTTATAATTTTATGGTAAGGATATCGGTAAAGAGACCATAAATAAAATTGTAGGCAACTGGATGCTTTTTAGGCAAGAGTCAAGTATTTGTTTATGGGTTTTTGTTGGGGGTTTTTTTTTTTTTTCAACCATTCTAGCTAATTTTTTTTCCCTATTGTGTTAGGGCAAGAGAAGAATAATTCAGAGGTGGTTGTACTCTAGGTATTGTCTGTGTGTTTGGTTCTGGTTGTTATAGTATCCGGGCAACTTACCTTGATCTTCTGTTTATGAAAGTCATGTTTTAAGTGACGGGCATATGGTGAGTTGTGTCAGCAGCTATGGCAATAGAATTGTACATAATGAATTTTCTATTTTTAAAGACTGGCATTCTAACTATCTTGCGTGTTTGAGGTTTTTTTTTAAATTCATGTCTTTGTTCATTTGTTAAATGTTAATTGAATTAAATGGGAAACTTCTAAGTTCCACACAGAGCTAGAATGTTGTACTTAAGAAATTCGCTAAACAAGCCATTGATCAGCTTACGTATTTAATCACATCAGTGGTGGGGCAGTTTGCTGCCCTTTAGCATTTTGTAGCTACATAAAATGTTACTTTAAAAATTATCTTTAAGAACATAAAGATGGTTGTCATACTGTAATGGACAAAATTCCATCTATCCCAGAATCTCATGTTTGTCAGTGGACAGTAGCAGATGGGTAGGGAAAAGTGTACAGGCTCAGACTCCGGCCACTGATGTCTCAAGTACTTACTGTGCTTGAGGGTGTTTCTGTGGACTTAGTAGACTTCAAAGGATTTCTCTTTTATGAACTTTCCCCATCTCCTGGTGAGGCTAGGGACTAATACTTGCAGCATCTTTCTTACAACGTATTCTACAGCTTAACCGTATGTTGTCTGAAGAACCATATCCTTTTACCTGTTTTTCAACACACTTCACCATAAAATCCTTTAAAAGCAAGTCTTATAAAATTTCCTGTAGTTTAAGATGATTTTGGAGGGTGAAAACCAGGACAACCTTCCTTCATAATTTTTAATTGAAGGTAGTTTTGTTTTGATATAGGAAGGAGACATTCTGTTAACATTAAGGGTCTGAGTTTTTTCAGTATCATACAGATATCTTTTGTATTTTCAGTTCTTGGCTCCAAAAGAAAAGAAAAATGAAACTCTGCCTCCCACAGATGATGGTGGTGATGTTGATGATTTGGTGAGTACCATGAAGAGATGATGTGGCTTTAGAATTCAACTGTAACTGAAAGGTGCAGTGAGAGAGAACAGTTCTTAAAGTAGTAGATTAGAGTGCATGGATTAGAAAACACCTAAGGAATTTAATCAGAAAAGAGCCACATGGAATTACTTATTTGCTATTGTAAAACATAAACAGGTGTATAATTTCATAATGGCAAGTTATGGAGTAACATAGGGGTTTATGTAGGGTAAACATGTCCGCTAGTGTCAAAAGAGCCAGTGAGGCTGTTAATTTGATAGCAGATTGTTATAATTTATTATAATAGTATTCTCAAAGCTTATAGATCTAGAAGAGCTACTTATGCAGGTTGAAAACTGAAAATAATTTTTAAAAAGGTGTTTTAATCTTCTCAATCCTCTCTATATAGACTTGCTGAAATTCAAGCATTTCAAGAGGATTTTTAATAAATATTTTAGGTATTTTTAACATATTTGAGTCATTACAAATCTGTCTCCAAGGCTTAAGCTGATGGTGTAGACAGTTTTAAAGACGTTTTTACTACAGGCAGATTTGTACTTTCGGACTGCATTTTTTTTAAACCTATAAATTTCGTGTATGATTATGTGAAGACGAGAGTTTTAGGTTTGTTTTTATTTCATAGCAGTTTAGTATTAAGTTCTGTGCAGTCCATTTATGTTACACAATAAAGATTTCCAAATGTGCTTTGTTTTCTGAGCATTAAACACATGTAAGAAATAACTTTAATTCAGTGCTGCTTCTTCCAAATCTTTTTCTACTATTTGCAGCTGGACATGATGTGACTGGGCGGTATATGGTGACTATACAAGCAACGTTTTGGAAGAGATCTCCCTATGAGATGGGGCACAAAAGAGGATGCTGATGAGAAGACAGTATATCCGTCTTTATTTTCTTGACTGAGAGTGGAAGTCCCAGAAACATTTCCAATTGGTATAAATGTCATCTGACTTTTGAAAAGTAGAACAAAAGGTTGAAATAATCTGAAGTATTTGTGAAGTAATGCTACCTGTAAGGCGTCTCTCTGTTGTTTTTCTTTAGCACACTGAGTCTAGCTTATCCTTGGTATTGCTTTCAGCTAAACACTACTAAATTTAATGAGAATTTCCACTGGCGCCTGAAATTCTTCTTGGATTACCTGGGAAGGAAGACAGAAATGTCAACAGTGAGGTTACCAGGTAATGCTGAATCTTTAGTGGATGTAAATCCATAGCATTATTGTTAGAGAAAGGAAAAAGTCTCTATTTTCATGCTCTTTTCCTATTAAAAAATAGAGGGGGAAAAAGCCCACAAAGGCTTATCAGAAAAAAATTCTAGGCCGGGGAGTCACAAAGTAATAATTTGAAATACACAGAAGAATCTAAAGCACACAGCAAAGCCAAGTGTGCTGATCTTGCCATACTGTACCCAAATCAGTAGTTATAGTCATCTCTACTACAGGTTCTCTATGCTGTCAGCTCAACAGCAGCTCAACTCTCTGTCCCCTTCTGTTATACATTTTCCTGTTTCATGTGCTGGGATTTCTGATTTTTTTAGACTTTTAACTAGTACAGTTATTGTAGATACTCCTTATGCTAGAAGGATGAATGAATCAATTATCTGCATTTCATACACTGCACATAACTGCTAACACAGAGCAGAACAATCCATGAAAGCTGTACTCTGACACCTGTGATAGGTAACTGATAACAGTTAACATTGGTAACCAAAATGGAGTACTGTCTACACAGAACATTCCGAGTAGTCAAATACTGCTTAGAAAGAGATACTCAGATTTGATCACAGACCTGGAGAGACACCCATAATACCTTCACAGATACGCTTTTTTGTTACAACCACATTAATTCCTTTAAAAGCTGTTCTTTCACTATTGCAAATGTTTAAACATACTGTGCAAACTGGTATGAAGATCATAAAAAAGAAAAAAAAATATCATGAGCTGTAGTTAAAAAGTGTTTTGGAGTATCTGCACTTCATACTGAACAACAGCTCCTGTGTGGGAAACAGCAATTGCTTCTTGCCCCTGCCTCCCTATACAGTGACCTGCTCTCTCCTGTCTTACATCCTATCCTGGCTGAGTTCATGCAGACTTTGAAAGGGTTTCTCGGATGCAAATGGCAGGGAGTAGGTGATCTTTCCAGACCTTTAGAGCATAGAGAAGATAGATTTCAGAATTGTAAATAAGAAGTATCTGGTCGGTCCATGTTTTTTAATGTCTTTTGAGGCCAGTTAATAGAGTATAACACTGGCTGGGGTTTCTTTTTACATTTTATTGATTTGTTTGATGAATAAAAATTTAAAAATTTGCTTTTGTTTTCTTCAGAACCGTGTTTGCTAAAATCAGATGATTAACTACCTATGCAGTACCTAAGAGAAACTATCAAAAGTCCCCTTTCTGGGCATACAATGGAAACACTGAACATGAAAATCCCTCTACAGAAGCTGAGTGTAATTACTTGTTTTATTCTTTACAAACTCTAAACTTCACAACACCCCAATAAAATATTTTTTACCGTTTTACAGTGATGATAAGTCTTGGTCAAGACCAGGCAGGATATAGAATTACTTTGCAAATCAAAATGAGCATTAGGACTTTTTGTTTCTTTTTTGAACCAGCTGACCACATTTTTAGAGAGTATTGCTTCTTCAAGCAGTAAACAATGTAGTTAATGGAGTATTATTTCATAGATCACCTTGCTACCTGTACAGCGCATTCAGGCTCAGTATGGTAATTGAGGTGCTAGTACTGAAAAAAGGGGAATGGGAATTTATGACTCATCATTAAAACAAGTGAAAGCAAATTCTTAGAAGGCAAGCAAAGTGTCTTTCATTCTGCCCAGCCTTCTGGGTATCAGTCATCAGAAGCTTGTGATATGTCTTACTGAGAGTCTATCAGGTAGTAATCTGATTTTACATTTGTTCTTTGGCAAAGGGCCAGCTTCTGGGTTCTTATTAAATGACTGGAAGAGACCTTCCTCTTAGTCTAAGCACCCATTTTCAGTTATGAAGTCTGACCTAGTTACTTGCTAATTACATTGAGCATACTTGTTCTGAATTGCAGTACTGGCCAGTCTTCAGAAGCCATAGAGCAGTTAGTGGTCCACTTCAAAAGCAGACGTGCAGGAAACACCATGCAAATTTGTTTTCTTGCGAGCAGCAGAACATCCGTTGTCCTGCACTATATAGCCAAGAGAAATTATCTAAAAATATGGCTGTGGTTTTTGTATATGTTACAGATTTATTTTCTTTTTTCCCGTGGAAGGAATGCTTCTCTGGAAAGCTGTTTGGGTGCTAGTAATATGGGACAGTAACCTTGGTTAGCCTTGTTTGCTGTGAGATTGAAACTTATAACTGTCTGTGTCTTTCTGTTAATCTGCTGCTCTGATATCTCTTTAACTCGTTGGCCAGTATGGGTCAGCTTTGATGGAAGGCCAGTGATTTCAGCATTATGTTTTAAAAGATTTTTATGAAAGTAGATGCTGGAAAGGGGTGAAAGGGAAAGGACTGAAGACTTCAGCCTTTTTTCCCCCTTTGGCTGGTCTGGCAGCTGAGAGTACCAGCAAGCAGGCTAATTGTCATGTTGTATCAGCAATATCCTATGTTGCCTAGTCTGCAGGTACTCTTCCTTCTTCTCTTTCTCAATTAGAAGAGGAATGTGGACGAGAAAAGATACTTTACAGTGAGGACTTTGGAAGGTGGAAAGTACCCAGATGTATTATAGCAGGAAGCGTAATTAATAAGGGAGGGAGATGGGGCCATAGTATAAAACTGAATACTCCACAGAAAGGACAAAAATACTGTTCTGGGAGCCATAGAGGAAGACTGAGGCTGTTCCAGTAACAATGTTATGGGAATCTGTAAGTAACCAGGCTGTATCAGTTCTGGTAAGGAAGCTGGTTGCTCTGATACTGAGTAGTGGGGTCTGCTGACACTGTAATGCTGCTCTCACGTCTTGTCTCATTCATTTTTGTTCTCAGAAACAGAATTTGTGCTCTCAGGCAGTTGTGAAAGTGTCACAGAAGTCGTGAAAGATAACTTCCAAAATGTTACGTAGTTGAAGGCTGGTGATTTATGTGATAGTGGGCTGGCTCAGAATGAATTGTCAGGTCAACAGTATGGTGTCAGCATGTTTGGGGAATTCTGGAAGCAAGGCTCCATCTCTGTCCTTACACTGTGGCACAGAAGTATGACACATACCATCGAAACACTTGTAATGCAAGGAGATCTGTTCTGCTGCACTGCAGTCTGTTAGTTGCCCATCTTCTTGCTAACTTTCTCGATATTTTGGTTTTGGCCCAGGTGTGTGTTTGATGTTGGGGCAAGGTCTTTAGGATTCGAAAATAAGGAAGGAAATTTGCAGTCACCTGTGGAAGACTGGAGAAGTTATTTAGGCTATGAATTCTGCAGACAGGGCCCATCTTTATAACCTGCATTTGCACATTGCTTAGCATAGCAGCTCCTGCTCTTGGGATTGGGTTGCTGGACACTACCACAGTTCAGATGATATAAGGTATAAGCTCAGGGAAGAGTTCCTTCCTGATCTTAGTTGGGTTGGGGGTAATCTGGAAAGAGGAAGAGTTTTGGCTTGCATTTTGTTAAGCTGGTGAATACACTCGTAGATATTCCTGTTGTGTTTATAATTAATACGGTTGTTTTGGTTTTGTTCCACAAAACCCAGCAGTGAAATAAGCAGTTAACGTTAGCTCTTTGTTTGTGACAGGGAAAATCTCATTTCCACCAAACTTTCAGCTTTGCTTTCTTTTCCCTTCTGTCTTCATTCTTCTCCTCTTGGTACTAGTACAGCATTAGACACACAATGGAGTGCAGAGTGTGACAGCAGTAACAAGAATAAGTATGGGATGTAGAAAACCTCCAAGTTTTCTCCTCCTTTTGAGGTACAGGTTACAAAGATTATTAAAAAAAAAAAATTAAAATGTTCCCAGCACTAGCAGGGGACTGGAGGGCCTGTTTTTCTAAATTCCTTGAAGAACTAATGCACAGGAAAGTTAAAAAATTTTTTGTAAGCCCCACCACTGGAAAGATGCCAGTAAATGAAGACAGATTTGACTTCTGCTAGAGGTTACTTGTCTTTGTAGGTGGTGGAGTTTATGTATATAGTGTTTCTGTGCACTGTTTTGAAGGCAGCTTTGGGAGAAGCTCTGCAGCAGTATGGACTCTTCTTGTAATTATTGAACTTGAAAATTTTAGAGGAATAGATTACCACAGGAAAAGAAAGGAAACCAGAATAGGTGAAGTTTTCTTTTGTAATACTATCATAATCTGATATGAAGACCTACAATAGATATATTTAACAAGTCAAGGCTGTGATTGTTAGCTGCTCTTAGCTTTCCCAAAGGATGAAAACCCACATTGAACTCTTCATAGAAGTTTGGTGTAGAGGCAGATATACTCTTCACTGTACAAGAAAATTACTTGGAAATGATTTGAACCCATCTTAGCTTAGCTTAAAGTTTGACCATATTTTTCTATGCAGCAAGTTTTGATAAGTGGAAAGATTAGTGTCCCCCTCTATTCCATGCCCCACACCCTTTTCTGTTTTGGAATAGTACTTGCGTTTGTGAAAAGAAGAACTAAAAAAGAGCTAGAAAACCTGTCCCTTCCTCTGGTTTTTACAGACCAGACGTAATCTTACTGCATGTGTGAGCTAAGGATGCCTTAAAATAGGCCCTTCACTCATCTGACTTTCTCTCTGCACATACTTGCTGTACTTCAGTGATTTAAGTTGGACAGAAATTAATGTGCTGCCTCTTCCCAATAACTTTGTGAAGCAGCATGACTAAGACAGTGAAATGAATCTTGTTTCTTCTGATGCCTCACCAGTACAGTTCTCAGCTATTGACCATCAAAATAACTTCTTTTACCAGCAGCCTAAAGTACTGGCAGTACTTCTTGCTGTCACCAAATCACGAAGTATTTCTCAGCACTAAAAAGTACTTAAATTTGGTCATACATATATTTACTGGTGTACTAATTCTTAGGACTCTTCTATGCACCAAGTCAGCTGTATGTACTCCTATGAGAGTTTGGGAAGTCTATGATGGAATTGGCAGGTTGATCGTAAAAATGTATTTAATGTTGTTTTAAAAGTTTCAAACCAAAGGATTGGTTTTCTTCCTTATTTTTACTCAGTTCTAACCCTGTCTCATCTTTTCTTCCTATTTTGATGCACAATAATAGGCAGTAATAACTGTCATTTCCTTTTCCTCCAGAAGGGAGTGAATCTTGCAGCTTTCAAGATATTAACAGAAAAAAGAAATACCTCCAGTGTATATAGTGTAACTAGAAACATTTTCTCTCTGCTGTCTGACACAATGCATAAAGGAAGCAGAAGGCCCCTGAGGAGATGAACTATGGTGCAGGTATTTTTGCCTGAAGCATGTGTGGATCAGACATAATGCTAGGGAAAGTAAGGTAAAACAGCTGTAGTACCTGGTTGTTGGAGTTTTATATAGCTGGGATGTATAAGAATTTCTTCTCTGGCCTGCTAATGTGAGTAGTCAAATGACAAATATTCCCTCTCCACAGAGCGAGATACACCAATAACGTGAAGAAATGGTATATAGGCCCCTGTACCATGTTCGCTTTTCTATAGCTGCTAGAGTTATAGCGGCTGTATCAGAATGCTTAGGGACCCTTTACTTACTAAAAAAAAAAGCGGAGGAGCAGGCAGAATTATTTTTCTTTGGGCCCAAGGAGGCCAGCATGGAAAGCCCTGATCTGAATGGGTAGGAGAGACAGCCAACAGCTTTTCCCTGTGGTCCCTTAGCAGTGTGTGTGAATCCCATGTCCGTTTCATCTTCCACTCCTCAGCCTTCCCGAATGTTCAGGGAGTGTCACTCCTCTGCCTACAAAGGGTAAAAAATGGCTCAGCAAAGCTGAAATTTATAATACGACCTCGTTAGTAACTTGTGATGTTGGTTCTTCACCTTTATTTCTTGTGAACTTTCAGCAGTTACCAACCATAGTGTCTCCATGTTGCAGTTTGGCCCAAAGGTTTTGAAGGCTTTATGCTCTCCAGGAAGAGCATATCATAAGGCATATTGATCCAGCTTTCACAAACCTGTGCTGGGTAGCATACAAATTTGTGTATCATCTGAATCCCACCTTCAAGTAACATTCTGATCATCTAGAAGCTGAACTTGTTGACTCAATTCATTTTCTTGTGGGGGAATTTATCGATGATAAAATCAACCAGCAGTTACATCCTTTTCTCCCTGAGGAAAAGAAGTAGACAAAGCATTTTGGGGAGGAAAGCATTTTTGATGATATGGAAATTGCCTGTGTGTAATGAGCTTGCTTCGGTCTGATGTTCTGCCGCTTGGAAGTACCAGAAGTATCAGTGTGTCTATAGCTTGTTAAGCCACTGTTTATCTGGTATGGGTTGTGCTTTGCAAACGGTAACGTTACCTGTGGCGGCATGCACTTACTGCAGAAATGTCTTGAAGGGACAGAGATGGGGCAAGTTCCTGTCTTTTAGTATTTGTTAGCAAACAAGGAAAACTTGAGGACACCATATATATCACTGAGCTGGCTGGGTTTGTTGCGCATTGTTTGTATGGGGTCTGTGGCCCTATCAAAAGGGACAACTGAAAACTTTGTGTGATCTGGTGGTCAGGGTTCTTGTGAGATATAGGAAGTACTCTAGACAAAGTACGTTCTATAACAGGTGGAATCTCTCAGTGGTGTCCTAATATTAAATCAAGCTGTAAGTTAAAGAATCTGAGAAATGGGCTGTGTCCCCCAGTGGCTTTGTAAAAATTTTTTCATTGTCTTATTTCATAAAGAAGAGAGCTAATCTTCTGGTTCACTAGTGAAGGACAGCAACAGTAAGGTTTTATTCCTAGCTCTGCTGAAGACTCATTTGAGGCCACTTACTCAACCTCTCTGTGTCTATTATTTGCAGCTGGGGAAGGTTCTTTACATACAATGTCTCAAAGAGAAGGTAGGTGAAAGATCCTCCCCCTCTACTCTGCTCTCATGAGTAGAGAGCTGGAGTACTGCGTTCAGCTCTGGGGCTTCCAGCATAAGAAGGACATGGACCTGCTCAAGCGAGTCCAAGGAGGGCCACAAAGATGATCAGAGGGCTGGAGCACCTCTCTTATGAGGAAAGGCTGAGAGAGTTGGGGTTGTTCAGCCTGGAGAAGAGAAGGCTGTGGGGAGACATTATTGCAGCCTTCCAGTATCTAACAAGGGCCTACAAGAAAGCTGGAGAGGGACTTTTTACAAGGATGTGTAGTGATAGGACAAGGGGGAATGGCTTTAAACTGAAAGGGTAGATTTAGGTGAGAGATTAGAAGAGGTTCTTTGCTTTGAGGGTGTTGAGGCACTGGAGCAGGTTGCCTAGAGAAGCTGTGGATGCCCCGTCCCTGGAAGTGTTCAAGGCCAGGTTGGATGGGGCTTGGAACAACCTGGTCTAGTGGAAGGTGTCCCTGCCCTTGACCAGGAGGTTGGAACGAGGTGATCTTTAAGGCTCTTTCCAACCCAAACCATTCTATGGGTCTGTGACTTTGGTTGGATGAGACTTGTATTATAGAGAGGGTATGTATGCGCAAAAGTTTTATGGCAAAAGATTGGTGGGGAGCAGAGAGTAAATGAAGGCAAAAAGCAAGTAATTTTAATGCTCCCTGGGACATGAGGAGAACATGATCGTTAGTCTTGAGGAGAAGTGGTACAGTGGGAATTCCATTGTCTCACAGGTGGCAGGAATATGCAAGAGGCAGACATTAAATAGGTGAAGACTGAGATATTCTGGAGAAATGGACAATCAGTTATTCCACTTAATGACTTTGAAAAGCAAGGAGAGGAAACAGATGAGGTTCCAAAGCTTATTATTGGAAAGGCTGTATCTTTCACAATTCAGAAAGAATGAGCGGTTTTACATAATGAGCACACACTTACTGCTCTGCCATACACACACACACTGACCTATTTAAAAATGCAAATGGACATAAAGTCCCCTTCAGGCAGCAGTGACAAAATCAGTGTAGAAGGAATAGGGTTAGTCCAGCAAGACAATATGTGATTGGGTTGTAGCTTGTCTGGGAGTGATTTCTCTGCAGTCCTCAGGAGAGGGGAGCAATAAAGGCTTTAGCATTTGAATTACTCTCAGCTTAAGGTTTACATATGAGATTGTGTATAATCCCCATTAACTGAAAGCTGATGATGACTCGGATATGAGAACTGCAATGAGACAGAGGACATGAAAAGGAACAAACATGGAGAGAAAGACATGCAGGAATGACCTTTTCCTACAACAGGTCCCTGTAACTTGAAACACAACAAGAGTGAAACATACCCAAGGGGACCACTTGAAATCAAGGAAACCAAATTGTTGCATATATGTTACAGGGTGCATGTGTGCTGCAAGGCAGGACCCACTGCACCTTCTGGACAGCTGTATATTCTTCAAGGGAAGATTACTCTGCAGAATCTTCATGGAAGAGCCATGGGCGGTTTCAGAGATGTACTGTGGGGTAAAGAGACTTGAAAGGCAAATTGCAGCTACATGGAGAAGCATACGATAGGTTCTCAAAGCAACTTGTTTCCTTCTGTTAAGTATAACTGCTGACGTTTTTGTGCAGGAGTGTCCATGTGATGGGATCTGGCCTTTAGGTTGCCAGTATCTGGCAAAGGACTTCGCAGACTGTCAAGATCTGGTCTTGAAAATTAGTCTAGGCCAGGCTGCAAATAGTTTGAGACTGGTACAAAACCCATGGGAAACTGAAGAAGATACGCTTCTGTGATTCTCTTGGTAACTACAGAATGACCAAAATTATTATGTATTTTTTACATACAATAGAATAGAATAGAGTACAATTCTGAATTTTTTTTGGCTTTACATCATAGAATCATAGAATAGTTTGGGTTGGAAGAGACCTTTAAAGGTCGTCTAGTCCAGCCCCGCTGCAATGTTTCTTTAAAGAAACAGTCACCCCCACTTTCCAAATCCTACAAGAGCAAATGAATCTGGTCATTTACCCATGTCTGCAGTCTTCACTGTACAAAGTTTTCCTGAAGTCTCTGAAGATTTCCTGTGTGCTCTCAGAGATAGCATGAAACCAGCCGATGGGGTAGAAGTTGACGTCTTCATTGCACCACAGTTACCTTGGGCATCGTCAGTTTTCCTCTGCATAGCAATGACTGTGCAGAGGATACTGAAGCAAAATCACCAGGTACACCTAGAATTAGCAGCCCCATTGCTCAGGTTCAAAATGCTGTGGTGGCAGGGTGCAGGAAGCTTGCGTGACTGCTGGGAGTGCTGTTCCTCTACACTCATTTGGGGATTTGTTGGGTACCCAACAAGCCAGCTGTGTCTGTGGAGCACAGATTGCTCCCTGTGTAAATTAAAAGCATCAAGGGAACTGAGAGAGGAGGAGAAGGGAAAAGTAACTCAGAACACGTATGCACAGTTCAGGATCAGATATAGCTGGAAAAAATAGCGCTTCAAGACAAGGAGAGAGGAAATTGAATAGATGAGGGCATTATATTTACTATAAGAAGTGAGCAAATCATACAAACAAGCACATTCTCTTAGAATTCATTTAAATGGACACACACAGGCCCTAAGGAGGACAGTACTGCAGGAAAAAGAAATTATTGGACCTTGCGTGGCTTTCAGGATTTAGCTGCATGTCATCAGCTCAAAATGCTACTTGGTGATTGAGATTTCTTGTAGCTGCTATGCATGGAGCTTGCCAGTATTTGTAATCTGTAAACTAGTTTGTAGTAATGTACATTAGCTCTTTGTAGATAACATCTATGTGTCCTAGAGCTGCAGTCCCTTAATGGGATGCTTTTAACAATGGTCACCGAGGCTTCCATTGCTTACTGAGGGCATTTTGCAAAAATAGTCACAACATAAAGCTACATAATTTCTGTAATACATCGGACTTTTTCATAAGCAGTTGTGCTTTCTGGACCAGACAGCTCCATTCTCTTGCATTTATTCAGTTGGCTAACTGAAGGCAAGTTTGTCATTCCTGCTAGCGTTGCTGTAGAAGCCTTAAAAGGTACATCTGGCCTGTCTGTATCCAGGGTGCAGATGTAGGGATCCAGGATAGGGTATCAGGGCTGAGGAATCCTGTAGCTTTGTGTCACAGTGCTGATGGCCTGCTGCCACTAGCACAGTTGTGCTTCCTGCCTGTGCAGCCATCCTTGGGAAGCTGCACCTACAGCAAAACAAGACTAATGTATAGAAAGAGTTGTTTTTTTCTGAGTCCAATAGGGTAGGAACTTTTTGGCAACCTAGAGTCAGGTTCTCAGTTTCTTCTTCATTTCCTTTGGGAAAGGCTGCCTCTGTGGTGGTGATGTCTGTGGACCTGTGAATGTATGTACACACATGACAAATGTTCCCATACAAGCCCACAGCTTCATAGCAGCACAGAACAGAGACACTGACGTCGCCAAAATTAATTTTTTAAACGTGAAATAGATGGGTTTGTACCCTTCCCCTGTCTTTGCATGCTGTTGTAAATTGTAGTAAGAAGCAGTGAGTGCTTTATGAAGTGCCATAGGCTGAGCATACGATTTATTTATATTTTTTTTTCTGGTGCCCTGAGATCAGTAACAAGCTCATTTGCTGACCAGCTGACTGTTAATACCCTGGGAGGAAATGCATATTTTATATTTACTAACAGAACTCAAGAGGTACAGTCTCACTTATCTCAAGCTCAGCAGGCCTTTGGGCACAAAATGTGCTCATGCACTTTGCCATTTGTGCATGAAACAGACATCAAAGCAGCCCCTTCAACTGGGTGATATTCTCTGTGAGATTTTAAAGGGAAGGCAGCGTGTTGAGTGGCAGTGGCTTTGCCAGTTGGTGTTTGAGCAGCTCCAGACTTTAGTGCTTTGATGTGAAGAGACAGGGAAATGCCATCACTCCAAACTAGCAGAGGTGGGTTGGGAGGGAGCTGGCTTGGCTCTGTGTGATGAGTCTCTAATGTCTTCTCTTTCCTGCTTTACCTCGTGGGTCTGTCACCTGTCTGTTATGGTCAGCACACTAGGCCCCTTGTACAACTGCTGTCACACTGCTTTTCATATGCATTTGAGAATGCAGAGATCCACTAACTGTAATTTGGGATAAGAAGTAACGTGGTTTACAAACAGCTGTAGGCTGAATGTAGGGAGGCTCATGCTGTAGCAAAGATGAAGGATGGTTTCTGGGAGAGGGTCTCTTTAAGATCTTTTAAGATCATCTAGTCTGAACATTAACCCAGAACCTCCAAGTTCATCACTAAACTGTGTCCCTAAGTACCGCATCTACGTATTTTCTAAACACCTCCAAGGATGGTGATTCCACCACCGCCCTGGGCAGCCTGTTTCAATGCTTGACCACTTTTCAGTGAAGAAATTTGTCCTAATATCCAATCTAAACCTCCCCTGGCTTAAATTGAGGCTGTTTCCTCTTGTCCTGTCACTTGTTATCTGGGAGAAGAGGCCAACCCTCACCTGCCTACAGCCTCCTTGCAGGTAGTTGTGGAGAGCAGCAAGGTGCCCCCTGAGTCTCTTCCTCTCCGGGCTAAACAACCCCAGTTCCCTCAGCTGCTCCTCATAAGACTTGTGCTCCAGAGCCTTCACCACCTTCGTTGCCCTTCTCTGGACACGCTCCAGCACCTCCATGTCCTTCTTGTAGTGAGGGGCCCAAAACTGACCAAAGGATTCAAGATGGGGCCTCACCAGTGCCAAGCACAGGAGAACAATCACTGCCCTTGTCCTGCTGGCCACACTGTTTTAAATGCAAGCCAGGGTGCTATTGGCCTTCTTGGCCACCTGGGCACACTGCTGGCTCATGTTCAATTAGCCATCAACCAGCACCCCCAGGTTCTTTTCTTCCATGTGGAATGTAATGTAAATTTTCTTTTTCTGTTTTCCGTGCACTGCACCTTCTCAGTGTCTCCTTCACGTGCCGTGCGCGCTGTGTGCAAAGCACTTCCGAGCTTGGCTACAAATTTTTGGGTGTCCATCCAGCTTTGCTCACTTATTTTGCCGCCTTGGCGGTTTCCAGCTCTAGCCATATGACTGCTCCCTCCAGCCTGTGTTGCTTCTGTGCTTCATTCTCAGCTTTTACCTTCAGCTAAAATCAGCACTGGCTGGTGCACTTCCAGGTGTGGGAGGCACAACCATCGGTTGCAGTAAATTGCCGTCTGATTCTGGGGGCTGCAATGAGACCTCTCAAATACTTCTGACTTAATAGCTTTTCAAAATTCACCTCTCCTGAAGGGTACTAAGGAGGCTTCAAACCTCCATTCTTTGGGGGCATACCTATTTCTTCAGTGCTGTATGGCCGACCTCTTGCCAATTTATTGTCTTTAGCACTAGGATGCTCCATTGTAGTTTTTAATCTTGTTCCTGCTGTACAACTAATTTCTGCTTTCTGGGGCCAGTGTCAACCTGGTGACCTACAATTGTTTCTCCCTGAATTTTCTTGTGATTACTACTTCCTGAAAATTATTCTGGCTGATAAGGTGAGAAGAACTTGCATTATGGTGCTGCTATATGAGCACTTCTGATTTAAGCATATGTATTTAATTCATGTTCAGAAATTTCTATAAATTTTGAACTAAGGCTTCAGGTTCTCCTATGCTGCTGAATTTCTAGCACGTACAGGTGCTTGCTTTTTTTTCAGTGAGAATCTGCAAAAAAGATTTCAGGACTTTGTGTGTTTATTAATAACTTAGTAGCACAGAGAGTGCTGTAATAGCTTACTTTCATCCAGAGGTTTTCAAAAGAACATTAAGTGTTGCTCCTATGTTTCAGCTGAGTGATTTATAATGTAGAGAGGCAGTATCCACACAGATGGGTCAGTATTGGTAGAAATATAGATGTTGGCAGGGCAAGATCACTTCTGTGGAGGATTTTGCAGATGTGCCTTTTGGACTGGGATGCAGTCAGCGACTGGGATGCAGTCAGCGGCAAGGGCTGTGCTCTGCCTGCATATTCTGTGTGTAGGCTCCGGTGTCCCAGGGCTGTGTTGCTTTCCTTGCAGAATTAACAAAGAAACTGTTCTTCACCTGCAGGCCTGAGGATCGGTGCCGTCGAATGATGTCTGCAAAAATAGGGTAGATCTGAAAAAATCTAGTGGAGGCAGGCTGGTTGTGCTGTTCCCTTACTCCTTTAGTCTGGCCTAGTCAAGAGGCTAAAGCATTTTCTAGCAATATTGGAGCCTCAGATTCAAATCCTTCCTCTACCTGATTCCTCTTGGCTGTTAATCTCAGTTCTTAGCCTTCGCTGCTGAAGATGGGCTCTATTGTGTAAGTGTAATACTGGGTGGCCAGCTGGAAGCTACATCTGTCAGGCGACTATTAAGTACCAACCTAGGGCTGCATTTGCTGGGACATTCTCAGCCTCCTTTGCAGACAATATCCCCTCTAGGCCACCAGCTACTCAGAAAAGAGCCCCTTTGCTCTGAGGGCGGTGTCCGACTGCACTATAAATAAACAAACCCTACATTTTGCATTTAGGGGGGATATGTAGTGGGAAAGTGGAGGAGGTAGACTGAGAAGAAGAAAAAAAAAGGACCTAATTTTACAGTACAGGAGAGCTAGACCCTGTTCTGGGTTCTGCTACAGATACTCTGTACCTTACATCCTATGTACCCCTCATTTCCTCCCCACACCCGACTGCAGAGTGCCCATTTATCTGCGCAGTGGGTAGGTTCTGTTGGGCAGAGATGGCTGTCTTCCCTGGATTCAGCTGAGGTGGTGAAGGCTGCTGCTTTGTTACGGGACTGCTGCTTTGCTGGAGGCTTGCCCTTCCCACCACCAGCTCTGTGGCAGAAAGGAAGCAGGACTTGCAACCTGGCTCTCGTTTGCTTTGCAAAGCCAGCCAGGCTAGTTCCGTCACTGCTGCTGGCTGGCTTTGAAGGATGCTTTCATTCCTGTCCCACCAACTCAAGCATAAGGCAGACGGCAGTGTCTTAAACTAGTGCTTAAGTAGTGCCAAGATACTGGCTGACTTGGGGCCTTAAGCAGAAGGCTAACTGGGGCTTGGAGTGTGGTGCCTGTAGCTCCATCTGAATCATCGTGCAAGTGCCTTTACTTTGGTGACAGCTCCTCTTCCAGCTTCTCTTTGGAGCTGAACTCTGCTCCCTGGGCTAAAGCGAGTCATCCGGCTTTGCACTTTTCACCATACAGTTTAAATGACAAAAGGGTGATTTTTATACCTCGGATAAGTTCAAGCATAGGTGATCTTTTAATGAAGTGATCTTTGTGCCTGATTGTATTAACATTACAGGGAGACAAATGTACTTGAGCTGCAGAGAGCCCCCTGCAGCTATAATTAGACAAATAAAGAGGTTCATATTGATTTGTAGATCAGCATGAGGAAAGAATGAGCATCGCCCATGTAAGCTTTCAAGACCAAAAGCTAGTGCAGGCTGCAGAGAAGTCAGCTTAGGATCTTGATCCTAAAGCAAAAGCTGCAGCCAGGTTATCTGATACTGGCCTCACCTGTTCTGCCAAGGAGGTGGCACTGAGTTGAGCCCATGACATGGGGGCTTTTGGAGTTACCGCTGCTGGAAAGGAGCTGTGCCTGAATTTGTATAGTACAGCTAGGAGAGCACGTGCACTTGGTTCATCGAGCAGTGAGCGAGGTGGTGGTCTGGTATCCTAAGAAAACTTCATGTAGGACTTTCCTTACTTGTTGGCACCAACTTGGCTTGTGCACAGCTCAGTGTTACAAACAACAGATGAGAATCTGTAAAATCACAACTTCATCACTGCCGTCCTGTGGAAGTGTTACTCCAGGTGTGCCAGTTGAAGGAACGTGCAGTCCTCAAGTGGGGCTCTAGGCTGGCAAGGAAGAGTCATGTCCTTGCCACAGACATTTGTGGACTGGCTATGCACACTTGAGCTGGGCAAGCCAAAGCCAGCAGGAAAGTGACACTGGTGACATCTTCCTGTGTGCCATTGGGCAGTCATACCTGGCTCAACGTCAAATGTGGCAACAAAAGCCCGAGGGGCTTTTTAAGGGGCATTTTAAGGTCCATTTGCATTGTAAAAGACAAGCAACTGGCCCATCTCTGGATCTCTTTCTCTAGGGTCATAGTGTTTAGCAGTGGGCTTTGCTCTACCAGCGAGTGCTTTTCAGTGCTGGGTTCTCGGTGGAAAGCTGCAGAAAAGGGCAACTGGAAAGCCTTTTGCCCTCAGATGTACAAATGATGCAAAAATCCAGACTTTACCTGGAGAAAAGGCAAAGGAAGCATGGGAGGCTGAAGAGGAGTGTGACAAGACATGATACAAGGCAGATTCTGAATTACTCAAAAAATACCCTTGCTGTTCCTTATAGCTGTGTGTGTCCCTGTGCGTTCAAAATGTGCCTGCATTGAGACTGGCATTGTCCTGTCATCTCTTGTCAAAATCCAGCCTTCAAGAACTCTCATCTAATGTTATTGAGCCTAATATAAGCCAAACTTTTCTACAAACTCACCTTGTTGCTGCTATCTAAGCACTATAGTGGGGACGACATAGTAAATTCTCGTGAAATGCACTTTGAACGTCAGCATGGCTTGCTGCCTCCCTTGTTAAATATAGGCTGTAACTGTGAGAGGCAGCTGACAACGCCAGAGAAATTTTGATTTTAAGCATGTGTTTGTCTGTAGTAACACCTTTAAGTTTTGATTCACTTTGCAAACAGTGCTTGAACTCTAGACAATCTGTTTTTAATTGGCACCATGTTTCTTGTGACAATCTCACTGCACTGTGGTGGACTGGTAGTAACCTTTTTGCCCTGGTTTTGAGGCTTGTAATTTGTATTTAAGTGATTTGCTTGAGGTTGTGTAATTAAAGCAGCAATAGCAGCAGACCTGGAGAGACTCAATTCCCTGCTCTAACAGCTTAGAACAAAATACTGGGGAAATGGATGGATTTTCCCATGTCCTGAAGCCTTCAAGTCAGTGCTATGGATAGCTTTCTGGGAAATCTGTGATTAGCCACAGGAGCTGAGGGGTATGGGAGAAGCCAGAACAAATGATGCAGTTGTTGCTTCTGAGGTTAGAAATCCATGACTGCACAAACTTTTGATTGCATGCTAGGGCGTGGAGGAAGGAGGATGAGAGGTGTTAAGTGGTTTCTTTTGTCTTGGAGTCCCCTTCACTGTCGTGGATTGACTGAGACTAAGGCAAACTCTTTAACTTGGGGAAACGGCAACTTTTCCCCCACACTATCAATGGAGAAAGAAAAAGCATTTCCCTTTTATTTAAGGTAGCTTCACTGATCCTTTGGAAAGCATTTTAAGTGGATTGCTGTGTTAGCAGAAGCCAAAGTGTGTGTGGCCCTTTTCTGTCAGGAAAGATGCAGCATTTAAAAAGCAAGAGACACAGACAGCCTGTAGTGCTTTCTGCTCAGGGCATTTCATGCAGCTGCTCCCTGGTGACTGCTGCAGCCCAGTGAGCGGGGTTTGCTGCCTCGTGCAGCTGCCTGTGATCCTCACTCCAAAGGGAACAAACACACTGCCTTTCAGCTAGGCCTGCGCTCCTCTGATTGCTTATGAAAATGTCTAAAAGAACATTTCCAAAACTATCAAAGGAATCTAATCATCTATTTACGCTTAATTCTGTGGGAGCTTGCAAGAGGGCTCCAGACACAAGTACTTCAGTGCAGGAGGTGGTTCATGTGCTCTTTGCTGTCTGCTGCAGCTTGGCTGACAGGGAAGACAATGCGGGAATGTGTTGTCAGAGCTGGGGTTGCTTGCTGCCTGGCAAATCAAAGCATATGAAAGCAGATGGAAGACCTTAAGTGCTGGCAGCCATATTTTATGTGCCGGTAGTTAGCTGGTGATATTTTTGATTAGTTCTTCTGGCTTGCACTTTTAGTTTTGCTGTGAGTTCTCCCTCTACCCCTAGGAGTAAGTGGTTCAGGTCAGTTTCTGAGCAGAGCTTTGAGCAGGACTTGAACTCCAGTTTCCAGCGCTGCCCTGCACATGAGCTTGTCTCTCGTTGCTGATACACCCTTTGCTTTGTTCAGTTTTTGTCAAGAGGGATGTTGACTGTAGCCCTAGATTTTTCCTCCTTTCAGTGCTCCCTTGTTTGAGAGCAACTTACTGGTCAGTTCTTGAGCCCTTTGGTAGATTCAACATAACTTTTATGCTTTCTTGGACAGCCATCCTTCCCCTTCCTGTGCTTCAGAAGAGATATTTGGCTCAGAGGCCACCTGTGACAGAGTTGTGAAAACGCACTGTTAAGTATATGAGTTGGAGAGGTGTGAGAAAAGTGTAATAATTTCATTGGAGAGGAAGGTATTAAAATATCTACTGTATACATGGGTGAGGGGAAAATCAGTTAGTCAGAGCTGAGCCTGAAGTAAGCTATTAGCTCTAATTCATTCAAACCTAGATTGTGTTTTTGTCTCTTGAACGGAGTTCTTGTCAGCTGAACTGGACCAAACTGAACGCTCAACTCCAGACATGTATGAATACTTTGAAACACCATCTATGCATGCAGATCTCAGACCAAGATCAAGGACTGACACGTTGCATTTTCATTTTATTTTTGCTGGTTTACATACCAATCCAGTTTCACTGACTTGAGCAGAGATGCTTATTTTGTAGATTTTGTATATTCTTACGGATAACATGAGTCCATCTGCATATCCAGGTGTGTACATTGGTCTGTGACAAAAATAAGGCAGCTGCACTGCAGTAGCTGGTTAGCCAACTCAAGAACTGCACTGCATCAGAGAAGAGTTGATTATGTTTTCCCCTCTTCCTCCTCTGACAGCTTCTACAGGTACAAACAAGAAACTTTCCTGATATTGGGAACTGAGAATGTAATTGTCGAACCTAATGTGCCAGTCTAATTAGTGCTTCTCTTGACTGTCCGTTACAATAATGTTATGTAGTGGAGGTATTAGTTGGTTTATGAAATGAGAGTTAGAAAGTTACATGGTTTTTTTCAGGTTACACTTCTACCACACACATGTTTGTGGAGGAACAGGGCAGAAGTGTAGTAAAGAATCATTAATTCGATAAGACGCTTGTTTCGCAGTGTGGTAAGTTCTTCTGTAGCACCTGTTCTATACAGTGGATAAAAATAACATTGGGTCTTACCTTGAAAGAAAGGTGGTAAGAAAGAAAATTGAACCTATACCCACATCCCCATCTTACCTTGCAATGGGCAGAGACTGCAGGGAGCTTGGAACGATAGTTCTTCTTGCAGCATGCTGTCAGGTTTTAAAGTTGTTAAAAAAAGTTGTTTCTTCTAACCTGTTTTTTTGGAGGGAGCTATAGCTTCAAAATTAAAAGTCAATATGTGAAATGGGCTTAAATGTGAAACTGGGACAAAAAGTCCCTGCCCTTGGAGAGGGGTTTCTGAGTTCCCTTCCTGAATGTGCAGTCATTCGGGGCTGGGCAACAGGGAAAGGACTTTTGGAAAGTAGGAGTTAAAGCGTGATACTTGGAAGGGACAGAAAGCAAAAAACGTTTGAAAAACCCAACCCCTCACTCCATCCTTGTCCGTCTGGTTTTTTGAGGAGTCTTTCGTTGAGTTGCAGGTGGAGTCAGAAAATCTGACCCAAATCTTAGGCTGAATGATGGATTTGCTCCACGGTGAATGCACATGTCTGTACATATCTGTCACGTCAACAGATCTGCAGAGACGTGCCACATTATCTGCTTCCTGAAGATGGCTTAAAATGCACTGGGAAAACATTAGCCTCCTCTCATCCTTTGGGCCCAGGGGAGTGCGGTGCTCTGAAGAGATACTGGCATGAGTCTGACCTAGCTGGCTTTTTTGAGATGCCTAGGGCGCATCTGCATGCTTCCGTACTGCATGATCTAGACATGCTTTGAGGCAGCTGGAGCTCACCTGAGCAATAACAGCTCCTCATATGATTCAGTTAATCTTCAAAAATTTTAATTCTTGAACATCTGGTCTGTCCTAGTTTCTCTTCTGTTCTTCTCCTGGGAAATCTAGGTATGTATGTGGCATCTGTCTCTCACCCTCCTTTGTTTAGATGGAAACAAAGAGTTATTAGTGTTTGCAAATGGCCACTTCATCTGTTAGAAAGTGCCTTCCTACCATCCCCCTTTCAGCTCCATTCCTTTCTTTGACTGGTTTCCTCTTCTTCTGTAACTGGAAAAGGGGTCTGTTGTTTATTTTCCTTGCATATTAAAAGTTCCTTTCCAAAGTGCTTTTGCAGCACTTGAAGCTGGTTCTTCTGTAAGTTGAAATGGGAGCCCTGTGCGTAAGCCCTTTTTGTCGTCCTTTGCTTGCTTACCCCTCTTTCACCCTTTCGTACATGGTTCCTTTTTGTACATGGTTCCTTTTAAATTACTGAGCTAAAGACCCAGCAATAAGCAAGAGCCACGCACCCAGGATATAATTACCCTTTCTCTCACATGATTACAGAGTAACTATCCCTGTATTGACTTCAGCATGTCTAAACTCAGTTTTCTGCCCCGTGCCCGCATGGGAAGCTGCAGCCTGCATTACTCAGCCGAGCCTGCTGCTGCAGGGAGGATTCTCTTGTCCTCAGGAGCGCGGCAGTGTTTAATGAGAACAGCTGTCATGCTTCAACGTGCTGATGCCTGCAACTGACTGGCAGGCAGTGGGATTGTTGTATTATGGTCGTATTAACTAATCGTTGCTGATAATTGTTATTAATCATTGTCTTGGATCTGTAGTATGAAGAAGCTGTAGTTCCTCAATTGTAACTGTTCGAGGTGAAATGCAAGAGCTGCTTAGCAATGCATAAGTAGGATAAAAATGGAAGGAAAGGCTTTTTCCCCTCATCTCGCTGAAAAAGCAGTAGCTTGTTGTGCAAGGTCTCCAAACTACATTTGAGCTGCACTGGCTTTGAAGATGGTCAGGTGTCCTCTAGCCCTGTTTGCTGCAAAAGAAAGTGATCTTTCATGGTGTTCCCTCAAAATCCCATCGTGTCTCAGCTGGGTGTAGTTTGCAAGACTAATGTTCAGCGTAGACAGAGGGCAAAAAGTGAAAAGCACCGATTCCTCCCCCACCTGCTGACTGTGGCTGTTTTTCCCTGCAGTACACTGACAACATTTTTTCCTCTTACGTGGTTGTGCACTAGGGCTTTCCCCTTTTGCCTGTCTTGGAAAGCGGTTCTGGAGTCCAGGATTTCTTACAGTAGAAAGTCCTTTCATCAGCTTCATCTTCTGTTTTGTCATGCTCTGCCTTTGCCCCTGACCCCTACGGTCTGTGTCTGGTTTCTCAGAATCTCTCCTTGACCTGCCCACCGTGGGGTTTGATTTGCCACCACCTTCTGGGCAACTGCTGTTGCTTTTTGTCATTCTTCAAATGATGATCAGGGAAAGCATCGGAAGATTTCAACTTCCCATTGCATTTTCAAAATCACACTTTGTCAGGACTGGTTACAAGCAGCCTGAGGAGAGCAGATATTCCAGAGCAAAGATTTAACCCATGCATTACAGCTCAGAGAGTCTGGACAAAGGACAAAAGGGGCCAATGTCTCCATAATGCTTGCCTCAGCAATTCATGTCCTTTACTGAGACTGCCCCTTCCTCTTATCTTGAGTGGAAAGTAAGAAATGGGAGAGAGGAGATTAAAAGGCTCCAGCTCACAGTGTTACATCAAAAGATTAAAGGCATCATGTTGGGGATGCTTCAAACTCCGTAATCTGCTTTGCTGCCTCTGTTTTGGGGCTGTTTGAAGTGGTCTCTTCTGCCAGTTCAGTCAGTGATGCTGTTAGATTTATTGGGAACTTTGGCAATTAATTGCTTTCAGACCTGAGAAGGGTCTCATTGTTGTCTGTCAGAGTTTTAATTAATCAAAGCGGCAGATGGGTAGTATTGGCCTCAAATGCTGGTGTAATTAACTCATTAATTATCAAGTTCTCTTGCTCTGTGATGGTTTATAAAGGACATCTTTAATCTGGCTGCCATCAGGCCATCACCATAGCAGGAGTTAAATGATTTTTATCAGTCTTTACCATAATTACCCTGTATCCAGGGTACTATTGGGGAAAATGCTGATTTTTGCCAATAAGTATGTAGGCCCTCCTTGGCTTCAGACTGGTGAGTAGACTTTGACCTGCAAAGATGAGCAGGGCTGGTGAGATTAAGTTCCCCTTGAAAGTCTCTGGGATTTCTTTGCAGCTTACCCAGTGCTTCCAGAAACATCGTGTCCTGAACTGTCTGGTCTCCTGGCTGTCTGCGCTGTGTCAGGACAGAAATGTGATCAACTGTCACATGTTTCACAGATCAAAACAGCCTTCTTACCTTGGGGAAATAAGAAGAACACACCTTCTTAGGCCCTCAAAACGGGATGTGCAAACTGCTGCAGGAGGGTTTTGCTTGCAGCTGACCAGGTCCTTGCTGGGGACTAGTGCCACTGTGTGGGGGAATTTCTTGGGTCTTTCTAAATATGCTATACCAAAGTGGTTTGAGACATGTCCTCCATCATGAATGGATGCCCAGGAAACACTCCCAGGCACTGGATTTGTCTTGCTAAGTTGTTAGTGCAGCTCTAGACATGCTTTTGGCCCAGGCTGTTTCCACGAGAGTACCCAGCATGGTTCAGTAGTTAACACAGGTTAGGAGCAATAGGCAGTTTGGATATGGCCACCCTTTGGCCTTTTTTGCCCTGAAAAACAAGAGTTTCGGCTTTGCTGAGTCTGTACCAATTGGCATTAGCACCAGAACAAGGTCCTGAGCATACTAGGGTGCGTGTTGCTCTAGGGACTTATTGTGTGTGAAATGAGGAGTTTGCAGTAGAACCAGGAGCAAAAGAACAATGAACTTAAAATCCCGTGTCTCTGAAATATACTCAGTGCTCCTAAATCTTGATGTGGTGCTTAGGAGGGCTCATGACTGCCTCATGACAACAGCTGTTTCAGGAACGTACAACTATCCAAATGGCTGCTTGCAACCTAACATGGGTGCTGGCAAGCTGCCTTTGCGTCCAAATGGTATTTCCAGGATTGCCTGAAAGGGGTGGGAAAGCAGGAGCTTTAGCCTTCTGAGGAAACCACTCACCTTTAATGCCGTGTCAAAAAGACAAAGGAAAGAGTTTGCTTCTATAACTGCTGCTTGAAGACTCCACTGCTGCCTGCGTGGTTGCTTTCAAAGTATTTGATAGGAACACAAACCCCATTAAAATTTAGACCAAAATCCTCAGCCAAACCAATACTGTGGCTTTATTAGTCAAAAGGTTTGGGAAAAGAACGGCTTGACTTTTCTTAATTAAGATTGTCTTTCCGTGGCAGATTAATTACCCAGAATTCATTGCAAATTTCTGGCTCCATGGATGTTATTGATCCAGTCAGGCTGCTAGTTTGTGCTTGCGGGGATCTGTCTGTGATCTTCCTTCTGTGGGAATTTGGGGAGGGAAGGGAGGAGGGAGATGGCTGCCAGTTATTAATAGAATTTGGAACAGGTGTTTTTTTTCCCCTAGCTGGTTAAATCAAATGCTAGACAGTTGCATAATCTCTTGCACCCTGGTAACAGCAGCAAATACCACCACCACCACAAGCCCAGAGAAAAGCGTGGAAGAAGTGTGGAGGCAGATGCCAAAGGCAACAGTGTTCTGGAGAGTTAATGGGATGATTTTACACATGTTCAGAAACAGTGTGCTTAGAAACATACTGGCAGTGTTTCAAATGCCTCCTGGGATGTAGTTTGTAGTGTAACGTGACGCGTTCAAATCAAGCCCAGGGCAAGGAACAGGGTTGCTGGTCCGCTTTTCCGATGTCTATATGAAGTAGAGGGGTGATGCCATCATAGCTGCTGGTGCTTGTGAGCTCAGGGCCAGTGACCGCTTGCTGGTGGGGATGGAGTGCTGGTGGGAAGCCAGTGACATCTGCTGCTGCTCTGCAGAAGAATAGCAAATCTTGGCTTTCCAGAAGGGGAGACTGAGACAGGCTGCAGGTTAAGTGATGGGAGAGGAGCACTGCTGTTTGGGTAGCTGAGAAGGGCAGTCCAAGACAAGTCTCCTGGTGTGGAGCTCTCCCTGTAAATCATCAATTGCCTGTTGTGTGGGGTCATGAGTGATTCCCCTTCATAGATCTGTTACTTTGAAAAATATAATGGGCATCCCACAACTTTGACTTTTTGAGCCCCTGATCTTCATCCTTGCAAACAGTGTTTCAAAGCCTCAACACACCCCTGTATGCTGCTGCTTATTTACTTTGACTGTCAGGCAAATGCCTTAGTTAAACATTTTCAGGGGTGATTTCTAATCCAGGGGCTGTCCTTTAGCACAAGGCTATGCTTTCCATCAGGACAGCTTGTTGACTGTGGTGGCTGTACTTGCTCCATTCTGCCTGGGTACTCAGCCTCTCTCTACTTTCTCTTTTATGTTTTCTCAAGGTTTGTTTTTCCACTGATACTGCAGTCTTTAAACAAGAAAACAAACAATTCCCCAAAGCTCTGAAAGATGCTTCTGATACAAGATGTGCTGTAATGATGAGAGCTCTCTGCAGTATCACAAGTCATAAATGGTGATAGTTGTAAGACTAGCTGCCTTGCTGTTTAGAGAACAGCTTTTTGCTAGGCTTCATTCACAGCCTTGCAGAGTTTGCTGTTTAAAAAATGCTGTGTTCCCCCTTAGAGCTTAGAAATTAAGGCCTAAATTTTCAGGAGGTAGCAACTGAGGGCCCTAAAATGCCTAAAAAGTGGCTTTTTACTTTTAGGAAAAGTTGGACAATATTGTTTTGGGATTCAGCTTTAAAAAAAAGTCCCCAGAATTGAACACCCTGAACTACTTCATCCTTTTTGCAAATTCAGAACAGAAGTTGCAAAGACAACAGATGCAATAAGCTGTAGACCATAAGCACAATTAACTGCAGCGCTGAGATATTTGGTGGTTGACGTCTCATACTGACTGTGGATGGTAGGAGAACCTCAAAAATCCCTTAGGTTCCTTCTGCCTTTTGCGGTAAGATGAGTGAAGAAACCAGTGTTTCAAGGACCACATCTTGTATTCAGCCTGGGCAGCCTAACTTACTTCCTCTAATTAATAAAGTCGGGGAAAGATGACTGATTTGACAGCTGGCTACCCAATACATGCAAAAGAGGGGTGAGTGCTTTTTTCCTAACTTTAGATATGGGCGTCAATTTAAAATTGAGACACTGAAGGCCAGTCAAGCATCTCAAATCATACTAGACAACTGTGTAGGCAGTTTGGTGCAGAATACAATTGGGATGAATAATTCCTGGGAGGTACCTATTTTTCTCTGATGATTACTAAGGTGGCTTAGAATTTGACAAGTGACCTTTAGATATATAAATTTGGGTGAGCTGCAGCTGTAGATGCCTACGTTAAATACATACAAAGGCAGGTTGAAATACATGGCCTTAAGTATTGCTCAACTTGTAGAGGTGGTTACTGGAGATGAAGACAGACACAGCTTCCAGGGTCACTCCATGGGCTGTGAACAGCAACAACTCCAGATCTGGCATCTTTCACCACCATGAAACATCTGAATGGAAAGGACAAACACGTGGATTGTATGTCAAAGTGGGAATCTAGTGAAATGATTTTGTTTCCTTTTACTCTGGTTATAGCCTTGAAAATGATCCATTCTGCTCTGACCTGAGACTGCTCCAAAGTTTGGTAAGGCTTTAGTGACACAATAAAGCTCACAGCATTCACAAACTAGAGAAGGCTGTGGGCATTTTAGAACTGTGTAAAATAAGTGAGCTTGTGGAAGTCTGTTGTTATTTAGTGCATTAAATAACCAGAGCACTGTTTACATTAAGTAATCAGTGCTTGTTGCTCCCAGCTAAATTCAAAATGAGAGGGAGGGGAATACTTTTAATTATTCTTTGTAAGAGGTGCAACTCTGTCACTGTGTTGCCCAGATGCATGGGGCTACTGTTGGCTGTTTTGGGGGACATGAGGCCTTGGTTACAGATGTATGAGTAACTGACCTTGGTAACAAACTCACAAGGTTTCAGCTCATCTTCCATAACTGCCTGTGAGGTGGCTCTTTTCCCCTGCAGTTGAAAGGCAACTAATTACATTTCCACTTTGGCTGATGCCAGTTTATCGGGCAGTAAGACCACGCGCGTCGAGAGTCATCACAGCATAGCTGGTGCACATCCCTGGGCTTGCCTTGCTCTAATTTTGTGAGTGCCCACAGCAGTCTGAGTGCCATCTCACACAGGCGTATATTTACACCTGTAAGCATGACTGGATGGAGGTGTGTAGATTCATGCAAACTTTGTTGCAGAGGTGATGCTTTAAGATTAATGGCTATTAATTCACTGGGACGTGAGGATTTTTTGCTGGTGTATGATGAAAAAAGTAACTTTTGCAAGTCCTGCAGTAAGACTGATTCAGTTGGCCTCACAGAGGTGATCCGCTTGCTGCTTTCCTGTGCTTTTGCTTCCGGGTTGTAAAACCAGAAGATGGGAGTACTGAGAAGCTGGGAGCACGAAATGCTCAAAGGGCACAGCCCTGATCCTATGTGCCTGCTTGAGGAAAAAAACCTGCTGATTTCAGTCAAGTTTATGTCAGGCCCTTGGGTGATCTCGTTCAAATTTAATTGACCCTCAGACCTATATTACATTGGGAATTTTATCCCAGTAATTGCAGATGGTTAGCCATCTTCAGGGGTTGGCATCCTCTGGCCATTGAGCAGGCAGCTGTTGTATTGCTTCTGGAAGTGGCCAGTAATTTCTGGATGGGAGGCACTTTGCTGTTTGAAATTCTCAAACCAATTTATATTTTCTTTAAGATTCAGGTAACTATACTCCCCATGCAGATACCTCTACATTCATTGTAGGTTACATTTTGAAATTTTCACTTGTTTCTAAACCAAAATAGTTTCATGTTCCCACTGGTTAAAACTTCCTGCTGCCGCCACCTTGCCTGAAATGCTTTTTACTCTCAAGCTTGTGATTTTTGCAATTCTGCTGTGAATTTTGCAGCTTGAGCTCAGTTCCCAATGTTTTGGCAACACTCCTGTCTGTGTGTGAGGGAATCCAGGCTGCAATATCATTCAAACCTCCTTGTTTTACAGGCAACCTTCTCTCTCTCTAGAGCAACCAAGCATTTCAGCATCCTCATTCTCCTGAAACCCACTGAGCTGGCAAAGACCACAGTGTGCTACAGCTGCTACAATTCAGCAGAGCCCTGGCTGGCTGGTGTAGGAAATTACTTCTGGTCTGAGCAGGTGCAGGGCACATGATTGTTTTTAGCAATGTAGCTGTGTGCACAGAATAAAACAAGCTCTGGGAGGCTGCCTTGAATTAGGAATAATACATTTGGGTAAGAATCACTGTTACAGGCAGGATGATGTGTGCAGTAGTTTGCCTAGCCTGGCTGATGCAGCTCTTTGTCAGTCAGGGGATAGATCTAACAGAGAGGCTGTTTTTCAGGCTGCAGGCTGTGAAAGACACAGACTTGGTCCTGGACTTATGGAAAGGCTGGTTGGAGAGAACTCTGTGCAGTCTGGTCTGCCAGTGTTTCATGGCTCCTTCCTTCTTTCCCTGAGGATCCTCTAGGGCCTGCCTTGCCCTCTCTTCTCCAAACCATCAGTGTTATTGCTGCAGTAATCAACAGTTGCCACCAGCCTCTTCACACCACGTCTCTGCCAGTTCTATCCCTGCTCCCACTGTCATATCCCCTCCCCTTGTTTTTTGTCCTTCATTTCTGATTAGCACAGCTGTTCTTTCCAAGCAGCTCCTTGTCCTGCCCATTTTCTTTTCCCTGTTTTTTCCCTTCTCCCTCTCTGTCTCTCTGGGTGTTTTGATAGATTTACTGGAATAGACCTGTGTTTAAAAAAAAAAAACGAAAAAAAAAAAAGAAAGAAAGAAAAAAAGAGAAGGAAAGACTTACTTGGTTTCTAGGGGAAGGATGAGGAATGGACTTCACCTGTCTCTCCAGAGCAGGTTCCTCACATGTGCAAGCATTGGAAAGTTCTGTGACCCTTTGGCAGAAGAATTTTCAGAGCTTCTTGTGACCGTCTTTTGTCAGCTCTGTGTTTGGCTGGTGAAACACTGCCCCTTCTTTCCTCCTGAGATGGGGAGGCTGTGCAGCTGGTTGCACTGGACTTCTAGGCACATCGCTTTGAAAAGTGATGCTCTAGGCATTCAGTAGGCACTACAGAAACAAGGGCAGTCTCAAAAGATGTCCTGGGGTACAGCTTGCTCTGACGCGCTCAGCACTCAGGAGAGGGGCTGTGAATCTAGCCTAGCTCTTTACCAGCCCCTTCCTACCACGACGTGGGTGACTGCTTCCATTGTCCCCACTGTCTGTCTGCATGCTTGCTCTGAGCATTCCCTCTGTCTTGAAGTTCACACAGCAATTTGCAGAAGATAAAGACCTGGGGTAAGGGCTGGCTCCATTACTGTTTAGATGGGAGATGTCCGTTGTCAAGGGCAGTCCTGTACAGTGGGGAAGAACCTAGCACACCAGAGTAGGTACTCTGAAAATAACAGCTTTTTTCAATGCTTGCCTGTACTTACCTTGGTTGCCTCAAGCTTCTCTCTTGCACATAGGGAAGGCACTACTTATGAACCTTATAGTGATGTTCAGTAAAGGATTTTTGCTGTTTAATGCCATAAACAACTGGTAAGTCAAAGTGCTAACACATTTTGTTATATATGCTAAGCCATGGAATTTTCTTCAAATGCCTTATGTGAAGTCTTGACCTCTGATGTGTAGGCAGAAGATGAAAACTTACTGTATAAGGCCCTGTGTGGATCATGACCAGAAAGAAAGAGATTTTTATTGACCAGGAATGGCGGTAAACAAACAAGGAAGGAGGTAAGTTTCACAGTATGTGTTACAAGTTAACAGAGGAGAGGAAAAGATTAGCAAGAGTCGTTCATTTGCTTTTTTTATTATGTATATTTTCATTAGAAAACAACCTTGAACACCCAGGAATAGTTTTCTAATAAACGTAAGCTCATGAAGAGCACTTGGAAGTTTCCATTCTGGGTTCAGGAGAATGATGGGACAGTAACACAGTCGACATGGTCATTCCTTTTAGTCAACCCCTCCATTGTGGCTGATTGTTTCTTACATTGCAGCCTTCCTTTCCCCGTGCTTCCTGCCCTGAACAAAACCACCCCCCTCCCCCCAACCCCCCAGACATCTCTGTAGAAGTCTCAAAGAGAGTATTTCTGCATGGACACACCATTGAGTTATCTCATCCCTCAGTGAACATAGTGATTTCTTCCAGGCCTGGCTCAGGACCCTACCAACAGACCTTGGAGATCCATGCAGACACACTGCTTCCTCTCCTGGGCAGACCCTGTAGTAGTGAAGGATCAGACTGTAGTCCTTGGGAGTGATTTCAAAGGGGACTCGTGAGGAGATGCAGAATTAGCCTACTAGGGACTGTGCCTGCTGGGGATGAAGATCCAGGGAAGCGTTCTTGCTATCCCCACTAGCTACCTCCCTGTTTACTATCAGCCTCTCTGGAGAAAAAGTCCTGAAGGGGTTGATGCATAGCTATGGGCTGGTTGTGCTTCTGGAATGAGGAAGATTTCCTCCCCAAGCCTGGCCTGCATTGCCTACAGAGGGTCTTTTATATAACGGAGAGCTGACGTGTATGAGCTAAAAACATGAGGGACAAGGGCATTTTGCTTTGCCACCATATAAATCTGACAGAGATTCTTGCTCCCCTGTCAACAGGGCAGACCTCACGCAGTTTTACCGTGATCTAAAATACAAGTGGTTTGTCCTCACTGTGTTTTTGGCTCAGGTACATCATCCACTCTGGTTACCCTGAGGCTAAGAAACAAAAGATTCCCCATGCCATTATCCCACAGCTTGATAGCAGTGAAGGAGATGCTTGAAAGCATTTGCTCTTCTGGATCAAGAAGCTAAACTCCGTGAAAACGGTTCTGCTGGCAACACCAGTCTAGAGGGATGGGAAGAAGGTTTGTGTGCCTGTTAGCAACTAGTAGAAGGGCTGTCCACACTCTCATCTCTACCATTTAGTAGCAATGAATCACCCCTTTCCAAAGGAAAGTGAAGGTAGGGAGTAGTGAGTGGGAGGGGACAGGGAATATAATCTCATAAGAACATAGGTACTGGGATCAGCTGTGCAGAGAACATCATTTTTTGTCTCTCTAGCTGAGAAAGAAGATCAGGTGGGTTAGGTAGAAATCTGTTCATCCTTCTAGGAAAAAGGACTAAACTGAACCTCTGTAATGTGCAGAGGAAAAACTCCCAGAGAAGTGTGGCAGGCTGGATTTTAAAGGAAAGTTGCCTTGTAATGAAGAGCAAAGAGCAGAGTAGCTCTGTCAGCAACTTGAACTGTGAAAGGATGAGACAGGCCACTTGCAGGGGCACGCTGGGCCTGTGCAGTTCTTGTGATTATCGATATCAAAACTCATATAAGCTGATAGATGTTCCCACTGCCCATCAGTGACTGGCTAACAACAGGTTGTTACTCTGCCACAGTGGGATGCAACTGGAGACAAAACGTTCTCTCATCCAGAGGGAAGCTGTGGTCCCCTGTAGAAAGCTACACGCTAGGAAGGCTCCTTGGTTATGAGCAAACTCAATCACTCAGACTTTCTTTGAGCAAGCAGGGAACTGAATGTGATGTCCTAATTCTGTTTGGTAAAGCACATCTTGATGCATAACATAACATATAAAGGATCATCTGCCCTTAGTACCTCTTCTCTACTGTTATTTTATTGTTTAAGTCCTGGGTATCAGAATCCTTCTCCTCTCTTCTCCTCTCTTCTCCTTTCTTCTCCACTCGGAAAAAAGGGTTAATAAGAGGATGTAAACAAGCTGGGAAAAATACTGTCAGTGTGGCTTGGAAAAGAATTTCTGTCTGACTCCTTGTCCCTGTTCAGAAATACCTCTCTTCTCAAACAGGTGTAATGGCAGGTGTTTGTGCTTTTGCATCATTGTGCTTGTTTGACTATGGTTCAGATAAGTTTGAGGGGTCTTCAGTCTGTTTCCTGCTGCTGGAGCTCATCATCTATTTTCCATATAGTTTTGCATTAATTAAATGCTCTACAATAATGAGCATGAGCCAGAGAAAGGCGAGAGGTCACACAAAAGCATGTCCCACTTCTGTCTTCTGTTTGCCTGAAGTTAAATCACATGTCATACTTTCCACATGGCAAATCCTAAGCTCCTGTCAAGACTTATTCAATATAGTTAAGTATTCTTTGTGGTTTGTTTGAGTTTTTTCTTTTCTTTATATTTTCAGGATAACGTTTATAAATATATATGTATATGTGTACAATATTTTGCCTTGCAATTCCAGTTCTGGGACAGAAAAACATCATTCTTTCATCAAAGGAGAAATTCACCCACTGACCTGGAGGTAATTTAAATAATGAACTAAGGTAGTTTTTGATGTTTGTGTAAACAGCACAGAAGTGCCACATTCTGTTCGCCTTGTATCCAGCATGATAGCTGTGAGATCAAAGACTGCCTTCAGTAACTGCAGCATGTCAGACTTGCATTATTGAGGGAGATATTTCTAGAGCCATCAGCTCGTTGCTGTCATATGGTAACCAACTGATGTTTTCACTGTGTTTCCTTCAACATGGAAGAAGAGGGGAAGGTCAATGCAATAAGCTCCTACACTTGTTTCTTCTCTCAGGATTTAAATATGTCATTGTCTGTCAATGAAATCAATTTGCCTGTCTGGATGCATGAAGGATGTAGAAGACGCTAAAACTAGTCTGTGAGGAATCCTGTATCTGTCTGCCCAGATCTTCAGGGCTGGAGGCTAGGGATGGCAGAAGGGAGAGGCATCTGTTGGCTCAGGAACAAGGAGCAGTCACAGGTGAGGTGACAGTGGAGGGGAGGTTGGGATACTCAGCTGTAGTCACTAAGGCAATTGCACTGCTGACTCTTTCCCTCCAGGTGCATGACTGATGTACAATAGTAAGTGAAAGGAATAGGTCTTCTGGCCACGTGTTCTCACAAGGAGATGTGCAGGGGTCCTGGTGGATGAACCACAGATTCGAAGTGCTAATGGTGCAGCCTCCTCCTACGCTGCAGAGTAGCAGTGCTTTGTTCAGTCAAAATAATCTTTTGTCTCTGGAGGAAAACAAAGGGAAGATGCTTGAGTGATTGATCACCACACGTGGGCAGGGGATGGTCTGGAAAGTCTTCAGAATTGTCCGCCATCTACAGGCATTATCTCTGACATTTTACTACTGACAGACACAAGGGCTTTGAGAAGGATGTGGTAGGGATGTGGTAGACATGAGTAGTATTTTCCTTTCTCCCTGGGTACAAACATGGTGGACAGCTGATGCCTGTCTTAACTCTGTGCTCCTGTCTTGCTCTTTCCTTGGGTTGCCTGTCGCGGGAAGATAAGATGTGGACCTCTTCAGCACCTTGCTTGGGAAACCACAACAGGGACCACACCTGATTTACTTGAAAAACAGTCCATCACTTCTGACGTTTGAAATCGGAAACCACGTGCCAGCTGGCTATGTGGGTTCTGCTAGCACTGCGGACTTCTTGTGGCAACCAATTAACAGCAGGCACTGAGACTGGCAAAGGGAATATACAGCAAAGAGGACTGACTGATGGTTACGGAGTCTGACTACTGATACAGGCTTTGAGTGGTCCCTGTGTTCTCTGACGACCCTTGGGTTAGTGCATGTGCTTGAGCCACTGTAGGCACAGAGGAAGGGGGTCTGAACTTAGCAGTGGGTATTTACCAAGAGACAGGAGGGCAGGAATGGGAAAGCTATGGAGCTGGCGGCCACCGCTGATGTTTCAGTAGGCAAGAATAGCATTAGCAACTGACACAGAGCAAAACACCTCTGAAGAGCATAACCAGAAGAGCATTACCAGAAAGACCTGTAAAAACTGACAGAAAATCAGGAAACTAGCAGAAATCACAAGAATGAGCAGGACCACGCACACACAGTTTCTGATGATGGCTGAACACAGTCCTCCACAATGACCACCCCCAAATGGTATTGGAGGACCACAAAGCCCAAGAGCTGAGGGCTCTCCACAGTGATAGGGCCTGGAATTTTCTCCACTGGGAGAAACAGCTGCCAAACTCTGCAGGCTTTGTTTGTCGGTGGGAGCTGATCTGGCTGCTTTGTAACAAAACACAAGAACATCTCTTCAGAAACCCAGCAGACAAGACTAGAGGAAAGGTGTTGGGAAGAAGAGATGCCTTCTGTAGCATAGCTCTGCCCCATCTCTCCTGTCTGCTAGAATCCCCCAATACACAGCGTGTTTTGCATGTCTCGGGAACATACTATCTCCGTTTGCACCTTTTAAAGTCCTGCATAGTAGCACAAAGGGGATGGCACAAGGAGGTTGTGGGAGACAAGAGAACTGTGCTATGGAAGGAAAAGACCCTCATCAGTATTTCTGCCATCCATACTTTGGGGAAGAAAGAAAAAGATAATCCAAAACCCCAAACCCCATACTAAATTTGCACTTGTTCTCTCAGGCTGGCAGCCTAGAAATTCATAAACTCAGAAGTACCTTGTTCTGGAGTAAACTGTTCTGAAAACAGTTTCCAATGGCTTCCCCGAGTTTGCATTGCTGGTGGCAGCCCTTCGGCTCCATGCTGGCACATGTATGAAGCTCTTTGAACAAGTTTTGACCTTCCTTTAGCCCCTCTGCCCATCAAGCCAGCTAATGACATGCTTCGTATTGCACAGAACACATACAATTGACAAGTTCATAGTGTTGTTTAAATATTAAACAGTCTAGACAGGCTTTTGAGTCTTATGCCGCTGTGAAAAGGCTCAGACCATGCCCATCTCTGAAATTGGGCTGCGGGATCATTTGCACAGTAAGACAGACAATAAGACTTGTATACATTGCCATGCAACAGAAGAGACCCCGAACCGCCAGCCCTAAGTGGAAAGTTTATTTCTAAGCACAATATATGGAAAAACCAAACCAACAAACCCCACAGATATAGAAAATGTTGTAGCAAATCCCTGGTCAAGTAGGACTTCATGTCTGTCACTACCCTGCACCTCACAGCTGCTTAAAATGTCATGCAATGGAGGAGAGGGCACTCGGACGACACCCTCTGCTTCGGATCAAGGAGGATCTCCAAGCAGGAGAGGGCCGATGGGACTCCCGCTGAGTGATTCGGACTGTAACCAGCAAAAGGGCAGCGCTGCTCACCCCCACCGCATGCTTTGTGACTACCGGTGGTAGACTTAGCACTTCGACAGGCTTTACCAACGCGGATTCTCACAACACCCCTGTGAGGTAGGTACGTATTGTTATTCCCCCTTTGTGTGGAGGGGGGACTGAGCCGAACAGCCCAAGGCTACAGAGTCAGTGGCAGAGCTGGAGTGAGAGTATGCAGAGTCCTGTGTGCTCAGAGTACTAGATCACACCACTCTTTCATGGCAAGTTGTGCTTCTGACCTCATAAACTTTTAGCTGTTAGCCAAATTAAAGGAATTTGACTTCTCCATGTTAAATGAGTGGAGGGCAGGGAGGGAAACAACATCATGTCTGACAGCTGTCCCTTCATCTGGGTATGCTTCCCCCTTCCCAAAACCACCGTAATTACTCATCTCTTGGAATGAGGACAGCTTCCAGGACAGGTAGGGGGCGAGAGGCTGCTGTGTTTGCTTGATTTGGCCAGGTTTCTCTCTACTGTGGATCAGAAGCGGTTCTTCCAGAGACCGTTCGTTGCAGCACCTTCATTCTGGGGGTAGCTGCTTTTAGAGATGGTTGGAATTGCCCCTTCCCTCTCCCTCTGCCCACCAACATTGCTTCCTTGCCTCTGCCAAAAGCAATCTTTGGTAGCTAATAAGATTGGTCAGATAAAGGTGCAGTGGCCTCAGAAACCATGCCGTTTCATACGGGTCCTCAGTAAGTCAGCGTTCTTGGCCGGTGTTTCACCTCCCACATTCTCTGCCAGAGAAGTACCTGTTCTGTTGCATTCTGATATTCAAAGGGACACTGTCAAGTAATCAAGGTGAAAAATACAACCTGCCTTGAGGTGCTAACCTCCATCTTCAGCATTGCGGAATGGCTGGTTCAAACCCGGAGGTTGAAGTTTGACACCTTCTCTGGTCCAGAAACACCTGGCCCACGACAACATAGCTGCCAAAGGAGCTGGTGGCTTGTCTTTTGCCCTGACTCCAACAGAAGCTGTGAGAGGTGCTGGTAGGACGCCGGAGGGCAGTTGGACACAGCCATTGTGCAACGCTGCTCAGCACTGCTGCTAAATGGATGCAGTTTGGCTGAAGTCCTAAATTATGCGGGGAGCTGGGTTCAGGCTTGATCACTGTGGGTTCAGTGTTTTGGGATCACTGAGCTGTTGCTCCTCAATTAGCTAATCTCTATATTTTTAGGGCTCGGCTCTTAACTTTCTTCGTGGCTGATGTACTGGCAAAACAGCTCGACCCCGCAGAGCTGGGACATACCCTCCGCAGAGCGAGGACAGTCAGCAGGAAATCGGTAACGTGGATTTCCTCCAGTTGCAGAAGAAAGGTGGGGAGGAGGCGGAATGGGGTGGTGAAGGGAATGGGGTGAGTGGAGAGAACAATACGTGCCCAAATGGAAAAGGACAAAATCGGTAGGGAAAGAAATTTTATTTTCAAGCTTGTAAGAGAATATTACAAACAATGGAGAGTAAAAAAAGCCCAAACCCTAAAAACTATTTAAAAAGTACTTGACAGTGTCCCTTTAATATCCACAAATGATTCAGCCATTGTGCATTGAAAGAGAATGTTCCTGAAGAGCAACCGGTACCTTCGAGGATATATCCCAGAGAAGGAGACCTATTAGAAGTGTTACATATTCGATCAGCAACTGTGCTCCCTCTTCAGACTCTCTCTTGAATGATTGAATGGTATAGACTCAGTAATAAACTAACAGACTGGATGTGAAAGGCTCAGCCTACAAGACTGAGTGAGACTGTTGCAAACTGAGCAGCAGGGATACGGGGGGTGGGGGGGTGGGTTGGAAATAAAAAAGATTTACACCTCTAATGCATGACTGTCTGAATCAGAAAGGAAGCAGAAACCCACTGAGACGGGTCAGCTTCTTGTGATCAAAGGGAAGGAAATCAACCTGGAACGTCTGCATGGAAAATGATGTGAGTGGCAAGATCTGGATGCTGGATTTGGGGTTATGAAGGCATAAATCACACCAGTACTTGTGCTTGAAACACCTGTGGAGAGTTTGTACAAAATTTGCCAAAAATGCCTATATGTCAAATAAAGGTCACGGAGCGCCCTCCCCCCTCCCAATTCCACCCTCACAAATCCCTTGTCAGAAACACTAAGAAAAAAACCCAGTATTTTTGGTGGAATTTGGGTATGTCTGGATTTGTTAGATTATCTTGGTGGGATGATTCAATCTCTCTTTCTGTAAATCAATACTGAAAAATCCCCAGCCATTTCACTTCAGGTATCCTACGATAAATTGAACAAGGCTCCAGAGTGACTCATGAAATAAAACAACTCACAGCCCTGGTTAATCACAGTCTGGAAAATAAAAATACTCCAAATATTTCGTTCCCTTCCTTGTTTTTAAAATCTCACACTGTGTGTTTGTGTGTGCGTGCGTGTGTTTACAAGTTGTGTGTACAGAGGGTTACCAATTCCAGGTAATAGGATTTGTAAGACATGCTAAACCGTCTGTTCCTCTGCTTCCCCAGAACTCTGCCTACTCAGTTTGTAGTCTGTATTGCACTTGTTTTGTTGGGTTTTTTTGTGATTTGTGTTGTTGGGTTTTTTTCTCTTTTTTTTGTGTGTTTTTTGTTTTTTTGTTGTTTTTTTTTTTTTAAACAGGCTGGAAAATATTAACCTCTTTAGCATGAGTGTGCAGCTCTCCCTCCACCTGCTTTTTCCCTCAGCTGGCCAGGTGCCGCCTCTTATATTTTGTGCAGTTACCAAAAAAGAAAAGGAGAGGAGGAAAGAAAAAAAAAAAAAAGAAAAGAAAAGGAAAGAGAAAGAAAAAGGCACACCATGCTCCTCTGCTTTATGAGTTCTTTGTCTCCTCCGCTTCGTGTTAAGGCCTCCTGAATTCCTCGGCTCAGACCGTCGTGACCCTCATGACGAGCTCTCTGTTACTACTAGACTGACTCCGCTGTTCGTGAGGCCTCAGGTGGCTGAGTATATGCAGGATGGTGTAAGCACAGTGGTGGTCAGAGAGGGTGCCTGTGGCATGGCCGGCAGCCCGTGCCCCGCTGTCGGCTGGCGCGGAGTTAGTGGCTGTACCACCAGTGGAGGACGAGTGGGTGGTTTGGGAGGAGGGGCGCTGATTTGTCCTGGTCCCTGTTTTTTGTTCCTCCATGTCCTTTGTTTTGTCATAGTTCAGCACTTTCCACTGCTGATTGACCGCCTGCCACCGTTTAAAAATCCGGTAAACCGAGGGCCCTTCGTGTATTATTAGACCTGGAGGGAAGGGGGAAAGAAATAAACATAAAACAGAAACAAAACTTTAGACTAAAGAACCATAAACCTAACCCAGCATCCTGCCCCCAGCTAGCTGGTTAGCTCAGCTCTCCCTCAGCCAGTGCTTATTCAACAATAAATCATGTATTTTAATTACCGACTGGCAGAGCACTGGTGCTCCAGTCTTGCTGGATCCCTTTTCCCCTGAATTAGAAGGATTACAGCTTTATCTCGGCAATCAATAAACGGACTGTGAGTGCAGCAGAGTGAGTTATGCTCTTAGAGCAAAACAGTGTCTGTTTACCACTAACGCCCAAGGTTTAGCTGTCCCCGGACTAGTTTTGCCTGCTGCATAGGCGTGATTCACCAAGCTAACGGTGCGTGTTTGCAGGGGGTGTGCCTGGCTCTGACGTGCCAGTGACGTCTGCTGCAGCAGCATCGTGTGTGTGCACAGCCCCAGCCTCTCCCCTCACACACCGCAGCACGGCAGACGTGCACATGGAGGCCAGAGGTGGCAATGGAGTGGAAAAAAGGGGCTGTCTATACCTGCAAATGGTTTGTCATCCTAGGCAACGTTTTCCTCGTCTGCAGAGCAGGTACCTCATCCGTATGTCACTGCTCCCTTCCAAGGGGAAACCCAACACACTTGAAAGAAAGGGCAGATGAGTTTACACCCTGCGTGCACTGAATATGCACGTAATGCCCGTGTCCTGCTACCCATCTGCATGCATCAGAGCTATGTGGGGGGTGGCAATGGGCTGTAGGACACCTGCGTTAGAAAGAGTGAGCAGCTCAGGCCCTGCCACCCAGCAGTTAGCTCACCTCCCAGCAGTCTGTCATCCTCCCCAGCCTTGCGAGAAGATTGAAGGATTAAATAATGTTAGAAGCTTTTAGGTGATGACAGTACTTGAGTATTGAGCTTTGTTATTCTTCAAACTGCCAGGCTCTGCCTAGACCCTTTGAAAGCATTGGGTCCAGCAGCGGCTGCAACACTGTGTAGCTCTCCAGCGAGGCTGAAGGAAGCTGCAACATCTCAGGTAGACTGGCTTAGCTGACACACTGTAACGCAATTAACAAGCTTTGCTAGAGAGTGGGATTTATGCAGCACGAGGGGTGTCTGAGTCTCCCTGAGTCTCCTTGTTTTGCAGCAGTCTGTCTGTTAGGGAAGTGCCTTTGTGCCCCGTGTAACTGAAGCCAGAGCAGCTGGTAGGACTGGGTGATTTAGCACATGGGTAGCTTCCTTGTTCCTAACGATGGCTTCACCATTCTTGGTCAGGATCAAGATTATCAGAAATATTTCTAAGGAAGAGCAGCTGTCTTGCCTGCCTGTTGCAAGCATATAAATACAAGAGCAAAGAAGGAAAGACCCACAAGAAATAAGAAGCAAAATCATGCCTAAATTAGGAGGTTGCCTTGACCAACAATGTGTAAAGAGATGATGGTCACCACAGAATAAAGTGGTTTATGGCTATCCCTGATGAATCAAATGCTATGGCTTTCCCCTCCACCCACTTTTCCTAGACTGTTCTAGTTTCTGATGGCAGATAATTACTGGAGTAAACCTGTGCTATATCAAAACCCCAAATATCTGAAGGTCATCCTAACCTTAGGGCTGGTCTCCCTGTTGCTCACTGATGGGACGCAGCCACCTGGTTTCTTAGGGTCTGCATCTAATTTTACAGAGTTTAAACCCCTAGCTTCAATACAAAGTGAATTTCTGTCCTCTCTGGTTCTACGCATAACTAGAAGCCCTGCTGACCTGATCACAGATTATCTTCATGGGATTCTCACATTCATGGTAATGGGGTGCTGAGCCTGCTTACTGGCTGTAGAAGTAATTACACGGGATAGTTTAAGATCATTTAAAATCTTAAGATAGTTTAAGATTATGGAGATCCGGGTGGTCTGGGACAGGTTATGGCAATGGGCACTACAGTACAAGGCAGATCTTCCCTCTGATTCTGACAGACCGCTGAGACTGAACAGCTGTAACCTGTAACCCTGCAGTGATGCCAGCTTTTCATAACCAAGCACCATGATGTCATAATAGAAAATATGTGGGTTTCCCTCCCCACTTTGAAACACGGTTGAGAATTCTGACATCTTCTGATCAAAGCATCAACCGTAAAAAGCAGGACTTAGGAAAAGCCTGCAGCTCCAGCCAAGGAGACAGAGCTTTGAAGCAGGCCTGAAGTGGATCAGCCTATGACAAGGGACATTAGACATATATTTAAATGAGCTGTCTGATCTGCAATGAATGAAATTCCACTCTGATCAATGACAGAGTCAATGTTTCTCTGAGACCACTTTAAGCCTTGGATAAAAGAGTTGAAATCAAATGTTTTCTCCCTGGCTGTAGAACATTCTCCATAGAATCAAATGCATTCTCCAAAGTATTAAACACTGAGCCAGGATTGTAAATCTATTCTTAATTACCTTATCACAAATATTTAATGCGCAGCCTGATTCAAGAGGGCTGTTTATAAAATTCTTGTTTGTTTGCCTTCTAATTATAAATGTTTATGATCTTTTGCAATTAACTGTATGATGGTGATGGATGGGTTGCTGAGTCAACTGAGCACCTGTTTTCTTAGATAATTTTGGTTTCCAAATATTTATAAAAGTACAAAATAACTTGTTTTCATCTGTATTTACTAGGCTCTAAATTACTTATCGATTTCCCAGTGTCAAGCTCAGGAAGCTGTAAAATTAAAAAGGAACCAAGTGGAGGTGTGGGCAGGGAGGTGGAAGTAATAGTGATTCATTTGCAAGAGTAAATGCCAAAAGTAAGCAAGAGTCCATCAGTTTATATCAAGCTGCAGGACACTTAATGTTCCCATCAAAATGAATTTTGTCTGCCTGAGATAAATTAGGATTGGAATTCCTATGTTCAGCTCTGTGCATCCCCCTACAGAAACACCCCTCCCTTGAGGATCATTCTTGTTTACAGAGGTGAAACTTTCCAATTAAAGGCCAGACTTAAGTGGGAAATCCTTCAGGAAGAACTGTATTCAACTAGAAGTGTCCAGCTAGAAGCAGTTATTCCATAAGCCAAATCCTGTGTACGTGGGGAAGCTAATAGGTTGTTGTCAGTGTCTCTCTTTGTGCACGTCTCTCTCTTCAATACAGAAATGTCTATATGAGAATTTCAGACGGATTCTGGTAGTGGCTTCGTCTTTTCTACTCTTCCCAAGTTTATCTCGCCCTCTTCTGCTTCACAAAAACTGTTCTATATGGATCCTCTGTGAAAACCATCCTCTTTGGAAGGAAAATGTGAGTTTCATGCAAAATGTGTTGGTCCAGATTGGTGTCCAGTCCATGACTGTGGTCTTGTTTGTGGTCTCGGTGAAATGGAACTCCAATGGAACATGGGCACTGAAGATGTGCAGTTCTCATTCCCATTTTCTCAAATAGAGACCTGGCTGGACCAACATCAGAAGAAATTCCTTGAGCTGAAAATTGTTCAGTGCTGGAAGAAGTGTTCCAGGGAACTATAATACACGCTTGTCTTGTTCTTATTTCACTCTCATGCCTGTTTGTGGCCATTGATGGAAACAGAGCAGCTGGCCAGATGGAGCCTTGGCCATTCTTACATTCTTAGACATTGCTACTTGCACTGGATGGTGCCATGAAAAGATTTCCCAGATGGCTCTGGAGCTGGAGACAGCCCATATTATGAGATAGGGTCATTAACCTGATAGCAAAGTCTACAAAAAAAAAGAAATATTTCTAATGCCTCTGCTTGCGTTGCTACATTGATGTGACTGTGCTGTTCCCAGGACACGACATGAGCTAACATGGTAGAGCTAACCCAGTGAGGTGCTCTGAATTAACACATGCTGAATCTGGGAGAGTATGTACAGGAAATCGTGTTGATCTCTTTTCACTGTGTTCACTCTCTCCAAATATTAGCCTTTTCTGCTCTTTCTCTTGTGGCTTTATTATTATTGAGTCCATGCAGAGGGTGTGATCACGGTCAGCCCTGTGGAGCTCTGTGGAGTCCAGGCAGGAGGGACTAGTGATTATCCTGGATGCAGGGATTACTTCCCAGATCTGAGAAGCTGCTTTGTGCATCACAGCACAGGCAAACACAACAATACCTTAGCAATAGGTCATACCCAAACCGTACACATTGCTTATGCTGGTATCTTATGCTTTCAGCACCTAACTATTGCTTGTATACAAAACTATCAACAGTAAGTGACCCAGCCCCAAAGAGCACAGAGTTCCAGACTGGATTTAAAGCAACAGGTAAGCAACATCAATACAGGTTAGCTAGTCAAGGGTTCTGTCAGTGCAGTTGCATACCCAGTCAGTGCATGCCCAAAGCATCTGGGAGAGCAAGATGACAACTGATGACTCTGGGGAAAGACTTACCTCTTCCATTTACCTCCCACCCTCTCTCATGTTCATCACAGAGCAAGAATAACTAGACATCTAGACACATTCCAGATGATTGAGATGTGGTCTGCAACAGAGCTAGCGCCTGTGAAAGCAGTTTAATGTCCACATTCTACTGATTTCCACAGCTAACTCTGAGCTTCTGGACTCTTAAAACACTAGAGTTAGAAAAGGGAGCATGACCAAGGCTGAGTATCATGGCCCAGAGGTAAGTCTCATGTCACCGTAAGATTTCTCTGAGCTGTGCAGTACCTGCCCACACCACATCATGATCCACGTGGGCAGTGCCTGAGCAAGGAAATGTTCCCGGTGCTGAGGCTGGACACATACGGACTCTGTGCTGAAGGTCCTTTGTGTCTTGGCATCAGTCGGGACAGAGGTGCATTGCCATCAGTTGTCCTGTGGCAGGACTGGTCAAGAGAGAGGTCCTCAGCCCAAGGGCTAGAAGGGTCTTGGAAGCATGGGCAAAACCCAGATGTAACAAGGACAACTGTGTTTGTGCCTCTGGATGGGCAAGAGGGGATCAGTTGCTATACCACCATCCTGTGAGATTAACCTGAGCCTCCAATTTAAGGCAACTTTGGAGCAGCAGTTTCCCAAAAATGACAAGCAGTCAGCTTCTGCACATCGTCAGCCTCTGCCACCAAGCGATCTTTTCACCAGGACTTTCAGCTTCATATTAACCGTCCTCTTCTTCCAACAGTTGCTGTGCATTTTCTTGAAAGAAACAGGTAAATTCTAGGGGCAGGAACTGTTTCTCTTGCTTACCAGGAAAGAAGCCACCAAAACAAGGCTTCTGCTGACAGTATGTGGTACATCCCTCCTGCACTGACATGCTTATTATCTACAGGAGGAAACATCACAGTCCATTCCAGCCAGTTACTCTGTCCTGCTTCTTATAAAGCCCCTGTCCTGCCACCTGAGCTGTCACCTCTTGTTTCCACCTTCAGCAGTAGTTTCCCCCTTTGGTTTCCTTTCCAAATGCGGTTTCACCTCAACCAGATAGCTGCCATGCTTTAGCCCGTTTCTGTTGCTCTCATTGCTGGGTGTCAGGGGAAGATTATGGCAGCTGTGATCAAAGCTTAATGTTTGCATGCACAGCAGCATGGCTCAGGCCAAGGTAAACCAATCCTCCTGGGAGATAACAGGGTCATTGCTGGGCTTTCTCTTTATTGGCATCATTGCATACACAAACCTTTCCCTCCCTTTCTGTGAATACTTTAATCTTTTGTGGCAATCTCAAATTCCCCCACTTTTGTTACCAAAGCTCCAGCAGCTCAGCCCTCTCTTATCTCTTTGCCTTAATCTCATCCTATCTGCGCTATCCTTAGCTGCCTTTTATCTTAACCGAAGAGCAGAAAAGTGGCTGCATTGGTTCAGACAAGGGGTCTGTCTCTTACAGCATCCTGCCTCTAGCAGTGGCAAACAGTACAAGGAAAGGTATAAAAACAAAGCCAGGAGAGCGAAGTTTCCCTGATGGGCTCTGCACACTGCAGGGGCCATACCTACCCACAGATGGTCTCTTTTGTTCCTTCTGTACTCATTATGTTCCCTAGCCATAGGTTTCTATAGTGCAGTACAGTAGTGTACTGACTTTTGCTCTGTGCTCCGTGTTCCACTCAAGTTAGGCTGCCCCGCCACTTTTCAAATTCTCATAGTCACCATGAGATTGCTCCATTCCAGAAAGCACTTTCGAAATAACCATGAATCTCTGCCTCGCCCCAGCTTTGCAAATATCTCACAGTACGTGGGACATGAGTCATCGAGCTCCAACTGGACCCTTCCAATCCATACTGCTTTTCAGAAAGCCAGAGGAACATTGTGGGGGAAATGGGCTGGGAAAGGGGCAGCTAGCATCTGGCATCCCTCAATGTTGTGACAGGGTCAGTTCCAGCTAACATGACAAGTTCTTTAAACAACCTAGCATCTTTAAATCCTCCAGTGGCTGAGACTCAAGGTCACAGAGCTGTGCTCTGCAGGCAATGGGGAAGAGGGTGAACCAAGAAGTGGGGAGAAGTAGTTGTAATTGAAAGTAATGTCATGGCACCAGTGGGACTCTGTACTCGGGCTGTTTTGGGAGGGGAGATGTGAACATCAGATTTGGCCAGGTGGAGAATCAGGTAATGCCCTCCCTCTCCTCACTCCTGTCCATCATCTTCAGAACGTCTTAACTTTGTTGCCCTTTTTCTGCAAGTGAACTCCCCAGGAGGGTGCAGCCCCCAGAGCAGAGAGGTGCAGAATCAGCACTGTACACCCCACCTTCCTTTTGATACCCTGATGAAAGAAAGTGATATGTCACAGAATTGCTATCTTCAGCACTGTGACTGCCTTGTCCAGCTTGTGTGTGTGATTCTGTTTTCTCCTTCCTAAGGGTAGCACTTTGCACTTCTCTTATATTCAGTTCCATCTTGTTGATTTCTCCTATTTGCCATGATCATTTCAAATGCTGATCTGATCCTTCAAAGTGCTTGCAGCCTTTCCAAGTTTGGCGTCGTCTTTGAATCTTATAACAGCACTTGCTATTTCATTATCTAAGCCATTAATAAAAACACTGAAGAGAGCAGAGTCCAAAACAGTTGTGCTTGAAACGTGTTTCCAGTTTATGTACACCACTGACAGCTACTGAGAAAGCAGCTTCTCGATGGGCTGTACACCTGTGATATCTAATCTAAATAACACCTGTGTTATCTATCTGTGTTACTTAATCCAGACCACATTTCTTTGGCTTGTTTAGGAGACTCTTAAGGCGAAGTACCAAAAGCATTGCCCAAGTCACGGCATATCGAACTGTCTGCTTTCTCCTTAGTCACTAGGACAGTTACCCTCCCAAATTAGACAGGGTTATCCTCTTGTGCTCATCAATTGGCTGGCTAAGAAATTATTCTAATATCTTTCTATGAATCACTTAAGCTGATTTGCCCTTCATTTCCTTGATCCTCAGTTCCTGTCTTCTTTAATGACAGAGATTATATTTAAAGCTAGGTACTTTGCTTGCGTTTCCCCAGCTGCCTGGCACCTCCTGCATCCTCCCCAGGTTCCTGATGGTGAAATGCTCATGGGTCAGAGACGGCTCCTGCAGCTTCCTCTGAAGTTCACTAGGACATGCTGACAAGGACAGAGCTAACTCATTTGAATATTTTTGAGTCTGTTCTTTTCTGATTCTGCCCTGGGCTCCTTTCTCCTCATTAAAATTATTTTAGTTAAGTTTTGAAGACTGAAACAAAGGCAACATTTAATTCTTCGGCCCTGTTGGCATCAAATAGTATTTGAGCTCTGAAGATTTGCCTTGTCCTTCTTCTTACTTTACATATGCTTATGGAGCCATTTCTTGTTGCCTTTTGTATATCTGGATGGTCATCCTGGGCTTCAGCTCTGATAGCTCCCCACGCCCATGTGATTTCTAGAGACTTTTCATTAGTTGCAGGCTCTTCTTTCTGCCTTTTGTGTGATCGCAGCTTCTGATTTGGGGTCCTCAAAGAGCTCCGAATGCAGCCTCGGTGCTCCCTTCCCACGCCTCTGAGCTTCCCCTGCACAGGCACAGTTTGCTGTTGTGCCTTTAGTATCATCCCTTTTGGCAGCCACGAGCCGTTTGCAGCTCTTTCATCCTTCAGATTTCCTTCCCAAGAGAGCTCCCCGCTCTGCTCCCCTGAGGCTGCTGCTGCTTTTCTGGAGTCCATTATCCTCACATCACACTTTTCTCCAGCTCAGGAATGCTTTCATCCCACAGTCACTTTTCATACAAACTGCTGCTATGTTCAGATTTTCAGAGATTCTTTGCTTTCTGGTGAAACGAAATAGAAAGTATAGTCTCCTTCATAACTGTCACCTACACCTTCCAAAATATAAATTTTGTCCCCAGAATGTTTCAAAAGCTTAGTGAGCACTCTACCCTGCATACAGGAGTTCAGGTAACGGGTGACCTGGAACTGCTGGTGCTGCGTTTTAGATATTTATGGTAGTTGCATGACCTGGACCAGTGAGCAGGATGTCTCTGGTCCACAAGACATCTAGCAAAGGTCTACTCTAAATAATTCTGGAACTATACAAGGAGGGTGTGCAAGCTTAGCAATCACCAGCATTGAATGACGTATAGTATAGTATAAATTGAAAATGTATTCGTAATGATTAGAGCTCGAGTGAATGCTTAGCGTATAGAAAAAATAATTAGCTGATTATAATCAGGCATTTTCTTATCCATCATTCTCCATGCACATTTTTTAATATCCAAAGAACTGATTATCTGTATTTTAATATGGACTGTGTTTTGGCTCAGCAGAACTGGGATGGCTGCACTCCTGGACCCTGTTAAGCGCTGTTGATCACTGGATGATGTGCCATCATGGAGCCTATGGGTCTGGGGAAGACAAAACACCCCTTCTTCTGCTCAGCACCCTTTAAGTGCATTTGCTGTAATGGGGCTCCAGTGGCAGGCAGCTTTCACAGCAATGTGTATGCTGTGCTTGGATCTCCTCGAGCCCCAGAGGCCACAATTCTAGCAAAACTGAAACAGAGCTCCTCAAAGGGTGAGACCTCCATGGCTGGGGCAGAGCCCCCACCACTGTATGCAGAAAAGCTGCTCCCAGCTGTCTTGGGGAGGTATTTTATGCATATATGCATTCTTCCATCTTAACAGAACAGACTGGTCCCCAGGCCTTCAACTGCTGACTAACCAGCAAGTCTTGTGTTTACTACAGCTTGTCTCCTCCTCTGTAAGCTGGGGTTCAAGGACAGCTCTTCCTTAAAGCTTCCTCAGCCCCAGGCAGGCCAGGACCCCCCACAAAGGCAGCAAGAGCCCTTCTTCCCTGCTTGCTCTGCTCCATCTGGCTGCAAGGGGAGCAGCAGGTCCCATCTGGGTGGGTCATTATGCTACACCCCAAGCTCTCTGCAGCCATTAACACCTGCCCGCAGAATCAGCAAGAGCCCTGCTGGGTGGGAGATGGATCCAGTGTGCTGGCATCTCAGAGGGTCCCCACAGCTGCTGTTTCACCAGGCGAGCAGTCATGGCAGACCTTGCCACCTGCCACACTAGGACAGAGCGTGGGGGCCGGGGAAAGGAGGCAGCTCTTTTATTCCTGATAGGCGTGCTTGGCATGACAGCCAGCACATCCCTCCTCCAGGCAGCACTGTGAGTTCACAGGAAGCTGCTGAGCTCTATGGCAGGAGGCAATTTCCAGGTTGTGACGCTGCAGCACATCATGAGTTCATGTAACACAAGTATGCGGCAGTGATTCCTGTGCACACAGGATGCTATGGGTTCCTCTTGGAAGCAGGAGCAGTCCATCCCACATACATGGCATTTGTAGCTGGGGAAGGAGGAGTGCTTTATCCAGTGAGATGAATTGAGAGGACAGGTAGGAGTGCCTGTCATGGGGCTTGTGGAGCTGCTGGGAGCTGGGGTCAGTATGTTGTAGGAGCATTTGGGGAACTTTTATGGCTGCAAGGTAGATTCCGGCTCCTGTGCGAGGTGCTGCCTTCATTCCAGGGCAGCCACTCTCAGCCATGTCCTCTGCCCACCCACACACTCCTCTACAACACGTGCACGTGGGCTGGGCCCTGAAGGTCTGAGCTGGTAAGGCCCAAGCTGAGGAAAGACTGGCAAAATTAAGGCGCTGATAGGAGGTATCCAAGGGACAGGAAATTCCTTTTCGTTCAGCACTCCCACATGGTTTGTTTGCAATGGGAAAACAGCATCAGCTGTCTGGAGGCTGCCGTCTGTGACAGAGGAGCTGGGCTGACCCCGGGAACTGCACACAGCAACACCATTGCTCGAGAAATGCTGCAGTATTCTCAGCTGTAAGCATATGAACAATCAACCACCACAGCTTTCTCCTGCCCTGCCCAGACTAGCACTTTTACATCCTGCCTCAAAACTGGGACAAAAAATCCAAAATGAGAAATAACAGCAAAACCAGGTAAAATAAAACCCAGAGAAATCCTCACTCTGGCAATAGATAAGCCATAAACAAAAGCACTCCTGTAAACTCAGCTGGCTGAGGACAGCTACAGCAAAATGGATGTTGTGCCCTTAAGGGCTCTTGTACTCCTGTGGCATTTAATTCACAGCACACAATAAAGCAGAGGATTAAAGAGTACTCTCTAGTTATGCAGGCAGCAATAATCTTGGAAAAAGCAAATAAATAAATAAAAATGGGAGCTCCATAGGCAGAACAGCCTTGCTTGTGAGTCATGCATCTCCAGCAGCATTCCCTGCTTGTGAGTCTACCCATAACTCTGCCTGCGTAAGAGGGACAGGGCTTGGAAACATTATCCATATACCCCCTGGCTCTCTTAAAATTTCCCCTCCTTGGTTTGTAGCTAGGATTATATAGATCCTTTTGGTGCCTTTTGCCCCCAAATTTAAAATGGAGATGACAGCTAACACCCTGCATTTTGAAAAGACTTTGTGCACAAGAGGTGAAAGACACCTGTTGTGTGCATGACAGATAACTCTCAGGTCCTTGAAAGAAGGGAATAAATAATCATTTCAAACTAGATTGAACAAAGCACTGGCCAAATGCACACCCTTGTCTCTGGGTGATCTTATGGGTCTTTTCAACCTTGAGGTTTCCAGACTTTCCCTGACAGAAGTCCACAGAGGTGAGGACTCATGGTGAGGAGAGAAAAAGCACGTGGCTTCCAATTCACTGTGCTTGTACCACAGCAGTCAGCCCTCCAGGTCTGGGTCCTGAACCTTCCTATCCCATAACTAATGTTACTTCAACCAAAGCGCTGCCTGTGCAGTCCTGCTGGATCCTCAGCCGTCCCTGGGACATTTCTTTAAAGGCAGAGCTGGACAACAGCGCTGTTTTGTGTAGGTTTTGGAAGTCTGGCTTCACAATGGCTTGGAGTGAGACTTGAAGAAGTCCCTCAGAATGGAAGAATACATACATAATTCCAGACAGGTAAGAATGTTTCGTTTGGACTTGAATTTTTTGAAAATGTTGTATTCCAGTTCTGACACTGAATCTAGAATACTCAGCATGAGCAGTCATCTCTAAATGCTAAATCAAAATGCTTTGTTCAATAATGATCAAAACATGACATCTGCTTATTGAAGGTAGAACTAGTGCCTCCCTCTCTGCTTTTATTAGCAAATTAAATTCTGTAAGAAAAAAAAATGGGAATAGTTTCACAGTTTTTTGTTTTCTAAGGGATGCAGGTTCTGTCTGCGCCCAAGTCCTCCAGACTGCTCCAGCCACTCCAGTACTCTTCCACTAAGAGGAATAGGGACCAGTTAGGAGACACATAAAGGTGAGCACAGATCACCCGTAGCAGAGCATCCCCAGGATAATGTAGGGCACATAAGCTAAGTTAATGGACCTGGGAGTGCCTCTGAAATGGCATGTCAGCATGTGCGCTGCAATTGCTTCTGCTCCCTTGTTGGAGTGAGATGTGGGCATCTTTCCCCTCTGCCATGTAGGAAGGCATCCCAAGGACATGAGGCAGAAGGTGCTGATGGTGCTCTTTGGCCAGCCTTTTGTTGTGATAGACGTGTCCCTAGGACACGCCATGGTGCAGCCTGTGTTTGGCTGCTTTGTCCTCCAGAGCTGTGCAAAATCTTTCACTGCAGACTCCAGGATTTCTGTGAGATTTTCAGGAGCCTTCCACCTTGGGTGTTGTGGCCTCTCCTCTCTGCTCCCCTACAGCGTCCCTGCATGTCTCGTCCCACTTTCTCCCCTGCAAAGGTCTTCACCTCTCACACAGAGTCACTATTCAAAATTAAGGAAGGTGGTAGAAGCCAAGAGGACAAGTGTCTGTCATTTCTGATCTGTTACTAGCTAGGATCTCTGGGAGGGAAAAACTCTTGCCTTCCTGCTCTGGGTATGCATGTTTCTTCCACCAGAGCTGAAGACATTTAGGGGTTGCGATGCCCAGCTGAGTCAATGCTGATGTAGGCTGAAAGGGGCAGATAAGGCTTCATACACACCTATGGGATCCGTCAGTGCTGAGCTGCCAAGAATGCAAGCAGTGAAAGGAACTGAGAGTGGCTAAGCCTGCAGCAAAGGTCTGGAGAAGAGCCTTGTAGGACACAGAGAGGTCCATGATGTGGCCATGGCTGAGCAGAGTGAATTGTCCCACCTGGCATAGCAAATGCCTGGACCTTCAGCTCTTCAGGCTTTTCTGCATTCAGCAGGTAGTGATGAGTGCCCGCTCCTCACCGGTCCTGCCTGAATGTCATTGCTGTGGGTTTGTTTGCTGCCTGGACTTCTTCCGTGAACATAAAGTACTGGCTGGACTGCTGGGCACAGGATTCTTGGTGTTACTTAATCTTATTGAACAACTTCTGCTAAACACAGCATGGTGGTATGGGTATTCAGGCTGTGGCTACCATCAGTGGGTTTTGGTTCAGGAATAAAAGCACTGCTTAAGGGAGTAACTTCCAGGCAGAGTAAGTTTAGCAATTTAAGTTTAGCAACTTTTGCCCATGGGCCTGTTTGCAGTATTCTTGCTTTCAGACTGTTGTATCTGGGTCTGGAAAATGGCTCAGTTAATACATAGCCATCCCTCCTACTTTCTCCAGAAAAGAACTTTTTATCAGTCACTACTTTAAGAAGCAATCCCAGAGCTGGATTAATGTAGCTTCATGTTAATATCTTTTTACCTCTGCTTCTGGCTCCCTACAGAGCTGGGGACACACCAAAGGCAGCCTCACTCACTATGCACGGGGATGAACACCCTGCAACCTCATCTTTGACTGTGGAGGTGGCTTCTCTTGCTACGGCCACAGCAGCATGCCATGGACCACAGCCTTCCACCTCCAGGAGTAATGTGTCTGCAAGGATGGAGGCTGTAGTAGGAGGAGCGATGGCACAGAAGGCAGTTGGAAAAACACAGCCTGGCACAGAGCTGAGGACTTTTTCCATCATTTACTAGATAGCACGATTTATGCAGCTGGTGTGGGAGATCCTACCAGCTGACTATGAGGGAATCTCCTGCCGTAGCATAGAAGCTGTGACAGGCAGGTGAGTGTCTCTGCCTCTGCCCATGGATGGAGTTTAACCCAGGGACACCACGTATTTGATTTCAGCACGGGGTTTAGTGACAGGGAAGCATCATTCTGATTATAACATATCACCCTTGAAAGCACAAGATGCAGTTCACAAGGCAAAAGGATTTCTTTTCTCCCTCAGAAAATATTAATTATGTTGCCCTCATTAAATGCTAAACACATTGATCCACTGGAGCAGAGAGCACCATATGGTTATTCATGACAAAATACACCTCCAGAGCCCTGTTGCGACAGTGGGAAACTCATGGAGATAGATGTGGTGAAAAGTGCGGAGCTGAAAGGACACGTGTGAAAGGCCAGGTGCCGCTCTGAGCGTGCTGGCAGCCAAGCTCCTTCCCTGCAGAAAGGGAGGGGGCTCAGAGCCAGGGCCAGACCCCGTGGCTCTTTGCTCAGCAGCGGCATGCTCGTTCTGCGGAGAGCTGCCAGGGCTGCCCTGGAGTTCAGCAGGCGCATTGAGCCTCTGCAGAAATGCCCGCTGGTGAAAGCAGCACACATGCACGCATGCCAGCTGGCCCACTCTGCTCTCGTACTGAATAATCAATGCAGCATTAGATAAAAATAGGTCCCATCTTTCAGGAATGGAGGGGCAGCATGTCTCGACTTTGCTGAGCATCAGCTCTTCCTGGATAGTGGCCAAGAAGTCAGTCAGCACACCAGCTGCACAGCGCCACTCCTCCCGCTGCTAGCCCAGGTACAGGGCCCTCAGCAACTGCTCTCAGGGATGCTCCCTGCCCAGCTGGATCAAGAGCCCCGAGACGTGCCCTGTGGGGACCGTTCCTGTCTCCACACCCTGCTTTACAGCTGATAAATCAATTATTTGCTCAGTGATTTTTCGAGCGTGCACATTATGGCTGAAAGTATGCAAACGGGGACTCAGTGCAAAAAAACCCAAACTGGCTGCCTGACTTTATCCCAGCTCCCTGCTCTGATGATAGGGCCTGGATCTGGTCACTCCAGTTAGCTCCTGGAAGCTCCAGTTTACAGGCAAAATGGGCGAGAAGTGCATGAACAGTGTGGCAAGCAGTGCACTAAGCTGAAGGGCACAGAGACTTCTGCGTATCTCCCTAAGGCTTAGGTGCTCAGGTGCTCAGCCTGGCATTTCCTCTAGGAAGCAAAGCTCATTTAAAAGGAAACCACATTAGTCTTGGCAGGAAGCTTGCATTGTGACTGTCTTAAGGAAGCGCCATTAATTATTGTTCCCATTGCACTATGAAAGATCAAATGCTGCGGATCAGTTTTAATTGGCTATTGATTTCTTATGTTATTACCTACGGTTGTGCTGAGATGCCATCAGACGTGCTGGATGCTTTTGATTATTCTTGCTGGCAGCTGGGATTAAAAACAGCGGGCACACACTTCCTGATCTGTAATGGATTGCCATGGTGTGCCAACAAAAATCGTTGGCAGGATGAATGGTCCTGCTTTGCCTGTCTCTTGTGCTATTGAGCTGCAGTGCAGTTACTGTTGTGAAGGCAAATACCCTCAGGGACTGGCTGCCAAGGAAAGCCAGGGAAAAGCTTCAAAGAGCACGAGGATTTAGTGCTTGTGAAAGTGCACCGCTGTGAGCACCAAGGCAGGGTGAGTCAGAGAGCAAGGAGTGGGTGGGCATGGACAAAGCAACAGCCCCACCAGACAGTGATCCAGGGCGAGGCAGATCGGATTGCTTTTGCATCGCTGGGGATAAACGCCCCCCACATGCCAATCACAGGGATATACCCCTGGGCGAGCACGAACGGGACAGGACACGCCAGCCGTAGCAGCGGCAGCCTGCGCACAGCCTGCTGGCGCCTTGGCTGAGGCACACTTCGCCCCTGGAGCCGAGCCGGTGATGCCTGAGCCTAGACTGTGACATGCTTTCATTAGCTGGCAGAATTCCTCCTTGTTTAACAGGAGATGGTTTCCTGCCCTCCTGACCCCAAATGACACCTTAATCTACAAACGCTGACTTTCCCTAATTGCACCTTGACAGAGAGGCAACCCCTTCCTTCCCCCTCCAAGGGCTGTCACTTAATTAACAGGCAGGTATCTCTCAGGATTTACAGCCCAGCTCCAAGCTGCCTCTCTCCCGACTCAGTAACTCAGGCCTATGAAGGCTCACTCCATTTATCTCTGCATTTCGATAACCACATTTCTGCTAATCACTCTCTACGCCAGCTTTCTGGATTTACCTCTCATGGACCCATGGAGAGAGCAGTTAATCAAACGAGCAGTCCCCATCTCACTTTTCATTCACTTCCTGGTTGCTGATCTCAAATGTCTGTGTTGTAGATGGCTTCATAGCAGAGCAATACCTATGCTGGCACCATTACCAGCTTCTAGTTTAATCCAGCTCTCATATCTGTCCTTACAGACATGACCAGAGATAGCACACATGAAACAGACAGAGATCAGAATAAAAAACGTTGGGGCTGGCTGGATATCAAGAAGCGTTTAGTCTGTTCCTCCTTCACAGACTGGGATCATCTCTCCACAACCTGTTCTTGACATATGTTTTCTAACGGGTTCTTAAAAAACCATCCAGTATAGGTGACTCCCACAAATCTCAAGCAATCCTTTCCCGTGCTTCCTGCCCTCTTGTTAGATGCCTGAGAGCAAGGGGAAGAACAATATTGGAAGACCATCTTGCACATCTTGCCCAGATGGACATAGCTTCTGGTACTTGGGGCCATACCATCTGTCCTGCTGGTCGTGAGGAGCAGATTTATTTTACTGTGGTTGTGGGTTTGTTTCCATGGTAGGTGAAGGGGTAGCAAATGGTGTCTGTCCCTTACAGCTGTTTTTGTGGAACATGTTAGTATCTAGCAGAGTCCAAAGAAAACTCATGTGTTACAGAATGTGAGTGGCTGAGGGCCAGACCTAAGACCCCTGGATTTTGATGCATCCATCAATTGTCTCTGAGTTAACAGCCGTATTTTGAGAGCTCACCTTGGAGATGATCTGACTATTTCAGATCAAGCACAGCTCAAGTGAGGGTAACAACAACCAAATTATCTGTGCCTAGGGAGCTATATGTGCAAGTGAACACTCGTGCCCTCACCTTTGATTCCACATTGGAAAGACCAATGCTGCCATGGGATTGCACATGCAAATTGAGACAGATACTTCTGTCTTGGCAAATTGCTACCTAAATCCCTTGGTGACTTGATAGAGAGGAGATCACACAAAACAGCTGGGCAGTTGCTGACCAGGTGTGTATTCCCTGCCTGACGATAGTCAGGATCTCTGCAGATTTGGTGTCTTCTCCAGCTGTGAGACTCTATGGTGCCAGTGAAAGCGTCCTGCTGAGCACCTCCAGTGACAGGGTGTGTAAACTGGACTCCTGGACAAATGTCACTGGCTATTCAATGCACATGAGGCATCCAAGGACAACTATAGTAGAAACTGGCAGGAACTACAGAGGAGCTCTGCTTCAGCACATCTGCTTTTTAATAAATACCTTGCCTTCAAACCTCTGCTCCTCTGCCAGAGAAAGCAAAACTTGGGGTCAAACTGCGGGAAGGAACAATTGGAATGCATACAATTAGCACAGAACCTACAGTATAACATTCTGCTGGCTCAGGCTGCCCAGTCTGTTACCAAACAAAGCACAGGCAATGTGTGTGTTCCTTTAGCTGAAAAAAGCAAGTGTGGTAGAACTGAATGCAACTTTATGTCCTGCTCTTTCCCCATCACTGAGCATTTCTTAGTTCCTAAATCTCTCCTACGCACCCATAGGCTTGAAAGCAAAAGGGGAAAAAGGGCTGGCCTGCGAAGGGCGAGACACCAAAATGCACAGACAGCACCCTGGTATTTCAGGAACAGTTGTCACTGCAATTATCCATGAGAGGTTTTATCCTGAACCTGCAGAAGTGGAACTAAAGCCCAGGGAGGAGTAACAAGAGGCTTCGGGCCATGCTGGCAGTCAAGAGCAGAACTCTGAACCTCCGAAGCTGGCTTCATCTGGCTGCGATCAAAGACCCTGCGCGAGGCTGCAAGGTTTGGGAGAAGGATAAGAGAGGAAGAATAGCGGTTCCACAGTGAGGAACTCACTGGGAGTCCTCTAGGAAGCTGGCATCACTGCGTCTATAGCATTACAGCAAAGCTATAATGAATGAAGAATTAAACCCAGTCACAAGTTCCCTTTGATCAGCCCCTTCTGCTGGCCTGAGCTCTCCATGGGACAGACCAGCCTTTTGGCTAGTGCTGGTGCAGTCCCCTGAAATCAGCAGGGCTGGTCAGAGGAGAGACCTGACTGCATCACAGCTCCCCATGAAGACTTTGTCATTTGGTTCAACATGGGCAGAGAAAGAAGAGAATGAGGAGGAGGAGGAGGCAGGGAGGACAGTGAACACCAGATCTCAGCTAGCATCGCTCAGAGCTCCTTTCCCCTCCACTGCAGGCTTGGGAGCAGCAGCAGCAGCTGGTATTGCAAAAGGTACTGATGCACAACACGAGCGAGTTTTACGCTGGAGCGTGGCAGGGGCAGAGGGCTGGCTGCATGCACGTATGAGCTTTTCTAGGGAGATTATAGAAAGGCTCACATGGTCCAGAACATCATCTCTCCTGGTTGAGCATGGGTAGGCTGCCTGGCAGCACAGGCAGACGTGCTGCACACAGCACAAGTGGAGCCATCTCTGGGTAGTCTCTGAGGTGCTGGGCAAGAGAAGCCACATGCAGCCGTGTTAACTCACTGCATCTGTAATGCTTCCCACTTGCTTTGGAGTTTGTGGGAAAGCCAGCACGTCTGGCCCACCAGGACTGCCAGCTGCACAGGGAGGACTGTGAGATGAGGGGCTGCCCCAAGCTATGACTCTGGAATGTTCCTGGGAACAGGATGGTTGCTTGCTCTTTGGCTGGAAAAAATCAAAGCTCCCAGCCTAGGGCATTAAGCTTAAATCAGTGGAGATGCAAAGGGGCTTTTTTCCCCCTCAGAGAAGGTGAAAAAGAGAAATAGAGGCCAGACTCTTAAAAAAATTAATAAGAAGGAAACAAAGAACCTCAAATCTGAATCTGCCTGCCCATTTCCCTTTCAGTTCATGGCTGGCATGCTTTGCTCTCTGCCATGTGGGAGGATTTAGCTCCTATTGACAGATGAGCTAATCAGTTCCCCTCAGCTCTTGAAGCTTTATCAAAGCCAGTTAATCATGTTACTGACGTCCACTCAGGCCAGGGCTCTCCACTTCTGTCCTCTGCTGACAAGGCGACACAAACGCACACCACACACACGGGGATAATTTTTTCCACTCTCAGTTCCACCAGCAAAAGGATGTCACCAGTGGCTACTGTGCCAACATGTGGGTGCTGCCCATCTCTCTTTCACCCCGTCTGCCACCCTTTGTTCCTGGAGAGATGTGGTAGCTCCACCAGCACCTCGTGAAGGAGCAGGATGATCTCTGCAGACCAAGCCTGCATCTCGTTAGCACAGTAGTGGCAACAGTGGGAGGAGTAGGCCTGGGCTTCAGCAGGCCCAAGTCCTGTGCTGGGAAGGATGCTGAAACCAAGAGCCTTTTGAACCCGGATACGAGGATGTGTGGTCCAGACCTCTCTTCCTGCCACTGGGTTTATTTTACTCCTGTACCCCAGTTTCACCAACTGCTGCTCTGTGATACAGTCTGTTCTACTCCTCCTGAGGGCTGAACTGGGGCTCCTTGCCTCAGGAGTGACTCTACCCACACAGGGGCATGACCTGGGCTGGTTGGGACTTGCAGCACCAGGGTGGGTCAAAGATGGGGCAGCCAACCCTGCCTGGCAGAGAGGCTGGGCTGGAGAGCCAAGGAGTTGCATGTGGAGAGACCCTGCCATACCCAGCCACGAGGTAGTCCCTAAATTAGCTATTCCAGAAAGGAAGGAGTTTTTCAAAAGCCTTACACTCCCCAGCCTCCCCCACACCTCCTCACCCTCTTCTTGCTTTGAAAAGAGTTTTCTTTCTCTCTGGGGTTGCTGCAGGTCCCTCTGCCAGCCCAGCCAAGGAGACACTCTGGGGTTGCCCAGATGAGCAGAGAGGACTGTAAAAAGAGGTGCCGTGAAAGTAAAGAGGAGGAAAAGCCAGGGATGCTCAACCCAAGCTGAGCTGTACCAGCCAGCTCTCCACACCATCTCCTGCTCCCCTCCATGAGTGAGCAGACGGGTGACCTCAGCCATGCCGTGAGATACGATCACCCACCTATACAGACAATGTCCATGAAGCCGTACATTCCATAGCAGATCTGGAAGAGCAGGTCCTGGCGTTGCCATTTGGCCGAAGGACTGAAGGTCGACCAGATGAGCCACGAGATACTGGCGATGAGAAAGAGGGAACCCAGGATGGCCGCTGCTATCTGAACCTTCTCAATGACTGTCAGAGAGATGGCCTGCCACTGCAAGGGAAGGCAACAGGGGGAGGAGAGGGGACAAGGGGGAAGGAGGAAGAAAAAAGAGGAGAGATTAGTTACTTGGGGCACACTGCTGTTTTACATCATTGTGGTGGTTTGGAGATCTCAAAGAGCACCTGTGAGCATAGGTGCTTTTACCTGGTCCATATCTGGGGTGGAGCATGGCAGTTGTTCAACAGTGCATGGCCCCACGTTTCCTGACAGCATTGGTGAAGAAGCAATGGAGAGGAATCCTGCATCTCACCAGGAAAGCACAGAGACCTGAAGGAGGCAGGACAGGCTGGGGGCAAGACACCAAAAATAACATCCCCATGAAAGTAGGTCTGTGGTGGCCACCACAAACCAGGACATATTCAGTTGCTACCTCAAACAGAGGCCAGGCAGCGTCCTCAGCTGAGGCATCCTATTACCATGAAAAGAAGTGTCTCAGAGAGCCAAGCTTTCCTTTGGAGGCCTCCCATGAGCTGGCTCTTTGCCACTTGTGAGATCTGACAGGATCACAGCACTAGGTAGGATCTCGCAGCAGCAATGCACTTCCCACAAAACTTGCTACAAACAACACAAGTTGCTGTGGTCAGGACACCCTGCCTTTAGGTGATGACACGTTTAGGCTGTGTTCCAAGGTAAACGTCAACGCTTCTTCCTCAGAAGAAAAAAATAGAAATAACTCCCCCAAATCCATTCACTATGTCAAATAGCTTTGTATAAGCTATGGTATAAATATCCTAAGCCCAGATTCCTTTCTGTCAGCCAGCATAAAATGTCCCCACTCAGATTTACACTGCAGAGAGAGCTGCCCTGTAAAAAGCAAGAGCAGAAATTGCTTTCTTTAACAAGACTTGGGGGCATGGCCTGTAGCCCCTCCTGCAAATGAGAAATCAGACACGTAAACAGGCTGGGGAAAGACAGCCTCTCCTGGCACAGAAGTATATAGGCCACCTTTAGCTGTGAGATACATGCCCTTGAAATCTCAGTGGGACTGGCAGAAGGATAAATAAAGGCGGATTTCAACCTCCTGCAGGTATAGAGGATTCAGAGGAATTGAAAATGTTTAGCTTGGATTCAGCCCAAATCCAGTGTCCCTGTGAAGCGGCATCTCTGGCGAGCCCTCGGTACCCTGCATGCTTGTCAGACATATCCTGGGACAGCGGGGTCACCCATCAAGCCTTGGTCCATCCTTTCGCAGGGTAAGAAAGGAGTTCAGTTGCTGGGTCCCCCTTTAATGCTCAGGCCAGCCGGGAGTTACCAGTGCTTTTTGGGAGGCAGGGAGGACTTTGAACCCTGATTGAAGGGCAAGAAGGACAACAGGTGACTTGAGCTGGTACAGGCATGCATGGCATTGCTACCAGTCCAATGACCAAACACCTGAACTGAATGCACTCTCCTGCAAAGGGCTGCCTTCGGAGAGGAACAGACAGGAGCTTCAGCCTGAGACTGAGGACTGTGGGTTGCAACTGGAAGGAGATTGCCTGGCTTGGCTCAGAGGTGAGCTGAAGCATCTGCCTCTGCCAGCCTTGCTCCTTGGCTTACATCCTGCAAGGGCAGGCAGCCCTCAAACCATATATCCGGGATGTGCAGCATCCATGAGGTAAGCAGTACCAGCTTATTTCATCACTGGCCACAGAGTAGATGGCCATAAGGCTGCTGAGCAGAGAGAGAGCTTGTTCCCTGCTGAAGCAGGACTTGGCTCAGCTAACCCCAGTCCCCCTCCTGGGCTCCGCTATCCCCAGTCCCCTTCCTGCCGTCCACTCCAGCAGCTGGCGCAGCCAAAGGCAAACACCGAGCACTGGGAACACTCGGTGATCTCTTCAGCAGCTTGTTCCCACTCTGCCGTAGCCTGACCTGCTCCACGCCTGCACCAAATCCAGCCACACAAGTGGCCCCTTTGTGCCACAAAGAAGTTGAGGTAGTGAACAGCCCTCCTCTTAGTGCTGGAAGCTTGGTGGTGCCAGTCGCAACGAGTCAAGGCTAGACGCAGGGGTGCTGGAGTCCACAGGAGATGCACCGCTGTGCAGAGCAAAGCCACCCAGCACCCATTGCCCCCAGAACTGGGTTCTGAGGGACGGATCAACAGCTATGCTGTCCTCCCATCAGCTCTTCAGCTTCATTCTCAGCAGCACCATAAGCAGATGCAGGACAAATCTGCAACTGGTGCTGTCAGCTCGGAGGTCCAGGGCTAGAGGCATGTGGTGGGGAGGGAGGTTGAATATGTGTGTGGGGTTGCACTTTCACCCCTGCAGCTTTCCCCGGATCTCATCTCCTCTTCCAGTCACTCTGGCAAATGCTGAGGGGTGGGAGTGCAGAGAGCCTGGTGCTCCATGCAAAAGGTTTTACTGTAGGTCTCCCACGCTGACCTGCGTGTGCCTGTGCCAGACAAATCATTCTGCATCATTTCTCTCTCAAGAGGAGGTAATGGACTGGCTCCTCACCATCTGTCTGGCACACTGCAAGGCCTGTGGTGGCAACAGGTTCTTCCAAGGCAGCAATTAAAGACAGGAAAAGAAGAAGGAGCTGTTTTCTACAGCTAGCAGCCACCTACACCCAGCACCGCTGCTTTGCAGAGACAGGGAGGCTTAGGTGCAGGGCTAAACACACTGTCAAAGGGGATGGGGCTCAGAGCACAGAGAAGTTACACCTAAATGCAACCTTCAAACCCCGCTCCCTTCAGCTGGGAACAGAGAGGCTGAAGCACAGGCAGGGACGCTGCCTGATGCTGCTCAGCTGGCGGCAGCTTCCAGGAGGTTCACTTCAGTGATAATGAAGAGGCTGGAGTCCATCAGCTGTGCCAGGGGGTAGGGGACTCTCCCCCGGCATCTGGCACTAAGTGGCAGTGACACACGCAGCAGCAGTCCTGACTCTGTTTAGGAGGTGGCACTGGGGTGTGATTACCCTCTGGCAAGGAGGTAAATGGGTCAGAGCTGAACACTGAGGAAAATAACCAGCTTGCAGAAGAATTTAATATTTTCCAGGAAAAAAAAAAAAAAAAGTAATAAATGTTGTATTTCCTCTCTGGCAACTCTGAGAACTGCAGTTTGGCATCCCACATCTAGCCCGAGCCACCAATAACCACAGTCATTATTTTTCATCTTTTAATTCTATTTTGCTACACATCTTAGGGTATGAGGTGTGTACAGAGAAAAAAAGGGTGAGACAGAAGATAAAGCATATTACTCAGTGAAAGCACAGACAGAAGGGTCGAAGAGCTGTTCAGAGGTGGAATGTGCTGATGAATTTCAGCTGCAGGAGCTGGGCCTGATGTGTCCCTGCACTGGTGGCCTCAGGAGCCTGCCTCAATCACCACACTGTGCCTCTCAAATTTTGTAACAGCCCTTACAATATCGCCCATTTTCCTAACCCTCTCCACCATTACGGCCAACAGACCAGGGATTTAGTAGATGACCCTATTGTCCTTGGGTCACTACTAGAGCTGCAAAGAAAGGTCTCGGCAATGCTGCAGAATCCCTTTACTGGCATGTCTGAAACCCCCAAAGCTCTTTGAATGCCTGGCTGCAGACACAGTCCCCTCCCTCCAAATCTCCAGCTCAAATGTTCAAACTCTAGCAAGGTCACAGGGTCAAGCAATCCCACCTTGTGGGGAGAAACCTAACACTGAGCCCTTTTTTCCTCATCTGATAATGACTGTTGAGTTCCAGGTAGCCGCTGAGCTGTACTGAAGTGCACCTTTAATAACTGGCAGATCATCCAGGTTGTCAATCAGGAATGTGACCTTTAGGCAGGTAGAAAGCTCTATGAATGCTCTGCCAGCACTAAACAGGGCAGAACTAAGGACCTGGTGGGACCAGAAAGCTTTAAAGGCTTCTGCAGGATAACAGGAGCAGCTTTGTGAGCTCTGGGCTTACAATGGCTTCACAGTGTGCCCAAGCAGCTCTCTGCAATGGCTTGCCACTTGTGCTGGAAAAAGGTCTCCATCCCTCCAGACCATTCTGAAGAAATGTCCTCATTCACTCAGGAGCTGTCTGTCTGAGCTCTGCTACTATCCCCCTTGGTTGAGTGCTTTGGCACACCACCCAGATGTGCACATGCAAAACACCAAGCTCTCTTGGACTGATTTTAGCCATTTCCCCATTTCCCCCAAATTGCAAAGCTCTGCAACAAAGATGCCTCAGAAAGGGCTTCTTAGGAGCCCAGGTCTGACATTTGTGATGACCTTAGCCACGGTCCAAGCTGGGACTGGTGCCGGCCAGTCATGTCACTCTTGTTCTCTTGCACTGTTTCATAACCTACGTGTTGTACTTGGGACAAACCTGTTTCCTTGTTTGCTTCAGTGCTTCTGCTCAGAGGCTTGTGAGTGAAAACTCCCACTGCTAATGTAACACAGATTAATAATGTCATTACTATAGTATTAAAGGTATGATCTGTATTTCACTTTCCTTGGCACCAGCAGTCTCCAAAGGCTCCCAAGCACTAACATGAGCAGATCCAAGGCAGATATTTGCCTGCAGAAGGTATCTATGTCTTACTGCAGCAGCTTGCAAAGAAGACTTGCTTACTGGGAAAGCCTTCCTACACTCCTCTGAGAGCTCCCCCATGCCTGCCTCAGGCAGTTCAGTTTATTTTTATTGCTGTATCTGACAAGTCCCCTTAGTACCTATCATTAACATCCTGAGCTGTGCTAGTCAGCAATTTAATTTTCAGACCCAGGATCACAAGCAAGCAGAGGTTTTTCCCAGAAGGTTGGAGTGGACCATTCCCAGCACTGCTTCAGTCTGGCGCTCTCCTCACTGGTGTCCTAAAGCCCTGGCCATCCTCCTCGATTATCTGTTCGAGGATGGCTTTTCTTTTTATAAATTCACCAAGCGAAGTTATGCCACTGCTGTGAGAGCTTTCCTGCTGCACATTTACAGATGCTGTCACTTATTCAGATACTGGAAAGGCAACAAGGTGGAAGGAGGGCCCAATAGGGCCATGCAATGGAAGCGTGCAGTAATGAACCCCCTCTCCCCCACGTGCCAAAGCATCTGATAAGAGTCAGGCTACAGTATGGGTATCCTACAAAGCCCCTGCTACGAGGCACAGGCCATGAAGTATCTCTTGCTGTGATTGCACCCATTGCTTACAGCTGGAGCTCAGCAGGGACCAGCCAAGTTCATACTCAACACAGGTGATTCAGCAAGTTGGGACAACGAGTAAACATCAGTGAACTTGCCTCAAGCTTTTTAGCTCATGCTGAAGTTCAAACACCTGGGCACCTCAGCCACTTTTCTTGCAGGTGTGGGTGGCCTGATGAAGAGGCCATGTAAACAAGCACTCATCAGCTCTTAAGGGAGCATCACCACAGTCAAAATAGAGCTGGAAAAGAACTGGGACTGGATCCCAACCCCAGCACTGGATAACTGAGGATTTTTGGAGCTGAAACAACCCTCGATACAGGAAGAGTCAGAGGTAATGACTGTAAAGCAGAGCTGAACTCACTGAGGCTGCAGGCAGTTGTAGGTCTGGGAAGGTTAGTTCAAACAGATTTTTGATTTGCTAAAATCAGAGTGGATGTGGTTCAGGAGAAGGTACAAAGGAGCTGTATAGATGAAACTCACTGCAGAGTCCCATCATGGCAGGTACTTAGTCCACTATGCATCAGCACCAGGGTGTCTGCAGTACTATTACATGCTTCTGAAACTCTGTGTTTTCAGGGCCTTTTCAAAGTCATGGGCTTTGCACAAATATCATAATGGAGAGGAGCAATTAAAGCCTCCATGCCCATGACTTCTATCTCGGTGACTGGCAGACTGGAGATCAGGAGGATGGATGGGTGGCCAGACAAAAGCTCTGGATCTTCTGGCTGCTCACAGCTGGTGGGATATTTTTGCTTATTTGCTGCCCAGCTGCTGCTTGGCCGGACACCTCTCATGTTGTTCAAAACCCTTAAACCCCCAGTCTCTGTGGGTTTGCAGTGTAGCTTTTTACTTTTAAGGCTTTCACTTTTAAATGCTTGCAATCCAGGGATGGGGGTAGGTGGTATTAATTTATAGAGGTTAATTCTGCCAAAATACCAGACTAAAGGCCTCTTTCTGGTATGAGGCATCATAACAGCCTGAAGGCTGGAAGGAGTCTGTGTTAATTATGCATGAACCATGTTCCCTCAGCTGCAACTTCTCCGCCCATACCACAACTCTCCACACACATCTGGCCCATGTTGTGCTCCTAGGCACTCCAAAAAATGCCCAGCAGATGTCAAAATGGGCAGAGAAACATGCAGATCCCAGAGAACATGTGGGTGTTGGGTGTGCTGCTCTGCTCAGACCAACTGGACATGCTTCAGGGACCCCAGGACCTGCCAGCTGCCTGGGTTTGGCTTCCCAGTGGTCTGTCATAGGAGAGGACACAGGGGCTAGGTAGGCCACATGGCTCATCAAAATCTAGCCAGGCTCAGAGCATCACCCAAACAGGTTTCATTTGACAGGGTGAGGTCTGTGTGGTCCTTGCCTGTGTTACAGTTTGTCTGGAATAAACAGACAACTATTACTTCCTACAGCTTTTGCACTCAAGAATCTGTCCTTGAGAAATTCAGAGCTTTCTAGTAAGAATAAAGCTGGGCAGAATTTCCAGCAGACCCTGGAGAAGAAAGGCCAGGGACTATTACTTTACTTTTGGAGACATGTTTGTATGTCCAGGTGCCCTCTGTTATCCACATGTGGGGTGAATACCAAGCAGAAAGGATGCTCTTCCTGCCTGCACGTGCTGCGAGACGTTATGGCACATAGTGTCAGGGCATCGCAGCCCCTGGGTCCTTTCTGCCTCTCTTTCCCAGCATCAGAGGCTGGTGAGAGCCGCTGAGGAAAGAGACATGCATGGTGATGGGTTATGAGGGGCTTGAGCTCTTAGTCCTCGTGGGAAGTCCAGGCCTGGTACATCAGCCACTTCCCATGGGATTTCACGTACTAGTGTAGTGTAGCGTCTGCTTCCCAGAAATGCCTTTGTACTGGCACCAGTCAGGACACCCGGGCACACAGCTGTAAATCTATTTATTCCAGATCAAGTGGCTTTTCACTCCAGTTGCTTCTTCCCACCCTCCAAATCTCCCAGTGCTTCTGCAAGAAGTGCTGTGAAAGCTATGCCAGCAACACAAAGCCTCTGAGCCCAGGTTTTGCACGGTCCTCTGGGACACTCGCTCCTGGAGCTGAGCTCTCTAACTCAGCTGCTCCTGCCACTCAGTTTTTGTGTTGATGGCAAAGGCCAGCAGATCAGGCCCCTTTCTAACACAGGAGCCCAGAAAGAGCAATGCTCTGCACAGGCTTTTGAACTGTGTGTGTGGGAGGGGAGCTTGTCTGTGGATAGCTCCAACAAGTTTTAGCTGAGTGAGGAGCAGGAGGAAAATCGCTGACCTGTTGCCCTGAGTCTCTGGAAGCATTTGGAGGTTATTCATTAAAGGCAGTGCTGGCTACATATGCACTCACAAATCTGCACCCACAGACCTTCAGTGTTGCTCAGGATTGCACCCCTAATCTGAGCATTAGGGCACTCATGGACCAGCTTTCAAGAAACAAACAAATGCTGCTTTGTCCACATCGCTCCTCCTGTGTATCAATCTGCTCTGTTACCAGAGCCAGGAAATTAAAACACCCTGGGTCTGGGGTTTGGGATGAAACTACTGATCTCTCCAGCCCACGGCACAAGGCAAATTGAATCAGGAACTGTAGGGACTTGCAGAGAGCAGGCAGTCTTATTCCTTCCCCCTAGCAAAATTTCCCCAGGATGCTCCACTAATTTCGCTATTTCATTTAAGTCTGGAGTCCTAAATGGCTGTCCCTGTTTCCTCACTGTGGTTAGTGACCTCAGGCTTGGAAAAAGATACACAGAGACTGCAGTTTGGAGGGGAGAGCAGGAGTTTCCATTCCCCCTCTACTGCCATACAACTGGGCACGATCACTAGCAAATCCTTGCCTCCTGTTAGAAAGCAGAGCAACCGGCAAAGAGCCAAAGCCCTCCACCAGATTCTGGACAAACCAACATCCTTACAGACATTTCCCCAGTCTCTAAACCACAGCATGCTGCTGTAACATGTCTCCAGTCCAGATGATGCTAATTAAGCAGTAGTGCCTGGATGTTATGTTCTCCTTACATCCAAGGCACTAATGGTGCTCAGCAAAGGCATTCAGCAATTAATTCATCTTCAGGTGTTGCCCCAGAAATAAATCAATAGCTATTAAGGATAATTTATACCTTTTTTTAACAGTCACACAGTCTTCCCCATTCTGAATCTTGATTTTAAATTACCAGCCTGCAGTGGGGCTTATTAAACCACAGTGCTTTTGAACTCAGAAGAGAAAGAAGGTGGGTCCTCTGATGCCTTTCAGAGCCACCTACACCAAGATGTGCCTTATCTGTTGTGTGTACATCTGTAAATGTCCACCAAGAATCAGGCTTGGAGAGATCAGAGCATCAGAGCCAACACCCCTTGTGCCATGCCAGGATGTATTTGATCACGGGGGAGCAGCGAAGTGAAAAGGGTGGCAAGATGAGAGAGCTGTAAGAGCCCTCCATCTGCCTCCTCTGCCCCTTATGCCAACACAGAGGAGGCTCAGCAGGAGAAGATCAGGCTTAATGGCACAACTATAGACACGTGGAGCCTCAGGATACTGCTCTGTCACAGACTGTGTGCTCCGTTGTAGCAAATTCTGTAACTGCTCCATACTCATCCACCCCTGGAGACCGTGGCATACCTGTGGTCTCCAGTGGATGAACACATTGGAAGGGCTGTGAGGTGTTACAGCACTATCATGGTCACACTGGCGTTTTCAACAGGAGGCAAGTGAATGTGGGAATGGTCAAAGGACAGCAAAAGCAGACTCCCAGACGATGCCCCTGGTATCACCAAGCAAAACATGGGGGCTTCTTCGGACCCCCAACAACCCTTTTGAAGCGCCTCCGACATATAGATCGCTGTGCACAGGGAAGGAAACCCCATGCAGGTAGAATTCACTTGCTCCCAGAAACAAAAACAGAAATGAGAAAAAATAGACTTTGAAATGTCTCTAGTACCTTTACCTGCAGAGGGTTCTTTGTGCTTATGGCAATGACGTGATACTTGTAGTAACACAGCTCACAGCTCCAGCAGCCTCTCTCGCTAATCCATTTGATCAGACATGGCTGGTGTGTGCACTTCACTGATCCATCACATCGACACGGGCTCAGCAACTCCCCCTGAAAAAGAGAGACAGCACCAATGAGGCTCCCCTCCTCCCACAGGCACGGCATGGCAGAAGCTCCATCATCCACCTATTTGCTCTTTGTTCCTTTTGACCTGGTTTGGCTTAGGTAATGCTGCCTCCATCCATTTTGCCTCTAATAATTCTCAGCTGATGTGAACTGAGTTTGACTGGAGTGTAACAGTCTCAGATACTTGAGTCCTACATTTTTTTGTGGAAAGAGACAGCTGGGTAGATAAAAGATGCCTAATATTGCTGAAGGAAAAATTAGACAAACATAACTCTTACTAGTACCAGAGGTTCCACACTAGACCATAACCATTGGACACAGCTCTGTTGGCAACCAGATGCCACTGTTTCACCTGCTTTAGAAGGTGAGGTTTGGTGGGGATAGCTGCAAGGGAGCAGACTGGTGGCCTGCTCAGCCCAGGGTGGCTACCTCAAGCACAGACATGGCAGCCCTCGGACCTTCTGCTCAGGCTAGCTTGTGCCAGCTGTGGAGGTGCCGCTCCTCCCCAGGAGCCGGACCGAGCCCAGCACCCTGTGGTACATCCCAGGACTTGCCAGGCAATGGGCGTTTGCTGCACTAGACACAGCACTCGCCTTCCCCATGCCCCTGCACTGAAGAATCTGGTTGTGGGTGGCAGGGGTGTGCTTTGGGTCCAGGTCCCTGTGAAGCCATAGCCTGGCAGGGCACAGGTCCTCAAAATTACACCCCACCCACTCACCCCATCCACTTCTCCCAGACAGTCTGTCCCAGAAGTGAGTCATGCTGCTGCATTGCCTATAGGGCTGGCTATTTCCAGCCTAGAAGCAAGCAAGATGGAGAACAAATTGTGTCCTGGCTTTTATGACGGGCGGCCAAAACACTGAGCCTCCTGGCTCGCTCCCTTGTTTCTGGTGTAGCTTTAAACAGGGTATCCAGGAAAACCCAGCATTATACTGATCCATCTGCTATCATCCTGTTCACGGTGAGACTGAATTCCTCTCTGCACACACATGCTCAGGAACTAATTTTACAGTCATTTGCCATTGCTTATTTAGGGAAGAACAGAGCCATTACATTTTACCCTCTATCTCTTAGTGTTTAAAAGCCAGAGTATAGACCCCAATAGTGTATTTAGCTGTGCTCCAAGATTTAAAAGCTTTTAAAGGCAGAATAAGACTATCTATGGGATGGGGAAGGCTGGCATAATACTTTCAGTGTTTGGGAGAGGATATTTCCTCTTACAACCTTAGATCAGCCCCATCATTACCACTGACAGAGCACCAGGAAAACAGATCCTGGTGTTTGAGGCTGCTGGGCACAGTAAAAGACATCCATGCCAGCTACCTTGGGTTAGGAAACCAGATCCTGATCTTGCTAACCCTGGTAGGGAACTGTCTACCTTTCAGGGTACCACATCAGGTTTTAGGACCTGAGGAACTGAGTACCATGCCGGGTGAGAGCGATACTTTTTTTTTTATGAAGCCTAATACAAACATGTTAATCATTTCATTTGCTTCGGCTAGGTGACCTAAAAATGTCATCTTCCATGAAATTTTAACAAAACTGTAAATAACTTTTTATATTACAAAACCAGGCTCACCTCTACCTGTCACTTGTTTTCATTAGACACCGGAGAAGATGCAAAGGGAGAGGGGGAGCAAGGAGGGTGTAGGATCCATGAACCTTTTTCACCTGGAAAGGTGTGACAGGAAAAGCCAGAAGAAGGGAAGCAGAGAAGGATTAGATGGGAGGAAGGTGCATGTGGGAAGAAGCACTGACATTTGGCAGCGCTCACTAAACCTCTTCCACACCAAGAGCTAGCTTGGTACAAGGACTGCTCTGTGCCTCTAGTCCACCCTCCTGATCTCAGTCCCTGGTGCTTTATTTTCTCAGCAGCTTCACTCCTCAGCACACAAGTGTGAGCCCAGCACAAACGGGTAATGCAGAAGCATCCCAGCTCTACAGCGTCCCTGCCTTTCCACCCTGCTGCACACTGGGGTCTCCTGAAGGGCTCAAAATGGCAAGTGAGGGACCTGGGTTTTGTCTAATGAGCAGCTGGAGGCACTGGTGATAAAGGATCAGGGATGGGGCAGAACGGAGCAGGAACCAAGAGCAACAACCTCCAAGCAAAGGCAGAAGAGAAAAGCTGTAGCTGCTGCCTGAACTCACGTTGGCTTCTTGGGCTCTGTAATAAATGAGCCTGGAATCCGTGCTTGCCTCTTCACAGCCAAGGACTGTTCATAGACATCCCACACCACCACGGGGACCCAGTTCTCCTTCCCTAATTGGGATGCTCTGGCACAGACAGTCCTGCCAGCTCCTGCAAGAGCTCAGGACTCAACTGTGGAGATGGATCCCCCAGTTTCTTGGTTTCTGCAAATCCAGCAAAACCCTGATTTATCACATTTTCTCCAGCCGTGTGAAATATTACATCCTTGTGTGTAGCGCACAGCTATTTTTGCATACTGTGAAGCCCAATTCTGTCCACAGCAGGCATTCATAAAACACTGCCACAAGCACACACATGCACATGCACTCCTGTACCAGCAGAAAAATAAACACCAGGGACATATTAAAGGAATAAATCCTTTATACAGCAAAGAAGGCGGCTGTACAGCGAGCTCAGGAGCAGTCCATTGGCTGTGATACACATGAAGGATTCTCTGCACAGAGACCTCTGCTAAAAGCTTCATGGACACAAAAGCAAGCCCCAAATGAGGTGCAGATCACAGCAATTAGAGATGGAAATTAAATCCCCGTGCCCATTTCTGTAGGTTTGTAGAAGATGGCTCTGCATGACATCTTCACCAGTGCTCCAAACAACAGCATTCCCACCAATTCACTTTGGGGACTGCTCTCCAAAGTCCCTTTGAAGGGTGTACTTCCCGACACCTGTTTTTGCAATCTTCCTTTGTAGAGTTCCATCCCATCACTTGGATCAGCCTAAGCAGCATTTCTGCTTCGTCAGCAACAGAGAAACACTCCCTGGCTGCAAGCTTCATCCTCAGCTTGCTCAGTACCATCTTATTCCCCTGAAACAACCAAGTGGACTTTGGACTCAGGGCACCTGCCTTTTCTTTTTGTTGTTATACAAGTCTAAATTTGGGGTTATGTCTGTCTTGGTTTAACCCCAGCTGGCAACTAAGCAACACGCAGCTGCTTGCTCACAGCCCCCCACCCCCAGCGGGACAAGGAGAACAGTCAGGAAAAAGGTAAAACCTCGAGGGTTAAGAACAATTTAATAATTAAGATTAATAATTAATAATAATAACTGTAATGCAAAGGAGAGAGAGAGAGGGATAAAACCCAAAAGGGGTGGGGGGAAGCGATGCGCACTACAATTGCTCACCACCTGCTGACCGATGCCCAGCCAGTCCCTGAGCAGCGATCGGCCGCCCCCGGCCAACTCCCCCCAGCTGATATACTGAGCATGGTGTTCTATGATATGGAATAGCCCTTTGGCTAGTTCGGGTCAGCTGTCCTGGCCGTGTCCCCTCCCTATTTCTTGTGCCCCTCCAGCCTTCTCGCTGGCAGGGCCTGAGAAGCTGAGAAGTCTTTGACTTAATGTAAACATTCCTTAGCAACAACTAAAAATATCGGTGTGTTATCAACATTATTCTCATACTAAATCCAAAACACAGCACTGTACCAGCTACTGAGAAGAAAATGAACTTGTCCCAGCTGAAACCAGGATGATGTCAAAGGTGGAAGATCAGAGTTTACAAAAAGGGAATGGTGCTCTGGCTTCAGCCATAACCCTTTCAACATAAGGATGAAATATCTTCCCTATATATTACTCTTCTGTGAAAAGTAGCGTACTAAGCAACTCTATATAATATTCTTTCCTTATTTCTGGCTGTGATGGGAGCTTGTCTTTAGAAGCAGCACGGGCAAGGCCAGGCTGAACTGGCTTTACCCCGAGGAGGCTGATACTGCTGGAGATGAACCAGAAGTGCAGGTCTGTTCCAGCTCTGTCCTCTCCTTATGAATTCCCAATCTGTGCCCATTGAAATACGTCAAAGTAGTTAATGATTATCTTGGCCCAGCTATTTTAAGCCTGCTGGGAGGAGTTCTGAGAAAGAATGCGGAAAAATATTGTTACCAGTGCATGCTTCTGATGCTCAGTACATCTAGGGAGAAAATAACGACGTTGGGAGCAGCATCACCCCTGTTGCGTGCTGGTCAGTGTTTCGCTTGGCCATTTTATGTCTCATTTACCAGTCCTGGGAGCACATCCACATGTTGCTACCAAAGCTGCAGCTGCTCACCCGCCCCCAGGCAGTCATGGGATGTGTTTCCCAGGCTTGTTGTTTTAACTCTATGAATTAAGTATAGCCAATTTACCCATCCAGTCTCCTTTGAACACGGCAGGGCTGGGTACAGTGGTGTCATTGGGCCAGGATGTGGTCTCCTGAACTCTCCCAGCTCCAGCTGTGCTGACCTACATCTGCTGCCTGGGCTGTTCCTGAGCACCAGCGCAGGTGGAAAAAAGCTACATTAGCAACATCCTGCTACCACAGCTATTAAAGCAAACATTTTGAAAACCAGTGCAAGCTGTACAGCAAACTGGGATGGCTGATGGTGATCTTAACAACTGAAGCTTTTCCTCAGCTGTGTGTTTTCTCTGCTCAGGTGTACAAAGTAGTGTCAGCCATCAGCATCACCCACAGGACCAGTGCCCTGGACCACAGCAGGGCAGTGAGAAGATGCTGAAAGAGTCACCCACATCAGAAGGGCTACCATCTCTCCCTGAGTATGCACATGCAGCTGCCACTGCTCAAGGGAGTAGCTGCACATGTGGATCTGACCACTGGCATTTATCTGCCTTGTTTAGAAAAGGAAACTAGGGATATTTAATTTCAGGTCTTCATCTAGGTCTCCTAAATACACTTAAATCTTCATATTGAATTTAGATGCAATGGTAAGTTTTATCATGGCAAATAAATGCCAAATGATTCCTGCATTAGGAACATAATTACAGAGGAATTAAGTCTGCTGGCAAATAGAAACCCTTTTATTAAAAAAAACAAAACCAGTTACAGAGCTGGTAAACTTCAATAAACACGTACTAATAATCACTCTTTCTTCACACACGCTTAAAAAAGCTGCCCCTCCACCCCTGTAAACTAAACACACATGTTACTATCAGAATCTCAAATGCTTCCTGAGTACCCTCCTGTGTGTGAGCACTGTGCCAGCCAACAACAGACAACAAGGGAAGGGACATGAAATAAGTATCTATGTGTGTGTGTATACTTATATGTATGTAAACTGCATGAAATTCTCCAGCACCGGGGGGATTGATGCAGAGTATGGACTCTGTGGGCTGATGTTTCCTGTGGTGTCAGGACAGCACAGGACACAGTTGTGTACAGGGCTTTGTGGTGGGGTGGCATCTCCCCAGGGACCCCAGCAGAGAACAGGGTGTTAACCCCAATTTCTGTCTTGGCAGCAGTTCAGAGAGACTTTCTGGGTGTGTGTGTGGGGGGGGTGTCCCTCGACTGGGCAACTCCCTAAAACCTGGGGAACCTATAGGAAACTTTATACGAGCGATTATAAAAAGAAATAACCTTGACTCCTTGCAGCTCCCTTCCCACCCCCAGGTGCCACCACTGCTGCCATGCCACCTCTGTGACCAGGATGGGCTCATCCCACAGCTCCCCTGCAAGACCGGGCATCCCTGTGGCACGCAGAGGCGGCGCTGCCCCATGCCAGGCAAGAGCCATGTGCCCTGCAGTGCGATGAGTGCCCCTCGCCTCAGCAGCCAGAGAAGAGGCAGCCCTGTAAGGGACTGGAGAAAAACCCTGCTCTGGACAATTATTTCTGTTGCTAAGCCACGGTTTTGAGCCTGCAGCTGCTTGACTAAAGTTTTTGGTGTGTGATCTTGGCCTGGCAGCTCCCTGGGGCAGGACTACATCTCTGCGGGGCTCTGACATGGTAGAGGAGTGGGTCCCTCTCTGGGGCTCCTCATCCCCACAACAATACAAGTGAGCAGCCACAGCTGGGCACAGCAGTCTGGGGGCTCTGAGATGGGGGGGGGGGGACGACAACAACAACTACGACACAGATCTGCTTTCTTTGTGATTTTCTGCAATTTTTGATAGGTATTAGCCATTCTGGCAGCCCTGCAAATGGGGCATTTACCTCTTAGGGGGCAATGACTAATGTAGGAACAAAACACAGGTATCCCTCTGCCTGCAGGCTGGGTGCAAGCTGAAAGGCAGCTCGGCTTTAATGCATGCCCTTGCTCCAGCAGCTATCACACAAGCTTTGGGCCAGTCTCAGCTATGCCACCAAAATAGGAGCAGAAGAGGTTTGTGAAAACCTGTTCCACCAGAACAAAGTTGAACTTTGCCTGAAATATGGAATAACAAAGGATTTCCAGGAATTACTTATCAATAGACCAAGGAGCAGAGAGCTTAGAATATATAGATCACAGTGGGATATATTTGCTTTTCTCTCTACAGAAGGATTTGCACAAGAAAAATAACTTTACTTAGGTGTTCTAGAGCCCACTTCATCCTAATGTCATTGAACATGTTTTTGATTAGCTGATTTAAGTAATTCTTACTAAATGTTGCTCAGTTGCAAGGAATCAAAAGGCAAGCATCTCAAATATCACCTGCTGTGCCTCATCAGGTGTGATAATAGCACCGATTAAGTGAAGAGCCTTCAGTGCATAGAAATCACAGTGCTACGCATGTGAAATCAAGATACCTGAATATCCCTGAGCACTTGGGTGTTAGAGCGAATTTAGCTCCAGAGTTGTCCTGAATGCAGAGCAGAGCTGTCTCAGCATCCCAGAGAAGTGTCCTAGTCTGCAGCTCTTGGGCTTTCACTCGAAGTATCGAGCCTTTAAACTTTTGGAGATTTACTGCAGACCGCATCCATTTTGTGAGCTAGAAAAATCTAGTCCCTTCCAAAAGAGAAATCTACTGTTGTTTCACTCTGGTTCTTCTTAAGTAAAAATTAGAAGTATTTAAGACAACACTTAGATTTATTCTGTGTGAGATACAAGAGTGAGTTCAGTTTTGCTCCCTAGGATGCTGGGGTAACTCTGATGCAACTTCATGAAGCCAAACAGCTCTTCAGCCCAAATCAAGTGCCCTTAAGTTATGGCTTGTTGTAATAAATTTTCAACGAATGAAAGAGCTTTTCCATTACCTTTTTTTTTTTTTTTTGTACAAATGGCCTTTTCTATTGAAAAAGCCTTAGCTAAATAGAATTCTTCTAAATACACAGCTTCTTTTTCACGGAAAAAAACAGATAGCAATTATTCCTTATTATCTCTGTTCCTGGGGGACCTTCACCTTTCTACTTCTCCAGTCCTCATCAGATTCATCAATGCATATTTTAAAAGTTCAAAGTACAAAGTTAATGCTTTCAGCATGCAAGTACCATATAATGCAATTCTTATCAGATATGTGCTCATAATTCAGCAAATTGAACTTTGCAGCTACTTCCCTGGGAAGCTGTTCATAAAGATACTCAGCTAATGGCCATTTCAGAAAACATTATGCCATCAGCCGCTGAGGAGCAGCCATGGAAAATCCACAGAAATGGATGATGGTTTGACTCTCGAGATGATAGAACCCACTTTGAAAGATAGTGAAACAAACAGAGCAATAGAATTTTTTTCTTTCCTCTTTTTTTCCCCAAGAAAGCTGAAAACCCCTTCAACGTAAGAGCTAAGAAAATCTTAATTTTGTAATATCTACCTCATCTTCCCCCTTTCTCCATGAACAAGAAAATGGCCAGGTGCTCTTGGCAGCAGTGAGATGCTCCTTTCAAAAGTGCAGCAACTGCTAAGAGCTACTTCGTGCCGGTACCATCAAGCTCATCAATGGAGGGGAGTGGAAAATTACAGTACTGCAGGATTTGGGGGTTCCCATCTGCCATAGACCCCCAAGGGACCCAGAGCCGGGACTGAGGGCAGTGGGGTGGGGAACTCGGGGAGATGTGTGGGCATTCAATAAGCAGAAGCTAATAACAAGGTGCAGACAGAAGTGCATAGCCTGACTCCGGTACTCAAAGGCAGTATTTCCCAGCTGGGAGCAGAGCGGGGATTTGGCAGGAGGGGCTGCCCCAACAGGTCTCGATGGGGATGGTTATGTAGGAGCTTTCCTGCTCCACCTGGGCTGGTCAGGACCCACAGCTCTGAGATGGAAACCCTCCAAAGCCATGGGTTTCTCCAAAGCAGCTTGTGTCTCCTGCCGCACAGGGCAGCACCGGGATGGAAGCAGCCGCTGGCCTCGGGTGCATCCGGGGTGAAGGCTGCTGCTGGGGCTTGCGGCCAGCCTGGCATGGGGTTGAAGGCAGAAGCAGTGGAGGAGCAGTGAAGTGGGAGACAGCACATCACACACAGGGCTGCTGCGGCAGCCAGGGAGCTGTGATATACAATAATGAGCATGGTTTGTTTACTTTTAGCTTCAGCAGCCCTGCAGGACTGAGCTGTTTCATTAAGACGTGGCCTGATCCGCTTTTCCTTTCTGCCTCCTGGACTCAAGGAGAATATGCAATTACAAAGTTCACTCATGTAGAGCCCTTCAATTACTGGGTAACTCTGTTACGGCTTTTCCAAATGTTACGAGACTCGTGCAGTAGGACATGACATCTGAAGTAATTCATTTTTCATCTGCCGATTAGCAGAAATTAAAATGGTTCTCAGAACATCCCAATTTATGTGAGATCAAGTTCCTTATTACTACAGACTGTCTTAGTGGGGAAGGCACTTCTTTTTAACATCTTGGGCAACCCTGCAAGCAGAGATGCTGAACAAAAATATGTGAAGGAGGCAGCAGAGGGAAGAACAGAGGCCCTCAGGGACCATGGGTGGTGGAGCTCCAGAGCCTTGCATTCCAATACTGCCATAAGGTCACTTAAATGTTTGGCGGAAAGTCAAAATGCTTGCTGGCACAAACATGCACTGGAGGCAGAGGCACTTCCTTTGGAAATGATGTGGTTACGGAGTGAGGCTGAACTGCCTTTACTGGCAGTGAGCTAAACACCAGCCATAAATATAAAATGTTTCTTCAGCAGGTATCTGCAGAGAGAGCAAGTGGAGCGGCAGCAGAGCAGCCGCCTGCAGGCTGCACTCACGCAGTGGTGATGGATACCGCTCAGGAACCCCAACAGGCCAAACCAACCACCGCTGCCCATACCTCACCAGTGGGATCTGGGGAAAGACCCACCCACGGGGCTGGGGAGGAGGTGTCTGCAGGGCTGGCAGCTCAGGGTCATGCCACAGGGAGTCAGGGGGCTGCGAGTTAGATGGGAGAGTCAGTGGCAGCGTGGAGCAGCTGGAGCAAGTGATGGGATAAGGGAGGGGGTAAAAGCAGGGAGTCTCAAACCACTTGGCCACAACAAGAGTGGTCACTTTCCCCCTTCACTTTCTACTTTCAAGACATCCTGCGTGCTGGAAAAACAGGTGAAGTCCCCCGGGGAAAGGCCGGGATTAGGAAGTGGGTAAGCACACTCTTGCTGACTCTTGGCACCATCCTCCCCACCCACCGCAGGAACATGGTCCAGATCTTACAAACCCTTAGGCCCTCTTAGTTGAAGTGCAGCAAAAATAAAAGGAGAACTGGGAAAGGAGAACTGGCAGCTTAATCCCCAAATCCCCTTGCCTTGCATGACACCTTTCAAGCTGAGAGCAGCTCAAGAGGATGGAGCTGAAGGTACTGGTGGTGCTGGCTGCACTGTCCCCAGGGGAAGCTGCACAGCAGTAATTCTGATTTCTCAACGTTGCCCTGGCCAAAGGCCTCCTGTATAAGAAGCTGAATGAATCCATGTGTTTCAGGCCTTGCCTGCATGTATCGCTTGCTGAAAAGCCTTGTTTTCCTACTTCAGCTGGGGAATCCAGCTTTCCCTTTCACAGGCAGAATATAAATCAGGGAGGTGAACAGGTAGAAATAAAGGTAAGAATAGCCATAACATCAGTAAAGTGGGCTACAGAGGCCGTTTTGTGATTTTTCTTTCAGTCTTCTGTTTTGCACAAGAACAAGGCCAGGTTTAGTGTGTACGTGTGGATATATAAACAGTGCCAGGGCTCTGAGGTTTCAGCACTGTCAGTGTAAAGATATTAAGCATTACATAGGGCTGATTTATTATCTGACTCTGCAATAACCTTTTGAAGATATACTGATTTGGCAATTTGCATATTAAAAAATACATCAACACCGAGGCAATGTCAGATGCTATGCATGGCTATGTTCCACTCCAGAGGTGGCTAAATTTCAAACAGTGGCCAAATCATTTGTATCCTTCAGCACGAAAGATGCCCTATTGAAATACGAATTATTACCCTCGCTGTTGTTGGTCTTTAATGTGCTTTGTCAGATTGCTTCTCCTGCTCCCTCCACATGGGATTTGCTGTATCAGATACAGAATCTGTTTCTGCCTCATGAGGTTCCTCCTACCATACCTGGATTAAGTTATTTAACTCAGTAAGGTACGTCCAGTCAGACTGCTGTGACAGGTCTTCCAGCATCCTCCTTTAGCCTGCAGGTAGGCTGCCTTCCTCTGAAACAACACATCTCCTCCGTAACAGCTTACAGTTCCCTTAGTGAGTTGTGCCTCCACACAGGAAGGGTCAAACACCTGTTCCTGGCCAGGCTTTTCTTTTGCCTTGGTAATGAAGCCAAAGGCACAAGCAATGAAATCAGTTCTCGGCACGCTCTTGGGCAGTGTTGGGAACGAAAAGTTGGTGTGCATCGACCACAGGCTTCAGCCACTTGAGCTGCACAGAGACCCCACTCTACCTCTCTCTAGTGGTGGAGATTTTATTGTCTTTCTAATCTGCAGTCACCTTCTAGGATGGGATTGTCCTTTACATCCACCCAGCTGCTTTGCTCCACTTCCTGGTACACCAAGCTAAGAGCAACATGGAAATATGCTGCTGGACCAGCTTACTTCCCAGACGATGACCTGCTATACTTCTGGCAGAACTACTTCTTCACTACTGTTCATGCCGCATCGCCAGCTGGGCCATTGGAGAGAGAAAAGGGAAGAGGGATGCTGTTCCCATTTCTTTGCCTTGGGTGTCACAGGTGCAAAGTGGCCAGGGCTGAAAGTCCCAAGAGCTGAGATCTTTTAGTGCAGTGCTCCTGGGCTTTGATATGCCAGGAAGATTTTAAGAGGTTTTTGAATATTCCTGGGGTTTTTTTCTTGCCTTTGCAGAACTGGCATTGGTAGAGAGATGAGCACAGAAATGAACACTATTCACAGATGCGTGTTACCTGGAAAGAGTCCCAATAATTGTTGAGATTTGTGTTCGGGGCAGGGTAGTGTGTAATCAGCTACTCATCTGCTCTTTGGTGCCAAATGCTGAGAAGTTGTGTCTGCAGAGGCGAAAGCATTCAGGCACGACTAAAGAAGCTCATTACCCAGCCATCACCCTTCACAGCGATGCTCCAGGAATGGGAAATATCTGTGGCAGCCACAGCCACTCCTTGTGGGCTGCAGCTCACTGGGAAGCGCAGCTGCCTGAGGTCAGCATGGGCAGGGCAGGTCCTGGCCCTGGCTCTCCCTCCTGCAGCTCCGCCGATGACATGTTTGGGGTGGGTTTGGGGCAATCTCCATGTGGGGATCCTTGCTCTGTGTACCAGGGTAATGACTCTTATCCACCACACACAGGGCCAACTGGAGACCACTTATCTGTATTTATCAAGGGCTTTAAAATCTTGAAATAAACAAGGTTGAGATTAAACGTGGCTGGCCACTGGTCTGCATGGGCATTGATCGTCACTGGCTGCCTTTGCCACTCTGGCAGTTGGAGGGTTTTCCAACCTTGATCACTGGGGCAGCCCACGTCTTCCCTGGAGAAAGGTCCTGCCCTTTGCAGTAGCCCTGTCCACCTGCAGGCACGTTTAAGTGGAAGGTGTCCTTCAGAGCCCCCTGCCAGCGTTACATGAAAGCAAACAGCCTTTGAGGGAAAAGAAACTACCCCACACATCAGCCTAGGCAGGGGGCTTCTCCTATTCAATACGTTTACACACAAATCCTCAGTCTGACTTTTGTGTTCTTGCTGAAAGGACTGGGAAGTGGGAGATTTTTTTAAACTTCATTTCCAGAACAAGTACCTCCAGCTACCATGTAAGCCTCTGTGAAATGCCAGTGCTCAGCAAGGTCTCTGGCTCTGGAGATGGCAGAGCAGGGTCGAGGTGCCTTGGCAGAGACACAGCACCTGCATCCATGGCTCCTGCCCAAGCCGTGTCTGCCTTCACCTCTTGTATCCACCCATTTCCACAGGCAGAAAATTGACTTGGAAATTTTTTTTGAGTGGCAGCAAGTGGGAAATGAAACTGGTGGTGCCTGCCGGCAAGGGTACTTGCAATCATCCGGAGAAGCTGGAGGACTTCTGACAGCCCCAGGGCCTGGCAGGTGGAAATGCTCCTTCTGTGTCCTCCAGATCCTCTCCTTGTGCTCGGCCACCATCCCTGGCTTCTGCCAGCAGCAGGAGAAGCTGGGTGGGATCTCTGCGTCCTGGGCTTCACTGTTCTGGGTCTCCAGCAATGTTGCCCTCCTGCTGCTGGGAGGAGAGCAACAGTGTTTGAATTTTTAAATTAATTTATTTTCTTTAATTTCTTTGGAGATGTCAGAGACAGAAGTCTGCCTGGTAACAGTGCTGATGAATGTGAGCACACAGGGGGCAGGTCTTGAAACATGCTCTGCTGCACTGCCACGTGTCTCAGGGCTGGCCATATTACAAACAGAGAGCAGGGTGCCCAAGTCATTCCTTGACGTGACAAGCTTGTTTTCTGGTTAAATTAATTGCTTAATAGGAATAAAATAATAATCCAAGCTTGTGACTATTAGATCTGCCCATCATTACAGAGGGGAGCTTGCCTCCCTCTTTACCTGATTAGATTGCAAGGAAACAGGGACATAAGCTGAGTGAGAATTTCCCCAAGGTGAGCCAGAAATACAGGCACGTTTGTCACCACAGGAATGATTTTATTTGCACAGCCTGCAGGTAACTTGTGCCATGTGAAAGCAACGCTCAGCGCTTGAGCTGGAGTGCATGAAAGGGAAGGCAGAGGGGAAGCGGTCACCTCGGCAGAATGTGATGAAAGGGAGCGAGGTGTGAAACTGCAAAGGAAACAGAGACGCGGAGAGCTGTGGTGTGAGGAGTAAACACAGACTGGCAGCACGCGTGGAGCCCTGCCTGGTGCTGCCTGCACACTGGCCGCAGTCGATAGCAGCACCGGCTGTGCAGAAACAGCCAGGCGGCAACCCGGGGAGAGTTGTTATTTCATTTTCCCCATGAGGCAGCGGTAAACTGCTGCTAGGACTGAACATGTTAAAGTCACACCGCCTCAAGGCTGCCAGCAGATCCAGTCCTGCCTTGACCTGGGTGATGCTTTGCCTATCTGCTTCAGGCCATGGGACTTTGGGCAGGTGACCTCAGGGCTGATTACTTGCTCATCGTCCTGGGGCACAAGCTCTTCAGAGCAGAGCTTTGCCCTTTCCCCAGCTTTGTAGAGACCCTTGCACGTTGTTTTCTGGAAGCAAACCCAGAATTTTCCCTGCACTATGAAACAAGCTTAGATATGCAAAGGCAGTCACTCAAACCTGCCTGCCTGAGTCTGCCATAACCTTTCCTTTCCTCCCTGTCTGCCCTTTACATCACCTCTCCACATACGCTGATTTCTCCTTTTTCACCCTGGACTGTCAGGAGGAGATGGCAATAGATGACTTCTTATGCTGTGTCACATCCACCTGCACTGTTCTCTCGGGGGAAACATCATACTGTACAGCCATGAAAGATGATGGGAGCAACATCGGCGGACAGACAGGGATCGAGGGCCTACAAGGAAAATGGCCTACAAGGGGAATGCTGTTATCCATCATGGATGCAGGTTCACCCAGGCTTTTTGCACATTGACACTCGGTTACAGAGATTGTGACACATAGAAAAGCTTCTCTGTTCCCGTTGGGCAGTGGAGGTAGGATCCTAAAGTGCCCTAAAACATGAAACAGCACCATTACAGCCTTTCTCTTTAAAAATTAATATAAAATGAAAACTAAAAGCATGCTGGCTGAAGTAGAAAACATTGCCAGGAGCCCAGCTTCCTAAAATATAGCCCAGGGAGAACCTGAGACTTCTCCAGCTCAGACCTCCTCAGCAGGGACCACACAGCATCACAGCCTACCCACAGCTTCTGCAGCAGTGCACTTCTCTAAAGAGCATCGCAGAACTTCTTCCACTCAAGCCTTCCCTTTAACTTGGTTATTAAAGACACCTAGGGAAAGCCATTTGGCTCATTTCCACAGTCCTGTCCCTCATTATCAGACACACCTGAGCAGCCCATGTACACCCTTTAAGAGCAGAAGTTCAGGGTTTGAATGAGGTGGTGGGGTTTCTTCATGGGGAGTTCTGTGCAGTGATCCCATGAGTGGAGCCTCTATAGCCAAGTTGCTTCTCAGAGCAGCTGTGAGGAGGTACTTGTTAAAGCCTCTATTAAAGCAGACTGGTGGCTGAGCATAGGCTTGCTGTGCGTTACATAGACATGAGAGGGTTTTGGTGGCTCTCTGGTGCTGCTGGTGGCACTTAGCAGAGCTGGACAGTGCACAGTCACCCATCTGGGTGAAAGCTAACCAACCTGGGAAAGTCTTTGTTGGGGCCAGGGCAGGAATAGATACACAGAAAGGAACCTGTCCTTAGAAGCAGGGTGGAAGGAAGCTGTGGTGCCTTTTAGGCAGCAATGTTATGGCCTTGATTTCACTTCAGGGGGTTGTGATATGTTACTCCGAGTCATGCAAGATTGGTTTGCCTGGTAGAGTGACAATGTTAATCTGTACCGTTGCAGCACTCTTCAAACTACCAACTGCAACAAGGTCTTTTACCATCTCATACCAACATACTCTTTGTGCCAGTCCGTCCACTGCCTTCTCCTAGTCTCTCCTCTCCCAGGGTGCTCTCTTGCTCTCTTCTCTTCACTTCCTCCTGCTCTCTCTTCGTTGGCTGCCCAACCACTTAACAGAACCAGCCACAGCTGTACCCTGCCTACATCAGCCAACTCGCCACCCGTGAAGCCAGCCCACAGTTGTATATTATCAATGCTAATTAACCCAACTTCATTCCTCTACACTGTGCCTCCCTTCTGGGAGGATTAGCTTGCCAGTCTTGTGGTCTTATGAATAGCAGGTGCCACTGATTTTTCTCAGCCTCCCCTTCCCCTGTCTCCTCTGCTTGTCTCTGAGTAGGCATGCAGTGCCTGCATGTGCTCTGTGAGCTCATTCCCAGGCATGTATTTTAAGTGTTTACTAACAAAATGCAAAATAACTGTATTTCTAAATCACAGCTATTGTCAGGGGGAAGAAAAATAAAAAAGTCACCAGCAGCCTGCAGTGCCCAGAAAACACCTAAGCCCACCATCAAGGAATTTGTGCATATACATACACCCAGGCTGGGCAGCCCCAGGGCTACTTTGGAGCTGTGGGGACAGAACGGTTGATTCTGGTCCACAATGCAGCCAGGTGCAAGTGGAAACATGAGTTCTGAAGTGATCTGACTGGGATTCTTCCTGCATCCACCTTTACTCTGCATGTTTCTCAGGTACAAAGTGTCTCAAGAGCAAATTAATGGCTGAATGTGAGCAGGGAGCTGGCATGAGCTTTTTAACATGATGCTAAATGCATTTTATCTTTAAGCTTTTGTGAATCAGAAGCTCCTCACAGTTCTCCAGTCCCTAGAGAAGACTTTCTGCTCTGCATAGCACAGGACTAGAAAATGGGACTGCCATAGATATAAAGAACGGTAGGCTCTGTATCTGGCCTGTACTGGACATAGGTTTTCCTGTGGGTCAGACTAGTTTTTTCACCTGTATCAGTTGAGCTGGTGAAATCCATTAGTGGTCTCTACAGACCGCTGGAACACAGCGCTGCATGGAGAACTACATCGCCCTGCCCTACCCCCAGGCTCACGAAAACATGCTGTTGCGACGTAGCAGCCTTTCAGGTAGGCATTCACTTCTTTTCTGTGATTTTGTTATAATTCTGTGCTTCTGTGAGTTGTGAAGTAGTCGTTGGCAGCACTGATACTGCTACCTGCACTACTGCAAACCTGCAGTGAGACAGCACTCAGCTCTGATCTGTCAAACGCAGGGAGCAGGCTCTGGGACCACCACAATCCATCTTTAACCATGTTTTGTGCAAGCATGACAGGGTAAGATATTGTGAAACTGAAGACTGAGGCTCTTGGGAACAATTATGAAACCTGTACCCCAAAAACGCTCACTTCCTCCACCTAATTCTGTGTTTTCCTTTACACTTTAAGAAAACTATCTTAGCCTGTATTGTCTGAGAGAAGCACCGCTAGCAGCAGGCTGGAGCTGCTGTTGAGTTCTTTGGGATGCTTTTCCTCAGGGCAAAGATTTTTATTCTATTCTCCTGAATGGCTCGTTAGATCCTTATTTAGGTGGAAACAGTACTTATTTCACTTGGGAGATACTCAGAGCTGTCTGCCAGGCAAGTCCTACCTACCTGGAACTATTTTGGAGGCTGTTCCTCTGCAATTCAACAGTAATTGTAACAAGATCACCCAGGTGTATTGGCAAACTGGGAGCTTTGCTGAGTGATAATATTAAATGAGCAATAAGCTGTTTACCAGTTTGAGGCTTACTTGTTCCCTCATGTGTGTGTGAGTTTGGAGCTTGGTTGTTTTCAGTGATCACGCTTATGTGAGGATTGCTTGTGCAGATTTGTATTCATAAAACCCTGAGGGGATATAGCGCAGTGGAATATTTGTGCTCAAGTCAGCAAAAAGGATGGAGAGGAACAAGTAGCCCCGTTGTGCACATGGCCTGCTGAAAGCTGCAAGATCAGGGATGGAGCATGATTTTTTAGTAAAGTTCAAGGAGAAGCAATCGGAGAAAGTGAACAAAAATTCCCCACATGGCAAGGGTTCACCTTAGCCTGCATGATGTTCTCCAGGGCTGGGAAGGGTCTTCCCCTCACACTGAGTCTGGCCCAGCCTTTAGGTGTCATGAACCACAATACTTCCACTGTTTCTGTGGATGCCTTTTCTGGATTGGTTCTGTATTAGGAAGAATACACCTTTATTCTTGTAGTCAAACAAGCCTAAAAGCATCCAAGGGACTCTCTTCCAGAAAGAGAGCACAGTTGGGTTTGACTTTAGAGGAAGGAGTTTCTTTGGTGCAGAGATTTTTGTTGCCTTGCACAGTAGCTTGACAGTATCTCCTTAGACTAAGAACTGGGAACCTCCAGCCCAACCACAAAGAAAGCATAGGACGCAGATCTGGGCTATGGAAAGAGATCCTTGTGTTGGTGGTCAGCCATACATCTTCCCTTGTTAACTGAGGTAAATGCCTTTATGTTAAGAAATGGGAGCCTGCTTTGAACAGACAGATAAAAGATTGAAGAGATCACTTCAGCAGCCAGCTCCAGCCTCCTGTTATTGCATGTCACATAAATTTGCTTGCAAACTGGTGCTCTGCTCCATTATAAAATCAGTTCAATTTAATGCCCCAACTCTTTCTGGAAAGCTCCTCCAAAACCTCCCTACTTGGTCACTTAGAAAGTTCCTTACAGTTTTCACCCTAAATTCACTCCAGTTCTATCTATATTAAGTACTCTTGTTGCAAAATAACCAGGGGGACTTGAACAGCTCTTTTCCCTCCTCTTGTGTATTACCAGGGATAAATCAGGTCCCCAGTCAGCTCTTTCTTTTTCCTGGACTCCCAAGCTCCTGCTCATGGGACCACCTTGCTGTGGTTACGTGTAGCTTGTTTCTGCACCGCTTCTGAGGTGAAGGCCTTCCCTTTAAGCATGGGTGGTCTGCTCCCCATGCTGTCCTAGCCCAGCCCTTCCCACAGCCAGACAGAGGTATCGATGTGGCATGGGACCTGTGGAGGAGACCCTGTTTTCTATCTTGTTGCAGGATCACACTTGCCTTTTTCAGCCCAGAAGAACCCTGGTCATTCAAAATCACCGTATGTTCAGTGACAGCACCAAGTCTGTATGTTACAGATCCCAGACCTCCTCAAGCAGCTCAGTTACTTTCTCTCTATTCTAGGGGCAGCGATGTCAGACACTAGGAAACACACCTTTCTGCTTCTGACGTGCACAGGATTTTACAGCAGCAAGTGTATGAATATTACTTGTAGCAGAAAACATATACTGGAGCCTTGTGAGACTAGCCTGTTTGAGGTAGAAGCCTCACAAGTTTATAAACATCTCTAGTATTTGTTAGACTGAGAGATTTTATAAGGTGCCACACCTTTGGCATTGCTCCACGCTAGATCAGCTCCAGACCTGCCCAAGTCTTCTCTGGGGCTAAACCCCATGTTGCTCCCTCGCATCCTGCCTGCCTTAGCAGCAGGGTAAGGGTCTGAGCTATTCCTAATGCAAAAGGGTCTTTAAATGACAGAAACCCCTGGCTACAAAAAGTCAAAAAGTATGGAGGAAAAGCACAAAAGGACACAGCAGCAAAAGCCCAGATGAACTGAAGACTCTTCAGCAAAGCAGAAGCCCTTGGTGTCCCTCCTGTCTGTGTTTCCCTCTGAAACCCGGGGTGCAGTGAGCACTTTCATGCAGTGATAAGCTAAGCCACGGAGCTGGGAGGGGGAGTGCTGGGAGGACTTCCACTTCTCTGTAATGGCAGAATTCCTTTGTTTCCTGCTCATTGGTTCAAATGTCGCATTGTCCAAACAAATCATTACAAAAGGGAATTAAACAAACAGCTCCTTTCATTTTCAAAAATAATTGTTTTATTCCCGGGGAAACCTTTTGTGCTGCACTGTAATTTAATAGGCACAAGACAAATGTACTGATTAACTAACTGTTTCTAAATTTACTCACTTGGTGCAACAAAAGGGAGCTTAACCTTGCAATGATGGGATTTGAATGACAGGTACATTTGAGAGGCGGGTCAGGATATGAGGCCAAATAAGGACCCATCCTGGGGAAACCTGCTGCCCTGTTCCTCTACATCTCTCCATCTGTTCCTGCACGTGGGGCAGAGCACTGAACTGGAGGCAGAGGTTCAGACCTCTAAAGTACACTTGGTGCCATTCAGGACAAGGCAGTTCTTCTCCCAGGTGTGCTCAGGCTGACTGTGGCAATAGCAGTGTTGTACCATGACCTCAGGTTCACAGGATGCACAAGAGGAAAGTCTGGTGTGTGTTATTTTCTGCTGCAATCTTTTGAAGGCTATGGCTATTTTCAGACCTCATCCTGTGAAGCCAGTGGGAGGTTGCAGGCATAATCTTGGAGAGTTTTCTGGACCCCTTCCCTGCATCTGCTCCCTGAGCACATCAGCAATGGTGCTCAATTGATGGTGCTGGAGAAGCAACAAGGTGGGGAATGTGTTTTCCAGCACTTTTCTTTCCCTGCTTTTGCAAAGGAATGGCATAGTCCCCAAGCTGATGTTTGAAGTCCCCTATGGTTTGGATGAATTCGGCCTTTGAGTTTCAGTGCAGCACACATGTCCTAGCCTGTGAATGTGGCTGGTGGCCAGCTTGATGGCTGGCTAATGGAGACTGGCTAACTGCGCTTATTCTGCAGTGAGACAGCCTCCATGTCACAGCAAGGGAAAACCCTGAGTCACGGTGATGTCCGATTCAGCTGTGGTGCATGGATTGGATGAATCATCTGCTTGGCTTTACGAATTTGTAAAGAGGGGGGCAAAATCCAAGGAGCTGCCACTAAAACCAGTTCCTTCAGACCAACATTCCATATGTCCTGGACCTTCTGGGACACATGGCAAAGAGGGAAAAAAAGCTCAGCTCTTTTAACACTTAATTCACAGAAATTTTTATGCTTTTTCTTATCCATGCTGGAATGGCTTATGAGAGTATGAAGGCACTCTAGGGATGCAGGTGAAGATTTAAGACACAATCCCTTCAATTTCAGCCATTCTAAAAATATGAATGCACCACAACAGTAACTGCCTCTCCCAGGTCTAAGAGATGTTGGTAGCATGTGAAAGGGAAGGTCAGAAAGGACAAAAGAAGCCTCAATTCTGCTCTCCAGCAAATGCAACAGCAAAACACTGATTGACTCTGCTGAAATTGGGACCTTGAAGAAAGTGTCTCCTGCTGAAACACTCTGAGGATATTTTAAAACCAGATTAATAAATAATTGGACCATCTGCATCAGAGTCTGTAACTGGAGTGACACATGGAGGGTGTCTGTAAATGGAACAGCTTCAAATATGCAGAGTAAAATACACAGTGGAATGGATTTTTTTTTTTTTTTTTTGCATAATAGACATAATTATTGCCAATTTGGGCCGCTATTGCAAGCACAATGACAGGCACTGCCTGAGAGATAGGCCGATTTCTCCTAAGAACTGAACAGACACATAGTAAAAGATTGCTCCTGCTCTACAGGGTGACCATCGTATTAGTCAGGCAGATCAGGGTCAGGAGCAATACCAAGGAGACTGTCTGCCTGAGGCCATGCAGCAGATCAGCTTCCATTTCCTAGAGTCCAGCTGGGCTCCTTTGCTTTTTGACAGAAGATGATATTGCCTCTAAAACCACCAGTATCTGCTGAATTTCCTCCCATCACCACTGGGCACTGTCTGCCCTGGACCAGACAACTGTGTTTTAATCAGTATTCCTCTTGGTGTTGAAACAGTGGTTGGGGTTAACATTTCACAATGACAGTCTTCATAGGAACAGAGTCAGACCAAAAGTTCATTGAAAGAGGTCACTTCTTGACCACTGAGTTTAATAACTCCTAATCCCTCTTTCAGGTGTTTTATTCTTTTTCCTCTTGCAACATCCCGAGGAAATGAGCTGCCCAGCTGATGCATTGTGCTTCTTTTTGCTGCCTTTTGTCCTGTTAGCTGTGAACTGGGCACCCTTTGGCTCTTGTATTGGAAGAAGCAGTGAATAATTAGCTGTTCCTTGTTCTTGCACTCCACTTTCTGGATTTTAGAGTTTTCTACCCAATAATCACCACTATCATTCCTTTGCCAAGCCTAGGTGAGTTAGTTATTTAGCTACTTCCTTTCTAGAAATGCAGCAAAGGATGGTGGTGTATTTTGGGGAAGAAAAAACTGATCTTTCATTTGCATGACTTAGAGAAAGTAACAGTATCAGCCTTTTTTAAAACCCGAGATGGAGAGGAGCAGCATTGAGAAAGGCACTGAAAGCAAGAGAAACACTTTGACTGAGAGACACTGAGGGTGGGATTTATCACATCTAATGTGCAGTGCTCCTGTGTAGACTCTCCATCTAAGGTAGTCTCCCTGGGCTCCTGGTTTAGGGGTGAGTCAAGACAGCTAAAAGAGGGCAGGGTTTGTTTGGCTAATGTTGGGTGAGATGATGTCTGTCCTACAGCTCACTGTCTGTAACGGAGGCAGAGGCAGATGTGGACACCTGCCTTTTGATGTGATGCCACTGACGTTAAGGAAGAGTCTCGGGCTGGGAGCCACAGCAGTAACCATTAACCAGCCACAGCCAATGAGTTGGTCTTGACACTGCCTTGCTGTGTCATCTCTGTTATTAATCCATGGGGAGAGTGCTTGGTTTCTAGATGTTTTTGGAGGTACGTGGGGTGCAGCATGCTCACCTTCCCCTGCGCACCTGGAAATTTCCCTTCTCTGATCTCAGTGGCAGAAACTATATCTCAAGAAATCTGGGATGTGATATTTTTAGGTTTTTTCCTGCACAATCAGGCTGACTAGAATTTAATTTTTTTATAAACGCGAAATTATTTTTGATCAGTTGAAGACTCATTTTAACTAATTGTCTTTGAATATAATTAGCTTTTATAGGGATAACTTTCCTCGTTTTTAAAGTTGAAATGGCATTATATGTATATAGAGGGGGAGACAGACTTTCTTTTTTGGTTGATTTAAATATAACTTTACTGTGAATAATGCCATTTATATTTTGGGGAGAACAAAGAAGAAAATAATCTGTATCCTATTTCAGTTCTTTTTTTGGTGTTCTCATGAGCAAAAGAAAACAGCAGCATTAGCATGAAACAGATGTTAAATATATTGAATATATACCAAAGGCCCAGAAAAGGGTCTATCTCTAGTGGTAAAACTATAAAGGAGAAGAGAATCCCCTTGAAAAAAGGGAAGGTCACAGCTCGATGGTAGAACAGCTACTGCTGCCAGGAACAGCCAGGCCCTAACTGTAGACACCCGCCAATGGGTGACCCAAAGAGTGGGACAATGCCAGGACTGTACCCATGAGTGGACAACTGCAGGGGTGCCAGGAGAGACAAACCGCACAAAGCCTGCAGCACCTCAGGCACTGCCATGTAACCAAGGCAAGGCCATGACTGAGGAACTTACTCAAGCAAGCAGTTACAGACGATAGGAACTAAAAATGTGAGAGAGCATGGAGAAGTCAAAACACCAGGTGTTGCCACGTGGATACCATCCTTTTCCTTTCTTCTGGTTTCCCTAATGTGGTTGTGAGTGTCCAGGAAAATGCATGAAAAGAGATGAACCAAGACACTGGTTTTGGCCAGGATGGACCTGACATACATCCACGCTGCATCCTCATAACCCATGTTCCCTGCTCTCATCTGCAGCACTCAAGGGCTAGTCCCTGTTGGCATCAGCAGGTGCTTGACCACGTCTCTACATTTAAGTTCACCAGCCCTCACCATGTAAGAGTCTCCAGTCATAACCTGTATCCTGATCCTTCACCTGATGGGATGGCAAAGCAATGTTTGTGAAACCCACGGCTGCCTTCTATGCTCCACGGTCTTACAGTCTCAACCCTGAAGGGTAAGAAGTTGGGTTTGATGAGCAACTTTCACCCCAAACTGCCTGATGATCCCCTGCTGAAATTCCTGACTATGCTTTTGGGCAAGACGGCCATCACAGCCTCTGTGGGAGATGTGGGACAGGAAGCATGGATAGCAGCTCCAGCTTGCCACCGCTGGCAGGTTTGATAATGGTTTAATCCTTCTGCAATGCCTCCTCTCCACATCCAGGCATTCAGTGAATGTAAAGCAGAAATAAAAGAATTGCCTCATTAAAATCTGGTCACAGAGCTGAAGATAATACCTCTGTCTTTGTCAGATATGAAGTCATGTGAGCCACAGCAAGGAATGATAGATGAAGTAAAATGTACCTCCTGTCCCTCAGACACCCCCTGCTCCTTTGCAGTCTCATCGGTGGCTGCCGTCAGCACGTAACGTCTCCGCCAGTAATGAATGACTGACAGCGCTGCATGAATCCCTGCTGGAGAGCTGTCAGTCAGGGGCTCCCAGGAGGAAACGCAAGAGGAACCTGATTGAAGAAATAACCCTGATGCAGATCTCCAGTGACTTCCTCCTCACCCTCATCAGCGGATCCAGATGCACCCCTGAGGGCCAATGTCTGAGTCATGCAAACGTGGCTGTGGCTCCTTCTCTCCCTGCTCAGCACAGACACCTCTACCCTTTTGGGTTTAGGACTCATCTCCTGCTTGAAAGCTTCTTCCCTTGCTCCTGGGCTCTCCTTGGGCACAGCCTATGTTAGAGAGCCACCTGTCACTTGCTCCCCTTCCACCAAAGGTCTCGACTTCCCCAAAAGCTCCCTGACTTCATCTCGGCCCCACTAACACCTAGCTATGAGCACATCTTGGCATCACCTGGCTCCTTTGAAGCTGCCCCGTTCAGGGCTTAGGACAAGAAACAAGGTTCAGCTCTTCTCCTGACAGGACCGCCCACCTGGGCATTTGCTGACCAGGATTTAGAGCAATGAGCTAAAAAGGAAAAAACACTTATTTTCCCCAGTTGCAGTCCCCTGAGATCACAGATGCTGTGAATGCTCTGGGCTTTTAGAAAGGACACAACATCTGACAGCTCTGAAGATAAACTCCTGCAGGTCAGACAGCACTTAATTTTCAGATCTGAAGAACAGGAAGGGACATAATAGAAATCCAGATCTTAGAAACATCTCTTCAAAGGGCCTCTGAAAAGGCCTTCTCCCCCAAGTTTTAGCGCCTCTAGAGACAGTGACACTAGAAAAAGTGGAAAGTTGGAGCCGATCCAAACTGAAGTGGCCCAATAGCTGCTGAGTTCAGGTCTGAAACCCTCTCCGGAGGGCTGCCCACAGTAAATCTGTCTGGTTCTCAGGCTTCAGCCTCTTGCAGGGATGGGAGCTGCGAACAAGGGTCTGACCCAAAGCAAATGCCTCCCCAGGAGTAGCTGCACGGGTTTGATTTAATGGGGGGTGGGGTGGGGGTGTTGCAGGTGGGTGCTGACATCCCCAGCCTAGTGTCTGGCAGCTGCCTACAGAGGATGGCCCAGCACTGCCCTTGGGATGTCTGCTCCTGCACTGCTGTGTGTGCAGAGTATGAGGACACCTTCCTCTGTATCACACCTGGGGACAGGGGCGGACAGGTGATGCTCCCACTGCTAGACAGGGCTGCCTTTGGGGGTACAACCCGGTTGTCTACAAGCTGCTCCAGAGACACCATCTCATGTTTCCACAGTGAGTGGCTGCTTTCAAACCACCCCCGCAGCAGCGCTGAGTCAACACCAAAGAGCCCTGAGCACCCAATATCTCTCAGCACTGCCCCCAGGGAGATAGACAGGGGGGATCGGGAAAGCAGGTGACCCAAATTGTTCCTTTCCCCCCGCCCCGAAATCTGCACACTGTTGTGATGGTTTCGGGTTGGCTCTGAGTGATTCACCAAGATCTCACAGGTCTGTGGTGAAATTTGGTTTCTACTCCAATTTCCTCTTTGAATGAGAACCCTAAATGACTTCTTATTTCTCCTAGGTAACACACAAATTTTGGTACAGGCCAAGTAATAGCTCTTCAGACAGTTCCAGAGAAGAATAAATGTTAGCATAGGACAATCACCTCTACAACGGACTATTGCAGAGCTAGGAGCATGGAAAATAATTTTAAATCAATTCATTTGTGTGCCATAAACTGGATTCCATCTGTAACAATAGGACCAGGACGCAGACCATGCAAATATGACTGTTAGTCCTCACACAAAGCAGGAGTTGTGAGATGCTCCCAATGCTGGAGCTGAAATGTTGTAGACCTCTACTCAGGGACTGGCTTTCCATCTTGGCAGGTTTTTATCAGACCCAATGTCAGCTGGACAACTTGATAAGTCTCTCATAGCAGCATCCCCCAGCCACAAAGCAGCTCACAGAAGTGCCCAGACACAAGTGCCTTAGACTGCAGCATCTCTTAAGTCCATTGGTGAACAGAGAACATGCACTTTTGGTGGAAAATACGGTGGACTGTGACTGTAAATACTATGTGAATTATTAATTTGCTGTTTACTAACTTCAATATTTTTCTATTCAATTATTCTCTATAGATAGAGCAAAGGAAGGTTCAGGTTTTTAAATAATACACAAATTAATTTTGGTACATATTTACAGGAGGAATTTTTTGCACATCTTTTTCCTTGAATAGATTTTGAATTATTTGTTGCATGTTTTATTAAAGCATCTGTTCAATAATTAAGGAGGGTATATAATTATTTGTAAGGCTACTGAATGATTTGTATTGCAGTATTTATTAACACCATATTGAAAATATAATCCCTCTCATATGAGCTGTTTTTCAGGATGACTTCATAGCACTTTATGGGGAGGGGGAGCCACTGTCTCCAGTTTATTGTTGGGGAAACTGAGGCATGGGAAGAGCAGGTGCCTCAGGGGACTAAATATGAACGTAAAGAGTGAAACTCAGGACTCAAGACCCAGTATAGAGCTCCAACCATGAAACACTGCAACCTCCTGGTACATTTTGCAATCTGCTATAATACCCTCAGCCACACTCAGCTTCTGTGAACAAAGCAATAATCTCCCTGGCAAAAGGAGTGTGGATAACTAAAATCCTTATTGCTGTTGCCGGCATTCAGTAAGCAATTATTGACCTCAGCATTCAGAGAGACAGGTCCCAGATCCTCTGCGCAGATGACATTTAAACACAAATGGCTTAAACGTTATCCAGGAAAACTCGCTGACTGAGGAAAAGGAGTGTTTCATGTTTAGGCTGAACCCAACTGCACATGCTGTGATGTCATTTACTGTTCATAATACACAACCCAGTTAAGGCCCTGCAAGCTGTAAAACATTTAAATCAGCAAGAGGGTGACTTTGAACACTGTTACTGAAACATGGTGGAAAAGCCTTCAGCTGAAGGGACAGGGAGTTTGGAGTTTTTTCTGTTCCTTGCCAGCCATCAGAGAACTAGTCCCAAAGGGAGTGGGTTTCTGTTTAAATACAGGAATCTCAGCCCCGCTTTTCACTTAATGAATTGCAGCAGTAACCCTCACACACCGAGTAGCGCTGGACAGGGGCATAAATCTAGGTGAAAAAAATGTAAACCTGTAACAACTGATCTTGCCCAAGGCAACATTTGCTCCTAACTCTTGCTCTTCATTGAGCGCAGACCCAGTTCCTTAGCTGAGAGCTATGAATCAGGTTTCCAGCAGCACCTTGTAAACATGACTTACAAGGTCCAGGTTGAAATGGTGTAGAAGCAACAACTGCACTGAGCTAGGAGATACAGACCAGCTTGGCAGAAAGGTGGGCACATCATGAGCTGAGAAAGTTTGCTTTCCAGCTTTCCTTGACAACAGGGAACTAACTACTGAGCTGCTGACAACAGGGAACTAACTATGCTAAGCTGCTCACTCATGTATTTTTCCTCTGAGGCCTTCTTGTTGCATAACCTTTGTTCTGTCCTTCCTGTGAATTACAGAGTCAACACATACAAAAAACTCTCCTAAATTGGATTTGAGTAAATCTAGCCCACCCTCTGCCCTTGGCATCCCTCAGACTTTGCAGTGCCTTTGTGCAGATCTTTACAATACAGATCGTGGTAACTGCTGACTAGTGTCAGGTGAGGGACACAACTTTTCCCTCTGTGTACAGTGGGTGTCTCCTGCAGAAATTAAAGGAAATTGATTTTGTGCCACATCCCCTGCCAAGGGGAGCCGTTGCCCCTCAGCGACCATCTCAGGTTTCTTTGTAGTAGCAGTTTCTAGCCCTGTTGAATCCAGACTTTCTCGTGGATGATCCACTCCCTAGAGCACCACTGGGCTCATTTCATAGCCGTATTTTGTATTTCTAGGAACGTATTTCCAAGGGGTTTGTGACCTCACTGGCTAAGAGGACCTCTAATTTGGGAACTATTGATCCAAAGATCACAGCTCTGGCGTACTGGACAATGTAGAGACTGGCTTGACCCTATTTTCACCAATTTGGTGATGCCAAGGCTGATCTTCATGGGGAACCTAATTCTGGCTTCTTTCCTGGCAGAGTGAGACTTTTTGGACTATACCTATGTGGTAATGAGGGAACAATTTACGGGAAACTCCACTGCTTTCTGGCAGACAAATTGGCAGATCCTGCCTGAATGTGCTTGTTCCTACAACACTGACTTTGGAGCTGGTCTAAATCACCATGATGATGCAGAGAACAGGGGCTTGGTTCAGTCAGCCTAGCTGAATTCAAGCCTGCCACCACATGAAAGCACCACAAAACCAGTCCCCAGAATTGCAAACTAACAGGTAAATTTCAGCTTCTATTGTTAATGGTGTGAGATGAAGCTTGTAGAAACAGTGGTAAGATCACCTCTCTCAGGCTTCTTAAGTTTATTTGCCCAGCCAGTGCTTCCTACGCCAGCCCGGCTGGGGACACACAACCGTTGCTCGGGATGCACCATTTACCCAGGTAATGATAAAACCCTGGGCTGCCTCCTGCCTGCTGGGAAGAAGTTGAGCCCATGGTCATGGGATTGCAGGAGAACGAGTTTTGTGTGCCAGCCACATGCAGGGGCCCAAGAGGAATTCATGTTGTGGCCAACCTCAGAGAGGTCCCCAACACAGAAACCCTCCAAAAATCCTGCTTGGCACCAACCCCCCAAATTTACATGCTGCAGAATAAATAAAGTGGCAGAGTCCAATTACTGACACCTCTTGGCTCATGATGTTATTAATTAACCACCCTGAACATGCTCCAAGACCTTCCCTTTGAGACATGGACCACACAGCCACCAAGCCTTGCAGACAGGGCAGTGACAAAAGTGGGCAGATGACGGGGGCACCGGCTCTAGCCCTGTACAAGGAACCTTTTTGATTCACCACACTGCTGCCCCTACACTCATTCAATCTTCTTCTACCAGATGCACAAACCTAAGGTCATCACTGGCAAAGCACATATTTCTGCTGACCCATAGTGATCAAAATGTGGTTTCTCACCTCCTCTCTGATCTCCTCCTCCCCTCAGCAAGAAGCTCAGCAAAGCCACAGTTATCACTGTCTGGGGGCAATACTGTTGTGATTACCAGGACATAACTTGGAGCTTTGCAGCCCTGACAATGTTTGGCTTGGATGTAGTTTCCATTCCTCACCTGGGACCACTCAGGTTTTCTCTATAAGCCTATTGTAACAACTCCTCCCCCAAATGATGCCATTATCAAGCACTGCTGCTTATTTCTTCCCCCATGACAAAAAGATGCTGTGGTGTGCTGGATAAGGCACTCCGACTCGCAAAGCTGCGCCTTCCCTGTCAATTGGGAGAACTTATAATTACAATTCCCATTATTGTAAATTGTGTACACAGTCCTGTAAAACATGCCACTTTAATCCTATTAATTGCTGTATTTCAAATTCTTGCCAGCGATTTACCCTCCCCTCCCCCACCCCCAAGCACACAATACCCAAAAAAGAATTTATTCAGTCAAAGACGTAGTGCAACACCGCAGCCACAGAGAAACCAGGCTGCTGCAGCCAGGTTTGGGGCTCCCAAAGAGCTGTCCCAAAGCACAGTTCACACGGTGCTGCAGGGTCCTCCTCCCAGCTGCCAGCAAGGTCTGCTCTTCCCATGGGATTAGTACCACCAAGGCTCCTGTATGGCAGCTGCTTCTCCCCCTCCCCAGTCCTGCTCAGCATCACCCTTCCCCAAAGGGTGTTTGAGGTTAATTAGTTCAGCCCCTGAGGTTAGACCCCTTTCTGGTCCCCGATGCTCAGCTCTGCAAGGTGGCTGACTCACTCCAGACTCCACAGGCTGTCAGGAAGGAATGTGCTAGCTTGCCAGGAAAATGGGGGTTCAGCACTCCCAAAACAACACCCCAAATGACACAAAACCTCTCTGTGTGTACTTTCCAGACATAGGTAGGTTAGCCCCTATCTCCTACTCAAATTTCAGCTTTCTCCCTAGGAAGAAATCCCTGTCCTTCAACTCTCCCATTTCCCAAGTATGCCAGTGTCCTGGCCCCAATTTGAGCTGTTGTGTCCTTGGTGACAGTGACCTTCTACCCTCCCACCACAAGTTCCAGAGCAGCAGGAACCCTAGTCTTGTCCTCGCAAACCACTCTGAAGCTCTTTAAGTGGAAAATAATGTAGCAGATGCAGAAGATCTATATGTAGCAAAGACTGAGTGGGTTTTAAATACTGATAGTTTTTCTATCTAGACCATATGTGAGGACCCCAAAGGGTTTTGCAAACGATGGTGCGGCTTTGATCATGTTGTGATGTGGGAAGACAAAGAAATCATGTCCAATCAGAAATGCAAGCAAAGAGAGATGGTGAGGAGCCAGAAAGAGGACATGGGTCCTGCTTTCCTTTGTCTCCTCCTACACATGGGACATCTCACTGGGTTCAGAGGTGAGGAAAAGGAACACCAGGACTTCAGCCCCCTTTTCAGTGAGTTGTTCTTCACTTGAACAAGAAAGAGCAGAGTGGAGCACACAAAAGCATGACATGGAGATCTTCCCCAGAGCCAGGCACTAGCACAAGAGCCCTAAGAGCTGCATCTGACTCTTCTAATCCCTCACCAAGTAGACTTTCATCATACCCATAATTAGGGATAATAATTTAAAGAGATAGTTGAATACCCAGATCTGTTAATCCTTTAGTGGAGCCTCTTTCCTTTAATCTCTCTGTGGTTCACTAATACATAAAAATGTAGCCAAGCACCCACTGCCCTCATTAGAGTCAAACTTTACACTCCTCCTCTCAGTCTCAGAGGCATGCCAGAGATGAACAGAGGGCAAAAAGGCAGCCCTCTGACCGCTTGAGACATGCAGAAACTTTGAAAACCATCATCCTGGGCTTGTTTCAAGACCGATGTCACAACAGAGGCTGGTTGTCATGGTAACAGGTTATCCGCTATCAAAAACCATCCACAAAAAAAATATCACAAGGAGAGATGGCAACTGGGGGGAGGGGACGGGGGGACGACACACAACGATGACAGACACACAGCAGGGAAGGGGATGCCAAAGGAAGGCTTTGCCTCTGGATGAGGGGGAAAGCAGGAGAGAGCCATCCTCCATGTAGTAGAGGCTGCAAAAATTCACCATTCTCCCTTGGCTCCCATGCAGATGCCAACAGGTGGTAGATCAAGACAGCTTTTGAGCATAGGAGAGAGGAGATGCAGACATGCAGGCTCCTGATTTCCACTGCCATGGAGGTCAGGGTGAGGAAGTTCCCATAGCACCTTTTCCCTGGCAAGGCTGGAGAACTTCATAAAAGAGAAAAAACAACTGAAGGCAAAGAAGGAGATGTGAGGCAATGAGAAGCCTCAAACCTTCCTGTCCAACTAGTGCTGAGCTCTCCATTTGGAGGGAGATTAAAGCCTACAGCCTGGTGGTTGGGAACCAGAGCCATGGGGAGGATGAAGGCCCTGCATAGGGTCAACTGACTTCTCCAAGTCTCCTGCTCCATCTGATCAGATGAACATCCTCCCCTTTGCTATAATTTCTGCTGGAACAATGGATGACCCTGCTCTTCCTGTGACAAAGCTTTGTTTGCCACCAACGTGGTGCTTTTGCACATCTCCTCCAGTCTTTTTGTTAGTGCCTTGGCCACGATGCTCCCACAGTGGGCAGTGGGGAGCCCCACTGTCGGGACCAGCAATACCAGTGCCAGCATCTGTCAGGCAAGAGCTGATGCACTTGCTGGGCTAGGAGCAGTTGCAAGTGGGAAGCCATTGTTAATTAATCAGATATGCCATGTAATAGCATTAATCACAATCAATATATTAGATAGGGATGATGAAGACGCTATGCAGTATCTGTCAGATAGCAAATACACCCACATGTCCCAGCACAGTCACACACAGTCCTTAGGACGCTCATGCTCTTCACCTGACCCTCCTGGGTTAACAACACCACTGAGCTCTTTTTGCTTCTGCTTCTGGGATCCAGCCATTCTCCTCTCCTCTGCCTTCTTTGGGGTTCACCCTTCCAGTTTGCTGCCCTCTCTCTTCCCTGCACCCTGCCTATATTCCTTGTTTTTCTCCAGTGACGTAATGTGGAGAGCTGCTCTGAGAGGCACCCGTCTCATCCACACACGCCTCCACCTCCAGGGCTGGCGAAGGCTTTGGGAAAGGCTGGGATTGAGACCTTGATGCGCTGTTGTGTAGGTGGGCAGTGAGGGCCGTGCTGCTCCTCTCGGAGGCCCTCTGCTCCACCAGAAAAGCACATTAGCCTTTGCGGGAGCCGAGTGACAGCAGAGACTGCCTAAAAATGCAACACACTCACACTATTCATCTCAATTGCTCTTCCCATGTTTTCCTGAAGAGCAAACTCCACCTTCTCTTCTCCTGGTGTCCCTCATCGCAGGAGCAAGAATTTTGTGCTGGAAAGGCATCTGCAGTTGGGTGAAAGGTCCTTCCAGAAAGAACACTCCTCCCTTCCCACACACACAGCCACAACCCCCCTGCATAAGCTGGAAACGTAATGCATTTTCTCTGGCAGCTGCCACCACAGAAGTAAGAGGCATCTTTGAGATAACAAGACTTCATTTCAAACAGGAATGGTTTTCATGGCAGGCACAGTGAATAATGTAAGACGCCTATTCTTGCTTCAAGTCCTGCTCTCCCTAACACACACGGAAAAGAAACCTCAGATATATCAAAAACTTTGACAGAGATAATGACCAGCCCAGGTTTAAAACAGAAATCATGCCTTAATCTTGGCTAAAAAAAAACCCCAAAAAACAAAAACAAAAAACCCCCAACTAAATGCATTCCATTAAAAGCAGATGAGAGGATATGAAAAATGCTTTTGGAGGCTAAATACTAATAAAATGAAAAAAACAAACCCAACAAATTGGCAGAAAAACCTAGTGAGTCATTTAATGCTCTCTGTGCAGCCAGCAGGAGGCTGGGCAATTTATGCCTCTCCCAGCATGGTCTCAGGGCTGGTTGCTCAGGGAGGGTGTGTTCAAACCCACCACGTTTTCGGCTGTGCAGAACTAAAAGCCCTTTCCCAGGCCCACTGGAGCTGGAGGGCAGTTTTTCTACCTGCACTGGGGTCATGACAAAGGAGGCTGCGGACTGTTTTTTGATGGTGAACAAAGCAGCCTGTACAGAAGGTCTGCCATGCCCCAGGAAAGCAGTGCCAGCAGGCAGGAGTGGGGCTGGAGACCCCGCAGGAGCTGGGAGTCTTATGTGCAGAGTGTAATAGGACTGGGAGAAAGGATGTTACAGAACACGAATGAGAGGCATTTGAAGAGTCCATGTAATCTCATACCACATGCGAAGACTGAAGGAATGATTGGCATGCCAAGTTTGCTTTGGAGCTGATGAAGGCCAGCAACCCCCTCTGAGTGAAGCAGAAATGCAAAGCAGTCTCTCCAGATGGACCAGCAAGCACAGCCAGACTCCCTCTTGCTCAGCTGCCCTCCTGTCATCTTTTTGGGACCCTGATTTGTGGGGCTGTGAGATGCCTAGAGGTAATTCTAGGTGGAGGGTCTGCCACACTGCGTGGGGCAGCAGGAGACTGCTTCCCATAGGACCAGGCACCACAGTGACTGTCCAGCTTGTACTTTCCCTGTTTCGTGAGATCTCAGGAAATCTGAAGCTACCCGTTTAAAGTAGACCTGACATTTCTCAGTGGAAAAATAGTCTCTGTAAGTCCTTTGAACACCATCTGGAAAGTTTGAGGTCCCTCGGTCAGGCTCAGGAAGGGACCCTGATTCCCAGCTGCACTTTGTGGGAGTATTTGAGTTTTTTCTTAGCAGAGAACATTAGGTATGTTCATAACTTCAGGTGCTGGAGAGGTGCCTGCTTTGCACAGATGGCTGAGGTACAATGGGGCTGAGCCTGCACTAGCAACAGGTAATTAGCTACAGCTAATGCCAAACCTAGCTGGCTAATGATCAGTTGGGTTGTCCTAGATAGCCATGTCTTGACAGACCACCAGCTGGACAGCGAGTGGAAGTCTAAATAGTGACCTGAATGACTTGCATCTTAACTCTCTTCTCCCTATAAAGCCCATGAGAACTGAGACAAAGCCATAGACAAAGTCTTGGTATCTGCACTTGCTGAGCCCTGTTTATGAAAGCAGGAGCTGGACCAGAGCAAATCTCCTCTCTATGCCTCCTGACAGCAGACCTGGCTACTTAGGTGGGATGAAAAAACATGCGTGGAGATTTAGGCCTTTCCCAGATTTATATTCTGTGTTCAAAGGAGGCTTTACTCTGATTAAGACCTAGGATAACATTTCTTTAACTAGATGTAAATTACAAAGATGAACTGTCTGATTACAGCTTTAGTTTTTGATCAGGGAGAAGAAAACCAGAGATGATGAAATAGTCATAAGTTCGAAGTTATTTATATTTTTTGCTAGAGGATGAGTCTCAAATGACTAAAACAAATCCAGCTGGGATTAACCAGCTGTATGTATAGAATTGTATACCTATTGTTGGAATCAAGGCTCAAATCCTCCCTCTCCCAGCTAAAACTTTATACTACTTCTTCTTACCATAGCCATCTTTCTTACTGTTTTTGGCAAATGGGTGCTGGGTGTGTGAAGAACAGTAGGGTTACAGACTCTGAGACATAAAACAGGGGGGTGATTTACACATACTTTTCTGAACTGACTGTTGTTATAGGGGAGACTTTGAAATTGCGTAGATCAAGTTGCATGACTCCAAGGTAAACCTCAATCCCAAATGAAGGACTTGGGCTCCTCTTACAAGTAGTTTTCCTCTTCTTGCTAGCTATTCCTATTGAGAGGCTGTTCCTGAATGTCTCTCCTTTGAGAATCAGTGCTGGCTGCTACTGTACATCGTTCCTTCACACTATGGTCTCCCACCTCCAGCAGAGCTAGAATAGCTCAGCATCTCTCCTTCAGACTTTGCTTTCTTAGGCTAACCACATGGCTGGTGTCTTCCTCTCGTCTGACGAGGTCTCCTTGCCTGTGCCCATCCCAGAAAAACCCTCCTCTGCCCACACCTCCCCAGGAAGGCTTGCCAGTGCCATGGTATGATTTTCCTGTCTCTACAGGAAACACCCGGGCCTGCTAGCTCCAGCATCGCCATTCCAGCTGCAACACTGTAAGTCCAGGCTGTTATTCCCTGTACCCTACTCCATTTAATGTCATTTCTATTACCCAGGGTAATCCAAAGCTAAGACTCTCATTCTTTTCTCCACGGCCAATGACTCTGAACCTCATGTCATCAGCAGATCTCATTAGTGCCTTCCTGTAATAGCCCACCAAGCCACTCCGTCCTTCAGTCAGGCTTTTCCCTCCCCTTGGGAAAGCTGATAAGCAAACCCCACCGTGCCAGCAGCTATGGCCAGGGCTGTGCTAGCAAAGCAGGGACTACAGTGCTGGTGATTATTCTGCGAACGTACAGAGATGGAGAGATTGCAACACTCCCTCTGTTACACATAATTTTGTTTTCTTTTCCTTTTTTCTTATCTTTTGTTTTTACACCTTGTGTTTTCCCAACCTTCTCATGTCCTTTGTAAGGTGCAAAAAGGAACATGAATCCATACATGTATGTACTGTAAACACCCATGATTCCTGTATGGAAGAGGATCTTTGCATGTGAGATTTCCTCAGTGCTGAACAGTCCCTTCTGTAGTGTTAGTGGGTTTAGTGTTCACAGGTCCCCTGAGACCTGACGTTATCACCCATGACCTTAAGTACGCATATTAAACATCTATCCTGTGTGCTTTGTGGAAGCCCAGGGGGATACAGAGGGGACATTCTAACCACTACAGGGGCACTGACTTGTAAGGATCAGCACTGATCCACTCTTCCTGCACAGACAGCTAATAATCTCCTTGCTTACTAAGAAATTTACTCAGCTTTAAGTTACATGTTTGACTGACTCTAAATAAATGCATTTACTTGAGATTTATAACAAAACAGGCAGGCACCTCCTTTTTCTTAGAATTCATAAGGATTAATTTTTTTTCATCTGAACATTGTAACTGAGTTTCTCTGCTACCTAAGGCCTTTCACTTTTCCTGCACTAACAGCACAGAAAGGGAACTGGGTCCCTGTTATGCATATAGTATTTGCACAACTCCACAATTAACATGTACCATTTGTATCTGCTAAACTTCATTAACCACGCATAAGATCCTGCAACAGCTTCTCCATCGCATGGAGGCATTTCCTGGGCTGTCACCCAACCATGGCCATATCACAGAATAATAGAATCATAGAATCATTTAGGTTGGAAAAGACCTTTGAGATCATCAAGTCCAACCATTAACCCAGGATTGTAAAGTCCAGCACTAAACCATGTCCCCAAGCACCACATCTACACATTTTTTAAACACCTCCAGGGATGGTGATTCCACCACCTCCCTGGGCAGCCTGTTCCAGTGCTTGACCACTCTTTCAGAGAAGAAATTTTTCCTAATACCCAATCTAAACTTCTGTCAACCAGGCTCTTAAATAGTCCAAAGTTGGCCCTCCAGAAGTCCAAGGTAGTGGTTCTGTTGACCCTCCCTCCTTATTTCTCCAAGAATCGAAAACTCTATCATCTTATGATTGCTATGTCCAAGACATCCTCTGACCACCACCAGTCCTTCCCTGTTTGTAAAGAGGGGGTCCAGCAGGGTATCTCCCCTGCCTGGCTTACTGACCAGCTGTGTTGGGAAGTTATCTTCCACACACTCCAGGAACCTCCTGGACCGTTTCCTCTCTGCTACGTGGTATTTCCAGCAGACATCTGGTAGGTTGAAGTCCCTCATGAGAACAAGGGCTAGTGATCTTGAGACTTCTCCCAGTTGCTTTTAGAATGTTTCATCTATCTCTTCATCCTGGTTGGGTGCTCTATAACAGACTCTCACCAGGATACCCACCTTCTTGGCCCTCCCCCTGATTCTTACCCATAAACACTCAAACCTACTGTCACCATCATTCAGCTCTAGACAGCTGAAACATTCCCTGACATACAGGGTTACCCCACCATCTCTCCTTCCTTGTCTATCCCTTCTAAAGAGTTTGTAGCTATCTATTGCTGCACTCCAGTCACGTGAGCTATCCCACCGTGTTTCCATGACGGTGATTATGTCATAGTCTTCCTGCTGCATGATGGCTTCCAGCTCCTCCTCTTTGTTGCCCATGCTTCAGGCATTGGTATAGATGCACTTCAGCTGTGCTATCGATCTCGCCTCCAACCCTGGCATGCCACCTCCAGGCTCATCAATAACGAGCTTGGTTTTATTCCTTTCCCTCTTTGAATCTAGTTTAAAGCTCTCTCGATGAGCCCTACTAACTCCTGATCTAGGATCATTTTCCCCCTTTGAGACAGGTGAATCCCATCTGTTGCCAGCAGGACTGGTGCCGTGTGAACTGACCCATGATCAAAAACGCCCAAAATCTGGCCGTTAACACTCGGCCCAGAGCCAGGTATTGATCTGTGTGACTTCCGATTACATGCACCATCATTCCCTGCAACTGGCAGGACAGAAGAGACCACCACTTGTGCTCTTGATCCCTCAGCCAGTTAGTCCAAGTCCCTGAGGTCTCCCTTGATTGCCTTCAGACCTCATCATTGCCCACCTGGAAAACCAGTAATGGGTAATAATCAGATGAGGGAGTTTTCTAGTATCATCCCTTACCTGGCCCTGGGGAGGCAGAAGGCTTCCCTATGGGTTGGGTCTTGTTGGCACATTGGGCCCTCCGTTCCTCTCAGAGCGGAGTCATGGATGACAACCACCTTTCTTTTCTTCCTAACAGAGCTGGTCTTGATGTGTGGGGTTGACCAGCTCTCCCTAGGCAACTCCTTCAACCTGGACAGGCTTTCATCCACATGGTCATTTTCCTGGCCTTCAGGTTCCAGAGCCACATACCTATTGTGTGGGTGAACGAGGCTGGGGGATGATTCACCTGCTGCCGTGAGCAGAGACCTGTTTCCATTCCTCCCCATCTCTTAGGTCCCCTCCATCTGCCTGGAGGTGAGTAGGCAGCGGAGCCTCAGCTCTCGCAATGTGTCCATGTGGTGTGTTTGTCTCAGGGGTGGTAGAGAGCAGCCCCACCAGTCTGTCTCCCTCTCACACTTCGATACTCCTTAACCTTCCTGCTTCCCCATCCAGCTCTGCCCCCGGGCTGAGCAGATCGTCCACCCGGTCACACCGCACAGGGTTATCTCTGCTGCCCTCCGATAGCAGTGACAGGCTCAGGCCCCCCTGCAGCCCTGGACAGCTGCACGGTTACATGGGAGCCCGCTCTGGATCGCCACATGCCTTCCAGTGCTGGCTTTTGGCCGAGTGGAAACCATGGCTTGGTTTCTTCTGGGGGGGTGATGGCCACTGCTGGAGCCCACCTCTTTGAGCCGTTAGGGGGACAGCGCCCTCCCCGTGTGCCCCCCACACCAACTGCCAAGCTCCACCCTGGCTGAGCACCAGGCACTGTTCACCCACTCTGGTCCCCCACGCTCCCTGCAGCTACTTCTGTACGTGTCGAGGTTTGCCCGCCTTCACTCCTGGCCCTCCCCATGCTGAGCCAGAGCTGTCTATCACCTCCTGGAGAGCAGATTCTTCCTCTGGAGAAGCCCAATTGCTCTGGAAAGTCCAGTGCCACCTGAAGGCATCAAACTTACTGCTCAGTGTACAACTCAGCTACTTGACAGATGGAGAGGAGGTGTACATGGGCTAATAGTAACTGGAAAGGCGGCAGGTTAAGTCCAAAGCAGGGAGGCAGTAGACTGTCACTAAAAGCAGTAATTTACCCTCAATGCTACTAGCGTGCAGGCCTACCACAATTTAGTAACTCCAAGGAGAGACCTAGACAGACTGCAGAAGCAGTGATTTCCCAGCCTGGTAAGTGGCCCACACACTTGTTTAGATGCCCTTTCGTCAGGACACAGTTGTGTGGATGCCCTTTCCAAAACCATCATGAGAACTTTCACACCCATCTGTGGGAACAGGCACTGCCATTCTGATAGAAAGCAAGCTTCTTGAGATAAACACAAGCCCTAACATCACACTGGGGACCAGAGGCAGGTGGAAGACATCTCCTTAACTTGGTAACACTGCTCCAGGCAGTCCATTGGGTCTGGACTGGAAAGGTCCCCAAGCAGCAGGTAGAGCCACCACGGTGACACTGGGATCACTTCTAACAATTACTCTTCTTTCTACCCCTTCTGAAGCTTGGGGCTGTTTTCCTCTTAGTCTTCTCCCTTACTAAATCTTTATGTGTTGTCTTGAGGACTTCTGAGTCTTGAGGACTCAAGTACTTGGCACAGTTTGATCAGCTGGACATCCCTTTCCTGACTCTTCAAAACCAGAGAGAAGAGGATGGAAAAGGCTTTGAGGACCTCACATAAAATGATCTGAGTGCATTAAACCAAATCAGCTAGTAAGGTATTCACGTTTCACAGACGTCACAACAGCATGCAAAGATAAGGGAATGGACATCTTTCAGTGCCCAGCTCAGAGGCCCATCCCACCCACTGCTCCCAGGTGGCAGAAATGACAGCATGTTCTCAGACTGCCAGGATGAGAAACAGTGCATTTATACTGAGGGAGGAACATGAGATTGAGGAGTGTGGCTTGGCCAGAAATCCAGAGGCAGAGATCCTTTTCAAGACTTGGCATGTCTGGTCAGACAGGACATGTCCTGGCTTTAAAGCAGTTCTGTTATTTGGGACTCTGGTCCCAGTGTTAGAAAGGTAGGAGCTCACGAAAGTAGTGATGGGAACAGTTACAGAAGCTGGTCAAACTTCCAAACTTCCAATAAGTTTCAGGCTGAGCTTTGGATCAATTCTTATTCCTTCCAGATTCCTTCACTCATCCCTCCTGGGTACTCTTGATCAAATCACAAAAATGCTGAGCAGATTCTTACAACATACCTTCTAATAAGCCCTTTAGGAAAGCAGAGTTGACAGCAGCTTACAGTTTTTTATTTCTTCTTTTTTAAAACTAGCTCCCCAGCCTCTGCCAAATGCAAGGATGCCAAGTATGATCAGGTTGTGGATGGCACCATTCGCTTGTGTCAATCCTTTTCATGCTAGTTGAGCAGACAGGACATATGGGCCTATCCTTAACAAAGAGTACACAAGAAATAAATAGGAGATTTCAGCATATCAGTAAACTTTCAAGTGCAAGATTAACCCAAGGACTGCCAGATGCAGACAGGAGCTGCTATAAGTTAAGAAATATTTTTTTAACTCCAGTTCCTGTAGATACATCCTGGAAGGGAATACAGTGGAGAGGAGAGGTCTCCAAGACCATACTGCACCGTGCTTCATCTCCACGGACTAGGGTCTGGCAAACCAGCATCTCAGACAGAGCATGTTTAGCCTCTCAAACAGAGCCTGCACTTTATCTTTACATCTTGAGGTTAGTCTGGTCCTCTGGACCATATCCTGATCCCCCACAACCCTCCTACCATTTCAGAGGTGAGAAGCAGAACTGTAAAGCCATGTTTGGTAAGACTTGCCTCTCTAGTGAGTGGAGAGAGAAGCTTAATCTGCTTATCTTAATGAAGAGAAGGTGAAGATGTGATGCAGCTGCAGTCTGTTAAGTACTACCACTGGGAGAAGGCATTTAACAGTGGAGGGCTTTTTAATCTGGTAGACAGGCAGAATGAGATCTAGTAGGTGGAAGATGAAAGCAGGTAGATACAGTCTAGAAACAAAGTGCATTGTTTTTGAAATAGTGAAAGCAATTAACCATTAAAGAACCTATGAAGAGATGCACTAGGTCCCCCAGCTCCTGAAGTCTTAAAACCTGGCTATGTTTGGAATGATAGGTGTCACCAGGTCTGAAATGAGGGCAACCTGCTAGTATTTCACACCACAGAGAAACCAGGATAGTTGGTTTATAAAAGAACCACTTAAAGAAATCCATTAATTTACCTTTGCTTCCTAAAGGCTTCTGAATGTCTGTTTAGTAACTGTTGCCTTCCAGCCATGAGCTGTGCATCAGGCAGTTACATACATTCTCCACAGGAGAACGTTAACCAGGCTCTTAATCACTTGCACACACTCCGCCTCTCACACTTCAGTTTTCAAGGGCCCTATGGTAACTGTGACCTCTGCTCCAAGCCTATACATGACCAGAATAACCTGCCTTCTCTTGCAGCCCAAATTCATGCTCTCTTCTCACACTGTTTTCTCCCCACATCTCTTGGGTGCAGACATTCCCTCCCCCTCCCCTGAATCCACTCAGAGGCTGAAAATGCATCTCAACCCAGCCAGAACATCTGGCTCCCAGTTTGGAACATGCTTCTCCCTGTTTTTGTGCTTGCTGGGGTGTGAGGAGGATCTCTGTGCTACTCAGGCTCATCCTGAGTCCCAGATGCCCCTCCAGCCCCCACCTGGAAGCAGTTGTTCTGGCCAAGCCACTACACTCTGAATAACTGGAGCTGCCACAAGCAAAATGGTCTTGCTGGCATCCAACTGGTAACCAAAGGGACACATGGGTGCTGTTGAGAGAATCAAGGACTTTCTCTCCTAGTTACCACAGTCATGGGAATGACATGTCCTATGGGCTTTTTCCATTCTCACTGGCACGCTGAGCACTTGCCAGAGACCCTCTTGTCCAAACCCTTTGAGACACTTTGGCAGTCCAGTCCTGAAGGCCTTCCCCAGGGCACAACACACTTGTGCACTAATGCAGGCAAAAATGTGTCCCCCAGTTCCTGCCCTGCCCCAATGTTCCCAGTGACCACCAATGGTCTGTCCAGTTCTCTAGCCTGAACTCTAAGCAAATCCACAAGATCTTAGTATGGAGACACTCAAATCAAAATGCTCAGTCACACCTGAAGTATCAACCTTTGGCCCAAACTGCAGTCTTTTGGATTATCCCAGTACATGCTTTGGCCAGCATATGTCAGATACATCCCATCATTTCAGCAGCGCTGCTGAATTTAAATCTTCCCTCTCCTCTGCAGTCAGGGCTACCCCACCTTTGCTCTGTCATCACTGCCATCTCTACAGTGTTGCATCTCCCTCCATTGTGACTTCCACCACCCTCATCCAGATATCATGGAGTCTCACCAGGTTTCACTCCTCCCTTTTTTAGCGTGGTTTGTAATGCGAACGAGGCTTACAAGGCCATATTGTTGGTTACACGCAGGTCTGTGTACACCACCCAGTAACTCATTTTCAAGTCATTGGTCACTTTCAGCCAAATTTGGCAAGGACCAGAGGGCTCCAAGATAATAAATGTGCTCATGTTATAGGACAATGCATATAAAAGAGAAACCTTATTAAAAACTGCCAAAGTAGGAAAATCAGTGCACTGAGCTAAATTCCTTATTAGACTCTGGAGTATCCAACAAGATGGAGAGGACAGAGACAGGTGTCAGAACTGTCCTGGTATCCTGGAAATTGCTTTAGCTCACACAGCTAGGCACCAGAGAATTTCACTGCAAGGCACAGAGGAAAGCAGTCTTGACCAGCCTTGACCCACCCTTTTCTTCAAGACCTCTGCTGAAGATCCAGGGTCTTTTCCTCCTGGAAACCATGGAGCTAGGACCAGGGTGCCAGCACTGGAGACAGTGTTTGCTGAAGCTGTTGGTGGAGGATCTTCCCGTCTTGAAGACATCTAACAAGCAGGAAGAGCACATTTTCCAGGTCACTCTCTGCCTGCAAAGTAGCTATGTCACTCCAGGTGACTGGGTTGTATGCTGAGGAGCCGAGAAGGCAGAGACTTAATCAAAAGAGAGACTGGGAGCTTTCCCTCCACAGGGATCCTGTAGGTGTTCAGAGGTTTTACTACATGAGGAAAGCCCGTCTGCCAAAAGCAGAGGGAAATCAGGGGCTGGGGATTCCTGCTTTGTGCAGAGCCACCCCAGTGGGACAGTGTTCACAGGGCAGCGCTGGAGAGCTGAGTAATGGGTCCAGCAAGAGCTAATACACCCACTGGGACTTATAAATCATCCCAACAGGGTCATTGCTTTGCTACTAGATGAGGTGTGACTTTACCATGCCCTGAGACTAACCAGGATGTGGAAAACACAGAGGGCTCCAAGACACGCAGCTTCCCACTGCGTGCAAACATGCTCTGTACAGCTCGGACAGCCACTGGGGGTCCTGTTCCTTTGTAACAACCTGGTGTTATGTGCAGCTGTGACATGGCTTTTGGCCACGCACTGGCCCTGCTTGAGGCCGATCCTTGGACTCCTCCTTGGATTTATCCAAGGGGATAAAGTAATTCCCTTGTCTTGGCTGCTCCTTGGAAGGGTGCTCTCTGTCCTGTCATGCTTTCTCAGTGCTGTCCCAGGGGTTTTCAGTCATGCTTAGGTTTAACCTGTGCAAAGCCAGGGCATGCCACACAGAAAAGCAGGGCCAAAGACTCAGCAGGTGACATCCTCAGAGGAGGAGAGGAAATTAAGCAGGTGCAAGGGCAAGAAATGCAGGCGCTGGGCATTGCTGCATGAACCCCATTTCTCCTGCCTCCTGCCCTCAGCAAGACAGCCTGTCCCCAGGCTCCAACACCAGTGCTCCCATCCTGTGTCTGAGCAGCCCCAGCCTGGTTACTGCAATGCCCTCATGTCTCTATCCTTCAGACAAGCTCTCCCCGGGGACTGTCAAATCTGCTTGTGCTGATGCTGACACCTATTAACAGTGTGGCTCAGGCACTGCTGAGATATAAATATAGCAGGGACTGCATCGGCAGCCAAAGCTGCTGTGCGGGAGGGGCTGGTGTGAGAGGCTGCATCGATGTGCATTTTGCTGGCACACACAAACTCTCTCTGCCCATGCAGAGAACAGCTGAGCTCCGGACCTGCTGTGTGAAACAGAAACTACCCAGCCGCTTTTAGCTCTGCTGAAAACCTGCGCTTTCTCCTATTGCAGACTGCCACTACCTCCAGATACAGCCACAGCCTTTGTCTCAGCCTGCAGAGACTGTAGCTATACCTGGGAGAGGCACTGGTGTACAACCCTGTACATGGAGCCACCAGAAAGAGACTCAGAGTCACTGCAGCACCGACAAAGCAGCACTTCTTGATCCCCAGGGCCTTTGAACTCTGTTGTCAATCTCCGGTTTGTGCCCTCCTGATCGGAGAAAGAGCATCAAAAGGTGGCGATTGCCTGATGGTCACATAGGGAAAGGAGGAAGAACAGCTGGTAAGCAGAGAGCACTGGGGCTCCCAGCAGCAGCCGGAGGACCAGGAGAGGGGTGTGCTGGGGAGATAAACAGGAATGACTTTCAAAGGGAAAGTGGCAGGGTATTGTGCATGATTTTCCAGTTCTTCCTACCTTCCCAGCTCTCTGTTCATTCAGCGACACTTACAGCAGCCTCCTGGAAACACATTTTTGCACCAAGTGCTGCTGCCTTTCACGTTTTCTGGGGCTGCCGCAGCTGCAGTGGGAACAGGAGCAGAGGAGAGCCACAACCACATCACGTTGCTGCGGCTGTGCTCAGTGCCCCAGGCAGGCGTGGGCATAGGGGAGCGGGAGCTCTCTTAGCTGTCCTGATCAAACTCGAGCTGGCTTTATTTCCCATTACATCGTTGCTCTGAAATGCCAGGCTGCACACATGCATTTGCTACTGTGGGCTTACTCCTCCAGAAGAGGTTGCTACATAAATGCTTTTAATGACAAAACAAGCAGAATGGAAGGATTTACTCTGAAACCCAGGGAGATACAGAAGCTTGTCAAAGAGGGAGAAGGCATGACGATGACATGAATGAGTGCCAGCCATCCCCAACTGCTGCTGGGTTTGGGACCCAAGCGCTGGGCTATGCCTGCTTTTTCAGACTGGAATGGATGCTTTTTCAAGGCGGGATGGTCCATCTGGGCCCCAGCTATGGTTCTTTAAGATACCTTAGCATCACCACCTGCAAAAGAACCAGGTGCCACCAAAAGCCAGGCATGAATGCACTTGTGGGCATTCACAATTATTTGAAGATAACAGTTTGAATAATGCTCCAGGACACAACAGAAGTCATTTAATGCCAAGGAGATTATGACCTATTGAACAATGAGGCTCATTAAAGGGAAGGGCTGGCAAGCTAGAGAGAGTGAAAAAACTGTATTTCCTGAAGCTGAACTTCCTAAAAAGACCCATATCTAAAGGCAGCATATTCTCCTTTGACAGCTATTATAGGCTGGGATGTGAAGTAGAGGATGGGGGTGAGTCATTATAACCTTTTTCCCCCTTAGCAGATAAGGAAACTGAGGCACAGGCAGCCAATTAAATGGAGATAATCAGTGCATTTCTGAGAGCTAATGTGGAGACATCCAAACTTCTCTTCCAGGCCATAAACATCTGTAGTTAATGACAAAATGTTAATTACTGGCAATCAGCTAATGAGGGTAAAAGCTGAACTAATTTTCTGCTGCCTGAAATGCTACTCGAGACCGTGTTTTGCCCATCAGCTGAACTGCTATTTAAAAAGAGGATGAAAAGGAAAAGGGAAAAAAAAAAGCATTTTGGCACCTCAGTCTGCCTCCCCTGCCAGAGCGGATTAGTGCGGGGTTCGGGGGGGGACAGCGGGGACGGGACAGGACACAAGACAATTCACTGCTGCAGCCAGGCCCTAGTTCATTTTCCGTGTCAGGCAGTGAATCAGCTACAAGCCAAATACTGGGCTCAGGGGCCCTGCTGCCCAGTCCTGCTGCCCACTGAGAGCAGCTCAAATGACTTTATGGAAGGGTGGAAATCCTGGTTCTTCCTTACGCTCAGTAGAGACTCTCAGCAACTCTGCTCTCCATAGTGAGACAGGGACAATTTGCTGCCCCTCTTTTCATCCATCTGGGAGCTCAGCCCCACTCATCCCCGGCATGGGGCAGGTCTAAATCACCCCCTTCTTGCCTTTTGAGGTGGCAGCTGGAGATGGCACTCCTGGAGCAGTAAGCCAGCACGTATTGCTGCTGTGCATGAGTAACCAGCAGCCCTTCTGGAGGAGGCTGTGCGCTACTGCTGGGCAGAATGATTCATCTGTCACATCATGTCACAGACATGGTGGCAATAGCCCTGGAACAAAAGGCAGAGCCATGGGGTAATTTATCATTATGGTGACTATCAGCCTTGGACTGATCAGTCTGGGTGGTCACATCTCCAATGCATGAAATAAAACCTCTCTCCATGGCACTGAGAAGGGAAACACAACATTGGAGTCACCAAGGATCTGGCCCTAGTGGGGACCATGAACCAGTATATTGTACAAAGTGGTTTTGGGTTATGAAGATGTTTAATAAAGTCTTCCACATTGAAGTAGGGGGCTGGAGCTTAGCCATCAGCATTGCTTATGGCGCAGTAAAACCAACTTTGACCGGCACTGTGCTTTACCCTGCCCTGGCACAGTGGATTCACAGTAGCTCCATGCTCTGAGACCAGAAATGCCAGGCTGAATCTCAGGCAGGATGAGCAGCTAAATGCCCCTTACCCTCTGACTCAGTTGCCAGGGGCAGCTACTTCTGGAAACTGCTACCTCCAGAATTCAGCTTTAAACCAGTATTTCAGATGAGTCCCAAGCTCCCACTTACAGATTGCATCCCAGGGATTTGTCTCGGATTTGCCTCTTTCCTACGGTCACATCAAACCAGGTTTCTCATACAGCACATCCCAGCTGCTCTCCTGCCAGCCCTTCCCTCTACCCTGGAGGGAGCCCAGGCTGGCACCCAACCCAATGGGCTGCAGTGCTCCCCTCCCCCGCTGCACACCTCCAATCAAGCAAATGCCTTCAGTCACAAATGCCAACAGATCTGTTTTCTGCCCAGCTACCAGCTGAGGAACACCACCCCACCACCAACCCCCCCTAAATTAAGCCAATTCCCAGCTTTCCGATAAAGCTCACGCCTTTACAGACTCACCTCCCCTGCCACGATGCTGACTGTCAATCAACTTCTACTACTGGTGCAATTAATTCCATCTCCCTTTGCAGCCCCAGTTCACTGCATGCAGGGAGAGAGATCACATTTCATGCTTTAAAGGGCTTAACACCCCTCTACACACGCATGCATCCGCACACTAGCTGGGTGGCCGGCAGGGTGATTTCAAACAGACTGAAGGAATGGGAAATAAACAGGTCTCCTCATAGACAATCAGATTTAGGGGGTGAGAGGACAAAGCAAACATGAGCTGCTCCTGTGCAGTGCGACACATGCTCACCATAACATGCATAAGCCTCTTACCCAGGTCAGGGCTGTGCCCACCCCACAGCCCATGTAGGTGAGGGTTACCTGAGCTCTGCGTTTTCTCACTCGGGCCATTTGTAACTTGTTTTCCAAACCAGCAGCTGCTGCAATGTCCTGGTAGTCCTTTCCCCTGCTAAAAGCTAGCTGCCTTGCAACAGGGCCAGATGAAGAGGTGGCTGGGGGGGCCACAAAGCAGAATATGTTTAGTATTTACCTCCATGGAGAGCATCCCCTGCCTTGGCACTAAGGCTGAGGGTCCAGCTGTGCATACTGAGCCAGGGCGGGAGGAGTAGGTCCTGCCACGCGGCATTTCCAGGGATGGCTGTGCCAGCCTGAGCCCGGGGAGCTATGGTGAGCCCAAGGGTGGCTCTGCTGCCAGCAGGTCCCTGCAGCTGGCTTGGCTGCTCAGTATGAGATTTCTGCCTCATCTGCAGGGGATTTGGTGGCTTTGGGGAGGCAGCACAGAATGAATGGTAGAAAATGCATTTAATAAAAACGTAGAGCCATTTTCCATGTGCTTTGATCCAAGGCTATCCAGATGTCATGTGTTCTTTAATAAGTTAAGCATCCTAGTACCTAACAGAACCGGCTACTCTCATTTCAACTTCATATATGTGGAAAGCAAGGCACAAGTAGAGCAAAGGGAATGGCTGGAAACTGCAGGGAGATGAGATGTGCCGGTGACACTGGCTCTCCAGCAACAAAACCTGCCCTATTAAGTAACTCCAGAAGCTGGGAAATTTACAAGGGGTTCTCCACGCAGCTACTGGCATTTGGCAAGCTAAGCTAGTGAGAACACGGGGAGGCAAAGCAGAGAGGCAGGACCATGCTGGGGCCATGCATGGGATGAAGAGAAGGGCAAGGGGGTGATGGAGCTGCCCATCACAGTGTCCCACTCCTGGCTGCTTCAAGTCCCCACTCAAAGCTGGGCTAACCCACCACCTAGGGTGCCCAGAGAAGTGATGCTTGGACATCACGTATGCAGTGCAGAGGGAGAGCCCTGGCCAGGGCCAGGCAAGCAGCAGGCAGCTAGGAAGGAACAGGGAAAATAATCTTTGATGGGAAAAAAATAATCACTTCGGGCCACAGCAGAGATGGCTACACCACAAGTGAAAATCACAGGTGTTTTCTTCTACCCCATGAGTATGTGCACAGCCCACCCGGGGGATGGGTGATGGGTTTCTCTGCACCCAGCACTCCCTTGCCTGGGGCTTAAAGGGAGAGACCAGTTTGCTACAGAGCCTGGGACTGGGAGCCAGCACTGCCCTGACACCAAAATCCAATTCCTCCCTGTCTTCTGCAAGACTCTTCCAGCCAGCTCCAAAGCTCTCCGAATTCAGCACGTTTCCCAGCAATGCCACCACCCTCCGGGCTGATGCCATGGAGAAATATTTCTGGACAACTGCTGCCAACAGCTCCCCAGATGACCGTAGTGGGAAAATCTTACAGGTCACTTTAGCTTATGATATTCAGGCTACATTTTACAAATGTGCTCTCTGTAGTTCAGCTCCGTGAGAGCAAATGAGCTGTGTGCCTAGTGTGCAGGGGTTGCTGCATCTCTCTTTTCTTCTGCATTAACACAACATGGCTGGCGTGCCTGATACTGCAAGATCAAGTCAATAACTACTATTGTTATTATCTTTATTAATCAATAATAATATCTGTATTTCCTCTTGTGGGGCTTCCTAGCACATCCTTTCCTATTTATCCCCTGTCTTATTTATGTCCTGAGCTTGCAATTAGATCTGGGCAAGCAGCTGCCAACATTGACCCAGCTGCCGAAACTCAGCCACACTCTCACAGACAAGTCCCTTTCACGGCAGGGACAATTCGACCGACTTCAATCAGCCTGCCTGCGAGGAGAGAGCCTCGTGGAGCCAGGGCCAAAGCCGTCAGCTCCTCTAGGCAGCTCTGCCTGCGCTGAAAGGGCTGTAAGTACCTAACCTCCCTCCAGGGAGACACAGAGACATCTGCTACAGCTGTAAAAACAGATAAAATGAGGCAAGGTTAATAGTGGCTATCTTGGGCATGTGTGTCTGTGTCTCCTTTTTTTGTGCTGTCTGAGGGCTGTGTAATTGTCAATGCCTTTACCTTGATAGTCTACCTGGGGAGAAGGGACAGCACTGTCCCCCCAGTGCCCAGGCAGGAGCTGGTGTGTGGGCAGAGACTCGATGGAGGACACACAGGAGCTCTGCGGCAGAGTAGGGATTTACACTACAGGCTTCCAAGTGCCAGGTGAGAGGTTTCATCTTGGCACCATCCTTTCTTCCTTTAACTAGCCTCTATGCCCCTCCCCAGCTTCGCATTCATCCTCTTTCTAATGAAGCCTGTTGGTCCTACCCTGCCTGGCGACACTCCTTCAAAAACCATGGCAAATTCCTGAACTAAGCTGCATTTCAGCAGTGAGAAGCTACCTCGCCATGAGAGAGTTCTTACTTTGGGAGAGAACAAAACTCATTCTGCCTAATTGCTCCTGGCAGCGTGCCCTGCTGTAACGAAGGTGGGAGCACTGTGGCAGGGGGAGCACAGTGGCAGGGGAAGGCAGTGCTATGAGCTTCAGAATCCATCCTTTTATGCTAAAAGCACAACACGAGGCTGGGCTTGCTCCTTCAAGTCGCTTGCACTGTGGAGAGCAGCGCCTGCCTTTAGACAAAATCTGCCTTGCACACATACCCAGCTCTGAGTGCTGGGAGGAGGCTTGTCTTGCTTTATTTTTAATTCTCTGAAAAGCCTAAAATACACTACAAGTGAGAATTTAAACGTGGAAAGGCTTTTTCATGGACCCTTTGGACTCTGTTTCATGTGCCCAGTGGGCTTTGCAGCAGTTAGTTTTGCCTCCCAGCTCCCGGGAGGGAGGGAGGGAGGTGTTACTATTTGTGGTTTGCCAAATAGGACAGCAAGGTGGATGCCTGAGAAATTAAGTCTGTGGCCTGACAGTGCTTCTTGAAAGCATTAACACACTTTCTTCCTTCTCACCCGCTGGCACAGTGACATTTCAGACTTCTGCTTGGGTCTGGCTCTCCAGAGACCTCGTAGCTGTTCCCTAATGCCGCTCCTTTCACAGCAGCTTGGGTAAGAGTCGAAGCCCATGCCACCACTGGGAAAACGGCTCCTCTGCAAACCAGCTGTCTGGTACCAAACCCTGCAGAAAGACCAGGAAAGCTGCCCCTGTCCAGGGACCGACCAGCTGGTTGTGGCATGTAATCCAAACTCAGAGGGTGTAGGAGAATGGGAGGAAAATTTTATAAGAAGAAATTAAGAGCATTTTAAAGGAATGTGAATCAACTATTTTACACTTTTGGAGTCTGAAGGTCTGACTTTGGTTAAATAAAGAACTTTGTGGACACAAAACCAAATGTGTCTCAAGCAGCCTGGACTTGTGGGCAGGCTGTAAATCAGTCAAGATTGCCCGGCCATTCTGAACACAGGGATGCTCAGGGTCTGTCACTAGCAAAAGCAGGCAGGGAAGAAACTCCCTGTCTGCTGGTGCTGGCTACGCTCAGGAGATACAGAGGTTGCCTGTGACAGCCACACCTGGCCAGGTGAGCCCATGCTGCCTTTCCAGAGCTGTCCTCTTTGCCCAGCTCCTTCACTAGGGCAGGCTGCATTTTGGCACCAGTTTCTCCCTTGGCTAAACAGGACCAGATTTAAAACCTTTCACCTGCTCCCTTGAAGGAGAAAATACGCAGCATTTCAAAGCATGCTTCAAGTGACCACACTCAAGTCTTTTGGTAGCTGAACCTCTCAGGCAGAAACCAGCATCCACAGGCAAACAGGGAAGGTATTTTCCCTTGAAAGAAGGTGCTGCAGTGAGGCATAGATATATCTTTTTTCTTTCTGTCTTTGAATATCGCAGATGAACTCCATTAAGCAGTGACTGAGCAGACGGCACTGAAAACAAACACCAAATTAAGCACGCCCACTCTACGGGGAGAGGTTTTGCCTGCCTTATCCTCCCACACTCCTGCCAGGAAGGAAGGTGAGGATGAAGGGAGGGCACCTGGAAGGATCATGTTGGGAGGCTGGACTGGGAGAGCTGCTGGGAGAGGTGGCATGTGGGGGGGGGGACGTGCAGGTGGTGGAGATGTGTCAGAGGGGAAAGAGCCCTGTGTAAGACAGTCACAAGTGTAATGAGTTAGTAGTACTGAGCTTGGAGGGGCTCTGGGAAACAGGGGTGTAAGAGAGGTGCTGCTAAGTGTGGCTCTGAGGTGACAGTCACTGGGGATGAGGTACTGGGATGTCCCAGCAAGATAGGCAGGTGAATAATACTGAAACTAAAGGGCTTGTTAACCCCAGCAGGAATCTGATGTTACACTGGAGGAACCTGGGGTAACCTGCAGTAAACCAGATTGGTCAAAGAAGTGCTTTCTCATTCCTGGCAGCTTTCCCCTTCTTTGATCCCCGATGCAGAAAGGGCAGCAGCAGCGCTGGGATGAGTGTAAGCACACAGTTTGTCCAGGCATTCCAGGGTCCCGTAAGCAAGATAGGCTCGGAGGAAACTATTTCCATCTCTGCTGGGAGGGAGGGGATCAGGAGAGAGAGGTATCAAATCCAGCCTCAGTCTCACCACACAGTGGTCTCACCACGGGAGCTAAGCAGACCTCGGAGTGTGGCTTTGTCACCAGTCCCACTCTGCTGCCAGCCCCAATGAGGACAGAAGGCACCTTCTGTCCAAGTCAGAGAACCAGGTCTGAGGGAGAGAAGAGGGAAAAGGCAGGAGAGTCATGCTTGGAAATAAGGAGAAAAGTGAGTAGTGGGAAATCAACTGGGGGCCATGAGGTGGAGAGAATCAGGATCATAAGGGAGATGGGGCGTTATGCAGGGGATAGGTAGGGGCCATATTATAGGTACAGGTGAGGCAGGTGGTGGGCATACAGCAGCTCTATCCAGCTCTTTCCAGCTCCAGTTTTCACTGGTTCTACATTAATTTGAACTTAAAAGTGCAGCAGCTAAAGGATGGCAGTAGCACCCCCCCAACATGAGTGGGAAGCCAGGCACAGGCACCTCCTGGGCACCAGTGATGCACCAACTGCTGCCACTGCTTTAAGAGGCCGTGTCTGTGCTGTGCTCGTTAGGGCAGGCTCTCGCGCTGGGCCAGCTAGCTGTTTAAAGGTCAATAAACCACAAGTTGGGACGCCACTGAGATGGCTGCAGGCACATTTGCATCTGAAGGCAGGCAAGCGGGTGAGCACACATCTCTGCATGTATAAAAATCTTCCCCCTCCAACATCCTTCTACAGAACAAGAAGTCTAAATCCTATGAACAGTGACATTGCAACCACTTCTCAGCCTCCTCACTCTGAGGTTTTCATAGAGTCACAGAATTTAGGTTGGGAAAGCTTTCTGGATTTCTTTAGTCCAACCTCCTGCTCAAACCAGGGCTAGCTTTGAGGTTGCTCAGGGCTTTGTTTAGCTGACCTTTGAAGATCTCCAAGGCCCGTATCTCTGGGCCCTTGTCTCGGGGCTGCACCACTCTCACCATGAAAGTTCACTTCTGTATATATAATGAGTATTTCCCCTGCTGCAACTTGTGCCATTGCCTCTTGTCCTTTGCTGTGCCACGCTCCCTCCGGCTCTGTGGTCTCTATAATCTGACTTTAAGTAGCAGAAGGCAGCATACTTCCTTTCATTTTCTTGTTGCCTGACTGAACAAGTCCAAATCCCTTCACCTCTCCTCACATATAATGTGCTTCTGCCCCTTCACCATTTTAGCAGTCCACATTGGACTAGCCTGGATTGTCAATCTCTCTTTTGTACTGGGGGTCTTTGGGTGCTAGGAAAGAAATCTCTGAAAGTGCAGCATGCAGCCATCTCATACAGCCCTAGTATAGTGCTTCTTCCCAGGCAGGCCAGAAGACATTGCATCTCTGATCTGGGAACAACTTCATTGTCACTTAGGAAAAACTGCAAAGTATATGAGAATGAAAACGCCACGGCTCAATGCCTAAAGGTGCCACTGATTTTCTTCTTGCTTTTACAAAGGTAAAAGGGACTCCCTACTGAGACAGATACTCAGATATCAGGCCGGGTAGGGAGCTTGTTTTCTTGAAGAGCTGAGCCCAAACTTTGCTTCATCTTCTTGACTGAATTTAGTATAATCCCCTTGAAATTGCTGCGGTATATCTTCAAATGCCTTACACATCATTGTTGCTAGAAGGGAGTTGCTAAATTCTGTATCAGGATGTAAATCCATGCACAATTTATGCCTAAATCTGTGCTGACATCTCCCCCTTCCCCTTGCTCTCCCAGGTGTGCTGCTCTCCCCTTCACTGGTGCAGTGTTGGTGACTGGGTGGTGAGACTGGGGAACTGACCCAACTGAAAGCTAATCCAAATTTTAAAACAGTTGATTCTTGTTGGATCAAGTCCCTGTCTGCATAGTCACCGGTGCTACAGCTCGGAAAGGGTGGAAATGCAGAGCTGAGGCTGCTGCTCACTATAGCTGCATGGGCTTAGATTGGCTCAGTTTGCTCATGAACACACACCACCACCAGGAGACCACAAAGTCATTCTTGCACTGAGGAAAGGTCTGTAGATTACACTTTTCCTTCTTTCAATGATAACAACCTCCTCTCCTTCAACTTCAGTGACACCTATTTTTTTTTCCCCCCTTGGGATTGCCCCTGCCGCTCCTGGCTCAATTGCTGAGCAGGGAGACACCATGCTGGGAGGACAACCGTTTCTGCACTGACTTTAGCCTGACTTTGCTCACTGTGGACGTTTTGCCTTCTGGAATTGCATGTTTTGTTCCACACAGTCTTTCCCCAGAGCAAGTCGTTTATGCCAGCCCAGCCTAGCCACCCCCACTCCTCAGCCAGCCCAGCCCTGTCACCTCCCCGAAGCCCCCAGCAAGGTGTCAGTCTTCATTAGCAGAGGAATATAATTTCCCAAGTAGTCTGGCTGAATACGCAGTTCTAGTGGAGCAAAGGCACTCCAGGACTTCCCTCAGTGTCGCAAGCTGGGAGCTTCATTCTGCCATCCCTGACCTCAGCTGGGGTAAGGCCTCCCTGAGGTCAGCCCTCCCAAGGATTTTCTCTCAGGACAGATGCACAGAAATACCTGTCTCCATCCCATGATCTGGCCCGGCTCCCTCTCTAGGGGGGTACTCTGACCCAGAAGTTTCAAGGAGATCTAACTCTTTTTTGTTATAAACATTTGGACCTGTCAGTGTTAGAGGGAGATGCATCCCTTTTAATCCTTCCCAACAGTATTAACTAGACAAATCAGGAAGAAATTAATTAAGCAAAAGAAGAAACAGATTGAATACCTGGGAAAATGTCTTGACACTGAATCACCTTATGATAATCTTTTAGGGACTTGAGGCAGGCTGTGATACTCTTGGCATTTGAAAAAAAGTGTGGAAAAGCAACAGAGAAAGCAATGGGAGTGATGTGTTGGTGCTGGAAGGTATGAACTAGCGAGGAAACAACAAGCCTTCAATATCAGTGACACTGCTGGAAGAAGGATAGATTCAGCCAGCTCAGATTTTGAAAAATCCCAATAATTTAAATTCCTTAAGTACAAGACAAACCTATGAATAAGATAAATCTCTTAGTCACTTTGCCAGTGATATCCTTCTAATCTCCTCCTTCCTCAATGATGCTGCTCAGAGAGCGAAACACTTTGCATAAATGGGTTTGCTGCTCAGGGCAATCACTCATGCCTCCCACTCCGACCCCAGGATTAGAGAAGTCCCTGGATTAAAGCTGTTACTATTTTGAGACCAGGGTGAACCAGCTAAGCAAGGGATCAAGGGAACTTTCAAGCAATTGCAAGACAGAAAGAAAAAGAGAAGGGGAGGCAAACAGGAGGCCACCACCATCTTAGGGAAGACCATGTCTCACACTGGTGTTGAGCTGTACTTAAAGTGCTTTACAAACAGAAATGACCCGATAACAAGGATTGATCAACATATGCATGGGAAGGTAACAGTAACACAAAAGCCAACCAAGCCAACTTTTTTCTTAAAAAACTAAAAATGACATCAAACTGATGGTGCCATTTGCAGAGATGCTGAGTGCCTTGTTCCCCAGCAGGTATCTCTGTCTGCTGAGCAGGCCCAGCAGACCGAAATTCAGAGCCAAGATCTGCTCAGCTGCCCCTCCTAAAACAGAGATTGGAAATTACATGCTCAAAGGTAAAAAGTGGGTTGGGAACCAGAGACAGATCCCCTGAGCTCCAATGCCCAAGAAGCATGGTGGAGCCATTTACATCCATACAAGAAGAGCCTCAACACCAGCTCAGGTTTCAGACAGACTTCAGATTGCTTTATGGAGGTGAAAAGATCATTCTAGATGCCAAAATGAGTAAAACCATGTCTGTTCATCCTAATTACACCTAAGACTACCAACAACCATTTGCCTTTTGCCTACTGTTCCCTTGTAGCGCACACACGAGAACTGTTCTCAGTACTACTTAGGCAGCGTATACTGTAATAAAGCATGTAATCCCTTAAAATACAAGAGCTTTCCTTATAATTCATACTTGTGTAAACCCCAAAAAATATTTCATACATTCTTATCAAACCAACAGGAAATAGTTTTAACATCTCTGACAGACACATGAATTTTCAGAAGTGCCTGTCACACATTTAGTACATCAGTCCTATTACTATTTCTCTGTGGAGCCCCTCTCTGCCGATGCTCTCCCCTCCCCACAGGAAACTTTCCAGCAGCAAATTCCAGTTGCATACTGGAAAACAGAATACAGTGAATCCTCGGAAGCCGGAGGAGTTCTGCCGTTAGCAGCATCAGACTGGACTTTCAGTGTTTTGCCAGGAGAATGGTGTCCTCGTGCAGTTTCTGCCTACGTTTGCAGAACAGCTTCACTGGGCTTTGGTTAATTAAAATACAGTGTCTTGCCAACTTTTGAACTCTGTTTCTGTAAAAAATATGTTAGGCTTCAGGCTGTCCATCACATTCTGCATGTCCCCTGTGCCAAGACTGTAGTTTCCTATTTGACTGTAATCATCTGTTTTAATTAGATGTAAGACAATTATTATTGGGTTTTAGTGAGTCATTTTTCTCTCAGTAATTAGTAGTTGTCAGTTCAACTCAGCCCAGTGCTGGTGTAACCCAGTGACTTCAAGGCTGTGTTTAAAATCTCTTTTCTCCTGCACAGCAGCTCATCATAAACAATATTGCTTTTCCTCCTTGTCCGCTGGAGCTGTGTTGCATTGTGATTATCTTGAAAACTTCCAGCCAGGCCAGCAATGAGGAGCACAGAAGGGACTGCCCAACAGGAGAATTTGGCCATAAAAAGGCAGCTCACCTCCTTGACCCCATTTCATTGCTATATGCTTCAAATCCTGGCCGTGTCTGTCTCGCTATAAAAAAGTCAGAGTGTCTCTATCACTTATTTTTGCTCCCTGCTTTAGCATGGCCTTGCTTGGCAATTTCTCCCATCTGTTTACTACTCTTCTATATTGTGCATACATTTCCGAAATGCTGTTTACTTATAATAACATGAACACTCAGCATTTGCAGAGCACCTAGCTTTGAAGTGGTTTAGGTTTGTTATAGTCAAGCAAGGATCCCTCACAGCTTTCCTAGGAGGAAGTGAAGATTTCTAGTCCTGCTTTATGGTGGCATGAAAGAGCCATATGTATCACTACAGTTGAGTCCAGATGGATTATATCTACATGCAGCAGCTATATGTGCGCTGGGTATCTGTGTTCCCATATAATCGATGGAGGTCTAGTCAATGTTGACAGCGGAGCCCCGGGAATGAGTCAGCTGAGGAAATGTAGGTGTCTAGCACTGCAGCTCCACTGACTGTATTGCCTAGGGGCATGATTACCTACGTTGAGATGTTTTCCACTAAGAAATCATTGTGTGGGCATGATTCAAGCTCTTGATTTTTCACTGCCTAGACATTCAGTCCACATGCAGACACCTACATTGTGACACTCACATTGAGGTGTTTGCAGTCTGGAGCTGTGTCCTGTCTTGGGATGTGCGCAGGATCACGGCGTGTTTACAAAGCTCAGAGAAGCCAAGTTCCTGCTTATCCTCCTTTACCCACTTGAACTGGAAGAGGAACCTCCTCTAGTTAAGCTGTCACCACGGGGGAACTACTTTAAATGTGTCCTCTTAGAGCCAATGAGCAAGCCTCCACCTGGGTTGGGACCTGTTTGTTATCCAGTGGCCAAGCTGCCACCTGGGGTTTGCTAATGCTGATCTCCAGGTGTCCTGGTTTCAGCTGGGATAGAGATACTTTTTTTCCCTGTAGCTGGTACAATGCTCTGTTTTGGATTTAGGATGAGAATAATGTTGACAACACACCAATGTTGTTCCTAAACAGTGTTTATACTAAGTCAAGGACTTTTCAGCTTCTCATACCCTGCCAGCGAGAAGGCTGGAGGGGCACAAGAAATAGGGAGGGGACACGGCCAGGACAGCTGACCCGAACTAGCCAAAAGGATACTCCGTATCATAGAACACCATGCTCAGTATATCAACTGGGGACAGCCGGCTGGGGCAGCCAACTGCTGTTCAAGAACTGGCTGGGCAGCAGTCAGCGGGTAGGGAGCAATTGTAGTGTGCATCACTTGGGTTTTTTTCCCCTTCTCCTTGCTGTATTATTATTATTTTAAATTGTTCTTATCTCAGTCCTTGACTTCTACCTTTTTCCCCAATTCTCCTTCCCACCCCTCTGTGGGGGAAGCAGTGAATAAGAGAGCAGCTGCGTGGTGCTTAGTTGCCAGCTGGGGTTAAACCACAGCACTAGGGTAACTCCGATCTGAGAGCACTGCGTTTGCTGCTCAGTTCCTCACACCCTTCAGTCTGTTCCTTTTTCTCTAGCAGAAAGGCAAACCCTGGCTCCTCAGAAAGCAGAGGTGCCCCTCTCCAGGCACTCATAGAGACAGGCCATGTGCATTTCCTCGATATCACAATGTGCTGTTTGCACAGAGGTCTTCTAACACGGGTTAAATACTGCCCTGACCGGGAAGTTTTCTTTACCACTTGCATTGTTTAGTGAGAGCTCACTACTGTTCCACAGTCACAGTCCTGACATTCCAGTGTCAGAAAGTGCTCAAGCCTAAGTTCTGAAACATCCTCATATCTTGGATATTTCCAGGTCAGCCTGTTTTTATGACCTGGTGAACCTCATAGCTAACTGTGGATGGAAAGACATTTTTCTCTGGGTGGACACAGAGCACTGGTATGGAAACTGAAAAAACAAAAGACACACAGGCCTGATCCGTGGGCCACTGTGATTCAGCCCAGTTGTAATACACTGCAAATCACCATGCTGGACTGGACATGCTAAGCACAGGCAACTGGGAGAAACAGCCAAAGTGTTGATCTATGAGTAAAACGTACTAGCAACAGCAAAGAGTAGTCACTTCCAAAGAACCACTTTCTGCACAGGAATGTCCCTGGCTGGGAGAGCTCTTCGTTGGTGTTGTGCCTCCTGCCCTACAGGCACCTCCAGGGAAATGCCTTACAGCAGCCTGAAACTCTGCTGCACCTGCTCAACAGCCCTGATGTGCACCATGGCACCAAGCTGCCCTCTGCAGGAAAAACTGACCCACAAGTGGCCACTTCATCTCCTCTACCCAGTTTGTCTCAGACACCTAGCATTTGCCTTCCACCGCACTGCTGCAAATACGTGCACAGTCAATCCCTGCCTAACAGTGAGCACCAGGATCAGCACACTGCGGCACTGTGTGACGGCTGGCTGCTGCTTGGAAATCATGCCAATCCTCCAAAGACAGAGGGGTCAGGGAATGTGTTAGTGGGAGCCCAGGTCCCTGACCTCCATGGTCCTCCAACCAGCTCATGAAAGCTCCAGAGGGTGTGCAGACTGGCAGTGGAGCAATGCACTACCTCCTATGCTGCCGTGCACATTTCGGGAGGGAAGAATAACAGCTCAGGGCAATGTAGACACAGTGATTTAAAAGGAAACAGATTAAAGACAGTCACATGAGTGCAGCTGTGTCCCAGCAGTTATGCCATATGCATTTATAGGTAGATAGGTATCTGACAAAAATCCCTCCCTCCCCCTTGACAGGATATAAATCAAGGGAAGGTCTATTATTCATGCTGCAGCCCACCCGTTCCATCTGAAGCTGTGTCAGAGGATTACTAAAGAGTCAACCAGGAGGACTTGTGGGTTTTATCTCACCCCTGGGAACCAAATACCACAGCGCAGTCTGAGAAAGGGGACCTAGGGGGTGCATATTTGTCCCAGACATGGTTAAGGCAGGCTGAATGGCAGGGATCTGGCCGGTTTTCCCGATCTCCATGTGTTTGTACAGCCTCTTTTTGATTCACCAGTATCTCCACCATACAAATAGCTAAGTGCCTAAAGACCTTGGCCAGTACTGATGGCTGGTAAGTGTGTGAAAATGCAAAAACAGCTGCCAGTGGAAGTGAGTTTTGAACTCCAGGTTGTTTCATTTCCAGCTGAGCAAATTTTCTCTTATTTTACAGGATACAGAGAGAACATACTCTCTTGTGCCTAAGCACCACTCCTTGTCTCTGCAATACAACTGAACAAATAGACTAATCAGGCCAAAATGCAGAGCATGCTGAAAAACTGGGAACAGTCAGGATGTAGACAGAGAAGGTGAAAACCTCCCCTGTAGCCTAGGTGGTCTGGTATTGCTGCTTCGATCACAGTGCTTAGGAGCAGAGGATTATCTGGTGAGAAAACTCAGAGAGTTACATTCCCCCATTGAACAGACAACACCTGGAGAGGGATGAAGTTATAAATCCTATGCAATGAGATACACAAGTGGGGAAAAAGAACTGGGAGTGATGCAAAGAAGCAAGGAGCAGATGAATGTCATTGGGCGCTTTTGGTGGTTGTGGGATCACCTGCAGGAATGAACAAGTAAGGCTCCATCAGGTGCAATAAAACCTTGTGCTGATCAGAGATGCAGAGCACGCGTTTTGCAGCTTCTTCTTTCCTAAGACCATCCACCTTCATCTTCTGTTTCATCAGAGAAACCCAATCTCAGTGGCCTCCTCACATCCATTACAGGGAAAAATAACTGGATCCAACCCAAACAGAAAACAGAGCCATGCTATGATAGCAAACCGCCTGCCAGCTTCAGAGGAGATTGCAACATTTGCCCCATATGTTTCTGATCCTCCTAAACACACACAGAGCAGCTTGGTTACATGCACACACACATTTGTACGCCTTGCATTTGCAAATAATCTCTGATGTGGAGCCTCTTAGGACTGCTCTGTGGAAATCCATAAGCCTGTAGCCATCTCTGCAACCCCTTTGGCTTGCCACGACAATAACAATTCTGAAGAGTGCCAGCAGCTTGGTTCACTTTCCTACCGACAGATGCACTTGGGCTGCCTCTGATCAAAGTTCCTCCTTTTAGTAAGTTGCACAGAATTATTTCTGATATTCTCCCTGTCGTTCATGCTCACTTAACTGGTCTACAATCATTTCCTCAATCACGTGGCTCCTCACTCCAGTTGGGCTTGCTGTAGCAATCGAGCAACACACGGGGTTCTGCAGGCTTCGGGAAGAGGTGCTGCCATCAGCCCACGACCAAAGATGCTCGTTCAGGTTTTCAGGCCATCCTAGGTATCTCTACATCAACCTCCTCCATGCCCGTGCTACCTGAAGGGCAAACACCATTGGCTGGTGTAACTGCCCTGTTGCGAAGTGCCCTTGAAAGAGGCTGACAGAAATAACAGATCCTGGACTGTGATCAGTGGAGAAGACTCTAAAACTTCGATTATGCAGTTCCTTGGTTTTCCTAAGCGTATAGTTTTCTGAAATGCTCTAGTACTGCATTCAATCTTGTCTAGGCTCAGCTTCTGCTGGGAAATGAACCTTTTTCTTGCCTTTTTTTAAACGGAATGGAGGACAAACACAACAGCAAAACCAGAAGTTCTCAAAGCAATGAAGCCAAACTGTAGGTTCCCCCTGAATTGTACCTGGGAGTAAGGTGGCTTCTTTGATGTCTAGCAGGGGTGGATCTCTTAGCACAATTCTCCTCCATGGCATCATAAACCCACTGTGGGGGTAAGCTCCTCTTGGCCACATATTTTCACGCAATGCATAAGAGCTTAAGAGTTCTGCAGCTTTTATTTATCAAAGGTGGCTGAATTTGGCAAAGAAGTTTAAGTGTCACTGAGTGTATCTCACGGACTTATAAACGGAACTTACATGGATAAGTACTAACACTTAGGGAAGCAAGCTAGAAAAAGAGAAAAGAATATTTTTCATTTTTACTAAAATACATCTTGGGACAGGTTTTGAACAGCTTTCCAGAAAAATTAATTGAAGGCAGGAATTAAAAATAGCCTGCAGAAGGGAGAATGACTGTGAGCTTCCAGAAAGCAGCAATTGTAACAGAATGCTTTTGTTTGTTATAGACTAATGGCTGTTTTGGTAGTCATTAGACAATATATAATAAATTTCTGCTATACTGTCTATTTTTAAAGATTCCTAATATTTCAAAATCTGCTTTTGCAAAGTTGAAAGCCTTAGTTACAGATCTCTTTTTGCTTATCCTTCTGTTCAATTTAAACAGAAACAGTTCTTGCTCAATCAAGCTTTTCTACAACCAGTATCTCTGTATGACTCAGATTTGAAATAGTATCACCTCTTGGAGGTTTGGTGATTATTGGATCAAGAAGTGTCTTGGCTATGACAAAGAGAAATATCTGAGTCTTTGCTATTATTAGCAATGTTTGTTCTCATTTTTCAATCTATGGTTGGGTGGCTATTTTCCCTTGTTATTTATCTGGCTACCATTACAGAAATCTCAGCCCCTGTCCAAATCCACCCTGGGGAGCTAGAGCAGACATTTAATCCCATCTTTTGCACAGTTCCTCCTAAAATGCTTGTAAAGGCTAAGGGGAGATCTTATCACTGTCTTCAGCTACCTCATTGAAAGGTACAGCAAAAAGAGCCAGACTTTTCTTGAAGGTTATAAGACAAGGGGTAACAGACATAAGAACACAAGAAATTCTGATTAGAAATCAGAAAAAAAAAATAATTCACCATGAGGGAGGTCAAATATTGGTGTAGATAGGTGAGTGGAATGACCATCTGGAGCTGGAGCGGTATCCAGCTCTCAGCTGGATAAGGCCCAGAGCAAACTTACCTGGTCAGATCTGCTTGAGCAGGGGGTTGGTCAAGATGTCCTCCAGAGGTCCCTGCATCCTAAATTATTCTGGGGGTGTGTGATTTTGTTTGACCCGAGCTATAACACTCAGAATTGTCATCTTCACCTGACATTTGCATCACGTGCCTGAGCACACCTCCAAAGAGACAAAGCTCTTGTCTGGCAACACCAAGAAAAAGGTGAGAGAAGAAATCTGTTGAATAGCTGTAAGATGGGAAGGCCAGGGGCAATCCTGCAGGTTTTCACGTGTCTGCAAGAAGGGCAAGAAATAAATCCCTAAGGACTGGGAAAGAGAGTAACGCTGGCAGCTGGTCCAGTCATGGCAGCTTAGCAAACTGGATTTTATGTAGGAGTCCTCACTGCAAGCTATGGGGGCTGCAGAAATGTTTTTCTTTGAAAGGATGTAGTGATCCTGTCTATTAAGAAAATTTTCCAAATGTGGGTTAAATGTAGGTGACAGCACTTCTGCTCTCATATGTCAGAGGAGGCGATGAACTGGTTTTTCCTAACTGGCTGAATCCCATGCATGTTTTCCCAGGCTGAAAGTTCTTGGTTTTAATCTGATGTGGAATAAAACTGTCTTCAAAAACAGAACTTTTTCCATGAGGGAAATCTTTGCTGCCAGCCTGTTCAAGGGTTTCTGAAGCTGTTTTCTAAGGATGCACACAGTAAACAGTCCTTTCTGTGACAGAAAAGACAAAAGTTCATACGCAAAGACAGTTTCAGTTCTCTGTTTTCCCAGATTTTCCCCTTGGGCACTGCAACAACTTCCTACTGTTGGAGATTTTAAAATGAAGATGAGGTATTTCTTCTCCAGTCCTTGCACAGCCATTAACCTTCAAGCAGGAATTTCCTAGAGGGAACTTATTTCACTGCTATTATAGAGGGGTTCAGCCTAGACTAGCCCAATAATGCCCTCTGGCCCTAAATCTTGTAAGAATTCACCTCTCTCCAATGTTAAGGAAATGTTGGGGGTTTATGTCCTAAAATGTGAACTCTTTAGGGCAAGAAAAGCCTTTTCTTCTCTTTTTGATGCATTGTTTGACATACTGATATCCTCTAAAGGTTACCACAGTATCAAAATAACGAATGCTCTAGAGGCCAGAAGCATCCATAACTTTACTTCTGCCTCTTGTGCAAACCCCCTCTTTAATTACTTAACTGCTATTTCTCTCTGATATAGTATTTTATTATTACCTACTTTTCGTGAATGCTCATCTGATCTATCTTAATGTTCTTTTAATATCACTTGGAATGGGATAATAATCTGCTTGTACTTCTCCAGCACCTTTAATCCTGACAGGTCCTAGTGTGCTTAACAAGGAGAAAAGGAAAGTGTTTCATTCATTAGACAGGGCAAGGTCATGCAAGACAGCAGACAGGCGGAGAAGATGACCTGACACAACTAAAGGTGCTGGGGTGTTTGGAGGGGCAGGTGTAGCCCATAGCCCTGTACTCGCAGAAAGTGCATACCATCCTTTGAGCTTTAGTTCACCACCTGCATGAAATTGCCAGGGTAGGTGCTGACATGATGTGGGTGAAGTGTCAGCAGGATTCCTGCATGCCAATGCTGTATGTTATGTCTTCATCAGATCCATCCACAGGGCTTTCTTGGCTCTCCCAGAGACTGGGAATTGGAGTAAAAAACTATACAGGATCTACATGGGTAAGGACAGGGAATGCTGATGGGAGGGGAGATGAACATGCAAGTTCTCAGGGACACCACTTGCTCCATCAAGATACCCGTCAAATATATGATCTTCATGCCTTGGTTTTGACTCAGTTGAAGCAGGGCAATGCCTGTGCTGGGAAGGTGGAGAAAAGGCATCACAGATATGAAGGCAAGAAATGAGGATCTGAGCAAATGTCTGTGCAACCCAAAGCAAAGCAAACAAGGATCTGGGCACAACACAAACACACAGCTGGGAAGTGAGAGGAAAGAAGCTCAAACTGAGGGTGGGGTTAATGCCTCAAGTGACAGTGCTAGCACAAGAGGAAGGCAGAAAAAAGATGGACATGGAGGAAAATGCTGGGTACAAGGTGTTTGAGCTGACATCAGTAACGGATGTCAGGGAGACAGAAGGAGATCTGGGGTTGAACTGAAGAAAATCAAGCCTGCAGAGCTAGCCTTAAGGGCTGACATAACAAAGGAAGTGGACAAGCTAGAGAAAGATGGGAAGGACAAGGAGAAAGAATCACTGTGGGACCCCATTAGGGGATGGCGGAGGAAATATGAGCCACCCCATCAATGATATAGTGATTGGAGAAGCAGGAGAGAAAATGGTGGGGGAGGCAACATTTCAGGTAGGACCAGCTAGAGGCCTGCATCTGCCAGGAAAGGTCATATTCAGCCTTGCTAAGACTGGCTTTAATTGGGGGCAAAGAGCAGACACCTGAACTGAAGTAATGAGGATCCATTCTCTCCTCCTCCGTGTGGCTATAAGCGAGCAGTGATGGGATTGGCCCCAGCCATAAGTCTCATCTCTGGCAGTCAAGGGATCCTTAAAGAAAAGCACGGATGCTCCTCCAGCCTCTTCCTCCCAGCTCTTCTCAGGAGTCAAGGCAGAAGAATTCAAGTCATTAATGACACAGAAGATTCAATAAAGTTAATGCTTACTGTATCCGCAAGCCTGCCTGGAAGGGCCTGCTATGTGGAGGAGGACTGGAGGTGGAAAAAAGAATGCAATTCAGTAGGGCCAAGTACAGCTCCTACACCAAGGCAGTAATGCCAACTGCACAGAGTCAGGATGGAGAAGGACTGGCCAGGAAGCAGCTCTGAGAGACATGGGGGATTATATGGGATCGTGAGTTTAGTAACAACCAATAATCTTCTGCTGTTCCATAAATAAATAAATAAATGAAGACAGCAAACCACCCTAGAATGGATGGCATCTGTTATCTGTTAAACAGGATTCAAAACCTTTCTGCATTGCTCAGCACTGACAAGGACTCAGCTGGAGCATCGTTTCCAACTTTAGACGGTGCATTTAAAGCAAAATATGGACCGTTTGGTGAGAGTTCAGAGATTAACACCAAGGATGATTAGAGGTCTAGAAAACATGTCCTAAGAGCAAAGGTAGAATTGGAATTGTTTCACCTAGAGAAGAACAGGAAGTGTCATGGCCTCAGTCGTCACTTGAACTTGTAAAGTCTGCAGGATGAACTTTCTTTGTATTTACAAGCAACTACTGGATCATACCTTCAATTACTTACTGTTTGGAAAAAAAGGAAATGGTAAAAATAACCTGCTGTCCTCCTAAGGGGCAGGGCAAGAAGAAATGAGCTGCAACGGGAAAGATGAATCTCCAACCATGATCACTCTTAAGAACTGGTTAGATCAGCCTGTCAGGATTTTGGATGGGTGGACTGATTGATCTCTGGAGACCTGGGCATCGCCCAGTGCTTGGGCATGATCAATGCATAGATTAACTAAGAGAAGCTAAACCCATACTGTACCAGAGGTTATGCTGGTAGTCACAGGGAAAGACTTCACAGAGGCTGCAGCTACAGGACTATCTGCATCCAGTGAGGACAAACACCTTCAAATATTCAATACACTACAAACTTTAAAGGTGCTTCCTACATGGATCTCTTAGACACAGCCTGGTTTCTCCAACAAACACAAGGCATCAGATGTAGGAAAGAATAAGACAACATGTAAAACGTATTTTTGCTTCTCATTCTCCCATTCTGTACCGTCCTTTCCCCCACTCCCACCCAGGGAAGCAGGTTAAATTTGTGTGTCTGTTTTAAGTGGTGCCACCAGTGTTCAAGCTGCAGAGAGTGTGTTTGGATAAGATTTTACATAGGCCATAGGAGAACCGGTGCAGAGCAGAGCAAAGTAGGATGGGTGGGACCAAGGTCTGATGTGTCAACTGATGTTGGCCAAGAAGAAGAGAAGAAAGAGGAGGTGAGAGAAAACCACCAAAGAGTGTAAAGAAGAAGAAATAAAATGACAGAATAAAAGATGTGTGAGGATTTCAGGATCTGGGACCTATCACTGGAACCAGTCTGTCTACCAACATTTTGCCTTATCACTTTTCAGAGTGGCATGGGGACAGCCCATTTATTATCTACATATGTTTCCAGGTCTTGCTGGTTTTTTCCTCACCAGCCTCACCAGAAGAAAGTCATCACTCTCCACTGCCAACAATGTAATCTGTTCTACTGTAACCAGTGATAAATCAGAAGAGGATAAAAGGTTGGTTGTGAAAAGATGGGGGAGGCTAGGAAAGTCTTTAGCATCAAGCAATTCATTTTAGGCAAGTAACCCTGTTTAACAAAGGAAAAAGAGAAAGATAAAAAGTTAACAAGCTATTCTGTGAGTATTATTTGAGTCTGGTTTCCCATGGAAACCATATCATGTTGGTTTGGTGGGTTTTTTTCTAATGGGATACATGTTTCTGTTAAAGCTTTTTCTCCAGCTGAAGCTCTGTCCTCCATGGACTTTCCGGTGTGTAGTGCAGCCAATGCTATAATCTCTCCAACAACAGGATGCTTCTAGGTTTCCTTTTCTTCATCTAGCTAGTTTTCATGAAACTTGCAGGAATTTAATGCCTTTCAGATCTCCACTCTCTGCCACATCTGGCTGAAATGGGCCAATAGGTTTAGAGGACGGCTGATGAGCATAAACTCTAATAGCTAACACCATAACATGGCTTTATTCCTTTAGCAATCAGCTAATAAAGGGGATGAGGTGGCCACAGATATGGACCAATAATGATTATAGCCTATCTTAACATCTTACCGCATGCCTAGGAGTGATGAAAACATGTGCAGCAGACACATATGACACTCAAAATCACTGATTTTAGGCACAACCATATTTCTCACTTCTGGACTGGGGCAACCTTGAATGCAAAAATACCAATGTGAGTAAAAGGCTGCCACAGAGGAAGCCCTCACTGGGAATGAATTTTTGCTTGAAAGACAACCTGAATGCAATGCAGTTTTGTCTGAACAGAGCCATTCCAGGAGCAAGTGTTGCCTTTGTGGAAATAACAGTGACTCTACAGATGCAAACAATGGAGCTACATGCTTTTGCATTGCTTGTTCTGTCACTAACTGACATCAGCCACCGTTAATCATAGCCTGAAATGTATATTTAAGAAACAGTGACACAAACACAGACAAGTTCCTTCATGAAGCCTTTTATATGGGGAAAAGTGAAAGAAAAGAAAAACTGCTCCTCAGGCTAGCTAGTGGCACTGAAACAAATGGGTCAGGCATCAGAGTTTCAGCAGGCACAAAAGGTGAAAACCCTGTCTCCTGGAGCAATTAAAAGTCAATGGGATTAGTGGCCTTCACTATTATTTATAGAAAACCCACTGTGTGCACAACATTATTGAAATACAGGGGTCAAGTCCCTGCTACTGCATGCCTACCCTTTTGCTGTTGAAATTAATGGGAGCTTTGCCAATCAACTCTGTGGCAACACAGTCTAAATCTAAAATAGATGACATCCTGGGCTCCATTCACTTGATGGCTCAAGCAAAGCTTTTGCCAAAGCCAAAAATGTTCTGCCTGCACAAGTATAGATTCGATCCTGGGACAGATGAAACAGCACAGTTAGCTGCAGAGGTGTTAAGATTCAAAGATGGGAAGGCAGAGAGGTGGACTGAATGTCACAGGAAGGATCTGTCTTTCCTTTCTGTCAAAATTACAATATACAGATTGAAATCTAAAGGGCCGCATCCCGGCATCTCTTAGTTTTCAGTTTTAGCAGGGCTGTTTGCCAATGAATGATTCTCCTTCTAACACCAAGTAAATGCATCCTGTGGGAATACACCTATGAAAAATACATGGATGGGAAGCTGGCATCATCATTATGTGATTCCACATGCTTGAAAACACTGTCCTGATGGTCTAGCCAGTCTGCACAGACTCCACCAAACACCATCACCCCCCTTTCTGAGCTCCCCTGGCTTTGGACACGCTTGTGATGTTGGTTGCACATTTATTTCTTCTTCCACTCATTCATTATCACGCTCGTGCCCTGAATTCTGCTACAGGCTACCTCTTTTCCTCTTTGTCTCACTCCAGAAAAGAGGTACCTGATTCTCCTTAATCTTACAACATTGTAAATTTGAAATCAAGTATCCCAGAGGCTTCCTCCACTCCTCCGTGCTGCTGAGAGACCAGTGCATAGAGTGGCAATATTTCCTGACTTAGCTCATGCCTTCTCCATGCACACTACCAGGCAGGAAGTTAATGACGGCTTGGCCTGTGCCTGCATTTGTAACAGGAGTGGGGTTGAGATTCTCACTAGTTTTTTCAAGCAATGTATGCTGATGACCAGCCATCTGATGGTACTAACAATTCACTGATCCTACGCAGGGCGCCCAAGAACAGCATTTTAATCCAGACTGAGTAATTTAGGGTCACCTTAGCTGTAGAGAGGTCCTGAGCATGGCAGATGCCTACATGCTGAAGACATTACATTACATGTGCATGAAATCCAGATGTGCCGCTGGCAAGATGGATGTCACTGGCCATGCACAATGGGCTGGTGAGCTGTGAGGCTAGAGACCAGAGCCGGGGCTCTGCTCCTCTTCAGTGCTACCCTGATCTCAAGGTTGGCTTCAGACCTGAAGCATTAATTTTACTTTCAGAAGTAAAATTCTGAAGTGCTATTATTCATTGCAACAACTCTAGATATTCCTAATAACCACATGGCTTTAAAATCCTTCCTTAAATTTAGTTGTTTGTCCTGCTCCTGCAGCAAGGAGCTCCACAGCCTAATTACATATGCCATGGAAATGCATGCTCAAATATCCACTACAAGTTGTCTTCCCTTTCAATTTCCTTGAAGGTCTTCATGTTCTCATATTAATGAGTTGGTATCCCTAAAGTCTGGAGGGGACTTTGGTGGGAAGGTTAGTCTATTTTCAAACATTTCTATTGAATACTGAGCTAAGTCCAAGCCAGCCGCCTGCAGGCAAAAGAGTCCACAGTCTGTTCTCTCTGATCCCTCTTAGCCAACCAATCCTATTCGCACTGACTTCTCAAATCTCCATCTTTACAGCATTTTTTTCCCCAGAACAGAGAAACAGAGACATGCAGGCAGAAATTGACAGGTAAGAAAAGACATACGTACCATCTAACTGACAGTCTAACAAGCAACCCTTGAGACAGACTGATTTCCAAATGATCTTAGGTTTCATTTAAGAACATTTTCCTATTTATTTTCAGCACGGCTAGCACCAGCTCTGAGATCCTAAACTCCATGGTACCACTAACTCCTTGTGACATGGGCAAACAGTTTATCTGCTGATGTAAAGGGACTTTTCAACCATGTCTTTTCCTGCTACTCTCCATGACTTGCTTTCAACTTGGAACCATACCAAATACTGTGAAACATTTGTGAGAGCAGAGCTCGTCTTAGTTTCTTTCTCTTGCAGAACATTGTCAGAGATCCAGGAAAACAGACAAAATTCTGCAAACACTGGTATTAACAAAACCAGAAGAAAATACTCCAGCATTTCTTTCTTACTTTCTCCCCAGAGCTTTGCCATTCAATCCAGGGTCTCAGAATTAGCTGACACAATGGTGCAGGACATTCAGTCAGTGAAACCTTTGAAAATGCCAAGCAAGTCCCCAAAAGGCAATGCCATTACCAAGCTCAGAGTTCAGCCCATCAGCTGTCACCATGTTAAGCTCTCATTTTCAATAAAAGCAGTCGCCTCTTTCAACTGTCAGACCTGAGCAGAGCTTGCTCTTCATGCTCTCAAAACGGGAGCCCAGATGCTGTGATCACCTGGTCATCAGATGCACTCTTTCTCGTCTGCATCCCTGGTTTCTCTCGAGTAACATGGAAGGATCAAAACAGTTTCACAATAATGAGCTTTACTCCTTCCTGTGGTCCTCAGCACATTTTTAAATGAAAGAATCAGCTTACACATAAGAGCCACAAACAAACATGAGGAGCTTAAGATATAAGCAATTCAGTAGCCTAAAGTATCATGCATGTTGGGCAATCATAAATTTAAAGTGAAAATCCCTACCAATTTTGTTTTGCATTAGATATTAAATAAAACCTACTTGTGAAGCCAGATTACTAAGAAACCTTTTTGCCTGTTGTATTTTTTTAAAAAATCAAAACAGGATTAAAACATCTTTTGGAGACTCGCTGTCATTTTATCTGGGTAAATAGGCTTAGAGAGCCTAACAGTCAATTTATAATGAAAGCTTTTGTTCTTGGTACTGTGATGCAGCCCTGCAAATTTGCCCACAGCTGTAGCAGTTTCAGATGGTTTTGACAGGTAAATAAAACACCGTTTATATCTGTCATTTTTATTAATCTGCAGAGTAAGGAACTAGCAATTGTATTTTGTTTCCAAGTGGATAAATTTTCATTATGATCTTGGCAGGAGTGGTATAGAATATTGTGGACCTATGACTTTTATAGTTGAGAGTCCAAAACATGAAGAGTCTTTGCCCAGCTATTGAGTTGGATAACAAATGGGAGAGAAATGCTAAATCAGTAATAACCACCATAATAAAAAAGCACAAGGAATTTGGGACTTAGCCCTGTTTGAGTTTTACTGACATAAGGGCCAAATAAACCAAACTGCAGGTCTTGACATCAGCTGCACTGCTTCAGCTCTCAGTTATTCTGAACCATACTTCTAGGAAGCTGTGTCAGGATCTGGCTGAGCTTTAAAAACCCATGATTCGGCCTCCTCAGTGACTTATGCTTCTTAGCTGCCACAGGGCAAAGGGTTTCAGACACTCCTCAAGCCTTGGTGGTGAAGAAAAAAATTATTTGCAGAAGAAGGTACCGCTTAAGAACGAGTGGCAGAATCCATCTGTGTCTTAATATATTGGTCAGAAACTATATCATATTGGTGAGAGGCAAAAAAAGAGAAATCCTGGTGGAACTTTCTTAAATGCCAGTCACGTCTGCTCAGCTTCTCACTCAGGTAGGTTGGCAGATGGTCAGCAAATAGTCTCACTTTTACAATGCAACCTACACAGGTTTTCAGTGTGAAAATTAGCATCCAATTATTTTCAAGCATTAATGTTCTCCAAGGAAGCGAGTTACCTCTATTTTAATTCTGCTTAGGCTCTGTTTGCTCAGACACGTAAGCCAATCTTGCAGGCACTACAACATACACAGGCAGAATGGTAAGCCAGGGAAGAGTACTAGAAATGTGGAATAATGCAAATTCCCAGGGAGTGAGTCGCATGGCTTCCAACTTTTAGAAGAGACGGGGAGGAGACAAATCAAGTGAGGAAGGCATACAGCATCCCCCAAAAAGAATGATTCCCCACCCTTCCCCCATCTAAAAGCCTACCGCAAAAACTGTCTCACAGCTATCAGTCAGCTGCCTAAACCATTAGAGAAGGCTACAGTCCATTGAGCACCAAGCTCTGCTATGAGACCCTTGGTATGACACATCCAGCAGGACTGTAGATATTCAGATGAGTTGGCGTCAGGCCCTGCATCTCCCAAAGAACAGTGGGAGGGCATTCCTCACCTCCCTGTCCCCATCACCACCATCCTGAGACCCACACAAGGCAAGGCACGATCACTGCATTACAGAAGTAGGCAGCCTTGGGACAGGCAGGATGTGTGCCAGAGCGTGGCCACTCTCAGATGAGCGCTGGCTTTCCTTGGCACAGCACACAGGTCCATAAAGGGGAAAGAAGACATGGGGCAAAACCTGTTTTGCTCAGGATTTCAGCATATTACCTTATGTGCTAGGATCTGTCCCTAAAATGGAAACAGGTATCAGCCAAGCTGAACCTTGCAACCCTTTTCTTGTGCAAGGATCCCTTGTTATCACAGGTAACAGGACTACCCAGAGTAACAAAGCCTGTCTGCATATCTGGGCTTGATCCCACAAGCAGAGGTCTGCAGCCTTCCTTGCTGCCTGCAGCTGTGTCATGTTAGGTAAAAATGCTGCTGTGTATATCACTGTAAGGAAGCTGCCATCCTGAAAATACGTGGACTGCTTTTAATTGTCATTAAATAGGGAGAATAATGTCCCAGGGTGGCACCTTACATTCTGCTGAGGTGGCATCTGTTTCATTCTCCTGGGTGGTGGAGGGAAACTTCACTGGCCTAACCCCAGTCCATATCAAGGAGCATCTCAATGCTGCAGTTTCAGCAGGTACAATTGTAACCTGCCGTTCTCCTTCTCCAGCTTGTGCAACTGGGAGCATGGGAGCTGTGGCAAACCCACAGAGCCCCTACTAGCCATCCCCTGGGAAACACCGGTGAGGTGGGGCTGTGTCCTGCCACGTGTTTGTACAGATTGAAGTTGTATTTTTAAAAGCAGTCAGCACATTAAACGCATCCTTTGCATCGCTTCTGGGATCATCGCAACTGGGTACCCACTAGGCGACAAAAAAGCCTCTGTCGCCAAGATGCGCTCTACTCCAAGGAGCAGTCCACGCGTCCCTCCCATGCCACAGCTGCACGGCTCTGAGGCCCGCACAGGCACCTGGGGGCAAGGCTGCCAGGCAGCAGAGAGGCAGACATAGCCGCCCTCCACCCCACATTTCCCTGGAAAACACCACTGAGGCGCAAAATTCTGGAGCCCCGGACCTGGGCAGAGCTCTGGCAGAGCCCCTCTGGGTTTGGGGTCCTGTTCTGGGTGGCAGGGAGACCCCCTGCAAGCAGCAGGCCCTAGTTCCCGCAGGCTGGAGCATCGCTGCCACCGGGCCCACCGTGGTCCCCCCGCCCCAGCGCCCACCGCCCTCCGCGGGCTCACCTGCTCGGGCCCCTGGAAGCAGATCCTGCAGAGCGGGGTACGGATGCCGCTGTCGACGCTGCTGCCCAGCGAATAGCGGTCCTCGGCCTTGCCCTTGCCGAAGTCATCCGAGGAGGTGCTGCTGGGCAGGGAGGCGGGCGGCTCCCCGGCGGGGCTGCCCCACTCCTCGGCGGCCGGGCTGCCCGCTCCGCCGCCGCCCGCCGCCGCCGCCGCCCGCCAGCCGGGCCCGCGCCCCCCGGGCGGTGCAGCCCCCGCCGGGCCGCCCGCCGCCGCCTCTGCGCCGCCGGGCATGGGGAGCGGCGGCGGCGGGGAGGGCGGCGGCGGCGCGGGGGGTCTCCGCAGCAGGAAGACCTTCAGGTCATTGAAGAGCATGCGGCAGCGGCACTTGAGGAGGCCTTGGTTTCGCAACATCTGTCTCGGACGGAGGAGCCCGCAGCAGCAGTAGCAGAAAATGACCGCGCCGGGTGGTATTAACATGTGCCTTTCCTTGGCAGGCGGGGACGGGGTGGGAAAGAACAGGGCAGCAGCCGGGCGCCCCGCGGCCGGGGGGCTCCGCTGCGGCCTCAGTGTCTGGGGGGGCTGCGCTGGCCGGCGGGGAAAGGACAAAAGCAGAGCCGGAGGGCGAGGGGGCGAAATGCCCGGCAGCCCGCTGGAATCCGGCGAGGATGACAGTTAAAAAAAAAAAATACAAAAAGCACACACACAAAAAAAACCCCAAAAACACACCACCAAAAAACTCGACTCTGCGCTTCTGGGGATTCTCACCCCCGCCCCCCCCTCCAGAAGTTTGTTTAGAAATCAGCGGGAGGAGGAAATATATCTCCCACGCCCGAGGGTCCAGGGGTGCGGGCGGCAGGCTCGGGAGAAAGCCCCTGATCGGCTCTCGCAACTCCTAAGCCTGTAAAAAAGAAGGGTCCACGTCTCCGGTGGGTGTGGGGAGGAGGGAGAATATGGTTCTTTCGACAGTATTTGGCATCTCAAGGAATTTTCCTTTTTCTTCTATTTTTTTCATAATATTTTTTTCAATTAAAAAATAAAACCCGATCACACGAGACCCAGACAAAATAGCAGCCGGTCTGGCTATCAAAATGCAAAATTGGTGGCTGTTGTTATTATCAAAATTGCCTCTTTGACAAAAAAGACCTTCACATTGTTTGTGGGAAAACACCCTACGTTTCCAACACTGTACTCCCAGGTGGCGTCAGATTTTACCGTCACCTTTAAAAGATTTCATTGTAAATATTAAAAGTCCTGAAAGAAATAATTAGCATTCAATGAGCTTAATCTCAGATGTACTGAGATAAATAATTTTATATATATAATATATATATAATATATCATATATATTTCATATATATTCATATATTCTGACCTTCTCTATTCCAGCAGCTGTCTGGACCACACCAAAAAAAATCAAAGTGAAATTGGTGAGGGAAGGCGGCTGTATTATTCCCTAAGCTGTTACCATCCTGGACCAAAAAACCCCGTTGAAATCGGATCTATTCTTCGCATGTAATTGACCGGGGAAACGTGGATCTTACATGGTCACGTTTCCTTTCCTCCTTTCACAAAACAGGAACGTCATCAAACGCATTGGCAGCTTGTACAGACCATTGTGGATGGCGAGGCAGCCAGGGCTCTATCAGCAATTGCAGGGACCTCCTTTTGATGCATTGAACGAGGCTCCTTCTTTCTCTCCACCACCGTCCCCACCTTCATTTTCCTCCCCTTCTATCCTCCTCCTCCTCTGACTGTTGCTCTCCCTCACAAGCATTGACATTCAACCATCGCAAGTCTGTCGCACTCTCGCTGGCAGGGAAAAAAAACACCAAAAAAACCAACCAGGCAGATAATTCTCTTCTTCCTCCTAAAAGGCTCGGATGGAGCACAATGCGCCAGACACATGGGGCAGCATGGCTTATTTTTCGTGCGGCTCCTACCGCTTTGGCAACATCGAGCTGGTGTACGCGTGTGTGCCTTCCTCCCTCAGCAGCAGCCTCCTCTCCGCTCTCCCATCCGGCTTGCCGTGATGATGTTGCTGTTGCTATCTCCCTTGGATGCAATGGGGAAGGCAGATTGTTTGCAGTGCAAGCGGGGATTTGCAGGAAGGGAGGGGTGTAACGTGGCCGCGCTCTCCTCCCTCCCCCGGCTTTGGAAAAAAAAAAAAACAAAAAACAACACAACAGAGGGGGGGGTGGAAAAAAAAAAAAAAAAGGCAAGCAAAAAGGCGGGGTGAGAGGGGGGAGAATCAAAGGGAGAAATGGGGCCCTTCCCAACCTTTGATGCCCCGGGCTGCCGGCTGCCTGCGAGAGCCCACGCCGGGGAAGGGAGGAGGGGCGGGGGAAGGGGCTGGGCGGCCGCTGCGGCTTCAGCACCAGGAGCCGCGGACAGCTCCGCCAGGCGCGGGCGGGGCACGGCGGCTCCGCCCTGCTCCGCGCCGCGCTGCGCGCCCCCGGCCGCCCGTCCCCCGCCGCCCAGCGGGCCCGGCGAGCCCCGCGGGCCGCCCTGCCCAGCCCCACAACCAGCCCTGCCCAGCCCCACAACCAGCCCGGCGAGCCCCGCGGGCCGCCCTGCCCAGCCCCACAACCAGACCTGCCCAGCCCCACAACCAGCCCGGCGAGCCCCGCGGGCCGCCCTGCCCAGCCCCACAACCAGACCTGCCCAGCCCCACAACCAGCCCTGCCCAGCCCCACAACCAGCCCGGCGAGCCCCGCGGGCCGCCCTGCCCAGCCCCACAACCAGACCTGCCCAGCCCCACAACCAGCCCTGCCCAGCCCCACAACCAGCCCGGCGAGCCCCGCGGGCCGACCTGCCCAGCCCCACAACCAGCCCGGCGAGCCCCGCAGCCAGCCCTGCCGAGCCCCGCAGCCAGCCCTGCCCGGCCCCACAACCAGCCCTGCCCGGCCCCGCAGCCAGCCCTGCCGAGCCCCGCAGCCAGCCCTGCCCGGCCCCACAACCAGCCCTGCCCAGCCCCGCAGCCAGCCCTGCCGAGCCCCGCAGCCAGCCCTGCCCGGCCCCACAACCAGCCCTGCCCAGCCCCGCAGCCAGCCCTGCCGAGCGCGGGCACCGCGGGAGGCGGCCCCGCCGGCTCGGAACCGCCAGCAGGTAGCGAAGCCTCTGCGCTCCGGCTCCCGCTGGCCGCTGCGGGGAAATCGGGAAACTTTCAGGGGCAGGTGGCAGGGATCGAGTTTGGTGATTTCTCGGGCAATGGTGCCTGCTTTACAGGTTCCCAGCAGGAAGCCGAAATCCCACTAACAAACTTTTCCCTAGCAGATTAATTAGTTGCAGAGGATTTCATGGTTAAATAGCTATGATAATATTTTTTCATTTCGCTCCAGCAGCGTTTCCTCACTGATAATTTGTTTTGTTTCAGTAGCATATATTTCAGTAGAAATATGGGTTCCTTGTAGCCCAATGAAAGGTAAATATGACTGAACACTATCGCTTAATTAGCGATTTTCTAAAAGTAACCAATGGCTGCCAAAGCCTATTGTTTTCACTCTCTTCAGCCTATCCGAAAATGCAGGTAGAATTGCTAGATTCCTTTAGCTTTTCTCTGCAAGTATTAGCAAAGGTGGCTTTCTCCACATTGTCCTGCTATGTTTGTCCATGCAGCCCCATCCAGTCTCCGAATACAAGGGGAAAGGTAGTTCTCCACTGGAACTTTGTCTTTGCCATCCCAGCTGGGACAGCTGACAAAGGTGATGGGTTTGATGTGGACCAAAATTATCAATGATACAGATGATCTGAAGGCTTCTAAGTCTATGCAATGCCGCTAACGTCCATGCAATATCTCAGCTTGGGGACCAGTGGACACTTGCCAGATGGGACACACCTTTTGGTAACATAGAGCTGGTCCCACATCATGTCAATGCCATTGAAATGTCAGGCTCCTTAATTCAGTTTCTCCATAGGGTATCCTCAAACTCCTGCTCCAGTAGGATATAGCATACACCAACGCCCAGGCTGAGTTCTCTAGCTGGTCTTATGCATGAGGTCTTCATTGGCAATGACATGGGAGTTACAGCTGACAGACAATCTAATGCCATTCAAAAGTTGTGCTGGGCCCTAGAAAATAACTTGAAATTGTCTCAGAATAAGGTGTGACACGTATAAACCACTGTGCCATGATCAGCAGAGGAATGTGTTGTTACCTAATTAAAAAAGGAGCAAAACTGATTATTCACTACAGGAAAATGAAAACAGCACATGCAATTAATTTCCAGCAAATAAATTACACATCGGGATGCTCTAAAGCTAAAACATTTATCACTGCAGCCTGCTATTTCTCAGAAAAACTGGGCAGATTTGCCAGGGTGGCTCTCTACAACATATTTAAGGCTGCTCAGGATTTCATGTGTCTAATGTGGTCATTAGAGAAATAATAATGGAAAGAGCATTTTAGGGACTTCCTGAGCATGACACAGAATGGCTAGAGGCTGAATCTCTGTGCCCATGCTCCAGGATGGCTTTCCACACCCCCTGCTTTTTATTGCCCTCATCTCATCTTCTTGTTTTGATGTCGCCAACATTTTTAGAATGGTTCCATCAATAACACAATTGGATAAAAATATATTGTTGGCACCCTTTACTTGTGTAAAGCATCTTTCATCCTTCCCTCCTGCCCATGCCTGGTTTTACAGAAAGAATATGCTCAGGGTAGAGGAAATCTTTGTATTATACTCTGGGTTTTAATGTATGGGCTGTGAGCCCAGAGAGCTGAATGGCTGATAAATGTGACAAAATAAATAAAACAAATAATAAATCGGAGGTGCTCCATATGCTTCCCAGAGGTGAGTGGGTACTATTATTCCTCTTCTGGTAAATGGGCCAGCGGCCAACGTTTTCACACTTGGATGCTGCATTCAGATCCCTTGGTATCGATCAAGGTGCCTTGCTTAAAATGATCACACTGCAAAGAGTTGGCTCAAGACACTTCGGTGAGATCCTGGTGAAAGCAGAGGGCTGCCAGGAGGCCAGTGCAGCCTTCCAGACTTTGCTTCACAGGAAGTTACATGCAGCAAATGATGGGCATCACTTCCTTTTGCAGAAGGGCCTGTCTCTGGGAGTTTTGATGGTGTCTCTCTTGATCCCACTAATATTCATGAGGTTAACATAGGGAGGAAACATAGGGAAGCATCAGCTCTGGCACACACTACCCGTGCCTTCCTCAGGTAGAGAAAAAGGAACTAAAAAACATGGATCCATCAGCTGAGAGGGGAGAACTGGTTCCTCTTGATTGCTTACATCTGAGCTACCAACTGGGAAATCAGAAGGGGAGATGCCCAGGTATCTCAGCGCAGACCTGCATGCCTGTTTGTTATAGAACCTGCATCAGGACGGATTCAGATGTCAGGATGCAGGTTGGTCTCACAGCAGATACTCTAATCCTGATCTTCTAGAGCAGAGTGTGGGCCCATTGGTCCTTAGCTACCACCTCAACAAGGAGGAAAAAAGTATTGCTGTTTATGTGCCTCCTCTTGACCTCTGTACAAGCCACCGCTCAGTACAGAGGTGGTAGACGAAGGAAGGAAGAAGGTGCCTAGAGCTGCAGCAATACTTTATCTGTCTATGTGGTGGTCTGATATAACATGATATATATTTTTTTTTAATGTTAGGTCAGAGATTTAAAAGTGGCAGAGACAGTGAGAGGGCAAACACAAGCAGGAAAGCTCTGCATGGACTGCGGCCGAAAAGCCTGAACACAGCATACTGGTCATTGTGCATGAGTATGTGAGAGACAGACAATATAAATGCTGATGTGGACAGCCAGGATCAGAGAGCCAGAGAGCTGCCAGAGAAACATCCCTTTGTGTTTTCCATCTCTCAGGAAGTAAACAGTTACCTAAACCCATTTTCATGCCCACCTACTCAGTCAATAGCTGCACTGCGCCTCCTGCTCCACTTAGAGCTCCTTAATGGTGCAGAGGAGCTTTGATTGCTGTGGCGTGGGCCCCATCACTCTGGCAAACCATTACTTAAATCCAATCCATCGAAGGTTCCTACTGCTCTCTCAGTGATGGGGAGCTGCTCATCAGCTGAGTACCCTGTGATTGCTCGTCACAGCCAGACTTCCTGGTTCCTTTTCCAGGATGGAGATACTAAATAAATCTCAAGTGATGCAATTACCATAACTCAGTTGACGAAGCTTGTGGGTAGATGCAGCCAGCTGCTGGAGGGAGCTCTGTCGCATTTTCTTTGGTCTGTCTTTCTTTCTGGGCAGTTGTAAATGTGCTGATGCAAAGGATGCTGCTGGCAAGATGGGCTCTGCAGGTGGGGGTTATGCATCTTCCAAGTATTCAGAAATAATCCATGCACTGATTAGAATGATCTTTTCAACAGGGATGAGAAATCATTTCTGGAGTGCTTTACTTTGGTATATCTGCTGCCTTGGGCTAGAGCAAAAAGCATGGTACCCTGCACACAGAGAGTCCCTGTGCTATTGCTTTCTCCCCAAGCAGGGCCCGACCTTCCACTCCCTCTCTTTCTGCAAGGATCACCGTCTGCCTCTGAGTTGATATAGAGAAAATTTTTCTACTTCCATGGCACCTTGCTCTCTGCCAAGAAAAGAGAAGGAAATATTCTTTTTTGAAAAATCAGGCATGTCCCACAATAGGAGTCCAAGCAAAGAAGTAGAACTGCACATCTCTTTCCTTGGGTTTAGGAAGAAATCCAGATCTTAGTTTTACTGAGTTTGTCTTGAGGCCAGTCAATGTGCAGAAGTATGCGAGAGAGATGATACAACTGCTGATAAGGACAGCCCCCACCTTTCCTCCTTTAGGATCTGGATTTCAAATTCAAACTTGCAAAGCCACAGCACTTCTATTCAGAACTAGACAACCCCAAACATAGAGCTTTCCTGGTAACAAGTCCTACACTAACTCCTACAAAAGGAATTCCTTGTCCCCTTGGGTGACTAGTCAGAACTGTGACTTGAATAGAGCAGCTGCAATAGATGGTGCATTTCAGGATATCTTCTAAGGCATTTAGCCAAATCCTGAGTGGTTTTAACTATCCAGGAATGTAGTAATTGTCATGAAATCCCAAACCTAAAATTGGAATTTAGACATTACAAAAAAAGAAAGAGGAGAAAGTATATAATCACGGCCCCTTGGATATTTCCACTACTCTCCTGAGTCAAGTCAAATTTGTTTCAGGTCTCCAATTGCATTCTCAGATGTATGTTATTTTAGCAACATGCAACAGTCCTAGAATGAGCTCTCACTCATCTGACATGGGATTCATAGAGAAAACAATGTTGTTAAACAAGCCCAGTAGGGGCTGATCCTGAGAGATACGCTATGCTCTCCAAATCAAGGTGAACTCAGAGGATCTAGCATGTCATCAGGCATTTCCTTAGTTACCAGGATTCATGATCTGACACAGTAATACTGAAGATATTCCTCTTAGTACCATCATGATTATACTGTGGCACAACACTGCCATAGTCAGCTTAAGAAAACAGGAGTAACTTTGTACGGGAAGAATAAAAGTCTGTCCTCAGGAGGACCCATTTGTGGCACAAAAGGGTCATGTGTAGTGACACTATGCCAGGATGTGCAGGAGATGGATCCTGTGAATCCTGTGCTGAGCTGAGATCCCTCTTGAGCTACAGCTCTGCTCCAGTATAATAAGCATCCTGAACATTTGAGACTGTTTCCCTAAACTCTTACAAATCCAAATCTTAGGATTTAACATCTCAGGCTGCCCAGATAACTTCCTCAGCTACAGCACCTTGTTTCTGGATCAGCAGGCAAATACACACATGCTGCATAAATACAACGCAGGCAGTGAAGTCACTTACAAGCCAGATAACCTTCTTAGTCTCATCCGTAGTAGATGAGTTTTCATGTTGGCAGAGTCCAAGGTCCAGACATGAGCTGAAGACCATTTTAGGTGTCTCCTAAGCGACCCTCATTGCATATAGTGGGTCTTGAGAAGGGAGGGAACACGGGAGATCAGAGAAAGGCACACAGTGAAGAACATTGTAGGAGGACATCCTAGTTTCTCCCTGCGCTGAAGAAGCACCCACCACATGCACCAGCTCCACATCATTTTCACAGCAAGAACAGTCAGTAGGTTTCCAGATCTGCTTAGAAATGACCGGTACAAAATACCGGGCTAACCCACAGCCTGTTAAGATACTGTTTTGCCTCTTTCTCTGGCCCTGAATATGCTCTAGTGCACATCAGAAATACAGGAAAGCTCACAACTGTCTCTAGTAAGTGTGCAAAGATTTCACTAACAGGTATCACTCTCCTTGGTGACTTGTCCCCACACCTTTGCACAAAGGACAAGTGCAGTGCAAGGCTCCAACAGGAAGAGGTAAGAGAGATAAGAGGATGAACATGGATTTAAAGGCAGGGCTGTCAGAGATGGAGCGCTGCTGGTGATGAAAGCAGAGAGAAATGGAAGAGCAGTGAAAAGTTAATGGATTTACACCAGCAGAAACAGGAGCCGATTTTTGACCATTGCACTTCTAAGGAGGATACCTCAATAGTACCTCAGAATGGAAACCTTGTTCTGAAAGGGAGGTCTTGGCCTTGAATGTGGCCCAGACACAGCATTTGAAAGGGAGCTTGGGCATCGCATTGACACACTCTCCCAGGGCCTCAGGAGCACATGAAGTGACAGACTATGACAAAGAATGGTAGCCTAGATCTACTGCTTCCTAATGCACTTTACGTTAATTAAAGGGAGATTTCAAAACCATTTACATTTTCTTGCCAAGATAATTCATTGGTTTAGAATTTTATGTAGTCAAAGGGCTTTATAATTACATTTTATGGCGGGGGCAGCATTTTAAGGATGGATGCTCCCAGGTGCTGAACACCTCCATGAAGGTGCTCAGCGCCCAGTGGGCTGAACCCTTGATGAGCTGGAAATCCCCTCTGGTCCTTGGGGTCACACAGCTCTTAATGACTTGGGCCCACTAGACTGACTTCAGTCTCACAGCCCCCAAAAGGAAACCGTCAAAAGCACTTGCTTCTGAGCCATTGTCTGCATGTAAGTGGCAATTCCCTGCTGTTGAAGGGGCTTTTCCTTCCTAACAGGCTTTAGCTCTCCCTGGTGATAGTTTTTTAACCCTCAGGACAGATGCAGGTGACTATGGTGATGGGCTGCTTCTAATACCAGCCCTTTCATTCTTAAGACTAATGTCTTTTCCCTGGATATTCCTCCCTGACAGATGCTTGCTGCTGTTCAAGAAGAGGGGGAAAACACAAGCCCTTAACCCCAGGAAATACTCCCCTCCCTAAGTCACCCCCAAACGCACATCCTTGCCTTCCTGCCCTGCCCAGTAAGGGCATGAATAAAATCCTGGCCCTGAAAGCACTTAAGCTAGGTGGGAAGAGCTACAAGATTTGCATAGGGAAACTGAGGCACAGGCAGGAAAATTCACTCATTCGAGTCAGCCGTGAAGCACTATGTAGGGACCTATTTTACTTCACAGCAAGACTCTCTTCTGAGAGGAATCTGCACATCCTTGTGTGATGTGCAAATAAGCACACATGCAATATATATCTGTTTTTCTTCCCTCTCTTTATGACTGAATAATGACACAATCTTTATTCCATGGAAGTTTTACTGCTGCTGTTTATTGCCCCCTGGAAACAGCATGACAACAGCCCACGGCTCCTCCACAGCAACTCGCAAAGGTCTCCTGAGCAGAGAATTACGCCCGTCGGACGCAATAAACAGCAGGAACAGTAGAGTGACTAAGCACCAAAGATCCTGCATTTGTGTAGAAACTATGAGAAGGAGGAAAGGATGCCCTGGAGGACAGATAGTGCCTTAGGAAAAAAGTTTCCAGCATGTTCTAAAAAGGAAGGTTTCCACACATAAGACAGGCCAAATTGGAACCTCATCCCACCCTTGAACTTGCCTGTGGTCTTGGGTAAAGCTCCCATGCCAGGCATGAAGGCCAGGAGAGCCAGCAGCATGGTGTCCCAGATCCTCCCCACCTACCCCTGGAGCAGCAAGGAAGGGCATTCAAGCTTGCTGTGACCCCACTGGAAGAGTTGGTGGCCATTGTTTCCCCTGCTCCCAGCCACCACCTGCCCCAGCACAGTGGCCACGTCATGGGTCTCGGATCAGACTCCCTGCACAAGAGGGTGCATGGGGCAAGGTGGGCTTAGCTCACTGTGGGACCAGCTTTTGCCACCTGCAGGGCATGGTGTTGTGGTACCCACAGTAACTCTGGGAATGGGCCTGGGTCTCATGAGACCCAGAGGAAGACCACAAGCTGCCAGGACTGCAGCAATGACTGTGCTTATGTACATTATGACAATGCGGAGCTGCTGCTGACATATGCTAAGTGAAGCCCATGGCTGGAGTCCCAGTCATCCAGACAAAAGGCAGAGCAGGCAGACCTCTTCCTTGGGATGCTGCTTTTTCAGTTACATGGTGGCACTACACAGAGGAGAAGAGTTTCCTCTAGACACACCAGCTGACTCTAAAATTGGAAAATCACAGAATTGTCCCAGAGTACCCTGAGATGTAGCCTCCCCCTGACCTCCCTGATGTGGTTTGGGTGTGTGATATCAGGAAAGCTTGCATAGGCAGATGGTGTCTCCTTTATCTGAAGCCATCATGTGCTGGGACTCTGCTACTGAGCTCACACCTGTCCAGCTCTGATGCCTTTTGGGGAGCCCTCATTTAGGCTGATAAGGATCAAAACCATGAGGGATCTCAGCAAAGAAAACTGCCCACCCAGTCTCTTTTCTCTGACACAGAGCTGCTCCTGCAGTGCCATCGGCAATATGTGCTCCTACGAAATTGCTGTCCCAATGAAATCCTGACACACACATGAAAAAAAATTGATCTCCATTTATTGTCTTCCCACATCCCTCCTGCACCCCCACCCCCCTTTTCCAAGCCACTGAAGATCTCTCTGCTTGCAACTGCAGCTCTCCCCTTTCCTTCCTACTACCCTGCTATCCATCCCTCCTCTGGTCATCTCACATTGCCTCCAACCCTTTGCTCACGTTCTGCTTTGTGGCAAAAAGGAGATTAATATATCAAATAAAAATAACACAAAGGGATTTAGCACAGACACAAGATGCCAGGGTGACAGTCAGGATGCTGGAGCCATCTGCCAAGCCCAGACTCCACACCACTGGCAAAGCTGCTCTGCTGCCGGGTGCATCGAGGGCTCCCAAGTGAAAAGCACAGGAGTCCTCAGCTTGAGCTGAGCTCTGTGGCTGAAAGCAGAGACAGATGCACATCATCTGTGGATCAGGCCGAGAGGGGGACTCTTAACACACACTGATTATTGATATTTCATGGTCCTGACGTCCAGCAACCACACTGAGAAGAGACACAGGAGTTTGTTTTTCAGGTTTGCATTTAACCACGCCCCTTCTCACTGAATGTGAAAGCCAAGGCGAATCACAGATCACTGTGGAGTTCTTTGCTCACTAGGCTTGGGTCAAGACCCTGATTTTGTCATTCAGTCTGTATCAGCTGTAACAATTTCTACTCTACTCTGACCCAAGATGGTTCTGAACCATCGACTACAGGCAAAGCAAAGTCCAGTGGTTGCTGAGTCTCTCACCTATGAAATCATTAGGATAATCTCCATCTAAAGCATTGAACTTTTTCAGCAATCCTGTTTTCTCTTCTAGTAACTAAGCCTCAAGAACTCCTGACCCACCAGGTATTTGCAAAGTGGCATGCATTCAAAATGCACTTCTTTTATAGCAGTGGTGTTATCACATAGTGAGCTTGTTCCTGGAATGAGCATTACTTAGGACTTGTCAATACTTTAATCTGATTTATACAAGCTGTGTTCTCGCTCTCTCCCCTCTTCGCTCAAATAAGCACTAATAAGTTCTCAACCTGGACAAATTCCAGGTAGTGGGATCAGTACCTGGCAATATATCAGCTGTGTTGCTGAAATCGAGGATGAAGCAGGGACAATTGAAAAGGTTTCTCCCGTTTGTTTTTAATTCTGCTTGCAAATAGCTTGGTGCCTGTCTGAAGTATGACTGTCCTATAGGAATACACTTCATTTCATATATTACTGTGCACCAATTAAGTAATTAATGAAAGTCTGGAAAATCTATAAAAAAAGTTGGTTGCATCCACAGGGAACATTAATTCTGCACGGTGTCACAACCATGAATAAAACCTGACAGCATGTGCAAATTCAGAGGGAACTACCTGTTCTGCTGTTAAGAGATCAAGTCCAGGGGCTGCATCAAACGGTTTTCAAGACCTGGTCTTTAACTTGTCTGTGGACTGGGAAATATTTTCAGGACATACAGGGGTTAGTTTTTGTCCTCCAGGACTCAGCTGTCACTTTACAACCATATGATGTATTCAACATTGCTAGACACGAATGTCACTGCTTTTAGCCTCAAATTCTGTCAGCATGATATTGTGGTGTGATGCAGTCAGTCAGCATCTTGATTTGTGCATTGCTTCACAATTTGCTCTGGAAGGGCTTAGGGTCCAATTCTGCAAACAGTTCTGCAAATGAGAAAAGTCATCTCCACCACTGCTTCCAGGCCTGAGCCTTTCATATCCAGCAAGCAGCATTCTTAGAGCACGGGGCAGAACCACGCATCCTGGCAAAAATGTACAGAAAAGGTGGCCGCTTCCAAACTTTACTTGACCTCAGAGGCAACGCTTGATTTCTCTGTGTTACAGTGAATCCAGATGGACAACAGAGAAAGAAACAAGGGACTTGCTGAAAACCCAACTGCTGCTTCTGAGCTTGGATTTTCCAGGTCAATACATTTTAAAAAATTTTCCACTGATAGAAAACTTCACCCTTCCACATTCAGTCTTAAATCTAGCTCCTGCAAGATAATTTTAAAAGGAATCTGCTGCCCGTTAAAAGAGGAGACCCACTCCCAATCCATACTTCTGCAATGTCTTTTGATTCGAGGCCACCCCATAGCAATGAACAGAGCTTCATCACCATCCCTCTAGACAGTGTTTGTGAGGGTCTAAATAGCAAAGGTGAGTTTTGTAGTATGGACATCTGTTTTCTAGGACCTTGATCAAGAATTATAAACTCATTTCACATACACCAGTGAACAGCTGCCAGAGAGCAACAGCTTTCAACCCTCATCAACCTGAACTAAATGCAGGCCAGGAAGTTACTGGCAGAGACTCCCAATTCATCAACAACTTCTAAAGTATTTCTGTCCTCAGCAATACCAGAATAATCTCAGATTAATACATTAAATCATGAATCCAGAAAGTTAACATATCAGCAAACAAATATATTTGTATATGCACAAATACATATACATTTATAAACTCAGTGTGCATACTGTCTGTGTATGTGTGCACCCTCACATGACAAGAGATCCACTCAGACAACTCTTGCACTTTTCTCCTTTCCTAATACAGGAGCTATGGAGCAACCACTGAAGCTGAAAGATGGAAAATGTCAAACAGACCACCAGGAATAACTTTTGTTGCAACGTATGATCAGCAAGTGAAATATATTGCCTCAAGATATCACCCAGGATTAAACTATGCATTTTATAGTGGACAACTATGTGATAACCCCATGATCTACCGCCTAAAACATGGATCTGTTCCCCAGTACAGACAAAAGAAAGGATTCAGTGGACAACCATGCTGAATGGGATGAGTAGTTCCTTTATTTTTTTATAATGAAGCTAAATCTCATAATCTTTTACTATTGTAGCTCTTGTGCTTTTTAATCCTTTTTACTAGACAAAAATATTCCCCAAACCACTAGTTTCTCAAGTCCCAGAAGTTACAAGTGAGCTTAGACAAACTTTTCCAGCCCTCAAACCATGAGATGAGCAAACTTGCTGTGGATCCTTCATGAACCTTTCTCAGGATGAAGCAAGACTTGTCCTCATGATGTTACACAAAACTAATTTCCCAGATCAAATGCCTGTTTGTAATTGAATTTGGACATATTCGACTACATGACAAACACTAAACCCACTGCTTGTTGTACAATGTATAATGTCTATGTCTAGTTATAGCCCCACTGGGGAAGGGACAACTCTTTATTCACCTGTAAAGAACCCTCCATACCTGTGCCACCATAGGAATAAAAAAATACTACTTGCACTACCAGTCCCTTGAGCTATTCATGCCCCTTCCCTTCTCCCCCATCACCCTATATTAAGCCTTTTAAAGCCAAACGTGGCTGTAAATCTTTCCAAATGCTAGAGGAACATTTTGCTAAAGCATTATCCATCTTAACATCATGTCAGATTTCTGAATGAGAATGACTTCTTCAGTGGGAACAGGCCTATAACTTAAACTGCTTCTCATTTCCTGAAGCACTGGAATTGTGCTGCTCCCTAATGTTACTTTATTAAGATGCGATTTGTCATCATATTGCTGAAAACAAGATAAAATGCAGGCTAATTAAATTCCTTATTTAACTTGATGAGCATCTGCTTTCTGTAGTCACATTCTTTTAAACAGAACCTTTGTAGCTGTTTCTCAGGATCTGGCTATCACGATTTTTACTGTGATCAGATTGGGGAAATACCCTGCCTAAATAAAGGCACGTGCATTCCCAGTGCCCATGACCCCTGTTATTTAGAATAAGAGACGAACAGCACCACCAGGCAGACTGCAGCAGCGCCTTGCAAGCAGGCTGCCCTGACACTTCAAGAGCACTCCCTGTTGTGGAGTAATTGTTATCCCATGGAGCCCAGTGGAAGTCACGGAGACAAGCTGGTAGGAAAATACTGCAGCTGACAGCAAATGTTTTCTAGATCAGGCTGCCACACAAAATATAACAAACAAATCACCTTGTGACTCCCCACTTCTGTAGCAGATGAGACTCCCAACATTAAGAAGAATCATCTGCTAAAGGAGAAGGCTTACCAAGCTTAAGCACGCACTTCAAGTTAAGCATGTCCTTAACTTCCCTGTTTGCCAAGGCCAGATTTTGGCTCACTTCCCATGCACTGCATTCAGGAAGGTTTCTAAGACTAAAGCAACCTTCCTGCATCATTGGTTGAGTGAAGACTGAGGGCAAAAGAAAGTCCTGTGCTAAGTCCGCATTCCTAACTAAAGCAGTGGTCTTATGCTGCTCCCATCCAAGTCACAGCAGAGCATGGCAAACAGCTGTTTCAGAACCCACTGTAAGCTCAGGGCTTTTAGGAAAGTCTTGGGCATGCCGCAACCCTGGGTCTATCTCTTGGAAGCCCCCCTGGCATCAGACTTGTATCCCACGTAAGTCCAGAGCTGCTCTGCCAACTCCACCTGATCTGGAATACGCTTTGAGATCCTCCAAGGAGTGATGCCACTCTTGTGCAAGGGCAAAGGACCATTAATATTACATGGGTGGTTAATTATTTAACATCAGTGACCTCTGATGCTTCTGCTTAAAGGATTTCTCTGCATCTCTGTGTCTCATGCACCAGGGAGAGAAAGGGCAGAGAACTGTGGCTAGCTTTAACAAACAGGATCTCAGAAGTTGGCTTCACATCAATACTAAGGCCATAGGATTAGCTGTTTATCCTGAACTTGAAAAAAACAGGCCAGTAATTTAAACTCTAGAACAGAACTGGGAATGCAACTTTGGTTTGTTTAGCCTGGTTTCCTAATGTAATAACACTCACCCAGTTAAATCCTCTGTGTGCACACAAGCTTTTCCTTCTAACTTTGCACCCTTCTTCCAGTTCAACTGTTTTTTACCAAGATAAAGCTCTGTTCAGTATCTGGACCCAGTTGTGTAGAGCAGAGGCATGTGCTCTGCCCTGATCTTAAGCATGCTATGAGACACTGGAGAGTCCGCATTGCCAATGCCCTCACTGCAGCTGGATCACAGCTCATGTTGTGTTAAATGCTGGCAACACAGAAGCTTTGGAAGCATTGTTTGCATCTCAGTGTTGATATGGGGGTTTATTTTCTCTTTTAAATCTTTGTTCTGGGTGCCAACGAACTGCCCAACACACCTGTGCTGCACTGCATAAAAGATCAAGAGTCAGCTCAGCTTTGCAGCAGCTCTCTGTGAGTCTGGCAGTGGCCTGGCAGTGGCCTGGCAGCGAAGCGGAGGCCTTGTGCTGTGCAGACCATTGCTCTGGACTGGAGCTGTGGAGAGGAATCCAGCCAAGAGGGACAGAAGGCAGAAAAGAGACTCTGCAATCTGTTGGAGGGGTTGTACTATAAACAAGAGCAGGAAGGCTTCAGCATGCCAGGGAAGAACAAGCTGCATAGATAAAAGAGGCTGCTTAAAAAGAGTGGAGAGTGACTAATTTTCCTTGCACCGGGTGGCCAAAGAGCAGGGAAAAAGAAGTGGTCTTCACTGAGCTGGCAGTCAGAGGAGGGGAGCAACCTTCTCATGCTGGAAAAGCTTACAGAAAAGTCTCTGCAGGTCCTCTTTTGTCAGAGTTTCAAGGGCAGCTGGATTCAGAAAACTCCAAATTTTGTTTTTGGTGCTACAAAGATGCTCAGTGAAAGGGCCTGATTCAGCGGTGGTAGCTGGGCTGTCCAATGGGCCAGCACGCCACAGTCCCTGATATGCCTTGATGGCAGAGTGGAAGCAGAGGGCATTAATAGCTGTCCAAGAAAAGAAATCCAAGAACTGGTGGGGGTGGGGTGGGGGGTGTAGGGTCAGCATGCCCCCAAACCCAAGCACCCACTGGCCCTCCAAGCCCGGGGTCCTGGTTCCGCATTAGGAAGCTTAGACCCCACTGAGGACTGAAACCAGAGCAGAGGAAGCACAACCGTGCCACCTACAGAGTACAGGTGTTGTAAAAAGTGTTCAGGTCAGACCCTAGAAGCCCACAAGAAAGGGCTGCTTCAAACAGAAGTCAGGGGCCTTTCTCTGACTCTCCTGCCCCAAGACCTTCTCTGAAGAGATGACCTGTATGTCCCCAGTCCAGCCACTTGACTGGTTTTAGCTGGGAAGGAACTGACAAGGCTCATGAGCATGGGATTAATTTATTTTAGAAGATGCAACTACAAGTTGTCCACAGCTGGTCAAAAACTGGCACATTTGGGCACTGGTAATGGTGTCTCTGAGCTCAGTGTGGGCTACCAAAACCCTCCAAGAAGCTGAGGCATCTGAGGGCTGTTAGCCTGTGCTGCTTTCCAGTTGCCTGCTGGATGGCCTTGCTACACACAGCAGCTCTGCATGCAGCTCAGCTCCAGCAGAGAGTGCAGGCTGGCCATACATCCAGGATGAAGGCAGCCAGCTCTGTCCATGTGGAGAACCACCAAGGTGTGTTGGCAAGGCAGTGGAGTGGGGCGAATACATTCAATATGTAGCAGAACCTCTCAAAAGCAGCTCAAAACCCCTCAGAGGACATTCCATGAGATTTCAGAATAGCTCTGGGGTGTTGGGTCACTCGTATATTGGGTATTAGCAGCTGATCACACAAGATGTACAACACAGGCAGTTCGGTCCTCATTTGGAAGCCAGCAGTCAGGACCAGCCAGCCCAGCCCATGAAAGAACATTTAGAGCACAATCCAAGTGATGGAAAGATCCTGGTAAGAACAGCACTGAGAACCCCATTTCCTTATATTTTTTCACTGATGGGAGCATTTCTCTGGTAGTGTGTGAACCATTTCCTCTGCAGCAGAGCTGGGGTGTGCTAACGCTCCCAGTCCTCCCAGGATTTTTGTAGTGCATCTCTGTTCCCTGACCCAGTATGTGGAGAGTGAGTCCAAGCCTCTGCTGGAAGCATGTTCTGACTGAAAGGACACCTGGAGTGCTACCAGCAAACTGCCCGCAAATGGCCTTTCATTTTGTAGGTCTGTTCTCTGCATGGCTGGGCTGTTCCTTGTGCCTTGCTGAAGTTGTGCCATATGGAGCAAATGCTTCAACGTCTGTCTGTGTGTCTGCCTGACCGTGCAACCCTAGAACTCTCCGCAAATGATGTTCCACTCTCAGCATTTTCACAAGTTGGGGACAGTCCCCAGATAAGGGCTTTTCTCCACTTTTCCCAAGGTGGTGTTTGGTTTTTTTCCCCCTAATCTCCCAAAGCATAAGGAGCCATCACCAGAGACCTGGAACTGGATGGCTGCTGGCAGGGAGAAGGTGGCTGCAAACAGTTGCAGGGTTATGCTCTGCCTGTTCTCTCTCTGTTTCCCCCATATGTGACACTGGGATCTGATTTAGCTTTAGGCAGTTAAAAGTGTGACAAGAACAAGAAAAAAAAGGTGTCTCATTCATTCCATTCTCTCTCTGCTGCGTAGCCAGCTGGAGTCTGCTGGCTTGCAAAGGAAGAAAGAGCAATGGCAGAGGATCTCAACAGAGTCCACAGGGCTGAGCAACTTTGCCTAGCAAACCCACTGAGCAGTGAGGGGGCCTGGAATCTGGAAAACGGTTTGACTTTTTTCTTAAGAGAAGCTGGGACAAAACCCTGGACCAGACCTCTCCACAGCCCTGTGGTTTTCTTTCAAACTGATGTGCTTGCGAGCACCTGAGTGCACATGGCGCGCTCACGTCTGTGCGTGTGCACTCCCAGTATTGTGCTGTGCGTTGAGTCGCACTTCGTTCTTGCTGCTTGCCTTGTTTTTCTTGGGCTGACAAGCTCCTGACTAACGGCAGTCACTGCTGCTTAATCAGGAAGCAATTTAAGGATAACCTTTTCTAATTAACCAGCAGAGAGAAGAATGAATACATTGTGAAGCCAGCTGGCTTCGGTGTCCCCAGCCAAAGGGTCTGTCAGGTGGGAGAAAATGGCATCTGGAGACAGGGATGGCGGCTCCAGACTTGCTACTGGGTAGGGTAGTGAAAGTCAGAGATGGGAGGGGGTTACGGTGCTCCCCAGGGCCTCTTCTCTGCTTTCTCCCCAGGTATCGCTCTGGGCATGCACATAGGGATTACAGCTATCCAGAAAGGGTGGCTTATCGTGTATAATCAAGCCCCACGTATAATCAAAACCCTGGGAGATCCTTTTATTCAGAACTCTGATGCAATTACAATTAATTATCTTATTATGAAGGTGTTCACAGAATCGTGGAACAGCGCAGGTTGGAAGGGACCTTGAAAGATCATCTGGTTCAGTCTTTTGTGGGAAAGGGACCCTAGATGAGATTACCTAGCACTCTGTCCAATAGCACCTTGAAAACTAGTGATGGGGACCCCACAATTTCCCTGGGGAGGTTGTTCCAGTGATTGTTCTCAATGTAAAAAATTTCTTTTTTACATCAAGATGAAACCTCTTCCAGTGCAACTTGTTGAACAGCATGGGGCCCAGCATCAACCCCTGAGGGACCCCACTTATGACAAGCTGCCAGCCTGAATAAAACGCACTGATCATGGCCTTCTGCATGTGGCCTGTGAACCAATTTCCTACCCATCCCACAGACCACTCTCTATCTGGCCAGTTCATGCAGGAGGAGGCTGTGGGAAACAGGGTTGAACACTTCGCTGAAGTTCAGGTAAACAACATCCACTGTTCTCTCCATGTTCATGGAATATGTTATTTTTTTGTAGAAGGTGACCAGGTTAGTCTGGCATGATTTGCCTTTGGTGAATATATGCTGGCTTTTCCCAATCACCTGCTTAATTTGGTTTAATTCCTAGGAAGACTCATTCTACTAGTACTTTCCCAGGGACTGAAGTGACACTAATGGGCCTGTAGTTTCTTCCTTGGCCCTCTTTTGATCCCTGCTTGTAGATAGCTCTGATGTTTGCCCTCTTCTACTTGCCAGGGTCATCCCCTCATCTCCACCACTGTTCAAAGATTACAGACAGCAGCCTTGCACCAATGTCAGCCACTGCTCTCAGCAATCTGGTGCACATTCCCTCCTCGCTAACGGCAACAGTTTTCATCCTTTCTAATGTACTACCTCCACTTTTTATTCCCCACTCATCGTCACCCATTTCAAAGCCATGCACACCAGCATGCCAGGCCCCACAGACCAGGGGCTGCTGGTGAGGGAGCTCTGCCCCTGCCATGCAGCACTATGTGCCGTCTAGGACAAAGCCTCAGCCCGTGGCCGACAGCAGGGTCCTTGCACTAAGTATTTGGGCCCGGCATGAACCCTGGCAAGACGGTGGCGGCGGCAGCTCGTAACCCGCCGACTCCTACAGCGAGACCGCGCAGTTCTCAGAGCCCCTAAGATGGCGCTGCCGTGAGGGGAAGACTAATTTCCCAGCGTGCCGAGCGCCCCGCGCGCCGTTTTGTGTTTCCCGTCATGCAGCGCACCGCTGGCCATTTGGTGCCGCCGGGCGGTGCCGCGGGATGTGCTGGGAGCTGTAGTCCGCGCGGCGGCGGCCTCTGCCAGCTGGTGGGTGTGCGGGCCTGCGGCGGGGAGCGGCTGGGCCGGGGCTGAGCCCGGCGCCGGGGCTCAGAGCCGGCCCAGGGCGGACTGTGGTGGGGTCCTCGGGGGGCGAGGAGGGACTGAGGCCTGCGGCCCTTGAGCCCCAGCGGCGTGCGGTAGTGCTGGGACCCTGTGGGGTGGTGGGTGGGCTTTTAGGACGGCGGGGGACCCCCAGCCTGCGGCGCGGGAGGGAGCTCAGTGGAGTTTGGGACGGGGAGCCTGGTGCCTGGGAGAGGAGTGGCGCGGGGAACGAGCCTCTATTTTTTACAGGTTGGTGAGGAGCGTGGGTCTGTGAGCGCTGGACCAGGCGGGCAGCCCCCGGGGCTGGTAGGGGAGTAGGTGGCGTAAGGCCAGCTCCTGGGAGGTGTGGGGAGGTGGGTCCTCGCTTTTATCGGAAGGCCCTTGACTTGCGAGTGGACCTTTCTCAAGGCAGGAGCTGATTTTGCCCTTTGGGGTTTCACTATGCATCTGCTACATGCTGTGAGATGCCCGAGAACTGGAAGGTGATTAGGAAAGATGGGGTGTCATCCCATCATTGCCGCTAGGTACCAGAAATACGAAATGTGTCCATGCAAGACTATGCAGAGATGTATTGCTTTGCATGCATTTGCCTTTGCAGGGTTGGCTCTGCGGTGCAGGTTGTCCCTGTGCTTGGCTATTTTATCAGTTCTGTTTGGATTTGCAGAGCAGAGTGCTCAGAATGGTGGTGGAGTAGCGGTTTTCTCCTTTTTCTTTATGTTTTATCTATGTGGGACTGGCACTCAGTCCCAGCAGTGGTTGTCTGCTTGCTATTAATGGCTCAGTGCTGGTCTGACAGCTTTGCTGTACTACTAAGTTTTTGTGTAGAATCAGTTACAGTAATACTGAGTTATCAATGCAATAACTATTTTGGGGGCAACAGAGTTGAAACTTACTTCCTCTCTCTGTTGTGGTTTTTTTTTTTTTTTAGGCTGCCCTCCCTTCCTGTAAAGAAGCAGGTACCTCTGTGATTCAGATTTATTGTTTGAATTGTTGAAGATGTCATCAGGCCTTACAGAGGAACAAAAGAGAAGAATTGAAGAAAACCGCCAGATTGCTTTGGCTAGGAGAGCAGAGAGGCTAGCAGCCCAGAGAGCTGGGCAGGTGGGGATTGCTGGACCTCAGGTGAAAGAACAGAGTCCAGGCAGTCAGGGGAACTTGAAGGAAGAAAACAATAATGTCAGGTTCATTGGCCAGCACCAACAGAATCCAAATAGTCCTGCGGACCAGAAGAGCTATCTTCAGAAAGATTATAATCATTACACTGCAAACCAACAGATGGCTGGCTCACATGGAGAGCAGCAAAAGAATTGTTCAGAGGACTCAGAACAAGCAAGTGGCATTAAGCAGTTCCCTACAACAATCCCAAATTCTCTGAGTTATTCCCATAAACATTACATGGATGTTGGTGGCCAAGAACATGGACGACAAGCTTTAATTAATCTTGGTACATTCCAGCAGCCCAAATGCTATCCAGCTTTCAAAAACCCTATAGAACCATCTCATCCTAGATTAATTGATAATGAGCACCCTGACAGTAGTAAAGATTTACAAAGTCAGAACAAATCTACCATAAAATATGTTTCACCACCAAGCAGCACCACCCCGACTGATTCAGAAACACTGATGAACACAAGCAGACCAACGGAAAGAGAAGGGGGAGGTGGTGCCTCTCAGGCTAGTGGTAGGATGCAGAAGCTGACCAGCTCTGCTGGTGCAGGTGCTACCTTTCAAGCTACATTTTGCAAGAAAGCAAATAGTATTACAAAAGGAAAATGTGTGAAATATGGGGAAGACAGATTCCAGGTCGAAATAGGGTATAATGCTGAACTTATTGCTGTGTTTAAGAAGATACCAAGCAAAAGCTATGGTAAGAATTGATTGTTTGCTGTTATCTCTTTTTTACATTGGATCGAAGTTTCATTGTCTGCTGGAACTGTAGTTGCTATATGCTTTTAGCAGTGCAGCTATTAATGGGGGACTAAAGTAAAGACATCTGAAATTGGAAGCAAATTCCAGGCATAAATAGCCCAAGTTTTGATTTAGCCAAGAAGTCAGAAACACTGCTTTATGAACAGTGCTCTAAGAAGTTTAGTGATGGCAGCTGGTCAGTCTTTTGGGACTGCAGGAAGAGAAGTTACTCATAAATTGGTACAGGAAAATGGGTCACTTCAGCTGTAGTTCAGAGTTGATCAGCTGATTCTGTTAACTCTTGCTGAGAGCAGTGGAGTTTCCACCTTTTGGCTTGCTTCTGATCATTTCTCCTGCCTTTATTTGTTATAGTCTACGTTTGTTTCCCTGTCATGTGTTGCTGTTCCCTATGAACAGTTGCTGCATTCTTCTTGTCTTAGTATTGATGTGCCCTATGGCTTTTTTGGTGTCATGTAGCTGTAAACTTGGGTATACTGTTTTTTCAGATGTGTGTCATAAAGTTTGTATGACTAGATTGAATTCTGTTTTGCATCCTGTGAACATTGCACACGATCACTTTTTTTTTCTACCTCAAATGATGGTATGCTCTGCCCTATTTTAGATCCTGCTATGAAAAAATGGAATTTCAGCATGGAAGATTACAGCAGTTTCAGTAAGTAAATGGGCTGTTGAATGACAAAAAAGAATCCAGATCTTGACCCTCTTCTCCTGTCTTCCATAATTATTATTTAGCTTTGTTATTGTCTGGAGTAATAAAAGTAGTGCTACTTAAATGTAATGCCCATCTTTTAGGCACCTAGCTCATAACATTCTTCTGACACTCTGTGGTTGAATAGAAATAACTTAATTTTTCACGTACCGCTCTGAGGTTTTTCAGCAACCAACAAGCCTGGTAACGGGAGAAATACCTGCTGTGCAGTACTTCATATGAATTAGCACTGAGAACTGAGTGTGTTATGCCTAATTTCTAGGTCTGTTCATGTATTTTCTTTTTAAACAGCTCATCATTTTTTCTTCTTTGTTTCTTCTTCTTTATGTTTTCTCCTGTTAATTTTAGGGGTCAGAAAACGAAAAGGGGTAATTTTCTAGGGCTTTGAGTGAGACTGAAAAATGGATTTACCTTGTTTTGGCATAACAAGGATGGGTTTACCTCCCCCCCCCCCCCCCCCCCCCCATCATTTTTTTCTGGAAAGATTTAGAGGTGAGAGAGGCAAACACTTCAGGTAAGATTTTCAAAAGCACATTGTATTGAAGTGAGCGATAAATCACTATTGATTTCAGTGGGAACAGAATTAGGCCTGTGTTGAGCACTTTGAAAAACCCACAGTTCAGTGCTGGTATTTTAGCTCCTCATGTGGGTTGCCACACATTTATAATTTAAATGCTGCTGGTTTGCTTGAAGTGTATGAAGTACAGATGAGAGCAGAGAGTCTGCACCAAGGAGCTTGCAACAAATGAAAAAGATAGTTTTTAGAAATCATTTGTTTTTTTCCTTAAAGCTATCAAATAGATGAGTTCTTTGTGGAAAGCTTCTGTTGACGTGAAGACAATGTGATCAACATTGAGCGGCAATATTGGGGAAAAATACCATGAGAAAAGGGAAGTGACTTAAAAGGCCCTTGGTTTGAAGTCTTGTAAGTGTAAAAACAATGATTTTAAAACTTCCCACTGTTAATTTTGTTCTTATGAATAATGGTGTCCTGTATTATGTTTCTTTGTACTATAAATTAAACGTGCAGTCCAGCCTAGAACCAGATGCTGAAATGAGAGTAAAATACAAGGGTTTTTTTCCAATTTCTTTCAGTATTAATTGTAGAGGTAAGATCTAACTGCAAAGCTAAAACAGTATCACGTGAAATCTTCTGCTTGGTGCATTGTGAGAAAGTCTAAATTGGTGGTTTGTTAGTGCTCTACTTGAAAAATTACTTTCATTTAATGCTCTTAAAGTTTTTCTTTGGAGTAGAAATCTCAAATCCTTGGGCTTATTCTGGAAGTCACTTACTGTTTTAAAATAAAGTTGGATGAAATCCAAGTGGTTTATATATTAGCTGGTAGGAAGAAAGTGTCTGAATTTCTTTCTTTCTCCCTCTTCTTCCCTTTTCAAATCTTAAATACTGAGCTTAAATTTTGTACGTTTTTGTTGCATATCAGTAAGCTGGACTATTTAAAAAGAAGCAGGGTGGATCATGATGTGCAGCTCAACGCTCAAAGGACAGAATTCACCTGGATCTACTCTAAACGGCTGCTGGATAGGGGAGGTTACCTCTCTACAAATACATAGAGGCAGAATGTGCTTAGTGGTCCCCTGCTCTTGAGTCTAATGGATTCTGGAGATGTTCATGAATCTGTGTTACTGTAGTACCTGAACTGGAGTCTTAGGGATGAACTTAGCTACTTTGGTGCTGTAAAAACACAAGAGAAAATGGTTCTTATTCCTTAATCATCACAGTCAGCTATAATAATAAAAGCAACATAAAAGCAACATGTGGGTATAGATTAGCAGAGAGACCCAGGGAAAAGTGGAATGTTTGTTAGTGTGGATAGCTGTGGTCTCAGGCTAACAGCTGTAAAATGCTGTGTCTCTTCTCTCCTCATGTCCTGGCATCATTACAGAGGTAGTTGCTAGTGGTTAGTAAGATAGGAGCGCAGATGTCTTAACTGTAAGACACAGTAGAATAAAGGGTGATGGACTTAAATTGTAATAAAGGGGATTCAGGGGTCTGGACTAGCTTCCTTCCTGATAGCCTTCCTACAGTATTGTGAGTATACAGCATTCCTCAGAGATGAGATGGCGTATCAGACATTGACACGAGGCAGATATTTTTAGATCTTTTTCCTTTGCTGTTTGCAGAAGCACCTTCCCATCTTTTCAGGCACGTGCTATTGATCACCATGCCCCTGTTGCTGTGACTTTTTAAGTGAAAATGCTGTATGGTTGTGTACAATTTACTGCTGAATGTGGTTTTGCAGGTTGCTTGCCCTGGCCTAGTGAGCCATATTTTGGGATTGCTGATGAGAGGGAGCCTAATGCAGTGACAGTGCTGGACAAACACTTGTTCATCTACTGTCATGTTCCCTCTGTCCCTGCTGTATTCTCAGTGGAAAATCCCACCAACCTGCCCCTCCAGGCCATCACTCTCTCTATTCTTTGTCCCTGTGAGTGAAAGTAGGGTATCATCATTCCTTTTAAACTTGAAGATCCATCGAGTGTTTGTCATCCTCTTGTTCTTTCTCTTCCCAAAGCATCCTGTGCATCTTCAGTTTGTGTTCTTTGCTATTAACGCTTTCTCTGTATCTCTTGCTTTTCTCCTTAGTGGAAGCAGCAAGTCAACTTTCATCAGTAATTCTGGTGCCGCTGGAAGGAGAAAACGCAGTTGACTTGGCATCAAGCTCTCATTTCATTGGCAGTAGGGTTGATATGAAATCCCTCTTGAAGATGTGTAAGAACTGGAAGAAACCCTCAGCCCTTTTCAAGGGGAAGTGCATGCTGATCTCTCGCTTGCGGTTCGAGGTTGATATTGGGTATTCTGCTGAAGTGATTAGTGTGTTCAAACAGATGAATTCCAGGAATTATGGTGAGTCTCTGGTTGTTTCTGCTTTATTCTAATGACATTGTTGGGGCTGCTCTTGGAGTGCTATGGATACTTCAGAGGAGAGAGATAGTGAGACTACATCCCTCTGAAAGAGCATGAGAGGATGTACTTTGGTGAAGATTTTGAGAGCTCCTGTAGTTCTGTTACAGTGCTGTATCCGTGTCCTGCACTTTGCTTGGTGGCTGAACATGGCTTCTTCTGGGCCTGTTAGCCAAGGTGGTATTTCAGGACTCGGTATAATTATGTTTACTTTTGAGGTGGGATGTGCTGATAATTTGCCATCAGTACAGAGACCATGCATAAGTTCTTGCCTTTGTTGTCAAATGCAGCTAGGCATTCTTGTATTGCTCCTTCTTTACTGTGGTGTATGATTGCAACTGCCTGCACAGATTGAGTTTACCAGCAGCTTTACTGATGTTTTTGAGGGAAGTGGAGCTGTTTTTTATGTTGGCATTCAGATTTCAACGGTAAACATCAGTTTTTCCCACTTGTAAGGTGGGAAATGAGACACAGAGTGATGAGATGACCTGCACAGTATCACAGCACATCAGTGACAGCATGAGGAACAAATCCTGGAGCTCTTGTTCTTTGGGCAGAGCCCCACCTGGTTCATGTGTCTTCAGGTAACTCTGAATTGACTCTGCCTTTCCTGGAAGTTGTAGGCAAGTGCTACCTGGAGATAAACCTGCCAGGCAGTCATGTTACATTTTGGGTATTCATGAATTGGTGAATTTACTCTGTCCTGTCCTGAGAACATTCTCCGTAGGGTACAGAGGTAAAATCGAAAGTGATTGTCTTACTGACTGAAGTCAGAATTTGTTGGTTAACAAATACGAACCTTCACACACATTCTTCATCCCTTCTTGCAGTGAAGAGAAAGTAGTTGCCAAAATCCTTAGGCAGGTGGGTTCATTATAATGGTTCATTGACCTTGGCTTGCTCTGGTGATACCACTTCTAGACGTGTGCTCATACTTCGAAGACTTCTTCAAACTGTTTGCTTAACCTGAAAGCAAACAGAGAATTGATTGCTGAACAAGGTAAGAATTCTTTTAAAGCAGTTCAGAAATGCAGAGGATATTGATGGATAGTGATGTTCTTACAGAGAATTCAGTCTTTTAAAAAAGTCTTCCAGCAGTGTTTGTTGTAACTATTGCAGATATGAACACCAGAAAGTGGAATTTCCTGCTGGAGGACTATCCCAAACTAAGTGAGTATCAGTGTTTTTCTGGCTAGGGCTATTTTCTGCTGAATTAATTCTGACTTCATTTCTTGGGCTAAGCCTTTTCACTTTGGGGAGATAAGTTGCTAACAAACTATGAAGCAGGTGTCTTCCTGTTTTGTCAGATATTTACATTGCCCAGGCTCAAAACTCTGCAAATGTGTGTTATTCATGGCAGTCCTTTAGGGGCCCGTTGAAAAAGTCTTGTTTTGTCAGATTCTGCACTGAATTTCTGTGCTGTTTCTTAGAGCACATGGATGTATTTACTATCACAAGGTTATTGCTTGTAATGTACAGCAGCTCTACTTGAACTGAGGAGGTGCAGGAGAATGGATTCCTCTGTTCCCACTTGCCACATTTGAGGAGGTCAGCATGCTGGCTGCCAAGGCTTCCTGTCCTTACAGAAATTCTGTCTTACTGACTCTTTATCTGTGCTGTTCTTATCCTCAGTGGCAGCCTGCCTTGCTCCCTTTTGTGTGTATATCAATTTATAAACTGGCACAGCCACCCCTTGCTCAGAAAACAAACATATATCAGGCTGTTTTACTTCACATTCTCTTAAGTAGTGTGCATGGTGTTAAGCTATTTCATTTCACACCCAGAAAATTTCATTTTTCAGGTCAGAGTGCTTGGTTTTCAAGTGAACTGATGATTTCTGTAACAACCAGTTCCTCCACTAGCTGATTTTGTTCAGCGTCGTATTTTACTGCTGGTTAAAAAGCCTTTCGGTCAGCACACAACTGTTAACTTTTTAATTGATGTACAAGGCAGGTTAGAATTCAGGTTCCATAGCTGAGTTGATTTTGAGGCAAAGAAGATGATCTGTTTGTTTCTTTTGCAGAAGTGTGTAAATCTGCTCGAAGCAGAGGCGTTCTTCTTGGAGCAGAATTTCATACTCTACTAAAATACTTTGGTACTGGTTGATGAAAGCTTAAAAAAAAGCTTAGCAAAAAATCTTTTTAAGAGAGCATCATATTTTCTCTTCCAAGTGGACTCTAAGCACATAGTGTTGCTACAGTGTTCGCTGCTTGGTAGAAGCTGGCCTAGTAGACTTCTGCCTTTATGCACGTGTGTAATGCTGGTGAGTCACTGAACTGAAATGTAGAACTGTGGTTTGTGGTGTTTTGCTTTTTTTTAAAAAAAAAAATATGGATGACACTGCAGAATAATCCAGTCTCAGCAACATGCCCCTAGCACATCTGCTTCTTAGGTTTTTTTGTGTTAAGTTTGGAATGCTTTGAGATGAATAGCATTATGCAAGTCTTAAGTGTTACAATTATATTAATCATCACAGTTGGCCTGCAGTGTTTGCCTTGGTACTCAGGCAAGTGTATGTGGCTGTGGAATTTGATTGGGTAAGCTTCAAAAAGATAATAAGCAAGGTGCTCTGCACACATCCTTAGAAAGCGTTACTGAGTTTCAGAGCTCCCGAGCTGTTCAGAGTAGTTTTTGTACAACATGGGCTCATGTTTCTAGGGGATACCGAAGCACATCTGATAACTGAGTATCTGTATGCTCCTATGATGCATGTCTTAATAACAATAATAATGGTTGTAGGGCTGAAAGCCACATGGTGGAGCCTTGTAGGAATGCCACATCTTGAAAACAAGTGAGTGTGTCTTGGTGGAAACTATTATGAAACTCCAGGATTGGGATGTTAACGGGCCCTGATTTCAGTGAGAGCTGATGATCTCTCACAATTTGCAAAGAGAGCCTTTTGGATGTTGAAAGGGTCTGATCCTGTGTCACATGCTAGGCAGTCTGAACAAACACATCATATTCCAGACTGTCACTCTCTCAGCCATGCTGGCTGGCAGTTGTGTACATTGCATGAAGTATTCAGAATCCCACAGATTTGAGGAAAGCGGGGTGGGGGTGGGGTGGAATTTCTATAAATCTGCTTGCAGGGTGTAATTTGTGAGGGCATTTGAGGCTTCTAGCACGTGCCTTTCTGAGGAACAGCATTCGCTTTGTGCCTGTTCATTTACCTACGTCAAGATAAAAAAAAAAGAAAAGAATTTTTAAAAGCTGGTTGCCATTTCCAGCAGAGATAGCTGGGAACTGTTTGTAGAGGTTAATGTCTCTTTGCCTCGTTGCTCAGTCATCTTTATATAAAGGTCACTTCAGTAAAAAATGTCTGTTGGATGAATCATGCTGGTGGCAGATATATCTTAATCACTCTCCCAGCTCATGTACGGAACAATAGCAACAGAATTATCAGTGAGCAAATTGTAGCAATTATGCTAACACATAGCTCAGTCTGTGAGTGTAATAACAAGCTTGTGCTGTACTTCGGGTGGAAAGAGTTCCTGCTATTGAAGAAGAATAAATTAAACTGGAGAGTTTAAAAAGTTTGGTTGTTGCCCAACCACAAATGGAAATCTTTTCATATGTATATTTTTTGGAATTGCTTTCCCCCTTCATATGGCAGGGGTCCATCCTGCAGCTTTTTTTCTTGGAGATAACTGAAATAAACCTAACTGAATTCTGGAGGTGCATTTACTGCTGGTGTAGTGAGTTCTTATTTCAGTTACTTTTGCAAACAGAGTTGGTTTATGTCTTCCTGACTTCATACACAAACCAACCACTAAATAAAAAAAATAAATTAATAATTGCTTCCTGCAATAAAGGATCTGTGCACATGCATTTGTGTTCCTAGTGTAGAGGTGTCTTTTGTTTCTCAGTCAGTGGTCAAAGATTATTAAACATGTTTTCCTAGTCCCAGCTCACTGCATGTTTTAAATTGGTATTTGTTTTCATAGAAATTTATTATTGGATTAAGAAGAAATACTTCTATCTTTTTGTAATGGGATAGAGAGGCTGCTGGAGGGGACTGAAATAAGGTTGTCTAGGAGGAGAATTGCCCTGACACTTTGCTTGTAGTGATGCGTGGGTTGAAAAAATGAAGGCTCCAAGGTCTTTGCTTAGTGGAGGCTGGGGATCCCTTTAGTTTGACCAGGAAGGTTTTATGCTGCAGATAAAGTTGAGAAGCTTCATGGGTGAAATGACAGTAGTGATGAGGGACTCAAGTGGCTGCCTGTGGGCTTGTTCTGGCCTGCAAGCTACTTTTGTCCAGGAGAACAGCAGTGCGTACCAGCTGAGCAGGGAGTTGCCATTGGGACCATGTCCCTGAAGGATGGCTGTCAGAGTGCTGCTGATGGTGGTACTAGAGCTGTTCCTTGGAGTCCTGGGGTACTTCCTGTTTTCTTATACAAACATGGTGAATGAGGGGTGATAAAGCAGAGACAGAGCCAAACCTGTGTGAATTTGGGGAACAGGAGGAGAAGAGAGTTTTCAAAGCTGAAGATGTATATTCTTTAGGTAATTGTGCCTCAGGTCACTCCTGATCACTCAGGGATGATAGACCTCAGGGGTGTTTAATGCAGAATCCCAAGATCAAGATAAAGATGCCCCTGGTTTCTAAGCTTCAAAAGCTCTTTTGTTCAAATCCATACTTTTATTTCTGAGTAGAGTGTGCCCTAAGCTGCCCTCAGTGTGAATAATCCAGCTCCAGCTGTATTAGTAGCAATCATCTCTAAATGATGGCATCAGACTTTTAGTTTTTTATAACCAAGTCTAAACGCGAGGGGAGGAGATGTGATTCATCATGTAGTTCTGAAATAGACTACAGGAAAGAGGGCAGGCCAACACCTGTGCATGATGCAGTGGTTTCTTGAGCTGTTTTAGGATAGGAAATATTACTGTTAATGAGGTTGAGGGTTGTGCCCTGACATCTGTAATGTAAGTGGTGTGTATGTTGCCCCATCTGATAATAAACTGCTCTGTTCTTTGCAGTGGAAGTGTTACAGAGCCTTGTGTCAGTAGAAGTGGAGCCACTGCCCGAAGCAGTAATACAAACCTTTGCTGCTCAAATACAGAGATCTACATCACAGACAGACATTCCTGATGCTGACCTTTCAGCAGTGGACTCCAAAATTGTGAAGAGCCTCATGCCCTTTCAGCGGGAAGGTGTGAAGTATGTCCTTTTTGCATGGTGTTAAGAGATAGTCCTTGCCTAGAATTGTGTACTTTATATTGGTGTCCAGGCTGCATCCTCTCCCGTGGAAGGCTCCACATTTCTCCAGGGTCTTGGTCGGTCATGCTCTGGCACTCTGAGCTCTTGGTTGTTTGGTATGGTATGGTTTGTTTTGTTGGGGGTTTTTTTGTGGATTTTTTTTGAGCAACACATCTATTCTGTTTCTAGTTAGAATTCTTCATCATGAGTCAGGAGAAAAGTAGCATTTTGCTAGTCTCATAAAGTTGTTCAAATGATACATCTCTGATTTCCCTCTTGTGATTCAGTATGTGCCTAATTGTTGTATGATTTGGTTTTGTTTTATTATTATGTTGTTAGGTCATCTTCCTCCCCACTGCCCAAGTGCATCTCTATTGTTGCTGGTTTTTAAATACTAACTACAGGAAATGCAACCCAGACCCTGAGAGATGTAAAATGTCTCATTGTATGTAGAGAGAAACTTTCAAGTGTCTCTGTCCCTGTCATGTATGGTCATTAGTTGTTGTCTTCAGAATGCAATCCAGGAAGGTCTGTACTTGTATTAAAGTGGCATTGTTAGTAATACATTATTAGGTAAGCTAGGATGAGCTCTGGGACAGAATGTGGGCAGTGTCATGGAAAGAATGTGCTTTAAATAATTACAAGGTCTTGAGACTACTCCTCATATGAAATCAAAGTCTTTAAGGACTGGGCTGAACCACGCTGTTCAGGAGCTTCCAAGCTCTGAGGAGAGATTTTTGAGAATTGCTTGTTTGTGTCAAGACTGAGGGAGAAGATCCAGGTTTACTGAAGGACCCAGATCACTTCCAGGTGATTCACATTATAGACTTGGTGATGATCTCATGTGCTCGTCTTCGCTGCTGGGACAGACAGTAACCCATTTCTTGACTCTTACTTATTTCCCCTCTCTATTTTCCCCAGTTTCGCAATTTTAAGAAATGGACGTTTACTTCTGGCGGATGACATGGGCTTGGGCAAGACCATCCAGGCGATCTGCATTGCTGCGTATTACCGAAAGGAATGGCCCCTGCTGGTGGTGACTCCTTCTTCTGTGAGGTTTACATGGGCAGAGGTATTGTGGGCTTGAGTATGTTCAGGTGGTCGGTAGAGGCATGTGTGATGGTGATGCTGCATTGCACTCTGTAATAGTTAAAAACTTGATGTGTATTAAGGGGAAGAAACTAAAAATTGTACTTATTAAGAAAATTGAGGAGAGGGTGAAGGGAGTTGCTTGGCACTGACTGTATGGTATATGCCTATTTTCTTTTGTTAGCTGATTTTCTTTTTGTGGTCCAGCTGATCTGTTGGAGAGAGGGAGATCTAGAGAAAGTATCTCCTCTGACCCTCTGTTAAATTTGTTTCCACAAGTCAGCTGACTCCAAGGGGGTATTCTACTCATCAGAGTCAAGGACCAGTAGTTGCATTCAAGCACTTCACAGCAGTATTTGCCAGTCCCTTGGCTGGAATAGAAGCCCAGATGCTGGGATTCTCAACTCTGTTCAATCATTATCATCATCATTGTCTGTCATAATATGCCTTTTGGCCTGTCCACTGTTGCCGCTGACTCCACGGAGTCCTTTATTAATGTTGATCAGAAGCCAAGAAAGCTTGTATGGTTGGGAAATTTATCTTGAAATAAATCACTGTCATGACTTACACATACAGGCTGTTGGGTTGCCATAGGCTAGGGAAATGTTCGCTGTGGGAGAAAAAGGTGAACCAGAGGTTTTAGGTCAGTAACTTCATGCCTGAGCAGGAGAGGGTGAGACTTCAGCTTTCCCTGGAATGTTACATTGATGAGAAGTGCTGTTGATTGGGATATGCTGGTTTTGTGATGTAACCAGGTTGTTAGAGCATCTTGGTGTGTTTTCATGTCCAGTAGTACAGGGCAACAGGAAAATTGTTTATTGAACAAGGGAGTGATGCTAATTATGTTTGATATTTCAAAGGCCCATAGACCTCTGGGTCAACACCTAACCTGAATCCATGTCTTCTGTGGGATACCTACTGGGAACAATTCGGGTAGTGGTTTTCTGAAGTACTGGGCACCTGCAGCTAAACTCCTACATCCTGCTTCAAGAGATTTAAGCAATATTAGGTGTTCTGGTGTTCAGTGGTTTTTCTGGATTTTTTGCTTTGAGTGCTTGATTTCCTCTTCTTTCCTGTACTTCTGACTCCACAGTAGGCTGTTGTGGGAAATATTTTGTTAGGACATTTGCTTTAGAATGATCTTTGTTGCTTTGTGGATATGTGAAGGATGCAGGTCTAAGAAAAGTTAAAGAAGTTAACACAGAAAGTTAAAGAAGGTGGAGTTTATGGTCTGTAATCTACTCAGCTCATGCTTGCACAGATGTGTTTTACTGTAATGGTAGAAGCTTTTGTGGTGTGTCTGGATTGCCAGAAATTGTCTTCATCTCAGAGTTGTTGGTATTTTGTTTGGACTTTCTGGGCTCAGGCCACTGAGTGCCTTTACATTTAAGTTGCCACAGGAAACTAGCTGGGATGCAAGGTACTCTTGGGCGAGAAGTACTGCAGCAATGTACATTTGGAGTTCAGTGTTGAAACTTAAAAGAATTAACAGTCAGGGCAGTTTCAGAGCACTTCTTGTGGACAAACATCAGCATTGAGTGAGAAATGTGGGATCATTTCTACGTTGTGAATTAGTCATGAGCCCTTTATAAAAAGGAGCGAGCAGCACAGCTAGGAGCTTCCAGATACTCTCCCACTGCTGCCACTTTTGTCTTAAGCTTTGGCTTAGTGTCAGCCACACTTTTTGATTGGGATCTAACCTTGCCCACATGTTGGCCCATTGTCGTTGTGGTGCTTACTGTTAGTGGTGAAGGATAGTTAATTGTTAGTTTCTTACATACTGAGAAAGGTGAGACTCACATATCTAACTCCTCTGGCTGCTGCAAGTGGTCACCGAAGAGAGGAGAGGAATGCCTTGGGGGAATTTCCACAAGTGACGGGCCTAGAGGCAGAGATGCCATCATCATCACTTGGATATATTTCTGTACTGACCAGATCCTGATTGCTAAAGCCCCAGCGAGTTCCCTGCAGAGCAACATCAGCAGAACTCAAATGTTGCAGAGGAGTTGGTGTCACTGGGGACACAATTACAAGGGAAACGGTGGGTGCTCAGTAGCTAACAGATACGTTTGCGGGAGGATATCTTGCTGTGGTGTGTGGAGTGTTTCAGAGGTTGATTTGAATGACTTACCACCATGTGTATTTTAGCTGCAGTCATAGAGCAGCTGGTATGTTGTCAACTTGATCTTTTCATTTTGTTTGAGGGTTTTGGTAGAGTTTTTGTTGATCTGGATGAGTTCTACTTCAGTAAATGTGGAGTTAATGTTGCTATAGTGAGAGATGTTTACTGCTTAGAAGTCTGTTTCACAGCCTGAGGTTTCCTGTCCAAGTCGGAAAGCAGAATTTCCCTGTTAGTAGCGGTCACTGCACTCTCTTGCTCTGAGCATAGCAGGTAACATCAAGAGGTTATGCACATTTCTAGAACAGATCAGATTTTTTTACAGTAAGAAGCAAGAGTAGAGCATGTTTGAGCCTTCTTAGCTGTGGAAGGTAGATTTGGCCTTATAGACTGAGTTCTGTTCTTGATCTTCCTATTACTGTTACTTTGGGAAGGCTGCTCACCCTTACTGGGCTTGCAGCTGATGTCTAATGGTGGCTGGGTGGTTCATGTTCTAAGCGTTCATGAGGATGCTCTGTGAAGGGCTTTGGAATCCTGACAGAGGACATAAGCACCAGAATGCAATTAATTGCTTTCCTTTTCCTCCAGGCATTTCACAGGTGGCTTCCATCATTGAGTCCAGGTAGCACCAATGTCATAGTGACTGGCAAAGACAACCTAACAGCAAGCTTGATCAACATTGTCAGCTTTGACCTCCTCAGCAAGATGAACAAGCAACTTAAGAGCGCTTTCCAAGTAGTTATTATTGTAAGTGGTATGCTAAAATTTTGAAGTTAATGCTGTGCTGCAAATGGGGCAACCTTTGTGTTGCGCAGCAGAGAAGTGTGAAGTGGCCTTTATTTAGGACTGAAACTGTCTTGTAGTTGTGGCTGTGATCACAGCTTTCTTCATGAGTAGAAGCAGGAGGTTTCTCTGAAACCTTTTGAGATCACTAATTGAGTTGAATTCCTTTTTGACTCCTGAGGCTGTGTTTTCTTTTACTGGTTATGATGCCTCTGATTTCATTGTGGTTGGGCGCGTCCTGTGCTGGGGAGAGAGGTGTTTAATGTGGTGTACCAATACAATAGTCCTGGAATTGTATTATTTTTTTTAAGGGGACTAGACTTTAGGGTGATGTCAGTGTTTATCTAGTAAACCAGATACTTGATGTTGAGAGGTTAAAGCATCAAAAAAAATTTCCTTTGCTTGTGTTCCACTGACAATCTGCATTAAGCTGCCTTTGATCACTTGTATCATTTCTTCTGTAAATTACTTCAAAATCCATCTTTTAACCTTTTACAGGGCCATGGTAAAAGGCATTTTTCTAGATTTCAGTTACTAAAAATTGAAACACTGATGTTTTGAATTCCAGCTTGGATCGATAAATACCAAAAGTGTATACATAGCTTGCTATGAGTGTTTGGTGTTCTCAGTCTAGTATTCAGCACCCATATGCACCTGTCCCTAAGACCATGACAACTGCAGCATAATAATCCTTTCGTTTCTCAGCATGAGCTGGGAATGTGGGAAGAGATGGAGTTCTTCGGAGACCAAACTGCTCATGGGGGGAATTGATTTTTTTTTTTTTTTTTTAATTTTTTTCTCCTGCCTACTCTCTGACATGATGTTCCGTCAGGGTGGCAATGCAGGTTGTTACTTTTGTATGCTGGTGCTTGGGGTAAAGGGACTTGGGCTCTAGGTCTACTGCTCTGGAACTATTTAATAGCCCTGAGCTGGCAGATGTTCTTTCTGTGTGTTTATGTGCTCAAATTTGGACCTTGTATATGTTTTTACAGATGAGAGTAGTCCTGCTGACTGCTGAGCTTTCCTGCTTTTTCTTCCAATCTTCTTTTGGTGACTGGGAACATTAATGTAGCTTATTTGTTAATCAGGAGGGAGAAGGCTGTGCCTGGGAGGCTAAGCAGTTGTACTGTCTTTGCATGCATGGTTGCTTGCTCATCCATACATGGAAAGATGAGAATGTACCCTTGGCAGGTGCTGATTACTTTCTGTGTTTAAGTTCCCTTGCTACAGCAGTAGAAATGAAGCCTGTTTGGGGGTGATGTCTCAAGTAGGAGGCTATTATCCACCTGGTGAGCCCTATCAGGAGAACAGTTGGATCCTAATTAGATTTCTTTTTTTTTTCCTTATTGTTTTCATTAACCCCTTATTTAAGGAAGTGGGACTGTATAGGCCTCCTATGTTTGCTGCATTTAAAGGACACATAGGGGCAAATGAGTATCAGTGGTGGAAATAACGTTCCTCTTTCTCATTCCCTCTCCAGCCCTCTCTGCTCACTTGTTTGTGGTCGTTTGAGATTCATGGCTTTAAGGTTTGATTTCTGTTCCATTTGCTTGCAGCTGTGGGTTTGAATGTAGGAAGCCTGATACTCTCCATGCTGCGTTTCTGTTCAGAAATTGATGTGACTATCCCAACACTTGAAATATCCTCTGGGATGATAGGCCTCTAATATTGGATAGCTGAGAATACTGGGAATTTGTTCTGCAGCCTGCAGTTGGACTATGGATCAGAACTAGCTTCACTTTCATGCTTGTTTTGTTTCAGGATGAATCTCATTTCCTGAAGAACATAAAAACTGCACGATGTCGAGCTGCCATGCCTCTACTCAAGGTGTGTATGCTGGGTGCCAAACCTCCAGCAGCTAAGGCCAAGCACCTAAAGTAGTGCTGCTACATTTACCAGGTTTAGGAGCTAGCAGCTGAATTCGGTGGTTGTGCAAGTAGAAATCCAGATGATGTTGTAGATCCAAGAGCAAAATTTGTCTCTGGCTGAGTCATTTGTTTCCATACAAATGTTAGGGGATAAGACCCAACAAAAGAACTTCAGAAGCTCTCTTGATCTAATTTTGGTACTGCCACTGAGTTTTATGTGATGGGGGTGGGGGGGAAAGGAATGTATACTTACTGTATGTATTCAGCGAGAGTAGAAAGAATATAGTAGCATCAATGTAACCTGTTTAATGAAAATAATAGTTATCAGCTACTTCTTAGCACACAAATTGCTGCTGTATATCAAAATGACATTACCTGGGTCCCTTCCTTGACTTTGGTTTTGGGCTCTACTCTGTTACTGCAAGCTTCCAGTGTATTTGTGTGACTGGGATTCAGGAGCAGTCCTGCTGGTTAAATGTGCAGAGCTAGTAGGAAATGGCAGAATGTGAGGGTAGCCACACAAGTGGCCCACAGAAAGGAGGCAATATTCAATTATCCGATAACAGGAAAAATATAAATTTTAACGTCTGTCTGTTGTCTTGGGATCAAAGAATCAAACTCTCTCTGCTAGCCTCTAGCAGACTAGTTACGAGTAGTTCCTAAACACTTCAGTGTCTATACATTAGAACATGTTAAATGTTCTTCAGCAATTATCAGCAAGTGTGTATAAAGAGAAGTTTCTGTCTGTGATGGCTTTATAGCAACCAACTTTTATATGCAAGATTCTTAATGGCAAGCCAAAGGTGGTTACCCTTGAATAACTTCACCATTCTCTTTAAAAGCCTGACTCTTGTCTTCTTTTGGCTTTCAAATCACTTTAGGCTTTTAATGTTTGGAAACTAAGTAGGAGGTCCAATTTTATGAGCAGTTTGAGGTACAATAATTAGGGAGTATGTCTGAAAATGGTGGAAAATAACAAATTCACCTCATTGCAAAAATGCTTAAAAAGCAGTCTCATCCTTTCCTACTAGTACCTTTGTAAGGATCAGCTTGTCAAAATCATTTGCAGGCTACAAGATACGAGTGAACGATGGTAGCTGTTGTTAGGCAGAGGTTAATTGCCTGTGTGCACTTACTGAGAATTGGCAGTTTTATGCTGTCACATCACTGGTCTTAAAGAATTGAGAACTGGTGCTTCTGAAACTGAATTTCAGTCTTCTGAAAGTATTAAGAGTTTCATGTTCCTATCATGCATTATCTCACCTGCAGACAGCATACGGTACCAGATGTTTTGTGTTAGATGTTCAGGTAAATTTTATTCTCCTACTGTTATTTGCTGTAACAGCTAGCCACTCTTCTGCCCTCCTTGCTTTCCAGTACAGGTGTGTTGCTCTAAGACTAGCCCCTTTGGCAGCTTTGTCTTCAACTACTAGTGAGTGATGCTTTGTTCACTACTGGCACAGCGCATCACATCACAGCAATGCTTTTGTACTTGAAAGAGCTGCCAAATTATGTGGAGTTTTCATCACCTGAATACTGGATTTAATGGCTATACTGTGACCTCTTTATAGTAAATAGTCAATGGAGTAAGAATACGAGTATTTTTTTACATGACAATTTGGGATTATTGAATAAGAGGCATTGATAAACATGCTGCTGAGGATAATATTCTTGCTCTTGCCTCCTTTATGTTAAAAGGATTAGGCCAGTATTGGGGCTTTTGGAGAGACCAAAAAAAGGTTGTTGTGGTTTAACCCCAGCTGGTTAATTAAGTACCACAGAGCCACTCACTCACTCCCCTCTCACCCAGAGGGATGGGGAGGAGAGTTGGAAAGGAATGTAAAACTCAAGGGTTGAGATAAGAACAATTTAATAACTGGAATAGAAAAAAAAATGAAAAAATCAATAGTAACAATGATGACAACAACAGTTATAATGAAAAGGGGAAGGGAAAGAATAAAATCCAGAGGGAAAGGAAGAAAGGAACACGTTGGTACACAATACAACTGCTCGCTCCCTGCCTGACCGATGCCCAGCCAGTCCCCAAGCAACAATCTGCGCGCCCCGGCCAGCCCCCTAGGTATATATACAAGGCATGACAGTACAAAGTATGGAATACCTCTTTGGCTAGTTTGGGTTGGCTGACCTGGCTATGTCCCCTCCCAATTCCTTGTGTCCCTCCAGCCTTTTTGCTAGCAAGGCCTGAGGAACTGAAAAGTCTCACATCAAAGCCAAAACACAGCACTGCACTAGCTCCTAAGATAGATAAGTCCATCCTAGCTGAAACCAGGACAAGTTGTAGCCATAGCAAGACCTTGATAGGTACAGTACTAGCACCTTGGTCCCTACCTTAAGGTCACAGTGTGAAGCCATGCCAGTGCTGTAATCAGAGCTCCTGGAGCCAACTCATGCCTTGTCTACCTTCTAAGCATCACCACTTCTGTTGTTATCATATAGTACATTAAACTTTCTGAAATTGCTATAGTTGCTTGTATTTTCTACAAGGTTCCCAACATCCTGAAGTTTGAAAGCTTAGCCTTGAACTGACTTTTGGGGACAGAAAAGAAAAAACAAAAACCACCTAAGAAATGTGATCCTTGGTCCTTACATGCTACAAAGATTTATGAGTCCATGATGACAGTGGATAGATCTAATTTAAAATGTTTCTGAGCCTGAAGTGTTTCTGTCACTTCCATCTGTACTTAATGGATTCTTTTTATCTTGATAGAATCTGTTCCTGTGACTTCTCTGTTTGAATAACTAAAACATAAAAATTGTTGCAAATGTTTAGACAGAACTGCATAATGATCAGATTAATTCAATATATTCATAATAAAGGTGACTTACCTTGGATATTAATTTCAAATCTGCCTCGTTAGCCAAGCTGAATCTCCACCTCTGAAATATTTAACCCATGGTTACAGCATTTAAAGCCTGGTTTTAGTTTTAATATCAGACATTGACCAGTTTTCAAAATGTAGTGGTATTTTTAGCCACTCAGTAAAAATTCATCTTTTCCTGCTGTCTTGCATATATTGCAGAGTAAGTGTGGTAGGAATTGTCAAGCAGAACCATATTTTAAACATGTGGCCTAAGTTTGTCAGTTGGGAACTTCAAAACATTTTTTAATATTAAAAAAAACCCCACAAACATGCGGTATTTGGTGCATGTAGTATTCAGTATCTTTTGTGGTATACTTAGCTGCTACCCTGACAGAGATTTAGGAAATTTTTGCTTGGGACAGTGGTAAGTGTAACCAGAAAGACATCCTACTGCACTTGTAAAATGGTTGGATGTGTGCAATGACCATGCTCGCTGTGTAGTAGGTGCCTCAAGTTATCATTAGTTTAGGGAATTATATAGACGATGTGCCCGCTTTATTGTTGTGGGACAGAACTTTGAGAGGAACTTATAATTACACAAACAGTAAGATAGGGTGAGCTGAAATAGCAGCAGCAAAATGTTTAGCCCAGGTTTCTTGCTCCTTTCACTTTCCCAGTGGATGTGCAAACTTGTGGATGTTTAAACTTGTACATGGGGGAGAATGCTTCATCTGCCTACATGGAACCAGGTGGCAGAGTTTGTACAGTCTCTGCACATCCCTCCAACATTATGGAAGCGGATGGATTGAAAGCTGTAGTAGAAAACACTCCTTTGATGTTTTGGCTTGTAGCAAAAACCCTGCTTTCAAGCTCAGCCAGCTTTCACACTGTCCAGTCTGCTAGCAGCAGTGTGAGATCTGTCCCCAGCTTCAGCATCTTTCATACTCAAGAGAGCTAGATGTTCCTGGTGTCAAAGTGGTCCTTTTGTCATCTTCCCATGCACATCAAAGTGAGAATAGCCTCATACAGTTGAGGTTTGGTTGATTCACCAAAATGCCTGATCAGGCCTGGCTTGTCCCTGCCCCTAATCCGGAGCTGAGGCAATCGGTAATGCTACCTGCTTCTCATGTTGCTGTTTTCTTTAGTCTCATGACTGGGACTAAGTTCTCGGTGTACTGACTATGCTGGTTGTTCCCTTTGCCTCTGCCCTGCATCTTCCTCCCTCAGAGGCAGAAAGTGTCATGGTGTTATGCCTTTTGTAAGCATTTTTGGTTTTTCTTCCAAGATTAGACTGGACCAGAGACATGAGCATAGGAGAGGGAGTATACATGCTACCAATGGCCATAAAACAGCCAAGCCCCAGGGCTGCAGATGAAGAAGAAACAGCAAAATGGAAGTTTTTCACTGAGCTGCGGTAGGATCTCTTGGGCACCAGAGTGACCAGCTGGTCAGTGAGCCGACCAGGGGAGATGCCCTACTGCACCTGCTGTTTACAAACAGGGAAGGACTGGTGTGTGATGTGGTGGTCAGAGGACATCTTGGACATAGCAATCATAAGGTGAAAGAATTTTCAATCCTTCCAGAAGTAAGGAAGAGGGTCAGCAGAATCACCGCCTTGGACTTCCAGAGGGCCAATTTTGGCTTGGTTGACAGAGTCCCTGGGAAGCAGTCCTGAAGGACCAAGGAAACCAGGAAAGGTGGACATTTTTCAAGAAGGAAGTTTTAAAGGCACAGGAGCAGGCCGTCCCTATGTGCTGAAAGACAAGCTGGCAAGGGAGAAGACTGGTCTGGCTGAAACTTGGGAGAAAAAAAAAAGGAGAGTTCACCACCTTTGGAAGAAGGGGCAGGCAACTCAGGAGGACTATAAGAGGTTATGCAGGGCAAAGATTAGAGAGGTGAAAGCCCAGTTAGAATGCAGACTGGCCACTGCCGTAATAGATAACAAAAAATGTTTTTGCAAATATATTAGAAACAAAAGGAGGGCCAAGGATAATAGTCATCCTTTACTGGATGTGGCGGGGAACAAGGCCACAAAGGCTGAGGAAAAGGCTGAGGTACTTAATGCTTTCTTTGCCTCAGCCTTTAACAGTAAGACCAGCTTCTCTCTGGGTACTCAGCCCCTGAGCTGGAAGACCGGGATGAGGAGGAGCAGAATGAAGTCCCCACAGACCAGGGGGAAACGGTCAGTGACCTGCTGCTCCACTTAGGCACACACAAGTCTGTGGGGTTGGATGGGGCCACCTGAGGGTACTGAGGGAGCTGGCAGAAGAGCTCGCCAAGCTGCTCTGCATTATTTATCAACAGTCCTGGCAAAGTGGGGAGGTCCCAGCAGACTGGAGGTCAGCCAATGTGACACCCATCTACAAGAAGGGCAGGAAGGAGGATCTGGGGAATTACAGTCCTGTCAGCAGGACCTCATAGCTGGGGGAGGTTATGGAGCAGATCATCCTAAATGTGATCACACAGCCTGTGCAGGATAAGCAGGGGATCAGGCCCAGCCAGCATGGGTTTATGAAAGGCAGGTCCTGCTTGATGAACCTGATCTCCTTCTACAACAAGATGACCCACCTAGTGGATGAGGGAAAGGCTGTGGATGTTGTCTACCTGGATTTTAGTACAGCTTTTGTCACTGTCTCCCACAGCATCTCCTGGAGAAACTGGCTGCTCATGGCTTGAATGGGTGTACTCTACGCTGGGTAAAAAGCTGGCTGGGCGGCCCAGCCCGAAGAGTGGTGGGGGATGGAGTTACATCCTGCTGGCAGCCGGTCTCAAGTGGTGTTCCCCAGGGCTCAGTACTGGGACCAGTTCTGGACAAGGGGACTGAGTGCACCCTCAGTCAGTTTGCAGATGACACCAAGTTGGAAGTGTTTATCTGCTTGAGGGCAGGAAGGTTCTGCAGAGGGATCTGGAAAGGCTGCGTCAATGGGATGAGGTCAGTTGTATGAGGTTCAACAAGTGCCAGGTCCTGCACTTAGGTTACAACAACCCCACACAACACTACAGGCTTGGGGAAGAGCGGCTGGAAAGCTGCTCAGTAGAAAAGGACCTGGGGGTGCTGGCTGTCAGCTGGCCGAACATGAGCCAGCAGTGTGCCCAGGTGGCCAAGAAGGCCAACAGCATCCTGGCTTGTATCCAAAACAGTGTGAGCAGCAGGACAAGGGAAGTGATTATTCCCCTGTACTCAGCACTGGGGAGGCTGTACCTCAAATCCTGTGTTCAGTTTTGGGCCCCTCACTACAAGAGGGATGCAGAGGCGCTGGAGTGTGTCCAGAGAAGGGCAGTGAAGCTGGTGAAGGGTCTGGAGCCCAAGTCTTACGAGGAGTGCCTGATGGAAGTGTTTAGCCTGGAAAAGAGGAGACTTAGGGGGGACCTTACTGCTCTCCACAACTGCAAGGAGGCTGTAGGCAGGTGGGGGTAGGTCTCTTCTCCCAGATAACAATTGGCAGGACAAGAGGAAACGGCTGACCTAAATTGCTCCAGGAGAGTTTTAGGTTGGATATGAGGAACAACTTCTTCACTGAAAGGGTGGTCAAGCATTGGAACAGGCTGCCCAGGGAGGTGGTGGAATCACCATCCCTGGAGGTGTTTAAAAAAATGTGTAGATGTGGTGCTTAGAGACATGGTTTTGTGGACAGTCCTGGAATGATTGGACTTTATGATCTCAAAGTTCTTTCCCAACCTAAATGATTCTGTGAAAAGGAATCTAAAGCCTCTGACCAGCTGAAGTGCTGTATGGTGTTTGCTCTGTAATTGCATGGAATACTGCAAGGCAGTAGAAACTGGCAGAGGTCCCAGTGGAACATGGATGAGTTTTTGGGAAGCACAACGGTTAGGTTTTAGTGGAGAACTTGGTTAGAAACTGAGAAAAAGTAGCATTTAATCAAAGATTCCAGTGGCATGAAATGGTCTTATTCCTGTTGTGCTGTCTGTGGACTTCGTTTCACAACATTTGGATAATATTACCGATGTGATCGTTCCCATTAGGTTGCTGTTCAGGTTAATAGTGTGATGCACATCCTGATGTTTGCAGGTTGAATGTCTTTGCTTCTTTTATGGGAGTCAAAATACATTGTGTGGCTGGAATCTAATAGTCCTAGTGTTTCCTTTAATAAAGAGTTGCTTAAAAATTATGGAGGGAAATAGGCCAATGCTGAAGGTGGGAGGTGAGGAGGAAACACAAAAATGTCCCTTTTCAGTGGGAGATAAATAGCAACTGTCTGTAGGCATTACAAATCCATGTGGATTGTATAAATAAGCCTTTGCTTGTTGTCACCTGCTGAGACAAGGAACTTCATCTTGAAATTGGAGAAGCTGTGGGCCCTCAAGGCTGCATCTTCAGATCTGCCCTTACCTTCTAATTTACCTTCCTTCTTGGAACAGGGGGGTGGTGTAATTTGCTTCAGTGATAGCTGATCATTGCCATTTGACTCGCAGTCTGTCTAGATGTCCCTTAAGAATAGGAAAAGGCCTTTATATTTTTTTGGAATAACCACTGTAGGGTCATCTTATGAAATGCAGAGTCCTATCTGCCTTACCCAAGTATAGAAACAGACTCCTCAACTGCAGCCCTTTCCCTTTATCAAATCTTCTATTTCAACAGGTGATTACCTCTATTACACTACGGCCACTCTCAGGTTTTTCATTCCACAGGATAAGGTATTGTGCTATGCAGTTCAAAATGACAGAGTAAGCAAAAAGTAGGGACACAAGTAATTGTACAGCCAGAACAAGCCACACTTACTTGAAAAAGTATGTCGGTCTGTTAGCATATGGCAGAGCTCATGCTGTGAAATTCATTTAACACAGAGACAGTCATTGTATGTTAATGAGGCTCTTTGCATGTTCAATTACTTCTTTGTGGCATAGCCCTCCCTCCTCACCTGCTCCCTTTCAAATCAGTTGGGTGCTGAGTTTTGACCTCTAAAGTAAGTGCTGTTGGAGGTTACCATTTCATAAATTATTCTTTGACTTTCAAAAGTGACTTTTGTAAATGTTGTAACAGCTGGGGAATTCTCAGTAGTATTGTGTGTGGAAGTGTAACACTGCAAATTCACAATTGTCTTATGTTACTTAATAAATGAGAGCTACAGACCAGGCCTCCACTAGTCAAGTCACTGTCAGAGTTCCTTTAAGCAATCTCACAAGAAAGTAGCTGTAAGAACAGTCACAAAGACGCGTGAGGGAAAGGCGTGCCTCTGGGGAAGTTTAAACTTCATGCTTAGATGCTAATGAGCAGCTAATGTTAGTTCTCCTATGTGGAAATATGTATCAATTGATTACAGATCTGGTTTTGCTAGAAAGTCCTTTCTGGACCCTGCGATCTTACTTTCTGTGCTGCTGTTCTGTATTATTCTTGGAGACCTCAAAAGAAAGAGGGTGAGCTCTCACTCTTGACAGCACAGAAGGTTCAGCAGGAAACAAGAATTAAGCAGTGATCAGCAGAGACTTCTCTGCAGGAGCAAATCTTTATTGGCATCTATTCAAAATGAGTTGCCACTAGAAAGAGAAATGTGAATCAAAGCTGTTTCTTTCATCGAGAATTTAAGTAAGCCTTCAACACTTGGAAGCTTGTCTTCCTAGAATTTTTTTTTTCTTTCTTGGGCTCCTTCTGTCATGGATTTTAAAACTGAAAAGGACTCTTGGGATAATGAATGAAAGCACCTATGTTCCACACAATTTTCTGGAATTAATTTCTTCAAGTTCTTCGTAGCTTTTATAGAGTTAGTGTCTTTTGGGGGTTTTGTGGGGTTTTTTGGGGGTTTTGGGTGTGGGAGTTGGTTTTTTTTTGGTCATCACTGTTGTTTTTTACTTCTTGATTTGTTTAACATGGTTAATTATAGAAGATGTATCATAGTTCTTGGTAAGTTCTTGCAGAGGATAGATACTGTATCTGCTCAGAAATAAGTTGTGCACAGCAAAGCTGCAGCTGGACAAGCTTAGAATTCAAATAGCCTGTAACTTCATCATTCCCTCTTTTGATATCTACTTAGGGATTTGGGAAGGAGCCTGACTGATTGTTTTGACTACTGGGGAATTAGTGTTCCAACCTGATCTCATGTAGCTCCTGGGGATCACCCTGTAAAGAGGAGGAGCCTTAAGAATTACATAAAACCTTTCAACACAGTTGGGTTTATGTTGTGTTTAATATGTCCCTGGTCTGGTTTGAGTGAATTTCTCTTGCTGTAGATTGATCCAGTTATTTGAAATGAGCTGTCTGTAATTGCATGACCTCCATGTTGTCTTCTTCCTCGCAGTGGCCTTCTGTTAGTCCGTAAGGAAGAAGTTTAATTTGGAGGTTTATTGCAAGTGTGGGACCAGCTTGTCTTGCATTTCAGCAGATTTCACAGGGTGGTGTCAGTTTACTCCTGAAAGGCTTCTGCAAGTCATCACATAATTGTCTAGCTTCTGCTCAGTTGTCCTCCACTGTTAACCTAATTTTAAAAACTGACTTGATTTCTGCTTTATCACTTTTTTTCCTCATGGGATCTGATATTTTTGGTCTCTGCGACTTCTCCCTCTTTTGAGTAGCATAAGCACCTCTGTCTTGTGCGAACTCCTACCTTCTGACACATCCAAAGGTTTGACATCTCCTCTTTAGTTCAATAAATATCCTGCTTTTTTTTTTTTGTTTATTAAAAGTATCTGATCCTAGTGGTAATTACATTTCCTTTTGATCTGTTTAATAGGGATGGAGGGAGAAGGCAAGTCCCACCTTGAGCACAACCTGTATGTAAATATCTGATAAAGAGTTCTGAAATTAATTTCCGGTAGCTGATCTCTGAACTCTTTTTCCACCAGATTTGGTTGGTGAGTGGATGAATCAGCTGAATAGATTTGGATAACTGGTAGATTTCAGTGAAATGATAAAAAATTTCATTTTCTTTTTCATTTAAATGTGAATGAGCTGTTGGTACAGATGTCACTCAAGAATCTCTTTGTTATTTTAATGAACCGGCATTAAACCATGCAGGAGATTACAAGGCATGTGTAGTTTAACTACTATATGTGAATTTACAGCAGTAGAAATTCATAGCTCTCATCTAATAATAGAATTAGATAATAATGGAGGTATGATGGTAGAAATGCATCTTGGAGGCTTTGATGTCTATAGTGTAATTTTTTCCCCCGCTTTTTGGGAGCACCTACTTTAGATACAGGTTTCCTACCCCATTCCTGTGTACCCTGCAACACAGGTTCTACAGTCTTACATGATTTGTATTAACTCATATTCTAGCATCCAGCCAGCTGTGCCTAGACTCATCATGGCTGTCGGATGGGCATCTCTGGTCCTACTTCAGGCAGCTTCATTTTTCTCTCCTTCCTAGTAGAATGTAAAAAGAAAAAGTAAGAAAAAATCCTGCTTCTCTGGGTCTCTTCTGCTTTTGTGAGGAAGCAGTCTGTTTATGGCTTGCTGTGGCAGGTTTATTACAAGAGAATTTATTTTGGAGGTGAGGATGTACCTGAGAGGGTGTGTCATTTTCCTGTGACATCTGATGCCAAATGAAATATTGAACCAGACATAAGATAATAACGTGTCTAGTGGGTAAATGCCAGTTCAGAAAGTACTGTCACAAAAATTGATGTCCCCTTCCCTTAAGGCATGTGGATGATGAATAAGAAACAGCGTGGTTTGTCCTGCTTCTTGGAAGCTTTAAGCACTGTCCTTGAGTATCTTCAGGAGGTGAAGGCTGGAAGGATCTGTGGAAAGTGAAGTATTCTTCCATTTAGGGTGCTTGGACAATGGCTCTGGGATTTTCTTTCATGACTGGGGATGAATTCTTAGCAGGTTCTGCTTGTATTGTAAGCTGTATGATAACGGTGCTCTGTTTTGCTTTTCCAGGCTGCCAGGAGAGTGATCTTGCTTTCGGGAACCCCTGCCATGTCACGGCCTGCAGAGCTCTACACACAGATCGCAGCTGTCCAGCCAGCTTTCTTCCCACAGTTCCACTCCTTTGGGCTGCGCTACTGTGATGCCAGGAAGGTACTTCAGTGGGGAAAATGGCAGATTGGGGCTCTGCAAACAGCAGTTTATTTTTTTTAAATGTGGAGGTTTTTTCTTTCCTTCCTTCATTCCGTCCGATGTTACATCTTTTTTCAGAAAGTCTCACTGCATAGTAACATTTTGAAAGCTCTCAACCTGAGAAGCTCTAGATGCTGCAGTGGTGAGTGTGAGACGTGGAGGCAGTAATGCTTCTTGTCAAAATCTGCTCTGAAAGCTACAGAAGTAAAAAGCTTAAAAAAAAAAAGCAGCCATAGTTGGGAGCCTATTCTATTAAGAACTTGCCCCCACTGTGTCAAATGGGCAGAGTAACTATGGAGCCATTAAGCAGCCGCAGGTTTAGGCTAATTGATTAAAAAAACCCCACCCCAAAACAGTTTCTAGTCTGCTTTAGTGACTGCTTAACAAACTAAGGCCTCTGTTGCTTGTGATTTTGGATTTTATACCTCCAGGTAAGTAAAAAATGAAGCTTTACAGTCCATCTTTATATTCTACCCTCTTCTAATTCAGAAAGTAGTGGATGTGATCCTCAGCATATCTTCAAAATAAACTTCTCTTATGTCTGTCAGCTGCTTAGCAGTCATTTCAGCAGAGTAATTGAGTCCAACCTGTGCAAGATCCTTGCTTTGCGGGAACCCAGCATTTGCAGCCATGATTGCGTTGCTCCCAACGTATGGGCAACTCAGCTGTGCTTGCCTTTTTCATCTCTAGGGCTGCTCTGTGTGTTGGAACACACACTGCTAAGAGAAGAGCTCATGCTGCTGCCTGTTGTACAGGGAGGCTCTAGGACCTTCTGTGCTCATTACGTAGACACAGACAGGGGAACCAAAGTTCCCCTGAGTTCTGATTTGGAGCAAGAGCCCTCTAATCTGGCTTGTCCTCCAGTTCTTCCAGGACAGCTATATAGCAGGTAGGATGTGGCACAGAATGGCTTGGCAGTGTAAGCATGGACGTGTAGTGCGTGGACTTGCTTGCTCTGCTTTGTTATTGAGTAATCCATTGCACTACTTGTGCCTCATTTTTTGTAAGACTGGGCAATAACTTTTAGCAGAGTGGTTGGAAACACCAAATAACTGTTTGAAGGCTCAAAAATATTTACAGAAGAACTGAACATCAGTGTGTGCCATAAAAATAGTTACAGGTGTTTGTAGGGCTTCTGTGTTTGTTTTCTTTTCTGTTTGGGGTAGCTAACATGCAAAATTTCCATCAAGAAGATTCATACTGCAGTCTCATACAAAGTTCTCAAGTCCCGTTTTTCCTGGATCTGAATGTCCACTTTTACTTCCATAGGTGGTGTAGTGCTGTTCTACGTATGTCCAAATGTGCAAGCTAGATGAGCAGCTCATTGTCTTTGGTACTCATATGCTGATGCCATTGACTAAAGTAAGGTCGTTAGCATACAGATACAGAGCTCGAGTTCTGGAAGATAACAGCATTCATGTTAGCAAGCATTGCTTTTCGTGGCAGAGGATGAACTTTCTGTTTCTCTAATCATAGATCATAGTAGTAATCATATGGAGGGAGAGGGCCACATCTTCTGCTGAGCTTCATTATCTTTGGTGAAAGATTCCTATCTGAGTAGTGTCCAAAATGCTTCCTAGAGGGAAATGAAGAGATGCAGTTTAATCTCATTGGTTTTCTGCAGTAAAAACAAAAGCTGAATTGTAACGTGAGTCTGAACAGGTTTGGAGTTCCATAAACCCTTTAAGGGTAAAGTTCTGCATGACTAGCTGTTGCTTCAATTACCAGATGTGTGGACCTCTGGTAAGATACTGAATTTGATAAAAGAAAGAAAATGTTTTACACAATCTGGGTTGTAACAGTGTATTCTGTGTAAATGAGTTTTCAACATACAGTGAAACTCAGCTTGTAGGTCACAGTCTCTATCAGCCTCCCTTCAAAACCTCTGCAGGGTTTCTAGTACAATTTTGTTACTGTTCAACCTGCCTCTACTAGACAGTTGAACATTACTGGTCTTCTCAGTGTTCACTGGGGACGTTTTGCTACAGTTAATGTCAGTAAATGATAGAGTGAACTTAGAAAGAATTTGGTTATTTAGAGAAGAAGTGGGGCTGCTGGAAACAAAGTGATATAAATAGTATTAGAGAAAAAAATGGGACTGCTGAGTTTTGGGTTGCCAGATATCCACTCAGCAGTAAGTAAATTAAAAGGGATTTTGATGATTGTAGTTGTTCCCTCATGACTGTGTTATGTCCGTCATGTTCCTTTTTGCAGCTCTAACCTAAGATTGTGTTAGGAGTTACGTCCTCTCTGAAGAGCTGTTTTACTTTTTTTACTTTTGCTGTCATTATTTCAGTAGGTTCTTCTTTCCGTCCTGAAAGTGGCAGCATTATGAGTGGGGATGGAATACAGAACCAGAGAGCCTTTGCAAGGCTTTTGGAGATCTTTAAGGATGAAAGGTGCTATGCAAAAATGTTTTGGCATTAATAGTAAATCTGATTGCATTATAAGATTAAAGAAAAATTGACAGACCTGAACCATTCAATTTAAAACTAAAACCTGACTAGTTTCTATTTGAAGATAATAGATTTTATGACAGAAAATTGAAAATATCTGGCAGAAGTGATTAGAAGAGGTATAAAATAAAAGTTTATCATGTTGTAATTCAACTTTCCATCGTCTGTACTCCTAAAAATGCAGCAAGTGAAATGTCACCTGCTTATTTACAAACTATCTCCAGTCTGTTCCCAAAACACATGCTGTGAATTCATTTTTCAAACTGGGCGATGTTGGCAAATATTAAATAATTTCTATCTGAGCACATGCTCTGAATTTGTAAGAGTTTGGCAGCTTCTACTAACACTGTAATAAGTTTACTGACTCATGTAAGATGCTGTAACACTTTGGTAAGAAAATCACAGTTGGAAGCATTTGTTCTGGAATGTTATGGATCAAAGCCAGATGTGTATTTTGGCAAAATAAACGTCCCTCTTTTTTTCTGTCTTCTTTTCCACAATAGGATACACTGAACTATTTTAATAATTCCAAAAATAATCATATTTTTATCACTAGCTAGGTGCAGCACAGAACTAGCCTGTTTCCTTGTTTGCAGATTGTTCCAGCAACAGTCACCTTGAAAGAAATAATCTGAACATACTGTAAGGATTCTGCCTGTATATGCTTTTTAATATGACAGTAGATAGTATATTGGCTCTGCTTGTGCCTTGTTCTTTCAATTATGGTGATGTTACCCTTCTGAAATGAGTTGTGCTATGTGGACGCAAAACATATGTATTACTTGCTTGTTATGGAAATGGAAAAATATGGGCTGCGTGAATAGAATGAGGTAGCCTGAGGAGAGTGTCCAGGCCCCATAGCAGGTCTTACTTAGAAGCCTAGTCATTGTTGATCTATTTAGCTACCAGTACACTAAGCAGTGTGGGCAGAGGGCTTATGACGCTGGGTGCAGCACCAAGCCGGTCCTTCCTGTACCTCTGTACCTCTGCTCTGCTGGGTCCACAGAGCCTGAAGAATTGTGGAGAGGGGGCACAAAGACTGGGGCTCAGCACTGTCAGCTTTCATGCAGCATGCCTAAAGCTAATAAACCCAGCTAGACTTGAGCTAGCTTTTCACAGACCTGAGGGATGTATCTGCATTGCATTCCTAGTTTCACAGAAGCAAAGCTTTAATACCCATGTTGGCTTTTTGAGGCTTGGCTTACATCCAGGTGGGCTTATTAACTCTAGCTGTATGCCACTGTGCTGTTGTCAGAGCCAAAGTTTTAACTCTACAGGATCCAGACTAGTTTTGTGTCTAGGGTTTGAATTGTTTCCTGCTTTAATGAAGCAGCTATAGATAATCAGATGGTACCATAATTATGTAGGAATAGATTAGGTAAAATGAGTTTTAATGGTGGCCATAAGTGCCAGAATCTGAAGGCAGTTAATGGTTCACATCAGTAGAACATGGCAGTAGAATTGCAGATTGTCCTGTTATGTCTCAACCTGAAGTAGGAATGTTCACTTCCACATATCAGAGAGGTCTTAATTGCCTAGAAGCTGTCTAATTACTCCTCTTTGTGTCTCATAGCAGGTTCTCACCCCTGTTCCATCAGAGCACCATCCCTTAATATAGTCAGTAATGTGACTAACCTCATGGCTGGTATGATTTATTTTTTGTCTCATGCATTCTACAGGAGGATGGAAGGTGCGGTGAATACTTTGGAGCTTTTTCCTATTTTATTTCCATTTCTGTGTTGCAATAGGTTTCTCTTGAGGAAGGCAAATAAAAGATATACAGGGTTTTAAGGTTAAATCTATTTTAGCAATTAATGTGGTGCAATCAAAGTGGAGCAGCAGGAGATCAAAGGCATTGGTGCTGAGGCTCCTCACATCTCCATTATATGCATTTCAGGAGGGCGTACGTATACATACGTAGAAGGTTACATTGAGTTGCTGTTCCAAGACCAGAGGTGGTACTTCTGGCTTTTTTTGGTGACACTGCCAGTAAGATTTGGAATTAGAGCTATGAGGAGGATTTTGCCTCCCCCCTGCCTTGCTTTTCAGTATTGTAGCTGTATTTCATATGCTTATTTGTGAAACTTCAGGGGAAAGGTATCTCTTTATCCTTTACTTCAGCATAAAAACTTTATTGGTCTCCTCTCCAAAAGAAAGTTGTTTAAAGATGTTTCTTTTGGGGAGTGTACCTATTTTGATGCCACTGTTTGTCAGTTTAGTTGTTCTTTCCCAGAGAACAAATGATAGGCTGTGGGGTTACTAGTAAGAGCGATGAGCTGAGATTAATTGAACAGATATATATCGTCTGCACACAGGATCTTGGAGGAGAGGGCAGGTTCAGAGGCAAGTGCTTCAAGGAGGAGTAAATGAAGGGTTTGTTCAGAGGAGCTTTGAAGTGATGCTGCTTTGCAGAGACAATGCTTAGAGTGATTTATTTTGTATCTGAACCAAACATGGTAATGGCAGAGACAGAGTCTATCAGGGAGTAGATCAAGAGAGAGGTCAGTGGAAAACAGGCAGTTTTGACCTAGCGTTTACTAGGCATGTCAGACAAGTGTAATGTCTCTGTGAAGGCATTTGGGTTAAGGATGTTTGTCCTTATGCTGTTAGAGAAGATTATTGCATGTCTCTGCTTAAAGGTGAGGTAATTGTGTGTGCACAGAACTGCAATGAGATCTGTTGGCCTGCCCAAAGCTGCAAGTAGCGAGCAGAAACACCTTGCTGCGTGAGGATGAATACCAGGTCACAGTACTGTGGTAGGGATCCCTACCTTTCTATGTAGTCCTCTTCCCTGCATCTCCCTGAGCGCTTGTAAATAGGAAAAAAAGAGGTTTATAAGTAATCTTCTCCTGTTACATGGGTTACTTTATACACTTCTGTCTCATTGCCATTTTTGTCGAATCTGTCTTCTTACTGACCATTAAGTTCTTCCCTTGCCCGGTTTCCCTGGAAGTTTATTCTACTCTTGGGTCACCTGCAGACAAGTCTCTTGTAAGTTTGACACTGATAATTGCTTTGATCTTTCCAAGATGCCATGGGGTTGGGACTACTCTGGATCATCCAACTTAACTGAACTGAAAATTTTGCTGGAAGAGTCCATCATGATCCGACGTCTGAAATCAGATGTGCTTTCCCAGCTTCCAGCAAAGCAACGCAAAATGGTTGTAGTGGCTCCTGAATCCATTAGTGCAAAGACCAAAGCTGTCTTGGCAGCTGAAGCAAAAAAGATGGACAAAGGGTATGGAAATGTAAGTCAGAAGCTATTTTCATGATAAGACTCTAGTATTTCAGGTACCTTTATTTAAAAACATCAATGGAAAAACAGTACTGTGGGTTCCAAGGAAGGTGAGAGCCACATCTCATGTGAAGGCACAGTGGAAGGCTGTTGAAGGCACTGTTTTAAATGAGTATACAACACAGTCAAAACAGCTCAGCTGTTTTTTCCTTTTAAGTGGCCTGCTTTGTTCTTTTTTGAAATACCATTTCCTCTGTTTTTTTCCTCTCTCATTAGTCCTTTCTAATTGTCTTTCATGTCTCCTGCCTCTGTACTTACTCTTCTGTCTTGCCTTGTAATCCCATACACCCTACAAACACAGCCTTGTTGAAGCTCTGTTGTGAACACAGCAGTGACCAAAAATATGAAGGGTGTATTTTTGCTTTTTTTGGTTTTTTCTTGTATGGATGGCAAATGCATGTTCTAAGCTCCTAGGCTACTAATACAGTTCTGTAAGAACTTTGGAGTTTTTCCTTGCCGTTTTGGCTGGAAAATGCTTTTTCAACTAAAACGATGTTTGTGATATGCATGTCATCCAACTTGTAGGAGTTGAGTAGGAGGTGGGAAGGGAGGTGTCAGAAATAGGAGTGTGTGAGTATCTGCCATACCCAGTGGCGAGTAGACTTCCCCCAGTCCCCCTTTGTTGTGCATTTATAGGCTGATTTTTTAACTAGCAAAGTGTTTATTTGGCAGCAGCAGACATCCCATATCTGTAAGCAAGAAGGAGAAAAGGCATTTCTGAGACTCACACTTATTTTATCTTTCTCTCTGCAGAAACAACAAGAGAAGGAAGCTCTTCTCCTCTTCTACAACAGAACAGCAGAAGCTAAAATCCACTCAGTCGTGTAAGCTGCATGTCATTGCTTCATTCCTGCCTGGTAAAATGTGTTTTTTCTGCTCAGAACAGGAAAACAGTGCCTTAGAGATAACAGTGCAGGGACATGAAGCATAGCCTCCAGCCAGCGTAGAAAAAATTGATTTTAATTACAATGCACTAAACTTTTTCTTCTCTCAGAGTTCCTAGGCTGAGTAAGTCTTCTGATTTCATTCCAAATATGGATCTAAACTGTCATTTGAACAATCTAAAATTTCTTAGTGTTTGGGACTTGGATCAAGGTCCCTGGTCTAGACCCTATTTCAGTTTAAGGAGGGGGAGAGTACTGAAACTAAAAGTATCGACAGAATTTGAGAAAACTAACGTTGCAGTCCTACTGCAGCAGGAACCCTGAGCCAAAAAGCTTATGAGAGGGATGGAGCTTTAATTGTAGCGTACTGTAAGGGTGTCACAGCCCCTGCTGAAGTTCTTGGCTCTTCCACAGAGCTCATATGGGCTGTCATTAGCAAAAGTTTTCCATCAAAGGTGTGCTTTTCACTCTGTCTTCCCTAGAAAAGATTCCCTTCTGTGACTTAATGTGCCCTTTTATCCTTAGCCTTTCTGCTGGGACTGCAAGGGAGTTGCTTTAGGTCATATAGCGTAACTTGTTAATAAGTAGTATGATAATAACTTCAAAAAAGTTTACTTTTCTGCAGCTCTCTGAATGTAAGGACCAGCTGATGTGCAGTGTGTGATTTCACAGTCTCAGACCTTGCTGCAGAATTTGCCTGTTTGGCACAGAACTGCCAGAGTCCCAGCGCTCATTCCTGTAGAAGAATTTCTTCCTTTTATGTTAGTGAACAGTTAGAATGCTTTCTTCCTTTTATTTCAGTTGCAAGTGTGAACTGAATATAAAACCACGAAGTGCTGTTTACTTGACTTTCTGGTAGGAACTAGTTCATTGTTTTCCTGGGGTTTAGTGGCATTTAAAGAACCATTTATTATTAGCTGCTAAGCTACGGTACCAGCTAGCTAATGGTACTGTCCTATGATCATCAGCACCTCTCACGTCTTACCCTTGATGACAGTGTCTTCCATTGCTTCCATTGAAATGACTAGCCATTTGTTAAATGGAATATGGGAGGATGGGAATGAGCTATAAAATAACTGTAGTATCTTGGCATCTGCTTGCTACACTGAATGTTCGTGTTAATATTTGTTTTAAAATCCAGCGATCCCACTTTTCTCCCAGATGCCTTTGTTAAATGATACTGTCATGGTAGTTGAGATCTGAACATCACAAACCCTGGGAGCTGTTTGCACCTTAATACAGTACTGGAAATCCTGCTTGGTGTTTTGACAGTTGCTGCTGACCTAAGCTGTGTTGTATTTAGCAAAGAACTTGGTATTTCTGATCTTAGCAACAACTTTGCTATTACAAAGAAAAGATGACATTTGTATCAGCTGTTCTGATGGCTGTTGCTATACTTAGTTACAAATTTTAGGCTTATAGGTGTTTTTCAGGCTCCAGTTGACCTGATTGTTAATGCAAGAAATGGGTTCTATGGCTCTGCTATTAGTCCATGGCAAAAGACAGAGGTTTTGTTTAATTAACACTGTTTAACTGTGTTTAAAAGGAGTCTTGGTACCTTTCATTGGTTACTAGCCTATATGCATATGGATAATTCCTAGAAATAGCTGATATATTTAGATTGTCAAGCTGGTAAATTGTCATTGTGAACCCTTACAGAGAAAGCTACTTTTAGGATACTCTGATCCGTGCACTTAGAAACCTTTTCTTCTAAAATAAAAACAATCCTAATTAAACATAGGAAGAATAGTTGTATACAGATTACTTTAGTATACTATGATTGTGCAAAAGTTAGGGATACGGAAGGGTGAATGAGACTGTTAAATAAATACAGATGAATTTTAGTTGATTGGTCTGAGATGCCATGATTCAAGCAGAATCATACAAATTGATTCTCAGTGATACTCAAGTATAAATGTAGGCAGCTGTCCAGCTGCAGTAAAGAAAAATGAGTGGATTTTCCTGCAATGTCTTTTTTTTAAGCTGTAGGAGTCTTGAGTTGCTACTTGCATTTTACTGCAGCTTTTGTATGCTAGCTGATTTCTTAGTCTCTGTGTATAGATGAGCAGTATCTTTAAAATGTGTTGTGAGCAAAACCTGTGTTCTCTCAGCGCATAACTTTATGGAGGTTGTTTTTTTTTTCCTCTTTCATGTAGAGAATATGTTCTGGAGTTATTGGAAAGTGGGAATGATAAATTCCTGGTGTTTGCTCATCACAAGATAGTACTGGATGCAATAGTTGCAGAACTGGAGAAGAAAGTAAGTAATTGATTGAGTCAACTTTATCACCGTTCCTCAGAGTTACAGTCAGTCAGATAGTTTATGAAAGTTAGCAGCAGAGTTCATTTCTACTTGCTGTGCCTCTGAATGTGCCCTTCACCGAGGGAGCTGAGGTGCTAGGGTGAATGCCTTACAGGATTCACTTTGTATTGAGTGGCTTTTGTTGTATTTAATGTTCTTTAATCTCCATTGTTTGCCTTGGAGCTTGTGGATACTTGGAGGAGTGTTACCCTGTGTGGCCATCTCTGCTTTGTCCTCCAGGCTTTTCTCAGGTGGGGAGAATGTAACAACCCAAGTCCAGCTATGGCTGCCTGCCTTTGTCTCTGTGGTGGTTTTACATTTTTGAACTGGGATACTGTAGGGAGACGTGATAGTTCTGCCAGTCGCCTTTCTGACTTCAAAAGGGCATGAGTAATTATTTGTGTGAGACTTCCATGGATGCCTCTAAAGAGTTCTGGGTCATGCGGGGGCAATGTGAAGGATGATTTAAGTTAATATCCCAAACTATAAACGACAGCGGCAGTGGTGGCTTTGCTTCTGGGGCAGCATCCTCCAGTACAGCAAGGATGTTGGACACTGAAGAGTTATGGCCCTGCATCACCCAAGTTTGTCATACCTTTCCTGAGCCTACCACAGAGCGTCTGAGGTGTGTAGGATCCCATCTTCTCCCAGACTTGGGGAGGTTGTAGCAGCTGTAACATCAGTACACAGTGTCCAGCTTTTGTATTAAGCTGGTTGCCTTTCCACTGTACTTGTTGCCTGTTGCTGTCCTTCCTGTTGGTCAGGACTGGTGGGAGAGCAATGGACATAAGAGAGCAAGTAATGAATTGTGAACAGAGGGAAGGTACGTTATGTACTGAGCTACAGCATCTCTGCCTTTAAGACAAGGCAAGGTCTTAAAAATACAACTGTTGCCTTTTTATTTTCCTGGTTCTGTTTCCCTTCCCCACGGAAGGGAAACAGAATCTACTAAAAGATGGAAAGACGATATGGGGAACGGGACACGAGGCCTCTAAAAAGTATCTTCTGCCTTTTCACAGCATGTTGAATACATTCGCATTGATGGCTCCACACCTTCAGCCGAGCGGCAGTCTCTGTGCCAGAAGTTCCAGTTCTCAGAGAAGCAGGTTGTGGCTGTCCTGTCCCTCACCGCTGCAAACATGGGCCTGACATTGTCTGCTGCGGACCTGGTGGTATTTGCAGAGCTCTTCTGGAACCCAGGGGTATGTGTCCTGGAGGGGACAGGGGTTGGATGCTCCCTGGAGAGCAGAAGCATTGGTGCTTAGAGGAGATGTAATGGGCAGAGGACTTTCTCTAGGGTTTTTCCTCTTTCTTTCTCTGGTGGCTGCTTGTCTGTGCACTCTCAGGTGCCTGGGCTTGAACCAGTGGGGCTGGTTACACAGCTTGCTGGCTGGAGAAAATGGTGTGAAATGGAAACATGCTCCTGTTTCTTAATTTGACAGAGCTCTCAACTGCTTGCCCAGCCAAGAACTGAAAGGGTCCATCATCAGTGCTGACTAATTTTGAAAAATGCTCAGTGCCTTTTGGAGATGTGGTGCACCAGATTACTTCTTGGCTTAGTCTGTGTTTGAGGATGCAGGCATTAACAAGATCCAGATAAATAGTAATTGATGAGCACAAGAAATGAGATCTCCCTGTTTTCTGGTGCTTACACTATTTCTCAGATGTATGCAGTTTTATTTTCTTTGTCATGTTTTTACATAAAGATTCTGATCCAAGCAGAAGATCGGGCACATCGAATTGGACAGACCAGCTCTGTTAATGTTCACTACCTGGTGGCTAAAGGCACAGCAGATGACTACTTATGGTAGGAAGTGAGAAGAACACTTGGTTTTGCTACCTGTTTTCACTTTTTGTCACATGTGATGTAAGGTGCTTGATGTTAGTGCTGACTTCCACAGCCTATGAGGGGAGGAGCAATAACTGCCAGTCAGGGCTGCTGTGAGCTGGTGACATGGCCTGGCCACAGTGGACATTAAATGGATGACAAGCAGGAGGAATAAAAGTAGTTATCTGACAAAGAAAGGGCTGTTGAGAGAAATTCTGGGAGAGCTGATGCATCTAAAACCTTCACAGTCTCTGTATAAGGAATTGTCTTAGATACAGCCCAGAATATTCATGTGCTGAGTACTTTCAAGTGAAGTCAGCATACACTGGAGATGGTTCCACGTATTGTAGATCACATCTGAGGAGCAACCTGGCTGCTGAGTGCTTGGACAGGGAGCTGTGGAAGAGGACTGCACTGTTGCTTTCCTCTTGCTCTTCACTGAGCCCTTCAGATGAATTAAAAAAGTGCTACTGACTTTCCTCTGAAGAGTTGTGGTCTAAGCCTTTTTGGCTGCAGTGAGAGCTGTTAGTGGACGCTGGTCCTTTTGGCTGGGGAATCTGTCATCGTGGGGGACGGGACGATCTGAGGAATCCTTAGTGCTGCAAGGGAACTGACCTGCAAATGATGAAAAGAAATTATCCACCAGCTGGTTCATTTAAAGTCCAAAATTACATCTTTATTACCTTGTTTAAAGGAACAAATGAACTAAGTGAACTTGTGCAGTTCCCAGAATATCATGATGGCAAATAATTATAACCCTACAATGCAGGGATCTGGAAACTGATGCATCGCCCACATTTCATGGAAAGTTAATGACAGTAATTCTGCCTTTATTTGTGAAATGCTGTCCGTGCAGTCATTAATGCTTAGAGGGAAGGAAATATAGCTGTTCAAGGAAGGGCAGTGGCATCCTTTTTAAAGGCAAGAAAAAGAACAAGACTGCTTGGATACTTGGTAAATGCATTAATTGTGCTGTGGCCTTTTCTTCTTTCAAAGTGTCCAGTCCACAGGTGTGGTTAGAACCTTTTGGGCCAGTGATGGAGTCTTCCTCCTGCAGTACTTCAGGAGATACCCTAGAAATACTGATGTGTTTGTTGATGGGAATTACCATTGCCTACCTTGGAAACTGAACACACAGGCTGTTGGGACTCCCTTTAGCTGCATCTTCTTGTTCTGACTTCATACCATTGAGATGTTGCCTCAGTGAACTGTTTTCCCTGTTGGAGGTGTTTGTTCTCCAAATATTTATAGTCTGAAATCCTCCTTTTGTTACTTATTTAAATTGGATTGATACTTATTTAATTTGGATTGATCAGTATCCCAGGACAGCAGTCATCATAAACTAGAGCAGGACAGGTTAAGGAACTAACAGGCTTTTGTAGAAAAGCCATCTTTATACTCCTGTTATCTGTTTTTTGTTTGTTTTCATCTACACATAGTAAATGACACAGTGTCCTTGCATGATATTTTTTTCCTTCCAATAATGCCTGATTATCTCTCCTAGGCCAATGATTCAAGAGAAAATTGAAGTGCTGGGGGAAGCTGGTCTTTCAGAAACCAGTTTCTCCAAAGCAGCTGAATCCACTAACTACTACCCCAAGGTAATTGACCTGAAAGAATATTGATAGTCCCTGGGAGAGGCTGAATGAGCTTTGGCTTGTGTATATCTGGATTGGCAGGTGATTGGCAGGCTGACCTTACACCTGTTCTGCCTTTAATGCCACAGACCAGATTCTCCTACTCCTCCCAAGATCCATGCCTTGACTTGGAACTCTCCACAGAGTTCCCAAACCTACTGCATGTAAGGAGACGTGATCGCCTCCATAGCATATATGTTCACTGTCTTGGGGGAGTGCGCTCTGATTGTTGCTCACTTTTGGTTTTATATGACAATATATATGCAGGTTCTGTCTGTTCTGATTTCTCAGCCAGATCCAAAGCAGAAGACCATCTATGACCTTTTCCAGAGGACCTTCTCTGAGAGCAGAGATGACACTGATGATGTTCTGCTTTTGGAGGCAGCTGATACTTGCTGTGAGTTTGACTCCGACGGTGCCGTGCACGATACAGAAGGAGAGACACTTTCAGTGAGTCCCAGAAAAAAGCGGCGTATTGAGGAGTTTTTTAAAGTGTAATGGTAACAGGGAAAGAGATGGTGGCCAAGATATATTTTTTTATAAAAAAGAGAAAACAAAAGCAGTGAAGTGTTATTTTTTTGTGTTTTCAAAAATAAAAACTTTCATTTTCTGTATCTCTAGTGTGTTTCATCTCAAGGGATGAGAAGGCAGTCTGACAGTATGACAGATGAGCAGCACACACCAGGCAGCCTGTGTGTTTTGCAGTCCTGGTTTTGCTGATGACTAAATGGCTATGGGCAAGTGCCGTGCTGTTCTGTTTCAGCATGTCAGTTTCCACAGTTGTTTTGTTTAAAAAGCAGATAATGGTTGTCTGTCCACAAGGCAAAACTGTTGTAAAAAGTAACTTCTCAGCAGCTGCAGAGTGCTTTTAACAATGAGTCTTCCATCTCCAAGAATTTTAATCTGTATTTATAGGAGTCAGTTCAATGGCAAAATTTGGCCCTTATTTGGGTCACTTGCAAACAGACTTTCTGGTATTCAGTTTAGCAGTGAGGAGATCCAGACAGATCTTGATGTTTTGTGGAGGTAGGGGAGAGGAGGGAGAGCCCCAGAATTTTGTCTGTGCAGAGCAGTTAGTACCTTGAAGCCAAGTAGTACAATTGTCTGCCTGGAGGTGTGTATTGCCCGTTAGACACGTCTGTCTGAGCACACTGATCTCTGGCCGCATCTGCTCAATCTTGGGACCTGCTCCATGGCATGTACTTTCTGTCAGCGGAGGGTGAAGCTTGTGATGACTGCCAGCGATTAAGCCTGGCTGCTCAGGAAAGGGAGGGCGTGTGTGTTTTCAGATGAGTGAGGAGAAGTGCGACAAGGTGAACTTTTGCTCTTGTTTTGTGAGAAGCTGCTTCTGGACTGAGCTGTTTAAATCAATTATTTTAAGTCATTGTTCCCAAGCTTTTGGTACTTTTTCTATTTTAGAATTTCATCTCCTATTTGGACCTTAAGTTTGAAAAATATGTGATGCAGTGGAAATATTACCATTTTTTTAATATTTACACTGGCTGGAAGATAGGTCTTTTGGGGGACACTTGCTTTTGTGCTTTCTAAAATGCATCAGCTTTCAAAAGGGAAACTCCCATGGTACTTTGCTTATAGATGAATCAACAGATACTTCCATAAGACATTTAGGCTGGTACCCTAGGACTTGTTGTTTGCTCCCATTACAGCTCTGTGCAGGTTACACTGCCAGAAGCAGCACTATTGTTTGATGCAGTGATTAAAATGCCTGTTTTTCATTTGTGATAGTCTCTGTCATGCCCTCAGCCCTATGAACTGGGAGACCTGAACTCCAAGCCCCAATGCTGCCTGAACACACCTGCTCTTTGGTTCCTTTCAGGAGCTTGTGATACAGTTGCTGTCCCTCGAGCATGGCCTGATTCCACTTCACAGCAGTGACAGGTTTGCAGAAACTCTAGAGGCCACTTTTGATGTGGGCTTGATGTAAAGGCAAATGGCTCTGTTTATCACAACTTGTCTTTTCAGGCATCCCTGCATGGTTGTCTTTAATTTTATTTTGCGTTACTGCCAGTGGGGTGTAGCATGATGCCAAGTTAATGTCTTTCATGCTTCTGGTCTTAGTACTAGTAGATAGTTGGAAATGAGCTAGTGTTAAGCAAATGTGACCAGGGAATACAGGAGAAGATGTAATTTCACAGAGGTGCCAGTTAGCTATGTTTTACAGACATAATTTGTAGAGAAGGGTGGGGGGCAAAGCAAACTGAAGGCTTACGTTTAGCTTCTGAAGGCCAGGAGCTAACATGCTGTGCAGGTGGCGTGCTTGGCTGTGTGCAGATACCAGGCACTGACAGAAAGACCTGTCTTTCATGGTCAAGGAGGAAAACGTTTTTGCTACAATATCAACCTGTAACAGTAACTGGGATATTTTTTCCTACGTTGAAGACTTTGATTATCCCATTTTCATTATGTCATCGTGGAAATACCCTGCAGGTTCTGTATGCGGTTGTGTTGGGTGGAGACTTGCTTTTCATTCAGGAATGGAGAAGTTGATTTGCTGTGTGTGCAAGTGAAGAGTAAGACCATGTGACTGGCAAACTGGAGGAAATGCTTTATCTCTGGATTTGAGACCAAGAACTAAACATCATTTATCTTGCTCCAGCAGCTGGCCAGGAGATAAATACTTTTCTATATTTTCAAATGCCTTTGTCTTGAACACTGAATATTTAAGCTTTTTGTAGGACATATGATCTTTCTGCTTGCAGAGAAGGTTGAGTAAAGGGTGAAAAATGTTGTGGTCTGCCTATTGAAAAAAAATATGGGAGACATTATTTGTATACCCGTGTTGTTTCCTATAGGAGTAGTTTTCTTTTTCCCTTGTAAAGCTACAGCTACTTCAAAACAGTATTTTTTCTGAAATCTGCTGAAAGTACCCTTGGAGAATTCTGCTGCTCATAAACTTGATTTATCTTATCCATATATTGATAAATCCCAGCCCTGTTAGAGGAATGCTAGGTGTACTCTTTCTTTGTTAGGACCCATAAAATCTCAGCTGGTTTGCTGCAGAGTTACAGGAGGCTCTTCAAGTACACTTGAGGTTCACTTTATCCATATTAGATGGAAAAGGGAAGAAGAATCTTGCAGGTAACAGCCAGTAGGTCCTCTGTCCTGGATGTGTTGGCTGACAGTTGTGTTTTTTTAACCAAATAGTCACAAAGCAGCCAAAGGAACATTTTATTTTATTTTTTTCTTTTAATGTATTAGTATCAAAGATGTGTATCCTGTGAGTCATCATTATGATGAGGATCTGAAAAGGGCAAATATATTCCTAGGATACATCAAATGAGATTTTGACTCAACAGAGGGAGATACAAGTACTGTTGCCTAAAGCTGAGCTGAGCCCTCATCTGGGACAGGGCTCTAGCCCACCAGTTGCTGGAAGGATCTGCTTGGATGAGAGGAGAGTTTGCAGGGATTATTGGGGGACAGGGGGAACTAAAAATGTGTTTAAACCCTCAAAGCAAGATCCAAGAGGGCATGCAGCATCTGTCCATGAGCATCTCTGAAAACACGGACCCCCACCATGGGAAGACTCACATAGTGGCAGGGTATGCTCTAGTCATTAATTCCCTGTTACTTAAATGGACTGAATGTGAAGAGGAGGGCTGGGGGGGGGGGGGGGGGGGGGGGGGCATGGGGCTGCCACAGGAGGAAAAGTACCTGCCAGAAGTCCCTGGGGATGGTTTCTGCAGGTGGGCTGGGCAGCCCCGGCTCCTGGCTCCTGCCTGGCAGGAGGGATGAGCTGCAGCCGGCTCTGCGCATTCAAAAGCTCTCGAGCTAACCGGATTGCAGTTCATAATGGAGGTTAATGGGTTGTTAATCCTATTATGAGCATCGCAGCTCAGCGGTGGTGTTACGTGTTTCACTGGCCCATGCTGGGTCCGAGCGGTGCAGGAGCCCTCCTGGGTGCCAGCCCTGCACTTTGGTGGTGGAGATGGAGGTGGCTCGGTGTCTGGGGGCACCGCCTGGGTGCCAGGGGGCCACCTCCGCAGCAGCACATGGAGGCTTCTATGGCTGCTGGTCTCAATACTGGATAATCCCAAGGAAACCAGGCAGATGCTGTGTTTGCACCTGGTTGGGTTATCTTGAAACTTCGGGGTTTAGGGCCGGTATGCTTCAAGATTAGAATTCATAGCCATTGATTTATGTATTCATTTATTTATTTATTACTCCTTCTACAGTTCCAATCTGGCTTCCTGTTCCTTTTTTTAATACCGATATTTCTTTAAAAATGAGGTGAGTGAATGTAACTGCTCCATCTTCTTGCCTGGTGTGACCTCCTTGGGTGGAAATCCTGGAATCTGAGTTCTTGCACCACATCTCCTGTCGGTGCTGCTGGGGGTGATGTAGTGCTTGGGTTTCACATTGATACAGGGTGTTTGCTGAGCAATGCGGCCGCAACTGCCTTCCGGTTTGCGTGCTTTAGATAACCCTGATGCCACGCGAGAAATACAGAACATACACCGCGACCATGGAGCTTCGCACCACCGCGGTGCAGACACACCCGCTCCCAGTCCCATCCGCTCACGCTCTGTCTCCTCACGCCTCACTTCCGCCGGCGACGGCTCATAGTGCGCCTGCGCAGACGGCGTTTCTCTCTCGGGGCCGGCGCCAGGCAGGAGGATGGTGAGTGGGGCCGGAGCCGCCGGATCCGTCGCCATCCGCCCCGGCGGGCAGCGCGGAGCCTGCTGCGGGCGGGCCGCTGCCCGGGAGAACCGCCGGGCCGGGGCCCTGTGTGCGCTCTGCCACCGAGCCGGCCCCGGCCCCGCGCTGGGCCGCGAGAGGGGCTCGCCTCAGCCGGGGTGGCCTGTGGGAGGCGGCCCGAGTGAGGGGAACGGCGGCGGGGGGCCGAGCAGGCGGCCCGGGAGGGGGCGGCGGGGAGCGGCGGGGGGCCGAGCAGGCGGCCCGGGAGGGGGCGGCGGGGGGCCGAGCAGGCGGCCCGGGAAGGGGCGGCGGGGGGCCGAGCAGGCGGCCCGGGAAGGGGCGGCGGGGAGCGGCGGGGGGCCGAGCAGGCGGCCCGGGAAGGGGCGGCGGGGAGCGGCGGGGGGCCGAGCAGGCGGCCCGGGAGGGGGCGGCGGGGAGCGGCGGGGGGGCCGAGCAGGCGGCCCGGGAAGGGGCGGCGGGGAGCGGCGGGGGGCCGAGCAGGCGGCCCGGGAGGGGGCGGCGGGGGCCGAGCAGGCGGCCCGGGAAGGGGCGGCGGGGGGCCGAGCAGGCGGCCCGGGAAGGGGCGGCGGGGAGCGGCGGGGGGCCGAGCAGGCGGCCCGGGAAGGGGCGGCGGGGAGCGGCGGGGGGCCGAGCAGGCGGCCCGGGAAGGGGCGGCGGGGAGCGGCGGGGGGCCGAGCAGGCGGCCCGGGAAGGGGCGGCGGGGGGGCCGAGCAGGCGGCCCGGGAAGGGGCGGCGGGGAGCGGCGGGGGGCCGAGCAGGCGACCCGGGAAGGGGCGGCGGGGGGCCGAGCAGGCGGCCCGGGAAGGGGCGGCGGGGAGCGGCGGGGGGCCGAGCAGGCGGCCCGGGAAGGGGCGGCGGGGAGCGGCGGGGGGCCGAGCAGGCGGCCCGGGAGGGGGCCGGGCCTGCGTTCGGCGGCAGTGCGCGGTGATGGGATGGCGGTGCCGGCTGCGGCTGGGCCTCGCGCGGGGGGCGGCTCTGCCCGTGCCGTGGTGCCCCAGCGCCGCCCGGTGCCCGGCCTGCCCCGCAGCCGCGCCCGCCGGCCCCGCCTTGGTAGCGGCGGCGCCGGGGAGAGGCCCCGCCTTTGCGTGCCGAGCCCGCTGCTGCCGTGTCGGGCTGCGGGGTGGCCGTTCGGTGAAGCCGGAGCTCACCCTGGGCTGCCTCCCCACAGGCTAAGCGCACCAAGAAGGTTGGGATCGTGGGGAAGTACGGCACTCGGTATGGTGCGTCCCTGAGGAAAATGGTGAAGAAAATCGAAATTAGCCAGCATGCCAAGTATACCTGCTCCTTCTGTGGCAAGGTGAGAGACCTCCTTCCCTAAAAAAGTCTTTAATAGTAACTTTTGTTGTTGCTGCTGGAAATACAGTTTGGTGCTTTGGTCCTTTTTGTACTGAAGCAATAACTCCACTAGTTTTGAGATAGTCATCGGTGTATTTGAGCTTTAGGCTCCTGTCAGAATCTTTTATAAAATAAAAAGAGTAGACATTTCACATGCATGTTTAGTGGTAGTTACGTGAAAACAAATTATATTTCATTACACAAAATAGTAAGATATGTTGCCATACTATATGTTTTAGGTATCTTAATAAAAAAAGACCTAACAGAATTAAAACAACACACTTGTTATCCTGCTAATTAAGGCACGACTTAGGCTTTTTTTTTCTTTCAGTAACTTTACAGCTTACCTGGAGGGAGAAGAGAGCATGCTTTTCCCACTTACAACTTTTGTTTGCAGCTGCTTGCTTATAATTGTGTGCTGTGTAACTGGATGGGGAAGAATTTCTGATAATCTTATCTGCTCATGTGCATAATAAAAAAAATCACTCCTAAATCTGTTTTTTGGCAGTTTGAGAGGTCCGTCAGCTTGTGCTTTGCCCAGGAAATTTTTATTAATATTTATAAAGTAGGTGTCTTTAAGCAGCTGGAAATTTAAAAAGATTTCTCTCTATTTTTTTAATGTATTAGTGTCTTTGTCACGTGAAGTAAAAACATTGATAGCCCCATTGGCAGAGCTGCCTAGATCCTGTATAGGTCTAAGTGAAACCCATTGTCATCATTGCAAGGTGATGGAGATTTGGAGTTCAGTACCCCGCACTCACTCTGGATGCTATCCAAAGGGACTCTGGTTCAGAGCAATCTGTCCAGGGAACACCAATAACAGCGGTGTTACATTGGCCATCAAACCAGGTGAGAATATCTGTTATTGTGACCAATGTAACGCCTCACTATTTTTCTCTTTGAAAAAGAGCTGAATTGTTGATGATGCACTTAGAAATGACCCACTTTATATCTGAGTAAGAAAGTGTTTCAGAAGGACTTTCCCTGTTTTGAAAAAACTGAATAAAACCATTCCCTGATCCTTGCGTGTCTTAACTAGGCTTATAGGTAATGCCATAGCGTGGTGCTGGAGACCTCGCCTGAAGTTTGGCTTTTTCAGCTGATGGAGAGCACATTTTGTCTTTCCTTTTATTACAGACCAAAATGAAGAGGAAGGCTGTGGGTATCTGGCACTGTGGATCATGCATGAAGACAGTTGCTGGTGGTGCCTGGACTTACAAGTAAGGAAATTAAGAAGCTCCTTCAGCATGTATTCTCATATAGCTGAGGCATAATAACAGCTTTTCATTTTATTTTTCAATCTACTAACCGTTAACTGTTTTGAGTTAGTGATATGTGTGTGAGTGGGTTGCCTGCATTGTTAAAACTTGATTGCAGTGGATCAAAGTGGATTTGATGGCGATTCTTTCCTGTATCTGTTGTGCAACTTCTGAGCAAACTGAATTTTATCTGTCACAGTCCTGATGCTCGTTTTGGTGGGTTACTCCAAAATTTCTGTGTCTCTGGGTTTTATCAGTTCAGAAATACAAACTCTGCATCTTTTCCCGAACTTCAGATAAAGAAATGGAAACAAATATTTTACTAAAGTAGTTTGGGGTTGGTGGGGGTTTTTTGTTTGGTTTTGGTTGGTTGGGGTTTTTTTGTGCCTTGGCTGTAGTAGCATTTCATACTGGAGACGTGAACTACAGTTGTTTGTACAAGGTATTATCTTTGAGCCATTTTTTTGGTGATGTTGGAAGAAAAGGACCAGAGAGAATGGCTGGTTCATCCAGCCATCTCAGGATGGAATCATCTATATGGATTACTCCTGATTGATGTCCCTCTGACCTATTCTAAAAAGAGCTTCAACAGCTTCTAATAAATTACGCCTCTAACCTGAGAGTTATTTTTCCTTCCTTGATTCCTTTGACTGTATAAAAATCTTGATTTTTGTCAGGGAACTCTTTACTACTTCTTTCAAAGTCTAAGCAGCATTTTTTTGTGGTTACTATCCCAGCCTTTTCGGTTCAGAGACAAGAGATGCAGTAGGCAAAACCAGATTTACTCTGAGAAATATTATTTCTGTTTTACTTTTGTTTTAAAAGCATTGAAACATAATACTTACTGTAATGGTGTTCTTGCTTACTCCCTTTCTTTATTCTTCTTCCCTTGCAATTCTGGTAGAAGACACTGTTGCCTCACGCGTAACAGTTGCCAGGAACCTGAGCCCACGTGCTTGTGCATATAGTTGATGCATAACTGGAAAATTTTGGGTGAAGACCTGGGTTAGGAAGTTGCATGTGCTTCTGTAAACAAAGGCCTGCACTTTGTTATCATGAAAGTCAGAGTGGAATTAGCCCTCTGTTGACAGTGCAATCAGACGATAACTATTTGAAATGATTAGTGTTTTCTCAAAAAAAAACAAAACAAAACACTGGCATGCATGCAAGTGACTCTCCTTCTTCTTCCAGTACCACCTCTGCAGTGACAGTCAAATCTGCCATCAGAAGACTGAAGGAATTGAAAGACCAGTAGAAGCTACTTCCTGTCCTCATTGTGAAGCATCCTTTTTTTCCCCTACTGTCAAGATCTGTCCTTTCATCAATAAAAAGGTGATAATGGAGTGGAATCATGGTGTCTCTGCAAAATGTCCTGCCTTGCTTTATGTGGTGGGTTGACTCTGGCTGGATGCCAGGTGCCCACCAAAGCTGCTCTGTCACTCCCCTTCTCAGGTGGACGGGGAGAGAAAATATAAAGGCTCATGGGTCAAGATAAGGCCAGGGAGATCACTTTCCAGTTACTGTCATGGCCAAAACAGACTCAACTTGAGGATATTAATTTAATATTACCAATCAAATCACAATAGGATAATGAGAAATTAAACTAAATCTTAAAAACACTTTCCCCCCTCCCCTCCCTTCTTTCTGGGCACAACTTCCAGTTTCTCTACCTCCTCCCTGCCAGTGGCGATGGGGAATAGGTGCTGTGGTCAGTTCATCACATACTGTCTCTGCTGTTCCTTCCTCCTCAGAGGGAGGACTCCTCACACTCCTCCCCTGCTTTAGCCTGGGTCTCTCATGAGGTGCAGCTCCTCAGGAACCGACTGCTCCGGTGTGGGTCCTCTGTGTGCCCAGTGGTTGGTCTGTCTTGGAGCCGGCTGGCATGGGCTCGATCGCACGTGGGAGCAGCTTCTCACAGAAGCCACACCTCTAGCCCCCTGCTACCAAAGCCTTACCATACAAACCCAAAACACTGCACTGTATTTACAGGTATAGCTATGGAGACAATAGTGCTATCCAGTAGTTGAGTGGCTCTTGTTGCTGGTGAAGCCGTTAAAAAACACTTTTCCAGCTAATTGCATACTTTGTTACTTGAGTGTGCTGAGGTGAATCTGAGGAAAGCTTAAATAGCTTTAAGAAGCCTTGATAATGTTCTTCATGTCTGTGCCTTAAGGAATAATGCAGAGCCCCATGAGTGGAGGAATGCACAAATGTAAGAGGGGAAGAGAAAACATAAAACATCACTCTCCCCCTTCCCGTGTGACTTTTGAGGAGGGCTCAGGGGAGTAGGGCATGTGCTGCAAGATGGAGAGGAAAAGAGCAGCATGAGTAGCTTTGAGGGACTGGAATGGTAAAAGAGCAAGTACCATAGCTATCCTCTATTGCTGGCTGGTGCCCCTAAATTCCCAGCACCAGCTACAGACAATTGCTTACTACAGTCTGGGGTGTGTTCTGTTTGCAGATCTGGAGCTTAGTCCACCTGAGCGCTCTCTGGCTTGGTCTTCCTAGGTCTGATAGCAGGCTCCCGTGTCTATGTTCAGGTTGTCTAATCCATACAGAGTTGCAGCAACCAATTTTCATGTTGAGCCGACTCATGGGACATTGAGTCTTGGAGGAAAGGCTGCTGTTTGAGTTAATAATGGCCTCTGGATCATCCCTTTAGACTGTCAAGATGCTGGAACAATTTTTATGGTTGGCTTGTCAGGTGAGTTGTGATTTGGTTTGAGTTCTGTTTTTGTCTAGGTTTTTTTGGTGACTGGTCTCCCATCCTTAACAGTACAGGTCAGAAAACGAGTCTTGTTAAGTACCTTGACAGTTGCTGGAGGAAAAAATAATAAGCAGGTAGCATAGTGGTTGCTTGCTCTTGCTCCAGCTTAAGCTATAAATGAATTTGGGTGGTGATGAGCTACAGCAGTAACATCATTAATGAACCTGACATCTTTGAAAGGTAGATTCAGAACTGGACCAAAGTAGGAACCTTTTCCCAAGCTGCAAAAAGGCTGTGGCTCAGAAGTTTGGCTGCAGTGTCCATGAACTTATTTCCTAACTATTTTTTTTTAATTCAGTGCTCTAAACTTCCTATACTCAAGTAAATTAATGCATCAGTGTCATTCATGTCAACCTGCCTATCCTCCATGTCGCCTCCCAACAGTGATGAGGAGAACAGTTTCTGGGAGAGAGGTCACTGCATATTTCTCTGTTGACTCGCCTTGTTCTGCCTGTAGTGCATGATGAGAGAGTTGCGTGACAGGTTTAAAGTGGAGGTGGCAGTAGGTGACTCCTTAAAAGGTACGGCTCGTTTTTGTGTATGTAGATGAACACCACCATGGCCTCCTGCACATGTGTCTTCTGTTAGAGCTGGGTTATGAAGGAAACCTGTGGCTTCAAGAAACTCCTAGTTCAACTCATTTTTGCTGCTGCTTTTCTTCCGTGACGTGCCCACAGCAGCTTTCACTCTAGGTACTTGTCAGACCTCCCAGCTTAGTCCTGGGCACTTCTGTTGCTGGTCCTGATTCATGCTAACCAGGTTTCTTGGGTTGCCATCTTCAGGCTGGCTTGAACTTTGTTTTCAGTTAAGATGTTTCTACTCCCTTGGGGATGCCTTGCATACTGGTGTGTGCATAGCTGGAACAGCTCAAGGAGCAAGCTTTTCTCCTGTTGGTGGCTGCTCCCGCTGAAGGTAGGGTGAATGGTGCGTGAGGATGGCTTATGCTACTGTAAGACTCCGCTGTCTGAAAAGCAGCTGCTGGCCTGCTTCAGTGAGTTTGTTAGGGGCACTGCCCCTGACTTTGGCTTACCTTCTGGCATAAGTTTCTGAAGTGTGGTCCAGGAGCTGCTTTGTAGGTAACTGCGCCATCCTTTAGGGAAACCTCAGCAGCAAGGAAGGTCTGGGGAGCTGGTATAGACTGGATGTGCAGAAACAGCTGTGTACTTCTTGGGACTCCAGGGAGAGGGAGAGGACGAATTGGATGTGGGGGAGCTCTCCAGTTGCCAGCGCACATGGAGATGAGTGAGCTCAGGAGGTATTTGCTATGTATCTGTGCATCACCTTCCAAGAAGGTTTGTGAGCTATGGCGATGCTTCTTAAAACGCATCAAAGTAAAGACAACTTCCGTTATACTAAAGGTGTCTTCACATGAGCCCTTTTGTTGGGAAATTGTGATGAAACCACACGAGTACTGATTACTTTACTGGCTACTTAATTGTCTGAAGGCCTTTGTTGGTAAAACACTCTATGTGCTTGGGGAAGGTTCTGCTGGCAGTGTGGCTGTACAGCTCTGCTGCTAGAAGGGGTTCTGAGGGGCTTGGGTTGCTGGGGGGGGGGCGTCTGCATTTCTACAAGGAGGCACCATGCAGCCAGTTGAGGCAGGGGAGACCTGACAGCTTGGCAACTGCAGCCCAGCTTCCTGGGTGATGGACCTGAGGATGGGAGGGGGAAACACTGCAGAAAAGGTCCAAACTCCAGCATCACCTGCGTGAGCTGTGCCTACTGGAGCAAGACTTCACAAGGATCTGCTGTGATACAGGGGCCATAGATGCGCACAGGAAAGTCTGTGTTGCCTCACTGATCTACCAGAGAAAAGTACTGCTTGGTCCTTGGAACAGCTGTGGGTGTCACCCGGTTAAACATGTCCTTGCCTCTTCTGGAGTTACTGAGCTGCTAAAACCAGATGTAAGCAGCAAGCTGGTGGGCATGCTCCTGGCAAATTCAGATTTACCTGCTGTCTCAAAGGCTCGTAGCTGGCTGTGGCAGCTGCTATGTGGAGGCATGTGTTACCGGCTCTCACTGCCTTCACAAGCAGGGTAGTGTTCTGCACGTTGCCTTTTATTCTTGACTCAGTGCGCTCGGGTCACATTACCATGTCCCTCTCCCCTCCCAGTTCTGGGTGCTGCGGTGTGACTCTGTGCGCCTCTGCGTGTCCTGCATTAATGCAGAGGTTGCAATTGAAGTACAGGTTTCTAATTAAAGCCCACTCGACTGTTATGAAGTAGCCATTAACAGATACAGAGTATATGTTTTATGTTGATATTCCAGGGTGAGATTGCATAGGTATTTTCCTGCTGAGGAAGCTATTAATTACCTTTAGGATTAATATTTGTGGAGTGTGGAAGCTGAGCAGAGTGGAAATAGGAAGAGAAGATAAGGATGTGAGATGATTTTTTTTTGATCCGGACTGTGCTCCTACCTACATCCCTGCGAGGGCTGTGCCCGCAGGTCTCCTGGGTTGTGCCCTCCCGAGAGTGCCGTGGTACCCCGGCTTGCTCCTGAGCAGGGGTGTTTTGTGCCGGTGAACCTTCAGGGCTGCCAATGCCGCACGTTGGCCCAAAATGAGAGCAGGGAGGAAGGTGGAAAGGGCAGCAAAGAGGAAGGATGCTGTGGCCAGAGCACGGCCGGCTGGCAATGCTGCGAGCGGCCAGCGGGCGACACTGCCGCTCTGCTGCTCCGTGTTGCAAGGCTGCGTCTTCTCAGCTTCCCTTCCTCTGCTCGTTCACCTGTATGCCGACTATAGCTTCTTAGCTCAGCGTTTCGTGCTTCCCCCCTAAAATAGAACATGGCAGTGATTTTAGATTGAAACAGAAGTCTGTGCCAAAAGGGATCAGGAGGTAGAAATAGGAATAGGGAGGTTGGAGGCAGGGATTTTCTGGTCGCTTGTCACCTGTAACGGAGCTGAATTTGTGTCGTTGCTCTGTCCAAACCCTGTATATATCCTAGGAGTATTTGCTGTATCAACAGCTATGTGATTTAACCAGGTAATCCCCAAAATTTGTTGTTTCCTCGGGGAATCTAAGGTGAAAACAGGAATTCTTAGCAATTTCACTTACTCTTTTCTGTATTATTTGTTGTTGAGCCTTAGTCAGGAACTTGGATACAGTTGTCAGATGCCATAGAAGCAAAGAGCTGATACCTGTCTTGGAGGGTGTGAGCTTACGGCAGTGTCTGACCCCCTTGGATTGCTACAGCTGTGGGAATTGGAGGAGGGTTCGATGGAAACAGAAGCTTTGAACGGACTGAATGTTCTGTAGATGTGGCTGAGCAGGTTGGTTGATCTTGGTTGCTTTTGAAGAACAGGTGAGGAGGGGACCTCTTTCTCAGAGCAATCCGACAGTTCCATGGGGCTGTTTTTCAGGATCAAGGATATGACCTAAGGGGATGGTGGCTGTAACCAAAGTGGCATTTTGGCCCAAAGGAACTTGGAAACTCTGAAGGAGCTCAGGGCAACTGTCCTCATTCTGATTTCCCTGTTAAGCATTTACCTGTTTCCAGAAGAAAATAATTGCTTTGGCTTTACCCTATTTGTGTTTCCTGCTACCTCCTGCTCACTGACAGGTCTGTCTGGTCTTTAGGAGATCATGATACTAAGCCTTGGGGGCACCATATGTGTTTGTGTTATGCAACATATTAAAGACTTTTTGTCTTTCAGGGCTTAGGGCTCACAGCGGTGAGAAACCTCACCCACAGGCACTGGCTGTCCCTTCTGTGCATCCTGGCTTAAAGGTGGTGTGAACTTAGCCCATGTGCAGGTATTCCTTTTTGGCTTTGTGTCTTTTTTTAGGGATTTGATTGTAATATAGCCCGACAGTTGTAAGTGGTGGGCACCATGTTTTAAGGAGCATATCCCAGCATGATTTCTAACTTCCATTATAACAGCAAACGTCTTGGCCTTACTGTGTGGTCAGCTGCCTTCATCCTTGTGTACAGTCAAGGGCTGCCTATTGCCTTCCTGAGCTCCTTCATGCCTCTTCCACCATGCTGCCTCCCAGGGAGATTGGGTGACTGATGCAGGTGAGTCATCTTCCTGGGGCAGATATACCCTGTCCTGGGACAATTTTCTAGGTCTCTCCCTAGAAAGAAAGGAGCTTTAGTGATGAAGTTTATTAGTAGCTTTGCAGTTCAGAGTGTTGGACCATCTGATTTTACATATTGTCCTAGCTTCTACCTGCTGCTCATCTCACTTGGATGTTCAGCAGCTCCACTTGGGGAAACAGAGCATCATCGCTGAGCTGCTGGTCCAGCTGCCATGAAAGAAGTGGGCAGGCAACACCTCTCTGCTTCCTAGTTATGCAGTGTGGCTCACAGCTTTTCTTGGAGAAACGATTCCTTAAAGGATGCCACAAAGTGATACGTGGTGGCATGAGACTGTGTATTTCCAGTGGCTCGGGGTGACAGAGAATCGCCTGCTTGAAACCAGCCCCAGTGCTCTGGAAGTGGGCAGCTGTCATTGGTAACATACCCTTCCTCCAAGTATTCGATCCTTAGCGGATGTCTTTTGAGGCATGGAGTGTGGCAGAGTTGTGGATATGCCTCAGGTGCCCTTATTAGATGCCTGGATGCATTTTGAAAATGGCTGCTTAGAAAATGTCTAATTGCTATTCCACATATTCAAAATGTTTTTTTTTTCCTCTTGACAAGGCTTTGGCATGCCTTGGATTGCTAAATATACTTTCCTCTTGAAAATTCTTGGCAGGGATCTGTGTAAGGAATCACGCCAAGCAGTCTCTTCAAATGTTAACAAGCTCATCGGTGTGGCTTTCCCAGTGTAGTTTGTGCTCCTTTTTTTTTTTTTTCCCCCCACCTCTCTTCCCAAAAAAACCCGACCCTTCTTTCTGTACGCTGTTGCTCCAAGCATATGAACTATGGCAGCTCTGCAAGAAAGGATTTTTCTTACCAGTGCTGAAAAAGTGCTTGTTTGGTGTTCAACAGTTTGGTGTCATTGCCCTGCTCAGCCTCCTGGGGCTCCTGTTGAGTTGGAAGTGTGGATTTTGGGGTGCTTCTGGAAAACCTAATCCATTTTCTCTTCTCCATTGCCCTGTCTTGCTTTTTTCTGTTTTTAGTCAGTTGGACTGTATCCTTGCATGGCAATCGTAGATTTGATGTCTTTCTTTCAGTAGCCTATTAGCAAGTGAATGAGGCTGTCGTGCTCCCCTTTTGTTCCCCCCTCCCAGTGCTTATACTGGTGTAGAAGCAGCCCTGGAGCTGGTGCAGTGCTGCTCTGGCATCTGAAACTGCCAAAGCAAAGAAAAGGGGAGAAGCCAGCGCAGCATCGCTGAAACCCCAATGTGTCCCTAAAAAAACCCTCTCCTAGGACTCTGGCATCCATCCATATGTCAGGCTACAAACCTCCCTTGAGCTTCAACGGAGACAGTCTTGAATATGCATTTGGAGAGTCAAAGGGCTGGCTTTCTCTCGACCTTTGCCCACCTCTTGTTTCTTCTCTTGTCCTCTCTTACTCACCTCCTGACCCAGCGTGTAAGCAGTGTTGCTGTGGGAAAGTGCGCGGCCAGGGGAAGAGCACGGTCAGCCCTGCGGGGCTGCACCTCCGGGGCTTTGCTGGCAATATGCCTCCACCTGATTTCTCAGGAGGCAAAACGGGCTGGAGCTGCCCTCGCCCGCTCTGCTGTGGTGTGCACGGGCACAGCTGCAGAGGGAGAGCTGGCCTAGGCTTCTTATTTTCCTGCAATAATGAGCACACTATTGCGAGGTTACACCAGTCAAGGCTTTGGGCAGCGCTTTTAAAATGCAAATTCCGTAAACGATTCCCTGGGCCTTGCCTCCGACATGCTCTCCTGACCTTCGGTCATCTGATGGACGCACCTTGGGAGCAAGCATTTGTGTTTGGGTTGGGCTGTTAGATTCCCCTCCCTGTGCTCAGGGTCGAGTACCTACCTGAATCAGCCGACCTGCGATGCTCTGTCACTGTGAGCCACCGGAGCTCGGCAGGGGATGCAGGGAGCTGCTGCAGAGGAAATTGAGCTATGGGCCACGGAGCCTGCATTCATCACATGACAGTCTGGGATGAGAGGAGGGCTGGAAAGCCAAGGGCAGACCTTGGCACAGAAGAGGCCATACTTGAGACAGCTGGAAGGGTAGTCCAGGCTTCTTGTTCACTCTCCCTCTGCTCTGAGTGTTGTGATTTTTGCCCACTCCTGTGAAGTGGGCCGATTAAGCTGGAGAGTGGAGAACTGCCCCTCCTTGACCTGATAGCTCTCCTGTTAATTATGACTTCTTTTTTGTGTTTTATTCTTCAGAATGGAATATTTTCAGCCTTGATTCAGTGGGCTTTTCTGAAGGTACATCTGCCTACACGAGGGTGGATTTATTTATAACTCTTGACTTCAGCTTTAGGAATTTGCTCTGTGACCCCTCTCCATTTCTTTGATTAAATCTCATATTGTAAGAAGAACATTTTATTCTGTAGCACTTGCCCACCCTGAGACAAATGTCCTGCAAGTCAGTGCTTTGCTCTCCCCTTCAGGCAGTTCTGGAACAGTTCCAGTTCTTTGAAAGTGTGGAGAGAGGACCTGATTCCTCCAAAGAAATATTATTTTGTAGGAGATGCTAAGTGGTGGACCAAGAGGGCACTTGCCTGTTTTACTGAATATAATTCTTCCAAGTCACCACCTACTACTGGGCCTCACCTTTGAAGGGAGAAGTTTTGATGCAAAGCAAAATTGTTTCCAATATCCCAGCTGTGAGGCCGAATTGACTGCTTGAAGATAGGATCTTGGTCTCTGTCAATCACATCTGTTTTCATTCAAGATGTTGGATTTAAAACCGTAACAAATTGGATTTGAGATTAAAAGGCAAATCTGTAAAGGGAACATTTAAAAAACTTAAATTCAGAGTAGACCCAAGTCATGCAAGGAAAGAAGGGGAACAAATAAATAATCTAGGCATTAAAAAATATTTTTTAATGCCTAGTCAGCTGAAGATCTATTCTTTTTTGTGCATGAAGAATAAGAAAGAAGTAAATGCAACTTCCTGTAGCAAGCGAGGTGTTTATTCCAAAGTAGGTCTATCTCTGACAAAAACGTTATGTATGCCATGATAGTCTTTATGGACCTCAGATGAAGACTATGCTGATACCTATCAAAATGAAGAAGAAAACAGTCAAAGGAAAAGACAGAAGGCAAACACATCAGACAGGTATGGAAGCATAAAGAAACTAGTTTGTGATCTGAGCCCATCAGCAGCCTGCCCATTGCCCAGAGCTTGGTTTAGATTATTATTACTGAATCAATTGGTGCTTAGCAGCTTGAGGCAGTGATGGTTTTTACAACATGGACCTTAAGCACTGGTGAGTCATTTCACGTTCCTCACTTGAACAACCCAAGGCATTAGGCATGGCGGCAGAGCTGCCAGTTGTGTTACTTCTTTTGTTTCCAGCGAGTGGAGATCAGCAGAGTAGTTGCACATGGGGATCAGGCAACTTCATTTGGCCAATGTACTGCCCTCCTCTTTCCCACTACTTCACTTCTTTTTTTGGTATGTTCTCACCTTACATGCACCCTCTTGGATGATGTGAGATCCTTGAGGCATGGAATATTTTCTTGTTTTACCAGTCTGTGAAGAGTTGAGCACAGAGGACCCTGCATGCTGCCTTCTATCTCTGTTGTTCAGCTTTAGGATGGAGATCACCCAAGCTTTTGAGAATACATTTCAGGAGCATTCCCCGTCATCGCTGCAGGAAGATGGTACCTTTTTTAAAGAAAGAACTTGCCATCACTTGCAGAAAAATGGGTTGTATGGAAATGGGAGGGACTCTGACTTGTGCCCTAAATCAGCTGCATTTTTAAAATTCAGAAGCCAACAGAGACGAAAGACTCCTGGTCAACTTTTCTGCTCCCTTGGAAAAAAAAGTACAAAGACTTGATAAATATTTGGCATTAATAAATTCCATTTGTCTTACAAAACAAAGTTTGCCAACTACCAAAGCAGGGAAAATATTTTACATAACTCTAAGTGCAATGTCTAAAAGGTTGCTATGAGCGTGGTTTGAAAAACTCTTTCCACAACTCAGAATGTTGTGGAACATCCAAGCAAAGCATGCTGTTTTGGCTTTGTAGGATGCACATCATCACAGCTGACCAACATCCCTCCACCCTTCCCATCAGGCCTCTGCCAGTCTTCTAGGTTATCACCTTGGCTTGCAGGAGCTGGGGTTGTTTACTCCATCTCTTGGTCACCTCTGCCTACCCCCTTGAAGATGAGCTGGCTGCTGCTTTTTACATGCTTACACTTTTCCTTGAACCTCCCTTTGCCCTGGGCCATCTGCCACCAGCCAACCTCTTGGAGGGGCAGAGGCGACCAAAGTGCCAAGGCCAGGCAATGCTGTAAGTTAAAACATGCAGAAAATAAGGGGTGCAGCAACTCTGGGTGCACAAGTACGGTCTGGAGCTTGACTCTTACAATCATCATAGCCCCCGGTCCTGCTGTTCAAGATATGCATGCCAGGAAAGTATGCCGTGGCTAGAGCCACATGGAAAGTGGCCATTCCCTTTTGGGAAAGCATCTGAAACAGTTGACCAAGGATTTATCCTGGATTGGGGTGAAAATTTATTTATGAATCCTAGACAATCTCTCTCGTGGAGCTGTGGGAATGTTGCTATAAAAGGCAGGAAAGACCCAGCTCACTACAATTATTGTTTTGTTGTTAATTTTTAACAATGAGGGTAATTACCCATTGGAACAGATCCCCCCCGGGATGTTTGTTGGTTTTGAGTATTTAAGCTATGAGGTCCTCTGAGCAGAGACGTGTCTAGGGCAAAGTGTACGTAGAGCACTTGGAAACCACAGCGCCTTCAGCCACGGCTTGTGCAAACCTGCTTTCAGTGGCACTGCAGCAGGCTGGGAAGATGCGTGCGGCCAGATACACTGTCTCAGCAGAGGGGTGTCAGCTCCCTCTGGACTGGCAATAAGTCTGAGGAAAACCTGGAGAGCTGGGTAGCCATGAACACCTGAAGTCTTTCTCAATTTCATCAGATTGGTATTTTTTCAGCAGAATGTCTTCACTCGGACTATTTATAGCCAGCCCCTAGCTAAGAACAATTAGTATTTGTTTTAACAGAGATTGAAGCTGTTAGGAAAGAGTTTCAACAGCTAAAGGATCAGCCCTTGGTCAAGGGCAGAGTTCTTTTTTTGTTTTCCCTCCTCCTCTCTCCCTCCACTAGACTGTGCAAGTGCCTTCTCTTTTAGGAATCAGTTCTGGAGCAAATGGAGAGTTGCCACCAAATTATATCTCTGGGCAGAAAAGCAATGCCAAGCAGTCCGTTGATTTTGTAATGTAGGACACAGCCCCCTCGCCCTGCGTGCAGTCATGCACAGACTCCTTGGCATCTAATTAATAATTTGCAGTTAAGCAGCGGCTGCTTCCTTGCATCATTTCAACATGGTTGCCAAGTGGAAAATTGAAAAGCAGGAGAGAGCCAAAGAAACGACAACAACGACAACAACAACAACAAAGGTTTAAAGTTCTAGGAAATTTCACTGTGAGGTCAAAATTCCTTGTGCATTCAGGGGCTGGGCTGTTGGCTGCCAGGCGCCTCTAGTTAACATGGCAAAGCCCTTTTTTTTTCATAGCCCTGCTCTCCTAAAGTACCTCCTGTTCAACTGGAGTTTCTCAGTCCGAAAATGTGGGTGGGTTTGGGGAGGGGGGGATGCGGGGAGAATGTGGGAAGTTGAATGAGGGGTTTTCTTGTGGCTGAGAAGGTGAGAAATGCTCTGGGGCATGGGGACAGGCAAAGAAGCATGGTGAAGCAGAGCTCCCAGGGCAGGACTGAGAAGAGGACGGGGTGATGCAGCTAAGGGATTTGCAGAGTAGAGGATACCCAAGAGTGGGCTTACAGCCAAGGGAGAACTCGTCTTAACTTTTCTGGATCTTGAGGAACCCATCTCATCATGAGCAGTTGGACTGTTTGGCTTGTAAATGGCATAAAAGGGTTTTCCTCTGGGTGGAGGGGGTTTAGCATGGCCCTGTTAGAAAACAGTAACAGTAATGTCTCCTAAGTTAGTTTTTCCACGCTTTTATGCTGCTAGCCCTGGGGAAGAGCTGGGGCATGCAATATTGTTGGCACAGCAAGAAGTACTACAGCTATCAACAGCTGAACTGAGCACGCGGGTCTTTATGTGTCTTCATGCTCGAGGTTGTTGGAGATGTGAGGAGAAGGGGACCAAAGGAAGGCTGGTGTTCAGAGCATCCGATGAACTGTTTCTGCTCTGCTTGCCCTTTTTTTGTCTTCTCCTCTCCATGGAGGAAGCCTGTGGAGGCACGTGCTTCTAACTCTTCCCATTTACAGCTGCAGTAATCTTCATGAGGTTGGCAGCTCCAGGATCTGTGTGGCTGGAGATTAGCATTTGTCTGTGGGAGGCAGGCATAAAAGATCAGCAGTCTCAAAAACATGACCTATGAGGAAAGGCTGAAGGATCTGAAGCAGGAAATGCTTTTTGAAAACATCTTTTTAAATACACAAAAGATTTTGCTGTAAGGTGAAAGGCTTCTCTGTACCAATTGCAGACCTGACAAGAAGGGATGGTTGAAACTGCAGCAAGAGAGATACAGGTTAGGTGTTGGCTGGACAACATCTGGCCAGGTAACTCTGGTTGGCCTTACTTTGAGTTGGGGTGGGAGCAGAGACCTCCAGAGGTCCTTTCCAGTTACCAAATTCTAGAATTCTGTGTTAGGAACAACTTCCCTGCAATAAGGATGGCCACATACTGAGGAAGTGAGGTGGTAGTAAGTTCTAAGTTGGAGATTAGGCAAACACTTGTCAGAAGTGGTGCGAGGAGAGCTGACACTGCTTCGAGGAGTGAAAGCAGACTATCTTCCTGATGTCCCTTCTGGCTTTGGCTTTAAAAATCAGCAGGTTCTACCTTTCAAGCACTGATGTCTGAGGGCATCAGGCTGTGTATCCTCCATTTCTACTCTGGAGGAGCCTGAGGCTTACAGATACCTGGTATGAGAAAAGATAGGGGAACCTGGGAGGCTGAACAGTTTCATCAAGAAAAATGCTGTTTCCCCATCCTCACCCTCCTGGTTTGGGGGTTTTCTCGAGAGGGAAGGAACCAATGGTGTAGATGACTCATGGCCTGTTTCTAAAAGACCCAATAACATGGGTTGAATCACTGAGCAAACACGGGCAGAGCTGCAAACAATACCCAGAAGTCTTGGCCTCCTTCCTCTGCTCCCATTTCAGGGTTTTATTACTAAATCTAAACCTGGGGCTCACAGTCCTTTCCAGGGAGGTATGTTTAACAGCACACACGTATCATCAGCCAGATCTCTTCCTCTTTGCCCTGAGCCTTTGTACACAAAGCAATGATGGGGGGCTTGTAGCTTCTTGCAGTGTCTTGCTTCTGTGGGATTCCCATGGGCTGAGCGTGATTGGATGGTTGCAGTCCTGCGGATGAGAAATGCCTCACACCCTGCTGGCATCGAAAAAGGATTACTGTTCCCCTTCTTAATGCGTTTGTTTAATGCCTGTTCCATGAGGCTTTTTCTCAGGCTGTTTTCCTTGCAGGATATGTCTCTGTGTGTGCAATTAGCTAAGAGGCATTAGCTTAATGACTTGTGTGTGTCTGAGTTAGGCCCGACCCCACCTCGGATTGCTGCCCTTCTCCTGTCTGGAGACTTTTAATTCTCTGCAGCACAAACTGCTCTGTCATGCTTATCCCAGGGGTTGGATGCAGACAGTGTCTCTTGCTGGTCCCCAGCCAAAGAAACCCTGCTATCACACATAATTACCTCCTTGACTCATCATGACTTTTATTGCCCCTCTTCCCCTCCCTTTTTTTTTTTTTTTTTATTGCTCTTTCAAAGTTATTGTTTCCAGCCCTGTATTCCCAGTGTCTCCGGAGGGCTGCAGTGTATTCACACTGGAATTACTGGGGCGGGCTCTGCGGTCTGTTTTGTGCAAGAGTTCAGACTGAGTGATCATTTTGGTCTCTTCTGGCTGGTTTCTGAGCTGATGGGTTAGGCAGAGGGAGAGAAATACCTGACCAGCAAGTTCCATTGTTCAGGAGCCTGGTGCTGAAGCAGAGTCCTTCACCACTATGCAGGTCCTCAGTTCATTCTGATGAACTGATTGTCTTGGTCATCTCAAGTGGTCCATGACAGGTGGCTGAGCAGTGGCTGAAGTAAAATGAAGGGGACACTGATCATCTAGTCTCCTGAATAGTCCTAGTGCTAGAAGTTTTCAGGACTGCAAGAGCAGATCTTATAAGGAAATACCCACCCGCTGTTCTTAACTATCAGTAATGGAGAAGCCATCACAGCCATCAGTGAGTTGTGCCAGTGGGTGATTTCTTCTACCAAGCTTATTTCTAGACTGAATTTGGCCAATTTTGCTGCTACACTATGGATTGCATTACAGTGCAGTCTGTCAGGCTAAAAAACATGTATCTGTTCTCTTCTCCACATGCATAATTATTACCTCAACCAAGTCATCCTGTGGCTGTGTCATTGATGGGCTGAATGGTTAATGTCAGACTTCCAGATCTGAACTTACATCTCTGAACCTGTCCTCCGCTCCATCTTTTGTTCTCAGTCATTTTATTTCCCGTATACTGGAGCTGTATACACCCGGCTCCAAAACTCAGCCCAACAAATGTGTCTGCAGAGGGCACTGGTAAAAGACAGGCTCCTCTTTTCTCTGTTCCTGGCTGGCTGGTTCAGCTGGCCAGCTTCTCCTCTAAGCACCAATGGATGAAGTTTCCAGAGCCACCAGTATGGACATGTTTGCAGTAATCAGAACTGTGCAGTAACATCTATGGGAAGAAAGGCAAACAGATCGAGATATCTTGTGGGCTTGCTGATAGGTAAAACCATGGTCAGATAGTTCTTTTGAACCAGACATTGTCTGCCTAGTGCAACCTCTGGTCCTTACCTTAAACGTGGGGGCAGGAGGGGTGCTGTACCTTTTGGATAGCAGTAATTCACTTTGTCAGCATCTCTGGCCTTGTGAAAGGTTTCATTGGGCCTGCAGAAGTGTCGATATCCTTTACAGTTCCTCCTTTCTTGCTCTCCTACCCACAGGTAAGGTCCTTGAAGTCATCGCCTGCAGCTCACACTCAGGAGAGACCTGTACTCCCTTGAAGGGAGCTGGGGAAAAAGGCGCGTTTGGGTGGACCATGGCTGAAGATTTTCTTCAAGGATTTCTCTTTGGGTAGGATGTGTGTGCCATTGAGCCAGCTGTTTTGGAGAAGGTGGTTTGAGATCCTGTCTGGAGCAACAGTGAAGTAACAGGTTCATATCCTTCATTGCTTTTCCTCACCAATTTGCACTTCTATGATGGATTTGGCAAGGCATCGGCTTCAGACTTGGCACCAGGAGGGGCAATCCAAGTTAGTTTACCTTATCCCTGCTTTGAAAACTCCAAGATCTATCAGTTCATTGTCATCCTGAAAAGCACTGTGACATTTCTTTTATTGCTGAATACATTGTTCCTATTAAAAAGTGTCACTCATGATGTTTTTTGACATAGATGGATATAAATCAAATGCATTCCTTTCACTGATGCAATTAATGAGCAGAAGGCATGGGGAAATTGTTAAGCTGTTGAGTACTGCAAATTAAGGCCTTCAGGAACAACAACAAATCCCCGTCTATAATGAAAAGAGCAAAGACATGTCAATCTTGTTTAGTTACCTGGTTATAGGATGCAGGTTCCTTTACTGACATTTTCAGAAAGAGTGTGACAGGATTAGAACATAAGAATACCAGATCCAGTAGCTCCTATTGAACCAAACCCATATGACTTATCTCATCAGACATGCTTCTAATTTTCTTATAGAAATTGTTTTTCTACAACGAAAACCAGTCCTTTCCGTGAAACTGAGCATTTCAACACGGCACATCTCTCTGAGGACTTTTTTCCTAGGTTTTTCATGGGAAACCAACCAAATAACCCCAACTCTGAGGCTATTTTCTTTTTTGAAAAAATTATGTGCCTTCACAGAAAGCCTTGGAGGTTTTGCTTCTTCACCCTAAATCTGAGCAACATGTTAAAAACAGGTCATGGATAATGACATTTTGTAGAAGAGAAAAGCAACAACATTTTAACAACCTTTCTTCCTGACCAGCTTGGCTAATTGTTCATTAAACCACTGTTAAAAGCCTTAGAGAGCAACAAAACCTCCATGCTTAGGTGGCACCAAAGCCAGCTGCCTGGAAGGTCCCTCTCAAACAGCCTGGTGACAATGCCACAACCTTGTTCATCCAGGCTGGCCAGCCTGACTCATTTAGTTGCCAGCTTCCATGACCCAAGCCTTGGGGGTTTGGCCCTAGTGGGATTTGTTTGCACAGACGTGACAAACCCCAGGTTGCATATGAACTCCAGTTTTTCTGCAACTCCGAGGGAAAGGAGGTGAGGACAACTGTACTGCTGGATGGGCAGGGAAGCCATCAGGAGCTCATGGAGCAGGGACTGGACTCTTGTTTTCATCTGCTCTGCACACCTTCCTCCCACAGAAGGCACTGAAGGTCATTGCCATGCCCGCTTCTCAAGGCCTGGATTTTGTTGAGCACATGGGCTCGAGTTCGTTATCTCTGGCTCTGCTTACAGATTCTCCCTGACCCCTGGACCAAACTATTTCTGCAAAGAAAAATCCTGAAAAATCCCATGAAAAGGACTTTTAGATCTTTCCCCTTTTAGACCTTGAAAACAAAGCTCCATTTGGGCCCGTGGCCATCCTTAAATAGAGTTGCATCAAAAGCTGGGTTTATCCCTTCATTTATCAGACAAAACAGCCTGATCTGATCTCTCTGCCTTTCAGGTCTTGCAGTAAAGCTTCACCAGTGCTGGACGTGCCTGGCTGAGCTGGCGTGGTGCCTGGCCTCACTGCTGCCATGATATTTTGGGTTATCAGTGAAGAAGTGAGAACTTCAGGTGCACACAAATGCGTCCATGCACAGGTAATTTCTGCTCCCACAAACACCACAGGCCAGGTCACCCTGCTGCTCCTGGGTTTTCTCCATTGGGCTCAGCGGGGTGGAAGGGGCAAAAGGGGTGCCCGAGCTGCCGCAAGCCAGGGATGGAGGCCAGCCATCCCATGCACAGGCCTCCAGGGCTTTAACCTCCAGGCCACAGTGCTCAGCTCCTTCTGAAACAGGACAAAGCTGTTCAGCAGAACTGTGGAACTGGGAAGCTTGTGGGCTGAAATGAGTCCAAAAGACATATTAACAGGCATGAGAGGCCTGTGATGAAATCGCTAAGGTATTAATGCAGCCAGAGGCTGGTAATGAATACAAGAAATGCCCACGTTTACCCAAGAGGTCCCAAAGGTCTCTTGGCCAGAACATTGTGATCCTTAAAGGAATCTTAAGAAAGTTAAACCACAGGGTTAGGGCTCCAAGAACAAAAACTCAGCTAGCGTGGTCTCTCAGCTGCTCTGACCTCTTGGCTGAAGAGATTTTTTGTGCTTTTCAGAGAGCATGGATATTATCTTCTGGGGCTTGTCACCCAGAGACCTGTCAGATGAGGGTGCCCCTTGCCCCTGTGGATGGCATGAGTCTCCCACCGTGCCCTGTGACTGTGGTGCAAGTAACAAAGCTTAATTCTCACTTTTCAGATGAGGCTCTGTCATTTGGTGGCAGGGGAGATCCTGAACACTCAGATATTATCTGGAGGTGTACAAAATGCTCTTCTAGTACTTTGCTGTCTCCATCTTTCAGCTGCTGGAGGAAACCTATGAGGTGCAGAGCATGGGCCAGTGCAGGCTAAACTGCTATCATCACAATTTGACCTTTGCTTCTTCTCCTTGTTGGCTTGTCCCATTACTTCTTTAATACATGGAGGGCCTGGAGATGGTCCATTGGCGCTGAGCACAGTTGGGCTGCAAGGACAAGATGGGAGCTGGAGGTTGACAAAAGCAGAATGTTGTTGGGTGGCTGAGCATCCCCAGTGCTGTATATAATGCAAACACTATGGTGATGAGGAAACCAAAGCAGGTTTGATAGATCTTCCTCTAAAGTTAATTTCAAACCCATGCCCATCTGACCTGGTGTTTGGAAAGGCTGAACCTACCTTTTAGGAGTCATTCACTGCAGTCAGGCACCTTTTTGACCCACACAAGGGAGATAGACCCACCACTGGTGTGGGCAGGTCTTGCCTGTCCCCAAAGCTGTACCCACACTGCTCAACCCATGTCTGGATGTCCCTTAGACTCTCTATTCCTGAGAATTTTTCTTCTTTTCTATGTACTTTTTCCCATTCAGGATGCCCCAATGAGGAAGGGTTCAAGAGTGGAGGTCTTGTATGGGACTGAGCCCCTTGGCATGAAAACATCACCATGCTTTTGTTATTTTGTGCACCTGATGTGATAGTCCTTACAGGCGTTCTTTGCTTCAACCATTTACAAGGCCTGATTTTAGTCCAAAACAAGCTTCCTTGAAATAAAATAGTAATTTTCCAGTCTTCCTGTAGAAGCCAAAAGTATTTTAAGTTGGACTGGCCTGACCTAAACACAGGGTGGGGAGGGAGTTGGTAGGTTGGGGACATTTTAATGATGAAAAGAAGAATGTGAAAGGAAGGATTAAACATGGTGTTTTATGTGTATTTATTGAGTCAATTTATAAGGTGCCTTTTGCAAAATATCTGGAGCGCTGCATGAAAAACCACAAAGCAAAATATTTGAAAAATTTGGACATGAAGCCAGAGTGTCCCAGCATACAGCCAGGCAGTGGAGGAGAACCTGGCACCAGGAGCAGCTCTCTAATCACCAGGCACCAGCTAAAGGAGATCTGTGTCTGTAGGGCAAGATGAACTATCAAGGGAAGGCACCTGTGAGGCAGCCAGCCACTGGTGGGATTCTGTGGGCAGTCTGGAGGACAGGGTGGCTCATCCCACCAGATCTCCAAATGGAGAGTCCTGGAATGAAAGACCTCGCTGGACATGGGGTGACCCTGGCTGATCTGGGAGGCCTAAAAGTGACCCATTGCAAGCCCAGCTGGTGAACAGATAGTTTCGGCAGCAGAAGTGAGGCTGCCTGGATGGGGAGCACACTGGTGAGCTCCTCCTGTACCACACAATCCTAGACACTGCTGTCCCTGGACCAGTTTCAGGGAGAAGCCAATTAGCAGCCCTTACATTAATTTCACCTGGCCTTGACAAGAGCACAGATGTTTGTGGCATGGTCTCTGTTAGAGGATTTTCTTGCTCGCAGTTGAAGGTCAGCACGAGTGTTGACTTTGGCATGCTGCCGCACTGACAGCATGTTCCCCTGAGATGTCCAGAGCTTCCCCCTCCAGCTTTGGTGCTCCACTCAGCCCTGCCGGTCAACCAAGGTCTACCAAGTGCCACCCCAGGTTGACTGCCTCTGAGTTGGTTGGGACAATTACTACAAATAATAAGGCTTTGGGCAACGTCTGTTGGGAAAGGGGTTTTGTATAGGTGTCCCTTGAGAGTGACCCAGGGTCTTTTGGGTTGGCTTCCCAGTGGGATGGAGCCATGGTAAAGAGTCAGAGGTGCTCTAAATGTGATACATTTCCCTGATGTATGATCTGTTTGTCTACCTGTTCATCTGTCTGTCCCAGTCTTGGAAGAGAGGTGATAACAAGAATCATGAAGGCCAAGCCTTCCACTGGGATCCTGAATGAGAAGCACAGGCCGATGCACCCGTATCTCGGTGTGAGAAAGGCAGCATTGCCTGGCTCTGTCACGTGGTTTTCAGGTATTATTTGGACACTATCCTTACCCTGAGAACTTTACCAGCTAGGAGAAGAACTGATGTACAGCCTGATATTTTTCAGAAATACATGTGTGCCCAAAGCAGAAAGGTACTTGTGTGGAAGATGTTAGAATAGGGGCTGATACTTGGCGGTGGTGTAAAGCATTGCTGGAGGAGCTGGTTTGCATGCAGGAGGACTTGACCTTGAACTTTATCCTGCAGTTCAAGCCAACATCCTCTACCCCCTAGGCCTGAAAAATGTTCCTCCCCCTTGCTTTAAAAATACATTTGTTATGTCTAATGTTTCTGGCCAGAGCAATGGTACAGACTTTTACCCGCAGAGCTATGCGGGTCAGGGGTGGGGGGTGCTGTGATTTGTGAGTGGCTTTAGCTAGGCTCACTGGAGTCCCCAGTGCAGTTACACCAGCAGAGCTGTTCTTTTCAGGGGACAGTTTATTGCCATTCCAGGGGATGATGGCTTTATTGTCCCAGTGTGAAGTACAACCCTGCTAGACTTTCTGGGCTCACACTAGGCTGTGGCAGCCACAAGCTAGCTGTGACATCCGTGCCGCCAGTTTGAGAGTGGGTCTGAGAGCAGATACCCAAAGCTCTGACCTGCTCATGTTCAAAGGACCAGCCAGAGGGCTCAGGCTCTGGGTGTCTGCCCAGGACCGGTGTGGTGTCTCTCTGATCATCCAGAGCACGTGAACCAAGTCTTGGATCTCGGCTGCATGGCTCCAGGCCTCATGTGGGGCATGTGTTCACATGCAAGCAATGTGGCTAGCAGATGAGTCCCATGTTGGGGACAAGCTCAGGTAGAGTAGTCATGTCCCCTGTCATCCCATGAGTTAGGTACAGAACAGGGCATGGACAGAAATGGTGATGGAGCAGGTTTGCCTGTGCCCTCAGAGCTGGGTGCAGAGGTCGTTGCAGTCAGACTGCCTGGTCCCCAGCCAGAGCACCTCAGCTCCCAGGCCCAGCTGCAGACTGGCTCTCCTTGGGATCATGCACACAACCTCCTCCACTCCAGCTGCTGCGTTTTGCAGGGGAGAGCAGAGGCCATTGCCATGCTGCCAGGTGCCTGGGGTGAGTCATGGAGTGCAACACTGCCCCAACCCCATCAAGTCAGTCTAGACACAGGGGAAGTCCAGCTGCCTGCAAACACCCCATCCCATCAACTTCTTGGCCAAGCTGCGCTGTCCTGGCTGGCTTGGGTAATTTGGAAGGACTCCAGTGGAGGTTTTGGCAGGCTGATCTCTCACTGCTCTTCCCAGTTCAGACCAATGTGGTGAACTGGTTTACCGAGCAGTTCATACTCTTCACTGTGCTTTTTGCCCTTCTTTGAGTAATGACTGTGTGTGCCGGCAAAATGGCAACATGCATGTGGCGACACCGTTCATCTTCATGTGAGAGGTTACCGTTGTGCTGGACTGGGTGCATCTACTTGCTTTTGTGGAGAAAAGCAGGTGCAGAGGGCAACCGTGGTGATTTTGCAAGGAGCAGTGTTGGCTATAAAAAGCCACACGGTTGGGTCCCATCTCTGCCACACCAGGGTGGGTTTTCTAGCAAATTCCCAGCAGTGGGGTGCGTGTGAGGTGTCCTAAGAAAGATTCTACCTGTCTTGGAGGATGCAGGTGAAAGAGGGGATATTGCAGTGCCATGTGGATCGTGCTGAGCTTGCTATAAAAACTCTCCAAGTGCTTAACACTACTGTTGAATGTGAATAGTTTGTCTGGAGAAGCCGACATTTCCCCACAGGCCATGATTTAAACCTTGTGGGAGCTGGTGTGCAGGCTGCTGGTTGTGTGTGTACACGGGAATCCTGGCTGGCTCCCATGCAACTCCCTGCCCTGCCCCATCCCATGAAACTGGGAGATGCAGAAGCTATTTCCTAGGAGATCTTTTGTGTTTATGCTCTGCTGGGTCGGGCTGGCCCACGAAAGCCATTGGGCTGGGGCTTGTTTCTGTAGTGGCTGGAGGAGTTTGAAAGCTGGACGTCTTCTCACAGTGCCAGCTGCGCCCTCATCTCCTCTCCATGGGGCAGCACAGTCCTGCTTGGACAGGATGGCAAGACCCTCCTGACATCCATCTCCTGCTCTTCTAGGCACGTTAATGCAGCACTGGAAAGCCGTGTTCATCTCCCGCAGGAAGACAGACACCCAAATCTTGAGAACCCGAGCTAGAAAAAGCTCGTTGCATTGAGATGTTGGGTAACTCAGAGAGGTAGAAGTGGCAAGAAGATCTTTCTTCTTTTGTTAGCTGGCCCTGCATCACCTTCTGTACCCACTGCGGTTTCTAGCTCTGCCATGCCTGTGTTCGGTTCCCGCTGCGCCCCCACTTGCAGTCCCGCTCGGGCTGCGCGGTGCGGACCCCGACGCGGGGCCGGGCTGGCCGAGCGCAGGCGGCCGGCAGGGGGCAGGCGAGCCCAGCGCGCCCCCGCACCGCACCGCCCCGCACCGCCCGCCCCGGGGCTGGGGGGACACCCGCGGGGGCTGCTTGGGCTCCCAGCAGGCAGCATCACCTTACCCAGCCCCTTTTCCTCCCCTCTTCGCCTGGCTGCATCGTAACGTTTCTCCTGGCCAGTTAACACCGTATTTTATTCTTTGCTACATCTGTCTCCTGACTGGTACTGGCACGATCTTATAGGTAAAATTGTTTAGCTATTTTTCAACCTTACATGTGGAGAGATACAAAAAGTAATTTTTGTATGGGCTTTGTTTCCTGTGTCTGTTTCCTGCTGTTTTGGAAGACATCTTCCTCTTTCTTTGGTCCACTTTGGCCCTGGGACCTTGACAGCTGATTCCCTGGAAGAGCTGCTGTTCCTCCAGCCTGTCTGCTATAAGCAAGGAGCAGCTCTGCTCAAGGTGCTCAGATGGTGCCTGCTGCTCCTTCACAGCTCTAGTGCATCCATGCATTCACGTTGTTACCTGTTACTGTTCCAGCTGGCAGGTACACAGTCCCACATGCTGCAGGACATAATTCTCCTAATGAAGTCGCTTTCTTTCTGGGAATGTGCACTGTTCACCCTTAGGCCTGGCTGAGGTTTAAGATTTAAGATTTAACTAGCAAATTTTTAAAAAAGGCAAGCTTGAAGTGAAGCAGATATTTCTGTCTTCTTTTTTGGGGGGACGCTTTCTCTTTGTTCTCAGGACAAATTAGTGTGTGTGCATCATCAAAGTGATTTAAAGTGTGGTTCAACTCTCAAAAGACACTATGGAAAAACAGCACCAGTTGTTGTGCATTTGCTTCCTTTAAAGGGTCAGAATTGGGCTGTACTTGCTGCAGGCTGGGAGAGTTAAAAATGCAGTAGGAAATCATACTCATTTGCCTTTGAATGCCTGTAGTGCACAGGCTGCTGGGTCTCAGGCTCTTCTGAAAAATCCCAGCAATGAAGGTAAGTAGGCTTTACTCCAGCTCACAGCTGTTCTAGTAGGTAAAAAAGTGAGTAGCTGGTTTATTGCCTAAGATAAAGGCTGTGTTTGCTCTTGACTGCTCCCCCCTGCAGCCACACCAGCAGCGCCTGCCAGGACAGTGACCTATGGGAGAGGCAGATGCTGGAGGACAACGGTGGATGTGGCACAGAGCAAGAAAGCAGATTAGCAGGTTCTGGCTGAGTGGATATACCAAAATCCAGGGTGTTGCATAGGGCTTGGGGATGTAGATTCGGACCTGTTGATTTAGAGTTGGTGGGTGAGGGAGGAGAACCTGTGTTTGCAGAAGGCCCGTTAGGAAACAGCTTTCTCTGGTGGGATGGGTTTCATTTGGAGTCTGCAAGAGACAATAAACAGGAAGTCCCACAATGACATTTTTATGGAGCTGCTTTGCAGAGTGGGGCTGCACTTTAAAATCCAATTTTAGTTTATTTGAGTGGGAGAGTCCTCAGCTTTGATGTCGACTTGCTTTCAAAGCGGTGTGATAGAACTTGGCTCATGCAGCTCTGATGTCCAGGCAAACCTGTGATCCGTGATCTGGATCCCTCCTGTTATCTTCCTAAAAGCCCTCTGTCCTTTCATTGGTCTACACTGGTGCTCATGCTTTGAGATCTTGGCTGTAGTGTTTTTGTGAAGGGTTAATTAGCAAATTGTATTCTGTGGCAGAGATGACTTCATTTTAAGGTTTAAGTAGCTTTGTACATCAGGCCAGTAAAATATTCTTGGAAATAGACACAGAGCTATAAACACAAAATCATACTCTACTGCTGAGTGGGACACCAAAATTTTTAATAAAAGCTCTGGTTAATAACTAGCATCTGATAGCAAGCAATGAGGAGAGGCTGCAAGCTGGAGAATCAATCTGGAGAAGAGAAGGTAAGAGCTAATTGCTGTGTTTGACTCTCCAAAGGGAGGATTCAAGAGGATGGAGCAGATCTCTTCTCAGAGGGACACCATGAAAGGACAAGAAGCAATAGGGACAAGTTGCTATGAGGAAAGTTTTGTCTCAGTAAAAAGAAAACAAGTTCACAAGGAGAGTGGTTTTGCCCAGAGAGGCTGTAGGATCTCCATTCCTAGAGATATTTAAAACTGGACAGAACAGACCCTGAGCTTTTTCCAGCTCTGAAGGGGACCTCTGGAGGTTTCTAGCTGAACCCTCTTCTTTGCATGGTATCTGTTTGCTTGTGGTTGGGGGCTCCAGGAGGTGCTGGGTTGTGGGATCGCCAGGTGGCCTTTTCTTGGGGTAGGAGTACTATACAGCCTTGGGCAGTGGTGGCCCACCCTTGTTACTTTTGTCATGCATTTTCTTGAGGAAGGTGTCCACGTCAGCAAGGAAGGGGAGAGCTTGTTAGTCCAGCTCGTTCTCTGTAACAAAAATTGGTGAGGGTCCAGAGGAGCAAGCCAGAAATGAGCAGTGATGCTTGGACAGAAGGTCGTGGAAGAGGTCTTGCTTGTGGGCTGCATGTCACTGCTTGTACATGCTGGCACATATAAACATACTGAAGAAATGGAAAAAAGTTGCTGCCGTGGGAGCGTCCTGCAAGGGGAAACCCACCTGCCAGGCTGCCCGGCTGTCTCAGCAGGGCTGCAACAGTGCAGGAGGGCTCATCCCATTACCTTGGAGTGAGATCATCCAGATCACCCCCTCTCACACCTGCCTTTACAGGTAGCGTGCTTTAAAGCATATGGTTAAATATTCTGAGTTGAGGCCCTGTGTTTTTCTGATGGCTTCTTGGTTAAGTACCGTTATGGGTCGAACAGCTGTGATGCTCACCAGAGATGTTCATCTGTAGCTGCTAGCAGAAAAGGACACCTTTAAACAGGGTTGGTTCCTCAGTCTTTCTTCTGTGCTGTTGCTGAGGAGGGCAAGGGGATTTGTCTGGAGGCAGAAAGGTAGAGTTGGTGTTGCCCCAAGATGCCCTACAAGTGGTCTCTGCCTTTACCACTGAGGAAGGACAGAGGTGGGACAGAGCTTGTGTGAGATCAGGGGAGCTGTGGGGTGAGGACCTGTTTCTGCAAGATGCTCTGTCCCCTCAGCTCTTGGCTCCATCTCCCTCTGCCATGGCCACACCTCCAGAAATGAGTCAGACCCAAAAGAGGTGCAGACACAGGACCAGGGAAATGGGACTAATGACATTCTTGGTTTAGGAGTTGGTAGGGAGTCAAAGGCAGCACAGCCCTGCGTGTTCCCAAATCCTGGAGTAGCTCCTGTTCCTCAACAGCCAGGAGACTGCAGGGGCCTGGGGTTTCCTTTGTGTTAGAGGTAAATATCAGTGCACCTTCAAATACTTCTCTTGCCCTAGGAGAGCTCTGTGCTCTGGGTTAAGATCTGAATGGTCTGCCTTGTCCCCAGCCAATGCAAGACTCTTCCCTGTATTTTTTCCAGTACTTGTTTTATTTGTCCCAGGAGATGAATATCAAGTTACTTCCCTAGGAGGCTTTGACATAGGCAGCTAGAGACCAGCAGCTGGAGGCTTTTCTTGATATGTAGTCACAGCACACCTCCCTTTCATTTGTCCTGTTCCATCCAAGCACTTTCCATGGGCTAGCATAAGAACCCCTGCTCCTCCTGGGGCTGCAGCCCCTTTCCACTCCATTCCTGCATGCAATGTTGTTACTCAAAGCAGTATCTCGGCGTGGTGCCTAGGGAAGAGCTGTTTTCTCTCCTGAGTAGATTCTCCAAAGCTGTTATTACTTTCCAACAGCAAATACAAAGCAAGTGGAAATGCTGGCTGATGCTGCTAATAAAATTCTTAAACATCTATGTGAGCTTTGAAATGCTTTCATCCCGCTGCCCTGCTCAAGGGGTACCAGACATGAAGGGAAAGCCTGTCAGTGTAAATGTCAAAGGGATCTGTGGGTTCTTATATTTGTCAGGAGGATGCTGCCCGTTTCCTATTCCCACTGTGTCACAGGGCTGGGAGGCTGTTCCAGCCCTTTCCAAGGAGCCAGACTCTAGCATCTGGACTCACTTAAACAAAGGGATTTTGAATCTAACTTTTGTCTAGGGATCTAAATCCCCTGGAAACCAAGGAGCACATTGGAAGACTCGGTAGGTGCCCATGAGTTTGTGGGAGCACTCCTACCATGCAAGGGAAATCAGGGTTGGGTGGCCTGGAGAGGGAAGGTCTCTGAGGCCAAAGGAGGTGGTCCTCAGGTAAGAAGCTAGGGCTGTTAGCCACCAAACCCAGAGAGTATTAATCCCCATTCCCTATAGGTTAGGGCTGGGATTCTGTGGTGTTTGAAAACTGTGGTGTTTGTGGTGCTGTAGTTTTAGGGTCTTTGCAAAGTCACCTTTTGCTGATATCCTGAGCACTGCAACTTAGAAACCGTAAATACAGAAACTGTGGGTAGTACCAGGTACTTCAGTCACCCAAGACCCACTTCAAACAGAGACGTGTTTAAAGTAGAACATTTCTGCAAAGATGTGCTGCCACCTTGGACTGAGGTAAAGGCTCTTCTTTCCCCTCCCTCATGTACATCTCCTTCATCCTTGCCATGTCCTTTTCCAACAGCAATTAACCCTGGTACCAGCTGAAATCAAGGGCCATCTCCATACAAATCCTCTCTGCTCTTGATTTATCATTTCTATAAGGCAAGTCACTGTGCCTGACCATCCTAGGTCAATATTTAAGCCTTTTTGCATCACCTCCTCCTGATCTGCTTCTTGGTTTTAAGCTGCTTTGTACACCTGAGACTAATAAAGGCATCTTTGAGGGATGCTTAGGGATGAGTGAGTAGTTTGGCTACTGGTGTGTCCAAATCCATCCATAGCCTTTGCTATGTATGTCATCTACAAGCCTGTGCTACGTATGGTAATAGCAGACCAGACAAACCCGTGGCACCCTGCGTCCCTCCCCTGCATCCTTGCTGGAGAGCAGCAGTGCCTGAGAGATGGGCCTGAAAACCACCACTGCTTTATGCCTTCCAGCTAATGGGGGGTGGTGGGGGGTGTTTAGCTCTGCTAATCTCACATCAGTGTTGGAGAAACCTAAACAAACCAGCCTGGACCACTCCAAGGCATTCATAATTAACTGGATCAAGCTCATAGATAATGAGTTTAGGGCTGCTCTAAAAACATCTCAGATAAGGTAAATGTAAAAACAAGTGGCCTATAATTGGCCCTTCTGCTGACATCTGAACTCTGGCCAGGCTGATGCACCTGGGGAAAACAATTTGAGGGTAGAGGGGGGCCTGGGACATCAGGCAGGTTCAGACCTCTGAGCATGACCTGTGGAGCAGCAGAGCTAAGGGTGAGGATCAGAGCCGCAGGAGCTCATGGGGCACCCGCACTCCTCGCGCTGGAGCCAACCAAGCTCCAGAGAGCAAGTGCTGAGGGAAGCTTGAAACATGCGTTTTGGTGCACGAGGAGGACAAGAGGCTGAAATGTAACTAGTTGCAGGGCAAACAAAAAACAAGTCACCACCAGGAGTGAAGGCTGGAGGGCAGGGGCAGGCAGAGTGTGCTGGGGAGCCCTGCAACAACCAGCCTAGGTGGTGCAGCTCTGCCCTCGCCTCGTGTGGAGCAGGGGGAGTGCTTGGAGCCCACTCATTAAATAATTTATTTTGCAAGCCTGCCATTTTCAGTGTGATTGCCTTGGGGAGCAGCTGGCACTGTGGGCAGGCTGGATCAAGTGGGTCCCGTAGTGCCTCCTGTAGGAGCCCTGCTCAGCTCACTCCCCATCACCCCGACTTGGTGGGCAAAACTGCTGACCTGGGGTGTCTGGAGGCGAGTGAAGTTTCACTCTCCCTGCTCCTGTGGCCTGGGGACAAGGTGGCATGGGGCTGGAGCACTGGGGAGTGTGGGGGAGATGTGGTAGGGAGCCTTTTCCCAAATGCCAGTGTAGGGAAGGAGAGCTGGGCTTGTGGGTGAGGTGGGATTTCCCTCCAAGAGTGTGTGAGGGAGCTCTGGCAGCTTGACCGGCTGCTGAGGGGAAAAGCGTGCTGGCCAGCAAGAGCAGGGCATCACTCAAGACCATGAATGCGCACATATCCCATGAAGAGGCTTAACATCACCGTAATTGGCTTTTAAAGCTATTTTGGTCCATTTGAGGGGGAGACAGGGTCTCCCCTGCAGATGACAGAGATCAGGGTGGAGTTTCTTCTGCCCCCACTACTGACTCACGCTGACCTTGGGCATGTCCCCCTGCCACCCCCCATGGAGGGACGGGAGCAAGGGAGGGCAGACCCCTCACTGTCCCACCCTGGTGTGCTTCGTTCTGAGTCAATGGCAATTCCCCGGTCCCAGGTCCTCAGCAAACTTTTACTCATAGCCAAAGTTTGTCAAATCTTCAGGAAGAAAGCCAGACGCTGGCCACCAAATACGGACATCAGGCCCAGCATGCATCCACACAGCCTTCCTCCTCACAGCCTTCCCTTCCTCATCACCTGCCCCTCGCCATGGCAGCTCTGGGACATGGGAGGCTTTCTCCAGCGCTCACCATAAAGCACTTTGTGTCAATCTATTGAAAAGGAGGCCTTTAAAAATAGTGAGACTGTTTTATTCTTCTTTCCTCTTCCCCCCGCCCGCCCCTTACACACTCACACTGAGCTGAAAATGGGGGAAAGAAAAACACAGGAGGACACATTGTTTTCTCCCCCCAACACCCCCAACCCGGAGCTGTAAAATACTTCTTAATCATTGGGAGCAAGAGGATCTCTGTGCTGGGCCTCCACTTTTTGTTTGTGAGTTTATTTTTCCTAATTCATCCTTGACAAAGGACAGAGCCATAAAAGAATTGACCAGCACGTCTGTGGGAAAAAACTGCCCTGAAAAGGGTCGGAGGAATACTGTAGCATTTCCAAACAATTCCAAGGACTAAAGCCTCTGTGAGATGCAGCTTCAGCTATAACTTGCCTTTCTAGGAACAAGCCTACATCTGTTTGGCAATGCCATATTTTGTAGGGTAAAATAAACCCTTGAGAACAAACAGGCCAGCTTATCCAGAGGGGTAAATGCCTGGGAACAGAGCTCACTTGTTAATCCTAAAACTGTCAGCAAAGACCCACTGGAGAAATTATAGCTGGCCACGGGCACTCAAGCTGTTTTCCCTCTGCCTCCCTGCCTCCCCCCATCCCCACAACAGCTGTAAAATCTTCTTTATTGTTCTGCTGGAGTTGGAGAACAGTGCAGAGAGGGCTGCAGGCTGAGGGCTGCAGCAGCAGGGGCAGGGGGAACGACTTGATCCATTGTGTCTGCACCGGTGCTATTGCTTCGGTGGTGGACAAAGAAAATGACAGCAATAAAAGACGGAGAACAGCCTGAGCACCTACTAAAGAGGCATATGAACAGGAAATCCTGGCTCGTTCCCACATCTGAGCTGCGTATGGTTTCTTTCCCTCCAGGATCATTATGTTTAATGTTCTCCTGCAATTCAGGCAGCTGAGCTGATGGAGCCCCTCCCCTCCCCCCCTCCTTTCCCTTCTCTCATCGGATTTTGAGCCCTCCCTGTGGCAAAATGATTTGTGCACAAGCAGCCTACACAACGGTGCTTATAAGGAATTTGCCCCTGCCAGGAGTTATTAATGGCACCCCAGTAAATGCCCCCAGCAAAACGGGCCGCTGCAAGCATCAAGCGCGTGTTGAAAAATCGGTTTTAAATCGTCCCTTGGGGAATGACCTATTGGCCACCTAAAAAATGCAGGATTGGTTCGCTGTATAATTAAGTTCAGGCCATCTCTTGTGCTTACACACGCAGAAACCCAGATGTCAGCTTGGTACGAGTCAAAGTGCTGGGCTGCTTTTAAAGCACTAGAAGACAGACCGCGAGGGCATAACATTTGCCACTGGAAGAAAACCTACTTTGAATACTGGGAATATTTAACTGACTGCAACAGATAATTAGCCAAACCCTCTTACGCCTCCAAATATAGATTCATTAGTCATATGAAAATATCTCATTGGAACCAAATGTGAGTCATTAGTGAAGTCAATGGCAGATCATAAAAAAGGTACCGAGAGCCTCCTTCCCCCATCCCAGAGAAGTCGTGAGTGTGCGGTGAAAATAATTCTCTCCATTGTCTATTGAACATCTGCTGGCAAATCTGTTTTAAAGGGAGGCTTTTGAGGGGCTGCTTGTGTTCAGGGCTGTGCATCCCATTTTCCCACTTTGCAATTTGTGGGAGTAACGAATGTAAAGTCTGTGCTGGGCTTTTTTCTATTATTTGTTTCTTGTCTTCTTGAAGAGACTTCCTTGAGTCACTCAGGCTAAAATTCAGGTTCCGTAATACAAAAAGGAATTCTGTAACGTGAAGTGGAATAAAAATACCTTTGTTATTTGCTTCTAATTTCAGGGGAACATTTTTGTTGGCTGGGAGTTTCCGAGTCCCCAACACTCAGAGCAATGACTGCTGCAAGCAGCAATAAGCAGCAACAAGTGCTACAGTCATAGGGACCCCAAAACTAACTGGATTCCTCCAGAGGCACAATGGGGATGGTTAAAATCACTGTCCAGCTTAAGCAAGATGCAGACAAGCAATGGTGTATTTTAACAAGTAAAGCAAATGGGCAGCTCTTCCATGACAAGGTATCGGCAGTGTGGCGGGCAGCCGGAGAAAGGGACCATGCTTTATTAACTCTGGTAAAACCTGAGTTATTGCTTGGGAAGTCCCAGGGATGGGGATGGGACTGTGTGCTTGGTCCCAGGATGCATCGCAGGGATTTCATGGAGCACGCTGAATGCCGCAGGCCATCATCCCACCCTGCGCTCGCGGATCCCACAAATAAACATGTTGTTCTATAACTCCAGGGCCGTGAGTAATCCTGTGCACAAAGTTGTGCCACACGAGTCATCATCAACAGCAGCATTTTGCATTTTTCTTAATTTGAAAAAACCAAAACCAAAACAACAAAAAAACTACAGCAGCAAATGTTAACTCTAAGTACCCCAAAGCTGACACTCCTGCTGCTGGGGGAACTCGGGCTGCCTCAGTGCCTGACTTTAGCCGTTCAACCCCACAAAGATATTAACCAAGTTTTCCAGTTTCATAAGCTCGGTTGCATTCCCTTGGCTTTGTTGTTGTTATTTTCATTAGTCAAAAAAGTCACCTTTGTGTAACAGCCCTTGTACTTAAAATCCTCTGTGTAGCCTGGGTGTTGGGCAGAAGGGAGAGGAGTGTGTTAGGGTTTGAAATGGGTATTTCACACCAAAACCCCAAAGCCCGGAGAACTCAGCCTCTGCATCCCTGGCCACACCCCAGCTTTCGGGCACCCTGGCGAGGCAGGGGAGGCACCGAGCCCGCCGCAGCTGCAGCTGGCTTTGGTCTGGGGGTGTAAATGCCCTGTGGGGAGCCAGGCTGGAGATGTGGGCAGCCCTATGGGCACAGAGCTCTGCCACTCCAAGGGGGCTCACCCAGCCTCAGGGCCTGGTTCCCACCGAGGCAGGATGGCCTCGGTGGGGTGGGGAAGGGGGAGGCTGGATGGCAGGACTGTCCCTGAACCCAGGTTTTTCCCACCCCATCCCCACAGCGGGACCCAGCCTGAGATGTGGCTGCTCATGCCTGGTCTGGCACTTCTGGGGCAAGGGGTGAAAGTGGGCTCCCACCTGCCCCCAGCCCCCCTCCCGTCTCTCTCTGGTGCTGTGGAGATCACTCGGTCCGTCCATGTCCCCCAGCACCGGGTGTCCCTGTGGGGCAGGACCCCAGCTCTTTTGTGAGGTAGGGTCTCCATCCCTCCCCGCACTAGGCGTCTCTGGGGCAGGCCTCACTCGTCCCCGTGGGGCAGGCTCGATTGCCCGGGTGCGGCCCCGCTCTGCCCAGCGGGGCAGACCCCAGCCTCCTTGCGCGGCAGATCCATGTCCCCCGTGGGTCACACCTCGGCTCCCACTGCAGCAGGCCCTCGCCCCGTGTTGGTCAGACCCCCCATTTCCTCTTCAGGGCACCCCCAGCCTCCCGTGCGCCAGCCCCAGACCTCCCGGAGCCTGATGCCCTCTCCCTGTGGGGCAGCCCCCCTTCTCCCCTCCGGGGCAGCCCCGACCCCCGCGGGGGGGCGGGCGCGGGGGCGGCTCTAGGACCCGGCGGCGCCGCGGCGCGCCCGGCCCCGCTCCGCTCCGCGCCGCGCCGTGCCGCGCCGTGCCGTGCCGTGCCGTGCTGTGCCGTGCCGCGCCGTGCCGTTCGGCTCCGCGCCGCGCCGCCGGGAGGCCGAGCGGCGTGTCCACCTGCCGGCCCCGCCGCCCGTCAGTCCCGCCATGGCGCTCGGCGCGGTCGGTCACGGCGGCGCGGCGCGGGCCGCCTGGCCGCGGCTGCTGGTGGCGGCGGCGGCGGCGGCGCTGGCGCTGGCGGGGCCGGCGCTGCCCGAGGTGCTGTTCCGCTGCCCGCCCTGCACGGCGGAGCGCCTGGCCGCCTGCCCCCCGGCCGCCCGCCCGCCCTGCCCCGAGCTGGTGCGGGAGCCGGGCTGCGGCTGCTGCCCGGTGTGCGCCCGCCTGGAGGCCGAGGCGTGCGGTGTCTACACGCCGCGCTGCGCCGCCGGCTTGCGCTGCTACCCCGACCCCGGCGCCGAGCTGCCCCTGCAAGCCCTGGTGCAGGGGCAGGGCACCTGCGCCCGCCGCCGCGACACGGCCGAGTACGGCGCCAGCGCCGAGCGCCCCGCAGGTGAGAGCGCCCGGCACCGCGCCGCCGGCACCGGGGAGCGCGGGCCGGGCGGGGGGCTCGCGCAGCCGCGCGCGGAGGACGGGGCAGCGCGCGCCCTGCGAGCGAGGGAGCGGACGCCGCGCACCGGGAGCGGGCGGCGGCGCCGGGGTGCTGGGCGCCGCGCTCCGGGCACCGGGGACCCTCTGCATTGCGCACCGGCCGTGCGGCACTGGCACCGGGCACCGCGCTCCCGGGACCGAGCGCCGGGGCAGCGGAGCGCCGGCACGTCCCGGGGACAAAAGGGTCCTGAAGGGTGGCCTAAAGGGGGTGCCGCCGGGGCAGAGGGACCCCTCGAGAGGGCAGGGAAGGGGGATTCCGGCGGGAAAGGAGGGAGAGGGCGTCCGGGGAGGGACAGAGGGGGCAGGAATGAGAGGGGCGCTGGAGGGGGGAGGAAGGACCGTGAGCGCATCCCTGGGCGTGAGGGGGAATGGGGATTTGGGGGGTACATCTGCCCCGGGGGTCGGAGGGGTTTCCTGCTGGCACGGGGCAGGAAGCCCAGGGGTGGGGTGTCACAGGGGGAATGCAGGGACTGTCCGGGGCGGGGGCAGGGCAGGGTGGAGGTTGGGGACTCGTAGAGAAGAAAACCCACGGGGGAAGCTAAGGGTGAAGTTTGGGGGGGATGCAGCTGAAGGGAGGGGGAGCTCTTCGGGGAGCAGAGGGAGGTGGAGGTTCGCATTTGGGTTTGGCGCCGGACTGAAATTACCCCGGAGGGTGACGGATGCCCCAAAGACACGGGGAGAGGCGGTGCGGGAGGACCGTGTGCTGCCTGGTGGGAAGGGGGTGGCTGGGGGACTGCGGGGGCCCTGCTGTGCCGGGAGCCCGCTCCCTGTGGCTGCTTTCCCGGCAGAGCCCACCCTGGAGTTGGGGTGGCCGCTGCCGGCTGCCGTGGGGGTCCTGGCCCCCTCTGGTCCCCCTGGTCCGGGCACTGGGTCCTGGGGGAAGAGGAGAGTCCCCCGAGGGCACAGCCCCGAGGACGGGGATGCAAACAGGCTCCTGACCTGTTGCTGCGCCTGCTGTGGGAGGCAGCGCTCCAGGGGGTGCCGATACAGCAGAGATTGGTTTATTGATGCCTCCTCTCCCTTGCGATCCGCCGCAAGCTCTTTCCCTTTTCGTGGCATGTTGAAAATTGCCGAATCAGGTCTGGGAGTAGAAACCAGCACTTTCTCCTTTGAAATCACCCCTCCTTGGCTCCTGCCTCCTTGCTGGTTTTGCTTCCTTGGCTATGACTGGGGCTCTGACCCTGTTTGCATAACTAGTTCAGCAGCACGACTTTGAATTCCTTCCCTTCCCTCTTGTTGAGGCTTTATTTAAAAGCGCTCTGAACCGGGCTGTACCTCTTGGCTTCACTCACCGAGAAGGATGCGAGTGCAGCTGGGTACCTGCGCATGCTGCTACACTTGAGGGGGAGAGATGGAGAGAGGGGAGTGAAATAACAACAGCAGCAGGGAAAACTTCAGACGTTGCAAGGTGCTGCTTCTGTGCACCCAGGCTGCCATGCTGTGGTCCCCACTCCTGCCCCCCTCCTTTGCCCAGCTGCGAAGGGCTGTGGAGAGCCGGGAGTCTGGAGAACACGTTGATGTGAAATCTTGCTTGACTACGGAATATGGGTGTCAAGGGAATGAATTTTACACTCTCCAGAAGAAGCCAAGGGCGTTCAGATTTAAGGAATCTGGCGCTGACTTCCAGGCTTATGCTTTTACAAGAAGTTGGGGGGGGGGGGGGCACGGAGAGCATTGCAGTGATGGGCTGAAAGGTGATTTTCTGAATTAATGCTGCTTTTATGGACTTCATTTCAGAATTATGTTACTTCACTGGGTATTTTGCTTGATTTTATTATCTTTATTCCTTTACAATGGATGTTATTTATTTGTATCTCTGTGTGTGATACACACACATAAATAGCAAGTTTAAGAACATTTTAATGTATTAGGTGCTCTGTAATGTCCATAGGGGGTGAATAATAATACTAGCACAACCTTAACGAGCGTGATGTGAAACATGCAGCTGGAATATTCACAGTTGAGCATGTCTTGGCAGAGGAGCTTGGACATCCAGAAAAGGGTTTGCTGTCTTCAGATTACAAAACTTTTAACAGGTTGTTGTACCCATTAGAAAAAACAAAACAAAACAAATCAAAACACCAAAGCAACCGAACCCACAACAAAAACAAAATCCAAATCTGCCAGCTTCGCTTGATACTCTTCTGTTCAGACTCACATCCTCGCTTCCATCTGTAGGGTGCCTGCAAAACATGTACGAGGGAGAGTTTGCTTTTCTTTTAAAGCAGTGACAGGGAAAGCAGTCTGGCACCCAAAAGAGCAGGGATTGGAATTTGCTTTCAAATGCTGATGTTGAGCTAGTTTCAAGAGTGCCCGAGAGCAGTTTTTTGCCTGCAAAAGGCAGGTGTTGAGGCTTTTTTTTTTTTTTAAATGTACTTAAAGGTATTTGCCCATTTTCCCCTTTCCAACTTGAAAAGGCTCTTTTGGCTAATTCAGGACTGGAATGCAGAGCTCGTGCTATTTCTGAATTAAGAGGTTGGCAATTTTTTTTGTCCCTGATGAGAGGCAGAAGGATTGCCCAAATGAAACAAGGAATAAAACTCTGCAAATTCTCCTGCTGTGGCTCCAGCATTGTTTAGTCTTCCACATAGGTCTGTAAAGCCAATCCTGAAATGGTTGTAGATGGAAAGTAACATAAACCACCATGTAGCTAGGAAGCAGGGGATGTTGCTCATTGCACAAGAGGCTTTGGGTATTTTGAAGATGTTGGGAATGTTGGAACAAAATAGCAGCAGTCTGTGGAAATCAGTCTGAGAACTTCTACCCCCTCCCCGGGGAGAGGAGTGCAGGAACTCCCACCGGTGGTGGGAGCGAGGTGGAGGCTCAGCACCTCCAGGGATCAGGGCCTCTGGAATAGTTTTGATGCCACTGGACCACGCTCCTTTACAGTTTATTTCAGGTCATTGCGTAACAAGCTTTACGTACTGCTGGCTGGAACTGCCTGAACTGGGGACAGAGGGTTGTTACTGTGCATGCAGAGCTCGCAGAGTTCATGCCAATCTCGAGTGTGTTTATTCTTTCAGCCCCTCAGCGAGATTGGCATGCTGTTTTGCAGATGGACTAAATGATGTGCCCGAGGTCGACCAGGACACAGGGAGCAGGGTGAGGGATGTCTGTGCATGGTGTTAGCAGTCTGCATCCTGGCAGATAATGTCCCAGTCCCTGAGAGCCATCTTCTCTCCAAGCAGATCTGAATGGGTCCTGGAGACACAGTGTGCTTTGAGAGGTGTTGAAACATCAGGTACCGTTAGGGTCTCTCAACCTCTCCAGTCTCAGCTGGAGGGTGGGGATGCTGCCTTCTGCTGTGGCTATCATGAACTGGAATCGGGGGCCTTGCATGGTCTTGTCCAGCTCTCAGCTGCCATGTCCTTCTCCCTTCCTTCTGCTGGGTTTACTCTAACCTTGTGTCAGAGTAGGCTGGTTCAGGAGCTAATCCTGCAGAAAGCCAGCCCCAGGAAACAAGTCAACGGTTTTCTGTCAGATCATTGACCTGAACTGGCTCAGAGTGCAGCAGGGTGCCGGTGCTGTTCCAAGGTGGGAACTTATGCTAGGAGGTGGAGCAGAGCAGACCTGAGCGGTCAGCAAATGTCCTAAATTGTCTTGCCCAAATTATGAGCATAGCTCATAACATCTATTTTCTCCTAATGGAGACAAGGCCCTTGGAATAAAACTTGTTCCACTCTGAAAAAAAGGTTCCTGAGCGACTGCTCAGAGCTGACCAGTTAAGGGAATTTTTTTCCCTTTTGCCAGTGCAGTTCAGTTGGGTTTGTAGTATTGTTTTATTTTGTTGTTGAGATATTTGTGCTAATTCAGTGGTATCTGCCTCAGAACCCACTGCTGGCTATTAAGTCCTGCCTTGGAATCTCACTTCTTTATTAAAACAAATGTGGTTTTTTTTTAATTCCTTGCCAGTGCAAAGTAACCTTTCCAAATGGAAAGAGAGCTGTGCAAAGAATGTGGCTCCAGGCAAACTTGAACTTGCAGGGCTGGGTTTGCCTCATTCACCTGGTCAGGGACTCCGCTTTGAACTCCCATGATAAAAAAACAGCGTCAAAATAGTTAACTGTTAAAAACACAGCTTGCTTTAGCATCCAACTAAAATCCTTATTTGGGTAGCCCCAAATGCCACACATCCTTCCTTATGGGTCAAATGTCAAAACCTCCATTTCCCCTTGGCAGGCAGCTGCTAAAAGACAGTTTAATGTATTGCTGCAAAACACAGAAGACTCTGAGGTTGGAGGTAGCATAATATAAGTGGAATTTTAACAGCAACTTGAAAACCATGCCAGTAATGCTATGAGTGCATTTTTCATGTCCACTGAATTGCCAGGAAGACTTCTGCTTTCCTCCTGCTTTTGTAAGGAAATAAAGCATCCATCATGATCTGCATGTGCACGCGTGTATCTGTCCTTCTGCCCCCACAACTTCTGACCCTGTCAGTCAAGTTGACCAGATCTAACAGAGCAGTTAACGTTCTGAGGGGGCTGTGTGGCTAAAAAGTGGGCGAAGGGTAGAGGAGAGCCAGGCTATGAGTGTCCCCCTTGTCCTGTGTGAGATGCCTTTTGAGGCAAAAGCACACGACCAAGAGGGAGGTTATTTACAAGTGCTGCAACCAGGCATTCAGCCTGGCTTATGGAAGCTTGGACATTGCTAGGCACCAGCGGAGCCAACGGCAAGAACCAGATCCACAGGAGTGTGTTTATAGGTCCACGGCCACTGCAGCGGCTCTGCCCAGCATAAACTGAATGTCTGCAGAGCTCCTTGCCTTGGAAGAAATTATTAAAAGTGAAATGCAATTAATAATAATAACAGCTCTAAGGATGATATGTGAGTGAAAAAACCACACAGCTCATCTGTCCTCACTGCCTCTGGGGCTCTGCCAGTAGGTGGGCCAGGTCTCCAAGCAATTTTGCGGCAGCTGTGTCGGGTTAAGAGCTAACCTGGTCGGGCCCTGGGCTGGCTGTCGTCTTTAACTATTGAGACAATAAATAGCACCTTGTGGAGCAGCTTCTTGAAAATAATGCTACCCCCTGCTCCAGTCCCACTAGTGTCTGCTGTGGTGGGGTTGATGGTGGTGTGAAAATGGTGGTTTGGAGGGAGGGGGAAGCTTGGGAAGATTTCAAGGCTCTGGCCCAAAGGAGAAATGTGTTTTCATGCCGTCCCTTGGCAAATGATCCGTTTCCTTCTTGCCCTTCGCAGTTGTTTCCTTTCCTCTGGGTTTCAGGCTCATTCTCGCTGAGCATGGTATTTGTCAAGCGAACAGCAAGAAGCCCTGTCTGTGAGAAAGTCCATCTCGTTTGTTTTATCCACATCCAGGAATTGAGCCGAGGTAAACAATTCAGGAGGCAAAACAGTGAAAACTGGAATGTGAGAGGTATGTTTGTGTATGGCTCTGTACGAGACCTGGCTGCAGCGTTAGTTGAGGTTAATTTATCTGCCCGATGGGCAGCTGTTGCTGTTACCTACAAATGCACCTGGATTTGTGAAGCCAGGGTTTCACCCCAGTGGCCAGCAGCACTTCTGGACCTGCTTTTCCTGGTTGCGTGTTCAGCACCAAGGAGCTAGGAGAAAGAGCTGTTTCCCTGGTGACTTTTGGACTGGGCAATTCCAGCTTTCTCAGCATTGTTTTATCTGCCTTCCCCCCTGGTGCTGATTCCTGCAGGGAGGATCTTTTGCTCTAGGCAGACAGAGTAAGAGGAAGGCTAAGGTAAAATGCAAAGATGCTTTTAAAGCATTTCTGTTACCAGAGGAGGGCTGAGCTTTGTGGTGGTTTCCAGGTGTAAGAATTCCTGTTTTCTTTTCTTGAATCAGGATAAAATATATAATTTTGATCCAGTGGCTGCTTAGCAGACGCCTTCCATATCAGAGGGTGCCAAGCTGTTGGCCATTGCATGCGCTTCACTATTGCTTCCACCCTTCTTCAGCCCTGGCTCCTCCTTGGGGAGGTGCTGCCTGAATGAGTGTGCGTGTGACTGCTTTTGAGGGTGTCCTTTAGCAGCGCATACCGAACACAGTGGACTTGGCTTTCCCTTGTCCTTGCTGACTGTTTGCATTTGCCAGAAGAGGCAGGTTTGGCCTCGGTGGAAGAGTGAGCGAGGCTTTACCCGATGGCATTAGCCTTGTGGGGAAAGCTGTGTTAGTGCCCTGTGTCTGTCTAGGGGAGGGAGTTGCCTTGTCTCCCTTTGCTGTGTACCACGCAACAGCATGCTGCCTCATGGGTGCTGAGTGTGCTATGGGGTTTGGAGACTAACCATGGTGCATGGGCCTGGTGTGGACTTCAGAGAGAAGGAAAGATCCTTGCTGGGGGTCCTGATGTGCAGCTTATTCTTAGCTGTGTTTCATCCCTGCTGAGCTGATTTCGTGGCAGTTACGCCCAACTCCCCCCCCCCCCCCCCGGTCCTGGCGCAGATCCTTGTGCTCCATCATACAGGTCTTGGTCCTCGTCTGGACCCTGGGTGAGCCATGATAGGGAGTTAACCCAGCGAGACCTTCACTTTTCTGGAAGCATGAGTTTTCTGCCAGTTTAGCAGATTGCAAGTCCAGTCTTACTATCATTTCCACAAAGATAAACTACCTTCAGCAGACTGAGTCTGACTGAAACATCTTTGCCTACTTTCAGCAGTCATTGCCAGCAAGCTGGGAGGTGTTTCTCATTCACGAACTGGCCAAGCATGACCTCATTAGACGTGCGAGTTGACACCTAATTATGAGGGAACGTGATGGGGTGGCTTTCCTAGGCAAAGGCTTAAGAGAAAGGGGTTTGTGCAATTATCAGAGCTTTGCTGCAGCCCAGCATTTGACAGCTTGTTGTAACTGCGTTATTGATTGTCTTCTGTTCAGCGTTCTGCCCTACACGTAATTTAGCTGGATACCAGTGGGAAGATAAAAGTCTCTTGCTGCATCAGCTTATGGTAGAAATACATTTTTTTAGAAAGGAAAGGGTCAGTAATCTCTTGCCTTTTACAGACCAGAATACTGGGAAACATCAGGTCACTTTTATAAGCCTTAAACTATCCTTTGACATTGCAGCTTTTATTCTGAAGAAAGCTGCACTGTGCCTCTTGGCTGGTAAGGGAACAAGTTCACTGCCTGGTGCTCCTGTAGTCAAAGATCCCATTAATTCTGCCGGCCGCAAGGAACGATTTCTTGGTAGTTCATTCTGGACTGTAATTGAGAGTGACACAAAGCACTGCTGGGAATTGGACCGTGTTGAAATCCCAGCTTTTCCTTACAATTTTCTGCAGACAAACTAGCTCAGGTGGGATGAGGGGATTTCTAATGCTCTGCCCTTGAAATTAATAATGTTTCCAATACCTTACTGGCTGGAAGCAATTTTAGAGAGGAGTTTTTGTGCCTCCTTGCAGCTTGTCCTTGTAGCCAGGTGATGCAGGATGCCTACAACAGTGACATGCTGTTGCAGTCACTTGCACGGCATCATCTATGGGAGGGACATGTAGTCCTATAATGTCTGGAAAATTCATGAAGCTTTTGCAGTATTTTTGCTCAAGACCACAGCAAGATTTCCATGTAAGAACTTGCTTTTCAGACCTCAGCCAGGGTAACCTGTTGTCAGCATTTCTGGCTAGCTGGAGAAGACCTAGTCCACGCTAATAGACTTCTCTTGGCTTGGTGAGAAAGTTGTCTGATAACCTTCCCATATTTTCCTCTTGCTGTTTTAAAACTGGAAAAGGGTGGGTGCCAGATGTCCACGTCCCAGGAGTGCTCGCTGTTCAGTCTGGGGGAAGTGGTGGGTGAGTTGTTGAAGGTGTCTTTGCAGGTTTGGGTGTCCTCCAAGACCTTTTTGTACCTCCAAAGATCAGGTGTATGTGTCCCAGTGTGAGGTGTCTCCTGCAGGGTAGGGAGTGCCCTTGTATTTTAGAAGTTCCAAATTTTGCTCTTGAGGGGAGCAGGACAGATCTTGAGTGGCTGCAGTGAAGGCAGAAGAGTAGAAACAGTGAAACTGGATAGAATCTGACCTTTATTTGCATTTGGAAAGTTGCTCAGGGGTCATTTTCTGTATGAATCCAGGAGATTTTGTCTGTGGTGCTCAGCGCGCCGTTCGGCTGCAAGCTGAGCTGGGGGGAGACGCAGGGTTTGCGACCGGCACGATGGCAGCCCTCCCACACAGCCCATGTGGAAACGCTCGTCTCCCGTTGCTTTCAGCGGGTGAGTGGCTCGCCTCCATCTGGTGCTGTTTCATCTGGCACTTCAAAAGCAAGCAGAAATGGGGAGAGGAACTCAGGTTTAGCAAAGAGGAATGGCATGAGGAGGAGGAGGAGGAGCAGGAGGGGCGACCGGCATGGGGCTCCATCCTGCCGCGCTGTTGGAGCCCAGAGCTGGTGCTGGTGCTCGGCCTTGCAGCCCTGGCAGGGATGTGTAGCTACAGAGGCTGTGGGTAATCCAGGGCAGCTGGCTCAGGGGCTCCTCGGGACGCCTGGTGTGTGTCCTGTGGGTCCTGGCTGCCGGGGGCGTTCGGTGTGGAGGTTGTAGGGTCAGAGTGGTTGGCCACCATGGTGTTGCTGTTCCCAGTGAAGCTAACCTAAGAGTTCCAGGGTTTTCCGTGACTGTTGTTTGTACCTCCTGGTCCCCCTCACTCACTCCACAGTGCCTGTGCTAAAGACAAATTCCAGTTATATTGGTGAATTATGTCCTGCTTCTTGGGGACAGTTGTCAGGGGTGCTGCAATCCACCCTCCACGTGGTAGCTGCTTTGCTCTTCTAGGTTTGCAGCTGAACCAGCGTGAGGAAAATGCTGAACAATAACATTATAACAAGTCTTACCACTGCTTTCTGAAGGCTTGAAGAACTGCTCCAGACTCCATCCCAGGCTCTGAAAAGGCACCTCTTAGTCCAGCTGGTCAAGGACAATGTTCTTGTGCTGGAACCTTCTTGCACTCTGCACTGCTGAGCTCCAACAGCTGTTCTTTTTCTAGCATAGTACCCACCACTAATCAAGGGCCATGAGTCTGATACAATCCCTGATGTGCAGAGGGCACTGTCCTTTCTTCTGAACGTCATATGAACCAGGTTGATATAATGGCAGGGAAATCACTGCTGCACCATCTTGATCTGACTGTGGTGTGAATGGACAGGTAAATCATCTGCCGTGATGGAAACTGGGATGAGGAGCCCTAAAGCAGTGACTGGCTGTGGTAGGGGACCTCTTCCTTTGGCCATGGTGAACAGTGCTGCCTCCATGGCTTGTGCACAGGTGGTTTTGGGAGGATTTTCGGTTAGACTGTTAGAAATCCAAGTTGTTACAGACAGTCCATTACATAGGACGTTTGGGGCAAAGGTCTGGAATTCTAGTGGTCTTCAGGGAATATTGCCATTCCTGGGACTGGATGGTGGGACAGCACTAGAGGTACTATTTAGAGGCTAATGCTCTGATCCATCCCTGAATTTAAAGACCAGTCCAGAACTGGGAGGGAGAAATGAGTCTATGGCAAAATGGTGTCTTCTTACAGTAACAGGTCAGCCCTCTGTGGGTATGCTGAGTAATTCTGTTGTTGTTGATTTTAGTGGCTAAAATAAGTTTATTCCATGCTTTTTTTTCCTGCCAGGCCCCACAGACCTGTCACCCCCATCTTGCAGGGAGCGAGACAGATTCCATTAATTCTTGTGCATTATTGAGGGATTTCAGTCCATGAGGTTCTGGCCTGGAATTTCTCTGTGGAGGAGCCTGGCTTCCCACTGCCTGCAGAAGGGACCTGAAAAGCTCAGCTTCATAGCATGCCCAGCTGGGTGGTGGGAATAGAACTTCTGATGTCTCCAGGACAAATTCGGTACCCTGCTCCCTCAGGGCACCTGTCACTGAAAGCATGGCCAAGGCTAGGCAGGTAGAAATGGTTGGTCCACAGACCTTTGAATAATGCTGAAACGGCTGATTCAGGCTGATTTTGGAGGTCTAGGAAGGTCTAGACCTCTGTGCACATGACTGGGGCATGCTTGGTCTGGGGGCACTGGGAAGAATTTGGCACGGAGCCCTCTGACGCAACTCTCTTGTTTAGTAAAACCCGGGCTGTGGGAGTCGGTGTGAGGAAATAACAACATCCACTTTGGTTTCTGGATCTGGAGTCTCTGTCCCAGGGGCCGGTGGGGTGTTGCAGAAGGCCACAGGAATCCTGCTCATGACCACAGCCAGATTAATAGCCATTTTGGCAGCTTTTCAGGAGTGAGGAATTTGGCCACTTTCACAATAATGGCTAGAAATTCCACATGAAATAATTAGTTTTATTACAGGACATGTCCTTCCTGCTCCTCCAGGGCTGCCTGAAACACTGAACTCATTACATGAAGAAATGAATACAGTACTAAAAATAAGATCTGGTATCCCAAGCCTTTGTGAGGAAACACTCAGAGTGTACCAACATCCTCTACCAGACGTGCTTCCCAGGCTGTGGCTTTTGGCCAGATGAGATCTAAACCAAGTTGGAGATCAACTGCAGCCACTGAAACACCCCAGCCTGCTCCGTGAGGGTGCCTTCTCTCAGCCTCTTGGCCCCTGCTCAGATTTAGCCATTCATCTAGGCTTCTTAATTACCTCCATGGTTTCAGTTTGATGCAGTGTTCAGGTCTGAACCTTGGTTGTCGTGCAGTGGAGGCTGCAAACCTTCAGCCTCCTCTCGCCATAGGCTGGGTTTCTGTAGCACTGTTCCTGTCTTGCAAGGACACCCTTTGCTTCTGTGGCAGTAAAATGCAAAGAAATACCCTTGAGAAAGGGTGCTCTGCATTTGAGTTTTGGTCAAGGGTATGCCATAAAAATGACAGCATGGGACTTTGAAAAGGTCTGCTCGAGTGTAGTCAGAATAACATTAGACTGAGTAAATATTCTGGGAGCCCAGAGCTCATAACTTTCCCTTGCTTACTTTTGCAGGGAGTCAGCCTGTAGAAACTTATCGGTTCTCACATGGCTTTTAAACAAAGGTTGACCATGGACTCAGTGTGCTTTTATTTTAATCCCTTTTTAGAAGTGCTGATGTTGTCTTGACATTTGCCTGCTGGTAAGGGGCAGGTGTGCAAAATGCACACTGCTTGACGGTCGTTCCACTGTTTGCTTTATGAATATTGCTTCAGATACTTGTGTTTGGACAGGGGGTTCTCCTTTTGAGTCCAGCCCCTCCTTTCTGCTCAACCCCACCTTTGTGAACCAGGGCTTGCCTTATTTGCTTTTTTCCCCCCCTTGTTTTTGATGAAGTGAGTTCAACATGGCAAAGCAGACTGGGGAAGTGGTAAAGTTCCTGCAGGTCCCACTGCACAAAGCATGGTTTGGTTGGTGCTCAGCCCTCCTGAGAATCGTGGTCTTCATCCTGCAGGGACTAAGGCCAGATGAGCTGACAAAGGGCTGATTTTCAGCGTTGACAAAGTATGCCTGGTAAAAAAGAGGAAAAAAATGATAATTAAGAGATAGATTCTTCTCATCTCAGACAACTGGAAAGCTTCTGTCTTTCTAGTAATGTTTGTTACTGATTTCAGTCATTGCTTTACTCCATCTTTGTGTTTATTTTTTTTATCAGGCCAGTTTTGAGGATTTGTTACCTTAACCCCTGGCCATTAGGCTGGTCCTTCATGTGCTGAAACTGACCTTTGCAAATTCAGACCATGCTGAAAGTGCTTGGGCAGTGCAGATATGACCAGGCAGCAGACCAACCTGGCCAAAGGTCCATCAAGCCCATAATCTTGCCTTCGGTGGTAGTCAGCAGTGCACAAATTTGGAATTTATGAAGAGTATGGAGTGAGCCTTGCAAGGTGGTAACAGTGCTGTGGAAACCCATCATGCTGCTGACGCCACTGAGCCTGCGATTAAGGGATTTCTAGAGCACAGACCTGTCTGCTGGCTGCTCACAGAGGTACCTTCTTTGTTGGGTGAGGTGCCCTCCTGAGTTCTAGAAGTGAGGCTTCAAGTGCTGGAGGAGGCAAACAAACCCTCAGCTGTGTACATCACTGCGGTGTGTTGAAGCTTTGGGATAGGAAGATCCGCACGTACGAGACCAATTTGGGATTGCTCTTACAAATCCAGTTTGCTACCTGTTCACACCTCCTGGCGCCTCATGTATCCAGGAGCAACAGCCATGATGAGAAGGCAGGTCCCATTACTTGGGCTGTGCCCAGTGGAAGCACAGCCTTGCCCAGATCAGGTTTTTCCCTGAGTTATGTGCTAGGAGAGTTCAGCCTCCAGGTTGTGATTGCTGGCACTGTCCTGTCCCCTGGAGCTGATCAACCCTAGCAGAGCTGAAATGTGTCTCAGCTGACCTGAAAAACTGCTTATGATTGAAATGTGGTGGCCCCCTATAAATATTTAACTAAGCCTGTGTTTGTTTTTTTTTCCCTAGTTCTTCTCTTTTCTTTTTCCCAGACTGTGGGGATAGTCAACTGAATGCATATCCCCTTCATTGCATCCCATGATGAAGCAGCATTTTTCACAGTGAAATTATGCATCTTGCTGTCTCCCATCATCATTACCCATGTTCAAGACTGACATTGAGCTCAGTGTTGAGTTTGTGAATGCTCTAGTGGGAGGGTTTACAACCCGCTGTGGGCTGCCCACTGCCATGTATATCATAAGAAACTCTGTAGAGTTGCCATATAAACTATATCCTAAGAAGCTCTGTAGAGTGTGCAGTAAGCTTTTGCAGCTCTCTTGAAGCAGTGAACTCCCATCAGATTTACGAAACATTTTAATGGGGGAAGTTCCCAAAATTTTGTCCACGAGAGTTGTGGATGGGTGGGACTTCAGGCTGTGTGTCAGAAAAGTGTCTGCAGTGCAAGGCTGGAATTAGTGCAGTAACATGGCAAAGAAGGTTCCTCTGTGAGCTGCTGGCAAACTGGGCTGTGCTTTGGAAATCCCTGAAATTGTGGGCTGAGCAGTGTCATCAGCATGACCTGAGCTGGGATGACTGCCTGAAGCTGGTACCTGGGGCTTGTTGTGCAAGGTGTGCAGCCTGCCCTGTACTGGAGTAATGCCGAGCTAGGTTGCTCTCGTCTCTTTCCAACCGTGTAAGCATGCATGGTGCCTGGAGGGCATGTAGCCACAGCCTGGCAACAGCTGGGACATGCTAGATCAGATTCTGACCCTGTGATGGAGTTGGGGAGTTCGGTGGGAGGTGCTGGCTTCGTTGCAGGAGCAATGCCATGAGGTAGGGTCACTCACCGTTGCAGCTCAACACGGAGCAAATGCAATCTCCCCATTGTGGTGGTGGTGAATGGCTGCATTTCAGAGCCAGAGACATGGTGTTGGTTCCCCTCTGCTGCAAAGCCGGCCTTGCACAGCGCAGGGCTGGTGCAGTGCGATGCAGTGTTGCCATCCTGTCCTGGTTTGCGTGTCAGAGAGCAGGGCTTTGCTGTTTTCTGCTGGTGTGTCAGACCCTGAGCCAGGGTTGCAGGTTTGCTTTTTTCCCACCTAGGCGCATGCATCTGTTTTAAGGCAGCCAAAGTGCACGTCGGGCAAGACTGAACCTCCCCGAACCCTCCCAGCTTCCCAAGGAGCCGGTGTGGGGACCTTGGAGCAGGTTTAGACACCAACTTTTGGGCAAACATATGTTGCAATGATGCCTGGAGGGACTTCTGTCCCGGGGGCTTTCCTGTAGAGAGACATACCCGGGAAGCAGCAATAGCAAGTGACTAAATGTCACGGTTACATTCTTGCCATCTGAAAAGAGCTCCCTATTTTCTTTTGGCTGTGAAAATTAACTTCCCTTTTCTCCTCCCCGAGCGGGCGAGCTGGCTCCCGGTGGCCGTGCCCTCGTGGCGGATACACAGGACAGTCCAGGTCAGGCTGAAAGGAAAACCCTCCTACTGGGGGCTTTTCACTGTTGTGCTCCTTTCTAAAGAAAATGTGCAGGGCTTTTCCTGGCCCTTGTGAAGGCCAAGATGCAGGTCTGTAGCTGGAATAGGGTAAGACTGGCCTCATTTGGGAGCTCTTCTGGGTTTTGAGCTGCTCTCTTCCCTCACACATCCCCTGTGCTGCTGTCTGAGCTGTGTGGGATGGGGGCTGGCATCCAGCTTTCTGTTATCCGTGTGATTAACCTCATCCCTCCCTGACTGTGGTTCTGCTGCCCCCAGGCACAGCCTGGCCATGGACACCTGCATTTGGCCCCTGCTGCACTGTAAAAGCCCTACCTGGAAGTTAAGGAAACTGAGGCAGGTACCACTGTGTCCATTCTTCTCGGGGGCTACTTATCCTTTTGTCCTGGAAGACTCAGTGATGGGATTGTATCTCAGGAGAGCAAGTTTCTTAGACTGAGCAGCTTGCTAGTTGCTCCAGTGATGAACACTACAGAAAACGTGATGGTGCCACGCGTCACCTAGTTTGAAGATGCCAAGGTGAGGAAAATATTGAAAAGGCTCCAAAGCAAAATTCCCTGGTATATTTCTGAGTTTATTTTAATACTCTTTCCAATACCAGAAGCCTGGACTTTTGTGGGATGGGAGCCCGACAGGTAAGGAATGATCCAGCAGCTGCTGCACCTAGGAAAAATCAAGAGCTTGCTCCTGATTTGCAAAAGGCTCTGGGATCTCCTTGGAGCCAAGAAGAGGATATGCACCAGTATACCCATGCTGACCATGTGCATTCAGACCAGCTTGTTCATCCCAGCCCCTCTTGCCTTCTTGCTTTGCTGCTCTTTTTTTCCCTAGAGCCCTGTACCTTCTTCCCATTGCATTTTTTTGATCAGCAAGGTTTTTTTTTTCCTGCTATAAAGTGCTGCTCTCTCTTTCTTCCTCTTGTTTTCTCTTGGTGCATTTCTGCCAGCCTCACCTTCTCTCCCCATGCCTGCTCTCAGATTTGAGTATTTTCAGCAGGTGCTAGCAGGCTCATTTTGACATGTCTGGCTCGGTGAAGACCTGTTGAAACCTGCTGTTGCTCCAGAGAGAGGAGCTGTCGGGGGCTACCCCGCCGGGGTGGGAGGGTCAGGTGCAGAGCTCTGCATGAGCACGTCTGGGAGCTGTGGAGGTGACACACTGGGTTTGGAGTACAATGGAGTCCACATGTTCGTTCCTGCTTGGGGCTGATAATTTCAGTTTGGCTGCCAAATCATAAAAAAAAAAAAAAAAGAGAGAGAGAAAAAAAAGGAAAAAGCAAAATCTAAGGTTTTGTTCAGGTAACTGAAATATTGGTGTTTCTCCTTGGGAGCACAAAAGAATCTCAAAAGAAGCTTGCAAAGATGTTGAGGGAGACCAGCCTCAAAAAAATGTTTACCATTTGAGCATCTTTAAAGAAAGCAAAGGGAATGAACTGAGAGCCAGACTCAAAAGTGGCCCCAAAGAGCATGCCACCAGTTTACCCAGTGACACAGGATGTGCAAAAAGTGGCCCCAAACTCTTCCTTTGCCTGAGACATGAATACAGACTGTCTGGGCTCCCATACTGCAACACTTGGGTCTCATGAAACGTTGATATTCCAGTTGGCATAAGCAGCTGGTGGTTTTTGGGGGAGAGCCTGGAGGAGTCTAGTGATCCTGCTTGGCTTGGTGAGAAGCAGCTGCAGGAGCCCCAGGATCTCTGGCTCAGTGGGTGTGGAAGAGTTTAGTTCCAAATGGCCAGGCTCTTGGTGGCTTGTACTTTCATTGCTCTTCCAGTTCTTGCTGAAATTGTGCAGTTAACGAACCTCTTGGTGGAGCTGCTGGTATGTAGGCTCCCCTCCACACAACCGGCCCCAGTACCACAATCCGCTATTTCTTTTCCGTCTAAAATGACCAAAAAGAAGCCTTGGGTTTGACCATAAGCAGACCTTTTTGACTTGGTTGCTGTTATTGCTGTGATTAAACCCAAACAAAACCAAAACCTGGAACATTTTCTATGTGTCCAGTTTTATTTCCTTCTTTTTTCCAGGTCATCAGCCAAACCAAAAGGCCCCAAACAGACACCAGGTGTTTGCACTGTCTTGGTTTTCATGCAAACATGCAGTTGCTTTATAAAAACGTGTGCAAGAATTCGAACTACTTTGGGGTTTTCCTACTCACTCTTTCTCAAGGGCTTTGGAAAGAACTTCTCTTTTCTGTTGCAGCTGTACTGAGATGTTTTACTCCTGGTGCTCTCCCTCCAAGACAGGGCAAGGAGTGGTCATCAAGAAGCTATGGAGAGAGCAGTGTGACTGTGAACCCAAGTGGACTTTGGAGCAAAGCCCTACAATGAAGTTTTCCGGGAGGTGGGGGGGTGGGTTGTTGTTGACCCTCAGGAAGGGTTAATTGTCTGCACCTGCAGCCACCCCTTTTCTCCCCTCCTGCAAAATGAACAGTTTTCCTGGAAGCCCATCCCAAAGCTGGGGATGGTGTCTTGCTGTCACATAAAGCAGTGCAAATCCATTGCCTGGACTACACCTGGACTGGTGCCAGTCCAATTTCCAGAGAGTTGGGGGGCGACTCTGCAAGGAAAGTTTTCCTAGGTTTCGGTAATTTGGGTGACCATCAGGGCATGCAGGCTGAGACATATGCGGACATTCACCTCTTAGCTCTTTTTTTTTTCCAGTGACCTGAGATGCTGTCTGTCTCTTCAGCATGCAAATTCCTCTCTGCTTTGCATCGCCCGCCCGTAATTCAAACCGGGGCAAATTGCTTTCCTCCTCTGCTGATATCCGTTTTCTGACTTAGCGTTTCTGCTGTCATTGAGTTTTGGCCTTCACCCTTTGGGGGCTGGCACCCACTGAACCCAGCTGAGAATGTGGCCCTTTGTGCCGGAGCTGTTTGCAGGAGCTGGGGAGCTTTGCCTTCCCTGCTGTGAGCCTTTTTGGCTGGCGAATGCATGCCCTTTTCTGGTGGGGAGGGATTTAGGGATGAGGAGGAGGTGAGAGCGCTCCTTGTGCTGGAAGAAAAATGATGAATGACTCTCTTGTGCTTCTGAACAAAACCAGGAAATCAGAGGGGGGGGTGTGTGTGAGCAAAAAAAGAGGAAATGAGAAACAGTACAGAGGCCTCCCCCGCCTTCATGTAAGCAATCACTCCACAGCATCTGGAGTCCAGTAAAAGGGCCGTTCCCAGGAGACGTAGCACTCGCCAGCCACACAGATCTCCTTTATTGCAAACTCCTGGGGTGTGCACCCCCGCCTGCCCCGTGCTGGCTTGGAGGGTGGCCCTGCACCCAAAAACAGCTTAACAAGGGCAAACCAAAGCTCAGTTTCCATGGCCGTCGGCACCGGAGACGCACATGTCTGGCTTAGCTGGCAGGTCATGGTCTGGAGCCGGCCCGAGGATATGGTTGCACTGCTGTCGAACCAGCCGGAGCACCCGGCACGGTGTTTGTGCTGGCGTGCTGCCTTGCAGCGGCGGCGCTGACGGTACCTGGCCAGCGTCGCGTTACAGCAGCGCAGACGATGCGGTGATACCCTGTCTGGCATGAAACCTGCTGGAGTGAAGTCGCCCCTCCTGCTCTCTCCCCCGAAGTTGTTTTGGACACAGTAGAAGCAGCAGGGATGAGCGCAGAGCAGGTCACTGGCCGTCGTGGTTTGGGTCTGATTTTAAGCACCCTCAGGACGGAGTTAGTATCTCAAGAAACCCTGACATAAGCTATTTATTTGATGCAGGAATACATAACTCTGGTGGGGTGGGAGGTGATGGCACTCCAGGACAAGCCATGGCCAATGAGGTCTGTATGAGGAGAGTGGTCCAGCCAAGCTTGGCTGTGGCTTGTTCTGATGTAGCCACATCCACCTCCATCCCTGTGAGGTGTTCCGAGCACACTGCAGTCCGGTGGCACAGTTTGAAGCGCCTTTGCTGCTGGTTAAAATATGTGTCTGGTAGGGACCTTAGCAGGCCAGACATCCTCAGTGTAATCTCGCTGGTGTTACTGATCCAGGCATTGTGGAAGGGGCTTGTCAGCAGTGGGGAAGCTATTCCTGAGCATAGCTTTAAAGTTGTAACACAGGTTTCAGAAGTAGAGACCCTGTGAGGAGAGTGGCTCTCACCTGTTTCCAGCTGCAGATGATCACAGCTGAAGCAGATGAGCATCTTAATTATCTCAGCCAAAACACCAGCTACTAGCTTGGTTGCAGCTCTTACAACTCTGTTGTCTCCATAAGTGTCACCTGAATTTAAATGTTGGGTGGGAGCAAGGTTGGCTGGCTGGCTCTTTCTCCTTCCCAGGGTGAGTAGAGCTGTTTTTCCCCTGGATGTAAGTCTCTTGGTGTGGTTTATCCTACTGTCCTCCAGTCTGAGAATGGTGAGTGTTTCTGAGATGGCATTTGGGTCTTGCTTGGGAATTTTCAATGTTCAGGGCTCTGTAGAAGAATTGCTAGTAACAGTAGTAATGCAGATACTATGGACCCACTGTGCTAATGGATGTTTTTATTTCTTATATTGAGAGACTATATCTTCAGCCAGGCTTTTAACGCAGTGCTTGCTCACCTGGTTGCATGACTCCACTTTCATCCTTACAAATCTGCAGGATTGAGTGTGTGTGTCCGAAAAATACATTTATTCTCCTGTGTGGGCATGAAGAGAAATTTTTCTGTTGTGAAAAGGTCAGTCTAAATCACCACCTTGAATATTTGCAGCTGCTTTTGAAGTCCCCTCTTGCCACCTTGTGAGCAGAAGAGGATCCTCATCCTGTTTCACAAATGCAGTGTGTCCTCAACGCGTATCTCTGCTTGGCATGTTCCCAAAGGAGCTTCTCCGTGAGGGACTGTGGGGAGAAATGTCTGGGCTTGTGGAAGGGGCTGTGAGCGCTCACGTGAAGGAAAGGCAGAAGCACCCTAATTGCAGAAGAGTCACAGACACCCTGCTGTGGGAAGAGACAGTGAATAAAATTTGGTTACATCCTTGCAAACTGGTATTTTCAGGTTTTCCATAACCAGTTAATGGTGGGGTTGGTGGTGATGCAAGGGATTTGGGCTGTTCATCTAGGGTAGCCTCCATGTAAATCTGCTGGATTCAAGAGGAAAAGCAACATTGCTCTTGAGTTTAATAGCAGCTCCCAGGGTTGCTGCATCTCTGGAGGAGTTTGCTAAGAGGGACAGTATTGCAAGAACTCTCAGCTCTTCTGTCCATACCCACTAGGGCAGCACCTTCCTGAGCTTACTCTGCCTCTCTGCTTGTGTCCTAGGCTCTGGGTGCTCTAGGAGGGTTGTAGGGAAACCAGAAAGTGCCTCCACTCTTCCCGCTGCCTGTGTGAACCACAGGGTCAGCTTTGGAGTGACCCCTGAATTGCACGCATCTGGGGGGAGTGATCGGAAAAGGCAGTCCTAAGCCCTGTCTGCAGGGTCTGAACTGTGCTGCTGTGGGCTTCTGAGCTGGAGAGTAATCGTGTGCCTGGCAGGTGGCAAGGCTAAGTTTTGTGTTTCATTTGATCGGGGACCGGCCTGGGAGCTGGATATCTTTTTTACCAGCAGTTATGTTAAAACATATGGGGAAAATGTAAGTCTTTGTCCTTGTGCCAGCAGTGCCCATAGGAGTCTGGTGAGGAGTGACCAGTCCCTAAAGGAGGGCAGCTTATGATTCATCCTATGCCCCCTTTTAGTTTTACACCAGCAATGCTTTAAAAGCAGGGTCCTTGGGTGGCCAGGGCAGGGGGGGTTACTGAGTCAGCACCTGTTGCTTCTGCTGTATCAGACCCTGGGCAGGGGCATGAAGTTTTGGGGAAAATCCAGAGTATTGCAGCCTCCTCCACTGGCTGCACCTGTGCAAGGGAGACCTCAGGCTCTCATTAGCATTTGAGCCTGGTGAGCTTACTTTCTTTGGAAGTCACTTGATTGGAAACCTCGGGCTGGTTGGCTGGATGACTGTTGTATTTTGGTCCTGAGCCCTTCAAATTAGCTGGGCCCACTCAAAGGGAGAGAAATCTTTGGTCTCATCTTCCTTGGGAAAAGCTCTTTAGGGAAGCCTGACTCCTTTGTGGTTTCCATAACACCACGCTGAGGTGTCTGTGCGTCCTGATGTCTTACTAATTTGCCAGTCATGATTTTTTTTGAGTTATTTTTAACAGGCGCATTGTGCAACTAATGGGCTTTTTATTGGTGGTAAACAAGCCAAGCTGCTAGGCAGAAATGCTGCTGAGGCTGGACTGGCAGGCGTGCCTGTCAGTACTGTAGAAATAACTTGTTTGCTTTTTTCCTTTTTAAAAAATTGAAAAAAGAACAAAACCCTGTGGCTCTACTGCAGCCTGATGTTACTGCTCCCACCAACCTCCCCCATGGAAGCGGCAGCACAGCAGCTGAGGTGCACGATCTGCGCCTCATGGACTGATTTCTGGGTCAAAACCTGCTCTCTGCTTTGGTTTAAGGGGCTGTAGCCTCTGGTGAGGAGGTAGTGGCTTTGCCCACCGTATTTGGATCATGCAGGGCCCACTTCTGCCCTGGCAAAAGGAGCTGCTTCCTACCAGGCTGTGGCCAGGATGCTTGGGGCTGAATGTGGTGGGGTCTTGGTGGGGGCTGCAGAAAACATCCTGTCTGTTATGATGCTTCTTACTTGATAAGCTCAAAACCAGCTGTGGGCACACAGCATTTCAAAACCCTCTTGGAATGGGAGCGATGTTGTATCAGAAACCCATATAATCAGGGGAAAAGCAGGTACCGCTGCGAAGCATGCGGCTGTTGCCTGAGCATGCCTGGTGATGCTCGGTGTGTGAGCCCTGGCCCGTCACCCCAGGCTGTGTGTGGGGCATGGGGGCTTGCACGGAGGTAGCAGCTACCCATGGGCTCAGCCTCTGTCCCTGCAGTATGTGTGCCACTGCTGTCCAGGCAGTGAAAAGTCCAGTCCAAGTGAAAAGTATCAAACTTGACTGGCCAAGAAAAGAGTGCTGACCTATTTTGGACACATTTATATTCAAGTTGCTTCTCTCTGTCTCTGAAAAAGCTGTCATGACTCCAATACTTTAAAAAAGAGTTTCCCCTCCCATAGCTTTTGTTTTTAACAGGATATAATCTAGAACTAACATCTGTATTTTCCAGTAGTTGGAATAATTGTCTTATCTTCTCTTTTCGTTTTCTTGCTGAAACAGCACTTTTGCAGAGCAAAGCCAGCTCTGAACTGTAATACAGCTAAACCTTCAGTTGCATTGCATCTTGGTTTCTACAGGTTCTCTTATTTTAAAGTCTTTGCTACACTTTGAAGTTTTCAGACCAAAATGGAAAAAAGTTGAAAATATGTTTCTGCTGTCTCTGATCATGAACAAAATGTCATCTAATGTAAGGTCACAAAAATTATGGAAAGCTGTTGGGTTTAGTTTCTGGGATTTTTAAAAGTATACTTTCCTTCTATAACTTACTGGCTATATGACTGCTGAAATCTTGGATCATTTCCTGAAAGGTCTTATGTTTGGGTTTTTTCTTTCTTGTTTTGACAGCTATGTTCTCTAGCTTTATGTGCTGCAGTTCATAGTTAATTTCTGATGTCTTTTAAATTGAAACTGTAATGTCTATGACAAAATTGTATCATTGGAATGATCGTAAAATTTGAACAGCTCAGACAGTGCAGCCATGTGCAGTAACCCTAGCTGGATACTTGTCATCCTGCATATTTTAGGACTTGCATTTCTTACTGTCTACAGTAGGAATGTAAGTCAGATACTTCACCAGCAGGAAAAAGAAAGGCAAGTGCTATGGTTCTGTTATCCATATGAATGAGTGATAGTTGTTTTAGTCTATTGTATTTCATTATTCCATGATTTTTCCTGCGTGAGTACATACAGGAATACTTGGCCATCAAAAGACCAGACTATGACCCCTGCAATACAAAATAATGTTTTTTTAATATATATATATATTTTACATGTGTATAAATAGTTGCAATGGACACCATGTCTTTGCTTTCAGTAGAGCAGTTCTAGGTGACCAATCACCCTAATGAGGAACATAACTTAGAGTAATGATGGGCTTCAGAAGAGACGCTTATTTTGTCTCCTGAGTACCTTCCATAAGCTGTAGCAGATGAGCAGTGCTGTTGACATTTCCTGGTCAAATCTGCTGGGGTGCTTCACATCAACAAGGAAATCAGGAGTTTACCAAATCCTTCCGGGATCTGCTGGATTAGGCATAATGGGAGGCTGGATGCCTAGGGACTCTCAGGAATTAATGATGTGTATATAGTCTGGATTAGTTTTATCTGTAGCAGGTTTAATGCAGTATACCTATTGAGAGTTGAAATGCTTTTTGTTCAAAGGAAGCAGAATTCTGCCTGCATATAAGGCGGCACACTCAAAGGAGGGATGCTCTGTATTAAGTTGGCGTGTTTAACACAGTTTAGCTACTCCACCGTGGAAGTGAATTCAGATTAAATTTTTCCTGTGTAAACAAGGCAGTTGCCAGATTTATTTGTGATGAATTGATGCAGTGAAGTGGATGTTGTAAAGAATGTCTGTCCTGAGCACAGGGAATGTTCCCGGAGCTGACATGAACTGTTGCTGGCTGGCAACACCAGCAGAGCTGGGGATGGAGAACACTTTGGGGAATGCCTTAGACCCTCCATTTCAGCACTTAGCCCTCATATATCCCATGCATGCTACATCAGGTCTCAAGCCACGGTTTTCCTGTACTTGCAGTACAGGAATGCAGCTCATGGAGAGGGTTTTTTCATTTTCCTTGAGTCCCCCAAAATTCAGTCCCTTGTACTTTGGCTTAGCTGTCTTCATGGTGCTAGTGGTCTTGTGCGCATGTGTGTTGGCTCTACACCTTGCATAACAGAAGGTCAGTAGGGGAAATTTTTGATAAAGTTACTGGGGAAAACTTCTGCTATTCTGGACTGTCAGTTTTCTGGAGAGGTTTGGATCTAGATCTGAGGCATGGGTGTTCTTTCCCTGTATTGCTGCCACCATATTTGTCTCTAATGAGGAAGACTGATTAAATTACAGTGCACCTCTGTTAGGGAGCTGCCATACTTGCACATTAAGTTTCATATTAGTTTCTATTTTTCATGTGGTGAGTAATCATGCTCACACATCCAGAGGGCTGAGGAAAGAGCAGCGCACAGCAATTGCTGGATATGCATTTCAAAATTCCCTGTGGAACGCTGTCTAATTAGATTTAATGAGCTGGCTGGTGAGCATGCACGTGCGTGTGTGCTTTCACCACCTCTCTAGCTAACAGGATCAGAAGTGCTCATGTGTGTTCGAGCACATGGGAGAGATGTTTTTTGCACTTGCAGAGAGCAGGTTTGAAGCAGACTTGTACCTGTGTTTGTCATGTCTGTGCTGTAATGAGAGACTCCGATTGTGGAGGTGAAGCATTTGATAATGCAGGTGGTAAATTGGAAGGGAGGCTTGCTGTGTTTTCAGCTGCTTAGGTGAGGAGGGATGGGAGCAGAGCATCTTTGATAGCTGATATCCCATCCTCTGTAACATACTTCAAAAAGCTACAGTAAGTCACGGTATGTGTGCCACCAAGCTATCAGGGGAAGGTTTTAATTTAACTGGAGACAAATGGTCCATGAGGCTGGGGTTTCAGTGGGTGAGGTGGGTAACAACCCTCAGGTTTGCACCTTGCTGCGTCTTGGTTCTGTTCCACTGGCTGGCTTCCCGTCCCTCCATTGCTGGAGACAGCCCTGAGTTGGCTGTGTGTAATTTGGCTTTTTTGGAGGGGTCACGGCCATGGGTCAGTGCCTCTGTTTCCAGGAAGGACCAGTCTAAGTAAAGAGCTCTCTGCTGGGAGGGTGGCCATTTTAATGAGGGGTTTCTCTTTGTGCTTTTTCTTTTTTTTTTTATTAATTAACCTTTGTTTTCTGTCAAGAAAGCTGTCCTGAGGCACAACTTAGCAAGGCAAACATGCCTGGACAAAGGGAGAATTAAGCCTGCACAGAGGGAGGGGAGAGGGTTACACCTCTAATTACTTTGTGTGCATGTAATTTTTTTTTTTTGCCCTCTAGTGATTGATGGGTCTTGAAAGGACTTGCCGGGATTGGTGTGTGATTCACTGGGCAGAGCGTGTTCTGGGCTGAAGCTGCGGGCTGTCTGGACCTGGATGCCAATGGCAGGCAGTGCCCCCGTGCTGGTGTTGCTCATGCCTGAGTCAGTGCTGGTGCAGCACAGCTGCTCCTGAGCTGGGGCTCAGGCTGTGCGTTTTGCTACTTGTGCCCCAGCTGAGCCAGACTGGAGGATGAAGAGGCTTGGTTCTGCCACGTGAGCACTGTCTTGAGTGGGGTGGGAGCATGTGGAGCAGCATCTCCTGGTAGTAGTGTGGGTGCTCAGAGCCATCCTGAGCAGATGTGAAGCACTGACCTGCAAAATTGCTTCTGCCAGCTAAGAGGCTAGAGAAGGAGGCAGTCCTGAACCCCTTCCATGCATCCATACTCCCAAATAGAGAGACAAGCAGGGAAAAAGGGATTGGTGCTGTCCCACCTTCCCAAGGAGCAGCAGCTTCCAAACCACCCAACCTGCCATCCTGTGACTTTCTCTGATCTCCATGCCTGGTCCTGGAGTTTATGGTAGATACCCAAGCTCTCCTGAGCAAAATGGGACCTGGGTTTGGCCAGGAGGGGAGTTAGGGCTCATGATCTTCTTGGGAGAAGCAAGAAGAGGGAAGAAGGGGAAGTGGGGTGGAGGTGAAACTTGGTGAATAAGCAGTTGTGGGGCTGGTGTTTAGGGAAGAGGAGGGGAAGCTGGGACTGCCTGGGAGGAGGAACTTGTGGAGTAGTAGGCTCCAGTCCTGGCCTTGAAGCCAGTGGATTAGGAGGACTTGTCAGGGTGCTGGGGGTCTGGTTTTGGGCAAACAGTGAAAATACGATGTGGAATTCAAGGATGGAACTCCAAAGCCAGTGCATTTGGCATCTAAAGATTCCACTGGAGGGAATGCATTTTAGCCTGATTTCTATAAAGGTGTTCCCTTTCCCACTAGTTTTTGGATCCATTGACCAACTCTGTGCAGGTGGGGTGGTGCAGAGGTCTGACCAGTGATTTCCTTCCTGAAAGTTTCCTGAAAATCTTTGGCTAGGTAGAGGAGGAAAAGCCCTGCCACTGCTCACTTGGAGAGGAAGGCTGTAGTGTGGGTTCAACTGGCATATTAGACATCAGGGCATCTACATGGGTGCCAGTGCCCAAGATGCACTCACGGGTAGCGCCGCTCCTGAGGTGGATGGCTCTCCCTTTGGGAAACAATGCACTTTAAGCACCAAAATCATGGTATCATTTCGGTTGGAAAAGACCCTTAAGATTGAGTTCAACTGTTAATCTAACACTGCCAAGTCCGCCACTAAACCGCGTCCCTGAGTGCCACATCTACACATCTTTTAAATACCTGCAGGGATGGTGACTCAGCCACCTCCCTGGGCAGCCTGTTCCAATGCTTGGCCAGCCTTTTGGTGAAGAAATTTTTCCTAATATCCAGTCTAAACCTGCACTGGCACAACTTGAGGCTGTTTCCTCTTGTCCTATCACTTGGAAGAAGAGGTTGACACCCACCACTCTACAACCTCCTTTCAGGTAGTTGTAGAGAGCAGTATGGTCTCCTGTCAGTTGAGGGGTGCCTTTACCCCCTTCTTCCACCTCCCAATTTCCTATTCTTACCAGGTGGAATGCTTTGGACACCCGCTCCTCCCCTCTTGGGGACTGCTGCCTTTGAGGAAGGGTCATTTTGGTGGTTGTTGCTGAGAGGATACTGTCAGCCCCAGGGGTCTGGGGTGGCTCTTGGTCCTGCAGGGTGTGGACCCTCCTGTGTATCTCAGTCGGTCCTGGTAGGAGACAGCATGCAGGGCAAAAATGGGCCTTTGGCCTGGGTCACTTTGGTTGCTTTTAGGATTGTATGGAAATACAGTGAGATCACTCTCACTTGGGGTGATGTGGCCAGAAGAGAGATTATTGCAGGGTTAAATTTTGCACATGGAATAAGCCTAACCCTGCCATGGCAGCTGGGAAATGCAGGGGAGGGGGCCCTTCCTTGTGCCGAATGGTTCCAGGTTTTCATCCTATAGCTCGAGAAGAGGGCTTACCCGCTACTGGGCATGCCACTCAATAACTTGAGTAGATCTTACTGTTGGGACTCTCCCCACACACCCCCACCCCCAGCTTTTCCAGCCTTCCCTTCTTTATTTAACCAATTCCTCTTTCCTGCTGGGAGGTCATCCCATGCTTTCTCTAAAACATTGAAATTTATTAAAATACTTGTCAGCAGATCTTTTCCTCCCCTCCTATGAATATGTCTTACATTGTTTTTGTTAACAAAAAATTGTCTCTAGCAAAAGGGAACGAACGTGTTTGCCATTTTGCGCAAATTTCTCTTCCAGTTGGGGGTGTGTGGGGAAATCAGTCTCCAGTGTCACCTGTTTGTTTGGTTCCCCCAGCTCTTTTCTGCTGATGAAGATCAGTTGCATCTTACAACTTGTGACAGGGTTATAAGAATTTTTGTTTTTAAACAACAAAACCACACAACTGTCTGGGGGTTCTTTTATTAAGCGGAGCTGAGGGACTGCAGCAAACTACCTCTTTTGCAGGAATCCCTTTTGACTTGAAAGGAATTATTCATGCAGTTACACAATCCATGTTGAATTTTCAATTTGTCACAGTTTTCCCCTGCCCCCTCCCTTTTGTCTGCCAGCCCAACTAGGCTCCTGCTGAGTCTCTACATTGACTGACATGCTTTAGGAAGAGTCCTAATGTGTAGGTGCAGTCCTGATCAGGCAGCCCTGCGTGCTCAGAGATCTCTGCTTGGAGCAAGTGGCTGCAGTGCAAAATGTGGGTCTAGAGTCTCTCCCAGTTAAAGGTTGTCCCTGCCAGGAGGGAAAGCCATAATTTTTCATCACAAATTCTTTTCTGAGAGGCTGTGGTTGCCTGGTGTCTCAGCTGCTCTTCTTGCATCTGTGTGGGAAAGCCGGTAGCATTTTCAAGCGGTTCACATTCCTTGCAGGAAGAAATCTCAGAGGACTGCGTGATCCTCTGCAGCTATAACCTGAACATGGTCCCAGCACAAAGGTTTTGGGAAAAGCCCTCTGTTCAGTAATAGTGGCTCAAATGGGTGGGCTGAGCTCACTGTTTTATTTTGCTCAAACAATTTCAGATGTGAGATGGTGTTCACTGCTTATCCTGATGTGGGAGAGCTGTGCCACCTGCAATAGCAACCTGAGATGCTGCTGGCACCTGTTAGATGTCAAGTAGGAGCCTACCTGTGCTACACATCTGACCTGTGCTGGGCTGACCCTGGCTGGGTGCTGGGAGCCCACCTCAGCTGCTCTGCCTGTCCCCTCCTCAGCTGGGCCCGGGAGGGAAAATACAGTGAAAGCTTTGTGGGTTGAGATAAGGACAGAGAGGTCCCTCTACAATTACAGTCACAGGCAAAACAGCCTCAACTTGGGGAAAGTAATTTATTACCAATCAAATCAGACTAGGATAATGTGAAATAAAACCGAATCTTAAACCACCTTCCCCCCTCCCCTCCCTCCCCCCGGGCACAGCCTCCCTCCCGGTGTCTCTCCTGGGGCCGGGGTCAGTCCCTCAGCCCTGGTCTCTGCCCCCCTTCCCCCTCGGGGGGGGCTCCTCACACCCTGCCCTGCCCCAGCCCGGGGTCCCCCCGCGGGGCGCAGCCCCTCAGGCACAGGCTGCTCCAGCCGGGGTCCCCCGCGGGGGCACAGGCCCTGCCAGCGACCCTGCCCCAGCCGGGGCTTCCCTTGGGCTGCGGGCACCCCCTGCCCCCGCGGGGCCCTGCCCGGGCTGCGGGGGGATCTGCTCCCCCGGTGCCCTCCATGGGCCGAGGGGACAGCCCGCCTCGCCGGGGGCTTCGCTGTGGCTGCCGGGGCATCTGCTCGGGCACACGGAGCCCCTCCTGCCCTCCTCCTCCATGGCCTTGCTGTCTGCAGAGTTGCTGCTCTCGCGCAATCTCCCTCCAGCCCCAACTGCTGTTACACAGGGGTTTCCCCATCATTAACTGTGTTACCCCAGAGGCGCTGCCATCACTGCTGATAGGCTTGGCCTTGGCCAGCGGCAGGTCTGTCTTGGAGCTGGCTGGCACGGGCTCCATCGCACATGGGAGAAACTTCTAGCAGCTTCTCACAGAAGCCACCCCTCTAGCCCCCCTGCTACCAAAACCTTGCCATGCAAACCCAATGCAGCATCAGTTTAAAATCATAGTTTGGCATGGGTTGTTGCTTCATCAGTTCCATGTAAAAATAATCCTCCACTTCCAAGGAACCTGCATGGGGTTTGAGCTTGTGTAGGCATGAGTATCAGCATCGTGCAGGGCAGGGGCTTCTCCTGTTGGTGCAAGCAGGGCCATTGAGCCCAAGCCTGCTCTGCCTCCAGCCGTGAAACAAAATGGCTTAGCCTCAATCGCCCCAGATGCCTGAATTTCTTATGAACTGACTAAAGTGGAAGCAAGGGGCTGGATGTGTTGAGCCTCCTGGGGACATGTGCAGTTGAGGCTCAACCTGCACACGCGGGTAGCTGCCATGGCTCAGCTTGTGGCCCAGGAGGCTGCTGAGCAGGGTGTGAGTGCCCTGTGCTGCCCCAAATGCGCTTGCACTAGTGCTGCTCTCAGGTCGGGGGGATCCTGTGCATGTGCACCCTGATGGGGTGGCAGGGAAGGCTCCTCCTGTGCCCTTGCTCTTGCTGCAGGGCCAATGGTTGCTAAGTGTGCAATAGTTGTCCTGAGGCAATGGTCAGTGTGGTTCCTGATAACCTTCGTGCCTGTGTGCTTCCCCCTGCTCTGGGATAGAGGGGGAGCTGTGGGATGGCCTCATGCTGAACAATCCGTGCAGTGGGCGATGCCCAGGCAGCACCAACGCACGTGTTGGCTCTGATTCACGGCGGTGGTGCAGATGTCTGTGGTATGTGGGCTGGAGCCAAACTGCTGTGAGACAGGGGTAACATGGATTATTATTTTCATTTTACTCCTTCCATTCAATACTTTGCAAGGATCAGTGGAAGGGACTGCAGATAACAAAGCTAGCTGTTGCCATTTATAAAAGTAATTTCTTTTGATTGCCTAAAAGCTCCAGCAGAGAAAATACTAAAAATTCACTTGTTCTTGTTTCCAGGGTGTTCATGCCTTGGAGATACACCAAGATGGTAGAATAGGAAGATGTAAGAGAGGGTATACATTTCCTGGGACTGTGGTCAGTAGTCTGAAGAACTGTTCACAGAAATGTAAAACAGAGCAGAATAAAGCCAGTCAGCCACTCCCTAGAGACCACTTTTGCTGCTCTCCCTTGGTACAGTACAGGCCTTGTACCTGACACCCTCATCTTTCCCTGTGCTGATTTCTGTTACTAATTTCTCTTGCTGCAACAAGTGTTAAAATCCCAGCTGCTAAGCAGCAGGCCTGGGCTGTGTTTCAACACCCCCCCCACCACCACCATCCCCCCTTTCCCAGGGGCTGTAGACGTGCCTGTGCTTGCATCCTCTGTGCTGTGTCCTCCATCCTGACACAGCTTTCTCCTTTCTCTCTCTTCTCCCTCTGCCTCCCGTTTTTGAAGGGTTGAGGTGGGAGATGTGATGCACAGTGGGGTTTTTAAAGGGGTATGCCTGAGGAGAGCACAAACCATGAGAATATTTGAATTGCTGACTAGTTTGATGGCCTCTTGGGTGATGTGGCACAGAAGCAAGTACTGCTCCTTGCTGGCACTGGCATTGGGAGGTCTCTCACCTGCAGCAGGTGCTCCTGAATTCCTCTGTTGCAGAGTGGCCAGCCCAGCCAGCTGGCAAGGTCCCCCTGACCTGCTGTATTTTGGTTGGGTCCTAAAATTGCTTTTAGTTAACTCAAACTTAATTCCTCCTGCTTAATCCAGCCCTGTCCCTGGGTTTCCTCCACATGGGATGTGCTGGACTCATGGAGATGTGGGAGCACCTCCAGGCCTGGACAGCGTTGGGAGTAAAACATCCCATCTCTGTGTGAGGCTGCCTATCTCTGCTCCTTCCCTGGGGTGCTGCCTTGCTGGCGTCGTGCATGCAGGGACCACGTTTCCTTGCCACAGCAGCTGGGGACAGGTGGTGAGCAAGCCTTGCCTGCAGGCTTTGCAAGGTGAACCACTGGCTTTCTGCTTCCCCACGGGCTGCTCCATTACATGTCCGTTCCTGCTTGTTCATGTTGCCTCCTGAGCCCCAGGGGTGGGGAGGGCAGGCAGGATCCCCTGCACTGCTCCAGGACCTGACGCTGAAGCTCTCGGCGTCTTCGCTTAGTGCAGACGAGTGTGTGCATGTGTTTTGTGAGGCTGGGTTCACTGTGCCTGTTCTTTGTCTCTCCCCCACCCGTTAAAATTCCCGAATCATACATTTTTGATCCCTGTCATGTGCATGCATACTTTGTGCATCCAGAGCACCTGCTACAGTCAAAATGCAGATCTTTTCCGCTGAACATCTCTGTGGTGTACCATGCCATATTAACTCTGCTGGGAGGGCATCTGGGTGTTAAAGTGCAAACATGGTCCTTGTTTAGCTCTTGCACTCAGTAAAGACTTCTCTTTCTTGTTTTAAAGCAATGTACTGCCTGTCCCATTTTGAGCCTGGCTTTCTTCCAAAGGAGCCTTGTGTGTGGGCACGTGTGGATTATCTTTGTCTCTATGGCTACCCTGAAAACTTTTGAACCAGAAAATTCACCAGAGGGAAGGAGCTCTAAAATACTGGTTTCCTACCGCTTTTATGAAAAGAGTTGCTGGATAGTGGGACTGCACCTTGTTCACCTCTCCTGATGGGTTTGTAGCAGAAACTCAGCCAGTATTAGACACTGGAGAACCAACAACCAAGCCCAGTCTCAGGAAAGAGCTACATTAAAAAACCCTTAAAAATCAAGCTTTAGTTAGTTCTGTCACTCAAGTGTATTAATATTAATTAGGTCATTTTACTAATTACCTGTTCATCTGTATGGAAGGGGCAATTGATAGCTTCCTGATGGGTCCCAGCTGGAAACTGTAGAACATAAGAAGCAGACCTTGAGAGTCATGTGTGGGCAAGAGGGGGTTGATCATCACCTCCAAGAGCTCTTGTTTGCTCGGGTTTTAAATAATTTTGGCAATTCCTAAGGTTTCATGTGGGATAGAGAAGTGCTCACTCTGATGAGGGTTAAACGTGCTTTTTAAGAGAGAATTAGTGCATGCAAGCTATTCACTGGTGCATACTTGCTAAAAGCTGCTGTCAACATTTTGAAAAGGTAGTAAGTAACAGCAGTTACAGGTATTGTCATTATTATGTTTTGGCTTTTTTCAGGCACCTCCCCAGTTGGGGATTTAAAGGTGTTTCTAATTAGTCAGTGTTTCTGGCTCTGGGAGATGACTTGCTGAGACTCCTGCCACAGGTGATATCTGTCTTCTGGGCCTTTCTGGAGCTTATCCTGGGGTGAGCATCGTCTCTGCTCCCCTTGTGAAGGTCACATGCTCTGCAGTGAGCATGGGAAGCTAAAGCAGAGGACTGGAAGGGGAGCCTTGTGGACCACCTTGAGTTACTCCATTTGCTGTAAGCATTAGGTCTCTTAGAGGGGAGACATTTATTAGAGACTCATTGGCTTTCTTGCATCATCAGTTGGATGTGCAAAGTCCTTTACTGTCTGGCACCAGGAATTCTTCCAGCCTCACCTTGACTCGGAGTATTTCCATGCTGGGCTGGACTTTGGGGATGGATTAATGCTCAGGAAGGAAAGACTTGGTGGTAAGCAAACATATAGTCTCTATCAATCTTTCTAGAGTGACTATGGGAATCAGGTCCTATGGGTGATTTTTTTTTTGGCATATTTTTAAATGTAAGTGGTGAAATCCCCCTTGTTTCAGTCTTTCTATTGCATGCCTGGTGTAATAATCTTTGAAGCCATTTAAATTATGTTACTAGTTTTGTGAAAATTGGCAGATGAGATCTTTTTAATACTATCAATTTGATGTCAGAGAACTGCATTGAAAGCATTCATTAGTGCTGGTCCCCTGGACAGCTGGCCTCCTTGGTTCTGCTCTCTGGAGGATCCACCAGTTCATTGTCATTTTGGGCAGAAGAGAGGCGAGAACTGGGCTCATCCTCCCCCAACCCAAGAGTTTTCCAGTAGAAATCCAGCAGTTGTTATTTTCTGGCTTGTCAAACCTTTTCTTTCTTATTCTCTGCATTCTCCCAATAGCTGCTGCTGCTTCTGTCCCTTTTGATGGGAGGCTGACATCTATCAGACCTTCCTGGTTCCTTCCTCAGCCCCCTGATCCCAGTTCCCTTTCTCCAGGTGTTTCTTGATCATGCAGCACAGCACAACTCTTGAGTTCAGACTGAGCTGCTACAGAAATTACTGTAGTCCCCAGAGGTTCATCCAGGTGGGATTCCTGATTATGGAATGGGTTTGAACTAGTGCTTATTTGGCATCAGAGCAGAAGGGAGGACAGGGTCACAAACTAATGTTGCTTTCAGAAGAGAGACAGCAAAGACTTGGTCCAAGATGCGGAAACATGGAGGGGAAACAAGGAGAAGAGGGAAGAGTGTCCTTCCCTGAAACAAGAGCTGTTTGCTTAAAGCAGGGATTCAAATAACATTGGATATAATTGATGTGGCATAAGTGGTGGAGACAAGGCAACAGAAACATGGAGGTAGCTGCCTCTGGACATCTGTACATGAATGAACAGCTGTCTCAGGAAGAAATTCATTTACCCTGGGAAGAAATTACTCTGGATGGGAGCTGGTTAGGGCAGGTTTACTTCAGCACAAGGTTGCATCTTGTAGCCTTTTTTCCCCTCCCGAAGGCCATCTGGGGATTTCCTGGCTGATCCTGCTCATGCTGCTTTCTCTGGGTGCTTGAGATCTCTAGTAGGTGCTTGTGAACAGCTGTGGTGGAAGAGCATAGATATGGCTTAGTTCATTAAGGGAAAATGGGTTCAGAGCAACTAAGGTGTTTTGGGGGGCATTAATCAGTGGAAGGCAAGGGCTGGGTTTTTTCTTTTCATTGCAGCAGCTTGCTTAAAGCACGATGGGATCTGGTGAGATAGGTAAATGGCTGCTATGTTCATGGAAGCAGTGAAATAAGATTCTCCACTGCCCTTGGCAAGGGTCCTTTGCCCTGCTGTGTTGCTTCAGCAAGGCACTCTCATCTTCCAGTCATTAGTCATCCTCTTGTTATTTCATTTTGTGGAAGATTATAACCAGCTGAGGAGACAGGACAACATGAGAGACCAGGCTGCTGTCTTATACTGCTGCATTGTTCCTTTGTCTCTGATTTGTCCTCCTTCCAAACCCATGGCCATCCAGACCATACAATGGAGAGCAGGCAAGAGCATTCTTTACAGTGGGAGGAGCAAACAGTTTGGATTTGTGCAAGTCAAGTTGCCTAATCCTGAAGTTACGCTATCCACTGTGGAAAAAACAAGGGCTGGAGTCCAGATCCTGGGACTCTATTCCCAGCTCTGCCACTGATGCCTGCATGATCTTGAGCAGATGACTCTCAGTTGCTCCAGCTTGCCCGATTGCCGCATGTAAGCATTGCGATGGTGCAGTGTTCATTTTGGAGAACTTAAAAACCTCAATGCATTCAAGGAGAGTGAAGGCTCTGAGCTGGAGGACTTCTCCGTAATGTGGCTGGTAACTGCAGCCAGGCCCCAGGAGATTCATCAGGAGCAGGTGGACTTCAGGGAGCTCAGCTTCAGGACCTGAACCTGAAGATCTGTATTAGCTAATCCAGTCATGAAGCAATGAGATTAGGGGTGCTCAGCTCTTCCCTTAAAGCCTGACTGGTTTTCTTTGATGAAGAAGTCTTTAGGAGACAAGATTATCTCTAAATGGGTTTGTTCAGCAAATTGTATGCTGGAAGTCTGTTGTCCTGAAGGGACCTCAGGTCAACGTGTTAATCTTAAGTGATAACAATAGCATTTGATAAGTGGCTCAGGTGTAGAATTAGATTTATCACTTCTAGGAGGCAGAATCTGACCTTTGCTCCTGGGGTCTTAGGGTTCATTCAGGACCAAACCTTGATTCCTCTGAAGCTGTTCACTGACTGGGAGCAACTTTTCTCCCTGTGAGTAAATAGCTCATTACTGCTTGACTTTTCTCAAGGGCAAGTTGGAGACTACTGTTGCCTCTTACGTGCCTAGGCTCACGTGTGTTTTGGCACGTACACCTCTTTGATATGAAAAATGACTGGGTTGAGAAAATGCAAATTGTTTCTGCAAAACTGCTGATTCTTGTATGGGAGAGGAAAAAAAAAAAGATGCACCCAAATCTTTCCTGAAAGTCTTGAGTTTGAGGAGTGTCCAGCCTCTGCCACATTTGGTAAACACAGTGTCTGGTGCCAAGCAAGAATAGAGTGGTTCAGCAGGTAACAAGGTGATGTGATTAGGTGGATTGTGTTTGGTGCTGTGGGGAAACAGCAGTGTCCCCCAGCCTGCTGGGTCGTTTGGTGGGAGCCATGTCAGGGGAAGCATCCAGAGGCAGCTGTCTCTCCTGGGCTTCTGCATGGGGTCAGCTTTGCTTAATCTGCATAGCCCAAGATAAAAAGCAAGTCGGATGCGCAGCTCGGGGTTAATGCCTGGGGTTGTCTCGGTTTGGGCAGCTGCAGTGCATGAGGGTTTTTTTTTTAATGAAAAGGCAATCTTTGGCATGAGGCAGGTGAGGTAATTAACCACAATCCTTTTCCTTTCAGATTTCACTATACAGCTCCAGCCTTTGCAGGGCTGAAGGGAGAAAGAAACCTGACTTTTTTCTTTCCCCCCTTTTCACTTTAACCTATATGTACAGAGATAATAGCATGCCAAAATAAAGTGGAATTATTTATGTGGCACTAAAAGCACAGCTGGTGTCAGAGCAAGGGACTTGCACATAAATACCTATTCAGTGTGGCTATATGGATGTCTTTGCCATAGTTACAAGGACTTCCTTCGATCCGCTGGCTTGATGCTAACAGTCATTTTGCCAAGGATGGGATTTTTTATGATCCCTTTTTTATAGATGTGTACTGCTGGAAAGAGTGATAAAATTACTTCTTCAAGGTCTTTTAAGGAGGGGGAAGCAGGGTAAGACCGCTTGAATCCAATTCTGTTGAATTCCAGTTCATGAACTTGGCCTTGAGATTGTTTATGGGACCTTCTTGGTATCAGGATTGACTTCCCTGAAGTCAGTTATATTGCCACCAGTGTAAACTGCCTTAAGCAGGCTATGGCCAGGGCCACGTTAGTTGCTTTCAAGGACCTTACTGTGAAATACTGCACAAAAAATTGGAGTGGGAGCAGGAACAAAGACAGTACTGAAAGCAAAGCTCTTTGGCCTCACAGTCAGTAACAAAATGGGCACTGGGACTTTCTTAGTTCACTAGAATCTAATTCATCCTCTTTCATTTGCATTTCCCCTCTTTTTGGATAACATTGGTTTTGATGAAGACACATGCCAGAGCCTGTGGCTTCCATGACAAGTCCATTCACAGTCCCTCACACTGAGACAACACTCCTGACTCCACCTCAAACAGACCAAAGATGAGAATACCAGCAAAAAAGACTTAAAAGATCTTCAGTGGAGGATTTTTATGGTGGTGTGTCCTCACACTGAGACAACACTCCTGACTCCACCTCAAACAGACCAAAGATGAGAATACCAGCAAAAAAGACTTAAAAGATCTTCAGTGGAGGATTTTTATGGTGGTGTGTTTTGTTTCTTCAATAGTATCCTCAGAAAGGAGGAGGGTCTGTGTGGCTGTGATCAGTAGTCAAGGGCCCCAAAGTTGGTGACACCACAAGCACTAGCATGTAGACTATGGGGACTGTAGTGGTGTTGTCCTAGCTGTAGTAGCCTAAAGACAGAGACAAGGCAAACTTTGTGGGGGCAGGTAACCAGGTAACCTCTCTTATTCAGCTGGTGGCCAAGCTTTCAGGTACATGAGTTGAAGTCTGGAACAGAGATGGCAGTCTTCAAAGCTATATTTAGTTTGAGAGCAAATACTACAAGTTTAATGAGGTAGGTTGTTGGAGAGAAGGGTAGTTAATACCTGCATGTAAGAGAGGTGTTAGCAAAAAAAAAAAAAAAAAAAAGGAAATTAAGGAAATTGAATCCTATGGGGAAGAAAGAGAGAACCTACCATCTGTTGAACATGGGATTAGCTGGGAAGAGGCAGGACAGCTACAGCAAGCAATAAAGCCAATCTCCCTGTTGAAACCAGGATTTCTAGTATTTAGCAGTTACAACTGCTTGTTTCCAAGCTTCAGGGTTTCTTATGGGCCACTTTGAGGATCACAGCTGAGGGATCAGAAACTGCCCAAATAAAGGGATGTGCCCTTTCATAGCATCAGTAGCTGAGCTGTTGGATTACTTTTCCAGAGGAATGCTATGAATGCTCAAAATTTCTGAGTGTAGAAGGGAGACTGGGGAAGTTACTGGGGGTTAAAATCCCCTCAAACAGTCACTGATCTCCCATCTACTTTTCTCTGCCGTAGGAGATGAGGCTGTTTGGACCTGTGGTCTGAGCTGATATGTTTTTTCCTGTGATGGACTGCTTGTTTTGAGAGACAACCTGGTGATAAGACCACTTTGACGATATTCACAAAATACCTTAGAAGACTGCAGTTCATCTAAGTACCTTGGGAAATAGCCATGGGAGGATAGATAGAGCCACAGACTGTGAAATGAGGGGTGGCAGGGGTTATGTGGACAGATCTCTCTGTACTGTTATTAGAAAGATAAACGTTACGAAAATAATATTGTTGTGGGAACTTAGGAATGTATCTTAATATCTAGGAATACACATTGGCAAACACGTTACATTAATAAGGTAAAACATAGATATTCCTGGATGTGATAGCCCAGATTTTTTTCATTAAATAGTAGCAGTACCAGCAAATGGAGGTGCTATTTTAGGTTTTGTTTTAGTAACTAGTGTTGATGTTACAGGAGGGCCTGGTTGTACAGAGGAATCTTGGACTTAGTGCTCATAAAATGGATTCCTTTTGAATTAAATGGAATCCTAAACAAAAGTAGGTCTGGAACTAGCATACTTGTCTTTGAAAGGACAAACTGAAAAATTAAAAAACCTGGTGGGTAAAGTCATCTGGGCAGAGACACATGAGAACCTGAGTGCAGAGCCTCTCTAATTCAGGGATGCAGAAACTGTCTGGACCAGGGATCCCAAGCAAAGGAGGAAAACATGGCAGGAAAGGGCTCCTTGCTGAAGCTAGTGAATAGCCACCTTAAAAAGGATAGTTGGGATTAAACGGAGAGTCTGTAAGGAATGGAAAAAAGGACTAATCGGCAAAAAAGGAATGTCTTAGAGGTCAGGAGGGGTAGGGATAAAATGAGAATTGCCAAAAGTCAAGCTGCGTTAGGCCTGGCAAAGGAAATTAAAACAAATAGCAACAGGTTTCTCAGCTATATAAATAAAAAGAGACTTGAAGCCGCTGTGCAGTGAGGACCAACTGGAGATTAAAGATGATCTAGGTATGGCTCCATTATTAACCAAACTTTGCTTCAGTGTTCAGTCCAGTTAGAGGGGATAAGAACATGAAAACCTTGAAAACTGAGGGGAAAACCCAAAAGTCTAAACATCAAAGTGACTGAAATCTGTCGGAGAGCAGAAGCCAGGAGCATTTGCCTCAGTTTCTGAAGGGACCAGGACAAAAAACCAAACCAAAACAAAAAAATCACTGTGTCATGTATAAAGATTTTTAGGTCATGGTGGGAAGTAGGAAACGGGAACCAGTATTTCAATCACCAGAGGTGGTGGAGGAGTGATTCAGATATATAACATTAATCCAGCCTTGGCCGTGGACAACACTGGCAGAGCTGGAGAACAGAGTAATAAATGACTTGAGGGTAAATGCCAAGCAGATGAAGCGAAGGTGGATCATGCCAGGCTGAGCTGATACTTTTGTCCAATATACTGCACTTTTCTGAAAAATCAGTTATCCGGTCTGTGTGGTCTCCCATAGAGCAGTAGATACAAACGCATGTGAGAAAATATTCCTTAAAATAGGGACAGAGGGACTCAGTTTGAGGATCGGTGAGGGAGTGACAGTTGCTTGTGTGTGGGTTGTAGGATTTGGCTGCAGAGGACACCAGGGGTAAGAACTGAGGTATACCTGGCTGTGGGTTTGCAGTGATGGCCCTGGTGGAAACCATAGGTGTGAAGGTGTTGAATACTCATGATTGTGCTGAGTTAGGTTCATTGTCATGGAGAGAAAGCTCAGGAAAACTCTTTAGGATAAGTGATGTATGTGGAGGGGTGACAGCATCAGGAATGGGTTAAAACAGAAGGTCACAGAGTGTTGGAATGGGTAGTAAAAGATCAGGTTGGAAAACTTGCTGAACGGGGCTTTTGCTAGCAAAATCTGTCACTGGACAGCTAAGAAAGTCCCAGGGTGAGGGTGGACTGCTACTGAGGTCCTGCTTTGCAAAAACTGCCCTATGTCCAGCGAGAGGTGTCTCACAGGGAAGGAAGCATTAAACCCTGTGAAAGCAGCTGGCAACCCCTTGGCCACAGTCATGAGCTGGAAAAAAAATGGATGTGGGCAGGCACAGGTGCAGGGACCAGCTCCAGGGGAGTGGGAGCATGTGCTATGGGGAGGGCTGGGCAGGGGAGGACTTGGCTGCTCCAGTGAGATACAGGAAGGAAACAAAAACAGGGAGGGGAAGGAGCAGCCTGAGCTGGAGAAGGGTGCTGGCATGAGAACAGCATACCATAACTCAGCCCTAATAATATCCTGTCTAGAAAACACAGCATCTTCTGCTGGCTGGAGTACTGTCCTTCTAGGGCATCTTTTCCAGGTGAAACCTTGAGGGCAGAGCACATGCTCTTCTGCTCCCAAGGAAAACTGGTGTGATGTGGCTGAATTAAAGTCCCATGTCGAGTGGCTCAGGAGGCCCTTGCACTAATCCTAGGGAGGATTTATTTTTTTCCTTAAACAAGAATTAAAAAATTTCTTTTTAGTTCTGTTCATAGGCCCAGCAGGTTTTGTCAGCGCACAGGGAAATAACGCTGACCTCGCAATGCTAATGTTCCTTCAGTATGGCAAAAGGGAAGTTTTGTCATGGGAGGGTGGTTGTTAAAAATCAGTATTTATCCACCAAATTGAGAATAAAATTGTGTTCTCAGAACTTGGGATCTGTTCAAAGTGCAGTTGGATCTAGGCTAAAGCAGTGTTCCTGTTTCACAGTAAGCTACTATAGTGAATTTTCGAAGGGAATGGAGATGTAGAGATTTTTTGCTGTCTTTGTTAATACTGTTCTCTAGGTGCAGGACCCCAGTCTGCCTGTCTGTTTTCTTTTTTTAAAATAGATTTTATTTTTAATTGTAGCATACTAAGCAGCATGACATACTCTGACCTAAGGCAGTTTTCGATGCATTTATTTATTTATGAGATTTTATTGCTCAGCATTTCAGGGTAACAGAAGCATCCTGTGTGTTTACTTTCTTTAGGCTCTTGAGTTTGCCCTGCAGCCAAGTCAAATGACTTCAGCTTTGGGGGGAACTGAAATGAGGAAATCTGTACTTTGTGACCTTAAACTTTCAATGAAAGGGGATTTGGGGAATGGAGAAATGGCAAGTGCTCAGAAAGGGAATATTTGCAATGGGGATATGGGGGAAGACTTTAAAACAAAGCCCTTGTACAATGCCAGTAATTAGATAATATGGTAAAGTTAGGAAGCCCTTGACAGAGAATTGGTTACTCAAGAGGAGGTATCAGGTATGTTGTCTGAGGCCAGCAGCCCCAACAGAAACAGGGAAAAGGATAGCTGGCATCTTTGACGCTTTAATTGCAAATGAAACAAAAGCTGGCAGCTGAGAAATTGAGAAGCATCACGTGCCTTTAAGATCTCCAGAAGGCTCTTCCCCAGCTTACAGTGGTCCTTTGTAAACTGCTGTGACTGATTTATTCCTGTGACTCAGTGAGGGTTGGATTTTAGGCATTTGCTTCTCCCAACCTCTGACCTCCTCCAGCATGGCCATACTGCCTTTGGGGCAGAGGAGCAAGATGCACTTCAGACTATTTATGGCTCATTCTACAGTTTCATTCTGGGAACATCCCAGGGAAGCTGATGGCTGTTTTGGTGCCAAATATTCATCAGCCTTCTGCCATTTTCCAGTTAATTTGTCTGGATGACTTCTCCCATGACTTCTCACATTTTCCACCACCTGATGCTCTATTAAGAGTTTGTTCCTTTGTCCGTCTCTGGGGCTGCTTCGTTGTGTCAACGCTGCCTTGTTTCCCGTCTGATTTAAGGATTTATGCTAACCTCATTAGTCGTGGCAGCTGATCAAGGCTGCTTTTGTAAGGAATCATCATCTGAAGACCTCTGTCCTATGCTCACCAGCTGCACAGTAGCAGGTCTGATCAGAGCACTGCCCTTTTCTTTGGCGGAGGCACTTGGTTTAGGGGTAAGCCCATGCGATATCAGGTCTTCTCCTAGGTGCATCCATCTCTGATGCTCCCAGGTTCATTTATCACAGCTCTAAGGCCAGAAGGGTGGTGTTCTGTCCTCAAACCTGCCTCCTGGTCCAGTTTAGACCACAGATTTTTGCTGTGTGACCTGCTGTTTTGACTACAGCGCTACAAAAGCCATTCACATTTGACTTCAAAATCACTCACAACAGGAGATGCTATTCACAATCCTTTTGTAACTGTGCTAGTGGCTAATTATTTGGATTGTCCATGTTTGCTTCATCCAGTAAATAGTCTTCAGCTCAGTAACAGTTGAGTATTTATAAGATTCTTTAATTCCTTTTTGGTCTTCATATACTTAACTGTAGGTGAAGTAAAATTTTCCCTGGCTGCTTTTTTTCCTTTCTAATATCTTATCTGAGCAATTTATCCTGCTTTCTTCTGTGGTGCTCCATTACAGTTGTACTCCAGGAATGAGTAAGAACCTTGTGGGGAAGTTTCTCAACAGGTTTTATTTGCTTTTGCTTTTCATTATTGATTAGCAGTTTCCATTCTCCTCTTCTCTTACACTTACTTAATAATAAATATTTATGCTGCCCCATCAATTTACATAGTATTCTGCAGACCTCCAAAGAGGCAGAGTGTTGCTCCACCGGTGTTTAGTCTTTCTCTGCATCTCCCATGCTGCTGTGGGGGCACTGGGAGCAGAGATGGTACAGCTTTGCTGGGGAGGACCCAAACACTGGAGGTGCTGGGTGCATTTTGCTCCTTTGGAGCTCCCTGGGAATGGAAGGACCTTCCTACTTCTCCTTCAAAGAGAGGGGAGGACATAGCTGCTGGTGATATTTATGTAGGGAAGTGGAAATACTCTGACAATTCACTTGGCATGTCTAGAAGAGGTGGCCCGTGCAGTGCATTATGCAGTCTGGTCTGTGTATGGAGACAATAAATTGCTGTCAAAAAGCCACTGATCTTCCATTCTTTGTGTGTTGGGGTGTTGCAAGATGAGACCCACTGATAAACTTTGTGGGGCTTGCTCAGCCTACTGCGTGTGATCCTCTTCTGCTGGGGCAGAGGACCCAGCTGCCTCCAGTGAACCTGGACCTACCAATTCTGCTGTCTCACCTGCTGTAACAAATCCTGCCTTTGAAGCTCTCTCCCTGCAGAATTTGCATTACAGTTCCTGTGAAGTGTTAAATGCCACCAGTAACTCTTCGCTACTGACTACAGACCCCTCCCTCCCGAGCTGCCTGTTTGCTGCTCCTCCAGGCACATGTTTTATGTGATGTAGGATGGAGTCATAGCTGTTGTAGCTTTAGGGGTGTCTCTGGTCTGGAAAAACTTGATGATGAACAGATCTGTGGTGGTGTAGGGACCAGCCCAGTGAGGCCAGTAGAAATGACATCAGCCCAAGGATTTTCTTACCTTAGTATTCAATAGGAAGAGTCAAATGCAAACATGATGATTGCAAGCACATATGGCTCTGGCTGTCCATCTTGAGGCCTGTTCAGTGAAAACTGGGCTTAACTGTTTGCCAAGAGCAACACGCTTTTCCCTTTAACCCTCAGCAAGCCTTCCAGCTTTAGCCCAGTCGACACCGTCATGGTTTATTTAGCAAGGCAAAGCACCGTGAGGCCGAGGGAGCAGTGTGAGAGGCCACAGCTGGGCCTTTGTGAAAGGCAGGTATGGGGCAAAGGAGAAAACAATTAGGAAAAAGCAAGTGTTCTGGTGTAGAGTTTTAGAGTAGGACTTGTAATGTTCAGTGGTAAATAGCTGGTTAATCAATGCCAGATTGTCTGTTGGACATCCTCTTAATTACTTCAGCCTGTGCCAGACACTGATATCCTTGAAACCCAAAAAATCCCATTAGAAGGTGCTTTCATTGGGGCTCAGCCAACATGCTTTGCAGGCTTTTGAGGAAGAGCAGCATGTGACCGAAGTGAGTGCGGAGGGGCTGGGGCCGTTGGGGCAGCAAAAGGGGTGGCACTGGAGGGGGCTCTGCCTGTGTTGGGGCACCCTGCATGGCTTGTCAGGAGCTTGCAATGAATCCCTCGCTCCAGGATGGCACCCCAGCTCTCCAGTTAGACAGGCAGCAGTAAGAGCTGCTGCTGCTGCTGTTTTCCATGTGCTTTGGCTTTGTTCCTGTGCCCTCAGCTTGTGCCAAGGCCTTCTGTATTTGTGAAAAGGCTGGGCATTTTTCTTTCTCTTTAAAGGAGAGGTGTCCTGGCTCCCAGCCCCTTGTGAGGGCTGCGGTTGATTTCAGAGGTGTGATGGAGGTGTGCATGGCACACAGCAGGTGCGTGTTGTTTTCTGAAGGTCACCCCTTGATTAAGGGGTCTTCAAACCCTGTCTCAACAGCATATGAAGACCTGCGCTTTGGCGTTTAGGTCTTTCTGCTGTCTTGTTCCAGTGGGCTGAGATGGAGAGCTATGAAATTATGAATGAGAGGGGAGAAATGAGAAGATCATTATTTTTCAGCTTAATTTGGCATCCCATGAAAAAGTCAAGCAGCACATCTGGGGGAGCAGGTAACACAATTGAATGATGGTAGTCATTGATGTAGGAAGTTGGAAATGCCCTTGATATAAATGGCTTCTAAAAGGAAGTATAGAAATTCATAGAGGGATGACTAGTTATGAAATATGAAGATCCATGTGCAGCCTCTGGCTCAGAAAGTCCCTATGCCACTGGTTTCCAGAAGCAGAAGCAAAGATCGGTCGTTACGCTCCTCCTAACATCTGCTGCTGACGACAGCTGTAGCTGCTTGGGGATCACAGAGATTGCAGCCTAGTGCTGGAGAAGCAGACTGGTGCTTTGGCAGGGAGACACGAAGAAGAGTCATGTGCTGGGGCCTCAAGATGTGTGCAGCTGGACAGGTCTGCTCTGCTCCTCCCTCAGCCTCTGTGTGGATGAGCCTCTGTGTCAAGGTCAGCTTGTGTTTTGGACTCGTGACTGGTTTGGTCTCTGTGCAAGGAGCTGCCATAGCCCGCTCCCTCCCTCCCTGGCAGGCCTTGCTGCAGATGCCCTCTACTGTCCCCTCTCCGTGGCCCTCAGCTGAAGAGGGATTAACAAGGGTATGGCAGTATCTAAATTCTCTGCCTTCCTCAACTTTGGAAGGTGGGGTGTCCTTATGAGGATGACTTGGGTTGGTCTTCCCATCGGTAAAGCCCAGCTGGGTTTGGTTGGAAAATCTAAAGAGGGATTTTTTGATATGAAAGATGTCTGTGCTTTGTGCATGTGAACCTTGCTGGAGGAAGGAAAGACAGGGAGAGGTTTAGAAATTGTGATTTGCTTACTGCCTTCCTCCCAAGGAATCCAGGAGAGCAGCCTTGTTAAATACGGCACTGTTTTGCTCTCCAGTGAAACAAGAGTGCCTGATTAACTCTCAAACCCACAACAGCACCCACTAACATTTTGGGATAGGAAGTACAGAACTTAATTACATTTTGACTCTCTTCCACTTCACTATTCAGATGTTTCTTCTACTGGACTTGAAGTCTTGTTGGACTGGGGCAGGAGGGACCAGGGGAGCTCATTCAGCTGCGGCTAGTACACCTGGCTTTTTGCTCACTTCAAGGGTGGGTTTTGTGTTTAGACATCTGAGAAAAGATATCAGGCAGTAGGTATAAAAGATAGTTGGACTCAACACTGTAGCATGAAATCAAACTGGAACACAGCACTGGGAAAGCTGACAATGCTTTGGGTATCTTACTCTCGTAGGAAGGGGGACAGGCAGGGCATCGACACCTGTTTCCTTTGGAAAAGTTGAAAGCCAGAGCTTACAAGGTGTGATGCTGGCTGAACAGGACTGCCTTGTGAGTGGGGGGCAGGAGAACATGTAGCTGACAGTCAGGGCAGCAGGTTTGGGAAGATGACTGGTGGAGCTGAGGAACATACCTGACGGGCTTGCAAAGTAAGCAGTGTAACTGAGGAGCTTGGTTCTGAGTGTCTGAAATGGGTTATGAGGATTGCTGCATTGCAGCCGTGATGTGTGGTGGTGTGGTCAGTCATCGCTTTTCCTCTAGCCACTTAGTCTGAAGCTGCAGTGGTCCTGGTTTCAGCAGGTCATCCTGCTTTTAGGAGGCATAAAGCTCCTGAGCTGCATGTGTGGGTTGCAGCCTGTGTTAACATCAACTAGCATAATGCATCCGCTGTGCGCTTGGCTACCTGCTGAGTGGTTCCAGCCTCAGTCTGCAGTGAGGAAAATACTGTCCAGGGCAGCGTTTTAAAGCCAGGTTTTGGAGACACTGCTGGTACTTGCTCATGCCAGATCATGGCCTGAAAGATGCTGGGTACAGGTCCCTGGGAGTATGCTGCAGCCCAGCAATGGTACCCCAGCTGCTTCCCACAGGAGGGACTGGTCCTGTTGTTCTCCCAATGGCTGGGAGGCACTCGGGGGCAAACAGCCAACTTTGCAGCCAGTACTCCTCTCTGTTTCCAGCTACTGTGTGCTTGGCTTCTCTTTTCACAGTGAAACACAAGCATATTCCAGCGCAGGAGCTGGCAAAGGGACTTGCAGGTAACTTTCTCTGTCTGGGGGAGTGGAGGACCTTTGAGCTTCCTGGAAGGGAATTCAAGTGTGTGCTGTGCATCGGATGCAGCTTTCCTGAGCTGGCCTTTTCTGTTGTTCAGGCCACCTGGAAGGATGTGTTAGAGGAGGCTTGCAGTGTGATTGTGAGTGGTAGCTGGCACTGGTGCAGGCTGTGCTGGGTGGATGGAGGGGGACGTGGGAGCTGTGTTTTGATTCTGCTTTTCCTGTTTGTTGTAACTTGGCAGAGGCAAAGTTTCAGAGACTGCAGGGGCAGCAAGATCCTTTTTATTTCTTTCTTTTCTCCCTGGCATGTACTGTGACACCTTCTGCCAGTAACTCTGATTTTTTTTATTTTTTTTCCAGGGGGGACAGAGGCAGAGTGGGAGGGGAGGATTGGTGTGTCAAGGCTCTGCAGCTTTGGAGCACATAAACCAGAATATTTAGGTTTGGGCTTATTGTCTAGAGGGGAGACTTTTGTAAAAGCAGTCTCCAGTGTGCAAGCAACTGTCACAGGGGCTTTTGACCCTGCTTCAGGTGGAATTTCAGGGGAAAAATTTTTCAAAGGAAGAAGAAAATGAAACCCGAACTGCGCAAAACTGTCTCCCCAAGGCCTGTTCAGAAAATGGAGATAAAGCAGTAGTAAAGTCAAGTGCTCAATTAAGCCAGATGTACGTGCTTTAAAGCGCTAACAGATGTGGCAACAGTGGCTCTGAAGAACTGGAGTTTATGGACAGAGTGCAGTGGAGACGGGTGTGTATGCCCATTGCTTCCCGATGGGGAATGGCACAGCAGTGCTTTTGTTCTGGGGCCTTTGAAGGCCCTCAGAGAGTAAGTGGGTGCTCAGGGCTGATGCTTCCCACTGTCTCCTCAGCTCCTTCCTTTGCCCCTAGGATGGCTGTGCTTACGGTGCTTTTCAGTTGTGGTGGCCTGTTAGAGAGCAATGAGGGTGGATTGGTTATAGCATCCCAGGGCAATTTTTCTAGTGACAGCCTCCCACCTTGATGCTCCCAGGAGGTTGTAGTGGCTACCTTGATGTGTTCCTTCCCCAGACCCTATAACTGGGGAGTTACATGCCCTTAAATAACTGCCACATACCATTTTGAAAATTTGGGTGTTCAAAAGTGCAGCAGAAAGCAGTGAGATGCTTTTGGCTGTAAGCAGATGGATAAAGGCCAGGTAAAACCTGTTATTCGCATGCTGTACAATACCTGCAACTTACAGTGTGAGTAATACTTGCCTGCAGAGCAACCGGCTGAATTTTGCCTGGGGAGGCTCAACTGGACCAGGTTTAGACCATGTGCAGAGTTGGTTTGGAGAAGGACTTAAACACCAGCATGTCACAAGCCAGCTGAAGCTGTCCAGTGCTTTGGGGTAAACTCTTATGTTAACGCCAATCCTTCTTGAAGCCAGGGGATTCCCTGGCATTTTCTTGCAGAAGCTCAGTGTTCTAACAATTTGGCTTAACACAGACATGGATGGTTTACTCTAACTTGGGGACCACCTCCACGTGTCTTCCAAGCCTTTAGGTGGTAGCCAGACCCTCCAACCAGGAAAAGGGTGCTGCGTAGATCAGGTGCACAGCAAACACACCAGGGCATTTGGTGCCGAGTATGCTGGCTGGATGTATGTGAAATGTTTTCTGGAGCTGTTCAAACAGCAAGCTGACTATCACACGGTCAAGCTTCCCTTCCAGTGGTTCAGCTGGCTTATCACATCTGTCTCCATCTCTGTGTTTTGTGGTGGTCTGGTTTTTAGGTTTTGTAATGCCTTCCTCCTCCTTGGGAATGCAGCTGACTGATGTTCCCCTTTCTTTTCTTCCTTCCTGTACCACAGTTTTATGACTCTTTCTTCCTGCCTTTTGCTCAGTGGGAGTCTGCATACTCCTGAGGCTGGAGCTTGGGCAGCTTCATGGGTGGCCCAAAATACAGTCGTTTGCAAACAAAGTGAGATCCAGCCCCTTTTTCTATAAAGGCAAGAGACCAAAGCAATGACAGCAGAGCGAAGCAGCAGGCTGCCTTGCACTGCTTCCCTCCCACCTGTGTGGGAGGAAACTTCCCCTTTTAAGGCCAAGTGACATTGATCTGGTCATGCTGTAGGCTCTGGAGGCTGGAAGTCGCTGAAGGACCATACAGGTAACTTGCATTACTTCCATATGCATGGTCATAGTATGCCACAAATAGTTATTACAGGTCAGCCAATCTGCAGTAAATTGCCTCCTTCTGGTAGCCTGTCCATGAGTCTCAGCCCTTCATGGCGTTACCGCATGTGTGCGTTTCATTCAGCAGTGGGACAAATCTGCAAATCTGAATTTTAGCAAAACTTTATTTCAGTAGCAGTGTTGTATCAATAAAGACTTCATGCCTGAGTGGCAGTTGCCTTATTTCAGTAAATGCACACAGTAAGAGAAATAGTAAGTGTGCATAATAAACACACATGCAAGAACAGTCCCTTCTCATGGTGTACTCTAACATGAAGGTTCAAATTGAGCTCTGCCCTTACCTTACCTGGGAGAAGCATAAAACAAGGGTTAAAGAAATCCAGCAAAGAGACTGCAAAACTGAATGAAATATTGCCCCAAGGACAGACGAACAAAGTGTTTTGACATAACCTGAAACAACTGCAATGATGTTTAGCTTGAACATTAAATGAGAAAAACCCATGATCTGTGAACAGCTCAACTCGGGTCTTAAATGTGGGATATGGCAACTCGGTAATAGCCCCCATAAGAAGGGATAGGTAATAATGTCTGTGAGTGATCTGTGTAGACAACTGGGAGGTGCTGGTGGACAGAGGAGACTCAACTAAATTACAGTGGGTGATACTGCCCCTTTCCACCTACAGTTCAGTACTCTGGTTTTATTTTGAGGCGCTTGTGCTTTGTGCCTGGGGAATGCAGGTTCCTGGGGAAAAAGCAGATGCAGGGTTGGCTTTGAGGGCTGGTGCTTGGCTAAGGGTCTGCATGGGGAAAGCAGGTTCAGCAGGCGTTGAGGTGGGCTCTGGCACAGTTTCTGAGGAGGAGGTGGGAAGGAATTACTGTAATAATAGCGAGTGAGTTTTGAAAAAGGCAGACTTTGAAGAAATGTGCAATGAGATTTGGGTGGGTGGTGAGGGGAGCCCTGGACTGAGCTGCTGTCTGGAAAATCGACTGTGGAAAAGTGAGATGTTATTTGAAAACTGGTAATACAAATGACTGAAGTTCATTCCATTTGCATGCAATAGTCATAATAACTGAAGAAGCCAATGTGGCTGAGAAGGGAGTGGAGCAATACCGGAGATAGGCGAGAGACAGCTCTCGCAGGCTGGGTGGGGCACTGCTCTGACCTTTTTGGGGTTTTAAGTCTTTTTTACTTGTAGTATTTTTTTCCTCCTGATTTTGAACCTTCTCCACCTTACTGCAGGGCAGAAGGTCAGACTTTGGCTGCTCTGCATGCAGCCTTCCCAGAAGGCATGCAGAAATACTCTGCTGTAGGCTTGTCTGGTCATGCCCTGTCCAGAGCTGCTTCCCCACCAGCCGTTGATTTTGGGGGGGTTCTGAACAAGCACTAAAGGGCACACTTGGGCTTCCAGAGCCAGTGTACATCTTTCTGGTGAGCTAAGCAATCCTCGAGGAGCCAGAACAGGCGGAGGGCTTTGCCAGAAACAACGCCTAGACTATCTGCCCTAGCTTCTTATATGATAAAGACCACAGAATTTCCCTCTGTCACCTCTCCTTGGAGCAACATGTCTTCGGCTAAAGCACCCTAGCTAAAAGGCATATAACCTGGGTTTGAAGACATTGATGGACAGATGTGGGCACTTTCTTCAGTAGCATATCTTTCCTTCATGCAGGTTCAAATTGATTTTTGACAGTCTGTCTGACTTGGTGTTTGCTTGTCACTGCCTGCACCTAGAAAGGTTATCATCTTAAAATAGCAGAAGAGTCTGAAGAGGTCCTGTATATTATACTTTTTCCAAAAATACATGAGGCAGAAGTGTTTAGTGTGAATTCAGAGAAGAGTTTCTTGTTTGTGGTTGTGCGTCCATCAGATCATCAGCCCTTTCTGGCAGGTTGCAAAGCACCATACCTGGGAGTCAGCCTTTTAAAGAATCGCAGCTCCTGTAACTCTGCGAGCCTCTGGCTGTCCTGCAGGAAAGAGAGGCGCAGCATCCCGATGCCAAACAAGAGATAATCTAGATAGCAAGTAACATGCAGGCACCCTCACAGAGGCTGTGGTAAGGAAAGCTCTTTTGTGCTTGCATGGTCTGGACTGTGGGATGCAAAAGCACCAGTTGGCTTGGACTCAGGGTTAGAGATGAGCCTGTGTGTCCTAACATGAAGTGGGGAAATCAGGGTAATTCAAACACTAGTAAAACGTGTAGGAAACAAGGTGGTTTTGTGGTCTGACTTCATTCTGGAAGTTCATAGGAACTGAGGATTTAAGAGCTAAGCTTATACTAGAAGTCAGTGCAGGCATTTTGGGGTGGCTGGGGTACTGAAGACCACACAGATGCATCTGAATGACCAGGAAAGGAGGGCAGAGGCCTGGCCTGGGAAGGTTAATAGCTTGTTTTAGTCAGGCAGAAGCCCCTAATGACTAAGTAGTAGCTGCTCTGGGGATTTTACAGATGGGGTCAAGGTCAAATCGGGAAGCTGAGGTGCAATTAATTTAAGCTTGGAAGTGCTTTCAAGTTAATTCATCTGGTTCTGCTAGGAAGGTTGCAGCTTTGTGGAGGGCTAATTGGAGAAGTGTGTTGAAAGGGCACAGTTGGGCTGCTGAAAGAGATGCGGTTCACTAAGAAGGGGCAATGCTTTTATGGTGGCAGGGAGCTTGGAGAGCCTCACTCGGGAAAACCGTCCAAACTTGTTAAGGTCTTTCCCCTGAGCAAGCTGCCTTCACACATGTTGAAGTTAAGCACACATGCAAAACCACTGTTACCAACCCCAAGATGAGACCCTGTGGCTCCTCAGCCTCAGCTTTTAGGTGAGTCCATGCAAGTCGCTGCTGTAGATGCACATTGGGATCTCAGCAGCCCCACAGTTGGGGGAAGAAGTAGGTGAAAGTAAACTAGGATTGGAAATGTAAGTTGGGTAAATGAGGGGGTTTGATGTGTTCCCCTGCATTTTTGAGGGACCTGAACAGCATTTTTCCTTATTCTTGGCACGCAGTGGACAGCTAGCACTGGAGGGAACGGGATGTTGCAAACCACTCTTGCAGGCTTGCTGTTGGCAGGAGGAGGGCTGGAACAGACCTTCCCCAGCAGTGGTTTGTCCTCTGCTGGGTCCACACAAAGTGGGCTGGTGAGGTGCTACATGGCCCATCAGTCAAATTGTTTGGAAAGAAAGCTAACAAAACAAACCCTGCTATTTTATCTCTTTTCAGCCCAGCCACATATTTCCATGAAATGCTGGAAACTTACTATTTTTGAGAATTGTGTTCCTGTTTTGAGATGTAGTTGGCATTTGCTGACGTGTTTGTAGATATATTGGGAGGTGGAGGGGGAGGAGGACTAATAGGGAGACAGGCAGTCATGCAAACACACGCATATGCAGAATTACATAGAGGCAGTCTGTGTTATTGCACAAGTCCTGTATCCTTGGGAAACCAGTGTACAAACATGATTTAAAAAAAAAATAAATAAAATCAACCCCCCCAAAAAAACAAACCTAACACCAAAACTGTTTAAAGAAAAACCCAGGGGAAGGGACATGTCAGTCCCTCTTCTTCCCTCATCTGACATCAGCTCCATTTCAGTATCGCTTCTGTGCTTTCTCCAGGTTGCCAGAGGAGTTTGTGTGCGATGGGGCACAGGTGCGCCCCATAGGGCACTATACAGTGAGTAAGAGGTTTTCCTCTGGCTCAGAACCCTAGGTGGTTGGAGGAGGGAAAGTTGCTCTCTCCAGCCACCAGGAATGGGCAGAGAAAAGAGAGTGAATCAGGCTGCTGAAAGCTGTGCTGCCCTGAGTCAATGTCCCCGGCACTTTGGAGGAGCATAAAGCATTTCCTGCAGGATGCCTGAGCCAAAGGAAGGCACTGGGTGCCCCTTGGATCACCCCTCGTGCCAGCCACTCAGGGCAGGGAGAGGAGCTTGCTAAGCAACCCCTGGCCAGAACATGCCGTTCCCTCCCTAGTCCTGCCCTCCCTGCTGGTAGAGATGGGCTGAAAAGATCTCACGGCAAAAATAAAGGGTGTTTGCAGAGCCCCAAGGCTCTCAACCCCAGGGGATCTCAGAGTGCTTTGTGGACAGCTTATCACAAGGGGTAAAACAAGCTTTTGGAGACTGATGCAGGAATTTTCTGGCTGTGGTATGAAATTGCCTCACTGTTACTGAGCAAGTTGTCATGATGAAATAACCCTGGAAAGTGCAGGCAGGCAGAGGATCCGGAGAACCTGCCCTGAAGGAGCTCCTTGGCAGGTGGAGAGATGCTCCAAGCTGATCTTCATCTCTGTCTCCCATGGGAGCCCGTGGCTCTGAGAGGTCTGGGAGGCCAGCTTTCCTGCCAGCCTTCCTAAAAGCTGGGTGGCATGGTCACTCCTGAGCTGCCGAGGCACCCTGGCTGTGTGTCCTTTGCAACCAACTCAAGTGTTCAAACATCCATGTGTTGCCTGTGCAGAACTGAGTGAGGCTAGGCAGAACAGGCTGTGGGCTGGGGCAGGGGGACCAGGGAGAGGTATGGGAGGGTCCCTGTAGTTGAATCCAGAAAGGGATTATGTATGACTCCTCCCCAGTTTGGCCCATCAGTGGCTATTAAACTCAGTCTAGATGCAACCTTTGGCTCCTGAACTGGTGACCGCTAGAAGAGCTGCGGAGGGATTGCTCTGTAATTGTGTCTTTTCTTATGCTCCTCCCCTGAGCATCCACGGTTGGCCTGTGTGAGAGATGTTCTGAGGCAAGGGGACTTCTCTGCTCTACACCCCTTCTGCATTCTTTCCCCTCCCATTACCCCCTCTCCTACTTGACCCATTGTCGTGCTTCTGTGGCATTTCCTAGCTGCGGGTTTTTTGGGTGTTTTTGGTGCGAAGTGAAGAGTGAAACTTGAGCAGCTGCTTTGTTTTCATCTGCCCCTGGAGAGGTGCATCCAGCCCAGCTTGATTACGCCTGGGGCCAGACCACATGCCGGTGCCCCCACGTTTCCCCTCCGCTGCCAGCTGAGTGCTGACAGATGCTGTGTCGTGGCTCAATGCAGTTTGGCAGCAGCAGTCAGCAAACCCTGGGTCCTTTTTGGGGTAGGATGGGCCAGAGGGCCTGGGGGGGACTTTGTTCTTGGCAACTCCTGTTGTGAGGAAATTGCAACGCTGGTATAATCCCTGCTGGCAAATTTTTCGAGGTATCCGAGCTCCAGGTCAACAACACCCACACCAGAACTATTGCACAGGAACCTTTGCCCAGGGCTCTCCTAGAAATGCTTTGCAGACTCATGAGGCAGAGGTCCCTGGGGCTGCAGTCAAGGTTTGTCTGCTCCTTGTCCACCGTCCTGCAAATAATTCTCTGGCCATGGCTGTTGTGTACGTTAAAGGTCAGGTTTAAAGGCCCTGTCTGCTCTCAGGCTGAGGACAAGTGCTGGGTTCCTGGCAGCTGAGGACAGGCAACTCTGCTCCTTAAAATAAAAAGTGGCAGGCAAAACCCATAACAGGCGCTTAAATCAATCCTGAAACGGTAGAACGCGCAGTGACAAGAAGTTAAAAGTAAAAGCTAGATGAGGCAGACAACACTGCTCCGGGTTAAAAATCACTCTCTGGATGCTGCATTCCTGCGGCCCCAAGTGTGTGCACTCCTCTGCAGTGCCAGGGCAGGAGCGCAGGCTCCTGGGTTTGCTCATCGATTACCTGCGTAGCTTTGGGCAACACTCTTAAATTTTTTCATGCCTTTGTTTTTTTACAGATGAATACATCTCTCTCCAGGGTAATTAATGAATGCAAAGCCCTTTGATGTCTTCAAAGGGAGCGTGCTGGCCAACAGAGGCTGCAGTCACTGTGGGAGGAAGATGTAAGCCCAGTCCAACAGCCGGGACCTGAGGATAGCAGGGCTCCAGGCAGGGTGTTGAAGGCCACTTGGGTGAAACTTTTGTGGGTCTGGGACCTTAATCAGCACTTATGCAAACACGCCGGGCAGATAAGCAAATGCATGTGAAGCCCTGGGCAAGCTGTCGTCAAAGGAAAGCAAGTGCAGAGAGAGAGCAGTGCTGGAGAGGGCGGCTGTGGTCCTTGGCATGGTGTGTTCTCCCCGTGATACAGGCTGGCCCTCTCGTGCTAAGTGAGTGCTACTGACTCGATCCCATCCTGCAGCCCAGATACACTTTGTGGCTCTTCAAAGGGATAAAGATGTATTTTTAACTTCAGGCAGCTGCCTTTTTCTGTGTGGTGCTTTTTCTTTTTGTAGTTCTGGAAGTGGCAGGTTGTTTTTAAGTCCCTCTGTTTCTCAGCTGTCTCAGCAGAGGTGCCTAGAGGTCTCAAACCAGATTCCCCAAAATTTCAGTGCTGGAAATTGGTAGCCGCTTTTGAAAATGCTGGCAAGACTGTGTAGCTCCCTACAGATGTTAGCTGATGGCCATCTGAACACGCTTTCACCTCAGCCAAGTCCTCGCCCCATTGAGGCCAATGGGAATTTTCCTTGAAAAAGGCCATAAAGAACACATTTTCTTGGCGTGGACAGAGGTGTTTCATGGGCTCCACATCAGTGTTCAGGAGAACTTCAGCTATCTGCTTTGATTCCTGCCACACTTGTTCCACCCTACACAAAGCTCTTTACCTTTTGATCCAAAATAGCACAGGAGATGTTTTCCACATGCCATAGGAAAATGGAAGAACTATAAAACATAATTGTTTTGGAGTTCGGCACTGCTTCGTTCACAGATATATTTAGTGAATTGAAATTGGTCAGTGAAAGGGCGTTTGCCAGGATGACAAACAGATTAGGGTTGTATATCTGAGGCAATTGCATACCTGCCCATCCCGTGCTGGTTGAGTTGGTGGGTGGCTTAATTGTTTCACTTATAGTCATAAGCAAGCACGCACAACTCACTCTTGGGCAGCATTAAAAAGCATTATCTGGCTCTAAAAGGTATTGTTTGGTTCACAGCATGCTCTGTGTTCTCCTGACCTCTTGTCATTACTACCCAGCCCATCTGCTCTTTGAAATGTGGTCCATCACACCTGATTCTCAGCCTCCTCTCACGCATGCAGCTTGTCTGTGAAGGCAGTGCTAGTGCTTGGCACATGGGGCCAACCTTTTCTGTCCCATTTCCCTTCCCCAATGACTGAGCCATCTCTGCAAGGCCCAGGTCAGGAGAGCTCCTCCTTAAAAGCAGCGCCAGATTTCAGAGAGGGAGAAGCTGTGATGGGGCTCTGGTATCAGCCCCAGATGGATCAGTCCAGCTTGGCAGCAGGGTGAAGGTATGGCTTGCCGTGGAAAGGTTGGCCTTAGAGAGGAGAGCTTGCGGTTGATAGCAGCTAGACCTCCCTGGCCTCTGCTCTAGGCTTACTCCTGTGATGGTGCCCAGGGAGCCAAGACCAATCTCTCCTGTCCCTGGGTGTGTTCATGCACATGGGCTTGCACACTCTGCTCCCATCAGTGGTTTTCTTTGGGCTGGTATTTGTTAGCATTGGAAAGTGAGAAAAATGAGTGAAAATATTATCAGAAGCAGGTTTTGTGAATGAATCAGCCGACAAGAGGCTTACCAGCTTGCCTTCATTTACTAGTGCAGTGCTTATTTGGGCAGTTGTCTATATATTTTAGTTGGAGGCAGGAAGTCGCGAGAATCCATTGGGGAAGGCACTGCTTCTAGTTTGCTGCTTTTCTGTCAGTTTGTACCATTGGTTTTCTGAATGAAACAGGGGACTGCAGCGTGTCTGAGATGCTGTGCTTGTTCTTCTGCCGTTCTTAACAGCTTGGTGGGATGCCGAGGAGAAGAGCACAAAAGACATTGGAGGGCTAAGACCCTCCCAAGTAGCTCGTTGAGGATCAGAGCCTGGCCAGCCTTGCCCATCTCTTGCACGGTGCTTTTTCATTTGATCCTGTCTGAAGGGCGGCCTCATGGCCTTCTCTCTTCTCACTATGTGTTTCTAATTAACAGGGAGACTGGTGTATAAACAGAAGATTCCTGCTCAAAATATTCCTTGTCCGGCTCCTAGGATGACAGCCAGACGGCAATCACCAGGCAGCAGCCCAGACTTTGAGCTTGCCCATCTGGCTATCAAACCTGGTCCCAGTTCTCATCTGGAACCAGTATTGAGGAAAGTCATGGACTTTGCCAGATTGGTTTTGCTCTGTGTTTGCTTTTCAGTTGCTACCTAAGCAGCTAAAAACCTGCAGACCAAACACATTCGGTATTTCTGGGAAGTGGGATGATCCCAGTATTGGGAGATACGAGGCCAAAATGGTGAGGCAGTTCAAAAGGGTATTGGACAAATCCGTTGAGGGATGGGTCTGTTGGTGGCTTTTAAATCCTGTGGGTCAGATGCAGTCTCCAGCCATGAAAGTGCTTTTACTGCTGATCTGCAGCACAGATTGGGAATGGTTCTTCTGACATGTGTCCCCAAGCAGCTGCTGGTGGTCTCTTGTGGATGGCATGCTGGGCTGGGGTGGCTCTTTGATCCAGCCCACTTGGGCATCCTCTTGCCGTCAGTCTGCAGGCAGCCATCCATTTGCTGAGTAAGTTCAGATGAAACTCTTCTTGCAGTTCCTCCTGTGTGAGCTTGGGGTTGCAACACCTGAAAAGAGTTTGGAAAGCTGTGGTAGAAATAAATACTTGCTGTTACTGTCATGGCAGTAGAGCTACGCCCTGACAAAACATCACAATGCATCTTCTGAAAAAAAGGAAATGTTAAAATCTATTAATTCTCTGTGTGCTTGGTCTTTCAAGAAGTAGAAGAGATCCATACATTAAACACTGTTACATGAGCTAAAGCATTACTTGCCCTTCATCATGCACAATTTGATGTGATTTCTTTTGTTTCTATGTAAGTGCCTGAGTTTTAGATTGTAGATGCCGGAGAGAATGCTGATGTTGGTAGGCTAGATGCTATAAGTTCCTCTTTGGCATATGCTAAAAGACATTTCATGTTTGTCACCACTGTAGGACCAGAATGGCCTGGTCTGTCACTGGTGTGGGACCTGTGGAGCTGCTGAAGAGCTCCTATATGCAGATAGATCTAGAAACATACCTAGCCTGGGTTATTGTGCTGAGAGGTGATGTGCGTGCATGGGTTGAATCATAGTTTGGGCTGGAAAAGATCTCTGGAGGTCTTGGTCCAAGCCCTTGCTTAAAGCAGGGCCAGCTTCCATGTTAGATCCAGCTACAGTGTTAGACATGCTTGCTCAGCCAGATCAGACCAGGCACCAAGGAGACATCAGGTGTGTCACCTTCTGGACTTCTGGAACGAGCAGGAGGAACTAAGATCTGTCCTCGTTGCCACTGCAAGGTCCAAAGGGACTGCTGTCTGCAGCATCGTGACTGTTGTGTCCTACTTTGGCAAGGATAGCTTTCAGGAGTGGCACCCAGTGAACTGGAATATACACAAAGTGGTGTGGAGGAGGTGGGAAAAGTACAGTGTTTATTCCCAGATTTCTGCTAACTGACTTTGAAATGACTGAATTAGCTGGGGGTCTGTGGCTTGCAGTAGTGGCAGAGTTGGACCCATGACATATGGGGCTGTTCCACGGTCAGTAGAAGTGCCTAAGTGCAGCACTAGGTAGAAGCTAAATGAGTAATGCACTGTATGACAAATTATGTGAAAGACGATACGGCAGGGACAATCACTGAAATGGCAGGTTCTCCAAGGGAAATTAGGGTGGCCATAAAACAGAGGCAAGGTATTTCTGAAAGCAGGCCTGAGAATTTATTTTAGCACACTAATATTGACTAAGTATTCCTGGAGATACTCTGGGGGATGATAGATGGACTCAAGGTATTGTTACTAATCACTGTGGTTTTAGGTTTTGGAGCCGAAGTACACTTGGCATCGCTAACCCAACTGGACTTCTGATGGGAAAATTACATTCTCCGGGAAGTAATTTAGAAGGTCAAATTAAACCCAGAAAGAACTTCTCCAGCAGCTATTTCCCCTGTTCTCTAAACTGTCTTTTAGTGTGGTAATAACTCCAGAATGAAAGGATCTATTCTCACCTTCCAGATGAAAGAGCTAATGCAGTTTAAAATTTTTGCATGCAAAGATTTTATGGCTTGGTAACCAGCCACGCTTGAAAGCGATCCAGGACAGGATGAATACGTGAGAGAGTGCCTGGCTGATCCTGACCCTTTCCTTGTCTGCCCTGTCTCCTGCAGATAATGGCGATGACCGGTCCGAGAGCATCCTTGCCGAGAACCATGTGGATGGCACCACGGGCATCCTAAGCGGAGCTGGCGGGAGGAAGCCCATGAAGACAGGCATGAAGGAGCTGGCAGTTATGAGGGAGAAGGTGAACGAGCAGCAGCGGCAGATGGGCAAAGTCGGCAAGCCCCATCACAACCATGAGGACTCGAAGAAGTCGCGGCTGTCGACGGGCAGGGTGAGGGGGCAAAGGGGCATGGGAGCTAATGGGGGCAGCTGTAGGCTTGCCAGGAAATGCTGAATGTCAAGCTGTAGTGACATCTGCAACAAACTGTCTTAAAAAAACCAACACAACAACAAACCTAAAGAGAAAGAAAAAAGGGGGGTGAGGGTAAGAGGAAAAAAAAAAAGGAAAAGCAAATGTTTGTTTTTGGCCTGAAGCTGGGGCCGAGCACACTATCTGATGAACTTTGATGTGCTGGCGAGGAGGCGTTATTTTCATTGCAGCTTCACCTCCTGACAGCAGGGCTGGGGAAGGGGGGTCCCGCTGGCTTGACACCTACCTCCGCAGGGGTGCGAGCGTGCCCTTTGCCTGCGGACTGGCTTTCTCACACCCTTTTTACCTAAGCAAGTGCCAGGGATGGCCTAAGGGGATTTGGGGACGGGGGACATGTCTGCCTGCTGCAGGGCAGCCCCAGTCCAGGGTGAGGCGTGGTCCCGAGGCCCCCGAGGGTGGACTGTGGGGCTGTCACATAGCTGGAAGAGTTCCTGGAGTCCTGCCTGTGCCCTTCTTCCTTGTCCGTGTTGCTCTGCCCTCCAGTCCTTGGCCGTGGTTTCCCTCTAGTGGGAAGCTTGGTCATGGCAACTGGATGGGATGGGGATGGAAAGGTACCTCAGAAGGTCTGTAATACGTATATCTCCATGAACGTATAGGGTATTTATATACGGTAGCGCAGGGACAGAAAGGGGATTTAAAAGAAAGTCCTCGTCCCCTCCAAGGACCAGGCAAAGCAGAGGTTCAAAGTAAGGTGCCGGCAATGTCATCTTAGAGAGCTCCCATGCCGCTGCAGCTCCTTTGGAAAAAAAAAACAAACCCAAACAACCAACAACTGCAAAAGGAGAGGTGTGGACTCGCTCCAGCTCACATCAGGTGCAATTCAGCCAGACTGCCTTGGTTGGGAGCCCTGGCTTGGGGCTGCTGTGCAGCAAAAGGGATGCCTCCAGAGGCTGCCTTTGCCGGGTGGTGTTGTTCCCAGGGCTTCGCCTCCACTCCCATGGGGTCTCACATGCTTTGAGTTGCACTTCTGGGTGTGGGATCTGGGCTATGCTCATGGAAACCCTCCTGGCCTGTCTGGATTAGATTAGTCCTGTTTCACATCACTTGTAATCACCAGTGGGACCCATGGGAGCATCTCTGCGGCTTCTCCTCCTCAAGGGGTGTCCTGTTGGGTCTTGGCCATGTGAGGCACATGGGAGAGATGTGCCTGTCTCCCTGTGTGGACCTCCACACATCGGCATGTGCAGGTGTGCAGCACTCTGATTTTCTGATTAACTTCAGGTTAAGTCTGCAGTGGGACCCGGTGGCAAAGCTGTGTCATGAGGAGGTGTACACAGGTGTTCATTCCTACTTGTCCAAAGTGTTGACATTGAATTGTCTCATTGTGCTGATTATTTTTGGTTTTGTTGTCTGCTTTCTTGGCTCTTTTCAGACCCCTTGTCAGCAGGAGCTAGATCAGGTTCTGGAACGCATCTCCACTATGCGGCTGCCGGACGAGCGAGGTCCCTTGGAGCACCTCTACTCCCTCCACATCCCCAACTGTGACAAGCATGGCTTGTACAATCTCAAACAGGTAGGTGGGGAGAGCCAGAGCCCTGGGGCTGGCTGCACTCCCAGCAGCAGTGCTCAGCTCAGCATGCGTCCCCACCATGTGCAGCTTGGGGCTGGGCTGATAGCTGCACACGTGGTGTGAGGTGTGGGGTAAACAGCAAGTATTGCACATGGCATGGACAGGTTTAGTAACACCTAGGTGCATCTGCAGCCACGGGCTAGGAAGAAGAGATGTGAGACTCGCATCCACTTGTGGCTGCAGGCAGCCCAGAGATGGAGAATCTGTTTAGTTCAGAGCCCCTTCTTCTCTGCAAGAGCTGCTTATCTGTCCAGGTCTATTTTCATGTGCTTTGAGCCAGGTCTTGTCCTGCTTGGGCCCCCACTACAGGGGGAAAGCCGAGAGGCCTTGAATGCTGGCCAGTCTTGCAGACAAAACAGAAAGCACTTCTCCTGTTTTTAGCGCACTTTACTAGTTTTCCTTTGCAAATCAAGGCTGGGCCCACAGCTCCAGGAGGCGTTCCTTCTAAGCAAGGTGGGGGTTGGGGTGCCGCATGCTTCTGAAAGTATTTGTGGGACTCAGAAGGACTCAAATGACTTAAAGTGTGTCTGAATTCTGATTTCTTTGCTTTATTCATGCAAAACCAGCAGGTGTCAGTGGCTAATGGGGGAAAAAATGCCAGGAAAAATCTCTTGGGCAGCAAAACACCAGCTTGTCCAGGGTTGACTAGCAGCCATGTGTGAATAGTACCTGGATATGAGCGCCCTTTATAGCTCTTTGGAGGGGACCCCAGAAAACCTGCTGTTTTCATGGCTAAGTGTTTTCTTAGGGCTACTTCTACCAATTGATCAGGAGCATTAAAAAAAGTAGGATGCTCTGAGATATAATCTCCCTCTGTCCCTTCTCTCTTCCCTGTCCTGCCTGGACCCTCACCCTCTGCCTCTCCCTGAAGAGCCCCATGGGCTGGCTGGATCCCCCAGCATGAGCACACTTGGAAGGGATGGATGGAGCAGAGCTGGCAAATTCCCTGTAAGGAGATGTGTCTGGGGAACGAGCCTGGGCAATGCAGCAATACATCGTGTGCTACAAAAGAAAAGACAGTTTCTGCTGCTCCTTCTGCCTGGGAAACAAGTCATCCTGCACTGAAGGGTGCAGATGAGTTACATGCTAGTCACTGCTGCAGAAAAAGAGAGGAGACAAACATTGCTTTCTCTTATCCCCACACCCTTGCCCTGGTTAAGGGCAAACAAGGCAAATGTGAAATGATACCCATTTCCCTCCATCTGGATTTCCAGAGCTGAGCATCAGCTCCTTTTCATTTGCTAGAAAGCAGATGCCAGCAAAAGCATTCCCAGTTGCTCCCACCTCCTGTGGGCCAGTGCATGGGTGGAGCGTGCCTGGATGCACTCTTCTGGATCCTCTCTTTTTGTGCTTTTTATTCCCATGAACAAGGCTGCATTTTGACCTCAGTCCAGCTGCAGAAAATGGCTTGAATTCAGCTTTACAGAGTGCACGCAGAGGCTGGTCTGATGGAGTAACCTCTGTATCTCCTACTACACCCTATTCAGAGATGTACGCTGGGGATGGAGGTCTGAGCATCAGGTTCAAAGTGCCTGTGCCCTTCCAGGCCAAGAGGTGGATGATAACCATTAGGGCAAGAAACTTGTCTCTAACCAGGCTGGGTGGGGACAGAGTCCAGGTCCAGATGCACCATAGTCCCTGGCTCTGTTCTGGGACAGAGTGAAACCCTGTTTGGAAAAATGTTTGTGTCTGGCTGTGGGGGCCTTGCGCTCATGTGCCAGTTTGTTTAGCCCAGTCTGCAGGTGAGAAGAAGCTTACGCAGTTCCTCTGTCAGCCTGTCTCATCCCTCTTGACTCTGGATGCTTTTCATCCACAGTTGGCAGAGCGCAATGCATCTCTGGGATAGTTAGGTGTTCTTGTGGTTCGTTAAAATTGGCTTCTTGGTCCCTGGCACAGCCCCTGCAGGAAGAAGTCCAGCCCTCAGCCTGGACTGCTGGACGAGTGCTGCTGGTGCAGTACAAACCCTTGGGTGTTCAAGTGCAGCATCCATGAATCTTGCCTAAATTCAAACTAGTGCCAGATCACTGGAGAAGCTGCAGCTCTGCCTGTGTTTGGGCTCTCTACTGTTGGGGCTGGGGAGGGGGTTGTTTTGTCCCCCCATTTCCTCCTTTGACACCTGCCCTGTCCCTCTCCATGCAGTGCAAGATGTCGGTGAACGGGCAGCGTGGCGAGTGTTGGTGCGTGGACCCCATCCACGGGAAGGTGATTCAGGGTGCACCCACCATCCGTGGGGACCCTGAGTGCCACCTCTTCTATACAGCCCACGAGCAGGAGGACCGGGGAGCACATGCCCTGCGGAGCCAGTAGAGAGACGCTATCCTGCTCATTGGAGGCAGCTTGCCGTGGCCCCAGTGCTGGATTTTACATGGGTTTCAGCGTGTCTCTTTAGGCTCTGGAAGAGACTGGGGTTGGGTCCTGAGTGCTGCCCTCCTTCCCCTGCTGCCCAGCTCCTGGGGAGGGGAGGGATACTGGGAGGGGAAGGGCGGTGGGGGGTGGGTGGGGGGGTTGCAAGGAGAAGGGACTGCTTTCTTATAGTCTTTCACCCAGTGTAAGCCAGAGAACTGGTCTTTTTTGCTCCTCGCCCCGCGGCCCTGCCCTCCCTGCTGCTTTGCGGCATCTTCCCACACCCTCCAGCACAGAGCGCTTGTGCTCCCCAACACCTCCCAGGGGGAAAAAAACCCTTGCCATGGGTGGGAGTGGGACAAAAAACAAAGAAATTTCCCCACCCTTTCCCTCTCTTTCCCTCCCTTCCCCAAGACCAAAGACTGTAAATACTGTGTCGCCTGCCTCTTGCGTCCTGCCGGTCCCCTGTGCCCCAGCCTGGCCTTCGGTCCTGGCATGGGATGCGGTGTGGGAGGGAGGGAAGGAGGAAAGCCCCTGGCTTCCCAGCTGGAACATGGCAGCATGGTTGGGATGCATCCCCCAAGGAGGCATCAGTGAGGGAAAGGGCTAAAGATGAGGTAGCTTCCCCCCTGCCCAAAATACCCCTGGGTGCTTCCCTTCCTGGTGCTGGGGCACAGCCAGCCCCACAGGGACCTGGCTTCAGCCAGTGGTCCAGGAGGATGGGGCCTTTGGGTGACGGTGAAGCTAAGCGCTTGTTTTTCTGGGGGATTTGAAGAGCTATTGCCCAGTATTTCTTTAGGATCAGCTTATGCTGAGGGAGCTAAAGTGAACTTGCTGGGGCTGGGTGGAAGGATGCCTGTGTAGATTTAGGATAACAAGCCAGGGAGTCTCTCTTTCTCTCCCTCTCATTCATTTTTTCTTTGTTTCTAGATAGGAAAAAACCCATCTAAAACCTGCACTCCCAAGCAGCTGCCCTTGTCCCTCCATTTTTGCTTGGGACTGGAGTGAGCATCTGCTATTCAGCACACACTTCTTGGTGTTTGGTTTTTTGGTTTTTTTTGTTGGTTTTTTTTTTTTAAAGTAAATTACAGTATATATCTTGCTTTGTAAAGACCCTGACACACACGCACCCCTCTGCCCACACACACATTTGTATAGATGAAATCCAAGTGATTCCAAGTGCTCTGAGAGGTTTTGAGCTGGACATGCCACTCTGAGGAGAGATGTGTCTCTGCTGTTATTTCACCTGTTGATTTCTTTCTGTACAGAACACACCGATGCTGAGAATAAATAACTTCCCCGTCGCCTAAGGAAGGAGAATTTATTATTTTCTTCCCTTTTTTCAACCCCCCCTTTTTTTTTAATATGAATACCAATTGCAGAGTAAATGCAAAAATTCTCTCCTTACAGTAAAAGTCTTAGGCTTCCCTTAAATGCAATCAAGGTGGGGTGGGGGAGGGAGATAAAGCATCTCCCAATTTCAGGCAAATCCTTCTAAGCAGCAAACATCCTTCAGATCCTAGGGCCTCCACATGGTTAGGTTGAATATGGCTGAGGAAAGGGGTTCCTTGGTGAGTATGGGTGCTGGCGGGGGACACCTTGTGCCTGCATGGTGGGGGCCAGGCAGCAGAGCTACTTGACCATGACCTGCAGGGACAGGACTAGCCTCTGGTGGCACAACCCAGAAACACCAAATGGTAGTGGAGAAACACCGCAGCTGGGGTCCACACTGCTGATACCTCCTCATCTGGGGACTTGAATCTGGAGAAGGAAAAGCAAAAAGCCAAATGGCTTCTGGAGGAAGGAGAGCACTGAGGTTTATTGCTTTTTTCCCTGCCTTGGCCTCACATTTCAGATCCCAAGTGTGAAGGGCACAGGTGGTCTCTGTAAATTCAGCCCCTCATGACTTTGAAGGGGTTTGGATGTGGCAGTGGAGGAGACAGGGAAAGGACCTGCTTTGGCAAGTCAGGGGTGGGAGTGCATGCATGTGAATGTGTATGAGAGGGAGCAAGAGTACACAAGAGAGAGAAAACATACCTCCATGCAAAGCCAAGTAACTGTAAAAGTGATGCTGCCTGTTTTCTGTTAACATCCGAGGGTGTTCTGCTTTTTCATGTAAACCTTGCACACGCTGGCTGTCATCTGCAGTTTGTACTTTGTTTTGTTTGTTTAGGAATCAGGAAGTTTTCTTTTGTGTTTTTCTTTTTCTCTTTTGGAAAAGCTCAGCTGCATAAAGTTGGAATAAATTAAATGGGATGCCAGAAAAATGCCATCTTCCCCCTCCCTGCTCCCCTCTGTTCATAGGACACATTTCATTGCCTGATGCATCACATGCAAATTTGAGCTTGTTCTGCTTTTGTCCAGGGAGTGTTGTGAACGCTGGGATGATAAGCAGAAGTGGAACTTGGGCCTTTCATCGTTACTGGTCCTAGTTGTGTGAACAGGGAGGAACTGGTGTCGCTTGTCTGCTGGCCTGCTGTGTTCCTGCTCCAGATGTGCTACCTTGTGAGCCTGCAAAACGCAGCTGTGCCCTCAAGTCAGCATCCGGTCAGCATGTGTGCAGAGACCATCTCCTCACCTGACGGCAGCTAAATTTGTCAGAAAAGGGTGTTTGTGTCCCGCTTTGCTAGGTGGAGAGGTGGCACTGTGAATGCCCTGTCTGACATGATGCTTGTGGAGCTTCCTGAGCTGCCGAGGGGCTGTGTGATAGTGGTGGTTTCCTGCTCCTTGAGCAGGGGAGCAGCTTTGCAAAGGAAGGTCCCTCCTACCCAGCGTAGGGACCTGAAGGGCCTTGGCAGATGCTTGGGCAAAGGCTACAAGGACAAGTGAGCTCTGTTTTTTCCAGCTTCCCAACCTTGGTATTTCAGGGGCTGCTTGAGTTGGCAGCTGTACCCAGCTATGCTGTTTATCAGCTGGTAGATGGGCCTGTTCCCCATGAATTATCTGGGCTCCTTTAGGTGTCCCGCTATGGTTTGGTCTCCACTGTACCCCATTAAAGAGTTCCTCTGCTGAGCAGGATGATGCATGGATTTCCATGGAGGACCTTCCAAGGACTGTCCCCTTTGCTTGTGCAAGGAGAGCAAATTTTGAACGGGCTGAAAAGCCACTTTAGTGTTTCCATGGAAGTCTTTCCCCAGAGCGGGCCGCTGGAAGGTGCAGGAGGCCTGGGCTGTGTGTGAGGCCTGGCATTGGCAGAGCTGCTCCGCACACGGGCCGTGGAGCGCGTCCCTTGAATGTTCTGCACTTTCTACTAAGGTGAGAGGTGCGGCCAAAGGGAGCGTGACAGCACAGCTCGTGGCTTGGGGCACCGTGGGGAGGCAAAGCATAACAACACAAAAAAAACCCACCCAAACCCATGCTGTTCAATTAAAGTTGCAGCACTGGAGAGGGCCCCATGTGGTCCTGCCAGCCCATATGCAGGTGGCTGTGGTTTCCCTTTGACCTCCTCAAAGGAAGGCAAAACCACCGGGCAGTTCCCTGTCTGTTTTTTCCTACCCCATGACAGGACTCTGAGTGGGACCGATGTGTGCCAAGGGGCTGGGCAGTGGTGGGGAGCACCAGGAAGTTGCGTGGGGACAGGAGGCGGTGAGTGCATGAGGCTGCAGGGGAGCGAGAGAGGGCAGGCGGGATGAGGGGGTGGGTAAGGCTGGAGAACGTGGGAGAAGGAACAAAATTAACATTTAATGCCATCCTGTTTTGTGTCGCTGGGGAGAACCGAAGGCAGCTCAGGAGATGCAAGGAGAGGGACGGGGGTGCCAAGTAGCACTGTGGGGCACAAGGGTGCTCCAAGCCAGGTGCTGCCCAGGGAGGGCTGAAGGTGGCAGAAATGCCTGAGCCCAGTCCAGCCATGCCTGGGGGCCACCATATCGTTCAAGGGCTGCAGGGGAACAGGAGCCCTTAGCCCAGCAAAGGCAGCTTGCAGCTGTCCAGGCACCTTACAGAGAGGCAGAGGGACAGCAGTAAGGCAAAAGGAGCAAAGAGCTCCTGGTTAGGTTTCCCCAGGGCTGCAGTGTAGCCTTAAAGACTGCATGTATGTCACTGCTTGGATCCTGGCTCTGGTGTTTTGTCTGGGCCAGCTTTGTGCCTCCTGTGCTCTGGGTAATCAGGTGTGATCAAGCACTGGGACCTGGCCAGCTGCACGTAGGGTCATAGCTGAAACCTCAGCAGCTCTGGTGTACACACACAAAACTATCTACACTGTCAAACTACAATTTTACTATAGCTTAAAAATTATACACTAGTATAATACAAATAATAATACTTAATATAAAGACCATAATTAGTGTAAGACTGTATGACTCTATTTATGTACAGCTGTAGCTATCTACATACGTGTATGTAGCCATAGCTTGTGGGTAAGGGTATGATTTATTAGCCCATCAGCTGGGGGCAGGGAGGGAGAGCACTAACATTTTGGGTGGAAAGCCCATTTTCAGTGACTGTGTGGCTGAAAGCAGCAGCAATGCCTCCCTGCCCAGCTGTGCAGGCAGGGTGCACACCACAGGCAGGGCGCGCAGCATGGGCAGGATCGGCATGCCGCCTGGTGCCACCTGCGGACCCCAGTGGCTCCAGCACCTGGGGGCTGGGCTGGGGTGGGGCTGTGCCCAGGAGGAGTGGGCCCAGCCTTGCGGGGTGGCATGGCAGGGCAGTGTGGTGCAGACCTCCACTACCTTGCTAACTTGGGGCAGCAGGTTTGGCCCCAGTTGTGCTAATGGGGTGAGAAGAGCAGCAGGCACCGGGTGGCTGTGCCAGCCCTGGGTGGTGCAAATAGGCTGGGGGATACATGTTAGCAAACCCTTGGCAACCCATGAGTCCCTACTGGGGGCCAAAGGGAACAATTTCCCCACACCCTACTCTGGGAACATGAAGTGATGCTGGCAGCCACGCGAATGGCAGGGATGGGGCACACAGGAGGAGGGAGATGTGAGGAGTGAGCACGAGGGTGAAGGGTGATGCCTGCGTGGGCAGAGGGTGGGCTCTGTGTGTGTGTGTCAGATCCGGCACTGGGGAGGACACAGGGCAGTGAGAAGGGCCGCCATGAGGTGTCTGAGGACCACTGTCTGTCTGGGCTGCCTCAGGGATGGCACATGGATGCTCCTGCGCTCTGGGGTAAATCTTCCAGCTGCCTGGAGAGGTCTGAGGCTCAAATATCACGTCTGTTTCCAAACTGTAGGGCTGAGTTTGGGATATCGTCTAGGAGCTTAGCATCACTAGCTGCCAGGCCCTCTCCCCTTATAAGATGGCTGAATGCATTTGCTTGGCCCCACTGGCACATCCACACAAAGAAATTTCAAAAAAAAATAGGGCAGCTCTGCTTTAAGGATGCTCTAAACTCAAACCTGCAATTTTACCACTGACCTAGTGATTGTTCCAGTATCAAAATCTCTCCTAAACCATTGCCACCATGCTACTCCATGCCCTGTACCTTCCTCAGCACCCCTGTGGAGCTGGCTGATCCCCCCAGGGGTGCAGCGCAGCTGGCCAGAGGATGCTTGGGGCCGGAGCAGCTCACTGGCAGGCCCTGGCACACAGATGCTCCATGAGGGTCAGGCACAAGCTAACTGAATGCATAACTTTATTAAATAAATGCTTTGTCATGAGAAAAGACAAAGATCAAAGAGTAACATAAATTATAAGTTGAATAAATAGTATACAGCAATCTTCACTTTTTAATAAAATGTGAGATTTTTTTTAAGTACAAAATGCTAAACAGAGCATTAAGCTCTTCTTCCATTGTCAGTTTTTCACAAACTGTTTTGTTTTTTTTCCCCACCAGTAAGATTATGAGTATTTCTTGTTTACTGAAAAAAAAACCCAAAACAATAAAAACAAAACAAAATGAAACAACAGAGCTACCGTATGTATGTAAAGCTATAAAAAGCTACCGTAAAATGTGTAGTGAGTATTGCTTAAAGATAAAAACCAGGCAGGAAACTCGGAATCTGGTGTGTTTTATCAACTGTGTTACAATGGTGGGTAACGTGCATGGTGATGTCTGTCCCAGTGGCAGTGGCGGGGGGCTGGCGGGGCTGGGGAGGGGGGCACAGTCGGCAGGGCTCCTAGCCAGGGCCAGGATAGCAGTCTGGAAGCAAGGTGAACTGTCAGTCGTTAAATATACAATGCTCCGTTCGGGAAAAAAATAAATCATCATCAACAACAAAAACTCCAACAGCAAAAAAGAGATTTCATGGGGAAGGGGGAGAAAAAGAGAAGGGGGAGAGAGCAGAGAAATAGTGCAAAATGCTCTTGTACTAGTGGTTTTCAAAGTCCACTGCAGTACAGACAAGGGGTAGCCCAGCTGCTGAGTGCCACTCCCCAGGGAGATGTGGCGGAAGGGCTGTCCTGACCCCTGCGCCATCCTTGTCCTCTCCTTCCCAGCTTGCATCCTGGATACTGACACAGCTTTGATGCAAGTACTGTGGCCAGAGACCCCCAGGCCTCACACCTCCCCTTGATGCATGAATCACCAGCATCGCCCCATGTGCCTCAACCCCCCACCTTCCCCAGCTCCCACATCTGCCCCTTTTGGTTTTCCCACCCTAAATGGAAAGAAGTGCTGCTGGGTGCTGAAAATGGGAGCACCTCGTCACTGCCACTCCAGGAGGTGGCCAACACCTCCTGAAGCTGCTCTCACCCCCAGCCTGACTCAGGCTCTAACCCCGGTCCTAAATATTAGTGCAGCCTGCAAACAGCCTCGTCCTGCCGGGGATCTGTGAGGGAGTGGGCAGCCAGGGGGTTGCTCGGTGCCCCATCCCGGGAGCCAAGCTGGTCTGTGGGGTGAGGGTGGTGCAACCCCCTCCTTGCATCCTCCTCCCCCCAGGTTGGTGGGGACAGGACAGGCAGTGCCACCCCACCACTGGATGCGTAGGGGGAGGGGAGGCTGTGTGGGATGAATTTTGGTGCTCTGGTCTCCCAGGGCCATGGCTGAAACTCGCTTTGTAGGGAAAGGTTGGGGATGCCCCCTGTGTCCCCCTCCCAGTATCATCATGGTGGCCATGTCATGAAACCATCACTGGGCCCTGTGAGCAGACCCTCACCGTGCAAAAGCATCAGCCCCGAAAGGCAAGGTCCATGGGGAGCTGCTGTCCCTCTGCCCACTCCCATCCTGCCCTGGTAGCATGTCTCTTTTCCCTGCAGCCAAAGGCTTTCAAGTTTTGGGAAGTTAAACAACAAAATAAACAACAAACAAAAAAGCAAGAAATAGGAAGAGAGAAGAAGGGAAGGGTCTTGGGGAAGGTGGTACTGGCCTATAACAGGAGGTTTTGCACAGGGATTGGCAAGTGGCGGAGACGGGAACAGTGTCGACAATGGCGACCAGTGGCCCCTGGGGTTAGCATGAGCGCCTCTCCTCCTGCCTCTGCACCCCATTCTTCACCTTCACCACACCATTAACCCACCACCCTGGTCAAACTGACCCTGCCCCATCAGCCCTGCAAAGCCCAGAGGGGTCCCTCCCTTGGCCCCAGCACACACCATGCTCCCCTTCAGCAACATGGGGGTCACCCTGCTCCAGCATTTTTTTTTTTTGTGGGGCAGATCTGCATTTGGTGGCACCCTCTGTTCTTTTCAGTAAGGAAAGAAGCCTTGTCCCCAGTTCCAAACATGCTCCACTGGGTCTCTGTGGAAGTCCATTGGCAAAACTTTCCCCCACCCTAACTCCGAGGGAAATAATGGCAGGGTGTCCAGTCCTGCCCTCGATCAGGGTAAGTGTCCCGGTGGGAGGCTATGAGGGTGCCCAATCAGTGATGAAAAGGAGCCTCCGCCAGACCCCCTTGGCATCGAATTCCCCTTGTCTCATCTCGCTGGCAGGGACCTGGTGGTGCTGTGGACCCCCTTTCCTCTCTGTCCAAGTCCGGGATGCTCAACAGGGCTTTGGGGGTGCAGAAACCTTCCCCCGGAGATCAGCTGTGTCCTTTGGCCAGCACCAGCTGCCAGCTCCAGCCATGGAAGTGGGCTGCGGTCCCTGGTGGGTGCATGTTTGCCCACTGGGACCACAGCACTCAGACCCCACAGCTCGCTTTCCTTCCTTCCCTTTGTTGCAGGATCTCCTCCTCCCAGTGCCAACATCGCGGAGACCCTTGTCATGAGGAAGCAAGAGGCAACAGTCCCAAAATTGAATGTAAAAATTTAAAACAACAAAATAAGTCGGGAAGGCAGCTGAGGTCTGTTCCAGCATGCCTGATGCAGTGGGTCTCCATGGTGCAGTGGCTGCTGTCAATCAACAAGGAGCTGGGTCCCAGGTTAAAGGTGAAGGCCCATCACAGGATTTTGCTGCAAGGTGGTGGGAATCAGCCGTGGCAATATGAGTAGTATCCTCAATGCAAAAGAATGGAGACAGGCATTTTTCTACCCACAGGGAAGGCTATAAACCAGCCTTAACAAAAATCCAAGATAAAGCAAAGTGTAGGTTTCTTTGTTTGGTTTTTTGGTGGTTTTTCTTTTTTTTTCCCTGGAGCAAACCACTTTTTGGCTGTGAAAGAAAAAAAACGAACAAAAAATCTCCATAGTTGGTCTTCCTTGTGGTGCTGAAGGGTGGGAAGAGTTTTGGCCCCGATCCCCCTGTCCTCACGTAGGGATGCTTCAGTCTGGATGCTGATGGAATATCTGTAGAGTTGGCTCAGATGCAGCCCTTGGCATTGGCTGGGCCCTGATCCTGCAGGCACCGATGCTCCTCCATAACCCTGCTCCTGTTAGTCCAGCAGGTTATTATTATTTTTTGGGAAGGGGCAGTATCTCTCCCCCTGATTACACTTAAGCCTTCCAGACTGCAGGTGTTGAAGCAAAGTTTTGCAAGGAGAAAAAGCCACATCCGTGCACACACATGCTTGCACATGTGCACACAGGTGACAAATGCTTCCACACCTGGACGGATAACGGTCAAAGTTGTGCTTGTCCAAAAAGATTTATGACCTTCCATTCAAGAGGAACCAGATGGAGAAAGACATCTTTCCTTTTAGGATGATTTCCTTTTGAAGTCCATGGATATTTTTTGGGGGTATTCATGCTGTTGCAGGAGCTGTGTTTCCCTGCCTATCTCATCTCCAGACATGAGGCCAGCAGTCCCACACCTCCTCCTGACATGTCAAAGTCTGCCTGAATCTGGGGTGGTTGTTTGAGATGGAAATCAAATTGACTTGAGTGAGTGCCAGTGATGTGGGGAGAAGACTCCAGGGCACCACAGTGAGGAGGGGGAACAGTGGTGGCTGCAAGGTTTTATCTCAAGACCCTTTAGAAAACAACTAGCTAACCACCCCCCCCCCCCCCCCCCCCCCCCAAAAAAAAAAAAAATTAACCTGCCCAAAACCCGTACTGGAAAATCACCAACTTGGAGAGCTTCCTACATTGGGGTGGCCTCTGCTTGTGGCAGGGGGGCGTGGGCAGTGTTGGGGAGAGGCGCAGGATGGTGGAGCGGCTGCAGCTGGTTTATTCTGGCTCTGTCCTTTCCTTGCTGAGTCCTTGTTGTCATGAGGCTGCTGTAGATTCCGAGTCCTCAGTTTCTTCAGGGTTTGTTTTTTTCTTTCTTTTTCTTTTCTTTTTGTGTTCTTTTCTTTTCTCTTCTTTTCTTTTCCTTTCTTTACTCCTTTCTTTCCCTTTCTCTTTTTTCCCTTTTCCTTCCTTTCTCTTTTTTCTTTTCCTTTCTTTCTTTCTTCTTACATGAGATGAAAGGAATCGGAGTCCCGGGGCACAGGGAGGTGCAGAGGGGAGGGTGAAAGGGAGCCTGGGTAGGTAGTGATGGGGTGGAGGGAGGGGATGCAATTTCACTCCACGTTGCTGCTGTCGAATGCATGGCACTGCAGGTCTCCACTCAGGTAGTCAGTCCCTGGCAGCTTCATGCCGTATTTGTCCACACACCAACACAACCCACGCTTCCGGCCTCGGGAGGGCTTGCACTGGGGAGACATGCAAGGGCAGATATCAAGAGCTGGCCACCAGACGCCGTGCGGCTCCCTCACACTGGGGATCAGGATCAGCCATGCACTTTGCCCCTTTCACCCCAGCAATGCAATTCCCTGGGTAGGACTTAGCTCCTGGTCTCTGCTTTCAGCACATCTCCATCCCCGCTGGTACCCCAGCCTCGGGTTCTCTGACTTTTCCTCCCTCACCAGCTCCTCTCAGGAAGATGCTCACTTCAGGAGGGATGGCACTTGAACCCATCAGCAAGGCCACCCACCACCGCATGTGCCTGGAGATGCTCACAGCAACCTACCCACCAGCTCATCAGAGGAAAAATCTCCATCCTTCCCATCCAGGGCAGTGGCAGAGAAAAGCCTCCCTGGGTGGGGAGCATCCCTCCACAGGGCTCTTACCTGCTTCCTCTTGTAGAACCCCTTTCGGTCGCAGTTGGGGAGGTGGACAGCACGGGGGACCATCCGCTGGCTGCTCTTGAGCTCCTGCAGAGATGCCTCCATGTGCCTGCGGCAGGGGCCCTGCAAGCAGGGAGAAGATGGAGTGTGAGAAGGGGAGCACCTCACAGCTGCAAATGCCCCCAGGTCTCCTGCTCCTTCTCCACCAGCACCCGCTCCCTAGGGGGCCAAAGCCCTCCCACAGCCCCCTGCCCATGGGAGCCCCACAGAGGGAAGGTGAAGGCACCCACGAGCTCAAACTCTTGCCGGAGCTCAGGGATGACGACGCGGGGGTGTGCTGTGTTCTCGGCCATGCCCACAAACTTGGCCAGGGTCAGCTTCTTCCGGCGGTCCTTCTTCAGGGCCTCAGCTTTGAGCTCGGAGAGGCGCCCATGCTTGGGCCGGTAGGCCTTGGGTGGGTAGGTTTCCTCTGTCATTTCTGACGTGGTTGGCTCCTCATGCTCTCGGGACTCCCGTTCTGGAAGACAAGGGGTACCAAACCATCAGGTCTCCATGAGCTGACTGGGGCTTGCTTTTGCGTAGAAAGCCTCCTGCCTGACCCCAGAAGACATCTTTGCAACAGACAGGATGGGAACAAATGACCAAAGAAATCCCTTTCCCAGCTGCTGCTACAGCTCTGGCTTTATCCCACTGTGTGGGACTTGACATGGATTTTGTGTGACCCTCAAGCTCAGGATAGGAAGGTGTACAGAGGAGTTGGGGGTCTAGCATGGACTCCTACATACAAAGCCATCATCAATGCAGTGTGTCAGTGGAAAAAGCCTGGTAGGAGGGTTATCCCATACCCAGAAAGGACCAGATGACACACAAAATGTGGCAGAGAAGCCCCTCTTTAGCCATGGTGAGAGGATTAAGTGACAAATTCACACCCTAACCTGCCTTGCAGTTGCAAGAATAAAAGCCAGGGATGCTCAAAGATGAGACAACTCCAGAGTTAAGGTCAATCACATAGCAAAGCCATCATGCAGCTGGGCAGACACTTCAGCAGCAATGCCAAAGACGTGGCTGACAAGTGCTGGGATCTCCAGGGTCCTCAGCTTGCAGCCCCAAGCTCATGGGACTGAACCAGCCCCCATCCACTGGCACGCACCAAGCAGCCAGCAAAGCCCAGGGTAACACTGCCAAGTGGTGCTCCTGACTGTAGCTGCAACCGATGGTACCAATGGCAAAAGAGAGCATGTTTAGGTTCTGTCCACAGCAGTTGCCTTCCCATAGACCCCCCAGATCGCCCCAGCATGACCTGTGCCAGCAGGATGCAGTCAGGAGCCCTGTGCAGTTATATATAGGAGCAATCTGGTGACAATCTAAACTTAGATGACTTGTGACATTTAGTACAGCCACCAGAGTGAAAAAGGGTTATTTCTGGACTAAATTTGAATAGAGTTTAAAGCTTCTGAGGCCCTCAGTCTCCCAGCCCCTGGTTCCCAGCAGCCCTGTGCCGATACCAGCTTTGTGCTGAGGCTGATGGATGAGCAGGGGAAGGAAAAGCGTCAGACCAGCTGAAATCCCTCCCTGCATGGTGTCTCCCATGACTTCGATGCCGGTGAACCTGGCTCATCCCCTCCTGCAGCCCTATAGTGAAGACAGCAGGACACCAGTTTTACCCCTCCTTGCAACATCACTGCTGGGACAAAATTAAAAAGCTCAGCATGAAAATAAGAGTGGATAACCTGCCCCCAACAAGGCAACAGGAGTCACCCTGCAGGCCAGCAGCTCCCTGGAGCCCAGGTGCAGCCCCAGGGGGGAGGAGGGAGCCTCTGCCCCACTGGGCTGCCCAGGGGTGCCTGGGGGACACCCAGCAAGGGGTGACAGATGCACTTCTCAGCAGCAGAAGGCAGCACCAGTCAGTCACACACAGCCCAGCCAGAGGTCTTGGAGGTGGCCCAGGGAACAAGTTGGTCACTGGGCCCACAAACCTGCCATGGCTACTGGTCTCTTCATCCTCCTTGCCAAAGTGAATCTGCCTTCTCCCAGCAAAACTGAAGAGTTTTCCATAGCCACTTATTTATTAAAGCAGCCCCTTTTTTTTCTCTTTCCGAAAGAACAGCACTGGATCAGCATCCCAGACTCAGCGGCCTCCTAACTGCCCATGGCAACATAAGTGACCCCATGCACCATCCTCAGGGCTCACACTTCTCCCTAGGACAGCATCCTCTTGCCGTTTTGCCCCATGCTTGGGTTCTGTTTCTTGCTGCAGGACTCAAAGGCCCCCACAGGTTGGGGGGTCCTCTATTATACGGGGATGATGGACAAGGAATAGGGAAAAGACTAATTAAATTGGGAATGATCTTGTCCCCCACTAAATGACACTGTACAAGGTGTAGTAGAAGAGCATCCTTTGCCACAAAATGTTGCAGCAATCTAAGGTCTGACAGGAGACAGGACGAATCCGCTGTGACTAAGCCCTTCCACAGCAATGAAACACACTGTCATCTGTTCCAGGAATCACCTCCAGCACCCACTGCCAGGGCATCTCCCTGGGCTGCCCTATGGTGATTAAGGGCAGGGGAGGATTCACACTGGTGCAGGCAACCCTGCAATAACACAAGAGGGGCACAGCTCATTACCTCTGCAATAACAAATAAGAGAGGCACAACTACCTGGGTAAATCTAAAATAACAAACAAATGGGACAAGGCAGTGAGGACTCAGTCAGAAAAAACAGCACAGGGTGTCCAGTTCCCAGTTCTCACACTGCAATGGGTGTTTGCAGCAGCTCATCCTGCTCGTATGGTCAGCAGCTTCCTGCAAGCTGCCAGCAAGCCAAAGCGAGCTGGGGACTAACGTGGAGCCCTTTCAGCAGGGAAGATGGGAGCCACAGGAGCCCGGTGCTCTGCAGAGGGAGCTGAGGGCTGGCATGCACCAAAAGCTGCCTAGCTCCCAGTCCAAGTTCAATGCTTCCTGCAGGGCTAAAAAAGTACCTGGAACTGACACCCTTCACCCTCCCTGGCACACATGGGCCACCCCTCAAGTAGCAATACAACAAGGGATGGCTGTGGTGGGACTTCTCCATCTGCTGCTCAGCAGTGGTGTTTAGTTTGGGGGTTTATTTCCCAGTGAGAACCCTGTGGATGCATTGGAGAGATCCCTTTCTTCCACGTTCTGAATTTTTTTACAGCCCAATTTCCTTCAGCAACAAGGCTGAAGCAGTCCCTGCTCATGCACCTAACTATGTTCCCTAATTTGATATTAACAAGCTAGTTTTGACAAACTGAAGGGCAGAGGTCTCTGACACACAAACTCCTGACAAGCTCTGGGCAGGTGGTAAGAGACCTTCCCAGTGCCAACAGGAGAGGGAAAGGCAGAGCTGGGGCTGGCAGCACCCGTGCAGTCCCCCCCCCCAAGCCCCTTCACCTCCTGGCTGGCTCATCCACGTCAACCTGCAGCTGCTCACTGCAGCTGGGACCAGACACCCACATCAGCATCCCCAGAGCCCCTGCACCCGCCTGCCCATCCTCACCCACCACCTCATTCATTAACCTCCGTCTGACACCCTGGGCTGGCTTGTGGCAGACAGCACTGGCACCGCTGTGCCTCTGCTCCCAAGGAGACGCTGGCAGAAGCAATGCCCAGTTTTCCTGAATGAGCCCTAATTATGCCTGTCTGAGACTCAGGAAGAAGGCTGGAGTTCCTCCTCCCTTGCTGTCAGGATCTGGCCTGCTGCACGGCCCCTTCCCGCACACTTCCATCTGCCTTGCCAACCCGGCGACTGGGTTTCAGGCAGGCGGCTGTTTGCAGAGGCAGAGCGTGCTACACCTCAGTGTTTCAGCTGCAGGCACAAGGCATAGGCAGGAAGGCCCTGCTCACCATCTCTGCAGCTGGGGAACAGTGGGAAGCAGGAGGTGGGTGGCTCTCAGATCTCTATCCCTTCTCCCCGCTCCTCAGTAGGAGGTGACCTCCAAAAGGAGATCCCAGGCTTACTGACCATGCAGAAGAATGACAATGCTGGCCAAGCTGAGGATGCCTGGCTAGCCTGGAGATGCAGCCTGGGTGTAGCTGCCTCAAGGGGATGTTGACCCTACAGCCAAAGCAGGAGACTGAACTCAACTCAGAGCCACTCCATGGCTTTGTGTCTGGTCTGACGCTGTGGTGCCCATGGAAGACCCAGGGAAAGATGAGCAAGCATCTGGAGATGTTCCTGACACAGGTCAGGCCAGAAGGACTGCGCTGTTTATGTCCTAATCCACGCAGCTTCCATGAGCCCTGGGAGGCAAAAAATACCCACAGCAGAGCATAGGCTATCCTTTGCCCTGGGGCTGAGGGCACAGAGCCCTCTCCCTGCTGTGGGCTGGCCACAGGGAGCTCCCTAGTAGAAGCCATTTCCAACCCTTTCACCCTGCCCCTACAGAAGGGACTTGGAGTACCAAAATACCAGGCAGTTTTTGGGAAGCTGCAAATTGCTCCTGTCTGGCTGCCTGCTGCCATCCTCAACAGATACCACCCAGAGCAGCCCATGCACCTTCCTGCACCTGGGCCAAAACCCAGCTGGGTTCTTCTGTGCTTCAGATGTTTTGGACACGTGTGAAGTCCCCACAGGGTGTGTGTGTGTGTGTGTTCACATGTGGGTGCAGGGCGTGTGGGAACACCACCTCCCTGCCTGCTGACATTAGAGAGCAGAGCAGGAAGCTTTTTCCAAATAGCTAGGAGGCTTGAATTTTTGTAACATATTTTCATCAGTTTCTGGCAGAAAGGTAGGAAAAGTATCTATTGACTGCTGCTGCTAATGATCCGTGCTCATTGTATCCACAGCCCACTGCTAGAGGACTTGCTGTTCCATCCAAAAACTCCCAAAAAAGCCACGTGCATCTAAGAAGGAAAAGCACAACCACAGCAGAACCTTGCTAAACAGCCCTCTTGATTATCATGATTACTATTTACAGCATGAGCATTAACATAATACACCACTTAAGCAGGAAGGTGTTGGAGGAAGATTTAACGGGAATCTCATTTAAACCTCTAGCACAGGAACAACAGCAACTGTCACTGGTAGAGACCTTGAGAAGTTGCCCAGTCCTTCCTCTGGCCCCAAACTTGGCCATCTCTCTTCAGAGGTGCTCATTACAAGATGGAAATTAAGGCTTGTATTACCCAGGGCTGAAACATCGCTGGTTCCACAGCAGCGTCTCCCACTGAACAGTGTGCTGCAACAGTGCACAATGTCTGTGCTCTCCACTGGAGGAGGATCTACCCCCAGAATGAAGTACCACCTCCCAGTATGCCCATGAAGGGAATATCTTCAGCTGCAGGACTTCAGGAGTGACCCCCTCCACCCTGCTTTTCCAGTGGGCTCCCTGTGATTTTGGGCCCCGGTGGCAGCTATCTTTGGAGTACCCCAGTTTCTGTCCCATCACTGCTTACAAGATGGTATTTTCCAAATCTTGCTGCCTGATTTCTGACACTTTGGCTTTCTTTTTTTGGGGAGGCACATTTTGGGATAAGATACCTAGGCAGCTGGTGCTGGTCATGGAGAAAAGGGAAAAAAATTACGGGAGAGGTTGGGGAGGGATTTTTTCTGCAGTTCCCATCAATCGGGACCCAGAAGTGCTAATCAGAGCCAGATCCGGACACTCCTTCCAAGCTTTACCCATAAAAAGAGCTACCCAGCACAAACAGCTGCAGACTCCCTATCTACGGCAGCTCCATTATCTGCCCAGCCCCACGCTGGCTGCTTACATCTTCATGCTGGACTTTACACTCACATGCAGGCAAAGGCAATGATTGCTGAAATCAATGTTTGTCTCCTTCCCTGTACCGGCTGGAGGGATGTGATCCTCCCATTTCTCCTTCCTCCCACTCCTTTACAGTACTGGTTCTTGCTGGAAAATGTAAAGCAGCTTCCCTGGGCTCTCTGTGGCTAGGAGAGGATAAACATCGGTGCTGGCCCTGAATACAACTTTTGCACTTCCAAATCATGTTAGAGTTGTACCTATTTTCCTTCAGATGGGGTCTTATACAGGAAGTCTATGCTCGGGTCCCTGGCTGGTAAAATCCCCCATTGTGCCTTTCCCCCAGCTGCCCTCCCCACTTGTCCCCACTCCAAAGGAGGTGACATGCCTGATCTATGCTGAAACCTCCTGGAATGAGCAGACAAGTTCCTCTCCAGCCTGGACTTGCACCTTTGACGATGACAGGAAAATAAAAATCCCTCCCTCCTGATCAGCACACAGGAACAGCCACTGTGTATGCAGTCTTGAAATGCAGGCAGGGAAGGGATAATGCAGATGGGGAAGGGATGCAGAGCAAGAAGGGTCATCTCATCTCGCACCCTTTGGCAGCTGGAAAGTGCAACTGAGCAAAAGCATTCCTGAGATCTCTGGGGGCTGCCTGGATTAGCCCATACAGAAGGGAGCTTTCACTGCCCTAATGAAGACCAGCTCATTAAGGTTCCCATCACAGGCACAACCCCAGCAGCATGGTGGCAAATGACTCCCAGCCCTGCGTGCAGCCCCGCAGGGGTGGGCAGTGGAGCCAGCTCAGGCGTTATGCCTGGGGTTGGGGTCACTGCTCCGGACCACCGCCCCGGTGAAGTCAGGCATCAGATCCAGGCGGCCATCCAGCCTGAGGCTGTCTGGCATCCACTGGAGGAGGAGCAGCCAGGGCTGGGGATGCAGGCTCCAGCCGGTCCCTCTGCTAGACCAGGGCGTTGACTGCTGGAGAGCCAGCTGCAATGTGCCTTGGACTTTTGATGAACTTTTGTGCTTTGGTGGGGACTTGGCAGCAGGCCGGCATGGCCAGTCTGGTGGGAACTGTCAAGGGAGCACACTGGTGATGCTCACAGGTGATGAGAGACTGGGAGGAGACACCACACACTAAAAAGGACAGAAAAAGAGCAGCCCTCCTTGGACTGCCACCCTACCTTCCCCAAGTCTTAGCAATGTACAACAGGCATTTATGACAGATCTTGTCAACTAATGCCCGTCCACTAACACAGAGGTGTTAGGGCTTCGCTGGCTGGCTAAACTCCAAGTCCAAGTCACTGCATTGACACTGCACCCTCCAAATTTTGACCAGCCCCATCATCTGGCTTGGATGCTGATTTTAGGGTGGAACAATGCATCTCGGGGGGCTCCAGTCTCTCCTCCTGTGACTCCAATAGTCACACTTAGGCCTCCAAAGGACTGAAGTTAATAAAGGTAAATCCCACCACCTCTTCAGTGCTGGTCCTCTCACAGCCTGTGATGCAGCTCTCTTGGGTGGCAGTTTTACAGGCACAGGAGCAGTGGTAAGAAAAACCAGACCCTATTTCCTTCACTGGGAATTAGGTACTCCAACAGCTGCCAGAAGCAGCAAATCACTTTTGTGATTTGCAGAGTGTGGAAGGAAGTCTTTAGCAGTCTAAGCATTGTCAAAGCACCCATAGAAACGCCCATTCTGCCCCACCATGCCCAGTCCCCTACCAAAGACATATGACCAGAGTCCAAATAGTCCATGGCCCAAAAGCCATACAAGCTTTTGGAAGAGAGCTCTGGGGTATTCCAATGCCTTATATCCCTGTTACAGCATGATAAAAGTTGCTGGAACCTTATTCTCTTGTCTCAGAGATACCCTTTAAGAGAAGGATAAGTATCAGTAGGACCAAGCTCAGAGAACAGATGGAAAAGCGGCCACAGGGCTGGAAGGACTCAGCCTTAGGTTAAGGCTTATCTCCATTTTATTAAGCCAAGAGCTGGGAGAATGCATGGGAACAGCTCAGGAATATCTGGAAAGCCTCAGAGAGCAGGGATGGATGGCAGAGGGATGTGCTATACTGTGTCTTTTTTTTTTTTTAAAGTTACTGTTTGGGCTTTGCTGAACTACCCTGGAAGACCAGTTCTTTCTCAGGAGATTACTGTCTCCTCAGCAGAAACCTGTGTATGTAGATTGTGCTGCATCAGCCAGGGCTCACTTACAGAGCGTGAATATCAGGTGCTTGGGATGCCCCCAGGTTCACAGAGGATTCATGGGAAAGGGAGATCATCATCCTGATGACCTTGGTGTCCTCATACAGAGCTGGATGGGGGAGAAATGCGGCTCAGCATGTGGGAAAGGAGCTCTCAAGGGAACCAGTTCATGTTTTGGTCTGCTCTGAAAGCACAGGGCCTATCTGTAGGAACAGATCTCTGGGTCAGCACCACTTCTCCACAGTGCCAGCAAGTGCCACGGAGGTGGAGAGGTACAGCTATGGGAACTGGAAATGTAAAGAAGGATCTGTGTTGCTGTGTGCCAAATGATACTTCCCTGAGCTGCCCTTCCTTGCTGCAGCCACAAAATAAAACTCCCTGGGAGCAACTCTTTAGAGCAAGGAGAAAAGCAGGTTTAGATATGGGGAGCTCCATGATGTAAGGGCCTTCCCTACACGTTGCTAGCTGTTAGTTCAGCAGACTACAAGGATCCATGCTGTTCTGGAAGACCCAAGCTTGGGCACTAGCTAGTGGGCTGGGCTGTTCTCGCCTGGTATGTACAAGCAAGGATTTGGGCTCACTGAGAGGTGCTGCCTTTGATCTACCTCTTTCTCTCCAGAGAGCTCCCAGATCAGGCTACAATCAGTTCTCAATACAGGCTTGGGAATTTGCAATGTATATACAAGACACACCAAGTCCAGGTGAGAGTCTGGGTCAACAGGCAGCATGGACAGAGACTTTGGATTCACAGTGACAACCATTTCTGTGCAAGAGAGAACCCAAAATGTCTAACCAGTAAATAGTAGGGAAATCTTCCAGTTTCTCCCTCTGGTAAGATGATGAACAAACATCCGTACATTTCAATTAAATGATGCCATTGTGCACCATCTTGCAAAATTGCAGGCACCCTGTTTCTAGATAGCTGCTTGTATCAGCCTGACCTTTCCTGAACAAAGTTATCTTCCAGGGAACTGAACTGGCAAGTGGAGGGGAAGGAATTATTTCAGAATGAGATTTACATCAAGAAGCTCCTGTTGCTGAGGCACTGATGATAGGAAGATAAAACATATTTCCTTCACATCATCTGGAGACTGCAGATGTTCCTCATTCCATATGCTGAAACTGCAGAAGAAGCTGAGAGCTGAATTGAAGAATGACCCAGAGAAATCTAAATAAACCAGCTTTCAACATCATAGTGACCAAGGCATATTTTTCCTTCCTGGAAAGGATGAAATCATTCAGTCTTTCTTAGTCTTGCATCTCTTCCAACAAATCCACCCTAGTGGCAGATTCCATTGGTTGTAATAAAGGCGGCAAAAACCCCGCCAGGCTGCCAAGGAACTAAGAGCAGAAAAGAGCAAAGAAGGAAAACTCAGGGAAGGCCTAAGAAAAGCCATTAAGATTTATGCTAAACTCTTTGGTCTGCTTACGGATGAAGGTGGGTTTTGCCTTTTGATCAGGGTTTTGAACCTGATTTAGTCTCATATTGAGAAGAAGCTTTTAACAAATGGACTGCTGGAACTGAATCTGAACACTACTCCCACTGGAGGCTGGCTGGTGGTCTCCATCAAAAGATCCATCCCCACTTAGGTTATTGAGGGCATCCACCAGCCTCAACAGCAGCCAGTAACCAGAAAGGCCACGAAAACCAAACCCTTTGCTTGACCCAAAAAGAGGTGAAGGCCTATCAGGTGGAGTCTGGAGATGCACCTGTGTCAGGTGCTACATGAGAACTAGTCTAACACCACAAGTATTTCAGGTGTGCAGCTGTGATTACAACCTCCAGCCTAGCCTGGATTAATTTCTAGGCCTTAGGCCCGACTTCACAGCTCTGCCCTAAACCAGATGGAAAATATCTGTGAGATCACCCATTGCTCATCTCTGTGTCAGCACCAGATGACACGTTGTTACGTGTACCGTCCAACCTGACTTTTACAAGCTCCAAGCAACGAAATCTCCACCTCTGCCCTCAGGACTCCCTTCTACTTTCTTAATAGCTCCTTCTATCAGAAAGCCTTCGCCTGGAGTAGACCTAGCTATTATTTAATCTCTCAGTCCACTTAAGTTGTACCACAAAAAAGTAACAGGTTTGATGTTCACGTTCTGACAATATTGATAAGCAGAAACTTGCCCAGGCTTGATCCTGAATGGGTAACTCTTGCCTTTCCTAGCCATTTCCCTCCCTGCACTGCATACATTAACCAATTCCCTTTGGTCCAACACAACACAAAAAATGCTTTTCAATGTTACAAAAATATCATGGGTCCCTTGATGGAGCAAAGGGTACAGACCTCCATTTTGGGGTCTGAAACTCCAAGAAAGAGAACTGATCACTCTTTGCCACAGGTCCAGAGCCCTTCTGCAATGATAAAAACCCTCTTGCACTTCGTTGTTTTCCCTGCGACCTCAAGCCACCTCTGCTGTTACAAAACCAAATAACTGAAGACTGAAATGGTTATGAAACAATGTGGTAAAACGTCACCCATTTCTGCTATTGCTTCAGGAAACTTTGCATTTAGACATTATTAAAATATATTAACATATATGCGGCTGTGGCAGCACCGTAATTGACTGATGGACAGATATAAGACATGCTGCCCCTTCCTAATAAAGCTTCTTCTTTTCCAGCATCTCCTTTAAATTAAAAAGTGAAAGCCAGGTTCCATAGCTATTCATTGGCTTATTTAATTAGTAGATTTGCATCATCAGTCCAATGCATAACAACCGATTCCTTAAGCATGAATAATAAATAGGTCTGTTGATTCAATTGTCTCCTAAGGATGAATCCCATCTGAATTTGGAAAAAGAAAATATTTCTACTGGTTTTCTACTAAAAGAATTATTACTGTTGGCCAACTTTGCCTTCAAAGTTATCACTAAGATACATTGCCTCCCCTGGTTAGCTAGGGGATTACTTCCTTAAGTATCTGTCAGGATTACCTTCTTGCCCTTAAATAGCAACCAGACCAGTTACCTCCATCAACATAACAATTACCTCCATCAGTCAGCCAGCTGTATCCATCCAACAAGCAAACAAACTAAACTGCAATAACAGCCCTCAAGGCAGGCAGCTGCTAAGAGCTTTCCAATTCTACCAAGCCAACACTGTCTTCAGCTTTGGCCTCACAGTCCTTTGAGGACTGAGGCTGCTGACTCCCACAGAGGGGATTACGTGCCTGAAAGCCTATGATGCCCTGAGCCAAGAGGAAAGGTGCTCAGCATCTTGCAGGATCAACCCCTGACAAGGTAATAGGGAACGATGTGCCAGTTTGCTGTAGGAGGTATTGATCTCCCATTCCCGCATTCTGCATGAAAGAGGCAGTACCACTGGGGTGGAGGGTTGGGAAAAAATTTTCATAGGAATAATAGGAAAAATAGGGGTCTGGAGAATGATGGCAATCATGAGAGCAATGCTTTATGCATACACACATAAGAAATGCCCACTGACTCCATGGGCATAAATTTAAGATGCCTCCTCAAGGTTTAGCCTGTTGACCAGAATCTTTCTCCAGCCAGGGAAGGTTTGGACCTTCCTGCAGGCATAGGGTAAGACAGGTGTGGTCTCCCAGCCAGAAGCTGATGGTTAAAAGATGTGGGCTGATGGGCAGTTAGCACACGTCCTGGAAACATCATAAGTAGACAGGAGACCCACCAAAACATGCTGGAAAATGGCTTTCTTGAGAGCAAATTTGCCTGCATCAGAGCACTGAGAGTCCCAAAATTCTGCTAATACATTATGCTGGCTTCTGCTGGGATTAACTGTGAGCTGTGGATTGACATAAACAGTCAGGGGTCCCCTCAGATCACTAGCATCAAAGAGCCACCTCAAAAACAGTATCTTGCTGAGAGTTGTCTTGGCTACACAGCTGAAGGAATAGGGAGTGTCTTGTGGGGGCTGAGTGGCGAGGGGATGGGGGACGTCACTCCTTCATCACCAGATGTGACATGACCCTTCCAGGATGGGCTGAGGCATCAAGCATGACCCATGCCCAGTGACCTCGGACAGGCAGCCCCGGGGCCCAGGAGCGCTGGCACAGCTGCCACCCTGCTCTGTGACCCACTGGCAGCCTGCACATCACCTTGGGGTGACCCAGTGTGGAGACCTTTGCTAAATGGACCTGGCGGGCCCACATCTTAGGGGATCCCAGCATGGGGGGCCAGATATCCCTCTCCTCCTTGCCAGCAGAGCCTCCTCACGCTTTTGGCTACACCTGTCCTGAGGATAAACAGATAATATCTTTTTGCCTGTAAAAAATCTCCTTACAAATGACTAGGTGGTTATTATGCTGGCTGCCAGTGAGTTCACCCAGGCCAAACTCTTTGGATCATTTTTGACCTCTGCATGAACCATGTCTTCAGGTCCTGCTGCTTCCTCCTCCTCAATGCTGGAGGTTGTTTCTCCTGCTCTCAGCTTGCCACATCTCAGCAAACTTGCCATCTTTTCCCAATTCAGTTCTTCTTTCCTGCTTTCCCAAAGGCCAGCTGTGGCTGCCTGGGCAAAGAGAAGTTTATAGGGTCTCAGCGCCCTCAGTGGCCCCAGTACCATCTCCTCCACCAATGCTACCAGGCACCACTGCCCCCCCCACATGTCCTCCAGACCTGGCATGGGGCTGGAGCTGGACTTGCTGCCCTCTGCAAGCTGCAACCTATCCGCACTTTCACTGGGATATCTCTTGGGGTATTTAACTAATGTAGATCTAGTCTATCCAGAAAACACAACCCACCTCCAAGCAAGGGGGTTGAGTTCAGATCCACACAGCTGGCTGGGAGGAGTATCTTGGGTCTATCTCCTTCCTTGCTTCCCGTTGTTTGATATGCTCACCTGCTGCATCTCATTTCTCAGCCCTCAGTGGGAGGATAGGGTAGGCCAGTCTGCACGCCAATATCTGATCTTGTTGGCAAAATACCGATGTGCCAGTCATAAGCAGAACCACTGCACCTAAGAGAGGTTTGTGTGTGCTGCCTGGAAACCATTCTGCTGCAGAGACAAAAATGTGTGTGTGTGTGCGCGCACACACATTAAATGTTCGCGCGGGTGTGCATGGGCATGTGAACACAGGTACATGTGTGCGTACCTTCACTTGCATATCTTTCCTGTGCATATTAGCCCTACTGCTCTGCAGCCCACATCGAGGGGCGCATGTGTTGCAGCCAAATTCTCCATTTATGTCTGACATTGAATTTGCACTACTAAGTGCTTGGTAAAAAAACAGGCAGGATTTGCTGTGCCATGGGCCCTTTTATCTACCCTGTAACTTAGCATGGGTGAAACGAGCAGCAACTGTTCTTAGTCACTTGCTTTGCTGAGCAGAGGAGAACAAGCCCCAGAGGGGCTGAGGTTCCTGCCTTCCTTCCCAGACTGCTCCCAGGCTTTCCAGTTTGGGTGAAGAACGCTGGGAACTGCCAGTGCTGTAACAACTCCAGCAGCTGCTCCTGCATCTGCAACGTTTTCTGACCCAGCATGAGTAAAACTTCCAGTGGACGTTAGGAGGAAGCAGAGCACCATGCTCTGTGCGAGGCAGCACCCGCTTGCTGCATCTCCTCCTCTCCTTCCTCCCCAGCTGCCGCGACACACGTGTGCCAAACTGTGCGACAAAAGAACCCGGGGGCTCTCTTGAAGCTGGCACAAAATGCACTGAGGCTCTCCTACCCCCTTCTTCCGAGCCTGAGGGGACACCTCACCCTGCATTCATGCAAATGCTTCCGGTCGCACACAACTCTGCTCACGCTGCTGACGCTGACCTGCCAAAACCGTGACGGTCAATTGGGCACAGGATGCTGGTGCTTAAATATTGACGCGAGAGGAAACGCAGCCTTTCTGCAGCATCCCCCAGGTTTGTGGAAGCTCTCATTTAAGGCCAGCCTCTGTTCTCTGCTGCAGCAGTGCCGGCTCTGGAGGGGTGCCCTTCGTTCACCTGGAGGGGGTCCAGGCTGACAGTGCTGTGTGGGAGCTTGGGACCAGCTCTATCACTCATGCACGCACGCACACACAGAGCCACGTCTTTTCTCCAGTGAACTCTGCTGGCACCCGACAGGAATTTCATTTGGATCAACTACTTAATATTCTCCCTCCTTCCTTAGAAACCAGGCTGCTGAAAAATCTTTCCAGCCAAGGCCCCTCCTTTCCTGTTTGAACCACCCCATCCCTCCCTCCCCCGTACACACACACACCACAGAAACCCAGCTCTCTTGCTGGCATCTGATAGATTTCACCCTCGTTTTTTTAAAAAAATATATAGTTATTACTGTTGAAACTTCAGATCAAAAGAGAAATGGAGATTTTCCTGTTCCAGATCTGAGGCTTTGCAGGCCTGTTGCTACTAGCTTTTTGCCTTGACTGCTCAAGAGCTGCTTTACACAAAGAACCTGCTGCTTGCACCAGCCGGGTCCCTCCCTGAGCGACACATGTTCACAAGCCAGTGTGTCCCAAGTGCCCTGCTCCCACGACCCCTGCCCTAACCCTCACCCTTACCCTGGACCTCATCATGGGGCTGCCCACCTGTCCCATCGCTTGCCCCTGAAACCCCACATGCCTGAACAGGGAGCAGAAGAGCACAGGAAGGAGAAAAATGGTGGTGGGGAATATGTCAGAGAGGGATAAAGGACTGCACCGAACACAAGCTGCAGGAAACTTGGGCTCTGCAGCACTCCTCCTCCGCCTACTTCCAGCTGACGCAGCAAAGACGATTTTCTTAGGGCTAATACTATAACACGTCCCCCCGTCCCCCCCCTTTCCCCTCCTGGTTATCGTTGGCTCACGGTTTCGCAAGGAAACTTGCCAAGTCTTGCTCGCTTTCTAGAAAGAGAGCAGGAATGAGAAAGGAGAAGGAAATATTTGACAACCTTTGTTTTTCCATGAGCCTTTCTAGGGCAGCAGGCTCCAATCTGTACCCTTCGCTCCCCAGTGCTCAGCCTGACCCTGCTGTCTCAGCAGGAGGAAGTCTGGCGGGAGCACGGGGGAGAAAAATGGAAAGACGTGGTGCAGTTCAAAGGAAACCTAAACAAAACAGAGAAAACCCAGAATCCTGCAGCCTGTGCCATAAATGAAGCTCATTCATGTTTTTTTACCAGGAACAGTCAATTACAGCAGTGATGTTTGGCTTTCGGTAAAGGACAGTGTCTGACTGTTGTGCCAGGAAGGACTACAGGGACTGTCCTGTCAGTACCTACACATCCATCTACTTAAAATGAGCCTTACCAAAGCCCTTTAATCCCACACTTGCTTTCATTTCTAACTTCTCAGCAAACCAGGAGCACACTCTGCCCAGTAGCTCCAGCATTTCCCAGTACCACTGTGCCCAGCTTCCAGAAGAGGAAACTGAGGCACGGTACCCAGGAGCATCTTGTCCCCAGGCAAAACATCTGGTCTACAGGAGAGCCAAGCCTGGCCTCCCAGGCTTGGGTTCTTGCAATACCACTTGTTGCATCTCCACATCGACTATAAGGAGGAAAGCATCTGCGATTTTAAACTTGGCCAGCGCAAGAGCAGAAATAGATGGAAATGCAGTTTGATCTAGTCCTCGCCGCTGTCACATAGTTTATTTTGCAGAGTGCCGATTCTTTCCCAGTGGTTCGCAGCTCAGGGCCAATTTTGGTCATTGATAGATGGGAGGGCCAGGCCAGCTTCCCCAGCTCACGGTCCCTGCACTGCTGGCCAAACTGGCAGAGGCCAGAAAGTTCAAGTCAAACTTCATTTCTTTCCTTGCCCCGTTGCTTAGAAACACGCCTATGAAAATATACTTTGTTCTCACATGCTACCAGTTGAATGCCAAGAGTTTTTCCCTTCTCCCATCCTCAGGAATTCCTGATTTATTTTTTATTTCTTTTTTGCAATCTCACATATCTCAAGAGGAGCCTGCCTGTCTCCTGTGACTTCTCGCAGCAGCCTTTCCGATCCAGGCTCATCTCCTGGCTGTGAACAAAACCCGTCAAAAAGAGCCCCCTGTGGCACTTGGGGAGTCCAAACTGGAAGTGCAGGTAGTGCCAGGGGGTTGGTTTTGCAACAGACCTGCAACGTCTTTCCTGTCCCTCTCCTTCTCAATTCAGTAGGTGTTCCCCATCCCAAGAAAACCAAAAGCACTGATATTACAAAGGGACTGGCCAAAGTTTTCATGCAAAGCACCTGTTAAAGGACCAGTTTCCCTGGGAAGAGCGAGGCAGGTGGAACAAAAGGACATTCACAATTGGAGCCAAGTGCCAAAGCTTTTTCGGGTGCCTTCTGTCTGCATGGTGCACCCTCGCCACAGGCCCAAGGATTGGCCCCACTCTCTCAGCCACTGTTGGGTTTCAGCTGCATAGCTTTGCCTTCCTGACCACACCACCTGCCCCGGCCGTGCACACATACACACGCAGAGTAAATAAACACTGAGCATGATGAGCTCTGGGATGCTTCACATAGCTCGTCTGCCAGTGGGTTATTGCCCAGCTTCCTAGGCTCCACGGCAGGAATGCTGCTCCTGGCTTCGCCCTGCACTCCCCACACAGGTCCCCTCCCAGCCCTCACCCCCTGAAGCTCCCCTTCAGAAAACCAAGCTCAGCTTTGCTGTTTCTGGCAGATTTTAAGGGAGTTTGGACATTCGTTGTCATTTGAGGGAGGGGGGAACTTATACACAGAATTTGGTTTTGCTCTGAAGGATGGAGCATAGCAACACAACCACTGCCTGCAAGCAGCGAAGGGGAAAAAAATAAAAGCATCAAGATTTATTAGGTGCTAGAAAGGAGAAACGGATTCCCATTGTGTGGGTATAAGCAGAAGCTTGCTAACTTTCATGGACCAAAAAAAGTGGGGGGCATGTTTCTGGGTTTTTTTTGCCAAGTGATTGCCCAGTCCCCCAGACTGGCAGACACCCTCCCCTTCACGCCATGGCAGAAATACAGATGTAATTGGAGAAGTATAGGGAAAGTATCCTTGCACAAGCTACAGGATCCAGAAACGAGAGTTAAGCATGTGCCAAAGTGAAGGAGCGCTTTCTTTCGTGCTTTTGTCACGTGCAAGGTGCAAACATTTCAGAAGCTTGTCTTTGCACTGGTGCTACCATGCCAGCCTTCATGCTTGCTTTTAACCTATTCTTTCAGATTATTAGCAATACAATCATTATTTTTTGCAATTGTAAATTCCCTGTCCCTAACGCACCTGCTCTCTTCACCTCCCTGCACTAAAACCCATTGCCCAACAAAGAAGTCCAGCAGCAGGCAGCCAGGAGGGGCAGGCTGCAACGATGGCAAGGAGAAAGCGGGAGGCTGAGCAACAAACCTGGGGATAGCTGAGGATTTTGGGAATGGGGCAGATGGTTGCAAGGAGGTGCCCTGCCGTCCCCTGCGTCTCAAGCTGCAGAGGTCAGCTTGGGCCCCAGAGCAAGGTGGAGGATATGGTGAAAGAAAGGGGTCAGGGAGAGCGTGAAGACGGAGATGCAGGAAAGATGTAAAGGATGCAACTGGGGAAGGACTGGGATGCAGCTGTGACTAAGAAGGTGCAGCTGTGACTCAGAAGGTGCATCTGGGAGGTGGGGGAAGAAAAGGTTTCCACTGTGTATGGGACAATCCAGAGGTGATGATGGAAGGGGGGGTGGGGGAGGCTGTGAGATGATGCAACAGGCGGTTGGCCTAAGGCATGGATGGAAAGAAGGATGAGAAAAGTGGCAGGGGGCATGGAAGAACAGCTAGGGGGTTGGAAGAGTACCCGCAAAGGTGGAAAAGCAACTAGGGGGTGGAAGAGCAGCTGGAAAGGCGGAAACGTAGCTGGAAAGGGGATGGCAAAGCAGCCAGGGGAAGTGGTAGTGGTGAAGCACCTGAAAAAGATGGAAAAGCAACCAAGGGCTTGGAAAAGATGTTGGTGGAGGGGGTGTGGAGGGGAAGGAACAGGGAAATAGCTGGAAAGATGGAAAAGCAGCCGGGGTGCATATACGTGTGTGTGAGAGAGAAAAATCATGCAAAAGGATGTAAAAGTAGCCAGAAAGATCGAAAAGCAGCTGCTGGTGGTGGAGACGAATGGAAGAGCAGCAGAGAAGGCAAAAGAGCACACGGCGGGGGAGGGGGGATGGAAGAGCAGCTGGGGAGGGTGGGGATGGAAAAGCAGCCGGGAAGACAGAGAAGCAAGTAGGGGCATGGAAGAGCACCTGGGAAGATGGAAAAGAGGCTGGAAGGATGGGAAAGCAGCCGGGGAGGGCAGGGAAGAGCAGCCAGTGGGAGGGAGTAGAAAAGCAAGCGGCAAGATGGAAAGGCAGCCGGAAAGGAGGAAAAGCAAGCGGAGGGGCATGGAAGAGCACCCGGAAAGAGGGAAAATGCGGCCGGGAGACGGTGGCGGGCTGGAAAAAGTAGGCGCAAAGATGGAAGAGGCGCCGGCAAAGCGGAAAAGCGTGAGGGAAAGATGAGGATGGGAGAAGCTGGGGTCACTCACCGGCCTTGGCTTGCTCGCGGTAGCTCTTCTCGCTGAGGCAGACGGCGGTGCCGTGGAGCAGGGCGTGCAGCGGCTTCTCCTCGCCCTGGCGCGGGAGGCAGCGCAGCCCGCGGGCGCAGCGCTCGGTGTAGACGCCGCAGGGCTGCCCGGCGGGCAGGGCGCAGGTGAGGCAGCAGCCGCAGCCGGGCTCCTTCACCAGCTCGCAGCCCAGCGGCGGCGGCGGGCAGAGCGACAGCGCCTTGCCGTCGCAGGGCTCGCACTGCACGAAGGAGCCCAGGCACCGCGACAGCCCCGGGCAGGCGCCCAGCAGCACCAGGAGCCGCAGCAGCATCGCGGCGGGGATGCTGCGGGACGGGGCGCGGGGGGCTGCCGCCGGCGGGGCGGGGGGGGGCGGGCGGGCTGCGCTTGTTTTCCGCTTGCCCCTTCGGGGGCAAAAAAAAAAAAAAAAGAAAAAAAAAAAGAAAGAAAAATCAAAAAGGAAAAGGGGCGGAGAGCGCAGCTCCTGTTTGCAGACGCCCCACTCTGGGGTTTATTCTCGGGGTGCGAGACCCTCCTGCTTTTCTTTTGGCTTTGGGAGAAGGGGAGCGTCTAGGTTTGCTTTTTGGCTTTTTTGATTTTTTGTTGTTGTTGTTATTTGCTTTTGCTTTTTCTCGCCTCGAAAGGGGGAATTCTCGCTGCGATCCGCGGGAGCGCAAAAAGAGAGGGGGAGGGAAGGAGGGGGGAAAGGGAGAAAAGCCTGCAGGGGTTGCACAGCCTACAGGTTGCAGGGGGAGGCGTGGGGAGCAGGGGGGTTCGGGGAGGTGGGACGGCGATTTCACACACACGCGCGCACGTACACACACACACACACACACTTCCCAAAGGGCTGGGAGGAGGCAGGTTGAGAAGGGAGCAAAGTTCCTTGAAAACCAGTGTCCTGCTATTAATGCATCAAAGCAGTCAAGACGGGGGGTAAAAAAAAAACCAACACAAAAAACACCGCAGGAGAAGGAAGAGGGGATGCAAAGCTCCCCTTCCCCCTATCTTCTTCTGCAGGAGGAGAAAAAGTCTCTCCCGACGCAGTGAGCTGCTGTGAAGCTTGGAATGAAGCAAAGCTGTGTTTCGATCGGCTCTGTTCAACCCTCCCGCTTTCCTCTTCCAAGATTTGCAAAGGCAAAAAAAGCGGAAAAAAATAAAAAACCCGCCAAAAAAAGTCAAAAAAGAAATAAAAGAAAAAAGGAGAAGTTTTCGGCAAAGTTGGAGTGTTTTGTTGCAAAGTCTGCAGAGGAGCGGTATAAAACAGGGGGAAGGGGAAAAAAAAAAAAAAAGAAAAGAGAGGAAAAAAAAATCCACTTTGTAGATCTCCCAACACTTTTCCCCTGGAGAAGTTTCTAAAGAGACTGAATACTGCAGAACAGGCTGTCTTTTAAATAGACTGCCTCTGGCTGCCTGCCAGCCCCTAGCTGCAATTTGAGATCCCAATGACACCTCAGCTTGACTAGGTGCCAGCAGCCAGGGCCCTATCAGTGCGCACTCGAGGCGGTGGGGGTTGGGTGCACAGCTTCTGACTTCTGGGCTTCAAACCCCGGGTAGTGATCAAGTATAATATTATGAGGAGAGACAAGGGGAGGAGGAGGGGGATGGGGAGAGGGAAGTTCAGATCTTCATGGTTTAAGAAAAAAAAAGAAAAAAAAAAAGGGGTGGGGGAAAAAGTGGTTGCAATTGGGTTGCACGGAGCCTGGGCTGCAGGCAGCCTGGGAGGGAAAGGTTAGGGCTCTGTCTCAGTTTGGGGAGGAAAGGGAGGATTGAGTTAGCAGGGCCTGATCCTGCATGCTGTACCCTGTGATGGTGGTGCAGGGACCCCCATCGGCTGCCTGGGTAGCTGGCGAGCTGGGGACTCTCAGAGGGGGCAGCTGGTGCACACATCTACCCATAAGCACCAAAGGTGAGTGCAGGAGGGAGATGGCTGGGTGCACGCCAGGGAGCCACTCTCCAGCCCTGGTCCAGGAAGGAGCCTTTGTGTGTGCAGTGTGCCCACCCGCCCTGCCCTGCCCTGCCCCTCTGCCCCTGGGCGAGGTGTAAAAATGCAGTGAGGCTTTACCCAGTGCTGGGGTGCACCTCTGACACACCAAACAGCAAGGGTTAATGCAGCCGGACAGTGAGCTGGAGGGAGGGCTGGGCTGCTTGTAAGAACTTTGTTAGATTCCTCTTTGGAAAAGTTCGCTGTTGCTTAGGGCATGCCAGAAAACAAGGGGAATTTTGCCATGTGAAGTCCAATTTGCACGTTTTAGCTCATTCTTCTGCCTCTTGCCCTGCACAAAGTGGGGAGTGAGAATTAAAAAAAACCCAACAACCAAAACCGCTTTGCAATGCTCATCCTCTGTCCTGGACAGCTTGGGGTTTGTTCTTTTGTTCCACCGCTGCATTCCTAAGGGTTACAGCTCTCCGGCCGTGGTCCTTTGCACTTGCCTGCCTTAGTGCTCATTCATTGCCAGGAGCGTGGGGAAGGGAATCTCCACAACGGCAGTGTGCAGACCCGTGGCCCGCCCGGGCAGCTGTGCACCGCGCTGTTTCACCTGGAGCAGCAGGATGAGCTGAGCCCGGCAGGAATGGCTGAGCCAAGGGGCGGGAGTTCGCGCAGGACCGCAAGCCCACGGTTATCTAGGGGAATGGGAAATTAAAAGGGAGCAGCCAGTTCTGGGTGAGGGTTACGCGCGATTCGAGTCAACCCCCCTTCCACATATGCACACACTCCTCCAAAGCCTCATATTCCCCAGGTTTTCTTTTAGATCAGTCATATATGCAGCTGCATTGCATGGATTTTGCCACTAGAATGCACCCTTATCTATGGTAAGAGGACGGATTGTTGCTTAAAAGCATTAACTCCTTCTTCTCCAAAATTTCCAAGCTTAAAGCTTTTTTTTTGCACCTCTCAGGTGTTCCTTGTTTTACTGCCTTCCTACCATGCCATGTGGACTATATCGCAAAAATCAACTCCCTTCTGTTCTTCCCCCCTCCACCCTTCAAAGACAGAAGCATTTCTAAACCCTTCAGAAAAGACAGAAGCATTTCTAAGGTTCTTTTTTTTGTTTGTTTGTTTTTCTTTTTGTATGTTTGGTTTTTTGGGGAGGGTGGGGTGGGCTTTTCTTTCTATCAAGTGGTTTTCCAGAGGTTTTAATTAATACTACCTGATTCTTTGCTTAGATCACAGTGAACTGCAAAAAAATAGGCACCCTTAAGTTAAGAGAAGCAACCCTTTAGGATTTTATCTAGAAGTGTTTTAAAATGGTTTCTCCAGTTGACACTTAGTACTTTTACAGCATATTAATTGCATCCCGCAGCTGATTTTTATGAGACTCTGCCACTGATGTGAATGGGTGCTTTGTAGACGAGAGCACCAGGCAGAGAGTGAGCACTGTTCACCTGGAGATCTGGAAGCACTTTGTGAGAGGGCTTAGGGCAGGAGAGAATTTGCTTGCCTTGTTCTCTCCTCCACCCTTTAAGGAATAGCATGCTTTGTATATTAATACCTGGTACAGAGACAGCGAGAGCATCTAGAGGGGTGCAGGAGAGGTTTCATTCCCACTGCAACCTGTGAGACACAAAATGGTGAGGCATGTAGAGAAATGCCTCCATCAAGCCCAGCTGCAAGCCCTGGCATAGGAGGCTTGGGCACGGCTGGAATGCCATGGGGCAGAGATCCTACAAGGGATCCCTAGGGAAGCTGCTCTAATTTAGGGCTGTCCGGGAAATTTTTCCTGGGTTTTGAAAGCAGGCCAAAAACAGGTGTGAAGCTGTCTTGCAGCCACCCTCATTTCACTCCTATGCTGTGTCACAAGGACATTCATCCACAGAAGTGTGCCTGGAAAATCAGTCATATCCTTACCCAGAAGATGACAAGACTTTAGCGGTGAGATGTGCCCTGATGGCAGGTTTTCTCCCACGTTAAGAAGGTAGTCTCAGCCATGAGGATCTTGGGGCTACCACCCATATTGAACCGCTGAGCCCAGCAGCTGGGATGAAATTGCTAATGACCACTTGGTGTGTACCATCCAAGCTCCTCACAAGGGCTGTCTTTTTGGCATCTTTTGCTGACACCAAAAAACCCCACCACCCTGGGAAAGTAAGACAACAACCGGGCAATGCGCAGCGTACGGCTGGTTGTGAGCTGTAGGAGAGCCTGCAGCTAACAGATCACATTTCTCCTGGCTTGTGCTCTTTCAAGGGAGATCACAATCATGTTTTATGTTTATAAGACATGCTTTCTTATTTTGGGGGAGTGAACAGAGAGCATTCAGAGGAAATCAAGGTTTCTATTAGCATCTTCTAATATACTCCATTGCTATAGGCTCCATGTGTTACATATGGCTCTGTTGCAAAGAGAGAAATAATTATTTGGAAAGTTGCTGTTCTTTACATCTCAGATACATCACACTTCATTACGATCTTCTCTTTAATGTGCAAAAGCACTGACTTTCCTGGGTATGATAAAGAAGATGGAACATATGCTTTAATGAGTTTGGGCTAATCTGTGTGTTTTGGAGGCACTTAGAACATCAAACAAGTTCAGGCAATCTAGAAAGATTGAGAGCTGAATCACAGATATGAGAGTGAGATTTTTTTTCTTCTCCCTCCAAAACCACCGTCCAGTTTGTGTAGACCTGAATCTCATTAGCAAAATAATGCTTATACAGGAGACCGTATTCTATTTTTTTTTTCATATGCATGTATTATAAAACACCAACAGGTTGTGAAATCAGGCGGCTGAAGCATCATTATGGAAAACAGCCAATATTTCATCCTTGGAGGGAAAAAAAGTGGAAGTGATGGGGCAAGTCTGAGACAGAAATGCAGGAAGGAAAGATGAGCAACAGCAGGTGGTGCAGATATTGACATGATATTTCACTTTGCATGGAGACTGGGTTGAGTGTCAGAAGTAAAATGCAAATTCTTCCCAAGATGTTTGCCCTTCCCTTGGACAGTGCCTTCTTACTTTGGATGATAACCCCAACAATTGTTCACAGCTTCATGCTGGGAGCCCCTTTCCAGCAGGAGCAAGCGGTGAGTGTAGTAGAGCTAGCGAGGGCTAGGTGGCATACTGGATACGTTGGTGAGTCACCTCTAAGGACTTCCTTCCACATCCAGCAAAGGCTAGGCTGAATGAAATTATCTCCTTGCAAGCAGCTTTCTGTGTCATTAAAAAAACAAAGCGACTGATGCTTCCAGTGAAGACAGCATCAATGTTTTGCTTTCTAACATGCCTCATGGGGGTATCAATTTTAAACCGCATGTAGAAATGGAGTCTCCCCTCAACAGATCAGTGCCTGGGTGTTCTGCAGGGCTGTGTTGGCTCTGTTTCACATTATCAAGGCTCGGCTGCCAAGATTTCCAGCAGTGACTGGTGACTGGTGTGCCTCCATCTCCTCGTGGCCCACCTGAGTTAGCTTGCAAGGTGGGGGGGATTTGGTAAGTGAGGAACATCAGATCTTGAGCATCAGGAGGTCCTCAGAGTCTTTTACAAGGACTGAAGCATAAAGGCTGCACTGGATGTTTAAATGATAGAGGCAGGAGTGGCTCAGGGGACAAATTCCCCTTGCCTGACCACAGATTAAATTCATTTCTTCTGCTGGGAGGGATAAGACAGACATGTCATCATGAGCAGACAACAAAGATTCCCCTTCACACCTTCCTAGCCAGTGTGGAGAGTAGAGGTCATGCATTGCTGATGGCTCTCGAATGATGTGAGAGCGATCCCTGAGCGCAGAGTGAGCAGCTCAGTGTCCCGTCCAGCACACATATGGAGTGCAGGAACCAGTGGGTGCTGCAAGTCTCCCACCGCCTCCCAACCACATCTGCCATGAGCATGGGCCTGTGTATGGGGTCATGCTTCCCTGGGCCATCGGGAAAGTGCAGTCTGGGTGATCAAAGTGACTTCAGTTTTCCCTATCTGCACAACAGGGCTGATGGGACTTCTGTATCTCGAAGGGGACTTGGTGGGTTTAAAGGACTGCCTTTAAAAGTGGTTGGAGATCTTGCTGAGGTGCTCTGCAAGCTGGAAATATCCCTGTGATTTGCTCACTTTCCACCTCCACTTTCCTCGGCTCCATGCTGCCCACATTGGTTTTTTGTTATTAATTGTTTTAGATTCAGACAATGCCTCTCCTTTGGCCTCAGGGAGGCACACTGACTGAATCACTAAGACACTTTAACACACATCTGCTGAGGCAGCAAAAAAGAGTATCTCTCTTTTTTTTCCTCTCTCTTTCTCTGCCTCTCCAGTATCACAGTCAAAAGGTGACCAAGACACAAAGTAGATCTGGAATTAGCTGAAAAGGGAAAGTGCTCCCAGCTGAAGTGCAGAAAACACCTGCATCTAATAAAAACAAATGAGAAACATCATCAATAACCAGAAGAAAAAATGGTGTAAATAAAAGGAAGAGTATAAAGTCAGATGGTCTCTGGGAAACTTGAACAGATGCCCCAGCCTGCTGTCTTCTGGAGGTATTGTCTAATTATTTACCTTGCAGTGCAATAAAATGCAGGGGGTTGCTGTGTCTCTCTAGCAGTAGACTAAGAAGCTTTAGAAACTTTGCTGTGCAGATGGGTGCCATGGTGATGAGTGACTCAGAAATACAATAGATTGTTGCTGTGGCAGGAGAGGGGCATCTCCTGGAAGATGCAGTTGTCCTCAGAAGGATGCTCCTTTCTGTTCTTGTAAGGTCTTGCAGGTTCTGCTGTGAACATTAGGATAATGACTTTGGATAGAAAATATGCTTGGAGTTGACTGAAAATCCAGAGGTCCTTTACAGGGTGTGCTGGGTGTGATGTGGGGATGCCCTTTGCCTCTGTGATCACGTACCTGCTGCCTGGCCCCGTGAACTGGCAGTAAACCAGAGCTTTACCTGGAAGAGATGACTCCTGACTGTGACCATCACCTCCCTCCAAGTCTGCTGTGCACATTCATACCTGAACCTTTGCATAGTGCCTGAGGAATTGGCATGAAAATAATCTCTTGGGCCCTGCTCATTTTATTTTTTCTTTTTTCATCTTTCAACCACTCTGGATTCCCTCCTGCTCTGTGCATGAGCCAAGATGGATTTGGGCTTTTCATCTTCTTTTACATTGCCACGTGTCTGGAAATTTTCTTGTCTGAATCAAGATCACCACCAGGAACACACCAAAACCCCTCTCCAAAGGGCAGGGAGGTGTAATTTTCATGGAGAGCCCCATGGAGGGGTGTCTGGCTGCACCACTGACAAGCATGGTTTATGGGTGGTTTCGAGACTTTCTAGAGATGAGGTGACATGATCTCTACAGCCTGACTCTGAAGAGTGCTCAGAAATCAGGCGCTCTCTTCAGCTGAGGTACCACAGAAGTTCCCAGGGACATGCAAACTACTGTGGGATGTGGGGATGGGGAGAACTGGCTGTTCCCATTTATAGCCCTTTTGACTAGGGAAAACTCTCCTTTCTCCTTCTTTTAATGATCACACCTTGATTTCTTGCAAAGCTTTCTCCTGGTGGGATGCCTGTGTACAGCCTCCTTCATTAAATACCCACAATAAGTAAAGAGTAAAGCGGTCGTATCATTCAAAGGACAGTTAAGATTCTCATCAGTCAAATCCAGGCTGCAGTGTAGACCCTCAGCTTTCCTGCTGTGAAAGGAAAATATCCTGTCTCCATCCCGTCCCAGGCACATCCGTGGAGCTTCCTCCCTGAAGGTCTGTAGAGTACTGTAAGGTCACGAATACGTGTAGTGTTTCGGGGTCCTGCTGAGACACTGGGGACAACAGGTTCTGTGATGGGGATGCAGGCTCATGCAAGACTGGATGGAGACGGACCCAAACCAGACGGGCCGTCAAACACTGCTGGGATACATCCTCTTCTTAGCTGCCAGTAACTGGCCTGGATGTGGGCTCATGATTACATCCCTGAAGTAATTCTTTGGACTTCCCCTTACCCCCACTCTATAATTATTCATAGTTATTTTCTAATGGCTGCCCTGCCACTTGTTTTCTTTCTGGCTTTCTTCTTTCTTCCCAGTAATGAAAACACATCAGTGGCCTTTCTCCAAGAACAGTTATTAAAGCAATCACCCCTGCCTATCCCCCCTCCCCTCATTTAAAGCCTATCAAGCTCCATTGGATTTGTGGCCAGAGTCTGCATCAAATTACTATTTTGGGGTTGCCAAAAAAAGCACAACCAGAAAGTTTGGAGGGGAGGAGGGGAAGAAGAAGAGAGAGAGGTTATAATCTTCCCAGATCACTATTAATTACATTTACAATAATTATACTTTTCTGGACTGTTACACTGCTGACAAGCAGGAGAATCAGCTCTTGCAGAGGAACCTGTGTGCGCATTTCAGCCTTTGCTTTTCCTCTAGAACAAGTCCTTTGTGACTCACAGCTGCTGCTGGGACACCTCCACCCCCAGTGGGATGGAAAGGAAAATGTGCATGTGCAATGAGGGCAGATGGCTTCAACCCCTCTATGGCGGAGCTTGCTCCTGCAACTGGGTCCTGGCTCGGCTTGCCAGTTTGCCGTCTCCTCTGAGGCCAAATTTCAGTGCCATGTTTCGTTAGCTCAGTGCCCTAACACTCCGGAGCTCATCAGAGGCGGGGTGCAGGGCTGGAGGTGACTGTCTGAAGCTGTAACTCAAGGCAAAGAAGAATGAAGGGATGCTGTCTCCTGGCCATGGGCTGAGCTGTGCCTCGTTCAGATCTGAGATTGTGCCCTTGTGTGGATGGGTCTAATGGATAGATGCAGCGATCTGGAGCAGCCCCTGCAAGTCAGACTGTTCCTGATTTATCCAGAGGGGTGTAGCAATTAGGGAAGAGAGCAGAGATCTCAAAAGGTGCTTGGCTGTCCTCCAACCAGCCCCTTCTTCTGGTGTCTCTTTCTGAATCTCTGAATCTCTTGCAGTGCTGAGATCCCTGACAAGTCTCTCCCTTGCATCGTGGCACATGTTATTAACTCCTCTCATTTCTTGACATTGCCTGCTTGAAACTCCCTCTCCTATCCTAAGCCAGAGGTGTGGGGACCCAAACGCTCATCAGAAGGAAAACCTCAAAGGCATTAAAATAACACATTTTGTCATTGACCCAGTTATCTGCATGTTCAGAGCTGTCTCACTTCAGACCCATCAAAAGTTTTGGATCCCACATATTCTCACCTGTAATGTGATATATTTTATGCCTTATACAAAATGCCCTCCATAAAACTGCATATCACGCAGACCACTCAGTGAAAAGCAGAAACACCCACTTACCAGTGGGGAAACATTTTTATACAACATCTACTTCATCTCCAGCCTGTGAATCCTGATCCTCAAGGGTAAGCTAAAATAATACCAACTCTTGAACTAAAATTCATAACTCTCCTGGCTGTGACAAATCATAGTCTCAACAAGAGGTATTTGTTTTATGGCATATTACAGCTTCTCTTACAATTTACCTGTCCCCCAGGATCCTAAAGGCAACAATAATCTGTCTGTCCATTCACAACCAACAGCCTTCCCGCCCCCTCTTTTCCATCCTCCTCCTCTGCTCTCCAGTTGTCAGCTCCCTCAACATTAGACAAACATAATCATCGCAGCAGAGAGCCACGGGTGGTGTTTTTCAGCCAGGGACAGATCTCCCTGGCCCTCCTGGGAGATGGTGTGCGATGGTGGTCCCCCTTGTCCCGCTTGTGCAGTAGTAGCAAAAGTACGTAGAGTGAGAGCTGCAGGGCCTCGCTACCATTCTGCTGCCCTAACTCCCCTTGCCTCACTGGTGAGGGGAGGCATTTTCACCCTGTGAACACAACATCCTTTCTCTTGCACTTTGTCTTCCCTAGGAAGCATCCTGACTCCCATTTCTGCCCTGCTCAGCCCTCCTGGTGGAACAGAGCATTGCTCACAGATGACCCAGCAAGAGACCTTGCCACCCTCTGATGAACAGCTCTGGGACACAATGGTCCATAGGGTTGAGACTGGCCCATAAAACCTATCATTTCACTCAAAAGAAATAACAAAAAAGTGGTATGAAAGCATATGCATAAAAGAGGTAGCTGAAATAGGATCAGATGCAATCCAGGAGGTGGTGAGGGAAAACAGAGTCTGTTCCCAGTACAGAAATAGTGGGGCAACTTACAACTGTCTCTTGGGCTTCCAGACTCAAAGCGCACATCAAAGGCCTGAACTTGATCCAAACCATCATTTCTTTTTTTCTTGACCCCCTCCCCTTTTTTTTTGGAGGGGGGAATCTCCACAGCCCCATGTGAACCGAGTTTCACAACCTGGGGCAGGCATGTAGCTTTCCCTGGAATCTTCCTATTTTCCTTTCACAGCCACGCCGTGGTTGGCTAAGAGAGAGGGAGAGGGAAAGGCGGACCCACTTGTGGCTTGCGTTGGTGCTAAAATCCTCAGAAAAAAATGTTGGAAAGTCAAGCAGAGCACACAGGTCTCTCAGCAGGAGCCAGAACCCTCATGGGTCTGTGCTGGGAAATGGTTATAATTCTTGTGCTTTTGCAGCCTGGGGAAATGTGACTCAACATGCTCAAGCCAGTGGGTGACATCTTTGTGTTGTGATGCATGTAACAGCATCAGGAATTAATTCAGTATTCCCCCCACACATCAGGCTGACAGGGACTCACTCAGACCGGAGGCATGCTGTGGCACACGTGACATCGCATCTTTGAAGGCACTTCTTGCAACGGTCTCAGGGAAATGCCAGCCAACTGTGTGCCGCTTGGCAAGAGAGTAATGGGAACAGGGCAAGGAAGCCAAGCCCTCCTATGAAAGGAAATTTCAGGAAGAGCTTCTCCATAGCTGTGGGTTTCACGTTCCACTGGGACCCATGGACCTTTGGTCACCATCCCTCTGTCTGGAGCAAGTGTGGTATAAATGATGCCTTAAGACACTGGGCTTCCTCTAGGGCAGTTAAGTTTTACAGTTTAGATGGGAGCCTGGGGTGGAACCAGTGTGTGCAAAATAGGCAACAGAGGGTTAAGGGCTTGAGAAATGTGGATGAACTTGACAGGGTAGAAGTAGAGGACCTAGTGCAATGAAGAGCAAGCAATTTACAATAGAGTTAGGAAAAGGAGCAGAGATCTCCCTCTTCTGCAGCATAAGAAAGCTGGAGAGCCCTTTCCTGGTGTTAAAATGTCACATTAAGAAATAGCACAGTAACCAAGCATCCTGGCAATGATGCCAACTCTGCCAACATTCATATATCAGAGTGATGGGTTCTTCCTCAGGACAAGAACTTCATCTGCGAACAAAAACCTATGCACAAATTTAGGCCAAAGGAAAAAAACTTACGCCTCCCACTTGCCTTCATTTTTATGGCCCATTTGCACTCTTTTTCCGGAGTTTTCAGCAGCCTCTTCAATCTTCCTGCAGAAATCCCTCAGGGCAGCCCGATCCAATATAAACTTTACTGTAGCAGCTTTCCCAGGTGACTGGCTCCTGTAGCTATTCTCTCTGCCCTAGCTCTGCCTGAAGCCACTACTTGTTGCCAGATCCTCGATTCTTTTCTGAGGTCTCCAAGTCTGTGAATAGCACATTGCCTGATTTCCCATCTCTTCCTTGAAGACCTTCTTGTCTGCCTCTTAAAATCTCATCTTTTCAAAGTGCAGGCAAAGTTATCAGACCTTGCACTGTATGCATCACAGTCCACTGAAACCTTCCTAAATCTGAACATATTTCAGGTGCAGTGGTGCAAGGTGTTAGAGGGGTCACAGTGAGAGTTCTGTAAGACCTTCATCTCCATCCTTCCACCATCTCATCCTCAGCTTTACCTACACTCTTCCAAATCAATGTGATAGCCTGTACACCCTAAATAGCTATGCTTGCAGACTCCATCCCACCTCTCTTTACACATCTAAAAGCTGGTTGTCTGGTTGAAGCTAGTTGTTGAGCTCTTTCATGGTTAAAGATAGGTGCAAAGGATCAGAGAAGTCCCCAGACCTAAGAGTTTTGGTGGGTGTTGAGAAATCCTGTTCTTTTCAGGGTCAATTGACTGAGCTGTGACTGCTCCAGTGCTCACAGGGCTAATGCCTTCAGTCCTTCCTTCAAAACAGCCTGGCTTTCATGCCTTGGACTCTGCTGCTTTTCCAGCAGGCTCAGGAGCCCCTTGGCTGACAGCCACCTGCTTTTCCAGGACCAGGCAGGGGCAGACGGCTGCACTCACCCTGGTACAGCTGCAGCCTGCACGGGATGTCTTAGGTTCAGTCATGCCTGCATCCGTTCCAGCTGGTGGACGAGCCAGAAAGGCTGCTCTTTTAGCTGAAAGGGTGGCTGGAGAGTGGCCTTAGACAAAGTTTGGACTCAGGACTTCTGTTCCTGGAGCTGCCTGGATACAGTTTTGACTGAGCATGATGTATGTGGCTGCTGAGTTGCCATCCCTAACCTTTTTTCCCTCTACCATAACCAATTTCCATAGGCATTGTGAGGCCAGCTCTAAAAAAAGCCAAACCAACCAACCAAACAAAAAATAATCCCAACAAACCTCTGCCGAGGAAAAAGATTAGTTAAGAAACTACATTTCCTGTACATCAAATGGCTGAAGATATACAGGTTTCCCAGTTTCCAGGGCATTGTAAAATGAAACACAATAGGAAGGGGAATGAGATTAATGGGAAAAATGTCACAGTCTGCTCTCAGCCAGAGCAGCGCACCAGAAAGGATGGGGCTGTGCCAGTGAAGGTATGATCAGGATTTGGCCTTGAATCTGTTCAGTGAGGACATTACCAGAGTACCAGATTACACAGCCTGGTTCTTTGAAACAAATCCTGCTAAAGTAGAAAGGATTTGTTAGGAGGCTGCAAGGTCAGGAAAGCAAGATTATTGGTTTAGCAGCCTTCTGCTGTACTGGAGACCCCAGGCGATGGCAAGCACAGCTCTGTCCAGCATTTCACATCTTTTGCTTTGTCATTTGAAAACTTGTAAAAAGGAGAATGAGACATTCTCCTTTCTTTCTCTTCAATATTTGCAGTTGGAGTAATTCTTACACTGTACTTTTTTTTTTCTCCCTCAGAAAACAAGTGCTTCAATGGCCTTATTTTCTAAATAAACTGAACATGCCCACACAAGTGCACCCACGAATATTAGCAGCCCAGAGCGCATGACCACAACAACGAACCATTTTGTAGCGCAGTCTTCATGAATATCCTGTTCAGACCAGCCAAGCCCCCTGTTCATAAACAGCTCTATAGTTTCTGTTAACCAGCAGCCCTCCAGTAATGATCTGTTCTGTTCAGCCCCATACCCTTTGGTGACCTCCCAATAAAAGACTCCACTATCGCTGCACAACTTGGCCACAATTAATCAGTGTAGCTCAGGGCTTGCAAATTACTTTCACCCTTGCCAGCCATTACTTTCGAGTGACCCTACAATAACAAATCGAGAACCACTGCTGGCGAAATAGTTTGGTATTTTTATTTTTTTGCAAATACCTCAGAAAAGCTCTCTAAATATTTTTTTGTTTTTAGCCATTTCAGAAGTTAAAACTTATGGCCAGAACTTTGATTCACATGAACATAAAGAAATAGTAATTTGGAGGAAAAGGCAGAGATCACTTTTAGTAGGTTAATTGCCTAATCACGAAAAAGAAGGAACACCCAGTGTCAGTCTGGGGGATCCAAGCCCTGTGGCACAGCATAGATGACATCTATGTGATGCATTCTGTGTGTCCCCCATGCCCCCCAAAGAGGAGGATGACACCCATCTTATGCCTGGGCATGTCCCAAGGCTTAGAAGATGCTATGACAGCTGTGAAAAGGAGTGTATTAGCAGTTACATACTGCAGACAGTCACATGCTGGTACTTGAGCCTCTGTCTTCTTTAATTTGCTTGTGCAAGTGCAGCCACAGCCTCTGGTTTGTGCTCCCCTGCTTTCTCAGGTGGCTTTGCTGGTGGCTAATGCTGTGGCTAAGTCACCTTTTCCTATAGCAGGTATTTAATTTCTCCCCTTTATCTGGTTGCCAGTTTTCATGAAAACTGTAGAAATGTTACATCTTGGAGGACCCTGCAGTGCTGTCAGATTGGGTTGAAATGGACCAGTGGGTTATAAAGCTATTGCAAAGTCATGGGGACACAGAAATGCCCATGCCCCTAAGCGTAAATATGACTAAGCACCGTTCAGTCTGTGGTGTCTGGTGTCACAGCGCTGTGGTGGCATTTTCACTGTGTCCTTCGTAAGCCTCTGCTGAAGTCACAGTCTGGAATTTGCTCTGTTTCACCTTGTTTTAGCACCTGGGGTTGAAATGAATTTTAAAAGCAGAGGGAAGCACAAAGAGCTGGCACACAGTGGGGTCCTGGCTCTGATCTCTCCAGAGCCACTGACTCACTCTGTGATCTTCAGCAAGGCTGTTGACCTGCCTGTGCTTTGCGCTACACAGCTGGAAAATTGAGTGAAAAAAAAAAAAGAAAAAGAAAAAGAAAAGAAAAAGCAATGGGAACTTCACTCAGAAGAGCAGATGCAAAGATTTTCTGGATAAACAAATCATCCAAGCCTGGCACTCCAGCGCTGCTCCCCACACAACCCCCCCCCTCCCCCAAGTCCTCCTCTCTCCTTTGTACCTTGTAGTTCAAGCAAGAAGCAGTTTAAAGTGGAAAGTCTGGGGCTGTTTTCTTACATGATCTGGATCCTCCTTTAACTGTGAAAATGTTCAAAGTGAAAACTTGACCTGGCAACAGTTTCTGAATGACCCCGCTTTGGCTGTGAAATCCACTTCAGCTTTGCAAGAGCAGATTTTCATAGTCTTCCCTGGTGGGGGAACCAAAAGATGATGATGATGATGATTATTATTATTATTTAAAAAGAGGAAACTTTATGCAGACTGTGTGTTATGCTTTCTCCCAGCAATCAAAGTCAAATCAGCAGTTCTGTTCTCACTGTTCCCCACTCACTTTATATCACCCAGAAAAACAAATCCCTTCCCCACTCTCTCACTGCAGATACTCCACACAGCAAAGGACAGAAGCACAAGCGGACAGCATGACATTTTTGCCATTGCAGCCATGTACAGTAAAGCTTCACGTCTAGGCAAAGTGATCCTGTAGCTTAAAGTTGCTGATTATAATTGCTTAACAGAGGTGTGACAAATGCTAACTCCTAATTCAAAGGAGTAGGGATTCTTGGGAACCCTAAGCTATCCAGGACTCCCAGATCCAAGTTCCTTATACGACAAGCCATGGCACTGGAGATGAACACTTCCATGCCTTAACTTCAAGCTCAAAAGTGGCCAATGACACCGCTGGTGAAGATTTGATAACTGCTCTCTGGCTTGGTAGTGAGTGCAGGATCAGAAGCTGTGGCTGAACATCTGGGGCTCAGCTGGAGCTAACTTGATCCTTCTCAAGTACCCGATGCCAGAAGCCCTCTGTTGATCACTGCAATAACTTGCTGCAGGCCATTTTTGCCAGCACCAACCATGTACTGGTTGAGAAAGAGCATTTGTATTTGCTGAAAAGGCTTCACTGTGTGGCAGCGGTTGCTTGCATGTGCAACCAATACGCCTCACACCTCGGCGACACCCACAAGTGCACACAGCACAGGACACTAGGATTTATGTGTCTGTACACTCTTTCAAAGTTGAGCCTTAGGTGACAACTAATTCTGAACACTGTGTTAAAAAAAGCAACAGGTATGCAAAAAGGGCTAATCCTAACCTGAAAAAATGCTTCACTGTCTCCTGGTCTGACCCCTGGAACCGAAAGCCAGGTCTCTGATATTGCCTTTCCCCATGGCCACAGGCAAGTCTTAGCCTCAACTTCTTAGCCTTACACACTGAGCATAAGAAACATTTCTTCTTAGTTGGCCAGCTGATACCTGTGTTTCCTAGGCTTGGCCTGGGGAATAACATGTTCCAGGGCCATTCTCAATAAGGATTGTGGCAGTGGCTACCACAGCATGGAGGAGGGAAGGGAAGAGAATTTATTTATGAGCCAAGCTGAGCTGACTTGTGCCAGGCAGACTGTGGAGTACGGTGCCTGATCTCTTAGTTACAAGGATATATGTGGCCTGTGTTTCCAGAATTGTAAATGAGACATCACATCATCAGGGTTGAGAGAGTAACACACTGAGGAAAGGGAGACAGGCCAAGGACATATTACAGTATTATCTTATTATTCCTTTACACTCTCTTTCAATCAAACTGTGCTCCCCATCCACCATTTTACACATGATTATGGGCTCTCTGGGGGCAGAGACCATCTTTTAGCTGCATTTGTGCAGCCGCTGAAACAATGAGGTCATGTCCTTGATGAGGATTTCTGCACACTAGGGTTGCTAATGATGCCTGGATGCTCACGGGAAGGGCAAAGGAGCACTCCCCTGCTGAGATGCTGCTTGACAGCATAGTCAAAAGTCTATTTGCTTGTCTCACTCGTTCCAAGTTGGCAGGGGTTTGGTCATGGCTATCTAAGGGATACCTGCATGATATTTTGCAACCAGACAGTTCATTCCTCTGCCAAAGATGTTCCTATAATGGGAAATGCTCACCAATAGCCTCACTTGCATAAGAATTGCCCCTGCAACCAGGTTTTGTGCCTATGTGTAATTGAAACGTGAGGTCTAGGGAGTATTGTCAGAAGTCTCTTTAAGTCAATTTTTATTAGGTGTTGGATGTCCAAGTTGAGGGTTATTTTCCCTCTTAAAGGGTAATGTAGGAAAGAATCACACCATCAGCTCAGCCCTCCCATGAACTGCAGGCAAACTCCGTCCACAAGGGGAATGGAGGTGGTGGGATGAGCCACACTAGATTACAGAGTGTGGCCAGATGTGCTGAGGAGTTGATGAAACCTGTTCCTTGCTACAGGTTTGACATGAGTGAGGGGACTGCTGTAGCTGATCCTCCTGTGGAGCTGGAGCTCGCTGTTGCTTTGAAATCTCCTCCTCCTCCTCCTTGCTCGCTTGCTGTGGGAGGCACGGCTCCACCACTGCAACATCGATGGCTTTTGGGGCACTCTCTTTGCTCTCCCCACACTTCCAAGCAAGCATTTCTTCTGCAACATTTCCAGTGTCCACTGTTGTCTTTCTGTTCATCTGGATGTTGTACTATAGCTTTTCCTTCTGCCCAACGTTTGCCCCGTCACTGTGGTCCAGGCTGCCTCAACCAGAGAAGCCAAGGTGGGGTCAGGAGGGAGGGAAGCAGAGGGAGATGGAAGTTGTAGTGGCCTCAAAGGGCCATTCAAAGGCACCCAGGAGAAGTCACTTCTCTGTGTGCCCATGCTTTACCGCCATGGGCAGACAATGATGCAGAAGTTCCCACGGGGAGATGTAAGCTGCTCTGAGCTCAAGCTTTCCTATGCATCACCCCCAGCAGAGTGGAGCAGAGCAGAACAGTGCATGGATGTTACGTAGCTCTGAGAAGCAGGTGATAAAAATGGGTCATTACGCATTACCCTGTGGCACATACTATGCTTATTCACCCCTGGTACTCAGGGACTTGGCAGAGGGGGTGAGCTGGTAGGAGAAACATAGCCATCCCTGCTCTAAATCCACTTGCATCCTTGTCCTGTGGATTGGAGACTTCTTGGGTCACATTTCTGTACACGCTGTGTCACCCTGCTGCCCTGAGCAGATAGGGTAAGATCCTTGAAAAGCTACCAGTGTGTTTGACCGTACAGCTACAGACTGCCCAGCAGGCCAAGCAAATAGAGGCACTAATGAAAGCCTCATCCACCAGCCCTCCAGTTCTGCCTGGTAACTTCTTACAAAACCCCTTGAAATCAAAGAGAAAGAAATCAGGCAGCCCCTGCCCAAGACAAGCCCCAGTGACTAGATAGAAAGGAACAATCCCCAATTAGCAGACAGTGCAGAGCCATCTGTGCTTATACATAATCCGCTGGATGTGGACCATGTGAGGAGAGGAGAGCCTGGTGTCAGCTTCTTGTAAAACCTACTGTGATGGCAGGACAAGGGGAAAAACATCTGGGATGTTTATGGCACGATAAGGGTGGCCAGTCCCATGTGGGCAGCATCATGTCAGGCAAAGCAGGAAGGGTGGGGGGGAAGGAGGCGGTGGGAAAATTTAGGAGATGTATTGGTGTGTTAATGACTGTGGCAGGGTTATTTGCTCAGCTGAGAACTGGAGAAGCTGTCACATTTGTTACATCACATGTGACCAGGATGGTAGAGTGGGGAATGAGAAGTCCATTTAAACTATAGCAGACAGTAACTCAGGGTTATATCCAGGATGGAGCAGGTGGGAGTAGTCTCCCTTGTGAGCAGTCCTGCAGTTCAGTGCTTCTCTTTTCCTTTCCCTGAGAAAAAGAAAACCTGGTTGAAGGGGGCTTTGGCTTCTGTTTTGGACAGAGTTGGATATTTTACCCGCTTTATCTAAACCAGTCCACATTTTACAGTGTCTCTTCCTGTAGCAGCATTTCCCCATCACTAATCAGAGTTTTGTTTTGATTTTTGTTGTTGTTGCACAGATCTGGTTTTGCTTTTCCCAGAGGGAGAAATAAATGCATACTATTGTATTGATGAAGAGGTGAAGTTTGCACTGCATCCAGATGTGCCTGTGTGTTATGTTTCTGTCTAGCATTATCTTTCAGGTTTTGACCCCAGTGGTGCAAAGTAGAATTCCTCAGCAAACAGCACACTTCGGCAGAGGGACAGAGAGAGCAGTAACCCAGGCAAATGATGCTTCTCTACATCAAGCATTGGGTGATTGCATGGGACAACTCCAGATTTTGATACTTTTTATTTCCAGTAGTGCCTGGAGTTTTGGCCCATTGCAGCCTTCTGCACTTACATTGATTTTGGTGCTGGCTCCTAAGTTGCCCTTCCAGCAATCAGATCTCCTCCTGCCTGAGGTCACACTCAGGGCTGAGTGGTAATACCACACTCACATGTTTTTCAAGGGCTGGAATGAACTGTAGAGGTGGTTGAACCTGGGAACAATGTCCTGTTATGCATAGAAACACTTGGGCTGATTTTTGATACACCCACTTTGTGCAGCTGAGAAGCTGTCAGACAGTCCATGCTTAGTTGCCTGCAGTGCAGAGGGGCATTTATGGGACCGCAATGGAGTATGCAAAGCTGTGGGAGGTTGGTTCTCTTGCTGAGAGCACCATTTGAGGCTAAAGCCCATAAAGTGACCAAAGATTGTCATCTTTTTTTAGTACGAGATACACATCCAGCCAGGAAAAGGTAGTAGCTGCCAACTCTGCCATTTTGCTAAGCTGTTTACATCTTCCAGCTGGCTGTTAGCTCTCACAGTCATGTTGTTCTCCAAGCTCAGCTAGATTAGTTGTCTTAGGAGACCCAGCATCAGCTGCTTTATTGTAACACAAACTTGCGACAAGTAATTAATTTTCTCTTGCTGTAATTGCTAGTAATAAAACAACATTTCCACCCATCAGAAGGTCTCAGTGCAAGATGCAGGCACTCTTGGGTGCAATTGTAGTAGCCCATCGGAGGAGGACCTAGTGCTTGAGACTTGACGTGCACCTGGATTTTGGTGATGCCAAAACCAGCACATGATAACATAGAAAGATGGGAGTTGACATCTCTTAGCAAAGACTTGTAAAGAAACGGGCCGTGGCTCCTAGCAGAGGCAATTTCAAACAGATCTCTAGCTGTACAGGAGCCAACTCTCCCCAGATTGTCAGTCCTCTTTTCATACCCCATCTGATGTCCATTTTTCTGCTGGGTTTCTGTGCTGCGCTTAGGCTCGGTGAGTTCCCCCAACCATGCGGAGCTGAGTGATTTAGCAGCATGTGCATGTAGTTTGTAGTTTTTAAGTTGCAAGATTTGTAAGCTATTACAGACAGAAAGGCCCAGCCAAATCTTGCTGCCTGACTGAGCTATCAGCATCTCTAGATGTGCAGGAGAGGCCATCCTTCCTGCATGTTTATTTGTAACACAAGGGAAAAGAAAGAAGCGTAGTAAAGCTTAGTACCACATAACTTACTGAAGAGTGACAGCTAACCTGCATTTTAGCTAAGACATTCAACAGTAAAATGAAATCGCTTTCACACACTCTCCAGGATTCCTTCTACAGGATCTTGGACACATGGATTTGATGGACAATGAGTTTTGCTGAAGCCCATTACAAATAAGGAAGAAATGTAATGAGGCTCCAAGGAAGTCTTGAGTGTTTGTGAGAAGGTTCGTATTACAAAAGAATCCTGCAAAAGGTATCCCTATATGAGCTCAGTATTTCTCCACCAAAATGTTTGTCTGTGCCCCTCCTGTAAGGTGGCCAGCTGAACAGGTCCATAGTGGATGTTAAGAGATGAACAAGGGGAAGCTGGCTGAGAATAAGACTCCTGAAAAGAGGAGTGACTCCAGAATGAAGGATCAGGCTACTGGGACAAGGACTGTGCTCATTTTACTCTGGTAACCCCACTTCAAAATCCAGACTTGCTGTTAATTTTAACTCTTGCTAGTCATAAGTATGGGGTTTTAAATTTGTCTTTCCATAGTATCTAGAGAAACTGACATAGTACTTTCTGCCTTTTTTTTTCCTGCAGACAGAAAAACTATGCTAATGCAGAGATGTATTTCTGGTGTGTTATCAGCCAAGCATGACAGTGGAAATGTCTGTGTTTTGCTATCTGCTTTACTCTCCCACTACCAGGAGCAGTCTGTGACCTGAGTGTGCTACTGCCAGACCAGGGGGCTCAGTGCCTCCGGTTGCTGGTAGTCAGCATGACACCTGACCATTAATCATGACCATTCCTTGGGCTGAGGTTCAGGCTCAAGATCCTTCTGCTGGAAAAAAAAGCCCTGCATCTCGCTCCAAAGACCATCACCTGATTTTCCTCACCACCAGCTAACTCAAACAAATCCTTGCATTTCCTCCTTCTGAGCTCTTGTGAGCTGGGGTGTGCAGCTCTGTGCCATCTCTCCAAACTAGCTGCAACAGGGACACAGCCTGCTTTCATTTCCTAGGTCCAAAAGCCAAGCTCCACTGGAGGAGGAAAGCAATGTGGGCAGACAACAAGACCAGCATCTCAGTGCTGCCATCCACACAAGCACTGCAGGTGAAGTGCAAAATGCTACTACAGACCTACCTTCAGGCTGGGGAATTCAGATCCAAGCTGCTCTTTCATATGTCCCTCCCCTTCCTTCTCTTTTGTCAGCTTATAAAGAGCAAAATCAGGGCTCACACACCTCATGCAAGGCTGTAGTGTCTACTTTCAGCTGCCACTCACAGGGTGGGTTTGTGTTCAGGGTGTCTGCCCTGGCTTGAGGTGGAGGCACACCCTCCTGAAGACATGATGGGACTAGTGGGCTGCACCTGGGACTGTAACTAGTCACAGTCGGATGGGTTTCTGCTTTCAGACCAGCCTGCTCCAGCCAGCTACATGCATCCTCTAGGCAATTTTAATGTTCCTGGAAAGTCCTCCCAAAAACAATCACGTCATCCAGATCAGCTGAACATGTGGCCCACTGAACAGCTGCCAAAATCAGATCCATGCGCCTTTGAGAGGTGCTAGGGGAATTGCAGAGACCAAAAGGCGTCATGTTGAACTCAGAGAGCAAGACGCTGTCTTTGGACAAGCTTGTCGATGAGTCTGCCCTTGGCAGAAGCCACCAAGCCCATTTGGAGAGGAACACTGCTCCATGTTGCGGGTGAGTGCCTTGGGCAGCTCCTCTGCCTGGTTGCTTTTCCATTTGCTTTTGCTTTTAGTACTCAGGCGCTCGAAGAAATGCTGGCCACTCAAGCCCAGTCTCCCCAGAATAGTGCAAGCTCTGCTGAGACCACCCAGTGGAGGGGCTGGATGTGAGGGAGCCCCTCTCCTGCTGGGCTTGGTTACCAGAGTTCATCTCATGCTTATTCTGTTAATGCCATGCTGAGAACAATGGGACCTCAATCCCTGCTTTGGATCTTAAAATAATGAATAATAGCATCATCAGCTGAGGCAATCAGGCCATATTTGGGGAGGATGCACTCTTTCCTTCTAGGAAATGAGCCTGTGGTGCAGTTCAGCCCCAGTGGGCAGCCTGAATGTGAAACCTGTGTGACAATAATGTGTTGAAGACGACCATCCCCATTCTGCCTTTCCTCTGCACTATACCTGCTGCATTGCCCTTGACATTCATGAAATTTTTTTCAATTACCAAGAATATCAGTGACCCTCAAGGATATTTTGGAGGATGTATCATTCCTACCTTCTTACAAACAACAAAACTAAACCCAGAGTTTCCCCTAGTTGCTTTACCAAACAGGCTTTTCCTTGCTGATTCCTGAGAAATGTGGTGGTATGTTGCCATTGAAGTCTTAAAAGAAGTGCATGAAAAACAACATGACCCTGTATCCTTGCAAAGGACTTACCTGATAACAATCTTCTCCTGTTGCTCATTTGTCAGACTTACAAGCCAAAGGAATGTTAGAAAAGGGGAGAAGGGATGAGATGTCAAATCTCTGGTCTCCCCCTGCCAACCTCCCTTTCTACCTAACATCTGCCAACACAGGGCTGGATGCAGAAAAAATAGAGGCTATGCCTGCCAGATGGCTGATGGATAATGGCACCATTGTAAAAATTGGCCAGAGCAGCTCAGACAGCAGCCTTGCCACCCATCACAGCATGGGACAAGGGCTCAGATGGCTGTCATTCATCTCCAGCCATAAAGGAGATTCCCTCCAAGACCCAAAAGACCTCATCCTGCCAGGTGGAAAGCTCTCTGAAATCTCCTGATTTAAGTAGGAGTGGAGGGCTGCTTGGCATCTCTCAGGAACAAACATTAATCCTTCGGGTTTCTTGTTGTGGGATGTCAGGAAAGGCATAGCTCTGACTTTGCCAGGGCAGGCTGTTGCAGAGAGAAAGTGCTGAGATACCTCCTATAAGTTCTTCTCCAGGGCTGTCAGCCCTGATACATTCCTAGCTTTTTTTTTTTTTGTTTTGTTTTTTTTTTTGTTTTTTTTTTTTAATCTTCTATCTCTTCTGCTCATTTGTGCTTTTTTTGGATTGCTGTCAAGGAGGAAGGTTTTTATATTGGTTGAATTTATACCTCAGTGACTCAGCACTGGGCTTAACCAGAAACTCAGTTGCCTCAAGGAGATATGGATGGAAGCAACAATCACAATTGTGTGTGTATGTGTGTTGGCAGGGGGCAACTTCTCCCCCAACCTCAGCTATTCACACACTTTGATTTAAGAAAGCCTGAAGAAAGCTTTCTTGCTTCCTCCTTACTTGTGCCGGGCAGAAGCAGGACCAGGCATTGTGCTCTGACATGCTGAGCTGTTTTCTTCCTTCGTGCTCAGCAGCTTTTCTCCTGCTGTAGTCGAGGAGGTCTCAGAGCACAGCACTCCCAGCCGGTTTGTAACTCTGAAATGCGTCAGTTGATCGCTATCTTGTCTCACATACCTGTCTAGTACAGGCCATGTGTGGAGTGTTAGCTCTGCAAAAGGGGCTGGAGCACTGGAGAAGAACGGCTGAGGAGCTGAGCTTCAAATCTTTCACTGCAAAGGTCCCTGCTCACTGGTCACAGCTGTCATACATTAGCAGTACCCGTGCAGGGGGATGCAGAGCTGCCTATGGGCACCAAGGTGGGAACTCATGGGGTGGGCACCAAATGGAACTGGGGGGGGCTGGGTCAGAACCAGCCACAGGAGGCAGTTCCTCCTGTGGCGTGTAGTCGATCTGTCACATGCATGGCCAGAAGATGTCATGGATGGAGTAAAGCTTCCAGGGGATACTGGATGAGTTCATGAAGAACAAATTCACTGAGGATTACTCAATATGCAGAGACTAAACATGTGTAGGTAGTCCTTGGGGAAACGGCATATATACTTGTCCTGTTCTTACTGTCCCCCAGGCTGCAGGGCTAGATGTACATGTGGTCAGACCCAGCTCAGCTGCCCTCATGTCCTTTTATGATCTTGCTCCTTGGCAGCTGTCTTAAGCTGAACATTGCTTGGGATGGGCCACAGACCCTAAGTACGCCCTTCCTGGAACTGCCATGAATGTTCATCGCGAATACCAAATACTTCCCTCTCAGTCTTCCTTAAGAGAATGAAGGGAGAAATGTTACTTGATGATAAGCCAAGATGTTTATGCACAGCTGCTGGTCCACAAAACAACGTTGCTTAAGAGCTAAATGCTCTCCCATGGTTCTTCACGTGCAAAGTGTGTGCAGTAAAGCCTGCTTTCCTGCTATAGGCTACATGGCACTGGGTGACCATACAGCCTCACTACCTTCTTGACATTTTGTTCCTACCAGACTAGATGTGGCCAGTGTCCTGTCACCTGCATCTAATTCAGAGCCTTCTGCTTCACAGTAGGTGTGGAGGAAGGCACAAACGAATAAGCTTACCCTGGCTCATTTACTGGACCTGGCACTGCCATGCAAAGACACCGCATGGATTGTCAGAGGTGCAGGGAGAACATCCAGGGGACACAGCAAGGGTTTTATGGGATGGGAAGTGTGACCTGCCTCAAGCAAGCGTCTGGAGCGACTCATCTGTAAGGTTACTGGAGTGGCAGCTAGAAGATGCTTCTGGCAGTACCTCCAGGTGTACCCTGACTGTTAGCTGGGAAGTTAGTATTAAAATGATCTCCTTTTAGTACTTTCAGGCATTTCTGAGCTTCTTCCTCCTGTTCTGTAATCCCACATAAGGTTGAACTGTAATCACTTGGAAATGGAGAGGCCAAAGAGCCCCTTCCAGTGCACCAGAGGAAGCAGGCTGGTGTTTCTGCTCCCACAGAGGATCTTTGTTGTCTCCGTGCTCTGGAGGAAACCCACAAGGCTGAACCTTTTGCATAAGGTTTCACATTTGGCAAATGAGGCTGTGGTGGGATCGTGGCTTTATGACCACATGAAGTGACACAGGGTGGGAAAGTCCCCAGAACTCGCACCAAGAGCAGAAGAGAAAGATGTAGAAAGAAGACTGCTGTGGTGGTGACATGAAACAAGAACTACCAACACAGTGATAGGCTGTGAGGGGTAAAATATCACACTGGGAGCAACAAAATCACTCTGCTGTCCCATAGGGGTCTGGCAGAGCTTTGCTGGAGAGGGAATGACCCAGCAGGTTAGAGAAACAGGATAAAATGAAGGAATTAATCCAGCGAGTGGTATGGCTAATGCTACATAGGAGGCCAGTCTCAAGATGGGGTTGAACTCATCTCATTTTAAGCTGTCTAGTATTTAGGTATTTGTCACAGCAAGCTGCATAGATCCCAGTTTGGGAAATGAAGAAAGATGTGTATCTCTAAAGAATATTCATCCCAGCCTGTCCCAGAGGTGGAGGATACTCCTGGTTGGAAATGCCTACTTCTTTTCATTAACTGAATAATCTAGACAACTACTTAATTTAGGCACCTAATTTACAAATGTTAAAGTTGGTGGGATGAACATCAGTGTAGATAAGAATGAGTCCTTCCAGCCTTCTTCACCTGATTCATTACATATATATTCTGCACAAGACGCAAAAGGTTTTTTGGTTTTTTTTTTCACCATGTGAGTAACAACAAGAAGCACATGACAAGACTGCAGAGGACCCCAAGGCCTTTGTACTGTATTGTAGAGAAAAGAATTACCAGTGTGGACTATTTTCTTATTTCCTTTGCAACTAACAGAAGAAGAAACAGATTTCCAAGAATTCTGGTTTTAATATAAATGTGTTGGCATCTTTTTGGAGATGACAGAGCCTTTTATGACACTGAGATTTTAAAGGCAGCTTGCATATACAACGATCTCACCACAAACTACTTTTGTATAACTTCTACAGCATGTATCAGGCTCCTCTGAATAAAAATCACCATTTTCTCTGTGTAAATGTTCCTTGTATTAGTGACGGGGATCACTGTGGGGTCAGGAGCAACTGAGGGCAATTAGTTTGCTTAATGTAGCACGGCTAGATAGAGCTTCAGTCTTTGGTCTAAAACACTTTTCAGGGAAGGGCAGAGAGAGTCACCCCCAGGGTACACAGGCTGAAGCCAATGTCATAGAGATTGAATTAATCTGAAGGAAGAACAGTCTCTGGAATGAAGAAACTAAGGCTTCAAGGATGAAGGTAGGATGAGTCAGTTGCTGGTCTGGAACTGGAAATCACAACTGCTGCTTTGCAGTCACTGTGGTGGCTGGGGCAGTCCTGTCACAGAATCACAGAATGGTCAGGGTTAGAAGGGACCTCTGGAAATCATCTAGTCCAACCCCCTGCTAAAGCACGTTCTCCTAGGGCAGGTTGTACAGAATCATGTTCAGGCAAGTTTTGAACATCTCCAGAGAAGGAGACTCCACAGCCTCTCTGGGCAGCCTGTCCCAGTGCTCTGTCACCCTCAAGGTAAAGTAGTTCTTCCTCATATTCAGATGGAACTTCCTGAGTTTCAGCTTGTGCCTGTTGCCCCTTGTCCTGTGGCTGGGCACCACTGAAAAGAGCCTGGGCCTGTCCTCCCGACATTCACCATTCAGATATTTGTAGATGTTGATAAAATCCCCTCTCAGTCTTCTCCAGGCTAAACAGGCCCAGTTCCCTCAGCCTTTTCTCATAAGGGAGGTGCTCCAGTCCTCTCATCATCTTCATAGCTCTCCACTGGACCCTTTCCAGTAGTTCCCTGTCTCTCTTGAACCGGGGAGCCCAGAACTGGACACAGCGCTCCAGATGTGGCCTCACCAGGGCAGAGCAGAGGGGCAGGGTCACCTCCCTCCACCTGCTGGCCATGGTTCTCCTCATGCACCCCAGGATCCCACCTCGTTGCTACCCTGCATGTTCTGACAACATGCCTATAACCCTCCCAAGTGGTCTGTCCCTTTTTCCTCATCTGTTAACTCCTTTTTTTTCTGTTTGAGGTTTGCCAGAAGCTCCTTGCTCATCCATGCAGGCCTCCTGCCCTATGTCCACTGGCTGTTCTTCAAACTGGGTCATTGACTCAGCAACAACCTGAGGCAGGTGCCAAAATTTAAATCTTATGAGTAACCCAAGGGGTTCACATGAAGATGTTACAAGAGCAGCTCGTGTATTTCAAACTAGGCATGTGCTTCTGAAAGAGGTGAAAGTCCCTCATTCTGGGAGTATGAGGAGGGCATTAGGGATTGCCATGTTTCAGTCATGGTTTTATATTCCTTTCCTATATTTTATTTGTTAATGATCTACATCAGAGGGCTCCTTTCTAAGTCTTTTCTATGTGGAAACTTTTCCATGTTTCTGCTCTGGATCTTTTTTGTTTATGTTATAAATTTTCTGAGGGCTGGTGATTCAAACTATGTTTGAGGTCAGGGAGTGACACTGTGTACACAATGGCATTTTAGCACTTTCAGTCATGTTTTCTAGCTTCTTCCTAAGAGCAATGTCGTCCCAGTTGGCCACCAAGTCCTTGAGGCTACAAAGGAATTTGGCACAAGACTCGGGGAACAACTCTCTGAATTTCCCTTTAGAGGTGTTCTTTTCTAAGCACACCTCATTTCTGTCTCACTGAGAAGCCAGTTTGCTTTCACCGAGATCTGCAGAACTTTTTACAGTTTCCTTAGGGATTTACATATATAATATATAAAAAATGTGACTATAGGTAGGATAGAAGGTGGTATGGAACAACACTGCCTAAGTATTTCTGTTGCAGAAAGAAGGATGGTCTGTCAATCTCAAACCACAAATGGAATTCAGGAAGAAGAATGCAATTTCTCTGCAGTAATTCAGCCAGAAAACCAAGGCTAATGAGTTTTTTCCCTCTAAATGCAGGCTGAAATCCTCCGCTGCACAGACTGATGTGGTCTTCGCTTAAGTCCTGCATCCTCAGGGTGCTATCAGGCAGAGGCAGGGTGTGCATTTCCTCACACTTCATGAAAAAATAGAGAAGATAAAAGAATGTTTTATCATATTCACTGCATGTATATCCTTATAGCACCTGATTGCTTCTTGACCATTTCAGGGTAGCCAAAGGAATTAAAGAAGACTGATTCTTCCAGTAGAATACTTGAACACTTTTGGGCCTCACACACAGAAGAATCTCCTGAGACTTTCTTTTCTGGCAGATGTGGATGTCCTAAGCTCTAAGAATCTCACTGGGGAAAAGAGTGCTCCTAATTATCTTCCACTCCAGTACAATCTGGCTTCAAAGAGGTCCATTGCTCTTTGCAGGGTGGAGTAGAACTCTGGAGGTGGGGAGCAGCCTTTTTCCCACTTGCTTTTTTGCAGGGATATATGCAACTCTCTTAGGAACACTGTGCTCTGACTCAGGCAGATGAAGTGGTGGTGTCTCTGAGGAGCTGTGATGAGGTATCATCAGGGACAGAAGATACTGACACAGAATGTTTTAAATGCAACCAGTCTGTATGACTTAAACAAAAAACATCATTCACACTCACACACATCCAATTGGCAAAGCCTGCCAATACCCATTGAACAACCAATATAGTTGGATCCTTTCTCAACCACTGAAAACATACCAATAAGAAAAGAACGTCATTTCTTGTGTTAGCCTGAAAACACATGAGTTTTTAGAGGGACTATTAGTATCCTGAACATATGGCAACTCCTTGCATTGCCTGGGGAAGCTCTTGGCTTTCCAGTAGAAAAGCTGTTAAACCAGTAATGGGAGACTGAGCATATCAGGTGTTTATGAGTCTCCCATCTGTAGGCCAGACAGAAACATCTCATACTGAGTGTTTTGCAGTATCATCAACCCTCTGCAGAACTGTCTGGTTGACCCCAGGTACATGATGGACTTGGCAAGAAACAAGAAAGAAATAAGTATGGCAGGGGGGAAGGGGAGAGGTGAAGATAGGAAGATAGGTGCAAAAGGAAAAGATATAAGGTGAGGAATGTAAATAAGCCTATTCAAATATCACAGAACTGACATCATTACATTTCTTCACCCAAGTCCTTCACTCTTAAACTGATAAACTAATTGGAGAGATGCATTTTACAACTCCTTCAGCCTGCTGCATTAAAATCCATTTTTTCAGCTGGTCTGGTCAAATTCTGAGGACTCCAACCATGTTTTGAAGGGAAAATGTTAGTTCATGGTATGATCAACTGCATGACTGGGGGGGGACCCAATTTTTGCTGGTGAATGAAATAAACAGCAAGGTCTTTTTTTGTTTGTTTGTTTTGTTTGTTTGTTTGTTTTAAAAAAAAATATCTTCTTTTTGGCTTAGGCCAGTGCTGAACTTCCCACCCTTTGCAATGCTGTCAGCCTGAACCATACAGACATCTGGTATGCAAACAGATTGCAGCCCAGGCAAATTTTATCTTGTAGTTAAGTTTGTCAGTCTCTCCATCTTGCTTGCTTCCTTTCTCTTGTTCTTTCTTCCTTGATTGCTTTCTCTCTTCCTCTCACACTCCTTATTTCTTATTTCTTGCTTCTATTCTGCTGTCTCCAGCACCTGTCTTTGTAATAAATCAATGGTTCAGCCACCTTCAATTCATCCCAGAGGGAAAGAATTGGAAGGTTACAGCGTGATGATCCCCGCCCCCAGCTAACAGCTAGACTCATAAAGCATGTTCTCATTAAAGCATTTCACTTTTTATGATGGAAACCAATCCATCACAGTCAGCCATGGAGTCTTAAATACATTTTCATTTCTGCTAAAAAGGCACTGACCATGACAGTCTATGGTTAATATATTCTCAACACACTTCATGATCTTTAAGTGGCAGGGATGTTTACAACAGTTCATGAAATCACTGGCAGCTGTAAATACCACACAAGGTTCTCACTCTTTTCTGGTTACTGAAACAATGATTCTGGGTGGAACAGATATGTAGATCCAATGGGTTTTAATTATTTTGGACAGAACTGGCCTGAAATTATACAGTAGGAGGACAGTTCAGAGCCCCCCTTCACATTTCATTTTCTTTCACACTTCATTTGTGTGTCACAGCTCTACTAAAAAGAGAGGTGATGTGGGCAATCAAAGGCCTCTTTTTATTGAACTGTAGCTCCAGTGCCAACACTAGTGCCTTTTAAAGACCATTTCCAGGAAAAAAGGAATCACTTGTGACTGCTTCCCAGCCTGCTTTCCCCCATCTTATTCTTTAAAGAACATTTTCCCAGCCTCAGCTTTTCCACAGAACAATATTTTTGTCTTTGAAAGTGAGGAAGAGGATAAATGCATCACATTTAAAATGCTTGCTGTGAATGGGCTTTATTTATACTCACTGGTGTTCATGAAGTTAATTCATAACCCAGCACTAGATTATTCAATAAACTATATAAGCAAAAGATAGCCCTCTGTAAGAGAGGGGATAGAAAAATGAATACAGAGATGCTGAACAATGACAACAATGAAACATAATGATCAGGTGTCTCAGGATATAGAGATCTAACAAGTGCCAAGACTGCCTTCCCACGTAATAAAGAAGGGAACTTCTAAAGATGGATTTCAAAGAAGATAACATTGTAACTTTGTAGATATTCATACTGGATTCCTTTAAAGCATCTGGGAACAAAATATGAAAGGAGTTGTCTTAAAATGTAAAAAAAAGTTTTATATAGAAGTTGATCCTCTTTCATAATTTTTTTTTTATACACCCCCCACCCCCACCCCCCTCCCTCAATTAATTTTAAGCCATGATTGCTGTCAGGCTCACGGCTGGCCCTCCCGTGTGCCCAGTGTATCATTGCATTTTCGGCTTGGCCATGCATTCCAGCTGAGCTGGGGAATGGCAAGAGCTGGGTGGTGTGCACAGTGCGACCAAGAGAAATACGGATTTTATCAGCCTTCCAGATCTTCAAAGTACGGCATGAACTGAGTTTGATGCTGATGATTGGTTTGGGCGCAAGTCTGAATCACCATTAGCAGGGTTCCTGACTGGAACTGAGGAAAATTGGTGAAATGTGAGTGTTCAGAAATGATTGTTAATGGAAGAGGAAGAGCAGATGGTACCAAGAGAGACTCCATGGCCTTGGGATGACTGCTTAAGAGATCAGGAGCACAAATCATAGAGTCATAGAAGCATAGAATAATTTATATTGGAAAAGACCTTCAAGATCATAAAGTCCAACTGTTAACTCAGGGCTGCCAAGTCCACCACTACACCATGTGCCTAAGCACTGCATCTCAGCGTTATTTAAACACCTCCAGGGATGGTGATTCCACTGTAGAATCGTAGAATCTGTTACATTGGAAAAAGCCTTTAAAATTGTTGATTCCAATCTTTAACCTAACACCATCAAGTCCACACTAAACCACATCCCTAAGTGCCATGTCTACATGTCTTTTAAATACCTGCAGGGATGGTGACTCAGCCACCTCCCTGGGCAGCCTGTTCAAATGCTTGACCACTGTTTTGGTGAAGAAATTTTTCCTAATATCCAATCTAAATCTCCCCTGGAGCAACTTGACACTATTTCTTCCTGTCCTGTCAGTTGTTATCTGGGAGAAGAGACTGACACACACCTTGCTACAACCTCCTTACAGGTAGTTGTAGAGAGCAATAAGGTTTCCTCCAAGACTCCTTTTCTCCAGGCTAAACAACCTTATTCTCTCAGCTGCTCCTCATAAGACTTGTGCTCTAGACACCTCACCAGCTTTGTTGCCCTTCTCTGGACACATTCCAGCACCTCAATGTTTTCCTCAACAAGAAGAAGTGCCAGGTCATGCACTTGGGCCACAACAACCCCACACAATGCTACAAGCTTGGGGAAGAGCAGCTGGAAAGCTGCCTGGTGGAAAAAGGACCTGGGGGTGCTGGTTGACAGCCAGCTGAACATGAGCCAGCAGTGTGCCCAGGTGCCCAAGAAGGCCAACAGCATCCTGGCTTGCAGCCAAAACAGTGTGGCCAGCAGGACTAGGGAGGTGATGGTTCCCCTGTACTTGGCACTGGTGAGGCTGTACCTCAAATACTGTGTTCAGTTTTGGGCCCCTCACTACAAGAAAGACATTGAAGTGCTGGAGCGTGTCCAGAGAAGGGCAATGAAGCTCGTGAAGGCTCTGGAGCACAAGTCATATGAGGAGCAGCTGAGGGAAGTGGGGTTGTTTAGCTTGGAGAAAAGGAGGCTTGGGAGAGACCTTATAGCTCTCTACAGCTACCTGTAAGGAGGTTGTAGCAAGGTGGATGCCGGTCTCTTCTGCCAGATAACAAGCAATAAGACAAAAGTAAATAACCTCAAGTTGCTCCAGGGGAGGTTTAGATTGGATATTAGGAAAAATTTCTTCACTGAAAGGGTTGTCAAGCATTGGAACAGGCTGCCCAGGGAAGTGGTTGAGTCACTGTCCCTGGAGGCATTTAAAAAAATGCATAGGGATATGGTTCAGTGGTGGACTTGTTCATGTTAGCTTAATGGTTGGACTCGATGATCTTAAGGGTCTTTTCCAGCCTAAATGATTCTAAATGATCTAATCCAAAGAGGGTGAGCAAGACTAGCACAGATCTGCCTTTTCTTCTAAGTTGTCACTTTTATTGATTGCAACAGCAGAAGAGCTAACTTTTGGTCATGGAGACTGAACTTTATTTGCTCTTCTTTTTGCTGAGGTTCCAAGCTGAGGTCTTGTTGCCAGTGGGTGGAGTGATGAAACATACACTGCATCTACTATGGCTAAGCAGAGGACCTCCATTTCCAGGGCTGTCAAGTGAACATTCTTCACACTACAGAGAGCACTTTATAAATGCAAAAAAGTAAGTGAAATGTGATCTTGCTGGAATGGGGATGTATCCAAAAGAACTGTGCTTTGGGTTGTACAGCCTTCACAAGGAGTCAGAACAAATATCCAGACTTCAATGCAAGACCAATCAGAGTTGCTCAGTCCCTGTGGAGATGAGATGTAGAACTGGAGAATGTAAACAGATGGGGAGACATTTTGATGCATTTCTGAAAAGGCGAATGACTTTTGTGCTGCTATATTTTAGGGTTAGCTCCATCTCTTTATCAAAAATATGATGCAAAAAGCAATAGTCAGTTCGTTTTCATTTCTCAATCTGTTTGGAGAGCAAAAGGCACAATCATCTAGTAGATGAGGTAACAACAGTGCCTAACAACTGTTGGGAAAGAACTGGAGTGATTAAGACACTGAAGAAAAAGGAAAGAATCCTCAAGAGTGTAAGAGTCTCAAGGTAATCACTATGATAGACCGAAATAGCATGTATTTATTTATTATTGCAGGCAGGTTGATTAGTATATGAGAGATTCCAGCACAGCCTCATCCAGCTGGAATATAGAATGCAAATGATGAGTATCCAATTAACCCTGTATGGATAAAACGATTTCACAGAAACAAGAAACTATAGGATACAAAATAGGTGGAACTTCAGCTTCCTAGTCTTGTCCCCCCTTTTTCTGCAGGGGAGAACCACACTGTGAAAAAGGTAAGGCTGGAGCAATGAAAGGCTGAAATTTTCTCAGCATCTGTGAAGCTGACTTCTGTGGGTGCACAGATCACGTGCCAACAGCCAAGAGCATCTCTACAGCTAAGGGTATTGAAATAGCAAGGTTCGTTGTTCAAGGATATCTCAACCAATTTCAACTAACCAGCGTGGCCTGCTCAGACCACTGTTATGGATAGCAATAAACAAGAGGACACTGTGTCTCATCAGTCTCATGGGTATAACTTTCTGCTTACAGCTGTATTTGGCAAAGGCCTGTACGTGGTTATGGACTTTGAGTCAGTGGCTGGGCTTGGACAGAAGCCTCCTGGCTTACAGTCCTGCGCTCTAACCAGCTAATCTCCCAGCCCAAAGGAAATTGTGGTGTCCCTGTGGGCCCTTGGTAAGACACCACAGCTTTGTTTGTTGAGTGCTTAGCTTTTGATGGGGATATTTGAAAGTTTCACAGATGGCAGTCAATGACTCTCCCCTTTTTCTACCTGGAGGCTGCCAAAGGATGGCAGCAGAGGCAGACATTAGAGGGACATCAGGATGTGAATAGAAGGGGTATGTGCAATAGAAGAAGTGGTAGAATTACTTCTTCTGTGAAAGAAAAGCATGTGATCCTGGAAAACAAACTATCTAGAATACAATATTTTCTGCAGTTTGGTGCTGCTAAAAAATGCTGCACTGGCATCTCTGCAACATGATACTCCAAAGCAAGAATCTGGTTTATTACATCTGCGGCCAGTAGGACTTCGTGGTGGTGGAGTAGACATCCTCAGCTATGGCTGAGTGCTTAGTTTCCATGTCCCTTCTGTCCTAGGATGGCAGTCAGCAATAATTACTTCAGTGGTTTCTACCCTGCAATTCATAACCTCTAGGGACTATACACAGCTCCACAAATTCGTTCCATGCAAGCCCCTTTTAGCAGGATGATGACTTCTAGTCTCTGCTGAACTGGATGTAGATTCACATGGGAAAGCTAGAGAAAAAACACCAGTTCATTGGAGTAGCAAGTGCCAAGCCAGCTTTCTGTAATGAGCCTCCTACTTTTGGAGACAATCCTGAACTGACAGAGAAACAAACATAATGATTGATCTGAGACATATGATCTGATGAACTACCAGCCACCAAATCTAGACAGGAGAGGAAAACTGATCACTGATAACAACTGTTATACACAGGAGTGTTAAGAATGTCTCCTGATGACACAAGAAGATGGGCTTGTGTCCTTTAAATCTGTCTCAAATTCCTGTTACCTAAGCATGCTTTTCTGCAGAACAAGAGAAGAGGCACTTTCTTTTTGTTTTCTTGTTTAACAGAGCTTCTGTGCCTGACATAATCTTTACACTTGCCTCTCCAGTTAAGACTCTTTTTTCTTTTCCTTCCCTGGTGTTTGCATGAACTTGGTGAACCCTCATCACGTGTGGCAGTGTTTATATTTGCACAGGCTGTTCTGCGTGTCTCTGTTTGTGTTGCCACCACATCTATATGGCTTGGCAGCAGCCCCACGGCTGTGTTTCAGCTGCATATAAATCAGCTTCCCTTCATCCTCTTGTGTTTCCATCTGTCTGTCTTCCGTGATTGCTCTGAAATGTTACAGGGCATGGGGGTTAGCCCATGGCTGAACCTTCAAACAAAGATGGTACAAAATCAAGTATGGAGGTGTGGGGTGTTTATGTTTTTGAAGGGAGAGAAGAGGCCTCAAAACAGGGACTAACCCCTGATAATGTAGTTTTCAAGTCTGTTCTTTCCCAGAGAAATTGGTGCAGAAGATCTGAGGTCACCACTGGACTGTGGAGCAAATAACCGCTTAGACTTTAATTATACGAAGATTTTCGCTTCCTCACTCAAATTTAATTTCTGCTCTTTCATTAGTTATCATCTCTAATTTCGTTAGCTATAATATCATTAGTTCACCTCTTTCATTGGAGAAAGAGATGTGAAATGGGTCCAAAGACTGGTGGCATGGGGAAATGGAGGTACTTGGTCATCCAGGGAAAAGGGTGTCGGGCAGAAACTGTAGACCTTGATACTCTCCATTTACAAAGACATTTCTACAGAGATGTCCTCTCAGACAGAGTTCACAAAGGGGTTAATCACATATGCAGCTGACTGAATTGCTCTGAACCCTGGAAATAAACTAGCTTACAGTGTCCACGCTTATCTTTTGGCTATGTCTCTTCTCTCACTGAATGGATACTCCAGGGGAACAGAAAAAGGAGCATGTCGCCCTTTGGCCATTGGCATTAACTGGGCAATGCAACAGAGATTACAAGGACTAAATGGGGAGACTATACCTCTCTCAAATATTAGAATTGCCTATTTAAAGAAAACTGAGAAATACTAACAGGACAAAATAGATAGGAGATGAACAAGACCCTCCTGTTGTCTTGGTGTACTTCTGTCAGGTGTCATATCTAAAAAGCAACATTTTCTCACCGTATTTGTATTGGTTTGGTATTCTGGCTTCCTCCTGAGCATAAAACTGAAAACAGGCTCTTCTCTTTTGCATTTAAGTGCTAGGAGGGCTTTGCAGGGACACTCTATCTCTAGAAGAAAGAAAGTACCAACAACCTGTCTCAGAAACATTGCAGACTAAGTGAGAATAATAGTGAATAAACATAAAATGGCTTCCCAAACCACCTATATTCTACTACACAAAGGAGATAATGTATCCTTACCTAGGAGAAATTGATTAAAAATCACCTATGACTGTGGGTTGGTATGTCTTTCCAGCCTCCTCTCAAACTCAGAGATGTTTGGGCTTAGTGCTCTAGTTTTGCTTAGCTCTCTGGCTCCAAATTTGAAATCTTCAAAAGTTATGTAACGTTGGATCTAATGCTTAATTTTAATAGATTCCAGAGAATGGTGGGTAATGCCTGTTTTGCTACACAGATAAATCCTTAGTAATAAGATTTACCCTATTACTACATCTGTCTAGTAGTGCTTTGTTACTAAATCTTTGTTGGTGTGGGAGTGGCTGTGATTTCATTTTTGATGGGAGTAACTGATTCACAAATTTAGAAAAGGCAGATATCCCTGTGACGTGAACATTCTTTCCTGTTGCTCTTCTAGCTAAAAGAGAGAATCTCTAGACTGTTTTTCAACATTGCTGATGTCAAGTGATGAGTAGATATCATTAAAAATCAGACTTTCAAGAAACCTTGGACAGTATCTATCCATGGCAATCTCATAGTATCAGAATGGTTTCAATGTTCATCAGAGTATTTCCATGAAAGTTCCTAGGATGCTAGGGAAAGCACTGACTGACCACAGAAAACAGATATGAGAAAGGCCAGTGACAGCATGCATTTTTTTTTTTTTTTTAGGGAAAAGATATTAAGGATCCAGCTGAGAACTATACTGACATATCTATATTTACATAACTTTTTAAAAAAACCCTGACGGTAAATTTTAAGTCTGTGTTGTCCAGTCTGGAAAACAGTGCAAATACAGGACATGACTGGTGGTACAGGGCTAGATCCATTTGGATTCAGCATTTAGAGAGCAGAAGAGAAGCAATCAGGTGTCAAAAGACAACAGTAGGTTAGATCACAATGAGGAGACATCCTTCCCACCCATTGGGAACTTCTTTGCTCCTTAGAATGAGATGCAGCTGTTCATGCCTTAGGACAGAAAAAAAGAAAAGATCGATCTGGACACAAATCCCTGGCAGAGACTGGTGAGGATAGAAGTCTGGAGAGTAACAGAGCTGCACTATAGCCAGGTTGGAGGTTGGGGGAAACATCCCCTATGAAAGGGATCCAGAGATCACTACTGAGGTGCTGAGATTGAAGATTTTGCCAGGGGTGGGAAAAAACCAGTGGTTCATGCCCCTCAGGCTAACTCCAAGAGCCTCACTCATGCCTGAGAGCATTAGTCTGTGTGCAGAGTTTTTTCAGCTGGAGATGTGTTTATGGCTTTGACTTTTTCATGTTCGTGCACTTTATAAAGCCACGATCATATTTTATTGGGCTTTTATAAAAAGGCCGCTTAGGTCTAGCAAAATTCCAGCTTAACAGAAGAGGTCGAGATAAAGAGACAAGCAAGCAGGGAGAGACAAGAAAAGGAGCTTGTGACGAGTAAATACAGAAGGGCAGGCTGAGGGTAAAACAGATATGAATGCCCCAGAGAACTTCTTGGGCAGAGCTGAAGACGAGTCAAAGCATGTATCTGATTTAGACAACTTAAATTTATCCATCAGACTAAAGGCAAATGTACAGCTTGATTAACCCCTCAAAACTCACTCAACTAGCCCCTGCTTGGACCTGAAGCAGGATGCAATACCAATCCACCATGCCAGCTATCCCACTAGAGGCATCTTGTTAGCATTGCTGTGGCTGAGAAACAGGAGGGAGGTGCAATGCAACTAAAGGTCACAGGGAAGAAAATCCATTTCCCTTTCTATCCAACCCAGGGAATTCAGTACTGCAGAAAATTGCTGAAACACCTTCCGAAACAGGAGAGGTTCTAACAAGAGAGGCTATTCCTCTGCATTTAGATATCACTAATGGTATAGGTAGTGTCCCTAGTGAGATACACTGTCATAGGGGAGGGAGTGTACATTACTATCCACTATGCTTAGAGAAGACTTTCCCCTCTCCTGCAGAATCTGGCAACAGATATTAGATTCCTTCTCCTTCATTTTGAGGTCCTATAGCCGAAATTTAAAGGAGATGTGCAGTTCTCTAAAACAGTCCTTCTAGTTAGCAGTGACTCTGAAGGTATCCTTCAACTCACATCAAGACTGCTGGTGGGGTGTGGGTGCATCCCACATCAGCAGCAGATGACCTTGTACCCAGGAAGAGAAACACCAGAGCAGCCAGGTCACTGATGCCAGACTCTAGAAAACTAAATTTGCTCTTATAGTGGGCCATACAGAAACCACACCATTGCATATATCTGCCTTGAACAATTCCCAAGCCCCTGGAACAAACGTGACTCCTTTGCAAAAGAGCAAGCAAAAAACTGCCAAAACAACCAAACAAACCTAAAAGCTACAATTTGCAACACGTCAAAAAACAGGAGACATCTGGAATGTAATTTTTGTTACTTGTCCTTCCTATAGCAGGAAATGTTAGATGAAATGTTCTGGTCCTCCAGAGAAGTGGGGCATGCTTTGTATGAAAGGCAGACCCTCCAGCCCCCTCATGATCCCCAAGCCTTCAGTGCTGGGATCAGCACAAGGAAGGATGCCAGAGAAAAAGTATGAGATTACCTCTCAGAAAAACCCTTTGGCCTGAATCACTGACATCTTTGATTTAAACAGTAATTTAAAACACGCATGATGAGAAGTCAGGGAAGGGATCCAGGAAGGCCTGGGGTCCAGCCAACCTGGCGTGTCTGCCAATTTGCTGTTCAGAAGGTAGGTTTGCTAGGAAGGGACAGGATCATGGCTGAAACCTGTCATTGCCTCAGCTAGGGCACAAGACCCTTATTCAGAAACGATCAGTGGTTGGCTGTGCCAGCACTGCTTTGCTGGATGCCTATAGCTCTGCTTAGATGCTCTGAAGCAGTGTATAGAAGGATCTGGGGAAAATCCTACCATACTCTCTCCCGCTGATTGGAAAGCCCAGCTAATGTGTGGCCCAGGCATTCTTCTCCAGGCTGCTAAGCCAATGGTAGATTCGGTGATGCAGGTTGAGGGTGAGGAGGCATGCAGCAGAAGGGAACCGAGGAAATCTGGATGAAGGAAAGGACATAAAGGACATGTATCTCAGGTGGCTTCTTTCCACTCTTCTGTGTCTCCCAGACCTCTGGTTTTCCTCAACAACACTGCTGGTACCTGTCTCTTGCCATGAGGAGACAGAAGAGAGCAGGGTAAATCCATTAACTGATGTGTCCTAATTGCTTGATCTGAAACAAAGCATGTGACTTTAGATAAAGGTTTCCTGGGTGGAACGCTATGCGAAATTGACTCAGGCCCATCACCAGTGGGAGCCCAGATTTAGAAAAATCAGTGGTTTCACTTTGATGAAGGGAGAGGTGAGGTCTGATCCATCTCTGAGTCCAGACTCTGTGGCTCTGGTCCACTGTGAGTCTCTGGTGACTAACTGCCTGTTGGGGTTAGATGTCAGTAGGTTGTTCTCACACAAATTATCTTCTTCCCCACTAAGCAATTTCAGGTTCTGTCCTGATATTGATTGTGTCACTTTTTCTCTCTCTCCTGGGTCTGGTTCAGGTTGGAAACTCATTTCTTGGAGAGGGCAGATAGACAAGGAGGCTTCTCTGACTTTGAAACAAATTCTGTATGATCATGACTCGATGATCATAAATCCTTCAGGGCCTGAAACCTAACAAGGGAATAAAGGAGGAAGCTCTGTGTCTCTTAGATCAAAGGGAGAAAAAAAGGTTGAGATGTAAAGGAGACAAAACATGCTGCAGGGTATGTGAAAATCAGAGCTCCCATGCAGCTTGCTGAAGACTGCCAAAATAGGGTTCTCCACAGCCATCCTATACCTACGCAACATAGCGATGGGAGCGTTTTTAGATAAGATCAGCCCCAGAGAGAGCATGCCTGGCTCTGTTTCTTCCAGCAGAGCAATATGGAAACCCAGTGCTGGGAAACCATTTTTCTGTGCCAGGAAGGAGGCAGGGAGTTGTGTGCAACCATTTGGGAGCCTCCGCTCCCATGCATCCTCCCGCTTGCTCAAACCCTGCCAGGACAGCAAAGGAGGAATTGATTTATGTGCAGTAAGTCAAATAAATAGATAAAAAAATAAATAAATTATGCCCTTCCTTTCTTGCTTAGCTAAAGAAAGAGGGAGGGACTGGAATAAAATTCAGGAGGAAGTCATCTGCAGGTGTGCAGAGCTGGGCATTGAGTGCTGACAGCACTGCTAAACACGATATTTATTCCCTAGGAGAGAATTTCAGACTGCTTTTTGTGAGACCTGTCACTCACTCTCTCCTGCTCTCGCTAGTGAAATCTCTCTGCTGCGTGAGCTCACCAGGGTCAAACAGTATTGGATGGGTCCAGCTTGAGTTTCCACAGTGTTCTAGTTCTCATTTTGATGAGTTTGCTCCTGAAAGGATTCAGATTCACTGCAGAAAGATATCCCCTTGGCTGAATGCAGCCCACTGGCAGTCAATTTGCTTTCTCATTTGTCTGTGCCAGTGGCACTCCAGATCCCAAGCGTTTTGTCAAATGTCCTCTGCAAATGTCAGTCTGAATGTCCACCCAGCTGAGCAGGCTCTTCAAGTGTGGTCAGTGGCAAATTGCCTGGGGAAAGAGCATAGGAAAGAAAGTTACAGCGCCATCCATTCTTTAGCTGGGACTTTCCAGCTCCTGTTAATCAGCTCCTTAAAGAGCTTGCCGAGAAGGCTTCCCTGTAGACCATTGTGTTTAATAGGCACCATCCCCAGTGAATCCTCCTCTTTCTTGCTTCTGGCATCCTCAGCATTCAGTGGCAAATAAACTTCTTATGGAAAGTGAATGTAATGTGAGAAAATACTACTATGCTTTCCAGCAGCAACTTTGAGCTTCCCCAGAGTGACCCTCCTGTTTGGGAGCTGGTCTCCCACAACCATGTACCATTCCTTCCTCCTTTGTCATGTCCTCAGCTGCCCACACACGTGCAAAAACGCAGAGAACAGGTCTGTAACGCATGATTTGTTCTCACAAAATCTCTCCAAATAAAATAAGCAGAGATCTAGTGATTGCATTAGCCTAACTACTCCTGGGAATTCAGGAGGGAGCTCAGTGTCCAGAATTGGCCTGTGGACCCAAACATGACAGCAGAGAGGGTCTTTCTTTGCCACTCTCCCCAGGCATTCAGGTCCCACTCTATTCAAACACAAATGCCCTTTTCCTCGCTGCACCACCAGTAGCAGAACTAAGCTGTCCAAGTGAACAGCTGCTTTTCACTCTGTCACATAAGTTGCTCAAGTGACGTTTTGACAGAGGTAAATTCACCTTGTCCTGCTACCAGGCTCCCACAGAAGGTAAAGCAAGGTCTGGGAATGGAGAAGAGTCAGGGTCAGGAGATTTCCATATACCAGCTAGTTCAGTTTAACGCAATGACCAATAGCAAACTGCAGCTGGAATAAAACTGAGGGTAGCTCTAGTTGCTTTAACACCTCTTATGGGGGCCACACAGGCTTCCCTAGCCTTCAGAGAAAGGAGAAAAAATATTCTGTACTGTCTGTTCTTATGCCAGCATTTTCCTGTCTTCTCCCAGAGCAGCAGACTTGTTGCTCTTTAATCCCAGTGTAGCATAGGAGCTAAGACTAAGGATTCCTGTACCTGGAAAGGTTCCAGAATTGCCGCAAGAGCAAAAGAATAATTAAAAAAATGCAAAAAAAAAAAAAAAAAAAAGGATACAAAAGCTGGAGATAAAAAGTGTGGATTGAACAGAGACATACAGGTTCAGCTACCTGTACCTCTCTTTGTCTCACACTATTACCTTGACCCCACTCTCTTTGTCTCACACTATTACCTTGATCCCCCTCTCTTTGCTAATATCTCTTTCCCTCATACCCCGGAGGCTGATTGCTCTTTCCTCGAATTGTTTAAACAACTGACATGGAGATGTTAAATCAAGAACAAGTGTTTCCCACCTGTGTGCAGCTGAAACCGTGCACTACAATTTCAGACCTGAAGAAGGGCCGGTGAGCCTGAAGGTGCATCTGTTTTTCTAACTCTCCTAGTTAGTCTAAGGAGAGATATTCCCTCTATTTGAAAAACCCACTTCTAATAAAAATAATTCATGCTACCTCTGAGTGAAACCTCAAAACGTCCAAATTCTCTGGAAGTGGGTTTCTGACCTTTCGATGTGAAAGATGAGCTGGCACATTTCCCTGGGAAACCTTGCTTTCAGGCAGATAGTTTGACAAAGTCAACCTGTTCCCGCAGAACCTCTCCAATCTGGCTGGTGGTGTTTCCAGCCAAAACCCTACTCCTGTCCCGCTCCAGCCCTCTCCATTACAGCCGGAGAAGAAAGCATTAGTGAAACAGAAGGATCCCTTCTTGCTTTCAGAGTGGAAATAAAACCATTATTAGCCTATTTACAGAGGATCTTCATGTGAAGGCTCAGGCCAACATCAAATGCCAAACAGGCCTGGGGTTAGCTTTTCTAAGCAGCAACAAAGCTATAAACGTGGCCCTAAAAGAAAAGGGGGGGCAGGGTAGGGTGGGGTGGGGTGGGGAGAAAAAGAAAAGAGAGAGAGAAAGAAAAGAAGGCAGATTGGGGCGGGGGGTGGGGGGAGGGGGGGGGAGAGGGAAGGCAGGTGCTATTTCAGCAGAGTTCCCGACTCAGCAACTTTCTTTCAAAGCTTTCCAGTACCACTGTTTGCTGAGTTACCCTGGGCTCAGCTGCAAGGCAGGGCAGAAAGTACATGTACGGGTCATTATTGCTGGGCTGGCTCTGAATGGCTTCTAACCATGTTTGGATGCTGTTGCATTGTCTGAGCCTCCTGGCACGCTCCCAAGGGGGCTTCTTGTTTGCTCTGCCACATCTGTGTGAAATTCTGGCATATCTCAGCCTGAGAAATATGGTTTGCCGTGTCATAGCAACCACTTTTTCTTCATCTGACAGGCAAGGCAAGGTTATGGAGGCCTGGAAGTGCTTCTTGCAGATCTGGTTGCAATAGATAGAAAGCTCCTGAGGCTACTGATCGCATGTATAACCTGTGATATTTTTTTTTTCTGGCTTGCCATTTCCCACCCTATCATGCCTTAAATCACCGTACTTGTGGCAGTGGGTTGGTTCAGAAGTCTTGATGAGACCTTCAAACCTGCTCTTAAAACTTCAGAGATGTCCAGCGTGGACCTGTGTTGCTGAGCTGAAAAATGAAAAGGCATTGCAGCTCCCCAGATCAAAACCATCTTGGGTACTAGGGGATCTCGACAGAAATTTGCCTTTCTGTTCCTGTGGTAAGCATATTAAGTTATCTAAGGGAGACCTGCTAAGCATGTCTGTCCTTTCTCCTGAGGAGGGGTGTGAGGTGGAAGGTGCTGCATATGCTTCTCCAGCAACCCTTTATTGGAGCAATATGGGCAGAGCCACCAAATTTGTCCTTGACCGTCTTCAGTGCAATCTGCAGTGAAGGAAAGATCCCAAAGCTCTGACCAGAAGATAGATGGGGATTTTAGTTAATCACTGCCATCGTGAATGAGTCAAGGAATCCTCTACCTTTGGGCTGGGCAGTGTTGCTAATTAGCATGTAGTCACCAGTATGAAATGTGCTTGCTGGGTCTCCTAGCGGAAGCCACGCGAATTGGTCCTTTCTCAGTTGCTCCATGCCCTGTGCCATGTAACTACAGCCAAGGAGAGGAGGCCAGGTTCTCCTGCCAGTGGTCCAGCCTGCGACACTGCTATCCTGCGGTGTCAGCAGGAATGTAAATGTTTGGCAAAGACAAAGGGAATGAAGCCACCTGAATCTTTTCCCCTGGAAAGGAGCCTGGCAGGAACCACAGGAATGTTCCTCGAAGCAAACAGTACCAAAGAGAAACTGAAAACGATGAAATCCTTGACACCACTGCCTGCCTTCAGGCTTGGGTTGCTGCAAAGAAGGCATTGCAGGGGTTATGAAAGGAAAGCTGAGCACCCATGAGGGGCATCTCTGAATGTTGGTACTGTTGGGATGGGTGAGTGATTTCCCTCAGTGGAAGCCCCTAGCCTTCCTGAAGAGACCAGTTGCTAAAAGTGACTTTCCTTCGCTCTCCTGCAGGTGCACAAATGATGGCTGAGCGATACGGATTTGAACAGTAGTAGGCTGATCTGAGAGCAGAGCATTTGTTGTATAACTGACAAGTAGGTCAGAGCCAGGTTATCCCCAAGAAACAGACTTGGCTTGGCAAAGAAGAACGAGTATTTGTAGGGCTGTTAAAAACTTGTGCTTCCCCAAAGAAAAGCATTAGCAAACAGAGGAGTAACAGCAGTGGATCCAATTAAAAACACATGCCAAGGCGAAAAAAAAGAAAGAAAAAAGAAAACAGAGTTTTTTCAAAATGTTTTAAAAATATACAGTGGGAGAATCCAGATTTGTTTGCCATAAATGAGGAGGCAATCATGGTGCAACACAGGTGTCCGGGCCCGGAGGGAAGGCAGGGGAGAGGGCAGCCAGGCAGCAAAGAGAATAATTGCAAACTCCATTGAGGGTATCGTCACTTATTTCGGGGTATGAGTCCAGCTTTGCTATGAGGACTCCATTTGGAGGCATGCCATGGAGGAAACTCTGAGGAAATATTGGCTGTCACTACCCACAAGGGTAGGAGGAATGGGAGTCTCTTCCCAGTTCTGACACCAACCTGCAGGGTAGAGCGTACCCCAGTAAACCAGTGCCTCAGTTTCCCCACTGAGATTCTCCCCTGACAATAATGCTCCTGATCAACTTTGTCAGATGTTCTGAGAGCTCTGTAGGGAAAGCAAACATAAAAGTAGGAAAGATACATTGTTGAATATGCTAAAATAGCTACCTAGTTTTCAGATCTTCTTTTATGAAATTCCTTGCTCAAGAAGCACCACCCTCTGATCTGATCATCCCAAGGACTGCAAAGGCACCAGACAGTCAGTCATGGCTACAAATGTGCCCACTGAGGAGCGATGCTTTTATGCATTTTTTAAAAAATTGCAAAAGCTTCCCAAACCAAGTCCAAACCAGATCATACTCCAATGACTTGGCACAACACAGACTCAATGAATTTTAAGGTGTGGGTTGTTTGGTTTGCATCCTTTTTCTTCTGTGTTATGTCATGCTTCCCTATCAAAAAATGTTGTTTCAGAATGAAATGATAACTATCTGGGAGCAAGGACTCCTGATGTCCTGGTGCCTCCTGCTGAATCATCACCATAACATACCTTCCGAGCTTGGCTGGGGCTTCCATAAATTCTTCTTCTTTCTGCCAAGGGTTTCAAGGAAACTGACTGAACCCTAGGTTACTTAGGTGGGGTCTGTGTCTGGGACAACCCAATTAAATGGCAAGTCCACTGCTAAGAGAGGGGGTCTCACTGCTGTCCTTGAGATGGCGTACACAGGTTCTGAAATAGTCTTCTAAGTGAAGAAAATTAAGATGAAATGGTAGTTGTTCTGAGAACAAATATGGCAGTGTCTGTGAGATGAGAGTTAGAAATGGGTAAGTGTTGACTGGGCTCTCTTAGCATGAAATAGACAAAATCTTAGAGTCTTCGTTGGCCTGATGCAATAAAAAGGTGAATGCAGAGAAAGAGGAGGAAGAAGAGGATTTTGCATGGGAAAAAAAATCTGCCTATCCCTTGGATGCAATAAAGGACTTACCCAACTTGACTTTAGCTCTCTGTGATGTGGAGGTTACCATCTGAACTAGTCTCTCCAGCCACATTTAGGGAGGAGAAATGGGGACTTTCAGATACAATTCACCTGTATGAATGTAGACAGTTACTTTTGGATGTGATGCTCCATGCCCACATCTCCGCTGACTCCAGTGATTACATCCCAGTGGGCTGTAGAGAACACTTAACGTGATTAATTGAGATGGGGCTGTCAGCACCATGTCAGATGAGTCCCATTCAAATTCTGTCAGTCCTTGGGCTGACAGCCAATGCCAGCCCCCCACCAGCTGGGATTGCAGCTTAGGACAGAACTGTGATGGAGCTGCAGGATCCCCTGCATTGCAATCAGGGCAGAGCTGCAGCAGGGACGGAGGGAGAGGGGTATGCCCAGAAAAGGAGCCGAGCATGACCCAAGCCTCTGCTTGCCGGCGCTGTCATCAGAGAAAAGCTGTGATTCTGAGCCAGAAGGAATTTCTGGGGGCTGCATGTAGCTTGGGGTAGGGCAGTGCTCTGAGGTGAGCTGTGAATGAAAGGGGAATAAACTGGTTATGCCCTAGGGATTAGGTGTCTTGCAAATGAGCTGGTTAAGATTTTTTTTTCTTCTGAACTTACCTGACATCAGCCACTCTCAAGATACTTGCAAGGTACTTGGCTAGGAAAAGTGCAGGTGTGTTCCAATGCAGCTGTGCCTATCCTGCTCAGTTAGGGGCTTGGAAAGGTTATTACCTCTTCCAAGAAGAAAGCCGTTTGCTCTGGGATAGGAGAGATTGATGGAATTGAGGAGGGGTTTGACCTAGAGGGCTCGTATGGTCAAAGCTGAGCCAGGAGCCAACAGTATTGAGGGTTTTCCAAGATCCTGACTCAGCTTTTGACCTTTGGCAGATCATTGACCCGAGTCAGAGCAGCTGGAAAGTCAAATAAAACTTAGTCTGGCAGGAAAAGTAAAGATGCTGCATTGAGCTGATCTGTCATCCTTCTGTATTTGGGCAAATTTTGGTTTAAAGATACACACACCCTGAACTGACATGCCTTCCTTAGGGAATTATGTGACTTTGGACCAGCCCCTCTGTTGATACACTGGACTGACATAAGGAAGGAATGGGAGATGAAACGAACTGTGGTTAGCTCTGTGTTCAAGACATACGTAATTTAATAAAGCAGAAATCTTGAAGGATTTGTTTTTTAACTATCCAGTTAAGATTTCTCATGGGGAGGTAGAAGAAATTCTGAAGAGAAGTTGCAAAAAATAATTTAGCCTTGTTTCTTTTAACTAGGTTTTAGAAAGGAATGTTCTGTTAAGGACGGATGGGGCTGGAGGAGCAGTAGCAGGAATAAAGCAAGGGCAGGCATTCTGTGCCTGGTGTTATTGCTGATTTTTTAGGTGGATTGGGGCAGGATGCCCAGTCTCTTCCTGTTCCCATACTCCAGCTGTAAAATAAGGCAACCATACTTGCTTGGAAAAGCGTTGACTGTCCATTCACATATATGTTGTAAAATAATCCAGCTAATCCATGTAGTCCAATCATGTGGCTGCCCTGAGGCTATTGCAAAAGGAATCAAAAGCTCCAAAAATGGAAGGAAATAATTTCTTTTCTCCTAATTTTCTTCTCTCAAGCACTGCACAAACAAGAATGAAAATTAGGCCTTCCTACAGCCGTATTTCCTTCACTGTTTTCCAGCTTTAAGTGAAGGTTTGCATCAGCTGTTATTTGATTCACTCCCTTGCCTTGGATTATACAGGAATATCAGGTATAGAAAGACATCTGTGGTCTCGAACACTTCTGAGTTCTCCTTTTTGCTGCTCCTCATATCAAGTCCAGTGGTGTTAAATGTGAGAAGTTATGTCTGTCTGAAAACCAAGATAACTCTTAATTTGTGTTGATCATCTACAAGGCTGTGGAATGGGACTCAGAGTTACTCAGCAGAACTGTGCTGAAGAGTAAAGATATAGTGTTTCTAATTAAGAGGTCTGATAGTAAAAGAAGATTCATGGAAGAGATGGGAAATTAACAGAAAAATGCTGGTCTAAGAATTTTGAGGGCATTGACTCAGAGACAGACATCTCCAGGCTTTCTTGATTTCATCAGGGTCCCTAAGCACCTGGTACTCATTAGGAAGCCCTGAAAGCAAGTGTTTGGCCCATAAATGTGGGACTGCCTTCCCTTCTTCACTGACCCTTTAAACAGTTAACTGTGCTCTATATCTTCCCTGCAGCAGAAGCAATTCCCAGACATTGAAGCATTTTCATTGCAAAACACAGCTTGGGATTCTGGACTCGGTTATTTGTTTGGAAGATGTAGACAAAATGAAAAGTGTAGCAAACTCATACCAGATTGGATCCACTTCAGAAGCTGCCAAACAGCTGCCAGTGCTGTCGGGTCAGAAGAGCTTGCCAGGCTGTTCCCTGGGGCAGGGGGTAGGTTTTAATGGGTGAACTTGGGATCTGGAGATGAACTGTACAGCTAGCCTGGAAAAAGAATATGCTGTCTACTGCATTTTCCCACCCACAAGTATATAAACATGCCCCCTACTCCTGTTTCCAGGCTGAAATGCAGCTGATCTAGAGCACATCCACAGCAAAAATGCTACTGGGCAATTAGCAGCTGCTGCAGCATCGCTTCAGACAAAAGAATATATGCAAGTTAGGGACTTAAGGAAGAAAAAGAAAAAAGAATAGAAAGAAAGAAAAGTTTGTGCAATGCCACATAGCTCAATGCTCTGCTAAAGAATACACAGTTCTCAACCTCTGGGTCACCTCTTTCAGTCTTACTCTGCTTAGAAACACTGGAGAGTGAGTGCAAGCTGCTGCCTGATAGTCTGGGAAGAAGGAAGGTCTTACTAGCCTAGGTGAATGGGCTTACCAGCTCACTAAAATGGTAAGGTAGATGTTTACTGTAAAAGTAAACTTTTGAAAGCATGTGCAATGTCTGGTCAGTTGGGGGTCTTCAGCTAGAGCATGGGACTTTTCTCTTGCTTCTGTCTTAAAAAAAAACTTAAAAAAATCCCTACAAAACAAACCAAAACAAAAAAGCCAACCAAACAAGCAAGATCTCTGGCTCAGGCAGTTTGGCATTTTTCACCAGCCTGAAATGAGTTAAAAAGAAAGAAAATACCAAACAAGTTGAGTGCGATATTGAGGTTCAAAACTCTTTGCAAAGAAATACAAAAAAGAGGGGACCTTTATTTGCTGGATTTAGATCTGGAAGGATTTTTGTTTTATTGTTAATACATACAAAAGACAGGGAAACATCTTCCTCTCTTCAGGGACGTAGGGGAGCTCACCTTGTAAATCTGCCAATTTGGAAAGGTACAAACCCTTCCATATGTTGTTAGTCAGATATGTCAACTTCCCCTGATCTCACATTTGTGTGAAAGGGAGCTCTCCCTCCGTTATCAGAGATTAAGCAGAGACAACAGAAAAGAAATCCAACAAAAATGAGATTAAGTTGGTAAACTACAGCGCAGACGGTGTTGGAAAGAACTTCCTCTGGGGTTGCTTGAAATTTTCCATCAGAATATTTTTCAGTGGAAAATTTGCCTTTCAATAAAAGCAAAATTGTTTTGTGTTAAGACCAATCTCTCAACGAGGCTTCAGAGTGTGGCGGGAGTCCTGGAGATTCAGCTGGAAAATCTTCGGACAGTGTCTCCTAGAGGCTGTCATTGCAAAGCTTTGTGACCCCATCCTGGTCTAGCATGGCAGCTGGGCTTGCCATGTGAAGTGTGTTTCTCACAAAGCATTGTGGTGTTACAGCTTCCATGGTGCATAACATTGTCTCAGCAAGAGAGGAGACCACGCTGCACCATGAGAGATGTGGGCAAGCCAGGAACGTCAGCTCACAGGGAAGGACAGGGAGACAAAGCATACTAGCTACAGGTCCCACGGGGGAACATTTCTGAACTGAAATGAAGAGCTCTTGGCCAAACATTTTCATTGTTTGGTGAAATCACAACATTTTCCATGGGAAAATAAAACAAACCCACAATAGTCATAATAATAACAACGACAATAATAATATTATTATTATTAATAACAACAATAACAACAACAATGCCTAACCCTGCTTTATCCAGTCAGGGTTTGAAAAACCCCAAGGACTGAGTTTCTATTAAGAGAAACCTTCCAGGAATGCACAGAAATTGAGAGTGGAAACCACATATTGCTTGGGACTAATCAGACCATTAGACTAGGACCACAGGAGAGGTCAGGGAAGCCCATCCATGTGTGGTTCAGGCTTGGATTGGATTAGCAATTATCAAGCAATGTCAAACCACATAAGGCAGGGGCAGCCAAAAGCTTACAGTGGACAAGTCAATATATGTGTGTTTAAGGCAGAGACGTATGGTGGTTCTAACAAAGCCCAGCACAAAGAATGAGATAGTAAGTGTCTTTATAGTAGAATAACTCATACTGATCTGGCTCCTTTTAGATGCTGCTGTCTCTGAGAGACTTTCTCCTCTTTCTAGCCCCAGCAAGTCCTTGTTAAGCTACCTATTTCAAAGGCTGAACAGGTCTTGAGCATGAACAGTTAACACTGCAAGTCCTCAGCAAGGCAAGAGTGACCAAGAGAGAGGGATTTGTGTCTCTGAATTGTGAAGAGATACAATACCCTCCTTGCACTCATGCTCAGTGTCAAGTTTCTGTTGAATAGCATCCGATACCTCCCATTTTCCATAGGCAAATTAACCAAACAACAGACAGACAATAGAGACAAATTGGCTAAGTCAGTGAACATGTTCAATGGGAATGAACTGGCCATGGGAGGGAGGGGAAATGTTGAGGAAGAGTTTACAAGTAAGTGATCCTTCCTTGGTTTACTTACCTGTGTTCCAAGTAAGCTTAGGAACAGACAAATGAAGGCAGTGCCCTGGGAATTCTTCACAAGAGATTATATTTTCTGTGACCGTTTACACCTGTACTGTGTCATTTCAGTCTCCTTGGGTGGAGTCTGTATTGTGGTGTATTTTCCTTCAGCACCAGTAAATAATCACTTTCCTTTTAGGCTGTTACTTGTGGTGCTGAAGGAAAAGACTTTCTTTCCCTCTTTCTCCCTTTCTATTCTAAGAAGAGAAAGCAAAGCAGACCAATTAGTGTTGAGTGTCAGTGTCAAGATGAAAGGGTCCCTACCAAAACTCAACTGAAACAAAGCTTTGCTAAAAGTTGTGTTATGCTCAGGCCTGATTCTAAGACATAGCAGTTATGCCAAGAGTGATACCTTTAACTCTTCTCCCACAGAAGAAACATGTTAAGTGTCTCCTGGAAGGTTATTCTCAAGGGACTTAGCCTTATGAATTACAAAAGAGAAGGTTAATGTTAGGCATTTCAAAAGGCTTTCCAACCCGCCTATCAGAAGAAGGAAAAGCATGCCCTTGATAGTATAAACTCGGAAAAAGGGTGGGAATGGAGCCAAATCATAGGGAAGAGTAAATATATATTTATGCCTTTAGTATGCTACAAGTTTTTGGTATTTTGTTATTTGCTGGCTGGTGATGTTGAGATTCATTAGCGATGGACGTGATAGACATATCTGAAAGAAAGGGATTAATGTAGTCAACATATAGACAAATCTATTCCATGTGAGATACAACCAGAGACCTTGAGATCTTGATATTTTTTGATATGAGGTAATATTCATAAGAAAGTTCATCATTGCAGAGGTCCCTAACTGCACTAAGTCAGGATCTCAAAGATAAAAGGGAAGCCAAAAAAAGTACTAACAGGTATTAAAGCAGAAAGCCCTCATCTCCATCTCTGGAAGTCCTGAAGCTGCAGACTGCTGGAAGAATGAAACACTCCCTATTCACTCGGTTCATAATCTTTCCCCTTGGCATCTGCTATTAGCCACTGTCAGCAGTAGCGTTAGGGAACAGAAGGACCCAGTCTGACATGGATTGTCTGTTCATATCTTCCTGCAATACAAAAACCCCACTGTGCTGTTTGGAGAAAAATGTCATATATGACAACCGCAGCTGCTTTAGAAACATGCTAACCACTCATGAGTGTAGAAGAAACATGAAACAGTGAAGACCAATTAGACCTCCCTCTCCAGTCTGTTCTTCGAGGAAAGCAGATCATGCCATATGGTCTCTACTCCAGATCCCATCTCCATTGCGGTGTTTATACACTTCAAAAATAGTGTAATGTTTTCCCTGTGTCTTTGGGGAGGCATCTCAGTGGAGCAGTTGTCACCATAAGGCACATTTTCTTGGTTATTGACTTCCTTTCTCCCTCTGTTAGCTCTATGTCCTTACAGTAGTTCAGTACTTCTCTCTTCTCTGGTTCAACTGCTGAGCGCAGAGGGGGCGCGTATCCAGCACAGTTGTCACTGAATAACACCAAGACCTCCCTCCCTGAGGATACAACTGCCTTGCAGCTAAAGGCAGGACTGCAGCTCAAGATGAACAAACTTGAAACTGAATCAAGCTCATTGGGATCCTGCTTTGTAGGATATCCGTCAAACTCTGCGGTCCACTTTTACAGCCTGAGCTCCCAGCTGAAACTCCTTGCATCACACTGATATTCCCCTCTGGAATAAAGCTAGTTGAGATGTGAATTCCAAAGCCACAAGCACCACTAGATTGCTGTGGGGATGTCCTCTCCAAAATGCAACTCAGCACAAAGAAGCTGAACTGAGGCATCCATCCAATGGAGTTAAATGGTCTCCATATTCCAGTTCATGCCTGAACAAGCCAACCTAAAACTTTCTGACCCCAGCAGATATGTAGGGTAGGTGCCTTCCAAGCCTCAGTAGTTGGCAAGCAGTAAAACCATAGGAGAAAAAGCAGATCAAGTGCCTGTTGGTGTTGCTTGAGCTGACTAAGCTCACTATTGTCCGACTGTTCAGCTGAACTCCCCTGCCTGTCCATCTGCACTGACTGGTTGTCTCTTACCTCAGACCACAAAAGCCCCAAAACCTTGCAGTTTGTTTGGCTGCAAGGTAATAACATTTCTTTGTGAGAATTATCCCTTCTTGGGAAGGATCTGCTACACTCAGTTTCCTAAGGAAACTAGGCTTGAGCAACTGTATTTTCTGTATTTGTATGTGTCAATCTGTTCCCCTCCAAACAACTGTCAAACTTGTTGGCCAAGTGATAGACTTCTTAGAGATTTTCTGAGATATAAGCAAAAATAAACACCCAGAGAAAGATACAGAGAGGTATGTGGTAGCACAAGTTCATGCGTTTAGAGTTCTGAGAACAGGAAAAGTTTCAAACAGAGGTCTTCATTAATCACCAGACACAAATCAGTGGGAAAGCAACATCAGTAGTACTACATGAACAAACAGTTTGTTTGTCCAGTGTTTCTTCTTTTCTTTTTCGGTTTGAATCTGTACGGCACCTAGCATGGTGGTGTACAGAAATACACTTGTAATAACACAGTAGGAGAGCTGGCATGCGGGAGGGATCATGAAGAGAGAAGAAACCGTCCTAACAGGCAGCTTCTTCTTTTCACATCAGTTTCTAATCAGGCCAATCCAGGGTGGAGGGGTGAGGGAGCAGAAAGTGAAAAGTAAAAAAAAAAAAAAGAAAATCCCACAACCCCAACAACAAAAACCTCAGGGAAACCAAGAAAACAGCAGCATGTCCAGAGACTGCTTGCTCCTCAGCTGAAGGGCCTGTTTTCTTACCCAGCTGTCTTCTGTCCCAGACAATCGTCACCTCTGAGGCTGAAATACTGGTTCCTTGTAATGAAGATCAAGTCTCCTGGGCTTTGGTAACATTTTCTGGCCTTTCTAAGGTGTCTGCTTTAATGAATAAGGAAGTAAGACAGACTGACTCTGTGGGCTAGGAGATTGGTTACCACTTACTTCATAGTGACTATCCAGACAGAATGAGAAGAAATGAAGCAGGGATTAATTGACCTAGATTGCCTTTGTAAACAAAGGTGGGAGGGATCAGTTAGCGATTTCCCAAGCGTTGCCCAAGGAGGAGGCATAAGTAGGCAGGCAGTGTGAACAGCCCACACTAGGGCTTGAAATCCTCTTCAAAATCCCCTTACCCTTCTGCTGTTTCTCTGCTCTCTTTCAGCAGCTCCGTCCTTCCTGTTCTCACCTTCCCCGAGACCCCCTCAGTTTTAGCTTTGTGCGCTGCTGAAGGATGTCATGCATGCCAGGAGACAAAACAGCCCCTAAAGTCTGGGCTTCAAAATGCTTTCACAAACCTTGCCTTACATAGATTCATTCAGCTCCGTTACTTCCCACTTCTTTTATTTTCTTTTTAATCCTGTTTCTCCTTTCTGTCCCTTACGTCCCTCCCTCTCACATTTATCCCTTAAATTGTTATATGCTCTTCTCAGCAGTTCTTCTCTAAATCCCTCAGGGGGGTTAGAAGCACCCTGAGGAAAGAATTTTTTTTGGCAACTGAATTGAGATAGGAAAGAGGTCCTTGACAGAAGCATATTCCATCCCAGAAAGTTTTTAATCCTTCCAGATGCTTTGTCACAAACTGTGCTTTTATGCCGGTGCACTTTTAAAGGCAGCCAGGATATGTGCAGAGGTCAGATCTCAGAGCTGGGCTGGAAAACTCTAAATTGCTCTTGCCTTTGATTCTTCTGTTTTAAAACCACTCTGAAGTTTAAATAAATGGATTAAAAACGAGTTAAAGAGAAGGGTGCTTAATGCTTCTGCTTAAATCTATAGCCTCAAACCACAGCACTTTGGGTGGTGAGATCCTGTTAAATCTCACCAGCTCAGCAGGCTCTGAACAAGTCAAGGCTTGGAAGCAGATGTCTGGGGAGAAGCAAGGTGAGAGAGACCAGACAGGTGGCACTGGTCCTTCTACATCACCACAGAAGCAAGCCCAAAGGTGGTGAAACAAGCAGTGGAGCATACACTGGACCATCTTCGGCGAAGGCATCAGCACTGCAGCTATTTGCTGTTAATACTAAAGCTCCAACATCATACATATCTTTTATTTTATTTTGGTTTAGGACTTGTGATTTCCAGACTTGTTTCCAGCTGGGGAAAAGGGGGAGAAATGATAATGTGGTGGGCTAGACCCTCTCAGGAGACTCAGCTGCCTTGAAAGCCCGTTCTGCTTCCCTTTGTTTATTATTGTTGGATTGCAATAGCACAGCTGCTATGTTACATCCTAGAGGTAGCTGCACTTCCAGGGCTGGGTGAAATTATTGCTGTAAATGCCAGCTTGGCAGCTGTTCTGGCCCTCCTTGGGGCAGGCCTTTACCCCCTACCTCTCATATGGCTTTGTTCTGCGAAAGAAGAGCAAAGCATTTTGTAGCTGCTATTGAAAGAAGTTTCTCAACCTTTTAGGATAAACCCTGCTTTAAAAAGGAGGAGTTGAGTCAACGAGAGAGTAAATCACTTGTACAGAGCACAGGGTGAGCCCGCCTGTTTATTGCTGAATTTCTTGCTGTCTCTCAACACTGTCCTACCTGAATGTAACACCCTTACTCATTACTCCATTTTTTTGCAATATGAGGCCAATTATATTTATTTCCAGTTCATACTGAGACACCATGATGTGAAAGAAACCCAGCCACAGTGACCCAGGTAAACCTGTGGAAGGAGACACTGATGATTAAAATCCTGAACGTTGGATGCCCAGCATACACTTCATCACATGCATAAGAACAGCCCAACTATGGAGCGAGCAAAGAATGGGTTAGTTCAGCTTCCACAGCTCACACGCTCTTGTCTTTGCAGCAGGCTATAAATTATGCAGCATTTAAAGATGACTTTCTAAAACCCTGGCTTTAAAGCTTTTATTTATAACTCCCACACTGATATTTTTCAGACTCGTGACAGCTTCCACCTTCACAAGCTGGGGACATGCCAGGCACCTGGCCTTTTCTATAATGGCCCACTTCCCCCCAGCAAGCTCCCCCCATCTCTTTTTTAAGCAATGCTTTGGATATCTCAGGAAGCTTTTTATTTATAGGAGAGACATAAAAAGCGAGTGGACGAGAGCAAGGATGGTCAAAGGGAGAAGTAGCAACTGTACTAAATGGCTGACAAACGCTGTAGGACCATCTCAAGCCAGAAAATATAAGGCTCTGGGAGCAGTCAAGATCTCTTAGTGATAATTAATATAACAGCAGCATGATCCCATGCAAAGCGGGTTAAACTCAACCTAGCCAAGATGGAAACTGATGGATAATGGGAAGCACTTCAGGGAGATGATGATGGATGTGGTACTTGTCCTGCCCAGGAGGGGCTAAGCTCACCATTGGCAGAACTGGGGGTATGTGTGTGAGAAGATGGCAGCCTTGTGCTGGCAGATACCTACCAATGGCAGAACCCTGGTGGCATCTGTGCAAAATACACCTGCTAGCAGGATATTTTTTTCTTATTTACTTATTTATTCAATCTTGCAGTGTTTGAGAGCTCAGCCATAATGGAAGGGCCATATCTTGAGCTGTAGCTTACGTAATAGGACCCCCCATGATGTCTCCTGAAGTGAAATAACTGCAGCCACAGGTCAGTCCTCTCTTTGGGATCTGGCTTACCCAGTCACAGTTATGCCTGGCTCTGGAATTCCCTGTATGAAACAGAAGCTAGGGTACTGAATTGTAAATAGGACAACCAAATCCTAGCATATGGGAAAAAAGCCTCATGTCAGTCTCCTTTTTGGTAGGTGAGGTTGTTCTAGACCCATGCTGTTGCTTCCACCTTCAGAAGCATATCTAGGTGTCACAGTGGAGACATCTGCCCAGGGCACCCCAGCAGCTTGCAGGAGGAAGATGACTCCTGGGAACTGAATATAGCCAGGAAGGAGCAGCATCTTATGACAATCCAATTCTTCAGGATTTGCTTGTAGAAGAGAGCCATTTTCCCCCTGTTGATACCCTTGGCTTCAAAGCTTTGTGCTGTCTTTGGTGCTGGGTGCGGTACTGCCAGGCAGAGCCCTGCACTCTTGTCCCAGCCTGAGGAGCACTTCCGCACCCTTGGGCAAGCACACTTGCGTTGCCAGAGGAAGACAATTCAGCTTTGCAAAATCTTTCAAGGTTTTGAAATTTAGTTTTTTGGTTCACCCTGGAGCAGGATCAGCATTAAAAAAACCCAACACCCAAACCAAAACACAACATGCATGTGAAGCATAACTGTGTCAGAACATCTGTTTTCAGCTTTATGCTTTTATTCAGATTTCTCCTCCTCTCTTGTCTGAAGTGACCAGCAGGTCTCAGAGTTCAGGAATCTGGCCAGAGGAAAAACTTGCTTGAAATTGCTCTGTCCTCCCCCCAAAAATGTGCAGGCTTTGAGGGAATGGTACTTTTCAGCAAAAGTAAATTTAGTCAAAATGCTCTGACCACCTCCAGACTATTCTCAGTGGCACCAAGCATTGCAGGCAAAACAAAGACATCTTGACAAAATTACACCATAGAAATTGCCGGCTGAAGAGCTCAATTTAATACCCACTAATTGTTGCACAATAGTTACAGGAATAAACGGAATTTGTTAATTAGATGCATGCCAATGAGTAATTCAAGACTGGTTTAAATAATTATTCCTATCTTCCCAATAGGCTGTGGTGGTGATTAGCTTGCTGGCTGTTTCTCTTGACTGTTCTGCTTCAAATAAAAAGGAGGTGAGAGACACCCATGCGCTGAGCCACGGCACTCCTTAATGAAAACCTGCTCCTGGGATGCTGAGACCCACTTGCCCGTGACTGCTGTTCGTTGTTGCTTTTGACCACAGAAACGTCAGAGACGGCGAGGGGGGCTGCCAGAAAGCTCTTGGATCAATGCTGTGCCAAAGAAATGAAATTAATACTCTTTAGTGTGTTTAATTCCTGAAGGAAGATGTAAGGATGACAAGTGCCACAGATTCAAATCCTCCATTATAACCACAGGAAAAAAACAAATGGTTGGAGAACAAAACTCTCCTCCCTGGGACATAGCAAAGCTCCTTGTCCCCCAGCCTGGAGAAATGCCCTCTACTGGCTCAGGAAGACTGTATTATTTTTTTTTTTTCTCCAGTTTCACCACAAAATTGCTTATTTGCCACCTTCAGATCTCCCAATAGTTTCTCAGCCTCCTGCAGTTAGCTGGCTATGCCCCTGCTGTTTGGTTCATGTCATGCCTTTTTGTTGGACCATGCTGAAGAGATGCCTCAAGAAGGCATGTGAATAGGGTGGTGGAAGAGAATTAGTTTAACTAGTCTTCTGAATGTTAGACAGTAAAAGTTGCAGCCCAAACACAAAGATGGGAACTCCGCTGAAAACAGAGCCAAATTGCATTCCATTGCATGATCTGCTCATCTAAAAGGACTAGCTTTGTGAAGGAAGCAAGAGAAATGCCCAAATATTAAAGAATTAAGATGGTTTGTGCTGGGAACATAATTCATTTTCAAGTCATTAGAAGTCACAAGTGCTTAATATTTCTGACAGTCCTCATGGGCTCAAGGGAACTGTTGCTACTGAAACAGCCACCTGATGGCTGTCCAATGGAGAACAGCAGTAGTACAAACTGGTTCTGGGGTGGAGGGAGGGAATAATATCATCTGTGGGATTTTCTGAAGGAGTTAAGGAAGGCAACACAAAAACAGGAACCAGGAAACATGAACACTGGTTTTCTTGACAAAAAGGTAGGTGAATGGCTTCAAGTTCGAAGACCTTACTTTTGTATCTCCCCTCATAAAACAGCAGCTCTAAGCACTCCAGAAGCCCCTTGTCTACCCTGCACTAAAGCAGTTGTTCATTTGGTAGGATGTGGGAGCTGGGAAAATAAAGGACAGAGATGCAAGAAGGCAAGTTAATGGTTGCTTGATATGCCACCCCTCTGTGGAGGAGGCAATTCTGCTGCACCAGCAGAGATGGTAACAGTTTGTGAAAAACATATGAACACGAGTGATTCATTGCTTGTCCTTCATGTTTCATGTTACTGAGATAAGTTAGAGCCCCACAAATTACTCTGAAGTTGACTGCTATCCCCTGCTACTTTTCCCCATTACCTGTTTTCTTTCCTCGTGTTCTCAGGTGGCTCCTTTTTCTGTCTCCTGTCTTGCAGCAAGGGAACCAAGGTATTTGAAAATGCCTTCTCTCTTCTTGAGCCCTAAGCAGGGATACAAATCCTTTTCCAGTCTCAGTGCATCTCACTGTTTTGACAGAAGTACTTCGTCTCTCAGCTACTCACTGTTCATTTACACCCCTTACATCATGCTTTCCCTGAATTACAAGTGGTAACTGAGCTGCCTAGGCCAAGAGCACACACAAGATGAGCTCCCCGTTCAGTCAATTGAGAGAGACCAGGGCCTTCTGGCTGCGCCACAGGTGACCTGTGTAACCCTCAGATGGTTTCTCTTTCTGTTAACTGCAGAGGGAGCTGAAAGCTAGCAGGATCCTGATTTATATGCCTGAGGTGAGAGGGAGCTGGACCATTGCTTGGGCAGGACTGGACACTTCAAGCCAAGCCATCCAACACAGCAACATTTGAACAGCTTACAAGAATTCAACTGTTCCAAGCAACCAGCAGAGAAGAGGACATACGAAACAGACTGAAAGTGGGGAAAACCCAGGCAAACAATTGCCCCCTTGTTGAAATTTACTCTTCTCTCCCTACATTTATGTGAGGAATCTGAAGACAGCCAAGGGCATGGAAGGTAGAGGTTCCCCAGAGACAAAGGAACTGGGACTATCTCAATTCATGAAGCTTCAGAGGATTTCACTAACCCTGAACTTACCACCATGGGACTCAAACCTCTCCTTTTTTATTCATCTGTACTACAAGAAAAGAAACGTAACTTTCTAGTTGTCTTATGGCTCCTTGTATTGCCATCTACTGCTTCCTCACTATCATTACAGAAACACATTTGACCAAAACTACCAAATGGAGGAGACACTTAAGGGTTCCCACATGACACTAAAGCTTCAAAGGTTTTCTCCAGCCTGGTCCTCCTCTCAGTCCAAAGGGTTATTTTTCTGCAGAGCCCAAAGACCAAAACTTCTTCCCCACACCCAATCAAATAAGAAAGTGTATCAGCAGCCTGGCCCACCTTTTATGGGATGTAGGGGAGATTGCCTGCTCACTTCAGCTGCTCTAGCCCTGCCACTTGAGAATCCAACCATTCCTGGATATAGCTGTGGCCTTGCTCCTGCTCAGTGCTAACTCCCAGGCTCTCACCTCCCACCAGGGATCTCCTTGCCCTATAAGCATCAGGTTGTTCTCAATTCCTGCCTGTTATAATGCAGAAAGCTTAGAAAACGTGAGGAGCATTGTCAAGGTCTGCCCTTCTCTGCCGGCTGAGAGGATAGGTGTATGAATCCTATGGGGAGGACCCCAAGGAGTTTCTAGTCCTACAATGACTTTTTCCTGACCTTAGAAAACTGAATGCATGAGTTGTCCTGTAGTATGCAAAGAAACTCTCCCTTAAGCATCCTGCTTCCTCCATCTTCATTCAAATTTCAAGCTAGATGGAATGAAAATTAAAATAAAACAGGCATCAACTATTCACTGGCCAGATAATGAACAAATTTCTCAAGCATCCTGAGAGGGACAGAAACAATTCCAGTGGACGAGAAGGCTGATTGACAGAAACTGGCTAATACTGAATGGTCTGAAGATATTTTGTAGACCAGCAGGGAACAGGACTTTTTTCTTCCATGAATCAGCTTGAGAGCTTTGGTACAGCTGTCAACATAAAATGTGCTTCGTCTAAATACCCCACAGGCTTCTTTAATTTCTGATTTCTATGATCTAGATGCATAAACTTGCTTGTTGTTCTCTTCTGTTTGATCTGAGATGGCCAGCTCTTTCCTGCAGTGTGTGATTGTCTTGACTTTCTGCCTCTAGTTTAAGTGGCTACAATAATCCTGAACAGAGCTTTTTACATTTCGGCAGACACAGGTCATGCAGTAGTGACATTTTTGATAATTGTTTTTAAGTTTGTTAGTCTGAGAATCGAGGGACGTCAAGGGATTTTGCACCTGAGATTTCCCCACCTTCCCCAAAATTACTTTGGATGGAAAGAAGCAACAAAATCCAGCATAAATATAAAGCACATTTTTGGCTAACATCTGAAATGCCTTCAGATATCATCTAAAGTTACACGCACATGTCCCCAGTGAAGCCTGAAACAAAGCTCTTGGAGAAGACAGGATTAATTCGAGGTCAGAAGGGCTTTGCTTTCTGTCATAACATTGCCATGATGTAGTACCAAACTCATTACTTACTGTGACATGAAGCTAAGAGACTGAGGAATGGTTTAGAGTATGTTAGTTCATTCTCCCCTTCCACAGCAATATTTTCTCTCGAGGATGGCAGCAAACAATCTAAACAAGCACTCATGTGTATGGAACAACTTAGTCCCCATGCAAACAATATGGGGACATGAGGGATTTCTGTGAGATGTTATTTTTTTGTTGTAACCAAATTGCCCACAGATTTTCTATGTTGCAGCCTCGGCTTGCAGAGGGCTGTACTCTGTAATTAAGCCAAGCTGATTAGACAGTTTCACGGAAGGGAAACTAGTCCACAATATGTCATCTGACCTTTTCTGCCTTTTTCTTCAGCTCTGATCAATTGTGAAGCAATTCTGAATTTTTCAAAACAATTTGTTCTTCAATTTGGAATAATGACAGTATATAGTTCTTTAAATAGCCTCATTTGTCAGCTGTCCACTGGGATTAGTTAACATTAAAGAGCTGATCTCCTTTACCTGGATATTTAAGCTGTCTACTGCTCACCTTCCATATGATCCCAGGTAGATGTTGCTCTTGGAGAGTCTTGGATTCACCAATTATAAAGTTGGGAGGGATGTCTCTATTTAGTTCTGCAACACTGAGACTTGAGGATTTCCATGAATTCAACCCTGTTTCAGTATACCACCTAGAAAAGAACACCTCCTCCTCCTCAGCAAAATATTTCCCATGCTGGAGGTTGTACCATGAACTAAAATTTGATTGCCTCAGGGATAAGTCCTACTTTTGACTGATCGTTTGCCCCTTCTTTTTGTCCTGGCTGCGTGTTACTTCTACACATGAGCTGCTGTTATCTGTGAATTCTGTGTCTAGTTTTTCCTGTCTAAAAAAATAAAGCCTGAGAATCAAAGTTATGCTGGTGAGCCATCTATGAATGAGCACACCCTGCTGACAATGGGAGATTAAAAAACCTACAAGGTTCAAGTCATTTTGAGTATAATGCTCATGTGTAATAGCTCCCCAGAAAATTCAGGACTTCTGTAGACAGCCCTGTGACTGTGTCACACTTACTAAGTCCACACAGAGCTCCATATCCACTGTCTAATTAATACAAGCATATGCTACAGATGCTTCTGACATTTTGGGAGGTAAAGCCGCCTCTGTGGAGCAACAGAGATCCAACAAAAGACTTCAAAATCCACCTATAGTAGAAGTCCAGATGAGAAAAGGGAGCTTAGCCAGGAAAAAAACCTGTTATTTATATATCTTTCTGTACAGAAACTATCTTTTACTGATGTCACTGGCCCTTAGCAAAGCTGGATGTCTTGAACAATGCCTCAGTATATTGGATACAAGCTCTGTTCTCTCTCCACTTCAGCTATCCTTGATCGCACACTTCCAGGTACTGATTTCCAGATTAAGGGAGCCTTTATTTTAGACTTTTCACACGCTGTCAACGTGGTGTTTGATTACATCAATAGAGGCAAAATATCAGTGCTTAGTGCAAATAAAGAGATTTTTTAAGCAGGGAGATCTATTTTTGTCACTTCCTCCTGTGGGGCAGGTTATCAAGATGACCTGCAAACAGCATTGTGGCAAAGAACAGCTCACTGTTTCAGGAGGCGAGGGGAGACAGATGGTATTTATGGTGTGTCATAAACAGTGAAGGACTCTTTGGCCAATATCCTAATAAATACTCTAAAAAGAAACTCATCCTTTCCCTCCTGCTCTGTGATCTAGTTGAGCTTTGCCTTGTAGTATTGCCATAGTGAACTCAGCTCCTAAGGACAAACTTTGAAGGCACAGATGAAAGATGCTGCAAGACTCTTTATGGCAGGACCCAAGCAGAAATCCAGGGAAGGAATATGCTTGCCTTCTTAAGTCTGGGGTACCTTACCAGGCCTGGACCTGCCTCTCAGGGTCATCTTTTCAACTGTGGTGTCAATCATGGAAACAGCAGGTCCCATGGGCCCTGCCTTAGCATAGTGCAGTCTCTAAAATCAGAATTTGGCCATAAATCTGGGTTTGATGACATCTCACAGATAGAGATGGACTCTAGTGGTGCAATGTTTGGCTCCAGGTTCGTACTTCTTTCAGACTGGAATCAGGTTTTCATTCAGCTCTGTGTGATGGATGCAGAAGTATGAGTGTTTGGAGGACAGTTCCCCTCAGGAAGCCCCCAGGGATCTGGGGGCCTGTGCCCCCAGTTATCAGTGCCTCTCAGCAGAATTGGAAGGAAGGGAGAGGGAAGATGCTGGAGAGCTCACCAGATAAAAGCAGTGAGCACCAACACCTGGAAGACAACCCATGCTTTGTCCTGAGGAAATGGTTCCTTTCACCCAGCACTGGGGGCTGCCATCATCCCCCTCCTCATTTCTGGGTTTGCTGGTGCCAGTCCAGCCTCTAGCCTGACAAAACCCACTCTGTGTTGTCGCCTAAGTCCCTCAGGGGGAAAAAGCACTATCACCTTCTTGAAAGAATGGTCACCTTCCTCCCAGACCCGATCAGCTCCAGGAATGGAGCCTTGAGACTGCCTTCTCACTTGGACTTACTCCAGGGAGACCACTAGGCCAGACAGCGACTGTTGCCATGAGCAGGGTGTTTCTACCAGCAGTGCTGACAGCCTGTTTTCATCAGCTCTGAATGGAAAAATTGTTTGGGAAAAGGCCTGAAATGTTTATCAAAAAACCATGGCATTTAGTGTAAATGATAAAATGACGGCAAATTAATCTAAACCCCACCATCACCATTATCAGGAATCATGGGCTGTAATAGCTGTGATATGGTCAGTGGGAGTCCCACCCCCAGGGCTGTGTGTAGTCATTTCATGGGCAACTTTTGTCTTTCAGCTGAAATGGAGCTGCTTCTGCGGTGGATCACAGGCTGTGTAGCGCACCAGCTCCACTGTGGAGTGGGGACTTCAAAGGTGTCCAATGCATTGCATTGGCATGGCTACTCCATGTTGCTGCATCTGCTTGTGGCCTTCAGAAGCTTTTTGACTCACACTGTTAAGTTTCTCATGACAGGGACCAGCCTGTTGTTTTGTGCTGTGATGAGGATTAATAATCCTCATCATGGCTGATGATGTAAACATGAGACTGTCTGGGATGTAAGGATTCAAGGCCACAAGGAGAGTGGCTGTTTGAATGTCTTGTGGTAACCCCAGGGAAATCTTTCCTTTCCTTCAGCTGTCGGCAGTTCAGGCTGTTCCTCTAACAAATAATACCCTTCAGGCCTTTCTGACTCATTCGCAGAGCAATAATTAGGGCAGAAGAGTTTCCCCCACCAAATCAGCATCACCATCGCTTGTGATGCCCTTCTGGTAACGTGTGTAACATCTGTGCATAGAAAAAAGGTTTTAATAATACATGGGTTGCAACAATCATATGTAAATAAATGCTTAAATTTTTTAAAGTTATAATTCTAGCTCTCATGGGCCAAGGCATTACTTCTGAACTGGGAACTGAGTGTAATGTTGTGGTGGGATATTTTATTTCAGTTTGCAGACAGGCTGCAACTGTCAGTCCCAGGGCTACACTTTGACCTCACCTTTGGATATCACTGTAGTGACAGTTCTACACACCCCAGAGGCATCACTGACCATTTTCAAGGGCAGAATAGGTGGAGATGAAAAATCATCCAGTGAAGAAAGGAAGAAGAAAGAAAGACTCACCAAGCCTTTTTTGTACCTGTCATCAGGGGACTTCTACAGATGCTTAGGAGGGATGCAACATCCAAATTTGTGGGCTGGGGCTGACCAGCAAATCTAGCCTTTTTTGTCTGGATGAGAAAGACACTTGTGGTTGAAGGAGACAGAAAGAGCTCAGCATTTTGCTTGGAGATTTCCCCAATGCCTAGAGCTGACCAGTGCTGTCTCACCATGCCTTGAGAAGAGCCATGTACAAGCAGAACACCAGCGGCACGGAGGTATCTCTAGCCTCCTCTGCTCAGCCTGTTGCCCTCCACCCATCCCTGCAGACCCATTCACCCCAGAGTTCATTAGTCTTTACCTTTGCTTTGCCTTTGCTGCAAAGCACTTGCCCAGAGAGGAAGATCCTGTGAGGTGCTGGGTCTGAGGTCAGAGGGAGGGCTGGAGGGAAAGCTATTGTTGCTCTTATCGGACTTTGAGATTTGTTGCATTCCAAGGAAACAATCTGGTACTTGGCTTTCCCCACTGTCCTGGCCACCATGAGGCTTCAGGACAATTCCTAGTCTGTTTCCTTGTGAACACTGAGGGCCTTTCTTCTGGGAAACAAGTTCGCAAATTCAGTTGTTTCTATCAAAGATGAGAGAACATCCAAGCAGTGCCAGACAGTACAAGCTTCCCCCACAGGCACTCTGGCTTTGGCATCCCACACTGATCTGTCACCACCAAGACCCACAGCACAAGCCAGCATCCCTGTCCTAAGTGGCCACCTCCTCTGCCTCCCCCTCTGCTCATAGCCTGCGTTCCTGGCTGCCTACCTCCCCTCCTCCCCAGCAGAGCTGCCAGCAAGAAGAAGCACAGTGCAAAGCCTGGGAAAAGCTGGCACTGACTTTCCTCTCCCCTCTCTGCTGCCTGTGCACAAAAGAGCACGTGCAGGCGCACAAGCCCATGGACTTGAACCTGTGACTGGGTCCCATGTCCCACCCAGCATGTCAGCAGCAGGTCCAGCCCTCTGCAGGGCTCTGGGCAGTGGTGGGAGCAGAGCAAGGAGGTGTCTTAGTGGGGAGCAGGAAAGAAGCTGGCACTTGGGGAGCTGCACAAATCTGAGGTGGCAGCAGGGATCTGGGTCATGATTTCTTCCCCTCAGTCCTCCTTGCCCTCTCCTTCTGCCCCCCACCTAACCCTGCCCTTCCCCTCCTTATCACGCAGTGCCTCGCACACCCACTCCGCCCCAGGGAAGTGGCCACCCAAGAGGCAAGGCAGTGGGGAAGCAGGAGGAGCATCTCACTTGCTTTTGGTGCTGCCAAAATCATTAGCCAGGTTGCTTCTGAAACTTTGGCTTTGGGTGTCAGAGAGTGTTGTTTGCCAGCCCTGCCTCCCCAGGGACTGGTTCTGCTGTCGGCCAGGCCCTCACCTCTTCTTGCGAGGGTTGCTACTGACAAAACCCAAATCTAAAGACCTGGGACACTTCCCACACCCTCCCTATCTCTGCCCTCACATCCTGGTCACAGCTTTGCATCTCAGCCTGCTGCTGCAGGGCAACAAGGGAGTTTGTTCCTACCAACCTTCAAGACAAGTCCTACCCTTTCCTCCTCCTACCTCCCACTCACTGAGCAAACCTCGCCCTCTTGCTCCACTTGCCTCAGAGAAGAGGATCAAAGGGTCCCCCATAGTTCTCTCCCCAAGGTCCCACTGCAACACCACAAGCACATCTGGTCGTGGTTTCCTTTGGGAAGGATCCAGATAGTTGCTGCCTTATCATTCCACCTTCCTCAGCCAGCTCCCCCTCTGCCTTCACCTGGTCCCATCCTCCCTGCCCACCCCTGGCCACAGCATTACTGATGCTCTCCTCCGCCTCCTCCACATGCCACGGTGGTGGCTTGTGGCCACGGAGGGGGCAGAGGAGGTGCTGAGACTGCATGCAGCAAAGGGCTGAAAGATCATGGGTCAGAAGGTAAGAAGAAGATCTTGGGTTTCCCTCACCTCCAACCTGAGGCTCTTGTTGGAGGGGCTGAGGGCATGGGGCACAGCTCCAGACTGAATCACTCCTTGAAGATTCCCCAGTATACCAAAGGATGGAGGGCTATAGCTGGAAGGGGTTGCTCCTTTTTTGCATCCCCTGCTTCTCTTCAGTCTGGATCTGAGCAGACTTCACCGTGCAAACATCAGCAAGCATTCATGAAGTTGCACAGGAGAGGAAAAATGCATGCAGAGTTCCTAATGCTGTGGCAGTTAGCAGGAAACAGGAAGGAAAGTAAACCATCAGGAGTGTTTGTGAGAAGAACAAGGCTTAGGAGAGTGGGTAGTAGTTGATTGTTTGCTGGTAAATCACACCAGGTTTCATGGTGCAGCACCTAGGGCAGCCTTAAAACCCACCCATTAGTTCAGTGGGATTTAATGTCTTCCAGTAAGTAAATACCACCTCGTTTCATTAGCGCAAAGTGTTCCTCATCAAAGTATTGGCAAGATTACAACATTTTTTCATAAATCCAGCAAATTGCAGTCTGCCTACAGCCATCCACTGGAGTCTTCCTTGTCTCACTTTAATTGAACTTCATTGTGGGGGAGGGAAAGGGGATTACATTTTTTATTGCTAGGCGTGTTTTGTGGGAGATCTGTCAGCTGGAATTGACAGTGCCAATTAAGGTTGTGTGTTTTCGTGCAAGTTGCAGAGTCTTAGAAAGCACAAAAAAGAAGGAGAGGAGAGCAAGCCGAGCTATTTACAGTGATAGACCTGGAGAAGACCAAGATGGGAAATATCTCAGTTGCTACCTGCAGCTGTGAGACTTGCCCTCCATCCTTCTTCCCTGCTGCCAAAACACATGCACACACACATGTGCATTCCTCGAGATGTGCTTGGAGATGACTGGAGGTTTATTTCCCATTGCCCTAATTACACCTTTCCCTAGCCACCCATGCAAGGCCTGTGGCCGCACACAAACTATTGTGTGGTCTTTTGCTACATGTTTCCATAGGTGTGAACCAAATGCCTCCTGAAGGGAGCTCGTTAGGGTTGGTATGCTTCAGGTGGCTCTCTGTGATGGAGGTAATTTGAAAAGACAATGTTTTGGGAGGGAAAGGTACAAAAGCCTGAAGCAGTCCAGACTCCCTGGTAATGTCTCATAATAAAGTGACTTTAATTCACACAGCAAAGGATGAAGAGAATGATGGGGGCTTGGTTTGGAGGCATCTTCATTTTATCAGCAAAGGGACAAGGGAAAAAGGAGAGGGCAAAATACTGTATTCCCAGGCAATCTTACTCCCTGGGATTTACTCTCCTGAGCCAAATGCCTGATGGCAAAAGCAGCAGCAACCTCTTACAATTCAGAGGCAAAGCTTTACTTCTGAATTTGTGAGCATCCCAGGTGCTCACTGAGACTACTGGCAGACTCTCCCTCCTGCTGTGTCTCCACAGTCAGCATCTCTGCCTCTCACCACAAACACCCTTCAGACCCCTCACATGAGGGCTATCAGCCAGCTTCGTGGGCTAGGTGGCAAATCCAGCCAGCTCAGAACAGGGATAGGCGGGATGGAGGATGGTGGTGTGTGTTGAGAGCCAGGCTGCTCCCCTTCAGGGGAGGGATGGGTGCTTGGGGTTTATGCTGCTGTACCTGAAAAATAAACACTTGTCCTCCACGTACTTTGCTAGTTGGCTTGTGCTACCTGGCTAATTCAAACATCCATCCATCAACCCTCCCTTGACTCATCACAATATCTAAGTGCATGAGGGAGTAAGCACTCCCACATGGGGATGAGAGAAGGTCCCATTTGCCACGAGATGTCAAAATACCCCTCTGAGCCAGCCGCTAATATAGGTGGTTGGATACAGCATTGCCTTGCTGCTGTGAACCATCGCTTCCAACTCTGAGTTAAATGCCCATTTTTTATGTCTTTTCCCTGTGACACAGCCTGTCTCTCTCCTTTGGCAGGCTCAGCTTGCTATAAGCCAGCGCAGGGATTTGCCTTTACCAGGCAGATGGGACATTCTCCTTGGCAGGTCTTCAGAGCTGCTGGCTATCATGAGTGGTGGAGAGGGAGTCCCTGTTGGCAAACTGGGGGTGACGCCAGCTCACCCATCACCCCTTGCTTGGCTTTTTCTCTGCATTTCCATTGGAGCACTCTATTAATAGTTCTGTTTCTAAACAACGCTGGCACTAATAATGATTTATTGGGACTTAAATGACATGTCTGACAATGACACTGACTGCTGGTGTTTGAGCACCGGGCAGGAATTTTAATAAGGAAGGGAGCAGAATGAATAATGTGTTAAAGGGGAGATGGACTTTACCAAGCCTGTGTTTAAACAAGATGATTAAAAGTCTGATGAAAACTTATCTGCATGGTAAGATAGATGAATTACCTGATTCCCTTGAAGGCCAGGTGGCCCAAAGTATTCACTCTTGCTTTCTGGGCCTCAACAGCTCTGAACCTGTGCCTTTGGGAAAGTAGTGAAAGATGAAACATGGGCTCTGGGATTGAGTGCACCCTCAGTAAATTTGCCGATAACACCAGGTTGTGTGGTGCAGTCAACATGCTGGAGGGAAGGGATGCCATCCAGAGGGACCTTGACAGGCTTGAGAGGTGGGCCTGTGTGAACCTCATGAAGATCAACAAGGCCAAGTGCAAGGTCCTGCATGTGGGTTGGAGCAATGCCAAGCACAAATACAGGCTGGGCAGAATGGATTGAGAGCAGTCCTGAGGAGAAGGACTTGGGGGTGTTGATTGATGAGAAGCTCAACATGACCCAGAAATGTGTGCTTGCAGCCCAGAAAGCCAACCATACCCTGGACTGCACCAAAAGAAAGGTGGCTGGCAGGTCAAGGGAGTGATTCTCCCCCTCTGCTCTGCTCTCGTGAGACCCCACCTGGAGTACTGCATTCAGCTGTGGGGCATCCAGCATAAGAAGGACATAGACCTGCTGAAGCGAGTCCAGAGGAGGGCCACAAAGATGATCAGAGGGCTGGAGCTCCCCTCTATGAAGACAGGCTGAGAGAGTTGGGGTTGTTCAGCCTGGAGAAGAGGAGGCTCTGGGAAGGCCTTTCAAAACTTGAAGGAGGCTTACAAGAAAGGTGGGGACAGACTTTTTAGTAGGGTGTGTAGTGATATGACAAAGGGGAATGGCTTTAGACTGAAAGAGGGTAGATTTAGATGAGATATAAGGAAGAACTTCTTTACTGTGAGGGTGGTGAGACACTGGAACTGGCTGCCCAGAGAAGCTGTGGATGCCCCATCCCTGGAAGTGTTCAAAGCCAGGTTGGATGTGGCTTTGAGCAACCTGGTCTAGTGGAAGGTGTCCCTGCCCATGGCAGGGGGGTTGGAACTAGATGATCTTTAAGGTGGTTTCCAACAAAAACCATTCTATAATCTAATTCTATGAAATGGGAAGGCAGTCTCCATCAAACTGCCCTTATCTTTGGCTGGGTGTCGTTTCTCTGACATAGTAGCTACATTTGTACACAGATGCCCATAAGCACAACCCTGCCTTGATCCTGTCTCCTCAAGGATGCTGTGTGAACAGTTTTGTGGGGACCCAGCTTGACAGCAAACTTGGGATGCAGCAGATTGGAGGTCATTCTGGTCTAGAGGATGGTTCTGGGACCACAGAGATCACATACAACACAGATATCTCCAGTGGCACTTCTTGAAGCTGGTGGAGAGTAGCTGCTACCAGTATCTTCTATATAGAGATGATGAATTGGCAAATAGCGTAACACCAGAAAGACCAGGGAATGGCTGGGACATTGGGCTGGGGGTGCCCTTGTTTTCCATGAAGCTGTATCTCTGGTGGTGACAACACAACACTTGCAATGTGTGTGGGACTAGGCTGCCTAAACAGAAGAAGCAGTGTCATTTTAGGACCAGTGGATGTCCCTCCTGGCCTCTGTTGGATATGCAGAAAAAGGGGAGTGGGACGTGTGTCGTGCCATCTATCTGGCATGTCTGTGAGGATGCTGAGGATAACCTAAAGCATCTAAAATGGCTTAGGCAGTTGGCTCCTGCCTATGTTTCAAGTCAGTGTCTCCCTGCTGACTATCTTTTTTCAGGTCCTGCTGGATAACAGAGAGAGGGCAAAAGCTGGAGATGATATCTTTGGCTAGAAACTTAAAATACTCCCGTGACAGGAATATTAAAGAGGTCAGAATAGAACATGCCAAGGTTCAGCTCAATCGTATCTCTCTCTCTCATCATCTAACAGATGATTCAGGAAAGTGTGACCCTTCCCTTGCCCCTAATCTTCTTTTGGGACTATTTCCAAACCTTTTCTCATCCCACAAAGGCTGCTCTGTGTAAATACATTGAAGCAGATTCCCCAGAAATAGGGCTACCTATTCCCATCCAAATAAACATACTCTTAAAAAAATATATGGTTACCCAGATTTAGCAAATAAATCAATCCAAGCATACAACTCCAGCAACTTCTTTGCGTTTAGTGGTGCAGCTTCAGAAACTTATTCCTTCTGCCCTCAGAATAATGGCATGTGCACACAGATCCCCAAACAAGCATGGAGCATCTCCTTCAAAAGTGCCTCTGGTAAAATTTTGCTGGAAACATTCCGGGGGCAAAGTGCTTGCCATGTGTTTTACGTCCCATGCAGCATGCGAGCTGGAGTTATTTGTTTGTTGCTGCTTTGCCTTTGTTTGTGCAAACTGACGCCGCAGGGACTTCTTTTGAGGGCATTTTTCAGCCAAGAAGATTATCCCATATAAAAACAGTTAAATAAATAGATTTATCACTAGAATGACTTCAGGCTGTTCTATCTATCTATTTATCTATCTAATATCTGCCTGCCTTTGTAGATAACAGAATAACAGAATTAAGTTCCTATCACTGACTAAAACAGACACATTGGGTTTATCTTATTTTGAGTCTACACTGAAACTGTGAGCAAGAGCTGAGCTAATTAAATTGGGCAGATTTACCTGCCTCATGTACACCTTGGAGTTACTGACACAGTCGATCATCCTGCTTCTTTGCCAAAGGGCATTGCTGCTTTAGCTCAGGGATAGAGAGGCAGCTGCAATCCGTAAGCCTTTCAATATCTAACCTTGGTATAAAGAAGAATGTGATTCAGAGCGATGAGCTGCTAGCCCAGAGGGGAAACTTCCATCAGCTCTGAGGCACTGTGGGCTTTTGTCACCTTTCCCAAAGTACTTGCAACAGTGAAGCGGATTCCCTTTATTTGTATGTTCTTACCTGTTATCACAAATTATTTCTGAAGTGCACCATGGTTTTTGCACTTTTGGGAACAGCTAGCATGAAGGTCATCAGAGCAATGATAGGAAAGATTTTTCAGTCCTGAAGCTGTTAGGATAGCCTCTATCAGAAACTGATGCAGGTGTAGGTGCTGCTGGTATGTGACCCTGGATAAACCACTTAGAAGAATGTTTGAAGACTGATCCATCAGAAGGTGGCCCCCAAATGACTGAGAATTAGTACCAAAACGAATACCTGCTTCCAAGCTTACACATCCAGTTCCATACAGGCAAGCAAACAAGCAAAGTGGGACAAAATAAAGGTAGTGCTTGAACACGAAGGCCCGCCTGATCTATAATGGTCTAGTAAATAGTAAAACTACACAAGCAGGCCTATGGATTAGTTTTTTTCCCCAGACTGATTGCATGTCCCTTCCATTGAAAGGTTCTTAAAGTTTAATATGAGAGTGCAGCTACATGTGCCAAGGGAATGGATTCATTGCCCACAAGCTGATGCACCCAACAGTGTTTGACCTCGTCCGAACCGTGAGGTGAAAGGGGTTACCTTAAGCCTCAGAGAAGAGGTGGCAACTTGCTAAGCTGCCATAATTATGTGCCCGGGCCCCCAGTGCACTTAACAGCTTTGCTTTCATGGAAATCAGTGGGATTTTTATATTTAAATAAATGTCAGATACCTAAGAAAGATCTGGGCTTTGGGACAGCCTTATTCTGATTCCTAGCTAAGAAGACTTTTCCCAGAGATACTGGGAAAATAAATTGAGGGAGGACTGTGAGACACTCAGACAATTTGGCAATAAGTTTATATAAGTATCTCAGACGAAAGACAGTCCTTAGTTCTGTCTGGAAACAGGGACTATAGGAAGTTTCATGAGCATTTTGGGACCAATCAAAGTTGAGGCTGCAGTCTCCTAGCTTGAGAGAGCTAGGAAATAAAGGACAATCCAGGTCTCTGGCTCCAAAACGGTAAAATCATTTTCATGCCTATTTCTTTGCTACAGTAACTGCAAGTGTAGGAAGAAGCTAACTGGGGACTTACATTAGATAAATGAGCAGCTGGATTCCAACTCATAAGGGGTGGAAGGTGCAAGGGAGAGAAAGGATGGTGGCTGGCACAGGTCTGCTGGCTTTCCCCACTACACCATGCATGCACATGGACCTGTATTTTAAGTCAGCTGAATCACTGAAAACTGGAAAGTCTCAATTTTTGTTTGTACAAGTACATGAATAAAATTAAAGATTGGGTTATTACAGACATCAGTCATGCTTTAAACAAAATAATAAATTGGCTGAAAATGAGGCAGAGACAAAATGAATAGCTAAGAAGATACAGTGTTACCATGATCTGTTTTTCCATCACTCTTTTTGCACTTATCAGAGTCAAAACTATTCATTTGCCTTTGTTAGACAAATACATGTCTATGAAAGAAACTCTTTTCTTAAGGATTTTTTTGAGGTTTTTGAACTTTTTTTCATTTTTCCTCTCTTGAATTGGCAAAAATGATGTGAAATGAACAATCCCTTTAGACTGAGAAACTAAAAAATCACATCAGTGAATCAGAATTTTGAAATGCTCTTTTTAGATTTTAACCTTTAAATAAAATTGTTCTACAGTTTACAGTTTCAAATAAAAAGGCATTTTGAATAAAAAGAAAAAAAACTCAGAACACATACTTTTGGCAGTTATGACTTTCAAAGCAAAATGTGTTAGTATTAACTCTTTCTTTTGAACAATCTAAGTTGAGATAAATTGACATTTTCCTATTAAAAAAAAGAAATTACCCAGCCTGCTTTGATATATTCTTCTTGTACCAAAATCTTCAGTGATCTGTACCCCAACCCCTGTGAAAATTATGATGTGAGGGGAAAGGAGAACCAGAGGATCCTTAATGTCTTGAGCTGACTACCAGGTGGGTTGCCTAGGCCACCCCTACAGAGGCCACCTTAATCCTGTTTTTCTTAGACAAGACTGTGCCCCCTCCTCCCACCCCTGCCATGGGTTTCAAGAGAAGGTATCTGGACATGAAGAGACTATAGCTTTTGTTATAATATCCACCCCCATGGATCCCCTGCAGGTAGAGCTCGGTTGGTGATCCCAGAGGAGATTAGCTGTTGCTGATGATGCTGAAGTACAGGAGGTGCACATGGCTTATCTCGGTCATTCAGTTTGTGTCTGAGATGAAGCACCAGATAAGGATACAGAATTTGTGCAGACAGAGCTGAGCAACTGCATCATTAATAACCAGAGAGGAGGAGCTGACATTTATTTGCTCAAATATCCATAAACAAAGACTCCTAGAAAATGGTTGTTTGCAAATGAGTCATTGAACGGACATGGCAGCTGGGTCTGCAGCAAATCCTCTGTGAGACACCCAGGTTCTCAGTTAAGAACCTCTTTTTCTCTAGGGAGAAAGAGGAGCTCCAGATTTAACACAGTACACCCCCATATCGTCAGGGATTTTATTTCTCCCCACTATGACGCACTATGGATCTGGTCTGGAACTATCTCTGCTCCTCAGATTCATGGTCTCTATAATCTTTTTGAAATTCAAAATGGAAATGTTTGAAAATGGAAATGTCGGGCAGTGCTATCTCCTGACACATTTCCTGTGGTGTTTACATAGCTGCATCAGTGGACATTTGTTATTTTAGACTATCCCAGGATTCCACGTAGACTTTCTCATCCCACTGGCAAGACAGACAAAATCTGTTCCTTAAACCAATCCCTCTCCATTCATTCTTGATATAATTTCTTTCCAGTTTAGCTGCCACCCCCAGGGAAGAACAGCAGGTAGCTATGTTAGAAGGGACTCTCGCTTGCTCCCTGCATGTTCTTTCCTCTCATTAACATTGCATTTGGAGCCCAACCGTCAAAACCAAAGTATTGTGAACAGTGTACATGTAACCTTATGGCTTTGCATGGCTATCCAGAGAGCACAGGAACAGTTACTCAAGAGCCTGGATCAGACCCAAGAGTGCTGGCAAAAAAAAAAAAATAGTTTTTGATTTGCTCCTACTCTCCGTGTTCCAAGCTTCCCTCTGAAAACAAAGAGAGGTATATATGGGCTCTTGGCTTTGTGCAAAATATAAAAGCATTTTCATTTCTGCAAAGCCTCTGCTGTAGAGTTGAAGAAAGGATGCTTTGTGAGCAATTGATTGGTGAATGTTCTTATAAACAAAACCTCAGAGAAAAGTTGGCTTCCATGAAATATAGGTAGGACCAACAGATCCCAATCTGTCCAGCACAGGTGAAGGGGAGTGATCTCATCAGGAGGGCTTTTTATTCCTTTTGAGACATCAGTCTGGTTCTTAAATGTCCCTCTATCTGGCAAGCTTCAGCAGGTTATGAAGCATCTAGGTTTTTAAGAAGAGCCCTCAGGGTCCAGCTATGATGCCTCAAGTACTTGTACTGGCAATCCTGGTGATGACAATCTACCCTTTGTGGAACAGGGCCACCATAAAAATGTGTGGTCCTACAGGGACTGCTGGCTGGTAGAGGAAACATCACAAAAATGTCTGGCAGCTGATGACTGTAACATGCAGGTTATCTTGCTGGTTTACTAGGTAGATCCTTCTCCATAAGGTACTTTCTTTGCTGCAGCACCTGCTATCTCAGGAAATCAGGCTCAATTCAGGGATGAATCCCTTGGGAGTTAAGACCACACTACAGTCAGAGGTGTGACTACAGCTCATGTAGATACACCTGCCTGGGATTTGTACAACCTTGGTGAATGTTGCTAGCATTATTTAGAAAAAGGGAAGCTCAGGAATGGCTGTAGAGCAAGAAGGACTTAAGAGGAAACCTCAGGTAGTGAAATATATGCCATATCCTGCTTGCATTCTTATCGTCTCCACAGTGCCCAGGTGAGCTTGTGTGAAACTTACTGGATCTACCCAAGGAATCCATTATCTCTCATTTGCCTGCCATGTAACCCAGCATAAGCTCATGTTTAAAAAACAGAAGGCATGAGTAAATCAAATCACAGTTACGGGGCACGCTGGTTTTGTAGACATGAAATGCACAATAGTTTGTTGTTCTCCTCTACAGGTGTGTCTGAAGCTTGCTACAAAATTAAAACAGGAGATGTAAAGAACATTCTACTGTACCTACCTCTCTCTGTGAGTGGAGAAAATTTTATTCAAAATTGCTAAAGGTTTGGACCAAGCTTCAGTGTAGTATTGCATGCAGCTACATGGGTGCATTAGTCTGGGGTCAGGAAATTTGTAAGCCATGCTCATTTACCCACTTTTCCACAAGAAAGCTTTGGTTTACATCACAGAGTGGTCTCAGATGAAGCTAAGCAGAAGTGAACCTATTGCTGTCCATCCACACTATAAGATTTTTGTCCATGGAGCCAAGCTAGATGTAGTCAGAGAAAAAACATTAACTATGTGTATAGCATGGATGATGTATAGTGTGGGTGCTGGCTTCTCTGCATCAACTGTTGCATGCTACAGATTTGCTCTTAGTGTGCCACTCTACCCAGATGTAGACAGACTATGCAGCATTCTTGGTAAAAGCATTGCCTTATTTCCTTAGAAATATGTCTATGATCTGAAGTTTTGATCCTGATTCCACATTTCAGTTTCTGGGAATACATCAATCCCAATCTCTTCATTCAAACCATTTCAGTGAGTGGAAATAAAGATGAATTGGTCTGATGATAGCCAGACCTGAGGTGTTAGACATAACTATAGACTTACCGCTGACCCTGCATGGCTTCATTGTCGATTTGCATTGACCCACCATCTGTCTCAGCAGTATAGAGGACTTAAATAACTGGAGAATTCAAGCCTAAACAAAGTTTTATTGCTCCTGATTTTAGAAGTCCAGTGTTCAGATACTAGACAAACAGACAGCATCATGAATAAAAGTGGTTTGGAAATTTCCCAAGGAAACATCTTTTTTCTCATAAAATAACAATGTACAGAAAGATAAAAACTGCAGGCACACACATGGATTTTGGTGAATGTCTATTTCATGCTAAGTTTTTGGTAAAGCTCACATGTTCTGGTTAGAAACTAAATATTAAGATGCCCTATTTTTGAAAAATGTAACATATTTTTATAATACAAGCTATAAGAAGAATATCAAACCTACAAAAAATAAAACTCTTTTTTTTTTTCTCAGAAGTAGAATACTTTGACTTCTCTGAAAGATATTTGAGTACCTTGCCTCAGAATTTCATGTGATGTGGAATTTCTTTTTTGTCTGATGCTGTCCTGCCAGTTAAAATATGTTGGGCTGCAAGACCTCTTCTCCAGAAGAAACTTCCTAATCTTACTTCTTCCTTTAAAACCCCAAAGAGAAAAATGTCTTTTCCAGCAACCATGGAAACACCTTTATTTAGTCCTCAATTAGCAACTGCTGACTCCCCTCTTACAGCAGAAGGATGATATGTTCATTGGCCTAGAAGCTTATGGCTGGGTGGAGCATGAACTGGTATATGAAATATTTGACTCACATCATTTAAGAAAAGTGCCAAATATAGGAGAAGGTGCTGGTGATGCCAACCAAGGCTCCCATTTACAGATCAGCTGCTCGCAGAGCATGCAGTGTTTCTTCAAGGAAATATGGAGAGTAAAGAAATGGATGCAAACTCTGCAAGAGAAGAAAGAGTTACCTGATGACACAGAATTGGACTGGATCCAAGAGGATTACCAGCAAGAAAAAGGAGCTCCAGTATGGTCTTGCTATCTTTGTTCCAACTTTTGCTCTGAAAACAAAAAGACAAAATACACAGGCTCATGGCTATGTGCAACATATAAAAGCATTTTCACGTCTGCAAAGCCCTCACTGCAGAATTAAATAATGAAGGCTTTGTGAGCAATTACGTGGTATGTGTTCTTAAAAATAGCTGCATCACAGACAAATCTGCTTTTGTTCAGAAATTGGGCAGGCTACATGGTCAAGTCAGCCAGGACAGGTGATGACAAGGATGGTGGCTCATTATTGTGTTGTGAAACTTCATGCAATATTGCCATGCTCTGTTCTGGGACCTCAGCAAGTCTTTAGCTAAAAAGAACCAGGTTTGGTCAGGTACATTGGATATTTTTTCTCCCAGGACAGGAAGAGAAAGGACCAAGTTGGATATGTTCCCATCCTTCCGCAATAAGAATGTTCAAGGAGTTAAGCACTCTTTGGTCCCCATACTTCAGCATTACGTCTTCCCTCCTGTTCATACCACAATCCATTTTAACAGCCTTCTTGTCTTGTTTATAAGAGATAGCAAAATAGATCTCAAATGCCATGTTCTGCCCAGGTAGTTAATGCACTAGCAATGATCTTAAAGTCTACAGAAATACAGCTTAGCTCAGAGAGGAAGGATAATGTCAATTCATGTGCTCCTAGGAAACACAGTTTCGAAGGTTCCTCTGCCCATTTTAACACTACACAGCTGGGCTGGCAATTTTATGAATATCTGTCTTGCGACCACATGAATCTGTTCTCCATTTGACTTTCTGATGGATGAGGTATATTCTGGCATCTATTCTGATAGTTACTGAGCAGAAGAGATGATGCCTAGCCAAATATCTGCTTTACAGAAATGCCCAGGAGGGTTTGAATAAGAGTGAGCACAAGCAGCAGAGTCTACATGGGGAGTCTTGCTCTCAGTTTCTTCTAATGAGCTTGTATCTCCTGCTCTTACCCAGTTCTTGGTGTTTGGCTGCAGTGAAGTCCATGGCCACTAACCAGCCTGTTGCACAAACAAGGATTTATGATGTTTCTTCCTCCTTGGACATGTGATTTATTCCGAGGAACTAACTTGGATCCTGACTGAGGATCTGTGGAGTAGTCCACAGCTGAGATTTTGTTTCTCAGTCAGAACTCCTCTTCCACTGTTACACCTTTGCTCCAGGCTGTAACAATGCTAGGACTAGTAGCATGGAGGGGTATATGTGTGTAATACCTATGTGTGTGTTAATGTTGGTGGTTGTGGATGATATCACAGCCACAAGCAAAAATCTAAGAATGGATGGCCTATTACTTTTGTTGGGTTTTTCCTGTTTCTATGAAAGTGTGTTAGACATTTTCAAATTTAATTTAGTATAATTTAATTTATTAAAATTAGGAAATTCACCTTGTGCCTGACAGTAGCAACACTCCGGTGGAACGTGACCCGAAAGCCATTCCTGGATAAAGCACGAATGCAGAGCATGTGAAACGGGGCTTCGTTGCCTGTTGACTGCTGGCTTAGGTTCTTCATTGTTTTGTCTTGTGATGGGTGCAGTAAGGAGGCCAGGAAGTTTCATCAGTCCCGGATCCTGGATCCTACTTTTGAGAAACTCTATTAGATGATGTTCCAATTTATACCTCATCTACATATGAGGCTACATAGGGTGGCAGGTCAGCTTGCCTAAAGAGCTTCTCTCTCCAGAGGCAGCTGGGCCTTTGCTTTGGGTGCCCACTCAGCTTGACAGGAAGATGAATGAGAACATTTGTAAATTTTTGTCTTGTACAATGTATTCCCGGCTTCCTTCCAGCCCTGATTTTGAAACTGGCATGTGACTGGTTCAGTTGAGTCTTCCCATGTCTTTCTAACATTCCTTTTCAATTTGGGCATATTGTTCTGCTTGGTGATAGTGGCTCTGATAATTGCGTGAGTCAGCCATTTTGCGCAGTTTGGCAATATACTGACCTATTGTTTTTTCAGCTCCTTGGACAACGTTCCTGATTCTGTGGGTTGAAAAGCACTTCTAGGATTTTACAGAATCCTTCCTGCTCTGTTCTTGTCCCTACCAAACACTATAAATGCATATGGTGGACCTTATCTCAGAGAACTAAAATCATGCCTGCTGCATTTCATTTCTTCTGCATTCACTACCAGCTATTTTCAGTCCTATCTTGTAACCAAAAGGGCACTGAGTTACTGACCACAGCCCCTTTCACATTTATCTGTCAGATCTGAGACAGCACTGTGTCCTTGCCCTTGCCCTTTTTTCCTTCTTGTCTTTCTTTCTTTCCCATTGTTAGTTTCTTGTGCTTGCAAGTCCCATTTCCTCACTCCACCACCTTTCATGATCCGGCAGAAAAGGCAGCTGCTTACAGAGGAGTGAAGGAGTTGCTCATGGCTGTTTAAGTGTGTCCTTAATTATTGCAGAAGTGCTCCCTTGAACTAAGTATTTTGCAGTTATTAATTCATGCTATTAAGGTAGCGGTGAAGAAAGGATGACTCTCTGTTATTTTGCATTTGTTTGATTGGCACCTTGTTTGAATGTAGGCTTTATCAAGTTTAATCTTGAGCTGAGTGACACAGCTAATTATACCTGTTTTCACAAGCTTCAAGCTCCAGTCTGAAGAAAAGAAGCATATAAAGCACCAGTGTCTTAATTCTTAGAGATAAATGTTTGGTTTCACAAAATGTTTGAGCACATGGGTTTGAAATGTGACTTCTGCTAGTACAACTCACATCACAGGAAGACTCAGTGAGCAGTCAACAGTTTTTTGTGCCTATTACATTTAACAATCCAGGGAGAAAGAAGAAGCAATTCCACTGGGACACAGAGGAGAGAGCGCTGAGTGTTTATGGGATGTTTTGCAGGAGATGCTGTATTTTTTCTCTTCCCTCCATGGAGCCTGGAGGACCCAGGTGTCTAGGGTTACACTGGCTGTTGGAAGGGTGATCTGAGGAGTCCAGGTCAAATGTGTCCAAAGAGACTAAAATAATAATAGAGAAGAGTTTATGTAGGAAGTTAACTTCTTGCTACACAGCCTGGTCAGGGCCATTGGAGAATCTGGGGTAGGGAACTGCTTCTTAGAAGATGATCCAGGCAAATATGTGTCCACCGTTAGATTATATCTAGGATTAAACCAACATGTAAATCTACAGAAAAAGTTTAACATCATAAAAGGCTGCATTTTTTTCTATGCCTGTGTGCCAGGTCATGTAATGGCAGGTGTTAACTGATAAGAAGGATAATTTTCAGTCAATGCATGGACGACTCACCAGCACAGCAGCTCAGAGACCTAAGGTCTGTAGATCGGCTTTAAGAAGGGCTGAGACAATTTTATGACCTGTGAAAGCATTTGCCTGACTGTTCCTGTGTAATCAGTAAGAGGAGGGCAATCAAAGCTCGTTCCTTGGGGCACCAGCTAATGATACTAATTAGCACACAGACAAGGCTTTGCTGAAAGCATTACAACCAGGCATGTGCTAATTAATTAGCTGATTGTCTGAAGGAAGGAGTTCCCCTTGCCCTCTCCCTCTCCTGCAAGATTATGCTTTGGAAAGGAAGGAGGGTTTTATGCTTGCTTATAAAATAGATGCCACTCTGGAGTAGTTCAGCATGGTGGGTTTGGGCAGTTTCTCCAGGAATGAAAAACTGTGCTGAATTTAAAGAGATCCCACGGACTACAACTACTTCAGTTTGTATCTCAGTGCACTGGGGGACAAAGGTAGTGTTATTAGACTTTTTGGTCTGTTTATCCTCTAGAAAAGGACTTGTGCCAAAGCCAGCTATGTCCAGCCCCCTGTGTATATGCAGGCTATAGCAATGATACTCAAGTCACAGTGCTGAGCTTCTGGGAAGAGAGGTATGCGTGGAAAACAATTCCTGCTAGTTTCTATGACGCAAGAGCATTGCTGCTTGTAGCCAAAACCAGGCAGTGGTACAGGCTCCTGGCACCACCACAGGCTCTCGTGAAACTTTGAAGATCAAAGATCACCCCCTCTGATGGGCTGTGTGTCTGGCTGCCTTTCCCAAGCAGGGCTCCTCGCAACAAAGTCAGATCTGATGAAATCCAAAGTCCTGACATTAGTGACTGCTTTGGCTCCAAGGAGCTCAAGTCAGAGGCACTGGAGTCTGGCAGTGACCAAGTGTTTTTTCTTATTGGTTTTCTATTTCTAGGAGACTGTTGGACAGGATCCCAAGTGATATATCTGGCTTCTTTTTCAGGCTGGTTTGTGTGTGTGTGTGTGTGTGTGATGTGACTAGGCAGAAAATATCCCCTCCATTGTTATATGGGAGAGAAGCAAAGAAAGACCAGTTTAAAAGAGCAATGTAAGGCAGAATATATTTTTCTTTTAACTCTGTACAAATCCCTGCCTGGCCAGACCTCCATAACGCTCAATGTTCTGCCCAACCAAGACACAGCCAAGTTTTGCAGCTGCATCCAGCACTTCTCACTCCCTTTCCTCTCCCCTGCGCTTGCAGAGAAAAGTTGTGTCTGGAAGCACGTGATATACAGGTTGGCTGGACCTACAGTGGATGGAAGAAAGACAGCAAGTTGTTCCTTGTAATTTCATAGGTCCTGCATAAAAGCTTCCATGTGGGAAGAGCTTTTAATTATTAGAATGACTTCCTGGTCAAGTCTTGAGGAGCTATTGAGTGGTCATTCTTTCTGGAAAGGGTGGGTCATGAGAAGTCCCTCATGAGAAGCGCCTCTTCTTCTACAGAGGAGCACTGGTAATTTGCAGGTCTGAGCCAGGTCTTTCCAAGTTAGATAAAATCAGTGTTTTGTGAGCAGATTTGGAAGCAAGAGGGAAGCAGCCTTGTGCCCTCAGTTCCTTTAGATGTGTGCTTTCCCTGTCTCATGGGATATGAATGCACTATGAAGCAACCCTTCCTTTAATTTGCTTTAGGCTTGTGTCTGCCCCAGTTCCAGTGTGGCTTGCCTGCTTTTGGATTTGACTTGGTACCCAGACCAGCCACTGCTGCTCCTTGGAGGGTGGTTTAACCCATAGTACTCTTAGCAGGACTGTGGTGAGCGCCTCCAACATCTTCCCTGGGTGGACCACTAAGACAAAGCCTAGCAGTCTGACGTCCAGTGCATATTCCACAAATATGAGCTGCTCCTCCCATCACCTGAGTTTGTATAACCATACCCGCCACAAGCAGTCGTAAACATTGTCCACACGGGTATGTGACTCAGCGAGTGCCTATGGGGCTGACTTTTACAGACCTCAGATTACCAGGAGGGGATAGCTGTTCTCAATGCCTGAGCCATTTGCTTAATGTGCCTTATTTTTAAATGAAGGAGGAAGAGGTGGCAGTGTTACTAGGAAGGAAGATAACTCCCATCTTTGCTGTGACACTGGGAGTGTTAAACAATGTCCATTCTTCCTAAGGTGGTACTCGATCCTCAGGCAAAGGGAGAGTCCACATTGCTTCTGCTTATTTAAGGGCAGAGAAAAGTGCATGTAAAGTGGAAGATTAAACACAAAACATTGCATTTTTGGTTATACAGGATCTGTAAAAAAGTTGGTAATGTGTCGAAAGTCAGAAGCTCGGATCTTCTTGGATGTCTTCCCGAAATGCTGAGTAACATATTTCAGAATCGTGCATTTGGGCATGTGCAAGTTACCATGTGTGGCAGAAATAAAGTGCCTTCCCTTTTCTTATTCATTTTGCGTACAGACACAACCGCGTCATTCACGTAAATCAGGCACAATTAGCCAGAGGGCTCAAATTTACAGCGTTTCTGATAAACCAGATGCCTCAGAAATTCTGTGATGGGAAAAGCCTGCACTCTGCAAGAACACAGCAGGTAACAGTAGCCTTGTGAATGATAGCCCAAAGCCTCAGCTTTCGCCCCGGTACCTGAACATCTCACTGTCCTGAGGGAAACATCTGCGGAGCAATTATTATCTTGGAAAGAGCCATGGGAAAATAAAGCAGTCGGTAACACTTGAAAAGCGTCCCAGATTCCCACTGAAAGGCTTTGTCAGAGCTGTGAACCTTCACTTTATTTAGCTGTATGCATTTTTTTTTCGGAGTGGGTAGTAAACCAAAAAAGTATCCTGTAAGTTGCTGCGGTGGGAAATCTCAGCCGTGATAACATTCAGCTCAAGGTTGTTATCTAGTGGGTTGTAACCTGGGAATATGGGAATATTTCTCAAAGGAAAAGCAGGGCTTGTTACTTTCTGCTCTTTAGGGGCTTAACTATTTGTGTCTTGGTAGGTCCCAGCTGGGCGAGCCATTTAACACACAGAAGGACAACCACTACTTCGTGCTAGCCTGCAGGAAGATTGGATGTGTTTGTCCCCTCTCTGCAGGACACAAAAAATCTTCTTTTTTCCCCTGAGTTTTTCTTTTTATGCAAGAAAAAAGGGAGACTGGGACTTCAGCCTGCACAAACCTCTCTTCTTCTGCCTCTGCTGACATATACAAACTAGCGTGGCAGGCCCTTAAGTACGTGCCTGTCACAGCAGGAGTAATGACAGGGCTGCCACTGAGTGTGGTGTTTTCTAGCAGGACAAGCTGGATGGCACAGTCCAGACATGCTGCTCCGTGCTCTAGCATCCCTCCTGCTCATGAGTCTTATGCAGCAGGGACAGGGTAACGACCCTGGCTGTGTTGGCATGGCCAGCGGCAGTGGTCCAGAGAGACATGGAAGAGCCTCAGGGAGCCTGCAGAGATTCACTGAGCTGTGGAGGAGCCCGTGTGTGCATGGGGAGGAAAGGTGTGGGGCATACCACCTGCCTGCATGCAATCCCATGTGGAAATGGCATGTGAGGCTGAGCAACAGTGCTGGGCACTTGTCTTCAGAGGCTATCAAAGGCCTTCAGGCAGGAACCAGTAACACTCCCCCCATTTTCACAGATGGCAAAATTGAAGCACAGGGCAGTGAAATAACTTAGCTAAGGTCACCCAAGGAGGCAGTGGAGGAGCTGGGAATAAAACCCAGGTTTCATGAATCACTAAACCACACTGCTTCCCCTTAGGGCTATGGATGTATTATAATAGAGCAAGATCCAGATGTGGTTTTTAACTGTCATTCAATACTCTGTGTGATATTACTCTGCCTAAGAAAATATACAAATTTGGACTCCCTGGAGGTTTGACTAGTTCAGGGAAGTTTGATTAAGCTTGTTTGGCATGACATTGTTAGGCAGAACAGCACAGAAGGAGACGGGGGGCAATTCTCAAACACACTGTCAGGGCCAGTGAAGTTGCTGAGCCCTTTCTGTACCCAAGAGGATGCATAAAAATTTCAGAAACACAATCTCTGAAAATGAAGGAAGGAGCAGAATCAGGGCAAAGAAGCTGAACCACATCAGGAGGTAGCAAGAAAACAGATGCTTGGCAACAAATCTGTGATCAGACGTGCTGTTCCACTGGCAGCCGATTCCCTTAGAAAGTTACTACTCTCCAGCTGTTCATCTCTCTTCCCTCCTTTCCCTTCCCAACCCACCAGCTCAACTGCTTGTTAACTGCTCCAAAAAGCAACCCAGGCTGTTCTGAGGGAGCTGGGTTTGAAGGTAGTTGCAGAGCTGCCTGTGCTGGCCATTCTGCAGAGGTAGTCAGTAGTGGTGGCGAGGAGGAGACAGGACAAGGGTCCAGGGATGGCCAGCTTTCCACCCAGCTCTGTCATATCTCAGCAGTTCATCTAGTTGCAGCCAGAGAAGACTAGCTGAGTGAAAAAATATTTCTCTGCATGTAAAACTCTTCATGCTTTGATATTAACAGTAAACACTGAGCAGGCCAAAACCCCATAGCTTGAAGCCATGATTTAAATTGATCTGTGTTCACATTTCTGCCTCCAGGTTTGGGCTGGGGGCATGGGGAGAATGGAAGAATTGCATCCTTTCATCAAATTTCTTCATTAACATTTCCCTCCACCCCATCCTGACAAACTGCAGGTGTTTTTCCAAAAGGCCTGTTCTTGGGAGTCAGATGATTGTGTACCATCTCCATTTTAGCTAATAATAATAATAATGATAATGATAATGAGTTCTTTAACTTTTGAAGTTGGCCTATACAATTAGAAAGTTGTATTTAACAGACTGAAAAACTTGAAATCAAACACCATCTCTTTTGTACTTCTTCATACTAAGTAAATGTTTGTGATTTAAAGTTTAATTCCTGATTTCTGCAGCAGAACTCATGCTTTTGAGTGTTTAGTCTTAGAAATGCAGATTTCATACTGGCTTAAACTGGAAGCAACATTCTTCCTTTCCCTCCTGATAGGGATATATGATGCTCCTGAGTCATGTAAGAAAACATTAACCCGTCTGAAGGTAATGGAGACACCTTTGTGCCTGGATGGACAGAGCCATCCTCATCTGGTGTATAGACTACAGAGTACATCTGTGTCAGAAACAAGAGTCTCATCCTGCCATGGAGTATTTGTATTCAAGTCCTAGATGAGGTGATTGCTGTGGATACTGTGTTTTAAAAGCATTCAAGGGGCTTTGGTGATGAGAAGTGCCAGTCTAACCCACCGATGAGACCTTGTGCGAGGCTCCTGGCTTTGTTGAGGGTCCAAAGTGGTAGAGAGAGGCTGATTCTGGGGAGAAGCAGTGCAAATTCATGGCTTTTACTCTGCAAGGTTCCAGTCCAGCCCCTGCGAACTAAACAAGACAACAGCTGTCATGTCTACTGATGGCAGCTCATACTCATTAGATACAGATGAACTGAACAAAAGTTTGATGCGAACTGATGGTGGAAAGTGCTAATTTGATACTGGCATTAAACCTTCCTAATGATCTAGTCATATCAAGCCATCCTTCTTAAAAATGAAAAAATCCCAAAGCTTCCTGTGTGTTTATGCTTATTTAAGAAGGTGAGCAGGAAGCTATAGGAGAAAATTAATCTTTGAGTTCTCTGAAGACAGGGGCAGGAGTCATCTCACCATGTTCTGGTTACCTAAAAATGGGTGGTTTACATAAATGAAATTTGCTCTACAGCTGCTGGAGAGATAGTGGCAACTCCAGGAGATTTCTGCCAGTCTAACCAAGAAATCAAAATGAGAGGAGAAGATCGGTCTTCTGGAGTGTCTCTTTCTCCATCAGCTGTAGCAGTTTAGATCACTAGTTTAGCACAGATGCTTAAAATTTAGGTTCAGTGAGCTGAAGCCACAGCCTGGTGGCCATATTACAGAGAGGGAAACTGCCTGGTCAGAAGAAAAATAAGAGCTGAAAAAGGGAAGCAGAGAATAGCACCAGAGAAAGTAAAAAGAGACGGAAAGTTGAAGAGTAACAGACAAAGGACAGAACTTTTAAAACAAAGCCAGTTCAGAGGCTGTAATGCAATGTGTCCTTCAATATCAGGTTAGCTGTTCAGTGGCTGGCATTTTGCACCGTGTGAAAAGATCTCAGCTGAAGATCTTTGATAATCCAGCCAGCCGCTGCATACTCAGGGGCATTATTCCCATATGCCCAGCAGGCAACTGTGAGGAGAGGGAGGCAGAGTTTTCCCACCACTGACAGACACCCTTGCTGTCCCCTGCTCCCACCCGCAGTGAGTCATGACTCTGAAGACACTGCCCTGGGCGCTGGAGAAAGCCACAAACCACTACAACGTGATATTATGGACAGGATGGAAGTGATGCTCTTCTCTCGAGCCTCATGGGGGGAAACTGCCAGGGTCACGGGACCAGGAGGTGCTGGGAGTCTGTGGTCAGGAGAGTGCCCTGAGGATGGGACACACAAAAGGTATGTTGGATCTGGGTAGTGGATATGGCATGCTCCAGGAGCCAGGTCTTGATGGAGAGACTGAAACTGGAAGCTTGCTGCATCTTATCTGCCATAGCTAGCATCTGGCTGCACACCTCTTTGCAATCCAAATAAACTTTCATATTGCAATAAATGCAACCTAGCCAGCCAGGTGTTTTCTTGTTCCTCAGCTGTTGATAACCAGGGCCTTTACTGCAATATCATGATGCTAATGCTTCTGCCCATGGCCATGCTTGGCTGCAGTGCTCTGTGAAATCAGTTTGGGCTCAACTCCTCAGTCAGTGGCAATTAGCCTGACTCCCCAGGAGACAGGTGGGGGGATGCCGCATGAGTGTATTTACAGAGGGCTGGAAATATTACACCTTCCCCCTGCTTGTAAATTAAATACACTGTTAAAGCTCACGGAACCACCCTGCCATCTCCTCTGATATATCTCAGCAGCAGATGCCGGACCACACTTTGCTGGTGAGCACTGCCAGTAACAAAACAAATCTATTACTCATCCTCCTCTTTGCCCAGGAAAATGAAAACTCAGGTATGTGGAGCCCTTTGGAGGGGGAAGAGAGAGAAGCATGGTATCGTGGCATAGTAGAAAGACAATTTATCTTTGCTAAGCTCATGCCTGACCTATCAACGTGAGGTTGAATGGGTTGTGTGGGATGGCAGCCAGCCAGTGAGCAACAAGCCCCAAAGAAGCCCACAGCCTGCTGCAGCAGGAACCCTGCACATCTCCAGCTCTCTCATGTGTCCCAGCAGTGCCGGTTGTAGGACATCATGTGGTGAGACATCTGTTCCTCCAGCCACTCTCCTTCCTCTCCTGGCGGGCTGGATGACCGTCTGCTACCGTCACTGATGGGATCGGTCTTCACTGGGCTAGCTGAGCACACATTTGGATAGAGACTTCAGGAAAGTCTGTGTCCTCTTTAAAATCTGGAAATACAACTTTGTATATGAGTTTCAACTCTGTCTGTCGCTCAAGTCCTCTGCATGCTGCAAGTTGGTATTATATTGCCAGAGTCTCTTGATTTACTGTTTTTCTCTTCTGTCTTCCCTTCTTTTCTCTGCACTCCCCATTCTTCCTTCTACTGCTTTTTCTGTTGCAGAAATGAGTAAGGAAGCAGATTTTCATGGTGTGAGATGTTAAGAGGAACCTTATGCCACACTAGCATGGATACTGTGTCAGGGAGAAATGTGTATGTCTGCATGTTTGAGACCAGTTGCACAGGACAGCAACCACAGGATCGTGGGGATAGGAAAGCCTGATGTCTTGAATACTGCAGGAAAAACAGCCAGCCTTGATCCTCATTCTGGGAAACAACAGCTGCTGCCAGGATAATTTTATCCTCTTGCTTACACAAGAGAGAAGATCTATTTTACAAACATCCCGTGATCTCCTGGACCCATATACACGGTCATTCCAGGTCAGAGTTGCATCACTGGAGAGGCAGGTCCATATTCTGACCTGCTTTTTTGCTCTCATCCAGAAGACTCTTCCTGCCTTGAATGCTCTGAGCCTAGGGACCATATTCTTTCCTCGCCTGATTGAGCTGGTTATCACTGCATCCTCTCTGTGACTTGCAGGACACTAGGTTTTGCACACACTCAGTGTAGTGACTCACTTAACATTGAACAATAAACAATCATGGAAGAAAAGAGCTGGTTTCCCTACTCGGGGGATGCAAGGCACTACAGATAAGAAGGAATTCTCATGGCCTTATCAATTCCTATGCTGAAGTATTTGGCTTTTCCTGGAATTATAGTTATTACTGTCTGCCTGAGTGCAAAGGAAGAGACACAAATTAATTAAAAAGAGAGTGATTTCCCAGGTCGCTGTCCTTCCACAGCAACTAGCTGCCCTTCTGCACCTGTAATCTGCACAGTACCTCTGATTAGCTCCCAGAAACACTTCCCAAATGAAAGTTTCTCTAATGAAAAAAACATGGAGCGAGAGAAATCTCAAAATTGTTCTTAATTTTTTTTGGGGGTGGCAAGAGAAGAAAACCCAAAATTTCATTTTATAATCAGATACTTTGTTATTTTCTTATTTGTTTGTTTGTTTGAAATAACTTTCTGGCTCCACATTTTCTTTTGAAAACATTCAGAAGACAAAAAAATCCCCAAGCCTTTCAGAGAAGCCAAAAATGAAAACTGTTGGCATTTCTGCAGAAGCAAATTAGCTTCAAAAGGGACAGAAAGTGGCTTAAAGTTGAAAAAAATCTTTGTATTTCAAGAAACTGAATTCCCTTGAAAATGTAATTTCCTTCAGATTCTTCCAGCACCAAAATTTCTCCACCACCACCACCCCCGTTTTAAAAAAACACTTTTTCCTTGAAATTGTCAATGAGTTCAATCACACATTTTGCTCAAACTGTAATTACCAGATTGGAAGTGCGGTGTAGCACAGCCAAAAGCAAAAGCGCTCCTGATTGCCTGCTGAGGCTGCCCTGCAGCATGGAGGGTGCCTGGGAGGGTGGCTTTCACGGTGGTCACTTGGCATCTGTGCAAGCAAAGTATTCCCATATTTAACACCGAGCTCTGAATGCTGGCAGTCAGTGGGTTAATCGTTATGGAAATACTGACTGATTCTTGAGTCAAATGTCAGGTGGTGCCAAAAAGCAGAGCCCCTGGACAAAAGACAGGGAAATTCAGCTCTGACTAATGCTGCAGATAAAATGGCTGTTATACAAAAATGTGTCTTCCAATGTAACACTTGGGTCACAGCAACATCTGAACCACAAAGTCCACTCTCCTTCCACATGAAGAACAGCAAATGTTGTTAGTTGTGCCAGAGTCTGGGGTTCTTAAAGCCTTCAATGGGGGACAACTTATAGCCCTGCTAACAAACTGTCCAGGCTACTGGGGGTTATTTATATACAGATTAGGGTGAGAGTGTGTGCGTGTGTGTGTGGGGGGTAAGGTTCAGAATTAACCATGAATGAACTTAGAAACTAGAAATTAGAAGTTTTCTAAGCAGCAGAAAGGAGGAGGTCTGCAGCATGTCAACCATGGGTATAGAACTGATAAAAAAAAAGTATCAGGTTTTAAGATGATCTGCATCAGCTAATGAATGACACAAATGGCTGTGAAGTCAGGGGCCAGGCCTCTTGATTTATCTCTGCCTTTCTATAGTCCTGTTTATTGAGGTCTGAAGAACCAAAAATAGAGGCAACAGTCACCGCAACCAATGCTTGCAGTCCCTCCCTGAAGTATTTAAAATAAAGACTGCCATCTTCAACAATCACTCAGGATTTTGAAGGCTTCCAGTTTTGGCTGTCCGATGTAACAGAGAGTAAGAGGAACATGATTTCTCACAGGATGGTCCTCTCTCAGCACCAGCAAGCTGGATGCAGCACCAGGCCCTTTGGAAAGTCTTGGTACGCCCATCAACTAATGCTCACAGATGTTTGCCCGTAATCAGCCCTTTCAGTCTGGCCTAGGGCAGCAGAGAGTGGAACACACTCAGTAGCATTTTTTGGAGAGAGGGAAAGGCAATTTACAGGGCAAAGAATTGTCAAATATTATTTTCCTGAGCCTAACGTTGGTTGCAAATATATGAATCTTAAAGGGTAGGGAGAACAATATGCAACATGCAGTTGGGGTTGTGTTTCTGATCCTGTGGGACTGTGTGTATCTATCGTTCACCAGCGTTAACAATGGCATTCCCATCATCCAATTTTGACTTGGTTTCTGACTCTGGGACAGTTCATGTTATTTTTTTCAAATCCTTGGCCATGGCAGGAGAGAGTGACTGTTGCTTAAGGGATGATTGCAAGGCACAGCTGCGATGGAGCTTGGATGTGCTGCTACAGCACGTGGAAGGAGGCTGACAGCTCTGGATGGCAGTCCATCCTCTCTGTCATAGAGAGCATTCTTGGAGAGAGACAGGTCTCCTGCCCTTCAGCAGAGGGGAATCCTAAATGACCAGCTAAGACTAGATGCTAAATTTTTAAATAGAGAAAGGGCAGTGTGATGAATCCCATCTGAATAGAATATGATCATTAACACATCATTAAAAATGCCTAGCATCTTACAAATGCAAACAATAAAATCCTTCCGGGAGTGTCAGTCTTCCCTTTCTCTTTAAATGCAGCTATATTTTTTTAGTACATGGTGACTTTTCAATACTCAGCCTGCTTCTTTTCCTTTGCAGCTACTGCTGTTCCCCAGCTGGATAAGATCAGGATGTTTGCTCTTTGTGCTCTATAAGCAGTGGCATATACTTACCTTGTCCTCCATAAGGTTTTACCCTTCAGGACCCAATGCAAAGCAAATCCTTCTTCATACTCTGACTCTTCCTCGGTGGCTCAAAGAGGACTAAAGCTTATGACTTAACAAGGGATAATGTAATCCGAGAGAAAGGTGGGTGCCTTCCAGTTTGTGCCGCTAGCCAAAGAGGAGGTGGGAAACTAGGATTTGACCTCAACCCTGGGAAGCATGTGGAGCCCAAGGGTAGCAGGTTCATACTGGCTGCAGTTGTTGCAGGACAGCTGACCTGTCTTGGTAGAGTGGGATGATGTCATCCAGTTTGAAGTCAGGGGTCTGGGCAAACTATGGTGAGAAGTACCAAGCCAGGAATAAAGCAATGAATTGGTTAGTAGCCTTGACTATCTATCCAAACCATGGAACCACAATGCAAAAACCAGGACTGTGACAGCAATAACATCCCGCTACTTCTGCTACTAGAAAATTCTGTTATAGTGGTGTTCCTTTTCCCACCAATGACTGTTTCTCTTTGCATCCAATTCAACTCCAGCTTCAACAGGGTAAATTTCCCTTTAGACAATATTTTTTGGGCAGTAAGTCCTGGCAGGACTACCATAATGTCATCAGTGTTAAAGAAAGGTCCTGCAACAGCCCAGAGAAGAGCGTACTCATGTTGCAGACGACTGGAAGAGTTCAGCTTGTTGAATTTAGTGAAATGAAGGCTGAAAAGGGTAGGATTAGCTGCCACGGTTACATTAGGGACCTAAATACTGAGAAGGAAAGAGAGCTATTTAACTGAAGTACAATGTTGGCACAAGAACAGCTGGGTACAGGCTGCCCATGAATGCATCTAGACAATGGGAATAGATGGAAAACAGCAATACAAAAGTTGGAGGAAAAAAAACCCAAAACCCCAAACTCAAGTAATTTTCAGATTATAAAGTCATAGAAATGGAGCTGAGAAAGACCTCTGGAGACCTGCTCATTTTGGGCTTTTTAACCTTCGGTAATATGGCAACTGCTCCTAAAAGAGAAAAGCCAGAGACAGTGGCCACAGCCATTGTGGCCACAATATTTTTCATTCACAGCTTACTAAAAAGAAGACTGTCCCCTTCATGTTCCTCTTATTATTTTCCCCATTTTGGCTATATGTTTGCATGTGAGAAAATGAAATACTACAATCAAAAATCTGTAGTCATTTCACATTTCACAGCCCTTCAATCTGACAGTGCTTCATGCGTAATTGGGTGAGAAATACCGCTCTACTGCAATCCTCCACTCCAAAGCCCTGTCACAAGCAGCTAAAGCATCCCTCATTCTTGATACACTCATGACAGAGGTTGTAGGGATGTGGTTGCTGCTAACAGCAGGACTCAGACTTTATGATTTCTCCTAGCATCAGGCAAGGAAGGAGGCTTGAAGGAATTTGAGACCTATGAGTGTGATGGTGGTAGCGGTCAAGAGTTTTCAGCTAGCCCCACCACCAAGCAAAAGGGATGTGAGATGGTGGATGGGGAGGCCAGGAAGTTTTCCCTGGAACTGTCTCAGCTGGCTGTTGGGTGCTGCATGGAAGACCCACACCAGATCCACAGGAAGGTGGCAGCTGACACCAATGGGTCATCAGGGACTGTGGGGCAGTGGGTAAGGCTGAGGAAAATGCAGGCTGCACCTCCCCTCACCCCCTGGCAACAGAAGAAGCAGCTATGCTCACCCTGGCTCCCAGTCCCAGCTCTGCTGCTCCTCATCCCCACACTCCTGCCTCAGGACATCGGCAGCAACAGCCAATTCCCCATGCTGCTGAGAAGTCTTGAGCCCCTGCTGGGTTCGACCATCCCTGTCCCTCTTTATTCCACCTGCTTGTCTTACCTGTTTAGTAGTCATGCTTTTCCAGAGCTGGGACTCCCTTTTGGCATTGGGTAAAGAAAGGTGCCAAATAACAACAAAGTCCTCCACCCACTTGGAGACTAGAGGTGCTACTTTCCTACAAATAAATATCATAGGGAGTTGTTTTTGGCTTCATGTCTCTGCCTCTGCATAGGAACCTGTGTCACCAGTGGCTCTCCAGACTGGGGTGAGCTTAAGGGTCAAGTCCTTATATTTCAAATATCCATGCATGCATTCTTTCCACAGGCTGTGAAAATACCCCTGAAAAGCTCTTCTGGGGCTTAGAGCATTACTGTTCCAGTCTACACTGTCGTTTAGTTCCCTGGGTAGCAGAGAAATTGGGAGTGGAGAATGCCAGATCTGGCTTTACTTTGGCCATACAAATGTATTACCGAGTACTGAAAAGTCAGGGAAAAGCATAAATCTCACTGCCGTGCTCCAGTGCTCTGGGAGTTTTTCAAGTCCCTCTGGAATCCAGAGGCAGTTTTCAGTTTGGAAGTCTAAATGTACTTTACTGACAGGGCCAAATCCAGACTTAAGGCAAGACCATGGAAGTTGGGGGAGTTTCATTAGGAATGCATTAGGAATTGCATCTCTGCTTTAGGAGCTGTATATTAGGGGAGCTGCTGAGCCAGCCTGCCTTTATAAAATGTCAGAAGTAATAAAGAACAAGCCTTGGTACCAGTGTGTTTTCACTCCTCACCCTGAGATTATCAGATCACCACAGACACCAAATCACTCCTGCAAGACAACAGTAAAACTGTTTTGCTCTGCTCTGCTGTCTGCTGCAGTGTATGTCAAAACTCCTGCAGACTGTTCCTGCAACTTTATCACTTTTACCTCCTAATTAGCAAAGCAATGTTCAGTCCATTTCACTAAAAAGTAGAGCATAGGACTGAACTATATGCATTCCACAAAGGAGCACTCCCTGAGCCTGCTCACTTCTGCATAATGTGAGGGTCCAAATATCCCACAGAAAACCCTTAACAGGCAAGACAAAACTGTAGGTGCAGAAATGCACTGAGGATTCATCCTGCTGCACCCTGCTGACTTCTGCATGGGTGGAACGGGTGTGTATACTTTAAAATGTCTGCATATGTGATTTACTCATTCAAGGTCACACTGACAGCTCTTGCAAAGCTTGAAAGGAAGAGAATGAAATTGCCCTAACAGACCATCCTCCACTGAGAAAGCAGAAAGCCAGGCTGGGCAGCTGGCAGCCTCCAGAATTTGTGAGCATTTTCCCACTCAGGCAGAGCTGTGTTGCTGGTGGACAGGTAACAGCTGTCCTATCGCACCAGTTCTTCCTTGCACTGGTTGTGACAAGCTCCTGGCCCTGCAGAGGTTGGGACCCTGGTGAACTGCAGCAGGGACACTAAATTATATTCAAGGCTCCTGCAAAGTTGCAGCATCTCAGACTTCCCAACTATTTTAAATTTAAAACACAACTTTCGAAGTCATGTCTCTCCTGCAACATTCTTCCCATTGCACCCATGTGCACAGGCTTGGCTTTCCAAACAACAGCTCTGCTGAGGAGCTAGCTTTGTTTTTAATAAGATGGCTGTGTTTATGCAGTTTAAGTGATGTTAAAATTAAAGTGAAGTTATGATTCAGCTGACTTCAAGTTTTCTCAGCTCCCTTCCTTTGCACACACAGTTTTCCCTGCACTTGTTTGCCTTGGCAGGGCCCGGACTTAATAGTAACAATTTCATCTTCCATTTATAGCCATCTGCATGCCATGTTATTCTTTTAAAGCAGAACACTTCTCAGAGCTGAGCAAGGGGGACATGTAAAGCCATGCAAAGGCAAAAATCTTTTCAAGATCTCAGCTTCTTCACATAAGGAATAACTTTGTCTCTTCCCTCTGGGAAAAATAAATAGAAAAGGAAAAAAGTCCCATCCCTGATTTTGGATCTTGAGAAAGAAAGGAAAACAGTCACAAGCCTGCAATGTTGTACGTTCAGTGTACACTGCTTGGCAAACTTCCAGAGCAAATGTAGGAAAGCTGTAAACTGGTGGAGTTGGATATATCAGCAAAGATAGTTTCTGCATGGAGAGATGCATTAATTTTATTTATTTTTTTAATTTATTTAGACTTCAAGCAACGGCTGTACCAGCAACTGTATCTTCCAAGAGACTGTGCTTCAGTTCCCACCTAGACTTCCTAGCACCTAAGCACTGTACAGCCCACGGAGAATTGCCTCCTTCCTGTTAATCACTAACCAGCACTTCTTGCAGGTTTAGCCTTTGAATTAGTGCTGGTGCTGGAACTGCTGGATGATTTTGTTTTTTAAATAGAATTTAATATTTTTAAAGATTTAACATTTAAAGGAGGGTTGTAGCAGGAGTCTGATATTTTGGAAACCAAGACTCCAGGGGGATCCTTCAGCTTTGCCTTAAAGGTCCATAAAAAAAAAAGAAAGAAACATGAATGAGATCCTGGCTGCAGCATGGCCAAGGGGAACTGGAGCCACAGCATCACCTGGTGAGAGCAACCTGATGCTCATAAAAATGAGATTTGTCCTCCTTCAGTGCCACTGAGTTCCCTCTGCTTTGCCTCAGCACAAGTGGAAAGGAGCCAAACATGATAAGCCTGGAGCTTAACTGATCAAATGAGGTGGACAGGAATGATGGTGTGAGGGGGAGGTAGTTTTGCTTCAGCTAGAACCTAATTGCCTGTGCACTGCAAGCGTCCCTCCCTTTCTGCAAGCTGTGCTCCCCACCACCCTGTCCCCTACCCACAGGGCCCCAGATGCTGCCAGCTCCTTGGCTTAGCGTTGGTTAATGAGTCTCCTGGCTCCCCAGCATGACTTGGCTGAGAGGCTCTTGCCTCCAGGAGCTCCTAGGCAAGGTCTGCTCGGACAGCACCCCTCTTGCAGGATCTCAGCCTGCAAGGGACTGCAAGTGACAGTTAACAAAGCTCATCACAGGCATTTTTCACCATGAGGGACAACCAGAGTGGCCATCACACACCTTATGCATGAGGACCTCCAACTTCTGATGTCCCTGTGACCAATTCTGGACTCCAAACTCAGGCTAACAGCACCTCTGGCTTGCTGAGACTCTGGATCCTCAGCAAAGTGAACATGGGCTTGTCCTTTCTCTTCACTCACAAACACGGGCCAGTGCTGCTCCTCTCAGCTCCTGGGGTGGGCAGTAAAGCCACAACAGCAAGCTGGGAGATGATAAAGAAATTACCAGATTTTGCAGCCATGGAGAGGACAGAGAAAGTGTAATATTCTGGGTAGCAGCATGTGACTGGATGGGGTCCAGATGCACAGACAGAGCTCATGGTGAAGAGCTCCTTCCCCCCACTATCCATTCCCAGCAATGTGTCCAGCCTTAGCATGTCTTTTTTGCTAGGCGCCATTTGACTCCTGTGCCTGTCTGTGTGTCTGTTGTGTGACTCCATGTCTGTGTCATGTCCCTGTCCCAAATCTGCTTCCCATTTGCCAGGAACCAGATTCCCTGCTGTTTCTGGGGGACTTTCTCTGAGCTGTTCAGCCATGACCCAAGCCTGAGGCGTATTGGATGGCAGCTTGTGAATCTCACACTGCAAAGACTGACCACAAACTGAAAACCTCCCAGTGAAAGACTGCTCTTTAGGAGTGTGTAATGCTCCCTTCCCAAAATTACTGGTTACTCAGTCACTTCTGCATAAACAGGAACTTTGTCCTCAGCTCCTTTCCAAGCGCTGCAAGGCCAGCAGCTGGCGTGCTATCCTATCATCTTTAAACCAGCATCATCCCCTGAAACATCAGAAACGTGTATTGTGTCCTGGCTTTCCAGTTACCAGATTCACTTGCACTTTCACTGATGTTGCAGTCCCGGGAGTAAAACTGCCTACATTTTGCACAAAATTGGCAAGCCAGGACTGCAGCTCTCCTCTGCTCACCCCCAGCAGATGATCTGCTTGACTCCGACTAGAAGCTCAGTAAGAGCAGAGGCAGTAATAATTGTGCAGTGATGAAGTCACACAGAGTCTGTTTTAATTAAAGATATTGCTTTTCCTTAAAGGCTTTGCCTCCTCCTTGGCACTGCTTGCTGAGGGACTGGCTGGGAGACAGGCTGTGTCACTGCTTCAGGGTCCCTCAGCAGTAGGTGCCCAGCTGCTCCCCAGAGCTGCAGTGGTGCTGGTGGGTCCATAATCTGGTTCCCTGGAGCTGCTGCTACTGTGAGTTCTGAATGCACAGTGCTCTTCTGTTTGCCTAAAAGCTGGGCTTGAAGGTTGAGGACTGATCTCTACACCCAGAGTAAGCCCTGGGGGCTCCTTGACATGGCCTGGCAGCAGCCCTTCCTGACCCAAGCACATCTTGGAAAGCACACACCCTCATCCCAAACAGCTGCCTTTTGCTTTTGCTGTGAGGCTGTTACATTTAGGCATTTGGGGATTGGAAAAACACCTGATGCAGTCTGGAAGTTACTTCCCAGGGGTATCTGGGCCTTTGTGAGCATCTGCCAAGTTCTGGGTGAGTAGCTAAATGGTTTTTCTCTGCTGTTTCTATAGGTCCAGATAAAGATACGCTCAGTGTCCTATTCATTTTGTCTGAGGCAAGGGCGTGGGGCAGGCAGGTGAGTGACTCTGTAATTCCTAATCTGGGTGTAGCTAGCAGGAGGATAGTCCTTTCACCCTCCCGTGCCTGCCTCACCTGCTTTCCTCCCTTTTAGTCAGCACTTTCCACCTCAACTTTTCCCCTCCTTCCATCATCCCAAACCTCCTCTGTCCTCACTCTCTCCTTTAAATCTCCTGCCCCTCTCTTCTTCCACCCCCAAATGCTTTTGTGCCTTCTCACTTCACCTCTGGTGTGCTCTCTGGATATGCCAAGCCACTGTCTCCTTGTTCAGCAGCAACCTCTGCAGCTGCTCTGGCTTTCTTGGCTTTCTTTACTTTCTTTTCTTTGGGTCTCCCCCTGAACACCTGGAGGTGGCAAACCTCCCCAAGACCCCCCAGCAGAAAGATTTCTGACCCACTGTTCCCTCAAAGTGAGGAGTTCAGGTGCTCTAAGGAAAGTTTGGGGATGTTCTGTCAGCAGAGGGGATGCAGAGGCCCACAGTACTACCCTGGGAAATCATTAACTCCTCGTCTGAACTGAGCAAGATGCTATGAAGAAAGTGTGTGAGCACAATGCTCTCCATGAAATGCCTTGCAAGGGATGATGGAAGTTGCAGGGGGAAGAGAAATGGACTAGAAAGGAGAGAGAAACTCAGGAAGAGCTGAGTGTCCAGGAGAGGGATAAGTAAGTGCAAAGAGGGGCAGAGGCCTGGTGAGACCTGTCGTGGAAGGGTTTTGGTGTCCAAATGAGAAGCAAAGGTGGTAGGGGGGAGTCTGAGTGAACAGAAGAACAGATGGATGGCACCCCTTCATCCCCAAATTGTGACAGGATGTTCTATTTAGAAGGCATTAACAGGAAGCAAACAAAAGGCTGGGGTTTCTTTTGGGGCGGTATTGTTTTGGTGAGCTCAGCTGGGTTTGAACTACATACTTCAGCTCCACTGCAAATTAGAGAAAATAATTGCTCTGGCCTTTGACAGCTGGATCTGAGGCACCAGAGATGGACTTTAGTTGACCAAGGCCTGACAGTGAATCTGTGGGAGACCAGGGAACTGAGCAACATGAAGCTCAGAAATCCTAAACAGCAGCCTCTGTCCTTGGGAAACAAGACCTCTTTCCAGCTGGTGTCATGTGAAAAAGTGGTAAGAAGACAACTTGGTTTCAGGTCACTGCCAGGAAGAGAGAGACATGGAGGCTGTTCAGAGGAAGGATGACCAAAATGACCAGAGGAGGCTGAGCTAGCCTGGTTTTTGAGCTGCAGCTGAGAAAGTGAAATCTGCCTGGCTTGGCCAAATGACAGTGAAGAGCTCAGACTCACAATCAAGTTGCCATGGCTTCATGAATAACTGTAAATTGTTGGAGAGAGGCAGTGGCAGAGTTTTGATAAACCTCCAGATTGCTGAAGGGCGTAAATACCAAGACTAGAGAGGAAACTGCCTTGGCCCTGGACCAGGTCCTGGCTCAGGCTCGTGGTTCTCTTTTTGACTTTACCACTGCAGATGGCCATACTGAAAATGAGTCCCCTGCACGTCTGTAGCTGTAGTACAGGCTGCCCTTTACCTCATTACCATTGGAGCCACATGAAACATGAGAGCTCTTGTTCAGTGTCATTTCCTCTTCTTCAGCTTCTGAACTGTAATCAATGTGTGTTGGCATTGCCTGCGAACCAGAACTTTGAATGCAAATCCTTGAAAGGAACAGCAAAATGATGTTTTTGCAAAATGATATAGCAGCACTGGGATTGAATGTTGACCAGGGAATGGATGGTCTTGGTACCCCATAGGACACAGGAATAGGGTTACCCATGGTGAGTAGATTTTTCTTCCTGATGTACCCTAGTGGGTCAACTGAGGGGATAAACCAAATCCTTCTGAGTTCAAAGCATCTGGTCCTATGCAAGCTCTCCATGAGTGATGCTGGTGGAGCCTCATAAGTGAGCTGTGGCATTAATATTGTCTTAATAAACTTGGAACAGACTTTTCTACATAAAACTTTGGTTTCCGGATGTGTGGAGGCTCAAGTAGACGTCACAGTGTTTGTTATGCTTAAAACACATTTTCAAGATCTCCTTCCAAACCACAAGGGCAAGAAATGTCAAAAGCAACCAAACTAAGCTTCCAACATAATGACCTGACTCCGGGAGATGGGGCTCTAAACCTCAGCTGATAACAAAAGGATTTGTAAATAGCAAATGTTTCAAGTTTTACATCTGACCTCAGTAATAGGGAATAGACTTGTTTCTGTTCTACAGAGGATTTTTCACTCCTTCAATCTGAAATGAAACAAGCCATTTTGATTTTAGATGATTTTTTTTTTTAATGCTACCTTACAAAAAGGTGAATTTCAAAATGAAAGGAATCATTTGGGAACACAAAGTCAAAGTAATGTGGGAACACATTTTGTTTCCAAAAAGTAAAAGAATAATCTTGGAGGGGGCAATTTTTTTCCCCCTACCTGTCAAGTTGAACTTCACAAATTGTTTCTGTGATTCCTACTGTTGCATCTCCAGCAAATTCCTCTCTGTGGGCTCATCAGCATGATATTCCCAAAGGGAAGCCGAGATCCAGTCCCTCCTGCTGAAGTGTCCCTGAGCAGGGAAAGATGTGGTATGTTATCTGCCAGTACCTCCTCTCCTACTCAGAAACTTGCAGGGCTGCCTTTTCTTTTTCAGGAAGATCTCTTTCTTCTTGGAATCTGGCACTGCTTTCTCAGCCCAGCTGCCTTCCATCAGCACAGGAGTGTGGGGCAGAGCAGGCATTGTAAACAAGGTGGTGATGCACTACAGAAGGAGAAGGCTGACCTCAGAAACATTTGAATTTCCAAAGTGTCTGGTCTGATGAGCTGAGCTAGCTGAAGCTATAAGGCAGACAGCAGTAACACTGTATTCAGCTGTCTTGCACCCGGCCTTCTCAGTGGGGAGAGAAATCAGAAAACAGTTACCGCCATCAAGAGAAAAAAAAAATGTGTCCTGTCTTGCAGCAGTGAAATTTATGGGAATAAATAGAATGATGCTGTTCCAACAGATGGTGTCTCAATAAAGTGAGCCTTACCTGGCCTCAAATCTTTGGTATTTTAATGTATTTCCTGGTCCTGTAAATTACAGCTGCCCTGTTGCATATATATGCACATAGCATTTAATGATGCACAGGAGAGACAGAACAGTATCCCCTCATTGCCAATTCCCCCTTTATCTTTGTTTTAAAGGCTTGATTCAGCCCTGAGAAATGTCCTTCCCCTGATCTTGCTACAAGTCAAACTAAAAGCATCCCCTAAAAGAGGAATCCATTCATATTTATTTTAGTTAATTGCTTGTTTGCGTAATTAGTCATTCCTAAATCCAATTTACAATAAAATCTTCCCTCCCATCAATACAGCTATTGTTACAGCTTCCAGCATGCCTGTCCCAACAGCCATTTGCTGGGGCTGGGAAGGCTGCTTTGTAAAGGTGAGCTTTATATCTAGCTTTGAAGGTCAGTATGTCTGACCTACAGAAACCAGGTCAGCTATCTTCCCGGTCGGATCAAGACCCAATTTTCTTCCAAGTCCTTCATTGTAATCGACAGTAATAAAGAAAGGGGAAAAGGAATGATGAGGATTTGAGGTTGGTGAATGTAAAACAAGGATGGCTTGTAGAAGTAAGTGTCTGTTTTTTGCCTTTGACATCTCTAGCACAAGTGTATGGCAGTGTGGGCCCCTGCATATTAAAAACAAACCAAAGCAGTACACTGTTGGAGTGTGGGAGAACAGCCACATCAAAGATGTTCTTTACCATACAGCAGAAAGTGCTCAGACAAGACTGGGACCAGGGCAGGTGACGTGTCTTTTTGAATCAGAGTTTTTAAAAAAGGTAGAGGAAAAGAATCCCTTGCACAGCCTCCTTAAACAAGAGTTTATTTTCCCAAGCTAATTTCCCATCATCTTTTTTTTTTTTTTTTTAAATATGTGTAAACAGGAGAACATCATAAAAACCTGCTCAGATCTGTGGGGCTTTGGAAGCCCTTGGCAATGCTTACAGTGCATCTTAGTGCTTCAAGATGGAGAAGTTTTTTCCTAGCACTGAAGAAACATGAGTCTCTGTTTTGAATGTTCACTCCAAATCAATGATGAGATGTGTCCTGTTAGGTTAAGACAACAGAGAGGGCATGGAGTACAGCCCTTGAAAGTTAAGATGAAAGTGAACAAAAGGTTTTCTAAGCTGCCTTACACATCATGTTAGTCTTTCACCCATTCCAAGCTATTAGGTGTGACCCGGCCTGAACTGGCAGAGTCTGCCAAAGGACCAGGTTCTGACCAAGTTGGTTTTTTTTCTTTGGGTAGCTCTCTACCCAGAGACAGAGCTGGAAGCCCACCCTCACCCCAAGTACCCTTTGGCATACACCCTCCCCGGGCCAAGCTGAGCCAGACTGCTGGGAGACTGTTTATGGATGCATGCACATCGAGAAGACCTAGCTCAGGGACAGCCCAAGTTCTGCTTGTTTTCTAAACATAACCAGAAGGTGTCTTAGAAAGTCAGCAAGGGCCCCAGTTTTAACGAAATGATGGTCAGTGCATGCAGGACATGGTCAAGTTACTGACCTGCTGGAGCTGGCCTTCAGATGAGGAGGTGGAACTTATAGAAGGATCTGAGATTTTAAATTGGTAATAGCTGTAGCTGCTCAGGTTTTGTGGTCCTCTCCATTTTGCCTGGGGGCTTGTGTCTTTCCTTGTTGGCAATATGCAACACCCTGGTGCCCTCCAGTTTCCCTTCTATCAAAGACATCTGTTTGTGTCAAAGATATTTGAGAAAAAACCTGGATGAAATGACAGGACAGTTTGCTTTGGGATCAGCTCCAACGTGCACCTGAACTGGGAACTGGACAGGGCAAATGCATTGTCCAAACAGAAGAGGAGATGACACTGTCCAGGTGACTAGTTGGATGTCTGTCAGCATGTCCCTGGAGTTTTATAGGATAAGCACAGTGGTTGTCTCTTAACTGGCAGAAATGACTCATATCTCCTAGGTGGTTTCTGCCCCCATGTTTCCCGACATCTCTTCGAAACCTAGAGGTATCCCAAGAAGGAGCCAGCGCCTGCGATAGTTTGGGAGGGGGAGGAGGGAGAGGGGAACAAGACTCATGTCCTTGTAAGCTAATAGTTTAGTCTTTGCTCTCAGGGACACAAGCTGGCAGTTGGCTTTGTAGTAACCCACATGACAACAGGAATAACATCAGGCATAATTAGATGAAATGATGGTATAAGTTCAACTCCTTCCCGCCAAAGCACCCAGCCCCCTCAACCCATTTTGAAACAATGCACCTTTTGTGGGCTCCAAGTAGCTTTTAAAAACACAATCGATTTCTTTCTTCCCCATGGCAGAAAAGAGATTGCTGCTTGGATAACGAATGATGAAATGTCTCAGGGAGGATGGAAGCTGGGGCAGGGAGGGGATGAGACATCTCATCCCTCCCCCAGCTTCTTCTGATGTGCTCTGCCAGCCCGCCTCTACCTCCCACCACCCCACAGATAATCATTGCTTCTTGTTACTACAACTTTAAATGCTCTTCCTTGCCACCCCTGCAGCCCACAGCAGTGTCCCCTCTTGTCCTGGCATTGGAGGTATATGTTGTGTAGTCGTGATTCTGCTTTTTCCAAGACCTTGACAGGTTATGGATCATGCTTCATACACCCGATGAAGCCCATCAAAGAATGGCACAAAATTTTCCCCTGCTGCCTCCTTCCCCTAAGTGTGACTTGGCTGAGAGGACTACTGTGCTGCATTTGAATGGAAATTATCTAAGTGTGTGGCTCCAGCTCCCCCCGCTAGCTCCCCTCTCTCTAAAAAAATGAGACTGAAATGTAATCAGATTTACTTTAATGAGGGGGGACCGAGAAAATGAATCCCATGAAAAAAAACAAACCTTTCTGGGCAGTCCAGATCCCACACCATAAACAAAATCAAGTCACTCTATATTAGTGTAGGGAAAGCTTCAACACAGGAGAAACACTGTTTATACCCCCTCCTTATCACAATTCTCTAGCCAGCCCATTAAACTGCTTTGTACCCACTCCTGTGTCCCACCCCCATGTAGATGTATGTGTACGTGACTTTTATCGGGTAGAGATTTGGATGTGGAAAGGCAGCACCAGGTCAAAAATGGACCAGATTCTGAGTGCTATGATTTCAGTTTGAGATGATTTGGGGTTCTTTGCTGAAATATTAATAATTTTAAGAGTACTAAGCTAGGAACTGTGGGGGTTTATATTGGTTTGGCTGTTTGGTTTTGTGCATCTTTAAGGGATTTATACATGAAGTGTAATGCCAACCACTACAGTATTATTAACATAGAAGAAGCATGGCAACTGCAAGTAACTGTGTAATGCTAAGTAATACATCCATATATGTGTGTGCATGTGTGTATTGTCTATACCTTCAAAACTGGTTTATAACTCTATTGAATTTATTCAAACATAGTTTCATTTTAAGGTCCCAGTGAGATTCCCAAGCAATCAAGTTTGAAGACTTGCAGTGCAGTGATATAAACAAAACTTGTGAACAGTGGAGTCTGACAAAGCAGTCCTGAGAACTATTCATCTAGTTAATAGGCACAGGAAAATTTCTTCCAGAAATGACCCAATAGCTGTACATGTAAGAAAAAGAGAATAAAACATTAAATTTTCATCATTTTTTTTTTTTTCAGAGCCCCCAATTTTGGGATAGCCATGCATGTTCTTTCCTCAAGCAAGACAGTAATTATTTCTGCAAAATACACCTGCCCTGGCAAATTTTACTCCCAAGCTGATGCACATTTATTTTAGCACTAGCTTGGAGATATTGAAGCTGAATTTTTGGGAAGCTGTACTCTTCCCCCTGCTCATGTAAGATTTGATTTTGTCACCCTAAAATTTTTGGGAAGTTTCAAGCCAACAAGTGAATGTTCCAGAACTTACAAGTTTGTGGCAACAGGGGATTGATCACAAATCTTTTCCAAACATAACTGCTAGGTTAACTGTTGACCAGCTCCTACCCAGAGAGTATACTTTATTGGTTGTGAATTCATTAATAGTTAACTGCTGTGCAGATACTGAAACAATGCGCTGATTCTCCATATTGAATAATATCTCAGACAAACCCAATAAGATGTCATGGTCTGTCGCTTTCTCAGCTCAACATTGCTTAGTGTTGATGTCAGGGAAGAGTCTTACTCAGTTGACAGCATTCCTAGAGCACTCTGTGGAACTGAAGGAGCTACAGAAAGCTCAGAGGCTTCCTTGAGATGCAAAAGCTGAACCTTCAAAACAGTACAGGACTAAACAAAAAAAGAAGAAAAAAAAAAAAGAAAAAAAGAAGAAGAAAAAAAAAAAGAAAAAAAGAAAAAGAAAAAAAAGAAAAAGATGATGGATCTCTGGAATTAAAAAATGTCAGTAGGGTTCCCAAGTCATGCTAGGAAAGACACAGGCAGACAAAGGATCAAACCTGCCTGCTGTGCTCCAGCACTAAGCAAGGGTTTCCTGCTATGAAATATTACCTCTGCCAGAAAGGTTCCTTGGATGCCTTTTAAATGGTTACCTGTTTATATGTTTGGTTACCTGTTTATGTGACTAGGTTTTTCTCCTGCAACCTGGAGCTTTTCATTTCTCAGCTTTCTTCCCCAGAAGTGTGGACAGTCATTTGTAAACTTTATTGCCTTGCAAGACAGAGAGAGCATGAATTCATGTGTCTGCAGAGATTTGAAAATGTTGAGTGCTGGATGTGACTGCTGCTCATAAAGGAGTTTGGTTTCTGAATGCTGATGTACCCAGAAACACATGAAAAAGTGTTTATGATTTAAAGCCCTATTGAACACCAGGAGGACAAACACTCTGTATCTGTTGAAGGCCAGGATCATTGCTGTAAGATTAACTAGAAAGGAAAAACACATGGCAGCCATCCAGGAAACACAGCTATCGGAAGGTAAACAGGCATAATCAACCAGGGACTCCAAAAAGTTGCCCTACTAACAAAATGAAAGATATGACCCCCTCTGAAATCCCTGTTTCCTCAAAGCATGTATCTAAATAGAAAACAAATGGAAATATTTAGGGATAAGGAATAACTTTAAGGCCATGGATGAGGCCAAGAAATAGAACCAGCCACAGCTGAAGTTTGAGGGTGGTGGCACACTGAGCATGGCACTTTTGAAAGGCCAGACAGTGCATTTCTGCTCATGCCAACCCCTCAAAAGAGGGACACTGACTGTCCCTGTCCTTTTCTGCAAGAAGTAATTTTTTTCTGGCAAGATGTATACAATACTGAGGACAGTAGGACTTTTCCACCCCTGTTTCTGAGATTGTCTTTTCTGGCTTTATTGTGTTCCTATGCCAACCATACCCCACTGGCTGGACTACCTGGGCAGAAATGTATCTGTGTGGTTTTGATAGATTTTGTCCTAGGGTTCATCAAATTGCTTTATCGCATGTACCTGTTAGCATCCCCAATGACTACAACTGAAAAGACTTGACTTCATTCTCTTGCACAATGCATATTTATCTCCTATCCATTTTGAGCCTGACATCCACAAACAGCAAGGAAATATTTCCATTTTATGGACTTCTATTGTTTTACCTCCTCAGTCATAGCCAGCAAGTTGCACTTCATCGTGCATGCTTTTTGGGTAGCCTTGAAAATGAAGCAGGAGTATGAAAGTCAATGAGAAACCATCTTTTGCCTACAAAAATGTAAACCTCTGTCCTTGTTTTAATGTACTTGCTCTTTCTACAAAAGACCAAGTGCATTTTTTCTTTCGTAATGAGGAGCCTTCCTTAACAGTAAAATGCAACAAGTTAAAAAAAAAAGAAAAGTGATTTTATAAGAATGACTGTACTGTAAACAAAGGAGATTTTTGCCCCGAGCCACTCTGAAAAAAATGCCTAAGGAATTGTAATGTCATCTTTTACTAAAGCATAAAAACCTTTAGGCATTATCAAACTTCTCTTATGATGGCCCTTAAGGCTATAAACTGACGTCCCTGCCCCAAACAAAAGGTGGGGTGATAGTGAGGAACAACCTTTTTCCTTGTGTCTTTCTTTGGCTTAGAAGGGGAAAAGGCAAAAGAAGAGTTCAGCCCGTTGGATCAATCATACAAGCAAGGTGGCTTAATGTCACAAATCACAACATTTAGGAAAGCCAAAGAACCCAGATGCTAGTGGATTGCATGTGATCTCATGCCTGTTTTGCAGCTGTGTGTACTGGGTAGTTGTCGATGGCAAGGAACTGGCTCTTGATTTACAAGCACGTTAGCAGAGAGCTGACTTGCTTTATGTGGATAGGGACCTGCAGTTTCACTACACACATTTAATAACCATGGGACACCTCAATAACAGTTTTAAGGACAAAATACCACAAGGTTTTGGTGCTGTGTCTACTCTGTTCATTCATCTGTCCCCTTTCCATTGACAGTCTCCCAAATTTGCACTAATGAACAAAGGAAGGATTTGTGAAGAATCTGCAGCTGTATCAAGCTGATTTACTCTTCCAAACAAGTTTGTCTCTGGATAATTTGTGGAGCAGTTAAGCTCTCAGTTCTTCTCAGTCTTTTCTCTTCTTTGGAACAGGTTATAGATAGACTGATCTGATGTTATCAGTAGACCTTATTCAGCATATTGGGATGGCTGTGTTGAACTGAGGTGCTGTGATCTAATTCTGTGAATGTTCACATGCTGTGGGCTTAGCTATTAGGTTGGGCACAATGCAATATTGCAGACATAATTATAAAAAATCACGCCTCTTGTCGGCTGCATTATTGAAATTAATAACCTGTATCAATCACACAATGCATTTTACCTGCAACTAATAAAAACATGATTCATTAAGCCACTGTGCTTTTCTGATTTTCTGGCTTTGAGAGAAAAGCAAGGTCTTTATCTACAGCTGTTGTGGAGTCATTGCTATGGTATCTATACCCTGGTGTAGGACTTTGGGTTGTAAGAAACTATGCCTGCTACATCTTTGACTTTAAATACCAGATGCTTTGGACTGTTTGAAAATGTTGGGTTTGGTTTTAGTACTGCATTGGGTCTGGCTGAGCCCTGTATTGGTTGTTATAGTGTCATTGGTGTATTGATATAGTGTATTGGTGTCATAGTGCTGTGCTTGTATTGGTTGTTAGAAAGGTGGTGATAACACAGCAGTGTTTTGACTACTGCTGAGCAGTGCTCATACAACATCAAGGCTGTCTCTCCAACCTACTTTGCCCACACCCCCATACCAGTAGGCTAGGGGTGGGCAAGATCTTGGGAGGGGACATAGCCAGGACAGCTGGCTGAGAGTGACCAATGGGATTTTCCATACCATATGATATCTGCTCAGATATAAAGGCTAAAAGAAAAGAGGAGGAACAGAGGACATCCGTTATTTACAACGTTTGTCTTCTGAGGTGACGGCTAAGCATGCTGAAGCCCTGCTTCCCAGGAAGTGGCCAAACATTGCTGATGGGAAGTAGAGAATGACATCTTTTGTTTTCCATTGCTTCTATGTGTGGGACTTTTGTTATTTCTTCATTAAACTGCCTTTATTGTGACCCACAAATTTTTTTGCCATCTTATTTTCTCCCTCTCTGTTCTGTTGAGGAAGGCAGTGATAGAGTGGCTTGGTGGGCACCTGGCATCCAGCCAGGGTCAACCCACTACAAGTACTTACTTTGATATTTCCCAGACAGAGTGAGACCTGTGTGCAAGATGAATGATGTTTTACTTCAAAAAACAGTGTGACTGCATGATGTTTATATTCTGTGTACAAAGGCCAACCAATGTGATAAACATAATGGAAGTTCTTTGTGGAGCTCAAGGTTTTACACATCTAGTTCTGGAAATCAGACCAGTGGTGCAGGCCTGGGGAAAGCTGCAGCTCTAGACCACATCCTTCTGCCTACCTAGCTCCAGATCAGTAGTCTGATTTTTTTGCCATTGACTCTGTCCAAACATCCTTTTGGAAGTGACACATCCTGATACTGAAGGACCTTCCCCGGGAAGTTTCAGCAGGGAGGAAATGGGAGAATTTAACATCCCATAAACTCCCTATGACTCCAGAACGAGGCCCAAAGGCTATCATTACTGAGACGCATACTGTTAGCGTCATTTCCAAAAGAAGATCTCAATGTATTGTGTGTTGGGAGTGTCTAGGGTCAGCTCCATCCTGCTATGTGGTATAACAATGCATCAGTTGCACAATAGAAGCAACCTCATAGTATTCATATGTCACTTCACCAAGAGAGCAGAAAAAAGTACTCTTGTAGTTACAGGGTGGTTTGGGTTTTCTGATATTTAATTCTTACATGGCAGGCATCAGTGCTTTAATGGGAAAGATTTCTGGAGTGAAAACAAAATAATTAATAGAAACCAATTATGAGTCTGTGTTTCCTATCCTTGACAAACTTCCTTGTTTCTTTCTTTTATTCCCTTTCATTGTCATGTCATGTCAGAACTGATTATAATGGATTTGCCTCATAGAAGGCAGCACTACATGGGTGGTCTCCTGGACCACTGAGCTTCAGTTCTGTTCTGAAAATCACAAACCTCAGTTTCAGCGTTTGCCCTCCTCCCCCTAACACAGTGAAAACCCTGATGTGAAAACTCAGTGGTAAATTTGAAACAAAAAGTTCAATTCTATTGTGGTGGAAAACCAAACGGCCAAATCTTGCTACTTCCATATATGGCAAAAGTGACTCTTGCATCACCAATACCCAATATGTCACTGTGGCTGACCGCTAAAGACAGGTCAGATAGGTCTTCATTCACCATCTGATGCAGATCAGTGAAACAGGCAGTTCTATCAGGTGGCTGCCATCCTGTTACTGAGATCTTCGAAGCAGAAATGGTGAGATACAGGCAATATCAGAAGCGACACAACAGGGAACACTCCCGGCGGAGGACAAGAGACAGAGGCAGGAGGCAAAGAAGGAGACAGGGGCTAAGGAGGAGAAGGACAAGAGGTACTGACTTCCAGGCTGAATGGTGGAAAGGTTGTCAAGGGATGAGACTTTCTGAAAAATCAATGCTTCAAGGACTGCCTTACAACCAGAAATGGAAACCTCTTTCTGGCTCAAAGATGATGCATTTTTGAGGGTAAATGGGTTTAAGATCTTGGCTGTGGAGCCAATATGAAACTTGGAATGGTCACATTGGCTGCAACCATAAGGACATCCATGCCATTTGAGGTGGCTGCAGACTCGCAGGCTGTTATATATAAATACCTTATGATAACTACTCAATGTAGGTTAGGGAATTTGGGGAAATCAGAAATAGTACAGCAAAATCACAGCCCCTAGTCACTAGCTGCCAACATGTACCAGGTAGTTAGCATAAAAAAACCTCTGACTGCACAGGAGCAATCAGGAGACATTTGTGTGTACTCCTACAATTCAGTATAGCATAACCAGGGGTAAAGCGGAAGTTTATAGGGCTTGATAAATACTTGGCTTACCAAGATAGATCAAATGGAACATTTTCTGAAAAGACACGTGTCTCTGTTGCCTAAAGAGGCAACCTTGATTACCCAGTTAAACTATTAGATTATCATATTTAGGCAAACATAAACCCACAGTGATGCTTTCCCCTACGCCCTGCAAAATTTTTAGTTCCAGAGGTACTTGGGGACATTATGTGAACTGAAATTAAACCCCATCAAATTAACAGGTGCCATGAGCAGACTGGACAATTAACTCTTGCCATTAATGCCCTTAGTAGCTTTTTGACTAAGGAGGGTGTTTCTCAGCCTTGCTTTCCTACCTTCCCTTGTACAGGGGGCAAAAAGTACCATTACAGGAGGTGAGTGTTGTATTGAGACCCTGACTGCCTTCTCTGCCATGTCTTGTATAAACAACCTACCACAACAACTGCACCATGAACAACTCCACTTTCTGGGAAGAGTCTGGCATAAGAGCAGCCTGACATAACAACTGACTTGCAATAAACAGGGCTGGATGCATTTTGTTCCTTGTTTTTTGTGGTATCCCTATGTGAACTGAGAGACCTTTTTGCTGGTGCACATGAAGATTTTCTGGATTGTCCAGGACTGGGAGGATTTATCAAAACAGGGGAAGCAAATAGTTAAAGCTTGTCTTAGAGTATCAATTCCACCTTAGTCTGAGAACAAAACTCCCTCCTAAGTTGCTGGAAATCTTTAGCTGTTAACCTGTTGCTCAGCTGATCATTGTACATAGTATAAACGCCTGAGACTCGTTGCTGCTTTAATTGTCCTTATCCAGGAAAGACCATCTTTTGCTGCCTAGAGAATGGCTCTCAAGTTCATGCAACAACATATGATTGGAGCAGGCTAATGGTAGATTGCAGCAGACTAGACAGATTGGAGCAAGCTAGTGATTTACCTTCTGGGTAAACTGAAACCACGGCTGGGGCAGACAGGGTGCCAGAAGAGGTGTGGGTGGAACTGATCACTCAAAATAAATCAGAATCTAAATTTCTTCCTCTACTCATGCCTTTCCCATGTAGAGCAAGGGATACCTGAGCAGCTGTTGTCCTCTCTGCTTCACAGGAACCATCGCTAGAAATTCCTTAGCTTTCTGAGGAATACAATTTGTGGCCTTGTGAATCATGAGGCCACTGCAATAGGATAGTCAAAGCAGGCATTTCCAAATCCTTCTGATCACAAAGAGTTGACCTAATAAAACACTAGTTTAAATAACAGAGAACAGCAACTGAGTAGTTTTGAGCAAATAAGTTCCCTGTCACTTCCCGTTGTCACCTGTGATCTATCAGCCTCAAGACGTTCAGAAGTTCATTCATAATCTGCAGGAGGGCAGGACTGTGGGCTCAGATGCACGGGACTGAGCACGGCTCTGAGCTGTTTCTCTGCATCTGTGAGGCTCCATACGCCAACAAAGGTCTCCAAGGATGTGGCCCAGGTGAGTGAACATGCATGTCTTGTCATGGATCTGCAAGCTGTTGCTTTCAGTTGCTTGTGGGGCTTCTCTGATGAGGCAGGAGAGGGGTGTGCTGGGTGTGTGAGGGAAGTCATTGTGCCCGCAGCAACTCATTCAAGGCACATTTTGTCCAGAAGTGATACTGTGGCCCATATTCTTCCAAACAATTGCAACAGGAAAGCCCTGCCTATCGTCTCTTACTCTATTTCCTCTTCCTTCGCTCTCCCCGGATTGGGGACCACTGCCCCAGAGCAGGAGGACATGCTGGTGTGGATATCCTGTTGGGAGAGTCCATGTTACGCCCCGCTGAGGTCACAGGGAGACCACAATCACTCCACAAACATTTTGCACCACTGGTGGAGCCCTTGAAGGTCAGGTAGGGTCAGAGCACAGATGGCACTCCTATCCCATTCCTAGCTAGTCTTCAGTGTCAGTCTTTTGGCTATTCTGTCCTTGTGAGTGTATATGTGTGTGTGTAGGGAGCAAGTCATACTGGTGTTTTTTGGAACTGCGAAGTTTCTTGCCTTTTTTTTCCCTCACTTTTCATAGCATTATTACTCCATTAATATTCCTGAAAGCCAAGCCTTACTCCAATGGGCTCTCATGATTAAAGACTAAATGTTGCAGAGATGACAGTCCTCACATGTGCCAATGAGTCAGTGAATTCCGTTGTGAAGCTTAAGTCCATCCAGATGTTGACCTCAGCTCTGATGTTATGTTCTTTCCCTATTTTTCTCTAATATTGCTGGGTCTACTTAAGATGGGTATGACGTGACCATCAATGAGGAAAGACATGCTCTCTATGAGGGTAAAACACTTTGTTTCTTCATACAATAGTATTGTGAAGCTCTTTCTGCTGCCATAATTCTTGGTCGTTGCCTTACAAATGCTTGTGTTACAAATATTGCTCACTTGGTACTATTTGCATTACAAAGACGTAGATGTCTAAAGGCAATCTAGGTATGAGACAGTCACTTTGTGTGGGTCTAACTTGGGGTTTCAGGCTTTTTCTACAGAGCCAAAGAGTGACATGGGACTGTGCTGGTAGGCACAAAGAATGCAGAAGCAAGGACCTATCTGCATGTAGCTGCTAGAATGTTCTGTTTGCACAGTCTAAAACCAGTACTTTCACTAAATACAAAGGGAGGAAATAGTATTCCATCTAGCTAGATTCTCCCACTGGTTTTGCTGTTTCTTTACTTTTATTTGCAAGCCATTTCTTAGAAACTGGACTCTGAGTTGGGCTAGATTTTTCTTTGCTGTGAATCAGGGCAGTTCCACCATCTCCCAGTGCAAGCTACACTGCAGCAGGCCAGGAAGGGTGCTGCTCCTGAAAGGCACTCACGACAGAGTACCGGAGGTAGGCACACAGCCCTGCCTGCTGCACAGGTTTTAGTGAGGCTTCAACGGAGGAAAGGAGGATAATGCCAAGTGAATCATGTTCTAGGCTCTTCCTTTGCCTTCCCCACCCCTCTGGGTGACACAAGCCACCTTTTCATGATGCAGATCAGCAGACCTGGATATTTTTCCAGGACTTCACTTTAACCAGATTTCTGGAATCTGACCTTTGGAAACATTTACTCTGCCAAGTCCCCTCCCACATCTGGGACATTTTTTTAAGCGGTCCTTTGCTTTCCTGTGTGGGATTCAGCCTGGGGATGCAGAGACTATAAATGGGGACTCCCTCATCCCAGCCTGTCCAGCTACATCCAGCAAAAAAGGAACTCTCTCAGGAAGTTCCTCGCCAGCTGTCATAACATACCTGCACTGTGCTGACCTGCCACAGTGTTGTTTCCTGCTAAAACTTAACTGGGCAGTTGACGAGGGGGACTTCAGCTATGGGAGCCGAGTGAGCAGAGCAGTGCCGTGCTATACCTTTGGCAATGTTTAGTCCGGATCCCCATATTCCTTTGCTACTGGGATTTGCCTATGGCTAGTTAGGGTGATAGACACATAGTTAAGATGCTTAACACCTGGTTGCCCATGCACACATGAAGCGTATGCCTGCTCTCTACCCTTTAGGCTCCTGACCCCTTTTCCAGGTTGTGATAGCCTTCAGGCTCTGCTCCAAACCTTTCCACTTCTGTGTTTGCACCAGGCATTGCCTTCTCAAGCTTCAGCAGCAGAGGCATAGCCTGTTCTGGACATGCAGCTTTCTGGTCTTTGAGGTAGCTCTGGTCCGTTCCCCAAATTGTCCCAAATATTGCCCTTTAAATAGAGGAAAGGTAGGAGAAGTGCCAAGGGCAGAGACAGCTGGAGAGACAGTGGCAAGTCTGAGTCAGATGCAAAACCAGGATTCAAGTCTCTAGAGTCTCTGTGCCGAGCCCCTTCCACCTGGTGGTGCTGAATACATCGGAAGGCAGCTGTCAATAGGCTGGAGCACTACTGACTTGAAATCTATGATACAGTTAACACAAACTGGCATCTCTCTCCTCTGTTTAGTTTCCTCTTAAAACTCTATTCTGCTCTTCTCTCCCTTTCTCTCCTTTTTCTTTTCCTTTTTTTTTTTTTCTTTCTTTCTTTTTTTTGGGGGGGGTTTTATGATCTCTGCCAAAAATGTACTGATTTACTCATAACAAATCATGCCAGGATCAGAACAGCTATATCTAAATTTATGGTCTAATTTTCAAACAGACTCATTTCCTGCTATTTTGCCTGTCTCCTGAGTCAGAACAGTATATTTCTACATACTGCCAGACATGGGCAATTCTTATTTAAAGATGAAGCCATTCCAAACCAGAGCCCATATGCCTTTCAAAAGCCAAATCTTTCAGTTCTTACTCAGGGTTTTAACTATAATGATCCAGACACGCGTTTTCTCATGACCTGTACGTTACAGCTCTCATGATGCTCTTGATTGCATTTCAGAGATTCACAAAGAGTGACAGGGACTACTTTGTAGTGCTTTTTTAGAGCTGTTGTTGGGATGAGTTTGAATTATTCATTTGTGAGATTAGTTTATACTGAGCTGCTGCAGAGCTGGTAACAATTTTCATTATGTGCTAGCTAGCTGTAGAGCATCCTGCAAAGGGGATCTGCTCTGTCTCATGGCAAAAAGCAGCACAGGTATGAAAGGAACTCAAAATACTTTGAAAAGCAGCACACAAATAGACTTTGTCCCTCCTCTTCAACATCCCGCCTTGACAGTACTGGTTTGAGACTCAGCAGCTTCTATGTATTAAGCCAGCACCATCTGGCTTAGCAACTCATGAATGCAAGGCAGGAGGGAGGGCTTCTTCTTTCAGCCAACTCTCTGGCTGTTTATTTTTAGTCTCAGAGGGCCATATCACATCTGGAGCTTGCCCAGTCCTTGGTTTTGGTTTTGGATTTGCAGTACATGAGTATAGGGAGTGTTATTTTACCATCCCAAATTTCCAGTAGTGGACTGTGGCATTCAAAATGAAAACAAACGAACAAACAAACAAATACAATTGTCATCCTTCCTGTAAAGGGACATCTCCTCTTAGGGATAGAAGAGAAGAAAAAAAAAAACCAACCATAAAAACTTCACCATTACTATAGGTAAAATTCCAGAGGGGCAGGCAGTATAGCAGCCTGATATTCCAGGTGAGTATGAAGTAAATGTAGCTTTGCAGACACACATATGTAAGATGCTGAGTTCTTAATTCAGTGAGAGCCCTGAAATCCTCTGGGACAGCAAGTCCCAGTTTCCTCACTAGAAGAAAACACACTGAGGGACAGTCACAATTTACTGTGTTCAGTGCAGGTGGCAGATCAAACTGTGGAATCCTGTGTAATCCCTGCTGAATGGCAAAGCGAAAAGCTAACTGGAGGACCTCCAAGGCACTGCATAAGCGGCATCCTCTCAAACAAAGGTCAGCCAGCATTGAGGGAAGGCCACAAATCCATGCTAGGTGGTAAGATAGGAAGGAAGGAAATAGCTTTCTCTTAGAGGTCCTTCTGAAGCAAAAGTAGAATGGGTTAGGATGGGGGAGAAACCCAGCCTGGCTATACTTTTTACTGAAGTAGAGCAAGAATTGAACCCCTCACCGTTTTTTACTTAGGATGTTTTCTGAAGGCTTCCAAGTGTTTCTGTTTCCTTGCTGTTTCCTTTCTAGGAGTGATGATCCACAGGTCTCAGGGAAAGTTTTGCACACTCTTGGGTGTCATCAGCCCCTGACAACAGGCTGCAGGCTGGTGCTCTGCACCTTTGGATTTTCCCACTGACCTCATTTTTCAAGGCTGCACTTTCCACCTCTGATGGTTTCAGGCCTGATCTTCAAATGAGTGCACCTTGCAGTGATCCACACACACCTAAGGGTTGGGTTTCTTGGCCTCTTCTGAGTCAGGGTGTGTTTTGTTGCTCCTCACTGACCACTACTCAGTTTGCCTCAAGGAGGGCCTTTTGGCCATGCTGTGATCAGCTTTTTTCTACCCCAGTCATATTGAAATCTCTTTCACACCTAATATCTGTCATCAAGGGGAGCAAACTAAGGATATCACGGCAGGCTTTGACTTGGAAAGGTTTAGTTGTAGGTGCTTATACATTTTCTGAAACAGGTACAACACTGCATTGCCATGGTGACAAAGCCCTTCTTAATTCTGCTTAGCAACAGAAAATAGGGAACACAGAGGCCGGGGAAGGGCAGTATGAACCCAGGGGCTCTGGAGATGGCGTATGTTTCTTCATGACCTTGGACATCCACCTAGTCCAGGGAGAGAAAACATCATTCAGAAATTGCTAACCACTGACATCCAAAAGCAGGATTTAGATTTACAAAAAATTATGAGTTGTAATCAATAGAATCAACACAATCAATCCTATGTAGTTGATCGGATTTTGTGTGTGTGTGTATTTATTTCTCACCTATGTTCTGGTTTCTAAGCAAGAAAGGAAGACCTGCCTCCTCTTTACCACCCGTGTATGTATAGAACAAGGTTAAAATATATTAATCAGTGAATTTTAACTGATAGAAAATTTCTACCTGCTCAGACAATGAGCCTATTTTACTTCTTCCTAAACCCTGACATTGACTGGCTTCAAACACCTTGTCTAGCATTGTGCAGTTACAGGATGCAATGGCACCAGGTATCATGAATTTATATATTGGTGAGATACAGAGGGTCTATGTCTTTCTTTTGGTGAATTCACCAGGATTCCTGCCAGCTCATCATCTCCCTAATGTTGTCAAGTAATAAGTGATTAATTGCCATGAGGCAGACCAGCAAAAATCACATGATTTGACAGAAAAAGAAACACAGTTTTTTAAATGAGCCTATTCAAGATATGTTTGCCTGCACTTTGAAATTTGAATCATCTTTGCTTACATTATCTGGCTTTTGACAAAAATCCTGATGTCTGTGTGCGTGCCCAATTTATAAAAAAAATAAAACAGAGACTGTCTGTTAATATTGAGGAGTCCAAGAGCTGAGATTTTAAGGAAAACACCATCTATAACAGAAATTGACAACCTACTGGTCCTTTAAAGCAGTAATGCCTAAACTGTGGGCTGCTGTCAAAGGCCATATCACCTGGTTCATCTTTTCAGCTGAGATTGAGATCAGAAGGTGGGATGGCCTTTCATGAGGAAATTTTAGGAGCTGACACTGGCTAGTGGTCCGAAATCACTTGTTGTTACCTAGTTAGGAGCATGATGTGGGACGAGATGGTTCATTACCATGACTTTGGCATGACCCCTCCCTTCCTCCAGGGACATAGCCTATGTTCATTGTAAGCAAGGAGAACATAGAGAAGAGATGGATGGGCAGGAGGGCTTGTCTGGTCCTGCATAATGCTATGTTATCTCCTTTTTAAAAGTATTCCTCAGAAGACAGTTTATCTGCCAAGTTTCAGCCTGGGGTGAAATATGTACAGCCACATAACCCTCTGCCCTGTTCCCAAAAATGGAGAGGTGCTAGGAAAAGGCCAATTCAGGTTTAGCTATCACATCACAGAGGTTCTGAACGTTGGCTGGGGCAGCCTGTGAATTTACCATTACATTGCAGCTGCAAAGGTCCCTCTTGTGCCAAGACCTGAGAAGGAGGTAGGTGGGAAGGGAAAAGAAAGGACAAGACAGCTAAAGCAGAAGGCAAAGAGGAAGAAAGCATGGGAGAAGGAGGGCACTGGCAAAGGCTGGGGATAAGTGAAGCCTTTCAGCCCATCACCAACAGTGGCACCTGTCCCAGTCATGGACTTGCTTGTGTTTCAGTGGCTTGTCTTACAGCCACAGCTTTGGGAACAGCAGCTTGTTTACAGGAAACAAGCTGGCTGTGCTTCCCGTAGCCTCACTGGGCTGGGGTGGAGGTGAAAGCTGGCTTTTTCTGCTGCTGAGAAAGCCTCAGCTTGCTTGGGGTGTGTGAGTCCTGCAAATCATTTCTTCCCACCCCTACCTCCTTCCCTTGACGCCAGCCCTTCCCACCCCAGCCTCCACTGCATGGGCGTTTGGGGGGGTTTATGGTTCCCAGAAGGGCTGCAGTATCCCTGGAAGCTGCTGAGGCCATGCTGTGGCTAAATCCCTGGAGACCAACCCCCACCCAATGTTACCCTCCCTTGCATCCTTAGGCTGCACAGAAGATGTTTAATGAACATAAGCAGGCTTCTTGTAATGGATGGTAGCAATGACAAGAAAAATAAGTTGTTGCACCACATCTTGGCAAAAGTGGCTCAAAAGGACAGCTCAGGCAGCCGTCTGTCCCCCCCAGACTTCTTCTTCTGTGTTCCCATGCATGCTTGCCTCTGGGTCATGCTGAGGGATGAAGAAAAACCCGTGCACTGTCTTCTTAATAGCAGACACCAGGGTTATCATTCCAGCCTTGAAAACCAGGGCTACACACAAGGGAAGGGGAGGGGACATATTTTGGGAGAAATGAGTATTTAAAATACATCATATTTGTTCTATTGGCCTCTTCCTTACCTCCCTTGCAGCTTGTAAAACTCCCTCTGCCTCCCTTCCTTTTTAGGCAAATGCTTGGCTCATTATTGCTCCTAGCACATGGCATTCCCGTCACCCTGTCCCTGTGGCTACTAACCCACCTCCTGAAGCTTAAAGAGGAGCTTGTGGGCTAGCTTCTGGCCCCGTCCTCGTCGTGGCTGTTGCTTGACTTGTATGCAGCAGTATGTGTTGGATGGAGCTCCTGCTCTTGATGAACAGAGGGTGCCAAACCGCATGAATCTGGGGTTTGGCAAACCCCAGCTGCTTCCAGCTGGAGAGGCAGGGAACACTGGGGGCAGCAGCCCCAGCACAGCGGGTTCGTCACTGGCAAGGAGGGGCTGGTCCTGGAAAAAGGGACATGTCCCAGTTAGTCATCACCCACCCACTGGTAGCTGGGAGGCACTCTTGTAGCATCTGCTGCTCAACAAGGCACAGCGGAGGTCAAGAGTGGTGAGGGGTATTCCCCAAAGAGCAAAGGGCCACTGCTCAAACCTAGCTAGTCTGTTCTGCCAGTTCTTCACGACCCACGAGCCCATGAGGCAGCTGCCAAGAGTCAGTAGTCAGTAAGCTCAGTGTTGTAATGATGTTTATTTAGTGCATGTCTGAAGACATTGGGGAGGGCGAAAGCACAGGTAATATATGGACCCAGATACACGTTTCAATATGTGGCTGTGCAAAAGGTATGAGACGCTGACGGGAGGCAAAGGGTGTCTGGGGTGGGTGTCCTTAGTTGCGTTTTGCATGCCTTGCCATACCTCCATGTTCCAGTTATTTCCAGGAGTTTCACTTTTAATAATAAACAAAAAACATTGAAAGCACATTGGATTTAATTAATAATACACAAAATGGTGAGCTTCCCCCTTCCCAAAAGTGAAGGACAGCAGAAAGGGATCAAAAGCCTCTCAGGTATTACAGAAGTATATCCCACAGGCGAGAGGTACATAAGGAAGATGTTGTTTTCCACCAGCTGTTGTCATGTTCCTTATCTTTATCTCTCAAATACATTTTGGAAACATCTTTCTGAGGAAATGCAGTATCAAGAATGCTTTGAGGTGAGAGTTCATAGATATGAAGAGAATGAAATCTGTAGGAATTTAGTTTCATTAGGAACTGATCCAAAGTGACTTAAGAAACCAGCCACCTGCCTGGGATTCCTGGGACACTGCTGCTTCAGCTGTCTATAGATGAGCTCTCCAGAGCAGAGGTATCTCTGTGATAACTGCAACGATACTAATAACAGCTAATAATTAGCTAACTGGAAGTTCATACGGCAGCCTAGAGAACAGCTATACAAGTTTTGATCTCATGTCACACATTTACCCTTAATGGGAAAAAAATGTAAACCAAAAGTCACGAGATAAAAAGAGCGAGGAACACATCACTAGAGCCAGGCGCTTGCAACTTGCTTTGGGATTGCATTTGTGCGTTGAACCATACAGGTTGCAGATGCCTGCCAATGTCTGTCTCGCTTTCCCCTCCACCTCCAGTTCACAAAAAAAGGTCTACAGTACCCTCTTTTATTTGAAAGCCTTTTAAAATCACCCAGAATACCATGGCTGCAGACCTAATCCGTCCTTCCCTTGGGAAAGTGCTAGATACGTTGTATGTAACCCTGGCAAGATACATTGTACTACAGTTGCCTAACTTTGACCCTTTCATATATCCTTTTATTGCCCCCAAGAAAAACAGACTCATAAAATGCAACTCATTAAATGCCCAAGCACTGTGGGACACTACTACTAAGCCTCTGCTGTTAAGACTTTCAAATTTCACATGGTATTAAAGTTTACTGGACACTTGGTCCTCTTTAAGTTTGCAAAACAACCTTTTGGGTCCCAGCATTATAAACTAGCAGTGAAAGTGAACTAAAGAAAGTCAGATTTTATTGTAATCCATGTTACTAGGAGTTGTGCTTTAACACTTCAAGACTTGGCCTGAAGGTAAAGAAGCAGTAGCTTTTACAGACTTTTTTTGCAGCTGAGAGAGAGACTGGCAAGGTACAGAATTAAATAATCCAAAGAATTCCACCCCAAAATGCACTGGATCCCATGGAGAATTGGAGGCAGGTTGCTTAGAAACCTCCTGTCATTTTTTTCCCCGAAGTCCAGATCAGGAAAAGTGAGAGAAAGGTCTTGCCAGTTTAGTCTTAAGGGTCCCATTTTGAGGCAGTTTAACAATATCAGAATGGATAGTATTTTCTTCTGCTGTTCCAAAAGTGTGGAGGCAGGCACTACAAATACCTTTTCCACACAGCAGAATCCATCTGGGGTATCACAGATTTCTCCAGAGCTCTTACAATCCATAGCGTTTCTGCAAAGACTGCTCAAAAACCTCATTTGTACAAACAAGAACATCTGATGTCATCGTAGCTGAGAGAACTTCAGAAAAGATGTGATCTATCTGTCATCAGAAAACCTTTAATCTGTTTGTTTCCTTTTATCACCTGGTTTCAATGCCTCACCCAACTGATCTCTGTGGAGAAGAAAATGGTAAAAGCAGTTACAAGCCATTTGTGAGGGACTTGGCCCATGTGAGGGTGAGACTTGGAAAATGTCCTGAAAGCCATCATTAGAAACCTTCAGGGAAGAAGGTACTACCTACCAACTAGTTCTTACATTCAGAGCTTTCTGATCATAGGTAGGTTGAGTCCAGAAAGTTAACCAGAAGTGTTGGGTGGACATGGGGCAAAAAGGGGGCATTGTAAGAACAATAGCTTTTGAATCAGTACCAGGTGCTGAAGATCTGACATCTACGCAAAATGACTGTGTGTGAACTCCTTCATTTGTTCATCCTCCTTACTTGAAAGACATGACTTTACTTGCTGACTTGTGTCAAAACAGGTGTTGAGCAGCTTGATGCATTTAATGCCATAAGATCCTCAGAGAGCAGGTGCACAAAGACTGCTGAGAAATATGTGCCCAAGGCTTTGGAGGAGTCTCAGCTCATCAGATGTTAACTCCTCCTCACGACAGAGGCTTTACAGCAGAAGGTACACATAATGTCATGATTCCTGGACATGGTCCTGGGTTGATTTGGGACCAGCCTAGGTCCCAAAGATGCTGTACATCTGAGCAGGTGGGAGACAGGCAGTAGTGTAAATGATGGTGTACATGCCTCCAGCTGTCCAAGCTTGTGGCATAATAACAGTAAGGCAATACACAATAGAGTAGTATGGAGATGCTATTTATAAGCTTGAGGAACTTGGTGACATAAGTCAACAATCTGTCTGGGTGAATGTACAAGCCATTCATATTCTGTCCTGTGCATACCTAACAAAACTGTAGAAGTCTGAAACAGACAAAACCTTAAACCATTCAATTTAATAATAATAATAAAAAATATTTGGAGAGGTTTAAAAATACTTATTGCATCGTGTTCCTGAACCAAACAGAAAGTGCAGTTTTCTAGTGCCCTTATGCCCAAAGAGACCAGGGCTGCTTAATTAAGTTAGGTTGCTGATTTTTATTAGTATTTGTTAAACACGTGCAGTATGATCTAAAAGACACAATGCTTAAGGCAGTCCCTGACCTCAGTTTCCAGTTCAAAACTTGGACAGCAAATGACAAGGAGCTGAGAGAAGTTCAGAAGAAGTTAAGCTTTTTTTAGGAGTGGAAGGGATTGCATTGTCTGTGGTGGGCTGGGCCGGGAGTTCTTTGTTGCTTTGTTCTGGTTCTAGGAGGTTTGTACCAATGGCACAAAGCTTGTGCTGGTGCCAGAAAGATTTTGATAGGGAAACATATGGGAACTTGCCACCCTGGGATATGGAGGTTGATCCTTGGCTGCAGAGCAAGGAACTGGAGAGGAAAAGGAAAGTGGCAAGTAGTAAATCTTTGCTTAAGGTTGCAGCAATGCCCAAACATGGAACAAATGAGGGTAGCTTTTCCCTAATTTCTACTGTCAGAGGCTTAGAAGGGTTTTGCCTTTTTGGCATGAGGTGTACGACTGAAGCAGAGTCATTATTTCATAGCCCACTTCATTTGCTCACTGCTATCACAAAGCCCAACACTGCGGACAAACTTTTGGGTTGTGGTTTCTTCCTAGAGCGCCCAATATTTTTAACATCTGAAACAGCTGGCCTAACAAAAATGTTTGGACTGTATTTAAGAAATTCTTGTGAGAGGTACTGGCTGGTGATACAAAAGAGACAGGCTTTTGATGATCTGTCAGGGCTAAATCAATGTACCTGTTGGTATTGTCACATGTTACAGGTGGAGGGACAAGATAGTGTGAGATTTCAAAGACTGAAAGCCAGATGTAAAGCAAAAATCAGTACCTTGAAATCTTTAATCCAGGTCCTGCTTTTTAAGCACAAAACTGGCCTTCAGGAAAGGTTCTGAAGATAGAAAGGTTCTGAAGTTTTAGTTATCCTGTCGAAGTACCTGCATGTTAGCACCCTCCCTTTGTGCTTTTAGATATGATGAATACCTCCCATGCTCTATCACAGCCTGAGCCTTATGTGCATTCATCCACATCCCACGGGAGGCCGTGGTTCATACTCCCACATTCAGTGTGTTTCTCTTTGTACTGTAAAAACAGTACAAAAGTGCCCTGAACAAATGCAGTAAATATCAGAGTCATGGTTCAATGGGGTAATTCAGCAACAGCACAGAGAGAAGACAGTTTCAGGTCATCAGGATGTCCATGCAACATGGGTTACCAAACTTGGGAGTACAGGCTTACTTGGGACTGAGCCCTAAAATATCCAGAGGAAAGAGGGGTCACAGCATGGAGGAAGCTTTTCTGCTGGAAAGTGTGAGAACCTTTCCCTGAGGAACCCCTATCCCAGATCCACATGAGGACAAAAGAGAAAAGTCAGGCCTGGAGGTGTTGCCAGAATGGTAACAGACCTCATGTAAAGCACATTACAAAAGCTAATGCTGAACTAGCAACAACCTCGCTCTAGTAGCAGTGGGAACCCCCTCCTGCTTTATTTTGTAAAGTATCTTTCATATCTTCTGCCAAACACTTTAGGCGACAGCAAGTTTTGCAAGGAGGCGAGTAATAATACAGCCAAATCTTGGTTCAGAGACTGCCAATAAAGAGTCACTGTAGCCTGTAACAGTGAAAGGTCATCCATAAAGACATTATGAACACTCATTTTTTGCCCCAAATTCTGGACCAAATGTTCTGAGGAAGAATCCGACTATTGGGCTGGGTCCAAAGCATGGGGAGAACTTGTAATTAATCTTTTTGTAATTCTTTTCCCACCCTAAATCTTTCACATTTCCTGCCTCACTTTAACTCTTTCCAAAGTATCCTGCAATATCACAGCTGCTGAGGCTCGATACAGACCAGAGGCTACTGGCAGGAGTCCTCTGTGTAAGCCAGATGGCCTCCTGAATACCACCCTTAGGCACCTATTATGGGTGACTGGTTTTGGTCTCACAACTGCCACTTTCCAACACTGCTCTGGAGGCTTGGTCTGAAATATTCGTCTTGCCCTTGAGCTTCAATAATTGGCTGATAGTCACTTGATTCACCTTTACTGGGCACCTAGGATACCAACCTCTTACACAGATGCACATTTTTAGAAACAGGTTCAACAAGATGGTGCAATAAGGTTCACCAGTGCACAGCAGTACACATAAACCTGTCTTCAGGGGTATCTAGCAGGCACACGCATCACGGAGTGTTTTGAATTTAAAAAGTGTAAACATATTTCCAAGTTTAAAATTTTATCACCATCTGCTTTTCTTTGCAGAGATGAAGGTTGAGTTTCATTTCATTTCCTCACTTTCTGTATGCCTCTGTTTTCCTCACTCTAGCAGGGACATCAGAAAAGAAGACATCATCAAAAGACAGCATCCCCCACTCTGATCCTCTGCTATAGCTTGGATGCCTGCCCCTTGGTCCTCAGGTTATGGGTTCTGTTAGTGCTTTAAAAGTTCAAGAAAGAAGGAAAGGAAAAAAAAATAATAAAAAAAAAGAGCCTGTCCTGGTTTGAACTGCAACCACACCTCTGGCTCCCCCAGAGCAGCAAGCCAAACAGCCAGGGGTGCCGCAAGCTCATCTCTCAGTTTGTCCCTTTCTGTGGTTTTGAAGCAGTTTAAACTGATCTGTTCACAAAGGAAAATGGTTTATGATGCTACTGTGGAGGCTGGAAATGAGACTTTATGGTCTGTCCTGGTCTATATGTAGGACTTTTATGAATGTGATGGTAGCTGTGAAACCAAAGAGACCAAAGGCTGGAAGACTGCTGTGATGAAGCCTAGAAGATGAAGCTGCCCATCTCCCTCTACTTCCTGCATCTTTTTGTTTCAGGAAACTTTTTTCAAGGTCATGGTTCCCTAGTTACAGGTGGGCCCAGGGTGTCCTGTGGATCTGCTGTTCTCAGTAAGCAACTGCCCAAGCCTTTCTCAACACCAGATGCACTTGCAGTACAGGGCCTGGAAAACTCAGAAGACACGGAGTGAGGATGCCATGGCCGTGTTCATCAAGCTCATGAGCCTGTATAGCTCCACAGAGCTGAAGTTTGCTCTGCTCTGGACTGGGCTGCTGAAATGTCCTCTGCATGATCCAGCACACAGGCAAACAGTCTTCTCATTCCCCAAGTATCTGCACTGTGTGCCTCTACAGTATTGTTGGTGTTGGACCAAGACCCAAACAGGAGCCTGAGTTCTTGTCCTCTTTAGACACATGCAGGTCAAAGAGAGGGATGGGGATGGAGTCAGGGCTAGAATATTCTATGTTGGGCCTCTCTTCATGACAAACCCAAAGAAAGTCAAAACCTGCTGATCTTTCGTGATGTTCAGGTTTAAGTCAAAGACTGATCCAAATTCTGCAAAGATGACCTGCCATTGTTGTCTGGAACAAACTCAGGTAGTTCAGACATGTGCAAGACAGGAGCTAACAGATGTTTTTGGAAGATAAAGAAGGGTATGATCTTTCAACAGAGTCAAGAGGTATGAGCTATACAGGTGATATGGCCTCTGCATATTATGGTGATGAGTGTAGCAGCAGATAGAGGTGGATATCTTTATTATAAATTTCTTTTTTAATCCTAACTACTATTCTTGTCCATCCTAAGTTATTGCTCAAAACCACTGAAGACCTTGTTGCAGAATTGTCTTCCTCATAATTTGGTAAATAGACTTTGTACAGGACTGAACAGTTAGACTAGCCTGTTGCCAAGCCCAGCAAATTCCTTTCTCTTAAACATGGCCCATCCCATGATGAATAGCTAAGATGATCTATTCAATGAGTCGTTTGCAAAGTGCAGTCTCCTTTTAAAGCACAAGCTGCTACAGGAATTGTTTCTATTATAACTGTTCTGAGCTATAAATACACAGTAAATTATTAGTCAGGTATTTTCTACATGGCTGCACAGAATTCCTAACTTTGCATATAGACATATTATTTAACCCTTTCTTTTCTGCTTTCTGGCAATTATTCACAAGACAGAAGGGAGGACCTACCATGCTAGTCAAACTCTTCAGGTGAAGTTAGCAGAGCTAGAAGACTGAGGAGAGGCTGACAATGTGATTTGGAAAAGGTGACACTAAAAGAGCCTTCCTCTATTTGTTAGTAAGCATCGGGATCTGTGCATGTTATATATCACCATGATGCTAAGTTTTGGTGAGTTCTCTTAACCCTTTTGACAGCTTTCTGAATAACAACAGATGCAAACACAGTATTTAATCTGATTCTGCTTATCTATATGAGAAATCACGGATTAGAGCTCTCTGCACTGGGCCTGTCTTTGTGATGGGACCGAACAAATCTGCATCAAGGAAAGCAAAAGCATGAATTCAGAGGAAAATCACCATTACAAGGGAAAAATAAAATTCACCAAAATGGCAGAGTGGTTTCTCAGGTTGGGAAATCCCCATGTGACTGTTGATGATAATTTTTAACTGAAAAAAAGAGGACTGATTATTTTTAAAAATAAGTATGAACAAAAAGATACCAAATGCATAACCTCACACTGAATTTTAATCATGCAGAAACAGAATGAAGATTTCCTGGGTTTGTATGTAGGACTCCAAAAAAGAAACAAATCTGCAATAGAAGATGGTGCATCTGGCTGCAAAAATTTGTTTTAGTTGCTTTAATTTTTTATTTCTGCAATCTTCGAGCATTCAGAAAGGAAAACCATCCTGAAACTTTAAAAAGATGTATTTCCAGGACCAGTCACCAAAATCCAGAACTGAACACTGAAATAAAGCTTGCTGACTCTTTTTAGTAATATTTGTTAGAAAGATTGTCACTTTCCAAACAAAACCTGGGCCCCTGTTGAAGTGTTACATCCAATATAGGATAGTCGTTCTTCCAAACCACTTAAAGACTAGTGCAATTACAGAGATGAAGAATGGGAGTGGAGTTGAGCATAGACACATGCATGGAGATCAACAGCACTATGACACTTCAAAAAGTTAAATATATTCAGGACCGGCAGATCTGATCTTGGTACAAATTTGGCAAGAAGACATTCATTGCTTTTGGATTCCAAAGCTCAGAGCTCAAGATTCTGCCTCTACCTCTCAAGAAATATCTGTTCACGTACCCTGCTCGTTACTGGCTGCTGTTTGCTGCTGTGGTGGCTGATAGTCACAGGTGGGTGCAGAACAACTTGGTGTCACCTTTTCCCACCTTCATAGGTGACTGCCATTGCTGAGGACCAGAAAGTAGGTATTATTCTGGGAGGTGCCTTATTGGCCTTTCACCTTAAGAAAACCCTTCTGCACAGAGAAGCTTTTCCACTGCTTTGTTAAGGTGATTTGCTCTAGAGTGTTAAAACGAAACATTCAAAGGGTCATGAATTTGACTGAAAGAACCTACACAGTAGCACAGACCTGATGGAAAGCTGCCAGAATGCATAGACATATGCAAGTGCTGTGCAAATCTGAAGTACAAACCCCCCAACATCTCTAAGCACCACCAATAACTCTTTCACTTTCAGGAGTCTGTATACCCCTCAAAGCATGGCACCTAAATCTCAGTTTGACTGTCAAATTCAACTGGTTGTGGTCCAGAGTTTGAAATTCAAAGCCCCAGGATGTGTATGTGGCAAAAGACTTTCTGCCAACAAGTCTGGAAATCTAAAATTATTTATTTTGAAATATAAGTAGCCTGAGAGTTGAGATACTTAATAACAATCAGAAGAGTCTGAGCATTTCTGGTTTGGAAAAGAACAAGAATAACTTTTTGAACTATATTCAGGAGTGAAATCAACTATAGAAGGTGGTTGCCTCAGTATGAGATTCCAAGTTTAGAGACAAACAATAGCCATTTTACTGTTGGATTTCTTTAGGGCAAGGAGAATACAGTAAGTAGGTCAGGAGGACTTTATTTCTCAACTTCAGATTAAATTAGAGCTGCTCCAAAACCACGTTGCTTTAGAAGCGACAGATACATTTGCTCCTACGGAAAGCCCAGTGTGAGTCTTGGCAAAGAGAGAGGGCTTTTGCTACATCCATGAAAACATCTACACAGGTTTCCTGGATGGACCCTGAACGTGCTAGCAATGGGGATCCAGCTGGTACTGAGGGGAGGGAGTGGAAATTAACATCCTCCTGGGATGGAAGGTAAATCAGGTTGCGTGGCTCACACCAGCTTTGCATTGACAAACAGCACTAACTGGAGTCCCAGAGTCACTAGAGAGTTTGTTTTTCACAAGGTCGTGCAAGGTTCACTCACATCCTTCTTGCCTGTTGGTCCTGAAACTACATGTTAACCCTGTGCTTCTGTCACTGTGTCTGTGCACATTTTCAATTGTTTAGTAAGCAATTGTCAATACTTAACTGGAATTAGTTTTGCAGCTAGAGATTTATTTTCTGCTTGGGTTGTTTTCCTTTAAAAGCTGGCTATATCTAGTGCTGCTCATGTGATTTTTCTACATGGAAGTTATCTACAACAGCTTGTTCAGGCTGCATCACAAATTTTGTCTCAGAAGGCTTCTTCACACCTGAAATAAAATTCACACTTTGTAAATGACGATGTGAGTTTCCAGTACATACTTATGACAATGTGCTTTGGTCCGAAAAGTCTTCTCTTTAGGTTAAAAAAGGAGGGTGGTGTTCTGTCACCCCAACAGAGACATGGACACTGACCATTTGGTATGTTTTGGCTGATGGAGTATTGAGACAACCTGTCAAGTCTTTACAAGGGACAGTAATGCCTACAGCCTGATAGGACCGTGCTATAGACAGTAAATCAAATTTCTGCGATCTGAAGGTGCTAATGACCATTTCACTGCTGTTTTTTCTTGGCCATAGCTGTGGGGGTTAGGAATAACAGAGAAAATACTTTGGGAAGCCAGAGAAAGGAGGAAGAATACCTTGTGGACCAGAACTGGACACATTCTGGTTGAAGTGTTGTTCGACATCCCTTTGGATCCAAGAAATAATGACTTGAGCAATGCAGATGGGACATTGTGAGACTGTATAAAACCTTTCATTCACTGAATCCCAACTAACCACAGCACAGTTTTATCTTCAGTGTTACTTGGAATTGTGTCAAGGAGGCTTTTTTCTCCCTATCCTTTTTCTTTCTTTCTTTTGTCCCCGTCCCCTGCCCTGCCCCCCCCTCTTTTTTTTTTAAACCTCAAGGTCAAACAAAACGTATGTTTAAAAATAAAGCTTATCAAGAGAGATGGAGGACTAAAGGGCTTCCTATTTTTAGTAAGGGCAATCTAATCTAAGCAGAAGTTGTTTTGGGCCTCTCTGTTTTCCATGAAAGGTAGGTGCTCCTAGGATGATTCCCAGGGCTTTCTGTGGCTTCTGTTTTCAGATGCAACCCAAGCCACTGAGTTTTATTGAGCAAGTATCCTGGAAAGTCCTGAGCAAAACGAGAGGCAGCTGATAGTCCTAGAATACCAGTACTTTTAGTAAGGTCCCGCAGCTGTATCTCTGGGTTTTGAATTCTCATAGGCTTTAAGCCAAGCTCTTTTCCCCAATCCTCCCCCAGCTACTGATACGGTCCTTGACAGGGAAGAGCATCTGTCCAACTCAAAGCACAGAAAGTGATTAAGTGCTTTCTTAATCAGGGCCTTGTATCTCTTATATTTGACTCTTGGCTTAGTTGAAGCAAGCGTTTTAAGTAAATTTCATGTGGAATTGGACGGAAATGGTAATGAGACAGGGAACTTTTCACTTCTGAAAAAGTGAAATCATCACTGAACAATTTTTCAGGAAGGAAAACCCTATAAAATTATTGTTTGAAGGCAGTCAAGAGTGTATTTGGAACACTGAAGCACAAATATCTTGGCTGGCCTGACTGTTTTGTATCGCCAGAGCTATGGGAATTAGCTTGTGAGTTTACTGTGCTGAGACAAGACAATTACTTTTGAAACACCCAACAGATGGCTGATATAAAGCCCAAAGATGGAGAAAAAAATAAAACTTAATTCTGCTTTTCAAACCAGGACAAAAAAAAAAAATCCTTTCCAAATGACCTGAGATTTTAACCTGTGTCCCATATATACTGAAAAATAGCAAAAATGTCACTAAGAAATCTAGCTGATCAGTTTTGACTGGTGGTGCCTGGATCTGTGGGGTCTGCACACTACTTCATGTAGGAGGCTATTGAACAAGACGACAAATTATTTGATTGCCAGAGGATTAAAGTACTGAACAGGAAAAAATATAACAGTTTGAAAAATCTGAAGACCTCTGCTTCAATAAGCAACAAAATTATACCAGAATGTTCAAACTTATAAAGAAAAGAAAAGAAATAAAGCCAGATTTCTGGGTAACTCAATGGTTTTATGCTTTGGGAAAGGACTGATCACTGAGCAGAATGAGATATCTGGGAGTGGGGAGGTAACACAGAGCCAGGGCTGCAAACCATCCTTTTTTTGGATCCTAATACAAGAGCCAATCTCATCTGAGTTTGCAGGAAACATTGCCATGCCTGGGTCATGTGGAAATCTGAAACAGGCTGCTCTCCTTTCCACCTCTCCAGTTCTAAGCAATGATCTGCATCCCTTGAAGTTTGGAGAGGAAATATATATAAAGCCTGTAAGTATTTACGAGAGCTATAAAAAAACTTTGCGGTAGTTGACAAGGGAAGTGATTAAAGTACCTTATAAGCAAAGATTGCAGAAAAGAGGGAGAGAAGTGATGCCAGAAGGGAACCTGGGAGCAATCCTGAGGTACCGATAAGTGACTTCCAGAGGGAGGAGTCGTGGGAGAAAAAGTAAAAAATTTAAACTGAGGCAGATCGCAAGACTTTTGTCTTTGGGGACTAAGCCATGGAGACTGCTCAACACTGAACTCACAGACACAAGAGGAAGGTGATGTCTCACCCTGCTCCTAACTCAGAGTTTACTGATCAAATCCTGCAAAGCATTTCATCCAGATTTGCTTAAATTTGAAAGGACTCCATTTCCCAGGCATCTCAGCTTTCTCCATCTGCATTTACACAAATGGGTCATGGGTCTCTCCAGGGCTTGGGAAAAAGCTACTCTGAACAGAAACACACACATGGGCCATGTTGCCAGAGAGGACCTCTCCAAGTGACTATTTCTTGGTTTCCTATTTAACAGGTGGAGCAAGTGTCCAGACCTGTCCCTAGACAGCAGCTTGTGACATGAACATTCACAGGTGAAAAGACAGCTGAAGAGCACTCAGTTATCATGATCAACCATGAGTGTAAAAGTCCAGCTTGTGAAGTCTCCGTCTGAGAGTCTTGAAAAAATGTTATGGAGAATTGCTCTTCATATCTCAAATGGGACAGAAAAGGTTTCTGACCAGATGCCCTGTAAATGGTACATTCTACAGGAAAGTGGTGTACAGAAAGGGAGTGCAATAGAAAGATATAGACAAATCTCAAATCTCTTTTAGGAAATAGTTGTGAGTAAAGCGTACATTTGCTGAAATTGGACCAACTACAGGAGAAGAAAGTAAAGTCTGAATTCATCAGGACATACTGAATGACACTAGGAGTTGGTTTATGTCCTCCTTAAAGGTTAATGATCTGCTACCTTGCTTTCATCAGGGTTTACTTATGGCATTTTAGTTTATATACAACAGCTGCACCACTGTGAAGTCTGTCTTCTATTGCATTACTGTGTTGCAGAGATGAAGTACAATGACATGGAATAAACTTATTGATCTATGAATATAAAACATATATGTCTTGATAGGCAGTGGTATTGATGGCTTGATCTTTGGCACTTTTGAGCTTCCTTCAGTTCATACCAATGTCAGGAAGAACTTGAGGTGCCAAAGCATGCTGAGACTCAATGTGTAGCTGTAGGTTCATGTTCAAATTCAGATATCAACAAACTGGGTTCCGATCATCATCATCTTGCTGGCACACAGTTGGTAAGACTCTGCAGTGATGTTCTCTGAACCTGTTACCATTCAGGATTTTTATTAATTACCTAGGTAGAATGAATGGAGAATATGTTAATTAAATTAGCAGACAACATAAATTTGAAAAGAGCTGCTTTGGATAGAACTTCGGATTTAACAAATAAAATGTAATAGTAATCCAGGGGGTTGGGAAGGGAAAGGATGAAATTAAACAAAGGCAAATGTAAGATACACAGTTCTATACTTAGGCAAGAACAATCAAATGTACAAATATGGGATTTAAAATTACCAACAGAGAAAGATCTGGGGTAACTGTGAAGCTCAAGCTGAAGAGAAGTCAGAAGAGTTGAGTGCCATGAGAAAAGCAAACACCATACTGGGATATACAAACTGGAGTACCATCTGCATGACTCGGGATGTGATTTTTCTGCTGTACTCTTCTCTCCAATTTTGGGCACCATGGTTCAAGAGGGATGGGACTAGTTGGACAATGTCCAGAAGAGACCAACAAGGATGATCAGAAGTCCAGAGAACATGACTAATGAGGAGAGATTGAAATAGGGGGGTTGTTTAGTCTGGAGAAGATCAGACTGAGAATATCAGGCATATGATAACAGTCTTTAAATACATAAAAGACAGATGAAGAAGAAGAGAACAATTTGTTCTTTGTGTTCAGGGTGCAGAGGAGAAAGTTTAAAGTATAGCAAGGGTCATGTAGGTTAGATATCATGAAAAAAAAACACTTCCTAGTAAGAAAGATAATGAAACCCTGGAATAGCTTGAGATTTGGATTTTACTGGAGAATTGTAAGGACAGGTTGAACACAGCATGCCTCAGGAATGAATGGGGGGGGACAGATTTTGTCTATGAGCAGTCAGGCAGAGTTGATGGCACCGAAGAAAGTAACTTCCAGCTCTATTTTGTAAAATGTTTACAATCAATTGTAGCAAGTTCTTGCTAAGGTATGACAATCACAGTGGTATGTAAGTTCAGAGGAGTAATGGGTAGTTCAGGCTGCTGGGCAACAAAACTTTGCCCTCCTGTACAAACTATCTAATGTCATAATCACAACACCAAACTGATGCACCTCCTCAAGTCCCCAGACTTAGTCCATAAATAAGTAAAGTTAAATAGAAGTACCCAAAGAGCTTCCTTCTGTGCTTGGATAAATGAGACATTGAGCAAAGCAATAATTTTATCTGGACCTTAATCCAAAACTTCGCCTCAACACAACTTGAATTTCTTTTGCTATCTGAAAAAAAATTACTGCATTTTCATGATACTAAGTTCTAGTAGGAAGAAGGAGAACAAAAGAGTGCAAAAAAAATATGTATCTGTTTGTGGCTAGAAACCTATATTTCCTTAATCTTGGGAAGGACCTTCTTCATAGCTTCCTACCCTATGGTAGCTAACATTGGAAGAGTCACCAGACTATGGACAGAATCTTGAAAGGTGCACAGGTTCTCAGCATTGACAACAGTTATGGCAGCCTGTATACCATACCACGTCTGGGCTAAAGACAATATAACGAGTTGGAGAGGAACTACAAAATCTACATCTAGGCTTCCAGCCTAGGTATTTATTTGATTTACTCCATGAAAATAACCTTTGCTGCTATATTGCATGTAATGACATATGTTATGTAAGAACCATTGAAATACATGCTGGAGACTTCTCAGGACTGCTGTGACTTGGAGGCAGGTCCTTGCTGACAGGTGTGGGTTTCATCTATATATTTTTTTCTGAACTGCGGGAACCTCTAGGTCTCCAAGAAGGTTCTTCCCACCCTTTTTGAAGGAGTGTATCCCCTCACACAGACTGTTTACCACAGGCTGCAGTGACTGGCTGCTCCCCACCCCCTGCAACAGCCAGAGGAGAAGAGCAGACCTCCCACCATTCCAGCATGACTTGGGGAGGCGAAATCTCAGCCTGCCACCACAAATAGAAATAATCTAAATTATGCTTCAGGTAAAGAGAGAAAGAAGAATGCTTCAAGTCCTCTGCAGGTAAGCAGAAGTGAGCTATCCCATGGGATAACTTCAGTTTCAGTTTGCCTCTGCTCTGTGGGCAGGGGTCAGCTATGATACACCATTTTGTCACATGAGCCCAGGAAAGCAGTTTTGTCAGTATCAGTGATGAATGTGAGCTCTGTTATAACAGCCCCAGAAGGAGAAAAGACAGACTTGCTGTGCACAGAGAGACCAAATTTTCCATAATTTTTTTCCCCCCCTCCTCTGTGCACCATCCTCCCCTCTGCTGCCAAAGAAAAGAGCCCCTCAGAGGTTACCCTCCGCCTTTCTTGAACTTGCATGACTTTGCCCCTTTGGATCCTTCACCCCCTGCGTTTAACCGAGGTTATGAAAACCAAGCTGTTAGCTCTCTGTTTATTTTCAGTGATCTCCTCTGTGTGTTGCCAGCAGCCGAAGCCATGGCCTTTCCCAATACAGGGCATCACAGTGAGCTCGGAGTGCACCCAGGGTTGATGAGAGAGGTGCACGAGTCAGCAGCCAAGCTGTGCTTATGTAAAATTTAAGATCGAGGTCTCGCCAAGATTTACATGCTTGTGTTCAAGGTACCGGTGATGCAGCTAAGGACATGTTTTTCTTGCTGCTCCAAGGCAGGGACCATCTGCAGGGTACAATGCAGTTCAGGACACAGGGGATTTCAAAGAACATGACCAAGCCAGCTCTGCAGCTGCACCAGTCTGAACCAGGGGCTCGAGGACTAGCAGCAGCTGAGCTTTGCATGAGAGCAATTGCCATAACCCTGGGGCACGCTACAGGTGTGTGACAGTGGTGGTTGAAGAATCCCAGTGGGCCAGCTCTTGAGAGTGGGGTCGGCTGGGTAAACCCCCGGTGTGTTGGAAAGCAGTATTTTCAAAGTGTGCTTAGGTGACTTAGAAACCTAGGTCCCATCTTCAGGCATGATGGGCTCATATCTGCAAAACATTTCAGTTGGGAAACAGGATTCTAAAGCTTTTGATGCTCAGCATTGAGTTAATATAAATCACACTGATTTTAGTGTTAATGAGACATGTTTCCATCTACAGCAGCTTTAAAAGGAGTTCTTGTAAGAAGGAATAGTGGGTGAAAAAGTAAAAAAAAAATCTTAGAGGGGGGCTAGTCTATAGAAGCATTTCAGGGTGAGATCAGAAAAGCATCTTTTTATCTCTGCTGTTTCACTGGTTTCTCTTTTGCTTTTGCTTTTTGTGGAATATATTTAATCACTCTTGAATGTAAAGCACTAATGTGGGTGATGCTGTTCCAGATGGGGGGCATGGGCTTCTCACACAAAGCAGGAGGACATGTGAGAATTCCAGGAGGAGATTATTGAGTTCCAGGAGGGATTTCTGCACTGATCCTATTTCATGACTTCCTTTGAGACCTCCAAGTTGTGCATAAGAGTCCTCATTTGTACTTTTTTGCTCAGCAGTGTCTTGAAAGCTACTAGCACACTTCCAAGGGAAGATCCCCTAACTTGGCTCTGTGATGTAAGATACTAGTCTTCTGTGGCAGGATGGGCTCCTCTGCCAGCGAATCTCTGGAGCTGGAGGTGAATGAGACCATAGGGAGCAATTCACGTCAGCTAGTCCTGAGTGGCAGCAGCTACTCAGTTCTCTCATGCTCTGCATGAAAGACCAAGCTGTGCCTTGCATCTTGACAAACAGTTCAATAAAAGAAACCAAGAAAGCTTGTTTTTCCAGGGCTGGATATCCAGCTTTGATTTGGGGGGAATCTAAAGCTCATAACACAGCTTCTATAGATTTTTAGTGCCTCTGTTCCTCACCAGGCCACAAACCCAGTGGAAAATGGAAGACTTTGCAAAAAGGGATTGAAAGTGGCCAGTACAGAAAGACAGACTGAATACATGCACAAACCAAGATGGAATGCTTGTCCTTGTTTCACTAGGAAAGGAGGCTAAAGCCAGACCTCAGGCTAAGTTTTGAAATACAGGGTCCCATGCAAATGAGCCGCCCTACAGATGAAGCAAGCTTTATTTTCTTCTCTCTTCTTTTCTTCCCTACAGTTTTTTGTTGAAGTCATGGGAGTTGCCCTGGGCAACACAAGGGTAAAGCTATCTATGACTCATCCTGTGTCACTGTAAGAGTCTTGCCCTTCTCCCTTGGGGGAGGTTGGTCACACCAAGCAGATCTCATTTGACTGAAAATAGTTATTAATACCTTTTTTCCCCTTCTGTTTTTTCTTCTGCTGTTTCCATCTTACTTAACTCAGAGAAAAATAGCAGACAGATGAAGTACCTGTGGGTCATTCTTTTTTCTTTCTTTTGCTTTTGACAGAAGTCCGTGGTACTATTACCCCAACTCCCCAGCTAAACATAAGACTGGCACAAAAACTCCGGAGTCAAGTGATTGCCATGTGACCACATCTGTAAATCAATGATCCACACCAGTTTTGTACCCTGAGTCCTTTCTTGCTTCATCATCTAAACCACAGAATCATGTGGCTTCTGCTCAATAACAAATGCAACACCCTCTAATAAGCTCCTTTGTATATGTCAGGCTATCCACCTGCTTTGATTACTGTTATAACCCTTCAAGGGTTAAGAGGCTTTGAAGAAATCAAGGATTGTATTCATGCTCTTTTCCTTTTATTTGTTTTCCTGTCTTTTATGAGTCAAAGCTGAGTTGCTTTGAGGTTTCTTGCACCTTCTCATTGTGAGCTTTGATAGAGAAATGTTGACATACCTGATCCATAATGCCAGTGATCTATAGGGAGATATTTGCCTTTATTGAAAAGCATCACTCCAGGCCAGGAATTTGGATTAGAATGTGGCCAAGCATTAAGGAAGCATCTGGTGGCACATGAACTAGATTAATCTGCCATAGCCTACATAGATGGTACCTGCTTTGGTACAAAGATTATGTTCAAATTTCTGTTTATATTTCATTCAGCATGCTGATGCCAGTGCCAGTATGAGCCTGTAGGTATTACAGGAATGCAGGTCCTAAAAAAAAGTGGGTTTAGCATTCATTCTTAGGATCCTTCATGCTAAAGTTTCATTTTCTGCTGACCAGGAACAGTTCAGACTGTCTTTCTACATTTTCTACACCAAAGAACTTCACCAAGTCTTTCAGTCAAGCTAAATTATCTGTTCTTGAAAGACAGAGGGCTTGAAATGTAAAGAATTCAAGTGACAGATGTTCCAAATTTCCTATCAACTGTTTTGTTCCACTACAGTTATTGTCAGAAAGAGCCATGGATCAGATAGGGAAGGTCTTGGTTTACCTAGAGATCTTGGAATAGATTTTGTGCTTATGCTTTCTAGGGGAGAGGCACTCCTGACTGCTCACCATTCTGTCATCATTGTCATTGCCAGCTTATCATCATCACCAACTCCTCATACACTAGGAAAACCCCAAAACTTTGATTTCTGGACATGCTATTGTATTGCCTGGATATGCCATATAAGCCCATTTTCTCCTCCTGTGGCCAGCCCTGGAGAAGAGAAAGACCTTCTCCAAAAAGATAATAGAGTTGCTGGTTTCGTTCCTAAAAGAAAGGCTTGTGTTTTTTGTCGTCATCGCTGCCACGTTTTGTTCCCATAGCACTGTCTGTGTGTATGTGGATGTGATTCATTACCTACAGACACTAAAGCCTATACCCTGTGCTACAGTTTGTACTTGAGCTGCTTCCCTGTAATAGAACGAATAAATATCTCAGATCTGCCTCTCAGTGGGTTCAAGTTAGTGTCCAAATTGTTTGGCTTTCGCCCATCTCCAAGGACCTATCAATTAATTTAGAAAAACAGTGTTGACAAAAACATGGAATATTCCATTGTGAGCAGCAGTCAATGCATGTTCTATATTTTAACGAAGACTGATGTCTTACATTTCCATGTTATACAAGGAAGCATCCACAAATGTATGGTCTTAGAAGTTATATAGGAAAAGCAGAGGAATAGATTATTCCCATCATGATAAAAGAGCAAAATTTTAAAAATGCCAGCTGTCTGTTGTACAGTTGGAATATGGTTTGCCTGATGTTTTCCTGCAAATCCTGAGTGACTGGAGTGCCACACACAAAATCAAATAACAAAACAGTTAGTAAGCTTATATATTTTCTACATTGTCTATGCAAACAAGGCATGATCATTTCAATTTTTTTGCACATGCAAATCTTACAGCATAATAAAACCCCAAAAGAAATGAATGTAAAATATATTGGCTGCAAGCAGTTGTGTATCAGATTTAGACATTACCTGTGAACAAGATATTTAATGGAAAATTTCTTGTAAATCCACTCTTTTATTATGTAAGTTCATTAATTAGTTCCAGAATCTCTCAGGATTGGTCTCTGTTTCATCAGCTTTCACAAGTATAAAACAGAACCCTCAGTATTCAAATCAAACCCCGTTTTGCCACTAAACCATCCCCACTTGAATTTCCTCGACAATTCTTTTTTTTTTTTTGTCATCTTTTTTTTTCCCTGCTTATCTGTTCTGCTACTGGTTCCTTTCTCCTCCCCCTTTTCCCCAATACCCCAAAGAGCAATACTCTCTCAGTGTTTCTGCAGAATCTCACAAACCATGTTAAAACTCTCAGATCTGCCAAGGTTTCTTTTTCTTTTTTTAAAAGGCAAACAACTCCCCTTCCCTTTTTTACCAGTGATGATGAACACTCATTTTACAGAATTAGCCTCTGAAAAAGCCAGAACTCCCCTGACTCTGGCTTTTGAGGGAGACAAACTGTGCCCCTCCATGGAAAGAGCTCCCTTGAATGTACCACTCTAGACAAAGAAATTTGGGAAGATTTGCCATATTTCCTGTGATTGAAGCTGAGTGCTTGTCTTTTCTGGTATTATATGGCAATAAAGTCCATACACTATTGTGGTAACGGAGGACTTTTCAGTCAAGCAGCAACAAGTATGACAAGGTATAATGAGATAGTAAGGAATAATTTAAAAGAGAAGAGAAGATGCAATATTTTTTTTTTTTGCCACAGAAGTAGAACATTTAAAGGCTGAGGACGGTCATTGGGAAAGTTTAATTCAAGGCTGGATGTTTGCCTGAAGAATAAGTATTTCAAACTGGAATTAGATGAGAAGACCCCTACAGGCTGTATTAGGACAGAATAGCCTGTTCCAACACCTCGTGTAGGAAGTATGCTGGTTTTCCCGAACTATATCATGGCTTTCAGCTTTCTTTGGCTGCTATATGGCTAGATGCCAGCACAGCGGAAGAAAGGAAAAATATGTTCTTTTTCTTTCACTCTAGCTAGAAATCTGGTTTTGAGGAAAAGATCTGCTCCGCCTTTCATCAGGCTTGGTGTTGGGCCAGTTGATATGTGAGGGATGGTGGTATTCCATGTAGTGGCCTAGAGCAGAGGCCAACAAGGACATGTGCTCATTTGACTCTCATGGAGCAGATGTCCTCTGTGGGGCCTCATGGGATGATCAACTCTCAGGTGGCCTTTTCAGAAAACAGTGTGTTTTCCTTTGCTGATGCAAAGGTTTGGGTTCTTCTCTGTTCATCTCTTTCAGGTTCCCTCTACAAGGTCAGAGTCCAAGATGCAAGGGTCATTCACAGCTTTGCAGCAAAGTTAACATACAGGACCTGCTCATAAACAGCTCATTATCTGCATGATGATTTTCTGAATCATCACATCCAGCTCGGAATGGGAATCCTGTCTGAACTGGTTGTTTTTGGCAAATTGGAGGATCCCTTGTGACCAGGAGTGACTGGTTTCTTCCCTTTATTGCCCCCCACCCTATTGAACATAATACAAGATACTTTCCACCTTCCATTGTGTGGGGGGGTAAAGACGTGAAACCAAAGGGACTGGGAACTCTAGCCAGCAGCAACCCTAACAGAGCATAGCTCCAAGCAAAGTGATGTGGAGAAAGGACAGAAAATCTGCCGTTTGGGCAGCTCCCTTTCAGAGTGGCAACAACAGCAAAGAAGAAGCCAGATGAAGGGGCTGGGGTGGGAGAGATGGGCAAGAAGCCATGATGTTGGCTGGAGTGCATCCACCAAGTGTTCAAAACAGAGGCAGTTTTCAGATAGATCTTGAAAGGCACTGCAGTCCAGCAAACGTGTGTGTCAGTGGCAAAGGCTCTGGGAAACTGGGGATTTTATTTCCCGGAGGTTCTGAGAAACAGAAAAACAGTACAGGAAAGAAGAAAGAGACCCACCTGACGGTTTCTTTGCAAAATGTGGGAAAACACACTTTGTATCGAAGAAATACTTTATCTGTTCTGCAGTAGGCTAACTTGTGTCATTCTTGAGTTTTAAAAAATAAGAAAAGCTGGAAAATTCAAAATGAAGGGCTCTTTTGAACAGGAGAATCTTAATGTTTCAAATAATACTCATTTTTATCTTCTCAGATTTTTCATTAATACACAATGAGCACAAATGAACAGTGTGGTAAGGCCAAAAAGAAATGTGTAAACTTGCAAAAAAATCCCATGTCAAAAGGAAGGAGTCATTTTCTCTGAGGAAAAAAGAAATACAACATTTCCACAGTTAAAAAATGAAAAAGTTGATAAGGCAGTGTTTTAATCCTTCTTTGTATAACTGAAAAAGGGGGTGTTGGCAACACTATTTTTTCCCTTCTTGGATCCCAATGGGTGCCACAAGAAGCAATTTGCCTAGCCATGCTGAGAGGTGATAAATGAAACAGAGGAATTTCTTCAGATTTTGAGCCAGTGCTCTGTCATAACATGGACAATGCCATGGAGGTGCTGAAGTACTAATAAAAGAAGAGGAGATTCAGGCCTGCAGATGGTTCCCAGGATACAGTGAGCCAAGACGACTCAGTCCCATCAGAGACAAGCAGGAGATCTGAGTCAGTGAGGGTGGTAGAAAAGAATGACTACATCAGAGCCTCCCAATCACATGTGATGAGCCAGTTGGCAATATCAGCACAATTCGTCCTTTCCCTCCAAATACAGACACTTTGTGCATCCCTCACTGTGCAGGGGAGATGGACTGTTCTCCATCAAATACAGAGGAACAACATGAAAGTCCAGCTCTGTCAGAGCTGCTGCTGCCCACCTCCTTCCCATCACTTGCTCATCACCCCATGGGCAGGACTGGAGATGAAATAGCAATGGGAAGCAATAGACAGGGCTGCCTGAATGGAAACTGAGTGGCTGCTGGAGCTTCAGAGTGACCTTGGAGTAAAATCTTGTGTCTGTAATGAAGAGGTGCTTAATTAATACAAGCTCTCCAGAGTCATAGATATGACAGACAGTGGGTCCCTCCATGTTGTGGACATATGGGAACCAACACGTTCAATTAACCCCATGTTTCTGGACCTCATTGTGTGTGTAGAGCAGTTCCAGTGCAGAGGGTGGAAGGCCTTGGAGCAACCACTGCTGTCTTTCAAGGAGTACGTCCAAACCTCTGAAAATATTCACTGTGGAATGTTTGCTTCAGATATTGTCCTCCAACGCAGACTGCCTTACAGCATGGACCTGGAATAGTGGAAGGAAAAAAGAATTCTTTATTATATTGGGCTCAGATTGACGTCCCAGAAGCCAAGCCTATGTTTTGGTGCAGTAGGGAACATCCCCACTCATCATGAGGAAGATCACATGGGCAATGAATGGAATAACTGCCTAATATATGTCCTGCTCTTCTCAAAATTTAGGGAAAAGGTGACTGAGTGAGGAGGCATCATCATGAGGGAAAATTCCTGGCGTGTGGTTGTGTTCAGCCACCACTGGCAGCAGAAGCAGCCACCCACCCCATCAATCTAACTTGGAATGAGTCTGTATCATGTAACTTCCTTTCTCAGTGACAGTTCCAGGGTGAAAATCTGTAAGATTTCTGTGGACTACAGCAGAATCTTCAGCAACACCTAAATACTTTCAACAGGAGCCAAGCAATGCTCCAAGCATCCAAGAGTGTGAAACACCTTTGCAGTGGTACAAGTTTTTTGGGTGTAGAGGAATGAAGTCCATGTGTCTCATCAGCTGACACCCAGCAGGGGACAGGTAGTTTGCTGCAGAATTCTCCTTTGCTGATGATGAACCTGTGTAGCTGTGATACCACCATGTTTCACTGGAGGTGAAACACATCTGACGATGGAAAGAGTTGTAGGAAATACCTAGTGGGGAGAAGGTGGCCTGAACAGCACATTGAACTTCTGTAGGGGAGGAGCAAGAAGCAGCACATCCAAGCAAAACTATAAATTACACTTTGTGTAATAAATTATACTTTTGCTGACTCAAAACAGTCAAATAATTACAGAACTTATAACAATTCCCTCTCAAGGTCATGTTACTTAGCAGCTGGCAAAGTGGAGGCCCATTCTTGAAGCTTTGGTTCCCAGATATGACATCTGCCTTATTAACGCTAACTTCTTTTCTACGTGATACATTGAAAATATTGAGGATCCTCAGCCAGAATGTGCTGATTAAAAACTGAAGGGGCATTTTGCACGGTATGATTCACTATGCTTGGACAGTGACTAATAGTACATGTTGGCAGAACGTATGCAATTTGACAACAAAAAAGAATTTGCACCCATGATATCTTCCTCCAAGAATTCTCAAATTCAGGAAGGTCAGAAGTGGCAGAAATAGAGAATTCTTTTTAAGATGACACATAATCAGAAAAAGTGATTTGGTCCAGCATTACAGTATACTTTCAGCAGGACCAGGTGATCTGCTAGCTCAGGGACCACCGAGCCAGAAAGCCAACATTCTGTATCCCATGAAAAGGGGGTTGTCCCAGCCTGAAGAGAGACGGGTACACTACCCATTTCAGAGATTGCCAAGCTAAATGGACAGGCTGCTGCAATGAAGGCACCAAAGTTAGAAGAAATTATAGGGAGATAGCAATGAAGATGAAAATACACACACAAGAAGAAAAAACTTGTAGCCGAGGCCAAAATCAGGACACCAAGAGTTTTTCAGCTGATGGAGGAGTCAGATACAAGAGATGTTGAATGCTGAGATACCAGAGACCAGGCTGCTATTCAAAAGCATGAAGACAGGAACTGGATGGAAACAAATTCTTCACCTACAGTTACAAAGCAGCCAGCCACTAGAAGATGGTTAAAGAAACCCCCAGGATATTTGAAGCTGAACCATTCACAACAGGACTATTTGACTGGGTTTGTCTCCATCTTCTAGAGCTGGTGCTAGTGACAATGACTCATAAGCCAATACTGGGGCAAAGCACAACTGTAGCAGTTAAAAAGGAAAGATGGAGCAATCTGTGTGAAGCTTTGCAGGTGAAGTGCAGGCTGGAGCACAGTGGAAAAGATACGGGGAAGGTAACAAGAAAGAACACTTGGCTTGAGTGTAGCTTTGCTTGTGGTACCTCCGGGCTGCATTATATTAACAAACCATCACTTTCTTCTTGACATCAGTGGAACACTCTTGTGTTATTTTTCTCAAAATTTGGTGTATAAAGCCCATCCTCTAGCCTTCACAGACAGAAATCCTATACATCAGGGTCAAGAGTTCCAACAAGATATAGGTAGGATACTTCTCTGGGATGAGCTGGTTCTCCAACAGGTTAACACTGAATCCCCAGCTGGTAGGTAAGTCAGTAGATGAAGGTGAGAACATGTCTTTCATTAGACAAATACATTTTTTTCCAGGGACAAGGAAAGACCAGAAGTAATGCCCAGCACCCAGTGAGATCAACGGCAGCTTTGCCATAGACTTCATTGGTGCAAGATTTTCAGTCTTACTGTCCATCTGGACCTTGTTCCAGGCAGTTCCTCCTGGTCTCCAACCCAAAGCCCTTCCATGCAAACCATTCCATCAATCCTTTTTTGATCATTGCAGGCAACTAAGCAGAAGACTAGGCCATGTAATCTATGGCTTCTTTTCTATGGGGACATCTTTGTTATCCTGGCTGAGGTACCTGTGAGTGTCCTATCTCCTCATTCCTTCAGTGATCCCCACTAAACTGATGCCTATTCCTTTCCCATACCTGTCAAAAACTTCTCTGAACTGACTCTTTAGATGTATAGGGCCAGGTTAATCCAAGGCCAGACAAGGAAAGAAACTGGTAGAGCCTCCAGACACAACATGGTGCACTTGGGCAGAGTGGTGTTGGCAGGAGGAGATGAGGAGAACAGTCTTAGTCTTTTCCAGAAAATTCATACCTAAAGTATAGAGACACTTCTTGCTGATAGAGCAGTTTGTGCAGCACCAGACAGAATAAAAGCCTGGTCAAGGCTGGAACATACCCCTCACCTGCAGCTATCTTGGAACTTCTCTTTTCCTTTCTATAGCTTCACACACACTGGCACCAGAGATAATCAGAAGACAATGTCTTTTTGAGATTGATGGTTCCTCCTCCTTTCTGGTTAAAGGCCTAGGCTTATGGCTGGAGGTCATCTGGGATCCAAGGGCAGCCAAGTAGCTCTTTCAATCCACAATGGGATGCAGCACCCATTTTAATAAAAGGGAGAAAGAACCTTTTCCTCTGTGGCTACAAAAGTTCGTAATTTATCTGACAGAGCACACAAACCCTGGTTTGCATGGGAAATGCTCTTTTCCCTTACACACGTGTTCCTTGTAATACTGCTGGGAGCTGCTATGTGTCTCCCTGAAATATCTATCTCTTATTTAAGTGCGGCAGGCTCTGTCAACACAGTGAGACAGAATGGAAGATGACTGGTAAAGCCCTCACCAAAGACAGCTGAGACAATGCAGCCAAACCTGGAGGAAGATAAAGAAGCTAAAACAGAATCCCACCTCCCCACCCCCCAGCATGATCGACTCAGACTGAGAAATCCCTGGCTACAAATCCCACTCCCCTTTTGCTCCACTTGTGACCTGGAAAATACACGTCTCCCTAGATCAGGCTCCAAAAGTGTCTCATAAAAAGCTCGGATCAAGGTGAATACTACTGCTAGAAGAGGAACTGTTTGCATGACTTTCATGTTATCATCAGCCCTCTGCTATGCTCCCCTCCCATTTGTCCCACAGGCTGCACAGACACAGATTCAAAAAAACGGATCATATCCCAAGAGCAAAGTATAGCAGACAGGTGTATACAGAAATAGAGGGACACAAGGATTACAGCTGGTTTTGTAGCTGTGGTTTTAATGAAATTCAGCTTCAATAAAAAGCTTAAGTGAACTGAAGTGGGGATGGAGGATGGAGCAAAAATTCTCAGTGTGTTTATGGATTACCTGTTAAAGGTACACTAACTGTGCCAACCCAGCATTAGCCGCTCACTCACTCTTCCACGAAGGTGGCTGGCTCAAAGGAGGGGGATCTAAAATGTTTCTTGAATCAGTGTGTTAAAATTCAGTATTAATTATATCCTGGCTTTGCTGACTCTCTTAGTTGTGGGGAGAGGCACCACTGCTTTGCTTCCAAATTCTAGTCAGAAATCTAATTTCCAACCATTTGTTCTTCCTCCTCAGTTATTTTTCTCTGGTGCCACACTTCCTCCTCAGTTCCTCTCTGATTTCCTTTCTCACCATCTGTCCCCAAACAGTACTGTTTGCCTCCTGTAAAAAAGATGCAAGTATTACCAATTTATGCTTAAATATCTTTTCTTCCTCTCTCTTTATAATATACTGAGTCATGGAAAACAGAGTTGGGAGTTGCCTTAAGGCAAGATTGCTTTTGCCTAAATGATTTGTCTAACCTCCTATTAAAACCATGCAGACATGGAGATTCCACAACTTCCCAAGGCAAATTTATTGCCTAAAAATAGACCCCTGTTTATCAAATAGTCTGAAACTATAATCTGTAGCAAAGGATTATATTATGTGCTCTACAGTACCAAGGCTGGGACAAAGAAAGAGGCCAAAATAATCTTCTGTATTCATTCCGGGGTCAGAAGAAGTCCTTAGAGCACAATCTTCTGGGTTTAGTCACAGCAAGTCTCCTGGCAGCTCTGGGTACTGAAGTGAAGCTGCTTGAGTTGGTTCTGATATGTATATGCAAGGCCCCACAGTAAACGAAAAAGTCAGTATCTTAGTTGCTGAGATTACAGCTCTGAGTTGTGGCTACCTCTTTCCACACTCAGACATCTACAACCCACACCTTCCTTGGAAATGAACTTGGGTTTCAGTTCCAGAGGAACAAAATCTGGGACAAGATGAGATAGGTTTTCTTGGAGATGACTGGCTTTGGTGGGCGGTTGGGATTACTTTTGCCTTAGCATAGAGAATTAGAAAACTTCAGATGATTTAGGAGTAAAACCAAAGCATTTTCTCTCTCCAGTGTTACAGTCAACTGAACTTTTCCCAGGTGAACACATTTCTAATGCCTCCTCCCACACCACACTGCTGGTTGAAAGCCCCAGCACTCCATGCACCATGGATCTTTGACCTTCATAGCAGCACTGGGGTTTTTTGTGCCTAGCATGAAGCAAGTCAAGAGTCAACCAAGGAAATGTGTACTCTGGTTGCATGTGCTATGAGGATATCAGCCCTCAGATCTGGTGTTCTGGCTTCTTCTTCTAAAAGAAGTTAAACCCAGATGCATATTTTCATAGAAAATGTAAATTACTCTAGCTCCTTTGTATACAATCCATGCCTTGCTTAGCCCAGGCTTGTGCGGCAGATCTAAAGAGCTTAGAAACATCTCCTCAGTTGGTGCCTGGGTCAAATAGACAACATGATAAAATGAAATCAAGTCCTGTCCTGTTCATTGGTCATAGCTGTGGTTCTGGAACAGAAAGTGTTGCATAGTCAATGGAAGTGAGCTGAGAGTGAAAAGGAAACATAGAGTCCCACCTTGCTTTCCTACCCACTATGTTGCTGCTGAATGGTACAATTTATTTGCTTGCATTACTCTCTTCTCCTCTGACTGCGATCCCCTCTGATCTTCAGACAGAAGACTGATGACTAATCAGGCGCACATGTTCCCCAGAGGAACATGTCACTTCTGTCTCTGGGTAATCTGGAGGTCTACTGAGGACAGAGAAGCTGGAAGCCATTTTGCACTGAACCGCCTAACCTTAGAGGATGTTCAGCAGTGGTGGCTCTAGACAATGGGTGACCAATGAGATCACAACAAGCCTCTAACTTAAAGGGTCTTTGCTGCCATCCAAGTGCTTCAAAAAGCTGTATGGCAGTCTGTACTGTTTATGAACGTATTTCTGTTTAAACAGAAGCTCTATGCTTATTAAAAATAATAGCTTTTGTCCTGTAAGCCATGCTTACCTCTTTGGCAAAGTCACTTAACCCACCCTCAATGAGGTGCAGGATTGCCTTTGGCTAGCTTACTTTATACCTTTTGGCTATGGAATGAGTGTAGGTTTCTAAGATAAAAATGATTAATACTTTCTTTGCACATACCTACCCAGGCTTTATTGCGACAATCAGTGATAGTGGAACCATTGACCTCAGTGGAGCTTTTTCCCATTTACTTCAGCCGTGAATTTGGCTTTCTCTTTCTATGCATGTAGAGTTACAAACCCGAGTTGCCTGAATTCACCTTGACTTTCATTGCTCTTAAATGAGCATCCATAAAGTGAATTTAGAGGAGTCAGTACATTGTTCTATCCAGAATAAATAATTAGGTCCTTTCACACAAAGGATCCGAAGAGATGGCAAGAGCTTAATGCTGCCTGCCTAGTAACAATTGTAACACATGCTGTCAAATGGTAATGATTTTTAGAATCACAAATTGAAGTTTCCATCCAGGAATTTCCTTTTCCAAACAAACACAGGATTCACTAGATAAATACTAGAGAATCAAAATTTTCATTCTTGTAATGATTATCCATCATTCCCAGACCACATCTTGCCATCAGTGCTGCTAAATCTCTAGCCTCCTGTCCCAACATGAAGTTGGATGAGAATATTTATGGCAGCTGTTAAGATAAGGCAAAAGGCGTCCAGCTGTGATTCTGAATGGCTCTTTGCAGCTGTACATGGCAGTGCTGAGATGGCCTTGATATGCTGCTTAGTGTTCCCAAATTAGCTCCCAGCAAAGAATCTAAGCCTGTAAGCTGAATGATGGTGAGTGTCTCAGTGTTCTAACTTTTACTTATCCTGGGAATTGAGGCAAATGTGCCTGGCTGCTTGGACTGTGAAAAAAACAATTTGCCATTGAAATGCGTCTGGCCTAATTATCTTGAGGCCAACATTCCTAGCTCCAGAGCGATGTGATCCTCCTAAGGGTGTGATCTCAGACATATCTCCTTCCCCATGAAAGGGGTACTGAGGATCTGAGCCTTATATAAATAACTGTGTACCACCCTATGCCTAATGCTGCTGGAAGGGGCTCTTTGGTATCTGAGAACCTGAACTCCATGAGGAAAAGCTGGCTGTCTGGCTGATGCCCAGTGCCAATCAAGCTTGCACAGGCTGGGAGGAATCTGGCACAGCTCATGACTGACCCTGAAGAGGAAGATTATTGCCTAGGAAAGGATGCTGTGTTGGGCCAATGATACATGGCCAAGTTTGATGAATTAATAGAATGAACAGGAGTTTATTTGGGTCTCTCTGGAATATTTTCACTCTGCAGACTAAGGTAGTTGCTTTCCATGGTGCTCTCAGCCTGTAAATTCCTTCTGGCTTGAACAATATTTTTATTATTATTATTTTTAATCACGTAGACTAAACACGATCCATACATCTCAGGGCTGCCCAATGAGGCCTTTCCCTTGCATTGGGAAAACAGGGCCCTTTGGACTGTTTATAGCCAGCTCAGTGCTTCAGTTCACTGAAATTAGCAGTGTTATTTTGGATCGGGGCTGCAGAGAATGTAGCTTAAGGTCAAAATCTGAGTGGAACAATCCTCAGAAGCTACAAAGACTAGACGGTATTTATTTGGAACGACAAGGCATATCTGAACATATTCAGACTTGAGCTGTCTGATCTGACACAGCTGAAAAATGTTCTTGTTCTTTAACTCCTGTCTGACAAAAGACTTACAGCTTCTCTGGCTTATCAACAAGGACATTGAGCTGTCTCCCTCCAATGACTCTTCTAATGACTTTCACAGGGTCACTGGGAACGTCTTCTGGTTACAGTAGTGGGACCAGCACAGGACATGTTCAATGATGAATAACTAGAACCTTAGGTAGAGAAACAGGGACTGAACATAGATGAATGAATAAATGGAAGCATGGGAGGTGAAGAGGAATGGAAGGAACAAGAGAGAAGTCAGTCCCCTCCACAATGCCTTCAAAAGGCTCTTTTTCTGCATAAAGCTAATGCCTCTGCCCCTCGCCCCCCACACTCCAAACAGCAACAAACAATGGAGGGAAGGATTTTCTATTCTATGATGCATGATACACATGGGTAAGAAATCATCAACAGAGTTTTACCTTGACATTATTATTCCTTGCCAGGTACTCCTCTGTGTTGTAATAAGGTCCCTGTATTTGATTCGGCACCATTTGTATAACTTCTGGGTATTATTCCAGCTCTGTAGCCAGAACACCTTAACAAGGACACATTAATTTCAGCTGCAGAAAACCTAACTTGGCTTCAAACTCTGTCCCTCTTCTTCACAGTGAATGGTCACAGACTGTTTGAAATAAGTGGAGAAGGTAGTCATTAGAAATACATCATATGTATGCATATGCATTAAATTCATAGTTACATACACCCACACACAATACATACCCTTGATAAGAAGTTAAACTACAGAACACCGATTTGTTCTCAACATCAGTTCAAGCACATCTTCTTCAGCACCAGTGATTCTGCCCTTTAAGTTTAGGATTCCAGAAATCCTACATCAGTCTTAGCTCCACCACAGTTTTACCAGACGACCTCAGAAAAACATTTTAATCTACAAGAATCTGCTTCCCCATCTGTGACACTTATTCCCAGCCTCCTGGGAGGTTTGCCAGGATACTGGATGTGCAAGAGTTGTTTAGTTTTTGTATGGGTACAGGATGCAGAGACCACTGTGACCTGCACCTCTCAGGGCTTTGCAGGTGAAACTTGGCTATGTTCACACCTCGTGGGAACTTCCAAACAGGGTGACGTTAGGTAAATTCTGAGTTCAGAACTGAATGGCAAAGGGGTTTCCTTCTTGTGGTCCATTATACATCCTTCAGCGCTCACTCCTACATTTTCCAGAGCTGTTCCCAGACTTTTATGAAAAACTCATGAAGTGGAAAGTGACACAGCAAAGCCGGCTGAATGATTTAATTTAAAAGCCCTTTAAAAACTCTATTACGTTAGAAACAGTCAGCAAGACAAGACTGCAGAAACTTTTTTTAAAGCTTTTCCTCTCCTCCTCTTCATTACCAGGAACCCTTCTTTCTCATATATTAACCCTCTCTGGTCCAGAAAAGCCTGGGCTAGAAACTCACAGGAAAGGAAAAACCAGGTCAGTGGGGAGAGGCAGACATCCTTTCTCAGCAAGTACCTGCCTAGTTCCAAATAAAAAGAATATTTCAGATGTTTTTTAAGTAAAATGGTTTGAATGACCACAAACTACCCTTACATTATTTTTCAAACATTGTTAATAATAATTCATTAGTAAGGAATTCTTTTTCTAGAAAAAAATGCTGACCTTTTTGTTCAAGTTTTGAGTGTAAAACTAACTAAAAAGCCTCCTTTCAAGTAAAAGTCATTCTTTTTCCTGTTCTGCTGGGGAAGTTTGGTTCAGATTCTTATGGTACCACTGCAAATCCCTATTTAGTTAAGCTAATATTTTTTTTCATTGTCTAGGAATATTCTTAATGACATAATAAAAAGAAGTACCAAAAAAGACTTGAATAGAAACAGGCTTCATTTGCACCTAAATATCAGGCCTTTACATTTTGGCTCAGAGGTTCAAAACAAAATGCTTGCAGCTTGATTTCTAGATTCATATCAAACACAACTGGCACATAATTAGTAGATGTTGTATTTTTGTATGTCAGGCAACTTTTGTAGTCATTCAAATATGGACACAAATGCCTATTTGAAACTCACATCTTAGAAACGTGTCTGTATCACTATACTCAAGCTGAAAAACAGTTCCCTAGAATTTATGTAAAAACCAAAATGTTTTCTCTTCCATACCAGTTAGGAAAGTACCAAAGAAATTAAAGCAGAGGGATGATTTACATCAGTTTTGTAAGGGCCAAAAGGTAAAGAGTGAAGTCTAATCTAGACATTTGATATCCATTCTATTTCAAAGGTGAAGATAAAGTTCACTCAGCTTTGCTTAAAAATTATTATTTCTTTTTAATAAAATCCATTCACTCATTGGCCTGTTGGCTTGGCAGCCGCTGCTTAATGCTGTCAGCTGGAACATCTGAGTTTGGGAATAAACTCAAGTTCCCAGGACCTGGGCTGGCAGAGGGTAGGGGCATTTGGAGATGCTGCATTTGAGTCCCTGGAGGAGGGAAAATGCCTATAAAGCTCTTCAGGGATAGGAGATTCATGGGGTCTTGTTAGAGCAGGCTCCCTTATGTCTCATTTATGTGCCTTTCTGGCTGGGGGGAATGGCACGAGTGGATGGAGCCATAAAGGGAAATGAGGGCAAGGAATTAGGTTTTTTTCTGTGCAGCAGAGATCAGGCTTTAGATGCTGGGCTTTTTATGCCAGACTATGGGAAAGAAAGAATAGTTCTTAAAAGAGGGAAATGAGTTAGAGCTACAAATAACTCTGGGATGACTGGTGTCTTAACCCTGTGGGTGCTGTCATCATTGGAAACACCTAGCTGAACTATGGCTCCTGCTCTCTGTTACCACAGGTAGTGGAAAGATTTTAAGAAATTCAGTATTTTGAATGATACTGTGTGATATGAGGTTACCCATCCCTTAGGAACCCAATCAAGGTTCACTGCCTCGTTATGTTGAGGACTCCCTTGAGTCCTTAGGTGGAAATGTGATTGGCTTACATTGAACACAGGACTAAAGTGAAATATTGCATTCAATTTACCCAGATTGCATTGAACCACTCTTCAGTAAGCTGTGAAATTCTTGCTGGATTCTTCTCATGAATGGGACTTTGGTCCAACCACAAGAAACTCTCTGAAAAGAGAGATTTCTCTGCCTTTTTCTAGGTCATTCAGCTAATTGCATTAATTTTCATCTGCAGTCCTATTTGTAAAGGGGCAGCAAAGACAGGGATTTTTTTTTATTTTTTTTTTTTCCTTTTGCCAGTAAGGTTTCCAAGTGTCTCTTTTGGGAGAGCCATCTGGACTCCGGTTTGTATTTTCAGTGTTATTTTTCCCGGGCGTCTTACCTATACCTACTGTTGGGTTTCTGTCACAGTGAAAATCTCTGGCATGACTCTCATAATGTTAACATTAAACCCATCAATTGTACTTGGGACAACCCACGCATCTTCCTTTCTGATATTGAATTGGTTTCCTCTCTGGAAGTCTGAAGTATCAAAGCCAGTCCTTTGCCTTTCTTCAGAACAGGCTATTCTAAAAAAGGGCTGGACACCATTTCTTTCCACTTTCTAGTGCTGATGTTCTAGGTTACCTATTGTCTCTCTGCCCCCCTTCCCCGCCACCACCCCCTTCCCCCCAATAGACAAATAAAGTCTTTAAAATAGTTGAAAAGAATCCAAATATCCTTGAGGCCAGCTATAAAAAATGAAAGTCTGGTTGAAACCAGGTAACTCCTTTCCTATCACATTCAAGGCCTCCCTTCTGCAAGGATCTGGTCTTGCTCTCTCTGTTTCTATGCTTGTAACCTACAGCTACACCCTCTGACCTCAGGCTCCTTGAGAGAAGTGAAACCAGAAGGGACATCTTGCCTGAAATTCTGTAGCACTGAGGTCAGTGGCTTCAGGCCTTAATGGAATATCTCAAAACCATTTTGGCTATTTAGTGGCAGGAGCCAAGTTTCTGAGGTGGATGGGAGAAGTAAAATAATTTCCTATGAAAGCCAGCCTTTGAGGCAGGAGGCAGGAGAAGGGCTGGGTGTTCTGCAGCATTGTGCTGTGGGATTTGGTTGGGTTACCCAGGAGGAATTGGCCTCAAAATTGGCCCTATGCTTCTAGCTGAAAGATTTCGCCACTAACACTTTGCAGAGTTACATCTACCGATAATTGGCTGGTATTTCCTTGCAGAAGCAATTTGTACTTGTTTTTTCCCCTTTTAAAAAAAGGAAAAACCATTGCCTTTCCAAGGGAACATCAGAGTGCTTAACAAATAAAAAAAATTATTTCCTTCAGGGGAAAAACAGCATCCTTCTATTTCATATAGATTTTACATGCATTGCAACACCCTTTTAACTTTTCCAGGCTTAGATTACAGTGCCTGCAGTCCTGGCATTAAAGCCGATTTACACCCCAGAGTAAAGGAAAATACTGTCAGACTAAGAGCTTTGAAGGCCTTGACTTCATTGGGGTTAATGGAGTACATCCCGTTAATGTCAGCTCAAGGATGGCTCAAGGGAAAATGGAATAATGTCAAAACTAAGCAAATTACAGGAAAAGTGACATTTAGTAGTGTTGTGAGGCTTATTCTTGGGACAAATATCAAAACCTGCCCTTTGCCATATATGCTACGCATTCCTTCAATTTTATTCTGCCATAACAGGAGATTAAGCCTCCATGTAAATCTTCCATTCAAATACCCTTAGTAATTGCAGTTCTGAGAGTTCACTGAGGACTTTGGTCAAGAAAAGACATACCCAAATGAGGAATCAGTTCATTTGATATAAACACAGATTTTGCCCATGCTGAGGAACTGAGATGTGAGGATTTTGCTTAAAAAGCCTTGGAGTGAACACTGCATTATTAGCAGTGGATGGCTCTACTACAGTCAATAAGTTAACCTTCTGAGAAAGGATTCTGTCATGGACACTTCAGATCCTCATCACATTCAGTATTTGCTTCTTGTGTAAACAAAACCATGTTCCTGTCTCCCAGTTTTTCACCACTTTTTTTTAGGTTTTTGGCTCAGAATAGAGCCTGAGAACCAATCCTGGCCAAAAGCTATGTATTTATTTGTCTCTTACCTCCTATAATATGTGCAACCATCTTACAACTGAAGAAATGGCATCACTGGAGAGTGACATCTTCAGATTTGGTGAAAATTTCCATTTGAGTTATTGTTAGAGAAGAGGGAGGAGGGAAAGACTTGGAATTATTGTGACCACAGGACCCCTTCTTTCAACATGGCCTTTCCATGCAAGTAGTTTGAGCTGTTTCAACTGCCAGACAATAAACATGTTACAGTCCTTGGACAAGTTGTACACATTGTGCCAAGTACAGATTCTAAAGTGTAGAAAAGGATGGCTTTCTCCATGTTTATGTCATGTTCTAGCCCTCACTTCTTCCTTCCCCTGCCCCTATAGCTTTGATGTCACTCTCCAGTGATGCCATTTCTTGAATTATAATGTGGCTGACAGCAGAAGGCTGAGAAATGCCCATTTGGATCAAAATTTCCAAGCAAACTGAGCAGTCAAGGTGCTAGCAAGACCAGCTACCTTCTTCCTCCTCACACACTCTAAAGGTTGTCTTAAGAAATTATTAGGTGATTCAGATACTTTTCAGTATCATGGTACACACCTTTGCTGCTTAAATGGGCCTGAAAACAGAGTTTAGGTAGTATCTACATCTCTATCTCCCAGTACATTTATCTTTTATTATTCATGGGCAAGTTTGCAAATGACAAATTCTTTTCAGTACTGCAAGCCAACTGTTTCTAGTGCATCCATGCTGTAGCATCTGCTGCTGTCTCTAGTGTTCTTGAGGTCTTCAACAGTGTGTGAAATCCTTGTTGTCCAGTGGGACTAAAGACTGTCTCATATTGCCTTGTTCTTATTATTTATTCAGCAAGGACACTGAATGGATGATCTGGGCATTGGCAGGTCCTGGTCTTTAAGCACTCTCCACACCACGTTCTTTCGATGCACTTAAGGAGTAGCTATATAAGCAGGAAGGCTGTAAAATTAAGTAGTGTATGGAAGGCGAGTTTCCAACATTTCCCACAAAGCCTCAGCAGATGGTGGGAGTCCGATTGCTCTAGATGGATCAGGAGAAAGATGACTGTAAGATTATTTTCCAGGAAAGTTCTCCAAATTTTCACTTTACAGTGAGCAAGTCTGATTTATCTGGGGCCTCTCTCTCTTGGATGAGTCATACACATGGATTTTTGTGCATACACTTTTGTATTAATCAGCAATTTTACTTTGACTCACTCCCTTTCTGTTTGCTCCTCATTAAACGTTCCAGCAAATGACTTTGTGTTCAGTCCTGTGCTTATCCAATCCCACAAGTTTTGGCATTCTTTTATATGCTGAAAGGATGAAACCCATTTCAGGCTGGAAACAAGTGCATTTAGAGAGAACACTTATAAAGAGTGAATTTAAAATGAACCATGTGGCCAAACTGCCCAATCAGAATGGATAAATCCCAGCAACAAATCGTCCATGAACAGACAACGGAAAAGGACTATTTATTTGAATGACTTCATAGCTGGACTCACACAATATGTACATTTGAAAGCAAAAAATGAAATATAAGTCATCCAAGAAACAACCTGCTATGAATCATAGAATAATTTAGGTTGGAAAAGATCTTTGAGATCATCAAGTCCAACTGTTAACACAGGACTGCCAAGTCCATCACTAAACCATGTCCCTAAGCACCCATCTACATGTTTTTTAAACACCTCCAGGGATGCTAACTCCACCACCACCCTGGATAGCCTGTTCCAGTGCTTGACCACCCTTTTGGTGACAAAGTTTTTCCTAATATCCAACCTAAACCTCCCCTGACTCAACTTGAGGCAGTTTCCTCTCGTCCTGTCAGTTGTTATCTGGGAGAAGAGATTGACATCCACCTCCCTACAACCTCCTTCAGGTAGTTGTAGAGAGTGATAAGGTCCCCCCCTTGAGTCTCCTCTCCTCCAGACTAAACAACCCCAGTTCCCTCAGCTGCTCCTCATAAGACTTGTGCTCCAGACTCTTCACCAGCTTCATTGCCCTTCTCTGGACACGTTGCAGCACCTCTACATCCCTCATTAAGCAAGGGTCTCCAAACTGAACATGGTATTCAAGGTGCTGCCTCACCAGTGCTGAGTTCAGAGGGACAATCATTTCCCTAGTCCTGCTGGCCACACCATTTTGGACACAAATCAGGATGTTATTGGCCTTCTCGGCCACCTGGGCACACTGCTGGCTCATGTTCAGCTGGCTGTCGACCAGCATCCCCAGGTCCTTTTCCATGGGCCAGCTTTCCAGCCGCTCCTCCCCAAGTCTGTAGAGTTATCTGGGGTTGCTGTGACCCAAGTGCAGGATCCGGCACTTCTTGTTAAACCTCATACAACTGGCCTCAGCACATGGGTCCAGCCTGTCCAGATCCTGCTGCAGGGCCTTCCTACCCTCCAGCAGATCAACGTTCTCTCCCAACTTGGTGTTACCTGCAAACTTAATGAGAGTGCACCCAATCTCTTAATCCAGATTATTGATAAAGATATTAAACAGGACCAGCCCTAATACTGAGCCCTGGGGAACACCACTTGTGACCGGCCACCAGAGGGATGTAATTACATTTACTACCACTCATTGGGCTTGGCTGTCCAGTCAGCTTTTAATTCAGAGTAGAGTACACCCCTCCGAGCCATGAGCAGTCATTGACAAAGAAATGCATTTGCAACAAGAAGTCTCAAATAGCAAAGTTCTTGCATGAGGCAGTATGCTTCAGGTCAAGTCTTACATGAGACCAAGGCTTCCAAATAGACCATTAATGTAAAATACAGAAAAAAAACCCTCGTATACCCTTACCTGGTTTATATTTTGGGCAAGACGTGGGTATTAACTCCTTCCTTTCCCTGAACTGTCTGACCATTTTTTTTGGAATGTTGACAGTTTTGCAGAATCAATGTCCTTTTTTCTTCTTGAGGAAGGCCTAGGCAAAGGTGACCAATGCAGCCCAAGCAGTGCAAGCAGAATGGCCCAAATCCTTGTACGTAGCTCTGAACACATAATCTAGGCTAAGTCACAGAGCTGATTTGCCAAAAGGACACGAATGAAAACCAACTTCAGTTCCTGCTGGCGGCAAGCTTGGAGGAAAGATGATCTGTTTAAGTCTAGTCTCTTTCCTTGGGCAGTCCCTTGTTCAAAATGAGAACTAAAATAATATCAGAGTGCCAATATGTTTACTGAAAAGCCCTGCATGGCGTAAGCACTGTGCGGTCCAGGTGACTGTCTGCCAGAGAGTCTGCACAGAGAGGCACGGCAGAGTTTTCCAACACGATGTGTTTCTTGCACACTCTTCTTCTAAAGTCTCTGTACTTCTGCAGTCTATTGTGCTTCAGTAGTAATGGCCCTAAGGACCTGAAAACTTCCAGTTTATATTTCAACCAAACACATTTCTCCCGGAAAAACAAAATGTGGAGCAATTCAAAGCCAATTTGTCCTTTTCAGTTATTTTTTAAGGAGGCAGTCTCTCTGGCAGGGGCAACAGTTCAGCTTGAAAGAAGGATGGGATTGAGGCTGGGTCTCATTTCAGGTCCATTTCTAAAATCTGATGGTCACTGTGAAACCCAGTAAGCTTTTTTCCTGCACTGGGAGAAGGCAATGTTTTTTTTCCCAGCAGCTTAGAGGACTTTTCTGGGAATAAGAGGGCATGGGGTGAAATGTCACAGCTTTAATGGCAAGTTACCCAGGCTTTCTTTGTTAGCGATATGTGATATATTTGCATGTCTACAAAATATTTGCCACACTCTTTCATAAGGCAATGAAGCCAGGCTTTGAAATGCTGAGTAAATCTTTATTCCTTTTTCATGCCCAGTTTAATTTATTCCATCAGCACTGGCTACATAAAGACATAAATCTTCCCATGGAACAGTACAAAACAACCAGCATCAATTTGTAATTTCTAATGATTGAGCTGCAACTGGCAGGTGGCCAGGAATTAGTGCACTTCATCTTTTCCTTAGGTTTCATATAATAAAGTGAATAATTGGAGTAATCAATTTGGGGGGGGGGGGGGGGGGGGGGGAGGCGGGACATGGACGGACACACACCAAAAAAAAGACCAAACCAAAAAACTGCACCTGTTTTGCTCACAGCAGAATTTGGAGAGTAGAACCTACCAGTTAGAGACTACAGCATCCTGGCTGGTAAGAGGCCTTGATTCAGGCAGAAACAAAGAGAGGTCCTGAAGTTCATGGGGAAAGCAAACACCTTGAATGTTCAGCCATATCTCCAGAGCTGCCCAGTCATTTGTCACTGGATATCTACAGAAGGTCATGAGGTTGCCAGCTCCACTGACTGCGAAGTGTGACAGAAAAGCATGGAAAGAATCAAGTGTCATCCTTCCTAGCCCCAGTCTTCAAACTCTCATAGTGCTATTGACTTCAGCTAGTCTAAACATTTGCTTCAGCAGAGAGTAAGATTTGAAGAATTTAGGGTGTTCAAGGGAAGATATGTTTCTAAAATAAGCATCTTAACAAAAGTGCTCTTGAAGTAGTATGGATTATCTCCTTCCTCCTCGCCTTTCATGTCTTCCTACGAGAAAACACACTGAAGGGAACAAGCCTGCACTGGGAGTGGCTTCCTCATGGTTTTCAGGCAGTGGCTGTGGGTAACCAGTAGCTTGAAAGAGAGAAGCCCATGGATAAAGTGCTTGAGGAACTAATCCAGGACGGATGTGGGAGCACATTCAGACTCCTCTTCCATAATGGCTGGCAGACTTAACAAGCTACAGTGAACTCTGCAGTAGACTTGGATCTGTAATTACTCTGGTTAGGTGCATGCTAGTGAGGGAGAGGGGAGGAAGAGGTGGCATAAGCCTCATGCACCAGTCAGAGCCCACTACCTTTGAATGCACGTTGCTATCTGAACTGAAGGAGCAACTGGCAGAGGTAGTATGTTGTTACTGTACAAGAACAGATGGTTAAAGGGAGATGAGATACATTTCTGTCTCTGCTAGCCAGCAAAAATACACGGATATTCAAAATCCTGGCTTCTCTTCCTGATTCTGGGAGGAAATGTGGCCTAAGCCAGTACACTCAACACAATCAATCACTTAGTTTTAGTATGCAATCTTTCTAAAAGGCAGATTGTCATAAAAGGGATCTTAGCTCTGTATACATCTCTTGTAAAACCTTTCCACAAACTTATTTTTTAGATGTATAAATGGTCCCTATCTGTTTCCTCAGGCAGTGATACAGGGCTGACTTAAATGGAAAACTGAAAAACTGGGTAGCTGAGACTAATAACCATGACCTTCCATGAGGCTGGTAGCTCACTGCGCTTTTCTGTAGCTCAAAGAACAAATACTGTTGTGACCACTTATACCGCTGGTTTTTTGCAGTTATGCCCTTCAGTTTAGGATTTCAACTTATCTGCCTGCCATGTAAAAACTTATAAACTGGCATTTTTCAGACACAGCATGCAAAGACTTTGGTCGCTGGACCACGTTCAACTCTTACCAGGTGTAAGAACCTCATGTGCATTGCCATGTCCAGGGGTTTAACCCCAACATAAAAGCACCTTCTTTCTCAGTTCATTCCCTTTCAGGTTTTCTCCTGAAAGCCTTAAGATTTCAAACTGGTTCAAGAAAAAACAGTTAGGGAAAAAATGTCTGGTTTAGAAGAGTAATCTATTTTCCTCCATCTCTTTTTCAGAAATGGTCAGACTGTTAAAACATTAATTACAAAAAAAAAACCAAACCACAAAAAAACCAAAAAACCCAACAAAACCTCCACACACACACACACACACACACAAAACAAAACAAACCAGAAACAATAAAAAACCCAAAACAGAAAAAAAGCCAGCCTGAGGCAGAGCATGAACATGGAAAGTTTCAGTCCAAATGATTAAAATTTGACAAAGCTATAAATCCATGAAAAGAAGAACTTACACTGGAGAGTGTTAAGAAAATTTAATACCCACATTGTTATTCTTAACGTTAATTACATAATGCATTAATAAATGGGTAGGGGTTGTTATTCACAGAGGTGCATTTGGCCAGTACAGCACTTACTGCCCCTTAGGAATTCACTCTCTCACAGCAGCTGCTGGAAGAAACGTTATCTGCTGGGCAGGCACTGCTGTGTTGTTTGGAACTGCGAGAAAGGAGTAAGATCCCATGTAAGGTTATGAACCCCTTTTCAACTTGTGCTATGTATCATTAATCTTTAAACATGATGTTCCTGTTCACATTCAAGCAAATACCATACTGCCATAAAAGTTTCTTAAAAAAAATAATCATCGAACTAATTATAAAGGTAGTGAACAGAGAAGCTGATTCATTTTAATAGGCTCAAATAAGAGATAATGATCTAAATACCTCCACATTTTAGGAAAATGTGTACCTGGAACCTACCCAGGGCTTTCACAATGGGCTGAACCAGCTCCTTCAGACTCTGGGAAAGTTCAGACCCACATTCCCACTCTCTGGCTCGGAACCATCTCAGCTTTGATCTTGTGTGTATTTCATCAAGTTGCACACCACTGGTTCCCCATTGCGGCTCAGGTCGATTGCATCATTCAAGAAAAGTGCTACGGAAGGTGTGGGGCAAATAACCATTTTTGGTCCACACTTACAACACACACACGCACACACACAAAGAAAGAAAAAATAAGAAAAGAAAGAAAAGACAGAGAGAGAAGGAGGAGGTGGCACGTGATATTGTAGGAGCCATTTTCACTAAGATGTGTTGCTGCGAGGGTGAAATGCTGCTATCATGAGGTTTATTCACTCTCAGCCAGAAGTTGTGAGCCTGAAAAGGGGATTTCCCAATGAAATTTTGTGGTTTGTGTTACGCAGAAAGTAAGAGCCTATGAGTCTTAATGGCCACTGAAAGCTTTAAAGACATATCAGCATGCTTGATACACGGACAGGCGACTGAGCAGACAACTGCAACTGACTTCCCAGCAGATGGATAATTTCCATGGGCTTCACATTTGCTTAGGAAAAAATCAAGACTTGAGCTCCTGATTCCTGCCTCAGACTGGAACCAGTTTGAGTCTGTGGCGATGTTTCCAACAACATATTTGTTTGGTTCTCTCCATGAGCTCAGCCTGAATCCTACTGATTCGGAAAAATGAGCCAGAGCAAATGGCCCAGCTTGGGAGTGTTTCATAAGTACTGATATGACACATAGAAACCAGAGTTTGCATGCCTGGAGGAGTGCTGGCACCATAAGGGATCTTTAAGCAAATTTGCCTTCTATTTGTTCAGGGCACCAACATAATGTTTCACAAGGCTCTACTCGCAACCTCTAAATTGCTCGGTTAACCTAGACTTAATCCCACCAGAAAAAAAAAAAAAAACCAACCAGGAAAAGAAAAGAAAAAAATCTCCTTAATCCATTACATTCTTCAACTCAAATATTTTACTGAAGAAGTGGCTTTTAGACCCGGTTACCCAGCTTACGATGAATTTAAGAAACACTTTGTGTCAATGTTTTCAACAGACACCAGAACAGATAGACTGTTCACTGGTGAGCACTGAACAAATGAAACAGCTGCATCTGCCCTGCACCACTGTTCCTGCAAATGAGGCCATAAATGCTTACTAATCTCTAAGGAGCTTGTGCAGCTATTCAGGGAAGGGCCACAGAGAGCAGGAGACCTCCTCTTTCTCATTTCATTTATCTTAATGCCATCATAAAGCAATAAGTGAGGGCAGTAGGCTCCCTGACTTGTGATTTCAAAGGAAGGTAGCCCTATATCCATAGTACAACCTGGTTCTAAATGAATCCTTAGTAAAAAAAGCAACAAGAGATTCTTAGCGGTAAACAGTATTAATCACCATTTCCCATTGGTGAAGCCTAATATGAAGTGATTAAAGACTGTTTACAATGAGGGAGGGAGGGTGTCATGGGGGTGGTATTTGGTTTGACAACCATTCATTTCCCAAAATCCCTGGGAACCATATTCTTGGTTTAACTCATGGAAATACCTGAAGTCAAAGGATTAAGACAAAGTATTATTCCTTTCTCACTCCCTTGTGCCACAGTCTCCTTTCTCTGCCTCTGTCAGCCAGTGTCCAAAAGTATCACTGTCTGCAAAGACCCTTAACCCTCCCCCCGAAGGTGGTTGCTGTCTGCTGCTCAGACCCCACAGCCTGTGAGAAGGTTTTTGGAATCTGGATGAGCAATTGGTTTCTGCAAGACCTGTTTACCAAAGTCCATTTAATTCTTTTGGCTTTGGGCACAATCTTGTGTTACTGCTGTCATTTTTTTCACTGATATTTGGAGGCAGTTTCTTTGCAGAATAAAATGCCTACAAGCACTGCAGGTTGGTTGCCTCATGCCTGGCAAATCTCCAGCAGCTAACCCATGTCCTGCTTATATTCCAGGAACCTTCCTTAAATAAAATTAATTTTTGCTTAGGTGGACTTTTATCATCAAGCCAAAAATATAGGGATCAGAGCCAATTAATTATTAGAGATAAACAGAGCCAAGGTGATTATTAAGTCCACTTTACCATTCTTTGGAATTTTCTGGTTGCTGCAATACTGAATCAAAGGGATTTTCCAGCCTTCCTAGCCCTGAGTAAATTTTCCTTCTTTGCAAATATCTAAGCTCTACAGTTTGGTTTTTTTCTGAAAAGGAAAAAGATGTAAAAGTACATGAATGCATTTCTCTTCTCCAAATATGAAATGTAGCAGTTTGGGTGTGGTGATATTTGGCACTTCGACAGGGTTTTGGCAATAGAGGTACTTATCAGTGCTTGCAAGCAACTTGGTATAACCAAGACTCTGTGTGATGGCTATCCCACTGTGGCACTAGGATGTATTCAGAGTACAAAACCATTCACTGTGCAGGAGAAGTTGTCTTACTAGACATGCTGGGGAAACAAAAGGGAAAAGGGAGACAAAAATACTATTTTAATCTCACAAAAGCGCAAACTAGACAGGAATGTGATATAAGATGTCTGAAACAGAGCTTAAATACCACAGTTTAGAACTCATGGAATATAAGAAAAGACATGATCCACACATGCACTCTTCCTCTGGGATCTCCTGCCGACAGCAGGAGCTGAGGATAGTCAGCATGTTATAGGATTTAGCTCAGACTCTCTCTTCCAGCGAAGTAAAAAGGATTAAATTTAAGATTTGTAATACATGTTCTACCACTGCAGGAAAAGCACCGAGGGAAGTGCAGTGCTGTGCTAATTCCAGGTCTTGCAAGAGAGCACCTTGTCTGCAGAAGAAAAAAATGTGACTGTGAATAGGTACAAGAAGCAACATCAGGAACAATTAACTGCAGGGGCACAATTTAATGGCTTTTTAAAGTTTCCATCACTCAGTCATAGGGAGGGGTGGGTTTTTTTGACATAAACCAGTGACAAATTGCTGGTGAGAACAGAGCCAAAGGAATGGTTCTGTTTTAACATCAGGAGTTAATCGACCCAGCATAATCACACACTTTGGTTATATTTATCTAATATAATTCACTGAGAAAAATTCTTGAGTCAAAATAGCAGGTTTCCAGAGTCAGTCAGGGAGCCTGTTAAATAAATACCACGTTTTGAGGGGGAATATATCAAAAGGAAGTTTCACGTTTCTCAAGCAAAAGGTCTGAGCCCTGGCATTTTTCTCTCTGCTGTTCAATTCCACAAACATCTGAAATAAGGCAGTCTGCCTGCTACTGAAAACTCCCAATGAAACCAGAAACTGAGGGAATATCCCAAAAGGAAAAGACTGGATGCTCTGGTGAGGCACTGCACAAGAGCTGTCCCTTGCATGGCCGCCTTCAGAAAATGTCAATGCCAAATTACTGAGTTTAGCAGTTGTCTTCACTCCAGCTAGGCCAAACTAGGGATAAGAAAACATTTTAAAGATAAAATGGCTTAGTCAAGAAAGATTGTCCTTTAGATATTATGCTGGAATGCTAAGTTTTTATTCCCAAATGTTCAGCACTCATCATGTCTGCATCTAAGGCAAACAAGCTATTTCTGAGAAAACCTGACCAGATACTGAGAGAATTATTGCAGGGGCTATAAGAAACTTGGTGTGGTAATTTGCACTCTTGCTCTCAGGCACCTGAGCTAGTATGAATATCTCATTCCTGCACCAGATGATATGTCAGCTTTGAGTCTCCCAGGTAGAGATATATGACCTCTTTTCAACCAGGCATATTTTTAGATAAATTTATCTTCAAAAATAAGATGCCAAAAAGAAAAACTTCTCTGGATATTATTAATGTAGGAGAGCAGTATTTATTATGAGAGTATTTTTGGTGGCTGGTTGCTTTCCACTACTTGGTCCAATGAAGCGGGCTTGTCAAGATTGCCATTTCATTAGTCCCTGTGCTGCCAGTGAATGAAAGGGAACATCCAAAGACAAACACTTCACTGCAGCCTATCTTTCTTTTACTTTTTTAGTGAACCTCAGTTTACGACCAGCTTTAGAGAAGGGACTCAGGGGTCATGGATCTTAAATTTGGCCATTATGTTTTTAGGCATGGTAAGTTCTTGTTAAGGACGGCAGTGAAGGAAAGCACCTTTGCTGGGATTTCTGATCTAAGGCTATATGCAAGGAATGTTTGAAGCTGAGATGTTTTTACGTAGGTATTAATTGAAAGATTTCCCGAAACATCTCTTCCACCTTGAACCCAAGGCAGTGCCTAAAATTAGGGACCATTTTTCTCTGCTGGTAAGGATTCACATCCAGGATAAATATGAACACCTGCACAGAGCCTTTTCTAGGAGCAATGCAAGTGTAAGGTGAGCAGATGATTATTTCCAATGGTGGCTTAGACCCTGCACAAAACAGAATAACACAGCAAAAGGAACTTTGGAGAGATTAGGAAAGAGGTATTGGAAAGGGCTCTGAATAAAGACAAATGGAGTGGGTAAAAGTGCTAATTGGGAGACTGACAAGGATAGCAGAGAGGATGGGAAAAAAGAGAGCTGGCCAAATCAAGTAACAAAGAGAGTATGCAACTGATGATCCAAGGACTTTGTTAAAAGGCAGCCAAGGTCAGGGAGACCTCGAGCAAAGGGACCCGGGGAAGACCCTTCCAAAGTGCTGACAAGAGGGGGAGAGGTCAGGAAATGGAGACACTACTGGAATCCTCGCATTGGACCTTGCAGTGAGGATCCAAACGATGTCTAGTTCTTTGAAGAGATGGAAGAAAACTGTTCTGAGGGGAGAAGAGAACTACACAAAAGGTTTCTTGAAAAAACAAAGGAGAAAAGTAGTTTTGTCAGAGAGGACCCTTGAAAAATTTGCCTTTTAGAAAGATCTGCAAAGAATTTTTTCTCTCTCCTGGACTCTTACATAGTGTGTTCTGCTCAGGAAGCTTTTTGCAAATCAGCCATGTCTCTGTATTTTCACACATTCTGTGGCTTTGTTCCCCAACACACAGCTGAAGCGGAGACTGGAGGATGGAGTGCAGAGACTTTGTAATAGGGGCTTATCCCTCAGCCTCAGGTGGGTATTAATCATTCTGCCTGGCCCAGCTTGATGCCAATGGCAAATAAACACAACGCATTGATCTGTGCTCAGAGGGACTGTTGGATTTGACACTAATCCCTTTTGATTTAAAATTCTTTACACTATGGAGGAGGTGAGTGCATTTTGTCAAAACCAAGAAACACTGCAGGCTGGAGAAAACATTGGAGCATCTTACAACAGGCAATTTTTATTTTGCCAAAACCTCCAGAGAGCTTGAAGTGTTTTCCTGGGCCCTTTCGCAGCATTCTTCTAAATGTTAATCCAATTCCTACTACTTGGATATCTCTGAGCTACTGCCCCTTCCTAATGTCCATGCTTCTGGAGAAAGATTCTCAGGGGTTTTGTACAATTCCTGCAGCAATCAACCTGAAGGAACACCTTCATACCTTTTGCAATAAGGCCTGCATCTTGGTCAATACACATTTCCTTTAGCAGAAAATGGATGTTTTCTCCTCCCTTCTCAGTTATCTTGGTAGGTTTATTACTATGAAGGGACTGAAGCACATGACTTTTCAACCTCTACTTAATTTTGCACTTGCTACGATGCTGTTTGAGAGCTTGTTGCATGAGTAGACATTTGAAAGCCAAGGGGCCTTGACCCAGACTAGGCCCATTGCCCTTTTTGGTATGGTGGAAATCTACATGGTATGCAAAGGGTTACTTAGGTCTTCTGGCTGACACTGCCTCTTCCCTCAATAAAAGCTGCAGAGGGTTAAATACATAATAAACCCAGTGGGGAAGGAGAAGAGAAGAGAGGCTAGCCAAGCTGTTTCTTGTGCAGCAGTGCCAAACTGGTTATTTATAGCACCCGGGACCAGAGGCTGCCATTTTCTCTTTTCTCACTCCCTGTGAGGTGAGAGGCATTTTCACTCTCCCCTGCTCCCTCTCTCATAATTTTGGCAGCTCTTCTCCTTGAACTTGACCAAACGCAGCCAACCTCAACACAGCTGTTTGATAAACAGAAACAGGGGCAGCAGGCCGGGCTTTGAAGAGGCTTTTGCAAAGCAATAACTGAAGGTTTGAATAATGGTGCGCAGTTGGCTGAAAGCTCTTCTCATTTGGAAGGACATCAGGCACAAGCAAGAGTCCGTCGAATAATTAACAAAAATGGAGAGGAAAAAGATGCCAAGACAAACAGGGGCTTTTGAAATTATTACTTCATGGCCTCTCTTCCAAGCATTCAGTTATATACATGCACACATACTAAAGGAATAGCCTTATACGTGTGTTTGAGCAAGCTTGGTACCATGATGAGATGTCGGAGGAAGCTTTTGACACATCCAGGAAGAAGAGAAAATATGACACAGGTGAGACAAATTAGCACTTCACCCAGAAACCAGAACATTTCACCCACCTTTTTGCTTCCACATTTTGCTTCCATGTGCAACTTACAGATGCAAAATGGGGTAACAGTAATAAATAAAAAAAAAATAGATTAATGAACATTCAAAGTTAGAGGAAAGTGATAAAAATAGACAGACTATCTGCTGCCATCTGAACCCCCCTTGGAAATACAAAAGACTGGCAAGAGGCTTTGCTGACCTAACTGTACCTGTGCAAGTTCCCATCCTCTGAGGTGTGAGTGTTCAAGAAAAGGAAACTTCTTCCAAATGGGATGGGCAGAGGGAAGTATCATTGTTTTGTTTTCTTTTTAAAAGATATTCTGCCTGGACTTTTAGGATTGGATCAGGATGTGGAAAAGGTTTAAGAGAAAAGACCGGTGCTCTCAAGATGGGTTAACACCCAAATTCAGAGTCGTGGACATCTACCTCAGAGCTCAGTTCTAATTTGCCTTTTGTGTCAGAGCTGGCCCTGGACATCTGGTGGTAAACAAGTTTCAGTTTATTTAGACATCATGCCTTAAAAGGGAAAAACATCTGATGAAACCCAAAGCTCGTCTTAAGACATATTACCCCCAAATTTTATGTAAGCCATATTGCCCCAGTGAAAGCTTGGTCCTAAATACCCACTCTTGTACATTGCCTAGTCATGTTTTCAGTATCTCAGGAAGTGGGTTTCCATTCTTCCCTTTATAGCATTTCCCACTGACCTGGGAACCCCACACCAGAAGCTTTGGCATGCTCTTTTTTTCCCTGTCCACCTGTAATTTTTTCACTGGGAGGGAGGAATGAAGTAATGAAGGACCATCCCATGACTATATTTTTTCCTTAGCTTCTAGCACAAGCAAGACATTGAGGTTCCACAAGCAGCTAGAACAATTGCCTTCTGTGAACTTGACAGGGGATTAATTTTGCACAAGGTGTTTCTGAAGGCTTGCAAATAGTTCCTGAATTTCAGTGTCAGTGAGTGCCTCTGGCAATAGGTTAACAAGAGTGTTAAAGAGAGAAGGCTTGTCTTTCTTCAACCAGCTGACAGACTATGGTCGTTAGCAGTCCCCGCTTTCCACCTACACAGCCCTGGCCTGGAGATCTGTCTCCATCATGTGATCAGCCCCAGTCCCTCTGAAGGCATTTATTTCTGCACTCACACTGGGCCATGCCAGGTCTGTGGAAGTCTGTTCATGATGCAAACATTTTACTTAGGACCCAGGCTCCCCTCTGTCTCATGCTATGTGCTTCCCTTGCTGAGGAAGCACATGCTAATGCATAGCAGGCCCTGGGATCAGGCTGTGTGGATGACAGCTTCATAGCTAGGCTTCCATTTGCTCCACGCAGTGATATTTAAAGATGTGATCAGACCTTGAAAACATTTGGGACCCGATGTGATTAGTGGAGGCTTGCTCCAGCACTGTTTAGACTGGCAGGGGAAACACAGCATCTACCATCTGCACTGGTGGCATGGAGCCAGGAAAGGGGGTTTTGGGTGGTGCTTAAGAGAAGGACAAAGTTTTACCCCCTTCCAGGCCTCAGCATTGGTTGTGGACACTGGCTGTGCTGACAGAAGGCAGCTTTTACTGGCACAACAGGTTGTGCAGTCCAGGCCTAGCACTGGCAGAAAAGATCTGAATTAATGCCAGCAACAAAGGTGGTTTCTTGGACAGTCATCTCAAAGGAAGGGGACTGGAGACCAGTGATTTGCTGAGCAGCCGCCAGATGCTAACCACTTTAAGCACCTCCAGGAATGAACTGGATTTAGCCTGCTAATTTCTGAAGTAAAGCACTCCAAAACCCATTACCTCCTTTCTTCACAAAGTCACCCATAAAGGTCAACTGGAGGTGCAACCCCAAATGAGGGACCAAGCTCATGACATGCAAGAAGGGGCTGCTGTTTCAGAGTCATGACAAGTCTGACAGTGCTGCATTCTTGGATTGCCTCCATGAATTTGACAGGGGACTAGGAAAAAGGATATCTAGGTGCTTTCCCTCTTTGCAGGATTTGTCCTGGGGGTAAATTGTTTCATCCACGAGGTCCTTGTCTGTGAAAACAAGTGAAACTAATGTGTCATTTTTCTCTTTTCTCTCTTCTTAATCCATCACTCTCTCTAGTTTGGCAAATGTGTTTTCAGGCATCTGAAAAACCATTGCTGCAATTCTTTGGAACTACTTTTATAAGCAGAGATTCCTTCCAGAGCAGGTGCCCTACAGCACAGAATTTTCAGCATGATTTCTTCTTCCTCTTAGCACAAAGAAAACTAGACTCCCAGGCATCTACAGAGGTGTTGATCTTCTGTCTTTGCAGTGTATAAAATAACAATTCTTTGCAAATTTTCTCTTCAGGGGGTGGTAGATCCAGGCCTAGTGTTTAACCAGAATGGGTTCCAGTGTGGCATACAGTAAATGAACAAGGCAGTTGGGAAATTTGGATGGAGAGAGGGAATTCATGAGCAAAAGCATTGGACAGAGATCTTATGACTTCTGAAATATGCTGGCTTTTGAGCCTCCTCAGCAGAGAAACAAAGGTAGACACCTAGTGTATACTCCTCTAGAAAGGTATGTTGGAGAACCTATAGATGACAGCCAGCCATGGAGGACAAGTGTAAAAACCCCCACCTGTCCATAAGTCATGAGGTGGGTATGTTGTATTCAGCACTGCCAAGAGACCAGTCCAAGTGTGGTTCTCTGTTTATGTACACAAACAAATAGAAATCAGAGTTGTGAAGCTATGAAAATATAATTAAGAGATTTGGTTCTGTCCCCTGTGTGACCTAGTAGCTCTAATGTAGAAGGAAGATCTCTAAGCCTTTCACCCTCAAACTGTTGGAGCCAACGTGGTGCAACTTCTGTGAAGTCACAACCATTGACAAACATAATCTGAATCAGACCTGTATTTGTGTCCCCTGCAATGACTGAGGTGGTTGTCCTGAAGGAAGAGATGCTAACATGAATTCACCTGTTTATGGGCAGGTCAGGAACCTGCTAAGGAACACAGCAGGGACACACTATCTTCTTCTGTCTCAATGGCATGACAAGTTCATCTGGAGAGGACAGGCTATAAAATGCTGCTATGTGCATGGGAAACATCCTATTAATAGGCAAGGGACACCAAAAGCTAATGTGCCCCACTACTCCTGGAGCCTTGAACTACAGGATAAAATCCTTTGGCATTTCTCTGCCTCCATGCAGGTTATCTAAACCTGCCAAATGGTGAACTAAGCGTCTGTACAGAACTGGAAATGTTTGCTGAATTCTGACTCATGACTTCAGATGTCTGTTGACAAACAGAGAACTGTGATTCCCTCCGTGTGAAATGATAGGAGCAGAGAGATTTATACTGTGGCTGCTTCTTTGACCAAGTCAACTAAATAACCTAGCATGGCTGTGTTTTCTCCTGTGGATGAGCCTAAATCATATTAATAAACCATTTTTTGGGTAACCAAGACCAGCTAACATCTTCTGCTCCTCGTTGACCTCTGTCTGAACACTGATTGTACATATATGCCCAGATCTCATATAACAAACATGACCAGGAAGTTTCTTGATGTCATTCCTGGTTTATGTAGAGCACAGCACCACAGTAGTCCATTTCTAACCAGTCTGCATCAGATATGTATGCTTTACCCTTATTGCTAATGATTCTTTAAAATGACCATGTGTGTATGCAACAAAAAATCAGGGAACAGTGACAGTAAGATGTTTGTAGTACACCTCCTGCCCCAAAGGATCTGGTAGATGGTTTGGAGGGCTTTTTTAACTGTGATCTAAAAGAAAAAAACCACAAACCTAAAACCCCAACAAATGAAACAAAAAATACCCCATATTATAGGCAACTCCTCCAGTCACCTGGGGACATATGCAGCAATCCATTGAAACTCATGGAGGGGGCGATGGAACAAAATGATTCATTTTTGGGCTTTGACTAGTCTAGCAGAGATAATGTTGTTATTCAAACATGACCAACACTTCTGTCCAGCAGACAAAGGCTGCGGCACTGGAGTCAGAAGGGCTGGGTTGCTCTCCTAGTGCTGGTGTTGGCTTGCTGCTGGATTCTGGGCAAGTCCTTCTCCATTTGGAAAGAAAAAGAAAAAGGAAAATAATAGCATGGGTACGGAGAGCTTGGAAATCACATAAAGTAAGAGGAGCTGAGTGTAACTGCTACGCAGCAGTGTCTATGGAACCACTGTGGTATGTTTGCATGGGCCCAAGCCCATGTGCGTGGGCATGGACATAGGCTGACTGCCAGGGAAGGAACTTGCTTGTTGCCTTAAATTGGGCCCAAGCTCTTGGACACATGAGTCTGCACAAATGGGAATTGTAGATGATGCCTTAGGCTATGATCCATGCCATCAAGAATTATTCCAGGTTTAGCCCCATCCTAAGCCCAAGCACAGGCATTTTAAGCTTGAGATACAGCCAGCAGTGCAATGAAGCTATAAGCTATAGGGTGCTTAATTCTGTTCTCAAACCCCTCTTCACCCTGTGGTGTAGACCTAACTCCTTCTTAGAGACTGCTTTCTCAGAACATCTGCAGGAGACTCCCTGGCACCAATGGGATGAAGAAATTGCAAAACACAAGGGGTGTGTGTGTGATGGGGGAGCAGCAGCGCAGCTCTGGCCAGACTGGCACTTCCTTCAGGTCAGTGTCGAGAATGTGGCTACAATGTGCGTTGGAGACCCACCAGCTGGGCTGTGAGTAGTCATTCTCAGGTGGAACTGTGCATGGTGTTAGTTGCACTGCACAGTGGGGCTGCTGGCCACAGAAAGAGCCAGCCTTAGGCAGGGTCATCCAACTGGCTGTTCAGCAGAGCCAGCTCTTGGAGCAGAGGTTTCCTCAGAGAACAGCCCATGCTGGGGAAATTTATCTGATTTTGCTTGCTCTGGATAAACACTGAACCTGGATTTCAGGTTGGAGAACTTGTTTCCCATTGAATTTGTTCTGTCTTGTGCTTTCCTACAGGAATGACATTGCAAAAGGTACCTCTTTCTCCTTTCTCTTAAATGCCTTTCCAGATTTACACCCTCCCAGCCCTACAGGCAGGCTGCCTACTCATATTTAAAGGCACAGTACACAGAAACCAGAATTACAGCTGTGCAGCCCATGCAGTCATGTCTGCAGGACAAACACGTGCATCAGCAGAGTACGGGAGGCAATGAACAACTTTTTTCCTTCCTTTTTTTTTTTCTTTCTTTCTTTCTTTTCTTTTCTTTCAGGTGCTATATGATGGAATGGAGATATGTAAGAACCACAGGAAGCATTTATTTTAAGTACAGGCTAATGCTGTGAATGCTATTTGCATTACATGACAGCCCTATGAACCACAATATGAATAAGGAAAGGAAAAACTAGTGCTTTCCTGACCAGTAAATCTCTGTGTTCCTTTCTCAGGTTTCCTATCAATGCCAATTTGCATTTCCTTGCAGACTATTAGGGACGTCAATAAGTTACAGAGAGCATCACTGAGGGTTCAGAATTGCGTTAGGGCTTTTGAGTAGATGCTGACATATTTCTGGGGGCCAGAGGTGGGTGGATGCAGGAGCTAAAAAAAGAGATGTTGGTCTGGCTGATATGTATTTCCCTTGATATACAGCAGGTAATTTAAAGCCATCAAAGTGAAATCAGTTTTGATATCCTGAAAACAATGCTCTCTTTGTTCAGCTGCAGAAGAAAGACAAGCAGGCAGGCAAAAGCAAAATATTCTAGCACAAATATCCTGCTGGTTATCAGGCAGATAGAAGGAATCAGGCAGAGGATAACCTCTGTTTGAAATGGTCAGTGTCCTGGCAAATATCAGCATGAGTAACTGGAGTTCATCAGCCTGTACTTACACTTGGATACAGAACACCATACCCGGACACAGTGTTATCTTGCATTAAACTCTCAACCACCTGAGCACCTCAAGTGAAGTGTGATTAAGTGTCCTGCTGACCAGCTGCTCTGTCCAGCTGAGAGTAGGCTGCTTTTCAGTAGTGGGTAAAATCCCTTCTATACAAGTTGGTGTCCTGCCAGGAGATAGCCATCCCTGCTTTTCCTTGGTGAGTCACAAACCACTCATATGGCTGGGAGGCTCACTTGGTCTTGCTTCTCATCTGAAAGCTGCTGCCTCCCAGCCATGCTTCAGGAATGTCTCCAGCTGATTTGGTCATAAGCTCCTACTCTCTAGGATGTCTGTGAAGGGCTGCCTGATTGTCTGCTCACACTTTGCTCCAGCTTCACTCAGCCAATACCTGCCGAGGGAATGCAGAGATCCCAAGTGGCTGGTGTCTCCATAAGGAGCATGAGGAAAATGAGCCAAGGGCGGCCACCAATTCTGCTAACTAGCCCACAGTGGGAGGCAATTTGGAAGGCCCAAAGGTACCTCCATGGTAGCATGTCAAAAACTGAAAGGTGAGTTCACTCTCTACAGGATAGGCACACAAGGAAGTAAAAAGTGACCTCTCAAAAAGATGTAACATGAGCAGCAATCACTTGTTCTCTCCCTATTAAGAAAAGGCCACCCACAGAGAAACAGCAGTCATAATTTTCATTAACCAGAGGGCTAGTTTAGTCTCTACTGTTCAAATTGGATGACAATTTCATCTGCATCCTAAATTACAGAGAGGATACAACTTCTGGGGTAACTGGATTTTGACATCCCCACCCCATTTCTCACCCCTTCCTTCCAGGCAAGAAGACAGCAACAAGCACCACCCAACTCTTGCATTAAGGGTTATCGGATATAGGCAACGTCTGTGGCTGTATGAACGTGGTTTCTCTGGTATGAGAGAAGAGGCCCATTTAGATTCAAGCCAGAGTCAACATGACTCATTGGCTAATACATCCTTCACTGCAGGGCTCAGAAGGTCACTGTAGGTTCAAATCTCACACTGGGACTTGGACTGGTGCTTCACGCTGCGTGGAAGGGAGGGGAGATACTGAGCTCCTGGAGGAGCTTCCTATTGGAGGAGACAGAGATTTTAATCTGAGATCCCTGCTGGCAACTCTTCCAAAGGGGAATTAATTACACAAGGGCAAATTCATCTGTGGTGGGGCTCCTTTAGCTTCTATGGGGCTGTCATGGGGCTGATTCTGTTGTTACTTTGGAGGAGGACTGTGTGCTATTTCTTTCTTTTTGTTGTTGGTTTTGGGTGCTTTTTTATTTTGGGGGTTTTTTGGGTGACCTGGTCTTCTGGCTCATGTCCCCTCTGGCAGTCAAACAGCTTCCAGCTGCCAAAGGTGTGTGTCTTTGTATGAGCCCTTGCAGAGTTGCTGCTCAAGCTTCTGGCCTGGCTAAATCACTACTTTGTTGCTTTGTAGACCTCTTTCTTTCACCTTTCTGCTAGGACCAGGAGAGCAGGGAAAGGGGTATACAGTCCCTCTGTCTCTCTCTCTCTTCATTTCCCAGCCATGCAAATCCCTAACACAAAAGGACTGATGGAAGAGCCACATCTGTCCCCGCTTCCCTACATATCTAGCTTTTTGCTGCTCTTCCACCAGCAGCTCTGATTTTAACATTGCACTCCCTTTGCAGAGAAATGCATGAAGCTGCAACAGTTTGGGGAACTGTTCACCAACAGCTACAGTCTCAGCAGGGGACAAGGGCTGAACAGGTAGATGCTTCCTTTCTGTCATTTCAAAGGTCTTGCTGGAGCTTGGTTCAATGGTCATTTGCAGAGTGATGACAACTAACAAATACATAGAAAAGACAAGAGTTCTTCCGCAGCCAGATTCTGATGGCTTAAGCCTCTTTCTTGATGAAGCAGAGGGAGTATTCATCCCTCTGGGTCAGTAGCAGTGAAATGCAACCAAATCTGGGTGAAACCCAGGACTATGTACAAGGAAGGGAGGAAAGTCCTCATTTCTGAACAAAAGGGGTGACAAATTTAAGGAAAGGTGGATGTCAGGGTTGTCTCAGCGCAGCTGGGATACCTCTGCTTTGGGAAAAGGGTCTCCGTGGAGTTCTTTAATTCCAAATGTTTTGCAGCACCCAGTCTTAGAGCATCATCTAAAAATGAGAGAAAAGTGGAAGCTGTCAGAATCCCTCTTTGTAGAAATACGCTAAAGTATGAAACAGTCTTCCTTACAGACACAACATCTGGGTGTAGAGTAACCAATAAAAAGTATCCAGCTCTCAGCTCCTGCTGCTTCTCTGTCCCAGGTGGCCCCTTCTATCTATCCCCTTGAAATTATCCCAGTGAGCTGCTTCCATGATCACTTTGAATTTTTTTCCTTACTCTTTCTCAACCAAATGGGAATTGCCATTCACTCCCTGTGTCAGTCACCCACTAATAACCTTGAATCTGTTTGCTGATCAAAATTGACAGAGGGTGAAAAGAAGTATTGTGTTCCTACTATTGCTGTGAAAATAAGCAACTAGGGCAGAAGGAAGAGAAACCCTCTGAAGGGAAATTAACAGCAGGGAAAACACTATTTTTAAACACCAGGATATCCAGCCAAATAACATTATGACCCAGAGTCCACACTCGGTCAGTTCTGGTCTTCACAGGACTGATCGTTTCTGAAGAAGCCGTTGCACAGCAGATTTGACTGGTTGCTGCCTGACTGTCTCATTCCCCATTTTCCTCTGAAAAATCACTGTTTCAGACCCATGGGAACAGAAACAGTTCAAGAGAGCAACCCCAGAGACTACCACTTTGGGAGACACCTTGTGCTAACCTGGCTGCCTGTTCATTTCAAAGGACAATGAAGTAGGTCAAAATCATCAGCTCTGAGGCCATTTGAATAGGGAGGAGTAAAGATGGGTCAAGTAATTTGTTTGCATTAAGTGCATCAGCACTCACAGATGATGCTGACTGAATGTTTTTAAAGTTTCCATTCTAAATCCTCAGAACTGAGGCTGGATGTGAAACCTGGTGATGTTAGTGCAATGAGACCCTGCTGTCCTGTCTGATTTGCCACAGAATGGATAAAAAAGGATCTCCAGCAAGGTTTGCTCTGAAAGAGTTAATGTATTTTACAAGGCAAGCTGCCATCCCTCAAGGTCATTTTATCTCTTAGTTACATGAATTCTAGGAAACCAAAGATTCCTTCCAAGTAAGTTGCTGGTTTATCCAAGTGATGCTGTTACAGAAATTGTTGTATAAGATCCAGGTTTTTCCAGGGTATAGTGAGTGTGTGTGGTGTTTAGATTTAGGCTGTGTGCTGCCAAGCTACTGACTCCCTTTTGTCTTCCCTTTTTCTTCCTCCCACCCTCTCTCCCCCAAATCACAAGCCTAAGAATAATTAATAAGAATAATAAATAAACAGACGAAAGTGGAAACATTCCCAAAACCTGTTATCACACAAGCAGTTTCAGTCTAAACCATACTAGTTTCACATCAAGCCTTGGAATTGTCAATTCTCATTATTTGCCCGTGTTGAGTGCAGAAGGAGGAATTTCAAACTCTGTTTTCCAGAATCAAACTCTCTTTTTAATGCGGTGGGGAAAGTTGAGATGAAATATAGGTCTCAGGGGACTTTCCCTGTGTGAAAGCTTATTACAGCTGTAACAAAACCTTCTAATCGGAACAGATTCTATTACATGCATGATATTCTGGTCTTGGGCAGGGGGTTAAATGAGAAAAAGATGACAAAAAGCTTTAAAAGCAATTAAATGAGAACGGCATTCATTCCCCACCTCCTCCTCCTCACTACTTGCATTTGCTGTTTACACAGAACATTTTCTCTTCTGTATTTTGTCAGGGGTCTTCTGAGATCTGTAGGAGTTTTGCTCAGGTTGTTGAATGACATTGTGCAGCAAAGCAAAATTTACAGACTTGGATTCACCCACAGGAACGGAAAACAGTTTAGTGGTGTTTGAAATATAGAAGCCATATTACCATACCAAGAGAGCCTAATGGGCCATCTAAATGCAACATTCAGTTACAGCTGAAGACAGGGAACCACTTAAAATGTGTTGTTGTGTCCAATGTAATAATAAAGTCACAACAGAATAAACCCAAAGGCACAGTTCCTGCCCAAATCAAGGTGTCTCTGGGCCTATGTTGGTGATGTAAATGGCTTTACTAAAACAACTGAGAGGGGAAAAAAAAATAATTAGTGCCAGCTTCTAATGTAGATACGTACAAGTTGTTTTCTTGTGGTTTGGGTTCAATTGATTATATTTGCTATAAAAGAGATGCAGAGAAAGTGAGAGGGGAGAAAGAGAAATATATAAAAAGATGAAGTAGCTTGCTCAGACTCAGAGATTCAGTCATTTTTCTGTGCTACGTCCACTGCACTGTACTACCTCAGTTTCTTGTTGTTTGTGATGGTCTAACAGGATATGTCCACCTGGACTGGTGCCTTTGGGCATCTTACCAGGCTATGGGTGCTCTGCAGCAGGGTGGGCCACAGAACAGAAATAACATCTCTTCAGCTAGGTGAGCATGGAAAGGGACTGCACTATGCAGGGGCTCATTTTAAGACGTGGAGAAAAGACCTGGGAGACAGGCCTTTGGGTTCTGTTTCCCTCCCTGCCTATGATTTTTTGCCGGGTGAGGCTGGGTGTACTTTCACTTGCTAGTGGTGAAGTAACTACTCAGTGGTCACAATCCAAGGTGCTGGGAATTTTGAACACCATGGGGGCACTAGGTGAAGAGGGCTAGATTATGAACGTACTTATCAAATTCTGATCTTACTGTGCCAATGGCTCAATGAGCTGTTTCAGCTGGTGACAAAGACATCTGAGAGAAAGATGATCCAGGGTTTTATTTCCATGAACCAGTCAGTTTGTATCCTCAAGAGAGGCTTGTCAGGATAGGACAAAGGCTGGCACAGAGTCTGTCACTGTCAGATGCCCTTTTGGAAGAGGCTGGTACTCAGTTCTTGTGCCCAAATCTTAGCAAATAAGAAACAAGTTATCAAGCTTAATACTCCTGGAGTAAAAATCTTTCCTCCTCTGTTACTTGTCTTAATGTGATCTTCATCTGAACCTCCTGGATGATTCACCAGAGCTTTTCTGGGGCAGTTCCACCTCCCTACTCTTTCTTTGTTTAGACATTTACTTGGGAAAAAACCAACATACTGCAGTATGCAACACTAGTAATGTTAAACCCTTCTGGTCTGTAGGTAGATGAAGAGCAATGAAAAGATGCTTCCTGCCTCTCAAGATTTGGATTCCCCTCTGACACTACTCTCTGTCTATTGTAAGCTCTTCTGGGTATGGATCATCTCTTGTTTCGTGTAAGTCTATTGGTTGGCATTTGGGGAAAGATTCGGAAGGTCCCTCTATGAGGGCTACTGTAACATTACTAAAATATTACTAAAATAAAAACAGCAAATGCTGTGGTGTTCAGAGGTAATCCTGCAATGATGATGATCCAGGGAGGAGATCAAAAATCATCTGATCCTCTTTGTTATTCATGTCAAACACTACCTGCATGCTGGGGCTTGAAGGAAGCAATCTCATTTTCCTTCAGCTCTCCCATGGATAGCTCCCTCTTTTCTATCCTCTCCTTCCCCCTAAAAAATACAGGGTAGGGGTGGTCAAATTATAAAGATGCCTTTTAAAGCTGCTCCATGCTGTGAAATGAAACTGAGATAATGAACATTTCCAGCCCAGCCAGAGCACTCTCTGAGGCATACTTTTATCTCCACAGTGCCAGAGATTAACTGTACATTTGTCTTAATGGTATCACCCTTTAGTGTTAATGGAAGTTATGTGTGTAAATCCCTGACCATCCAAATGAGAATACATTTTGAATGATCACAATAAATCAAAGTAAATGGAAGACCCCTACAGGCCAAATTCGTCCCCAGAGCAACTCCTGAGGCTTTTAGGAAGCTTATGCCAAGCAGGCACAGCAAGAACAAACACAGTAGATCATGTCACCTGCTTTATGTTTTCAAAGTAGTCATGATGATGATACTTGCAGTTGTAAAAGGGTAGTTTGCTCCTTAAAAATTACTTGCAAAGGGAAACATCACTGGGTTTCATCATTTGGAGATCTCTATAGTACTTGGAGAAATGGACTCAGTTGTTTCTTTTTAGAAGAAGGTTTATTTATTTATATGTTTGTGATTTATAAATGCATGTTCTTTCTGGTCTGCTTATCTCTCAAAAATGGAAAACTGGCAAGATTACAACAATGAAGGTATCAAAAAAATAATACCTACTGGAGAAGGGAAAATACATTTATTTTCAGCTGCTTAGATCTCTTTGGACTGATGAAATTTTGTGAAAATGTGTCCATTTTAAACACAAAACCTATTAAATTCTCAGCAACAACTCCAATTCCCTTTTCCAAGAAATACATGCAAGAGAGACACAGAAGAATAGAGACATAGTGTTCCTGAGCCTGTAAAGCAGAAACAAGTATCATAGTATAATATATTTTGTCTTTTGTGTTTCATTTAGGCACTATGAAAGCAACAGGCAGACAAACCATTGTCCTTTTCTAATTTGTACATTTATTTTTTTTAGGTGAGAGACAGTGTGACTTAAAGGACACTGATGAGAACTGGGGTAAGCATAAGACAAGAAAGGAGTTTCTTCTTCCAAAAGAGTCTGCAACTATCCATATGTAGAAATGACCCAGAATTATATTTCAGACTTCATCAGCAACTCAGCATTTCTTGAAAAATGCATTAATTCCTATTGCCCACAGTTCCCACATAGAACTGCTTGAGCAGAAAAATGAGAACTAGGAAGTTATACCTTTTTTCCAGTTTTCATTGTGAAACACAACAAAATGCAGAAGGGGAGACAGATCATTGAAGAGAAAATATCAGTACTTAGATTGTTTGATGGGTACACAGAAAATGTATCCTTTTGAGAAAATGGCTTTAAAGTCCTCCTTCAATTTGGCTGATGCAGTGATCTCATTCTCTTCCAATGTTGCTTGTCTCTGAGGATTGCTGTGTCTTCTAGGTGACAAAGTCAATGCATATCAGCTTCCCCCTGCTGTGCAGGATACATCCAGCTTGGTGGCAGCATCCTTAAATAATTCATCATTACAGCTTTGCAAGGAAGAAAGAGAAAAACCCAGCTCTCAATGTCTCCATCCAAGGTCTCATGGTTCTGATAGATCAGATATAGTGCAAGCTGTTAGGGTGTTAGGAAATCACCTAGTCATCTCTGATCATTTTAATGAACCTGGTGTTCCTACGCTAAGTCTCAGCTGGAATAATGCATTAGGACATGAGAAGTATGTGCAAGGCAAAAGAAAAGTCAGGCTGTTTTCAGTTGGTGTAACCTGCTATACAGATTCTCTTTTCCTCTATGGATATTGATTAGAGATTTGCAGGCTAATGAAGATGGAATCTCCCCCAGAAACATTCACTTTTCTTGTATTCATACTTTCTTTCAAAACCCTCTCTTCCAATGGATGGGAAGAGGGCTTGGAGATAAATTTGCCAATTTCAAATCTAGTTTTCTGTTCAGCTGTGCTCCAATGTAACTCTAAAATTAATTTGTGTGCTACTGACTGCTCTTCAGAAAGATTGTGGTCATTTTCCATACTCAGAGCTTCTCCATTCTTGTTCCTTCAAGAACTTCTATGGGCTTTGTGTCATTAAATCCCTCCTGTTCTGTGTAGAAACCTTTTATGCATTTCTTTATTTATCTAGGCAACCCTGGGCCACCAAGCAGTCCACAGCTACCTGATTCCAGGAGGAATGTAAAGTTGCTATCAAGAGCAATAGGAAACTCTTTTGCACTTTCGAACAATACTCCCTGAGTTACATCACTGCAGAAGTGAAGCAAGCCATTAAGATCTACATCTAAAACACACCCACGTTGCAAACTGTTCAAATCTGACCTACTATTTTGAGTTAAATAGAAGTCCCTCCCTCCAATATCTATTTCTGGAAATCAAAATATTTTGTTAGTTTGTAGCTGTTTCCGTCCTCTTTCTCCACTCCCTGAGTGCAACCAAGACTGAAAGCCCAAGAGCCAACAGCCAAAAAGAACAGTTCCTGGCTCAAGTGATAATCAGGAAGCACTGAATTTGTGGTAAGACTAATTAAATTTCTGACCTTTTTCTGCAGTGGTGAGAGGATCACAGAAGTCAGCTGTGAGTTTGACAAGGACCTGCGTTTAAACAGAAAGAGGCTGTGCTGGAAATTAAGCTAGGCAAGTGCTCTTGGTGTCTTTCCATTGACTCCAGTGGTATTGAACTTAAAAAAATGCACTTACACAAAACTTTTCTGAAAAACCCAAGACCCTGGGGACAAAGCTGGGGGAGTGAACAAATGGGGCCTTTTTATCCCCTCTGAGGAGGAGGGCATGCAGCTAAAAAGCAGGTCTTCCATCCTGCCCTCCCCCTTTGAGCTGGCAGCTCCACCTGTTATGAGCCAGGAGTAATCAGAGAGATGAACAGCACAAGCAGTATTTTTACAGGATGAACCCGCCAGGTCAGCTGGAGGCCTGCTGTAACCCAATACCAAGTTGTGACCGCAGACAGGCACGATGCAAGGCTTGGGGGAGGAGGGTGGTGAAGGATGGGTGGAGGGAAAGCAGGGCAGTCCCAAAGGAGGCAGAACTTCACTTAGGAGACTTCTGTTTCCCTTTGGTGCCCCTGAAAAATGAATAGTGGGGATTGTTGATGAAATGTGTGAGCCAGGGCTTGTTTAAGGGGGAGGATAAGGGAAAGTGGTGGGGCAGGGACAGGGGCAATGGGAACACCATTTGCAGGAACAAAGAGCACATGTGTACGCAGGCAATGTGTGCCCAGTCCACAGGGGAAGGGGGTCACACAGAGGTATCTGTTTCGTTCATTCACCTGCTTCTCTCTTCTTTTGTGCGTAGTAAACAGAGACCCATATCACTTCAGACTTCCCCCTCCCCACCCCTCCTGACACCGCCAGCGCCGGACCAGCCCGTTTCTTCCAGGGAAGCCTATTGTCTGACCATGACAGAGTTTCCCCTATGCCTCTCATGCAGAGTCACAGACTTGCTGCCGAAGGGGCTGCCTGGGGAAGAAACACCTGCAAGGCGCCACAGCTGTGGTGCGAGCTGCTCTCCTAATGCTCTGTTTAGGATTACAGCACTCCAGAGCATCACATTACTCCAGTGGCTGCACTGAAACCTGGTATTAATTCACATTAGCAAGGATCAGATTTAGCATGTTGGGAGAGGGAGGGCTGTTGTTATTGTTTCTAAAACTGCTGGAGCAAACTAGGACTGGTCTTGCAGTAATCCTGGCAATGGTTAGAGGAGCTTCTTTGTTCCTCCACACCACCGGCCACTCACCCTGTCTCCTCTTGCAGGAATGCCTCTAAACACAGGCACTCATTTTCATGATGGGGTTACTTATATTTATTTTTGATGTGCCGAAGTTAGTAACCTTCAAAGGAAATTTCTGAATGTCATGGAATTGTTTTGGATTGCATTGCAACAGAACAGGGTCTTCCAATACTGGGAGGACAGCTACAGTGTGGTGAGGGATCACCTCTTGCCTGTGCCCGTGATGGAATATCTCAAGATCAGAAATAAAGAAAAAGGGTCTAAGCAGTAAGAACAAGGAAACTCTGGAACAGATTTGCACAAGGACGGTATGGAGTCTTCATTGACGAGTAAATTTAAGAATATCTCTTGAGTAGATCTGATTTTGGCTTCTGGTAGGGACATTCCATGTGCCCTTCAAGGTCTCTTTCAACCTGTTTTTTAACACAGCTATTATAAGGGTGAGGTGGAGTTATTTTTCTAACCTGAAAATTTCTGGTAGGATGCTTTTCTTCCCTTTCCCTACCCACACCACCTCTTCTTTACTGACTGTTGCTTGGGCTGTTTCTATCTGAGGAGTATAGGCATTCCCCAGACTAATGGGTTGCACTTAGAGTGGTGTGTTCAGTTGTCCCTGAAGGGCCTCATGATATCACCCTGGTGTTTTTCCAAGCCAAGGGCTATTCCACATCTGTACAAGTGATCCCTAATTTCAGGTGATGCCTGTTGAATCCAAGGGAACATAACCATCAGTAGCAGCAACTACTGCTCAGTACAGCCTAGTGTTAAATATCACCTGAATGTCCTTGTAGAGCCTTGGAACGGATAGGAAAAAGAAAGTGAAAAAAAGTATTTGAACTGAAGCCTTCAGAGGCTGCAAATCCAACCATGTTTGTTAATTTTATTTACAGTTTCAGAATTATCTTGAAATGTCATTGATATCTTCTGTCTACAAAATTTGAAAACATACCAATGCTTAGCGAGAGAAGGATGGACTAGAACAATAGAGATGGAGATGAGACATGAGGTCCCATGCTCTATGCAGCGCCAGGGGTGAAGAATGAGGTCTAGCACATTGTCTACTGACTCCTGCATGACATATCTTCGTGTAGAGCAGAGAATACTTCTGCCATTTTCTAGAATGTCAACCTTGTGCACAGAAATCTTTGACAGATTTGTAAAGCCAGAAGAGGACATCTGAATATCAGATTTCATCTCCTGTACAAACACATCAAATTTCACCTTATTACTTCTCTACTGAGCCTGAATATTTTGCTCCAGAAAAGCAGACAGGAGATGGGAAATCAAGTGTTTTGTGTGGTGCATTATTCCACTTAAGCTGGTGAACCCCGATTCCCTTCCCCCGTCACCCTACTGCAGTCCCACTGTCCTGATGGGAACTGTACACGCTGCAGAGGATACTCATCTTCAGAGGTCTATTGGCACCTCAAGATCAAAATACTGTAGGATTGACCATCCATCTTCTCTCATACATGCCATGCTGCTGCTCTCAGATGGCAAATATTGCAGGCAGCTTTGTCATCAGTCAGTTTGGGATCGTATTTAGCAAGTTACAGTGATGGACTGTCAGAGCCTAGCTCCCTCTGGAATCAGTGGAGAAAAGTAGCTGCTGCCTGTATGTTAGGGCATCTGTTGTGGCCAGTCTGGATATAGCTCTCTATCTTTATTCTTCTGGTAGATCTCCTGAGACATAGGTAGGTCTCCTGCTGCTGCTGATTTCAGCATTATTGCTTTCTCTTCCTTTCTGTGCTCTGACACCCAAATTTATTGATGTTCACTTTAATTCTCTGGGAAGAGAAAAAAGGAAGAAGAAAATCCTGCCTTCAATATATGCATGTGTTTTTCTGAGGGGTCCCAGGATTACACTGTTCTGTGTGCAAGCTGAAGGCAAAGCTCTGCCAAACTGATTTATCACTTCAGCATGTTATCACTCTCTGGACAACATGATTTCATGCAGGGCAGAATTAATGAGCTCCTCACAGAGTCACAATGCAGCTTCTCAAAGGCCACTCTGGGAAACTCCAAATATTTCTGAGAAACCCCTGGAAGCAATTAGGTGGCTCCAGGAAAACACAAGAGTTCTCTAACTCTGTTAGGGCTGTCCAGGCATCTTCTTCTAACCTGGGTTTGGATATATCAAAACATTCATACCTACCTCTCCTCTCTGAAGATCTAGGGGTTTAAGTACAATGATTTTTTGGAGGGCAAGGAAGGAGCAACAGAAGAGGCTTAGACACTAGTGGGGACTACTTTTCTCTCAGACAACATCGGACACAACAGGGTGTTAAGCTGTCCTGACTGTGGATCTTGATGTCTTTGTAAGAACAGAAAGTATTTCCATGACAGGAGGGGAGGTTCAGCAGAGAGCGCTGAGGGAGCTTTTGCGATGAGACGTAACCACAGCTCCAGTTGCTCCTGATCATTTAAGATCACTTGGCGTTTTCTGCAAGAACAGTAGATGATCAATGTCTGGATAGGGTTCTTGTCAGATCAGTTACTTTGCTTCTGCTTGAATTTTCTTTCACTGTTGGCTTTAGGCACGTGCTTTTTCTACTTTCTTTTTTGAGCTTTTGTAAACATTGTGCTGTGAAAGAGCTACTTCCACTGCTCTCTCCATTTCATTAGGGAGGAAATATCTTCCTGATACTCCTCTTGGCTGGATTTGCTCAGAACGAAAGGTGTTGATGCATTGTCTCATACCAAGCAATACTAACAAACCAAACAAAGAGGAATTTCTCTAAAGACAGTACAGAAAATAAACTACTGCAGAAATAGTGAGCATCATCTAAAAATGACAAAAGTCAAAATAAAGTCAGTTTGTTCTTTTCATCAGGACATACACAATCAAGTAAGTCGCCTGATGTCATTATGGCATAGAAAATCCAACATCTGTATAAGTGATGAAATTTCATAACCTCCCCTGTATAACCTTGCTCAATTTTGACACTTGTGACTTATGATAGGTTTAGAGGTCAGCCCTGAAGCATGAGTATTTTTTCAATCATGCTGCTCCCTCTCATGAATTACGTTAGCAAGGGCTTGGTCACAGTTATCTCTGCAACAAAGAAATATTGTAGTAGAAGCTGTAGCATGGTAGGATATTTACTGTGGTGATGTAGTTAAAATGCCTGGGAGAGAGATTTTCGTTGTTGAAAAGTCTACATAATAAAGTTTAATGTAGTCCATGGGACACATTTTTTCCTTAGAATTTATGAGCGGAGCTTGGTGAGTGATATATATTTTGGTCTGGTCACCAAAATGGAAAATCAGAAGGGGAAAAAAGGCTCAACCAATATAATAATCTTTTGAGTTTTTGGATGAAAAGGATTATTTTGGATCTGAATGAAATGTTTAATTAGACTGACACTGAAATGCTTTTTACAATTATTAGTTACTTAGATCATTTAGAGAGTTAGGGTTTTTTCTTTTGTTGCTTTTAAATGCAATGCCTATTTTTAGTTGTAAAGTATCATTTCAAAACCTCTCTAAAAGTTCTGTTTTTAAAATGCCTGAGAGATTTTGAAAGATGTCAACACTGATATGGTCCTTGGCCAAAAACATTCACCACCCTCTGCTTAGTTTGGTGATCTCCTTTAGTCCTACCCTAACACCAGCTTTTGGCACATTAGCTATTATTATTATTATCAATAATAATAATAATAACCATAATATCATCACCCAGCTGTGCTTAGAAGGCCTGGGCACCAGTCCCAGATCTGCTATGACAAATCTTTTCAACTCTCTGGGCTTCTGTTTCACCTCCCACTCTTTGGCGCTCTTATCTAGTCAGATTTAAAGTCATAGGGTCAGGAATTCTCATATACCGGGTCTCTTATGTACGCACTGATGGTTGCATTACTGCTTCTGCTGCAGTAGTGTGATGGCAGATTCTATTCTCCATCCTCTCCCATCTACCAGACCCTTACAGAGAATCTTGAAGTGTCTCAGCCTCCTAAGACAGCTAGCTCCATGATAGAAGGGAAACAGAGGGAGCAAAATTGAATTAGAAACAGGTTTTGTTTGCACTCTTTATGTGGAGACTAAGTTGTTAGTTTGGGGGAGCAGGTAAAACTAAACTGTGACTAAAAGCTCTGCAGGCAATCTTTGCTCAGGTGTGACTAACTTAAGTGTGAAACAATATAGTATACACCCAAGGAAGATCAGCAAAGATCTGAGGAAGCTGAATGTAAATATGAAATAAAACTGTGAGAAGGGGAATGAAAATGACGCCTTTATTTTTTAAAAACAGGATGCCTATTTTAAGAGGCCTTATTACAGGACAGCCTTTTAATAGGTAGAGGGATGGACCACCACTTTTTTTCCTCTACATCTATTGCTGTGCTCCTGACTAGGAGGTAGGCTGGGGAGTCAGATATATGGAAGAGAGAACCAGCAGTAAACAAGGCACAGATCATTAGAGGCAGTTTGAAAGCCAGCTCTTGCAGCCTGCAGGGGTGCTGGTAGAGAACCAATACACTTTGGAGGCAAGATGGTGTGGAGAGAGTCTCAGAAAGTACTCAAAGAACCTGTCTCATATTGCTTAATTTTATTCTGCACCTGAGCCACCAGGGCTTCATGTATATTCTTAGTAAAACCATTAGAATAGCATCAGAGATACCTAACTGCATCATTTCTTCTTTCCATAGTATTTGACTGCTTGGCAACATGTTTCCAGAAGGGGCTTGGACCTGCTGGGTAACATGCGCTGGAGCAGGGTGCCTTAGCAAAAAACTGCAAGAAGCTTATGCAGAGCAGGAGAGTCTGGGTTTAATAGCAGACAGCAGGGCTGACCTGCCCTGTGTTTCAGGTCTTTTTTTTCCTGACCGTGCTTCCCAGACTACAGGACTAAAGAGAGGTTTTTTGATGCCAAACCACACGGAGGGTCCGTTTCCATGGGTTCTGTGACTTATTCCAGCTGCCTGGAGTGACAGCTTTTGAATCCTGCTTCCTATGTTGCCTCCGAAGCTCTGGACTCTTAAAATCAGCAGAGCTCATTTAGGGATCCTCAGTGCTGGCTTTGCAGGGGAGGAGGGAAGGGGGGCTGCCTCTCCAGAAAGGTTGCTGTCCAAGGGGCTGGGAACGGAAGCAGGTTCACCGTGGTGTGAACAAAGGCCTCCAGGCACACCAGAGAGCATCTGCTCACCAGCTGAGGGTAGTGCACCTGCTGAACAAGTGCAGCCATGGTGCTCCCCTCCCTACCCCGCTCTCTGCAGACCCACGACCTGGTTATTCACACTTCCCTGTGTGACATTGCTGAATGCCTGTCCCAGCACACTGAAGAAACACCTTGCAGGAGGGACTGCAAGGGACTCTGCTGGCAGTGATGTGGAAACTGAGTCAGAAGCTGGTTCTAGCACAGGCCTACACTGTCGGCCCTGACGAAGAGGTTTTTACTGAGTCTTCGTGAAAGCTTCTACCTCTGTACTGAAGCTCAGACCTAAATCCTACTGCGTCAGAGGGCGACTTTTTTCTTAATTGTTGCAATATTTCTTCTGGGATTGGTCACCAGGCCTGGCATCAAAAGGGTGATTTTGAGTTGTAGAAAACCCTTTTGAGGGTTTTGTGCTAAGAGTGGCTGAAACTTGCTACCGGTTCATTTCAACTACATCCACTGAACCGTAACTCACTACTGCATACAAGTTCAGCAGGAACGTTCCCAAAACCCCCATAGAAGAAATTTACGGTTGCTCAATGCTCTGTTACTGGCGGCCACAACTGTGTGTGCTCCACATGTCTTTGTAATCACTTAATGACTCATTTCCTTAATCTCTCATTTCCTATAGCCTTATTACAAGCAATTCATAAACCCAGATCCATAGCTGGTCTCTGGCTGTAGTCAGGAAGCACTGAACTGCCTCTGCATCTGGTTGGTTGGCTGAATGACCCCTCTCTATTCCCCTCTGAAACCTTCCAATGGACTCTGTCTTTTGCTGCAGTGACATCTACTGATGAGGTAAGAGTGTATTAACTACATGTTCCCTTGTTGCCAAACCCAGCCAGCAACCACTTCCTGGCTCTAACCAGATGTTTCTGCTCTTCTGGAGCAAATTTCACACTACACCGGGAGAAGTTTTGCACGGTCTTGACTGTAATGTGCTGGTGGCCAGCAGACCTGAAGTGAAATCACTGCAGTGGGAGGAAATGGCTCTTAGTGTCCAGGCTTCTCATTCAGCCATCAACCAACTGATGGTCTTGGGAAGCAAACCTTGCAAAGCAGTGTTCCCTGGGGCTCTGCGTGGCATTGACTTGGGAAGCTGCTGAGCAGCCAACATGACTTTGCTTTCCTCTGCATGTTATTTTTTTCTAAAGAAATAACTACTGACAGAAAGTCATATCCTTGATACTTCCTCATAACACCCTGTGGTGACTGGGAGATGGGGAGTGACAGCCTGAGCCCTTTTGCTAGCTGCAGCCAGGCCAAGGATTTCTCTTTTAGTGAAAAATATTTTCCTTTCAAACCCCAGCCTTTTCCCTAAACAGTTATTTGGAAAATTTAAGCTTCAGTTAACACACTACAAAAAAATACCTGCAGCACCTCAAGAAGAGGTGGAATGTCAATACTCCAGCAGGGCAAAAGGAGAGTCAAGGAAAGGAGGAAGGAAATAAGGACACTTTCTCACCGCAGACGTTGGTTTTAACCCACTTCACCATAAAGGTTACTTGTTCTCCAATATATCTAAACATTGATTCACAAGAGAGAGAGCATGATAAAAGAATGAGGATAGGATAGAATAAGAATTGTCAATGCATTCCTTAATCTCCCCCCTGCTTTGAGATCCTATCTGACTTTCACTGCAGGTTAACATCTTAAAACTGAGGCCAATGAGCCAGGGCCAACAGATAAGCATTGTGAAACAGCGCTGTAAATCCATGATCTCTGAGCCTGTCTGTGAAGGAAAGTGCTGCAATAATTGTATGGAGGCTTTGGGACATAACAGGTCTGCCCCAAAGAAGGGTACTGGAGAGGCTCTATCTCCCACTAGAAAACCTGGCTGCATTTTAGCCATTGCTTTGTAGGATCTGAGTGCCTGAACATTAACTCCCCTTGTCACTTTGGTGCAGGAGAGGTGCAACTTCACCATCATCATGGCACAAATGGGGCAAATACACTAAGAAGCTAAATGACTGACTTACCCAATGTATCAATGTGGGGCTTGCTGAGATGCAGCAAAGTAAAGCAGAATCTGCCTATAGCCCACAGTAAGGCTTTTGTCAACAGGTCCTTTTATTAGAAAGTACCTCAGTTGCTTTTTATTAGCTATTGGCTGCAGTATGTCAGGTACTGTATATAGCACCACCTCCTTCTGGATGGATTCTGCACACCTCTGCTGCCCACTTTCCAAGTAAATTTAGAGTCTTCTGGGCAGCAATCTGAATTCTCATTGTTTTCCTACTGTCACTTTCCCTGTAGGACTGTCCAGAAAAGCAGCCCTGTCTTGAAGACTTGAGCCCTTCTGAGGATGAGAGGTGCTACTAAAAGAGAGCAATTGTGGATGCAAATCCCTTCATGTTGGTGAAGCTCCATGTTGAGAGGCTTGGAGTCAGCAGCTTGAAAAGGTCTTCAGCATTTTAAAAAATTCTGTCACAGCTGATAGAGACATGAGCGAGGGTCATGGAACCACAGGGTTTCCACAGAGCCCACAAACACAAACAAGATCGTTCACAGATACCAGGTTTGTCCCAAGTAAATCAGAGCTGCCAGAGTTCAGGGGAAGAGAGACATGTCCTCAGGGTGGTGCATAAACAGACAGATGGACAGCAGAGCATCTTTCTAGTGTCTAATTTGTTAGAATAATGTACCAAGATAGATCACATAACATGAAAACCTTATCTAACTTCCCCTGTACACAGCCTGACCTGGCAGTACAAAGAGCTCCAGTGTTGCTGGCTGAGAAACCACAGTGTTTGCACTGAGATCTCGCAGTCTCCAAGCGCAAGCAGCCATGGCTTCACAGCAGATTATCTGTGATTCCCAGTTTTTGCAGGCACAAGAGGTCAGTACCACAGCGCCTGCAGGGAATGTGACTTTTCAGCTGTCTTGCTCTACCCAGTACACTTTGACCTTTGTGCAATCTAATATCAAAGAACCAATTATTCTCAACACTCATATATTTTCCTCCATAGACTCAATGCCACATGGTTGCTGGGGGCAAGACATCACGCTAATCAAGGCAATAATTCAAGGGAAGGCAGTGGGGGGGCTGTCATGATCAGGAGCCCTGGCTTCTACTTCTGACTTTCAGCCATGAATATGGACTCAATCATGCCTGCTCCTTCCTTCCCTCTCTCCCCAGTCTTTGCCCTGGCCCTCTCCTGATGCAAGTTATATCAGAAATCAAGAGAGATACACCAGTGTACACCAGTATCTCTTGCCATGCTCAGGTTTCCCTATCATCTACAGCTTTCCTCTTAATAAAGTGGCTCCATTGTCCAGTGCTTATTTTGCTTTCCATTCTGCAGCACCCAGAATTAGTTCCCCTCTCTCCTTGTGGCTGCAGCAACAGCAACCGTTGGAACTGTGACACTAGGAAAGGACTACTGCCTTGATCATACAGGGGAGAAAGGAGGAGGCTGCAGTCCCACCAGACAGACCCATCCAAGCATTGCAGTGCTCACTTAGTGTCTACAGCCTTGTCTGATCTCACCTGCCACTGCTACATACTGCAAGCTGCCACCATCAGGATTACTGAAAGATCAAAGGCCCATCCAAGAAAGGATCTTGCCTCCAACAGCAGCCATAGCTGCCTATAGTTTTCCCACCCATAAAAGGCAGTTAATGTGCAAGAAAATATGTTAAATATCACAAAGTACTGACAACTTGGTTAACTATGATCACCAAAATCTTAACACTAAGAAACAAACTGACTTCCCAGTTGTGCTGAGTATTGGCCCTACCCATGGTTGGTTGGTCTCTCTCTCTCTCTCTCTCTCCCCCCTACACCACCCCCCCACCCCAGATATACCAGAGCCCAAAGAGGTTAAAAATTCAGTTTCAAGTGTATGAGGACACCCACTTCCCCAAGCTAATGTGGTACCACAACACAGACTCAAATGGAGCAAGAAGAAGAGAACCCACCCTGTCAGCTCCTGGGAGGAAGATGTTTTACAGACATTTTATATGCTTTAATAGCATTGTTGACTGTTCTGTCACTAAGTCTCAAGGGCTTTTTCAGTGGAAAGTGTGGAGTGCTGAGTGAGTGCACTGGAAATTTATTCATCCGCTGCAGACAGGTGGGGTTAATTCTGACTAGCAGCAACTTAATGAGGGGGTGGGGAAAGAAAATAAACACATGGAAGAAATAGAAGTTTAAAGACTTACAACACAGTTAAGCCAGACAGGTGGAATTGTTCTTTAGCATCATTTGTTTTCCTATAATTGTTCCAGATTTCTTTTTTACAAACTAAAAACACCCACAAAGACCTACAAGCTTCAAATCCCACTTGTGCTGCATGGAGGCGGTGGCTGCTCTTTAAAAGAGCTCAGGATTATTCAGTGGCACCTCCTGGGGTGCAAATCAGCTGAAATGTAACCTTAATCACTATGGGTAATGAGGGGAAAGGGCTTGGTTCAGGCTACAAGAATAAACACAGATGAAGCTGAAAACACTCAAAGCCTCTTAAGGAGGAAAAGTATGAGGCAGGGATGTTTTTGGGTAATACAAAAACATATTTCCAAAAAAAAAAAAAAAGACCAAATGTTCAGATTATTGAGCAGTCAGACATGTATATGTGAATTGTCTTCTTCTTTCACAGCAGGATGCAAATGCTTCCTTTCTTTTTGCAAACATAAGAGACAATTTCAACCTGAGTAAGTTTGATTTTTAAATCAACAAAAAGTCAATACTCACCCTCCCAAAAGGAACTGGCAAAATACGAGAGCAGAAAAGAAAACACTACCACTGAAATGCCTGCTTGTCTCCTTGAACATTAGAATCCTTAGAGAGTTAGAGCTGTAGTTAGATCTACAGCAAAAGTAAAAGCACTACATACCAGTGCTCAAAAAAAAAAAAAAAAAGTGGAGAAAGTTAGAGGCTCAGGTGTCTTTTTTGCAACTGGAGCTCTGAAAAGACAGAAAACATATGCTTGGTCTTGTTGATACATGTGTGCTTTTTTAAAGAAAATAAACTACTGGAGAAATTGAACAGGATGACTCCTGGTACCTAAGTGGAAGATGGAAGCTAAACTCCATCTGATCAGGACTCTGAAATGGGTGTGTGGGGAAAGAGAAGAGGAGAGGGAAACTTTTCTTACCTGGACACACATACCCGAGCAACCACTGCACAGGAGCCAACGTTTCCATGATGCGGCTGTACTGGTGCAGGTCCTATGGGGTAATCAGATCCTCTAACCAATAAAGGAAACGAACTGTCAGTCCTGGCCCACAAGACCTCAGCTCTCTGGGTCCATGGTCTTGCTTGTCCAAGGACTGATGGATCCCTGTGGAGCTCTGGTTCTGTCTCACCAGTTTCACCATCATTGATGCTCCCCAGTCTCCAGCTTTCTGATCTAAATTCTGCATGGCCTGGGGCTCTGCATGTCTGAACGGCTTGGAAGGTCAGGAAAGTTAGCCCCATGTGATTTATATTGAATACCTTCAAACCCCACCCTTTTCTACACCTGTCTCATACTTCTTTGTCTTTAATTATTACACTTTATTAAGTACTTTGCTTTTCATTGGAGGCCTAGGGAAGAACGAAGCAAGTGAAGCACTCCCCATGGAAACAACAAGTGTCTCGAAGTTGCCCCATGAGATGGATCATTCATCTTATACCCAGATTTAGGAAGAGACAGTGAGCATATCCTTGCTTGTGCTGAGGGTGCTGCAGGGGCTGAGTCTCTCCTAATTAATTCACACCCCAAGAACTTCTCTCCTGTCTGGATCAAACCTTCAGACCACGCAAGAGAGAAACTGTTGAAAGGTGGAGGTGGATGAGGAGGATGTGTTTCTTACTTTGTTTCAGAGGCAACTCCATAAATCTCCACACATCAAGATCTTCCATATGCTGTTTTTCAATAGTAGCTTGTCACTTCAAGCTGTCTGACATGAACTGTTGGATGGGTCTGCTGCCTTGTCCAGGACTCATTCACATCCCACCCAGATGCCAGAAAAGGTTGAAAAAAATATGCAAAAGATGACAGTTCAGAGCATAGATGTTTCCCAGAGTTGCAGCCTATTGACCCATTTTTATCAGGCTCAGTGGCATAGCCTTTATATCAGGATCAGTGAACTCCACCAGAAGGTGGTAAAGGAGAGTCTAAAAACAAATAAAGATCAAACAGTTCTCCTGATATGTTTAAAGCAGCTGGATACTACCTCCCTCAGGTCTCCCAGATCTTCCTGGCGATCTAGCATCCACCTAAGACTTGGAGATTTCGACCTCATTTTACAAAATGCTTTGGAGTTCAGCAGGAGGCTAACATCTCTTATCAGACCCTTTTTTTTTTTTTTATATAGGGGGAAAATATGAATGTGTATGGGTCTATAAACCATTCTGCTCTTACTACATCCCTTGTTATACGCACATGCTCAAGTGCAAGAGTTACAGAAGCAGGCAGGGACAGAGCCAGCAATGGGAGAAAAGCAGCATTGCAAACCTGAAGTAGGCTGTGAGTTCCACTTAAATCCCAGTGGCATAAGTCTCAGAAAGTTTGCAAATTCACATCTGAAGCTCAGCTTTGCAGCTGCTTCTGCTCTTCATGAGATGCAAAGAACTGCTAAATCCTGGATCCTAAAATTGAACATTGGCTCTCCTGGATCCCAGTACACAGCTTGGGTTGATCTAAGCTCTTGGGGGTTGGGGGACAAGGTAGACCACTGGATATGCAAATATCTAATTGTTTATAAGCACTGGGCACCACCAAAGCAATTTATTTTTTAATTTTTTTTCCAATTTTCTGGGTTTCTGGAAACAGGTGTTTAAAATTAATGCTGTGGGAATTGTCACAGTTTACATTGGAAATCAAAGGCAGGAGTGGATTAAAAATCAGATAAATTTTGGAAGAACAGATCTATTGGTAATCAATCCAACCTCCAGCTTGAAAGGTTCCTAAACAAGTGATTGCTGAGAGGGTATCGTGGGGAAATACTACCTTATGTATCACCCGATTTTATGCTCTCCTTTTATATATACACTATGGGTCATATTGCTGAAGATTGTCCTGGGAGAGATGGCTCATCTTATCTGAAACTTGGAGAAAAGTGGGGAGAAAAAGTGAAATACACCTTGTTTTTTACCCTTTCAAATGTTCTGCCTGAAGAAGCTTGATTCAAATTGGAAGCTAGTCAAGTTCAAACTGGAATGTTAGGGAAAACTCTAGCTTCCTCCAAATAGCTGTATGTAGGGTTAGGGAAAAAAAATCAAACGTCCTTCCACAGGGTTTTGTTGTTTTGGTACTGTCATGGGAGCATTGCTGTGATATTTGAGAACCTATTGCTCCTGCAACTAAGATCCAGCTGTGAAAGTGATAATATGCAGTAGTGCCTAGGAATAACGGGGAACTAGGCTTCAGTGACCCAACTGTCTCATCTAGTCCTCACTTCTTTGTCTGCCTACTACATTAACGGTTAAATATTTCCATTCAGTACCAACGGGGTGTATCAGGGGTAGTGTGGGACTTGTACCTGGGGATAGATGTCTATTTTAAATCAAATTTTCTGGGTTTATAAAAGTTCTTTTGCGCTTTTCTCAGCACTTGGTTTCTGCCAACTACTATCAGTCGGGAAGAAAAAAAACAACCAAAAAAAGCATCTTACTTTGTTCCAGTTGGCCTTAGCCCACCAACCCATTCCGCACAGAGTCAAATCCAGCTGTCAAGCAGTAATTATTTTTTCTCCCCCCCTTTCCTTGATCATTCCTGGGCTGAAGTTGAACTGATAACCTCAGAGACTGTCTTTTTGGGCTGGCTGCAGACCAAGAATGTCATTTCACAAAAAAGTGCTGAGATTTCAGAAACAAGGTTTTGCTGTAATGTGGAAAGAAGCCTGGGACATTTTAAACACTGTCAAGAGACAGCAAGTGCCCCCTCCACCTTCTACCCCTCACCAAATTCCCCACCTTCCTCCTGGAGAGCAGAGCACCAATCTGCATTGTGGAAAACACAGGTTCAGATGGCTCCTAAGCCAGTTCCTACTCACATTTAAATTTAGCATGCCTGGAAATTTATTGGATCATGGAACTGAGTGAGTAAAATGTCTAATTGCTTGCATGCCAGGACAGAATAGTGGAGTGACCACCCAGCACAACCTCCATTTGGCAACAGGGGTGAGACTCCCTGGAGCAGGGGCACCACTGTGCTGTCTCTAAGGAAGTAACCAGCTGCTTTAGCAGTCTCTGGCCTCTAAAACTCATCCTATCCCTGTGCCACAGACTTTTACCTCTTCAGCTGAGTCTGCTCTTTATGTGGTCTTGCTCAGCTGAGGGGGCAGAGCTGCCTAACAGGAGCTGTCAGTGAACAGGGACAATGTTTAAGAGCACCAAGGTGAAATGACCCTGGTTTGCCCTAGAAAACCAGAAAAACACAGCCAGAATCTGAGGCTGAACCTCCCCACTTCAAATGGGCACCTATTCCCTCTTTTGATCACATCTCCCACTGCAGGTGAGAGATGCTTTTCTCTGAAATCAATACATTTCCACAAAACCTTTCTGTTTTAATAAAAACAATCAACAATGAAATTGTCACAAGACCCCAAGCAAAATCCACTGTCATGCATGGCAAGATGGATCCATCACTTCCATGGAATTTGCTTTAATACTGCCAGAAAATACGCACCCTGATGTTTAGTTAGCAACAAAACCAGTTGGGCCCCATTGCAGAGAACTAGACTGAGTGGCAACCCAGCCTAACAAGACCAGAGCCATTTATAACATTAATATCCATTCCAAAAACATGCAGAAAGTCCCCATCTGAATTGTTCTGAGCCTTGGATGTCCCTATCAGCCCCACAGCACCTCCTGTTTCCTCTTGCAACATTTGAGATGGCCCTCAAAACTTGCACCTTCTTTCAGCAGGGAACAAAGGTGCAGCAGAGCATAGTCTATGCCTCCCTATTTTCCCTCCATGGTGTCAAATGGTACAAGGGAAAAGCCAAACATTGCAAATTACCAGTTTAACCAGAAAGGCATGCTCCTACCTCTGTTGAGGGCTCCTCTAACCTCCCAAGTATAGTGCAGCTGAAAGGGATACTGGAGCTGCTAGAAAGCCAGGTGCTAAAGGGCTTCTGTATTTTATCTGGATGCATAGCTGAGTGGCTTGTGTATGTTCCCTGCTGCCAATCTGCAGTCTATTAGTCTGCTTAGAGGATCTGTACAACAGCCAGCCTTGCGTGGTATTGCCACATTTCCAGACAAGTGAAAATGCAGCTAAAACTTTGAAGGTTTGTTTATAGCTTGAATTTTCCTTTAGTGCATTTGTTCCTTTGTTTGTGTGCACGAGAATGCATGTCAAGGGGGAAGGGGATGGTTCCTAAAAGAAATAGAAATCTTTGTCAAATGGTGTCTGCTGTTTTATCTGACAGTAGTACATGAGTGCCAATGGAGAAACCCAGGTCTAGACATCATGTGTGTGTATGTGTGGGGGGTGTGAGGGAGAGGGAGAAAAAAGAAAAAATGTAATATTGTTCTTATTTCCTTCCTCTCAGATACCAAACAAAATTTTAATGATGAAACCTGCTAACAGCTGGGGCTAATTTGGAGGTTATTTTTATGTCAAAAGCAAGAAGACAATAAAAGGCCAGCCCCAAATGTGGCTCAACTCAAACATTTGTCCCAGCAGACCCTCTAAAATAGTTGTGATTTGACCTCCTTCATCCCCATTGCATTACCCCTGCTTTGTAGCTGTGTGTCATGGGAATGCCATCACATGCTACATCTTTTTCTAAAGGATATGGAGGCCTCTGTAGCCCCTTGCTTAGCAAATTGCAAGGCAGGGCAGTCTGGGGACTCCCTGGAAATGTTGTCAGTGCTTACATTTGTATGTCACTGGATTTTGAAAACTTGTTCACTTTGCTGCTGGTTGGCCCCTCCCTATCCAGGGCCTTCCCCATCTACAGTGGAGGAAGGCTTGTTGTCCCAAGGTTGCTCAGAGCTCATGGGTGTTTCGGAGCCGTTTGTTACTGTAGGATGCATGGCTCTTGCTGCACAATGACAGGCAATACAACTCGCTGCTGGGACACGCAGTTGAGAAGGACTGGGCTGCACTCATCAGTCTGTTTTGTAGGATTACCTCCATGTGGACCTCAGCTTCGGGTGTTGATAAGGTCGGGTTGTTTGGGAAAGCCAATTCTCTAGCCCTGACTCTAGCTGTACCCAGCTCTCCCAGGAGCGCCCATGGTGGGGCATGGAGTGGAGCGGGAGTCCCATCAGTCATCAAGGGAGTCCCTCACCCCAGGACCCACCTTTGGCAGTGGGGAAGGAACGTGACAGACACAAGCTTAGCCTTCTGGTGCTGCTTGCAGCTTAAATAATCACCATAGGTTGTTAAACTAAAGACATCGGCTCTGGGGGTAGAGGAGAGCACCAGCTGAAGGGCAAAGAAAGCCTCCTTTCATGAGCGAGAACCAGCGCCTCCTGTGACGCTGCCATATAAAATCACACAGCACCTGTTAGATCTTTTCTTGCTCTGCTCTCAAGACACAGGAACAGCTTGGCTCTATAAAAGCCCTGATGTGTTTGTTTTCATTCTGAAGAGCTAATCCAAACCCCTCTCTTCCCAAAGGGAAGGGAGGGAGGGGCTGGAGGGGGTATTTTTATTTTTTTCCTTCTGCTGGGGAAACAGGTTGGAGCTGTTAAAATAATTGGCAGCAGTAGATTTCTGCAGATTCCTTTGGCTGCATCTTAAAATAGAGACGTTTTCTTCTTCTCCCTCTCTCCTCTTGTTTTTTTGTCTTCTGATTTACCCATAAAATTGCCAGTTATTACATTAGCAGTTGCAGAAAGCAGGAGTTTTCCTCATTAGAGCAGCTCTGCTCACGGGCTCTGGTAATATCATTTGGTGGGAAGGACCTTGCCAAAAGGCTATAAAACCAGCTGAGGACTCACACAGCAGTGTCAGGAGGTTGCTTTCTTGGTTACTTTGGTAACATGCAAGCAAAGCTTCCCTTTCTGTTCAGGACAGGGAGATGAGTTTCGTTTCAGAACTATTTCCACCTCCTCTGTCTTGTGAAGGACTTTGCAAGCAAGCAGGAGCGGGAGACGCAGCAGGATAGGGAAAGGCACACAGCATGCATCAAGCCCATCTCTGAAGGCTGTGGTTTTCAGGGCAGCTCAGCTATATGCATTCCCACCTGCCTTCTCCTGAAGTCCATCAGGGACTAGTGGCATGCAAGCCTGCACCTTTCCCTGTCCTCAGAGCACACATCACATACTGCAGACCCAGATGCTGCCCACCTAAGGCAGCAAGCGAGTGTCCCCTCCCAGCTGGGACTAGACCCCTTCAGCAGTGGGCAGTCAGCAGGGTGTATTGCCTTCACAGCCTTTGAGCAGCTTTTTGGCAGCAGTAGTGAGCAGTCCCTGTCTCCTTGCAGGTGCAATCAGCCAGGCAGCTCAAAAAAACACCAGCTTTCAGCTTACCAAATTGTCCCTACAGCCCTTTTACCCAGATTAGAGTCTCGGCAGAGACCTCATCTTCATGGGATTTCCCCAGCAGTTTTATGGCTCTTTTTCTTTAATACAAAAGATTGGAAAGGGTGCTTCAGTCCTCAACAAATCAAAAGCTGTATTGCCAGTGAAGATTAGATCTTGTTCCGAGTTTGTTGAGTCCTACCTGCAACACCCCCACCTAACCCTGCAAAATAATTCAGGGGGAAAAAAGAAGGGCAAGATAGAGTCCTGCCCAGGTGCACTGCCAGCCTGCTAAAACTTTTCTTGCAGAGATAAACATGCCTTGCAAAGCTCAAGAAAAAAAACACATCTGGAAGCTATTGTAACAGTGCAACTCCTGCAAAGATATGTCCTTATCAAAGCTGTCTGGCCAGAATTACTGGAATTTCTGCCTCACTTTTTACCTCCATGGAGTTCAACCTGGCCAGCCAAACATATGCTGTACTGCAATTCAACAAGTCTTCCTGTGAAATGGACCTAATTTTGACTCTGAGAGCTGAACATGTTCTGCTTTGGGGCCAGACTTGGGTGAAATGCCATGCTCCTTAGTGGGGTCCTCTCCTCACTGAGGCAACTTGGGGTGGAGCCCAAGAGCTGCAGGTGGCCAGAGCTGCAAAGCCCAGGAATGCCTCTGCTTCATTCCTTGCTGTGAAATTATAGGAAATCCCTTGCTGGGGAAGAACATGTGTGGGAGTCCCGATTTAAAGAGCAGCTAGATATTTGCTCATCATTAGAGATGGCACAGCACATTCGGTGGTTGTGTTTGGAACCGGAGCACAATAAGCAGGCAAAGGACAGTCATTTGGTTGTACACCCGCAAGAGTCAACCCTCTCTCTCCCAAACAGGGCAAACTCATATCAGACGGTGCAAAACCAACTGAAGCTTTCACTCTGATGCTGTATTCAGTGTGGCCATTGTAAACCTCCATTTGTTACAGCCCAGTTAGGAGCAGTCCTCATACCACCTCCATAAGATCAACCATTCAGTCAATCTTCTAAAAATCAAGCTCTTAGCAAAAATTCTCAGTAAAGGGGCCAGGAAGACTGGAGAGTCCTCTGCCCTTTCCTCCACCAGCTCCTACCCTCCCTTGAACTTTCCGCCTCTTTGGCAAGAAATTTCAAAAGTCAGTTCCATGATTTTATGGTCAGATCTATATAAAACAGTGACTCAGTCTGCACTCACTTACTGGCAGAGTTGTATCAGTTGCAAGCTACTTAAAAATGGTGAAATAGAAAAATAACAATTAAACAGAAAAAAGAAAACATTCTGGGCCAAACCTTTTGGGTGTAAAGTCTTCCATATGTGTCAGCAGTTTCTGCCATTTAACTTTAGAGATGCACCCAAAGTTTCTTTGGTTTCTTTATGAGTCTCTTCTCCCTCAAAGCTTGAAGACTGACTCTGAAGAGTCAGTTCAGAACGCATTCCTACCTACTTTCACAGTAAAGCTCATGTCAAAATAAAAAGACCGTGGTGGGGTGGTTGGGTGGCAAAGGTATAATCAACCCAGATATTTCTCAGCACCAAATTCACAGCTGCAAGCAGGTATCTTGGTTCAGGATGGTCCAGAAATGTTCCTGTCCCAAATGTCTGGAGGATATTGTTCTGCTCACTGTCAAAGAATGCAATCATTTTTGGTCACTTTAAGTAACAAGTCTCAGGAAAAAAAGAAAACTGGTAGTGATTTCAGATGTTTTTTTCTCCTCCCAGAAATTAAAACCAGTGCCTGGACTGGTGCCTTTGAATTTATTTATCTTTTTAAAATTAAAACAACCACTTTAAAAAAAAAGCAACAACAACAACAAAAAAAAGCAGCAGCTACTGGCTTTTACTTTAGCTAGAATTTTCTGGCAAGTGTAATGCCAGGATTATTACTTTTTTTTTTTTTTTTTTTTTTTTTTTTGTATGGGAACTTAGGGGCAAGTTGGTGTGAGAAACTTTCCCCAAGAATCTGTATAAACCACACCAAAACCTGACAAACTCAACCAGTCTGGAGAGGTCCAGGAGTAAGAGGAAGGCACATCTGCAGACAGGCTGGGGACATCAGCAGTTTTCAGCTGGCTGCTGGCAACAACAACGGCTTCTGCATCCCCTCAGGCAACACGGGGTTGGATTTGAGGGTACTGGAGCCAGCAGGACACCTGGCCTGGCCAGCCTTTGGCTTCTTACTGGAGAATCTGAAGGGAGCCTGAGGAACTGAGGCACTCCTCCCTTGCAGGCAGTCTGGGCACCTGACTCCTGCGGGCTGCTGGGGAAATCCCAGCCAGTGCCTCTTAGTACTGCAGGCAGGTGTCCAAACCCTTGGGCTAGAGGGCAAGTGAATCCTTGAAACTTTACTGCAGACACAGGAGAAATCCCCATGGAGGACAAGACTAGAATTTCTCCACAACCGCAGGTGAACATGTCTCCAGAGGGAAGAGGACAAACTGGGACAGAACAGTACAAGCATCTTCAGTGATGTGAATTAGGCAGCAGCAGGCACAGGGTTGGAGACCACAACCTCCCTCTTAAAACACGGCTTTTTGGCAGGGGGGATTCACAAAAATGGGCAATTCTCATTGGGCATCTACTCACTGCATGCCTTTGGGCAACAGGCTCTGCTCGGAGCTCCTGTGTCCTCATCCCAGCAACAAGGGCATTTCGTGCAATACTTGGTGAGTTACAGAATAGCCTTCCTTCAGGCTTGGGCAGGGTGCCGAGTGCTTCCACCTGCCCCTGCAGAGAGTTTTGAAGCCTAAATGCTCCCAACATTAGCCTTGTAGGCACCATCACATGTCTTTTCTCTCCTGCTCCAGGCTGGAGAAGGAAGCGTGGTCCTACCTGTTCACACCAGGGCAAAACCAGGTTCAACACCTTTCTCTTCGAGGTTTTGGTACCTCAACTGGCTGCCAGTTTTCTGCAAATTCTCCGTACACACAACCCCTGCACCCTTCCCCCACCCCCCCTTCAACTAATTTCCTGTTCTCAGTCATTTACAGCAAATGTGCATCTCTTGCTTTGTCCTGTAAACTCCATGTGACCATGGTAACAGTTCAAGACCCAGCTGGCAGCCTGTGAGCTCTTCTCATTAAACTTTGGCTCTCACCTCAACTGTATCTTTAGGCAACATCCAGGTGACCACAGCTGGGAAAGCACTTTCATCCACCTCAAGGATGCACACAGCATCACTTCCCAGCCTTCCTTTCACCGGGGAAGCTTAACGTCAGTCTCTGCTGAAACACTGTCCCTCTCCCCTCTCCACTGTCCCTCCTCAGATCGGTCCCATCTAAACAGCTGCCTCCCCAAATCCTTTTTTTAAGGGCATGCAACTAGAGCAAAACCAGAGTAGATCTGCTGCAAAGTGGCTGGTGCAGGGAAAGCCTGTACCAAATTAGAGAAAGTCAGAATTCACAGGCGATGGTATTTTGTGGAGCCTGAGCTTCTTATTGAACCTGTCAGAGCACCTGAAATATTTTTGCTGGTCAGAACCAGTGGTGCACAGGGTCCTGGTTCCTGTATTTGTGCAGAAAACTTCAAAGCACTGTTACGTGGCTCGAAGGGCCACATGGATCCCACCTGTTTCTTAGCCCAGCCAGGTGGTTTAGTGCTCCTCGGACATCTCCCTCACAGCAGCTGGAAGCTCACAGCTCCAGCAAGCGAGCAGCACTGATTGCGATCAGCACCTACCTCTTTGTGTTTGCACCTTCTTGGGGCAATGAGGAGGGGCTACGGTGACTGGTGCAGTGCAGCCCCTACCTATGTCCCCCCAGCTGCTCCAATGGCACAGCCTCCATGCTATCCCACCAGGAGAGGGACGGGGAATGCGGCAGGAGGGCTGGTAAGCCAGCCCCATGCTATCTATGGTTATACCCTGTGTCTGTCAGAGGTGCAGGGCAGCCTTCAGCCCTTCCTGTGAGCAGGAAGCAAGCTGGGGAGCCCACCTGAGGGGGCTGGCACCAGGTCATCTTGAGGCTCAGCCCCACACTCCCAAGGTGCCATGGTCACCTGTGAATTTTCACAAGCCTCCCTGTCATCCAGACCCCTGGAGTACCTGGTGGAGGTGGCCCATCATGTCAAGAGGGCAGACCACTTTGAAACCATTGCTTTCTGGCAAAAGCTTACAAATCTTCCCTCGAACATGTGGGAGAGGAGGTGAGTCATTTGCCTGGCCCTCCCAGCCTACTTAGTGTATCCAGCCCAGGGCTGCAGTGAGTAAAGAGGGTGGAAGATGACACAGAGGGAACGGTTTTGACCAAGGAAATGCGTATCTCTTGTTGCTTTCGAAGGGTGCTGGCATTAGCCTAGAAGGAGGATCCAAAACCTGAGAGGGGCTCTGAGAGCCGTTCTTTAGGCACCTTATGAGAGTTACTGTAAAATAAACTCTTATGGCTGTCCCCAGGGAGGACTGAGCAGCAAGCTGCTGTGTGCATGTGCACGTGCGGGCATGAACAGAGCACACTGCAAAGTGTTGACTGTGTTTTGAAGAATGTGGTTTAAGGCCATTCTGGGGATTTCCCAGCTCTGACAAAGAATTTAATTTCCCTCTGCAGGGTGGGAAAATTCAGCAGGGGGCTGCTCAGGATGCTTAACAGAACAGCTACAACATGGAGGCAGGGTCTCCCACCATCAGCAGCTGCATTGGGTCCAGGCACAGCAAGGTATTTAGGCACACGGAGAGTACTTAGGATCCCGACTTCCGTGAGTTTCACCTCTGTAGATCTGGTCCTGACAGAGCTGGAGCCAGGCCTGTCTGCTTTATGTGCAGTAACAGCCCCCAAATCTCAGGCTAAAGGAAGGAGAGTGTGGCAGAAGGTCATGTCCATGGTTAAGTCGGAAGCACAAGAGCTTTCACTGACAGGGCAGATGGCAAGACCAAGCTTGCCAGACCTCTACCCATTCCTAACAGAAGAGAAAATATGCTTTTCAAATCAGAAATCTTCCAGATTTACAGTGAAAAAAAGCAGAAACAGAAAATATGCAGAGAAGGGAGGAGAGAGGGAAAGCATGTCCTAACTCTTGTGAAAGTTAATTTCCCAGGGGAAAAAAAAAAAAAAAAAAAAAAAAGAAAAGAAAAAAAGAAAGAAAGAGAGAAAGAAAGAATATCTCAAAACATGAAAAATCCTTGGCACCAGTTCTTACAGTCCAGTTCATTGGGTGAGTTCTGAAAAGAATTTCACTTGGTTTGCAGAGTGAGGAGATAATTGGAGAGGCTTTGAAGAGAAGGGTGAGTCCTGGTTCATGCACTTTCCTGCAATACCCTAGGACTGGGAGATCTCCATGCAGCTCTCTGTCACCAGTGCCCTTTCTGACATTAGGTAAGGAATGTAAATCACCTATGCCACAACTCTCATTGATCTAATAGGTGATAATGGGAAAAAAATGTTTTGCTTTCTAAGCAAAGCTTAAAAATCTACATTAAAAATACATAGACTGGGATTCATCTGAAATGTTTCCAGTAAAGCATCAACAACAAAAAGCAGTTTGTTTTATTGGGAGGTCAAATATAAATACTCCATCCAGTCCAAAATAAGCCTTTTTGTTGAATTTTCATGCTTTGGAAAAAGGTGGGGAGAAGTGAAAACTATTATCTCTATTTAAGAAAAGTTAAATATAGATACATCTGTGTAATGTTTCAAAACAAAAAGAGGAATAATTTTTTGAGATGTCAGACCGATTTACTTTTTTACATAAGAAATTCAACATGAATTATGTTAGTTGAAATTAGTGAGTATTTTTGGAGGAAATTAATAAGTAAGTATACTTACTGGGAAGAATTCATCAGTGCAAAAAACCAACAGTGCCTCCCAACCTTGCAGGAGTTTGGGGAAGGTAAAATCAGACATATGAAATCCTCAGAAACTGTGTGACGAGATGCCAGATAAGTATTTCAGAAAGACAGGATTTGATTGTCAGGGGCCTGTTCTCATGGAAAATAAAAGGCTCCAGTTTCTGTACAATTATGTACAGACAAGACATGTGTTTTCACTGCATGGCACCAAGCCTGGAGTATATTTTTTGCTCCTGATTTACAAGGAAAACTTGGCACAAGGATGACCCACACAGCAAGAAGTGGGCAGATTTAATACAGATGCATGGAATAGCCTCTCAAATTCAAAAACCTTTAGTGTCAGGCAAATTGGTTTTGCTCCAACCTATCTACATGATACCTTCCATAGGTATACCCAAGCCTTCTGAGATTGGGCTGGGGCATTTAGGTGTCACTACCATGAAACTGTAAAGGAGAAACAATCTATCTTCATGCCTTTCCACCTATGCCTGGGATTTTGCAATAGCAGGTCTTTTTGACTACCATAGTTTGCAAGAGAAGGTGAGATTGGGCTGGGAAAGAAGACAGTCTGCCTCTGCCTGTGATCACAGCAGCTGTCAAGGTTTCTGCTTTGGATGCTTTATCACATGTGTTGTCTCCACTTCCTTCCAAGGCTACAGGAGCAGAAGAGTGGAGATCTCATCTCAGTCCTCTTGGGAATAGTGGGAATTCAGAGAGTTGGGGAGTAATTCTGCTTCTCAGCAGCACCTACATGTCTGTGCAGCCTGTGCAGCCATTCAGAGCATTCACCAGGCTCAGGGAGTATCAGAAATGGCAGTTTTGAACTTCTCTCCACTGGTCCTCCTTCTCCTGCTTTTGATGCTGAGTCCCTCAGGACCATTTTCCAGCTAAGTTAGCCAGATCACAGTCAGCACATGACCAGCAGCACCTCAAGGCCCTGAGGGCTCTTCTCCCTCACAGACTGGCTTCTTCAAGACATGCTGCAGAGTGTTTGCACCACCAGTCGTCATGTTTGTGGACCTCTGTTGGCAAGCAGCCCATTCACCATCTTTCATGAGCGGTAACATAACCAACGCAGAATTAATGTTGCTCATTTAAAGAGGAGGTTGGCAGTTAGTACCAGGAACAGCTGTGCCCCTTTCAAGATTTAATCAAGGTCTACAAACAAGCCAGAAGATGAGACAACAGGCTTCTAGTAACAAGCTGACTCGTCTGACATTTTCCTTCTGTATTCCCAAGAAAGACCGTCCCCTCAGGGAAAGCAGACAGCACAGTTGCACAGTGCTACAGGTATCATTTGAAACCATAAAATGAAAAAAATCTCCCTTTTCAAGAAGGTCTCCAGGTGATCTTTCCTTGTGAAGGTCACACAAAGCCATATCACACAGAAATGTGTCCTTTGAGAGTGAAAAGTACCAAGTCTGTCACACTGAGGACAAAAGTCCTAATTTAATTTGAGTGCCAAAACATTGCTAGTAGTAGCGTTGCTCTGTCCTGGCATATGAAGTTTCCAAGGACAGCATGAAAAGTTTGCTTGTGTGCATTCAGGGTGGCCATGGGTGTGAAGTATCACATGCATAAGCACATATCTGTGCACATATATATATATGTACATACATATATACATATACATATATATATACACACACACTGCAACTGTGATGGGCTGAAAAATCAAGCAAAACTTTGGCTCACATCCCAAGCAAAGCAGCCCTATTGCAGAAGCTCTATTTGTGGCAATGGGATCTACACACTCCATTTTAGTTCTAATCCTAGGCAAGCTGGCAGACATAAGGTTTTATGGGAAGCAGAACAACTAATCCGTGTTGAAGTGCAACGCAGAAAGTTTCCTAAGTATAGTGTCCCCTCAGAAATATGAAGACTCATATTAACCCCCTAAATCCTCTTTATCAAAGTCAGCCAAGCTTGGGGATGGTAAATTGATTATGTGGCCAACTCCAGCAGCCAGGCTCTTAGAGCAGATGGAGTACTTATGGGAGAGGGCTCTGAGGGAAGTGTAGAAAAAGGACCAAATTAGCAAAACTACTGACATGGAAATCTCCCGGAGCTCACAGTCTGAGCACTGTTCTGCTGAATCCACAACATTCACATCAGAATTTGGGAAGACTTGGGTCTCACTTGAAGACCCTGATTCAGCTATGAAGCGCAGAAAGGTGGGTCCTCGGCTGAAGTAGACCCTTGGGTTTTCCCTGAGCAGAAATAATTATGACCCTGGAATGTTGTTCACTGCCCCTTGGTGTTATTGCCCAGTGTGGGCTGTACTCTTTGGCCCCTGATATTCCCATCCAAAACCATGGCTGTGTCCATCTGTGCTCTAGTTCCCGGGCTGCATTAAACAATCAAACAGGGGTTTCATTCTGCTTTGTGAGTACTGGCTCAGGGCCAGCTGTAGAGTGGAGGTCTGGTTACAGACTTTCTTACAATACAGAAGTATGGCCAGGTTCAGGCTTTATGTTTAGACACATTTCTCCCCGTCAAGGAGAAATTTCTAGTTGTTTGGATGCTGAGTCGGCAGAAATGTTGGGAATTAGTAAAGATTTTTTTGTTTTCCTTCCCCTTTGAACCTTGAAACTGGCTCAATTTTTTATTTTTTTTTTTTTCAGCTTTGGCCTTTGGTTCACATGGCCTCCCAGCTGAGATCTCCAGCAGGAGATTGCCAACTGTACTGGCAGTTTTCTGCGACCCTGACAACTGGCCCAGTAAGGAGGGAACTAACACCTATCATGCTCATTTCACATGAGATCCTGGAGGGACTTAAAACCAAAGGTCCTTTTACCAAAGTGCAACCCACAGAGTCAAAGCAGCAGAGTGGGGAGAACAACACAATGAAAACATCTAATATAAAGGAGCTCTTGGATAATATTTCTCTGCTGAACAATCAGTAGTTTGTGGGATTTTTTTCTTTAATGAGTAATTCTGGGAGAATGAATATTATCTAGAGGAAAATTTTCCAATAATGAAAAACACAGGTTTTGGCACACAAATTCAGCCTCGTGAAACCTAAAGTAGGAACAGGTTCACCAGCTTTTCCCTTCCTAATGCCCATGGAGTAAAGAAGAAAAACTATAGAGCTGGCACTTGAAAATTCAGTCTTTTCACTACTGATAGCTGCTGCAGGAACCTCTATAGTACTGATCCAGAACTGACGGCCTGACCCAGGGAACAGCTATGTACTGACAAATATGCCCATTTATCCCATGACTCTTCTGACAGTGTCTCAGTGAAGACTCAGAGTAGTCCCAAACTAGCCTAAAACTGGTGTCATTTGAAAGCTAGGAAAAAGATACTTCAGACAAAGTATCTGACTTGGGGGCTACAAATAAAATACCCCCAAAACTAACAAGCTATAGTATGTTATTATTCATTATACGACAATCATTAATGATCCCAGACAAAACCCCTCGTCCCCCTGACCCTAACAGCTGAGCACCTAAATGTCTAGGAAGACTGGTTGTACTTTCCTTTAAACTCAGGTAATGAGATGAGAAAAGGATAAAAATATGGATTCATTTTACCCTGTTTTTTTCTTTCCCTTTCTTTTTTCATATGTGGGACTTTTCAAGAGAAAGTGATGTCTCAAGAATCCTGGGAACAAAGTAGGAGCTGGGGCAAAAAATGTGGTGAAGAATTTCCCAGGTCTCTGGTGGGGTAGATGTTCTGTGAACTGCAGCCCAAACAATTTTCATGCACCCTCAGAAACCTATAAATGTTTTCAAAGAATATTTACTAGCAACCTTTTCACTAACATTTGCCAAACTCATTTGAAAAGGGGAGCGAATTTTCTGTCAGAGGAGCAATTCCTAGTAAGGGAGCCACAAGCCCCTTTGAGCTGCCTTGGGGAAAAAAAAAAAAAAAAAGAGAGAGAGAAAGAAAGAAAAAGGAAAAGGAGGAGGAGAGGGAAAAGCATCTGTAAACCATAGTCTGCAATTTTGGCTTTGGAGCTCAAGATAATAAGACCACTGACTGACAAATTCCAAGAGTATTTTTCTATTTATATTAGCTTATATTTATTTGTTCAATATGTGAGGATGTGATTCCTTGCATTAATCATTAGCTTGGTAGAGCTTTTCCTGCTTCCTTGCCAAGATTAAAAAAGAAAAAAAAAAGCAAAAAAAAAAAAAAAAAAAAGAAAAGAAAAGATGTTTCCATGTTGGTATAAGTAGTTTTACATGGAATAAACCCCCCATTGTAGGAAAGGGCAGGACAAGTTGTCAGGACAGCCCTGTAGCCCAGGGTTTTATTTATATCATTGTTGCTGGGAGATTTGCAAAAAGGCATACAGATGCTTTCCTCATGGAAACAAACAGGCCAAGTTTGAGCCAGATCTCAGAGGTCTGAATCAACCTCTCTGAGCCATGTGACCCTTGAACTCAGTCCTCCATGTGGAATAACCCAAACTACCACTTTGGTTTCTCTTCAAGGTTTAGAGTGTTTGAGACCCCAGCCTTCCAACCTGCACTACAATGGCCATCATCATGACATATGCCCTGGCTCACCTGTCTTCGATACCTATAGCAGCTTCTGTGAAGATTCCCACTGACCTAATAAGGTGCTTAGTACCATACCAGGGTCCTAAGCCCTGGAGTATATTGGGGCATGCTCCAGTGTACATGGATGCTGATCCCATTCAAACCTCAAAGTGTCATTCTTGTATGGAAGTATAACTGAGATGTGTAATAGGAATCTATCCCCATTTCCTGAAGAATTTGCCCTTTCTGTGTTTAGTGCTGGAATTAATAAGTATGTCCACTCAGTGCAAACATGAGCAATTGTTTCCACCAGTTGCCAGCACCAGTAGGAGGAAGCGAGCAGCTGGAGAGATGCCTTCCAAGAAGCTGTTAATGAAAAGGGAGGGAGAAAGTGAAGGTCCTATACTGGGATCAGTTTTTATACTGGCTGAATTACAGCAGAGCCTTCAAAGAAAAGACAACTCTGCCTTGCACCTAGAAAAACTCATAGGCCAGGAGCAGGACCAGGCTTGGATTAAATAGTCAAGAGCAGCTACAAGAGCTAGTAACTTAAGAGTCAATGAAAAGATAGGGTTTACCTGGGCTGAGTAAGCAGAGAAGACTCCTCTCCTGAGCAATACATAAGGCAACTGCAGGGAGAAAGAAAGCGAGATCTATAGACGTGACTCGGTCTGCTGAATGGAGAAGCTTTTGAAAATGGTTTTTGGGTTTCTTACAATGCTGTATAGGACTGTTAAAAGTTGCACTCTCAACCTTCCCAGGCACTGAACCATTCCCATGTATTTTATGGCCTCAAACAGCCTCTTCTGCACCATAAACATTCATCAGCTGCCAGGGTTGGAAGGAGGGAAGATCATTTTTTCTGTATTTCTTCCATGCTGGTGGGTAGAGATGTCTTAACAACTGATGATTTCTGGTATGCTTGTGGAGCAGGTGAAACTTTAGCACTATCTAAGCAACAAAATCTTCCTCTCATAGCAGAGACACGTGTCCTGGCAAGCATTGCTCAGGCAGTTAACCCACCAACTTAAAATTCATCCTGCACTTTGAAGTGAGTCATCCAAGTGGGGAACTGAAATCTCCAAGGTACACAGGCTTCTCCCTGCCCATGTAGGATAGCTCACCACAACAGCTCTTCAGAAACAGGGCCAGTCCAGAACTGTGTGACTCAACAATCAGGTTTCCATCTCCTGCCTTGGGAGACTAGTCCACTCGTAGGAAAGTTTTCCTCAAGCTAATTTTTCCTTTGCTCAGCCTTAACCCAGTGCTCTTAATTCTCTACATCTTGCGTTAGCCCCCCTCCACCCTGGACCTCCCTGAATGACTGATCTTTCTTCTTGGATGATCTTCAGATATTTGCACATCATTATTTTTCTTTCCTTCTAAGTGGTCTTGTAGCTTTTGTGTCATAATGGTTTGGGTCTTGTGTTTATCTGGAGTAATTTTCTTGTCTTCTTTTTAAGAAAAAGAATGTAAAAAAATGTAAATGGAAAGCAAAATCAACAGATTCACTCACGAGTCAGGATGCCATCTGCCAAAGTGTCTTCCAGAGTACTTTTATTTATGGCTGACTTTCAAAACTTTGCAAACGAAGCAGCATAATGGAAATGTTGGCACCACCTTATCTTTCTTCTACACTAACAGAGACATATGAATACACCAGGGATTCATGGGTGTGATACTTTGACCCTGTGGAAGCCCAGCTGGGAATAAACAAACATCCTTTTGTCTTAACTTTCTTTTTTATAACTTCCTTGAGTTCATTAGTAATTATCGTCACCATTAACTTATACACCTAGAGTGTCAGGCATCCCAAAGGATACTTATGTCCTGGACAAAGTACCATTTTGTTTTCCTACTAGCAGCAGCAAATGTTATAGCAGAGGAGCCTCACATCCCATTTGACAAATATCAGCTCCTTGAACAGGAAGATGCATTAACAAGAAGGTGTAAAAAATCATGACAAGGCCAATGAAGGCATCTCCAGGGAAATATTTTGGAACTGGTTAAACACTATAAATTTAAACAGAGGAATCACCTTCCGATAATGACTTCTCTCCATTCCTTGCAAACAAGCTTGGATAACTAGTTTAGCCTGTAGTATCTCCCTTGCAGACATTTAAAATTAGGGTAGGAAGAAACACTGATGTGTGAGAGTTACACTTCAACTGTCCTCTGTAAAATGGGAAATTAACAGCAATGCATACTAAGAGGAGAAATATCTTACAAACATTCTGAAATGCTCAGATACTCCAGACATGGAGGCTGCAGAAGTAGCTGCATTAGATGAATTGGATTGTGGTTCATTTCCTCTTTCTCTCTATGGGGCTTTCAACTTAAGTCACTCACACCCAAAAGGTAGGACGCCACTATGGAAGCATTCCATTCCTTCCTCTGGAGTGGATCATAATGCCTATTTCACAATGAACACTGAGGCTATGCACGAGCTCTGAAGTGCAGTGCTGCAAGTACAGGTCCGTGATTTCCAGCCCTGGTTCTGTGGATTAATCCTAAGAGGGGCATGAATGATGACTGCAATAAAACAGTTCATCTTTGCCATAAGACAACCATCTCATGTGCCTTCATTGGAAAACCCATAAAATAATCCACAAACTGAAAGGGACATCACTAGTAGGAGGGGTGGCGAGGTGGCAGTGACATGGAAGTTGGCCAGGATCTGAGAATTAATGATGCTGACAACTTAGAATTTAAATTTTCAGGAAGAAAGTTTATCTCCATTTCTCCCCATTGGCTGCAGTGGCCATACACATAGCATAAGGCTCCAGGCCCCAATGGCTTAGACATTTATCATTTGATGTCTTTTTTTCCCTGCAACATATTACATTCTTTCTAAACATCTGTTTGCACAGAGAGATGTGTTGAAAAGACTGCGGTTATTAATTTACTCACATTTTGACATGGCATCGCTGAGTGATTATATTAGCAAGGATGATGAGTTTTCTTTGCAAAGGGAAGCCCCATGGAACAACATGAAACAGGCATTGTTGCAATTTTGCTGGAAAGAAAGATGGGAAAAATTCAAACCCAAGAAGAGCCCTAGCTCATGACATGTTCTCCACCCAGCAACAGAAAGGCAAGCCAGAGATCTCTGAACAAGTCCTAATTAAGGCAGTAATTTCACGGAGCAACAGGCTCTAGGGGGGACAGGCTGCTGGGTCTAAGAGTAGCATGGCTGAATTCATGTGCCTGATGGTGTAAAACCCCATTATTCCTTTGGAGCAGAAGTGGCTTGGCCACAGCACTGCATGTTCACAACTGGGTGACTTCTGCACTCGCATCAGGTGGAGGGAGAGGCTGTGAGTTATGCAGTGACCTGGACTTCGGGAAACCTGTGTTCTGCTCCAGGTCTGGTAACCGATTTGCTATACGCAAAAACCCCCCAGCTGTGTACAGTTCCAGTATGTGTTCAGTACTTCAGTCTTCTTTCTTGTACAGAGGCAAGGAGGGTGATTTGAGGCAAATTCCTAAAGATGTTGTACTGTGAGGATCTTGTGGCCACAGCCAATGTGAACGACTGCTCGACTGATTGTAGAACTGGCTATTGTTTGAGGTGAGGTCTGCAGCCTTTCTGTGGCCTTCAAGCTCTGTATCTCTAGGAAGCATGTTTTCAGAGCATTTTCCTACCATTACAATGAAGGTTCAGAAGAAATCCTTTTAAAGCTAAGCCTCCTTTTTCTTTATTTTTTCTCTTTTTTTTGGGTTGAAAAGTAAAGCAGATTTAGAAGAGCTTTGTTTCTGCTGCTTCCACTGTGCATTTATTGCTCATGAAAGGGACTAGGCTGATAGCTCCAACAGCTTCATTTCATTTTCAGAAGAGCAACTGCAGAGGTGGGCATTGGCCTGTCCCCCTAGGGCTGGGCTTCAGCACTCGTGCAGAAAGTCAGCAGGTGCCCATCCTCACCACAAACCCAGCTCTCCTTCTGAGCTGGCAGCTGGGACAGTCACGTCAATGCTACGTGCCATGGCACAAACAGGATCATCTCCCCTGCAGTTGTCACTAGGAGGGTTAGAGGTGGGGGGGCTGCTTTATGTGTGATGAAATCTACTTTAAATCCAGTTCCTGGAGGGTAGATGGCCCTCCAGGGCCAAAATCTGAGACTCTGTGAAGCCAAGACTATCTTGAAAACTTGTCCCCAGTTCAACCATAAGTTATCAAATTCTTTTCTGTTCTCTCCTTCAGAAGGAGAGGTAAATATGCTCTCTGAGAGCATTTCAGGCTAAAAACCATGACTTATATAGTGCCAGAAGCCACAGCAGATAATCTGCTGGCTTTCAGAGGAGTGAACTGCTTCTTCCCTACAGCACCCCACTGACAATCCCAGTAGAGATTAATGGTGCAGACAGATGTGCCCTCTGCCAGCAGCTGTACTGATGGGAGAAATCACTTCCCCTTGTACTTGTCACACCTCTCCTGCCAACAACTTCTCCCATTGCATGTTCCCTTACCCATTTCAGCCACAACGTGCTGGATTTGTTAACTACTCAAATACGCTCAGGGCCAATCAGATTGGAAACAAGTTGGGGAACTTTTACACATGCAGCTCTACTGTTGGGTGGCTCAAAACAGACAGCATGTGCCCACAACCCGGACACTTTTTCTCCTCCAAGGGGCTCATTCTCAAATAGTACAATGGACACAGGTGCCTGGGAAGTATATCAGGGGAAAGCTGCTCTGCTACTGATTGCTTTGTGTCTTCCTGTGGCTAAAATCAGAAGACTTTGCTGGACTGCAAATCCCAGCCCTCCTCCCTTTTGGAGACTAACTGAATAGAAAGGTTCCCCATGAGAACAATTCTGATGTTAACCTTACAACCTTTAGGGGGTGACCTCATAGCAATCCTGGATTATTTATCTTTTTTTTTTTTAATTTCCAGCAACAGGAGAGCCTTCAGGAGCAAGGATCACCTGAAGTCACAGATTTGCACCAGAATCTGTGTGTTGAGTTGCTTGCTGTAGTGTGGAAAAGCATTTATGGAAGACACACTGAGCAGAAGGGAATTTGTGTGCACACAAGGGTGCCCCGTGCAGCCCCATATTCACACAGCAGTGACAGCAGGGAAATGTGTGTAAGCCAGTGGGCAGCGCTCATGGTAAGAAAACCATTAGTTTGTATTTGATGCAATGGTCTGTCCTGTTCCTTTAGCCTGTGGGTCAGGCAGACCTGTGACTGGGACACTGGATACACAGTTCCAGACTGGGAGAGAAGACATGTAACTGAAGGTGTGTTAGATCCATTAAAAGCAATTTTCTTCCCTCCTTTCTTAGCACCCCAATTCTTTCTCTGTCACATGCCTTGAAAAAATACTGTTTCATGTGTTGAAGTGGAACAATTATTCTACACATATATTCATCTTCAAGGACAGCTTGAGTCACTCGAGGTTTCCTCAAGGTGCTGAGGTAGCAGCTAATATCTCACAGAAGAGCTCCAGCTTGCAAACATAGCGCTGGGCAAGTCAATATACTCACGTCTCTTGGATGCATGTCAGGAGCTCAGTGCTTTGTGAGGCTTGGCTAAGGCTCCCAAGCTCTCTCCCAGGGAATTCATCAGTACAGATAGGATCTCTCTTCTTTGTGTGTGCAAGTTTATATTTTGCTTTGGCCCCAGCATCCATACTGTTATCATATTTGATTTTTCACAAATCAACACCCCATAGGTGAATGGATGAATCAGAAGGAAGCTAATCGCATCATTTACCTCCCTTTCCTTCTCAGCTGTCAATCACATCTCTGCTTCTGTGACCCAGAGTTCAGTTGTCTCAAGGTTTATTTTTATTTTAATTTCTGTGCTAATTAAATTCGGATTCCAGGCTTAACAAAAGCAAAAATGGTATTGGTGAGGCTGGGAATCAGGGGTTGCATTGCTGTTATCTGAGTCCAGCCAGGGGGCAAGTGATACCAACTTTGCTAGAGGCTCAACAGGACAAAAACCAAAAAGGGAGAGAAAACACAAGATCCCTCCCAGCTTGCAGTTTGCCTGAGTTGCCTGTTTCATTTTTGGGGGAGGGTCTCTGTGTGCTCTGGTGCTTTGCAAGGTTTATTTAAATCAGCATATGTTTCCCCACATCTGTGTGTATCTTACAGTATATGTGCCAGCATAGCAAGAGAAAAGCCATGTGTTCACATCATTGGTCTACTGTTTCTTTACATGCCTGTGAATGTAATACTGGATGTGTGAGGCACAGAAAAGAAATGGGGAAACATGATCAAACTACTCTTTTCTGGTGTACTATAGAAGCAGTTAAAGGAACTGGATAAGGTTTGGACCAGCTGTCATATGTGTTATACACATACAGGATAAAGGCTTGCTCCAAATGACCTCCCTGCAAAAGTGCCTGCTCACTTTTTTTCTGCTCATCATAGATTTACAGGTGCTCTTCCATTGTGTTACATACTGCACAAGCCATAGTAAAAGGGAAATTCCTGCACAAGAATTATCATCCAGACTAAAGAGGAAAGAGAGAAGGTTACAGGAGCCCTGAAATCATTAGAAACTTGGTGGCTGAACAAAAGCTCCTGACTACATGTTCTAGCTTCTTATCACACAACCTTCTTTTTGAGCATGCAAAACAAGCACATGTCTTTCCGTGCACACATGTAGGTCAGAGCAAGGCAAGACATTTTCCTCCAGATCTCGTTGTGCTACCTGGAAGATGTCTGGCCCCTGGTCTCTACCAAACAGAAGGATCATGTGAGCACTCCCTAATCTGCTCCTGTGCAGAGTCAGCCAGCACTGCTTAGGCAGCTGATCCAGGTGGTATAAGCTAATACAGATGACTTTTACTTGAAGCAGAGCTGACTGCCAGCAAAGCTGTGGGAGAGGTAATCTTTGGCTAGAGATCTGCGCCAAGCATCTGCGAGCTATAATGGCTTCAACTGACACAGCCACTCGCTGGCTGAACATCTGCTCACAGCTATATATAAAGGATAATTGGTACATTGGCATGGTCATGTGCCTGGCTGTGCATGACACAGAGCTCCACTTGCGACTCTGCTCCCTGAAACCAGGGTCCCAACCCTTCCCCTCCCCTTCCCTTCCCTTTCCCCAGCCTTCACAGTCAGCTTTGCTGTGGGAAAACCACTGGCTGAGCTCAAGGTGGAGTGGGATGGAGTGGAGAGGGGAGGATTACACTGGGGAGTTTCTCACCCTGTTCTCTCTTTCTCGCTGTGCTTCACATGTACCCATATGGCCTCATGTGCTACCAGCTGGGGTGAGGCTGCAGGCAGGGAGAGCTTCAGATGGAGCTGATCATTGGAGCACGGTTCCACGGGAAACTTCATGTTCAACTGCAGGCTGCTCCTCTTAGGTAATTGCTCAAGCCCCAGCCAAGTCCCTATCTGCAGGGAGCTGCACTTCCAGTCCATAACACCTTGGCATTATTCTGCTCTCATGAGTCAAACCATTGAGTAAGTCAAAAGTGCATAAGCATGGAACAAATTATCTTTGTAGATCAGCTTGTTCAATACCTCCAGCTTCCCTGACTTTTCCTTGTGGGATGTTTCCCATTCAAAATGATGAAGATTATTAGGCCTGTGGGCAAGCCATGATAGCTCTCTTTAGAGAGGGCTGGGAGTGATGGATGACTTTTCTGTCTTCCCCCTCCTCCAAATTAATAATAGTATCCCATAATTTCCTTCCCCAGATCTTTTTTCCAGTCTTTGCTTGATCTCAAAGAAATGTCTTTGCACTAGAGGAAAAAGGAAGCCCTTTCTGAGAAGGCGGCATCTAAAGAATAACAATAATAAAACATTATCTGTTACTGAGTAGTCCTTCTAGGCACAATAATGACCACTGTTGGGGTTGAAACTCTTCAGGAAGGGGTTAATCAACACAGTGTCTTGATTCCTTGGAATATTTTGGAAGAAAATGACCGTTCATGCAAGGAGACCATATGGGAGCTGGTTGTTGGATGGTAACAACACATGGCTCACATAGCGTTAAGCTTGCATCACTCTTTCCGTTATAAATCCTTAGCCCGTCTGGGCTCCAAACTATCGGCTCAAGGATGAGCAATATTTATTTTCAAACATTGTGCAAAATACTTCAAGTCTTTCTGGAATCCCAGGGTGGTGGTTGGGGGGGGGGGGGGGAGGCGGAGGCAAGGCATGCTGGATCCTTTCCTCTTTTGCGGAGTGTCCAAACTGTTTTGTTGCTGAAGTTCCAGACCGAAATAGGCTTAATTTTAAGCAAATATTTATTCTTTCTTCAGTCAGGAGGGCTGAGGCAGAAATAAAAGCATCAGTGTTTGACCTCGAGCAAGCAAGTTCAGGCTGTGCAAAAAATGCATGTGGTGGATCAACCAGACTCCAGAGAGAAGCACAGAGAGAAAGATAGGGGAGTACACTGTAGTGGCCTGGAGCTTAAACTAACAGCAATATTATTTTGTAAAAGTCCTTAAGGACGCCCTCAGATTGTGTTTGGTCTTTATAGGGGTGCAGGAAGTGACAGCTTCTCTTCCAAACCAAGCATCTAATTCTGATGTCTAACTGAACATAGTTCAGGCAAGCCTCAGTTTCTTTAGCAGGACAAGGAGCCAGTGGAAATGGGAAGCTGACATGTTGAGGAAGAACGTGAAGGCAAGGGATTCTTTGCTCCTTCTGTTCTATTTCACAAGAGGAACCATTAAGAGCAAATAATTACCCAAGAGCACCTGGGTAAGGTGGCTCCTTGCAAAACATTTCATAAAATGATTAAACACTTGTAATACAAATATTAAAGCCATTACTACTTCTAAAGATTCCAACTTTCTTAGACTACCAAGTGAAGACAACCACCTTCTGGGGAAGTGGTTGCTGTTTCTTACTCAGACTTGGCACTGTGTTACTCATGTTACTATCCTGCCTCTTAAAATTGCCCACTGCTCTCTGATTTGAACATTCCATTTTATGCCACTGTTTCCTGTGGAAGACCAGGAGAAAAGCTGGTCCTATGCATCACAGAGAATATAATTTCTCTTGAAATGTTATGATTTCCAAAAGATTTGCCATAGTTAATAGTGTTTACTTGCATAAGGATCAAACCTCAGCCTCAGGCTTATTTGAAATCTGTGGGATGATCCCCAAGTTCCTCTTGAGTATCTGTTGCTTCTGGTGATCATTTTGAGTAGAAGCAACAAGGAATATTTATCCTTCCTCTTGTACAATATCCCTACTACCTGGTACCGTATAGCTGTTGATTACTACTAAAGCTAGGTCCCCAGCCTCTGGAGCCAACTGTGGACACAAGCACCCCAAGCCTTCACACTAACACTGGGTATACTGCAGTGAGTAGCAACCTGATTTTTACCCTGACAACAGCTGAACACCTACAGTCTACACAGCTGTAACAGAAAGTTGGTCAGTACTCCTATTCTCCAACCAGAGAAATCACCACTAGAGTAATGCACAATTTCTTTGAAATTCAGAAGTCTTCCCTTTGGAGTCACGGTGGGATTATGGACATTTTTCAAAGAGACACAAAGAACAGAAGAAATTGCCCAGCTCTGTATCCATTTCTCAGGGAAATGGGACAATCTGAAGGCAATGGGGTCTGGTTCAAAGTCACAAGGCTTACTCTGGGAGCCTGCACTTCTTACAAGCAGAAGCAACATTAGTTTTTTTCACTTGAACAAAATTCTTCACTTTCATTACGCCCATTATACCTACATAAACAATTCTGCTGCCTAACTCCATTCACCTTTGGAAACTTTCTAGAAACTTGAAGAGATTTCGATCACACCTACAAAGCCTCCCCCTGGAGCTTGATTCGAGTCCATCAGTTCAGATTTCAGTCTCAGATGAGATATCATACCTCGGGCAGTGACCCACACACAGACAGCAACAGATCTCACAGTCAGCAGCTGGCCTGTGCTAATCATCAGTATCTACTGACACAGACCTCGGTACAGCTCCCTTTACTGACCTGATCTGGATATAATGCAGTCGTGGTAACAACAAATGTATTGCCATTTGGGGAACTGCTCGATAGTTCTGCTCTTGATTGCATGATTCACGTAAACACAGAAAGAAATATAATTAAGGATATCAAAAGATAAATGTTGTAAATAATAATATATTTTAGAGACTGTATTTATAAAGAAAGCCCCTATTACAGTGAGAGAGGAAAAAGCCCTCACTCACTCCTTCCCTCTTTGCCACAAAAGTAAACTGCTTAACTTTGTTGTCCTGGCTTGCTTTCATTTACAACAAGGTTTGCTGATATACCAAGCCCCCTACCTACCTCCTTCTCTTTTTCCTTACAAACACTGTCCCTCTTTTCTGTATTAAACACCATTGTGTAGCACTAAGGACACATTGTACTGCTAACAATTTTTCTCCCCAAGTTTTCTGTGGCATCGCATGTCCTTACTGCTCTGTTTGTACTATAGGAGCTGTGAACAGTATATCCACCTTTTTTTTTCTGTTTGTGAGCTAGAGACAGTTGCAGGAGGCAGCTGACAGGACAGATCTGCAGTAAGGCTGAAGCCACTGGAGTACTATTCCACGTTGCAGCCTGGGTTTAACCTCTGATCCCCCTATAGGCTTTTGTTCAATTGCTATCTATGGTTAGCATGCTTCATTTTGGCATTAAACAGTCCAAGTTTAATAAAACAGCTTTTTCCTTCTTGATGAGAGAGGCAAAGTGTATATGATACTTCAGGGTTTCACTATTTAGGAGACACTGTAGGACCAGAGAGTTAAAAAAAAAAGTCTCTGAAACTGGGATATTTATCCTGGCAAGGGGAAGATGAATTTCTCTGTTTTATAGCTTAGGAACTGCTGCCTGTCCTTATGAGGCAGAGAGCTGGTGGCACACAAGTGCACCCCAATTCCACCTTCTCCTCACACAGGGTATTTGTTGGAAGAGGTTTTTATTTGCAGTGGGGGTGGTTTGGTTTTTAAGGGAAATAATATTTTGGAAGAGTGTAGACCTAATTCTTTCCCTTTGAGATACCAGTAGTAGAATTCATGTCTCTTTCTGAATGGTTTTTTTGTAATCGCACAGGGAAAGAACAATGTCCTTAGTGGGATTTTTTTCCCCTGACAATTCTTTCTCCTTCCCTAGACCATCTTCTCTTCCAAGCTGAGAAGCTGGAAGCAAAATTTTGGGGCACATAGAGTACAACACTCATTATTCTGGTTTCTTGTTTCTCTCTCCTGCAGGAGCTGGGAGAACAGGCTGCAACATCCAGCAATTACAGAAAAATAAATGTGAGACTGGTTTTAAGATGATCACATACTCTGTCTTACACATGCTTCTACCAGGATCTGCAAATATTTGTGTGATCAGGCTCCACAGGGTTTAGAGCAATAAGGACTGAGTTGTTCTCCCACAACCCCCTTTTTCCCTCCCTTTCTGTTACTCCTCCACCCCTGATGTTTCTCAGTCCTCCCAGGTTTCAGGATAAGACGCACAACATTTTATTATTCAGTCAAAACACTTGGGTGACCTCGGAGGTAGAAGCGTCTGGCCAAATGACATCCTATCATTTGCTCAAGCACACCCTTCCCTATTCCACAGCTCCTGTCGATCCTGTGGGTTGCAGTTATGTTTTTAATATTATTATTTTCTTTTCTCTCCCCACCCCTCCACCTGGGAGCAGTTAAATTAATTTTTGTTCCCTTTCAAGGTTTGTGTCAATGAACAGTCAAAGAGTGAGATGTGAACCTGCGTAGAGGAATCTCTGGCAAAACCTTTGAATGCTGTGCATCTGTGTGAGAAATGTCAGCAGTAGTTAGCAAAAAATGAATAGCCCTGATCCAACCCTGTGATTCTTCTCCTGCCAAGTTCTCCAGTACTCGCTGGATGATCCAGCAGAGCTTTGACAAGGCTCTCTGTTAAAGCTTTTTTCCTCTTGTTTACCTGCTGTCTGGCTTAATTGGGAAACTTTGAGTTCAATAGGAAATGGTCATTAAGGCTTCAGATCACGGTAGCAGCAACAGGCTGGAGTCAAAACAGACCTAGGCCCACCACTACAACAAGGTGGTGTGGCCCTGATCCAGGAGAGACCAGGGCGCCAGGGGGGAAATCACTGCTCTGAGCTTCCCCGGAGCTGCTCTTGTCCCTGTCTGTTGGATGTGGAGCTCTGCCTCTGCACAGCGAGGAGAGGATCTGGCACTTGGGAATGGTGAAAGCAGGCTCCCCTCCAGCTGTGCAATGACCACTTTTTCATCTCCTGGCCTAGAGTTGACTATCATGTCCATGGACAGTTTCACCACTGTTCAGTCCCGTTGCAGGAAACCAAGCAGCTTTGCCAATGCATATCTCACCTCATCTGTAATATCCCTCAGTCTCCTGCTCATCTTCTCCTGTGACCTGAGTTACGCCACTCGTTCCCAGCTAACTGGACCCGATGCAACCTACATACAGGTCAGCCTGCATACAGCTGCCATTTCCTTGAATTTTCTTACACATCTGGCAGCCCAGCTGCTGACTTACTAGTGCCACCTAAAAGATGTGCTGTTTGGGAAGAAAGGAGATATATGTATGTATACATTTAGGTGAACTGACTTATCCCAAGTCTTTCTCAGACACTTGACAGTACATGCCTTTTTTTCCCCAAGGGGCTCATGCTGACCTACTAAGAAGTCTCTATTTAACACTCTCCAAAGAGGGGCACATTGCTGATGTTTAGCTGGGATGAAGCAATGACAGCCAAGTCAAAGTGCAGCAAGGAGTTCACACGTGGAAAGAAAAGGTGCTGCTCAGTCTATGATAAACTTGTGGTGCAGGAGAAGCAGACAAAGGTCATAACATTTCTGCCTGCCCTCCACCCCATTTAAACACTCCCCCCTCTTCCTTTCATCACATCTAATTGGAGCTGCAGAGGGAGGCAGCAACAGCCAGCAAGCAGTATTTTACCAACTTCTTATTCCAAGTGCTGCTCCTACATTACAAAGCATTTAGGCACTCCAGGCTTACCTTGAGACTTGACTCAGTGTTCCAAGTTACCTCAGTTCCAGGGAATAAACTCAGGTGGTGGGAACTATCCCAGCTTCTAAATTAGGTAGACAGATTGAGTCTTTAATGTGTAGTGGAGACACAGGGCTGAGCTTAACTCCTCACTCGCTGGAGATGAGGCAAAGTGCTTCTGAAGTCTGGGCTCAGATTTTGATTGTGAGATGTCCTCTCCCTCATCCCAAGCCCTCTTGAGCAAGGCAGAGCATGGCTAAGAAAAATCAACACCCATAGTTAAGTGAAGGACTTATTATGCATCACTTTTTTAGGCATTTTCTTTGCTCATTTTCTCTCTCCTCTCCCTCTAGGTAGCAAAAACATTATGTAAGGCACAGCCCCATTTGGTATCTTTGGAACACGCCTAATAAGCTCCAAACCCTACAGCAACCTTAAAACACACAGTGGGAGAATATGTTTAGTGGGGGAGAGTTTTCTGACCTAGTCAGCAAAGGCAGGAGACCCAGTGGTTGCAAGGTAAAGTCAGAAGGCAAACTAGAAAATGAGCAGCAAGTCTCTGACTTTCAGCATAAGGATAATTAACTGCTGCAAGAGATTCACTAAACACTTGGTGAAATCAAGGCAGGGAGTTGTCTTAAAATTTGCATGCTGGTTCAACCACAAAATTACAAGCATAAAAGTGGGAATTACTGAGTGAGGCTTTGTAGCCCATGAGAGGGAATAGAACAATTAGAAAATAACTTCATTTTCTTGTCTTTTTTTTTTTTCCCTGCCTGTAGAATACACCAATATTCCAAGGAAATAGGAATAAAATACTTTCAAAATGTAATTTAAAAACAAAGTCAGTTTAAAGCAGCAATTCTAGAATATCTCTGGCTTTCTGAAAGATTAGGGGAGAGGCTATTGAAGGACATCTCAGAAAACTCCCAGCTCAAAAAATGTGAAGATGGGGGCTGAGGTGGAGAGAGTGGATGGGCAACTTCTCTTTCTTCTTCAGCTTGTGTATAAATTGCTCACCCAGACTCACCATTTCGCTAACATACATTTAAAAAAATATGGTGGACTTCTTTACCCTCCTTTTCTCATCTCCCAGTTCAATGGTATACATCATATGCTAAGAAAGGAAGGGAGAGGGTAGGGTAGGGTAGGGTAGGGTAGGGTAGGGTAGGGTAGGGAAGGGAAGGGAAGGGAAGGGAAGGGAAGGGAAGGGAAGGGAAGGGAAGGGAAGGGAAGGGAAGGGAAGGGAAGGGAAGGGAAGGGAAGGGAAGGGAAGGGAAGGGAAGGGAAGGGAAGGGAAGGGAAGGGAAGGGAAGGGAAGGGAAGGGAAGGGAAGGGAAGGGAAAAGAAAATGCATAATTGGCAAATAGTCTTGCAAGCTCCTTCCACTCTTAAACTCTTTTTTCACACAGATATACAGCGAAGGATTTCCAAAGGGCGGAAATTATGAATAATCATTCCAGTCTCTTCATCACTCAGATGATGTTGCTTATGCCATTCCCTAGGAACCATACATTCTTGAGTTTGCTTTGGAGTTTTTTCCCAAAGAGACCAAACTAAGATCCATTCAGCTCTTCCAGCTCTTGCACGCCTGCTCTAATTTTGTGGTTTTGTACATGTGGATGCTAATGCAGCTTTCCAGGGCTCATGGCCTGTCAGGGTGCATAAGAGTCATCACGGTCTGACCTAGGGAGAGGAATGACTTTGCATTGATCAGATCTAGGGCAGGGATTAGATCAGCTGCACAGTGAGAATTCACTTCCCCCTAGGTTCTGGGGTAGCGATGACTGGTTGTCTTCAGAGTAACTGTTATTACTGTCTAGTTTCTTGCCAGATAATTTGGCTGTACCTCCAGATTTCTGTAGGGGATAAGTTGAGGGTGTTCATGCTGCTATACTGGGAGTATCAGCTAGATTGCACCACAATTAGCTCTAAGGCCTTCATGCAGACAAGTAATGTGGACAGACTGCATATTTGAACTCAGGATCTCTCCTGCACCTTAGCATAAACACAATCACTGTGACCTTGATGATGTCCTTCAAGAAGGCTCTTACACAGGCTCCTCAGATCTGAGGGATCTTGTTCACCTCAAGTTATACATTGCACTGCATTCACACCATCCTCTATGATACATCATGTTTTATACCAAACCCCTGCACGAGTTCTTTAACTTCTGAGCTGAAGGCTTGAACCAGTCGCATCCACAGTCCAGAGGTTTCAGGACTCCTTGCAGAGCATCCACTGGACCCAAAGAGGGGTGCAACACAAGAACACTCCACTCCCTCCTTGGGCTAGCCAAGAGGCCACTGGGGAGCTATTTCAGGGCAGAGATAGGAGGATGCAGACAGCACACAGAGAACCAGGGCAGACACGTGCCCACAGCTGTGCCACCCCTGTGTCTTGGGACTGCCATGCAATAAGACAGTCTGTGGAGAAACACAATCCATTTAACTCCATGCCAGCACATCCTGCAGGTTTAAAACAGATTTATAGCTATTAAAGACAATAATTTGTAGAGAGATATTAAAGCATTTTTTTTTCAAGTTCAGGACAGTTGTAGGGAATACTGAGCTCAGAATCATAGATAATTTTTTTTTTTTTTTTTTAGTTACAAAATCGAGGCATGAGACTGAAAATCAATGTGAGATTGAAATTAATTCTCTTCAGGTGAGCAGTGGAAGCTGTCAGCTTCCCCAGTAAATAGCCATGTGAACAAACTCAAAAAAAAAAAACCAAAAAGACAGAATGAAAATGGGGATGGTGTGAGAGGAAACAAACCCGGGGGGCTGGATTTATAGAAGGAGGGGGGTGTATGTCTGATGGTGTGTCTGAAACACAGGATCAGTTTCCCAGAGTGAAAGAGCTAGGAAAAGTGGGGACCTTAATTATCAGTACAGAGTGGTCCTGAGCAGAATCACAGCAAAGGTGAGGTGTGATAGATACCAAAAAGAGGCAAATATGCACAAGTCCTGGAGAGTGCTGTGACTGTACCAGAACAGGAGCTGCAGACCCAGTCTGGTGATGACTGAAAGGAGGAACATGACTGTGTGCATGCTGTAGGTGCTGAAGTTCCTCCTTGTGGCTCTGTTTCACAGCTACACAATTGAGATGCTTTTGCAGAGGAAATGGTTACATCTGAATCCCCTGAGACACAGATGAGCTAGAAGGAAATATGGAGTGAGTGAAGCTGTTCTAGTCTACGGAGGAGTTCATGTGTCACCACCCTTCTAGGAGTGCTGAGCTTCTACTTTTTACTGGAAGTTATCCTCGCAGTGTCCTGATGAAGTAGGGAAGCATTTGCTGTATTTTTCCAGACAAACAAAGCAGTGAGTAGATTCAGTAATTACCCTGGGGAATTTCCTTTGTCGCTACCCACAGGTGTTTTCAACGTGATGTTGGTTTCTGGCTGGCCTTGGTTTTACTTTGATCCACCAGACCATCTTCTTCAGCTTGCACTAACCAAGAGCTGGGATCTTTCTTCAGTGGGTAAGTCTGCAAGTTACTAGTGCAGCAAAATCTTTATTACTGGATGTTAGTGGATCTTTCTGTGAAATTCTGAGTAAAGGGAAGGAAATTCCAAACCAATTATGTAGCACAGAAAAAGAGTAAATTTCATCAAAGATACAAAGCCTTGTAAATTAATCACTCAACTGATGGTCTTTTTTGTTTTTTCTCCACTCATGTGGACAGGACCATACGTGGCTAGAGGAAAAAAATCCCAATAAAAAGCTTTGGTTTTGCCTACACAGCACAGACTGATTAAAGGCCTTTTGCTGGATTGTTATCCTTTTATTAGCATGAATCTAATAATAATAATATCACCACAAGTATATTTACTTTGCTGATGCCAGAGGTCCTCCAGGCAACTTAATAAAATGCAGCTCAAAGAGTGCTTGATCATTAATAGGACAACGTGCTGAAATAAAACTGAGAGCAAGGGTGAACTAAAAGCCAAGGATCCATCTACAGTGCATGTACGCTGATAATAAGCCAGCTAAAATGTCTGTCCTCTTTTAGCAGCAGCTTCAGAGCACTGTGTATGTTGAACACAATGGATGTGTTAGCTATTGGCATCTGCAAAATAAACAGATCCATATATCCCGGTCTTAGGCTTCTGAAAACAAGATGCTAATCTGTCTCTGCTCACAGCTTTCTGGCTCTGGGATATATCATGAGGCCAAACCCACAAAAGGGCAGAGAGAAGACCAAAGCTAAAGCTGTGGAAGGCATCAGAAATGCTTCCAAGTTTTCAGGTGGGTTTTGGTCAAATCTACTTCTCTCTTGCCTTTCCCTCTTACTCCAGCATGAAGACAAACCTTTGACATGGGATGTTTTTGAAGGCAACCCCAGTTCCTTAATCACATTGAGAGGTTTCATCTGACAACCCTGGGGACTGAATGTGACCTTCTGTTGTTACCGCATGACACAGAGAGTAAATTTCCAGGCTTTATTTCCCCCATTTTCAGCCCTCATTCACTGCTGTTGTCACTTCACAACCCTTGAAATATTCCTGCTTAGACAAGGAGGAGGAGCTACATGGACTGAATTCTCCAGCTGCATCTAGTTGGCATCTGCCACTGGGAAAATTAAATAAATGTTTCTATTCTAATGGTTTGAGCAGGATGTGTCATTTTGCACCTATGTGCCTTTTCTGCTGTGTCCACTGGGGTGTGTTCCCAGTGATCCACACTGGTAACAACCTGCTGTGGAAGTCTGCATCCAGAAAAGAGCTCATTTGGAGGCAAAGGAGATGGAGGAGGTAATCTACATTTTCAGAAATAACAGAGAAGTGGATGGGCGAAACATGCTGAAGAGGCAGACACTCACAGAGCTGACTGGAGAGAAGGGAAAAGGACATTGCTCCTGTGGAGATTCGGTTCTGTCTTAACCTCCACCTGCTGTGGACTTTCCCAGCTTGTTCTCCATTTCCCCTTGCCTTTTGGATCCCATCCCTATCCTCTGTGGGAAAGCACTGGCAGCAGACAGCTGCTAGGGATCAGATCCAAGAAGTGGCTCCATGCTCAAAGCCAGATGTGTGGCAACAGAACGTGGATGAGGAGGCGGAGAGGAAAGAAGCTGGGAAGGATAACTTTGAACAGCTGGGAGAGAAGTACGGAGCTGTTTGTCCCATGCCCATGACACAAGCAGCGGAAGGACAAGAACTTTCTGAAGCTGAGCTCTGATATCAGGAAGAGCCTCCGTGTGCTGCTGGGTTAGATGTGATGGCTGTCCAGGAGCTGAATGGACTCTTCACTGAAACCTCTCGCATTATACATTCTGAAGGATGGGGAAGTAGGAGGTGGCCTTTCTCAACTGGCATTTTTCCAAAACAGAAGAACAATACAAATCCATAAACATTCTCATGTGCTGCCACAGAGTTGCTAACTGGATCACGTGCCCGATCCTTCAACACTGCAGTATGTGGAGCACAGAAGAGGGACTGCATTTCATGGTACAGTCTTGAGCGTATCGCGTAAGTGCTATTTAGTGAACCCACAGGCTTGTTCTGGACATGCTGTTGGGGAGTATTGCTAAAACCCAAGAACATTTACCTCCACATTGATTTTCAGAAGCCATTTTTGCAATATGTCAAGACAAAAATCACTGCCAAAACATCCTCTCTGTCCATCCAGTCAGACGTTTAGGATGATGGACATTTAAGAGTCTTTACTTGGCACCAGGCTAATGATTTGAGGTTGCTGCCACGCACAAAGAGATACCACCACCAGGTTCAAAAACAATAGAAGAGGGATTTTTTTCAATAAGTGAATTGATTCCTAATTAAATCAGGTATAATTACCAAATGACTGGTGAGTTTTCTGTGATGAAATTCTCCTTGGCTGCAAGCATGTAAAGTTGCTAGCTCAAAAACCTCAAACTGTGCATGGAAACACAGTACATGTAATTAGATTACAGATTCAAAGAGATTTTATCAAAACATTTGTGAGAACCAAATAAAAAGCTGAAATTTGGAAAAAGTAAAAATAAACACAATAAAAAAATTTAAATCAGAATAGTAGCTGTAAAATGTTTACCATTTGGACAGTGCACAAATGCATGGTGGGGAAGTGTTATATGAACTCCAGATGTAACAAGTGTGGGGCACACCATATTGAGTCATACATGCTCTGCTATGTGACAAAGATGAAGCTAGGTTCTGCGATGATGAATTTTAAGGTATGGGCATGTGATGAAAAAGGGCAGACTTAAGGCTTAAGTTTTCCGCCATCCTTCTAAATTACCTTGATTAGTGTTACATAGACAATGGCTGTTTTGCACAGGATGTTTTATTTTAGCATTAATCTCAACTCTCTCCCTCCTCTTCACCTCTCTGGATCTCTGGGAATGAGAGTGGTTCTCACAGGAGTGCTTTCCTGTGACCCAATTATCTAAACAAATAAAATAACATAAAAGGGTCCCCACCTAAGTCATGTCATGCTAACTTAAACTGTTTTTTATCTTCTGAAAGGAGAAGCTAAAAATACACATTGTTTGTTTGTGACCAGTGATAAATGGACCATGCCTCCTGCCCTCAGGGACTAAGAAGCCAAATCACAAATGAACTAAATATCACTGCGTATATCCCTGTCTTCAGCACTCTCAGCAGAAAATCTGGATTTTTTTTGATTAAGAAGAGATGTGCTTCTCTCCTCTCAAACTCTACATGCCCTTACCTATATAGCAGTAAGGCCTCTGTGTTGCAAACAAAAGGGGCCTGAGAAGAGATCAGTTTTAGGGAAAATTAACCTAGGTGCTTATGTGGGATCCAGGTCATGGCAAGGGACACTGGTATCAGTGTGTTTTACTTCATATGATTCGGTAGATGTACAGAAAGAAAGAAAGGTGGTGGGTTCTTCTCTGCCCAGTGAGTTACCTCCCTGCCTTAGATACATAGGAAGAGTAGCTGAACTCCATTTACCCCTATTTACTCTCTATCACACCCATTTATAGTCAGTATCTCAAAACTTCAGGGAACAGAAATGAAGCTACAAAGTCCTCGGGGCAGGGACTTCAGCAGCTCCTGTGCCTCTGACACACAAAAGGTGCAGTAAAATGGAATATTACTGGATCACTGCTGAAAATCTTGAGCTACGATTTGATTCTGTGTGAGATTTTATATACCGATATTTGCCTCAGGGCCAGTCTGCTATTTATGAGATTAATTTCACAGTCAATTCACAAGGAAGATCATGAATGTCAGATATTCAGGACTCTCCTCATGCCATCTATTCCATTGTTTATTTGGAGAGTTTTATATATTGTATTTGTTATTCCATATCAGCTATTCTCTAGTTTTTAAGACTGTGGCCAATCGGTCAGGAAGAGGTTGCAGATCCTGTAACTCTGGGTCTGGATTGGCAACCTAGTCAATCCACTGCCAGAAACTGTCAGACATCGCCAGGTGATAATTCATCAAAATCATGGGCCGAAAGGAACAGAAACAGACAGACAAGAGCAATTCAGTTCTTCCCCCATCCCAAATCCCCTTGTTCCTCCCAAATTCTAACACTGTTTTTGGACAGAAGATCTTCTGAGGTTAGAGAAAGGGATTTATGGAACTGCTCTGCAGTGATCTAGCAATAAAATAAATTTGCTTGTAACATCATTCATTTTCCCCATTTTAAAAAAAATTCCTCCTCCTCACTGCAGTTAATTAGTACTGTAGTTTCCCCTGGAAGCAAGCAACATCCAAACCAAACCCTTTGTGTAACCACCGACCACTCTGAACTCCATCAGCTCCCTCACCCCACCTGCCTTTTTCATCTTCCCTGTGGGAAGACTTTCCCATTAGCCAAAAGGAAGTTTTTTTCTTTCTTTTCATATGTCAGCATCAGAATTAAGTGCAGCAGGGAGACTGCCATGTTAAAGGTCAGTTGCATAAGTTCTCTTAAATGGCAATTAAACGATTCTATGACAAACAGGATGCACTCGGAGTGCAGACATCAGCTCCGACCTTGGGACCTGGGATAGTCTGGGAAAGAAAAAAACACTTTGGGAAAATAAACATAACACCCAAAACTGTAAAAGCAGATGAATCAGCAGAGAAACTCTATAATTTTCCCTATGTCGCTAGGGAAATGCAAAATGTAGTAACACTTTAATTTCTTGCAAACAGGCTGTCTTAAGATCAGCTGTTCATCCTACACTGTTAAAAACAACCTGTCAAATTACCCATTGCCAGCCCTGCGAGTGATCAGGCATTTCAGCAATTTGAGGGTAGAAGAGTCATATTAAGGCCACATCTGGTAAAAGATGCCTAAGACCCTTCAGCTCTGCTGGACACCATTGAAGGAGGTTAAGGTCTGCATGTAGAAAGGGCTACAGTGGGATGCAGGGTGGATGCATAAGGACCAGATGTCCTGGATGTATTGTATTTTCTGCCTGGGTAAAACAATGCACAAGGCAAAGCAAACGGGAGTTGGAGGACCCCAAGGAAGACTTCAGTTAGTCTAGGCATAACCTGATTCACAGCACAAATCTGGAAAGTGTCAGTAAGCCAGGTGTTTTTCTGACAATGAGCTGTTGACCTGCCTTACAAAGCTCATTGGGCACAGTATGATATGGAAAGGAAGCAAGCAATAAAAAGTACCATGAATGAGGAGAGAAAAAAAGACATGCTTGCCAGCTAGTTCCAGATCTACAAGATCTGGAGTGGATTTCACTGAGGAGAAATTGAGTCAAAAGATATTCTCTTGAGAGCCATTTTCCTGAGAAAGCAGAAAGCAGAGAAATGCAGCGCAGTTTGGTCTAGGGTGTACCTCCTTGGAAGACTGCTCTGAGTTTGGGATAAGAACAGGACAGAAGTGGGGAAAGGGCAAGGTAGGTTCAGTTGAGCAAAAAAGAGGAAAAGGAAAAATAAAACAAAGAGGAAGAGTTCCTTGGTCTTTCAGTCAAAAAAAAAAAAAAGGAAAAAAAAAAAAAAGAAGAAAAGATTTCCTCATGAAGGACAAGGAAAAGATTTCCTCATGAAGGACAAGGAAAATCCCAAAAACCTGAGGACAACTCAACACACTGGCCTGGGAAGTGCCAACAGGTTGGGATGTAGCACATCATACTGCACTGACAAAACGATCTCAGGGTGAGAAGGGGAGTCTGAAATCACAGTGGGAAAGAGGCAGTCCAGGCCTGGACTCTTCCCGCTGTCTCTCTCTCCTCTCCAAGTCTTTCCTTGCCAGTGAGAAGTGACTTTGGAAAATATGAAGAATGGGATGGGGAAGCAAAATTCATTTGGCAACATCCGATTTCAGGGGCTAGAAGGGAGAACCAAAGAGGATCCAGAGGCTGAGTTCACGACCTCAAGGAGAATCCTGAGGGATATTTCAGCCACATTAATTCCAGCAGGCAGTGGGACATCCTGGCAGGAGATGCTGTGGGGAGGGAAAGATTGAAATGAAGGGAAATGCTCTTGTCTAAATTAGGGCTGATTAATTCCTTAGGAACCAAGGGCCTGCTCTCTGGTTTTGCAGTGTGCAGTTATTCACCAGTCTGTCCATGGCAACAGATAAAAAATAGGCAGTAGACAACAACTGTAGGAACTTGCAAGGAAAACTCAGACCTGTCATGAATAACCTATTCCAAATTTTAAAGAACAACTGGTGTAAAAACTCTTCTGTATTCCCTTCCCTCTGGTCTTATTTTTTAGATCCCAGCTCGAGAACAGAAACAGAAATGCTAAAGAAGAGCTTGCTCTTGTGTTTTTCACAAAGGCATCGCATTCCTAGTTTGCTAGCAGAGCTGGGGGCTCTGCATGCAAACCTCAGGACTGAGCAGAACCACGCCAGATCATGATAATGTACCGCACCAGACGACACTTTGATCTTGACACCTGGCTCTACACTTGAGCCCTTTGGCTGACTGGAGCATCCTGGCAGCAGCAAGTGTACAACTGAGGCCCCATACCCTAGGGATCTCAGGCCATGGTCAAGATCCTGTAGCCCAGGAGGTCAGATTTCGCCTGGGATTAAAGATGTGAGGCCCCAGCAAGAACAAACAGCAGATTCACCTTTCTGTGGCACTGTTAATCAAAAACACCCTAGAATAAATGTAAGAATCACTTTATTTTGGCTAGGGAGAAACAATGTTCATCCACACTAGACAGAAGCTTAAGAGCTGAAGAAGAGCACAGTCTGAAACAGGAGAGAATCTAAGTCAGAAAAGTGTAAATCAGCAGAGCTGGAATACAGCCAGGACACTGGCATTTGCACCAGAGCGGCAATCAAATGTACAAGAGAATTTCTAAAGACCAGAGCTGGTCAGGAGCTCAGATTTATATCTATCAACCCACAGCAACCTTAATACCAGGCAAGGGTGTTGGCTGACAGTTGATTCAAGAAATAAAAATGCCACCTTTGGTTACACTGCCTATAGCAACCAGGCAGTGCTCTGTAGGTCTCCCATCCAAGCAGCCATCCAGTTTTCTTTGTGGGCTTTGACAGGATTTGAAGACGAGGATAAGGGTAAAGGTCTCCTCTGAATCATGTTGGTGGAGTTCTTGGTCCTAAATTGTCGGCAGAGGTAGTGCTTTCTACGTGGGATGACCAGGCTACCTGGAAAAGAAAATTAAACAAGTTTCAGGGGTGAGGCTTTCTTCAGATCGAAGAGATTCTGCGGCCTCCAGACATGCTTACCGGTCCAGAGCAGGAAACTGAAAACCCTGTTTTAGTTATTTTCTGTTCAGTAGTTTTAATTAGGGGCTGTTTTGGAATGGCAGGTGTTATCTTTCAAGCTTTAAACATAGTTAGCATCGCCTAAGTTTCATGGTTATGGGATAGAGAGGATTTAGAAGGAGAGACTATTTATTCTGAGACAGATACAAGATTATCACTAAGAATTTTGTGCATACCTATATGATCTCCTTGGGTGCATTAGCTAATCATCTCTCCTTCATTAAGGGATTTTAACTGCCCAGCGCCAGTGTCAGACAGAAAAACTCACTATGCAGATGGGAAACTGAGGTAAAGGTCAAATTAAAGTAGCATTTTCCAGGCTGTCCACAAAAAAGAAAATGCTTGTATTAATTTTGGAGAATAACTCCTCTTCACCTTAGTAGAGTTAATGCTGTCCTGTAAGATCTCACCCTGTGAGCTGTTGCAGTTTCTTCTGGGTCTATGAAATGGTGACAACAGCAGAACAAGAATTATCTCTCCGTAACAGGGAGGGAGGGTACTGTATTTACTGTATTTGCTGATACACATCAAGAGAAGAGAAGGCAGAGTGGGTAGAAAGAGAAAGAGGAAGCTTTGTTCTTGCAGCAGTTTGCTCAACAAAGCTCAGACTGTTTCAGTGATAGTGGATGCTGCATGTTTATTCTGAAAATTTATGGTTTAATTAATTTTGGGGTGAGATAGCGAGCATGGTTCAGTGCCAGATCAGGTGAAATATGATCCTAGCATTTCAAGAATTCAAGCAGCTAAGGGGGTTGACTGAATGGCACCTGAAATCCAATAAAAGCCGGCACAATGGGAAGCCCTGGTATCTGAAAGGAAGATCTTTGGAGATTTAAATATGTCTAGCAGGGTGGCAGGGGGGAGGGGAGGGGGCTAGATTCATCCAGGAGTTCAGACTGCCACACTGCCTGATGAAAACATGCTGGTTTGTCCTTCCCTGCAGTTCTGCAACTGAGCTCATGCTTCAGAGAAAAACTTTGGAAAAGCACAAACCTCACAGAGTACAAAAGCCACCAAAACACTCAGTTGCAGGGTGAGGGGTTTAGGGGTGGGAGGAATAATTGAAGTTTCTTATTTGCTTTCCAGTTTGAGGAACAGTCACATTCAGTCATTGTTCATAACTTTCCCTCCTGTGCCAGAAAGGCTGGGAACATACCTCTGGCTTATTGATACGTATGTTTAAAGGCCAGATCTTCAGTTAGGGAATACAAGAATCCTGAGATTTAAGAAACAACTCAACTGTTGGAAGACTGATTCTCACATTCCTTGTGCAAGTAACACTGTATGAATATATTTTACACACGAACATGGCAACATTTCACAGCTGCGGTACTCCATGGTTTCCACGGCTGTATCAGAGCATCTCATAGTGTTTGTTCTCCATCTTTTTCAGAACAAGGAAGCGGTATTTTTCACTGTTTATGAACGAGGAACCATGTCACAGGACACGAAGGATTTGAACAATAAAAATACAGGCTGAATCCCATACCTTCTGCAGTGTAAGTTACTGCTCTAAATACTGCACAGCTCTTCCCCTGGGCAGAGTGGGAGGAACCTGCAGCGATGGTGCTGAAATGGGACCAGCGTCCCTGAGTCAGACCCTGGGCTTTTGCAGTGTGAACATAGATAAGGAAAGAGCAGGAACGTAAATCGCTTTTCAGAAATGCCCAGCTTTTTAGAGGAAAGTGGGAGGAAACAGAAAGTGTGGGATTAGCTATAGCATATCCCTTTATGCTGGAAGGGAATAGATGGATCACTCTGGTCAGTTCCAGCATCTTATCTCCCTTGTACCCTGCTGCCTTCATTTCTGTGGTAACCACCCCAGCCTGTCTCTCACAGAAGCAGGCACTGCAGCCAGGTGTTCCAGGCCTGTTCTACAAGGAACACTGATTTCAATAGATGCTGTGGCCCTCAGAGACGCCTCAGCCTTAACTGGCAGCCTCAGAGCAGGGATGTAAGAACTTGGTCTCTGGAGAGTCTGTTCTGTTATCCACAGAGCTTGTCCCAGCTAATGACCCACAGTATTTGGCGGGGGGGGGGAGGAAAGTAAATAAAAAAATATTTCCTTTCTCATCTCCTTGTGGATTTTCCCATAAGCTCGTTAAGTTACAGCTTCTGCTGCATCACACATGTACCTTTTCATTTTACTGTTTGGTCCTGACCTTTGCTCATGGCACTCATTCTCCCATGCACACCCTGCTTACTCTCCTTTTGTAATTTATGGCACATACTGTACACCCATTTCCTTCTGCTCTTAACTCTTCTGCGTGTGTTCTTGTTATCTCAGCTGTTCAATAGATTTGTCATATTCTAGCTAGCTTCCAAGCCTGTTCTCATGGTGGCCTGTCAGACAATATTCCACTATTTATGAGGGATTTAGCCCAACCTATGAATTCACACAGCTTGCTGTGACTTCTCAGCCTGTCCCATAGTCTTCCCTCTTGAGCAAGGGGCAGTGATATCCATGCAGTACTCAGGTCTTACTTGGCCTTCGGGGTGTATAGGATTCATCTACTTTTTGAGGCTGTCAGTCAGATTTCCGTGTTGACCCTTTCCAAATTGAAAAATCAGCCCTGAACATGGCTTTTCCTCAAACATCTGCTCCTCCACTGGAGGGAGGTGATATGTGCCTTTCTTTGGTTAAGGTTTCTCCTATTATTTTGGGCTATAAAAGGGAATACTGCACAGACTGCAGGCTCTAGTCAGCCTGTGAATCTTCTGTGCAAATTTATTCCTCCTCCATGCTGGCTTTGTAGAAAATCATCGCAATGCTGCAATTATTTCTACTGAACTTCAGTTTCCCACTCTCCCAGTAGACTCTTCCTTTGCCTCCTAGAGCCGATGAACACCCCATACTGCTTCCTTCCTCGTGGGAGAGACAAGACATGAAGAGAGATCTGGAAATCCCTCAGCTCATGCTGAAGGTCTGGGCAGCAGGGTAAGAGGCAGCCAGGAGAGATGTGGGGACACAGGGCTGCTGCATAAGGACAGGTGATGCAGGGTGGTCAGCCAATGACTCCAGCAGGTTAAAAGCAGCTTTTAGCTGAGCAGCAGCAGGGTTGAGCTGTAGGAAGATGGTGAGTCCTTCAGTGATACCTAGCCTTGGCTTGTTTAGCAGTGGAGAAGTTGGAGAAAATGGGAGTCCGCAGGTGGACTTCTTAAGAATCCTGCTTCCCCATTTCTCTTGGTCTTATGTCTCCTGGTCACATAATCCTTGCTCTGACCGACTTCCAGTTACAAGTCTCATGTGTGATGTAAGGGATCTGATGAAGGAAGCCCAGTGCTCACTCTCTTTGCTGCTAGCCTCAGAAATCCCAGTCTGTGCTTTCTTCCCCCATGGTCTCCTATTCTCTCTGCCCACCGATGAAGCTTTGTGTTACACATCTGCCTTTCTACAACTGGCCAGAAAGGGATGAGGATCTGCACAATGGTTGTGTAACTCTGCCCTTGTTTATCCAGATGGCTTTTCTGTGGCAGAAGTTATCTGAATGATGAATGCATTTTCCTCTTAGGACAGGATCCATTTCCTGGGATGCATCACCTGGCTCTTTCTTCTCAGGTCATTTCTTTGAGCAGCTGTCTCACATTTCTGGTGTCTTCTGGCATTTAACTGAGGTTGACTGCAAGCTCTGAGGTGCGGGGGAGGAATGAGAGAGGAAGAGGAAGGAACTCCCAGAAGCAAATCAAGACGTAAATATGTCTCTACTTCAGCCATAGGTGTAACTGGAACCTACAGAATGGTGCTCAAGGTAGCTTTGATCTTACTGCCTTATATCCCTACGTGAATAAAGCCAGAGTGATGCTGGTATCAGTTGATAGAGGGCTGAGCATCCAAGGTGGGCTGAGGCAGAAAACAGTGAAGACCAAGCTCTTGTAGCCTTGCTACAATGCATCTTTTCCCCCAGCCTCCTTCAAGCTTCTGGCCAGTTACCTTCTAATGCAGCTCAGGAGGCAATTTGCCTTATTTGCAGTGCACTGCTGGCACATCAGCCTGGCATCCACCATAACTCCCAAGTCCTTCTGGGGAAGGCTGCTGCTCAGCCCATCGCTTCCCCAGTAGTACCAAAGCATGGGCTTATTCTGCTTTATGGGTACTTGTCCTTCCTGAGTTTTGTAAAGTTCCTGTCAGTTCAGCCCTCAATTTTCTACATCTTACTGAAAAGTTCTATTATTTGAAACATCAACCATTCCCTCTAATTTAGCGTCACCTGCACATATAACAGGCATTCACTCTGTGTCACCTTCCAGGTCATTGATGAAAATATTGACCACAGTACAGATCCCGGTGGTGCTCCTCTAGCTACCAGCCACCATTGGTGGACTCCAAGCTATTGGATGTTACTCTCTGAACTCAGCACTCCAGAAAATTCTTTTACCTAACAGCTTGATCATCTAGCCCATAATTCTTAAGCTTCATAACAGGAATACTCTGACAGACTGTCTCCAAAGCCTTAACAAATCAAGGTATATTACATCCACTGCACTCCTCTTGCTCACATAGTCATTTCATCACAAAGGGCAATTAGGTTGGTTGATCCCAACTTGTGTGTGACAAATCCATGAAGATTGTTCTGATTTCTTAAAACAGAATGTATTAGATCTGATACCAGCTTTAGGGTCTCCATTAACACAGTTCTTAAAGGCAGCAAATTTAATCATTGACACATGTCAAGGAGAACTAGAAACTTCATCTCTCCAAAAGTGGTTGGAGTATCCAGGTTTTGTATTGCTCCCTATCCCATATGGTTATCAGTGGAACAAATTAAGATTTTTTTTCCCTTTCTGAGGCATGTTCTGTTGTCTGTGCAGCATTTACTAAGTACCACTGAATGAAACCTTTCAAATGCCTTAAGAGGTTATAGACAATGGTTCTTATTTCAATACTGTTAAAATAAGCCACTGTAACCCCTTCAGGAATAAAATTCCCTGACTTCCTACAAATATTTAAAAGGTCAGACTGTGTAGGAGAATGGGGATTTAATGAATCTCACTGACAGCAGCCTTTTCCAGTCCATTTCCTGGAGGCATGTGATTGTCATGGTTTCATTTCAGAGCCTGACAGCACCGTAAGGTGACTCACATGAAAGAGGCAAACTTCCTCCTTCCCCATCTCACTCCAGCAGTGGTGATTCAGGCCCCATGCATTGAGTGCTGGAGCACTAGCTCTTCATCCACTGAAATCAAACAGACATCCTGACAACTGTTTCAGAGACCTTAAGCTCTGTGCAGTAGCTGAGAAGCTTGACATTTCTTGTAAGGTCTTGACATGAACAGAAAGATATTTGAAATCCATCAGTACAGGAAGGGTTAATTCAGGCCTATTATTTGGAGGCAATTCCAAGTACAGAAGGCACTGTATGGCAATACTAAAAAAAGGCATCACTTCCCAGTTAGAATAAGCTAGAAACGTATGTGTCAGCTGGTATTATTATTGCAAGTCTTGCCTTTATTTTAATCATTATTCTTCTATGAGATAAATAAAATCACAGAGAAGCTGATAAACATCCCACCACTGCTATGATTACTGCTTGCCTTCTGTTACTGACGGCTCAGGGCAATGGCTTCTGTGGACTATCAAGTTATGAAGCAATTATTTGGAAAAATCTCTTTTGGTTAGGATATTAATCATGGAATGGAATTTACTGGTGACTTCATATCTGTGACTTGGAGAAGATTTCTTACCTCTATGCAAATATATATTTGCCTGTTATTTCATTTGTTGTGGTTAGTTTCAGTCAGGGCAGGAAAATCCAAGATGACTGACAGCACTTCCAAGTTAAAAAGCTTAGAGGAAACCACATTGCAAATGAAGTTTGTGTAATCAAAAAATAGCTCTTTGCAGAAGCCATAGACTGCAGCACCAAACCTTCTACTGCAAGGGTGGCCACTGCTCCCACTAAAGCCATATGGTGATAAAAAGGCCATTCCAAGAATTTATGGTTAGTTCCTCACCATAAACTCATCTTTTCTCTGGTTGGTTCTTGCACAGAGAGGGGAAGAAATGGATCCAGTATCTTCTGTTCATATTGCTAGGCAACACACAGTACAGTTGGGGAGCCAGGTGGCTGCATCCAGGGGCTTGCTTCAAGATTAAAACCAGATATATATCAAAAATAACAGAGCCTGTACCTATGCGGCCTCTGGGAGATGTGCTTATGTTCCGGATCTGGTTTGCAGAGCCAAGTCCCTGGAACCAGTTGAATCCATGCTGTCTGTAGATGCAGAGCGCAGATGGGAACCAGTCATTCTTGCCCTGTACCCATGTTTTCTTGCCCGAACAGACAGCTGACTTGCTCCAGACCAGAGCCAAAGGAGCAGCCATCATGCGGGCAGCGCAGACAAGCAGTGAGTTAAGCTCTCATTTGAATTTCTAGTCTCATCCGCTCAAGAGATTACAGGCAAAGCCAAAATCCGCTGTGATATTCTTGCCAAGGGTGAAGGAAATCAATAGGCTGCAGTATAGGCTTACGCATGGAGACATACCAACTGTGCTTGGATGCATGGTTCCCAAATTAAGCAGGGGAAACAAACAGGTCTCTGTTGCAAGCCTGAGAGCTGTTTGCAACATGCTTCTTTCTGTGCTTGTCAAATTGCCCTGCCTGACTGGAGCAGCAGTCTCTCAGCCTCATCCTTGCCACCGTCTTCCTCTTCTCAGGGAAGGCAAAGCCTGTCCTGCTTCAGGCAGCTTGTCCCCATGCTGCAGCAAGGACAGTTTTTTCAACCTGTCACTAACTCTCTCAGCTGACTAGGAATGAACCTGGTCCTCTGGGCTGAAGCAAAACTGCAGAGGTCTTCATGGTGGTGGTGAAGGGAAAATAGAGCATCCCACTTTCTATGGAGCCATAGCAAATGCAGATGTTTTCTACCACAGGAGAAACCCAGCTCATGGCATGCAGCTTAGGAGTGCAAAACCAATTAATTTTGCTCTTTACAACAGTCCTGGAACAGAGACAGTCAGTAAACTCCCCCCAAAACATTAAGAATTTGAGTGTGAGGAGGAAAACTGCAACAAGAATCGATTCCTGTTGGACAGTTATAGCAAAACAAAATCCCCAAACAAACAAAAACCCCAAAATGACACACACACACACAAACAAATAGAGAGGAAGAAGAGGAGAAAGCTGCTACTTTTTGCAGCTTCCCACTCAGAAGAGGAACTGGCATCTTAAAACTGGCAGAATTTCAGTGTCCCCCTAAAAGACTACACTCTCCTTCCAGGCTAGGAAAAATGTAAAAGGCTATGTGTAATAGCACCCTCTGGTGAACCCTGTCATAAGAGTATCCCTGACCCTATAGATGGAAAGAAGAATACAACTGCAAACCATCCCAGAAGAGACCTATAAGTGTAGGTGACACTTTGGAGATAGGGTAGAACATAGGAAAAAAAAAAAGACACCCTTGCACAGAAGGAAAGAGCACAGATCTGTTTGATCCTGCCAGGAATCCCCAGCTGTGATGGCCTCCTATGATACAGCAGTTGAGGCATCTACAGTGCAAACCACTGAGTCTCCTGCCTTGGAGAGAGAGGGTATGCTAGTATTTCCAAAGAACTGGCTTGCTCTCCCTTTCCTTCTTGGCCCTTTGCTCCCCAGCCCATGAACTGAGAGACTGCCCAGGTAGAGGGGGAGCATGCAGCACAATGCATTCAGCTGGAGAATCCGTTCCACAGACCGAGGCATTGCTGGAATTACCCAGAGCTAATTTAGGCTCTGGTGAATGCAAAGTGTGTGCCAGCAGGGGAAGAACACATGGAGTTTGCCACCCAAGGTGGATTAAACCAGCTTGGAAAGTTTCACAAGAGAGAGCATTTCTTTGAGACAGGCTGAGTGGCTGGCTGGTAATTCAACCATGAGAAGATCTGGCCTGTATGCAAGACTGCAAATAATACATACTCTTACTTGTACATTTCCATCTCAGAGGGGAGAAGAAAGTGGAGAATGAGGGCAGCTCAGTGCAGGAACAGCAACATTTCCAGCAGTAGAAAAATACTCTTGACTCCATACCATTATCCTGCACTTTCTAAAGGTATTTTAAGGCCACCAAAAATGTGTAGTATGGGAAGGGAAACCAGCCCAATGCCTAATTTATGCAGTCTCTCCCAGTTGCCTTTGCTGAGGCATTGTTTCCAGAAGCAGCAGGAGATTCAGCCCCCAAACACAGGTCTGTTCTGCCGTCTCTGTATTGCTACATCATCATCAGGGCACTTGATCCTGACTCCTCCATGCCCCTTGCAGGCTGCACCAGGTGCTCTGCCCATCTGCTGCCATGCAGAGCTGTAGCATGCACAGCTTTGCTTAGACTACTCATGATAGGAGCACATGAGCTCGCATTTGAACTTTCTCCTCAAGACCACTTCATACCTTGGCTTGTGCCTTCTTCTGGGCAAACAGTGTGCACAATCAATAAGTCCATGGGCTCAAACACACACTTAATCCCTGTTACAGACACAGCCCAGGATCTGGCACCACAACTTTTAAAACACTTTTGTTGTGTTTTATGCCCACTGTTGCTTTTAGAATTTCTCCTCAGCACAGACAAATTCTCTGCATGAAGACAGCTCCATAGCCAAGACAGAAAGAGTAGATGATAATCTGGTGGTTTACAGAGTTCCACAGAAACCTAGATAACTTAGTGCCTAACAGATCAAGCTTTGGATCTGACAAGCTGGCCCTATTGATAGATGCAAGGTGTGCAGAGAGAGGGAGATGGGTTCATGGGTGGTGGCACCAGGAGGCTCAAGGAGTGGACATTCTCAGTGACCTGCTGCCTTCCTCCTCCAGCTGGAACACAGCAGGCAGCTCACGCTGTGTTTCAGGTACTCTCCTGGAGCAGTCTTTAGGGACCCCTCCTCTTCTTGAAACCATGCGATTTTCCCAGGTCTGTGACCTTTTTTCTGGAGGAAAGGCTTTTACTTTCTCTGAGGATAGCCTTAGTCTTGCCTGCACTGAGGGAGACAACAGGGACAGTAGATGGAATAGGTGCTTCAGAGGAAGACACCATCAGCTCGTCCAAGAGAGACACTGATTTCCAGCCTCAAGGAGAAGGGAGAATGTGAAGACTGTCTAATTTTGGGGGGCTTTTAGAGACTACAGTGAAAATGAGAAGGCTAGTGGTTGGGGGTGCTGTACACACAGAGGTCCTCCTGCTGAGAGTTCCAAGCAAATGGGAAACAAGTTCAGAAAGGAAAAGTCTTCTGCAGAGTCCTCCAGGAGGTCAGGGAAAGAAGCAGAAAAAGAAACTAGCTTCCTTGATTCTCAGTGTGATTAGTCTCAAGGGTCATGTCTTCCATAATATCTCATTTTTCCCTGATGCATAGTCCTAACTGTAAATGTTTCTGTTACTTGCTGAAAGATTCATGCTTTCTCAAAAGCTTGTTGTGCTTGGCAAAAAAATTGTAATGGTAGAAAACTCATCACTTACTCCTGATTGCTGTAAAAGCTGCTTGTGTGTACATCTGTCTACAGACTCAAGGAACAAGCAGCACATTCAATTTCCCACTTTTTGTCAGTTTCTCCTCACAAGCAGATCCTCTAGATCAGATCATATTGCCATCTTTTTCCAGTGTCTGTCATTCAAAATACAAGAGGAGGCATAAAGTAGCATATTGATCAGCTTCAATGGTTTTCCCTTGATTCACTGCACAGGACAGTAAGTAAAGCCACAGGAGATCACTTACCTATTTCTAGCATTTTCTTCCCTTATACCTGCAGAAAGAGTAGGTGTGTTTCAGATACCTACAACGATGCTAAGGTGGTTTGCAAAATCCTGTGGTTGACTCGATAACTGTTCTCTATTCAACTAAGTACACCAATGAGTCATGCAGAAATGCCGAAGGGTAGATAATATGAAGACTAACTTTGTTCTTTGAAGAGCTTGACTCCATCTGCAAAGTGAGGACTAGCAAAAGCCAAACCCCTCCCATACCCAACAAAGAAAGTTCCCCACTGAGCTGTGTCTAAAAAGTAGGTGGTATACACCACTAACAAAGTCTTTCTCATCTCCTGCTAACTCCAGCCAGCTGCCAGATGAGCCCGACTGAAAAGAAAGCTTGCTGTCTAACTCTGCCTGCTTTTATAGATGCCCTAGTTGCCTGGCCTCACCTCCCTGTTCCCCTCTGTTTTTAATCAGCCTGCCATTTAACTCACCTGGGATGCAATTAACCAGGAAACTCCACTAAAGAGTTCATTACAGAAAGAAATTCCCTATCTCCGGTTTTGAGCTTACCCAATCACAACACTGAACCCCCCGCCAAAATGTCCTTCCAGCTACAGAACTTCTTGTCCCAGAAAACTGCAAGCCTGCGGTTTGGGTTAACAGCACTTTCCCAGGTGGGAGAAACATTCTAACCTACATGAAATGAGACATGATCAATGACTACATGTTTTAACTCTCAGTGGGATAATTTACAGACACAGAGATCCAATTCAATCTGAGAACCAAACCAAAAAGCTCCATTAAAAATCAATAGAAAGTTAACTAGCCCTTTGCATTTTGCACAGCACAATTTCTAACTGAGCACTTGAGTATTTACTATTCCAAACCAGCTACATCCTTTAAAGCTCAGAATTCCCCACAGAGGTGCAGAGCTTGTAAACTTTTCTACCCAATTTTTGTTCATGAAGGGGGAAGCTGGGGGACAAAGAGGTGAGAAATAGATCTAGGAACAGATCCCTGCCCTGCCAGTCTGTTACCCAGCATCCAAGTTCTCAGACACACTGTGTCCTCTATTTGTTTTCCTTTTAGTAAAATAAAGCATTTTTTGCAAGTAACCAATGGAAGAAAAAAACAGGCCCCAAACCTCAGAAAGCACAGCCTCAGACTCCATTGTATTAAAATAGCTAGGATGGATCCTCCAACTAGAGAAAGGTCATATTGAAGCTGACATAACTCTGCTGATGCTATGCAGAAGTCCTTTTCTGGGCCCTTTGCTTCCATTCAGTAAGAGTGAATTGCATCAGTGTCAGTCACCCATATCAATTTCCATACTCCACACAGCAGAGCTACATGCCATTTTCTTCCTTATGATTATGCTTTATTATTTCTATGACATCAGTGCCTGGAGGCCTTGGGGTAGACCAGGTCTCCATTGTATTCACTGCTGAGCTTACACAATGACGTACAATCATGGCAGCAAAAAAGTTCCTGAAGCACAGTACGCTGTGAGCTGGAAAGGCATTTGGGGTAATAAAAAAGGGAAGTTAATGATAACATGTTCTCAACCAAGGCACAGTGAAATCATTCTAAATTCCATTATGGGTAGGTGATTTAGCTTCGATGGTGCATCACTGCAGGGAACAACCTTGATGTAAGTGTCATAAAGCTTGGCACAGCATCAAACACACACGCAATAAAGCTACAGGGCCAAAGCATTTCGACAGATCCTCTCTGGGCTCTTCCTTCTTCCAAGCTTTTTCTTCATCAACTCCCTATAGTGTAAACTGTGCTTGAACATCATAGCTGTGCTAGAGGTGGGACACCACAGGGTTAGGACAAAGTTTGTTCTTAATCTTTCTTTTTTTTTTTTTTTTTTCTTTTTTTCTTTTTTTTCCCCCAGCCTTCTGTTTCCTGGCTCTTGTGGCTTGAAGTCACACCCTTGATGTAACTTCACTGTGGTTCATCTTTCTTGTGGTGTAATTAAATCTGGCTCCAGACAGAGTTGTGTGTTAGCAGCAATGGGAGGAGGAGGCAAGAATCCGGAGATCTAGGAATTGTCAGGAATGTCATGCCCCAAAAAGTGAAAAATCAAAGTGGAAGTAAAGTAGCCCATGGAAAACAGAGGAAGAAAATAAGGAGTGGAGAAATTCCCTAACCAGTCTAAATACCATTGAGTTGCTTATCAGAGTATTGATAATCCAGTGCAGATTTGGGTGTGGTGGAGGAATGTGAGTTCCTGCAGTCTGGAACACAATTGCTGTACACAAGATCCCAGATGAGTCCTTGCCATAACGCCTTTGATATTAACAGGATTACATCAAAGATGTAAATCCCACAAGGGGAAAATCAAATTAAGTTCTATGTGCTTACGAGGTGAAGACTTTGTTAGCAATGGAGATGATGGAAGGGTCAAAAAGGGAGAATCTGAGGGCTATCTCAAGCAATAAGTCTTTCTAAAGTGGTGCAGTGGAAGTTCAAGCAGCTGCTGGGGAGAAAGGAAAGATCATTCAGAGATAGCACTTCCACTTGATTTTGGACCCTGGTTCATAATCCTCTTGTTTCTGGCTGTGAAAGTTCCAAAACCTGGCTAGAGAGAATTGTTGTAAAAACTTAATTTACCAGAATTTTAATGCAGAAAATAGGTCTTCTGTGTCATGAATCTATTTCATTAAACCTTTTTAATATTGCTCATCTATGTTACCTTTGTTGAATGTTCAGAGCTTTCCTCCTGTGTCAGTAACTGCTTGGCTCTGCAAAAAAATGTACTCCTAAGAGAACACAGCTAGAGTAAAGCAGGCAAGAGGGAGGAAAGCAATGTATTATGTTGCATTTATGGCTGAATCTCTTTGACTCAAGCTGGTTATTCATAAGATGCAAATGTGTGTATCCACTTCTGTTGGATATGCCTGCACTGTGCAGATTCCTCTGTGCTGTTCTGACTAGCACCCCAGTCCTAGCATGGTGAAATACAGGGTGCAATCCTTATTGACCTGAGGGATGTAGGATTTGTGGTGGCTGAGAATGGAGACGGGAAAAAGTCTCCGTTTCCCTCCTTGTGGTGAACATAAGATGATAAAGTGATTTAAATGCTGAAGTGGGGTTTAAGACCCTTGCTTCTATGCAATTCTCTGTCCTCAGTGTCTGATAATAAGGACTTGAATGGAACACCTCTTGCCTTGGTGAATATTTCTGCTTCTCCATACCTGTCATTATTAATGTTTATTTGTATCCCACTAGTTCCTAGGTGAACTATGAGAAGAAATAAAAAGGTAACTGTCACAGAGTCAGACCTACAATCCATGATCCTGTATCCTGTCTCAGAGAGTGGAAAGAAAAAGAGAGTAAGAAACAAAGTCTGTCTGAGTGATCTGTCCCTTGGGATCTCCTCCCAGCTGCCACACGTGGTAGTTCAGGGATTTCCTGAGCTGCATCTTGCAGCTGAACTTGAGACAACATTCATTACACCTCCTGTTTTCCACAGATACCTGTTGTTGTCAGCCAGCAGAGTAACAAAGCAGTTGTGAAAATCTGGTGCATTCTTGGTCTGTTTTGTTCCCTCTTGTCCTGTGATGGCTGGTAAAGCTGTCACAGATACTGGATACTTGTAGGGAAAAGTAGTAGGCATTACATCAGCCTGAATGTCTAAAATCTAGTTTTTGAAAGCTGAGCTACTCACCCTAGGCTGCCTTTACAGGGGAGAGGGAGGAGGTGAAAGGCGGGGAGAGAAATCGGTGCCTTCAGCCTTTCAGCTGTGTCTGAGACCTGTAGTCCAAGATGAGATGAATTGCTGCCTGAGGGTGTATCTCCATAGATGATAAGTGGAGTCTAGAATCCTAAACTCAGCCTTCAAAGTCAATGCCAGTGAAAATAGGTTGTTCAGTACTAATGAAAATGGGTATTTCTTCACTATCAGCATGGCTAAGCCATCATCACTGCCACAGGTTGTTTAACTGGGTTCAAAACATGACTAGAGAGATTTTAGAAAGAAAATACTTTTTCTGAAATACCAACTCTGACTCACCAGAAGCTACAGACGACTGGAGGCAGTAATGGTGTTCTGAGGAAGGTTCACAACATGTCTGCAGTGTCTTTGATGTCCCTTGACATCTGCTGGTCATGGATGCCAGTACAACTGGACTTGTGATCTGACCTTGATGTTGCTGTTCTTATGTTCATGTTTTAAAGCTTAAGGAGGCACATAAGCATCCTAACCCACAGCCCTGAGCAGGAATGACTTCCTGAACAATAAGAAAATAAGTAGTTTTCTAATTTTGTAAGAAAAGGGCAGGCATGATTTCCCATGCACTGGAGTCTACTGATCGATTTTCCTTATTTCTTTTTAGAGGGGAGAGGGATAGGAGAAATGAAAAGAGCTTTGACTGTTTTCTGAAGTGGAAAAACAAGACCAAAAGAAAAGAACAGGAAAAAAAACACAAACCAGCCAAGTGCCCTGGATTCTGGCAATTCCAGCCTACTGTCTTGGATCCCAGGAAAATGTGTGGAATCCCTGTCATTCAGGGAAATCCCCCACTTCAGAGCAGTTTCCTGGTGGCACTGAGGATGCCTTGAGCATGCAGAGTTGCCAAGAGCTCAGCTGCTTTCTGGCAAGATGCTGATGAGGTTGGGGAGACAGGAGTGTTTCCACCAGCAAACATTCTGGCTGCTCAGAGGACTTCTGTTGAAGTGAGCCACTCCCAGGATATTCTCAACCAAGGAATGTTGTCTCCTTCCCTGCCTCAGAGGTCACAGTTACAGTAGAGAAGACAGGCAAAAAGTAGGAGGAAAGATGCCTCCCAGGAAAGGGGAGGAACTTGCCTGGGGCTACACAGTAAGTAGTAAAGTCAGGAGTAGGACCTTCATCAGTGGAGTCTGAATACAGTACCTTGTCCGCTGTTCCTCTCTGCTTCATGAAGACAGCCTAGTGGGTGACATAAGGCAAAAAAAAGGGACAACAGTTTCCCTTTATACCTTTCTGGTTAGTCATGTTGCATTTCTGCTGCTAATACCTTTCACTAGTTCTCTGTTTCTATTTTCAAGGTATGTTTTATTATCACTATTCTTTCACCACTGTTTTCCTTTTTTTTTCCATGCTACCTTTATGACTCCATTCACTGAGGCAGTCTCCAGACCTCTCCTCCAACATTAGCATATAAAATCATTTCCCTTGTGAGGAAGCTGGGAATATTCAGTCATTCTAGTTGAAGAAAAAGCAGTGGGAATGGAGTAGATTTTTTTAATTATTATTTTTATTCCTTTTGTTGTTTTCTTTCCCCTTGTGGTGGTTAGTTCTGTTGATGTAAGATTGTCCAGTGTTTACTTTTTAATGGAAAATGGGTTGATTGCTCTTCACCAGCTTCCAACATCAGCTTGGAATCCAGCCATCTCAATGCCATGGATCCTCAGTCATCATAGCAACAGGCTTGCTGTGATGATACCTACAGCTTGCAGTTTAGTCTCACAGGAGCTATACGAGGCTCATTGGGAGATGCAGTGTTGTGATGGGTGTTAAACAAGGTTGTGCCAAGTTGAAGCAATGGGTGCTAGAAGATGTCCAGAAGAGCAAACAGCAAAATCCTTCAAAGTCAGCTTTGCCACCTCTTATGGAAAGAGAAAGGTAAAGTCTAATCCAGACTTCTAATTGTTGCCTTTGAGATATGCAAATCCTTAAAAACAATTTTGCATCTTTGGAAGTCGTTTCTGTTCCAGAGGGAAGGGGGAAAGTAAATTTCGCTGTTAGTCAAAGGATTGACATCTTGTATAAATGATTTTCTCTTTATATGCAAGGCATTGGCTCAGCTGTGTTTCACAGACAGTTTCTCTTAGGTTAATGGGAAGGGACTGTCCAGGCTCTGTAACACATTATTTTTGGCACTGAGATGCCCAACTAGCTTGAGTCCTAACTCAATATCTTCAGAGGCATTGTCTGAGTTTTCTACTTGATTTTCTTGATAAGTCTTTACTGTCTGTTAATGCTGGCCTCAAGACTGTGCTTGCCTCCTGCCCACATGCTAAACCTTTGACCATGGCCTCTTGCATAGCTGGAGAGCATCCTTCCAGGCAGGTAGAACTCAGCATGGTCAAATCTTCCATCTGGATAGAACAGGACTCATCATGCCTGTGGAGGCACTCTGCAGGCAGGCTGGAGGTATCTGTGAGACAGCCCAGGGTTCAGAGCAGGAGTGGGACCCAGAGTAGAATGGGCACCAGTTTCTCTCTTCAGGGGTTGCGAGGCCTGAGAACATTGTGATTTTGTCCCAGAGTGAGAGTGGCATTAATGCAAAATAATGAACACTTGGAGACGGTTTCCTGACAGTGAGTTGGCTTGTCAAGCCACGCCTGAGAAATGCAATGGCATTTATGAAATGGTGGTCCATTCCCCATACGGTTAAATTGCTGTAGTAAAGGGACTGGTTTTAGAATGTTAGCTGGACAAGGCAGGGAGTGGAAAGGCAGGTTTCTTTGTTTCTGGAAGTCCCCCTCATCTTCATCTTGGTCCTTGAGTGCAAGTGGGCTCACTCTCTTTTAGCTAGAAAACTGTCTTGATGACTTTCTTTACAAGAACACCTTAAAGCCAGAGTGATATATCAGTCCAAGCCATGGGTATCTGCTGGGGGCAAAGCACAGTACTGTGGAGGTGAAGGAATGCTGGCATTTTTCCATGCCCAGCTGGGATCAATCATCTATTCCTTCAGGAAATCAGTGTCTGGTTGCAAAAATCGTATGCATTACAAGAAGACAAAATTCTTTTTTTTGAAAAAAATTTGTTTTTCCTAATGTGAATGTACAACATTGAACCCACTTTATCCCATATCTCAGAGATATTGGGAAATAAATAATAAGAGTGTAATTCTAGCAGCCTTCACATGGCTTTTAGCACTCATACCTTGTCTGTCAACTTCATTGCACTGTGAAATACACCCTCCACAAATTACTCAAAGAACTGCATGTTCCCTGTGCACTTAAAATTATCTCCTTTGGGACTTCTCTGTTGAAGAGTTTAAAAAAACCAAATCCATCTGGGATGTTGAAAATACCTCAGTCCATCTTTCAGAACCACCTTGTAATGTCTGTGCTAGTTTGAACACTTTTGACTGTACATATTAGAAATTTCTAGATTAGATTGCTCAGATCTTTTCAGATCTGTTAACCCAGTAACACAATAAATTTAGAACAGAAGGTGAGAGCTACCACTTCTTGTTCAATAAAAAGTCAACAACTCTCAAGGGCCCTGGGCCATGAACCTGCTGATCCAGGGAGTTCTGTCCCTGTGGCCAAACAGGGTGGGGATAATTCATGAATGACATGTCCACTGGTGGCTTCCAAGTGTGATGACCTGATCAGAGCTTCCCCCTGCTAACAGCTGGATGTCTGGAGGAGACAGGGAAGAGTTTCTCTGTACATGCTACATTTCCTGGAGTCCTAAACTAGATGTTTACCTTAGGATTCTTGTAGGTAGGGTTCTGGGCTGACTGAAGAAGGATGCTCTTGCATTCATCAACCCTGTGCTTTTCTGCACCTAAACATAGCCTGGCCTTCGGAGCTGGGACATGCTACCACCTTTGGGTGTTCATGTGTAAGAAAGGTTCCAAAGCAGATGTTGGGGTTTTGCCATTGGAACGCTTGAATTATCCAGAGTTAACTGAAAACAATGTCCAGCTCATGTATTTCTTTATTTTTTTAGTTTGAAGTCTGTGTTTGGTCATATAAAAGGTGGCTTTTTAAGAAATCCGTGAAGACAGTAAAACCATAAATCCTATTGTTGTTGTGCCCATTCCCCATAAAGCAATATCCACACATAATTCTCTTGTAACTCATTCCCGCCAATGTATTGGTCAATGCCTGCAGCACCAAATCCCTCTAAGGACGTTTGTACAGAGTGAATCGTGATAGTAATCCAGATTTATATTGCTTAATTGCTTACAGACAAAAGGGCATGTGACCACATTTGCCATACTTGCTGAAATGTCTCCAAATCTTGCATTGGGCCAAGCTGTCCAAGGTTGATTTGGGCTTTTTTTCCCCTTCACCAGACCTCACTCAGGCAACACTCCCAATGACTTCAAGACAAGGGTTTCCAGTTGTTCCTGATTTTCATTAATTAAGCTAACCTGCTTACAGAAGGAGGGAAAACTAAGTCAAAGACAAGAACTTCTATGTTGTATTGTGCTATCACCTTCTTTGAGTTTATTTACATCGATTACCTGTTAATTTCAGTCTTGTAATGATCTAAAACATCACAGGGACTGGAACATGCAGGTTTCTATGCTCTTTTGAACATATGATCCTCTCTTACAAAATTCCTCCCACCATCTGAACATCTGCCCATACTTCAAAGCAAAATGTAAATGCTGGAACCAAGGCATTACACTAAAAATTAGGCAAAATTCAGAATTCTCATCCTGCAGCAAATCCTGACATTTCAATGTTTGTTTTTATCCCACATTGGAACAAAGAGCTGAAATGTCAAAACTTATTCTCTGGGTGGAAATTTGGGTAAAGAAAAACCCAAACAAACTTTATTTTCTGGCAAAGTCAAAGCATTTTGCCTGACATTTTCAAACAAAACAAAACATTTCAACATCCCTGAAATCAAAATGTTTTCTTGTGGATGTTAAAATGACCCCAAAATGCTCTGTTTCAAGTCACTTCAGTGTTCAAACTGTGCTTTCCCCCTGTGTTACAGCCTTCTGGGATATGTAGTTCGGAAGTTTGCTCTTTGCAGTCTCCATTCTAAATTGTGTGAGTTATTTCTTGTCTAATTACTCCAAAAACCCGTACAGGTAATCATCCTTGCACTAGGCAAAAAAGAGAAACATCTGCACTGCATTATAGGGTAACAAAGAGTGTCCCATGTACTGAGAAAATGTCCTGAACTGTAACTCCGCACTGTTACTGGAAAGTAATTCATTATTGAACTCATCTAACTCAGAATGTTTTGGGCCAATTCAGAAATAAAATATTCTGTCTCAGGTCAGTGATTTTTTTTTTTTCAAGTGTATACGGATTCTCCTCCAATTCTACCATTTTAACAAAATAGCAATATTTCTGCAGAGGCTGGTTTCAATTTGAGTTAAAAGCGGCACATCTGCTTATATCCAGGAAAGAAAGGAAAGCTGGGAATCCTGGTATTTTCTTTATACTCAGAGCAGGAGGCACGATTTAAGATCACTCCTGGTTTTGGCATTTCTAATAGGAACCTTAAGGCAGTTCATTGGGGATCTAGTTTTTTATTCTCCTTGAGACCACCTGCTTCTAAGAGGAGCCCAGGATGACACAAGTTCCACTTGATGGCTGATTTATCTAAAAATATGTGGATCTACTTCTAAGGAGGCTGTCCACCATTGCATGTGAAAATTGTAATAGCACAAGAACTTCAGTCTGGGTTTCTAAGTTCTAGGCTTAGAAGGGACCAGTCACTCATCACTTTTCCTCCTCAGATCCACCTTTCTTGTTTTCATAGTATACAGTGAGAAGGCAATGCTTGATTAGCTTAACATGGACATATCAAAAACAAAGTAGTCTTGGTAGTCTTTCTCCTGAGATTTCATAAATTACTGCCTTGAGATCTGGAGCACTCACAGTGTTTTCACTCTGACCGTTGCCTAATGATAACTTCCATTCTCTGTAAGGTCTTCACCCTATGAACTGATATAATCCCTCCAGACAGTCCAGCAGAGCAGTGCAAACCAGTAGGGATTACACACCCAGGATAAGACACCCTTACTGCAGGATAAGGCTCTTAAATGGTCTGCTGCTGGATTACAGACCTTAAAATTCAAGTAAACCTCTTGAGCCTGAGCTCTCCATTCTGTTCCAGACTTCTGCTTCAATATTCAGACATATCCCACCTAATTTTGAGCACTCAAAACCCTGCTCTGTAGTCTACGGACAGAATCATAGAATCATTCAGGTTGGAAAGGACCTTTAAGATCATTGAGTCCAACCATTAACCTAACACTGTCAGGTGCACCACAAAACCATATCCCTAAGCACTAAATATACTCGTCTTTTAAATGCCTCCAGGGATGGTGACTCAACTACATCCCTGGGCAGCCTGTTCCAATGCTTGACAACCCTTTCAGTGAATCATTTTTTCCTAATATCCAACCTAAACCTCTCCTGGTGCAACTTGAGGTTGTTTCTTCTTGTCCTATCACTTGTTACTTGGGAGAAGAGACTGACACACACCTTGCTACAACCTCCTTACAGGTAGCTGTAGAGAGCAATAAGGTTTCCTCCAAGACTCCTTTTCTCCAGGCTAAACAACCCCACTTCCCTCAGATGCTCCTCATAGGACTTGTGCTCCAGACCCTTCACCAGCTTTGTTGTCCTTCTCTGGACACACTCCAGCACCTCTATGTCCCTCTTGTAGTGAGGGGCCCAAAACTGAACACAGTATTTGAGGTGCAGCCTCACCAGTGCCGAGTACAAGGTGGCAATCACTGCCCTTGTGCTGCTGGCTGCACTGTAAAGGCAAGGTCCCTCAGAGAGTGCTTCAGGTCTTAGCTGTGATGAACCTTCCTCAGCTGACTATGGAGGGAAGCTCAAAAGATGCTCTCCTAATTTTGCACCTTTGTTAGGAGACTGGAGATAAGTGGGAGGAACAGAAGCATGTGTGCCTTCTTAAGAGTCCATGTTGGGTGTATAGTTGTCAGCTGGCTGAGAGGTGGTGAAGTATAGCTGATGTGTATTTTCTCAGCAGTGTAATAAAATCTAAAACCCCATGGTAAAAAGCCAGTAACATATTGCACGTATATTTAAACACTGAATCTGCACGGAAGTCATTCACATTGTATTTTTCAAATTATGGCCACACGTGTTTGTTGACAACAGGGTACAACTGCATCTTCCCCCATGGAGAGCAAGACAGTAATGCCATAGTTTTCAGACAGACTCTCCTAACAGCTGTACCACAATCTGCTAAGGCAAAACCTGTGGAAAAATCCACAGTATACATTCAGCAAATACTGGTTTTGCACTGTATTGCCCTTTCCCACTCTTTGTATGTTACCAGCCATGGCATATGAGCTTTTGGCAAAGCAGTGAGTGGGTCATATTTTTCCACACATGTGGAGATCACCTAAGACACCCTGTGTACTAGCAGAGCATAAATTACAAATATTAGTAATAATCTCATACTTCCAGTGCCTAGTGTTCCTATGAGTGGCGGGCAGCTAATTAGTCCTTGTCTGGAACCATAATACTGCAGAATCTGTGTAAAGGGAACATTGGCCCTGTTTTGGAAGATGCTGTTTGCATGTCTGTACTTTCATTTTGTTTGTAGCTGACTTTTTATTTATGAGTTAAACACCAGTAACCGAGAGGTTAAGGTACAGCTGGCGGTGAGAGTAGTTTCAAGCAGATTCTTTCTTTGATACAGCAATGATTTTGCTCTAGGTGAGTTGTAGGGGACAGGGCAGGTAACACAGCCAGACTGATGACATGTTCATAATATCTAATGACCACAAAATAGAGATTTCCATGAGATCATAGTTAGTCTCACACATATTCATTACAAGGAAGAATTTGGGCAAGAGATCACTTTTTTTTTTTCCCCCTTTCTCCTCTGGCACAGGTCCTGAGCCAAGGCAGGAGAATACAAAACATTGTGTGTGTCCACTGTGAACTTGACACTGATTTCCAGAGTCCAAAAAATCATATCTTGCTACTGCAAAGGGATTTATGTACACCTATCCAGCAGGAGACACTTTTCACCCCTGGAAATTCCATTTTTTGTCAAATATGCAGTGATTTTGGTAGGATCTCAGACCAGTTTCCAGTGAAATAAATAGATGATTATTACCTGTAAAGTGGAACTGCTCCTGAATGCAGCATGGTCAAGACCTTAAAATGCCCAGAGCATCTGGAGAGAACGGATCTTCATGAATCTTGTGTCTTTGTCAGATCAGTACCCCATGTGGAACAATATTAACAAATATTTGAAAATGAGAAAAACCTAAAAATAATAAATATTTTAACATACTAAATGTTTCCTGGCAAAAATATATCCCTGACCTACAGATGCTATCATCAGAACATATTTATCTGCCTAAATGGCTCTCACTTTTTATTCTGTGTAGGACAGGCAGAAACCAAATTCATCACTGTAAAATAATGTCAAATAATGTCAAATCCAAGGAAATCATGGAAGTTACTCTTTCAAGTTGATCTATTACTCTGATTAGCAGGGTATCTGGCTCCAAACTTCCAGAAAAGAAGAATGTTTTCTAACAAGATTTCTTCTCATAATATCATGGCTGAGGTTTCTTTCTCTAGAAGGCAAGATCTGCCTTCATGAGCAAATCAGGTCTAGGTTTTTACCTAGCAGACAAGACAAGTTCCTAACTCCTTGAAGTGATAGTTAAATCCTGACACAGGAGAAAGCAAAATTCGCAATAGGTGTCAAAATGGAGGGAAAGTATTAGGATGTGTTCATAGATCCTCAGGGATTATCTCCACCACAGAGAAAAACCCTGAATACAGGAAATATTATACAATGAACCCCCCTGTTTCTTCTGCCATGAGCGAGGCAGTATGCCCTTGATGCAGAGCTGTTGAAAAGAATTTCTTTATAGTCAGCGATTATTTTTCTAGCTAAACTCAGATTATGACCCTCTGACAATACAACTTCTTTTTTAGGTCCATTTGTCAAGTCCTAGACCAACCTGACCTTTCTAAGTTAACTTTGGAGCTACAGCATAACTAGTAGTTCTAATTATGCAGACCATAACAATTTAATTTAAAAATCCAGTTGCATTACTTGCCCCAAAGAGCTGTCTTCAACCCAGAGGATGCAAATTCTCCATCCTATTGTTTCCCCCTCCTTAGCATCCATTAGCCAAGACAAACACAGTGGGGCTGTTGTTACCTGGGGTAACAATGTTACCTGGTAGGATGTTATCTGGAACGATGTTACCTGGGGTGGGGCTGGCTGAGGTCTCTTTATTTCTTAATAATCTTGTGGAAAATTGACAAAGAATATGCTCCAAGATTAATTCTGTCAGGGGTCCAAGATGAAGTTTGGTTTTCTTAACCTATCCATCTTCCATAATTAGCTCTCTCACGTGTTTAACCTGGAAGACACTTGTTTAAAAGAAGCTAGGGAAGAAAGAATGGTGGAGCAGGGAGCAAAAGGGTTTTCAGGTCAATTTTTGGTACCTATTTATCTGGTTGCTAACTTTTGTTCTTTTTACAGCAAATTGGTCCAAACAGAGCTCCTCCAAAGGGCAACTAGGAACAGGGTTGTCACTTAGATTATCATTTCTCTGCATTAAAGTCAGAGGTATCTGATTATATTGTCTACCCAAAAATTGGGTGGGTTGCCTACCGGCACAGTACCATCCCTTTCTCCAGCAGGACAAGTGTGTCTTTCTAGGAGAGCATCCAACTTAATTAATTAGTGAGGAGACACATATTAATGAGGGCAGAAATGTAAATGATATCCAGCCCAGGGCCTTTCTCACATGTTATTTTGTGAAAACCAACATGTTCCCTGCTGACTTTCATTCTGCGGTTAAGAACAAGTGTGTGAGCTGCTCTAAAGAGGATTCTGGGGAAGCAGCCATCATTACTGGATTCAGATGACTGGAAGCTGACTGATGTTGCGGTCACTTTGGTATCACTTGAGGAATTGTTTTATGCAGAGATGAGTCATGTTATTGGTGGAGCAGAACCTGACCCTAGGGCCTGCAAGCAGTGGGAAGAACAACCGTTGCACCACCCTCTAATAACACACAGACCCAGGCAAGAGTGCTGGCCAGCCAAAATAAATTAATTGCATCATCTAGTGGATATTGTGTTATATCAAAGCCTCCTTCTCCCTTTAATAAGGATAGTAAAAATGTCTCCATTAATTGCTTTCACTTCAACTAGTCAGCTTGTGCCTTCCAAGCCTGCCGAGGGCTTGGAGAGCTGGTAGGGGGGTGGGATCTCATTCCAGAGGCACTAGCAGAATGAATTCCTTGCTCTTTGAAGTCACAGGAATTTTGTGTTTACCAGAGATGGCTACAGCGTACCTAAGATTTTCTAAGCTTATAGTGATTTGCTTTCTTTATATCTGCTGTTTAGTAGCAGAAGAACCATGAGGCTATGATGGAGAATTAGACATGACAGAAATTTCTCTCCACTTCCATCACCAGTATGTTCCAGAACTGACGGTCCACATCATCATTTGATCTCTCAAGGACAGTAAAGAGACTCAAAAAAAGGACCCTTGGAATTTTAGGCCATCTGGCCCTAAACCAGACAGATCTGAGCAAATTAATAACAACAGGGAGAGAGTCTGTCTAGGGTGAACTGAGAGGTCAATGCTAAACCATTGTGGCATTGGTAGGAGCATGCAGCAAGGCAAGAGGCTGGAAGGCGAGAAGCACAAGTAGGCAAAAGGCTGCAAAATAAGGTGAAGATGGAGGTTCTGGTGCAGGGACAAATGTAGAATTCTGAAGAAGTACAGAGGTAAAGGAGAAGGGAAGACAAACTTCTGTTGGGAAATCTGTCTCTTCCGCCACCCGAAAACCTGCAGAATATGGCTGAACACCCCTCACTGCTCATGGTATTCACCCTTCAAATTTCTTTTATGCCTCTCATAAATCCTTGCCTGGACTTTGATCCACCCAGAAACATTTTCCGTTTTGACTTCATCACCCCTTTCCCAGCTGCCCTCCACCCCACCCAGTCTAGTGGCTTGTCTTACATCTTCCATGCACCCCTGTACTTTCCTCTCAAATCTCTATATCTGCCTTGAACTAAGATCCCTGATTCTTCCTTTCCAGCCCTGAGACCCAGCCTATTCTACTGACATTTCTGGTGGTTTATTTCTTACTTACTTGTTTGAAGTCATGAGTCAGAAGTTCCCAAAGTTTTGCTCTTAACAGAGATGAGGCATTAGGGTGTGAGATGAACAAAGCTGAACTCATATTTAAGACAATATTTTTAGGTTCAGGAGAGATAACATGACGTTGCTGAACATGTATAATGGTATCACAGGCAGAGTGGGACAGCACATTGGAAATTCATACTGGACTGGGACTGGCACAGCTGGAGTATAGTATATCTATCTATCCAACCATAGTTCCTATGATTGGAAGATCAGCTAATTCTGTCAGTGTTGGTTACAATTTTAAAAGTCCCTTGCTTTGGGAAACCCAGGACTGAGATATATGCTTTCTGTGATGTGTGTAGCTAAACTGTCTCAATGTCTCAGCATATTGGTATCCTCCTCCTGGACTAATTTCTCATTCTCTTTAGGTCTTGGAATAATATTCTCCTTTATATTGTGCTAAATAAGATCCTCCTGCAACTTCTTTCTGCAAGACCTTACAGCAGTTGGTTATTTTAGACCCCTGTGCAATCTCGGCTGGGATGCCTGTTGAGTACAATAGGATGGACCAGGTGCATACATTTGGTTTCCATTAACATAATGCCAGTAGCAAGTCTCTTCTTGCACGGTTCCAATGGGAAACAAATATAAGATGAATTGCAGAAGAATCCTACAGTGATGGAATCAGCTAGGCCAGACACCCAGGACACTACCATCTGCCTCAGAGACCAACAGTTGTGGGCACCAGCATGAGAATCCCTGGGAGCACAGAAAGCAGATGCTTCAAGCCCTTTGAGGTTGACCCATCGCTGAGCAACGTTTCTAGTGTTTGGCTCTGTCTCAAGACAAGCCTTGAGTTTCATGCATTTATAAGGGCAGAAGTCAGCTCTGATAGGATCAGAATGGGTCGCCTGAAATGAAAGCTCAGCACTGGGTGTGTAGCAGAAAACATGCCAGATGTCCAACTGGGCAAAACATGAAAGAGGTGTGAGTGGGTAAGAGGCACAAAACAAGCCTTTCCTCATTGCTTGCTACACAGCTGGTTGAAATGTGTCAATACAGGTATTTCAGGGATTTTGCAACTCATCTTGGTAGGGGCCCTGAGTTTTGGACGCACCTGATTCCCATTCAGACATATATGTGTTAACCGACATCGGAGTTGGAACCATATGGTGTGTGATAGAAGTTAGATTGTCTCAAAATTTGGAAGAATACTTCTCGATGCAGAAGCAAGGGGAAGGGACCCCTGATCATGGCTGTGCAAGACACAGACTTCATGGCAGACCCAATGTTACCCATTCACCTCTGTGACCAGGATAAGGGTGAGCTGGCTCTTTGCAAGTACAACATGAATACTACACACTAGCAGATACAGGTAAGTAAATGAGGGTTTATGTAACTGATTCCCATGTCTCATGAAATGATAGGGTCATACCAAAGGGCTGAGAGCCTTCCAAATGTAAGGTACGCTCACAGAAGCTGTTGAAACCAGAGACCAAACCTGATATACAGACCTGGGCAGGGTATATTCAACAGGAGCTATTTGCCTTGTTTGTCTTCTCAGAGGAGTCAGATGGGGTTCAGCAGGACAGAGATGTTAAAATTGGACTGGAAGAACAGGCCACACAATCCTTCTGCCCCCACCCCCCTAAAAAGAAGCCTGCATCTCCATGATGCATTCATACACAGGCACAGAGTCTTTTCCTCAAATGGACACAGACTCCACGACGCCAGAATAAATGAATTGCATCATTTGATGGATTTTATCTTCAATCAAAGTGCACCTCTCCCTTTAGCAGAAAAGCCATAAAAATGTCTTGATTAAGCATGGAAGCTCCAAGGTGATTCTTCTGACTATGTAGTGAAATGGCTGGAAAGTGACCTCCAGGTTAACTCTGAAGCTGATAAAAGGATCCCCCATGAGAGCAGAGCATTGTTTTTTGAAACCCAATAAAAAAGAAGATAAACACAGATGCTTTCAGTTGTCAGGAGGGAGGTGACTGGTCAGATGGAGAGTGTATACATGATTTTTTTGCGGGGTGGGGGTTAGTCCTAGGCTTTTGAATTGGCATTTTCTTATCAGCAAAGGATGTGAGAAATACGATCCAAGAGGGTTTTTCCCTAGGTGTTTTACCAGTCAAACCACTGCCTTGGTTTACTCACCACAGCGGGTGGTGTTGATACAGCAGCCTTGCAACATGTACTGAGCGGACTGCCTGGCAGGCAGGGTCAAACCTAGACACATGAATGAACCCAGAAGAATAAACTCTGCCTATCTTACCCTCATTTTAAGAACACCCAGATGCTCCTTGTGCCTTGGAGAGGTCCCAGACCTCTGGTGCGTTTTAATGGGTCAGAGAAAGGAATCATGGTCACATCACAACCTTGTGGGCTTGATCTGAGAGTAGGCAGAGAGGCTCATTCCCTCGGGCTGTGAGGGAATTAAAATTCATATGAATATACTGTACGTAGCAGAAGAACACTACAGAAGCTCTTGGCTGAACTGGACTGGGCTCTGTTAGCCAAGCTTGGCATAGCCAAGCCAGAGAAGTCTTCCCCCCAGCATGATGGCTCTCAGGTACATCAAATGGGCCCAGTACGACTAGCAGAGCACATGGTTGCACAAAGTGCTGTGCTGTACTGACCCAGCTTGTCCTTCATTTCCGCACAGCCTCTGTTGACACCTGAACTGCCTTGCCATCACCCAGCAGAAGTGTGGCCAACGGAGGGATTTACCCAAGCTGGAAAAGCTCTTGCTCATCCTCTGCACTCAGCTGACCATGCAAAAGCTCCTCACTCACCCTACTTGCAAAACAGTCGCTCCAGCAGCCTTCCTGAGAGCTGTGGGAAGCAGACAACCTCCAGACCAGCCAGCGGCCTGCTGAAATGGCTGGGTAAACCTTTGTATTTGTCTTTTCTCCTCCTACCCTTTTGTCTGGCTTGTATCTGTAAACCATAACTCCTCAGTGTGGGAAGTCTCTCCTATTAAACACAACAGAGCAGAGTGCAGCCCACAGGTATGACTCGAACAGTAATGCTAGTGTAAAAGCCTGATGACCCCTTTTGAAAAAGACCAAATATTACATCTTTCATCCTAACTGAATTTTAGTCATGCAGTTATTACTTCAAATTGCTCTGTAATTTCAGATGATGGCATTCTGCCCTTTTGGCCTAAAACTGTGAGAATTATGTTGTCAGTTGGTATTTACAAAGTGACCTGCTCCTGCAGATGGACGGACAAGCGACCAAGACCAGACCCATGTGGATGAAAGGTTAGGTCCACTGACAGCTCTCTGGGCAGTAATGCAAGGAAGGCTACATCCACACCTTTACATCACAGGGAGACCATCTCCTCTCGAGGCCTGCTAGGCGTACAGGTACAGATACTAAAAACTGCCACCTGCTACATGCAGAGGTGGCTCTAAGTTTTTTTTTTTGTTTTGTTTTTGGGTTTTGTTGTTGTTGTTGTTTTCAATGATGGCTCTCCCTCATCAGGCTATTGCTCATCCCAGGTGGTAAAGCAGAGTTTAAATATGAAGCTTAATACTGATGAAGAAAAAACAACTCTATCACCTTAAGGAGAAAAAAAAAAAAAAAAAAAGGTGTGGCAAGGGTCTGCCCACATGTATTCACAGTTCCCGTAGAGCACATGATGTCTTTCCCATTTCCAGTGGTTGACGGGATGTGGAATTCTTTCTCTGGCAGCCCTAGCTGTCAGTATCCAGACAAACAGACCTAGCCCTTTCCTTCACTCCCTCTCCCCGGATGAAGAAGCAGCAACACTATCTGACATAAAATCCTGGAAAGACAAAAGAAAGAAATAGCTGAATTCTGCCTCTCCCAGGCTGTGGTTGAGGGGGCGAGACAGGTAAAATGCATCAGGCCACAACATCTGTGAGATCCTATTCTAGCTCTCATCTGTCTTGGAAGGGCTGACCCTAATGATTCCCTCTGTGCTGGGCTCTATGTAAAGATATTTTATTTGACCACACTTTGTTTTATTTTATGTTAACTCTGCTCTCCCTCCCTGGTTAGTAAATGTTCACAGTGAATTTAAGACAGGTCTACAGCTCAGATTTACAGCTGCACAGAAAGCAAAATTGTTACTATTTATAGTCATCTCAAGTTTGTTTCATCTGCCTACACAATCAATTAACTTCAGCTCCAGCTAATTTTGCAATCAGCCCAAGAAAAATGTCTCTGGCATAATAGCTTGTTTTCTCCTCCTTCTCCCTGGAGCTATAAAAAACTCTGTTCCCTTTCCCTATGCAAGTTCTACACCTGAGTACAGCACTAACTGGACTTATCCTCCACGTCTTTTACCTCTTAGAAGCTTCTTCCTGACTGACTTGACAGAAAACCTTTTACTTTGCATGATGGAGACCTTTTTTCCCCTCTCCAGTGGAGGTTTGGAAAGAATACTCCACCGTTTATTTTTCCATCAGCTAATTGCAAATATTGAAAGCGTCTAGACAGGGGGAAAATAGCTTTATAAATCATCACCAAAAGGAATTTCAATGTTATCTTAAATCCCACACAAATAGTTTCGAAAGATGTTCAGTAAATATATATTTGTATATAGAAAAATTATGCTAACCTGGAACTCAGGTTGAGTGCACATCAGGATTTACATGTGCAGGGGAGGGAATCACAGAACAAGGATGTTGTAACCATCCCACAAACAAACAATAAGACACAGTAGATTAAAACTGAAAGGTGTGGTGAAAAGCAGTGAAGACAGTCATTTGGGGATACTCTTCAGTTCCTGGACTTCAGCAAAGCCTCATTGATCTCATCTGAGCCAGGCCAGGGACCTAAGACTAAAAGGGCAGTGTAAACTCACTCAAGTCCCATTGTGTCTATGAACTTATCGTCAATTATACAATAAAGAAAGGAAAGGCAAGGCAAAGGAATGACAGGGAAGACTCTACACCCTTTCAACTGGCCAGTGGTACAAACTAGTAGCTTACAAGTGGTTCAGGTGGTATAACCTGTGGATAATTGTTAGGAGTCTTTGATCAGCAACTGAAATCTGTGTTGATCCTGGCATCAAATCTCCTGTCAGAGTCACAAAGTGGAGGGATGCCTCCTCAAGCCCCAGTAGTGACAAGACAGTGTGAGGGCAAGCTTGTAATTCTACCTAAAACTTAATGCCAATATAACCAACAGGGTCCACGAGGTGTCCCCTAGTCCATCTTCTCCCATTTGGTAGGATCAAAAACATCGAAACCTGTTCTGACAGTTGTTGCATAAATCTGTGCTTTAAAACCTCCAACTATGAATGTATTGCTCTCTCTTCTCCTGAGCCTTAAAATATACCCTGTTGTTACAGATCTAAGTTGAGTTGTAAGCCCAGGACTTTGCACAATTCCAAAGGGTCATGGACTAAAAGCATTGCCATTTGAGAGTCCAGCCTCAAAGGATCTCTCAGCTCAAACATGAGATTCCTGTGGTTTTTCAGTAATTCTACATGTCCAAGACAAATTATTTAGAGAAACAAAAATATTGTTTGTCCTTGTGGGATAAACTATTTACTCAGTTCCTTTAAAACTGTCACATATCTTTCAAAATGCTGGGAGATTGTTTTGTTTTGGTTATGGATTTTTAGTTTCTTTGTTAGCAGAAGATTGTCTTGAGGAGAAAGGCAGGCATGTGTTATATACTCATTCAGGATGGAGGGAGAGGGTTTTTCCCTTAGAGGGGCAACAGCCTCAGGATAGCCTCTCTCCCTTTGGGTTACTGCTCAAGTTTGTGCAGAGCTGAAGGCAAAGTGTGTAGAGAAGGATGGAGAAGAGGCTGTGAGAGTATGGAATACAGGGAACAGAAGAGGGAAGTGTGTCGACAGCATGCAAGAAAAGGTTTAAAACAATGGAACTTTTCACTGATGGTCTAAAGCAGCCCCCACCGACCCGTCTGTGATGTATCCCTGCCTATTTTGGCATCTTGTCTCTCCTTTCAACTCCTGTCTTCCTTGAACTGTGGCCCATGTGGCTGAAGATACACAAGCATGTGGCTGAAGATACACAAGGCTATTATGAATTATATTCTTCCTTTAAGGTCTGATAAGGTACATCATGGCCTGCAAATGTTTTAGGAATTGTTTAGTTTGCTTGCCTAAAGACATATTTGCCTTTCCTTTCACTGGTAGCAATGCTCTGATTCTTTATGGAACTGGGGATCTGTTTGGCTTCCCTAGAATCAGGATGAGATACTTGCCACACCCTGAAAAGCTTTGCCTTTACTATGTACCAGTGCTAAATAATGCTGTAGAAACTATGACTTCTTCTTCTTCTTCTCCTCCTTCTTCTCCTTATTATTATTAGTATTAATATTAGTATTATTGGTAATGGTAAGCAGGAGCAAACACATTTTATTCCCCAGATCTGCAGGCTCCCAGCAGCAGCCATCACTCCTCAAACATCTGCAACAGCTGTCCTTCCTGCTGGGCTCTATTCCAAGAAGTGACAACTAAGCCCCAGCCCTCAAAGTCTTTTAATTTCAGGGGAAGTTGATACTAACCTCCATACCTATAATGAGCCAGATGGGAATTTCTGACCCTCAAGAAGAAACATATTATGACGCAGATTATATCTGAAGACATGGCTATAGCCCATCTTTTACTCTTGGGATATTTTCTGGCGGGGGGCTGGGGGGAGGGGGGGGAGGAACATGGTGAGGAGGCAGCTGGGAGATGGGGGTGAAAGAGAGTGAAAGAGAGAGAGAGAGAAAGATGTTCTGAGATCTGAGGATCGCTTTTATCACCAACTTGTGCTGCTGCTAGATTTGGAAGTTAAGACAACACATGAATGGAAGAAACCATGTAAGCTGGAGGAAGAAACAAGAGTCAGTGGGGACTTTGTGGCATTCTTGGAGGAGAACAAGAGGTGTTGGCTGCTGCTTCCCTGACAGTGAGCTGGTAATTTGGCTGCTGGCCTCACTTCTGTGACGTTGTGTTTACAGAGGTTGCTATAGGAGTAGAACATGTTCCTTTGGGCTACAATTGCTTCAGATCTGCCACTGACACATTAGAAAAGCTATGATAGATAGGCTCCCTGGCTGACATCTGTGGAGGATGGAAGAAGTCAGAAGCAACATTTTCTGCTTTGCATCTCAAAGTAGTTTCCAAGCACCATGCCACTAAAGCTGGGAGTCCCTATCCCCTCACCCCCAGCTGCTCACTCCCTTTATCCCTCTTCATGATATGAAAGAAATATTCCTTGAACAGCAACACGAAAAGCTCAGTGCATGGACCTCAACAGCAGTGGTGATACAGCATGGAGGGACCAACATGCTGTGGTTTAGAGACTGGAACGAGCAGCCAAGGCTTCATGGTGCCACAGGAACTCTTACAGCTGATGTATACAATCCTGCCTGTCTTAGCAAACTGCAGGCTTAGCTGCTAATAGCCTCTGAAACCCATTTTTCCTCTACCTCAACTTTACATTGCCCTTTGCAGTTGGATAAAGAGCATTAAAACCAGCTATAAAAGTTGGGGTGAGATGTAGATTTTGTATTTCATTGTCCCAGAATAACAATCTTGCTCAGAGCCACCAGAGATTTGCTTATCCTTTTATATGTCCATGGGCATTATCAGACACAACACACTTGGCAACCGAAAGACCAGTCTGGTTAAACATCTTGATAATCCACAAGGCCAAATGAAGTTGTTCCTGTCCTGATGGTAGAAGAAGCTGATGAAAGGACTCTCCATGACTGTGTACATAATCCTTGCTGGTTTGCATTAAAAGTCTTTGATGTTGATTTTCCTAGATCTTTCCCCAAGTTCAGTCCAGCTCAGAGAAATCTGCCATCTCTGGAAACCGCCTTCTGAGATAACCCCAAATACTGGATTTGGTAAATTAGAAAACCTACATAGCAGATTTGCAAGGCTGTATTGTTTCAGAGTCTGCTGTTCAGCTTTCTACTCTCTAAACCAGTCAGTCGCTTTCTTTAACAGAAGGAAGGAAAGAAGATCAGGTGAAGTGATGTTAACAAATCACCTGAGACAAAGACTTCTTTGGCTGCTGCTGAGCCTTAACTGACTTCAGCTTGCATATGTCTAACAGCCTTGTAGATTAATCCAGGATGAGCTTGCCTAACTCCTTAATGAAAGGCTTCTGAGAAGAACTATGCTGAGTTTTCTGAACTATCTTGGTGTTTATGTAGCATACTTTAAAATGTATTAGGAAACAAAAGCATACTTTTCACAAGGGCTGAAGATGTGCTTCAAAGCCCTGGCTAGTTTGCTAATGTGGTAACTTCTGTCTGCTTCGATTTCCCACCTAGTTTGATCTCGATATAGCATTCTGCTTTGCTTCCTGCTCTGGAGTACAATAAGCATTTATCTCTGCTGTACAAGAGCTGCAGCTTCCCACATGGAAGATAACTGCATGATCCTTACAGAAAATATGTTTCAGGATGAAATGCAGCTACCTCCACAGTACCACATACCTGCCTATCTTCATCCACGTCCAGGACACCTAAGACATGGAAAAATATGGTTTGAAAGAGAATAAGAGTGCCTTGGTGGAAAAGTTGCAAAGGCTCATGGCTAATTCCTGTTCCACTCCTGTAGGCTGCTCATTTTTGTTGTGTAGATGCCTTGTAGAAACTGCTCTTCGATGACATGCTGCTCCCTACAGCATTTCTGTATTTCCCCCCATTTCAAATGCCATCATAATGTCCTTGAGACACCCACCTCATGGAAGAACTTTCCACTGGAAAGTCTGTGATCTAGACAGGAAGACAGCAGTCAGTCAGACCTCTCCCATGGCACTCACCAACACAGACAGACCAGCTCATTCATGTGCCTGAAGAAGACCATGTGATGGCATTTAAATAACAATAATAATAAAAACTAAAAAATCCACTGGGTACTACAGCCTGTGACAGGGGAAAGAAACTCTACACAAAGGCCTCAGGCCATTGGGGATTTAGTCAGCTCTACTACAGCAGGCTGAGCAGGAAGGAAGGATAAAGAGCTCAGTTTTCCCAGGAGGGATTTGTTACATACCTCTATCATTTCTTTCAAAGCGTTCTTTGCTCTACCTGGAGCAGGCACTGGACATGGGCCAGGTGCCCTTTGTGCCCCTGGATGCGAATCAACCAGGAGCTGGGGGAAGCCGAAACTGCAATACAAGCAGAGCTGCCAATGCACTAAGCTGAGCCGCCAGTGTCAGCCCTGAGGATGAAGGTTATTCTTCTAGCATTTGATGCCAACTGGCACAGCCTCCCTCTTCTTCCTTCACACAAGTGTTGCCTACTTCCCCCTCCCTCTCCACGGTATTTTGCCTTTGAAGTCACTTCATGAAGAAATTCTTCCTCTGTCAGAATTAATCTTCCACCTGCCAGGCCACGAATAGCCACCTTTCTGTGTGTCTGCAGCACATTGCCAATGAAAGGGAGCAGAAAGGAGTGGGTAAGCCTGGCAGAGGTAAATGGTAGAAAGGATCACCAAGAAATTCTACCGATACATTTAACCCTGAAGCAACACAAGGTACTTGCCCCTCCAGCACCCAGTCCCATGCAGGGTTTTTATAAGCTGGTTAGACTTCAAAAAGGTCTCCAATCTATAATCCTATGTGGCTAGATGCCTATAGAGGAATTTTCCCTGGCTAAATCCATAGTGAGAGCAAATACCCACATTCCTGACACTTAAAGGAACATGAATACATATTTCCTAGACTAGGAACATGCCTAAACAAGGACCTGGGCTGTCCCAGGGGTTGTTTCCCTCAGTCCTTCACATGGAAGCTGATGTTCTTAGACATCTCTGGTATTCATTGGCGTTCAGAGTAGTGGTTATTGATTTGACAAATCTGTTCCCATGATGCTGAATTCTTTCCTATAACGCTGAACCACCTGCATATGAATTTTGAGGAATATCTGGACCATCTGGACAGTTGATTGCCCTACAACCACGTAGGAGATATCTAAGAAACACTTTGGAGTCATAGGACAGCCCAGCCCTTAGCTGGAGACCTTGACAAACTCAAAGCAGATAGAGTTAAAATCTAATGGTATGGGGTATCTCCTAGGACATGTGGATCCAAGATGTTTCACAAGAAGTAGGAGTTGAACTAATACTTTTCAATCTTTCAGTAAGTATCATAGAGAAAAGACTATTGATTTTTGTGCAAATAAGCTACCATGGGCTCCTAGCACAAAGAGTCTTTAGTGGCAGCATATCCCAAGTAGGACAAGACATTTTCTTGTTTCCTGGTCAGATGCCACATTTCCTCCAACAGGCAGATTAAGTGGCTGTATAATGCATTTCAAAGGCTAGCTTGTCTAGAGGAAAGCAGGAACAGGATGCTCAACAATCCTGAATCAGGTTTACTAAGGTGAATATGTAAGAAATTTTCAGATAAAGGCTCTTTTGCCCTGGATGCAATGGTGTCTTGATTCTTGCTGTCCCTTAGGTGTAGACAGCAAGCAGTGAGGTGTCTTTTAAAAGCCCGAGGGAGATTTCTAATCACAAAGCATCACTCTCTGGTGATTAGAACACTGGGCTAGGATGCAGGGAAACCAGATCCTATTCCTATTCAAACTGCTAGTTTTGACTCTTAAAACATACTGCTTTCACTTCCCATTTTCACCCTTTGCCCTTCTCTTCCTTTTGGAAGGACTTTGTCTTCACTAGGATAACTGACCAATTTTTGGGTGGGGTTTGGGTTTAGGGGTTTTGGGCTTGCTTTTTTTTTTTCTTCCCCCAGAAGCCTCTCAAGGTTCTTTTAGTATTAGTCCTGTACCTTAGTAACCTTTACCTTTGAGGAGCAAGGGAAGCTCAAAGCACCCCCAAGCAGGGGAAATAATAGAGCATTAGACATCAAAATGTCAGACTGAATCTCTTTCCCCTCTCTCTCCCACAACTCCTACATGAAGCCAGACTGCTTCACAGGAAAGACTACGCTGGAAATCTGCCTCCTGTTCCATTTTACATTCCTGCAGCTCTGAATACAGCCAAACCAATTTCATTGTACTCTTAGAAAGGATCTAATTCTAATGCTGTTCCTCTGTGGTATAAACATAGAGATTCATGCCTCCACTTTTTCTATTTTTTTGACACACAAATAAGGAGCTTTTCTGATAGTGTTCTGATGGTGCAAAATCAGGGTAAAGGTTTGAATCCCATCTGTGTATGCCCCAGGCTTCAGACTGGAGGGGGGCAGGAGCTGAGGACTCATGGCAAGCTGAACTGAGAAGCAGGCTTTTATAGCTGAGTAACAAACTCATGAATATTGGGGCTTTATTAACAAAAATGTTGACAGACCTTTAACTTCAGTGGTGCTACTGGGCACCGCTATCTGTAAAAAAAAGAAACCTTACTGGATTTAAAAAAATTATTAGCTATAATTTATTTTTATTTATTTATTTCCACATATAGAATATATGCTAGGGAAAAAGAGCACTTTATGCCCTGTGAAACCAGAAGTGGGGTTTTTGTTTGGTTTTTGGTTGTTGGGTGCTGGTTTTTTCCCTAGAGGACTTAAGGGTATTCTTTTTTAATACATGCTTTATTTCTCAAGTTCTGGCATGTCTGAAAGTCCAACCCACTCCTGCAAAGTTCAGTGAGATTGTTGGCTAATTTCAGTGCAGCCCTACAGCCAGTCTGGAAAGTCATTTGCTGACAAAAGGCACACACCAGAATAACTGGCTCAGACAGAAGGGGAGAGCCTAGTTTCCTTCTTTTTGAAACACAGCTTACTCCATCCCTCCCATCACTTTGTGTGTTTTCCCAAATTAGATCAAATCCTGCCAGCAAAAATGATGGGAGGAGATCAACTAACTTTTATCCATTTACGAACCAAGAAGTTTGCCTCAGGGTCTCAGGAACAAGCTGTTCCCCAAGACTGACTCCCTAATTGTTCCTGTTGTTTCTGCAAACCCTCCTTTGCCTCCGTGGCTCTCCCTGTGACCTGTGACACTTGCCAGTGGTTTGGAGCAGAGACCCAACTGCTCATTCCTGCCCTCTCCAACAGCTTCCTCCTACAGACACATCTACTTTGCTAATTACTCTGGAGTAGGAAGTTCCCTGAGTGAATTACTTTCACCTTTTTGCTGCTCCCTCAACCCTCAGAAGCTGATAGTCCTTGCCATGCAGCAGTTTTCCCCTTTACAATTATATTCTCTTTGCAGGGAAGGAAGAAAGCACTGGGAGGTGTTTTTGCATACTAGCTGCTCACCGGCAGCTTCTTGGCCACTGTTGATTGTAGCCAGCAAATGATAATGCCTGGGAAAACCAGTGTCACCCCTCTGAGATCTCTCCTTCTACACCAACCAAGACAAACTTTTCTCTCCTTCCCTGGCTGTGACCATAGAGGATCTGAGGGATGCAGAGCAGCCTTCCCAGCTTTGGGAAAGTCAACTTTTTCTCTGACCAGTGGTAACAAGCACCACAGGAGACAATAGCTCCCCAGACTATGAACAGGAAGCCATTCATGGTATTTTACCTCTGCTCGCCAAGAAACCTTTTGATTTGCAGGCAGGAGCCCACAGCACAGCCAGGAGGTCACCACCAGCTTAGTCAGAGAAACTTCTTGCTTCAGACTCCAAGAAGAGCATGAAACACAGTGAGACACATGCCTTGAGTCTCACAGGCTTGGTCAGGTCACTGTATGGAACAAATCAGCCTGAAGTAACACAGGCCGCACTGAAGATCTGCAAGTCATTACCCATAATGACTATTCAGAAAGGGAGCTGGCAGCAAAACCCTCTTCCCTCTCCTCCAGTGTAAATCTCTCCCCCTCCCGTTTTCTTCACTCCCTGGTTCTTTCAAGCAACAAAGAGTATCTGAGGACTGTTTCCCTCCTGTTGTGAGTCACCAGAAATCAGCTTAGGAGCAAGGCACAGTGGAGCCACAAAGAAAGGCTGGCAGGATGCAGGGAGCAGAGAGACCTGGTCCCATTCAGCTATGCCCATCCTCCTCCTCTTGTGGAAGCACGCACCTGATTGGGATGGGAAAGCATGCAGGCAAATACACCGGAAGATAGAGCCCAGGAGGGCATCTCTGGTCTGCCTTACTGACACAAGCAAGAGAGAAGGGGAGCACTCCCAAGAGTAAAAACATTTCCTTTCACCCAAGAAAGCAATGCATAGTGTAACATCCAAGGTCTTGCAATTACTTTCTGGTTTGAAAACATCTTAGACCCCTCCCTCTCCTTTTCCCAGGTGGGAAGTATTCACTTGCTGACATCTGCACCACCACCACCCTAATCATTCCTTGCATTTGCAAAAGCAAATATATTCCTTTTCTTTACCATTAAAGCAGGAACATGGATGAATGCATTTTGAAATCTTTACTTCCATTGTAGTGCTATATACACAAGGATATGCAAGAATAAAAGCAGCACACAGCTTGGGGGAGCAGAAATTTTGGCTGGGGGTGATGCAGCGTACAGAAAAGCCTGTAGAAATGTTTGACTGTACCTTTGACTGAGAGAATGAAGAACTCTTCTCTGGGGCTTGTTAGAACTGTAACTGTCTAATTTAGAAGAGCAGGATAGGATGAATATTTTATGAGGGTTTTTCCACAGGGCTGTTAACATTTAGCAAACAAAAGACATCCGTGATTCATTTTCCTTCTCACAGGGAGCAAATGAGTTAACAGATGTAACAAGGGAATTAAAAAGGGATGCACCCAGCACTGAGAACAGCTGTTTGCTTTAACAGGTACTTGGAAAACTGTGAGCACTGAGGTTCATGCAGCACCTATAGGATGAGGTGAGTCTAGGGTAGAGCTTGCAAACTGATTCAAACTTGTTTTCTGCCCTAGGGTCCATGGGTAAGTGCTGCTGGTTGTAGGCCTAGGACTTATGTGTCTAAACACCTTTGACAATCTATGGCTGTGCTCCCTTTCTGTAAAAAGCTGAAGGAAATCTGCTATCTGTCTCCTGATCTAGTTAGAAGGTAACTCTTGGGCTGTGGTCAGCATGGCTCAGCTAGTCATGACCTGACTCCAGCTACTTCCCCAGGTGCTTGTCCTGTAGAGGAAGCATGAGACTGTGTTTCAGGGAGGGCTCTGACCACACTGAGAGAGGGAACACAGCCCTGTCCACAACAGCTGCAGTCTCTGTGGGGTTGTGGGGCACGGGATTAGCACCAGTGGGGATGCAAAGAGGCACTGCCTCTCCCATCTCCTGCTGCAGTGAATCAGCCTCTCTGCAGCACATCCCATCATCCTTGTGGTAGGTTAGTTGGGCAAAGAAATGCTTCCTTTCCACAGGAAGGTGTGCTGCTCCTGAGCAGGCAGCCTTGGGCACCTTGCCCCATCCTGCCAACTCCACCAGCCTACGTAGGTGTCCTGAAATTAGCCCAAACCTTTGAATAGGTTGGTCCACCCTGGGCCTGTTCCTGCTGCATTGTTAATGAATGACTGAGCATGACATGCTCTGTCTCGCTCCTGGCTGCTCAGCTGCCTTGTACAGAGCCTGCAGACAGCCTGCTTAGGCTTTTTCATAATGTATGCTCCAGAAGATGCTCTCCATCAGCTTCAGTTTACAATGCACAGATTACCAAAAATCCAGCTCAACGTACCCCTAGAGATTATTTCTTTTACAAATATACAAGCACCCCCTCCCCCCACACACTTCTTCTGTAAACACATAGATGTGCATATAGTACAACACAGTGCCATAAAAATAATACTAACACTGGCACGTAGCCAGCTCCATCACTGGACTGATGATGAGCGTTTCAAGCCTCACCTTTGCTAAGCTATGTCATGCAAGGTCTGTCTCCAGGAGAATGTGCCCATTGCTGTAGTACTCAGACATTTACAAAACTAAGTAGGAGCCAGATACACTTAAGAGTTCTAAGGGACTGAATGTTGGTTTTTTCCTAGTCCTCCTTCTACATTTTGCCTCCTTGTTCAGAAGTCCATGTCTAGCAAGAGCTGCAAAACCTGTTCTTGCAGTCTTCTCTAGGGAACCATATCAAAGCAGAATAGCAAGATGATGACCAGATATACTGGTGCAACCCTAATCCTTTCCAATCTCTAGGCTTCCCCTCCCTCCCACTAAATCTGACCACAGCTCTCTGCTGTGGGGCCACTACTGCTTAGCCCTATTTTAATCCTATTTTGGAAATCTGTTACTACTGGTTCTAAAACATACACTGGGGACTAAACACAAATTGCAGGCAGGATGAAGCTTTTTGAATCAGTAGCAGGAGACATAATGCAGAGTCTAGGTCTAAAGCAAGGCAAGTTCCTCTTTTGATTGCACTCTTTGTCCCTGGAGTGCACTTCGTATTTCAGCAGGGCTCACACACCTGTCTGTGCTGGCCTCTGCTTTGGTTTTCTCCTGGAGAAAGTTGAATATTCAGGCTTGATTCCTGTTCTGACATGATTCTCTGCAGTGATTTTCTGCAGGCAGCCCACTTCTGATGCTGAAGGTTCAAGGCCGGGCTCCTTCCATGCCTGAAGTCCTAAAGTCATGGCAGAAGTGTCATCATATCATGTCATAACACCACTGTCTTCCAACTGTCACCCCCTTCAACCAGTCTCCCGGATGCCTATAGCTGAAAGCCATGACAATGCTAACTTGCCACTTAACCGTCCTAAACTTTCTTGGAGCTCTGTCTTCAGAGAGCATAATTATCCTGAACTTCCCCTCACCTACAGCCATCTCCTTTTGGCACTTTCTCTGTCCTCCCTGAACAGAAAACTCAGCCCAGAAAGAGATTTTAGTTAAGTTCTGGAGTATAATAGTGGGAGAGCTTGGGCCCTTGTCATCCCTTATGCTGGTCCCAACCATACTTCTGTCTATGCATGACCTCCTCTACCTCCTCACAACTTTAGGAAACCAAAAACAGGCAGGAAAGTTTTCTTGGCTCCTTCCTAAGGGAATCTGATATCACGTGGAGTAGATATGCAGGCAAAGGACTACCAGAAGTCATAATGATGGTGATCTGCTCACACAAAGCGCAGATGAAGAGCGTGCCACATCTCAGCCAGCTGCCTGGCACACTCCTACAGAAAATGCACAGGTAGCTTCCAAGGCTTTGTGCTCAGATTGCACTGGTGGAAGGCATGCAGCCTGCTTCTACATCCAGCAAAAGCAAAAGATGGGAAAGCACCATGAGTCTCAGGTTCAGACTTTCTCAGAAATGTATTAGGTTAGTGACTGAGGGACAAAGGGGAAGAGGACCCAATACGCGCCACAGAAATGCACAAAGAAAAACTCTGGAACATTGATTCATTTTGTGGCTTTGAACCAAATACAAATCTTTTTGTTTCTCAACTGACCCATCTATGAAGGGGGAACAAAAATGTTAAGACTGATGATTTTATTTGGTGGAAAAAGCAGCTACACATGTCACAGAAAGGCAGTGTTTGTACTAACATTTGCACTGATATTTGTACTGACAGTAGAATGTATTATTACAAACTAATTGTCAGGAAGCTGGATGGCATGTGCTGGAATAAATTAGGAGGCTTCAAAAGTAGTATTCCAACAAGACCTCACACAAAAGACTAAATGACAAACAATACCAATGTACTGAAGGCAAAGGTGAGTGGCTTTGTTTGGGTTGGAACACGTTCATCCTTTTTTCGGAGATATACCAAGAAAGAAATTGCTACCATATTCCAGCTTCTGTTCCAGTTCTTTTTATAGAGTGATATTCTTTTATTATTTGTCCTTGGGACATCACCATTGTTGAAAACATTATTGAGTGACTCTCGTGAAAATGAGAGAGCATCAAGATTTGTTAAGGACAGGCCTAATGGAGTGCTGAGCTCTTCTTTCTAAAGCCAGCTCTGCTGAAGCAACTCACTTCTGACTCACAAGATGTATCATACACTGGTGATAACTTACCCTCAGCTCCAGGTTTCCCTGTCATGATTTACCACTCTCCCTAGTATTCTGTGGTTGAATTTTCAAGGCCACTGATGCATAAACAGCTTCTTTAGCCCTGAACTTCCCTGGAGTACAGTCTGCTGTTTACTTAGATATACAAAGAGATATAAATATATATGTATTTATATACATGTATAAGCATATGTATAAATATGTATATGTGCAGCATGTTCTTTTACCAAAGTTCTCCCACATTAGTTAATTAAGTGTATGGCACAATTAATTAAATCATTGTTTGGAAATTCCAGTAGCATTAGATTAATGATTACAGCAGGAGCTTAGCCAGACAAACAATTTCAGAAACTTCTCTCCATGGCTTTGTCATTCTGGGAAACAGGGTTTTTTTTCAAAAAAAAAATTACAGAACAGATGGCTCATGTGAAATACTTGAAATTCCACCAAATCAGAGCTGATAAAAACAGATAGCTTTGCTGAACCTGGTGGGTGCTAGGTAACTTGCAGTGGAAATAAATTGTGTGTGAGGCTGACACTGCTAGTGGTTGTTGCTGTGGTTTTTTGCTGTATCCCTTGTTTGTATGATTTTTAATTAAGCTTAGGCATTTGCCCTATACTGCACTGTGCTGGATACAAGACAGAGCACAGGAGTCTTTCTACTTCATTGCACTAACAGAAGCTCACTAACGATCACAAGCTTCCTTACCTGTTCTGTGATCAAACAGCACAAGGTGACACTCACTGCAAGCGCTTTTGTAAAAGGGGGTGCCCTACCAGTTCCTGTGGCTGAAAAAGGGAGCAGAGCACAATATATCCCTCTGAAACTTGGACTGTGCAGGATTTAGATGAAGAGGGAGGAATTTTCTCTAAGGACCTTCTTTCAGTGAAAAAAAGAGACAGGTCTGGGTCAAGACTGACGTTTTATTGACTTTCTTTCTCTTAACTAGCATTTTCCTGGGAAATTTTAACAGTCTAGTCTCTACATTTTCAGTCTAAAATGAACTTTCGGAACCTCTGAAAGCCAAAATAGAGGGAAAACATTTCCATTTCACATTTCACAACAACAATTTCAAACTCTCTAAAAATCTACACTTTATGAAGAGAAAAAAAAAAAAGAAAGAAAGAGCAAAAGAAAATCAGAACTTTTGTTTCTGTGTTAAACTGGTGTGAAGCTATGGGATTTTCTTTTTGGTTTGAATTCCAAATTTGAAATTAACTTTAAAGACATGTACCTGTCACAGTCTCCTTTTTATATTCAATTCATTCACCCATGCTGGGCTGGTATCAACAAGAACAGATACATTATTGGTGGAAAGTCAATGTGATTAGTTTCTACTTTCGCAGAGTTCAAGAAGAAGTTGTGCTTCTAGGGAATATTTGTCACTTAGAAACATCCCACAAAGACACCAAGCAGCCAACAAAGAGCAAACTGTCCTAGACTGGGAATCAGTGCCAGAGCAGTTATACTGTCTGCCTGAATTACATGTTAACTTCTGATCTTTGATCTAGTAAATGTAAATCTCATCAGTAGGGGTACCTTAAATGCTTGTAGGTCTGAGCACTTGCAGGCACCTACATACAAACTTTAAATGTCCATATCCAAACATGCAAACTGGCATCTCCAAAGGAGAAAATTCAGAACAACCAAGCGTTTGTTGATGGCTCATTCTCTAGGCATTCTTTAATCATAACATACACTACATGTGTGCATTTCCTCTCCCTAAGTACCTATGTCAATCTCTGCTTTCAGAGTTCCTCCACAAAGTCCTGTTTACTTCTATGCTGTAGAAGGAGTCCTGAAGGACAGACAAAGTATCCTCACTAAGAAGGAAGCTAAGCCTGTCACCCAGCTCTTACCAAGTAACACCTGAGTAACCTGGAGGTGAGTTCTCATGGGAAAAGAATACATATTTAGATAAATCCCTTCTAGAGGGATACAGTATGGAAATGTTCTGATCTGCCCAGTTGCTAAGGGAATCAATGAAGAAATGGGCAGAGGCAGGTTTGCAATTGTGCCATGCTGCAGGAACATAACATTTCCTTTTGCTCTGAAGAAATAATATAAATGGGATAGCCAAGGAGCTTTCCTAGCCAGGATTTTACTCAACAAAATGTTTCCAAATGGAAAACAAGCACATCCACTGGGTAGCAGTAGGTATCATAGAGGTTTCCACTGTCAGTCCCTTGCCAAAACCACATGAAATGTCCTTTCCCTCAGTAGATGGTGGCATGCAGACAACTCTTCAGAGACTCTGAATTGCACAAAATATGCAGGAATTCCCTTTCACCCTGGCACTGCAGAAGGAAGGCACTAGATGAGTAAAGGTCTTCACAAATGCTTCTCAAAGGTCTGAAGACATCTTCAGGACAGCAGGGCTATTTTTTTGCCAGTTTACCAGGGATGAGGATTAAGAATAACTAGGTCGGGGGATTTTGCTGTTGCCAAAGAGCCTGGCCAGAGGAGCTGGGAAGTACACCAATTTAATGATGGATCTAGAGGCTGTCAGAGGGTAAGTACAGAAAACATTAATACTGTTCAAGGCCTCCTCTTTACAGAAGACTTGAGTTAGCAAAATCAGCTGCTGCCAGGGCACTGTCTGAGCAGATGAGTATGCTGCTGGACACATATGTTGTGTGAAGGCTGCTGGGATACTCTACACAAAATTCCACAATTTGTGTTTTCTTGCTGGGACATCTGGCCAAACCACTAAAGGTGAGAATTGCCCTTGTATTATTAAAAAGTCTGCCAATTCCAGAAAGATCTGTAAAAAATGGTGGTTCTCTTCCTTGACTGCTCATGGACTATTTTTACAGAGCAGTTCTTCAATGCAGAAGGACACGTTACTTCTTCCGGATCATATGTATATGATTGGGTCCACTTTCCTTGTGCTTCTTTCTTAGGGAGTGACCCTCAATGAATTCCAAATTAATATATTATTTGGTTTCATTTTGTTTTGCTTTGTTATATTTTACCCAAGTGGTCTCCACTGGGGGTTGAAAGATAAGCTGGTAGATCTGTCTTGTATTATCAACCTTTGGAATTTATCTATCTCATTGTTTCAGCTCTCCTCCTTCATATTCACTATTCACTATTCACTATTCACTATTCACTATTCACTATTCACACTATTCAGCAGTGAAATGTGTAAACACACATTCTTTTAAAACTGTTTTAACCCTTTCATATCATGCAAGACCTCAGAGAAAAAGGAAAGAACTCCCTACTCTCTCCTGCTTTAATTACTTACTTTTAGTATTAATTACTAGTGTGTTAGGCCCAGTGAAGAGACATGGCAGGATACAGCCTTTGCCTTTTATAGCTATTTTCAGTCAAAGAGTAGGAAACAGGAATTTAGAGCCAGGTCCAGGTTGAAGAATTGAGATCTCAAAACTCTGCACATCACTCCTGATTGCAATGCTAAGAAGCAATAGGTTCCATCCATACCTAAATTGAAGAGCAATTTAGAAAATTAAAGCTCTGAACACTTTTGTGCCAATATCTATTTCACAGAGGAAGCCTTCAGCTATTACACACCTGATTCAGACATTTCAGTTTGATGTCAAATGTTTAATGGCCTGAACCCTGGCCCATGGGTCTGAGAACTGGCTGCTTTGTTGACTTCACTTGGGTATGTAGGTGTCCCTCAGTTCTCAAAACCAATTATTTAATGGTTTCTTCCAGTTAGATTCTGTAAGGAAAAGGAATTTAATGCAGAGCTCATGAGTCCAGCCTGGAGATGTTTTGACAGCCGGGTCATAGGCTTGGGACTTTCTCCTCTGAACACATGCATCATTTTATGCTCACAGGAGGAGGAATAACTGTGCTTCCCAGAGCTGGACTTGCCTCTGCTAGTTCCAACCAAAGAGGGGAAGGAGAGAGCTGGCTTTTTAAAATGTAATTAATACTAATGGAAAATAAATAGATACATATGTTTCCTTTGGCCCATGATGGCCTTTTCTGAGAATGTTTGTTCATACTTTGGTGCAACAAGCAGAGGGTGGTTTTCTAGTGAGCAATCACCTCAAGCTAGACGCTGGGAGGGGAGGGAAAGGAGAGGAGCCAGATGTCCTTAGCAGAGGGCTGAGCACCAACAAGATCAGAGCCCATCCTTGGTAAAGCCTGTAATACAAGAGACCTCTCAGCACAGTCCCATACATCCCAGGCCCTGTCCAACCATCTGCATCTTAATTCAAAAGTTTGCATGGAACCGGCTCTACCCCTGCCACCCAGCTGAGCTGAACTGGAACTGGGCCACCAGTAGGGTCTGGGTTTGATTAACCTTCTCACTCATGCAGTGTCAACCAGCTTAATTTTTTTATTATTGCTGTGAGAGAGAAAAATTAAAGAAGGAGCTGCCTGGCATGGTGCGGCCTGCAGCTGTTTCATCTGTATTTCAGAGAGCGAGAGCGGAAGTGTGGAGAGACTTGGCTAAAATGGAAAATGTTAAGGGGGGATCGGGTACATAAAACACAGCTGCTACTGGGCAAGGGTCTGACTCCTGGTCCAGAAGTCTGGATTGCAATACCCTCTCGGAAGCTTGGAAATAACATCTGTATTGATTGATGTTTGTCCTTTTCCTTTTAGCCAAATCCTGTTTCCAGCTGCTTGGATGTTTTGACAGAGCCTGAAATTCAGCCTTTCTTTCTGTGCTCTCTTTGCCACCATTTTCAATGTACTTTCTTCTTGACACAAGCAAAGCCCACCAACAACCCACCAAGATCACAGCCTCTTGCCCTTGATCCTCTTGTACCGAGGTGTTGCACATGGGAGCAAACCCCCTCTGTTCTACACAGTATTTCTCCCTGCACTGAAAAGGACAGACTCCGTTTAGATTGCCCTGGACTTGACACTGCATCACCATAGGGAGCTGAAAGTCTAAAGTTATTGTAAAATAAGAGTCATTATTGTGTCCTCTGGTTTATGCTGATATACATCTAGCTTATAGCAGCCAGTTGTGCCAGCCACACAAAACAGTTTTGCAAGAAGGGCTGATGCAGGTCCTCAGAAGACTCTTCGTAATGTTGATGGAGCTGTCCCAGAGCCCAGGCTTGGTGAGTGATGTAATCTTTCACCTCCAAGTTCAACCTGGAATATTGCTTTCAGGGCTATAACTTTGGCATCTTTTATGTGCTTGAAATTCCAGAATGATGAAAATAAGGAAAAGAAATAAACAGCTACATATATGTTAAAAGGAAAAAAAAAAAAAAAAAAAAGACAGAGAGAAAAAAAAGGATTAAAAAGGCAATATTATGATTCCTACATTGAGTCTTGTTTCCTAAGTAATTGCAAGAAATGAAAAAGGGCCAGTTTCCCAGGTGAACACTGCAGAAGTGTACACGGACTTTATTAGTTTCCCAGAGGTTTAAGCAGAGCTTGACATTTCACATTTCACTGAACATTACACTCATACAATGGGTTGGGTAGTATATCTTTGAGCCAAAAGTTCTCAAACAAGGGCGTCTAACTCTCTGAAGCCAAATCCCTGTTTGGGCACCTAAAATTTCTGAACACCCACAGCTTTTTCTGATTTTGATTACATTTGTTTGTGCTCAGCACTTCTGAAAAATCCCTCCAATTTTATTTAGGTGCCTGTTGGCAGGGATTTCTACACTTCAAAGAGGAAAAAAATAGAGAGAGGAAGAAAATGGAAAATAAGCAGTATTCTTAACTTGAGATGACTTACAACAGGGGTTCAAATTCAACTTCAGGATCCTTTACTGGCCTAACCCAAACCATTCTGAATTATTTTGGCTTCCCTACTGCTCTAAATGATGTTGAATAACTTAGGCTAGCTATGCCAAATTACAAACATTTCTAAAATGTATTTTTTTGCATAGGCTTACTCTGTTGATATCTGTTTGTTAACTTAAGGACCACAACTGGAACATTTTGCCCCAGGACCTTACCCATTGCACTCCAAGCAAAAATATGACCAAGAATGGGGAACATTGTTCTCTCAAATAATTTCTCCTGCTAGTACCGAAGACCAATTCCCAGCACAATCTGCATACAGGACAGCAGATAGCAGGCAGAACCAGAAACCCTTTACAGAAGGGCTTGTGCCATACCTTTTGGTACCTGCATGAAGAGCAACAGGCAACAAAATTGGTTTAGTGTGGGTCTAAGAATTATATCCAAAGGCAGCTTTTTGGAAGAGAGGCCAGATCAAGATAAGAAAAACAGCAGGAAGTTTTCCAGTGCCCAGCAAGGGGTGTCCCAAGGAGCAAAGCTGCTGGGACAGGTCATCATGGGTCAGTCATAAATGAGGTAAGACATTCTTTCTCATTCTAGTTTCTATGTCTCAGTTCCTCATCTTCTGCCATTTTCACTCAATCCCTAGTCTTCCTTCAGGCAAATTTCCATTGGTTTTGCCAAAGGAAGTACTGAGTAACAGCTGAGTCAGGTTCTGAAGACTTGAATGTGTGAGCTTATAGACAGCATACTGCAGAAATAGACTCCACTGAGTGATGGCTTTGGGACCTAGGGAAAGGAAAACCCCAGCTGCAGGTGCACCCCTTTCTCCTCAAAATCAAAGGACTTTAAAATCTCTCATAATATTTAGTTTAATTCTTTTCAAGGGGGAGGGGGGAAGCTGAGCATCAGATTATGTAACTTTAAAAAATGTGTTTCTACTTAAAAGTTAATCAACATCTCCCACATCAGACAGTAAACGTGGTGCTGTTGAGCAGGATTATTCCTGATCTCTGCTTTGTCTCAGTTGTGGATTAAAATGTGTAATGTTATCCTGTTTAATGTTTTAACCGTATGGGCTGCAATTTCATGGACAATTATATTACAGGGGAAGTGCTAAGCAAGTCAGTCACAACACAAAAAAAAATTTATTTCCCTAAAAGCTACACTGAAACCTTTGCCAATGGTAACAGGGGTCAGTCTCATCACCTCTCTCTTTTACAAAACTCTTTTTTTTCATTCTTCCTTTACACCTTTACTAAGGCACTTTTTTGCCCAGTGGTGCAGGGAAGACTAGAACTGGGATTTGTCCCTGCAGACTGGGTGCTCAGCACCAGATGCACACAGCTGCGCATATGAAACCATTCTCAACACATCAAGATAACAACTATATCCCACTCCACAGGCCTAGCCAATGCTGTCAATTTGAATCAGCTAGTGGATTGTTCTTTTTCCTATTTGGTATATCTTGCATTCACACTGCAATGAGGTTGAACACTGAGGAAAGACTAAGATGAATGTTTAGCTTGGTGTCAAGAAACAGTCTTGTACAGAGCATATGGATGGGTTCTCTCAGCCCCTTGCATGTACAAGAATAGAATAGAATAGAACAGAACAGAACAGAACAGAATAATTTCAGTTGGAAGGGACCTAAAACGATCATCTAGTCTAACTGCCTGACAGGCAGTGAACAATACTGTTGGTGTATTACCCAGTGCAGTCCTAAAGGACACTGCAAAGCCAAAATCTGTCCTGTGATGAACTTATTTTCAGCCTCAAATTGAAACTTCTATTTCTCTATCAGTGGCCTGCTCTGAGCAACTTTGGTATATTGTGCAAAGCTGGGCTCATTTAGTGTTGGTATCAAGATGAAACATTACTAAACTCTGCATACAGATGCTTTCCCAGCATAACTTGATTCTTTTTATCCAAACTTTCACCAAAGGTGTAATGATGTTTGTTTCCTGTCATATCTCACAGTGAAATTTGCTGTGCAGTCTTTCAAATGACTTGCAGCTCATCCCACTCATCGTGGCATTTCACCTGTGATGTATACCTAGTAGCTAGATCTAACTAGTATTTAAAATACTTTGCAACGAATTATATGAAAGTTGGAGTTACACAAGGGCTAAAATCTGACGTCTTCACTCAGACAAAACTGACATACAAGCCAATAGGAATTTGGCTTAAGAAAGGAATTCAGAAACTGACTCAACAGTAAATTATTTTAATAACACTAATACTACATTAATACAGTTCATGCAGAATACAGACTGAATTAGCATTTTATTAGAAAGAGTCAGAAGATTTGTATAAGCAATTAGATTAAAAGTTTTCATCCTAAATGGGAAATATACTGAGCTACACTCTTGTTTTCAATATATACATATATATTTGTGCTATTGAAGATAAGAAGCATTTGAACTTTGTTCTGGCACCTGCAAACTCACAAAGCAATGAAGATAAAATAGCATGTATGCTGGCTAGTGTTTGAGTTCCTGGTGATTCACTGCGATCAAGGCCAGGAAGACTGAGTTGTCCTGAAAAAAGGGGAAAGATGCAATGGTAGCAAGTGAAAAAAATAATCAATTATTTCATATGTACCAAAGCACACAGCTAATCAAGTCCTGGACTTTGTTGTCCAAGCTGGCTGTTTCCTAATGTCCTGGTTTAGAGATCTAATAGGAACCCTCTGTATGTTTTAATGTTACCAAATAAATGTAAATACAATTGCATTAAGTATAATCCATGGTGTGCTGTATTTGAGCCTATGAGTTCCACGTGGCTATAGGAATCTGGTTTATTCACTATAAAATACTAACAGTCTATGGATCATCTTTGTTTCCTTATTGTTTTTCTGGGTGCAATGTATATAATTTCACATTTGGATGGATTTCAAAACAAAAGTGAATAAAAACACAGCATGAATGTAGTTTATGTGACTTCCTAGTGAATGTGTTCTTAAGCAAATGTACATAATCCTCATCTATAATTTGGAAACAAGTTAAGTACCTGTGAAATTAAAAATATTATGATGTAATTTTTTCATTTTGGTAAGAGAAACTGGTGTTCTCTACATGGACCAGTCAGAGGAAATGTGAGTTTCTAAAGACACAGGGAAGATGATGGCATTTTAATTAGGTTATAACCAAAAACAAGACTGCAGAGATTTTAGTGACTAGACTGTAAGACTGATCTGCCCATAAGCTCCACGAAGGGAAGCTCTTATTTGGGTGCAGAGACAAAATTTGATGAGAGGCCAGGGGAAACAGCTCTGCTCCTAGGGAAGATGCACAATAGGATATTGCTCAAGTTTCTGCACAGCATGTGTTCCCACTGAGTGAGGCATGAGGACTTGCACACCACATTTGCCACATCTCACCAGCACAATTTTGGAGATGGCTGAGCTGTTCTCTGGTGCGTGGTGTTTAAGTAGTTCAATGGTTACTGTCCAGAGCTGGTCCCAAATCCTTGGCTCCTCACCAAAAGTACCTATGTGCTAGGAGGGAAAGACTGGCCAGCAAAAACAGAAGCCATCTGCACAACTGGAACCTATCACATACAGCTGGGCAGTTATTTTTCTGATGGTCACAGAAAACTGAAGTCAAGGTAGGGCAAAACATCTTTGCTCTCAGGTTACAATTAGGACTTTCTATCCACGTCTCAGGCTATTGAAGAACATTTCATGCATAAAAGGGACTTTTAACTACACAGAAGCTTTTGCAAAGGAGGGTTTTAGGGACTTTTAGCTACACAGAAGCTTTTGCAAAGGAGGGTTTTAGGGACTTTTAGCTACACAGATGCTTTTGCAAAGGAGGATTTCAAAGAAAAGGAAGGTTAAATCAAGCCAACCAACTCTATTCAGTGTTACTAGAAAAGGGAGATGATATCGCAAGCCAGAAACCCTGCTAATGGCATTTATACCAGAACACAGGCTTCTGGGCATGTGGCTGTAGGGAGGTGCTGAAGTCTTTGCTGGAATAGCTAAGCACCCTGTGAGCTAGAAATTGTACCAGCATCTAATCTTCACATCTTCAAATTCTTGGCAACATAGGATCCATGACAATTAACTGATAATTATGAGGAACTCACCACAAAAGTCTGTCTTGCAAGAGCAGGCAGAATATGCTGATTTTTTAGTTTGCATAGATTTTGTAGTTTGCATAGATATCAATGTGGGATGTGAGTCTTACATAGATAGGTCTCATTCTGAACTGAGCTTGCAGCTTGCATGCCTTTCTAGAACAGGCAGAAGTTATAGGTAAAATTCAGGAATCACTGCATACAGTGCACACAGCCAGTTTAAAGAGGGGAAAAAAAAAAAAAAAAGAAGGTGGAGAGAAACTTCATAAATTGTCTTTCAATATGTGGCAAGTTGTTATAAAGAGGTGGATGGTGACTCTTTTACTATACCAACTGATGAAAAGATGAGGGGAAAAAATTCCCAATTTACAGCAAAGAAAATTTGGGTTGGAAATTAATAGCATAACTGTAATGGGAACAAGAAATTTAGGAGGACATATACTCTTTTTCACTGAAGCCTCTTGAGGCTTGACTGCTGTCTGTACAATATGTTCTGCATATACTTATGCCTCATTGGGGCTGGTAAAATAGCATTTTCTTAAGACCCCTTTCTGTTACACAATACTGCAATCTCCAGTATTTTACAGAAAATAAATACCTGTGACTATGTGGGTATCTAAACTGAGGTCTTGATTTGGCCCAAAAAATACCAGACAGAAAGCAGTAATTGTGAAGATTAAGTCCAGAACAAAACCTCCCAGGAGTTAAGATTAATTCAGATATGGGACTTTGATTCCACAGGTATTTTGGCTGGCTAGGAAATTAGGTCATTAACTATCATTATCATTTTAAAAGTTGTTTATGGAAGCTCCCTAGGTGCTTTCCAGGGATTCAGCAACTCCTGCACATTGCTTAGAATAGCTGACATGCTGGGATGCAGTCTTCCCAAAGTCTGCGGAGGTCTAGCTCTGTGGATTTGACTATAACCACGTTCTGAGTAACGATAGTTCAAAAAATGGGAAATTAAGAATTCTTACAGCCTCCCCCATCCTAGTAACAGACTGGGAGAATGACTTAGGACTTAACTCCCTACGCTCCACAAGCCCATGACATTTCAGCTTTTCGGAGTGTTGGCTGGGAAGGAGGCAAAGCCATGCTTAGGTTCACCCCACCAGTAGATGCATTTCAGCAAACATTAAAATCCAAAGGGAAGGGAAAGAACTCGCCCTGGGTATGAAAATCCCAGATGTGAGAGCCAGCCTTGGTGTCAGGTAGAATTTGCCTTACCTTTTACACACTTCCCATAATTGCTTTTACCACATCAGATAATTACCTGGTCCTCCTGTGTTTCAGCTAGTTGTGGGAAGGGCTGCCAAAAGCTTGGAGGTTATCTTTGCTTAAGCATCCAAGTATTAAAAGGCTTAGCCAAAGCTTATCTCAGATTCTGGAGGCTTCTATGCTGGCCTCTCCATCACCTTCCTTTGCAGGATCCAAAGCCTTTTCTCTCCTCTGTCAAAGGTGGCCACTGACTTCGAGGAAATCCAGATATATTCTATCCTTACATTACCCAATTATTTTCAAAACACTGCTGATTACAGTAGCAGTACTATTGCTAGAGATGGGCTTTACCTCTTCATGTGAGGCCTGAATTGAGCCTTCCTGTAGATGTAGAACCTGATTTTGGTTTGATTTAAATGGATTACATAGCAGTACCTCAGCAGCATTCACATCTGTATCTGAACTCTGCAACAGTTCAGAGCTGTTCATTTCTGGCTCTATCCTCAACACTTGTGTTCCTGCACCAGCCACTGAATCATACAGTCTTTATTTTTCACCGTCTCTATCTTCTCGGTTAACTGATAAAATAGTCAAAATGGAACTTTACTAAATTTCCTGGCTTGAAACCATTTTTCAGGTGAGAATGCACCAGGCACTTATCTTCATCAACTAACAGTTTTGGAATTGTTTAAGAAGAAAAACGCAGCTGCCCGAGGATAGTGGGAGGTGAGCCAAAGTGAGCTGAGTTTAGGTGGGAAAAAGAAATTATCAGCAGGGTACCAGAAAGCAGAGGCACGTCCAAATTTGTTTCTGGGCCTTCAGTCCTGCCATCCTTCCTGCATGAAATTTAGTATTGTGAAGTCCAAAGAAGAGTTACAGAGCTGTAATTCCTCCGATCACTGCAAATATCTCCTGTTTTGAAACTGTTGCAGGTTCCGCTTCTCGGTAATACATTCCTTGTGTAGCAGCATGAATCCATAGAAATACACAGAAACAAAGCTGGATTCCTTAAAACGTTCAAATAATATTAGTCTGAAAGTACTAGAGAAGAAGTTAAAATACTTGTTAGGGTGGGTTTGTTTGTTGGGTTTCCTTTTTCTTCTTTTGTTTTTTTTCCCTCCCTGGACTTCTTATGCTTCCTTTTCAATGTTATCTTAAGCTTTCAGGTTCCCTTTCCCAATCCTCTTCTTGGAAAATGGGCTGTCGTTTCTAAGCCATCTCCCCAACGATCAGTGGTTTAGAAATGTTTGTTTTTCAAATACCTTAATTGTATGGTCTACCCAGAAGTGATCAGCGCTGAAAATTATATTTCAGAGCTAAAAACAACCAGATGGAAAGAGAACAGCCAGCCATTTGAAAAAGTCTAAAAAACCTTTCTGAGCTCCCCATGTGGTTTGGTTGATCACTGGTTAATTTCATAATGATTTCTCTTGCAGATGGGTGAAAATAATCTGGGTTTATATTTATCTATCAGAAGAAAGAGCCAGGCTTTCAAAGATGACTCAGACATATCAATATCAGACAGGCTGTGGAGCTGGTACAAAATGCAGCTACTCCTGGCTTCAGGGAAACATAAAACCCTTTTCAGAGGCAAAGTTTTTCTTTGTAACACACTCACACTGGAATCTTGGTTTTCATTAGCACTCACTCATCCTGTTTGAAGACAGAGGTTCCTTGCACCTTGCTTTTGCTCTCAGGTGGATTGAATTACTTGCTTTTTTAATTCAGAGAGAAATGGAACAGCACACGGTGTCATAGGAATTATAAATTATATTAGGAAGATACATTCTGTGCCATCTACTGTATTCACATAGACTTTATAATGAAAGATATATAATGAAACCCTGTCCAGTGTCAGATTCATCCTCAGGAATCTTTTTCGCTGGCCTGGGTGACTGTTCTTTCCTCTTGAAGCCCTTCCGAAGGACAATTTATGCCCCACTTTACTCAAGCAGAGTTTTACTTCACTGTCACAACTGGCCTGTGAGATCCCTGGACAATTCAACAAGGTGATGGAGGGCAGGTAGACAAAGTGGTCCTGCCATCATCCAAAATCATCCATATTCTTTTGTGGTTGAGAGTGGGACATGTCTTCCAGAAAACAGTGCTGATGGCAGGAAATAACCTTGATGATCTGATACCAGTTCCTTCTGCTCTGGACAGTCAAAGGTATTTGTTCATTCTTGTGTCTTAGCGTGGCTGCACTACGGGAGAGAAAGAAGCTTCAGGGCCCAGCACCTTAATCAGGAATCCAAACAAAACTCACACTGTGGAAACACTCAGGTGCAGCAAGAGGCAGTGAAGTCAGGAGAGGGGATGAAGGGCAACAAAGAGTCTCTGGGACTGCCAGTCGTTGCAGATGCTTGGATAGGAGGTTCGTCTGCAGTTGAGACCCTGTTGGCCACCAGAACAGGTTATTTCCATGCCCTGAGCTTGGAGAAATCACTCAGAAAACACAGCTCTTGAAAGCTCCCTGCACTGGACCTCAGAGTGGGCTTCTTCTTAGAAGCCTTCAAAACTATATGCTTTCCATAACTAGCTGAGACAATCTAAAATGTATTGGGGTCATTGAATAAACAGGCCACAGAATTAAATGACAACTGCAGAATGGTTTAAAGACAAATAATTGTATTAATATCCCTTGCCTGTAGAAAAGAAGCCATGGCCATAAAGCACTGGAAGAGGAATGTAAGCTTTACAGATTTGCTTGGGAAGGGGATACAGAGAAATTTTGTAAATACTCCTTTTTCTATTCAGCCTGGTAAGATATCTAGAAATGTACGGTGCATGGATCTGAGCATGTTTACATTGGTTTGATACCCCTAGAGCTTCACAGCTGCTGTCAATGAGCCCTGGTGCAAGCAAGACTTAACTCAGACATTTGATTTTACATGTGTTGCCTGAGAGAAGACAGGCAACTTGTACTTCAAAAAAACAAAAATAAATAAATCAACTACAAAGACGTTGCCTCAAGCAGGAGCCTTCTTCAAGGCTTATGTTTAAAGGCACAAGTGAGCAACTGCAGAAATAAAATAGGCCCCCAAATACAGAGGCAACGCCCCACAGGGTTTCTTACCAGAAAGTGTCCTTCAGAGTCTGTGCAGCTGTTGGACAAATTCTGGTACCCTCACTTCAAAAGGAAGTTCTTGCCTGATTGAGAAGGTGGTTTGGAGGAGATGAGAACGGGCAAGCAGAGGGATCGGGGAGGAGAGAGCTCAAAAACCCCATAAGCCCTGTGAGACTCACTGATTTAAGTGCAAAGAGCAGGCTGTGGAGTGAGTGGATAGGACTGGTCAGAGAAGAGGAAGGGAGCTTGGTGAGGCTGCTCACCACAATCCTGCTTACAGGCAGAGGGGAGAGTTTTGCTCCTCACCAAAGGGTTGGTGGAACACAAGGCAAATTAAATCTCACTTGACAGGAGACATCGTCCACAAGATGTGTAAGTTAGGAAAGAAGGGAAAAAGTTTGTTGAAAAATCATAGATTCATTCAGCTTGAGATCTAAAGACAGTATCACCATGCTTTCCTAGGTATCAGGCACCACCACATTTCATCTGCTGTCTCTTTCATTGGGCCATCAAGGACCTTGTCTTCACCCTTTAAAATTTTTCTTTGCTTTTTATGCCTCTGTGTGATATTAAGGTGTAGAGGAATATACTAGCTATCTCCCTGGCTGCTGCAAATTAATAGGTGAGAGAGAAATTCTGCAGTCTAAAGGAGAGGGAATAGTCTTAATCAAGACTGCCCTGAGAGATGTAGTTGAAATGAGCTGCTGCACAGCTGCTATGAATCAAGGCTCTCCCAGGTCTCAAAAGCTTGACAAATAGAACTAGGGAATAACAAGCTTTTTCTGTTTCATCACCAAACAAAATATTGCTGGAAAAAACCACATTTTATTTTGGACTCTGATATTTTTTTATTATTTTATTGAGAACAAAATCCTAAAATTAATTCTGGAGCAAGGAAAAATATTAGGCTTTGTTTTGAAATGATTCCACACTTAAATCTATGAAACTTCTGTCTTTAAAAAGAGCAATTTTAAAATAAAACATAATTTCAAAACAAGAAATAAGGTATTTTTATTTGATGATGTCAAACCAATTTTTTTCATTAATTTCAAAAATATTCCCACTTCCTTTGACTGAAACTACTACCTAAATAAGAATCAAGTTCACAGATACCTTGCATTTACCTCTGCAAACCTTAGGCCTCCATGAATGTTTTCTCCATCACAGTTTACATCATTCTGCTGAAAAAACCAAGAGCAGTGGCACCATTTGCATAGAAAGCTCATCCCTGTATTAAGTCATGACTCTACTTCTAATTAGCATGCCTTTCTACACTATTGTAACATTTATTGTATTCTTTCATTAAAATGTTCATAAACTAAACAGATTTTAAGATCCTTTTCCAGCCCATCTCCCTGCGTTAATTCAGGATCAATTCCAGCTGGTTTATCCCTTCAGATGTTTCTCTGATTTGTTCTTAAAGACCTCCAGTAATCCTCCCAGAGGAACAACACCCCATGCAATGCACTGGAGTGATTCACTACCTTCTGTTTAGAAAACATTTTTTCCTTATTCCTTTCCTGGATCCTCTCCTGTTAAGCCTTAACTTTGGTCTATCATGAGCATGGAGAAACAGAGCATCCATTTCCTTTCTGCAGCATCCTATTATGTACCACAGTCTAGGATAAATGACTTCTCTTTCTCCAGGTCATGTTTTCCAGACCTCCGTCATTATCATTTGCCTCTCAACTTCCTCCAGTCAATCTGCATCTTGTTTAACATCACAGGTCTAAAATTACCCATAGGACTTAGGGGAAAAGCCTCCAGCTAAGGCTTTATCAATGTTGAACTAAAGGAAAGGATTACTGCACATATTTTGCAGGCGACATTTGTGTTTATACATTCCCCCATGCTGTTTGTCTTTTTTCCAGTATTATGAAACTGTTGACTCATTTTCAGATTATGGTCCACTGTGACCCCAAATCCCCATTACCCAGAGAGCATTACCCACCCTGTATTTGGGAAAATGTTAATTACTGCCTAAGGAATGAACATTTGTACATATTCCTATAAAGGAGCACCTTTTTTTTTTTTCAGATCTTGTCTCCAATTTGTCATAATCATACTATATTGTCCTCCTGCCATCCAGCATTTAAAATTACTCCCAGCTTGGTGTCATCTTCAGACTTAGTAACAAATCTCTGTATTCTATCATTCTGTCATTAATGAAAATATTGAATAGCACAGGAAGCAGGAACAAATGCCTGTAGAATTTTACTCCTATATCTTTCTATTTTGTCATGAACCATTGATAACTGCTTTCTGAGCACAATTTTCTCACATGTTCACTTGGCCACTATGACCCCTTCAGAGCCATCACATCAGAAAACAGTCCTCTTTTTCAAGGGTACCTCCAAAATTATTTCTTTGTTCCCATGTATACACTTTACTTGAATAGATTCAGTTTATCAAGCATCTTAATCACTACATCTCTACCTTTTTAATCAACATCTCATTTCATTTTCAAGAAAAAAATATCACCAGGACATGTCATGAGGGACTGAAATACTGGGTTTGTTCTCAACCAAGTTAAAATTAGGGTAAGATTCAGATTTTTACCTATTTTTCCATTGCTTCCTTGCATGGCAGGAATGTTTGTGTATGGGAGGATTGTTCTGTGCTTTTTAAAAAATAATAAAAATAAAAATAAAAATAAAAATAAAAATAAAAATAAAAATAAAAATAAAAATAAAAATAAAAATAAAAAAAAATAAAAATAAAAAAACAGTGAACACTCCTGCTTTTTCTTTGCAGTTTTATCTGATCAAGCTATTGGATAACACAAGAAAATATTTGATTCCCACATCTCTTCTAGCTTCTTCAGAAAACCTTCATTTGTAAAAGTGCCCTAATTCATAAGTTTTTGTTGTACAGCTGTTTAATCAGCTTCCATTTAGTGTGGAATTTGTTGAAATTAGACAGGGGATTTGGTTTTGAAATAAGCATGTTGGGCAAATATAAAGTCCTTACAATGGTCCATTATCTTTCCAGAGTGACATTTGCTAACGAAACTTGTGATCTCACCAGAGAATGAAACTGTGTTGGTTCTACATGGTCCATTTCTATTAAACCATGTTGATTGACATTAAGTAGATTTGTTCTCTAATTTTTAATTATTTGACTCCTGGTTTTGTGGTTTTTTATTTTGCTTCAGGCTGGTGTCAAGCTGACTTACTATTAGTTGGGTCATCTTACTTGGCCTTTTTGAATATTGGCACAAAATTAGCTACTCTGATCTACTGGAATTTACTGGGTAGGCCAAGAGTTTTTCAAAACTAAAATGATTTCACTAGAGAACTCTTCAGACAACCTTTTTAGGACTCTTGGGTGCAAGTAACCCAGGCCTACTGATTTCAAAATGTTTATCCCTCACTGAAGTTGTTTAAAACCATGCTTAGCTACTAATGGACTGGAATCTGAGTTCGCTATTCTCATGTCATAGGAGTATAACATCCCACTTCTTTCTAAATGTAGAAACATTTTGAAAAAATGTTTGATTTTTTCCACATTGCTGCTAGCAAAAAATTTTACTACTCTGTTCTAACCATAGGCCTCTATCCCTGTGATGAATCAGACCTGATGTTGCAAAAATGCTGCAGGAGGGGAAAGGGAAAGGGAAAGGGAAAGGGAAAGGGAAAGGGAAAGGGAAAGGGAAAGGGAAAGGGAAAGGGAAAGGGAAAGGGAAAGGGAAAGGGAAAGGGAAAGGGAAAGGGAAAGGGAGGAAGAAGAAAAGAAAAGAAAAGAAAAGAAAAGAAAAGAAAAGAAAAGAAAAGAAAAGAAAAGAAAAGAAAAGAAAAGAAAAGAAAAGAAAAGAAAAGAAAAGAAAAGAAAAGAAAAGAAAAGAAAAGAAAAGAGAAAAGGAAAGGAAAGAAAAGGAAAGAAAAGAAAAGAAAAGAAAAGAAAAGAAAAGAAAAGAAAAAAGAAAAGAAAAGAAAAGAAAAGAAAAGAAAAGAAAAGAAAAGAAAAGAAAAGAAAAGAAAAGAAAAGAAAAGAAAAGAAAAGAAAAGAAAAGAAAAGAAAAGAAAAGAAAAGAAAAGAAAAGAAAGGAGATTGTTGTTTTGTTCAATAAGTAAAATTTACATCTACTTACCTTTTCTCCATTGCTGCTTGTCCTTTCATTGTATGTCTAAACAGAGAGAGGTGCTGGATCCACACTGTAAACACACCACCTGCCTAGAAAGTGACTTTTCCAACTCAGAGCATAAATGCAGTAACAGGGAGCAGTACTGTGCTACTGTTGCCTGCAAGTGCCTTTCATAAATAGATATGCACAATCAGTAATATCCAAGATCCAGATAATTTGTGGATATAGCAGTTACTGTAGGGACTGAATTTCTCCTCTCTTCAGCCAACTTGACCTCATGAAGGCACTCAGCTCCCTTGTATCTTTCAGCAACTGAGCTGTTAGGACAAATGTTTTTTGTGGACAGATGTCTCTTTCCATGTTGCAAGATGCAGATCAAAGCAGCTCTTCTCAGGGAGACTGCTCTGTGTTGACTTGTGTTTTCCTACTCTGACCGTTATAATCCAAACTTAAAGCCTTAGGCAAAAAGGACAATATGCTGAGGAGAACCAGAAAGCAGAGAAACTAAATTGACCTCTGCATATAAAGGACCTTGCAAGAACCTGATGGGTGTCACAATTTAGTGCTGGAAACTAAGTAAAAAAAGTTGTGAAACCAAGCTAAAAAAGATCTGCTGATGAATTTGCACAGTCAGACTAGCTCATGTAAAATTAGTAGCATCTGTCCATGGGCTATGTATGGCCATGGCAAACATGAAAGAGGTGTGTGCAGCCCTTTTGTTAGTCCGGAAAGGGTGGATGGCATTCACTGGTTTTACACACTCCCTAGTCTTGGGAGATACTTTACCCCCAGTGACTGTCACCCCGAATGCAAGCCATTCCTCAGCCTTTCCAAAGTTACACTAGCTGATGAGACTTTCTAGGGGCATGATGTTACTGAAAGCAGATCAGAATACAGTGTCTTGTATTCTTTGTATGCCTTGCATATCCCTATTACTCTTTTATATTCTGGATGTTCTTCTACCTCAGGAACAACTCCTGGTGATATCTCAGGGCAAACTGCCAAGCATTTTGTGCTGTCTGGGCACCATAGGCAGGGCTGGAGATTTTGTCCAAGAGCTGTTATTCTCTATGGGGAAAGGAAGAGGTCTCTCTGAATTTGGACTTCACATTAAAGCTGATGCTGAAGGCTCCCCTGGCTTTTTTCAGCCAGCCACACTGTTTTTGCAGGTGCAGAGTACTGAGCCCTTCAGGGTGGAAGGATAAACAGTCATGGCTTTGAGCAGGGGAGCCACTGCCTCATAGGGATGAAAGGGTTAAACCAAGCAAATTCCCACGGGGAGGAGGGAAAGAAAAAGGAAGCTGCATGCTGCGAAATTTTCTCTTGGTGTTTTATACATGAATAATGGGTCCCCCTGGGGTTAGCTCCTGGGTTCAGAGAAGGATGTTATCTCGTCTAGACACAGGATCTGAACATCCCCAAAGAGCTGGCGCCTGAATCTCACAGGAGACAACGTTTACCCCACTGACTCCCATGGGATGCATCCAAAAGATTTCTATTTCAGAAGCACCTGCAGGTAGATTAGAGGAGAAAGGGGATGTGGGAGTAAGAATTCAGACTGTCTTCTATGGGTGTCATTGCTTTTTAATGTAATATTTGAACTCTGGGATCTCTGCATGCAGGGAGCGTGAAGTTCTAGTAGCCTCCCAGATGCATAATAGAGGAAATACAACCAGGATGTCCTCTAGGGAGCCTGGTGCCAACTTCATATGAGATCAGTTCATGTTTTGGGTGACCTTGGGACAAACTTTAAGTGACTTTCAGACAGTTTATGATGTCAGGAGGACAGAATGCAACCCTCCATGGATCAGGTATGTCCTAGTGTTTCTCAGGATCACCTTTACTTAGTAGATAGCAAAACCAGGGACTAGGAACCCCTGTGTGTGATTTCAGACCTACACTGTTACCTAGGCAAGATCACTCCATGCAGCACTCTGTGCTTCTAATTACTAATTTTTAAATTTACGTGAACCTATAAATCAATTTATTTGAGCACTACTCACAACTGGAATTATTTCACTCTCTTTCTGCTCAGTCCACTTCAAAAAAAATGTACAGGAACAATTACTCTTGCAACTTCACAGATGCATTTGAGAGGATGACATTTAAGCAACATACCAGAAATATGGAAAAGAAAATGCAATATTCCCCTAGCTTTCTTACAGTAGTTTTCCTCCACCAACTTGGCTTAACAGAAAGACTCCTTGGTGCTGTGAGGCTCATAGAGTTAAAGGATTTTCCTTGTTCAGCCAGTCTTTAACACTGGCTTTGATCTTACTGTAACACTAGCATCCTGTATCTGTCCAGCTATACTTAGAAGAGAGTTACTCTGATTTTGGTGGATATTGAGTCCTCCTTTGTCTTGCCACCATCAAAGCTTCTTCGCAGATACTTGGTTGCTCCGTATACAAGAAGATGATTGGATATTTGAAGCAGAATTCTGATTAAATCAGCTAGGACCATGCAAGAAACATGTCATTCATGATTTGCTGAACAGAAGGAAATCTTGGTGGTTAGGTTTAGAGTATCCTGTGACTTTACAGATGTGAGCTTGATGTCCTGCTGTCTTTGGGTGACTTGTGTAGACAGCTGTACTCTCATTCACTCCCTCTCTCTGCCTCAGTTTCCTAAAATGAATGTAAGAACACTTCCTTGCCAGTATCCTGCTTTGTTGCCAGACAACAGACCCTCAAAAAAGGCCAACAGAAAGACTGATAGCCTTTAAAAGAAAAATAAGTCAGGCAGGTTATCTGTATTCAGGTCATAGAACCACATCAGAAAGGTCAAAAAACCCAAACTTTTTGATACTGGGTTGAGAAAAAAGTTCCAATGGACATGACAGGATGATGCCACAGGGATATAAAAAAGCAACAAACTGAAGTGAAAGTTGTAGTACAACAGAGAGTTAGAATACAATGTGTAAGTCTCAGAAGTAAGGATCCAGGAAGGATACTATAGAGATATTAACTGAGTAAGTCCAAGAAGAATAAGAATGTTCTCAGATATGATGGACAAATGGCGAAGTGCTTAGAGATTTCAGGGTGTCTCACTCCCGTTGAAATTAATACCACTTGGCTAGCTGAATACCTCTAAAATTCTGGGCTGTTATGTCTATGATTTTGCATCTGCCTGCTGACTGAACCAGGCAGTTTATCAACCAGGTACTCTTGCTGTGACAACCCCTTTTAGCAAAAACAAAATTCAAAAAAAGCCCAAAATAAAACCAACAGCAAAACCCCCAAACAAACAAAAGAAAAAAAAATAAAAAAAGTCAGCTCAGTGTGATTGTATTTGAACATCATCCCCAAAGTCTTTTCTCAGCAATGAACCCAGCATCTGGCCCAACACACAGCCTGGGCTGTGTTACATAGCTACCCACCAATGATGCTGTGAAATGAATTAGTGAGCTCAGCACAGTTCCCACTGAGCAGGTGTCCATATTGGAAGATGAACCATTAGGATAGAATGACCTTAAAGGCAGGTAGAATCTGACCTGACAAAAAAATTTTATCCTTTTTTTTTTTTTTTGGTCTTTTTGCTTCCTTCTTGATAGTGCAAACAGATTTAAATTTTTCACCTCATAATCTCACAGCAAGATTAAGTCTGACCTTCCTTGATTTTCCCCACGTTTTAGGTGACTGTAAGTTGCTCAACCTCCATCAGAAATGCAGAGACATTAGTTCTTTAACATTGCTTTCTCCATTCAGTTGAAAACAAGAGTATTTAAACATTCTTGTCAAGTCCACTCTTAGATGACTTCTCAGTGACCAAAGCAACTCTTTGGGGAGAAGCGTATTCACAGAGTTGATTGCTGCGAAGCATTCTGCATAGCCTCCTGAAACAGTGTAAGGGGTAGTTTTTGCTGTACAGTAAAACCTTTTTCTTCTATCTTTAATATGTACAATTCTCTACATAACCTTGCATATACATTTGTGGCTTTTTGCCATTCATTCCCAGCTCTGTTGACTTTTCTTTTTTTTCAGTTTCTTACAGTTGTAGGCTTCCCTTACAGCCATTGTTTTTAATAATGAGGGTACAACAATTTTCCCCAGTAATACATCTTTTACCTTCATAAGCCATATATATTCAGGAAGGTCAGTTCTTTATGTGTTTGAAAGATATGGACACAAAAACAAGGAGCATGTCTGCAACTTGTGCATGAAAGATCATTCTGGCTCGATGTGCCATTCACCTGAGTATCATAACCAGTCCCAGGGGAGATATGTAGCTACAAATTCTTCTTCCTTCTACCTCCTCTAGGTTTCTAACCAATCACTGCAGTCTCTTTGTCTGTATCCAGAATATTTGTATTTTCTAACAACGTGGCTGGGGAGCCTTCTCTGGTAGCAAAGAAGAATATGCAAGCAATCCATGACTCCCAGACCCATAGAAACACTTAGGAGGGCTCTTGGAGGAAAAAAAGCAAGCAAACAAACAAAAAAAACCCAAACCAAACATTGCCATTTATTTGTTTTGCAGGACAACTCTCTCTGTTATGATTTTTGCTCTTTTCTTTTTCTCCTCCCCTCTTTGCTTGATCAAACAAAGCCTTGCATTGCAAGAAGATTTCTTCCTACCTATTTTTTGGAGATTTTACAGCACAAATGCAGATAGGATTTAAGTAAGGGAAAAATTCACTGTGATGAGGCTATTTTGCAGGAGTGGGTTTTCTTAATCTGTTTATGGTTTACAAATGCAATCCCTGGAGAAGCCATTCACTAAACCCATGGCCCCAGTCTAACTTTGGACTCTGCAAGGATATTGAATTTCCTGTCTTTGTTGCAAGAGGGATTATTACTGAATGGCTATTTTACTTCTGCATTGCAGGATTAGTCTCTAATTTTACCAATTATTGCTTGCCAATTAATGCTGTCATATAGTCCACAAAACCTGAAAGCTTAGTTGCTCAGTTGGAAAATGAATGTCTTCGTATTTTGCAAAGGCGTCTTCCCACATCTTCCATCCCTTCTAGGTTCTCTGGGTGGTGGTTAACATTTTTACCCTGTAAAAGGTCAAAATCTGGGCCGGATTGATTTATTTACTAAGAAAATGAAAACAGCAAATGATTCTTCCTGGTGAGAGTAGAAACTAATACCCTGGAGGTCAAGTTCAAAACAGACTTACTAGAAGACAGTGTAAGTAGCCATCTTGTTGTGCCACACATCAACCCCTGTGTAGAGCTGTCTCTGATCCAAGCACATGTGACTCTGTGAATGCATCTCATCACCGCTTAGAAGCACTGAGGGAAAATTTTCTATTGGAGTTTATGAAAGGAGGTCATTTATGAATGGACCTCATTCCCAGGGAGGATTGCTTTTTTCCTGTATGCAGCTCATGCTGGAAAGGAGAGGCTGGGCAGGTGTCAAGTTAAAGTAGTAGAAGGCAGATTCAAAACAAAAAAAAGGTGGCTCCTCTCATAACAGGTAACTCAGCTGTGGAACTCTTTGCCTCAGGACACCAAATTCAACAAGTGATTGGATCAGTTCATGAGGGAGAAATCCATGTAAAGTTATTATATACAAAGTCATCCATGTGACTGGAAACTGAGAACAGTCAGGGCAACAACAGCTACAGGATTGCCTTCTGTCCATGCTCTCCTCCAGGTGCCCACTGGTGTCTAGTGCCAGGGGAGAGCTTCTGTGGATGGGGTCAGTGGCTTGGCCTGAGCAGCAACAGCTGTTCCTATTTTCAGTTTATTCCCTTGAGCAATAGATCAAAAGATCAACAGCAGCAATCCCAATCCCCCAAAGCACAAATCCTCCAGTTTACACCCAGTAGGTAAAGACCAAGGTGGAAATGGTTGTAGCAATAACATCCTTGTAGTAGCCCAGCTGCATTTTAATGGGCCAGGAGAGGAAAGCTCATCTGGCATAGACCTTTGACCTCAAGAGGGTGGACTTCTGTTCAGAAGGATGATTAAATGCGTCAAAGTATTACAAGTACGCGTGTCTCATGGTTTTCAGTGCACCCTATCTACCACCAATTTTCTTTTCTTACCAATCACTGCAAAGGCATAAAACAAGGAGCAACCTGGGTTGGAAGCACTAAAAAAAAAAAAAAAAAACCCACACTAAAAAAAGAGAGCAACAAAAAAAACCCTTAAATAAATGAGGCAATGCAGAGCAGTTCTTTTTTTCATGTTTTGCCAAAGCCACACTAGTGTTCAAGCTTTCCCCCTAGACTACCCAATCTTCTAAATCCTCTTCCTTAAACACTGCAAGGGATACTGTCATAAAGCACAGAACCAGCCACAAAACTAACCAGCCACCACCTTCACTACTGGTTTATTCAAGAAGGATATGGAGTTATTACTAGAAAATAATTGAAACTTGTGGAGCTTGAAACAAGATTTTACTCCAAAGCTGAAATATCCCAAGTGGGCCAGGAAGTTTCAGTTTAGCAGCCTGGTTCAGACCCCTTATTAAAACAAGCCTGAACCTGGGAAAGTCTAATCTTGATTGAAATCTCAAGGTGACCTTTATTTTTACTATTTTTTTTTTCCTGGCAGAGGCTGAATTTGGGTGCCCTGGCTCTGAATCCTGAATCACCCTGCAGCTTCCTTTGCCTTGACAGGCAGTGTGTCCTTTCCAAGGTGGGCTGGACATTTGTTCTCCAAGGGAGAGATCCAGAGAGCTGGGTCACTGTGTTTATCACACAGCAAAGCTATGTTGCTCATTGTGCTGGGGATTGATGAAATGTCTCAGCAACAAGGAAATCAAGGCACCAGATCCAATATAAAAGTGGGGAGGGGCTTTCCCACTGGGAAAAAAAAAACCAAACAGACACACAAAGGAAAAAAAATAAAAGAAAAAGGAGAGATCATTAATATTTTAAAAATGTACTTGGCAGGAATTTCTCTGCATCCCCTCCACTGTTATTGCTAATCTGCGTGTGTGAATAATTTGCTTTTTCTCCCTTGGGCCTGGTGTGTCTTTTTGCTGAATTCTGTGCTGAAGTTTCAATTCAAGATGGGCCCAAACCCAACCCCACCACCCCCGAGCTCTGGATACAGATTCTGCTCTTGTGGCTCAGGCCCCATCTCTTGCTATAATCCTAGGCTAATGATTTCACCATCTACTGTCATCACGCCCGTGCCTCGAGCTCCCTTCCTCGCTTAGCGTGCCAGACACACATACTCCTTCTCCTTGTCACAGCCCTCCGGCCATAAAGCCCACACAGGCAAAGAAGTGACAGTAAAATCATTGTCACCTACACCCTGGCCCTGTGCTCAAGCTGGGAGGGGTGGGGGGCTGCATTGCACCAGGCCAACAAATTGAACCAGCATCTCTGGAGGTGGGAAGATGACACCGCCTCTCTGTGGTACTGGGTTGCCCCTTGCCGACCTCCCCGCCTGCCTGCAGCTACAGTAAGGAGCAGGATTAGGACACAGAGGGTGTGATCAGGGCTTCGATGTGCCCCAGGATCTCAGATTACTTTAGCGTCGCCTGGTGGATATTGCTAGCCAGTATAAATTAAAGTTAAATTCAGGCAGGAAAAATTCAGGTTATGGTGCTCTCTTGGAACATATAACATGTTTCCCAAGTATGGCTGAAGACCAGATTTAAATGCAAAACCTGTGCTGTCCTTCTGTTCCAGAATTTTTTTTTTTATTTTTTTTTTTTTTATGGTATGTCCCTGTATATGACCATCTAAGCAAGGTAAGCAAACATATGCCATGTCATGACTGCTCTTTGGAACTTAGAAAACAGACTGCAGGTGAAAATGAGAACTTCTATAGTAATAGAGGCAGTCACATCACAAAAAATCATCATGACAGTATTGTTTTATTACACTAGGTCTCTAGTGCACTACTGGTAGGGGAACTAAAAGGCTGTTTTATAGATGAGGAAATTGAGGCAGAGTAAAAGACTGAGTCTCCAGCTCCTCACAGCTTGCACAGGCATGTGTAGAAGCTGAACAGCAGGTGATGAGAGCCATTCAAGGTATTTCTTCTCACTCCAAAGCAGCCAGAGGATGATGGGCTCATTTTGATATTGGCAAAGCATCACAGGGCTGGGGAAGTCCATGGAGACAACAGCTGGCTGACCGCCCTGTGAAGAACATCTCAGCCTGCCGTTGGGGCCAAGGGTAGAAGAGCCTTACACAGGTGAGTCCCACATATGTCTCATCCCAGAGGATGGACTTGAGCTGTGAGGGACAAGGGGCTCTTAACCTTCTAATCCTTGTCGTCATTTTATTCTTTGCTGACCTTACTCTGCCCGTTATTGTCACACCTTAGGAAAGGTCTGTTTTCTGATGAGCCTTGAATCTGGTGTCCTGCAGTGTCCTTTTTGGCAAGGAGCTCCACAAGATGTCCAAGGAGAATGAAAACGGCATGGCTTTCTATACTATAATCAAGAAATAAATGTCACCACCCGATCTGACTTTTCTTTGCATTTTGTGCAGCCTGTCTCTGCATGAGTCCCTGGTCCTGTCAGGACCAAATCTCCAATAGTCAGTGTACCAAACCCTGGCAGAGGGGTGTTTCCTGCCAGCAAAGGATGAGGCAGGTAATGACCTGGGGAACTGGGCCTCACTGAGTTGTAGTTACACAAGTGGGCATGGAGTTTGACTGCAACATCACAGTGCCTTAGTGTATTACAATAAACTAGTGATGTGCTGACAAGTCAAGCAAGAGGTGCCCACAGATGTGTCCCCTCTTTGCCTGGGGTAAACACCAGCCAACAGGGTTGTGTATAAAACACCAGACACTGCAAAGTTTATGGGATCCATCATCTTGAAAGCTTCACCTTAGGTATGAGAAGTCAGAAGGGTCTCTAGAGGGGCCCTTCTACAATGTTGTATTTACAATTCTTCATGTGGAGACAGCTCTCCTGCTTGGATCCTCTGAAAAGCATTGTTCACTGCTAGGCCACCAGTTAAGCTTCTTCTGGGCCAGAGTGAGTCAAATTTCTCATAACTGAAACACAAATGAACTGGAATCACAGCCCCGTTCTGAGAGTACAAGTATTCATCATCTCAGCTGGCCCCCAGGCTGTTAGGCCAAGGAAGATGATTTCCCTAGCTTTCAGCCTGACACATGGAGAAAGTTCCCATTGTTTTGCTCTGCAGATAAAATTGGCCAAATCTGCAGGATTTGGGGGTAAGATCTACCAGAAACCAGATGTGCTGTGCCTGACAACAAAATGCTCAAAGCTCTGGACTGCCATTTTGTGCATGTGTGAAGGAGACATTCTGCCTCCACAGGCAATCCCTCCACAGACATCCCCCAGGTAAAAAAGTGAGATACTTCCAGATGCTAGAATAGCTATGGGGTTAGGCAGGGCTGTTGTGAATTCCTTGCTAACATTTGGAAACCGGAGAACATGAAAACCGTCCAGGGATCTCACCCATCTCATGAGTCCTGTACCAGAATTAACTGAAGTCCTACAATACCCTTATCTAAGTCTGGACTGAGATCCTGTAAAAATGCAGGGAGAGGAGGTGTTGAGGACTAGAGTACTGTTTAAAAAAAAACAAACCTGTAAATAACATTAAGCATGTTAATCAAGAAATAAAATTTTAAAAGGGACATACAGGGACTGCTTATCCTAGTTCCGGCTTTGCAGTTCTGCTCCAAGGAACAATGCACACTTTCATACGTATATGTTTACTTATGCATGATACTTATTTGCTTATTTGTATAGCTAGATGGACAGTTACCCTGCTGTGCCTGTTGGTAGCAATTCAAGAGGCTACCAGCTTCAAATGTCTTTCTAAATCTGCTCTTCCAGCTGAAGAGGTTTTGGAGAATGCCTTGCCTGATGCATGCATGTTTGCATCTGTTTCTCATGCCTTTCCAAAATGAAATTCCATTCATTTCATTCTTTGTTAAGGAGGGGGTAGAAAGAAACAAAGAGGAATAAAATAAAAATAAGTGTAGAAACCCATTCAAAAATAGCACTTCAGCCTTTGACTTGTCCTTAGGGCTGCATGTGTATTTTAGAAAGGGAAAGAAACAATTGCTGAGGCTTTGGAAAAAGTCAGTAATAAAAAATAATCCTGCAGATCCCATCAGCTGCCACTTTCTGCCTCCTCCATGAAAAGAAAAAGGAGAAGGAGAAGGGATTGCAAATCAGCTCTCAAACTTTGGGAGGAATAACAATAATCATAATATTGTCCAGCTCTTATACAGTGTATTGTGTCAGCAGATCTCACAACAGACTTGCAGAGGAGATTCCAAAATAATTACATTTATTTTCCAGAGGAGGATACATCTTGGCACAATATCACCAGCCTGGTGGCAGAGATAGGAATAAAATGACAATCTTTGAAGGCTGAAAGCACGTCTGAGCCAGGAGGGCACAGTGTCATATTTGCCATTTCTAACCCTGGTTTGCTATAGGAAAATTACTGAAAAGGAGGCAAGATTAGTGGAAAAAAGGCTCCTTTGTCATTGTAAGTATTTTGACAGTTTGTGGGGAAAGGCTGAGAAGTTGATAAGAGACATAATGGCAGGAGCATTATTATCACAGAAAAGCAATGCAACTGACCCTTCTTTCTTTTATCCCTTCTCCAAAAATACACTATGCCAGCTCTTTCTGTGACAGCTGTAATGTTGTCCTGTAAAACATCTTTTCCTCATACTTTAAAATCAAGTACCTGTTGAGCTGGGCTCTGTGCAAACCAGTACCAAACAGGGCAGTCCCTGATACAGAATTTCAATGGCTGCAGAAAGTATGTCAGTATGAGGAAGCAATACAGTGAAGGATAACCAAAACAATTTCTACTTAAATTAATACCTAATCCTACAGAGGAATGTTTTGTATCCATACAGTGATCTAGATTTTCAGAAGAAAGTTTAGAGGAGCTGGTGATTTCATGAATGTGGCTGCATGCTTAAAACAGGCATAAGAAAAGGGAAGAGGCTAAAGAGAAAAGGAGGTGGGAAAGAACTGAAGCCACCAAGAAATGGCAGAATGAAGGCTCTGATCCATGTATTGACAAGTGCAAAGACCTGCTTAACTTTCCAGATCTCGAGATGTCCAGGGAATGCACTCCTGCTAGGAAGAAGACTGCAAGATAAGATTTTCCTGGCAATTTCAATCCTTTGCCTTTTTTTGAGAAGATTGCCCATGTTGCTGGGGCAGTGCTGCTCCCATCTGGACATGAAGTTGGCCTTGGTTCAGTTATAAACCATCTACATTATGCTACAAAGTGCCTAGCAAATAATTGCCAGATTCAAATTAAAAAAAAGGTGAAAAATTACCTTAGCTTTACATGTAAAATGCAGTTGTAGATAGCTATATCAATGAATTAAGAATCACTAATCTGTTCGGTGACAACAGTTCTGACTGTGGTTAAAATAGCTCTGCATTACCAGATGAGTTGCTTCTCTGCTGCTAAGTTACTAATGAAACTGAGTGATCAGGGATTTCAATTTCATAAATACAGTTTTGATGAATGCAAAGTAACATGCGTAGGGGTGTGGGGAGAATCACTATTCAGATGAGCTATAATTTAGCTATTCACAAAGAGATCTTGGAGCCATGACGGTTGGTTGTCTGAAACATCAGCTCAGTGCCTACTGGCAGTCACAGAGGCCTACAGAACATCAGGAACACAACTGAGACCAAATCAGAGAATATAGTTTCACCATGGTATAGACCGAGGGTGTATGAGTGGAACATCACAGTGCCTTAGTGTATTACAATAAACTAGTGATGTGCTGACAAGTCAAGCAAGAGATGCCCACAGATGTGTCCCCTCTTTGCCTGGGGTAAACACCAGCCAACAGGGTTGTGTATAAAACACCAGACACTGCAAAGTTTATGGGATCCATCATCTTGAAAGCTTCACCTTAGGTATGAGAAGTCAGAAGGGTCTCTAGAGGGGCCCTTCTACAATGTTGTATTTACAATTCTTCATGTGGAGACATGTTTCACCCCACTAAGAAAAGGTACTATAAAGCTGGAAAAGGAACAGTATTACAGTTTTGCCAGAAGGCATTGAACAGGCTAGAGAGCTTCTACCTAGAGAAGAGGTGGCTGAGGGGAGTATGATAGAACCCTACAGAATTATGAATGATGCAAAGTAAGTGAATAGGGAACAATTAGTAATTACTTCTCTATTATAATAAAGTTAGGAGAATACCAGTGAAGTTAACAGGCAGTGGATTGCCATTGAACTCATGGAAGTGCCTTTTTACACAATGTGTATTTAAATCAAAGAACACATTCCCACAGGGTATTATGGAACCTAACTTACACAAGGGCTCAAAATGTGATTAGTCCACCAGTGACATGTCTTGGTGACCACTAATCCCATCAACCTGAGAAATAACCTTTAGTCCAGGATGACTTTAAGTTACACAGAGGCAACAAGAGGACTGCTAGGAGGAGGATCATGCTATATCTACCTTGTCTTCTATACTTCTTCCCCAGATTTCCTTAAGTCCCTTTGCCAGAGGTAAGGCATTGGGCTGGACAGGGTCTGGTGATTTAATTTTATATGACTGTTGCTCTGTGTTGTATTAAATGCATGCTGTCGGTTCCAGGTGGCACCTTGGCATGAACCCAAGGCCTGTGCCAAAGTTATGTCAGTGCAAAACTATTAATGCACATGACCCACATTATTTGCTGTCTCTCCAGGAAGAGAAGCCGGTGGGGGATTTTTTTTAGTTCATGTGCAAAGGGTGCTTACAGTTAGTTAACTTTATCTTTTTGTCAGAAAGCACAATTGTTGATGGCATTTCAGAGACCTCTTGGCAGCAGTTATACTTGGTATCCAAGTGGAAGATTGCTTTAGGAGAAGGGATCATATAATTAACATGGTAACCACTCAGCAGTGCCCATGCTTTCAATTACAAGTCCCTTTTGCTTACAGTTTACTGTAACATCAACTTCTTGCTTGATGTTTCCTGTCCATCACCTATTCTGGAAGATAGCAACTAGTGGAAAATGTCTAGATAGACCATTTTGTCACGTTCAAAGCTGGCAATGAAATGAAAGTAAATTTATCCTAATTTTAAATGCCTAACTTACTGTTTCTATTTCTAACTGGTGCAATTTTAAGTGTTCTCTAGTCATAGAGCTAGAGGGAATTTAGGGTGACTGAGTCTTTGTTATTCGTGCTTAAAGTCAGGTGTGAAATGACCACTCAAAATCAGGTTCCATTGCTTACTCTGAGAATTTTTTTAAAAACTGTTTTTGAACTAATTTGGCTGTGACTACTTAAAGAATGAACAACAATCTGGTGCAGTTGAATGTGGTTTTGCAGTCACATTATAAAGAGGCTTTGAGGACACGTGTGTCTATTTAAGATTGCACTTTCTGGAGAGGCAAAAGCTTTGAGGATCTTTTGAGCCCCTGCTTTTGCAGACAAAGATGATCAGCACTGCGCTATTGGAACTGTTAACCAGCACTTGTTTATGATCTAAGCCATTGAATCTGGAAATCTATGCAAAGATTCTCCGTGCCTGCATGAGGTTTTGAATTAAGTCCTTTTGCTAACTTGCACTAGCTCAAGGAGCTCTAGAGATACCACCTAGACAGAAGTGAAGAAAGGAACTTGTTAGCCTCAGGTAAACAGAGCAAAATGAATAGTTGTTCCAAGGCAAAGATCCAGCAAAGAATCTTTGTTTCTTCTTATCTGCTTAAATACCTACAAAATTAAAAACAAATGATTAGAATTCCAGCAATCAAGAATGTGATCTCCTTTACTGCTGGAGGTGCTTCCCTGTCATTGTAATTATCAAGGCTAATGTGAGCTTTTGGCTTTGGAAGTCTCACATATTCATAATGATGACAACAAAGGGGACAGCTGCGCCATAAGTTTTCCCTGATTGAACACACCTCATTTTCCTCACATTTTTCTTTAACCTACTGCTTTTTGTTGAAAATGCAAACAGCAAAGCAAATGGGAGATGAATATCTGATGGTTCACATTACCAGAGGAACCTTTGGTTTAGGAGTTAGACTTTGGAGCCAATGACCTCGTAAAGCTGACATTGCATTAAATATGGTTCAAACTCATATTGAGAGCAAGAAGAGAAATGCACATGTCTCAGACTTTCCAGTCTCAAGTTTTGGAACCTCTCCCCTTCTTCTCCATTCCTGGACGTTCCCCTAATGGAGCAGCTGAACTAGTAATCTGAGAATGACAAGACCAATTCTACTAAATCTGAATGTGAACCAGGAAGCTTCTCTCCAGCAAGAAAAAATCAGCCAAGAATAATCAATCTTTTGCTCTCTCTGGCCAAGGGAAGCTTCTGTGATAGATGATGAGGAAATAGCGCATGCTGTGTGTGACGGTACTGGTTATAGGGCAGAAGCCATCTGGGCAAGTTTTCTTGGTCTTTACACCCAATGGCTCTGTGCCATTACCTTAGTGCCAGGCAGTCATGTCTGGGTTCCAGGCTGTCCTCAGAGCAATGTGTCTCATGACTTTGTATGAGATGTGTCATTCTTGGTGTGCTTGCTGGTAGTTTAGCAGCTGTTACTCTCTTATCAGTTACGCTTGGATGCTACCCATCAGCTAGTATATTGTTTCCAAATTCAATCCTCCTTCTCCATGATGCTTCTCCTGCACCTTTTGGAATAGTTCACCTCATAACAGCAAGGGTTGCATGTCTTGGTGAGTGGATTATGCAGTGGGATGCATTCCCTCCTAGATGAATCATTCAAATCCAGCCTACCTTATTAATAAATGCAATCAGATAAGGCTTTTGCAGTGGCTTTCCTAGTGGGGCCTCCTTTGCTGGCAGTATCAGTGAGATCAAAGGATGAACAATGTCGTTCAGAATGAACTCCCTGGTAGACCCTCCAGGCTGGAGCAGAATATATTTGTAAGTGACTGTGCGTGTGTTTCACTAGGTACTCTTGCTGTTCTAGCTGTGAGGACAAACAGAGGCCTCTAGGTCCTGTACTAGCATGAATGCAGATACTAAGACAGACCAAAAGCTACCAATCTTTCCTTCTCCCTACAGGGTGATGAAGGCTCTGTCAGAAATTGCTGCTATAACCTAATTTAGCATTGGGAAAGGATTGTTAAAGGCAAATGGCTTAGTAGAACAAGTTAATTTGAAGTGTAACACCAAGGAAGAAGTTTGGCCCATTTTCACTGTTGTAGCTTCAGCAGATAAGAAGAGAGGACTCGTGCTGGGGGCACTGTGAATACGATCTCACATGTCCTCCTGGAGGACAATCCAGTGGCAAATAAACTGACTAATTAACAGAAATAAGGGAGGGCAGCAACAGAAAAGAAACATTTGGGCAGAGTTTGAATCACAGCTTCAGAACCTCCCCTGCCCTTGCAGAAAATCCCTCCAGCATCAGTTTCTGTTAACATTTGTCTCTCAAGTTTGCAGGGGACTGGCATTCTTTCTGTCCCAGCAGAAGCTGCCCTTTTGAAAAAGGAGTTTGGCTTAGCCAGTTGTTGCTGAAAAGGTTTTTCTCTAGGAGAATGCTTCTGTCTCCCAAGGCAAATGATATTCCGTCTGTGGATCATTGATGAACAGCCCTTCCAGCTACACAGAACACAGGCAGTAGTACAACCCCTGAAGCCAGACCCCTAACGAACCTCCCCAAACTTTTTTCGTGATATTTCACCAGCAACAAGTCTTATCACTAACATATTAACTTTGGCATCCTTAAAGGTCCTTTCTAAAGCTCTTTGGTTGCTCTTTCAGAGCTTTGGAGTATGGCACAACACCTGCTTCATTTTGCATTCCTTCTGATGCAGTGATGGAGCCCCCAACTGACTCCCTCTTGGCCAAACCATCTCTTGGCTCTCTTCCATTAAAGGATTGTCCCCACTAACAGCTGTTGCAGTAATGTATGAACAAGACAAACTCAGGTTTAGTGCAAGAAGTGTCTCAAGGACCTTTACAACAGCCACATATTCACCCGTTATCTATAGCACAGTAGTCTTGATCCCTAGTGTAGACATACACAAAATATTATTTAATCCAACCACTATTCCAAACTGTACACTGACCCCATGAAGGCTTTTGGTACCCATGAAGAGTTCCTTATGCCCTGGGAGTGGCTGCTGTAAAGGAAACTAATTCTGTTTGACAAAGACAGTCTGATGCAGCAGATCTTACTTGCTGATCTACATACAGCTTCTCAAGGTTCACAGGCTGTACTCCAGCCCTTCTCCCTCAGCCAGTCCCATACTTTTGGGTACTGGCTTATTTGAGCCTATTCTCACGGCACTTCTCCCAACTATGCCCTCCAGGTCAGACAACCACCCTGACGCCAACCAAATGGCCTGAAATCCCTCCAGTCTGGATTCCTGTCTGGAACCACACTTTTCTACTACATCAGTCTTTAAGGACATTCACTGTGCCTGGCCCAGCTGCCTCCGCATTTCCCAGCTGCTCTTTTGGCAACCAATGTTGGACAAATAAGCCCACCCCAGAATCCACTTTAGAAGAAGCTTGAGATCATGTGCCCCAGAGGCAGATGGGATTTGCGGGCTGTATGAGCTCAGACTACACTTCTACAGTCATAGGCTATCTATCAGCAAGAGGATGGATATCTAGACATGGATCAGAGGAGAACACCAGAACCCAACCCACTCCTTGGCTTAGTATCCCCAAAGAAAGTGTTGATGCAACTTCACTTCTTTCAGTGGCATCTTGTGAACCTTCTCCATTTTGTGTCTGTGCTTTGCCAGCTGGGAAGACACCACATGGACACTCAAATGATCCACTACAACTCTGCCAGCATGGTGTAAAGGAACTGGGTAAAACCAACCTTTCTGTTCCATTCTGGACTGTGGTATGACAGGAGGTATATACACCAAAACTGAATGAAAAATGTGTGTACTTCTCTGCAAGGTTTACATTTGCACAGCTGAACTTTCAATGGAATATGAGCTCAAAATCCTTTCTGTTCCCTCTCTCTCTGCAAACATTGTTTCTTCTGCTTTTCCTCCTATATTTTTTCTGGTTTTCCTCTATGTCTTCTTTAACATCCTAAAGAAAGTGGATTTGGATTTAACATGAGGGTGTGGACGTTGCTGGTGCCTTTGATCCCCTACCCACCCTTTCCTTTCCCCTCCCCAGAAATCAAAGCTGGAGAGTATCAAATGAAAAATTGCACAGCACAGGCCCTGATCTGTCAGCGTTTGGGTTCAGATCAAACTTGTCCAAAGCCATAGATGCAGCTGGAGATTGCTGGTGGTTTCAGCCACTTTTTCTCTTCCTCTCTGAGATCATTAGGTCGAAGCTGTTTAGAGGATACAGTTCAGCTCTGAAACTTCCCTGCCTAGCAACCATTTTAAAAAGTATTAATCCAAGTAATTAAAACAATGAAATAACAACAACAAAAGGGAGTGCAAAAACTCTTGCTGAACTGCACTTTACCTCCTGTCTATTTTACTTTTGCTAAGATATGTATTTTGTGCCCAATTCACCGAAACGGTAGACCACAAAAGTCTGCTGTTTTAACTGAGTTAACATTTGTTAGTACAATAAAAGCCAACATGAAACCGGAAATCTTTGGGGAACAGTTTTGATGCCAGTGGAAGATAAAACTTTAAGGGCATCCATGTCGATGCCTAAACAGACATGAAAAACAAAAGACAGGAGGAAGGCTTGATTCACGCCAGATCCTGTCCCACAATAAAATTGGGTCAGTCCCTTGGTCATCACAAATTTTCTATAACTGCCTGTGTTATAAAGGCCTTCAAGTCAGAGGACTAAACCTGAAGTCTTCCAGCATCACCCTGTCCAAGACTTCACAGACAGAGTTCCCAAAGGGTGCATGTTTCTTGCATGCCCATGTAAATGCACAGCTGCACACCCAGGCTCCTCACCTGCAGAGCACTAAATGGAGGTCTTTCTTCTTGGCAGGGAGTGAGGCAAAGTGATCCCTTAAGGGGATCTCAGACCCTTGAGGCCTGAGAAGATTTGTAACCTGGGCTCCCAGGTGAAGTTGAATTTGGAAAAGGCCCCTGCACGGGAGCAAATGAGCCAGCTTCCACACTGCAGCTCCCCACTGAAGGTGTGTTCAAAGGCCTGCACCAGCCCAGCAGCCTCGCTCCTCTCACTCCTGCTCTATTTTCATTCATTATTTCAGGTGTGCAAATGAAACCACAAGAGGAGGGAGAGAAGTCCCTGCCAGTAGGGAAATTAATTAGGATTTGGGAGATAATGCTTCAAATCACAGCTCTCTTCGATGATTTTCCCCGCAACCTCAGGCAAAACACTTTGGACTCCACCCAGGCTCTGCACCACAGTGATTACGGCAGACTTAGGTAGCTGCAAACGGTGCACGCACTGAACTGAGCTGTGGGCAGGGGAGCCCAGACTGCCAGACAAGGTCACTGGACGCAGACATGTATGGAGCTTCAGGTCAATACCTATATGAGGTGGCCTAGACCCAGCCCCCTCCTCTCCATTATTGTTTATTGAACAGTCTGTACCTGCCACACACCACACTTGGAAGATCACACTGGCATCCCAGATGCAGGTGTGAGTCTGAAATGTGGCAAGTCTCACTTGCTTTGCCTGCCCCAGGCCATGCAGTCAGCACTTAATAAACAAACAAAAACATGTGGGGGTGTGATTAAAGGAACTGCTAGCATGAATTTGGGAAGTGAGACTGCATGACAACAAATAAAGGGAAGGCTTGTAGATCATATGAAGGGGATTCTGCATAAAGTTCGTTCTCCCCTTATAGCTCTTAGGTGCCCCACACTAGCCCCATTTGCTGCAAGAGTAAAGACAAGTGTATGCACAATATACGTGCCCATAGACATCTATAACCAAGTGTTTCTGGGAGAGCTTGTTTCAGAAACAGATATTCCAAATTTCTACCACTGTGGCTGTTATGATGACATTCTCATTTGCTGAAATGAAATGCTGAACTGTTGGAAAGGAAATTATGAGAAACTATTTGGAGAGGAAATTAGGAAAAACTATTTGATTTTGTTCTGTTCTGGATCTTATGCATTTTCACTGCCATGGTTTCTAAGCCCCTGCCATTAGGGCAGAAAATAACATAGCTGCTATCTGCCTGGTGCTGTGCTTTATCCTTTTCCCTACAGGAGATGCACATAGAGTGGAAAGCTTTGTCTGTGTGGGTTTGTTTTGCTATGAGATTTTTTTGGGGTGAGGAGGAGTACATTGGTTGTTTGGACAGCAAAAGTCACAAGTAGCTATCATGATGGAAGGGTGGATAAGCAGAGCTCAGATAATTTAGTCAAAGAATTGCTAATGCAATCTATCCCTTGGTGGGGCTAGATAGTATCATTCAATGTCCTGGCAGTAAGTGGTACCCTAAGCTATTCACAAACCAATGAACACCTGCTTGTAGAAGACTGAAGCAGGAGAAGGAAAACCAGCCCTAGTTTGGTATGGCCTTTGACGCTCCACATTAACAGCACTTGCTAGTACTGCAATATCCCTGAGAAGTAACTCTGAGTGGATGATACATTTTTGGCTTTTCAGAAATTATTTCCTGAGATTCTACTCCAAAAATCATTGCAGCTGGCTTAGCTATAAACATTGTTTCATGGAGACAGATGTGCCTGCTTGGATTCCGCAACAGTCTCATTTAACATCTTCGTTAATCTCTGGAAATGGAAATAATCAGGCGCTTGATGAAATTTACAAACAGCAATAATTTGGGAGGAGTCACAAAAACAACCGTGGCAGAAAAGTAGAAGAAAGGCAATTTGGGGAGTATAATTTGGGAGTAAATGACATAAAGGAAGGATGCAGTCTAATTCTATTGATTGGTGCCCATAAGAAAAGAAAACACCACAAAGAACTAATGGGAAAGTAAGATTTAGAAGGCAGATAAAGCAAAAAGAGCTGAGGGTTTATGGTAAATGTTGGTTTACAACATGAACTAGCAACAAGACAGATCAATAGGATCAAGTCACTGACCCATAAAATCTAGAAAAATCAAAACTCTCAGCAATGGATTTTATTCTTGAAAGGAAGACAATGACAAGACCATGAAATGCAAAGAAAACATCTTTAAATGATTAAAGAACTGGAAGGAAGGTATAATGTATGGGGAAAGCATAAAGATCTGAAGATGCAAAAAACCCATGAAAAAAACCAGAAAAATAGGCACTGAGCAAGCAGGGAGGGGACATAAAACATCCAGACTGCAGAAAATAGAAATATATTTGTTATGAATAATGAAAAAAAAAACCAAACCAAAAAAAACCAACCAAAGAACAAAACATAAACAAAGGAGAAATTTGGAGCCAGTTTTTTTCCTGACAGTGAGATCAGTGGCACTATCATAAAGTCTTCTAGGAGGGCACTGGAAAACCCAGAATTTAGGGCAGTCATATCCAGCCCTGAGAAAAAGCATGGGTAATATCTATGTACCAAACAGTCCTCCGAAGGCAGGGAAGCTGCCAGACACCCAGTGCTGGTTTTCTAACTTCTGTGACTTTTTTTATTTGCATGGAGCAGCCCTCACCTGTGTATTTGAATGACTTGCAGGAATATTTCCTCCTCAATGTATTGTAAAGAAGGGTCATATCTTGGTAGGGACAACCTGGTATTCATACATAGTTCCCTAACTAACCAGTGACAAATCTAGTCCTGTTGGCCTTACCTAAAAATGGGTTCTCCACACTTGAATCTCTTTGGCCACACCTTTGTCATAGCTCACTACACCTTCTGATATGGGTAACCATACATTAGACTAAAAGCTTTCATTAAAGTTACAATTCACACATTTGTACGATTTATGGCTAGAGGAGACCATGATAATTATCTGTCTGTTGTGTTGCGCAACACTGACCAATTCATTTCTCCCATTAACTCAAGCCTGTCTTCCCAGTTTGAGCCAACTCATATTTGTATGTATTAAATATGGCCATGATAGATGCAACTTTGTTAAGTGCCTAAAAAGGGTATTAGGTAGATAGTGTTCAGAATTGCCACAGACAAGGCATTTATATTTTACTGAACCTTTCTGTATAAACACTGGGCTTTGTGCTGTCTTTCTGTCAAGGACATACAATAAACTCTAATTTGGCTTGAGAATTGTTAGACAAATAGCAAGCCATTTCCTCCTGAAAGTGTCTATTTCTTGATTATGTGTATGTCATTGTGAGTATGTGAGCATGCATTTTATTTTGTCGGGGTTTTTATGCTTTAAACTTCCAAAGCTCTTCCCCCCTCCCCTTTTTCCTTTTGGACAGAGGCTCAACATTTCAGTTGCTTGTTTTATAAGGCAATGCATCATCTCTTCTCATTGCCATTAATTAGCCAGTGTAATATTTTCCATGTGAAGTCACAGGACTTGAAATGAACATATTTCGGCATCAATTAGGTCTCTGCTCATGTGAGGGCCCAGCTGCACTTTAAATACTATTTATATAATGGTAATGAGCCAGTCATCACCACTGCTGGCTTCCAGCAGGTTTTGTGCAGTGCCTACTTTAATATGATTAGAAGTGTGTGAATCCTCCACCCCCCACGTTTGGTGTTTTTTTTCCTTCCCAGAAACTCTGGTGAATAAAACTGACTGGTTTTTAAAATAATAAAATGGGCTGGCAGCAGAAAATTGGACGTTATTCTTGGTGTATGTTATATTTTCTTCTATTTTCCTCGGAAAATGCACCCATCAAAGGCAGTTTTTACTTTTAATATTCCTCAGTCTTCCCCCCACCACCTCACCCTTTTGAGGGGATAGGGGTGTTTGTATTTGGCATCTTTCCTCTCACAGACATATTATTTTAGGGTAAAAAACCTTAAGACATCTGAACAACTGGTAGATGATGTTATCAGAGAGATCCAAAGGAAAAAACTGAGGTTAGAGAAGCTCTGGCAGTACTCAATGAGGATTAGGTAAAATCCACAGGGATAAAAAAAGGCCTGACCTAGATCCTGAGCTCTGTACTCAGCCAGTCATACTGGGAGTTCAGAGAAGTTTCTTTTGAAAGAAAACTCTGCCTTGTGTACACAGAAACCCTGCCTGCTGCAGTTGAAGGTAATCGTGATCATTGCTAGGTAATGCAATCAGACTGAACCATGTGGTCTCTGTGTGGGTCCTGCAGATTTAAAAAAAAAAAAAAAAGGCCCTACAGTTACGCTATGATAGTCCTATCTCTTACCTCCCTTGCTCTCTAATAACTAGATTCCCCCTCAGCATGATATTCTTGTTCCTCCCAAGCATTCCTAAGGAGGAGTGTTAGCTGCTACTCCATCGGTACTTTCACTGCACAGGAGAAGTATCAAGTCTGCTTGCCTGTGTCATTGTGTGTGAGCAGCTGATTAGGGGAAAGGCAAGTCACGAACTGTACTTTGCTTCTTGGCATAGTGAGGTTCCCTGTTTCAGGTGTCTAACAAGGAGCTCTGGATCTTCAGTTCAGTTTCCAGGAAAGTTTTGCCTCCAGGGGCCCTATCCTGTGAAGTGACAATGCCATGATCCTGATGAACAACAGCACGGAGGTGGGATGAATAATCAGGCTGAAGTAGCTCAAATGCCCTGGGCAACTTTAAATACTGGGCAAGACAGAAATGGGCTCATGGTCTTAGCCATTCCCTCTGCTGGCTGGGTCCTAGGAATCCTACTGTCCTGGCAATCACCTGTGTATCGTTTGCTCTCAGATAAACCACACAACCTAGCTGCTCCTGTGGGAGAGAGTATCAAGTCCTTTCTTTTGTGTAAGGGACAAGACCTTCATAAGAAGGAGCCTCATAATCTTTTCCGATTAATGTGATCAGAAGTAGACAGTCTAGCTAGATGCTGCACAAAACCCAGATCCTGTCAACCCCTGGTGAAGGTGATGGAAAAGCAGCTGGTGTGCTATGAGGTTTCCCCGGGGTATATTAGCAGGATTGCAGAGAGTCTTTCCTCAAAGGCAAATTCTCACAGGCTAGCAAATAGAGGCTGGACACCATGTCATCACCAAAAATATTCAGGGCATACTTTTTAGAAGCCGAGCAAATCTGTAGCCCAGTTCAGGTCTGGAAGTCAGTACCAGACTGGTTGGGCTCCAAAGCAGTTGTCAGGACAGGAAAAATGTGGTTTTATTCTCCTGTAATTGGAGCCTTTCCCAAGGAAATCTGCTATCCAGTCTCCCAGTCAGCATCTCCACTTGTGGAGACACAAGCAAGCACTGAGGCCAAGAGGAAATAATGTCTAAATGTGGCCTCCCAACATCTTCTTGGTTATTGCCTCCAAGTGTTTCATCTGCCTGTAATGAAAACAAATAAACAAAGAAAAATTGCTTCCTAAATCCCAGCCGTTGGCCATCAAAATCCAAATGGTAGGGTTTAGAGAAGCTGAGGACACTCAGGTTTTGCCTTTTTTTTCCCTCCTGATCTCACACATTTTTTGTTTTCATTTTCATGCAGCTTCCTTAATTTCAATAAAGTCTGCTTTTTAGCAAGGGAGAGGTTTAAGGCCTCAGATGTGCAAGGAACGTGATTGTTACTGAACAACAAAGGCAGCTGAAAACATGGGGGCTGGGGGATGAGACCTTTGCTGGTTGTGTATCAGAAATAGCTGCTGGCTGTGATTCCCACAGGGAGGGAGTGAAGTCTGTGCTATTTTATCAGGTTACATTTGCCAAACTGCAATTTCAGCTTGATCTGTTCTCAAGGCTTTAATCATCAAATTCACAACAGCAAGAGTATCAAACTCCTCTTTCTTGTCCTCCTTGTCTCTCAGCCCAGTTCCCAGGATAAAAACCACAAAGGCCAACGTGAGATACAGAAAAAGAACATCTTTGAGATGGAACAGACCCAGTGCAAATTCTTAGAAAGCATAAGGGAGTTTAAAAAAAAAAAAAAAAAGAGTTGTTTTATCCAGCTCTAGCTGAACAGTTTTCTGGGCAGATGTTTGAGCTGGTGAAACCAACCCACATCACTGACTAAGAACAGCACTGGTGACCATCTTCCTACCCCCCAAAAGAAGAAAAACAGAGGGCAACAACAGGAAAGAGGCCAATCTGGCAACCATTTTGTGGCTCTGCTCAGAGGAACAAACTTGAAAGAAAAGCCAACATTTTGGGATGGGTTTGACCAATGTCCAAAATATCATGATGTGGACCAAGCTCTATCAACCGCTCATCTGAATAGCACTGGTGGTTTTTTGTCAGAGCTCTCCAGCCCCGCCAGTGTCTCAGAGAAACACCACAATTTGGTGGTATTTAAGGGTAGGCAGTTTATTTGTCTATTACCAACCACTGGAAGGAAGATATTTACATCAGTTTGGCTGTGATTCTGTTGCCTTTCCTTTTCTCTCATTCCACAGTCCCTCCATCCATAAACAGTATTTTAAACCTCTATCAGTTACAAAAAAATTTGTGTGAGAGATCTCTTTGGCTTGAGAGATCACCAACTCTAGGAGATCTGCAAAGCATCAAAAAGCAGAAAGCAAAAGAAGTCTTTTATAGATCCCTGTGAAAACTAGAGGAACTTCATCTCATGGTGGTGCAGGTCCATAGGGTATTAGACCTAGCAGCAGGAACAAAACATAGAGCCTCAACTTCTCAGCTGGAGGACAAAAAAACCCTGAACGACCTAGACTGAAAACAGCTGTTTCATAGATCCCACCTCCTTTGGACCTCTTTTACACTGTGGTATAATCAATGTTAGTCTTATAAGGAAGATGGTCTTGAGGTGGGGAACAGCGAAAGTTGACACAGTATCATTTTGTGCCCAAAGGACCATGAAACGAGCAATAATCAATACTAATGAAAAGTATTGAAGTCCCCAAAGCGTAGCAATTCATAAGCAAGACAGCAAGAAGGAAATGTTATGCAAGTATAAGAAAAGTATGGAAGGAAACCAAGTGCCTTTTTCATTCTGTCAATTCTGTTCTTTCACTAGAAAGAACAAAGGAGTCTGAGTAGCTGTATTGCTTAAAAGCTTGGGAAGGAAACACATTTCTAAAATATGCCCCAACATGGCCTTTAATCAATAGAAACAAAATAAAATATTCTACATGAAAAAACATATATTGTATGAAAATATAATTTACAGTTCTTAGTTTTCCTACTACAGGGCTGCTCTAGCTGTAGTTTATCATAGAGGATAATCAGATAGTTACATGATTTCACTTTGTTCTATGTACAGTCACAGCTCTATTTAACTAGGGCAGAACGTTTAAGGATGATTTGGTCAGGCATTTTGGTTGGGAGTTACAAAATTCATAGGTTTTAAAGTAGGGTGGAACCATTATAAGCTCCAAGGATTTCTAACTTTTGACTTCAGTAAGGTTTCTTGGTTACCTTGCTTTTCCATAATGCTAAGTGGGAAAGAGATCCTGGGTAGATTGAGGAGAATTTCCTGTAACAGGCTGAGCATGACTGAGCTGCTCTGACCTGTAGAGGTCCACAGTGAGATTGCCTCTGTGTGTGTGTGTGTGTGTGCGCATGCGTGCGTGCACACACACATATGTGCTTATGTGTTCATAGTCATATAAAGGCAATATATGTATGAGTATATAAACAGATTTTTATGTATTCAATGCTTCAAATGTACCAGTTCCACCAAGCCAAAACTAATTCTTAGTCAAGCCAGTAGAGATGGAGAATTTAAAGCGGTGGCAAATATAGGAATGCTAATCTGAAACTTCTAAAAGCAATCTGTTAGATTCCCCCAAACTGAAATGATGTAATTCTAGAAAGAGGACATGCTGATTATAAAACCATGCTGCTTCACTTTGAAGGTCTCATACAGTCACTTACAAACATATATACAGGCATGCATACACACTGGCATGTCTATATTATATAAAGCAAATAAAAGACTGGAGAAGCTAACAGTAGTTGTCATAAATCAGAAGATATGAGGAAGGGGAGTAGAAAGCTTCAAGGAGAAACATGCAGCAATGAGCACTATGGACAACACAGATCGCTTGTTTTAAAATAAGCAGCACTAAAAGAAAGCTGACAAAGGATCTGGTACTGGAGAGGATGTGGCAATTCAGGGTAGGAAAAAGTATTCAGGAAATAATTCTCTCCTGTACTTGAGAAAAATCTGTATTGTACAAGGACTACACATTACATTCTAGCAAGAATAAGAAGGATGCTAAATACCATGGGTAAAGGGTAGATATAATTAAACAACATACTTCGATAAGATTTGAAGGAGCTAGCCAATGCATGTGCTCTTTTGATGGGATTATTCTCACCTCATTTCAGACATCCAAAAGCTAGGATTCTTGTTGAAACCAACCTTTGAGACTCTCTCTGTGGCAACAAATGGTACAGCTAAGGTGATTTATGACATCCGAAGGTAGGTGTAATAAGCCTCCCTCAAAGCTGTTTGTCAATCTTCATTTATAGCAGGGCATATAGGAGATGTAGCCTAGGATGCATTCCCAGTTGTTAAAATACCAAGGTATGTGACACAAACAACAACTTTTACTGTTGCAGTTTTCAGTGACGTTGGTGCTTCAATGAGCTTTTGGGGACTGGAGCAGATAATGTACAGTGGGAAGCAGAGCAAGATGGATTTGTTCATCCTGGAGAAGAGAAGGCAAAGCAGGGAACGTATTTCTGTCTTCAGCTGTCTAATGGAGTCTTACAGAGAAGATAGATCTAGAAAACTCTCAGAGATGTGCAGCAAAAGGATGAGAAGCAATGGGCCTAGTTTGCCTCTTGGGAAATTCAGATTGCAAATCAAGAACAAAATCTTTACAACGTCTGTGTTGAAGCACTGGGAGCGGTTCCCAGAGAGAGTGTGGAATCTCTGTCCTCATAGAGACTCAAAATTGGACTGGACAAGGCCCTGAGAAGACTTGGAAGCTAGCCCTCCTCTGAGTTGTGGGTATTGGAGAAGATGACATCTAGAGGTCCCTTCCAAACAAAATTTCATGATTCTGTGTTTTCCCATTATAGCTGTAAGTCTGACAGCTTGACATACATCCCAAGAGAAATCATGACATGACATGGGCTCAGCTAATAAACAATTACATTAGGAAATATAAGTTAGGGTAATCAACGGGGGTTTATGGGAAACAGATCCTGTCAAACTGACTTGATATCTTCATTTGATAAAATTACCAGTTTGGTGGCTAAAGATAATCTTGTTGATGTAACAGACTTCTGTAAGGCATCTGACTTTGCCCTGCAAGATGTTTTAATTAAAAAATTAGAAAGACACAAAATGCATTTGGCCTTCATTCACTAGCTCAGAAATGGCTGACTTGTGGGACTCAAATGAAACTGTAAAAGAGGGAACTCTTATGAAGCAAACGCATCTGTGGAAAGGCTCAGCTGGCATCCATTCCTGTCCCACTGCTCTTCAAGATTCTCAATAACTTGGGAGAAACTGTAATACCAATACCTACAAAGTTTTCATAGTGTACATAGTCTTTATCAGAACAGAAGTGGGCTGGGGAAACAGAAGATGGTACATAGTGATGGTTGTTCATTGCTGCAGATTGCCTTGGGTCAGCCAGCAAGCTCAATGTAAGAAAACACAACGCAACACAGGTTAGATGCATCCAGCTGTAAAGCCATCCATCTAGGCACAAAAAGTGTAATGGAGTTTATGTATAGGGTAAAGGACTCCACACTCAGCAGCTGCAGTTCTGATAATTATTTCAGGGCTTCTGTGGACATGGTGTCAAGAAGAGAAAATGTGAATTGTGGAAGTATAAAAAAGATATACTGAAAAGAAACAGAAGAGGTAACAGAAAACTGTATTTGTCATTGGTGTGACCACTGCTGAAGTGTAGCATTCATATCTAGCATTAACAATTCAGGCAGCATATAGATAATTTGCAGAGGATTAATGATAGAGCTGCTTGATCAGTTACATTGGAAAACATTCCTCAGAAGGGAATAATTAAGATTAGCACATCATAAGAGTTCCAGAATCCCATCGAAGAGGTGGCATGACCCTTCAGAGACATCCTCATCTGTTCCCTGCCCACTGGGGGATCAACAACAGACATGTCACTTCTGATGATGCTGTATGATCTGCTCTTAAAAACCTGGCATCTGTCACATCAACAACATCAATACATGAAAGGCAACTGCAGTGAAGAAGGAAATTATCTGTGCTATTTATGTGCTGAGGCAAAACAAGAAAGCATGGTTTAAAGACAGTTATGCAGCCTCTCCACTGACTTCTCCAGACTGAAAAAAACAATTTTCTCAACTCTTTTCCCCATAACTCTTGTTTTTGAACACTCTGACAGCCTCAGTACTCATCTCTGGGCTCTCTAAACATTATTCACTTCTTCGAACTGTGATGCCCCAGAGGAGACAAAGACTGCTGTGTGGCTTTACCAATTAAGCAGAACAGAGTTTTTATTCCACACACTTTTAAGGTAATAAACCTCTCTACACAGCCTAGTATAATGCTTGCATTTTTCTTAGTGACCCGCCATTGACTTGTGATGACTAAAGACTGTGGTGTCATCTCCATCAGCAGAAAAAACTCATCACAAGTGAACTCTTTCTATTTTCCTTTCTTTTTTTTTTTTCCTCAGTGATGTTATTTAGTACAAATGATACTTAACTCAGGCAACTCAATGATATATATTAAATAACATGTGGATAATAACATGAGAGGATAACAGTGACCAGTCATGCCCACAAAAATGAGAAGTCTTCTTTACCCATGAACTGATAGATGTACTAATAGCACAATCTCTCATTGCTCCAAGAGCTTGGGCACACAGGATAACACCCATTTGCTTAACCAGTGACAACACTTAAAACCTCAGGGCTAGTGTATCTCTAATCCATGAACAAGAGCAGCAGCACATAAGGATCATGACCTAGTTCACATTGCTTCTGAGCAGCCAGATAAAGAAGCAAAGGCCACACAGTCAGTCCTTTATGAGCTGTTCTTCTTTAATGCACTTTTCACTAGGAAATCCTTTCCTCTATGCTTCCTGTGCTTTCTTGGCCCTAGGTGTGTTACAAAGCAGAATGGAAAATTCATATGACGAAGGGAAGATATACAGGCTTTTCTGCTTCCAGCAGTCCACCCAAAATTACAACTCAGGGACAGGAAAGGGATGATATCATGAAAAAGAAAGACTGATACTTCTGAAGGTACGGAAAAAAGGGAAGGAGTTATTATTTTATCAGATCCAAATGCATGGTGCAGGCTCAAAAGCCATAAAGCAAATTAAAAAAAAAAAAAGAAAAAATGCATTTCTAGCTCATAAGCATATATATATTTTTTTCTTCCCCCCGCCCTGCCCCCCCCCTCCCCCCCCCGTCAGGAAATTGGGACAAGCTGGGGCCATTCTTTCCCCTCCTGCTTCTACAACATTTTTATCTGCCTGATAAAATCTATGTCAGAGCTGCTTAACCTATGAGGTTGCTTCTTAAGGGGCACAGTCACCCCTATTTCTTCAAGCGCAGAAGAGGGGGATTTCTCCTCATCTTACTTACTATCTGATGTGCAAATGTGTGTCCCCCCAATAGAGACACACACATAGCTGCTTCCTTCAGCAGATTCTGCCTCTTCCTTGCACGTCGGTAATGTGGGAGAGCTAACGCAATGGCTCTGACACATACCTCGGTTCTTCCACTGCTGCAGCATCAGCAGCGCTGGCATGGAAATCACACAGGAAGGAGGGAGCAGGATTTGGGTGTCAATTCAGTGTGGAGGAAATGTGGTCAAGGTGATTCAGGGAGGAGTAAGTCATGACAGTCTGTCTGTCTGTGTGACTGATGCTGTGGACATCAGGAAGGTTCTTCAGCACTTCCGACTGTGGAAATCTGCTTGCAATTTTGCCAGATTTTCATCATTGGTAAAGTAATTGCCAATGGATGTCCTACCTCAGGCTTCTTACCTATATATGTATGTATATCTGTATGTATGTAAATGCTTATTTATGTATATATATGTGCATGTGTTGGCCAAAACATCTTTCTTACTTGCAAGACAGGGACTTGGTGGATTAAATGCTTAGACTCACAGCATTGATTTGTAATGTGTCATTTCTTCTAAGTTGTATGACTTAGACTAAGCTATTCTAAAAGTCTCTCTTAAAATTATTGAAGGCAGTACTGGCAATAACTAATGACAGAAACGCACTGATATATAACACCCTATCATTGACAATGTTAGTGTCAAAGACAAAATGGCAATTGTTCTTTTGAAAGGCATCACTTGCTATGCTACCCATCAAACATCTGATGTGTAGGAGGAGAGATGATTGTTTGTCAACCAACAGCTGTGTCATTTTTTATACCTGTGAACATCTGCTCAAATTTGCCACATTATCGTAAAATAAAACCTGGACTTCATCAATGCTTTGTCAAGATTTCTTAGATTTTATCATCTAAAATTTCCCCAGAGTCATTCCTCCCTGAACTCAGGTCTTTCACAGCTCTCAGGATGACTCTGTTTTTCACATGCCGTCCCCATCAATCAGTAGTATGTTTCACCTCCCTCCCACATACTCCTCATTCGTAGCTGAACTGCATGTGTGTTGTCTTCCTGGAGAGCACAGACTCAGTAAGACATGCCTGGAAGTCCACCACTCAAATGCAGCTGTTACAGGGAAAAAACCATGAAGCAAGTAAAATAGGGTTTGGATGTCATGCAGTCAATAATGACCGATAAAGTAAAAAAGGATAAGGATAAACCCAATACTGAGCTGTTGTCTGTATACAAGAGAAGCATGGTATACCAGAAGGCAAGGATCATACTATAAAAGACCATGCTGTAAGGCAAGTCCATAAAAGGAGGCCTGAAGCTGGCTGTCCACTCCTTAGATCTCAAGTGGTGGACCTTAAAGACCCCTTACTATAGCTGGTATGCTCATAGAGAGCAAGGCGTGTCATTTGTCTGAATGCAAAGCCTAAAGGACAGTTCCCCCGGCCCTAGTTCCTGCTTGCCTCAAGTAGTAAAATCTTAGATCTTCTACGCTTACTGGAAATAAAAAATGTAGTCCTAGTGGATGAATTAAGCAGTTATTAAACAGCTTGGGTAACTCTTTCAGAGCACTGATTTATATTTATAAAACCCAGACTCGCTACTGGAATCCTCCATTGGGTTATTTCCGTTGGCCTGAAACCTCCCTTGGCGGTGCATGCTTTGAGCCCTCTGCATTTCTACTGGTGATATAGGACCCACCATCTGCAGGCATTTAGAAAAGTGTAATAGTCCAGCAAGGCACAGAGAAATTACACCTTTGACTTACTTGCATCCCCTCCCGAAATTACTAGTGAAAGTATCATATACATTAGGATTTGAGGCTTGGATCTCATCTTGCTCAGGTTTGGAGACTGTTCAGATCCGAGCAGCTGCAGAGTGGAGAGAGGGGAATGCTGCCCACCAAAACCAGCACGTAGGAGAGGGGACTCATGCAAGAGAAGCACAGGATTGCACAGGACAGAGAGCAGACCAGAACAGCTCCTTTGACCAACTCACCTTCAGACTAGTCCAGATTTTAGCACATTTCTTGAAAATGTGGCCAATAGGCATCTGAAATCCATTAGGACAGAAAAACTGTATTTGTGATTCACTTAAATCTATTTGTGTAAGATTTCTGCACACTACAATTCCCAGTGCACTAACCTGACAGGCTAAAACTCTGATTACTGTCTCTAAACAGACGTTTGCTTCTCTAAGGCTCAGCTAGCTTAACTAAATTACCCTGAGTTTCCCATCACCTTCAGGGAGAAGGCAAGGACACAGCACAAACCATCTCAGAAGCTGGGTTGTGTTCATGGCATAGATAACCCTGCCATCGCTGGTTGCAATCACCCTAGCCCAGACTAGCTGCTTCGAGTGATTCATCTCCTTTCCAGGATCTAGTGCAGAAGAGGGCCGTGTGTTCACAGCTTTCTCATGATCTACAAAGAATGGATTGTCCTGTGACAAGCTGATGTTTGTTCCAGGCTATAGATTTTTGTGACTGACTCTGTGCTACCATCTTAACTTCACCAGAAAATATCCCAGTTCCTGGCAATCACAAATACTTGTTTTATAAACCTCACTGCCTGCAGACCAGACCAGAGATACCGACAGTTGCTTAAACAATGCACAAAGGATTTCAGTTCCTTGCTAAGCAATCCACAACCTCTCCCCCTAAAAAAAGTCATACCTTTTCCATATGTGTGTTATGTGTTTCATATAATTTATTGCACACATGGTAAAAATATATCTGACAATATATAAAATGCAATTTTTAAATGAAGAAAAAAAAAGAATTGGCCCATTGTTCTGCTGCTTAAAATATGGGACACCACACGATATACGTTAAAATTATAAGAATATGTTGAAAATATTTTATGTCATTCCATGTAATATATTTGAAATATCATGACAGCTGCTATAGACTGTAATATGTTCCATATTGTCTGATATATTCTAAATGTCTGTGTAATACATTTCATGAAATACACGGCAAATGAAAAAATGAACAAAAAATTTCCCTTTGCTTAAGCTGAGTGTGTATAATAAACAAATATACTTGTACATTCATGAAAGAAACAAAGAAAAAAAATGTTTATTCCTAACACCTTTTATGTTCTTATTTATTGACACACAGGTAAACAAACTTATTTATAGCAAACAAGAATTTCACAGAAACTATGAATTTACCCCGGTACACAAATTCTTCAATTACGGGTTTGAAATGATCAAATGCAGTGTATACATAATACTCAATGATTTACATAACCCAATGAAAACAGGAAATAGAACGAAACTGAACAATCAGTCACACTTGCAGAAGCCACTTTACAAATATTTCATTGAAGTCATAAAACTGTTTGATGAAAATCATCCTTCACACGGATGCCACAAAAGATCATCCCCCACCCAAAAGCCCAACGTATTGTTACCAATTGCCTGACATATTGTGCTGAAGGACTTAGAATATTCTGTTCTGTTCCAATGCAAATATAGAAAACCATAGGATTGAGAGATGGAAAAGATTTATTAGCTTGCCTTTCTTCTCTTTCCTAGCAGCCCAGTCAGGATGATTTCCCATTGTATAAAACACTGAAAAAATTCCCTGTGTTCTTATGCTTGCAGTGGTATACAATGTGAGCAGAGAAAGGAGGACCAACTCCAGGCATGGAGAAGGCGGCATCTTCTCCCTCTGGCCCATTCAGTGATTAGGTGATTATCAAAATGCAATAATTGCTATGTCAGGAGAATATCTTAGGCACCTTAATATGCAGAAAGCCATTTCCATAGCTATGGTTTTAGACTAGGCATGTAATCAAATCTGCAGCAGCCAGACATGATGCAGAAAAGCTGCTGGATGTGAATGGAAATAACCACTCCCATCAAGAGCAAAGATGGTTTTGAGGCTTATGCATTTGCCAATATACATTTGCTCATTACTTGCTTGCTTACTTGCTCTTTAAAATGCAGTTCTAGTCTCTGCCTAACTGAACTATCAGCACAAGGACTTTTCTTTACAATGCTAACAGGCAGAGTCGGCAACTGGGCTCTGGATCTGACTGGATGTTCTCATACTCCATTGCAACACAGTTGTCCATTTGACTTTTCATCCAGCTCAGCTTCCTCCCAGCCCCCAGTCTTCCTGGGTGTTTTTTAAGCATGTCAGTTAGGTTAAAAATCTGCTACTCATATGTCTTCAGATCAGTACCTAAACCCACATGTATGCTCCTGAGCCTTTGCTGATGCTGGAAATGGACTGTTGTGGGACTTTTGTCACTTTGGCACCTACAGGTCTGCAACGAGTTTGAAAAAGTGACCCATAATGACTTTGTGCCTCAGTTTCCCTACATATGCCATAAAATAAGAATGCCTACGATCCAAGTGGTGAGGTGAAATTGTAGGATCATTTGTTATTTCATGGTCTAATGCTTATTTCATGGACAGAACCAACACAAATTAGCCACCTACATGCAAAATATGCTAATGTCTGAAAAAGACAAATATCACAATTCTTTCTGCAATGCAGTCAAAACCCACTGCTGAATTTTGTCCATATTTAATACAGTTTTATGTGCTTGTAGCTCATGAAAAGTAACAGGGATTATGCACATGTTTAAATGCTTTGCAAGATAGAGGTGAGTTTATGCACATGTGGTGGTACTTTGGTGATAGCCCTTCCCTGTATGGGTTATGATAGAAGAGTTAGGGTTAAGCAACTTTGAACCAATTCACATTTTAGGGGCTGGGATATATTTATCTGCCCAGTGAGTCATTATTTCCTTGCTGTTAGCTATTAATAACCCTTGGAGGAACTTTTCAAGCTGATAACCATTTCCTATCATTTTTGGCATTCTGGATATGTTTTTATTTTATTTTCCCATTTCTCCCAGTCCCCCAAAGGCAGCCAGATTCCCAGAACCCTTGCGGAGTGAAGAGATCGCTTCCTGCCCTTCCCATCCTCCTGCTTCCTCCACCCTTTCCAGGCCAATAAAAGGACTTTGGATTATTGAGATCATCTTTTTCTTTTTTGGTTTTGTTCTGTTATTTTTAATGTGGTCATTTACCTAGTACTTTCTCATTTTCTGGCCCAGAGCTTCCTTTATCTTCTCAGTAGAGTGGATGTAATATGAACCAGTGAACTTTAAACATTTGGGGCCAGTAATAGCCCTTAAAGCAATGCCTATTTAGTGAAGCAGTACATACTTAATTATATTTAAATGCTGCCTTCCCCTGGCCCCCTCCTCCTTCAGGGTTAGAGTTCAAACACTGGCTGATGAGAAAGTTGCCCCTCTAGCTTACTCAAGTGCTGATTTTGTTAGGTCTTGTGATGCACTTGCCTCTTTATATCAGAAAGGGAGCATAGGCAGCAAGTGGAAGGAACAGTCCTTGAACAGAGAATGGAGAGTGATTTCACTTTGCAACTCCACTTCCAAACCAAGCAGAAAAGATGCTTGGAACTAGGGTAATCCTCAATACACTTTGTTCCTGCTGAAGATAAACTTGCCTCCTGGAGGTGACATTCTTTTTTATTATTATTTTTTTTTTAAGCAGAATTTCAGCTTGTGGACATGTTTAGAGTAAGGAAAAATCTCCACTATTTCATGCAGCCTTTGAAAAAACCAGTGATGTCTCATTTGTCTAGAGCAAAAGTGGAAAACATGTGAGCACAGATGCGCCTGAAAGATGCAAATAGGGGAGAAGAAGATCTAGAGGGATTATCAGGATTGTGCTTTAAACACATTCCACCTCACAGATGTACAAGAGAGAGAATGGGGGAAAAGACAGGGAAAGCCCAAGATGAAATAACTTCCAGATGCAGGCCTTGCCCTGATGCAGCCAGATCCCTGCTGCCTCTCCAACAGAGCATCTCAGCCTCTCAGAGCTCATTAGGATCTAAAAAGAGGGTCATAGACAATAACTGTGTGCCTTAAATCTTGTCCATCTTACAGGCATCTTGTCTCAAGCAATCAAAGGCAGGCTATGCTGGCACGGCCCAGTAATTAGCCGGCTGTGCTTCCAGCTGGTTTGCAGGCACATGGCAGGTTAAACAATAAATAAATCAGATTAGGCTGAAATCTCCTAAGCAAGAGTGGTCCTGGCATTCAAAGCCATTTCTTCAAAGCATTGCACATCAGTGCTCAGGTTTTATTTTCCAAAGCCTGTTATCATGGCTATGACTACATGGTACTTTGCAAACAGACGCAAGACCATTTTGGCTGAGCTTTCAGTACGACCCATGGATTGGCTTTAGACCAGAAGCAATATAACCTTCTGAGAAGGCAGGTATATGAGCTCTGGTTGGCTTGTGGCTGATCCAAGGTCTGAATAGAGCAATCTGCTATCTTGTGTGGAAGGAATTTTCCTTGCATGACCTGGGGAAATACTTGTGCTCACTTGAAAACCTCACAGCTTCCATCCAAACGAACAGTTACCAGTTCTAACTGCTCCATGGACTTTCCTGTCTGATGCAAAAGTGTTTCATCAGGAGCTCAAGGTCTATGCACAAAAAAATATGGGTTATTTCTTTGTTAAAGTAAAAGTCATTGCAACTTTTGTGTAATGAGAAGAGGGAAAGTAAGATATACCAGGCTATTTTTAGTAAATAAAATAAGTGTTGCCTGTTTCTCTGTGTTGCCTATTTCTCTGGGATCTAGTAATTTAGGAGCAAGTGGACAGGAAGCTTTGTCTCCATTCCAATGGAGCAGACTCCTGATCTCTGACATGGCTCTGCCCATCCTAGTGCAAATGCTTCACCTTGAAGAACAGCCCCAAACCACCTTCACCCTGTTTCTCGTAACAGTTCCTCCAGAAGTCTCTGCCCATGGTCCTTTATGTCTACACCTTCCACCACGGTAAGGAAGTAGTCTGAGATGTCCCAGTTGGGCATATCAGTGAGCAGCAAAGGACAGGGAAAACTATCAAGTCACCAGGGTTTCTGGAGAAAAACACTGTGTACAAAGAATATCTTGGGGAAATCCATGGGTTACATTAAGTGGAAAGGGAACACTATTTCTGGAAATGTTTAGGAAAGTCTAAGTCATAGTAAATGCCTTTTTACTCTGCTTCTACATAGTTTTCACTGTGGTAACGTCTACCAGTCCCAGACCTTGACTTCTTGCGCTCAGTGCTGTATCAACATAGCTGAGAAAGCTGGTCCCTGGCCACAAAGCTTACAAAGCCATAACACCACAGAAAAAGGGACAAGCAACAATGCAGTGAAAGGGATCATAGGCAACCCACCTGACTTCTTGATCCTGCTTCCCATCTAAGCCTGACTGGAGAAGCAAGCAAAAAATTTAGAAAGGGGACCTGATGATGAAGGTTGCATACCTCTTCCCTGACACAGTCAGTGAAGGATTGTTTCTGTAGCAAAGATGCTGTCTGTCTTAGCCCACGTCTCTCATGGTTTTTTCCCATGAAGGCTTTAATGAAACTCTCATAAAAAATGACTAATTCTCAGCAAGGCTAAATGACTGTTATGAAGCACAGATTTTTCAATGTCCAGGCTCCAAGCCATTCAGTTTCTTTCCCCATACCTCCTGGCTGCCTCTTTGGTTCAGGGGAAGAAATCAAGAATCTGCCCAAATCAAAACATGCAGTGCACTTTCCGCAGAGAAAATATATATGTCACAGTTAGCGGGTTGCTTATAGAAGCACTTTTCAACCTTTTCAGGCTATGTCGTACCTCCCAGGGTGGAGGGATCTTCTTTCCCTCTTCATAGTACTTCACTGGCCAGGCACATTGCTTTAGTTAAGACTTGTTCTACCCAGTGGGGTAAATATCCCCCTTAAATTCAGATGGAAATAATGGGTTCTCTCTCACTCTCCCTTCTCCCTCCCTCCTCCGTCACCCCTGAAGAATATTCACCATAGGCTTCATCTAGAGACAGTGAAAATTTGTCATGTTTTTATCTTGTTGGAAATCTGTCAGAAATCCCAACTCCAAGATTTATTTTTTTTCCCATACAAAAGCTCCAGAGTTCTTCCCTCCCTCCCTCCTCCCCCCCACCCCTCCCCTTCAAAAAACAAACAAAATAGTTTCCTTGGAGGAGGAAAGGTCAAATCTCAGCTGTTTCAAAAGCCTATCTTCCATCTGTGCCAGGGTGGCTGTAGTCTTCCCCAACAAGTGCAGGAAAGGTTTGCTGTCAGCAGGGACGCGCCCAAAGGCACAAGGCCATCCTGACATCACTGCCACTTGGCAGCTGGGGAGCTGGTGCCTTAGTTGGTCTTGCTGCACTGATAACTAGTGACAGTTTGGGATCCTGCCCTTCCTTCTTATCATCAGTCGATTCTGCACTTATCTGGCCGCGTTCAGGATGGGTCCTTAAACTATCTTTATCCACGACAGATCTAGCAGGGGTTGATGGAGATATTTTATGGGTTTGGCAGTGAGAGCTGGGGCGGTGCTAAATCTCGTCTCACTCAGCTGACCCCAAAAAATAAAACTGGTGAAGCACACACAAATCCCTTAATTAGCCAATGCTGACATATCACATTGCAAGTGTTAAGAGGAAGATGTTAAATAAGGTTGTCTTTCATCCACTGAAGCAAAAGAAACAATGCTCAAATTTTCAATTTACCCTGGCTCTTAGACATTAAGTTAAATTCCCAGAGATACATAAAAACCTGTATCTAGCCATATAACCATTTCTGTTTATAGATTGTTTAAAATCTGTGACATAATACTATACTGCTCTGATTTCCTTTTGTTTCCCCAAGTCCTTGAAGCGAACGTACTAAATTTGGATTGCATTTGGCTAGAGGCTGTACTTGCAAGAAGCCAGACTCACTGTCCAAACAACTGGGCCAAAGATTAAGGACAGAAAACTTAGTAATGTCATATCAGATCTGTTCTTTCTCATTTTCCCCTTTACCTTCTTCTGTGATCTTCCAATCCAAGATGAAAAGCAGCCTCTAACCCTGACTTCTTGTAGGAAAGAATAGGATGGATTCCTTTCCTGATACCAGACCACTTTTGCGCATCAGCCAGCAGGAATGGTATACAGTATATCTCCCTTGCCTATTCTGGCTCTCTTCTCTGCCATTTTCTCCAGGTGTTTGTCTCTGCCAACTTTTGGGAGGACTCAAGAAGGTGAGAAACTCTGCAGTGGAAGGAGCACTCCACTATGGCATCATTATTGCATTGTACTAAGAAACCATATGTTGCCCCATGGATATCCCCAGAATTATTGCCAGGAGTTAGAGCCCACGAGGGCTTCTTTCCCTGGCAAGCTCTGTTTCAGCTTTTGCTTTGACCATGGTCCTACATTCACAGCAGAGGGATTCCCCTTTAAGCCTGACTGAAATGGGAATGAGGAGAGTTTTCAATTTAATTCCTTGCTCAGAGAGCTTCAGGACAAAACTCCAAACTCCGTTGGGAAGGTGGCTCAAATGGCTTTTGCTTCGGGTTTTTTTCCCTCCCGACATGAAGCAAACCTCCACATCTCAGCACAGCATATGTAGCAAGAAATTTTAAGGAGTTTCATGTCAGAATCCATCAGCCAGAGACAATTAAAATCCCTCGTCATTGTTGACAGCCATGCCCAGAGCACACTTCTAGGATGCAGAAGCAGTGGCTAGCTCAATAAGATTCATGTTTCTTCAGCAACTAGGCACATTGCAATAGCTGCTAGAAATAAATGAACCCCTCCTTTTCATTTTTTATTCTTCTTTTAAAGAGAAAATAATATTTGGAGATTTTGCCAATGACAAAACACTTTTTTTCAGAGGCTCTTTGCAATTTCCCAGCCTGCAATTGAATAGCACAATATTATTTAGAGCTAGTTAGTGAGTAAAATAAATAAATAATCATTACCACAAGCATGTATCTCCCCATCTATGCTGCCCCAGTGACCCATCGCTGAGAACAAAACCGTAGTTGTTCTGTGTCATCTGACTGATCCTCTCCTTTCACCTCCATCTCTCTTGAATGCATGTGTAACATGGCTCTATTCGAAACCCTGTCAGCCTAAGCAAGATTAATGTTTGCATGGGGGTGCAAAGCTGGCTCAGAACAATATCAGCTTTGAAAGCCCTGCCTTGTCCCCACTCTAGAGATAGGTGCAGAAGCTACTTGGTACATTATTCCTTTATTTATTTATTTTTATTTGAATGTCTCTGTTCTTCTGAAGCAAGCATTGGCTGCAGGCCCACAGCCAGATGGAACTGAACTGCTTTCTAAGAAAAACACGAACAAGGGAATTGCATTTTGATGTTGTAATTTCTTCATAGGGGTATTTATTTCCAGTGCTCTTTTTTCCCCTATTGCTCCTCTCCCACCTCTGGAATTTGCCATACAAAAGTCAAAGAAGCTATCAAACTTCTGTTGTTGCCGGTTTGGTTTGCATCTGGTTTAAATACTGAACGATTTGGGACAGACAGCTCCAGAAAGGGAAATCCACAGCTTGGGACGTGAAAGCAAGCAGTGGCAGATTGCATCATGGTGTTCTGATCCAGTGAGGAAGATGAGATGTGTCTTTTGAGTGGCTCTGTTCTCACAGCTTCACGGTCCTTTCACTTCTGGTGAGCCTGTACACCAGCTCTGCATGCACTGCAAGGGGCTGGTTGGGCTCCATTAACTCGTTTCATCCACCTAAACTAATAAAGAGCCACCAAGTGGTAACTTTATGTCATTACGATGTAGGCTAAAGTGGAAGTGGACATCGAGGGCTCTGTATGGAGTTCTACATCCTAAAGAACCAATTCCAATTTAGCAGAGACCAGCTCCATTCAAGCCAACCATACTAGCCTGAGTAGCGTCCTCTAAAGATTTCACCTAATGTATCTGTTTTTCTTAGTCAGTAAACATATGTCAAAAGCCCAAGCAAGCCAGCTGTGCTTTCTGAGAGTCAACTGTTCCACTTTCTAGTTGAAAAATCCCAGAACATGCCCAAAAGCCCACTATTCAGTTCCCTCAGCATAAAAGCTGGATGAGGAAGGATGCAGTTGTTTTAGTATTTTTCCCTTCCAGAGCATGAATGCAGAAGTTATTTTGTTTATAATCAGCTTGAAGACATATCTTCATTCCAACAATTATACAAAAAACCCCAAACCATGAAGACCAAACGCTTCTGGTTTTGCAACCAATGATGATTATGAAATACACCTTTTCATTCTTTGGTACTGCTTGAAAAGTGATTATTGGTTAAATAAAATATTGTGCCTTTAAGGTGTACTTTATCAAAACTTACTGCATGAGCAGGCATTTCTTCAGAATTTCAACGTGTCCAGATTTTGCAGGACCAATAAATCTTGAGCATTAAAAAAATCATTCTCTCACTCATTTGTACATCTCTCCAGATAGCGGGGAGTAAAGATTAAACATGCATGATGGGTTGATTTATCTGATTTCCATCAATTTCCATCATGCTGAACAGAGAAAGAGAAGGAACAACTTTGCCTCTAAAAGTGATACAATGTATTTATGAGCCCTACAAAGTACCTTCTGACTGTCTCAGGGAGGAAGAGCAGAGACATCATGGAGCAGCAAATTTCTTTGCAAATGGTTAAACAAACTTAGCTTGATGTTTTTCTGCAGTTATTTCTGAAATTGAGATTGTCAAAACCGTCAGCTGAGCTGATCACCACAGCTTACAAAATATTGCAAGCAGAATAAACAGTCATTTTCTTTACTGAAAAGAGCTGAGCAATGCATGAACCTCATGCTCACACAGATTAGCTGGCTGATCTCTAATTATCCAGAGATTGTACAAGAAAATCGATAGCGTTCCCTTCACAGCTTCAGGAGCACTGACCTTAAAATCTCATCCCCTACTGATTTTGAGAGAGTTCAGAGGCTGCAGCACACCCACTGTTATAGGATGCTACAGTCCCAGGCCAGGCTGCTCTCTCCCAAGCTATTGCTCCTTCTGAGTCATCAAGTTGCAGGAATACAAGCACAAGAGATTGTTTTAGTTTTGATTCGGGCACAAGGTATTTGCTGTTGCAAAGTGCATGACCCCAACGAATGCTCCCCACCACTGCTGTCAGCTTCTATGCTAAAGAGTGACAATACAGTCTGTAAACATGTTGGAGGGTAGATGCCTTGTCAGAAGAGAACTGGAGGCATTCATTTTGTAAAGGTTCTCCATTTCCAAAGGTCACCTTTTGCATACCATTTGTTTCTAATCTCTTGGTTGCTGGTTTAGAAACAAACAAGTGCCAGGAAAGAATAAGGAGAAAGAGCAGTTTCAAGGTAAAAGGGCAGAATGATGTCGTGCACCTGGAACTGATAATGGTCTCTGGTGCTGAGCAGTTAATTTTGGGGTTGGGGTTCATCCAAGTAGTTTCTGTAGAATGGAGAGGCACACTGTGTATTTGTGTACCATCCGAACACCAGATGCATTTAGGGCAAATGTGACTGAGAAGGCAGTTTCTCATAGATCTGCTTTGAATGTAGCATTTGTGACTTTTTCCATGCTTGGCCAAATAACACTATTACATGTAGCCAAACTCCTCAAAGCCTTTCTGATGTAAGAGAAATCTGGAAAGCCTCCATAATACTGCCTTATAATACAGCACAATTTAACCTGGAGAAGCCTTTTTTCAAAGACAATGACTTCTTCATGTGTTTGGCTTCTCTGCTGAGACTATCAGAGAGTGAATAAAGCAGTATTGTTTAATATGTTCAATTATAATGTTCATTTCTGTAACATAGATATCTCCCCTACAGTCTTTTAGCTCCATCCATTTAAGAGCAGAGTCTAAGCAAGGGTGAAGAAATGGGATTATTTTGAAATGAGAGGAAGACAGAGAGAGACATATGGAAGATCAGCACACAGAGTTAGTTACCTGTGCATGTACTGTCCTCAACAACAAATAAGAAAATGACACACCAGAAGAAAAAAATCCAAAATAGTTTCTCAGTAGTATTTCCTCTGACTCAAAAAAAAAAAAAAAAAAAAAAAAAAAAAAAAAAAAAAAAAGGTGCGGGGTTTTCTTTCCCATCTATCTGATCTTTGTGATATTTGGGACAGAAAAGCAACCGTTCTCCAGGGATGCATAAGCAGTTGTAGGATCAGTGGTGCTCCTTCTCCAGCAAAAAGCCTAGTTGCCCCTAGGTCTCCAAATTCAGCAAAATAATTCACGAAAAACGAAAACAGGGAGCACAAAGCATACAACATTGGTAATTAAAACTTTTTTCCTTGAGGAAGCTTGAGAAAAATGAAGCATTCTTAGCACTGGGCTTGACTTTCTCTAAGAAGGAGTGAAAAAGCAGATTTCAGCAGAGCCCTTTTGGGTATAAAGAAAAAGGTTTGTAAAGTGGTTTGGCCAGTGGCTGATACCAATAGCAAGCATTTAGGATAGTAATGATCTAGTCTAGGTACATCTTGGTGTCCTAGTTTATGCCTGTGTACCAATAAGTGAATAATAGCACTAGAAAGAATATAACCTGTATGATTTACATACAACATTTTGTCCCCAGGAGATTACATGTAATTGAAGGATCTGCATATAATCTACAGTCCTGTGAAAACAATTGTGGACATTGGATTAACTAAAGTTTTTGACAAAACAAAGGAAAACTGATAGAAGAATTTGAAGTTTACAGATGTCCACTCTAAAACAGATTCTCAGTGCCTAAGACTAGCAAGGTGAGACTTCACATCCAGAGTCTCACAGACTTTTCCCTCTGGAAACAGCGTGGTACTTTATCATCTCCTCCCAAATGAGCTGGGTGAGACTTCCCCACTGCCTGCTAGCAACTGCAGCAGTGCAGTGTTTTACCTGCAGCAGCCAACTCTACTACAGCCCCCTTCTTGCAGATGTAACCCATCACCGCTTTTTCCAAACCAAGTGCCAGATTTAACCCTGCCATCTCCTTGTGCTGCTTTGTCTCCTGATGTTTTCCTTCAGGATATTAGATGATGAGTGCTCATTCATCTAACAGCCTTGTCCAAGAGCTAGCACTTCTCTGCCCACAACAGATAGCAGAGAAATCACCTGTCACTAGCCCTGTCTTCCCATGGTGGAACCCCATTGCAGTTTGAGCCTCACACGGGGCACCAATTGTTGCAGCATGAGCAAACTAGCAAGCAGCAAAAAGACTTTATCATTAGTCAAATTCTACTGGCCAAGCTGTTTCTCCATCCTCCCAAGACCAGACCACACTCCTCCTCCTCCTCCTCCTCCTCTCTGCTTCATCTCGGTTCTCCTCCACCTAACTACTCTCTCCCATCTTCCTCAGAGCTATTTAACCACTTTGCAGGAACAAGCAACAGCTGCACATCATCCATGTCAATCAACCCACTGCTGTCAAAGCAAGGCCACAGCTGCATCTTATCAATGTTAGTGAACCCACTGCCTTCACTCCTCTACAGAACCCCACTTTTGTGTGAGAGGTAAGCTATGGATCCACCAGGTTAGAGGTTGTTTCTCATGGAGATGCAAAGTCTCATTTTCTTGCTCAGGTAAGAGGAGTCTTTCTCCACCTTCTGAGGACTTCAGGACACAAGTCGGTCTGTCTGCAAACTTCCCACTCACCTCTGCACTAAACAAAAATAAAATAGTGAATGTGAATACCTTAACTTGCACTTAGAAGAAATTTGTTTTCTGAATGTCCTCACAGCCACATCTCTAACATGAATTTCCTGAGACATCACAATGTACCAAGAGCACCATGGTGGATTGAGTAGTTAGTCCCTCCAAGCCTTCTTTTTTATAATTATTTTACATCTTCCATAGAATCATAGAATCACAGGGTCATAGAATGTTTTGGGTTGGAAGGGACCTTAGACATCATCTAGTTCCAACCCCCCTGCCATGGGCAGGGACACCTTCCACTAGACCACGCTTCTCAAAACCACATCCAACCTGGCCTTGAACACTTCCAGGGACGGGGCATCCACAACTTCCCTGGGCAACTTGCTCCAGTGTCTCACCACCCTCACAGTAAAGAATTTCTTTGTTATATATAATCTAAATCTACCCTCTTTCAGTTTAAAGCCATTATCCCTTGTCCTATTGCTACAGGCCCAACTAAAAAAGTCTGTCCTCACCTTTCTTGTAAGCCCTGACACTTAAGGAAGTTTTGAAAGGCCACCATAAGGACTTCCCAGACCCTTCTCTTTTCCAGGCCAAACAACCCTTACTCTCTCTGCCTGTCTTCATAGGAGAGGTGCTCCAGCCCTCTGATCACCTTTGCGGCCCTCCTCTGGACTCACTCCAGCAGGTCCATGTCCTTCTTATGCTGGGGGCCCCAGAGCTGCACGTAGTACTTCACATGGGGTGTCACAAGAGCTGAGTAGAGTAGGAAAATTGCCTCTTTCAGCCTGCTGGCCACCTTTCTTTTGATGCAGCCCAGGATTCAGATAGCTTTCTGGGCTGCATGTGCACATTGTTGGGCCATGTTGAGCTTTTCATCTACTAGCACCCCTAAGTCCTTCTCCTCAGGGCTGCTCTCAATCCATCCCCCACCCAGCTTGTATTGATACTGGGGTTTGCTCTCAACCATTTGCAGGACTTTGCACTTGGCCTTGTTGGACTTTGAGGTTCACACAGGCCCACCCCTCAAGCCTGTCAAGGTCCCTCTGGATGGCATCTCTTCCCTCCAGCGTGTCAACTGCACCACTCAGCTTGCTGTCATCAGCAAACTTGCTGAGGGTGCACTCAGTCCCACTGTCCATGTCTCTGACAAAGATGTTGAACAGCACTGGTCCCAGTACGGACCCCTGAGGAATGGCCACTCATCACCAGTCTCCACCTGGACATCTAACTGTTGACCGCAACTCTCTGAGTGTGACTATCCAGCCAATTTGTTACTCACTGAGTGGTCCACCCATCATATCCATGTTTCTCCAGTTTAGAGACAAGGGTGTCATGTGAGACAGTGTCAAATTCTTTGCACAAGTCCAGGTAGATGACATCAGTTTCTCTTCCCTCATCCATCAACACTGTAACTCCATCATAGAAGGCCACCAAGTTTGTCAGGCATGACTTGCCTTTAGTGAAGCCATGTTGGCTGTCACCAATCACCTTGATTTCCATATGCCTTAGCATAGTTTCCAGGAGGATCTTTTCCATGATCTTGCTGGGCCCAAAATATCCTATCAGTTGTTTGAAACAATACTTTATATCAGGGGCAAGGTTAGTTTATTATTGATGACTGAAATCTACATAGAAGTTGTCATACTATAACCTGAACTTGCTTTGAAGTTTCAGAAGCTGTAAATGTCAACAACTGAGGTAGCTAGGAAGCTAAAATAAATGACAGATCTTTTCAGTCTCAAAATGAAGGTGGCCTTGAAGTAGAAAACTCAAAGTGTCTATGAATATGACTCTTCTCTTCAGTGTACTATCCCAATGGCAAGCACTTTAAAGGACAGCTGGTTGTTGAATTTTAAGGATGGCATCACTGCTACTATCCAAATTGCACTATAACTTTCCAATGTGTGAATTCTGCTGTGAGAGTTTTGTACATTAATGACAGAAATAGATATATTAAGGGAACAAATCCACAAAGATTAGTATTGGATTTTGTCCCTTAAATTACATTTCACTGATCCTTCTCTACTGTTTTTGTCTACCTAAAAATGAAGAACTGAGATTGAAGTCTGAAAGTTTTCCTGCTCTTGGTTATGAGAAATATTCTGGTAGTAATTAAAGTGGGTACTTCTTTTTAAATGTCTTTTGAAAAGGGGCAGAAAGCTTGCTTTAATTTGTGTGTGTGTGTATTTAAAACTGTGATAGTCTTCTCTATGAATGTCTTTTCCTTCATTTTTATTGATTTTCTGAACTCCAGTAGCAAATCACCTGTGGGAAAATATGTTGGGGCTTTTGGACTAAACATCATGAAGAGATTTGTTGATGCTATTCCAATAACAGGAACGTATTCTACCTTCTTTTTCTCCACTTCAGACAGCTGATATATATGGGAGTCAGTGGGATTCCACAAGAGACCTGTACTTGACATCTAGACTTTCTGTTGATGCCAAAACAAATACAGCAGAAGACAAATTAAATTCAAAATTGAACAATATATATGCACACTTGCAAACTGAGAAAACAACGTTATGCCATCAGTAAGACATACTAGATAAGGAATACCATTAGGCTTTTTTTAGCATAATATTTTAGAACACCTAAAAGATCAAACTGCTCAAAGAGAAAAAAATCATAAAGCTAAACTATTCTAAAATAGAAAAAAAAAAAAGAACCTTTGAGTAGATTTTAACCATTAAAGCTGATGTTTCTGACTGAAGCTAATATTGTAGGGAAATAGGGGAGTACCATGCAAGTTCTCCCAAGTTTTTTCCCAAAGCTGGTAGTTCTGGCACATGTTTCTTCCATTTTTCTAGTTGTAGGTTTATTCTTTGTAGATTCCTGTCCATGAAAACATATAAAAGTTGTACGGAAACAACTGAAATGTTGGTGAAGTAATCAGTTAAATGACAAATGTAGACTCAGCAATTGTTACCCTTTCCATAGTGGGGTTAGTCCACTTTCTGTAAAATGTACTGATCTCTTTTGTTTCAATATTAGTAATATTTGTTTAAAGAATGTCTGTGATTTCTTACTGAATACATGGGCATTCAGTCTTTTCAGGTTTCCTGCCTTTTAGTGATTAGCGTGTCATCATTTCTGTCTCTTCTATTTCCACTAATGTGTGTGGTTCCAGGCCCCTATTCACACTCTTCTAACATGCTATTTAGCTCTGACAAAAATAATTTATTTTATTTTGCTCTTATTACCAAAATTCAGGGTAGCACCCTTCCCTGCCATATTAAATAACACTTGGAAAACCATGTTTCTAATTCATCTACCATGTTATCTATTGTTTGCATTTATCAGCCCCAGAAACTTTCTTTCCTTCATCTTTGTGCTAGGGAATTCTCAATATGTTTTTTTCTCTGAACGCAAATTTCCATCACTTTCTGTCTCAGCATTATTCAGTGCATCTCTGACCATATTTCCAGTGTTTCATTTTAAAATTATTCCATCCTTCTTTTTATTAATTTCCTCTTTTTTTCTCTTCTTTTTTTTTTTTTTTGACAAGTCTCTGAGAAAAAAAACCACATAACCCCTCTATTTTTGGTCTCAGAAACATCCAGCTCAGTTCATGCTTTCAAGATTTATCCCATCTCATGCCCTCTATCTTGGTAATTTCTTTCAGTACCTTGTAAACGTGCAGATCAATCTTTATCATCTTTCTCCTACTTAAACAGATTCTCTAATTTTCTTCCAGCATTAGCTTTTTAAAAAATACTTTATAATACAATTCAAAACACTAAAGATCATTCTTCCTGGTAAAACAAAACAAAACAAAAAAACCAAAACCCCAAATCCTGTCAAGGTCAGGAAGAAAAACTTAGGAATAAATGCAGAGGCTTGTGTGACTCAAATAAGCTTTATTTAATAGTGATATTGGTCAAAGATAACAAAACTAAACAGCAAGTACAGTACTTTTAAACTGAAGTAATGTATCTGAAGGAAACTTTCAAATGCTTGGTTATTAAAGTACATTTTAAACCTTGGCTGTGTTCCAGATGCCTGCAGTGCTTCCATCTTCTCATCCCTCCCTGGACTCCGTTTTGTACTTACTTTTTAATGGTGCTTCCTTCAGAGTGAGATATTTCATTTTCTTTAATTATTTCAAGTGTCTAATCATTTTGTTTCAAATTATTTTTTAATTTATTTGCCAAGAGGAAATCGTGACTGAGATACTTCTAAGGCAGTTGGTAAGTGCTCCTGCTAGGAGTGTCTCAGCAGGGCTCCTTCAGTACCTTTGCAGGATTCCTGGAGTAGGTCTACAGATGAAAATAGAAGGGAAGAGGCTGGTGGATCATTAGAAGCTGAATACTAAAGACGAATTCCATACATCAATAATGGGTGGAACAGGTAGTGAAGAAACGGGCTCATCCAGATGAGATATGGGAAGGAACTTTCTAATGGAGATGGTAGTAAAGAGCTTCAATAGAGTGTCAGAGGAATCTAGTACTGAGGTTTGAAGCAGTTGCTGCTCCTTCTTTTCTTGGGTCTGTGACCACAAAATGCCACATTAGTTCCTTTCCTGTGATCTGTCTGTACATCACATCCAGGAAACAGCTTCCAGCATCCTGGTGTGATAGAGATAAGCGAGGTGTGAGCATACAGACCACATTTCCTTAGTTCTGGCCGGGAGAAATCTCCCTGGATTCAAGGCTCTATTTTGATTTATTTCCTTTCAGATGAGAAGTGGCAAAAGAGCTGTCATTGAAAATCACTCTATGGTGAATTGACCGTAGTAGCTTTATTCTGGCAACTTACCTCAGCCTGTGGATAAAGTTTTTTCACACTTACATTGTATTTTTTGAGCCAGTTCAGAAGGAGAGGAATCTGACGTTGCAGTTGAATATGTAATTTACCACCTATGGCAGAAGCAGCCATGGGCAGCATAGGCTGGAGGGAGGAGATGCAGGAAGGTGTAAGTCCAGCAGGAAAAGGCAGAGAACAGGCAGCAGAAGTTTGGGGACCAAGAGAAGAATAGCCTTTGCCATCTGGTGAAGAACTCCAGAAACAGCCACCCTTGGGGCCATGTCACCATGCTATAATTTCTTTTTTCCTGCAAGGTAGCACAAGTTACTTCTGTAACTTTTTATGGATGATAATGTCTTTTCAATAATGGTATATATTGAACCTGATCTTTCTCAAGCTCATTATGACATAGTCTTTCAGATAAATTCTGCCAGCTGTATTAGGCCCTAGATATAATTTACAATAAAGAAAAAAATTTTCACATTTCCTTAAGAAAAAAACCCAGACAAACAAACAAACAAAACATACTTTGATTTCTAAAGACAGGGAGTGTGTGGTGTTACCCATTCAGAAAGAGGTTTCACATGCTGGCTTTCTGAACACACAAATGGAAAATGCCAAACTAGAACTCTTAAAAATGCGACTCACCCAGAGAAGAGTGAGGGAGATATATAGATATATAGATATAGATATAATGCAAAGTCAGTGTTATAAATTGTTGTCATTCCTTCATGATTATTTGCAATACTGAGTCCTTGTTTAAAAAAAAAAAAAAAAAAAAAAGAAAGAAATTTCCCGGAAACAAGCAATTAAGAGAGAAACACCAGTAAAAGAACCCCCTATATTTTAGTCCTCATAGTCACAGAGAAAATCCTGCAACTGTGTGGCCTCAGGACAGCTTAATGATTCAAAACTCAGATTAAATAATACAATCATTATTATTGTTGTTGTTGTTATTATTATTATTATTGTTAATGTTGAGATGTGAATTTCAGTCAATGTCATGATTTTGGAGCAATGCTGCATGTTTTTTGAATGTTTGAGGTTGTCAGACCTTTATTATCTATGGAATGCATTGTTTTGAGACAGGGAAGAAAACCTTTAAATTGCTTCTTTATTGCTTTTTTGGAGTTGTTACTAAAACAGGAAAGGATTTTTCAATGCAGGATGTTTATCCAAAGTACCCTTTTTAATCTCTTTCACAAAGAAATACTCACAGCTCTCAGCTCCAACCAAGCTCACACATATGGTTATTTCAGTTGTAGTACTCTTTATGGAAACATCTCTTGCTCCCAGCACCACTGCCACCAATAAAATTGAGAGCAATCCAACGTCACTTTCAGTAGGGGAAAAAAAAGGTACGGGTACAAATTGGTAAAGGTGGTACAAATGTCCTCTGGATTCCAGTGCCAGGTCCAAGCTCTAGAATCACTTGTAGAAGAATAAAATGAGAGAAAGAAATTAAAAGGAGAGGTCACTGTTGCTGTTGACTAGTACCAGTCATCGTGTTCCAGATGTGAGTCGTCCACGAGTACAACCACCAGGAGAAAAGAAACGAAAGTCACCGTGAAGTTGTCAAATCTCCTCAAATGGTTTGCCTTCAGTTTTCAGGTATGATACTGTCATTTCACATGAGTTGTCTTTTGAGAGTAAACTTCTGGAACTGATTTGAGTTCATTTAATAACGGTTTAGATCCAAACTCATGGTTCTGGCAGAATTTGTTGCACTTTAAGCATTTTCTTTAAGAACACAAAAGACAAATCTGTCATTTAGCACAATGGATCATTTCACTGTCTACAAAGCAGAAAAGAGGTTTCAGAACAGTGGTTTGTAGTTTCTGCCTTGTCTGTCAGTTCCATACGACTCTCACATCAATGCATTTCTTTCTTTCCCTGTGGGTGAAGTGCTGGGCATTTAGTACTGTGATTACTATGACTTCTAACCACACATTGCATGAAAATTCGTAGCTATTGCCCAGAGGCAGTCAGACTCGTTTTGACAAGCATAAATTCACAACATCAGACAGAAACTAAATTGGAGGCAGATATTTGCCAGCTTTTCCCTCTGCTTCACCCTTTTTGACCAGCTGTGCTATTGATCCAGCCTCCCTGGAGCTGTCCACAGCTGCATTTCCCACATAGCCTTTACCTGGGTGATATTTATGATACGCCTTGGAACCGTTGCTTACCAGAGGGAGTGATTTGACCGACTCTGTGTGGCAGGTCTGTGGACTATGACAGGTGCATTCAACACAAGATGGCTTTCTTAGCAGGACTGATTTACTACTAAGTTTTAGTTCATGACTGTTTAACAAATTAATTTGAAGGTCTTTTTTTTTTTTTTTTTTTTTTTTTTCCACTATTGCTCAAGTGCAGCCTTGTGGACAGAGAAACTGGTGACTGAAATCTTTCCAAGAGGAGTGTTTCTTGTTACATGTGGGGCAAAGCTGATAACATGGGCCTGGATCTGTGCTCTCACAACAACTGTGGTTTGCAAATGTTGAATAATACCCTTTTGTCTGGGCTGTATTTGTGGTGTTCCTGACACCCATTCCTAGGTCAAAAACCATCTAGTTGTCTCTGGATGCTTCCCAGACACCAAGCCCACCTTGAAAATGGCAGCCTACAACTAACCTTATAGATAGAAAAAAACAAGGACCAACACACCTGCCTCCAGAAACATAGCAGCGATCCAAAACACTCCCTGAAATGTATAACATGTAGCCAAACCTCCAGACGCTATCAGATTGGCAGTGAAGAGACTATTCTTGATAACCCCAGTACCAGCCCCAAAACATTCAGTAAACAAGGCTACTCCTCCAGAGACAGAGATCACAGATGTAAATAAGCCTCCTGAAGAACATATGTAAAACACACTACAATATAAAAAGAAAAACCCTATTAACAGCACACTTAGCTATCACATTTCATGAGAGATTGGAACATGTCCAGAACATCCCGAAACTACAGCCTTCACTAGCAGATGATCATTTGAGAGAAATTGTCCTCAAAGTTTCCCTTTGAATTATCCAAATTGCCCTTGCCTCACCAAATACTTTATTACAAGCAAAATTTCTCATGGCGAGCGTATCCCAAGTGGAGTGGGGCCATGCCAAGGCAATAGATTTAAAACTTGCTGACACATGTACATGCCCCATAGAGTAGGAGCCCCATTCCCATCCAAAAGAAACCATCAAAGCTTTGCATCCTACATGTACTCATTCCAGAACGTGATCTATTCTATCCAAAGCACCAAATGCCCTCATGGAAAGTATGTGGGTGAAACCCATCAACCACTGTGCACCACAACATTTTCACGCAGACACTGCAAAAGACAGGAACAGCCGGTGGGAGAACATTTCTCACAATATAACCACTCTCTGTTTGACTTCTTAGTCTTGATCTTCAAAGGCATTCCACAAAACATCTTCAAAAGATGAGCTTTGGATGTCAAATTCCTAGCCCTACTTCATCCTAAAAATCACAGCACAATAGAGATGATGGTTTTCTATCACAATTTTCTCTACGCTATAGCCAAAGCACTTTCCCATCTGTCTCTGTGACACAGAAATTATTAAACTTACCACTTTTGTTAACATATCTTTCATTTCCATAGATCCCAAATACCTTTTTCTCACTAAAAACCAAGCTGACTAACACAATTCAGTTCAAGCTGCAGAGCAAGTTCCCCCATCTTTATTAGCTGGAATGCAGCTTCTTCAGTTTCAGGCCCAAGAAATGCCTTCTCTTTGCTTCTTATCAGTTGTTCTAACCAGGGATGTCATCTCTCACTACAAATGCCTCCTTGCTTATTTCATTAATGATAGAGTTATTGTAGCTATGGGGCTAGTCACACTACCTACACAAACAAGAAGCAGACAGCTAACAGGCTTGAGTCAGTCTATTTCTCCACAAAACACATGTATCACAGACGGCTCATATTTTCACGGAATGGCTGGTTCAACCCTCCATGGGTCTGCTAGCAAGAATGACACTTTCCCCAGAAATTCTCTCCTCCAGTGGGCTAACGTCTCACAAGAATGGCTAAGGAGGTATCCTTGCTGCTAGACACCAAAATCCAGAACTGAATGAGGGAGGAAGCAAGAAGTGCAGTGTCAATCCTAACCTTCAACGATGCTCCACCTACACCACAAAGTAACCCTGCTTGATTAAACACAAGTGTTGGTCAGTGATGAGTCAGCTTTCGTTTTGTTGCTGTTTCCAGTCCCTGTTAGTAGACGTGAGCTCAAACTTACCACAGTTTTAATAGGACAAAAGAGGGGAACATAACTAACCACAGTGACACTGATCCACTTATCAGCACACAGAAAGAGCAAACAAGGCTGAGAGCAAATCTTTTGAGCTGCAGTTTGGCTGGACTAATGGGTGATTACCTTTCATAGATTGAAAGAACCAATATGATTAGACATATTGGAAAAAGATGGTTTTAATTTATGTTATATAGTCAGGTAATCAGAGAGAAGTCTGCATGTATGTGGGAATTATTATGAGACAATTCTTGGAAGCTTGCTAATCATGTCATTGCTTTTCAGAAATTGGCTTATGCTCTAAACCCTCCTGGAATTTATTAAGACGGACACTTCGATGCTTCAGGTTTCTCCACTGCAAGACAAACACAGAAATTGCTACACCAGGGAATTCTGACAACACATCTCTCTCGATAGCTTTAGTTTAAGAGTGGCTGGATGATTCAAGGGAAGGAATAAACTTCCCTGTACAACACTAACTCTAGGAAAGGTTTTTTCCAGCCCATCATACATGTTATGTATGCTGCAGCACAGGGCTATGGCTCCCTTATAATTTTTCCAAAGCATACAAAATGTACAGTCTAGAGTTTTAGACTATAAAAGCTATCTTGTTTTCCTCTGTGTGGGCCAGGTGGGACTCTAGGATGCTTCTCAATGCGAAAGACTGAGTAATTTCAACTACCTGTGAATGTCACAGATGCAATGTACTCACTAGGATACCTGAATCATTGGCTGCTTTAGACACTTCATTAAGCCTACATCATGGGTGGCTGCTAAAGAGGGTACCCCCTTTCCAGAACCAGAATCTTGACAAGTTGGCTAATCCATGATCTGTCCAGTCTTATATCCTCAAAAAGGTTCCTTAGAGTACCTGGAAATAGTTTTGAATTTACATATTTATACAGTTGGCAGGCTCAAACTCCTCCTCTCTGCTGTGGAATCATACATCTCCATGCTACATGGATAAAGTGTGTTATTCCCATTTTAAAGCTGGGTGAAATGAGGAAGAAGAGATCATTTGCCCCAGGGAATCAAAAATTTCCAGTTAAACGCAACTTGTCACCTTGAGTTGCAGAATTTAGTTGTATTTTTTTCTCCAGGGTTGGAAAGATGACAGAAAGACTCCTATATTCAGCACAGCAGAGAGAACACTGCTTTATTCTTCATCTATTGCCTGCAATAAAGATAACCATTGAAGCAGAGCTGTCTGCATATAGAGAGGGATTTTATGGACTCATGATCTCTGCTTCTAGCAGGTGCAGTCCAGGCTCCTAGGAAGGGTAGGAAGGGTTAAAGCAGCACTTGGTTCTGGAAGATGTACAGGAATTGAAGACAGAGGAATTTGCTGGATCCCAGAGTGCATGAATTTAATAAATTACCCCGTTCTACCTAGAGAGGACAGGACCTGAAGTATGCACGCAAGAGAAGAGGGAAGAGCCGAGTTACCCCAGGCTCAAAGTGGACAAAGGTGCACTAGAGAATTGCAGTTGATCTGGGGAAGTGAACTAAGCTTTTCCTAAGCCCCAATTCAGTCCCAAGAAAGAAACATCTCAAAAATCTTCCACATGGAAACAAAACTTTTACTCCACCTGCTGCAAGGGGTAGAGAAGAGAGCAGGGGGGTGTTTCTCCTGCTCTCTATCCCTTTCTTTTGCTTTGTAGGTTCGTGTGACTTCAGCTAGCCCAAAGGCAGACACCATGCAGAAATAAAGGTATCTTTTTTTGTTTTGTTTCCTGCACACTGCAACGAGTGACATAACGTTGTAGAAAGAAGCCCAGTGAGGCTATTACAAAAGCCCAAGAGGCAACAAGATCTTCACTGTATTATTAGTTATCATTTAGAAATTTTCTCCTAGCAGCAGAAAAAAACCAACAGCAACAGGATCTCACTGGAAAGATTTGAAAAAACACAAAGGGATAGATCAACTGAATTAGTTTTGGGTTTTGTTAATTATCTCCAAATCTTTTAGGGTTAAAAGAAGCCTAGAGGCCTTTGCATCCAACCTCTCTCTAAACTCATGCTTAGCTAATCCATGTCAGCTGCATCTTCCCTTGCCAATACAGAGGTGAGTGTGAGGAATTTCTGCATGTTACTTCTTTAACCATTACCTTTTATGGGTCTCTATCTCCCACTGACTTTCTGGCTGCAGACGGGTTGGCAAGAGGAAAACCTCACACAATCCTCTTCTGAAAGTTTTAAAACTTATGCAGAGGGAAAGAACAGTCTGACAAAAGAAGCAGACACCTGTGAAGTCTGTGCTTGGATCTGGGCTGCTACTTTCAGGGCTGCATCTAACACAGGGTATTGTCTCTGTTTAAAGCAGCATCTGCTTATCTCATTAGAATTTTTGAGTCCGCTGATCCTTTTTCTTTCTTTTTTATGTGATTTTTTTACATGATTTTCAGTCCTTACTTGCATGTTTGTTATGAGGCTTATGTACGGACAATGCGGGGGTGGGGGTGGGGGATCTCATTTTTCCACGTAGTGTTCAAAACCAAAGGTGGAACCAGATCCTGCTTTTGTGGAGACTGTCTGCGCAGCTGAAGAATAGCCATGAAAGGGGGAGAAAAAAGTTCCCACTTAGCAGTGAGCAGTGACTCTCCAGAGAGAGGCAGGAAGTGATGCGGCCAGTGATCTACTAACAGATGAGGGAAGGGTTGCAGCAGTAAGTAAGGCAGGAGCTGAGAGGACAGGACTGAAGTGAACAAGCTGTGAAGGAACTGACTGGAGTAGGAGACCAGTTACTCGGCACAGGGCAGGGAGAGTCCAAAATCAAATTCTCTAAATTCCTGAAGCAACTAGTTATGGCTGGAGCATGGTTGGCTCAGTGTTCAGCCTCCTGCACATGCACATAGAATAGTCCTCCTGCTGAGCTAGGCTCCTCCAGGAAACCAATCTATGCTCGTGGATTCTGGTTGTGTTTGTGAAGTTACTACTAAATTGTTACTTCTGTGCTGTGAATGCTTCTTTGTCAGTGTTTATTAACCTTGGCCAAGAAGCATCCATCAGTCTGGGAACAATGAGGAGCACTTAAATTTAATGATGACAATGAACATGCTAAGGAGGTGATTACAACCAGAAGAGCCTGATTTTTTTATTTACTTGCAGAAGAAGGGTTCAGACCAGTGGAAAGACTGAAAGAGGTGTCATGTTATAGGAAAGCTGCACATGACAGGAAGGGAAGAAGAAACTTCATGGAAAGCCATGTCAGAAGGAGAAAGTGATAGACAGGATTATTTTGTCATGGAGAACCTGGATCAGCTGTCCAGAAAAGAAACCACAGGAGACCAGCAACAGATAAATATGCAGAGGAAGAACTTGAATGGGGTCAGGAACTGCCAGGATAGACACTGTTCAGGAAGTTAATTCTCATAGAAATGTTAAGCATTTCATGCTGCTTGAAAGTAAAGAGCAATGCTCAGTTCTGAAACCTTGTGCTCAGTAGATTTCTGTGAGTCCATTTCTTCGCAATTATCAACAGAAAGGCAAGAACCAAACTTGTAACTTCAGTAGCAAGTTGGTTTCTGCAAAAATGCACATTTCAAGTACAGAGGAAATCTGGAGGTTTCTAATGGGAATAAGAGCCCTGACAAATGGACCTCAAGATTATATAATTTGTTATATTTTATATAATAAAAAGCAGGATAAGATGAGATGCAGATCATCAGTACCTGTTAAGGGCCCTAAAACAGAGGAATTGCTGGAGACTGCTCAGACCTAGCGGCATAAAGATACTTCCATGCCCCACCAGCAGGACAACAAGGACCTGCAGGAAGCTTTTGCAAAACTAAGACACCTTGATCCTCCACTGTCTCCTGCCCGGCTGCAATGGACACCTCTAAAAAGTCTTCTCACAGCCCTTCTTGGCAATGTTGGCTCCAGGAGAAACACTCCTCACATCAGATCTCAGGCTTTTCAGAGCCATTTTTATAATTCCAGCTATTTCAGTATTTTAGCATGAGATGTCTGAGAGGTGAAGATTGTATCCAGCACAATGACTCATGTGGGTTACAATCAATACATCCTTCATGTGGGCCAGAAAAAGCCATGTGTTCTTTTCATTGACAACAGCTTGTCAGCACAACTGATGTCTTGGTTACCAATCCCAGCACAGAGGCACAGAGCAAATGGGCCAGAAACTGAAACTGCAGAAGAAGCCTGTCTGCATGGATCTGGGGTCTGACCTATGTTCTTAGTGAACAGGTCCAGAGCATACTTCTCCAAGGAATTCACAACACAGTTGTTGCTTTTCCCGGTGAGCACCATCCTGCCCAACATTTACAGACCTCCTAAAAAGAAAGAGTGTCTTAGAAAGACCAGGATGAAGGATGGTGAAAGAATAAAGATGACTTGCATTGCTGTCTGTTTCTGTGCAAAGAAGTAAGAGCAAGCACTTTGTTTACAGCATTCATTGATGTGATACCATGGCTGCACACAACTAGAAAAGACTGCACCACTCCTGACTTTGTATTTTGACTCTGTATGCTCACAGAAAAACTTGCTGGCTATTTCTGTTTTTCCTGGAAGCTCCAAGCAGTGAGGAAATTCAAATGTGTGGAAGCACACCCAAGAACTGACGATCTCTTGAAGTAGAGACTGGCTACAAAACTAGAGGCTCGGTTTGGCCAAACCTCATCAATCAGACTTTGTTTTTGCCAAACCAAACCCCACACCAGAAATTAGTTTGGAGTCAGCTTCCGTTTTCTTGAAGCCACCAAAGTCCTGAGGTTATTCAAAGGTCTCTCTATTACCCGTCTGCAATCTAATCTTTTTTTCTTGAACGTCTTTTCTGCAGATTGCCTTGATATGCCAAAAAAGGGTGAGAGGCCAAGGTTGTCTGCAAGTTTTTCAGTGTTCCCCAGCTCTGGACATGCCCAGATACTTCAGGAATAGTCTTTCGAGTGGTGGTTTGGCCCTTGTAGGTACAGGCAGTTCTGGGAGGAAGAGAGTCTCATGTTCGTAGAAAATAAGATTAAGAAACAAAAATATTGAACAAATGGCTTTAAATCTGGAAAAATATGCTCAAGTTGGGGTGAAAATTCCAGTTGTTTTTAAATGAGATAATTTGTTCTTTCCTGTACATCAATGTGGAAAGAAAAGGGGGGGGAAGAGAATAAAAACAAAACAAAAAAACTTTGCTTTTTAATCTGACAGCTGCTCCTTCTGGAAAAAAATTTGGTTTTGTGCTTAAAGTGTTAGACTGGGACATAAGATGGCTGGGTTCAGTTTGCTGATGTGCCAAAAAATCCCTGCATGACCTTGGGCAAGTCACTTAGCCTTTCCCAGTTCCCTTTGCAAATACTGGGGCTAGGACAACATCCCTTCTGTGTGTCTGCTCTCACTTCAAGGTCTTTGGGGGAACAGGCCTGACTTCCTATATGTTTGCTCAACACATAGCAGAAAATGTGGCTACCCTTCTAGTTGGAGCTCAAGAGCAAGTCTGTGATCCAAGTCATGCTAATATCCATTATAAATTCTGCAAAGTCCAGTTCTGGACTACAGTTTTCAGCTCAGGCCACTCTTAAAGCAGTAGGGAATTATGTCACATAAACAAGGCTGTAGATGTCACTCTCCCCTAAGAGGCTTTCCTTCTATCTGCCTTGAGCTGTGTTGTTGGTTTAGGCTATTGTCAGAATGCACTTGCTCACACTTGTGGGATGTTTAGTTTAAGAAAACCCGCAGGTGGCCCCAGGTTATTTTGCATTCAGAATACATGAAATCCCAGGATGTGAAAGGGACTGTATACCAAGCACCATTGTGATTTCACATGAGGTGCAGGTCAAGCCTTTACCTGGAATTCAGGATTTACAAAAAGGTTTTTGTGTTGGTTTGTTGTGTTTGTGTGTTTTTTTAGAAAAACACTTGAGTGTGAATCCGGGAGACCACACACATGCAGCAGTTTCTCACCACCCATGATCTGACATGCCGCTTAACCCTTGTGGTTTACAACCAGCGCTCACCACACTGTTCATTGAGAGCACTGAGTCTCTGCTCATGCTAGGGGGAAAAAAAAGCCCCAAGGAATTCCCCAGCTGATGAGATCTTGCCTATCAAAATTCAAGTGAAGGACTGGAGTACTGAGTTTTAGGAATGAGCAGGCATCAGGTGGGAAAGAGAAGGTCCATTGCCTTCACTGAACCAGAAGCCCTATGTTTTCCAGGGCTGTCTTCCAAACCAAGCACAGCCTGAAGCAAGAAGCAGAAAGGACCACAGAAGAAAGCCAGCCAAGCTTTGCAGGCACCAGTGGTTTTGACAATTCAGGAACAAGGAACTCAAGATGAGACAGGGTTGCTTCAGTCATCACAGCCATTCCTTCCAAACACAGACAACCCAGGGAGGAAATTTATTCTGGGAGTATCCTCTGACCATGCACTGTGAACATACATTTCTCGGTACCTCCTAATAAACTGCAAGACCTCTAATTAAAGGCCAAAAGACACACAGTGCACCATGCCACCAGCAGAGAGAGGGAATGATAATGAAGATCACCAGCCATTCCTGCAACTTCTGAGAACTTTATGTGTAATTTCTGTAAAAAGCAGATGAGTCTGCAACTGGTTGTCTGGGCTGTGCTGAAATTTGCCCACTGTTGATGATAACATTATTGGAATCCTCTTTTCCAAAGTCCATATCGGTGTCTCTTCAGACAGAAGTAGGAAAGGTTTCTTAGGACTGCTGGTCCAGAAGCTGCTTCTATTTCCTGAGCTGCTACAAACTCCAAAGAGAGACACATAACAGTTTGGACCTTGTGGCAGTAGCAGTGCTCACAGCTAGGATTTACGCAGTCCTTGGAGGCAAGAACCTCATGATTGTGAATACAGAGGAACCTTTCATTGACACTGTTGGTGACAGCCACGCTGGATCTAGCCGTGTGTGTAAGTGAACATTAACACAATTTAACACAATTGAATAGGTGTAGGACTCAGCCTGCTTTGTCTCAGATCAAGGGGAAACACAAACAACTGCCCCAGTCTCTTGACAGAAGTTAGCTGGTCAACATCTGCAACACAAGGCTGGCTCTCATGCCCTGGAGATGCCTGAAGGTCACATACACAGCTAACGGTGAATGAAAAAAGTTTCTCCTTTTTCCTCTTCAGTCTTTTTTCCTCTTGTGTACCCAGTGAAGCAGGATTTGCAAAAAGAGGCAATGTCTTTGTTGAAACCAACTGATACAGCTGGGGAAAAATCCACCATGCTTTCGGGCCTGCTAGGCCTTCATCAGTCTCCAGCAAGGTGGATCAGCCTAGGCCTCCTGAAGGTGTAAAACAGTGATAACAGGGTGAGTGCACTGAGTGCTGCGGAGACTTGAGGATCACACCCTGACCCTGACGTCAGCTAGGGGTGTTTGGGACTGGAATATGATCCCTTTTTCCTCCCAGCCTGGTTTTAGGCTGGGTGGCTAAATTAGCAATGGCTCACGGCTGTTACCATGAGATCACTTAGCAGTTAATCTTTTATTTGGAAAGCTGTTCCTTCCCACAGAAGTAAACACCCACCTTATCAGGCATGCCACTGCAAAGGATGTTGTCCAGCTCCCCACCTGCTGTCCTTCCTCTCATTAGTGGCTTCCCTCCCTTTTGCAGCCATTCCCACCCACCATCTGCCAGAACATGCTGCACGCCCACAGCCCCCGCCAGTGACGCTCACGGACGCGCGGTGGTCCCACCAGCTCAGCCTTTCTCAGGAAACAGCCTGTTCCCTCCAGGGGTGGGAGCATGCCTGGCAGACATGCAGTGTGTCTGAGCCACCTCCTCCATGGCAGTGCAGTGCCTGGCCACCCTCCGGAGCCCCTTAAAGCTCTGAAGGGCCATTAATGAAACAACAGTTGATTCCTACCAGTCACATTAAAAAAAGCAAGGAAAAACAGAGCCTCTAGGCCAAGGATAGCCTTTCCTTGTCACAGGAGGAGACCGTTGTGTATGTCCCTTTACTGCATCTCCACTGTCAAGTCCTTTTTCACCTTCTCACATTAAATCTCTGAGGGCATCCTCAAAGACACCTGCTGAGAGGAATGCACCTGATCTGATTATAATTCCTCTTCCCTGCTGATGAAACCTAGGGCCTATTGCTGTTTTTAATATGGTAGAGACGGTCCAGATATTAGAGATGGGCCAGATCCACCGATTGTGTAAAAACCATGTAAGTCCCATTGAAAAGGTTTCCTGTTTAGCTCCAGCAAATGCACAGAACATGCCGTGATGCTGTTTCCTTCCCCACTGACTGCTGCACACTGTACAGAGGGAAAATTATCTGCTAGGAAAACTCCTTTCTGACAGAGGTGCAGAGATGTACATTGTCTGAGGACCTGCCCAAAAAACTGCAGAAGAAAGAGCCACAGCAGTGCCTGCACTGAAAAATATAACAGGCTTTCTTCCTGCTCAGCAAAGGTGATGTGCACTATTAGGCTTAATAACTCTCATATAATCCTGTGTACAACCTCAAAACACCTTGCACAGTAGATCCTGTGCTTGTCTCACAGAGGGTCTACCACAACATTAAATATAATGCTCAGTTCCTATTTTTTGTATGGTCAGTGCTGAAGCCATAAAGGAGTCCCTCTCTCCCACTGCTTGACCGTGTCCCATCACTCTGACCCAGCGATATGGACACAATTAAATGTCTTCCTCCAAAGTCTGACAGAGGCACTTCAACCTTTTACTGTTACAATTTCCTGTTACTTTCCCAACATTTGCACCCTAATCTTTGCATCTTTTCTAAGGCAGAGGCTAAGGCAGTGAATCATTGCGAGAGGTCACAGACTCCCTGCCATCATGCATGGCTCTCAAGGTCTCCAGGAGCAGTGAAGCTGGTTTTTTCCAGCCTCATTTTACCACATAAGCCCCAAATTCCCATGCATCATTGTGGATTTATTCTCCCCATCCTCATTTTCACTCTCTTTTTCTGAAGCTCTGCTCAGATCATTGAGCTTCACCCTTGTTCTCCCATTCTCCTCTGGGTACATACAAATCCCTCCTTCATCCCAGATTTGCCCCAACACAAAGGGACAAAGTGTTCCTCTGAGCAGTGGGAAGCAGTCTTTGGCTCATTCAAAATCTCTATGCGACTTTCTAGTGCACCTGATGCCACAACCATCCCTGTCCCATGCGCAAAGCGAACTTAGGAGGGTGGGTGTGACCTACAGTGTGCTACTTGCTCAGTGTTGTTGTCTGGGGACAGCAAAGACTGAGGACCACTGATCTCAGTAGGAGAGTGGTCAGCTTGTGGTAGCAATACACAGACTGCAAAAAGGAGTGGCATAAAGTTTCAGGTCCTTCTTCCCCCAGCATATTCCCACCCAGGACTGCTTGGCTAAACTATCATCCACCCTAAGGTATCCCATGCTCTGTTAATAATATGTTCCTGCTTCGTAGAAATATTAGTTACTTTTTTTTTTTTTTCCTCTTCTTCTTCTTCTTTGTACCATCACCATTCTGTGTGATAGAAAAGGCTGAAAACCTTACAGAGTGCTTTTTCCATCCTTGATAAAATCAGTGCTGCAAATCCTGGACATTTTCTGCAGTCACTTTTTGGTTTAAATGATACATATCAGCTCTAGGGCATAGGTAGCTGCAGATGTCCCTTAGGGAAAATGCTCTTTTAGAAGACTCAACGTTTACCCTTCATGCCCTCTGTGCAATCTCCAAGGAATTAAATTCTCCAGCAAATTCCTAGGAAGTAACTGTCCAAAATTCATCAGTGTTTAAAAGATCATTGGAAGATCTATCTAAAAATCCTGAAAACAGAAAATAACCCACGGCATTTCATTTGGTTGTTTTCATAGCAAAACCAACAGTGTATTTCACAAGAGGTTACTGTTCCAGAAGAAATATCAAGAATTGATTTAAATACATTAGGCTAGATAGGTTACAGCATGACACAAATGCTCCTGGTATTTGCAAGAGCTCTTTTAAATACAACATGCATCAGAAAGCAAACAGCAACTCTGTGTCTGTCTGATTTTTCCATGTTTTGAGAGATTACATCTCACTGTCCGATTTAGCAGCTTTCACTATAAACACTCACTGTTTTTCTACAACACAGAGAAAGTCTCTCTCAAGTAACCAGTACCACACTACCAGAGCTAGCAATGTCAAAGCAAACAGCAGCAAACTTTTCCCAAGGACACCTTCATATCTTATGAACACAAACAATGAGTTCTGGAAAAAAGACAGTCAGGGAAAAAACAAATGAACCACTGTGATCAGAAAAGCTCATATTGCTTATGGATGAAATCACTACATCAACATTTTAAGAATTGGCCGTAACCAGTTTTGATATTAGAAATTCTGTGCCATTGTGATCACCTAAAAATAAGGAGCTCATCAATATCTATGGATCTCAAACCTCACAACTTCATTGCACCAATATTGAGATTCAATCTGGCAATCTGGATTACCCAGGCACTGAATTGAACAGTGTTGGTTAGGGACATCTGCAGGCAGAACACTTTGCACTGCAAGTTTCACACACAAAAAAGCCTGCTCTTTGAAAAAGAGCCTAGATTACAAATATGCAATTTTCTTTGATTAAGCAGACAAATACAATCACCACCACCCTTCTCCTGATTCCTTCTTCAGAAATTAAAAGCAACTAAGGTTTTGTTAACACAAGTAAATATATCCCTAAAGAATAGTCACAGCATGGACTACATCTAAACCAATAATGAATCTACTAAAAAATTCCTTTCTCAAAAATCCCAGCCTGTCCAATTTCAATTGGTGAGCAGAGCTGTGTCAATGGATTTATGATGTGACGTCAGTCCCAAGGCTCAAGTGGCAACTTTTGTATTTTCATGCGTTGTTTAATAAGCTGCTCACTTCCCTTCTCTAACCCAAACTTTATTAAAATCAGGAAGATGCACTTGAGTGTTTTTCCAGAGAAGACAGCCTATTTAGACTTGATAGTGAAAAGTGATTCCCCATGGTATGGAAATGAAGAACTGCAAAGTGCTTAGAGAGACATATTTAATACCTTAAACTCTTATATTGAGTTAACAACTAGCATGGTCTTGGCTTTAAGGAAATAAATCGATTCTCAGCCTCACTTCTTTCAATAATCCCCAAACAGAAACTCAGCTGCAGCTTTTTTCTCTCCAGCAGATGATACATGGAGGATTGCTTCTTTTAATTATTTGATTTATTTTCATTATATAGTACAATGGCTACAAGATACCAAGGTGTTTTACAGGGTCATGCATAGCAGAGTACCCTCAGCCTCATGAGAGCACATAGGTGTGCACTGTACCATGAGGAGAAAGCAAAAGACTATGAGGAGGTTACTGCTCCTGTAAGGGGGGCAATTATGATGCTCAGAGAAGGAGAGGTGCCAGAGCAGCAGGCATCCCCTGCAACACAACAAGGCAATAGGAGGTGTTGAGGACAGGGGCGGGTATGACTCTTGGGAGCAGGACAGACCAGACAGGTATTGGGAAATACCTTTTTTGATTTTAGTGTACATTCTTCCATTCCTGGTCCTTTCTTGAATGATCCTGGGTGTAAGGAATGGCAACAAGACCCCAACCCTGCAAATATATGTCCATCACAGGTGATTTCTATGAGTATCCAACTCATTCTTGCTCCTTACATGACAAGCTGGCATCAGCCATGTGAACAGCCTCTACCAAGCTGATCCCCTCATTGCTGGGTTCAGCTGCTTGGAAGCAAAATGGGAAGGCCAGAGTGGTTGCTTTGTTCCTGGGCTAAACAAAGCACAGGAAATATGTGAGCACGCCCTCCACCACCTACGGACACTCTGCCCCAGCAGATCTAGCCACATGTTTGGCTTCCAGATGCAGAGGGAGACAGTCCTTCAGAGTGCACACTTTCACAGCCTCCAAGCAGATGCACATGTGCTGATACCTCCAAAGCCTATTCAACTCTCCCTGCCAGGGCTCCCCACAGAGAGCTGAGCCCCTGTCTGAACTTTAAAAAGAAAAAAAAAAAAGTGCAGCTGTTTCTGGGAGAAGGCTCTGAGAGTACAGGGACAGTGGATGGCACACTGGGTTTTACAGGCATGCCTTGCCCAGGTTCCTGGCCAGTATCTTGCACTAGACATGTAGTGAGGCTTTGAAGGCTGGACTTCCACCAGAACTACTTTTTTAGCATCTCTAGCAAAGGACAGGTCCTTTAGGTAGGAGGTAGGAGGAACCAATAGGTTCCTCCCCTGACTATGAGTGTATGCTTACTCATGCAACAGCAACACGGTGGAGTCATCAAACAGCAAGATTTGGACTGTCCCCCAAAGATGACTGAAGGTGTAGAGAACAAGACCTTTGAAAGCACTGAGTTCACTTAGTTTAGAAAAGAGAAAGGACTGGGAGTTGTCATTAAAATTTGCTGCAAAGAGGAAGGAAAAAGGCTTTTCTTCAGGCCCCTGGAAGCATTTTCAACTCAGGTTAGTCATTAAGAAAAAAGTCTCTTATTGCCAGGAGCTCTAGGAAGACGTTATGGAGGAGGAAGGTGAAAATTAGAGTGGCATCTGCCAGGAGCAGGTTAGGGAGAGGAAATCTGGCCATGAGCCAACAAGATACACCGTATAGCTTCTTTAAGTCCCTGTCAGCCCTGTTTCCCAGGGCTTCCTGCTTTGGACCACCCATGGACACATTCAGAACCACCTAAGTAAACTATGCAAAGCACAACCCTAAAGACTATGCTTATTAGAGATGAGGATATTTTGAGAAAGAATTTGTATAGGGTGGAGGCAAAAACAGTCACCCTTGCCTGAATTAAATTTGGGGGAAAACTCTGATCCTTCATTTCTGACTGCAACATGTTGGAGTTGCACTTTTCTTACTGAAAGTACAACCCACCCTTCTAGAAAAGCCATAGACAGAGATAAGACATGGGAGACTTGCTCCAACTTGTTCTATTTACCTTGGTGAATTTGAGAAAACATTCAGCTATCCAAACAAAATATATCAAGGACAACACTGGCAATAGCTTTAGAGTTATACTCACCCACAGATACTAATCTAGAAGGTACATAGGGAGTTCATAAATAAGTAACAATAGGCTTCATACTCAGTATAGATAAAGATTTCATACCAGAAGTGAAAACATAAGCAAGTTGGCATAAGCTGAAGTCAACAAGGGCTTAGATCAACTGAATAATTGTGAATTTTAAAATCAGAAGGGAGTCTATGAGCTCTTATCTGAAGTCCTGTGTGTACAGGCCAAAGAATTCAAATGAAGCTTTTAGCATCCAGCTAGTAAGTTCTATTGAAACTAAGGCAGAGGTTTTAAGAAGACATTCATAAAAGATTGCAAGGTTGGGAAATCCCAACACAAGCCCAAGGAATTTCTTATTATGATTAATCACCTTGCATTGTTTAAAAAAGTAGTAATCTGAAATTTATTTCTAGACTAAATTTGTGTCAAATTTACTTCCAGCAGCTGCTAAATCTCATCATGCCTTTTCTGCTATATCAGGATTATCCTAAGTCAATTGTGGTCAAGAAAGCACTCAACAGCTTAATAGGGCTATAATGTTAAAAAAAAAAAAAAAAAGGTAACATTAAAGAGAAAAATTACACTTCTTATCCAACCCACTTGGGTGTGTTGCCTGTGGCTGCAAGCTACCCCAAGGACTTGACCAGATAGGCAAAACACCACACATGGCCAAGGGGGAGTTGCCCCAGAATGATTTATAGAGGAGAATTGTTTCATCAACACTGCACGTGATGAGCTTCAAGCAGCCTGCCAGTAGTCTGCATTTACACTAGTCTGATCTCTCATTCTTCATGTCCAGCAGGGGCTTTTGGAGGGAAACACCACTGTGGTGTTTTATGGCTTTAGAAATGCTATTTCCCAGTGTCTTCCTCCCCATCCGCAACCTGACTACTATTCTCCACAGTCTCACTTCTGGCTCGGCCTGATAAGATGCTGGTTATTTCCTGCTCTATGGGACAGAAAGCAGTGGAGGATGGTTTGGTTTTCCAGAGATTTCCCCCAGAGGGAGGAGTTACAGCAATCCCCAAGGCAGTGTGGGAAAACCCAAGGTGCCAGAATTCTGATAAATTGGACTACTTATTAATTTAACCCCTTATTCTCTTCAGTGTTTTGCTTTGAATAAAATGACTGGGAAGGCTGCTTGGGACTGGCTACCCACCATCAGTACAAAGGAGGGACACATATAGCTTGAATTGGCTCACATTACCACAGCAAACCTCACTTATGCTATAGCCCTTTAGCAGGCAAGAAGAGGGGTGGAGAAGTATGCAGGTATAGACCTGCATACACCTGGAGGTGACAAGGGCTTGTAGCTGGACTGAGCAGAGCAGAAGGGGAAATGACTGTTCAGCTGCAACAACACCATTACCAGGTGACCCTTTTCTGGGCTGATGCCGTCATCTCTTAAAAACTCCCTTGAAAACACTTGTTGATGAAAAAGTCATAAGGAATGACAGCTGGGTGTGGAATACAGTGATGGCAGTGCAACTATAACATGGTGAGGGTGTACCTGCTAGGAGCTCTTGTAATATTGACAATTTAAACAAAAGCATATCTATATATTGTCTAATCAAAGACAGTAGAGTTCATAAAGGGCAAGTGGTAGGTTGCAATCCTACAGCATGCCCTACCCAGGACATCTCAGCGTTGCTTTCAGTTTCAGTCTTTGCTTTTAGAATTGGGGCAGCATTTCCCCACCACTGAAGATGTCTAGCCCCTGCCTGTGTTCAGAGTTGCACCTGCTCTGAGCTACCACACAACACTGTTACTGGCTGCCTGCAGTAGCTTCCCTGCAGGGGGATGTCCATTCATCCATCCTCTCAAGGAATCGGCTGATTCACTGGGATGGATCACTTCTTTCCCTCATCAGAAGGCAAGGGAAGCAGGAATGATGCAAGAAGGCTAGGAGAAAAAACTAAGGGTATTGGCTAATCAGTATTTAGGGAGGATCGTACAAGTAACTAAAATAGGATATTATGTTAATATTTTAATTTAGAAAGACAAGTTCTGGGAAAGGGATGAGTGTGTCTTTTAGATCACATGGAAAATCCATCTTCCCTGGGTGCCCCAAGGGATATGAGATTAGCAGAAGAGATCTACCCTGCTCCAGAGTTTGGCATCTATCTGAGTGCAGGTTTGGACTGTGCTGATCCCTGCCAATGACACTTGAGTCACACCAGACTCAGCTTGATCTATGCCTCCCAAAGCAACACTCTCTGCAAAGGCTGTGAGCATTCATACTCTGACTTGTAAATGGAACAAATTTCCTCTAAAATCATGAAGTAAGAAGAACTGGGGGGTTGTCCCTGCCTGCATCCCCTTCATGTCATTTTAACAGAGTTGCTTTTAAGAGCATAACACCCTCTCAAAATTAGTACAAACATTTCCTTCATCGCCTTGCTCTGACACTAATGACTAAAACATATTTCTACAGTGCACATCCAACATTCTCACTGCACAGCTCTCCTGTCACTAACAGCAGCTGATGCGTTCAAATGAACAATTGGCAATAAATAAAAATTACAAAAGCAGATTACAAAAGCAGGAGCTGTGGCCTGGGAGTACTCACAAACCAGAGAGGCATTACAGTCCTTTCCCCTTTAGGTCACTAGTATCTACTAACACCCAGTTTGTCAAGCTAGGCTGACTCTTTGTCTTTGGGCCTGGAGGACTCCTATAGAAATGTAGGGCTTGTAGCCAGCAGATCCCCCTCCCCTTTCCGTGGGCTGGTGTTTACTTCTTTCCTACAGGTCTACTCCCCACACATACTTTTTTCCTCACAGTTTTCTCATCTGACCTAATTTGTAAAAATTGGAATGATATTCAGTGCAATCAACTCTTGAGCTGTCTGTATAAGCAACTTTGCAGTACTGTGCAGACTATCCATATCTATATGGTAATATTTCCAATTGGTGGTGTTTGGCTTTATGCATTAATAAAACTGTACTACCTTCCAATACTCCAACCAGCACACTCACCAAGAGAACTTTCCATTCAGTCCTTCCGAGCTCCGTGCAAAAGCTATCTAAAACAGAGGTGAATTTAATATTGTCATAACAGAAGCTTTCAGCCTTTATGGTTGTTTTGAGTACTGAGGTATGTGGAAGATCAGAGTAGGTGTTCTTGTGAACGAGTTTGGACTCAGCTTCTAAAAAAAGGGTTTGCTACTCTGAGCCTGAGCTGAAGAACCGAGGTGTTCCCATCTATCCCTCCATTGTGGCCAACAGTTCCCAGATAAGCAAATATTTTGCATCATCCCAAAACAATCGGCTTTCAGCTGCATGTCCCAGGATCTGTTTTCTCTCTAGCTGTCTTTGGGGAAGTAACATTTCTGTTAGGACAGGCTGTCTGCACATACATTTTTTTGTATATAGTGTTGATGATGTCAATATTCATCATGCAGGGATAAACTGAGCACTGCATGTGTGACTCTGCAAGGCCATCTCTTAACTTTCTTCAGGTTCATTATGGTAAGTCTCCCTTTTCATAACGCATATATAAACAGGGGAATAGGCAGCTGAAGCACTAAGATTATTCACCTTAGTAAAGGACTAGTATTATCCTTGCATCCTTTCTCTTTTTGGAAAATCCAGTTGTCTCTTGTAGTAGGTTGGAAACATATGGACTGATTTGTTCTGCTTTCCTGGGGGGGAAAAAAACCCAACAAAACACAAGCCTGTGTGTAGCTTTCAGAGGCCACAGTGTGCTATCTGTCATTGACAACAAGAAGAGTGGTGGTAGGAAATAAGAATAAGCTACTAAGATCTAGACTCACACAGACATATGAGTACCCGTATTTAGATGCTCATGTCAAGCAATATTAAGTGCCTAATGATAGCCAGGATAGTTTTAAGAAGAAACATTTTAATGAGACTTGATATCTGGATGGAAGGTGTTAAGTCAGCGCTTGCCATTGTAGCGGGGAAAAAAATCAAGAACCAGTTGAAACAGCTTTAATGTTCTCAACAAGAAACTCATTATGATATTCTGCATATATATTGTAAATGCAGTTACTTATCAAGATCCCAGCGGAGATCAGCTTTTCATTCCTATTTCTGTGTAAATCACTTGACTGTTGCATTCTATTAAAGCAGTACTGAAGTAATTTTAACTTGTCAAATTTTGGCATAGCATTTCGATGACATTAAGCAAGATTCTTCTAAGACTAATGTGCCTTGGTATGTCTTCAGCGCCCAAGATTTGTGATTTTTAATTATGCCATATGCAGCCAAATCTTTCAAAAGAAGTGTGAAAATGTACTAATTAACAGGGAGGTGGAGGGGGAAAGATAAACAACTAGTCAGAAGATAATACCTCTATGCATCAGTACATTGCAGGGTAAATTAGCTCCTGTTAAGGTTGGTAAGTCTTTACAGAGGGTTATTTCACCTCTGGGAGATGTCACTGAGGCCTCAATGGAAAATGTCAAGGGGTGAAGTCAAGAAGCATCCTAGGAGGCTAGACTATGCCTCATGTCCTGGAGTTCTGCCTGGCTTGAATAACTCTTCCTTGACTCCTTTCTGGGAAAAGGTTACAAGGAAACATCAAGTTTGGACACATTTATTATCATACCTTGAAAGTGAACTCACCAAGCAAGAAGCAAGAAGAAGGGAAGACTAATTTGCTCTCAAAGACTCATGATTAACACAGATATTTTCAATTATGTGTGATTGTTTTATCTGAACATTATATGGATCAAAGTCATTTAATCTGTCAGTCAGATCAGGTCTTCATCTCACATCTGGAAGGAGAAAAACAAACAAGAAAATGGAAGGTGCTGTTCTCAATTACAGTCCTCTAGGCAAATGATAATTATTGGATTTGTTATTGTTAAGGGAGAAACTTCAGAATGATCCACAGAAATGGTCGGTTCGAAACACTGGTCTGTGAATTTCAGTTTAGATATCAATAAGTTACATTTCCTAAGAGAAACACCCTGGCAGAACTGCTTGTGGGTTTTTTTCCACTTTGTTTTGAAAATAAAAAAAAAGTGGGAAAAAAAACCAAACCACCATCACCCTCCCCAATAAAATCTCATATTATTCTTTTATTCTCTACCTTTTATTTTTAGAAAAGAAACAAATGTTTCTACCAGAAAATAACTTTGGGATTGTAATTTTTTTTTGCCAGTAATTGATGTATAGGTTTTGATTATGCCTAATAAGCATAGCTTTTAAGAACATTTCTGCCATGGATCTTCAGTCCACCAGAAGAACCTTTACAGATAATCTTCAGATTTCTGGGTTGTAAATTAATTTCAGCTTTGCCCATGATCAGGCCTTAAGATAATAGGATGCGACTGCTGGCATTTAGAGAAGGTGCCAGCTTACAGAAATAGTTTCTGCTACATTGCATAGAAAGAGTGAAAGCTGGCAAGAGTTCTAGGCTAGCAAGCATGGAGCAGAGATGAGTTCCAGCACAAAACTCTAGAGGAGGAGGGTTTTTAGGTCACTTTCATAACACTTAAGCATTTAATGAAACGGAGATTTGCAGGGCTCTAGCAGCTTTCAACCAACGAGTAGGTTCAATGGATGACTTTTAAGAAATCAATAAAACATAACTAAGAAAAACTAGCCATTATCATTAGAGTTAAGTAGTTATCCAGAAGCCTGTATTAGCAAGGGAAAATCTATATGGGTCCACAAATTCATACGGCTGAGGATCTGAGCAAAAGGCTCTTGTGTCAGAGTAGAAGAAACAGTGCAGCCTCCTGGAGCTACATGAGTTGCAGCTTTCCACAACTGAAGCCTTCTGCTCCCTCCTCTTCTTCCACGTTCCTGCAGCACAGACTTCTCTGGCCTGCTGCCAGAAAGCCAGAGACTTTGCCATGAAATACTTTCCTTCTACCATGGCAGAGATCTGCTGAGCAACCTCTCCAAACCATGTGTGTTGGCAAAGCAACTTCGACAACCCCAGTCAGCTGACTGGGAAACCCACGTCAAGCCTTTGTTCTGCCCTTATCTCACTGGAATGAACAAACCAGCCCTTGCTTCTGCATAAATTACTGGGGGATTATGCAGGCTTTTGGGTACACCCATTCTTCACATCACACAGTCCAGCTAAGGAGGGCAGCCTGGTGGAAAAGAAAATAAAATCAAGCCCTCCACCATTTAATGAAATTAAAAGGTTTAAATGTGCCCACCCACAATGGGACCAATACAAACTTGTCTGAGTTCAGAGCTGATGTTGGCCTTAGACACGATGAGTAGGTAAACTTGGCGCTTTGCTACTCTTCAAAGACTTAGGGTATATCAGCTGGATGCTCTGTTGGGAGACAATACAGCCTCTTTGAACTCATATGTTGGAGCACAGCATCTTGATATGTAAATAGCCTTTCCTGTCTTTCAGAGGTGCTCTGTCCCAACTTCTTTAAATAGAAGTGAAAGGTCCTTTTTTGATCGTTTACTCTATCACACAGCAGAACACAGGCTGTTCAGCTTCTCCACTGCTGCTGCTGTCAAGCCCACAAACTTCAAAACTGGGTTGGGCGGTTACTAAACTTTCCGTACGGATGCCAAGTGATGGAGGATTTGCCACATCCTTTGGCATATAACTACTTTATCAAACTTTCTAAGGAAAAAAAACTTAAAAAAAAACCCCAACAACTGCAATTCAATATTCACAGACTTCTATGTCTGGGACTGGATACTGCAATTTCTTCAACTGCTTAGTTAAACATTCAATTTTTCTGCCTGCACATCTGTTTATAGGCAGTGCTCAAGTCACCCCTTAATCTTTTGTCATAAAATAAGTTTATCTAGCTCCTGTATTATCTGGCTGCAAGGCATGTTTTCCATATGTGAAACTGATACCAACCTTAAACTATGGGTATAATGGTCAGTGCCACCATAAATTAGGTCGTTCATATGTAAGATGCTTTGAATGGTTTAAAACTGGCCAGATTTAAATAATGACACAGAAAAAAAAACTGCTTAGCCATGCAGATTCCTGCGGCAAAGTTTGTAGGAAGACGTAAGGTTTTTAATTAGACCAACTGATATAGCTGGGAAACATGGGAAACGGCAGGCACGTGCTTCTAGTCAAGTGAGCCCTTTGTCAGGCCTGAGATACAAGAAAAATACTTCAGGCTAAATACAGGTTAAGAACAAGCTGCTTTGAGTTTTACTTTATTATGTTAATCAGTCAATTTGAGAGAAAGGTGTGCTTTGTGTTGTAATTCCTCAGCTCATTACATGTAGAAGAGTTCTTAAATTCCAGTTTGCTGATATGCTTAGGACATATTTTATTGCACAATTTGCCCATCATTCAGCCTAGTAAGGAAAACACCTAGGAAGTGAAACTGAGTAGGAGCAAAATTCACTCGATGCCTATCGTAATTCTGCAGTGTCTGTTCACTGACACTGTATTTGGGAATGTAGACCTCTTCAGTGGCTCCAGATACCTCCCTTTCCCTCCCATAACAAAACTGTATTCATTGAAAATCCAAGGGAGATCAGGGAAGCTGTTCCACCAAATACTAGTTTCATTATAATCTAAATAGACAAGCCTAAGTTCACTTTACTGGCTTCACAGATGCTAATTTTAAAGCAACACAGTCTATATTTCAAGGGCAGGAAGACCCATTAGATTATCTGCTCTGACCTCCTGCAGACTTGCACATTGTATTGTTTAATAAAAGCAAACTGTACAGAGCAGGTGCTCCAAGCCAATCCCCTTCATTTCTCAGTCAGTTTTGAAGTCCCCTGTCCTTTTTCACAGTCACTTAAATCTTGGCATGTTGTAATGCTACAAAATATGCAGATAATGTCCTGAGCTGAACTCCTTCAGGGCGGCAGTATCAGAAAAGCAAATATACAAATGTTTGTGATAGTTAGTGTAAATAATGAGGCAATGACAGTGGAGCAGAGAGAAATTTCCTGGAGGTTTAATGCCTAGCCAGGAGGAGCTGATGCTCTGAACTGATTTTGTTCAGTTATTAAATGTCTTGACATGGTCCATAAATAGATCATTGTTGCTATTGTTATATAAGGAAAAAGGAAAATTAAGTATACATTTAGAGCCCTGTGGCATACAGCTTTGTTTCTGGGTCTCAATTACCACATACATTTACGCAGAATAAATGTTTGCAAGACTCTGGACCTGAGTGGTCAAATCATTTCTCCAAAATCCACCATTTCATGTCAAAATTCCTCATTGGCTCGTGAGCCTCTGGTTCTGCATGACCTGCTGCTTTCCTGAAAACAGGAAAAAAGACTGAAGGAAGGGCTTTGTCTTGAGGTCCCATTTCTATCTCTCTGAATAATGTTACTGCAGGACCTACAGGTCACCTGGCAACATTACGGGAGTATTTAATTATCCCTGGGAAATGCTGTGTCCCATAGCTGTGACACTGGTGAGCAAACCACATAAAACTCAAAGATGAATTTGAAAAGCAAATTCTTAAAGGCTTGGACATTTCTCTGAGCATAGTCTGGAGAAATCTTTTGTGCCTCTGCCAGTAAAACTGTTTCACAAATTTTCAGTGTTCTGCCTACTGCTTTGATCTCTTTTTTCCCCATCTCTGCCTAATCTTGCAGGTCACAGAAAGGAATGAAACCAAAAAATTGTTATCTATAAAAGGGTCACGAACCACAACAGTTACAAATCCCTGTCATATTTCTGGAACCAGTGCATTCTCACACTTAACTCAAGAAGCAGTCTTTGAAAGTCTGATAATTTCAGATTCATTTGGATCAAGATTGGGCAGAGCTTTTCCACACCTTGACCTGAAGCAATACGCACATCACAATTTGGAAGGACAAGAGTCCTTTTTCTATGCACGACTTCCTTTCTTTTGTGTCAGACCACTGGAGGATTTGTGTAATAACCAGAGAATTGTGAGACCATTTCTTGTCCTATTTTTCCCCACAATCTGCGCGTACAGCTCCAGAGCTCAAAAGCAGAAGCAGAAGAGATGGAAAAGAGATGCAGACAACACTCATCTCTCAACATCAAGTCAGACGTTCTCAGTTTAATTTCAGGATGGTGCAACTGAGCTCTTGGAAACATGTATGCACATACCCTATGGGCATAGAGAGATTTGTCAGTTTTTGTAGAAGGCTGAAATATATTTGGAAGCTGTAAGACCATGGCCATTCTATATCAAAGGCAATTTCACAACAAAACACTGTAGCGGTCCATTTATAGAAACAGCATACTGCGCTCTAGCTGCTGTGGGTAAAACCAAATACCCTCCCTGCCTTCCTAAAACAGCACAAACAACACAACCTTCCCCCAGAAGGGCCATTTCCATAAAATAAATAAAAATAAAGAGGAAAACATTGTCCTGGAGGAACAAGTTGGGAACACAGAAGCAATGTTTCCAACCCAAAGTTGTCACATGAAGGGGTGGTGGACAGGAGAAGGCAGTAACCAGCGGGAATACTTTGTGGCTATGTAATTTGCTAAGCTGAGGCAGACAGGAAGAAGGCTGATGGAGGACAGGCATTTATTTTAGAAAGGAAATCTGAATCCCAGTGGAACGACCACAGTGGAATGAATCCAGCCAAGAGAAGTGGAACAGGGGTCATAAACAACAGAAATCAAGGTCAAGAAGCAAGGGACTGCTGCGAAACCTATCTGAATAGTAGGAGGAGGCTTCCAAAAAGAACATAACTATGAGCCCACAAGGTCTCCAGACTCCCAGGACCACCAAGGATGTCTGTAGCTATCTAACTTACTCTCAAGACAGTACTTGACATCTCTTCCAGCTTTCTTCTGATCTTCTCATTTGATCTGTGACCAGCAGGGGTGTCCAGATCTGCCTCTCTGGAGACTTTACCTCTCTGTGTTTTACAGCTGTTACCACCACACCTTGCCATCTCCACGGGACACAAACTCTTCAATGCACCCCTCCTTTCCACTATGGTAATTATACTGTCTCCCTTCCACTCACACTAACATTCTCAGTAGACAGCAGTATTGAGTATGTTAAAATATAACAAATTAATTCTCCATATGACACCCAGAGAGAAATCTGTGTTGCCTGGTTCAATCTCCCTGATACAGGAAAGTATTTCTTTTTTGGTGAGAAGAGACAAGCATTAAAATATCACAGCATCATTAGAACACTTACCAAATTTTGTTACACAGACAGGAGAAAGTATGTTGAGTATTTACACAAATATGTGAAGTTTTAAGTGAAGCTAATTTTCCCAACTGCAATCACACATGAGTATATTACTTCCACACCAATCCATTTGAAACTTTGTGGATATACAGTTGGCCAATTAATTTCAACAAGATTGAATCAATAAGATGCCTGGTGGCATGTAGCTGCTATACTGCCTTTATGTTTACATGAGTGGATCCGCTGGGTCCACTGCAGAATGTCACTGATGGGAATAATAATTATATGTATATGAACACACCTACTATGCACTTCAAGGTGTAGCTGTTTTTCCAGATTTCTGTCTTTCAGATTCAAAAATAATGCAAGGAAGTTAGTACTTTCATAATGCTTCCAATACTTCTGTACCAACAGAAAAAAATTAACACAATAAATATATTAACAGGGTTGAATGTAAAGACCATGGTGATTTGGCTACCCTCAGCTGGTTTTTGGGATGGTCCATTCTTCATCCATTCCAAAGTCGTAACACAAACATCACTGAGATCATCTATGTCAATAACAAGATTTGCCAAGAATAAAATTAAACACAACATATAGGTTTCCCATGGCATCTTTTACTGAGAGATATCCCTTTTTGAAGAAGCCTAAACTGCTAAAGGCCTGAAAGGCGTTATTATTCTTACAAGAACTTCCAATCTGAGAAGCCATCCTTCATCTTGGGAATTTATTTCAGATGGGGACCAGGCAATAATTGCCGTCCTTCTACACAGACTTGTCTTATAATAAGAAACATGTGCACAGCTGGAAGGGTGTGAGGTTGGGATAGAACTGGCACTGGAGATGTGCACGTTCAAGAGCAGATGGAGCACTGCTTTTTATTAAGAAGGGTAGAAGAAGTAGATTCGAAACACCTGGCAGAAAGGTGCTTGCTTTTCCCTTCAGTCTCCTGGAAGCCATTGTGGCAGTGGAGGAACTTACGTGCAAATGCAAAACAACTCAAAAATAAAGGGGAAAAGTGTAAATAGGAAAAAAGATTAGAAACTGAAGAACTTTCTGTAATAACTATGAGGGACTGCGTAATTCAGAAGCAGACTGATGCTTCTCAGCTGCACTGCAAATATCAAATTTTGAAATATAAAAAGTTAAGATTAACTTTATTTGGAAAAGATGTATCATATTACTATCTTGGAAGTAATCTAACATAATTTTAGAAAAATCCATTAGTCATTTCAGAGACTGCAGCTTACCAATATCTACACCTACAGAGTGACCCTACATTTTTCACTCCATATACCTAGAGATAGCCCAAATAAAAGAGAGCAAATATAAAACAGCCACCTGGCCAATCCTTTGCATAACAGAGTCTGTGAGAAGCTGTGCACCAGTTTCCTGAGGCAGAATATCGTTTATCATCAGAAAACAGAACAGACTTTTATCAACCGTTTGAAATAACTGGGAAGAAGTTGTAATAGAGATAATGAGCTACAACTCCATAGAAAAGGCTGAGTCAGAAATTCTCACTTTTACAGAAACTTCTGTCATATAAAGATTTCCATAAAATGGCAAACACACCCCAAAAGGAAGCTCTGAGCAGAGCCCCTTTGATGAAAATGGAATTGACAGAAAGAAAAAAGGAAAAAAAAAAAAAAACAACAACGAACAAATTCTGAAAATAAGCTTTTTTTCCAAGTTTTTCATCAGATTGCCTTGATTTTTTTAAAGATCTATCCAAAACCACTGTACTTTGTGAGCTGATCCCCAAATACTGAAGAATACAACAGCATTACAAATAGAAAGTATTCAGCATGATTTGTTCTTACCCTTTTTCTACCCTGGGTAAAAAGACACGCACAGTGAAGAAGCGATCACAGTAATGGCATAAGATTGCTTCAGGGACAGGTGTGAAGAATAGATGGATGTTGCTTCCACATCAATACTCCTGTAACCTCAGAGACAGTTGCCTGAGCTAACTCTGGTTCATGCACTCATAACTTGCTGTGATTGATATTGCACATTTCTTTGTCCCTATTACTGACCAAGGCCATAAATCCCAATTATGGAAGACAGTAGAGTTCAAGCTGCTGCTATATTTCACAGCAACACTAACGCAGAGGTTACCAAAGGTCACCTTGGCCAGAAAGCAGGACTACAGCACAGTAAGCCTATATCTTCACTATTCAGCTGCAACATCTTTCAGGCTGAATGAGCTTTGATTACCCTCTATCAGACCCCTAAGCCACATTCTTCTCTCAGAGCCAGGGACAGAGTCAAGATACACGATCTCCTGTCTTGTGAAACACACTGGCAAAGTGTGTCAGCCCGTTCTCCAGAGGTTAAATGAAATGGGAGCCATTCCTACAGCTGAGGCAGCTGAGGGGTGAGCTGTGGTACAGGGAGAGGGAGCCCTCTGAATATATAGTTCAGCCCAACAGCTGGCCTGTACAAGACTACAGATATTTTTTTTAATTTGAAAAATATAAATAATTCTGTTATTTTATGCAAAATCTGAAGACCTACCCATTTAAATGCGCTCAGCCTGTATTTAAAGCTTACTGATGTAAGAACTCCAAAGCTCTGGTTAACGATAGATAAAATTGCTTTAAGAAACACAATATATAACTTTTAACTTGTTATTTCCAAAACACAGAAAGAACACAGCCTAAACAAAAAAAATTAAAAAAATCTGAATTCTTCTACGTCTTTGTCTTTCAGGGCAATATCCTGACACTGTTTCAGAATTTGGTGTGCATCAGAGGCAGATACCAAAAGGTTTACCATCCCTCAGCTGCTTCACAGCAGCCTCAGAAGCCAATTTCCCTGATGGCTGTGGGGTAAAGATGCAATTCCTCCATTTGTGCTGCATTATGTGGCATGTGCTCACATAAAGGGAATGTTACCAAACCTTTTTCCGTTTCGGAACACCCCACCAAAGGTCAGTCAGTATGCTCAGGAGACTGAGCACATGCAGTCTGGAAAGGCTTCTTCCATCATAACTAGAAACTGAAAGCACCTCCATTCATGCATACAGGCACATTTCATATACACTGGCTACTGGCTGAGTCAAGTTTCTGCTTGGGAATTTGATCAGAAATATGGGATATGCAAGTTTGGGTTTCACATTACGTGACACATTCAATGAATTTCAAGTGTGAAGAAGTACTTTCTTACTAGACAGCGTCCAGTCTAGAGTTGAATGTCTCAGATGAGAAATCCTTATAACAGATTTATAACAATGCTGTGGAGTAAGGAATGATCTTCTTCTTGTCCCCAAGCACACAGGGCATCTATGATCTAGAAAGGCTTCTACTCTTGAATGAAGAGTCAAAATGAATCATCAAACAAGCATACAGGCATATTACATGCCCTGGATGCAGGATGAATCAAGTTATTTACCAGGTCATCTAAAGCTCTGTAAGTGTAAGACTATAGCGGACCATGTGCCTGCTTTATAGATTTGGCTGGTATTCAAACTATGTATCCCACCTCGTTTCATCCCTTTTGCTCTATTTATATGCCTTGAAGCAGAAGGCTTAGCATGCCCTACAGTCTCCAGAGATCTGGAGATAGGAGGGAATATTCCCTTAATTATCCCGTATCCCAGTGGTATATGTCACAAGCCAAAGTGCATAAAACTCCTGGCCTGATTATCATTCACATGCTGTGTGGAATTTATTAAATTCCTCATCCCACAGCCATTTAATCAGTGGTATTAGTGGAATGAGATATTTACCCCACTGGGTGGTATGGACTGGGGCAGGAAAACATGCCAGGAACAGCTTTGCTGATGCCTATTTATAAAGACAGTGTAATTTTCTCTCCCCCTCCCTTTCCTTAGTAGAATCAGTTAGAGCTCCGGCAACAGAGCAGGGTTTATTTGGTGTCTTGTTTTCTGCAATAAATCTCTGCTCCTGATGCTTTTTGAGCCACAGCCAGTTTAATTTGCCTATTGACTATTAAACTCTGTTTATTGTTTGCACGGGATCTTTAAGAATTAAGCCTTTCTTTCTCCCTCTCCCAGATCCAGGTTGGATTTTTTTTTTTAAAGGGATTTGGAGTTGGGCTGAGAACCTGAGAAAGCCATTTCCTCTTAAAAATAAAGCTCTCAGGGCATTACCCCATGAGCACTGCCCCCAGCCTGGCTGGCTGTATCTGCTTTAGACAGAGCGTATCATTCAGTCTCCTTGCTTGGACAGTCTTCAGATTCCCATTCAGTCTCTTTGCCCAGACAGTCTTCAGATTCCTTGCTGAGATTGCAAATTGCAACCAGCTATTGTTCTTACATTTCAGCCATGCCATTAGCTGTGACTTGGACTCCAGAGCACTACAAATTGTTTCTGTGCACAGTGAGTGACAGTTTCCATTCCAAACATTGAAGGACTGTGTCCATTCCAACTTACTAAGCCCCTAAAACAGAGGGATAAGTCATGTGAATGGGTCTTTCTCCCTACTGATGTGCAGCTTACCTTACAGCTGACTTTCCAGAAAGATGTCCCAGCCTCCATTCCCATTTTCTGTAGTCTAAATTGAAGCTCTGGAAGTATCCAGCGTCTTTGCTCTTTTTCCCTGAAGGACTTGCATGACTATACGGCTTTCTGCAGTATGCTGTGTTAGATGTGTCTCCATACAGGACAGATCTCTGGAGCATGGCTAAGTTGCTGTCCTGAAAGTTCATTTACCTTCATAAAGCCATAAGGGAACAGTACAGAGTAATAGAGGGATGGAGAAACATCTGGTTAGCCAACAAGTGGGCCACAGGAGTAATGAACCCTGTGTTTTAATAGGTAAGTCTGCACCTGCACACGATTTCCAGCTTCTGCACCAGCAACAGCTCCAGAGAAGGATAAATAATTAAGACAATAAGGCTGAGGTGGAAAATGGCTATGATATTTGCCTCCCTTAAAAGCACAATAGGGACGTGCCTAAAACCAAACACAGTTGAGTTTCTCTAACTGAACTTTGACTGACCCCAGAAGCCCTCTTAACTGAACAGACTGGTGAATCTACCCTCTGTAATCTGAATAAGCACTGATTATTTTTCGGTTGGTCTAAGGACTTGTGACTCTGCCTTATCCGGAACACAAGAACCCTAAAACCCCATGATTACATGACTAAAAACTACGTGGGCCATGACCCCTGTGTTGCACAGCCATCCCACAAGAGCCTGCTATGCTCCTATGGCTATTTCCACATGGAGCCACTTGCTACTCCAACATACAAACATGGTGCAAAGGTGACTTGAATCTGGGTTCTGGAAGAGCTTGATCACGATTACACCAAACCATACATGATTCCTCTTGCTGTACTTTATTTTTAGAGAAAAACATCAAATTTCCATTAAAATAGCCTTCTCCATGTGAAAAATAGTATAGTTGACATTAGTCAACAGTTCAGTGGGTAACATCTTTAATTTCAAAGGCAAGCAAGTTTGAGGAGAGCCAAGACCGCGGGACAAGGTCTTGAAGGGCAGACAAACTGTTTGCTGAAATGCACACTAAAATTGAGTTTTCTCCAAGAACAATATGGTATGTTGTATTCAAGGGATCTTGTTCAATTTGGAAATCAACTGGTGCTAAAGCCCTTCTTCTCCTTCTGTGGAGCTAAACTCAAGTTAAACTTCTGACTCTCCTGCTGTCAAAGAGCCCAGCTGAGAAAAAGCACATCAAAAGCCCGTGTGCTTTTCACCAGTAACATCCCTTTGTACAGAGACACCAACACTGATCAGCTTTCACACCCATAAGAAACAGGCTGGAAGACATTTAAGAGCTCAGAAAAGCACTTCAGAGGACATGTTATTATAAAGGTGCAGTGTAGCTGGAAAAGTGATGATGAGGACCTCTTGAAAGATGTTCACACTATTGTAGCTTCTAACCTGTTTTAGCCTTGGGTCAAAATCTTGCTCTAGGCAAACACATATGAGAGAGTTTATGTACAGGGGAGTCCAGGATAAAGAGCAACAGGCAAAAATAAACAAGGAGAAGCAGTAAATATTGCATCAGCATTTAACTGCAGTTCCACAGCTACCACGAATGCAAAAATTAAAGTAAACCTCAGTGTTTTACCTAGATGCTTCCCAAGCAGGGAATTATAAGACCTACGTTTTATATGATCCTCTTCCATAACTATATAACATACTTTCATTTCAGGAGCTCTGGTTCTATTTCCCATACTTGACAATAATTATACATATGATGGTGGACAAGTTAATTGCTTTCTGTCTCAGTTTACCCATGTTTTAAATAGCTTTAGGACTAAAACTCAGAACCACATTTGCACATGATCCTTTGCATATGTGCCCTCATCACTGACAGTAATGAAGAACATCCAACATAAACTAACCAAGCTCTACCCCAACAGAAGCAAAATAGATAAAGTGTACCACAGAGTATGTACTTAATTTATGAATCCTGCATTCATGTTTTAAGACACTCTGTGTGTGACTGGATCTTGAAAAGAAAATGGTACTGAATATAAACTGTGAGAAAAAGCAAATAATAATTAACAATAATAATAGTAATAATAACAACAACAGTAGCAGAAATAATACCATAAATAACCTCTCCGATTTCAAGCAAAACAGGAGAGAGTAAAAGAAGTGTTTATGATATTCTTTCCATCAATATTCAAGGTACCAAAGATCTAACTTAATACCCTCCTGCAATGTCAAACTGCATAACCTGATGAAATGTGTGGTTACCTTACTCTACTAGGAAGATGTTTACAGGTGAAAAGAAGAGCCATGTTAGTAATTTTCAGCTTTAAGATTTCAGGATGGGCACATTGGCCACTCACACTCAAATATGGGCAGATATTTTTTTTGAGGTTTTCACAATACTTTTGCCATGTTCTCATAGAATTTAATATAGTGCCTTCCAGGCTTTAACAGACTACTTCAATGTATGCTAATGAAAATCCAGAGGTGTGACAGTGGCCACAGATCTATTGCATCAGTGAAGTGACAAATATTTTCTTGCTTGCTTACAAACAACCAACAAAATAATTTCCTTCAAATTTTGCATGCTTTTATGAATATCCAAATGGCCAAGTTTGCTTTAACCAACAGTTTCCAAGACTAATGCTGCTGATTCTGTTACCTCAAATGATAAACTGTGCACAGAAATGATTCATATTCTTTACTGCAGCTCTTGGCCTATATTTGCTGAGAAAATAATTGTAAACATCTGTCCTGACGGGTCACTGACTGACGGATCCACACTAACGTTCAGACATATTTACAGCTAAGGAGGTTTCCAAATGTAAAGTGGTGTTCTGGGAGTGAATAGGCTGGCCAACTGCTGGTGAGTCATAGCTAAGAAATGCAGTACAGGTATGAGCTCATAAAACCCTCCACGACCTGCAGAATGTAGACGTGGAAACCATATCACAGAAAAACCCCAGTGCCACATAAACGCTGCCTGAATAGCACCAGCTAATTACAGATCAGAACTAGCCACTGAAAGAGAAAGCGTCTTTGTACAGTACCATTGTGTGCAAATGAAATGGAAAACTGTAAGCTGTGAGGCTGAAGAACCCTCGAACAGAACCACCGTGGGACTACTGCTCCTGCTGATAAAGGACAGGAAAGCGAAGGTGGCCTTGCTTGTAGGAGGGAGTTTGGAATTTGGAAACCAATGTTTGGGTCCTGGTCTTGCTGACAGATTTCCTCTCCTAAGTCTGAGCAAGTTCCTCTGAGAGAGCATGTGGCACATTCAAAATGGAGCTGTTAGCCCTTTTCTACCTCTCAGATACAACACTATCAAGGTTAGAGAGAGGCTTGAGCATCATTGCAGCAAGCCCAGAGAAACCCCATCACATTCAGACAATCTATGTGTTCCAAAACTGAATTAAAACTCTTGGCTTTTAAACGAACAAATGTTCTTGCCAGGCTGTTTCAGCAAAATGGAAACCCTCAGAGTGAGGCAGAGTTGGAACCAGTCAGAGAGGTGTGAAGAGAGTTTGTAAACATGTTCTCCCAATTATATTGCCATTTATAGAGAGCCTAACAGAGTGACTTGGGTAGCTGGCCAGCATAAATACGTATCATTCATATTATAAAAGCACAACACCATACTATGAAATGCCAGCTTGGATTAGGAAACCCAAATTAGTTTCATATATTGCTTTAGGAAGACTTTGACTGAGATCTGGAGTTCAGCTCTGATACCCATATTTTAATAATGACTGTTAAACAATAGCCTCCAAGAGGGATCTCAAATCAGGAAAACCTGCTTTAAAGTGAAAGGAATGCAGGTTTCTTTTTTTTCATACATGGTGACTTGATCCCATAGAATGCAGAGAACAAAGGGCATAGGACAATATCAGAAGATGCCTTACTTCAGTTAATAGAGTCACAGGCACAGCATGGATGTTTACACCTTCCTCCTCCTCCTTATACTCCATCATCTTTTCCTCCTCCTCCTCCCCTCCCCACTGCTTTGGCCAATCTAGACTAGAGAAGAAGCACCCTGGTTTTGTTTTCTCTTTTTCTAGCAGGGAGAGTCAAGCATTCCATGGCTACAAAGGGGTCAGTTCTCTGCCCCTTGAAACCACTGCACTGAGGTTAGCTGTCTTTGTAACAAATGTTTCCCAACTTGTGCATTGCAAAACAAGGGTAGATAGGGGAGGAGAAGGGAGTGAGGGGTCAGAAAGGCAATCAAGGGGGTTTGTGAGGCATTGGAATGTTATTACAATCTCAGGCCAAGAAAATCCTGCTATTCTCCTCCCTGTACCACCTTCATCTCCAAGGTCAAGTATTCCCTGCCAAGATCTCAGAAAACCTGAGCACAAATATGTCAAAGAGACTTCACCATGTTATCACCAGTAGATTTTTCACTCTTACTTTTACGGGGAATCACAAAAATGATTGACTTCTAGAAAGGGGTTATGACCTAAGGAGGCTGACAATCCTTATACTTACTGAACCAGGAATTAGGGGCTAGTCTGAGCACTAACACAGTGAAATGCCACTGAATAAAAAGTATAGATATGACAGCTGAGGTGTTAATTCCATACTTAAACTTTCATATAACTTTTTAACAGGACTAATCATTGAGATGAAATTGCACAGGCAATTAACTAATTTTCTGAATCAGAGTTTACTTTTTTGATGCTGGATGTTTGGAGAGTATTTTTAATTATGTACCCCATTCTTAGTCAGACCAATGCAACCACATGGACAAAGCTCTGCTAAATATAAATGTAACTAAAAGAAAGTATATGCCTCCATTTTCTAAGCAACTGAATTCCAGGACAGAGTGGTATAAAAACTTGTCTATTCTAATTTAGTAAAAGTCTGCACATTCACAAATAGTTGTTGCTTGCTGGTGGCATCCCATTCTGACTTCTAAGAAGTCTTGGAAATGAATGTCTAAAATACATCTGTCACAACCCTGGATTTGTCATATCAAATACAAATGGCACTGAAAGGTCTGCACCAGCTTCTCAGCATCTTTCTCAAGAGAAGTGAAGAAATGTAATGAATCTTTTTCAGATTTTCTTCAGAATTTGGGTTTGTTTCTCACGACCTTTTGTGATTTTTTGTTTTAATGATATGATGTTCCCTTTCCTTTACAGTATGTTTCTTACAGACAAGACTGTGAAGTAGTCTGGAGAAGCACATTCTCGTATGGATGAAAATGCAGGTTACTTTTTTTGCAGTCTATACTTAGTATACCACAAATAGCAATGCATGGAGTATCTTCCTACCTATCTGGCATTGACAGGAGTCCTTCAGGACTGGTTTCTCAGTCATCTCTGTGCTCACAGAGATGCCCTATAAGGTCCATTTCTTGACTTCCTGGAGCAACCATGAAGCTGGAATCCTCTAAGACAGACAAACCAAAGCAAGAGGAAGGTTTCTTAATGACTAACAATTTAAAAGGATGTAGAGACTTAATTTAGGGCCAGGAGCTGATTAGGTTTTATCCCCTGACAATTCCTGATTGAAGAGTGCAAATGCAATGCAAGGTATTAGTGATAACCTCCTCCCATTCTGAGAGGGGTGATCTTTGTGCAGCTCACCCTTCTTCCTAGACAGATGCCTGGCTCTGACAGGTCTCCATGAAGTACCTCAGGGGTCTTTCCACAGCTATGCAACGAGCACAGTGGGTCATGCAATTCAGCCCCGGAGGTGGCTCAAAGTGGAGGAGGTAGGAATTTTCAAAGGCTTTTTCTTCCTTACTTGCAGCTTCCCCTCCCCTGAGTGTCAGCTGAGAAAATTTTACATGCTGCTCTGTTATTCCTTTTGCAGAGGCTTTAAATAGCTTAAAGTGCTTGCATTCAAAGATGGTAAGAGCACTGTAGGAGCCTGTTGAATCCCTACCTCAAAGGACCTAAAACAGAAGTTTAAATCAATTTAGAGTACGAGCCTCTCCCAAAGCCCCCTCCCACTTCTTCACCCACATTTCTACCCTGGAGTCAATCCAGTTTCCTACTCTTTGTGCTGTATCATTTCAACTTTGAAAGAAAGGGAGGGGATACCAGGCAAGGGAGGCATCACTGCCTTCATGTATGGGCAGCTGGCACTTTCAAAGAGGGAGGTGGATGCATGGAAGTCCATGGTGGCATTTGTTGCGGCCTCTCCTACAGCAGCCTTCAGCTTGCCCCAGGTTTGGCAAAATGTGGGGCAGAAGACAACAGATTTGCTTCTCTCCCTGCTGAAACAGATAAAACAAGGATCCTCGTGTGCTTCCCAATCTGCTGGCCCTTTTGTACAATTCCTTCAGAAACCTGTGGCACCTGCTGCACATCTGTGAAGGGTTGCACTCAAGTCATTGTCAACAGATGGCAAAACATGCAAAAGCCAGTATTGTCTTCTGGGTTGCTCAGTTCAAGAGCTGGGAGGCTTCTTGACTGTGCTCATCTTCCTAAAACTATAAAAACTGACAGTGTAAAGATAGGCAGAATGATTTCATTAGGGCAACACACAAAGCAATTTCTGGCTGTACCCAGCAAGTTACCGGGGGATAGGTAAGAGTATCAGAAGAGTCCCTCCATTCACTTTTCCAGTATCTGGAGATCTTAGAAATATGTAAGTGTGAAAGCTCAGCCCAGCTCTTTCCTCCCCAGTCTCCCTGAACTGATATAGTGAAGCAGTCCTCCCTTGCCCCACCTTTAAGTCATACCCATCCTCTTCCAGCCATGCACATAAATTGGATGATAACTCATCACTTTCTCTTCACATGTTGTGACCCTCTGGGAGAGCAGCTTTAGGCAGATGCCAGAAACCACAAACTAGCTGCTGGGTGAATTTGCTTGTAAAACTTAGCAGCACATTATCTCTGTGGTATTTACTGTTAAATGTGTGACTCTCCAGGTAAACATGGACCAAATCCAGGCCCTTTATCTTCTGTGTTGAAAGTAATTTTCAAAGAAGGGCTGTCAGTGTCAATGTCACTGTCAGTCTTTAAAGCCTGGGGTTTGGAGACAAGGGCAGGAAGAGGTTTGGTGTAACAGGTATGCTTGGCAAGTAGAAAAAAGGTTCCTATACACCAAAGTGAGTATCATGAACACTAGCATTTGTGGTTTTGACAGAAATGGGCTCCAGAAAGGAGAGCAGGTGAATTTATTTCTTCTGATTCGATCCACAGGTTGTACCTGCAGCCTGAAAAGAACAAGCTGGTGCCGCTGACTTTGTCCCATCTCATGGATTACTACATGCTGGGAAAGATGATGGGAAGGTCTGCCTTAAGGTCATTCTCACGTCTGATACTAATGTTCCTAGACAGCAAAACTTCAGCCATGAAGAAGCATCCAGCTTTGCCCCTCATGGGCAGGAGAAGAAATGTCAATGGAGAATGGTGATTAAGACAGGGTGTCTGATACCCAGCGGCAATGGGAACTGCCCAGTAAAACTAATTTCCGAGAAATTAAGTAACACTCCACCAATGAAAAGGAACAGGACCACTGAAATGAGGTTTAACACCATGGAGGGAATCAGCCAGCTACAAGCACCTTGTAAACATCCAGTTGGAGAGAGCAAAACTGATGGGGGAGTTTCTTTTTGCCTAGGGAAATTTGACCACAAGCTTTAATAATGTCTTCACATTTCACAAGTCCTAATAACAACAACTTGTGTTCACATAACGTCTTTCATCCTGGAGGAACCCAAAGTACTTTAGAAGTGACTTAGCAAACTATACAACAATATTCATCCCCTCATCCCCCTTGAGGCTGAAAACTGATTGCAATTGGCAGGCTTTCCCTTTTGGTTTTTCAGTGTTTCATGACTATTCTCTAGGCCATTGTTGTTATTTCTTTGTTTTGTTTTAATAGCGGGGGGGGGGGGGGGGGGGGGGGGGGGGGGAGGGGAAGGCAGCACTTTCTCAAGGACAGGGGATCTTATTGCTCTCTACAACTAACTGAAAGGAGGTTGTAAGCAGGTGCGGATAGGTCTCTTCTCCCAGATAAGTAGGGAAAGGCAAGAGGAAACAGCCTCAGGTTATGCCAGGGGATGTTTAGAATGGATATTAGGAAAAAAATTTTCACTGAAAGGGTAGTCAAGCATTGGAACAGACTGCCCAGGGAGGTGGTGAAATTACCATCCCTGGAGGTGCTTAGAAAACATGTAGAAGCAGTGCTTAGGGACATGGTTTAGTGATAGACTTGGCAGTCCTGAGTTAACAGTTAGACTTGATGATCTCAAAGGTCTTTCCCAACCTAAATGATTCTACGATTCTATAACAGATGCATGAATATGATCAGTTTTGGGGGGTGAAGAAAGAAAAAGCGAAGTTTCATGTCACCCGCAATACAAAAATGTCAGTGTTGCTTTCCAAAAGGGGAAAAAAATCCAAAAATCACACTTGAAGAAAACATAGAATGTTTCATTTGCTGTGAAATAAAACCTTTTTTAATGTTTTCTGAAGACTGAAGTTGACTTAGTTGTAAAACAAATCAGATTTAAGTTGGCACATGGAAATGAAACATTTTGACTTTCAAAATCTAATTTTTCTTTTGGACACAACTTTAAGAAAATAAGGAAATCCATCTCACCTAGTGTTTTTCTTTGCCAGGAACTCACAGCAGTGCCTAGGAACAGCTTAAGGAGAGAACAAGTACCCCAGTTCCTGCTATCTTTCCTTCGCCATCCACCTGAACTAGCAGCAGCACCTTGAACAGCCCAAGACAGATTTTTCCTCTATTAATTCATTCAGTTCAACTCTCCCTGAAGCTGTGTAAGTTTTATCATCCACAGCATCTGGTGGCCACAGGTTACACAGCTTCTGCATTGTGCGCAGAAGTACCTTGTTTTGATTCTTTCAATTTGCCTTTTGGTAATTTACTAGAAGCAGAAGACATTCAATGAAAGAGGGCACAATCATTCCTTATTCACAATCACCACACCAATAACTGCTTCTCTCTTTCTGCATGGAAGAACTTTGGTGTACATTGTCTGTGCTCCTAGGAAACTACAGTTTTGTAGTAGGCTAAACCGTATAACCAAATGTGTACAGGGGGCTCTGTGCCTGAGCATTTTCTGTTTATGCACCCTAGACTGACATTTCTACACCACTGGAATGGCTCAGGTGCCTAAAACATAGACATTGTAATTTACTTGGCCTCCTACAGTAGCAAACACATCCTCTTGTGGATCATGGATATGATTAAGGACTACAGAAGACGCGCACTTCAGAAAATATACTGTAGCATCCAAAATGTACCACATACCTATGTGCAGGCACATGATTCCATCTCGCATAGTTTCCTTTTAGTACATGTAATACCTGAGTGTATCAGAGATGCCCACATTTTGTCCCCTTGCTACAATCAGGACTAATGAAAATTACAACCTTCAGGTGAATTCCTCTGGTGAACTTACAAGAGACTGCAATATACCTTAAAAGGCTTGTCGGATCACCAGATACTGAGCTCGAGAGATGCACCCTCACACTTCTGGAACAGACCTGATGAAAGGTGACCTATAAAATGAAAAGAAAAATCCTGTTCAATTCCTCCTTTAAAAAAATAATAATATTAAATTCAGAGGTGTTGAGAAACACACTGAGCAGAGTGCGAAGGAAAAACAGCTCATTCATCCAGCCTTTACAAGCAGCTGGGCTTGAGCTGAATGGGCTTTTGCTGTGTTCTTTGTGTAATGGTATATTATAAAAATGTTATTAGAAGGCCAATTTTAGGCATAGCAGGAGAACAGGGGAAAAAAAAATCCTGAAACCTTGAAAGATAGATCAGCTTCTTTAGGAATGAGATTTTAAGCCTCCCTTTGCACATTGCTCTGAAATTTTGGATCTTTTCCTCTACTGATTGAGCAGTTTAGAGCAACAGGAAAAAGAAAAACAAAACCCAAAAGACCCACCTTAATTCTTTTGAGTGCTACATTCTCTTGCATCCTCTTCTGAACTCAGTCTGCTCAGACAGACCTCAGTTACAGGACAGCCAGAGCACAGGGGGGAGAGGGCTAGGTGCTGGAAGAGGGTCTCCACAAAATGATCTTCCTCTGACTTTGTTCATGTTTTTGTGTTGATACAGAATTGATGGGAAGAGATTCAGTTTGAAGGGGCAACCACTAGCACGAAAAGTAAGCCGCAAACATAGAAAGAAAGCATGCACCAATACTGCAAAAACTGCTGCAAAACAAGTCAGATGATCTTTTTTGCTTCAGTCACAACTCTTTGTTTCAAATCTGATATACAGATGAAAGAAGGTCTGCTACTTAAAGCTTTAGATGGCCAATTTAAGACACCTGCTCTTGTTTTCACAGATGATAATTATTCAAAAGGCAAATCAGCACTTAGGATGGTTAGAGGTTTAAACAAATCTTAAGACACTGGGTAACCACTTAAAATCCAAAATCTTATCTAATTCCAAAAAATCTGAGTTTCATTTCATTATTCCCTGTATTTATCTGTCACAAAAACAACAATTATGTTAATTAGTTACTTTTAGCTGCAAAATGTAAGTGTTAAGATAATTTTTCCCAAACAGCTGCATTTTAGAAATTAGTATGTCTACCATGTACAAGCATAAACCTGGTCTGGTTACAAAGCATGGAGTTACTAAACCCTCCATTTCCATTAAGCTTTTGTCTTGGTAGAAAAAAAGCTTTGGTGGGTGTTTCAAGTTGACTTGTTAATTTAATTTTGTCTTTTTTTGACTTATTTGACCTGAGGAAAAACAGATCGTGATTTTTTTTTTTCCCCCTGAAGTTAGGAACAGAGACCTCAGATGGATTGCCTGGGTTACCAAGTCCTGCCTCCATGATTGCAGCAGCTCTTCAATAGCTTTTTTTCTTAGGAGGACTACAAATCTTCTACTTCTTATGTTCCCACACAGCAGAGGCTGCAGATTATTCCAAGGCACAGCAAAGTGGAGACCATAGGAAAAGCTGGGAAGCAGCCACAACAGCTAACAGAAGCTATGAAGGACATTGCAAACATCCTGTTCTAAAAAAGAAATTTGTCATATGATACTCAGAAAATAGGCCTTGTCCCTTTCTACAGAAGAACACAAAGGCAAATTTGAGTTGGGGAAAAATTCACCTCTGTCCCCAGTCCCAGCAACTTGATTAACTCTGAGCATCTGAGCCAGACATAGCCAAAACACAACGAGATTGATACAAATAGAGCATGTACATCTGCCCAGGAATGTTCTCTGGCACTAAAATCAACTGGCACCGAACAACTGGCTTGCAGCCTCTCTCAGACCCCCAAAATAGCCTGGCTACCTGAAAGCTGCCTCCTGCAAAAAGTTTATGGATCAGTCCCTGAACCACACCTGGAAATAAATTTTGGAGAGTATTAGTTGGCATGAACAAAATGCTGACAGGCACCATGTAAGGCATTACATTATCTAGCAGTGTAAGAATATGGACAACTGCATTACAGTGCCTGAAAATATTTCCAGCCATTCTTCACTTTTCTGGCATAGATGTGATCTAAGTGGACTCTTGGAAAGCTTTTAATGGACTTAATTGTGCAATTAATTTGATTTTGTGCACCTTATTAGTAGACTTTTTTTTTTTTCCCCATGAAACCTGCTCACTACCAGTACTTGAGGTTGGAGCTGCTTTATAATTCAGTATATATGTTTTGTGGCAGTGCTTGTGTGTGGCCCATAGGATTAGCCACCAAACATAAACATGAATAATCATAACAAATTTTCACTCAGTGGCTATTCTGCAATATTTGTGTAAAATTTCATTGACCTATAAAATGTTTCTCAGTAAGTAAAACTAATGCCTTTGAATATGCAGGAAGTAGAGCCCAAGCAGAGTTGGAGAAAAATTCAACAGCTAAGTCATTCAGGCACCTCCCTCTAGTAAACACCAACCAGTTCCATGTGATTTGACCAATATCAAATACTTAACATGGCTCAAATGAGATAAATATGGATTTGGCTTTCCTTGTACAGTTATTAGTCCCATGCTCTGTAAGACTTCAGCAAAGCCATTTTCAGACTCTGTGCTCTGGTCTGTATGTTTTATCTTCTCTTTGACTCAAAGACTTTGTGGCCTGCAGAGTTTTAGTATATACAGCAATTAGCAAAAGAGAGTTTTTGCCTAGAGGCTTCAGACATTGTTAGAATACCAATAACAATAGCTGCCAAAACGCCTGGAGGTTTCAGGATGGGAGTTCCCTGAGAAATGAAACAAATAGTCTCATAGGTGCCAAATTGAAATAAACGACATCTGATTTCTTCCAGGTGTGTGTCCTCCACCTCCAAATCCTTCTGCTAACAACACCATTTGTCCCCTTTCTTCTCCCCCTTTCCAAGTCCCCAGAGTACCTTCACGTTGTCACATCCTTGAAGTCCACCACACCTTCAAGTTCATTCCTGTGTCTATTAACTCTCTTCCATATACCTTCATCTTCCTCCTGTGCTCTTTAATTACCAGTGGAAAGAAAATCAGTACATTGTGGATGGTTCTGAGTATGTTCTAACAGTCCAGTCAGGAAAAAAAAAAAAAAGGAAGAAATTGAATACACACAGACAGGGACACACACACACCCCCCAGTAGATAACTGTTGAACTGTATTACGACCTTTTTCATAGGGTCTTGGTTATATGTGACAGCAGATTTTCACTAAACTTGATGGAACTTTTCTCTGAGACCTCCACCTCCGTCAAATTTCATTTATATTTGTTAATGGGTTAAAACTGTTGTGAGAATATAAAGGTGAAAGGGCAGACAAGCAGAACAAAAGCATTAATAGCTTATTTCTTTATGGTTATTTATTCAAAACCTTCTTGAAATTTTAAATAGGAGTTTATTTTTCAGACATTCAGCAGTGGTAAGAGGAAAAGCAATTGTTACACATTCACCAGGTCTCCAAGTAGTGTAAGTGTGTATGCTTGTGTGCGTTCACACCCAACAGGGGACACCTCTCTCATGAGTGGGATTAACCTCTATGTCAGATGGAAATTGCAGATGCAGTGAAAAAAAATCAGGTCTCAAACAGATCTCTGTCTTCCGTGCTGCTGTCTCTACCTTCAGTTAACTCTGGGTACAGCCTCCTGCTACATATCCCTGGTTATCAATTACAAGTAGAAGTCCATTAATTTTCTGGGAAGAAAAATATTTTGGATACAACAACAAGGCTCCCTGAAGAGATGACACATAAGGGCAAGTCACCATGTAGAATATAGACCTCTAGCATTTGCTGTGACAGGTTTCAATTGCCCAGGTAAGATGGATGGTTTGTTTTGCCGAGCTGTACTTTCCGGTGCTGAAATAGGTCTTTGCTAGTCATGGTACATAACTTCATTAAGTATATTTTTCTTGGCTGGGCCCACAGAGAAGAATGCTCTCTCTTTCTTCATTTTTCCCCAATCTCTGCCACCCCTGTCAATGAATAATAAAGTGCCGCAATTAGAAAGTTTGGGTCCTTCGTTGCCTGTGCATCAAAGCCTATAGGATTTGTGCCTCTGAAAATGGAGGGACATCAGAAACAAGCATCTTTGTGCCTAAAGCATTAAACATACTCTTCAGTTATTCCTGACTATGAAATAGATAATTTTTGTGACCCAGGGAAAATTATGGGACTCTCTGTGAATTTATCTGGTTCTCAGTTGCAAAGTAGAAGTAATAAATGCTAATATGACAGATGGGAAGATCCCTGGGTCACATGACCTTTAGCATTGGGATTGTCTCTTACAAAGCTGTGTACACAAGCTACCAGAATAATCACTTCTACAATTCTTATATTAACATCTAGAGTTACAATAAATTTTGGTTTAAATCCGGGAAGGAGCATTATTTTGCAGCTTTAACTCTGGAAGACATTCATGGAGCCATCCCTGCCTGAGCTTCAGTCTGATGCCCTGTAACACGTGACCTTCACCAATGTTATTCATGACCATCCAGGAGGTGTCGAGTTATCCACCAATAGTAGTTCCAATTTAATTCACTGTATTTAGATCTAGATGTCTTGGTCTCTGTCCTCAACAAATGCTGCACTCCATACCATTTCCTTGAGGAAGCTTTTCAGGAAAATGATAGAAAACCAGGAGTCCTTGCTACTGAGATCTGCAGTCTTCCTAATTTCATTTTATTGGGGGGGGGGGGGGGAAACACGGTGAAAATATGAATGGAAAATGAAAGGTAGTAAGAGTGAAAGAAAGGCAAAACAAACATAAATAAAAATTTCTTTTACATTGATCTAGAAATCAAACAACCTTGGGAAACCTTTATAGTAAATACACTTTGTTTTCAAAGACCTCCTAATGGAATCTGGAGTGGGGCAGAATTTATTTTGCAATTTATTTTGCTTAGTCTGGAGGAAAAAGAAAATGCTAACGTCAATATATATCAATGGAACAAGCCTGTCATGGTTGTAACAACACACATCCCAGAGAGCACAGCTGATCACATCTTCTCTGCTTAAAGTAAGTAACCCACTGTACATTAGGCTTTGACAAAAGAGGTTCAATAGTAATGCATTCCACTCATTTAAAGATTCATTTTCAAAGGCCCTCCACAAATTTTCCCAGCTCTGCCTGAAGATAATTTAACTGGGGAAGCTTACCATCTGACTGAAAGCACTACTGTCCTCCTCTGGTGCTGGAAGAGCGCTGTAATAAAGAAGGATGGAGTCTGCTTTTTTGGGAGGCATTTGCTGCTTAAAACACACCAAAACAGTACAGAGATCTTGTGACCTCAGGATAAGGACCTCAGTCTTTCTTTGCCTTTTTTTAGCCTATCTCAAAATCACAAAAAGAACTTACAGACCCTTTTAGGACTGAATATCCCCCTCTCTTCTCTATGGCAAACTGGGGTGTTATCATGTCTGTCCTTATGAATGACCCATAACTTTGTCACCGTTGATTGCTAGCTCCTGTGTGCAAACAGGACAAGCAACATGTAAAACAGTGGTCTTTGAAAAACACACTTCATTTTGCTGGTGTAAAGCACTGTAGAGGACTATGCTAACATCGCAAACACCCCCTCTTGGCTTTATGCAGTGGTCTTTTACTCACGAGCATTGCTGAGATGCAGGCTCGGCTGGAACCTGTTTGCTACAGAGCAGCCTCACATAGACTGACATAGTTGTGCCTGATACAAGAAATGTTTGTTAGGTCTGGTTGTAATTTTCTATCAAAACTGTTTGTTACTCCCTCTGTGAGAAAATGGAGGGTTTACCTCAATGGAAAACTGATTTGTGAAAGAATCGTTTGCTTTCTGTAGAGAATATCAACTGCAAGCCTGCCATAAAGACATTTTCAGTGGACAGCCAGAGCTTCCAACCAAAACAAAGTACATCCACATTCCTTAAATGAAGCTTTTGATTTTATTTCATTGGCTTTATTAAATATTCAGCCAATGTTTCTTCAGATGCCATGGTGTCTTGTGATAACTGTGGTTTCAGAGCTTCACACACACCCCTCCACTTTCCAACAGACTGTCCAGCTAGGCCATCACCTGGTACGCAGCCAGGGCTGTACCAAGAAAAGGAGTCTGTGCATCTTGAGACAGACAAGGTGTTGATAAAGGGCCTCACCCTGAGGAAGACTGAGTCCAGTTTCTAAAATACTGAAGATTTTGTGGATATATCCCAACCAGCTACTGATGTGAGGTCATCAGAATCAAAGCTGGGACAAAGGTTCTAGTTTGTTATCTGCAAACTCTTAAGCTACTCAGCAATATCTTGACTTCAGAGCAGAGCTGGAAATCTCTTAGGGGAAGCTTCAAACAAGCAATACCCTCACACCCCAAAGATGTCATAGTTTGTTGCTTTGTCCAAAAAACTGGGAGAGTGAAAGGGAAACTGATGCTGAAAACAAGAGAGAAAAAAAAAATGTTTCTGGAAAGATGTTCATAGCTTTACAGTCCAAATACCTCTTCCTTCTTTTGACAAACACCAAGTTTGTGGCACTTATCATTGCTGGGCACTGCTTTCTTTCCGCACACTACTGATTAGACGCTAATAAAATGAGTGATGACATGTGCATCTTTATGGAAATATCTCCCTTACTACAGCTCTCCCACAAGGAGAGAGTGGAACATGCCAGGGGTTTGACTTTATTTTTCAGGTTCATAGGGAGTGGGAGGGTTACTTCTCTGAAAGCAAAAATCTGCTCCCTCCCCTGAAAAATATCTCCCCTTTTCTAAGCCAATTCTGCTGATTTTTTGGCTCAATGCCTTGTTCCATTTGGAAGCCATATTGCAGTGTGAGCAAGGAAACAGCCAATAAACAGGGGCTCTGGTATTTGCTTTTCTGGAAGTCCCAGGCACGACCCATAGCTAAAGCACTGTGTTCAGGATCCCAGAAACATCTGCTTTCTTTTCAAAGCTGGAATATTTTTTTATTTGATTTTTTGCTCCACTCCCTTTCAAACCCCCATAAGCACCTTTGTGCTGGGAGGGAGCTGCGGAGGGAATGGGGGGAGGAAGGGGAACTCTCAACTGTATAAGCAGAGCAGAGTGAAAACTGAACTCTGCAATCTCTAGATAATTATGCCTGGCACCTGAAGACTGGGGCAGTAATCCTTACATTTCTTTCACACTCCATTGATGGATGGCGTGCTGGGGGTGTGAAGTCTATTTCCCTTTTCCCATCGCTGTCCAAGTGCTGGAACTGCAGGATGGGCTTTTGTAAGCTCAGTCCCTCTTACCAGATGTTGCTTTTTTTTTTGGCCGTCCCCCCCCCCCCCCTTTTTTTTTTTAATATTAGCATACAGCTTTAAATTGAAGGGCCACAACGTGGGTATGGAGTGGAGTGCAGTTTTCAGGCTGCCTCCAAAGCCTCTTGCATATGTTGACCTGGCAGAGAGCAGCTGCAAGTTTAAGATTAGAAACATTTCAGGAGCCTGAAGAAGTTTGTTGAGTTTGATACGTTCTCCTGGTTTACTGAGCTGTTGTCAGAGTTTTTAAGGCACTTACGTGAGTGTACCTATTTATATACATTTACATCTATACACATAAGAGTACCCAGACACTGTAAAAAACAGGGCTTCGCAAAGGTTTCCTCACCATCAATTTTGAAGTCAGGACTGAATTGACTTTTAAAATGTATTTTACATGCCTGTTCTTGTTTTAGAGAGCTCTTGACTTGTGCTAGGAACACATGGATTATATAATCAATCACAAAGGTCTCTTCCAGCTCTGCACTTTATGATTTTAAAGAAATTTACATTTCTGCATTAATATATATGTGTCTCTGTGTGTATGTATATATGTTTATCTAAAAGCCTTATATATGAAAGTATGCAGTTTGAAAGGTGGTTTGGGCTTCACTATATTCTGTTGCTGAGTAGAAAATTCTAATTAATCTAGTTTTAGGAAACAGGGACATTAAGGTAACTGAGATGGAACTGAGATGGGCATTTTGTATATAAAGAAATAAAATTTGCTATAAGGAACATTGCAAGGATGAGCCTTTGAAAGCAACAAATACACACAGCAGTCATTTGTGCTGAACACAAAGCAACAGAAGGTTTCTTCCCAACACTTGCCCACGCCACGTCAAACGACAGCTATGATATTGGCAACGTGTGTTTTTCCAAACATTAAGAGCAACATCCCTACCCCACTCCAGAATTTCATCTGAAGCTGTCGTTACACTAGCATTTGTCCTTCAGACTGATAAACTTCCTTGTTGAATTTTTCCTAAGCCTGTTTTGTGCAAGGGACCACAGTATTATGTGATGGATTGCTGATGTGCAGAAATGATCCAATACGCTGGAAGTAGATTCATGAAATTAAATTTTACACTTCAGCCTAAATAACCTTTTGAACTCGGGTTTCAAGCACTGCTTTATTATTATTATTTCTCAAAATACATTTGGGGGGTTTTAAGAGGAAAGAAGAAAGAACTTCCACGCAACATTTTTCTTCTGTTTTGGTCTACAGTTTCCAACTTTTTCAGTGAAAAAGGTCAAGTTTCAATATTTTAAAAATTTATTAATAAATACTTACACACACGTATATAAAATCTCATACACCTACATACATACATATTTCTCAATTTAGTAACTGTTTTTTCCTCATAATCAGACAAACTGAAACTGTTGGGCTATTTATCAATCTTAAAAGGACAGGGTTCATTTTTTAGCCAGTAAAGAGGAGTCACACTATTTTTTGAAAGAAGCACACGGGCAAATAATACATGGAATGAAGTTTTACAAATAAAACAGTGATTTCAACCCAAAACCTGGAAGCTTCTTCTCAGACAAAGAGCAGGAACACATACTGAAAAAATTACTTGACTACATTCAAGGTTCAAACTCTTAAACACTGCACTGGTAATAAATAAACAAATGAAATCAAAGTCACAGTGCATTACTTTGGGAAAACTTACACTGTATAAAGAAAATAAGAAATAAAAAAAATAAAAAAACCCAGCCCTTTATCAAAAACCCATGAGGTACAGGAAGAAAAATTACAAGGAAGAAGAATCCCAGCATACTTTCTCCTGAAAAGTTCCCTGACACTGTTTTTCCTCTTTGGATAGCAGCACTAAGGTGAAGCTTGATGCCACTGCAGGGCTCTGAGGCCCAAGGAATATAGGTTTTTATCTGATTAGCGATGAGCCCCCTGAAGAATACCCCTCTTTCTTCAAATATGAACCCCAAATAGGAAGGATGATGTAGCTGAAGCTGCACCTCGGAACATGCAGCCTTAGATAGCCATACTCAAGACCTTCAAATGGTAGGAAAGATGGAGATCAACCCTTTGTGAGATGTTTTGCCATGATCTTCATCTCAAAGTTTTAACTGGAGAATTATTTTCCTGATTAAATATTTGATCCTTTTGGATTTTAATTATAACTGGTCAGAAATGAGAATTTCCCTTCCTTAGGATACTCTCCATTTGAAATAGGAAAGTTTATATTCAAAATTGGAATAGAAGGACAACATTGTGAAATTTCTTGTGAAAAGAACACACTGAAAAATTCAACAGGGGGCCACTGAAAGTTTTCATTGTCACAATATCAAAGTATTCTGTCCAGTAAAGGAAAGCACGTTTTGGTGAGGTAAAAATAAAAATTGTGTTTCAGATGAATCATTTGATTCATTTAGACATTCATAAAGGTATATCTGATAATGGTAAAAAAAATAAAAGCTCACATTAATGCTTTGTACATAAAAGTGAAAGGAAACAACACAAGGAAGAGCAGTTATCAAATTCTCATTTATAACCACTCCAATAGAAAGAACCATTGTTTTTCCTATGGCAATTAGCTTTATAAGCAATCATTTCCCCTAGATTGATCAGAATGCAAAAATCGTACCTTTCTGACTTTTTCAAGGCACACTGCATTAGCCTCAGTGCATATTGTCTCTTGCCAGGTGGAAAGGACATAAGAAACATGAGGTTATTATGGAGGAGGTAGAAGAAAGGAACATCTGGAAAAGAGGACATGATTCCACAGGAAATCTGGCTTCAATAGTTCGGCTACTCATGCAGCAACTTATTATTTCTGGAGATACTGGCTTAGCATGAGAAACACTGGCTGCGGTTTTCTGCTCCTCTAAGAGGCGATGAAGAGGGTAAGAACAGTTATCTTTAAGGCTGACACCTGAAGCTGGCATACCGGTAAAGCAGGAAGATTGAAGAAGACCTGGAAATTGCATTAACGCAGCCTTGAGCAGGAAATTTAGCCTTCATGATGAGACTATCCTGTGCTCTGGTAAATTCTAGTCAGTTTAAGTGTCCTCTGGAGGCAACCAAAGCTTTTATGAGTTCCCAGGCATTGACATCAAATTTAGACTCCAGCTGCTTTGGGGGATGGGGGGTCTTTTGTCAGCCAGAATATAATTGGATGGAAAAGTCTGGTCTGAGCTTCTGCGGACATTTGATTCTGCTTTCAGCAAGGGTATGCCTGATGTTACCCATCAAAGATACAAGGACAGCTAGCGCAGTTTCTCTGTTTACTAATAATACTACTCCCAGCATTTCCTTTGGAAGACTATGCTGACAAGCAAATTGTGCTGTTGGGGAGTTGTCCTCATATGTGTAACTCCCAGTTCCCAGAAACTGCATGACCCACTTGTCTAGGCTTAGTCTGATGCTTTGTGCCAGCAGGCCTGTGCTGCTTCAACATAGCACAAGTCTGTACGATTTTGAAGACCAATAGCTCTATCCTTTCCACTGCCCGCTAGCACAGCTGATGTCTGGAGGATTACTGTAGATCACATAGATCTGGGCCAAGCTGAAATGGCTGTAGAACATCACGGGGCAAAACCATTCTGCTCACAAGCCATCAAAAATCAAAGCTCAATAGAAAAAGGAATTACTTAAAGATTATGCTGCAGGTCAGCGTATGGGCTGAGACCAGCCTCAAGACCCCAAACACCACCTCCTCCTCATTCTTCTGACCGGCTAATGCTGTGTGCATGTGGAGCAGACGCAACCCAACCTCAGAGCCCCAGAAGGATGGCTAGGCCTCAGTGTCAAATGTGCTGCTGCATTTTGAAGTGGGATGCATTCAAGTGAGCCAACAGCTACACAGACAGCTCCCTTGCTGGACCGATAGTTTTGATGGAAAGTTTAGCTCATGGAAGGGGATGGTTTTCTTCATGTGGAGGTGTTACAGACAGATGTCAGGTAACTACCAAGAGGATGTGAGGGAAGAGGCTGCGAAATAAATCTCAGTGTCTTCTGGTTCGGTATAAGCCTTGAGCAACTCCTGACTGCTGAGGAGTTCATCCAGAATGGCAAGAGCACGACTGAGATCACATCCTGAACCTTAACGGCAGAAAGAAAATGGCTGCTATTCTAACCAAGAAGGGAGATAGAAACTACATTAGCACATTATTAATGACTGTATTTACCAATCTTTTTTAAAATATTTTTTTTTCTTCCATTCCTGATATTTTCACCTCAAAACATCACCTTTTATTAATGTTTTTTTTCTCCCTCCTTTTGTCAGTTGTCACAGCAAAGAGATCTTGTAAGGGCCTGGTAAGAACAAAGTAAATACTGTTCCACTCACCCTTAAGGTGTGTCTGTATGTTCTGATCTTGCTTTTATCAAGCAGGCTGCCGGAGGAAACTCTACTCATCATCATGGGCTGCAGCATCAAGTTCTAAATGGGCAGGCTGCCCAGTGGGGCTTGAGGTGTGCCTGTGTGCCTCTGTGTGTGTGTGTGTGTGCACGCTTGCATGCACACATTTCTTTGCCTGCTTATGATCACGTCGCAAGCTGCCATGCAGAAGATGCTATGCATTCCAAAGCAGTACAGCCTGTTTCCAAACATCCATCACAGAATAAAAACTCAAATGACACCCACTCTTCCCTGCCTCCCAAACCAGGGAAAGATTGTCCTCTTAAATTGGACCCAGTCCTCAGCTGGTGTAAAGTGGCATCACTGCCTGGGCTGCTGTGCTGAGATCACTAACTGTCTCAGAGTAGTCAGTCAGTTGCTGATATCTTTTCTGTACGGATTGGGTTTGCATGGCAAGGTTTTGGTAGCTGTAGGGCTACAGGGGTGACTTCTGTGGGAAGATGCCAGAAGTTTCCCCCATGTCCAATGGAGCCAGTGACAGCCATCTCCAAGATAGACTTGCTGCTGGTGAAGGCCGAGCCCACCAGTGACAGCGGCAGTGCCTCTGGGATAGTATATTAAGAAGCGGTGAAAATAAATTAATAAATCTACACCAGCAGAAGAGATGAGTGAGAGGAACAACTCTGCAGGCAGCAAGGCCATGAAGGAGTGCAGGAGGGGCTTCATGTGCCGAAGCAGATGCCCCAGCAGCCTGCTGTGAAGACCTCAGTGAGGTGGGCTGTCACGTCAGCCCACGGAGGCTACCAGGGAGCAGATCCCCCTGCTGCAGCCCGGGGAGGGACCCACGCCGGGGCAGGGGGTGCCAGCAGGAGGCTGTGGCCCTCCCGCGGTGAAGCCTCCGGTGAGGTGGGCTGTCCCCTCAGCCCATGGAGGGTACCGGAGAAGCAGATGCCCCCCCACAGCCCGGGGAGGGACCCTGAGGAACAGCCTGTGGGAAGGACTCATGTTGGAGAAGTTCATGGAGAAATGTCTCCCATGGGAGGGACCCAACGCTGGAGAGTGTGAGGAGGTAGGAGCAGCAGAAAAAACATGTGATGAACTGACTGTAACCCCCATTCCCCTGCACCGCTCTGAAGGAGATAGAGAAATCAGGAATTAAATTAAGCCTGGGAAGGAGGGAGGGGAGGTGGAAGGGTTTTTTTTTTAATTTGAATGGTAATAATTTAAACTAGTTTCCCCAAGTCAAGTCTGTTTGTCCATGATGGTAATCTCCCTGTCCTTGTCTTGACCCACAAACCTTTAGCTAAATTTTCTCTCCTCTGTCCAGTTGAGGAGGGGAGTGATAAAGCAGCTTTGCTGGACACTGGCTTTCATCCAGATTCAAAACACCACACTGTACCAAAGCTCTGTCTTTCTAAATAAATTCTGATTGTAAGCAAAAATAGCAAAGACATGCACAAGGCTGAGTAAAGAACCACTGAGGAAACTTCACATTGGTGAGCTGAGGCCACATGGAAATGAAGTGCTCTTACACTGGCAAGCAAATTTTCACAAAATTTTCACTCATGCTCATTTGACCTACCTGAGCTACCAAATCGGGAGCATAATTCTCCCAGATTCCTTCTCCAGGCTAAAAGAGAGGAGAGGCACTTGCAGGGGATAACTGAGTCTACTCTGGAACTGAAATCTCTGTCTGGATCTATCAGTCTGCCTCTCACAGACACTGATGAAAGTTGCCCTTGGTGGGTCACTGAGTTAAAGGGAGGCTCTACTTTGCCTCATTGCTTTTGAATGTCACATAACTAGGGGAAAGGCCTAAGGACAGATTCAAATTAGTCTTGTAGACCAGCATATTCCCTTTGGCTGTATTTTCCCCTATTATCTCTTTGCAAGTGGAAGCAGATTTCAGAACTATCTAAACCCAGCTTCTCACATGATACAACACACCAGTGATATGGAATCACAAATTATTGCAATTTGTTCATTTCCTAGGTACACACCAGTCCTGTTTCCTGGAACAGTAGTTGTAACAAGCTGTATGTGAGCACGTAATTCACTGTAGCAATATCTACAAGTAATGAGAAGTGTTCCCTCTTTCCACCATGGTAGTGTTCAGTCATCTTTTAAAATAGCCCAACCAATACCTCATCCACCACTTATCTCCAGAGACCGTTCTGCCGCCTGGCACCTCTTGCAATTAGGAAATGATGTGACACAAATGTCCCTTTCCAAATTAAGTTTTCTCCACATCATACCCCTTCCCAGGTTCAAATTTTCTTTAACTCCCTGCAGCTATTTGACTAACACACTTAACCAGACACTGTCCTGGAACTTCAAAACCTGGCTCTGCTGCTTCAGAATATCAGAGATGTATCCTTTCCACTTGCTGTAGAAGAAAGATCCAGGTCTGATCAAGAGTGCAGGGTAGGTGAAATTTTCAGGACTAGTTAAAAAATTTGGCACAAACTCCACAGTCTATCCTTTGCTCTTCAAATGCCTCTCCAAGGTCTGCAGTTTAAAAGCACAAAAATATGTGCCTGTAGGAGTCTATTTGAAGCTCATCATTTAAATGTTTTTCAGTATGGTGGCAAGGTTGGAAAAGTTAATGTAGCTTTCAATTAAAGCAGTTTCTTTCCTGAATTTTTTTCTTCTTTTGGCAGAGACCAGGGAATATCTACAAAATAATAGTAATAGCCTGAGTCAACAGTGTGTCCCTCAGTGAATTGTAAGTCATGCTCAATGAAAGCTTTTGCCTGGGTCAGTACGTGATGGAAAATGATAGACTCTAACACAGATATACTGGTAGTCCCACAATAACAGTTCTATATGTACACAGATGCTGATCTGTTAAAAAAGACAGTGTGTTTTTCATTTTCCAACATTTGGCAAAGGAAATCGTGTTATGGATTGGGTGACTATCACCCTGGTCAGCAAGGCAGGTATGATTTATTTATCAGCTTTCCAGCTTTCCACAGAGGGTAGGGGGGAGGGGGAGGTCTAGAGGGGGCTGCAGAGTGAAAAGAAGAGGAGAGTGGGGGAAGGGGACAGGGAAAGGCAAGATTTATATCCAGATGGGAATGTTGAGACAGGGGTGGGAGCCACGGCAGGGAAGGAGCGTCCACAATGAAGGCTATTCATCAACTCTTGCAGCAACACCGCTCTGAAATGTAAAGGGCTAGAAAGTATTCCTTAGCTCTTTCCCTGGGGGGGCGGGGCTGGGGTTCCAGCAAGGAAGTGGCTACACACCAGTAGCTGCACAGTGTTGGGTTCAAATATCTCTTACTGTGATTGCATCTGGCTTTGAGGATCACAGAGAGGCTTTTTTTTCCTTTCTGCAACTCCTTGTACATCAGTTAGTACGTTCAGCATCTCTTTCATCATCTGTCTCTGAGCAAGGTGGGCTGCAGCAAGAGCAACAGAGTAATGAAATAAAAGCACAGGAGGTACAAAGGCGGCATGGTACTTAAATTTTTAGGATCACAGCAACACAGAACAATTTAAGCTCAAACAAATCTTAAGAGGGCTCTGTTCCAACCCCCTGCTGAAAGCAGGGTCTGCAATGAGACCCCTCTGCTTTAAGATCACAGACTGTAGTCCCAGCACAACAAATTATCTCATTTTCTGATACCTTAGGTCAATTCAATTGTTTGTTATCAGTGGAGGAAAATTTTACCTAAAACCTTTGATGATTCAGATTTTTCTGAATTATAAAATCATAAAAAGAATTGCAATACAAGCAAACCATACTAGAATAACATAGACATTAAAATTCATACTTTATCTTGAGCAAGTCTTAAGAGTTTTCAGAGGAAGACACAATTAATCTGGAAATTTTCCTAATTTATTGCCACTGTCACCATATGTATTTGTGATGCTGGAATCTGTGGGTGCTGAGATCTGCGATGGTATAAATTGCCAGAGTTTCATGCGTTTCAGTAGGATGAGGCCAGTTTGATAATCAGCCAAACATCAGTTCCAAATTTTCTTTTTCTCCTGTTGTTCATGTAATTAATTTATAATCTGGCCAGGCTAGCAAAAAAGCAATGGCTTCCAAAGAAAACAGTAACACAGAACAATGACCTGTCTCTTGGAGAGATCAGAGGCTTATCATTTTTTGTAATACCCTAGTGCCAGTATCTATTTGTAATCAAAATCTTGCCCTGCTTGCCTAAGCTAGGTTTTCCCTACCCATGCAGTGACACAATGAACAGATGAGTTGGGTGGAGTGCTGGAGATTTCTTTGATCCCATACCACACTGCTTGGTAGCCTTCATACCTCCATTGCAAACAACCAATTTTACCTTGCGACAAGAAAATCCTGTCTGTGTTCTTATTAAAATGTCTCTCTAAATCATTCCTCAGTTTATTTCATCCTACTTGTACATCCGTTAAAAGCCAAACTATCCAGCTGGGCCAAAATCTTACATAAACATTTGCTAGGTTTCCCATGGGCATCCTGGTAACACTGGTGGAAGCAATGCATACATCTGCATCATCTGATGTAGTCAGGGTACTGTAGACACGCAGTTCCTGCCATTTAGTTTGGGGCAGCACCCACCCCTACTATCTTGTTAATGCAAGCTGAAGAGATCTTGCTCACAATTGCCCTTCTGCAGCCCCACAGGAATGCCAATGGCTGCTGCATAAGCTATAAAATCTTTTTCTTTCTTATTTTCTTTAATGAAAAGTCCAGCCTGAACCCCTAAAGTGGGCACAATGTTCCAGTATCATTTCTACTATGATAATACCACTTCCTCCTTTTCCTTGGCACTTTTATTTATCTCCTTCAGAGCCTAAGCTATTTGACCACAGAGACCATAACACCAATATGCTGGTAGTATATCTGATAATCTCTCTCAGAGCCACCACTTTCTAGGATGCAATCCCCTTGGCCAGATATCTTTTCTCCCCACGACCAAGGCTTTGGTTTCCCTGTTGCAGCTAATGATAAACTCCTGTTTCCTGTAAGTATTGTGTGATTCAACCCCAAAACCTCGGTTCAGTTAGAACAGCCAAGACATGCATTTCTCTCTAAGCATGGTAAGTTTTGTGGGCCTAATACTATGTTTAAAAGTTTTTGTGACTTTCAGTATGATATGATATCGTCAGAGTAGGTCTACGTGTTTCTAAAGAGCTCTCTGAGGAAAGGTGAAAAAGAAAAGAACAGAAATGCTGGCTGAAAAGAACCCTTTGAGGGCAGGATGGCTAAAGGGGTTTTATGTTTCTCAACTTTATCTCATAATGCACTAATGGATCCAAGGTTAGGCATGTAGGCTAAGCCGCTCAGCTAGGCTCCCTGAGAAGTCAAAGGAAGAGATTATTCTCTCAAGATAATGACTCATCTCAACCTGAAAGAGGCAGGTTTATTTGTCCTGCTGAGAAACCCCATAGACTAGAGCGGCATGAATTGCCCAGAGTTAAACTCTAGAGAGAGGACTCTCCCCTTTACAAAGAAGGCTTCCTTGGTTTTCTGTCTGTCCATGCTAGCCTAGAAAGACCACTAGGCTCAGTGCATTAACTCATAGACCTTGGGTAGCAGTGGGACAACCTCATACATAATCCTGAGGACCTCTGTTAGAGGAACAGGAGGTTGTCCTGGGAGCAGGAATAAAATCCTCCCTAGACGTGTGGTCAAGACTCCTTGAAATGCTCCCATAAAGCCTGTCAAATCAAATCTCAGTAACTTGGAACAAAAGGCTTGAGTTGAAGACATCTGGAGAGCACTGCACTGTGACTCAGACCTTGGAGGTAACACACTAGGCCAGGGCAGTGACCCCAGCAGAAAAGGAGGTGAAAGAGAAAAAGTCATAGAAAGTGCACATGGCCACCTTATAACCTTACCTGTTGGTTACAGATTGCTCATGTGAATGCTTTCACAGATAATGACAGCAAATGGCTATCTGTCATTGAAGAAATGGCCACTGTTTACTCAGATATGGATGAAGTAGATTGATCTGAACAAAAGCAAGTTAAATACTAGCAACTTAACTACTTTTAGTAGTGTCTACTTTTTGGACAAACTGTTTTAAGCATCACAATAAGTCATTTATAGGATGAATGCTCTGCAAAAACCCATTATATATATCTTCAGTGGTGGGCTCCTGTTTTTAAGCAATGTTTGGTCATTATCTGAGCATTCTGCAAGACATGTTTTAGAAGTATTTAATGTCTATGCTGTCTATGAGCAGAGAATGGAATTTTCTCTCCCCAAAACTCTCAAGATTTTTAATTTTCTCCTTCCCACTCTAAACGAGAATGAAGCCAAAAATCTCATGCTCAAAAAACAATTATTTAAGAAGTATTCATGTTGCATCAGTTGAAACATTTCAAAGTTGGTTCTACTCCAATTTTAAACCCTGTTTTTCTTTTAATATATAAAAACAGCTCAGCCAGAGAGTAGTTTTGAACCAAAAAAACCCTCCAACCTTCTTTTCATCTTGAAAATGCTGGGATGGGATGTTTCAACAAATCTCTGAAGTATTTTTTACTTTCAAATGCCGAACATGGTCAAAACTAGCTCTTTCTCCCAAAATTCTTTAATTTGGATGAACCTACTAATTCCAATAGTAATCGATGCTTTTGAGGAAATTCCCTGAGCATCTTTTCTTGAGCTTAAAAAAACCTTAAAAAATATTACAACTGTTTCTCTCTCTCTGCACTTGTAACAGAGCAGCACAAGCCTACATAAGCAGTTTGGGTCTCAAGCTCAGCTATGTTGATTCATAGCAATTTTTGTTTAAAAACACATTCTCGTTGCTGAACAGAATGTAATGACAGTGCCTGCTGCATGGCATCTCAGTTGGAGTCTTCATTTGGTATTGCTTCTCTTGGGTTTGCTGGTGAAGGCCATGCATTCAGCAATGGTGTAGGAAGGGATGAACTCTGGTTTCTCTGTCTCTGGAGAGCTGCATATGGTGCTACTAGATCACAAATGCCCTGGGTGGTCTCTCATTAACCCCCACGTGCATTTTCCCATTACAGAATTATCATTCAGATAATTTCTCTGATGGTTGAACTTCCTGATACCTAAAGAACCCTCATAAGGGACCCCAAATGAGCTTAGAAATAGACTCATCTGGGCAAACACAAATGAAATACCTCACTCTCGGTATTTGTAGGGCTGTATATTTCCCTGTAACCACTTTTGATACCTCAGTGAGTTATGCACAGGGAGAAAAGGAGACGAAGTCTAATCACCTCATGGCATTTCCAGCACCCAGGTATTAGAACGCAAGGAAAAAGCTGACTCCCTCAGCTCAGTGAGTAATCCTCAGAGCTCATTTAGGCATGAACTTTTAATATAATAAACACAGAAAACAGAACAAAACAAGTTTAAAATGAGTTGTGTGCTACCACCCTTCCTTTGAAAAGAGAACTCAGGTGCCAAAGGAGGATTTCAGCAGATCCAACTAGGACATGTTTTAAGCTTGGCTGTGGATCAAAAGTCACCCTGATAATGACACAGGGAAGCATCCATGCCTTCTGATCTTGTATAGGGTAACTGTTAGACATGAGGGCTCATGATGCTTCCATGGAAATGAGGCCATAACCTGTGAGGAATCCTACTCAGTTCATGCCATCAGCAGACTTTGCTCAAGGTAGTGAAAACTGGGAGGGACAGGATGCAGCCTCCAACGTCAAGCACATGAGAGGCTCCTCCACTGATGGTCACCTGGTTTGTCTCCATCTGTCCCTCCTTTTCCCCTGGACAAATGGGCAGTAATAGCAGTCCTTAGCAGCCCTTTACGACTTTCAGATATCTCCTGAAAAGGAAGGGAGGTCCAATTCCAGAGTTGTAGCTATGCTAATTTGGCTGGACATTGACTACACATATCTTGTGCCTTATCTCTGTAAAAGCTAAAGTCTTTCATGTGGTCACAATGCCTGTAGCCCCAGCAGCCTTAGCAGTGTGCTGTCATCAAGGGGGAAAAAAAAAAATGTCAGGCTTAGTGCCATGCACTTTCCCCTTTTAAATAGTACCTATGGACGAGCAAGAAACTTCAGGATGCATCCAGCCGCAGCTGGCAACTGCAGCAAGAAGGTAAATCATGGAAAACAGATGGAAAATTAGACAGGAGTGTCAAATGGATCACCACAGGTTTAAACAAGACCTTGTGATGGAGCTGAGTAGATAATAACTGTAGATGGAAGCTGATTCCCAGACTATCACTGAAAGACTGTTAGTAACTTTCCAGGTCATGCTGAGTGATCTGCAGATTCCAGGGATCCTATTGCCTTTACTATGCAATGAGAAATTTGAAAAGATGATTCATGACAGGCCAAATGATACTTTGAGTATTAACAAGTGTCCGTGGCCAGAAGCTGAGAAGCCAAAATCATGTGACTTTCCACTGACTCACCTAGTGATTTTTTTCTGAATTCTACATTACCTTCATATAAAATGTTCAATTACAAAGTTTATTGGAGAAAAAGAAAAAACCAAACAAAACCCAAACCAAAACGAAACAAAATAAACCCTACCATTCTTGGGAATCTGAAGATATCAATTCTAGCCCTTTCTGGTGACAATTTCCACATTTTTTCTGCAGCACTAAGACAAATGAAAATCCAGTCTCTGCCTTGAAGAGTTTATAAATTGCACTACACTAATCTTGTGAAAGGCATGAAAGGGTCAAGAAAGAAAGGAATTACTTAGGGTAGCCCAGGGGAGCAGAGCTCCTAGTGAAAAGGTGAAACTAAGAAGTGGAATTTGTGGCTTAAACTTTATCATACTGCTTCTTGATATGTATTTGCCCTTTAAGTGGTCTCCCAAGAGATAAGAGGAGATCTTAAAGGCTTGGAACATTTCTGTTAGATTGGACTAAAATCCTAAAAATTGTTTGGCAAGAAGTTAGCCTTCAAAGGAGATAGGTGAGCTAATTAGCTTCTTCCCCATCTCCAACTATCATGGCTTTGTGTGTTGCCAGTGACCTTAGAAAGGAAAGTGTGGGACATATCTGTGGTGATGTACTATACATAGTGTTGTGTTTCCATACTCAGCGTCAGGACCTCTGGCACTAAGCTGGATTAAAAAAAAAAAAAAAAAAAAAAAAAAAGGATACTTAAAATAAAGTACTTAAGAATAGCAAGACTAACCTTTCCAAAGGGAGCTGATGCAACTATCATTCCTCAGTCACCAGCATGTCAAATTTCTAAAATACCATTAAAAAATAGCAACACATTTTCACCCTGCTACTTACTACTGGTTAACAGAATGATCCCAGCACATAACCACTTGGTAGCCTAAGAAAATATGGAAACACTTCACATCCAATATCTCCCTGTTGATCCCTTGCTGTTTGTGTCACTGTGCTCTTCACATGATAAATCATCTTGTCTGAAGTGAGTCACTTACCAAAAAGATTCCTCTGCCTTCCTCCTGCCTTGATATGTTTGTTCTTAAATTTCCAAATGGATCCAGGACTGAAGGAAGCAGAGTTTGAAATGTGGTTATGGCCATGATCAGAAAAAAATTATTACCTCCAAAAAGTGACATTGCATGATTTTTTATTTATTTCTTCTCAGTTGTTTCCAGTCCAAATCTTCTCAACCTGCATATCAAAAAGTAGGATGTTTTCAGCTTCTAATGTCACAAAAAACTGAGTTACAATCTTCATCTGTCCTGCCTTAATACAAGTCAAGAAGGAGCATGAGAACATTGCCATTCTAGGTTTTCATGAATATTTTGTTTTAAAACAAAACTTGCAAGATCTTAATCTAAATTTGCTCAGTCCAAATCCAGACCTGAACCCACTATCTGAATATCTCTAAATTCACATGTGGATGAATCCATCCCAAAGAACAGGCTGTTGAGGCTAAACTAAGACCAAAGTGAGGGTAAGAAACAAGAAATAACTGCTGTTTGCAGCCTCCATGCTGATTTTCTGCACCTGAAACTTCATATTTACCAATAAACAACTCATTGGGAACAATTTGGACAGATAGGTTGCAAGCTTCATATGGCAGTAAATGTTAGTAATGGTTTCAACTACCAATAATTGTCCAGGAGATGCAAGCTCCTGGCAGAAAACAACCTGGTGTTTTTCATTCCTGCAGCATATATCAGATGGATTGCTGCAAAGCAATATACCTGGATATGAAGGCTTCATCATTTTGAAAATTTCAGACAAAAGAAGTTCATCTTCTGTATGTGCAAGCCATTATCTTTTTGGAAAAACTGTATAAGGTAGGCAGTGACCTGAACAGCTGGAAATGAAAATTGTCACCATATCTTCAGAAATGCTGATGATTTCCTAAACACCAAGAGGACATGTAATTTCTTTGGGCCATTACTACATGCTAGTCAGGATTGATTAGACACTCTGAGGGAGAGGAACCTTCAGGTCTTGAAGGAAAGATGATGTTCACAAAATGAGAGTTGGTTAGGTGGCACTGGTATTTGCTGGTTCCCTAGCATGCAATTATAGCTTATGAGGTACTAAAGTCTTACACCAAGAGTATGCAGGTTAAAATATTATTTTATTTATGTATATTATGTGGCACACCAAGAAACTCTTCTGGAGTCACCATTTTTGGTATACAGTAGAATTATGGATTTTAGCTTTGCTGCACAGATTTCTGAGGTATTTTGCAAGTCATCCTGGAGGACTGGGGCTGAGAAACCAGATGTGGCATCAGGTAGTAGTTATAGTTGGAAAATCTCTCCTTCTCTGGACAAAACTTGTCTCAATTATCTCCTTTTGCCATCAGAGCCACAGCAACACTACCAGCAAAAGATCAAAGATGTCTGACAACTTTATTCCCCTGGAACCACAGAGATTTCTACCATAGGGATAACTTTCATGTGGAAGAGAGACAGAACTTTTTTCCAGGAGTGGGTCCAACACTTTGAAACAAATCCTTACAGGACAGCAGAACTCTCCCAAACCTCACCACCTTCAGGTCCATTTGCACGTCAAGTGATTTCCTTCTTGCCTCCTGCAGTGTAAACATGCAGAAATGCATTCATATTTATTTAAGCCTTCCCCAGCTAAGAAGTTCCACTACTCCCATCTCTCCTCCTGCTCTTTGCAATGCTTACTCATAACTGGAAAGAGTGTCAACACTTACAAACATTAACATGAATACAAGAATAAAAGTAGACAACAGGAATATGTTCCCTTAGCTCAGTTGATGGTAGGAGTATGGGAAGGAAGAGAGAGTGGAAAGGAGGGAGGAAAGGAGGGAAAGTCTAGGGCACATCAACTCATAAATGAAAAAAACATGAAAAGCAGCCAGTGAAGATCTAGTTTGATACAGCAGGTTTATGCACAGATCAAGCACTCAGAACTGACACCACCATGAAGGCTGAGACAAGGACATGTTTGACAATTTTCAATAAACCACAGCCCAAAAGCAGAAAAATGGCCCCTTCCTTCTTCAACAGAGAAAAATTATCAGGACAATGCAGGTCTTTGGAAATGAAGGATGAAAAATAAGGTTATTTACTTCTTTTTTAACTCGGTGTATTCTACAGCAGCAAGAAGTCCTTGGGTGTAAAAAGACAGGGCACTGCATCTGAAACCAGGGAAAATGTAGTAGTTTTGGATTAACCAGCACCTACTGTTCTCCTGACCGAAGAAACACAGATGTCTTCCAAAATTACTTGTTTTGGTGAAATTTTCAGCTACATGGAGCACTGACTCTTACTTGTTTGTTTGTTTGTTTGTTTGTTTTTTCTTTCTTGTCGGTGGAGTGCTTGATACTTACTTTACCATTCTAAAAAACAATTCAGGCACTTTGTGCATCTACAGTCCAGTTCCTGGATACCTGTGACCCATTCACCCTGGCTACAGGCTATTCACAATTTCACAGCTCCTGCTGTGTCTCCTACTTGTCTCCCCTCACGGATTTTCTGAGAGGATCCTCAGAGCACTGACAGCGGTAACCTTTCAGAAGATACTTGCCCAAAGACATGCAAAATGCCTGCTAGTGACGACAATCCTGGCTTGCAGCAGGACTACTAGGAGGAACTACGGGGAAACTCATCTGGGATGGTGGTTTTAGTCCTGCCAGACTCAGCATCAGAGTCATGCTGGAAGAACCACATCAGGCTTCCTAGGTTCTGTTCTCCACCCAGCTCTGCGCATACCCTGACTGGACCAGCAGATACCTGGATTTTTAATTTTTTTTATTTTTCCTGAATGGGTACAGCTCCACCTCATGCCATTAAAACTTGCCTGCCATTGGCAACCGTTCCCTCCATCAGCGCCAGTGCCAGCAGGAGGGTGGTGTACATCAGCCCTGTGATCTGAGCGGGCTGTAATGGATGGCAGGGCAGGGGGGAGGGGCTGGTACAGGCAGGAGCTGACTGTGCTGCACTTACCCTAAGGAGCTGAGAGCTGGGGCGCTGCAGATAGCAGCCGGGGAAGTGCTGAGTGACTGTGCAGCTGAGAGAGAACAGACCCTGCCTTATCCTGAAGTGGGAAGTTCAACCAGAAGGGATTTTGCTGTTTCAAATTACAAGCTGGTGGCTCCAGGCTTACGTGCAGGGGGCTGCCACGTCCTGAAATAGCAGCAGCAGCAGCAGCAAGGGCAGCATGTTCAGACCAGGAGCATTAAAGTGACATTTAGGAGTGAAGGTTGCTGCAAGATGCCCTGTGAGTGCCAAGGTCACAGCCCATCAAGATGCTGCTCATCACTGCCTGACCTTTTTCTCCATCCTCTCCCCACCTCCATCAGGAGCTAGGGGAAAGCATGTAGGGACTGAGGCCCATTGCATCAAGAATTAAGTCAAATCTTGCTGTCAGGAGCCCTTCCCTCCTAACTGCTCCCCCTTTTCTCACTGAACCCAAAGCCTTTAGCTATGTGGGAGCTTAAATATTTTGTTGCCACCCTGATCACTTACAAGAACGCAGCGACTTGCCCTAATGCCTTAATCCTCCCATTGTGTTTAAAAGGTTTTTTATGTCGTCACCAATAAAGATTGCCTGTCTCAAGGGTTTTCCTGCTTCCTTGGCTGGGTTATGGCAGTGGGGTGGAGGTAGAGGAAGGGGGGTATGGGGAAGGGAAGGCGGCTGGATCATTGCCAGGCTTTAAAGGGCTGCTTAAGCATTTTTCTGTGGCTTGCAGGGTTTTACTCAGCAAAGTCTCCCAAGCCACAGAATGTGCCCCTGCTTGTATAACATTACAAAGTCAAGATGATTAGAATATAAGCCTCAGCCCTCTGGAAGCTGCCCTTTTGTCTCTGGGGTGTAACGATACATTATTCATCCTTGTCTAGTTCTTATCTCATTAATGTACTGTGTTATTTCTGCTTTCCCTCCCTTCCCCACTCTGTACACACATCTCCCTTTTCTGTACTTCAGTTAATGGAACAAGCATGTGTCTTTCTTTAATCCTTTCCAAAGCTCAGGACTGTAACAGGGGCATGTGTGCATTGCAGATGCATGTTGGAGTGAAGCCTTCCCTCTCCTCTTCCTGCCTTCCTTGCTCAGCTTGGCACACTGTTGTACCCAACACTTGCAAAATCTCCCAGCACTCCAGGTCTGTGCCTCAGTTTTAATCTGGCCTAGCACACTGTCACATTAGCTTAGGGCTCAAACCCTGCCTGTCCACAGTGCAAAGATCCACGGATACTCAACAGTACATTTAATTTGATCTTTTTCATCTTCACACCTCCTTCTCACAACATGCCATTGTTCTCCCATCCCGGGAATTGCCTCCATCTTGTATTATGCTCTCCTGACCTGGAGGAGAGGCATCCCTTCTTATACCTGGGGTTACAGAAAGCACCATGGAGAACCAGGTTAACGGAGGTGGCCTGTGACCTCTCAGTGTTTTCATGCATGTAAGAATTGCTTGCAAAGGTTTGGAAAGAGGATGTTTTGTCCAGATAGGAATCACTGGAATGGTCCAGGAATATCTACAAGATGCTGACCGGGGAAATGGCTCCAGTTGGACTGGAAAAAAAAAAATCTTCACAGCTTTAGAAAAGCTAAACCCTATGGTTAAAAGAAATCCCAGGATGTAAGAAAGGGAGGAGACTCACTTTGGAGTTAAAGTGAAAGGAGGAGTGAGGGTATCCAGACTCCATTTTTAGCTCTCCCAGTGGCTTTTATTATATCTTTGTAAATATCACATCCTGCCAAGTATGATGTTGAGCAATATCCAGCATGCAGTTCCTTGGTTTGCGCTTAGTCCCCATCTATCTATACAACATATTAACCGTTGCCTCCTGCTTCAATCATAAACTCCTTGGGGCGTGGTGTGCCTTTTTTCCTGTAGCATTTCTACAGCATCTGGCACACAATGGTCCATGGCTGAGCAGCCTCTGGGCCCTATACAAATTCAAGCCAGCCACTGCAATAAATAGCACTGCAGCAAAGCAACGGAGGTTAGGATCTAAATTTTCATCACTGTGCTGCACATCCTGGCCACTGAACTGGAAAAGAAATGGTGGAGCCTTTCTGCTGGTGGGCAGCAATTTACGGATGTCAGTGGAGTTTGCTGACTGGGTAAAATACTCCAGCATCACTTACTAGAAGCGCTGGGAGTCACAGACTTAACAGACTACAAAGAGATACTAGATCATGCTGCTGTCCTCACTGCAGTCTCTCCCAGATGCTCCCTCTGATCTTTAGTGGTGGCATCCCTATTATTTGACTCCTAGAATTTCCAGGGCCCAGTGTGGGGCCTGCAAACAAGGCTTTGATTGGTATCATTAACATTTCTGAGGAAGCACTGCCAATTCCTGGCAATATAACCCCCAAAGCACCTCAGCAGGGAAAGAAAAAGGGACAGAATGGCGTTTTGTTGTGCAGGCATGCAAGAAAGGACAGATTGAGCCTGTTTGTGACAGACTAGCTTTAAGGTGTGTGGTAGGAACGTGCTCCAGAGCAAGAAGGTGAAAAAGTTTGTCGCCCAGTGCTCTGTCTGTAGTAACTGAACACCACTGGCAGGGTTCTCCTCACAGTCTCTCTTTTCCTCTTCCAGGAACTATTACCCCCTTCCTGATTTCATTAGAAATTACAGTATTTATTTTGTCCTGACTGGGGAGGAGGGAGAAGATGCAATAAAAAAAGGACAAACTTTACCCAAGTTTTTTCCCTTAACTTCAATGGATCTCCTATGTCTACTATTCACAGTCTGCACTGCTATGCAAAACACACAAAAACTGTTACGTTCAATATTTTGAATGATAGCAATGCATAGTCATATTACACAAGGGAAAATGGTGCAGAGGAGAAAAAAAAAAACAAACCAACAACCAAAACAAACCATGCACCTGAAAGATCCTCAGTACCAGCTTAAACAAAAGTAGTTTTTCCTTCTCCTCCATAACGTCCCTGTAAACTGATGCTGATTTTATTGCCATTTTCATATTCATAAATGTGAGAGTCTATAAAACCCAGAATAACTCTAGATAATCACAGATAAATTCAGACAGGCTGCAATTACTGTAAGTTTGCGTATCGTTTAATGTTCATCAAAAATAGAGTATGTTCAATTTTGTTTTTTCTTTTTGCATTCATGGAAAAATATGTTTTGTGATATTCAAATATTTGACTTCTGAACGTTTGTAAATATTTGAGTTGAATGTATCACTTGGGAGCAAAAATATTCCTGGTACTAACTTATGCTATAGCACTTGCCATGGGTAGATCATACAATGCTTTAGAAAGGAGGTGAGGAACAGGATCGTGATTTGCAGATGGGGAAATCGAAGTCAGAAGAAGGAAGACAATCATCGCAAGTACGTGTAGGCATTAGTACAGTTAGGAATAGAGTCATGATTCCTGGGGGCTATGTCTCCATAATGCTGTGGCTATCCCCAGAAACTTCACAATGAAAAGCAATTCCCCACCTACAAGTCTCATTGCAATTCCCAGCACTTCCTCACCTCTCTGTTGAGAGAAATTCCAGCTACAGATCCTGACCCACAAAGCCCCTTCTGCAATCTTCCAGTGGTTATACACCTGAAAGTGACTTGTGTCATCAATGGCTTAATACAATTAATAGGGTTTTTTTGCTGCGGTTTTATATGCATTTGTTATTGTTTAATCCAAAATTTGAACATTGGGAAGAAGGCTTGAAGCTGCCTGACAGCAAAGATAGCCCAATAGCTGTGCACAACAAGGGATACTGGGACCTGTTCATTTACCTTACTGGTCTAAATATTTGTTGAGACACTGCATACTGTGTTTGAACAGAAGACACGTGACCCAGGCCTAGAAACAGTTTGTCAAAAGGAACAGAGCCACACAAACATATGGGCTAATATCAGCCTCTGTGTTTGCTCAAGGTAAAAAGCTCTTGAGCTTTTTTATAAAAGCAAACAAAAAACATAAATAATTATCTCAGGAAAGCCTTCAAAAGTCCACTGGGCACAAAAGCTTTTGCACCAAGCATTCAAACCTGTTGTCAACAGCAGTCCTCCGAGAGACCTAGTGTGTGTGTGTGTGTATTTGGTTGCTTAGTCAATAAAGGACAGATTTCCTGGCTATTACAAAGAGAGGTAATGCTGAGCTATGCTAATCAGCATCATCTGGTGAGCCTACCCTCCCTGGCCATTCGAATGAAATCCCAGTGGATTCCCTATGCCCCGTCCTCCATGTGAGACAGCCTGGTTTCAAACCGGTCTCCTTGCTGCAGTCCAGATTCTGGTTGGCAGCCAGTTGCAGATCTTGCCAAGAATTTTCTCTTTCTTCAGTGCATTTTTCCCTAGCTCTAAAATGAAGATCTCAGAAGCGGAGGGAGGGGTGTTGTTTGCATCAGGGTTGAGCAAACTGTTTCAGGTTCTTTGCTAACTGCACTTCAGCAGTGGGGTAGGACTGTAGCTTTCAATTTGCAGCGCTTGAAGCATCTTGTGCAGTTCACCAGTCTGTAAGGCACATGCAAGTGATTCTTGCTAATTGCACAGGCAGCAGGGGAAGCTGCAACTTCCTACCAGCTGTAAAACACATCTTTCCTGCTGGATGTGTTAAAGCTTTTTAGTGCATGAGAGTGCTTAGCTGCATAACACCCTTATGTTCACAGGAGAGACCAGTAATGAGGCACAAGGCCTTAATTAACCACTTAATTAACCTTCAGGGATCAGTAAGCAATGATTAGTCCTTCTTCATCAGACGGAGGGTCATATTTTGCCAGCCTGGGCTGCTGACACCTGTTTGAGACCAATCTGTAGCTTCTGGGAAGGCCAAAATGGAGGGCCTGTGTAGGAGAGCTTGTGTCCCCTCTCCTGCTCCCCAGTGCGGGAGTATCATGTGCTGGGGGGGCTCATCACAGCATGTCTGAGAGGAGCTGGCAAATGCATATGGATGGCACCTGCTCCCTCTCCTTTGTGCTTCTTCCCCCTTGCTATGGGGAGAGTTTGTATCTCTGTTCCCTTCCATTTTCCTGGTGGAAGGTGCTGGCTTATATGTAGGTAGAAGCTCTCAGGGGTAAGAACATCTGCCTGTCTGTCAGGCCAGTCCTAAAAGTTCCTGCTTTGTCAGTGATCGATAACAACGAACGGACCACAAACATGCAAGGGTTACATCCTGCTTCCTCGCTGTGCTCCTGCCGATGCATGGATAAACTGCATGGGAGTCACGGCATGCCTGATGATATTTGACTGTATCTTGAGTGCATCCTTATCATTGTTTTAACTACGTAAGTCACTTGTTGAGCAGGAAAATGTTTTGTAATTACAGGCAGTGCTGGGGTTGCCAACCTCCCTGTGACACACACTTGCAAGTACAGGCTGAGTTTGCCACTGCCTTGCTCACAAAAATGTGATGGCAAATTACAAAGGCAGAATGCAGCTGGAAGATAATTCTCATGTGTTCTGGGGCAGGAGAAGCGGTAGTATGGAGTGGTTGAAAAGCTAGGATTTCTTGGGCAGGTTCCTTCTGGAGTTTTGTTAGCAATGAGAGGGAGAAAATCTCCCTGGCTAGGCTGACAGAGACAGGTGGAGACACATCGACAGTAAAATCCCTCTTTGCTTCCCCAGAGTGTGGGACTCAGTTTTGCCAGTCATGTCACTCAACAGTTTTCCACCCCTGGGGGAATTCAGGGTTGTGATTTCCTGTTGTGCCACTTTGAGAACCACATTGGCATGGGGCAGCGAAGGAGCCAGCACAGCAGCAAAAGGGACAAGTAAGGACTTTGGAGGGTTGTAACCTGCAGTCCTGGGCTTCCCTGAGTGTCTGGAAATAGGCTTTCTGTTTCAAGAGCTGCCTTCAGGGAACAGGTCACCTTCACAAGTGCTAAAACCTCTCACAGGTACAGCACATGGCCAGGCCAAGCCAGTTCTGAAAGAAATGAGCCACAGAGGTGGGAGTTTACCGGTCGACCCTGGAGAGAAACTCCAGTCTTAGAAACACTAGCTTGACTTTCACCTGAATCTCAGAAATCAATCTGAGAATTGCAGCAGAAGTGGGTGTATCCCTTTGTTTTCCTTTTTTAACTGTGTCACTGGAGAAATGGCAACTTTTACCTCAGTGGAGAAATGAAGGATGCAAATCTCATGGCAATGGGTGTCAAGCCCTCCTTTCCAGAATCAGAATCAGAATCAGAATAATCATAATAATAATAATAATAATAATAATAATAATAATAATAATAATAATAATAATAAATAATAATGATGATGATGATGGAGGGTGAAGCCCTTCGCATCTACCCACTGGGTAGCTACACTGGGGCTTGTGTTCTGATATCAGGGGAGGGTGCCGGTATAGAGACTTGCAGGGGGAGAGAGGTGAAGAAGGAGGGAGGAGCAGGGAAAGGAGAGATCAGTTCCTCTCTCCTGCACACCTGAGCCATGTTTTCTGATGCTAGTGGGACTGTGGCGCCACAGCCAAATTACTCTCTGATACCTGGCAAATCACATTCCTGGTCTACAAACCAGTCACTCTCAAGATCAGTCCAAGGCACTGACAGAAAACTGTACATTAGCTACTGTACCTCAATGTCATTTACCACAGTTTTCAATCTGAGCATTTTAACACTCTGGGGGACCACCAGAATGAGTTCTATTGCATAATGCTGAATTAAAAAAAAAATAATTTCCTTTTCCCCTTCTCCTTTGCTGCCTACAGGGCAGGTGCAGGCTTACAGCACCATGAGTATAAATTGCTGCTGTAGCCATTTAAGCCTTCTCTTCAAACCAGATGCTCCTCTTTTCTGCATAAGGAGCAGAACACGTGCCCTGACTGTCTCATATATTTTTAAAAGATTGATTTCTTCATCACCTGTTTATAACTTTATGTGTCAGAAAAAAACTTAAAAGAGAAAAATAATGTGAGTCAACTTGCATCATATGGAGACACTGGGGAGATCTGTAGATAAAAAATATCTGGTTTGTTGCATGAAACCATAAAGCCAAATTCAAGAGTTAAAAGTAAAAAAAGTCCTGGAGAGACCTTTGAGTTTAAAGTAAAGAAGAATGCTAACAGAGAAAAGCTACCCCAGTAAAAAGTTTCAGAAGCTTTCAGAAGTTATCCTGCAGCTGCAATTTTCCTAACAACAGTCATGTCTGTGCTCGTCAGCTATGTAGGAGCTCAGTCCTTCCCAGGTCACCCAAGGATAATGTCCTGAGATTTTGGACTCCGTTTTAAGAAATGATTTCACAGGCACTGTCCTTCCTACCACAGATTCATTCCTCCTGCTTGCCTGTGAAGATGCCCCAAGTTTTGCATCTGTAAGGAAGAAAATGAAAACCAGAAGAAGCCCCCATCAATGGCCTGTCATGAATCTGGGAGCTTTGATACAAACAGCATCTCCCCAAAGAAAGAATGACAAAAATATGGTTCTCAGAGCTGGAGAACTTCCTGTTGCTTTTTAGCTCACACACTGAAGAGGGAGGAAATATGTGACATTGCAATATAATTATTCTTTTTCCACTGCCAGAGACCTAGGACAACCGCATTATTCAGGCAGAGCCATGAGCAAGATGCACAGGTCCTCCCAAAACAAGTGGCAATAAAACTTTGCTCCTCACCATGCCATCTCCAGAGCTGATGACACATCTTTGTTTTCTTCCATTCAGATTTATGTCAATTTCCTAGGCCTCTCTTCCCTTTCTTTTATGTTGATCACAGACAAAATGATGTTACTCTTGGCCAGAAACTGGGACCACGCACAAGTGCAACAAGGCACAACCAGGCACAAGTGGATTTTATCGGTAATTAATGACACACTGGCAGTGGATGGTTGATCCTGGGAACCCCTTTGCCCAGGCCTGTGGCCAGGCTGGAGGCATCTTAAGCCCAGTTCAATGGCACTTCATCCAGTTGTCTTTTTCCTCTCTAGTCCCATGTTGCCCCCTGTCCTCCTCATCAACCCTCTGCATACCCACTGTTTCAGAGTCACACACCTGAATCCACTGTTCATCTATAGGCTCATGTCTACCTGTCATGATAGGATAGATAAAATAGATAGGTTTAGAATTGGCCAAAATCTGGAAATATTTTGAATGTTTGGATCAACCAAGTGCATATAACTGTTCCCCGTCATCATGTTTGGTATTAACATTCATTATTTCAAGATTTACTAAGAAAGCTATCATAGTATATAATATAAACCTTTTTTTAGAATTGTGAAGCTCCTTCTGCTAGTGGTATAGAGATCTCAGCAATACCTGCAACACAAAGGAACTTTAGGTCATCATTACTCCTGAACCCAGCTTTGATCGCCTGGGCATTTGCCCAGAAGTTTGCACTTCAACATAAAAAAAACCCCAAACAGTACTGGGTGCTTCCTTGTCCTACTGGGTGCTCAGTGTCATGGTGGAGAGGTCCCAAGACCATGCATGTGCAGCAACGCACATGTTCTGCACGCAAATGTGTCCCCTTCACCTCCTGCAGTGACTGCCACAGATCTCATCTGGACCAAACCATTGCCATTCAGCAGCATTGGGCCTTAATTTCAGTTTCTTTAGCTCACTGGATAGGCTCCAAGAGCTTGTCACACTGCCATAGCTTTGCTGGGGAAGTTGCATTTCTTCCCCTGTGCCACCTTTATCTCAAAGCTTTTTTTCTGTATATATATTTGCAGTGATTTAAGAAGTAGATGAGGAGGAGGCAGAGGACTCAGAGTACTCACATGCTGTGTGCAGCATCAGTGGATAAGAAGCGTGAAGGAAGTGAGTTACCCACCCACACACAATCAAGGCAGGGATTTTACTTCACTGTTCCCACCCTCTTTTCCCTCTAGCCCAGGACTTGCTATTGTAATGAAACATTTTTGCACTGACTTCATCTCCAAGTCCCCCTATCCTCTTCTCTATGTGTCTCCATGTGGCTGGGTCCCTAGAATGTTTATTCTGAAGTGCAATAATTTCTGGGCAGGATGTCGAAAGATAAATCTGGTTTGTGGCAAGAGTTAAAAAGATTACAGTAAGGCCTTGTTTACAAAACTGAAGGATCAGTCGCTGTTCTTGGAGTTTGTTTAAAAATTCTTTTTTTAACCATCCTTCTTTGTGTTTAGGTTTGTTTCCTTTGTTAAATAAATAACTTGTAAGGTCTCCATTGATCACCTCCATCCTGTGTGTGTGCGTGAGCAGAGGAGACGGAGAGGATTTCGTACCTGGTAATTGACTTTCCGGAGAGGCCAGAAAATTTCTAGGAAAACGTTGTTAAGCATCAGGGAGATGCAGAGTTAAATGTATTCTGGAGCTACTAATAAGGCTTAGCTGCAAAAAGGTAAGAGAGGGGTCACTTATGATAAATAATATATTTATGAGGATATTCACACCTACTTTTTTCATCTTTCTGCCTTGCTTGGGCTCTTCCAGAAGGTGGCCTGAGCAGCAGCTAATAACGTGACCTGCCTGTGGAGCAGAGCCATCTTCCTCCTTCCCACAACATCAGCCCCAGGACCAAACAAGGTCTCTGGTACACAAAACAGGCTGGCCAAACAAAAGGGTCTTCCCAGCCTTTTCAACCTTGTTACCTTGAAGGGCTGATGAAACCTCTAGGAGAAAATAAGGATGAAGAGGAAACTAGTGCTTAGCTCTGTTGACAAATTAATAGAAGAAACATTCAAAAACAGCTTCTGACTCAATCATTCCTTAGTCTGTAGATCACTTCCCAGTGTAACCTTCCATCCTCCTGCATGCTTGTCCTTCCCTAGGTTCACACTTTGCAGGGACTGACAGGAATGCCTGGTGTTTGTCCTGCTCAGAGAGTGCTCATTACTGTTGCCTCCATGGGCACACAAGCACATCTTTCCCATTCATTTCCCTAACTGTATAGTGAAGAGATTCATGTTCTGGGGTTCAGTCCAGTTCTTCAGGACGACCTTAAAATAAAGCACACAGGACCATATGTCTCTTCCCAATGCTAGAATCCATTTTCTTACAACACACAAAGAAGCTGTCTGTGAATTCAGGCAGCTAAATCTGTGATTTTACACAGGAGAGAACAAACTGTATCTCAATGCAACCCTGTTTGAAGGAAAAAAACAGTGCTTTGCTCAGCTTAGATTTCCTAAAATAAATTAAAAGCAAGGAAGAAGGTGAGTAGAATTCATTTTAGGAGCACAGCATGAATGCATTTGAAGGTGAAGTAGGTGTTGTTTTTCAAGAAAGCAGTGATGCATTTCAGGACCTTGAAGGCTGGTTCCTTGTTAGAGCCATAATTAATTGCAGAGACCTGAATGCATTCATCAGTGTATATGACCTCTTTACCAATGCTTACTAGGAAATAATAAGCAACAGGATGCAGGTCCTAAACGAAACAGAAGCTGCCAATATAGAAATTCCTCTCTGGAACAACAGCAAAAGACTTAATTCTGCAGTGTCTCTCTCCTAAAAAACAGAACTGCAAAATAAGAGACAATCCTACATGAAGCTGACTTGCACTACATTTTTTGCAAGTTAAGAAAAAGCACTGGAAAGACTGGGAAGTCCTTATACAAAATCATCTAGTCACATAACAGGATCTTTAAGCTGACAGTTTAAACCATGAGACTTAATGTGCTTTGGTCAAGTCCTTCTTTCATTTTGAGGTAATAATTTGTTCAATTAACCAATTATTCATCATTCAGTGCCTACAACAGTTATATATGCAGATAATTTTAATAGCTTCAAGTTGAAAAAATCAAAGTGTAGTCAAATATTTTGTTATCCATTCCTTCTCGTGTAACCTACAGACAGTTTTTTATCCTGTTCTATAATGTCCTTGTAATGGCAAAGTGGTCAAATCAAGACATGCCTAAAGTGCTGCTTTAGGGTCGTGGCACTTCAGACCAACAAAATGAAATTTTCCCAGGAAGCCTAAGGCAAGAAGACTGAAGCAATGTGTTTGCCTCATGCCAGACCTTCACCTGGGATCAACATCAACCCCTAGATTTCCTCACTCAGTCCCAGCAATGACCAATCAGTCCCCTACTTGTGATCTCCTTTCACAGTGTTGCCAAACTGTTTTTGCACAACTACTTGTGAGATCCATTAGAAATATAGTAGCTTGGGTTTTCCAGCTCACCTCTATCCTTCTTCCCCACGAGTTAGGACAGGTGCGGGAGGGAGGCAGATGCTCAGAGCACTTTCTAGTTTTCTATCTCTAACGGCACCGTAATGAAGCTGACAGAACCGTTAGGATTAGCATAGTGGTGGAATTAAGCATCTGGACAAAAATTGGATATAATGGATTTTCCCCATTAAGGTTTTTGGTCTGAGCCCAAGATAAATGATTATCAGTGTAATTACAGGGTGATTATACTAAGTTAATTAATGGTATGTGGCTTTATTTACAACATATTCTCTTTCTCCAAAGATTCAGAGAGCTCCTTCCCCTCTCCTTCTTTAGCAGGATATTTCTGCACAGACATGGGCATGCTCCAGAGGAGTTAATCAGTTCCTTACTTACAGAAGCTATAAGCAGATGTAGGGACTTGAGAACTTACTCCTCTGGCCTCTGATCTGGAAACCAGTTATCTGTTCAGAGCACCTGAGGATGTGGCCCTGAGGTACTTCTCATGGTTCAGAGCTGATCAGCATATGGACCCCAATGCAGCTGCCGTGCTGGTGGGGACGGACATGTCATGACCCAGGCTCTCCTTCCCTTTCATAGGAGAGAACATGGATAGTCCCAGGCTGACAGTGAAGACCTAAAGACAGTGTGTAACGAAGATGCCCTGTTCCCCAGTGAATCTGTTCTTTGTATAAACATTAAGAGGGAATAAAACAGACATACATGAGCCAAAGTGCTCAAGAGGGAAGAAAAAAGAAGCAAAACCAAATAACAAATCAGCCAAAAAATTGTGCTGCAGTCACATTTGAAAACTCTATGGGTATTTAGGTCAGCAAAGGCATGCAAATTAAGTCTGAAAGATAGTCCCAGCAAAAGGTATCCTACCTACCAAGAAATCTTACACAAAAGGAGGGTTGAGAAGGCAGCAGTCATATATGTGCCTTCACATGTAGAAGGACACCTCCTATACAATTGCACTGCAGCTCAGAGGAGGCACCAAGAGCCCCATGTGTACCGCATTGCTGCAGGGTGAATTCAGGGCACACTGCTCCCACTGTGCACTCGGGAAGGAAGCCAGAGCCTGGGCTGTGAAGGTAATCTTTTAACCATGCAGCAGTCTCATTTAAGCACAGGCAATGCAGAGGGATGACAAAGGACCTTTCTTGTAAAGCACTCATCTTCCCCCTTTATTTTGATGGCTCGTATCACTGGTATGAGTACCCAGCTCATAATTTCAGGCTCCACCACACAAGAACAGGAGCTGAGTCTGACCTTTATTAGGCACTGACTTTATCCCTCTGCAGGTCTTGGTGGATTTCTGGCCTCTTTTCAGATCCTGAAGGCTAAGAGCAGTCAAATACATACATAAATATTTACCTCCTTTCACTAAGGAGACAAGACTTACATGATTGAACTGTGTCCCCTTTGGTCAATTATTAGAGACATTGAACAACTGAAACCAGTAAGCAAAGGTCTCAAAACACTTGAAGCTGAATGAAAATAGGTGACCCATTAGAGAAGAGATACTTAGTCAATGCTAAGATATGTAAGCATAACACTGTATTAGGCATCAGAAAAACCACTTGCACAAACAGTGTTCAAGTTTGCGAAAGGGATTATATCATGAGTCATGACTTCTTCGCCATGCATATTTCCTGGTATCTAGCAGGGGAGGTTGGAAGCCTGTCATTACTTAGCTGTTATGGAAAAACAAGCATCAGATAAAAAGTATTAAAAAATAAACCTTGCTGGAAGCTCATCAAAGGAACTTCTATCTTAAAAAGGCCACTTAGGTGATTTCAGGCCTTTGGTCATCCCAATCCATCATGGTTCCCTAGCAAAGGTGTCAAGCTTCCTCCTTTATTTAGAAAGTCTCTTCATACCTTGTTGCCTTCGGACTTAAAGAAGTGCAAACCCTCTCTGTCAGCTGCCCCCTAAGCAAGCCAGCTCCCACTTTAAATGGGTGGGGACATTGCCATTTTGAGCTGCTCTCCCTCCTTCTTTGTTAATTGCTTCTGAAAGTCTTGGCCTAAGTGACTTGCCTGCATATGTGGCAAAACTAGAAGAGAGTCCCAGGGGTCCCATCCAAATGCCTGCCCTATAAAATCATCCTTCCTCTATGAAGGTCAACAAATCCCTTTCCTGTGCTCCAGAAATGATGGGGTATTCCATTAGCCTTTGCATTGCCCAGCAACCCAGCTCCATTAGGAAAATATGTTTATTAAAGCAATAATCCTGAAACTAGTTCGGACACAAAGCTGCAGTGCCTCCATCAACCACTCAGTCAGTTCTCTTATGAATGTGTTACCTGACTTCCCTGGGAGGGCACTGTTTTCTCTCTAGTCTGCAGGCATTCACCCATGTCTGATTTCTCCTGTGCTTGGGAAACATCCAGGTTTCCCCTGCAGAGCAAAGGGGTATCACAGCCCAGAGGCAAGGGAGAAATGACGTACAGTACTCTGCATCCTTTCCTGGATGCAAAGACCTCAAAGGCCTTTAGCTGCTGGGAACATGCAGGGGGAATTACACCTCTTGTCACCTTGGATTTGGATCAGGAGAAAAGCACACATGTGACTCTTCCAGACATTACTGGAAATTGTGTCCAGTGCTCTTGAACACAAGGAAGGAGCACAAATCTCTGAGGCAGAAATTGTGGCATTGGTGTGTAAAGAAATGTGGATTTGGTGTGTAAAGAAAGGAGCAGATGGTCACAAACATGTCTCAGACCAGGCAAATCCTGTACATTAAATGTCCCTAACTCACTCAGAGGAACAAACTCATTTCCAGTATATGAGGATCTGGCTTGATGTTATGTATTTGATTCACATTTCTGGAGTGACGTCTCTTGTGCTATACTGTTCCTGTCTCACAGGGAGCATCCAGAAACCATTATAGCTAAATGACCAAGGGGCACAACATAAGGGCAGAGGACATGCAGAGCAGGTGTGGGCAGGTGAACTGGAGCCCCCAGGCCTTTGGATGGAGCACCATGATTCATGCAATATCGATTTGGATACATCAGATTCCTGCAAGGTGGATGATGGAGAGGATGGCAGAAAAAAATAATCAGTATCTGTCGAAGGACTGTGTGAGCTATAACCACCTTTTCGGGTAGGCAGATATATATCTAATAGCAAGCATAACTCTTGGATGGTGACAATTGTTGAGCCAGCTCTGGAGCAAATGGCAAGGTGTTTCAGGTTCCTCTGGAGTCAGGGGGTAAAAGTGGACTCATTTCTCTATAGGTGTGAAATACACAGTACTATCATGCTGCTGCTAGACTTCTGCTTTGCCTGGCTTCAACCTCACACTTTGCTTCTTTTCCATCTGAGCTACATAGCTGGGAAATATTTCAGAGCACAAGACAGGTTGGTGTCTTTTGTGTGCCTCAGATTTCCTTTCCAAAAAACTCAGATGAAATAAACCCCTCTTCCAAGAATTAAGTCTCAAGAAGTCAAAAAAGACTAAACATTTCTTAAATGTGTTTGACAGGTCTCTCTATGGGGAAACTATAAAAGCTTTAATGGTACATAATATTCTGATTTGTATTCACCTGGATAAAGGAATACTACATCACATCTTTAAAACCTTGAAGAACCTGGCTAGATATGTGCATAAGTAAGCACAGGCGATAAGTATAACAATTGTATCTATGGCTTTTCAATTTTCTGTGAATGTCTCTGCACTTCATTGAAGATGGTATGTGATATTTCAGGTATCTCCCTTTTCCCTGGGCGGAAATGGTACACTTGTCAGAGGCTGGAAAGGCAGGCTGTTGAATTTCATCTGAGGATACACCTTAAGGTTTTGACCTAAGGGACTTCCTAACAGCAGATTTACCAAGAAGCTAAGATTCAAGTTATTCGTCTTGTTTCCAGACTGTCAATCACACCAATGAACAGTCCTTTCTCTCACAGGGCTCATGAGCATAAGTATTACCAAGGCTCAAATTATCATGCGTCAATAGAGCCATGGTGATGAACCGCATGAGTGCTGCTAGGATCAGAGAAATGAGGACTGGAATGGACCTCAGGAGGTCACTACAGCCAGCATTCTTCAGTCTGTGGTCCATGGTCTGGTAGGCATCAGGCAGTAGCCAGGAAACTTTGCAACAACTTAATTTTCCAGCATATACACTCATTTCCACATGTGGGAGCAAGCAAGGAAGTCGGGCGGGGTGGGGGGAGGGATGACGACAGTAACACAGTTCAGTTTGCAGTAAGCTGGAAGTGCAATCTATTATAGAAACATTACACTAGGTGAACTGTAGTTCCTCCCGGATCAGAAAGGTGAAGTCATCCTTGGATGAATTGGGAGAGGAGAAGCAAGGACTGAGGAATATCAGTTGAGTCCAATCCCCTGTCCTAAGGCAGGATTCAGCTCTATTAAAGCATTTCTGCCAAATACTTTTCTAACTTCTTCTTAAAAATTTCTAATAACATGGATTCCACCCCTTCCCTAGGCAATGTATTCCAATATTTAACTATCCTGACTGTGAAAAAGTGTTTCCTGATGCCTAACCTGACTCTGCCTCAGTGAAATTTAATTCCATTACATCTTATCCAATCCATAGGAGACCCAGAAAGCAATTTACTCCCTTTCTTAGCCCCAGGCAGCACAAGGTAAAACATGTTAGCATAAACCTTGCTAAAAAGTGTACAGTACGCAACATAGAGAAGCTCAGAGTACTTAGCCCAGGGAAATCTGTGTTGATGTTGGGAACACAAAGCAACATCCTTCTCCTCTTCAGAAAAGAGAATATACTTGGCCCATGATAAAGAGGAGTAAGCTGTCCTAAGACATCCTTGACTATCCCCTGAAATCCTCCTTAGGGGAAAAAAACACCTACTTGTCCCTACAATGGCCTACATTAAAAAAAAAAAAAAAAAAGGTACTGAAAGCAAGATGTTCCCAAGAGGATCCCACTGTCTCTAGAGTTCTCTTATTCCTCCTTTGCTGTGCCAAGGAATCAGGAGGACCAATAAGAAGAAAAGAAGAGGAAAAAAAAGAGAGAGAGTTAAGAAAGGAACCTTTGTGGGCAGCTGTTAAAAGAAGGTCAAACACTTTTATTTATTTATTTTTCTAGGGGGGAACATTGATGGGAAGAGAGAACAACAAAGAATTGCTTTTGGAGTAGTCCAAAAGCTCCCCGCTGACAGGTTGGCCCCACCCTCCTCTCCCCAGCACACAAGGACTCTTTTCAAAGAGAATCACCTGGCCCATAAATTCCAATTTATGGTAATTTAAGAAAACAAATGACCAACTCCAGCCTTTGACAGTGTTTAGGAAAGGGAGGATTAAGCAGAGCGATTAAAAAAGAAAAGCCTTTCCTTGCCGCTCAGCTTTGCAGGTGGGGTTTCCTCCAGTCCTCCCAGTATTGTGGCTTCACTATCCAGAGTCTTCAAGAGGTTAAACTGGCACAGCTCTGGTTTACAAACACTGTGAGCTGGGGGAAGGGCAAGAGGAAATTCAGTGGCTTCTTTCTTTTCACCTTCCTTTTTCCAGTTATCTCTAGCAAGCCTTCAGAGCACCTATATTTAGACTAGGATATATAAAGAGGCACAGATGCACACTTGACCCAGGAACATTTCCCATTTTCTATTAAATTGACTCATTTTTAGCTTCTGTGCTGCTTTCTTCAGTAAGCTGGGATTTGGCCAAGGACATTAAAAAAAAAAAAAAAAAAGGCTTTTTAGGGCCACTTACTGAATAAAGATCTTGCCTGAGACTTAATTACAAATGTGGTGTTCCAATTTAGGTAGGCAATGATGCTGTATTCTGCAGGGAGATGGCTCAGAAGTCAGGGCCAAACACTTTGGCTTTGTGGGACAGAAGAACAAAAAGCATGGGGACATTACATCCCCTTCAGCCATCCTGGGACCTCACATCTACTGGTAACGAGCATGTTATCCTCTTCTTACATAGAGGAAAGCTGCACCAGAGGGCAGGCTGGATTCTTTATGCCTATTCCTCTTTTGGGGAAGCCAGCAGTTTACTCCTCAAATGGTCAGAAACCCTCTCCTTCTCTCCAGTTTCAGTTTATTCCTGGCCACATTTATCTTTGTGTCTTCTGGTATGAAACATTTTTACTTCAACTTAAATAGCTCCTCCCCATTTCTGGCATCTTGCTCTCTCCAACTTCAGCATAGTCACAGAAAGTTAAGCCATCCTTTCTCAACCCTTGTTTTCCTTCAAAAAGCCAGCAAAGTTTCCTGCCTTCTCGTATGAAACAGGATCTCCAATGCCCTCTTTCTTCACAGAGTCCTGCCATTTTATTCTTGTGCTAACCTCATGCCCTATGTGCACAGAAATAGTCTGGTTGTGAAACAAAAGCTCTGGCTACAGGTACCCACTCAAGGTCAGAGCATCAAGGCTGAGGTACCATGGATGACCTGGCAGCAAGCCCTGGGGGAAAAGCTCAGAAGGAGCTTCTGGCCCATAGCATTTTCCCTGGATCCACACCAAGGAACAGCAACCTAAGCCTGTCAACATGCACCCTCCCAGGCTAAGCTCCATGCTTCTTCCTAACCTCCACGGCACAGGCAGGGAGTACACATCTCACCTTGTCACGTCAGCAATGAGATGGCTTTCCTAGCAAGAAAATCCCATGGAAGACCCTGTACAGACACACATGGGAAAGGAGCCAAGCCGCCTTCACCTCTCATGGGGATGACCAAAGCTCCCCATACCAGCCAGAATGTCTGTAGCATCCGCATCCTCCCTACCCCTCCCAGCCGCTTCCCCACCTCAGAAGCCTGTTCCTGTGCCACTACACAAAATCTGCCACTAGCTCAGAGCCCAGGAGCATGTTCCTCTACCTGCATTGTGTCCTAACCACTCCTGACCCAGGCTATGTCCCAATTTCTACCACAGCCTAGCATGACTGGTTTTCAGATCGTGCAGAACCTCCCAGAAAGGACTGGACAAGTTCAATGGAAGCATTTGGGGAGTGGCAGGCTGGCCAGGGTTGGGGCAACAGGGAGGACTCAGTCAATGTTTCTTGGTGCTGCTGTGACTAGGGTGGTGAAGGAAAGCTGTGGGCTTCTCTGATTTTAGAAAGACTAGAAAATGGTGATGTTGCATGATGGAAAGTGCAGTCAAGCCAAGGCTGAACTTGGCCATAGCAGCACCCTGACACCGTTTCCATTGTGTTTTTCTTGCCATTTCCAAGTACAATTGTCTTTTTCCTGGGAGAGAGGAAGTGTTAAACACGTAATTTTTTCATTTCCCACCTGGAATGTATATGGGTTTCTTCTGAAAACTGGAGACATGAGGGGACATCTGCTTGCTTGCTTGCTTTTCTTTCTTTTTTTGATATATCTCTTTCTTTCAAATGTATTTTTTTTTCCCTGAGGGACGTATGTCTCTCTCCTCCCTTTTCACTTCCTAACCAGAGCTGTTTTACTTTCATATTTTCTGAGGGATTGGTTAAGAACTTCAGATGTCAAAACCTATTTTCCAGAAGACAAAGGTACGGCATTTTTTGAAAAACTGGTTCCTGGGTTCTCTCTCTCAAGATGTCCCACATTAGTCTGTCCATAATAAAAAGAGCCAAAATCTCCAGTAATTTCAGAAAATTTTGGTCATTATCTTTGTGTAGTGAAGACAGCAATCAGAGCTTCAAAACAAACAAAAAAATAATTAAAAAAACCCCACCCAAACCAAAAAAAATACCTTAAGGGATGCTAGCATATTTACTCCTAAACAAAACTTCTCTAGCACAACCCTGGGCTTCCCAACAAGCAGTTTTGCGAGTGAACTTCATAGTATGACATCAGTGAACAGATGGCAGGCAAAGCTGTTGGCAGGGTGATGAGAAAGCTGGCCATTTATAATGGAAAATGTCCTGATAAAATGGAATGCACTTCTTTTATTCCACGGTAATGTTTATAAAATTCCTTTCCTGAGGCTTCTTCTAGGATCATTTCATCATTATTGTATTATTATTAATAATAAAATATGTAAAGGGAAAAATGCACATAGAAAATGATATTTTAAATGCCCCAGAGGAAAAGGGAAAGGTTTTCAGCACTGGTAAGGTTGATTGCATTGTGATGATTTGTTACAAACTTTACAGTTACAATCCACGACGGCACGGACATTTCTCCCAACAGGGTTAATTGTATAATAACACTCAATAACTGGCAGGCCTTCACCCTTCAAGGGAGGATACTGGAGTGTGAAGGCATGCACAGATGCTGCCAAATTTCTGTACCTTGAGGATCTCTGAATGCTGGTGTGCATCAAGTCTTTCAAAGGCAGACTTTCAGCTGGATGTAATTCAGGATGGGTCCGTTATGTAAGCAGTGGGAACAAAGCTGGGCCTTTTAAAAATAATTGGTACTGTTGAGGAGTTGTTTATGTATTGAAAAGCCAAATCCAGGTGTTGCAAGAACTAGTAGCTATTTTAAGTACAATTCATTCTAATAACATCTTCTGGAAATTTCCAAGGATGGGGCAGGACACAAAGCTGAACAGGAAGATTCCTCTTACAGATAACCATTGGAAATTCTGCACTAGTGCAGGACAGGAGGAGAGAAAGGACAAGTTGAGGGTGGGACTCCTCAACTCACAGCACTGCTGAGTCATGGCACAGAGAAAGGAGACATTTCCTCCTACCCCTTCACTTCCCACCCCACCCCACCCCCAGGCAAAATTATTTCCAGGAGCTCAAAACCAAATACATCTTGCTGAACCCAAAACTTCTTACAAAGTGGTTTCACTTTGATAAGACAGGATGAAGACATGTATGGTTTGGATTAATCCCAATACATTTCCTCCATACACAGCCCCACCAAACCAAGAGAGAAAAAAGTAACACTGCTTAAGAGAGTTTAAAAGAAAATCAAGCAGGGGAGCAATTCATAATAGTAATTGAAGGATTATTACCAGGTAGTCCTTATCAGTCATTGTCTCCCAGCTGTTTATAAAAGCAGCTGATATCATTATTGCCATTGTACAGACAGAGAAACTGAGGTCAAGGGAGATCAAACAACTGGCCTATGGTTGCCTTGCCAGGCAATGATAGAGCTACAAAGGAATACTAGCTGTCCCACCTTTACCTGTTACACACTGATGCACTGTGACCAAAAGGTAGGAGCCAAAAAGTTTGCTGTCTTTCAGAGAAAAACCACCTGGGTAGCTAGAGTCCCTTTCTAATCTATTTAGCAATAAAGGATGGAGAGGGCAGCTATGATCCCATGCTATCCACTCATGACTAACAGCCAAGGACCTTCTGGTGTGCTACAGCAACATAGCTAAACAAACAACTTACTGTTCCAGCTCCCCTCAGGGCACATTCCTTGGTGGGGACAATCTATTTCCAGCATTTCCATATCTGGATCTGGAAGTCATTATATCCACCTATTCCTACAGTGAGCCACCATGAGTATATCTGAAGTCTCTATCTCATCCTGAACAACATGCCAGAGACCAGCTGTGGTGGAGAGAACTTGTTTTCTAGTAGAGTCTCAAACTAAAATCTTCTTAGGCACAGAAGACCGGCTTGTCTGGGTGAACCTTGACTGGATGCTGAATTCACAACAAGCTCCAGGGCCATACCTGAAATCCAGCATATCACCATTTCTCATTGCTTCCTGCTTCCACCTTTTCATGAATCTGAGATGTCCTCAATTTACCTGCAGATACATTAACAAAGTTCTTATCTTTCGGGCAAAATCTCAACTTGGAAAAGCCACGGGAACTATAAACTATACTTCAGCAAATTGCCTTAAGCTCTCCAGCTCACTGTGGTTTGATACCCTGCCTAGTGGACCATTCCTAGCCCTTAAATTAATCTGCACAGTATTTTTTTTTTTTTTTCAAATTTCCTTTCATCTGCAGTGTTTTCTGTTCTACCTCCTCTGTACAGGTCTGCTGCCCTGGGACAACAAAATGTAACAAAATAAAAACTCACAGCAACAACAGTGTAATTTCAGGCTCCACTGTGGTCACTTTCCTGCTGAACATGGTAGAGAGACATGGACATGGGCACTGGGTTCCGTCTCCCCCACCAAGGATCCAATATCCTGTTCTCAGCTCATACATTTTGGATCCGCCACTGTTTCTGCCAAAAGAGCTTAATTTTACAGGAGAGGAAAGAGAAAGAATAAGAAAGGAAGAAGATGACAAAGGGAGATTTTCAAAGGGCAGCCAAGATAATTCCTCCTGGATGTTTTGATCTTTTAAATAACTTGTTCTTGAAGAAACTATATTCTGATGGCCTTCTGCAGGAGAATACTTACAGGAACAAAATCCTATCACCACAGGAAGAAAGAAGATGTAAGATAATATTATTCTTTTCTGACTCTAAGGACAAAGGAATTGTTAGATGAGAAAACCCCACTAGGAGCAAGAGGAGATTGATCCTCTTTCAGGTGCAGTGCAGTGCTGTTGCTTTCTCTCAGATACAGGTCAGACATATAGGAGATACAAAACAAGTTAAAAAACAGGTTCAGGTGAAACAACTTACAGGTGGATCCAGAACCAGCTACTGGAAATCACTTTCCCAGCAATTTGCTGATGCTTTTATCCCCTTTGCCAGGAGTCACATAACAAATTTAGGGCACTGCAGTGGCTCCGCCTTTGTTCTCTGCTTACTCAGATCCACCTCCAAACATCCCATGTTCATACCTAAAATCTCCTTTGTGCATGATCCAAATTCAGTTAGTCGTCCTTTAGCAGCACAGTCTTCTTCTCCTGTCTCCTTTCTGCTGGGGTGGACATGTAGCTTGAGTACTCAGTAAACAAAGTTCACACTTTGAATATGAAAAGCCAACCACAGCCACGACTTCCATTTAGTTTGCCAAGGTATTCCTAGTCTGAGCCCTTCTAACCTGTGCCAGTGTTTGGCTGCTGCTCTGGTATGCAGGGAGGTAGCCCTGAGATGCAAGTGAAAGCCCTAAAGACTCTTTAACACCAAAGCTTTCCTGGAATAATTCCACATTTACACCAGGGTTGATGAGAGCAAATTGGGCCTTCTTTCTTTCATTTTCCTTTCTTGAATTTAGCACTACTTAAAGCTCATACTCCCCAGTTTGTACCCTACTAAAATCTCTAGACCTTTAAGTTCTGTTTTCTGTACAGCTCTCTTATTTTAATCCGCTCCAGTGGGGCCATTTCTGTAAAGGTCTGACTTGGTTTGTACCATTCTCCTACTTCCAGTTTGTTTTGGAAGTAGAAAGTCTCAAACTATGAAACTCATTTTGGGTTATAGAAAGCTCAGAAAACTCCTCTTTCATGTTTGGTGGGTTTCTAAAATAGAGACAGGCCTCATACCGATTTTTTCTACCTGAAGTGATTACACTAAGGTTTTAGGTCCTACAGCTGGCCTGAATTTAACCTGCATTGCAATGACAACCTACAAGAAGGATGGAATGAAATACCAATTGCAAAATACCCTAATTTTCTGTCTTTGCTGAACAATTCAAGTGACGTTCTGTATAACAAAGGTGCAGTAACAATTCTGCAGCAGCCTCCATATCCATAGGCACTCACACCCCATTACCAGGTAGTTATGTTTAGAAAAACCCATGTGGTATTTTTATGTAGTATTGGAGTACATTTAGTAAATATCCTGATCATTCTGAGACTGTGTTACTTATTGGCAACAAATTTAAGAATGTTCCTTCAGAAAATTAAATTAATTTTAAAAGTCCATCTTTATTGAAGCAGCAGCTGAAGAGCTTGCAATCCAAATAGCATCTCCTGAAACTGAAAAAGAAGCAGAGCTGTGATTTTGATCATGTTACTCTGACAGCTGAGCCAGTAACAAAAAATTCAGAAATTAGTGTAAAATGATGCCACTAGACTATGAAATTCAACTGTTCTGCTGTTGACATTTTCTTGCCATTTTGATCTGAAAAGAATCAACATGCCTTTAGTCATTTAGACTGTACTTCAAACACAGTCCTATTTTCATTTCAATGTTGGTGATGCATGTACTTGTAATATTCTCCACGCATGTTTCTTGTCAATATCATTAAGAAAAAAACTATTTATAGATTTCCCCTACTAAAAAACATTGCATAAAAACTGAGTTATTTGGTTAGAATGATAATACAAATGACTCCACTCTCCAGCTAAGTTCCAGCTTGTAAAGTTTAGAACCTTAACTCTATCAGGTTCAGTCACCTAACAATAATATTCTGCTCTGCTTCTCAGCATGCAGCCAGCACTGACTGGCAACACCTGACATACCCTTATTTAGGCAGTATAGGAACAGCCCAGAGATAATCATGCCCCCAAGTCTCAGACCAGATGAAAGGTTCTGATATGAGACTTCTACCCTGGGAGCCCAAGTAACACAGACAGTCACTGTGCCTGGAGAGGATTTGCATGTCTTGCATGGTAGATTAACTTCTTGTCTCTTTAAACAGGGATGTTGTGTTACTCCTTGGCCAGGTAATGAGCTGTACACCAGGATTTGATATGTACAGGCTTTAACCATTGGTCCAGAGTGTGTTTGCTATTTGTAAGCAGGCATTCAGAAGTTTACCAACAGGATTTAGCACAAGATCTGGTGCTCTGGCTTATTGGAGCGTACAGTTGATCATTCACCAAATCAAACAGAAAATAACTCCATTTGCATCTTACAGGGTGTAGAAAAAACATGATTACTTTCCTAACAGTGATTGCCTCCTTCTCCATGTGAGACTGCAAAGTGCCTCACCACAAATGAAAGTATGATCTATCATATCTCACTTCCTTCAATTTTCCTTCTTACACTTCTCCCTAGAGCTATTTTTTTTTTCTTGGCTCCAGTGATAAGATGACTTCATTAGACTTGCATTCAGGCTTTACATGATTCAGCCAGGTGTTACTCATATGCCTACATCAAAGCCACACAAAAGAGGAGAGAAATCCCTACTTCTCCAGGGAGTGCTTTTATGCCCTCTTCCACCAAATCAGCACTGTTGAAGGCAGTGACATACTTGACCATACTGTGTCTGCTAAGTGAGTGTGTATCTAAACCCTCATTAGAGTCTTTTGCCCTGTAATTACACCATGGCTTGATCCAGCATTAGCAAGCTAATGTGGCTGAAATTAAGACAAGACCCTTTTCAATCCTAATTCAGCAATTCTAGTGGAGTCAGCCTAGCAGGATTTTATACAGACCATGAGGTTTCTCAGTAGGCTTCAGAAGGTCAAACCCAAAGAGGCAAATCTACCACTTCAGAGCAGGCCTCCACTGAAACTGAATGTTCATCCCAGCTGGATGCTGTAGAAACTGCTTCTCTATCCCACCATTCCTCTATTACCTTCTGTGTATATAATAGGCAATATAACCTTCATTTCCAAGGGGGATTGTTCTTTCCATATTTGTCTCTGTAATTGCATTATTCCAGTTATACACCAGACTGTAGGACTGTGGTAGATCCTTTATTTTGAAGCCCACCGAGTTTGAGAGCTCCCTGCAATTTCCAAGTGTGTTTTTTTTTTTTTATCCCCACACATCCCTTTCTAGGCTATTAGTATAACATAGCAGACATGGGTAACTTGGGACCCCCACAACACTGTCTTGTACAAACACAAGTGTAAGAGCTGGACTTCCAATCATTTTCTGTTATCAGTTCTCAAGACGAAACTTGGCCAACATGCAGCCTTTTCCCTTTTAAATGAATTGGAATGAAATGGATAGTCTGTTCCATTGTTCTTGCTAATACTTCAAGTGTTCCTCCATCCTTCAAACAGCTTTGATGTCATCTAGCTCCACTTGAAGGGGAAAGAATGTGTTTGGGAATAATTAACAAGCTAAAAATGACTTTGTCAGAACATTTGTGTTATTGAATTACTTGCATCTACTAGCTTTAGAGAGCTGAGGCAGTGGTTGGGCACAATTAGAGCCCTTTAAAGGGGAAAAAACCCAGTAGTCTTTTGGTGAAGCACACAAAGTTGGACATATAAGACAAGCAGGTTAATCTCCTGATTCTGCCTTAAAAATTCTCATGTAACCTCAGGCACATCATTTAGTCTACCTACACTTCAGCCCCTCGCACAAAATCCCCCTGGTGACTCTTACCTCATTATAGCATAAGCAAATATTAACATTACAACAGAGCTGTCTCTTATCCTACGTTCCTACCTCATCCAGCATAAGAGTCCTGGATTTTGTCAGTGCCTCTGGGCACTGCGTTAATACAAATAATACGCTAGTCAGAAGTCTTTTTCTTCCTTGTTATGTAGAGCATTGTTATTTTGAGGAGAGGCAATAATAAAACTGCCAGCCTTTATAACAAGGACTGCGAGCAATCAATACAAAAAAAAAGTCAACTAACATATGGCTCTTTCTTCTGTCACTACAAAGCAGAAATAAAGACACTTCTGTTGTCCCTCTACAGCAGATTTAGAAACTCAGATTGCTAAGTCTCCTGTTTCATAGGGAAAACCAGCACATGTTGTATAGAGTGCTGCTTTAAAACTACTCTTTGGTATGGGATAACTTAACAGAAAAGAAAAAGTTCTGACCTTCATAAATTGTATTTCATGCCTGGATTTCTAAGTATTTGAGCTATCTCACCCCTGCAACTAAGATAGCTGTTCCGTCAGCTGTGCCAGGATCTAGCTTGAGACTCATGTAGACTTAACCTTTTCAAGCCACAGTGAAGAACCAAAGATTAAATTTAGACACCCAGTTTTCCCCTCAGGTCTTCTTTAAATTTGTCCTTTAGTGGATTAGACTAGTTGTTCTGTGCCCAAGCAACTTTACAGACCAGAGCCTATATATACCAGATCAGACTTATTCAATATAAAATCAGGCTTGATAGTAAAAGAGTAGACTGCAGGAGGAGGAAGAAAGGAAAATAGAGAAAAAAATCCAACAAAAACTTTTAGCACAGCCCTCTGTCTAGTAGAAAGAGCCTCCATTTTCTTTTCAAGCCCCAAAAGCTCACTACCCCCTATCTCACCCCTTTAAAATCAAAGCTGGACCTGGCAACATCTGTGGCTTGTTAATGTTATCTCCAGCGTCTGTGGTTCATAGCTCTTACATAAACCCTCATCTGAGGCTAGCTTATGTCTTATGAGGTGCTTTGCTGAAGAGGAAGGTTGGTAGTATTGGAAGGAGGGAAAGTGCTCCACTTAGGGAGAAAATATGATTTTTAATTTTTTTTTCCTTTTTGTGGAGCTGCTATGAATAGCCTGCTGTAGCAAAAGCAAGGCTTTCTGTTAAAAAAAAAAAAAAGAAGTCAGATCTGTCCTAGATGTCTAAAAGCCTAGGTAGGCAAATTTTGTCTGTTACTATCGTATTGCTAACTTAGTCTCTGCTGTATGACTTCAGAGGGGGGGTCATGCAGGAACCTGATTATCAATGGGAGGCTGCTCACCTACTAACGAGAAGGCTTTCTCAGATTAGCTTTTGTTTCTCTTCTGATATATTTTAGCATTAAAAAAATATTTTTGTACCTGTCTATCTGATGCCTGTTTAGTGTCCCTATTTCAACTTTGAGTTGAAAGGGAATGCACAGCACACAATGTGAAGGAGCAACATAGATTAAAATCCATGAGGAGCCAGTAAAGGAGCTTTTGGTTACAGTGGGTGGAGAAGGATGGGTTGTCCTTGACAACTGATGTAGCCCAGCCTGGTATGCGTAAAAGCTAATTGCCTGTCCTTGAGCTCCCCAAAAGAAATATCTTGTGTTTGAACAGAGAAGCACCCAAAACAATGCATCATGACTCAGCACTCTTATTTTTCCCCTTCTGCAGAGAACTGTAGGCTCTGAACACAGATCATGCTGCTAAACAAGATTGCTGTAAGTATTAAATCCTGTAGTGAACACACTTGTAATACAGTCACCTGTGTTGTATTTATGCTGCTGAAAAACAAAGGAATGTTGTGCCTTCCTAAAAAGTTAATCCACTACCTGTGACCCTGTGGTCTGCTTCAGAAAGTATATTTAAAAGCTCTGCTTTTAACCACATCCTCTGTGTGCTGTGTGTTTGGTTTATGCTGCTTTGTGGGTTTTTTTCTGTCCCGATTGTGGAAAGAATAAAAGGTGAGAGGGAAGCCATTGGGAAGTGTGGCTAAGGAAGGGAAAATACAACATATCAGCCAGACCACCCAGTTGTCACTAACTTAGAAGGTGTCAGAATGTGAGTATGGGCTACTGTCACTGTGCAGGCTAAAACAAAACTGGAAATTCAATTCACTGTGTAGGGAGAAAACAATCCTGATGGTTAAAGCATTTGATGGGATCTGAAAACTTTGAGGGCCAGACGTTGTAGCAGGATGTATAAACATGAATTTCTAAATAATGCCTGTCAAGTGCTGATGTCCTGATTTGAACCTGTAATGCTAGCTGAGCAGGCAGCACAAGATGTTTGCTGCACACCCCCCAACCAGCATACATGCACCCCTGTGATGCCCCCACTGCCTGGTATGGATGTTCCCTCTTTCTACTCCCGTTTAGATTTCTTCTTTGAACTTTAGTTCTCATTATTTTTGGACTTGTCACTTTGTTTGGAAAGATTTATTTCCACTGTTCCTTCTCTGTTCTTTCCTTGCTTCTTCTCCTCTGGATGCTTTTTTGGCAAAGCCCATTGCTATTTTTTATGACTTTGTGTACTGTTTCAAAACAGTAAAATGTTTTTGAAGCAAGATGATCCTGTGTTGCTATGTTCATGCGGTAGTTCCTCCACCTCTGCTCCTTTTTAAAGGGTTTGTGCTGTACTTCTGGTTTTCAGTGTTCATTAAGAAAACAAGTCACCCTGAATTGTATAACTCAAACCAAAAATCCATTCTAGTGTGTATTTTGATGGTTTTGAGTTTTTTACTTCCCTCCATGACAGCAAGCCAGGTGTCTTTCTGTGTTCACATGCTGGTTTTCACAGATATGAGTGAAAAGGAGCAGTCCTGATATTTCTGTCAAGTGATGTTGAAATTGGCTGAAATTGGTGGTGGAATGGGGAGAGCTGCCCAGTGTGATCACTGAATTGCCACTTCCTTTGGACACAAGGACTAAAACTAAAATGTTTGGATCATGTTGTACCATCCTAGCGACAAGTGAACTGATTTCACTTGGAAGTTGGAGGCTAAGATCTAAACCTAATTTTAGTAGCTCAAAAATCATGCCAGTTTATAAATACACACTTAAATAGATTTGATTGATTGAAATGGTTTTCTGTTAATTCTCTGGGGTGAGGTTCCTCTTGTGTCTACAGGCCCCTACAAGAAGCTTTTGAAGAGTTTTCACTTTATTCAATACACTGATAGCAATAGAATTTTGATATTGAGAATTATGTGAAGAAACATCTCTGTGCATAGTTAACTGGTATAGCTTGAATGTCAATTTTATATTGCATGGAACACAATAAAAAGAGTGATTAAAGTCAGGTTTCTAGAGCTAACACTTCTGCTTCTCAACTCATTTTTTTTTTCCTAAATTGAGGATTCTTTAAAAAAAGTTTCTCACTTTTTTGCCAGTTGATCTTTATTTTTGTGTTTGCAGAACTGCTCTTTGAGGTGATGAGGTAAACAACAAAATGTTGGTCCATGGTAAGGGTTTAAACACTCCCCGATAAGGAAGATGAGACATGAACATCACTTAAAAATTGGAAAAATAGTCATAGGATGAGCTCTTCAAGGCCAAACAAGCTATAAGAGAAGTACTGTTCTGTTTTATGCTAGGGGGATAGCTTACCTCCCAGAGTGCAAACTTACCACTAATACAAGAGATCTGTCCCTGATGGAACCTTTACTGACTTAGAGCCTCAGTTTTCCCACCATTAGAAGAGAAGGCTCTTAACCTGTATTACAATGGCCTCCACCAACACTTTTCCTATTTTATTTGATGCTCTAGACACTTTCACTGCTGATTTCACTTTTATAAGGTTGAAAAAGAACTTTCTATTGATGCTACATGAATGGTATAAAAAAAAAAAAAAATCTCTTCCTAAATGTACTCCATGGAGTCCAAATCTAGATGAAAAAAAAACAGTGATGGAGGCTTCAGTTTCCCTGCTGAATAGCTTGAATGTCTATAAAAACCCTTATCAGTAGACCTAGGTGCAGTCTGCTGGCTAGTAGATAGACAGTTTGCTGGAAATACATATCCATAACTTTCAGGAAATATGGAACTGAGAGATCAATGTGACACTGAGGAGGATTGCGACAGCATTGTCCAGAAGGAAAGGAACTGCCTGATCTGTAATGGTAATGGATATCAGTGAAGGACAGCTGGTGTCAGCTCATCACAAGTAGTTCTCTACAGATAGCATCATACAGTCCTATCTGAGAAGATCTAATGCTTTTTCTTGTGCATCGTAATAATGTACAAGAATTGTAACATTTTCTTGCATCTTTTTCTTCTGTTAGAAAACTTTACAGAGACCTTATTCCTCTCAGTTATTTTTAAAATTTCTCCACACTTTCCACCTGACACTGTCTTGTGAGCTAGTTTATCCCTATACCTTTCTCTGAGCCAACGCTGGCCGAAATGACTTTTTTTTTTCTTTCCCCTCCTGATGAATGACTTCAGTGTACTACCAAATAAAAGCTTAATTCCACTTTTAGTAGGCTATCTCCTGCACCTGTTTCATCTTTCTTGAAGAGTACTAGCCAGAACTGTACACTTGGGTGTGACAAGTGTACAGTTTAAGAAGAGGGGACTAGGGACAACTTGGTAGAAAATGGTGGATTCATCCCCTTTTGGTGGAAAGGGATATCTCAAAATCAGAGCAACTCTGTCAACAGTTGTAGTGCTGTTGCAATTTGAACCAGACCCATGTACATCTGCAAAAATAATTTGTGCAGTGGCCACTGGAGGGGTAATAAAGATATTTTTTCTTTAATCCAGTCATTGGTAGAATGAATGGATGTTGTCAAAAGAATCCCTTATATCCTGTATTAAAAATAAGCATGTCTCACTTCAGCTTCTGCAAGACACAAATGCTCCAATCATTTCCCCTTCCTTTTTGGAGCTCAGAGCAGGCTTTCAAGGGCAAAACAAAAGTCCAGATTCTAGTGAGACCTGTGGAATGCAGTTTGCAGTGGTTTTTATACGGAGGGTCTTCAGGCAACCAGGAATTTCCTCTAAAAAGTGAAAAACAACTTTCCTCTGAAGAAATAAATTAAAGTAAGCTGAAGGTGAAAGTGTTGGAGTTTGGAATGGGCTGTTTTAATGGTCTACAGGGAGACAAGCTGTGAAAGGGGGGAGGAACTGCTGTCCATCACTGCTGTTAAGGCATTCTCCTGCTATTTTGCCTTGTGGTGTGGAGTTTGCAGCTCAACCGGCTCCAAACCAAAGGGAATGGCTCTATTCCCTGCACCAAATAGGACTGTCTGTGTCTCTGGAGAAACATCTATGGGGCTCAGACTGCAAATGGTGTGGCTGCCTGTGCTGCAAGTGAATAACTAATGCGAGATCAGGCAGAGTCACCATCTGCTGCGGCACATGCTTTCCACATGCTACTGATGGCTGTCACTTGGGCTCAAAGGATCCTGCTGTGGCACAGAGGGAAAGGAACATGTCTGGCTTTACCCACAAAGCATCTGCACTGCATAAGCTAAAGCTTTGGGACTGAATTCCCAGTTCAAGAACTTCAGGGATCAGGTGTGTGATCTCTTCCAAGACTTTTACTGCAGAGGAGGTGTAACTCTTGTCCTGAAGGAAGGTTTGGACTTGTAGCTAATTGTTATGGTAGCTTACCTCTGAACACCACACAGATTGTTCTGATCAGTTTGACTTGCTCTGTCTGTGTAGACCAAAAGGAAGGGGAGACTTGAGATGGTACTGTTTGGGCTCTGACATCATCGGTCTCAGGTCTTCTAACAGATATCCATTTTTTGTGTTTGCAGCATGGGAAGTTTGCATGTTAAAGCTCTTGCCATAACCCTCATCACACTAAAACAGCAAGATTGTGGATGTTAGTAGAAACGTTTTTTAAAAGGTTGTTATATATCAAAGATGCTTTGGAGAGACAGAAAAGGTTTTCCTGGGAAGAACCTTTTCTTGAGCGTCATCTGCAAGTTATTCCCTGTTGTGCTGTGTTTTGAGCTCTGTAGAAGATGTGTGGGTTTGCCCGTATAACCATTGGCTGCATGTTTGCCCTCCATGCCCAGTCTCTCCTCTTGTGTTCAGGGCAGGATCTGCCATTCTCTCATCCAGACACCCTCTCTTCAGTTTATTTTTAATCAGCTGCAGGGAGAAGGGAATCCTGTCCGTTAGCTTGTGTTTGGCAGAGCTTGTTTCAATTCTGTTTGATTTTTCTTAGCTCTTGTAAAGTTGATCCCGAAGGACCCTGTCCATTGCATCAGCTTGCTTCTTGCTTTCAGCTTCCATGCTTTTTCTTGCTTGCAGGCAGGCAGTCACCCAAGAGCAAAGTCAAACAAACTAGGCTACCAGGAGGCCAGCCAGAGGCTGTTCTTGCAAAAGAAATTTCGCCCATCTTACCCAGAAAAGGGTGGGGAATGAGACAAATTCTCTTTTAAACTGCTGGCAAAGAGACACTTTGCATAGTCCCCTCTCCCTTTTGAAAACAAATAGAAATATTTCCTTTGTGCTGTGGGGTTGGAGGGACCTGTTATGGACACAAAGATTTTGCTGCTTGCAGTTTCAATCTAAATTTTAGCTGCCAGTGTTTCAGGGCTATGAAACAGCCAAAACAAAACAAAAAACAAAACAAAACAAAAAAACCAACCAAACAAAAAAAAAAAAAAGATGAAAAAACAAAACCAAAACCCAACAAAAACACCCCAGACCATTTAACTGAAGCTGTATAATTGTAACATTAATAAGTTAAAGAAAACCAGATGTAAAGGTGTACTGGTCAAGCATTATTCAATTTTTTTTTTTCTGTCATACATTATCACAGCCTTCACTTAATGAAATAAGACACATCATTTTAATTTCTATTTCTCCAATGTGTGGAGCCTGCTCCTCTTCTGGTCTGGGTAGATCATAGCAGAAAAAGAAGTGGGAGCACAGAAGATGCAGTCCACCTGCAATACAGTGCCACAATGTTCTCCAGCAGCCTGTGTCAGAGAGCCCCACTCAGCTGTTGGCACACAAAGCAGAAGCATGCTGCATGCATAAGAGCAGTAAGGGGATCAGAGCATGCTCATTGCATGTTGATCTGCCTGAGAATTTAGCTGCCAAACATTGACAAATTTTCTATTAAGCCTGTGGTTTCTTTGAAGTTTACAACTTGACCATATTTGTGTAGATTTTTGTTTTTCACATTGATGCTACCAGTGCCATCTTTGAGAGCAGGGCAGTCCTGTCAAATTTTACATTCCTATTCTAAGCAAAGGCACTACAGTTTTTCACTGGAACTGTTTGTTTCTTTTTACACTTGGACAAAAAGATGCCTTTTTTCACTTTTCCTTGGGAGTGGAAATATTCTAGCTGAAACTTCAAAGAAAATCATTCTGCAACAGATGCTGTATCATGGAAAATTTCAGGTTGAGCCATTTCAGTCTAATAGCTTTAAAAGCAATGATGAAGCAGAGGCCTTTCTGCAAGGAAGAAATGTTAAATACTGTCTGTATTGTCTACATTTACAAAACATGAGTTGAGAGGGGTTTTTAGGGAACCATGTGCAAGTGTTCTCCCATTCTTTGTGGGAGCAGCATCAATTTCACCTCAGATCCTACCATTAATTTGTATGGAGGGTCCAGAGCTCAAGAACCCTCAACTTCTTCAGGGGTACTGAGCACATTTTTATAGAGACAACCTTGCTGCTGCTTGCAATTGCAGGAAAGACAAAGGTCTGTATTCATCCCTCAGTTCCCACGAGGCACCAAAGCATGGTGTTAGGATGGGAATACCCAAGTGCTCTCTTCTGACCTCGGCTGTGACTCAGTGACCTCCAGCATGTCCTATAAAAGCAACGTGCCTGAGCAACCCCTGTCAGCAACCCAGATTTCTATGCAGTCCTGTCATCTCCGCTTGGAAAATTGCTTTGGCTTTGCTTCCTCAGCAACTTTAAAAGCTCCATAGAGACTGTAATCCCAATGGCTCAAGTCAGCAAACCTGCGCTGCTCATCTATTCCCAAACACATTGCTCAGTTTGAGTCAGAAAATGGAATTAAGAGTTTTCATTTAATATATGTATATATAAAAAAGAAAAATGAAGGAAAAAGTCGTTTGAGGGAAGCTGAAGATGGTTTTTGCCTTTTATTGCCTCTGCTTGAATCAAACCATTTAGACTAACATTATTCTTTCCAATATATTTATGAGTATGCTACTGCCGTGACTCATTTATGACACAGGAAGCGTGTGAGGGTCACATGCCTTAGAGCCCATCGCCCATTGGGCCTCTGCTGTCCGACACAAAGAAAAGGCTAACAGCCATTATTTTCTTTGTCTTTATTCTCATGGAAACAGAAAGTGGATTTGAGGTGAAACATCTGGTTTGTTTTGGGTAAATGTTATTTATCTCTTCTTTCCCCTTGGCTTTTTTATGTTTTATTCTTTTTTTTCTAAACTCTTTCCCCTTTTTGGAATAAGGGCCTTATTTGAAGCTCATTGGATTTTTCCATCGGCTCCAGCAAGACCTTGGATCAGGCCCTAGATACAGATACAGATTTTTTTTCCACACTCCTTTGTATCTGTCCTCTTGTGATCCCCAGTGAAAATGCCTTGTGCATTTGCTGAAGTGTTGTTGTATTCCTGCCTACTGCATTTGAAGGTGTGTTTCCTCTTTTATTCTTACTATGTTCCATTTGTGCCAACATCCTAGGTATACTAACATTTTGGGGAGCAGGGAAGGGAGGTGAAGTCTTTTCCCCAGTAGACAAAGATCATGGTGGACTGAGGGAAAAGGGCTATGACAATGACTCTAACATATTGCAACAATGCCAGGGATGTGTCAGTTGCATGCAGAAATATAAATGAGCCTGCGTTTTATTAAAATCTCTACCAGAACATTAAGAGCTCAAGTATGTGAGAAATTCTCTCTTCCAAACCTGCATGTGATCTACCACTTGAACAAGTTCCCAAAGGATGTGCTTATGGTCCAAGTGACCAGGACACCAGCATTACAGACTGAACTTCTTCCTTCCTAAACAGCAGGGTTTGGACAGAGGTTTTAGGGTTTAATACCAGCACCACTGGCTGACAGTCTCTGGCATCTGATGTGCCTACAAACCTAGGACTGAAGAATTTTTTTTTTGTTTTTTTGCTGGAAACAATGGCATCCTCTATGTATTAGCAAAAATAAGTCTTGCATGTGTGGTATTCGGAAAGGCTTTCTACATCCATTATTTCTACTGAAAGACACTGATTCTACTCAGATGCTAGCCTCCAGCCAAATCTGGCTTAAATTGGCCTTGGCATTCAGTAGGTAGTAGAGCAGATGGACACTCTCTTAGGCATGTATCACTGACCACACAAGCATTCATTCTTTGAGGGAAAAAAAGGCTTGAAATACAGGTATCTCACTGGATATGTTAGTTTGATACCCAGTGTTGTTAAGCACATTTTACATCTCAGTGAAGTTTTCCATCTGCCCTGTGCCCACACACTCTAACACCTGACTCACTCTCTGTGTTCTAAGAAAGGGTCTGCAGCCGAGAAGTTCACCTCTGCCCTCCCTCCCTTCCTTTTTTATTTATGAACCTGCAGAGCAGCTGATGTTATCTAAAAAGTCATGTTGCTTGACTTTGATTACGCTAGTTCTTTCACTGTCTGAGAACTGAGCTTCGGGTGTAACCCTACATTTACACACATTACTCTTATTCTGCTTTCACTTGATCTGTGCAAGTTCTCATGTCTGTGTTCTTTCCCATTAGTTGGATCCTCATTGTCTCTTCTCCCTGAACACCAAAGCAAAGTGTCCATATGGTTTCTGGTTCCTCCTTACTTTCAGAACTGACATCGGGGCAATTTGCTTTAATTTAGTAGAACTGACTGTCAAAATCAAACTCGGTGTCCAAATAAGTTGTTAAAATTCTCTTCCAGGAGGCTTTGCTCTCTGTGCTGGTTGGCTCACGTGGTATCTCTTCCTCTTTCTACTTACTGGTAGCTCTGAAGCCTTGATCCCTACTCCACCAGCTCCAGCTTTTAGCCTTGTTCCCATATCCCACCATCTCCTGGTGAGTCAGATACTTGACTGATGTAAACCCACATACAGTCTTTCTTCAGTCATCTGCACACAGTGCAGCCTTTCTTTTTCTTCTTTATGTAGTCAAGGAACTATTCCCTATCTGTGCTAGCTTTATTCAGGGGTCTAGCTTACATGGCTTCTCTGGAGGTTTAACTAACCAGAACAGTCCCTTGTAGCCTTTAAAGAAATTTGTTGATCATATAACTACTCCTGGTTTCACAGACACGTTCCTGAAAGCAGCATTGGGACAAATAGCCAGTAGGACTACTTGCAGCTTTTGCTACTGTTCTCCTCTATTGCCAGGCTACCAGTGTACAAAAAAGGAAAATTATGATGAACGTCAAAGTGAGTTAATTCAGCAGGAGTAAACATTTGAGGAAAATTCTGTCCTCTCTTCCTTGCCTGTCAGCATAAATGAAGCCTGCATGAAATTTCTACATGGAAATCTAGCTGTAAGGTCTATGTGGAAAGATCAGTTATGTTTTCACATGAACCTTTGGTTTATTCACCAATTTCTTTGCAGAGACTGCAGGGTTTCCCTGCCTTTCTTTGTTTTGACCCAGGTAGACTAGATGGCAATGGTTGAACCCTAGGTTATGAAAGCTCATAAATTATTGTAAAAGACGTTATCACCAGAAAGCAATGGCTGGAGCTGCCTTGTCAGCCACAGTGATAGAAAAGTGTTGCAGCACTCTCCAAACTATCAGGCTGCAACAAGGTCTTTTACCATCTCATACCAACATACTCTTCATGCCAATCGCTCTGCTGCCTTCTCCTAGTCTCTCCTCATCCAGAGCACATGCACTCACACTCTTTCTCTGCTGCTTCCTCCTCTCTCTTCCTTGGCTGCTCATTCTTCGTTGGCTGCCCACCTTCTTAACAGAACTAGTCACAGCTGTACCCTGCCTACATCAGCAAACCTGTAGCCCCTGAAGCCAGCTCACAGTTGTATATTATCAGTGCCAATTAACGCAGCTTCATTCCTCTACAGGAAAGTCCTTTCTCTGGGCAATGCTATTTGATTGCCTTGAACAAAGCACTATATCCCTGCAGCCCCTGAGGTGAGGCATCCTCTGGAGTGCTCATGAGCATATGGTTTTAGGAAACTAGCAATTTCCATCTTGTTATTGTCAGTCAAGACACTTATTTTTAAATAACTTCCTCTTTCTCATCTTTAAATCCATCTGCTTTTTTTCCTACATTCAAAGGATCTTATAGGAGGAAGTGAGTGGTCATCCAGCAAGAAATACCTCCAAGCCCTCACACCATCTAGCTGTTTCCTGAGGTCCTCCCAAATATCTTGCCCAACAGTGACCTCCAGAATGCTTACGTGCTGGTGGCAATTAAATGTTCTGACAAAATGTGTGAGCAATAGATGAGACTGTACTGTATGAAGCTGTTCTCCAAGGACATTCTTCCACTTCTCCCTTGAACAAGATCTGAAACAACATGTGGACCAGAATTTTTGTCACATGACTTGAAACACACTGACATTTTACGTCAGTGACACATTCTGATACTCTTTCAAAATGAAGCACCTAACAAATGAGGATTTAATTTAGATTTAAGATTGTATTTATTGTTTATTAATAAAGTACTACGTAATAACTCAAACCACATTTATTGAGGCTGTTATGATTATCTAACAGGCTGTTATGTTTCTAAGAATTAGCTGGCACCATACAATTACATATGAATTAAAGACATTTTCTAGTTTGCTAAGAAGCCAGGAGTTGTTCTCAGCATGGATTTGGTGTTGGTAACCAGAGAAACCTCATGCTCTGGAAATGAGGTGTATCCTAGGTGACAGCCCCACATTTTTGCCTTATGTTCTCATTCTTGACTTACAAAGATCACCTTGAAAAGAGACCAGGAAAGGTAGAGTGCAGGCATTCAGGAACAGGAGGCTGAAGGGACTGGCTCAAGGTAACACAGCAGGAAGTCTAAGGTGGACCAACATGTGAATGTGGGTCTCCTTAAGTTATTCTCTCATTTCACATAGCTTCATATTGCAGGTGGAAATCCTGCCCCTACTGCTATTCCATACCTCAGGGGAATCTCTTAACCACACGGTTAGTGTTCCCCTGTGCTGTGGGGCTCTGTTTTTACAAAATGAATCAAAAACTTTGAAAGGTCTTTTTTTTTCATCAAAATGTGGAAAGGGAGCATTTATGAAATCTCTGTTTCATGGGGTGGGAAAATTGTTTCCCTTTCTACTCTAGAGCAGATTGATAAAAGACGCATGATAGCAATTGAACACTGAGGGGATTTTTGATCTGTGCAGCTGTGCATAATCATTATTTTTACAAGTCACTGGAGGTGCTTGGTAGGGTCAACATGGTAAGAAATATGGACCTGAAAGTGAAACAAAGTGTCTGTCACAGAGGCCAGCTTTTAATTGGAAGCTAAATTTAATTTCAGAGGAAGAGGAAAATACCACACTTCTAATGAGATCCAGGGCATTCCAGAAAGCGGCCTGCAAAGACTATTTAAATAAAAAAGTCCTGTTTAGAAAAACCTGTTGTAAATGACTTCTTGATATTGAAGGTAGGTAAATGCACTTGAGCTCATGCCTCACAAATGAGAAACCATATCTAAAACATGCTGATGACTTTAAAAGTATTTTTAACTTTAACTGGGAAAAAACTTATTATTATTTTTTGAACTGGAACTGTCAGAGAAGGTAAAGGCTTCCTTCTCTTTCCCTTCCCTCTCCCTTCCCTTTAATATTTGGAAGAGGATTATTTTTAATTGAAAGTGGAAAGCAAGAATCAAATTCATTGTAAGTGAAAATTTCCCATTTTCATGAGATGCTTTCAATTAAAAGACAAATTGAGAAGACTTTTTTTGTTTGTTTGTATTTCATTTTTCCTTTTTTTTTTTTTTTTTTTTTAGGTTTGGATTCCTGCACCTTGAAATAATTCAGGCTGTTTAAAATATAGTACAAATATTGATACTTATACATGAGCTTTTAGAAGTGGTAGTGTTGATTTTTTTAGGCAGTCTGCTCAAATGAGTTGAAACCTTGAGGTCAGGTTTTGATCCTTAGACAGTCATCCGAGGAGGAAGGAGTTTTTGTTTTGTGCATGGTGACAGCCAGAGGACAAGGGCAGAGGAAGAAAGGATGGTAGGTTCCTGCCTCTGTCTCTTGCAGTATGCAAGACCTTAGAGACAACCTGGGAGGTGGAGAGGGATGCAATGACCCTAAGAGGTCCAAAGTCAGGCTTCACTCCCTCAGGGAAAAAGGGAAGCAAAACCAAGGGGGTTCACTTTCCTACTTCACCAAGTGTACTTCAATCCCTTAAGAAAGCTGAAAATTATTTTGGATGAGGGAGGAGGAAGATGTTCCTTCCTCCCTCCCTGGATTTTATTCTTAACCTATGGTCTTAACTGATTTGCTCAATGTAGCAAAGCCTGGAAGTCAGACATCTCAGCAACAAAATGATGGCATGTGAAAGGATGCAGACACCCCTGTAGCATCCTTGTGTGGGAATCAAAATTAAGTCAGGGCTAAATAGATTAGGAACCAAGTAGAAAAGGGAAAAGCTGCGTGAGGAAGAGTTAAAAATTCTTTTTCTTGGGCTGCAACTGCAAGACTGAACAAAATAACCAAGTCTGTTGAAATCAGACATTTCAAGCCAGAGACTGGCTCTCCAGGGAATAAGGGTAATACCTGTCTCCATACCACACATCAGATCACACTTGGATTTTTTAGATGCACTGCTTTTGAGTCCAGTTTGAGTGGATTATCTTCATATGAAGGAACATGGTACAACCACAAAATCCCTGAACTAACAGATTCACAGTCACTTCTTCTGCAGCTGGGTTGACTTTGTTCCTGCTCTGAGCATATAAGGAGAAGCTTAAATATGGGGGAGGACAGGGAAGGAAATGATACACGAAGAAACCATTTTTTTTCCCTTCCCTCCAGCATGTATCAGTGGATAATGAAATTTTTCAAATGATTAGATGCCCCATTGGTTGGAAAATTTGGAAGCAATCATGCAATTATATCGCAAAACCTCAGAGTCATGTACATTCAGCCAAGTAGAGAAACCAAACTATTAGCAAAAGGGGGGGGGGGCGGGGGGGAGGGGGGCAGAGAATAACAGAAAAAAGACTATTTATATTGCAATACTGGTCCTAAAAAATGGAAAAGAAAACACAATGGAAACTTTTCTGCAAACAATTAAAGGAGGGGGAGAAAGGCTCAGGATGGGGCTGGTATTTCAGGATAAATATAGAATTTATAACATAGTAAGAGCTGTTTTTAGTGGGCCTTAATTGAAACTACATTGCTTGCCCCTCTGCTGCTGCATCCCAGTGCTACAGTCCGTGAGAAAAAGAAGGACTGGGTGACTTTCCTAGTAAGGGACTGATACATCTCACTAGAGAAAACAATGATTGGCAATGCTTTTTGCCAGCACTTGGGGCACTTTTGTAAACAGGGGCATGGACTTGTGCTCTCTTCCACGCCATAGCGTCTCTGCTCCCAGCAGACACTGTTCAGCCCCCATCTGCTCCAGAAGCCGTTAGACACAGATACAGTTTTACTAAATGAAGCCATTTGCCTGAACTAATACTTTTTCTCTTTCCTTTTTCTAATAGGGGAATTTCTTGCTCCTCTTGGTACCAGGATGAAGGAAAGTACTGCTTTTGTGCACCCCAAATCATCTAGATAAGGACTCGGAAACACAGTGTTTTCATTAGTAGGAAAACGGAGCAGTTTTGGGGGTGAAATCCAAGCCCACTGAAATCTCAACAGCATCTTTTTGGTCTTGGGGGTTAGAATCTGACCTCAGCATTAACAGCATCTCTGTCAACAGCTTCCTTCCTCTTCAGCTGCCCACCCTCTTTCCAGGATGCCACTAAAATGTGGCATCTCTGGGGATGACCTTGCATGTGGAAGCTGAGGTGACATTTAAAAGGGAGCATCTGCACAGCAGTGGTTGAAGGGTGTGTATAGCCAGATGATCAGAGGAGGATCAGCTGCAATTAAAGAAGGGGCAGGTGCCTGCAGCATGCTCTGTAACAAGCTGAGGACTTCATCAGCTTCCCAGAATCCAGGATCCTGGATTAACCTATTAGCCAATAATGGAGCCAAACACAGATGAAGATCTGAGATCCAGAATCTGGTCCAATTCCACCTTTTTAGTCTTCTTTTCTGCCTTTGAATGGACTTCAAATTAATTTTAAATCTGGTTCCACTGAGGGACAAGTAGGAAGAGATAGGCCAGGATGGAGTGGGCAGAGAAATTAAAATAAATATTAGCATATTGCTGGCATATAGGAATAGGGGAAAAAATGTTGAGGTGATCCAAAACATAAATTGAATCTCAGCTAGCCACTTACCTAATTTCTTTGCCTTGTCCCCATCCTGATTGTGATAATTGGTCTCTTCCCACAGAGGGACTCCATCCCACCTTTCCTGTTGCCATTTCGAATGCCTCACTAGTTTTGATGTCTCGGTACCTTGCTATTAATGGAAGGAAAGTATCCCTTCCCCTTGGCATGACAAATGTGAAATTCAGTAAGACGTAGAAATGGTTTTATTATTTAATTTTCTTTTTTTCCAAGATAAAAAGGAAATATTTTGCAATTCCATGCTTGTTTGGTGCTGTGGTTTGATCTAGTTCCCCAGAAAAGTGGGGACTGTTCTTTGGATTCTGCAAAGCCTCCCGGGGTGAGGGGAAATTAGTGGCTCTTCGGGAGCTTCCTGGAATTTGAAATGCCATTTAACACTGGCTTTATGGCTTCAGATGCTTGGGATCTCTGGAGTCTCAAAGGCACAGGGAGTGCCAGGGTAGGATGGACAATTAGATGGGTTAAAAAGGGGAACTCATTAGGAGCATATTCAGAGCAGAAACTGCAAGAGAACAGTTACATTCTTTGCCTTATTCTTTACATAAATTTTGAAAGCCAATGGAAAAAACAGACTGTCACAGGGCTGGATCCAGGCCTGGTAGAGGCAGGGTTGTATTTTTGTTTTGCTTTCCATCAAACACTCAACACCCCAATTTTCTCTTCTTCCCTTGCAGGGAAAAAAATTGGATTCAATAAAGAGCTCTTCACCCACCAGCTCTCACTGTCCTACTGAGTCTTTTACAAAATTTAGGTGCCAGCAGGAGCACATCTTTTTTAGAAGAATTATTTGCCTGGTCTCCAGATGCTTGTGAGCCAAATCTGTCCCATGACATGGAAAATCAGTGCTGATCCACTCTACGCTGAAGAACCAGGACCCTTACCAGACAATTGATTGGTAGCAGAGCAAGGTTTACAGTGGGAATAGCTCTGTGAAAATGCAATCCCAGGTATCTGCAAGGTGTAGTAGTGATAGTTATAACTATCAAGATGGAAAAATTTTTGCAGGGACATCAAAATGAGAGTGCTTTTCCCATATGTTGAAGGTCCTGTCACTGTCCTCTGTAACTCTATGAGGCTGACTTTAAAATGATCTGTTGCAAAAAAAGGGAAAGTATATTTATTTGGGGCTTTCAGCCAAATACAATTCTTCAGTGAAAAGTGAACACCTGTCTTGAATCTGTCCTACTTCTCATGAAAGCACCAGAATGCTTCCCTTTTTGACAGGAATTATTATTTTTTTTATATAGAAAAATGCATTCATTTTTATAGGAAATCAAGAAATTTATTTTCTGTCTTCCTCTTTTGTGTGGATTTCCCCCTATGTTTCCTATAGGCTGGTCACAGAATCACAGAATAGCCATGGTTGGAAGGGACCTCTGGAGATCTTTTACTCTAACCCCCCGATAAAGCAGGTTCACCTAGAACAGGTTACAGAATCACATCCAGGCAGGTTTTGAATGTCTCTAAAGAAGAAGACTCCACAGCCTCTCTGGGCAGCCTGTTCCAGTGCTCTGTCACCCTCAAGGTAAAGAGGTTCTTCCTCATATTCAGATGGAACTTCTTGTGTTTCAGTTTGTGCCCGTTGTCCCTTCTTATCCTGTGGCTGGCCACCACTGCAAAGAACCTGGCCCCATCCTCCTGACACTCACCCTTCAGATATTTATGGACATTGATAAGACCCCTCTGTCTTCTCTTCTCCAGGCTGAACAGGCCCAGCTCCCTCAGCCTTTCCTTATCACAGAGCTGCTCCAGTCTCCTCATCATCCTCCACTGGACCCTCTCCAGTAGTTCCCTGTCTCTCTTGAACCGGGGAGCCCAGAACTGGACACAGCGCTCCAGATGTGGCCTCACCAGGGCAGAGCAGAGGGGCAGGGTCACCTCCCTCCGCCTGCCGGCCACGGTCCTCCTCATGCACCCCAGGATCCCACTGGCCGCCTTGGCCACAGGGCACACCGCTGGCCCGTGGGCAACTTACTGTCCCCCAGCACTCCCAGGGCCTTCTCCCAGCAGGTCACCCCCAGCCTGTGCTGGTGCCTGGGGCTGTCGCTCCCCAGGGGCAGGACCCTGCACTGGCCTGTGTTAAACTCCACCAGGTCCCCCCCTGCCCAACTCTGCGGCCTGCCCAGGCCTCGCTGGATGGCAGCGCAGCCTCTGGTGTGTCACCCGCTCCTCCCAGCTCTGTGTCATCAGCAAACGTGCTGAGGGGACACTGTGCCTTCACCCGGGTCACCGATAGATAAGTTGCACAGGACTGGGCCCAGCACAGACCCCTGGGGAACACCGTTGGCTCTAGGCCTCCAGCTCGACCCTGCGCTGCTGGTCACAGCCCCCTGAGCTCCGCCACGCAGCAGGCGCTCAGCCCACCTGGCTGCCCGCGCAGCCACCGCTCTGCCTGCGCCTGCCCGGGAGGGCTGTGGGAGACTGTCAGAAGCCTTGCTGAGCTCAAGGTCAACAACACCTACCACTCTCCCCTCATCTTCTCAGCCAGTTATTCCATCATAAAAGGCTATTATGTTGGTCAGGTATGATTTCCTCTTAGTGAATCCATGTTGGCTGTTACTGATGACCTTCTTTTCTTCCACGTGCTTTGAGATGACCTCCAGGATCATCTTTCCAGAGGTGGAGGTGAGGCTGACTGACCTGTTGTTTCTTGGGTCCTTCTTGCCTTTTTTGAAGACATGAGTGACACTGGCTTTCCTCCAGTCCTCAGGCACCTCTCCTGTTCTCCATGACCTTTCAAAGATGATGGAGGGTGGCTTAGCAATAACATCTGCCAGCTTCTTTGGCACTCATGGGTGCATCCCATGAAGCCTATGGATTTGTGGGTGTTGCTTAAGTGATCTCCAAACTGATGCTCCTCGACCAAGGAAAAGTCTTTCTCCAGGCTTCCTCTCTTGCCTGCAGGTTCTGGGAAACCAGGGGGCCAGCCTTGGCAGTCATTGGCTTTGTCTCCACTAAGACATGAAGGATAAATTTGAGCTCATGAAAATCACTGAATTGTGTTCGCTATTTGCATAATGAACAAAGAATAAACTTTGGCCTTCTCTTGCTTGGTCTGGAAGAGTTTGACTCCTGTGCAGAGAATTGCATGCCATTTTCGACATACATTATAGACTCGATTATCGCCTCTCGCAAAATGTATTCCTCAAGATTTGGTCTTCACGGTTTTTATCCAGAAGAATCCTCATGTCTTCTGATATGGATGTTTTCCTTTTTTTTTTTTTTTTTTTTTTTTTTCTTCCCCCTGTTCTCTTTAGTGCAGTCTCCACTCCCAGGATCCCAATTGCAGCTGTGAAGGGAGCCCTTGGACAGTCCTTCATGTCCTAGACAAAGGTGTCTAAAATAAATGGAGGGACAGTGTTCTGAGCCTGCCAGTTCAACTGTTTCACTGCTTTGTCCTCAACGTCATCTAAACTATGATTGTTTTAATATCCAAAACCCAAACTAGTAAAACAAGAAGCCTGGCAAAGAACTGTTGAGCTTTATCTTACTAATTTCTCAATCACTTAATTCTGTTGGAATTATTTAAATTGTTGACTGGAGTTTGAAGGCAGATCAGCTCTTATAGCTTCAAAATCCTTTGACTTCCCATGCAGAAAAGGAACTACCCAAAGTTAAATTGTCCACAGTTACTAAATTTGTGTCCATTGCTGTATCTCTGAAGGTCTTTAGAGGGCTGATCTGAAATCAATGTTATTTCACATAAAACCAAATCTGAAGGTGGAACAGCTTAGTTAGTCTGGGGACTTCAGGCTCATATTAAGCAGAATGGGAATCAGTTCTTGACATTGTTTAAACTCTCTGGAGTTTTTTTGGTGATCAAAGGGGTTACTTCTGCAATATGGAAACAGATCTGTTGACGGGAAAAAACCCACATGCCTGCAAAAGAGAGCAAAAGTCCCACAACAATGCACACACAAAATGTTTTTTTTCTTTACATATTCAAAATCTAGCCATGAAACCAGTCTGAACTGACAATTTTGCACGAGAAGCCTGTGCCACTAATCACTTGCAGCATAAAACTAAAAAAAGGTTGTAGAGGAGTCCAAACTCTGCTCCATTACAGACGTTGGTGGTTCTTTCATCCATTTACATTGATTTTTGTGGGATCACTTCAGTACAATTAAGAACACTTCCTTTGACCTATGCAATTTATATCAATTTTTTTTTGGTTATAAACCCAAACTGAGCACAATTCCACTTTTAAGAATTAAATCCTTCAATTGCCTATGTACAAATCCTCAGTAAAGGTTTTGGCTTTACTGCTCAAGCCTTTATAACCCACAGAGGAGAGCCTGCACATAAAAACCCATGAAAATTAATGAACATGGACTTGCAGGAGTGAGAAAGTTGGAATTCCTGCTCTTTGGGAACTTCCAGTGTGTCAAAACTTATTATTCTAACTGAAGCAAGTACTTCCAATGTAATAAATCTGCACAAAACCTGAAATTTCTTATAATTTCTATTAAAAATTGCCAATACTTTCATTGTTCTTGAATAGAAATGAGAATGGAGAATTACCTATATTGAAATGTTTCCTTTTGTTTGCTGGATTTGACACACATGTTCAATTTGCCTGAAATTTGGTTAATACTGAACTTCACATTTTGTAAGGGTCTCTATTTTGGCTTTGTAGCTAAAAGGCCAGAACCCCCAAATTTCCCTGTGGACTAAACTTTTCTGTCCAAATTATATTTCTCATACAGCACTGAAGTCACATAAGAATCCAACACAACACATAATTCAGGCCGAGTGCATGCTATTTCTTGGGAGCTGCAGTCCTCCAAAGGGTTATGGGCTCACAGTACAGAGAACAGTTGTGAACTAAAACTCCCACAAGGCAATGCTAAAATAAGGAAATTAAGCTGAATGCCATGGTGAATCAAGACAAAAATTAATTATTTTGTATAAATAATAAGGAAAACCAAGTTTTCTGAACTTGGATTGCATTTCATTTGGATTGCAACACTTCATTTTGCATCATTCCCATTGTGATTTTGAAAATTCTTCACTTTGGAAAATCAATTGGGTGGAAATTGCCATTCCTTTTGGAAACTTGCACCAGTGTGTCTCTTGACCATCTCTGCTGTTGGTAGCTATTTCCTCCACTCTGGCAATGACAAGCACAATCCAGCATTTTTGGTGAATCAACACATGCTGGAAAAAAGGAGCCAGAGGAAGTTAGTTGCTATAGCCAAACATCACCAGTAAAAGTATGTAGGACTGTTAGTTATCTAAAATGACTTTTCTTTCTCACCCTCTCCCCACTAGCCCTATGTCTTTTCTGCTGACAGATAACTGCTATCCTAAATATTCTCTTACTCCACAGCACATCAGCAGGAGTTCCACTGATGTAAGGGGAGGATGCTCTTGTGTAAAGAGAGAGTAGACTGAAACCAGAGATTTCTAAGAAAGAATTTAGCTTCCTAATGCACTTGTTCTCTTACAGAGCAACAGACTGCAGTTGCAGTAGACACATATTAGCCAGAATTTAATTTTCCTGTTGCAGCTCAGTGATGGTCTTGGCACCAGATCCTCAGCAGGTACAAAACAGAATAGCTCCTGCTGGTTACACTGATTGAAATGAGAGAAGTGTCCCCTCTCCTGTGCCATTAATTGCATTTGATCCCGTCATGCATTACACCCCCAAAGCATCAGGCATTGCCTTAAACACCACCCATAAGGCTTCCTGTCCTAATCCAGCCCACAAAGTCAAGAGCTCGGGAAGTAAGTAAAACCAACTCTGCAAATGCATTTTGTAGGCCACAAGGAAGAAAAACAGTGTTCGTGGAGCACACTTCAGTTTTCGTTGGTGCTTCTGGCAACCTTCTTCTCCTACACATCATCATCATCGAAGAGACAAAACCCAGGCTCCCTGTTACGTACACAAGAAAGGGAGACTTCTCTAATGCTTGTCTGTGAATTGTAAATTTCTGAAGAGCTCTGCTATAATCTTTTACAGTTTGCAATCCCACCCTTCAGCTTAATGAAATGGAATGGTACAAATGCTCTCTGGACATTTCACTGCTGACAGTTACCCAAGGCTTGCCTCAGCTGTTACAATATGGCTAGTTTATTGTCTTTTTTTTTTATTATTTCTGTTGTACAATTTCATGACTAACTATGCGTAAAATGGAAGGAATTTCACTACGCTTTCTTCATCCAGTTGGACACAAACTGGGCTGGTTCCTTTAACTCACTTTTCAGCTGGCAGGGCTTGCTTTCTGTTTTCTTTTAAATGTCAAAAAAGGTTAAATAGTCTTTTCAAATCTGCAATAGATCTTGAAGATCTCTGGGGGTAAAACCTTCACAAAGGAAACCGTTTATACAAGTTCAAACAACAAGCTCGGGTTCAGAACCTAGAAGGCAAGAAAAACAAGCCTAAAACATGTCTCAAGTAAAAATCACAAGAATGGTGGGTTTTTTTGTTTGTTTACCTGATCTCCCAATATACTGAAAAGGAGGGTTTGAATCTCTTTGACTGTCTTGATCTTTTTCTATTTTTATTTATATTACAGTTATACATTGCAGCTTTGAAATACACATGCAGATCAAGGAGCTGGACATCAGGTGATTCCTACCATTTTCCTGTGTTTGCCTGGTATCCTTCTTTGCTGCAGGACTTTCAGAGGGACTGAGACCCTAGCTAGCCTGCCACATCTCTCGTCACCTGAAACAGAAAGCAAATGCAAACACTGGGTCTAAAAAGCTTAATGGAAAGTTGGCAAGAACTTTGGCTTTCACAACTTGCTGAAAAATTCAGTATTCCTCATACCAGCATAATGCTACCATCCCAACTCAGCATTTGCCTGGTAGATACAATATTAACTCAGGAAAAGGACAGGAGAGGAGACAGTAAAGAAGCATTTGGATTCATAGAGCTGGCTATTAGACAGATCATCTCAAGTCACTTTTATTTTGAGGTCTGTAAGACAGGTACAAGACCAAGTGAAGATATACAGAGATTTTGAAGACCAATGGTGTGTGCTATGTGACTAAGGCTTTCAAAGTCCAAACATAGTCCACACTAGCATACAAACACACTAGTACCAAACTCCTGCTGATTCAAACACAGTCTGCCCTGTGCTACTTAGAGCTATATGCAAGGGCCTTACAATTCAGGGTGACCATAGTTTTAAGCTTCTTTGGATGCATCTTCTTTTGTTTCTCACTGGTAATATTGCTCAGGAGGAAAAAGACAAATTTTGGCCAGCCAGGTGAAACATTTTGTTCAAAACAGTAACGAGTCTGGATTTGTTGCACATACACTGGGGTACTCCAAGTCAGACAGAGGCTCAGAACATGTCAGGCATCTTGTGAGGTAATGCTTCCCCAATAACTTGGCCATGTGCAAGTGTACCCCAAAGCAGATGGACTTCTGTTTCTGCTTCAGATTTCCCACTGCAAATGGAAAAGTTGAGGTGGAACATTAAAACTGGAAAATTCCTTGACACCGTCATCAGTAACTGAGGTTTCTCATAACTGGTAACTCCTGCCTGCTCTGTCCTCACCTTGCTACAGAGAAGCCAAACTCCGCATCCGAGCTCCAGACAGGAGCATGGGTAGCATGCAGTGGAGGGGAGCACATGAGTGTCTGAGCAGAGAGAGATCACATTACCACAGCACTAAGCCCCTCACCTCAGCACTTTGGCTGATGCCAGGATCCCTTCCCAGCACTCCCCTGCTTTGAGAAAAATGTGAAAAGTGGTTTAATTGCCCTCAGGCCTGTTATCACTTGTGACAGCAGTGATCAGAATCAGGGTCCATTAACAGCCTCGGTATTTAATACATGCATTAACTTATGAGTAGAGGGTTCCCTGTCTGTATGATTAATGTCATCTCAACATATTCCATTAACAAAAAATATGAGGCACTTTGATTTTTTTTCCCCCTATGTGACTGACAACATAAACACATTGTCAAAAGCACTGAACAGATGGTAAGGCACTTAGGAAAGTGCTGCATTTAAACAAGTCACTGGCCTTCAGCAAGTAGTTAAACCATCATGGGCAGTAACAGAAAGAAGGCTGTCCTTTATTTCCAGAATGAGATGGAGCGAAACACAGTCACACTTCGCATCTTTCACGCAGTAATTCTGCATTCCCATAGTGGTCTCTAATTGTAAGCCAGCCTTTTATCTCTGGTGGTCTATCAGTAGAGAACGGCACAAGGAACAGAGGATGGGTATTTGGTATGGGACAGCAGAAGGCAGGGAACAGAGCTTCAGTACATATAGGAGGGATGCTTGCCACAGTGTCAGCATTGTCATGTACAGTTGCCTTCTACATCCTTCTTTGCTGGGAAGCATTCTCAACTTGCATCTCCCTTTGGCTACACAGCAAGCCATAAATGCTCACCTGCCAGAATCTTTGAGGCTGGCTGTCTTGGCCATCAAAACACTCTTTCTCATAATTTCCTAGAAATCATTACCAGTTTCACGCTCCCCAGTGTCTTGTTTCACTTTGGGGTCTTTCAACAGCTTGAGTAATGAGTATTGATCAACATCAGCTTTACTCCCACAACATGAATTAATTATTTCTGCAGAGACCTCTTGTCATGAAGACAAATCTGCAGGGGACTTTGTCTTCCTTTCTGCTGAGGGAGTTTCAGTAGTTCTTGTTCTCCTTGACTTTCAATGGCATGGATTGCCTTGTGCAGCCTTTCTCTCTAGCAGGTAGTATAGCTTGCATTATATCTAGGGCTAAAAGCTGGTAGGGTTTACTAAAAACTGGAAAGGAATAAACTACTTCGAGAAATATGAAACATCCCTTTTCCCTCTTCTGTTTTTTACTGTGTAAACTGGACTATCCTCATTCCTCAAGCTTTAAAACCATGATATCATTAATCACTTTGGACAATAGGTCTTGTCAAACTTTATGCCATTCTGTAGGGCAAGTTAGTGTTTAAGTCTGATTCTAAGGCATAAGATAGGCCAAGTCAGTGCAAAAAACTATTACTGATCCCACCTACGTAACCTTTCACTGTCATTCCAAATCTTCTGTTAGAACATGGTGGTGAACATTTGTGATTTGGTATTTGACACAACTGAAAGCCAGACATGGTTATGGAGGGTAAGGTGTGGGACTCTCCAGAAATATAGCTATTGATGCAACATCCCCATCCTGAGAAAGGAGTCATGTCCCCACTGAGGACACAGAAATTCTTTAAAAACTTAGTAAAACTTCTAAGTTAGTATCGCTTCTGAAAACAGCAATAGCTATCCAGCTACTGCTTAGCAACATTAATTAAACATAACTCATTAGAGAGCTCATTAGGGAGTCATTAGAAATGTTATATGTTTGGATTACTGTCATTAGTTTTACTGAATTGTTAGGGCTCCATATTTTGATTTAAAACAAATGAGTACGGAACAATATATAGAGCAGGAATAAATTAAAAACTGACTGATAGATCTCCAAATTTCAATCCATGGAAAAAGCCTGAATAACAGTATTTTCAGTGCTGCTGTTCTAGGATAAGGCTCATTTTGGATCTGCACTTTCATCACTGATTTATTAATAGGTATAAAATCCCTGCTGATAAACACTACTGGGTGACACAAGCATTGCTGGATAAATGGTTTATAATCAAAGCAATCAGATGATAAATTCAAATTAATTATTTCAGTAAAAGCTTCTGCCTAATGGAAAGGCAGTATGTCATACCTACAGAAAGACTGGCCCTCACACAAATGTGTTAAAAAGAGAGGATTTAGCAAAGGGTGCTCATTCTGGCTATGAAGATGAGTGAAACAGGGGTGCTGAGGTCATAGGATAAGTTGAAAGAAATAATAACCTGACAAATGACATCATTACCTCTGCAGATGATGCCAGCTTGTTGCATTTAGCTCTGAATCCGCACCTGAGTAAGTATAAAGCCACAATATTTTGTAGAACAGAACCACATGGTTATTCTGGGTTTGGAGAAATCCCCTCACCATGGGAGAGTTAAAGAAATCAATCTGTTTAACTAATCATGAAGACAACTGGGGAGACAAGAGGTGACTTGATTACTCTATAATTACCTTCCCAAGGAAAAAATATCAGTTGCTAAAGAAGTCTTTAATTCAGCAGAGAAATGCAGAACAAGAGTCAGTAGCTTGGAGTTCAATTAAAACTTGGCACGTTATTTAACAAAGGGGGCGAGGGAGAAGAATCAGCTATTTGGAGTAATCTGCCTGCAGAAACAATGAACTGTCTTTCATGCCTTGTCTTCTCCAAATAAGACCTGAGTATCTCTCTAGAAAACACATTTTCACTGAGCAGTGTTAATGGATTTTATTAGATGGCGACCGGGAGAAAAACTGCATCTAGTATTCATGAACTACACAGGCAGTCAAATCAGATAACCCTAATGGTCTGGCCTAGATTCAGAGAATTTAAAACTAAGAACTGCCTGGTACTGACCAGGGCTATGTGAGATGTTTTAATTTCACGGTAGTACAGTAACCTTCTGAACAAATTATATTGGACCTCTGCATCCTAGTTGTGGATAACCCTCTTGGGAAAATGCTTTAAAAGGCATTCATTGAAAGTTTGGCTGCCAGTATATTGATTCACTTACTGGTAGTTAAACAGGCTGAGACAAACCTTACAAAGTCATCTAGTATGACTAACACATATTCATATGCTCTTTTTTCTTATTTCCAGGTGAAAAAAGAAAGTCTGAAATGACACAAAGTCAGCTGGTTCTGCTGTAACAGTCTTCATGGGGCTGTGGCACGCTGGACTACTGTGGCAACTACCAAATAGTCAGCAATTCTAGTGGCATCTACCCAGATCATATTTTTTTGGCTGTTGTCTTTTCTTAGCTACATTTTTGGCTGTATATACTAATAGTGGCCTCCTGCAGTGGAGGAATAAGATGTCTTGGATTTATCTCATGTAAGAAAAGCTGTAGAAAGTGAATGGCTTTCTCAATACTCTTGCAGTAAAATCACCATATTAGCTTGGCCCATGTTTTATTGCCTTCCACAGACCCCCCTCTTTCGCAACTTACTAATATTTTTAGAGTAGTCACATCAGATGTGCTTATGTTGACCATTGAAAATTTTCTATATATTCTATGGAATTTCTTGAATGCTCATACCAAGATACATGTGCACGTCTCATCACCAAAATCCTCAAAGTGTTATTCATGACCTACTACTTTCCAAGGCATATGGGAGAAATAAAATGACTGATTTCACTGATGTTGTTCCTTCCTAATCCATTCAGAACATTATGAATTTGAGAGGAGTTGTTTTCTTGAGCAATTTAGTTTTTTCTGGTTGCTTTCCAAAAACTAGGCAATGTTGGATAATCATTCATTTTCCAAGCACATCAGTGCATGGTCAGGCTGTGACCTGTCTCTCTGGAATAACTTGCAGGATGCGTTTTTCTATTTTATCCAGCAGATGTGACACTGAGACATGTCTTCCATTTGCACTTGTTTATGCACAGAGATACACAGATAAAACTAACCAACTAAATCACTTTATTCTGAGCAGTCACGCATGGATGAGTAGACTACTTAGCACCTGTTACTTCAGGAGATTTGGAGCTAAGAAGACTTCTAATACACAGGAAAAACAAGTTCTGATTTCCAAAACTCTGATAGCTTACAACCAGTGAGCATACTCCCAAACATCTGAGTCTTATCATGACTGACCGAACTTGTGATTGAGAAATGGACAAGATGAAGTCTGCTGATCTCTTCCTTTGTGATACGCATCCTATCAATGTAAATTGTTTGAAAATACATTACAATTTATACACACTAGAAATGCATTCAACTCATGCATCTTCTGCTATTAACACTATTATCCCCACCCAGCTATTAAAATTAAATTTTCTTTCAGCCAAATGTCATAGATCTTGGCATTCTTCTAAACAGACCATATCCATTTTCTGGTGAATGTCTTGTAATTATCATTGGCTCTTTTGTTGTTGCTTTGGTACTTTAGATTTCTGGAGGAGCATGTTTCTGAAGAAATGCAGTGAAATTTTTTTGCTTTATTTCTCTGGAAAGGTCAATGAACCAAGGTAAAATCGGTGTAGTTGATTTGTGAAGCAAGTGAGATATTTTGGCCCTGAAAAACACTGAGCGGGACTGAAAACACCACAAAAGTCTGCAGCCTCAGGTTTGAGAAGTAAGGGCAGTCAGTTGAGCTAGTAAATAATTCAGCCATGCTTTAAAAGGTAAAATCAAAGATTTCTGTGTGCCATATAAAGTTGAAAGGGAAGCAGAATCCAGAAGGGTTGGGTGACCAGTTTTGAAATACTTTTTGAAGAAGATGGATGGTTTGGAGCTTGCCATACTTGGTTTGAGGCCAGGAACAATCTTTTGAAAGCTAGAAGTACTTTTGATCTCTGCCTACTCCTCCTCATCACTGTGAATCTCCAGGGATACAACCCTACCATGCAATACAAGGGAAAGAAAATGTGCTTCAGAAGAGGGAGAGGAAAAAGGAGAAGGAAGCCAATGAAACAGTATCTGAGAACAACATCACTGCCTGTAATGACACTGACCTGCTGGTGCCAGTGGAAGAGTTTTGTAATATTTTTCCAGGTCTGCTCTTGTTTTTGATACTAGGCTGTGGAGCTGGCTTTGTGGCTCTATACCACCCTCCGCATGCTTCCAAGGGTATTGGGAACGATTCCTATGGGCCTGTGACTTGAAAGTATACCCAAAATGTTTTACAGGCCAAAAGTCCCATCAGGCAAAATTGAGCCAAATTGATCTGACATTGGTGGGAGTAGATACGTTGAGGAGCAGGGGTGTCCGCATCGCCATCTCTACCCCAGTTAGGAGGTGGCTGTGTTGGAAGTGGAATGCAATGGGTTTATAATGTGCACCAAACACAGGGAATGATTTGGGAAGAAATGAAGGGTAATAATCCATCAAATTAGTACAACAGAAGACTCAAGGGGAACATGGTATTGTTTATAATGGAATTCACACAGCTTAGCTGGAATGGCATCGCAACTCTAGTTTAAAAAAAATAAGCATCTTCTCTTTCAAGGACCATCAGACCTCTTAGCTACACATTGACTCCAAAACCACCTTAGCATTCATTATGGCTCAGCCTTAACTTGTGGAGAAGCATGTGTCCATGGAATTACTGAAGCCATATCTCTAACGCAGACCTCTCCCTGGTGGTTTGTTGTTGTAGTCTGTAAATGCTAGGAAATTAGAAGGTCCTGCTGGGAGCGTATAGTCATTTCTCAACACCTCTCTTCTTCTCTACAACTTAGATGCCACTAAGACTGAGAAAGAATCACTACCTCCTATTGGGTGGCATATCTTATGATGCATGGGAGGCTTTAATAAGCTTTTTCTGTGAGTAATATAATCCCCTGGGACTGTGGATACAGGCTTGAGCCATGGAATAAATGTGGCTTTTTGGGCTTACAGTTGTCCTGAGCAAGATTCTCCACTCAAAACCGCACCCTGCACTTGCTGGCGGGAGAGTATAAACAGTCAGTTGGAAACTTCCTCTGGTTTCTTCCTATCCGATTCAGAAATCCCCAGTATGGAGGTAGCCAACAGCACCTCCAGCTGTGACCACCATATAGACCATTTCTGAAAGTCACCATGGTCATGGCTTCAAAGAAGCCTGCAGACTGCTGGCATCCCTGAAGCCTTGCCAGGGAGCCAGGCCCTTGGGGGCTGGGGGGCTGGGCAAACCCAAGAGAGCCACAGATCATACATGCCAGCAGAGCTGGGTGCCTGCCTCCTGAGTAGCTGAAGGGCGGCCCATGCCCCACTCAGACCCCACATTCATATAATTTTTTATGCAAAGCTGTTCTCTTTTGTTCACCACCCTGCCTCACACACGCACTTACTCGTGTCATGTAATTTCTGGAGTGCCCAGACAGATGTGTACTGCCTAGTGTTCCCTTCACTTCTCTTCTGCGTGCACCCAGCCTCACAACTCCTGTCAATTCACCTTCACCTGCTGTTTGTCAGAGCATTATTAATTCTTTAGAAATGGTATCCTCTAGTGTTTGTCATCCTTTTGTGCACAGAAAAAAATGTAATTTTTTCTGAAAAGAACTGAATAAAGAATCAGTTTGTGCAAAGGAAAAGGCAGGGGGAAAGGGGACAGAAGAAAAGATGAAAGAAACCTTGTCTTTGCCCTCAAAGGCTTTTCTTTTAAAGATTTTATTACTTTTCTGTCAATGTTAACTTACTGGCATCTCGATCAACACTCCATCCACTCCACAGATTCTTTAGCCAACTTTTAAAACCAAACTGAATTCTAGGGAAAACTCACAGGATGCACAGAGAAGTAAATTTCAGCTTGTCAAGCTTTATACTGATCAGTGGTAGTGTAAAACAAAATGTCAAAGAACAACCTTCCCTCTCACTCTTCTTGTCAAAACCCACACCCTCCCGTTCTGCTTCCCCACCACCACTCTCACCTTAAAAATAAATGCAATAAAAAGGAAAATTAAAAAAACCTCTTTCTAACCACTTTGGAGAACGAAAGCTTTGAAAGCAAAACAATTCCATAAAATGATCCAACTGCAATTCAAAACAAGCTGGTCACACAGAGTAAGTTGGGTTGCAATATTTGGAAAAACCACTGCATACGTTCCTACCCAAGGTCTGGTAAAGGACAGCCACAAATTGTCTGATCACAAAGAAGGAATTTCCCCCTCACTGGTTTGTGGCAAGTATACGTGAGGCTAAGAGTGATGTTCAAATGAGACGAGCTGAGCGCAGCTTCTGCTGAGTGATCCCTTCTCAGTCTCCAGATACAGTAGCAGTAAAAATGAAGTAGGGAGGAGGAGACAGTACCATACCTCAACTGAGATGGGAGCCAGCATAGACACCAGATGCTTAGGACCAGCACTGAGCAGGAGGCAATCCTTACATTTTCAAGTGTCTTGATTATGTCTGATAGGAACAGGATGTGCAGACTTTAGCATGAAGAAATGTCCCATCCCCTGCAGCTCTGAGGACCTAACTCAGCACAAGAACTCACAGTGCAAGGCCCCTTTTGTGTATGCTCAGATACGGAAGGCACTGGGTATCTTCTATCCCCACTAACAATGCACTGTGTCAAGGGGAACTCAGCAGCAAACAGGAGATCCTCAGGTTCTCACTGAAATTTTTAGCATTGGAAACATTCATTATCTTTCGAGTCCATTCACCACATGGAAAACAGTAAAAGAAGTCACTGTGCTGTCTTAAAGATCTGTGTGCAACCCCAAAAGCCTTCTAGAGCTTGTGTGGAATCAACCTATAAAGCAGAAATGAAGTCAAGTAAAACAAAAGCTAAGGAGAAGCATCATATGCATTGCAGTTGTAATCCTCTGCTGTTTTGACTGCTAAATAGGAGATGCTGTGATTAATCTGTGATTATGTGACTCACCATAATTATTGTTGAAGTTGAGTTTATTGAAGCACGAATCATTCCACTCAAAGTGGAACCTAGTTGCTCCATCGCTGTGGTAGCCATTTAGGGTTTAGAGGAGAAGTTGATACTTGGGTGCAGCCTTCACCTTGATTCAAGCAATGAAAAAAAATTGCCTTGTCATTTGCAAAAGGGTGAAACTTCCTTTGAAATGAAAATAGAAGAATCCATCCCACTTCTGTTTGAAGTTCTTGGAACTGTTCAGCCAACATAATGGTGAAAAGCTTCCTTAGGCTGAGAAGGTACGTTAATGATCAGTTTGGATCTGTGAGGTTGCTGTCAGTATTTGAATGCTGTATCACTCAAGCTACAGACCTCCCACTGCTTGTTTCTGGTCACATGCTCAGCAGGGCTAGTATATATCCACAATAAACCTGTAGTTTCATCAGTAAGAGTAGACTAGAGAAATACAGCAAAGATGAGCCCGGCACTTCTGCTTTTGATGACATGTGCGAGGTTGGAGTATGTGGCGTGTCTGTGGCGTGTCTCTCAACCAGAAGCCCTGTATAACAGAGAGAAAACTAAGGTCAACTTGGATTTTCTTGCCTCTTTTTAAAGAAGAGATCTGCATTTTATATTCAGTTGTTTGGATTTTTGGATGGAAAAGCCTTTTTTCAAATGGGAATTTTTATGGGTAGACTTTTTGTTCCACTTTTTTACCAAAAAGCCACATTTAATGAAACAGTCTTTGTATTCAGTTTGGGAGGGGAAAAAAATTTACATTTTCTCCTCTGATGTAAAATGGACCCTTTTTCCTAACCAGACTTTAGTACAATTATTGCTAGCATACATGAAGGAGCATAAACAATGGCTCTCTGGGGTAAGGAGTTTTGTTAAATTGTTAAATTTCCTGCTCTATTTTTAAAATTCCTGCTGCTGCTTCTGCTGTTGTCTATAACACAGCAGTAGCAAAGGCCCACAATAGCAGTTAAGGTTGAAATTGGGATGAAAATTGCAAGTAAAAACAAAACCAAAGCTAGGAAATACTTTGCAGTGCATAATGCTCAACCAGGCAGAAGAATTATGCAGGGCAAAAAAGGGGGAAATTTACTCTTTGATTTCCCACTTTTAATGCCCATTCAGAGATCCATCACTAGGTGCTGAAATGAAGGAAACAGTCCTGCCTCACATCACTTGACCTCAGTGCTCTGTGTTGGTACTGTTGTTACCCCCCAACTACATTTAGCCAATGGGAAAGTGATGCAGTCCCATCTGGTACATCAGAGGATGTCTTTTTGTTGGGATCACATCTGGTTTATGTTCACACTGAATCTTGGAAAGGAGACATGGAGTCAGGGTATTTGCTTGGCTATTACAAATTTGTTACTGATTTCTAGCAATGCACCCTTGAAAACGAATATTCAGTGCAAAATAGCTGGGCTTTATGGACAGTGAAAAGGAAATAAACATGTCTTTTTTTGGAGAGAAACTATATGTGATTAATTATTTATCAAAAATGTCTCTTCCTTAAAAGGAGACACTGTGTAAGGTATTTGTGTCAGTCATTCTCTTCTAGATCTGCCCCTCCAGAGAAGGCTTCCATTGACCCTGTCAAACAGCCTTCCAGTTATCAGTCTGATACTAGGAACACCGGTTCTTGTGTTGGTCATACATGATCCTTTTATTGTTTTAAAAGTTTGTTAACATCTATGTTTAAATGTTTGTTAACATCTATGGCAATCTTTTTATTCTCAGACTTCCTGAGATCTGCTGCGGAAGAGATTCCTCTTGGTCATGGTTTCTTGTAGAATCTTCGCTTTTGTTTACTCTTGTTTTTTAGGAATGGAGAGATGGAGTCACTTCTTGTTTTTCATTGCCAAAAATATGCTTTCTGAGGTCCATCAATTCATGGTACAAAAGACTTTTGAAACTAATCTCAATCACAATGCTAAATCAGTCCTGTTCGCACCTTCACATGTTCATTTCTGGCTTGACATTGCTGAATGCTTCATGTCTCAGGGAAGGTATGTGAACAGCCTTGCTCCAGAACAATGTATGACTTCTCTTCTGGGGCTTAGAAGCCAGGCCCTGCACTCTCCTGTGCATGGAGTGGCACACAGTCCCTGTGTGAATGGACAGCTGAGACTTGCACCAGGGCAAGCCACAGAAATAAGCCCCCAGGACTGGGAGGAACACGTCTTTACCTTGGCACAGCACTTGATTTGCTTGAGCTGCAGAGAGGAATGGATGCACATGTGTATGGACCCACAGGTAGTACAAGTATTAGCAGCATTGCAGGCCACAGACTTAGAGGGGCAAGGATGGTAGTAAAGCAGGATTTCTAAAGTCGTTCCACTGCTTCATCCTCAGGCAGATTTCTGGATGTCTGCCCTTTCCAGAGTGGGAGGAGCGGAAAAGACAGTGATACTTAAAGGTCAAGATAGCCACAATCATTTTGCTGTGCCATTCATTGATGGCTCTGGCCCTTTAGCTAAGACCACTAGAGTATGAGTCTTGTCCTTTTCCTAGCAGTCTGTCCCCCATCCACCACAGAAGGTCTGAACACCAGCAGAATTGGTCCTCCTTTCCCAGAATGTGGAGCCAGTCTTGATTAGATGGTTAAATGCTACCTGACCAAGAACTGTCTGCTGTCTCCACTTCCACAGGAGCCAATCTGCTGATCTGCCAACCAGATTCCAGTTATTGGCATAACTTTCATCCTTTCTCTTTGTTAATTTTTTTGTCTCTCTTGCATCCAGAATAAACTGTCATTTTTGTAGTTCTTGAGTTTCATGCTAGTTAAATGACACCATGGGTGTCACAGAACATTTGTCCACTTGCTGAAGCATTGGTCACAGAGGAACAGGGTTACCAGCCTAAGAAGCATATGCCTCCCTGAAGGTAAAGTAAGAGTAGGGGAGATTACTTCATGGGGATAGCTATACTCCTGAATGAATTCTTGTTAAAGCTAAATGGTTCATATAATGCTCCAGCATTTCTCTGAGCTTTGACCATCTAGGGTCAGCAGTCAGGCACTAAGGATGCTTGCTCTTCTGGGGGATGGCTTGTGCAGTCTTTTCCAGGTGCAAATACAAGACAAACACTTTCTGAATAATTCCACTCTTCAGGTTTGAGCAATGACTTTTCATTTTAAAAAATACTTAGGTATTTCTATCTATCTGTCTGTCTGTCTGTTTATTTATCTATCTATTTGTCCATCTGCATTTGCTGAGAAATGTATAACCAAACATTTTGATGAGTGTTTTGCTGATTTTATCTGCTTTCCCTTCTTCTTCCCTCTGGAAGATATCTAAAGACAAAAAAAGAAACTTCATATTCTCTTTAAGTCCCTACCATTATTTATCTGAATGTTGCTACCCTCCTCTTCCACCCCTGCAGATGTCTGCACCAAATCAAAACTTTTACCTAGAGTGGCTTCCCCAGGAAACAGAGTTCAATGTGATCATGTTGTTTATGTATCAGCCCATACAACTTACAGCTTTGTAACCTGACAGGCAGGAGAGGATGCCTAAAAATATTGTGACTATCATATTTCATCAAAATAAGCAAGTGGAGAAAGGAGAGAGACTTTCTTATTCAGGGATCACACCTTTTATTGAACACTAGAGAATCCATGCAAGTGAGAGCCTTTGGAATAACCTTTCATTTCTTCCCCTGCTTAAGGAAACACTTTGTCTGTGGGTTGTCACTGCTCTCCCTAATTACAGCCCCCTCCCCTGAGCTGTATCACTTTTTCAGCAAGTGTGAAATATTGCCTTGGAACCTATCATCTCACAATTCACCTTGGGTCTGGCCTGAAGGATTGTGCAATTTCTGCGGTCTGCTCCAGTGCAAACAGGAAAAAGAATCCAAGCCTCAGTTTTTACAATGTGCAGCTTGCGTGCAGGAAACGGACTGACTCGGCAACATCTCTGAGATGTTTATTGCTCTGTACTCCCGCCAGCAAGGCCCAGGCCACTAGCTCTGCTGGCAGAGGGCTCAGAGCTGTCAGCATTCACAGGGCCTCTGGTGGCCCATCATCCTGCTGGAGGTCATCTGGAAAAGTCCTGGAGAAGTTCTCAGGTACTGCCTGGGGAAGAGGGGAAGGTTTCTTCCTCTTCCAGAGAGGTGATGTGAAGAAGTGCAATGCTCCCACCTCCCCAACCTCAAAAACAACCAGCTCCAAGTTACGAACCTGATCCATTAACTTATTATCAATAGCAATTTACAGGTGATGGCACAGCCCACTGCAGTACAGTTGAGACCATATGTGAATCCATCTCTGCCCAAGGGACCCGCTTTCCTTATCCACCTGTTACATTTTCCATCCAGCTCAGCTGCTCTGTGCTACTTTGGTCTTGGAACCTTCTAGGGATGAAGTTTCTCCCTCTGGAATAGAAATGGAGCCTTGGGACACTGGGTTAAAATCTTCAGCCTTTTTATTAATTCTTCCTATTTATAGTCCAGTGGGATGAAGCCCCATCCTGTGTGCAGTTGTGTTTCTACAGTCATTAATACTACACAAATCAATCCTACAGCTCACTAGTGAGTAGTTCATGCCAGCCAAAACAGACAAGTTCTAAAAAGTATTTCTCCCACACTTTTCTTGTTGCCTAAATCCCTCAAGGAATCATTTCTTTTTCTGCATGAATTTTAATCTCCATTGACATGTTTTCTCCTCAGTTAACTTTACTCAAAGGAGAAAATGGCCTAGTCCTTGCTATACACTGAAGACAAAGAATTTGCATTCTCTCCTCTAATCTTTCACACCATGAAGATAGAGATGAAGATGGGGCACTGATACTTCGGGATTCCCCCTTCTAGCTTTCTAGATTCCATGCCTTCTCACTGGGCTGCTGAACTGGGCCATTCCTTCTGAGTAAGTCACATTCTCCCTCTCTAGGCCTTGGTTTCTCTACCTTTTATAAACTCCACTGAGGTTCCTGGATGACAAGGAAGACCCAGAGAAGATGATATAGTAGCACGGCAAAGGCTACTGGCAGGTATGTACTTGAATTCAGGAGATTCTTAACCTTGCCCTGGTTAAAGCAACCTTTGTGGTTTGCAATTTCCACCTATGTGTTCTTTTGACCCTTGGACAACCCTGGGAGATCCATGTGTATTGGGACAGAAAACTGCTTTCTGTGTGTCTCAAGCATGTAATTCAGTCCTGAGGAACAGAGTGGGCCACCACAAATATTTGTGGAAAGTGAGTACTCCTATGCAGAGCAACAGCAGATGTGTTCCTGCCTGAGGGCAGGACCTGATGTCTGGGCATCACTGCCTCAGGGCTTTAGGATACACAACAAAACTCAACCAGAGAGGCAATGAGCCCCAAGAGGGGTTAGGAGGTGAAGAAGTTTGAGACATGCAGATCCTTTCCTCAAACAGGTACTGGAGAACCTACAGGAAAACTTGCAATCAATGGAAGAGTTGAGCTATGTCAAACCTTGAAACCCAGGTTTATGCAGGAATTAGAGCGATTGCTAGAAAAGCAACAAGCTCTGCCAAAGGCCAATAAAGGGGCAAAGTCTAGTGTGTGGCTGGCTTGGCTGTGGACTGCTTCATGTCACTGAGCAAATGTCTTCTCTAAACCATAGTGTTGACTCAAGGAATGAGGCAAACAGATCTTCCTTGCTTCCCCTCTTCCATCCCCAGTTTAAGTATTGGATGACCAGAAGCAGCTGAAGAGTAGCTGTGCATTTACTAGCACAAGGTATGGAATGCTGCAGTGAAAGCTTACCTGGGGTTTCCCACTGGGATACGTGAATATCAAAAGTTTCTGTGGAAAAATGTTTTTTAGAGCTAGGGAGAAAATCCAACTGGATTTCAGTTGTTTCAACTCCAGCCCAACTGCGTTCTCCTTTACGTGATCTCAAAGTGCTTTATTTTAAATCTGTGCAACAAAACAGGAATTTCACATTTCTTTATGGTATGTTTCTGTATGGTACTTTGCAGAAGACCAGATGCCCATGTTTCCTCTTCAGAGTACAGGTTTCCTAGAAAACTACATATCCCACAAGGCAAACAAATATTGCAGCTTTTGGGGGCACATGATGCCACTTCTGTTTAGTTTCATGGGAGATGTAGTGTGCAGAAGAAAATACAGGCTGGAACAACAACTCCTAGAAGGCAAACATTGCTGAAGCGTAAAACTGAATGCTGAAATTAACTCGGAGGAAGGGATCCTCTTCAGGCTGTCTCAGGGATGAAGTGCTTCCATTATTTACATTTTAAATGTCAAAACAAGATGTTTTGACATTTACTGCTAATAAAAAAAAGCTTTTGACATTTTCTGCAGATTAGAAATTATGGCATTTTTTTCTCTTTTTCTTTAACCTCATGTTTTGGAACCTAAAGCAAATTTTAAAATGTCAGATTTTCCCATGGGATGGAGATTCAGAATTTTTTCTCAGCTGTAGTTATGATGCTTTTAGTTACTTCTGATAGCCAGAAGACCTACAGTCCAAACAGTGAGACAGTCTGCAGGCTCGGGCAGAGAAGGAGCATTTCCTCCCTTTGTTCTGTATTTTGAAACAATGTTCATTTTTAATTACATTCCTCCATTCTCTGATACAATTTTGCAAAGTAGGCAATTCCATCTAATAGCTTTCTTCTTTACTATAAAGCAACCCCCTTGTTGCTTAACCCTGCCTAAATCAACAGTGTAAATTTCTTTGGGGACAAAATGAGCTTAGTGTCCCAGTTGGGACCAGCTGATGATATTTCTCCTTCTACAGTTCAGGCTAGGTTGTGTTCATCCTGTGGCCCTACCCTGTTTAACCGACAAAGATCTGAATTCTGAAAACTGACAACATTTTTCCTGGGTATCTCACATCCTCCCTCAATAGAAGACCAGGGGTTGACCCCCAGAATCTCCCCTGTCAGCAGAAAATGCATTACATCTGGGAAAACCCAAAAAGCAATGAAAATCTGCTGACTATTGCACAGTAACCAAGACATGAGTGGCACACATCTTTATCCAAAGACTCTACTAATATAGTCAGGTGTCAAGACCCTGTTAAACAAAATTTGGATTTGACACTAGAGGCCCAAAGGAGCCTGTATCTGACCAAGCTTTGCATTTTTATAGAAAAGGAGGTTAGATGGGGGAGCAGAGTGTGTTGTTGGGACTACTTAAAAAAGAGGGTATGAGTTCGCTTGGGCTAGCAAGCTAGGGGACTGAGCTGATTGCCTTTAGATTTGGCAGTGTAAGCAAGCTGTGTCTGAGCCTTGTGATACAGGCCCATGAGGGACTGTTCAAAATCATTCATGCGCCTTTGCAAATAGGCTGTTCCTCTAAGATGTGCCACATAAAGGGTAAGTGCACTTCACTGTAGTGTTATCATTGAACATGAAATAAGACAGGCCACTCACATGCACAACAAAAAGCTCTTGATCCTGATGACTGTTCTGCCTGATGATGCTGACTAGTGGCAGCTGCTCTAGGATAAGTGCAAGAAACACCATGAGCAAAATCCATGGGTTATGGGGAGACTTTTGTATCCTGCAGCTATAGATCTATTACATTTTTGATTTAGGATTCACTGTTGCAAACCCAGATGTTCAAGCTCTTGCTGAAAATGACAAAACTTTCGTTGACAATAGTACCTCTGTGCCAGTGAGCTACACAGAGTCATGTTCTGCAGAACAGATATCCTAAACAGACATCCTAAATAAATCTGGCAAGGTATATATGATAAAGAAAAAGTTAGTAAAGGTAATGTAGGTCTGATGGCATGCCAAAAAGCAAGTAGGGTATCATCAGAAAGGTGAGCAGAGGCACAAGAGTTGCCACCATCTTCCCTTAAAGAATAGAGGCTGCAAACAAGAATCTGATGTGATTTTGCATACTACTTAATAACTTACTAGTGTTGGCTCCAGAGCACATTCCCTGCAGGGTATAAACAGGAAAGGATGTTTTTGGACTTCCGTAGTCGTGTCAGAAACTCCCAGAACAGCTTTGCCTACATGGGGGCATGCAGCATTGCTCATTTGAATTAAGCAGTGGGGTGAATTTAAAGCTGATGTTTAAACTACAATGAACCAACCCCTGGTTAGACTATCTCATTTAGAATTAATGTGGCTTCAGTGTGATTTACTTTAATTCACTTTAGGAGTGAGAACGATGACTTAAATCTTAGAATAAAGTGTCTGTAGGATGGTATTTTAATGACCTTAGGGACAAATGGACTTGTCCTAGTTACTTTGAGTTAAATAATTGCTTGAAAAAAGCTAATTCAGATTCCTCTTTTTTCCTTCAATGTTTCTTTGCAAATAAATCTGTGCAGATAATGGTTTTCTCATCCTGTGAAGCTTTCTGAGACTTCAGAAATTTTTAATGTCCTACCACAGGATAAACCCAAACTCTTTTGTAGTGGTTTGAGTTCATTTAGCTGGGATTTTTGCGGGGGGGGGGGATTCTCTCTTCCCTTCCTCATCCTGGACAAACAAGCAAAAACTATCTCTCCCTGGAAGAGAGTCAGCTGACTAAAATAGCAAAGAGATCAGCTGAGGAGGGAGCCATTACCCCCTTGAATTTAACACAAGCTTAAGACAATCTTTCAACTTTTTATGGTTATGAATGAGGTGGTAATACCCCAAAACATCATTCTCCTAGTCTGAGACTTGGTCATACTTATTCTAAGACATATATATTCTATATTAGCAGCTGCTCTGAGGTGAAAGCGTCTACATGTAATCAAAAATTTCATCATCAAGCTAGAAAACCCAACTTTATTGAATTTTTGGGTTTGTTTTATTTTACAATGATGCTTTTTTGTAAAAAGATGTGTAGGAGGAAGGTTGCAAAAGCAACATTTTCTAATGACAACACCTTTAGCCAGCAGTCCTGTCTGTCTGCAAGCTACTGTTTCCTGGTTTGTGACCTTTGTATGCTGCTACTGTGTATCTCCAGGGCTGTGCTTATGTGTCTGCTTTTTTTGCCCCCTTTGGCTGCACAGCCTAAACAATCCCACTCTCTAGCAAGTTTAGAAATTACCACATCCAAGGGGCTCAATGGTTACACTCTTCAACAGACCTGGGCCTAAAGGAAGAAGGTAACAAAAGTCCAAGGAAACCCAAGATAAGGAATGAAGTAATGCTGAGTCTACACAAAGGTCATCTGAATCCTTAGGCTTGTTTAAGACTGTTAGGGTTAGGACTTGAAGAGTCTCATTCCTAAATGGCCACTGATTTCTGCAGGACTAATGCACCCAAAAGCCTTTGGGGGTTTTATTTCTGATTGCAAGGTTATTCCTGTCAAGAAACACGTAGCCAAAAGCACTTAATGCCAAGGCTTTAGCGTGAGTTTTATGCCATAAATGAAGAGAAGTAATATGGTCTTTAGTAATCAAAGTTATTTTGCTATCTACAGTTACAAAGGAAAGAAAATTGTCAGCATTTTAATTTAAAACTTGAATCTGAGAGTAACTAGCAAAAAGAACATATCCAATACAATTCATGGCAAGTTATGCCAAGTTGAAGCTTGATGAATGAGGCTGTAGAAACTCGGTTTCTCTTCCCAGTGTGTAAAGAAGCAAAGGTGTAAGCATACATGTTTAAGGAGTAGCTTCTCAATAAAGATGACCAAGCAGAGCAGGTAGCCAAAGCCACTTGGCTTGCCAAAGCGAATAGCTTGAGGTCAGATGAGAACAGACAGCAGGACAGTTCCTTGGGTTTGTGATTTTGGGTTATTTGGATTGTTATCTTGAGGAAGGACTATTACTGCAACCTCACTGCTTTGAGCTGGTTGGTCTTTTCAAAAGGATTGAGAAATGACTAATCACTGCTCTGAAACTAGTTTAGTGACAAAACTACAAATTGTCCCAGTAAGGGAAATCAGTCAGAAATTTGATCAGCTAACACTTCTGCTTGTTTCGAGGAAGGAAAAAATGCCTTCTCTCCAGCAACATCCCAACAGTAATGAGGCACCTTAATGCCATTACTCTGATCAAGTCCAGCTGCAGATTCCCCAGGTAGTAATGCCTGTGTGGTGTGTCTTTACATGGTACCCCTTGGTACTATTGGATAAAGCCCCTTCTGCATCCTGAGCTTCAGGAATATGGGTCCAAAAAAAGACCAAGACAACTGTGCAAGAGTGACAACCAAAACCACCTACATCCATGGTGAGAGGTTCACCCAGCCAAGTATATTTCAGGGATGCAAACACATTTACATTATGTCACATTGCACCATCACCATGTCCTCACTCAGTCATCTTCTAAATTAGCCTATGACTACATCCAGCTGTGTGTTTTTCTGTGAATTTTCAGTGGAAGAGAAGTCTTTGAGTCACTGAAAATTCAACCAGAATACTGCATGAGAGTGCCTGTAGTCATGAGGCAAACCCAAAGGGTCCCAGCATGGGTTGAGAAAGGGGAAGCTTGTTTGGATAGCTGGGGAAATTGCTTATTCAATGCATTCCTCTGTGTCCATGGCCAGTTTGTAGTGTGCTCAAAGACCCTTAGTAAACTTGATGAGGAAGCAGGAATAGAAGAAACAAGGCTGGAACTCCCAAGTAGGTCAGGAAGGGTAAAATTTCAATCTGCCTACATTATTGGAGAACACATGAAGGGACGGGACAATCTTCATGAGACAGAATTGGCAAAGTAAGAGCCAAATTAACAACATGAAGTTGGGGGGGGGGGTTCCTTTTTTTTTTTAAGGAACATTTGGAACCAAACTTCTAGGAAGGAACGTAGAGAATTAGCTTTGCAATTCCTGCTAATAGGAGTCTGGAGACCCTTCCATATGTATTCTCATCTTCTCCCCCCCATCTATGCTGAAAACCTACCCTCTGAGGGTTATCTGAATGCTGCTAACAGGAAGGCAGCTAAACATGTGTCTTGCAGCAAAGACAGAAACAAAAACGAACCAAGGTTTTTCTTCTTCCCATAAAACTTGAGCATTCATACTCGGAATGAATGCAGACAGCCCTGGGACCTGTATAAAAGACTAGCAACTGGCTGTAAGCACTGTAACTTAGAGCACATTCCACACTAAAATGAGGAGAACTCGGGAATAACAGGAACAGAATAATAGAAAGTGCCTCATCGAGCAAATTCCCAGCACCCAGCTCAGGGAGAGGTGAAAAGTAAAGGCAATTAATTGGAGAGGATGGATTGAGATCTCTGTGACCAGATGAGGGAAGGGAATATGTAAGGGGAAAATGGGAGTATGTAAAAGTAGTTGATGCCTTCCAATAAATCTTGCAATGTTTGCGCATCAGGAGCAGTCCTGTTCTGCACAGACTATAACCTCCCCCTTTCTCTTGATGCTTCCTGCTAGGGATGCTCACTGAATGAGCTCTTTTGTTTTCCATTGGCTTATGCTCAAGGAGGAAAGGAAATATATCTTCCTTATATTCAGTGGTGGGGAAGGAGAAAGAGAGGAGTATCTTTGCCCAGATGAGACCTCTCCTGGGTGTAAATTATTTGCCCAGCTTTACTTGGATCTCAGGTGTTTTCCAGTTCCATATCCAACTCTGACTGCCTATGCAAGCACAACTGAGTGACCTTTGGAGTGTGATCATGAATCTTAACCCTCTGCAATTTGAGCTCATGGAAACTGAAACCCATCATCTGAAAATCTGGTACTTTCAGATCAGCTGCAGCTTCTTGGAGCCCCTAGAGCACACATCTTTAGGGCATCAGATCCAAATTTCTCTGAATTTCTAGCAGAAAGGTTTGGATTCAAGGCTGCGGAAGAATGATTGTGCCTCATAAAGAGTATGTACTTAAAGATCTCAAAGGCAGAAATGTCCTGTGGGTGGTCATTCACTCTCCCATATGCCACTGAGTTTGAAGAAGAGAGAGATTATTCCACACTCTGTGGAAATTTTGCTATGGATCTGAGAAAAGATGCTCAGGTTCTGCTTAATCACACACAATTTTTCCAAAATTTTTCCCACAGTTTTTGTAACTGCCAAAAATCTGATTCTGCCTTTGATTTTTTTGTTTTCCTGTGAGTGTGTATTAACCTGAAGAGCTTAAATCCAATAGCCCCTGCTAGGGATTCCCTCTAATAATTACACAGTCCTACAAAGGAGACTATCCGTTCCTGCTTAATGCAGTCCCAGCAATGTTTTCTCAGCATTGTTTGCAGGTCACTTTCTTTACCAGAAAAATCACTGCAACTTGTTTAAAAAGAGAAGGAATGAGAGGTCCTTCTTGAACCACCTTATTTGCTAAATAAGAGCAACTAACTATGTGTCTATATGGCCCGCTTGTGCCTTCTCCCTTCATAAATAAAAATATTCTAAGCCACGTTTCTATAGGAAAGTTGCAATACAGACTTTTGCACCCTGCAGTCAGACCATGCAAACAAATAAGATCTCTCAGGCTATCGTCACCTCCAGCTAAAATTATAATGACTGAATTATTTCCAATTTACTCAAAGGCAATGTTAGTTGGAAAGACAAAAAGGGGTTATTTTTGTCTTTTGCTTTTTTTTATTTAAGCTTTTTCAAAGAATAAATCTTCGGCTAGGGGGGTGGGGGTGGTGGTGGAAATTCTTCCTAGCACTTGGTTCAGAAGACACAAGGAAAAAAACCCACTTTATCTATTTTTATTTTTAAATAATTAATGTGGTTTAATTGGTCACTTCACAGGAATGCTTCGGCGTGTTTGGTGCTGATGAAACTGTGGTGAGGTTAAAGAAAAGAGGAGGTTCAGTGCTTACACAAACTGTCCAGTTTCTAAAGCATCTGGCACTGGTATGAAAATTAAATATGGCTATCATGCATCATGCATGATGGGACCCAGTTTTACTGTTGTGAATCCAGATGCTATAAACCAGCCACGTCCTGAGAGCTGATTAAGCACCACTTGGTGAGCTTAAATCCAATGAAGAAATCCATAACCTTGTCAGAGCAGGAGCCAGATATATCTCCTGTTGTCATTTTTCAGTTCCTTTTGAGAAAGGAATGGTGTTGGAGATTACATCAGGCAGAAAGAGGACACACAGTTGCATAAACATGTGAAAATACATCTTTTTGCATCATTTATAGCTTGAGAGTAGCATGATAAGGCAGAGCCAAGAAGTCATTGAAGAGTGAGGGAAAACACGGGAAAGGTGTATCTAGCACAGCCAGGTTGCAGGGTGGTGGGTCTGACAGACTGGTGTCCAGATGTGAGATGTGAGCCTTCTTCTCACAGGGGCGTGATCCAGCTGTGCACCATTAGTCTTGCCTGTGAATACGTGCCCAAAGCCAGGAACGCTTATACCCCAGAAGCAGAGTCTGGTGGTTGAACACCTCCAGATGGTTCATTTAAGTAAATTTCTTCCAGTTGAGACTTGACCTGGGCCAGGTTTTAAGCACTTTCTTGTGTAAGCACAGTTTGTAAGCAGAAATGTGTGTGTTGGGCATACTGTGTTGGATGCACATGCGCTCTGCTTGAACACATGGGACCTTTTGGGGCCAGACCTTTTAATTGCTGCATTTCCTTCTAATGGGTCTGTTGCTTCCCAAGTAGCATTTACATCTGTCCTACAAACTCTCAGCCAGAGTCCTGTTCTGAAACAATGTGCTTGTTGCAGGGCTAGAGTCTCTTCTCAGACAATAAGCCAACAAGTCCTGAGTGCTTTTTAACCCGTGCATCATTGTGTACCGAAAGATGACTGATGCCTGCACAGTCCATGAGGTGATTTAGTGACCTGGAAGGCAGAAATAGGTGCAATCTGAAGTTTGTCCGTAAGGAAGGCAAGCAGGTGAAAGGGAGAACATTCTCTTCTCATTCTGGCCTCCTGCACGAGAAGAGTGCAGATATAGCCGAAACAGGATGGGGGAAAATCTGAAACAGAAAGCTGACTACCACCCCATGTGGAATGAGAAGCTCAGATACCAAGATGGGGTATCTGCAGCCCCATCAACACAAAGAGAAGCTGAACCAGAGATCAACCCATCACCTGTCTGTCCTAATGAAAACATGAGGGAATTAGCACTTAGTGTGCTCTTCAGAGTCATTTCAGGCTGGTGCTTCTGATCTCGACATCTTTTTCTTTAGTTCATCTTTTCCTTTACAATATCATCAATGAGAATCTAGTAATGGCAGTATCCTTTTGTGTAGTTAGGATATCCTGAAAGGTTCCTGGAATTTCAGCAGGTAGTAAATTGCTGTAATATTCAAAGGCAATTTTTCATCAGCATTGTATTTTTTCCTCATCTTTATGTCTCACTTTCTTACCATCAGTATTTTCTTGCTTAATCATATGAGACTCATGTATATTTATTGTTGTTGGGTAGATATGGTGCATTTACCTTGAAGCATTTCCTTATTTTTCAGACAAGTCCAAGAGTGTCCATCAGATTTCACAAAGGTGCTTTTGGGTTCTCGGGTAAAATCTGTTCTTCCACAGCTTTATAATTCCAGTTTGTTTGTGGTTTAGTGCAGGAGGGCCAGCAAAATAAAGAACCAAGCCAACAAACAAAAATATACACACTCGCAAACAACCTTCCCAGTGATATGCCTGGAGATGAGGAACACCCATCCCTCTGGTCCTCTAGTCTCCTTCTAAAACAGCAGTAGGCTCAAACACAGTTGTCAGCTTTACTCTGTTGCAGTGACAGCTCAGGGATTTCATGTGGCATCATATTTCTGGTAGCTGGTTCCTGGAGAGTGGCCCTGATGTCCTGAGAGAAAATATTGCATTGTGTGCTGTCTGTGCTGCAGAGACGGTTATCTGCATGGTTATATGCAGAGTGGACCTGGTGTCCTGAGAGAAATTATTGCATTGTGTGCTGTCTGTGCTGCAGAGATGGTTATCTGCATGGCAGTGATCCAGATGTGCATCTGTGCTCAGACTCCCTGCTCCATAGGCCATTGTCTCCCTGGTTTCAGAAGATGAAAGCTGGATGCCTCTGTGAAGACCACACTGTGTATACCTGTAAACTAAGCACCTTTTGTCTCATTTTACAGGCAGGTGTTACTGACTTTTCTGCCTGGCTCACACACTCAGAGACCCACATGGCTGGTACCATGCCCAGCTGCCGCTGGCCAGCCATCCAACGTGAGTCGTGTGGGACGTCCAGCACTGGCTTTGACCACAGGCAAGCCCAGCCAGCCCTGGTAAGCCTTCCTTGTTGCAGTTCTTGTGGCAATGGGCTCTTGCTGCAGAAGTGTTCAAAATCTAATTTAATGTGTGTCCATCTCTCAAGGGCTAGGAAGGCAAATAACCACACTGGTTCGGCTGACAAGGGGTAGCTCTTTTACATGAACACTGCACCATTTTGCAGAAGTGATGCAGAACAGGAGTTTTCATCCATGGGATCCTTTCAGGACCGCATTGTAGTTAGGCTGGCTTTATGTGTATGCTATGAACAGAAACCATCCTTATTCCAAAAACTGCCTGTTTTTATGCTGCCGTGGTACAAAAGGGTTGTTTTTTTCCTGCAGCCTGATTCCATTTTAAACCCAACTTTTATAGCTCCTATCTGTATCGGCTTCCAGTAAGACTATTCTCATCTGAGAAAAAATTGGTTTGAGGAAGTTTTACCACAAACCCTTAAATACTTTGATATGACAGTATCCATTGCACTGACAAAGTCCAGGTTAAAAATAGAGTTTACAGGCTTGAGTTTGGCATTCAAGTTGACTGCAATACTGCAAAATGATTTTAAAGTCAGCAAAATAATGTTTAACATGTCCCGGATCCCAGATCTCCTTGGAGGAGCAAGAAAAAAAAAAAAAGAAAAAGAAAAAGCTAAACAACCACAACATCAGGTCAGATGGTAATTTACTGCTGCCAAGCCTCCTCCATACAAAATCATTGCAGATGCTTCCTGGTCAGTGACAGTCTAAACAAGCAGTGAAACATTTACAGCTGTAAGCTTGCATGCCTATTCAAAAAAGCCTTCTGGAAGGGAAGGTGCATGGTTTCAGAGAGGGTGAACTTAGGATCTTGTGGCAGGATCAGGGCAAACCTGGAGTTAAGAGAAAGGTTTCAATGAGGAGACAGATGGGTCTTTTGTGTCTTCCTGCAAGGGAGGGTGGGAGTACTTTATTGACACCTTGCTGACCCTATTTGCACTTTGCTTAACAGAGGTTGTAGGGGACCACATCAGCTAGACAAAGGGAAAAGGAGGATTTTATTTCCCATGATTCATAGTCCCAGTTCTGTCTATTTTATTTCCCATGATTCATAGTCCCAGTTCTGTCTATTTTTACCCATTTTTCTCCTGGTGTTTTGAGACTGAGCTGTACCTAGAGACAGGGTGTGGGGCAAGCATCCTGGTGCTGCTAGAGGTAGTGAGAGTTTTCCCTGGAGCACAGCAGTGTGAGGTACTCATGCCATCCAGATTAATCCCATTGCCAGATTTGGCTTTGGGAAGGTATTTCTTTTTTTTCCCCCCATTGCCCAGATCTGGCATGGATTATTTTAGAGATTTTACTTTTCTCTATGAAGCAGGGGTATAATCTGTTCTTCCAGACTACTACCATAATAACCTCCTCTCTGAAAGTGAAGGAACACATGAGCACACTCTGTGCTAGCTCTCACCCTGAGTGCATGGTGGTCCTCATACCCTTTCAGCATTTTACAACAGGTCTTATGATTCAAAAGGGCACGTGTGGATTGTGCTGGGAGAAAAGCAGTGATTCTAAGGATACTTTTTGACTACAAGTTTCTACATGGTGGCTTGAAACTATCAAGATGGGGAGGTTTTTGCCACCTAGTGTGCTTTTTTCTGTCCACAATTTATTGTAGATTGTGATGACTGACATCACACCATCACTGAAAAGCCTCAGCAAAAACCGGGTTGATGATGTGTTTGAAACTCAGTGGCTTTATTAGAGGCTGACTTGGAAGCACTGGCCGCTCGTAAGGCTCCCCAGTGCCTTCTATTACAACACATGCTGCCTTCAGTTGTTCATCATTTTGCCAAAGCTGAATGTTTGAGTTCAGGTTTTCCATGTTGGATGTATGCCTTTGTGTTGAACTGCTTTTTGGGTTTCATTTTCCACCCTCCAAATACCTTTCTCATCTAAGTTGACCTGACAAATATCTAAAAGAAGAAAAGTCACACAGTCCCTGTTTTCCAGGCCTGAGTCTGAGCAATACTGAGGAGAGTCTGTCAATAAGCATTGCTCCACAGAAGGAATGAAACCACTTGGAAAAGGTCAGGAAGGAAGTTATTGGAGGAGCCAAGAATCGCAGTCAGGTTTCCCAAACTTACAAACTGTATCTAACTCTCAGGCTATTTGTTCTCTTTGTCCTTTGCTGTAGGACTGATGATTTAAAAGGCAGGATGGGACTGGTGTTCAGAGGAGTCAGAAACTCTGGGTCAATTGGGTTAGAGGGTCTCTGTTCTCCAAAGAGTTTCCCTTGAGGGTCTTGGGTCGGAAATGTCTCGCACCGCAGTATTTCTGTACACCAGCCCTGTTCTTGTATGCTGCCCTACAGGCATCTGTGGTAACTACTCTCCCTGCAGAATTTCTCAATGATTAGCCCAGAGCCTGCCCAAACAAGAAAAAATAATAAAATCCCTTTCACAGGAAAGAGTGACTTGGCAGCAGGTAGGGGACAAAACCAGAAAAAAGAAGGGTGGCATGAGAACAGCAGAACAGAGCCCCCACACAGCACCTAACCTCCCCTCAAAGAGGTTCAAGGTGTCTGCCAGTACTACCAGGTGGTGTTTAGTCTGAGTCAGGAAAATTGATAAGGTAGACCCCATGGTTGCCCCACTTTCTCCTCCTCCCTGCTCTGGGGATTCCCAGCTCAGACCTGGCCTTACAGCTCTTGAAGGAAAGATTCCGTGTCTCTCCAGGAATGAGACAGAGGGAAAAACACATCCAGAACCTGAGTAAGGTCTCAGGGAGCTTCATGGGACCTACAAAAACCCTTTTGTGGTACAGCTCAGGCCTCAGCTACCTACATATCTAGATGGAGGGCTTTGGGCATGGCAAACCAGCTGCTGGAATGAGGTCTCAAAACCTTGGGGGTCTCAGAAGAGATCTCTCCAATGTGTGAGGAAAATACCGCCAGCTGAAAAGTTTTTCACATGGGAAAGTTGACCAAAACTGGCTTTTTTCTCTTCCAAACACACAAGGTATTGTTTGGTTTAAAAATCTGCAAGGACTCACCGTTCTTTGAAACCAAAGCAGAAGTTCCTTTAGAGGATGACTCAGAGCAGGAGCTTAATTTCCTGGGCTCTGGATCACCAGTCTCCCCACTGCATCTGACAGAGACAAAGGCAACTAGACAGATAAGTTACATGTCTGTAGCTGGATGCTGGGACATGAATGCTCCATGCAGGTTATGTAGGTACCTTTCTAATACACTTCCCACCAGATTATGTTCTTCTTGAGGCTGCAGTACCTTCCTGCTCACAAAAGTGGTTGTAATTCACACGTAAGTGAAGTGTAGAGGCAGGCAGACAGTTCAGTTGTTTCAGACACATTAAATAAACCCTTTTCCTGGGGTAATATGATTATTGTTGTCAGGTAGCCCTGAGGGCTCATGGACAAGGATTGCACAAGGATACCTGAGTCTGTACACCACTGCACAAAGCAAGGAGGCTTTGGACAGAGCAAGGGATTGCCCTTAAACTAGAGCAGATGACTGTTTTATGTGATTGCAGTCTCTGGCTTGTGTCTTTTGCCTGGTACACCAGGTCTGAGGGGGTGTTGGATACATCTCCCTGTGATCTAGTGGTGATGTAGCATTAGCAGACATAGGGAAAACTTCAGCCTAGCTCCTAGTCGGAATCACCCAGCGCAAACTGCTGCTACTGAAGAAGACAGTCCTGCTCCAGCCACATGATAATGAAGACTGGAAAGTTCAGCCAACTGAAACTGAACTACCCTTATACTTCACTAGTTTTCAACAAGATCAGTTCCCTGACCCCATTCATCATCAGACTACAAGGATGCCACTGCTGCTATAAGAGCAGAGAAGGGAATGGGAGAAATGGGTAGATGGATTTACCCCTCCAGATTAATGCTGGCTTTGCTTACCCTGACTCAGGGTAGTAGTTACAAACAGACACATCTCTGTGACGTGTTCTGGCTCCAGAACAATATACTTCTGTGAAATTTCCTTATTTTGAAGATACACAAATGAGCTCTAGTTCAAAATTAAAGTGATACATAAATCACAGCAGATTTTGGCTTAAAATACAATGCCTTACCAAAAAAAAAAAAAAAAAAAAAAAAAAAAAAAAAGTATGTGTATGTTTGCTAATCCAGCCAAGAACTGCAATAAACTGTCAACATCAGTCTTGTTCACTTCATTTTGGGGTCTTGCTAGTCCTTACAGAAAGGTTCTTCAGCTATGACCTCCAGGCTGGTGGTCTGTGGAGATTTTTCTGTTCCTGTGATTCTGTTTTTTCTATCTGAATCTGATAAACCTCATTAAAAGAAGTCAGTACCCTATGGGATGAAATGTCAGGTCTGTCTTTATGAAATATTGTGTTCTGAATTGATCCAGCACAAGCCAGCTCCATGTGGGAAGTAATGCAGTCATTTTAGTGCATTGCTGAACCCAGCTAATAAGCACTTTTGAAAAGTAGGTTATATTAGTTGTCACTCAGCACCTTGTGATTGCATTTCTGTGGCTGTTGGACCAGTTTGGAGTGTGGGCAAAACATGTCCTGTCTGCTTGCAGACGACTCTGTGGATCTATGTGGATGTATATCTAAGCACATAAATGATTCTCTAGGTGACATGAAAATCCTTGCCCAGAGTACAGGAAGGATATAAGAAGCTGTATCGACTTTGCTTTCCAAAAGTGCTGAGGTTACTGTGAATAGAAACCTGAACATGAGAAATTTGCCTGAGGGAAGGCCGGGACAAGTCAGAGTATTTTAGAGTTACACAAGTAATATAAAACAGAAGGAAACCCATAAAGATTTATGGACAGAGTGTCCTCTGTTCCCAGGTAAAGGAAAACAGGACTTCCACAAGAAAAGGAGGAGGCAGGGAAAAAGTATAAGTCTTGCTGTAAATTTCACTTAAATCAGGAGTGCAATATAGAGGCGGTACATGTTGCAACTCAGCTTGGTGTCCCATACCTTGTTTGTTCTGTTTTGGTGCGGTTTTTTTCTAAGATGCTGTTCTCTCCTGAACCATCCATGCCCTAATCAGCCCTCTGTCATGCTGTTTGCTGTGTTAATCAGTAGTTGTCATGCCACATATTTGTGCCTGCTTCCTGCATCCTGTGCCAAGCCTGCCTTGGTTTTGCTGCTACGTGGTTTCAGCCTTCACTCAGCTACACCAGTTTTTGCCAGTACAACTTGTCATCAGCTCTAAGGTCAGTTCCTCACCGACATCCCGTTCACACGTCATCAGGCAGCCATGGGCTCTGAGCTAAATCCAACACAAAAGAAAGGGCTTAGCAGCACTATAAAAATTAAAGAGGTGCCTTTGTTTGTGTTCATCACCTCCCAGGTGACACTCTATGGAGACCAGCAGTTCCTGGTCTGAGGCTTGTGCCCATCATGAGCACTATGTAGCAGGCAGATCTAGCCCAGGAGGCAAACAGCATGGAGTGAAAAGTGCACAGTGGCAGCTGCAGTTGCAAGACACTAATTTCTGTTCAGGTTTTTTTCTTGCAGCAGGCTGTGTCCATCCAGTGATACTTTATTTACCAGTTCTTAATTGTCTTGGGAATGCTTCAGACGGGTACAGTTGGATGCCAAAGAAGACACCAAAGCCATTTTCCCCTTGCCAAGGTTTGACTCCATCCCAGCAGACTTGACATGTTGCCCAAAGTGAACGACACATTTTGTTTGCTGTTCCCACTGACAAGGGGTTGTGGCCACCCCAAGGTAATCCCTGACTTGCAGGAGCAGGGGAGGCGAGAGGAGATGGTGACAGGGAAAAGATAAAGCACAGGTTTTGGTCACAGCCATCAGACTCTCCAGGATGCAGTTTACTGGCTGAGGGAGTCTACAGCAATGTTTTCTTCCTGCTTGCTCCTACAGGAGAATATCTTGGTCGGAACAGGCATTCACATGACCACACAGCACCGAAGGGTTTCGGGTATTCTGAGACAGCAAATTGATTTTACCTCCAGAACACTCATCCTTTTGGGTTAGAGGGAGATATTCGTTTCAACACACAGAACCACACAGAGGAGAAACGAAGGACTGCCTCACCGAGATTTTGGATACAGATTAGGAGCTAAAGGAAGATCTCTCAAGGTGCTGGTCTTCCATCACCCCAGGACCCACTAGCTACATGTCTCACCTGGTCAGCAGGGAGGTATCCAGCCTCTGCTACTATATGTGTGGTTCTGATGGGGTGCAAATTCCTAATACCATCACCTCACAGGTCTGCCTGAAACAAGTACCAAGACTCATGGAAAGCCAGTGGGAGTAACAGAGCAGCCCTTCTTTTCTCCTCCTCTTTCCTTGAGCCCCAGGTAACAGACCTCATGGCAGGGCCCCCCAGCTCAAGCCATGAAGGGTTTCCTCTCTTCTGCTGCTTATTTGTGAGATCTACCAGTGGTGTGGATAGCCCCTTCTGGAATGGAGAAGTGACTTTTACTCCTTACAGTTTAATCAAACCTCAGATGTGACATCAGCCCTAGAGATGGGGCATCTATTCTCGTGGCTAAAGACTAGAGACTTTGGCTGTGTCCCCCTCTGGAGGCAGTCCCCGCAGATGACCTCCTTACATCCACCAGCTGGTGAGAGTTAACCAAGCTCTGCACTCAGATGCATGTTTTTGTCATGCAGGCCTGTGTATGCCTGCCCTGTGCAGCCCTTTCCAGCTGAGTCTGCAGGGCAGACAAGCAGGTCTGACCTTCTGAGTGACCCAATGGTCACATTTGGTGATGTGTTGTGCCTCTCGCTCATATACCATTGACCAAGTCACCTTAATCTCATCTGGAGGATGAGAGCAATTTCCTAGTTTCCAGGCTTGCTTGGGAATGACATATACCTGGAAAACTGACTTGAAAACTGCAGCAATCTGAGTAAAATACAAGACCCCAGAACCTGAAGGAGATGGAACCTGCTGAATCAGTCTTCTTTGTTCTTCGCAGAAGGGGGTGGCCTTTTACTGCTGGCCTACAAGCACCAGTCCTCCATGATGCAAGGGGGTTGTTGCTTCTGTGTGTAGTTGTCTGTCACTGCTGAGCTCTCTGTGGGAGTGTGGCTGTAAACGTGCTGAAAAGCCAGCTTGTACTCAGGAAGTACAGGAATGCCTGCAGAATAAATAACAATGTAAATTAGACAGGACTGGAGCTCACCAGCCTCAGCAGGAGTTATTCCCTTGTCCAAACATCCAGCCAGCAGCTGATGAGCTTCCTTGTGTGCTCAGCAGTGCTCCTGCCAAGCTGAAAAGATTAAGAAGGAAAACTTGCCCCAGCTGAACAAATAGCTCAAAGGTCTGCCTGAGGATCAGTGGATGATTGGGGCGGCATGGTTAGGCACTAATTTCTGTAGCCTGAGAGACAGATGCAACTAGCATCACGTCCAGCAGCAGCTGCCATGCTAGCCTGCAGGACCTGCAACACACCTGAAATTGTGCCCCCTTTCTTCACACAGCAGGCGAGAGCGAGGTTGAATTCCAAAGACAGAAGTTCAGATACCATCAACTCTTAGTCATCTTGTCCTTTGAACCACAGGAACAAATACCTGGGAAACTAAATGCTTCCTGCCTTCCTTGTCTGCCCAAGAACAGGGACACATCTAATCTGTAAAAGAGAAATCATATCTTCCAGAAATGTTGACAGTCCTGTGTGTTTCACCACTGTTGCTGAGCCCAGGAGTCAGGTTCTGCTTGGCTTATCTCCCCTAGGATGGTTGATGGCTCAGCAGGGACTGCAAATCTATGGCTTCCAGCTAGTGAAGCACTGCTCAAAAACATCTTCTAATTTACAGCCAAGCATTTATGCAAACACCATAAATCTAGGGATGATCCGTAGGGACTAGTGTAATCATACTTTAAGAATAACAGAGCATTTTGAAACACTCATGACAGGTTCAACCCCACCTGCCTTAAATCACCTTTAATGGTCTTGGCCTCATCTTAGTCCCCAGCTGAAATCAAACCTGCTGTCATACTACTTTTTCTGAGTGCTGGCTGCACCTGAACTCATCAGCAGGGACTGAAAGCAAGGAAGAGAGGGGCTGGAGAACCCAATGAATGTTATCATCACAGAGGGAACTTTTAATAGGTTTTCCATCATAGCCATAAACTGAATGATCCAGGGACTTTTATGATGATCTCCCTATGGAGCCCCAAAGGACAGAAAATAAAACACATTTTTATTAAGCCTTCTGAAAGATATAGCCACTCATTTTTCTCTGATGAAACCCTACAGATGGGACACTTCACAATCATTTTGCTTTCTGAATGCAAGAAAGTCTGTTGGGTGGTCAAACCGAATATTATTGTCGTGGCTCAACACCAGGACAGCCCAAAACAATGTAGGCAGGGTTTGGCACCCTCTTAGATGTGTTTTCCTATCCAGTCCTGAGGTGTTTCCATCAGAGCATCTACAACCCATCTTAACAGTCTTGTTGATACCACTGCCTCTATGTGAGAAGCAGTAAAAAACATTATCCATGGACACCAAGAGATTTACGGTTACAGAATGCAGAAAGCAGGACAGTGGTATGGAGCTGAATATATAGCACCCAAGAATAGGAGGTGATTTAAAGGGACCTATGAATATCCAGGCACTTGTCACTGAGCATGGTTTGAATGTGTCACGTCTGATGCCTTCAACAAATCACATGAATAGGGAGGTTACACAAACAAATGCAAATGGAAAAGTGTTTTATTAATCAGATACTGTGAAAAGGCCTCCAATGTGGTGGAAAGTTAGGATTACAAGGTTTGAGAATATTAACTTGGCAAAAAGAGAAAAAAATTGTACTTTTCTCCCACTGTGCAGTTCTTTTTCTTTGTCCTGGCGTCAAGCCACAAGCTGCATAAATCTTTGGAGGCATCTCCTAGTACAGACATGGCTTCTGGACTAAGAATGGTGTAAGTGCGTCTCAAATAACAGAAGTGTCCTTTGCTCCACTATAAAGGGTACAATAGAGAAGTGTCAGCAACAGGAACGGACTTTGGGAAGGAATGACTCCATAGCAGTCACTGGGGCTCACTGTGAGCAGCTCCCCTTGGGAAGGTTGTTGAAGTGCATATACCTTGCCTGTATCACTGCTCACAGATTATCTGTCTATATAATTAATTTGCCGTTATAGGCCTTCAGCTCTGGACACACCCCAGTTTACCAGGCAGGCAGGTCAGAGCTTCACTGCCCTTGCTATTCTCCCAGTGCAAAGCTGACATTTCCCTTGCCTATTTAAGCCTGCAATTTCTCTTCTTGCTCACCACAGAACCCAAGAGCTGTTCATCATCCTCCTCTATATCCATTCCTTTTTAAAACATGAAGACAGATTGTGTGTTGAACACTGTAAAGTTTTCAGTCTTTCTTTTAGAATTCTCCAGACCTTCAGTCAGCCACTTCTTTTTCCTCTGGATCTCACCATTTGCTTTGTCCCTTCGTTAAAGGGTGATGCCCATAAAACAGCACTGTACTTCACCTAAGACTTTATTGATGCTGAGTTAGAGATTATTGTTTTAGACACCTTGCAAAGCAATGTTCCCCTTTATGCATCCAATTTTCATAGCAGCCTGAGATCCTGTCTCCCATTTTATCTGGACCCACCTCAAAACTCATACTGGGGAATGCAGAACTGCTGCCATGCTATTTATTCCCTATCTTATGTATTCCCCATTTGAGCCATTGAATATTCCTTCATAAGCAGAGAATTTTATTCCTTCCTTTGCGGAAGGAAATCACATTTATTTCAGTCTGCTGCTCCAACTGGGAAAGACCTCTGCAAATTCCTATCCCAGTCTCCATCTCATCATCAACAGTCAGAGTTTTCAGATCCTCAAGGTTCAAGCTAAACTCACTTTTAACCTTTTGACCATTGGAAAAGATGCTTGAATTTTATGCTCTGTTCTCCAGCTGTCTTCCCATACACTTAAAAAACGTGGCACATTCCCATAATTAAGCACGTCCTTGACTTCCATGGGGTTCAAACCAGTCCCTTCTTAAGAAAATAATAATTTAAAGGATCCTCTGTGTCTGTTATTGAACCACACTGGACAACTTCTTTTTCTTTTCTGAATAGTAGATTAATATTTAAAGACTATTCTGGTGCTTCCAGTATCTTGTGTGTAGTTATTATGGCCTATAGATCAAACCTAATGATTCCTGATAAATATCTTAAGTTCCCCTGGCTGCTTACATAGCAGTAATAAAATTGCCAGGCAAAGGTACCTGGCAAGAATCACTTCAGTTCCTGACCTCATTACTCATGAATCTGCATACAGCTGCCTCTTACCTCCATCAAATGCAAACCCTAGAGGCCTGAGCAATGATTGTACACACTTGAACATGCCAAACTCCCAGTAGAATAGCTCACACCCCCACCCACCCACCCCCCACTCCATGCACCACATCACAGTGCTTTAGCCATGCTTTAAAGGAATCGCTTCCTTAAAATGCCTCTGGTTTAAAGCAACAGGATGAGTTCATGCCTGTGGCCTAGTCTTGGCCCCCTTTCTCTGCTGAGGCTGACATTTTACACTCAAGATGATGTCTTGCAAAGGCTGTAAGGGTTGCAAGAACTTCCCCAATTGTCCTTCATGATGTACCCATACTTCACCCGTGCCCCCTTAGATGAACACTTGTGGTCACTTGCCCACGGAGCTGGGTTCTGCCTGCCTCTTTCATTTTCAGGTGCTTCTAGACCAAACGCTTTGTGGCTCACTGACCTCCTGAGGCAAGATGTTATTTTTTGTTAAAGCCTTTTGATAGATTTTACACCTGTGAATTTGTCTAGATATTTTTGAACCCAAATAAACTTTCTACAGCTGCAGAAACCTGCAGCAAGAAGTTCCACAGCTGAATTGCAGAATGTGTGAAAAAGCATCTTCTCTTCATTTCTTTGTCCTGCCACTTAGTTTCTTCTGATGTCTCCTAGTTCTTGAACAGTAAAAAACAGTGGGAAATCATTCCCTATCCGTCCTTTCACAGACATTCATAACTCTACAGATTTCTACCATACCTTTCTTGATTACCTTTTTTTCTGGGGATCTCATTAGCTTCACACAGATAGACAAATTGTTCTACTTCTACTTCTTTCATCAGGATTTCTCTGATGAACACGTATCCTCCAGAAGTGAACTGAGAACCATCATCCTTATTGTACATGATCAAATGGTCATTTCAGTCACTACCTGAATTTGGACTATCTTCTTAGATCAGTAAATGGTCAGACACCTGTAGAAGAATGCGGCAGATCTGCTAAGCACCAGTTGTTTCCCATTCCCAGCATAGTGAAAGGGCTCAGACTCCTCATGTAACCAGGGCTGTGAGTTATCCTGTCTTTCCTCAGCTGGGGCAACTGCCTACATCTCTTCTCTTTGCCTGTGGCAAACACAAAGCGATTCAGTTTAGCTTAGTCTGAAGTGTTAAATTACATTATTCTACATTTGCCCAGGGATAAATTGACTCAGCATCTAGGCTAAGCATTTACTGTAAGGTTTGCATCCAGACAATTACCTCAGCTTCGCTGATGCTTGATAACTTGTTAAGCCACACTATCTTAATTACAGGACCTAAGGCTCTCATAAGACAGACTGGGATGTTAAGATAACTTCAGCTTCTATTTTGGAAATCTGGAATAAATTCCAGGGGAAAAGTGTTCTACAGCAAAGCTATGCATTACAATCTCCCATCATGTAGTCAAAAGAGTTTTGTATATAAAATGGGAGTTGCAGCCATTTTTTTTCTGATCCAAACTGTCCACCAAATACAGAAATAAGATGAAAAACTACCTTTGGCATAGCTAATTGTAATTAGAGACTTTTGAAAATTCAAACACTCATTCCCTACTTTAAACATAATTCAGCGAAGTATTTAAGCTCTGACTTGAATGGGATGACTTAAGTGATTAGAATTAACCACATGCTAAAGCATTTTGCTGAACCAAGACCTAAGGGGGAGAATAATGTCTTAAAACTATGCCAATTCTTCAGCTGAAAGAACACAGAAGACCCTTGCTCCGGGTACCAAAATTATGTTTCTTATGCATTTTTGATCTCCAGAAACAAAAGACCACTTTAATATGGTCTATGCCACAGCTACTGGATATGGATGAGTCTGGTCCTTTGCAAGCTGCAAAATAACTTCTTCAGGAAAATGTTTCCCCTTAGCAGTTAAGAGATAGCACATTATCTTTGATGACTCTGCAATACTGACAGCAACAATTTAACCCGGATATTTTGCAATTTGATTTAACTTGTTCCCAAAGGTGTGTGCACAACAAGGAATCCTGAAATTGTTTTTTATATTTTGCTCATTAGGATCAATCCTGACAGCAGCATAATCTGAGCAACTTCATCACTTACTGATAAATGACATGATATAATTTAGAGTATTTTTTTACACAATATAGGTCTTAACTCACAGGCACTAAAGTCACTCATATTATGTACCAAGATTCATTCCCGTATCTTGCCACTGGATTTGTTAATATTCTGTACTTAAACAAAGCACAGATACATGGAATAGGCCTTTAATTAGTTTGAATCAGTCTGCAAGACTTGGCCATGATGTTCTGGTGCTGTAACATCAGAGAATGGGCTTTCTTCTCCCCAACCATTCACCACACATAACATATACATCCATGATTTTTATGACCTTACAAATTCTTCTCCCACTCATTTACCATGGTAAATGGCAGTCATTTACCACGGTAAATGTGACTACAATACCAAGGAAAGAAACTGGGAAGACTGCAGTACAAATTCAGTTCTTGTAAATATTCCAGGCATTCATGTTAGGCATCAGCTGTGGTTGAAATATGGGGATTTGGGGTTTTTTTGTTTTGCTAGACGATTGCTCTGCTTGGGATAATTACTGAAGCATGGCCTTGAAAGAAACGCCTTAACTCTGGATCTGGGAGAACAACCTTGCCAGTTACAGTCCATCAGTTTAAAGGTGACATGTAAAGTCCTGGTTTTGGCAGAGAAAGTGGTAAGGGGAGCATTTTTGTCCCAGCCAACTTTCCTGTGCTTTTTATGTTCTGTAGTAAAGGCAAGTTGGCTTCCTCAGTCTATCTAGTCTAGTGTCTTTCTGATACAATCTCTTCATGGTCCTACTATCAGCAATTAATTAATCCAGGCCAATAATCCACTTGAAGATCAAAATTAAACCCCAACTGCGCATTAGAAGACCAGACCTCTTGTATCTTGTGTCAAGCTCATACTGGTGTCAAGCTACCACATAACTATCAGTATGCTATCTATTCTTAACTTAGGCATCAGGCAAAAGGGAACCAAGGCCACTCCTAGATAAACCGTTCCACTGTTAAAAAACATGCAATTTATTTCTGCCCTAAATTTGTCACACTCATCTTAAGTGTCTGGCTATGTAAAGTCTTTGTTCAGTCGATCAGAGTTTTGTACTAACAAAGCACTTAGCAAACAGAGATAGAAGAAACTCCAAGAGATCCTCTAGCCCATTTCCCTGCCCTAAGGTAAGACCCAACTCTGCCTGTGCCCTTCCTAAGATCTCCTGCAGTGATAACTGCACCATCTCCCAAGGCCTGTAAGCAAGATCTCTGTTTACCATGTTGGTCATAATCTTTCAGGGAGTTTTACATATTTCAGCTGTTTTGATGTGTGGTGGCTCTTCATGGAGGAAGCACTGCCTCACATGGTAGATGCCCCAGTAGCGCTGTGATGTGCATCCGTCTTAGCTATCTAAGCGAGGTTCCTGCTTTTTGGTCTTTGGGACTTGACTGTATAACTTCTCACAGAGATACCTCCTCAAGAACATTCTCCTAAATGGCACTGACAGACACCTACATACAAAATGTTTGGAAACCTTCAGTTTGTAACCCCCTCTGCCAGTGGGTGGGCTTCTGTGGGGTATCCCGTTGTTTTGCCCTGGGTATTGAACTCTGTAAACTGCTTCATTTTTAAAGGAGCTGAAAATGTCTGGCACATCCAGCCCTTGAGCGTGAGGTCTGGCAAATGCCACAGATGATGAGGTTTCTCACTCAAAGGAAAACACTGCAATTAACACTACATTAATTAACAGAATAAAAAGCAAGTTATTTTTGGAAGTAGGCGCCTGCCCACTCAGAAGCATCCACGAGACCCATTGTAAGCTTCTAACAAAGTCATGTTAGCCTCCCAGACTAACCAGTCCAGAGATGGGGAAAGATGGTTTAAACTGGGGCTACACACTGTGCAGATCCATATTTTGAGAATCCATTTTCTGGCACCCTGACCCAAAATTCTGCTGGCATGGAAAAGGAAACCCTGGGATGCCAGTAGAAGCAGAAGCTAAAAAGTAGCAGGGACTGCCCGGCTTTTTATAATTCTGCTGTCATGGGATAGAAAAACCAAAGCTTCAGCACGTGCTTGGCTGAGAGAACTGTCTGCTTTTAGAAATCCATACTTGGCTCTTTTTGGACAGATAAAGTCTCTTTGAAGCAGCAAAAAAAAGTGTTTACAGAACCTGGCTTGTCTTACTCAACAGTGTAAGAAGAGGCAGGGCTCTGCCTGATGTCACTTTTTGCACCCAGATAAGAGGAGCATGCCAGGACAGCTTTCTAGTTGTCTGTGGTCAGTGGCATGGTGATCTTACATGAAGGATTCCTTGGGGAAAGAGATATATAATATATAAAGGTAAATCACAGGATAATAGATTATAATGGAGGAGGATGAAGCTGTATGCTAAAAAAAAATCAACAAAAAAACAAAACAGAAATGCTAACTGCTTGAATTTAGTCAGACCTGTTTATGAAGCTGGTTCAGGTGGTGTTTTCATGATTTAATGACCTCTATGTAAGCTCATCAGAGGTGCAAGTCAGGAGTAACAACAGTGTTACACTCACGTACCCGTAGCACAAAGCCAGATTGCTGCCGTTCACGAGTCTCAGTGTGGGTGTTGTCTTACCAGCCACATTCTGGGTATTGCTGACTCTGTGAGCAGCACTGAGGACTCAGAGAAGGAATAAATTAATGCTCATCATTGAGAACTGGGGAGGAATTTTCCAATGGAAGTGTTTGTTGTCGGAAAATGTGGGTTCATTGACAGCTGTACACGTGGCAAGGGACTGACTTCAGTGACACACTTTTTTTTTTTTTTTTTTGACAAGAACATTTTTCAGGTCCAGCATAGAATTTTTACTCAAAAACAGAGCAGAAAACAGCAACTCTGGAGTGTTTATTTCTCCAGTGATCAGCGTGTGAACTTGGAGATGGAAAGCATGCGTTAAGCCCCTGTTGCATCTGATTTGTCTTTCATGTCCCTTCATCTCTAGCAAGTCCCTCACTCTAGAGGTGGTTATGTGGGGAGAAGAACATGAGCCCTCTTGCTGGGGAGGGCTGTCTCTGTCTTTGTTTTGCTTTGTTTGTTTGTTAAGAATACAGCATTATTTCATGTAGTAAGAGAAAAAAGAAAAACAAAGTTCTTGAAATCTCAAGTGATGCCAGGACATATTTTCTACCCAGCTACTTGCCATAAATAAAACTGACATTTTATATCTTGGCCATTACAACTAAATGACTGCCATGGGTTTTTTTTCCTTCTTCTTAATAAAGTAGAAGCCATGTTAACACACACTCGCTACCAGAAAATATGGGTTTTTTTCAGTTGGTGCAAAACTGAAATACTGAAATATCAATTTAGAAAGATACACAAGGGGCACTTCTTTTTTTCCTTTGCCAAGCTTAATTTTCATTCGGGGGAGTTGTCTGCAATCCAGATGGTATCTATGAGGGGGGATAAAGACAGGCGCCATTTTTTCTTCCTCTCTTTTCCTTCCAGGAATCACATTGCAAACAAATTTGAAAAAGGAGCCATTTAGAGAAGACCTGTTTCAATTCTGCAAAGGTGACTAGCACAGCTTTTCTTCCATACAGTTATTTTAATTTTTCTAAGTCCTCCACTGGACATTAAGTGATTCACCAGCTTTCAGAATATTTTATTTCAGCTGAAACTTTTCTCACTGTGCCCTTTGGCAATGGATTCTTATGCTGCAGTTTTGTCAATAAGTTTGCGTGAGGAACTGCAAAATTAAGAAATAAAAAAGTCTTATGTCTCCATCTATAACTGCCTAGCTCTGCATATCTGGAGAGTACCTGGGGATGGGATCTTTCCTGGCAAAGATCTGAGTTTGATCCTATGCTTCCATTGAATTGAATTACACATTTTAATGCATTTCTCTGCATTCTCAGTGATTTTTATGAGTAAATAACATCAACAATGAATAGCTTAGAATGTCAAGCTCTTGAACTCAGAACTGGATTGCACAGTGAACAGTAGAGTTCACTGTCTCAGGATGAAAATAACAGGCTTATATCTGACAGAACCAAGTTAAATTCCTGCCATGGACTCTTTCAGTCTTTGTGATGCCTCTGGAGCCAAGATTAGGTTTTGCACATATATACAAACACACTCAATGGTATATTGCTTTTAGTAAGACCCTTTTATTTCCTCTGAGTCCTGGACTCTGTTCATGTAATGACTCATGAGCAAACAGCTTTGCAGAACATATCCTTTGATTTGTAATGCTCCCTGCTGTGCTTCTGCAAAGTCTTTTATTTCTTTGTGAAGTTTGCACAGAACATTTTCATAAACATAATCTTCCAAAAGCTGCAATCAATGGGAGCCATATCCATTACACTAGGGATGCATTTGTCTTGTCATTTGGGACTTTTAAAATCAGAAGCTTTAAAGCATTCATCGTTGAAGATAAGAACACTTAGGAGCACAAATCCTGTCAGCTTTCAGTGGAGATCAGGTACTAATGGCAGATTCTTAAACAATGTTTTTCAGATATCTAGCAACAGCCTAAGGTGCTTAAGCCTCCTTTTTAAATCCAAGCTCTCCAGCTATGTTTGTGCTTCCTCCAGTAGAGAAGTACTTGAGTTCAGAGCAAGCCAAATGCCTTGAGATGGCGGCACCTGTACTTAAGGTGGGACCACAAGTCTCAGCCAGGTTTCACCACCTCAGAAATGCATTCACCTGACTGAAAATTCTGAATTCAGCTCAGAAGTCAGACCTGGCCTTTTAGCTTAAACGTCTAGCAAGCAAAGGAAGGCTGACAAACCAATGGTGAAGGGGGATGGCTTAGCTAACATGTCAGGTAAGAGGTAGCTTTAGCTGCTCCCCATAATGTTCACCCATCTTTTCTCCCCAGCTCCCATTTCAGTGGCATTTGCACATCTAAATCTCTTAGATACCCTAGGCAAACCTGTTAGTTGCAAACAGCACTGGCAGCAACATATTTCCCCCCATTCTACCCAACGACATCTGAACACTTTGTAAATGCTGAGGGATCTGGGCTTTGCAATACCTCTGCGGAGAGCAGGCCGGTAATGCTTGCTTTTATTGACAGATGCAGGGCTGAAAGATGCAATTATTTAGCAGAGGTTGTCACAAAGATCTCCAGCTAAGAAAGGATGGATATAAATTATTTTATATTTCCTTGGAAGCCTCCTTTCCTTCTTGCCTCAGAGTTAAGGGACAACTAAAATGTTGACTGGACAGTGAGAGCTAGATGGGAAATTTTGTCCCAGTCATGTTTTGTTCTCTCTTCTTACAGGACACTTCATCGTGTTGGGGACTTCAAAAGACTGCACCAGATAAGCAGAGGAGAAACACAGATTAGCTGAGACATCAACAAACATTGGATGAGGTCAATTAAAGCCAAATTAAACAAATGAAGCTTTCAACTGCGATCCAGACAGGAAGAAGCAGTCGAGTTGCAAGGGCTGGAGATGAAAAGAATTCCAAAGGGCTGATGCAGAACAGGAGCATGGGGGTTGGGAAGGGCAGGAGGAGCAGGTCGAGGGGAGGGAGAAGAAGTACCTTCCACCTATTGTCTTCAGACAGGACCAAAACTCACCTGGATCCACCCCACCTGGAGAAGCTGGAAAGCAAAAGCCCTGTCGAAGCTAAGAACCACTTTAGTGTCTGCAGAAAGGAAGGTGAAGCAGAGTCCCAGAGTAAGGGTTGGGGTGAGTGAGGGCAAGGACAAGCTCTACTGCAGCAAGCAGAGCAGTGGCCTAGCAGTGAGAAGAGGCAGATTTTGTGCCAAGTGGATTCTGGGTCACATAACTGAAGCCGAGCTGCTGAGTCACTCTGCAGAGCCTTCCAAAAGCCACTTTGTTCACCTCCTGTTACCACAGTCAAATCCATCTTGAAACAGGGGTCAGGACAGCTGGAAACTGTGCTGTAGAAACAAGGTGCTGCCTGAATATGCCAGAGGTGACCCTGTAAAGGGCTTGGTGCTGAGCCCACAAGGCCCTCTGAGTCAACAGCTGAGTACCCCTGAAATGCTGGAACAAAAAGACTGGGTTTGTTTCATAGTGGAGTTTTTTCGTATCTCGGCATTTTGCTTTGCCCATCCAATCCACTGACTTGTATGAGAGATCAGACTCAAGCTGTGTAGAAATATTGACATGAAAGGAACTGTGAGGAGGTAATATATGTGCATGGAGCAATAAATATTCTTCTTTTGGGGGGCTGTTGACAACTCTGCCTCTAGGTCATATATGTAGGACATGGCAAACATCCTATTTGTTTATATCAGAATATTTGTTTACATCAGAAGCAAATTCAGCTGGGTTGAAGGACAGGCAGCTCTCTCCCCTGTACGCTCCAGCATCCATCAACTTTTGGTATAAGTTTGTCTTGTGGCTTCTAGGTCTTCTTTTGCTCTGTTTTTTCCTATATCAGAGAGCTATTTTCTCTCTGGAACATAATCCTCATACAGGTATTTGAAAGTCATGTTTGCTCGTTTATGGATCACCTAATCAGACAGCATCCACCTGCTTTCTCATTTAGAGCAGGCTTCTCAGATTCTGAGTCAAACAGCGGCTGTTTTCTGAATTCTTCTTTCTATTCTTCAAGGCCCTTTTTGATGTGTGGACAACTGAAGCAAAAGCTGTCCTTGTAGCAGTGGTAGGTGAGAATGATTTGTAAGCAGGTCATACCCTTCCCCTAGGCTGTCTTGATGATATTTTTTGCTAACATCTCCAGGGTTTAGTCCCCTGGGCATTAAAAATAAAGGTACTTTTATTCAAATGACTATTCCAAACCACTCTCCAGAGTCATTGCTTTCTTGCTTTGGTTTTCCAGCTCCCAATTTTGCCATACACTTGTATCCTTGCTTTCTAAATGGGAATAATATTAATGATCTCAAAATTACTATCTTCCAGGCTATGCTTCCATGTGGGCCATCTGACTACATCAAGAAACTTCAACAAGCAGAGTATAATCTCAAAGACATCATGTTCCCCTATAAGCAACGGCAGATTAGAGCAGCTAGAGGACAACTAATACTCTCTTGCCAAGGGTAAAGCTACAGTGCGATCCCAGTGATTATCTATTGTGGTGGCCAGAAGGTCCAGAGTTTGGAACCAGCTATGGGTATGTGACTACCTGCCAAGATCTAGGAACAAGAGAGGAGATGACAAAGGGGCTAGGGCACGTAGGAACATGGCAAGCAGTCATACAGCAGAAAGAGAGTTGTTGCATGGTAAGGAATGACAGGGGAGCTACTGGGGCAAATCCACAGGGAAAGAGCTTCCATGACTTTCTGTGTCCACGGGACATTTCACTTGCCTGGACCAGAACACAATCTACTTGAACAAAACTTTTCCTTGCAAAGCAATCTAGTTCCAGTAAGGTGCACAGCGTTCCTTTTGCTGCCTATTTACGGTCCTTGCAAAGACCAGAACTTGGAGGCAGAGGCCCATCCAACCATTTCCCCTCAGTATCTGAGTTTATCTTCCTTTTATTCTTAAGAACTACAGGACAAGGCTGATGTCAAACTCTTTCCTTCAGGCTGATTTCCATCACTCCCAGAATTATGTTCAAACACACATATAGCCCAGTAATTAACACAAACTATCATGAGCTGACATGCATCTCTGTCTGTGTATCAGTATCCTCCACACCTCCAGAAGATGGATGGATTCAAATAGTATCTTTGAAGACAGCTGAAGCAAGTTAATTAGGGATTGACTAACACAGTAAAGTTATTTTTAGCAGTCAATTTATATCTGGTTACCTTGTTACGGGAAGCTTATGCAATGCTAGTAAATTCTTAACTAAGGAGATAGGTTGGACACCAAAATTATTTCACTGTTAACTCTTTGAGTGTTTCTTTAGAATAACATAGGACTTCAAAAAGTAATACATTTGACACAGAGAGATTTATTTGCCTTCTGCTGTTAAAGTTGCCAGGGGGTTATTTTTCTCCTCAAGGTTTCCTCTGAAGCTATGCAGGCTACCAATAAAAAAATGGAAATTTGTGATGAAACACCTGCTTCCAGGAGCAATTTATTGAAATAAACTTCCAAATCTCACAATCCTCACCAATATTTTATGTGACTTAGTAGTACCAGCATTTTGGAGCATGCATTTTTAACAGACTGGTGTTTTAACATACATGCATAAAAAAAACTTTTCTGTGCAACAGGGGAGCATTGATATGGCCACGCTGATCTGAACAGTCCTGGGCTGACAGTCCCAGTAAGTTAATAGCTTTTCACAGAATGAAAACACCAGTCAAAGCAAGTTCCCATCAATCTTCTGCCTCTCCAGGGAGGAAAGGAGGATGGAAGAGGAGGACCAATTCTAACTTTGTTTTTACCTTTGCAACTCTGCTAAGATTGTCCCTGGATCCAAGTAAGGACAGAGTTTGGCCCACTGACTACTGAGCAGGAGTAGGGGCTGATGCAATTGAACCCAAATGCAGAGGCAGCTGGCCAGTAAGACAAACTGTCTTGGGAGCCAGGGCACGATGCCGTGAAATGCTTGATCCAGCACAGCAAGATGTTTTCCTTCTTTGCAAGCCCTAATATGAGAACAAGGCACACCGAGTATATATAGCTCTGGGGATCTGGATGGAGAGCTTTTGTGTCCTCAAAAAAAAAAAAAAAAAAAAAAAGTAATTTGCTGGACAAAGGGGGACAGCATTGCCCAGCTTGGAAGGAATCTCTTTTTTTGGAAGGCTCAAGGGAGGGCAAATGGCACTGAGCCACTTCTAAAAATTGATTTGGAGGGCAAAGCATGTGCATGTTTCCAAGCAATGAGTAAGCACCATGACATCAAGGAAAGGTTTTGTCAGTGGGATGAAGAATTCCCACTGGTGATGTGTCTTGGAGATGCAGAGCCAGGTAAATGGTAGAAGCTCCCTGGGGAGGGACTCTTGAAAGGTGATATCACATAACCCTAGAAGATTCAGTTTAGACTTCTCTAGAGAAGCATGGCAGATTATTTCCTAGGATCACAGATAAGGGCAGAACCAAGGTCTATCTAATGCCATGTCAGCAGTACCAGCAGAGCCCCAGAAAGGAGTACAATGTTAGAATCATCCTCATGGGATGAAACAAGCCCAGATCCTAAGATAGGTCTTTGCCTGACATTTAATAACCAAAAATGGCCTGCGCTAGGTAGCAATGAGTGTAACATCCCTTTCAAAATCACAGTAATTGATTCCAGTAACTGTGAAAAAGCTTGTATTTAACAGAAATAGCAGAAACATTTTGTTTTCCCTTTAACTTTGCTAATTTTTTTGTAGATACATCCATGGCATAAAGTTCTACGTTCGCCTATCTTCTGTGTTAAAAAATAAACACACACACATATTTACTCTGTCCCAGTTCTGAACCTGTGTTGCTACTTAATGTCACTGAAAGGAGGAATCCACTGCTGTTCTCAGATTCTTAGCTCCTTTGATCTGTTCAGGTGTGGAGGCAGGATCAGTCCTGTACCCATCAATGGCAGAGATTACCCTGCTGGAATAGACTCACGTCCCATTTTCTGGCCTCCAGCTGCAGTGCTCAACTCTTTTCCAAGAAAGCAGCCCTGCCTGCAGCACCTCACTAATTGTGCACCAGTGTGGGTGTGTGGAAGTAACTTGACTCATGCTGCCAGTTGCAGGAGGCACAAGGTTTGACAGCCCTTGTAACTATCATCTTATCTGCTGGAGCTGATGGGTGCTGTTCTTACAAGTGAAGTACATAATCCTCTTTTATCTCTCCTAAGCACTGGGCCTCCATGTTAGCCTCAAGCAAGCCCAATCCCTGTATTAATTATTGGTTGCATTTTCTTAAAGCCATTCTTCTTCCTTTCTTTTCTATTTTTTAGAATCAGTCACTCCTAAGTGAAATCCTGTCACTCACCCTTCCCTCATAACGGGCTCACATGTGCTTCTGTAGCCTTTCAGCATCACAGCAAGGGGGTCTGAGGGTGTTTTCAGGAGCAGGGGGACGGCAGATAAAAAGAGGCAGAACTTGTGATTAACAAACTGAACAAACCTTCATGACGGCATCAGACTACAAGCCAAATTCTCAGGGAGCAAATCTCAGCTCCACACCTCCAGTCTTGTTTCTCACCTGTTTATACTGGTTCCACTCCACAGTGCTACTGTATTTACATGTGCATCCTGGAGCTTTACATAGCAAAATGAACAAGAAGAAAAAACCAGGTATGTAACTGGCCCAGAAAACACCTCCTCAGTGCCCCTTTGCTGTTCTACTCCCAGCAGCTTCAAAAACAGGAGATGGTAAGCACTGGTAGAGTGTTCACAAGCCTGCTAAAGGTATACCATACTACTTTCTACACAGCATAGCACAGGTGTGAGTAAGAAAACCTCAGGCATGTGCGTTTCTTCTTTTCCAAATGTAAATCATACTTTTGTAATAACCCCAGGCCCAAGCCTATAACAGTTCCTGGGAATGAATGTCTTTTGCTGTGCTTGCCTCCCTGTCTGCCCCGTCAGCATACAGGATCCCTCAGCTTTACATCTCCTGCATGTTTCCTATCACTTTCCAGCCACCCTCAGGAGGTGTAACCTCAAGTTATATCACAGCACTCACTACAGTAGGGCCGTTTTTTCCAGGTTTGGGATGGATTCTTGCCCAATTTCCCCCCACCTGCAGAACAGGCATCTGGTGTCACCTTGGTTGTTCCCAGCTGGAGCTGGATTTCCAAGGGTAACCTTCACATGAAGGCTTTGATTAAAGCATCTGGGTCAACCCCTCTCCCCTGCTTCCAAGGTGAAGAAGTTGGAAAGTTCTGAGGCTCTTGAAAATGCCCTCAAGTTCTGGAGGAGCAACCCCACCTCTCCTCAGCTCCCTTGTGCCTGACATGGGTGGACCACAGCAGAAGAAGTTCTCCTGGACAGAGGTAGCAGTCCTGATTTCCCCCCATCATTTACGCCTACAAAGAGACTCACTGATACTATCTGCTGCTTCTACTGTTGAAACGGCCTCAACTTGACCTCCCTCTGACAGCCGCTCTTGTGCTGAGTCACAGCTCTGCGCATCCCTGCCCTTACATATCTGCAGGGAGGTTACATGAGGCAAAGGAGTCTGTCTATCCTCCATCTCCAGAGAACTTCTCAGTGACATGGTGGAGAGGAATAAGGGGTGAAAGTGTCCAAACCTTTACAACTTTTACAGAACAACTTCAAGAATATATTCTTAGTCATTCCACAAGACAGGCTGTAAGAGAGCACAAACATTAGATGTCAGAAAATCTAGGTGACGCGAGACTTCGGGAAAGTCACAAACACAGATCAGACCAACACAGACTTCCTTAACACAGAATTCAAGTAGCCTCCCTTACAAAGGCTTCATGTCCTTGAGTTGGCTAATTAGACTGCTCAAAACTTCTTTTATTTAGTCTCCTCCAAAGCTTTGTTTCACAGTTCAGTCCCACTAGAATTGCACTGGTTCTTGAGATGTCAAGACCTCAGTATCAGCATGTGCCTAAGGTTTTGGAGAGCAGTGCTGACAAATGTTCTCAGAATACCCTGGCATTCTACTGAAACAATGCCAAAAAAAAAAAAATAATAATCATCTTCCTCTTCATTTTTGCAGCAGAGATGTTGGGTCCCATTCTTAATGTTGCCTATTCTTAATCTGTAGCACCACCTTTTGAGGGGATGCTGTACTCCCAAGCAAATACACTGAGCTCTCCCCAGAGGATCCCCATGGGGCCTTACAGGCCACAGTCAAAGCTGGCTGAAAAAAATTGTGACAGTAGCTGTTTTCCATTGGAAAGGGACATTTCAAGGCAAAATGTTTCTTGGGAACGTGTGACGCTGAGTAAATTTGTGACTGAAAAACGCCGAGCTGCTACAACAGCAAGAAAGACTTACTTCGTTTCTAGTTTCTCAAGTTGTTTGGCCCCAGCTTGGTTTTGTCCAGCTCACATTTATATTTAGGCAAAGGGTGCTCTGTATATTGATACTTTCTATGCAACATTTGCATTGCTATATTTAATGTTTTAGTATAATATTCTGGTATTGCTAAACGGTGTCATTTTCATGTTTTCAAATTATTTTTTTTTCCTCAGGGGGTGGGGCAGGGAAATAGAGAAATGTTGACTTTCCATATCCATTCTTTCTCTCTGTTGTTAATGGCATCACCATCCATACAAAGACAGCTTCACTGTCCTGAACCTGCTATGGTTAATAGCAAATAATTGCTTTATGTCACACTTAAGCTCTGAAGGACTTTGCAGGGAAGTGAGTGAATGTCTCTGGGCAGCATGTGCCTCCCTTCACTTCAGCCTGGATTTCAACCAAGGCTGGGTGAAGGGAAGACACAGTAATATTTACAGTGATGTGTTAGTAACCTGCAATGAGACTGCTCTGCAGCTAGTGACTTTTCTATCCACACAGTGCTCTGGGGTGAAATATTCACACCCAACAAATAATGGGGAAACCAAAGCATGGGGAAGGGAAGTGATCCTTTTATAGTTACTGTCCAATATCTTCACTTTCCTTTCAAAACTTCATGAAAAGCCATGAGATAGAAGAGGCCTGTTTCAGAGGATTCATTGCTCACTCCCATTTAGGTAGGCACTGGGTATCTGCTCAGCAGTGCTGCTCTGAGCCACCTGCAAAGTGCTACACGGCATGTGGAACGGATGGTCACCCACTGAGCCGTAAGTGATGGGTAAGATCACTGAAGCCATAAACCAAAGCTTGGCATGAGGGAAGCTCATGGTCCCCATGGTGCAGATAGTAATGGAAGCATCTTCCAAATGCTAGCCATGTCTAGAGAGGAATATAAGCAAGGAAAAGTTTTCCACTTTCCTTTTATTTTTATTTCAACTCCTTTTATCTGTCTTGTTTTATAGCTTTACATTGGAAGGAAGCCTATTTCCTGGTACGTACAGCAGCTTGACTGAGCATAGCTTGGCAACAGTGCCTGTTGCTTTAGGGAAGAACAGAGCATATTCTCATTGTGCATGTTTTCCCTTGGAAACATTTCATCCTGTCTATATAATTCTATATATGGCTCCCAGCCATGCCACTACAAGCTGCAAAAACACCAGTTCTTATATACTAACAATGTCAGGACTATTTAATGACTGGATCCAGGGCCATCAAAAAATTACCTGTGATTCTGTACACTGTCTTTCTCAGATTTGGGTTTTTTTCTGGCTCAGCATAGAGAAGGGACTTATTTTGCCTTTTTGGAGGAGACTCTCAAAATCCTCATTTCTTCCATGCTCATCACATACCTCCTTTGCTGTTTTTCACAATGGTAAGAAAATTAATTTGTGGTGTCCCAGCTAAAATCCAGTATTACTAATTCATGCAGTTCTCCCTGCTCTGAAGAGTTTATTGCGCCCATCTCAAACAGGTCATGCAGAATGCCTAGGTCCCTCTCCCACGATGCAAGCTGCACACTTCTTTGGAGTTGAACTGGCTATGCCTGCACTGAAAGACCTAATTCAGTCCTGTTCTTCTGCTGACAAACTAAATGGAAATAAAACAAAAATACTATCCCTCAAGAGCTGCCCAGCAGATGAGATTCTTTGGAGTCCTTTCTCTGTAAAATGAAAAAGTAAAATGTTACAGGTTCAGTTCAGGCCTTGTTTCAGGTCTGCCCTAAATGCATGTCAATTTTGCTGGTAATAACCATCTCAATGTTAAACAAGAAAGAGAAAGTTTGCAAACTTTCTTAGTGTTGAAGACATAGCAATGCTCTTGTCCGTATGAGCATGGATTCCATCTTTCGTTGAAAACAGCTGCACTACTCCAGGAAGTGCTGTTTCTCTGAATACTTTCTGGCCCACATCATCTGAAGTCACTCACAGAGCTGAGACCTTTTATTTGGGTTCTTTACTGTATCATACTGAGTGCCCTCAGCTCCCAGGGTTAGCAATGGGAACTCCATGCTACTCCAGAGGTGATCTACATAGGACCTGTCACCACAGAGGATGATGGCTGTGGTCACAAGGGGGATGATTTCTCCAGAAACGGGCAGCTTCAGCTCCACCTCTGCCCTTGACACTGCAACCCTTGATTGACTCATGCCATCCTCAGGCATAGCCTCAAGAGCCTGAGACCTCGTCTCTCTGGTTTCTTCTCTGCTGAGTGGAAGAGTGTTTTTTCTTCTGAGGTTAGTGTGATTTTTATTTTTTTTTCAGCTTCTCAACTGATATGTCTCCCCAAACAGCGTGTGCGAGAGGAAGGGACCCCTTGAACTTTTCCTTGATGTGCTCACTGATGTCTCTTTGCCCTGTCTGTGGATGCTATACTGTTCTCTAGGACATCTTGTTTGGCTGGAGAACACCCTGGCAAGAAGGGATTTTGAAAAATAGCAGTAGCAGCAACAGTAGCAACAGATGGGACTAGCAACATTTCCCTGGGTGGGTATCAGATCTGTTACTCTTCTCAGCTGTTTGGTGGGTCATTGCTGGATTAGGTATCCAGTGATGTTTGTGCTGTGTTCTGGCCTGGCGATATATATGCCAGATTCTTCTGGTTCTCCTCATTGCTTTGCTTTAGAGCAACAGCAGTGCACTCAAACGCTCAGCAGAGGTTTTGCAGACTCTGAACTGGAGCAGCCAAAAAATGGAATGTCCTAAAGTTTGAAACAACTCGTTTGTTTCAGAGACATGTATGCGTATATACTGCACAGTTTCTCATTATTCAGCTTTGGTTACTGCTGTCTGTAGCCATCAGAAGCCTCTACATGAAATTCTGTTTCCTCCTCAGCATCATTGGTTGTTATCTCAGGGGTGAGTCATTATCTGCCTGCATTGGTTACCAGAGGGCTTTTTTCAGTGTGAAATCTTTCTATACTGGAGTCATGGACTAAAAAGCCAAGAAGGACCATTTTGGAGCACCTGAAATAACCTCTGAGCTGTTCATGTATTGAGCTGCGAGCATTGGCTGGTGATTGTAAGTGTTTTGCGTACAGAAATGGATGTTTCCATTTTCAGTGCAAGTTTGTACTTGTTTGCCTTCCCTCAGTAACATTTACCATGCTTTCGTAATAAGATGGATCATAACAGTCCTTCTGCGGCCTAACAGCTATGAACTGGAAGTCCTTTTCCCGGATGGTCATCAAAGACAATGGGCAATAAACAATAAGCTGTCATGGAATTTGAATGGCTTTTGTTCTTGAGAAGGACACCTTAAGATGATGTTCACATTGTACAAACAAGTGAAGGACAGGGATACTTTGACTAGAGCCCCCAGGTGTGACATCCACATTGCATAAGTCACTGCAGAAACATTGCCTTTTCATGCACTGCACTATTAGCACAGTCATTCCCAAAACTGTAAGTCCAGTTTTTCAGTAAAACTCCATCCAAGATTTTGCACATATTTCTGAATCCATATTCCTTTCTTGTCACTATTTATCACCTAGTGCCATTGATCAGTGTAGAAATGCCACAAAGAACCTTGCTTGTCCTTGCAGCCTGCTCTGGGATAAAGAAGTTCCTTCCCTACAGTTATACGAAAGTTTGATACCCATGTCATTAGACTTCCTTTTTAAGGCAGAAGTCCTTGGAGAATGAGCCCTTATAATAACAGTTCCAGGTGGCAACTCATGCTTAGGCTGAGGACTGAGTAGCGGGACAGGAGAGGAGATCTGTCCACGAGAATATCACACTGGACATATTAGGTCAGAGTAATGGTGTGTTTGGATACGTTGTCTTTAATAATATTAAAAAGCAGATGCCTAGGGAAGTATATTAGAACAGAAGAAACATCACGACTTCCCCTCTACGCGTCTAGCCTCCAGCCATGGGAGATCACATGGGACCCCATGGGAGCTAAAAATGCCATGGACCAAAAGTGAACTGAACACCGATACATACAGGCAAGTCAAACTCAAAGAGGACACCTGACTGGTCTTAGGCCACCCAGTGATCCTTACACACCTGCAAACAGAGCAGAAAAAACAGTAGACCTAACTCAAAGGTGAACAAAAGTGGTAGAATGCAATGGCAGGACAGGGAAATTTTTCATCAAATATATCAGTAAGGAACAAGTGTGGTATGATGCTGGAAGGAACAGAAGACACAACCTGCTCTCCCAGCCATGCTGCAACCTCTCCCATCCATGGCACAAGTGTTTACACTTTACAGTGTTTCCAATGGAAGATTTTTCCTGTGGGCAATGTCCCCAGCTGTCCAATTATGTTATTCCATTGGTCTCTTAGCTGTTAGAGATAAAATGGTGTGTGTTACAAAGAGGAGAGACAGCTCTAGAGTATGGCCACTGCCAGGTGGGACAGACCTGTTTCCTTAGCAACTGCAATTTCTACTCTTCACACTAGAGGAATAAAATTGTGTTATTCTGAAGAGCTTATTGGCAAGCGGGACAAAATGGGCACAGTATGGAAGACCTCCCTCAGTTTTACAAGAGGGTAATAGAGGCAGCAGTGCTAATAAGACACATCCACATTCATCCAGGGTTATCTGAGACATGAAGCCATGTTGCAGCTCTTGCTGTCCTTGGTGTGTGTCCTGCCTCAGGGGCAAGGTGATGTTCCTCTGCCAAGGTGACCTGCCTGAACACTTGATCTCACCACCTCAAGCCTGCTTCCATAAACCGCACAGTCTTTCCATGGCTTACTGCTCTCTATCAAACTTAGCTCTTTCATAGCATAAATGCCTGTTTGAAGACTGACTTGTGCCCTGAACTAAAAGTGTAGTCAATCCCCACACATCTGGATGCCATACCGCATGGCTGAAAATGTTTCTTTTGACCATGATTCATCCCTCTTCATTTTTTCACTCTTTGAGCTTCTGTGAGTGACTCAAATCTGACACCCATGAAAGGCCTTTGTTTCTTTATAATTCCTGTCAGACCACTAATTAATTGCTGTGTATGTTCTTTAATACCTGACCAATTAGCGTAAGTAAATAACATGGGTAGAACAAGATGGCATGCAGGGCTAATAAAACTGCTGCAGTGGTTTTAATTGCCAGCTTAAAACCTTGTGGAGTCTTTAGCACAAAAGGAGGAGAACAAGAAGGAAATAGGCTGAGTGTCTAAATTAAGAGCTACCTCTGTGGGCTACCCTTCCAATGTGTGGACTACTTCTAAGAGATTTATAAATAATAATATTTTTAAAAAATAGCCATGTTTCAACAGATATGAAATCAGGAGGGCTGATGAGTCCACAAAAGTTGAAGACCAGTCCCTAAGCAAGACCCCTGGCTGGGTCCAGATCCTCAGAACTGGGATCACTGTATTTCCAAGCAGATTGCTATGTCTGCTGTTCGTTTATTTTACTGGCTCACTATATAAAATTACAGGGTGGAAAGAGCAGGAATGTCTAGGGAAACCTAAGATGTCACTGTAACAGCCCAGCTAAATTTCTAAAGCTGTATATATGCATTAACACAGTATTGCTTTCAAACTAAACCATATCCTGCCTCCTAGCTTGGCTTCTTACCCCAAACTCGGGTTCAGCAATGCAGGTACATGGTTTCTGGAATAGAACCATCATGTGGCCAAACTGCTTGGACTAGCAGTAAAGCTGTTCAGATGTCTCTGTGTAGAAATGCCCTAAGTGGTGGGAAAAGGTAATAAAAATCCGGAAGCTACTTGGAGACATTAGAAAAGAGAGGGTGAGATTTTTGATGTGTTCAGTGAGAGCCAGGAAAATGGAGGGGCACAGGTTTAGGTTAATCATTAAATAAAAGGCAGGTCAAACATGAAGGTGACGTTTCCTACAGCAAGAGCTATGAAGCACAGAGCCAGCTTGAGGGAAGCACCATCACTGACTCATTTCAAACTAGTCCGAACAAATTAATAGAGAGAGCAGAGATGCAGGCGAGCCTGGCAACAAGATTGGAGCTGATGATACTGCTTGATCCAAGAAACTGTTGGCCCTTCTCATCTTGAGTTTTCTTTGATTCTGCAGAAGCTTTTAATAATTTTATGGATTTTTGCATAAAACAGCTACAGTGTTGCATAAGGTCTCTATTAGCAGCTCCAGCTCTAAAGATGTGTCAGCAGTTCTAGTGTTGCTGCACTCGAAGGGGCTGGGGGTGCAAGCATTTCATATGCTGTGGAGATATCTCCCATCAACACCCTTTTTTGACGATGGGCTCAAAAATGAGATTTATTAATTTGCTCTTCTTTTAATGTGGGTTGTCTTTCTCTATAAACTATCTAAAAGCAGGCATAGCTGTTAGAGACTCTGATTCATGGTTCTTTTAAACTCACACTTTGCAGCTGCTACAATGCCTAGCTTAGGTGTTGAGGTATAGTTCTCCTGGCCACAATTTTAGTGGCTTTGAGAGTTAAGCATCTCAAAGTCTTTAATGGCTCTGCAGATTGCTTTGTGAGCTAAATCCACCATTTAGCATGGAAATTCCCAGGTGTGAATCTGTGGTCTTTCCTTAAGCTGGGGATTTCTGGAACTCATGGAGTGCCTTTGGGATGTGTCGCTGGGCATTAGCCATGGTCTTGTACTCTTCCTTCAGCATTACCTGCCTACATGGATACTTGCCTGAATCTGCATGGCTATTCTTATGTTCCCAGGGAAACCTGGCAACTATAGGATCTGGCAACTAAAGCAAAGCACAGCAGGCTTTATACACTTGTGAGGAGCATCTTACAGGCACATGGTCTTCATGCTTATGTACGTGTATAGACCTCATATGAAAGGTTAACATCAGGTTTGACCCCTCAGTTATAGGACACAAGAAAGGCTGTTGGAAGCAGCAGGGCAGTTGCAAGGAACATTTGGTATGAATTTTCCTCTGTTTTGCAGTTAATGAATCATTCCTGAGCCTGCCCTTCCACTGTTCTCATTATTCCAGTTCAGACTGTTGGGAAAAGAGCTCTTTAGACGGAGCAGAGTCCATTTTTATGTATTTAATTTGGTTGGCCAGGGACAGAGGGAAGATGGACTGCGTGCCATTTCTTAACTGACTACCTTCTTGTCCAGTACAAGTTTAAGCTTGCTTTCAAAGCAGTCCACAGTTTATCTCTAAATTCATAGGCTACTGTGAAGCTATATTGCTTGAAGGAGTCCCAGAAGATCTTTTCCTTTGCTGTGACCTAGGCACCCCACCTCTGAATGCACCCTGCAAGGAGCTGCAAGTATGGCTATTCAAACATGGTACAGTGCACAAGGGTCTTCTCTTTAGCTTGTCCTGCTGGGGCCCACAAATGCAATGAGGCTGATTCAAATAAAGCCATATGGCAAAATTTCTTTCTTCTTACTAGTCAGTTAAAAAAAAAAAAAAAAAAAAAAAAGACAAGCTAAGGCAGCTGAAAAATAAATTAGGCATTTTGGTAGTGAGGCAAGGTACCTGGATTTTCCCTAGGTCTTCTGGGAGCATGGTACACATGGGACTCTCTGTGCTGTTGTTACCTCTATCTTGGGTTACTGTGAGGGGGATGCAGAGAAGGAAGACAACTCTGTGGTCATTGTAGTAACTGTTGTGTTCTGTAGGGTTAACTCATCTCAGGTTTAAAAATCCCAAGTGCAGAACATCACCAGGGCATGTAAAAGTGCCTTTTGGTAAATTGCACTTTTTTTTCCACAGCAAAAATGAAACCACTGAAACACTAGCAGAACTTTAGCTGACATACGTATGTGTATGTTTGAAAGCCAATTGAGGACACAAGCCCACAATCCAAGAAAGGGTTAACTTCAGAGAACTGTCAGGCTAGGCAGGACCTTTTATGCTGGCCGCCTTCTAGGAAATTCCCTGCAAAAAAATTAGAGGGAGAGGACAGTGTGTAGCCATAATCAAACCTTGTTTAGTTTGGCACGTTCTCTATCTATCCCATCTTTACCAATCTGACTTGCTCCACTGTTTTTCTTGGCTGTATCACTGGAGTAGTTATTCCATAGATATATGTAATATTTTAATGTATACAGCTAGCACAGTTTCTGCTTTGTCCATCCTTTGTGAAGCAAACCTCAGGGAATGATTCTGAGTGAGATGAATTTCCAGGGTTTGCTGGAATTCTGCTCCAGGGCTGTGCAGATACCCAGAGCAGAGGTTCTTCTAGACTTGGCACGAGAGAGGAGGGAAGAGATTTTTTCCTTCATGTGCCTCAGGCATTTGAGCTCTCAGACACTTGCTGGGCACCCCTGAGATATGTCTGAGATTTCAGTACAGGAGAATCTGAAAATACTTTCATACTTCATGCTGCATAATTGGCCCATCATAGGGAGTTTATTCTAAACCAGAATTCTGCCTTATCTATGCATGCATCACTATCCCAATAAGACTGAATTGCACCTAGCCAAGGTAGCAAAGAACCTCTTTAATGTGTGAAAAGGTGTCCCATAGGCAGGTATCTCACCAAAACCAGCTGAGAAGAGAATCTAGGGTATGACAGAGTTTTTCTCCTGTTAATGAGCAATCTTTATATTTTAATATCTTCCTTTTCTTTTCCAGAAACGATTGCCAAACCCCATAAATAAACATAGTATTCTATACGCTAAGGAACTGGATTGACGTTCAATGGTATTTCATAGCATGTACACTTTAATTAAGACATGATGACCTGGCTTCAGTGGGTTGACACAAGGGAGCATTAACTCTCCATTCTAACAGTTCTGCTGCCAAGGACAAATTCTCTGTTGCATCGGTGTGACTCAGTTCAAACAACAAACAGTCTTGCAATTTAAAATCCCTACAGGCCCTGGTCAAGTTTCCCCAGTTCTTGGATAACTTCCTCTTTTCTCCTTGATGTTTTTCTTAAAGTGAGATATTCTGTTGCTTTGTCCTGATTTTCCAAGTAACGGGTGGGTCTTTATACTCCTGACAATAAAGTTGCCTTCCAAATATTTATCACATCAAATAACATACTTTTCCATGTTATTAATCCTGGAGAACCTCCATCTTTCCATTTGGTGAACTGTGTTGTCTAATATGGACAGATATTTCCAGAATTAATGTTTCTGGGATTTAACATTTGTAACGTACATTGAGAAGTGTATGAGGAAAAGAAATAGGGTTAAATTCTGTTTTGTTTACTTTTAGTTGTTAACATTCATGTGCTTCTGCTCGAGTCAGTGGGTGTAACTTAGAACAGAACTGGGACATATTTGTATGAAACTGAGTGTTTTAAACTGGAGATGGATGAACCTCCAGAGAAGCCATAGGCATAGTCTCCTGAGAGACGGAAGTGAAGTTTTCCTGGATTCTGGCTTCATAGAGGAACTATCCATTGAGCTCCATCATACAGACTCACATAAGCTTGTACCATCATTGTGCTTCAGATGCCTTCAGCACAGTATGGAAAAACAAACCAAAAATAAACTTATTCAGAGTTGAGCAAGTTTCTCTACTACAACTCCGTGTTACTGAGGCCTGAGGTCACCTCCACAAATCTCCCAGTTTACCCTGAAATCTGCCCTTACCTTCCTCTGAGAGCACCAGTAATGGACTCTGCAGTCCTTTACTGAAAATAAAGTAGGATGAAGTTCAGTGAAGAACTTTGAGAGACAGCAATGATGAACTTTTGCAGTTGTCCCAGGTCCTGATGTTGCAGCAATCCAGGAAACCAGAGTCTTTTCCCCAGTCCTTCAGTCTTTATCATACAAGCCTCAGTTTGGTCCATAAAGCATAAACACATGGAGAGAAGATGAAAACTGAATCAGGACAGCAGAGTCCTTGTAATGTGTCCAGCTCCCAGTGTTAGGCAGAAGGTCCCAAGGAAATGTGAGCAATCTGGTGACTTGGCTTACAATGCATGCCTACCAACTTTCGTGAGACCATGCCTACTGCTGCAGAAGTTACTGGGGAAAAGCTGCTGTCTGTAATAGGAGCCTGGCTTTGCTGACCTGGAGAGTTTATAGGTTTTGACCTTTCTGGAAAGCTTTCAATCCACCTGTGTGGCAATGCCACCACTAATAGTATAACAATGGCATCCACCCACAGCAGCTGGCTCCATGTTTCCTAACTGCTGTTAGTAGCAGGGTTTGGATAATTCTGCATGCAAAGAGCTTTTAAACCAGGCCTGTTCATAGCCTCTGGAGCTGGCCAAGAGGTAGGGCTGCTGTCTGTGCTGAGATGGGTGAGGACAGTACTCCTCCATAGCATTACCACAGGTAAATTCCTTGATCCCAGGCTTTCCTCATCTGCACAGAGCAGAAGCTTTGGGGATACTTTTATTTTGTTCTTGTGTTTTAAAGACATGAACTTTGCAGAGCCCTTTTCTTCTTGGCAGGTTCCTTAAAAAAGGCATATTCCTGAAGCTTGTGTAACCCTTACTGTACCTCTCCAGGCACAGAGATGGAGAGCTTGTGTGTGCACACAGCTTCCCCTCTGCTGGAGATGTTTTTCATACGGCTCTGAATACCACAGGAGCTGGCTGCTTCTAAAGGCGCAAGCTGGCTTGCAGTCCTTCCCGACAGATACAGCTCATGTGCAGTACAACAGCTCCTGTGAAGAGTACCAGTAGCTCTGCCCAGCCAGTCTTCTGTTATCCTGCCTCAGCCAGGTCCAAGGAGTTCGTGACAGCTGATATCAGGGAGTCTGTGGTGCTCTGGAAGATGCAGAGAGAATAAATTCTGTGGAATGCACTTGTCTCTCTTCTCCATCGATAGCTTCAGACCACACACTGGTCATCCGTTCAGGACAGCTGTAAACACTGCCTGTGATAGAGCTCTGGCAAAGAGGCCAGTGGTCCTCCAGTGAATGCAGATGGGTCTCGGAGGAGAACAGCTGTGTGTGAACAGGAAGGCAGAGCTTCCTCCTGACTCTTCCAAAACCTACCACTCAACCACTAAATAAATCAACGTCAGCAGTGACTCTTCGTAAGACAGAGTGAGCCAAGCCCAGAATGGGAGTTTACCTCAGCACGTAGTGAAAGGAGAGGAGCTGTCTGCAGCAAATCGGGGTTTTCCCAACACAAAGCTTTAGAGCATCACCAATCCAATTTTACTTGTTTTCATATAGCTTCTTTCCTAATGCTGTTCGTGCTCCCTGAAGTTACAGCAATGACATGGTGTGTATCACCAGATGGAGACAAGGCATCCGGAATGTAGAACAGGTGAACTAAAAATTACTTTCAGCTATACAACAGTAAAAATATCAAGCAGCAGCTCAGAAAGATGTGGTTTGGGTAACACTGTCACTGTTGAGAGCTGTGGAAGAAAACCTGTCCTACCTTTGGATAGAACATGAGACATGGTTTATAGGTTGCAAACAGTTTTTATTTCTGCAAGGGCACGTTCTTGAAAGAAAAAAAAAAAAGCAAGACTCAAGAAACTAGACTGCTTGGATCTGCTATTCTCACAGCAGTCGAACAGAAATGTCCAGTCTGGCATTAGACAACAGCTGAAGTGACAAAAGAAACTGCAGTTCTTGTGGTATCTTCACAGAGCACTGTACTGATCATTCATCATTTTAAAACAGCGCTTGAGGTCCTTTTAACATGAGTGTCTTGTAACACTTCAAGCCTCATATCTGATAGTCTCAACTTCATCCTAGGGTGTGTAATTACAGGTACTTAGTTCTCATCATCATGTATATAGTTAAATTACAGTATAAATTAATTGATGGATTTCCTATGTGTTGTGTATGGTATGCTGTGCTTGGGACAAGAGTCATTTGGATTGGAAGGGACATGGCTCATGTTCTGGTCCAGCTCCTATAGTTTAGGACACACATACAGCGTACCAAGGAAGAATTGTGCAATGTACAAAGCAAGGATTGAATTGTGTAATACCATATTCGCTAAGCTGTCTGGAGGCAACCATATGAGTGGCTGGATAGGACAACCTGGCCTTTCTAATGTTGTATGAAATGGCCACTCTTGTCTGAAGAGGAGATCAGGACACATTTTTGCCAAGAAGATAATTTCCTGTTATAAAACTTCATTGAGAAGAAATACATTTTCCTAGAAATATGTTGGTTTGGACAGATGTGTGTTTAGAAAGAATAGTGTGAAATGCAGAATTTTAAAGCCAAGTGTTCTCAAAATATGTCATTTTAGTGTGTTTGGTTTAGGGGTGTTTTTACATCTTGAAACAACATTTTACCCCTTTTCTTCTAGGGTGATTATTATATTATTAGACATAATTGAGAGCTGGAGATAAAAAAAAAATAATAACCCAAAGAAATTTTTGACTTCCTGAAAAGAAACCAGTTTGCTTTACCCAGAGGAAAACATTTGTGGAAGAAGCTTTCAAATGTACTTGTGTTTAGTCCTACTCCCAATGCATCTTGGTGTGGATTCACAAGGTTTCATCCTTGCTGGGAAGACGAGCTGCAGCAGCTCAAAAGACAAGGTTTCCTAGCTGGGTACCTCTCAGTCTTTGTATTGGGTTCAAAAAGGAAGACTGCAACTTCCAGCTAGGAGAGGGGTTTACGCTGATGTTTCTTAATCCTACCTAAGATCTATCCTGAGCCAAGGTGGTCCATCAGGGCCACAGGGAAATACTACAGCTGGTATCACACCTGGTTTTGGTTTCCCAGTTAGAAAGTCAGGTTCCCACTCATAGCTGGATGAACTTGGGCAAGATCAAAGCCAGGCTTGAGCACAGGCACCTGGCTTCAAAGGAGCTCAGGCCATACAGTGCTCTGGTACCCTTTCTCCAGCAGCTGAATTTCACCCCTGCAGAGTATATTCAGGATTTCGGGTACCTAAAAATTTAAAATATTTCTAGTGTGGTTTTGATTTTGAAACCTCACCAAATTTCATTATCCCTGACTCCTTGTAGGACAACTCAGCAAATGAAATTTTAGGCCTTTCTCATTTGTTTAGATAAAGGGGCAAGAAAGAGGCAGGAAGAGGCTTGGACTGTTTTGTGTAAGGGAAAACATAGTTTTCCAGCTAGGCTGAAACTGTTCTTCCTCATGCACCCCTGTAAAATTCCCATTCAGGGATGGACTATGTTTGGAAAAATTCAGCTGAAAATGTGAATGCTCTGAAACAGAAAAAAAAATAATTATAAGAATGAATAAAAGAGAGGTTTAGCATGGAAACTGCTCTGCAGCCTTCACTATAAAGCACTGCCAGATGCTTTCTCTAAAAGAACTCAAACAAGGTATTGCTCACATGGCAGTTCCATTGTCCCCTTTGAGTCTATGAAAATAAATTAGGGTTACTCGTGTGAGTAAAGCATTGTGGGATCAGAGTCCTCTTTTGCCCAACTGTGAGCATCTGTAAAAAACCTTTTGGAATAAAAGACACGGAAGAACCGTAAGACCCTTATGGTTGTCAAATACAATTCCCCTTATTTGCATTTTTTTCTTCCATTTGGGCTCCGACCTCCATCTGTTTATGGAAATATTTAGATCCCTTTGGTGTATTTTTAGCAGATCATTTTGCTTTTGCTGCTGCAATATCATTGCATCATCATTCTTCTGTTGCTCAGCTCTGATTCCTTCGCATTCTTTCTTTCTTTTTTTTTTTATTTTTATTCTTAAGCTTCCATCATTCCAGCAGACACACACACAAAAACAGTAAATGCTATGTTGTGTTTACACTCTGAGTGCTCACACAAACATGCTGGCAAAGCACACACAGAGACATACACACAGAGCATGGTCCTGAGTGTTAGTGTTGGGCTTTTTTCAATGATATTTCCATTTGTGAATCATCCTGCCTGAGACATTATGGGATGGTTGCCCTGGCAGCTGAGATCTCAGGCTCTTAGGGGTACTGCCCATAAACAGCTGAAGCCTGAAGGTACACATAGCTGTCACTGTCCTTTGAAATGTTTGGTGTCATGTTCAGTCAGCCATAAATGCGCCAGTCCTGGCACATTTCCTTTACCAGTGTTCAGACCTGCACACATATATGTATATGAATCATCTTCTCTATTGTCTGAATGCTCTTCCTCACACAGATATGGACCTTCCTTTGACAGGGAAGGGTTCTTAATCCTTCCCCACCACCCCTGTCTATTTTGTCTGCAGGCATGTCACAGCTTTAAATGGTTTCAAAAATCAGGAGCCATTTGGGCCTAGTTACTTACAAAGGCGGGAGAGCCTCAGCCTGCTGGCAGACATTAAGTAGAAAACCTGCAGTATGGAAATTCAGCTGAGACCAAACAACTTATTAAGTAAACTCTTTTGTCCCTCTTCATCAGATAGCACTCATTGGGGTTTACAGTGTCATTACCTGCAGCCTGAAGTGACCAGGCACAAGTCAAATCCTGGAAGAAGTGTATAGGTAGACCCTGATGAAGGTCTAAGATCCTCAGGGATACAATTAGAGCTAACTTCTCCATGGATGTTTGGGAAATGCCAAGAATTATGTCTCCTGGGAGAAAAGCTACCCTGTTTCTGTGATAACCTTGGGGAAGCAAATATATGACTTGTCCCATGGATTTGATTTCATAACCCTGTATTAGGTAACAAGGTGGAAAAGAGGAATATTATGTCACTGGGAGGCTATGTCATTCTTTGGCTGAGCTGTGTTAGTTTTAGGAGACACAGTGATTTGTGACTCATACATAAACAGACCTGCACTCAGGAGAGGTCAGGCTCCTTTTCCACACCTGAAGAGTCTCTGACTAGGCGCTAATGAGAAAACCCACAAAAACCCAAGCCATGCTCAACATCTGCTCTTCCTAAATGCCTCAAAATTGTGTTGCCATTTGCAAAATTTCAAACCACAGCAGTCTATTTATCCTTCTTAGCCCAGACAGAGAGTGTGTGATGCTTGCTCTGGACAAATCAAACCATTGTGCCTTTCAAAATGCTTTCATCATCATCATTATTTATTATTATTTATCATCCCTGCCATGTGTTATGTTTTTTCCACACACAAAGAACAGGCAGATGTTTTCCATCTGCATGATTTCTTAATTTTAGATCTTGGGGGGAGCTGGGGGGGAAGAAAAAAGAAACTGTCAAGAATGAAGAAATGCATAGCGTGTCTGGGAGTGGCACTGACCCTCACGTACAGGTATGTGCATGCATGAGGTCTCTGGAACCAGAGCCAACAGCTTCGCCTTTCCTCTGGCTCTCAGCTGCCTTGGAGAAAAGGCTCCCGGGACTGCGATGGGTAAGTTCATCAGTGCATGGGTCCTAGGGGAGCAGTACACCAGATGAACAAAAGACCTGCTCAGGAGGTTACTCTCACCCAGAATGTCGGGATGAAGTGGCGCTGACCCAGGCCAGTGTGCAGGCCTGCTTCCTTCCACACGAATCCTTTTTCATCCCTTGGCCTCTTCCCTTTAGCCAATTACTCCTCTGCCCATAAGCTCTACTGAGTCTCCAACTCCTTCTCAGCTTCTTCCCCCATACACATGTGATGTTTTTTCTTATTACCTGACAGCTCAGACAAGCAGAACTTTTTACTTTCTTCTCTCCGCTGTGTGAGACCCATGGATCAGGCTAAGTGGCCCAGGACCGTGCCCTGGCAGGGGAGGTGGTATTGTCCAGCACTCTCGCTCAGCTTTGCACAGCTGTAGTCAACACTGGCTTTGCTGGGAAACTAGAGTTCTGATTAAATGTACGTTTTCTTGAAAAGTGTCTTCTTTCCACAGGAATTTTGACTTTTTGATGAAGACCAAAAAAGTTTTGGCCTAAACATTTGGGGGTTTTGAGTCTTTTTTTGGAGCATATGAAAGGCAAGACATTCAAAAATTGCCACAACCAGATTCCAGGGGGAATGGATTTATTTTGGTTTTCCTTCAGAGTTTTCCCAGAATCTCCCTCTCTTTTCTGAGAAACTTGAGTGTTTGATGTGAACACATAGCTATGCCATACAACCTACCAGCAAGTGAGCAGGCAGGATACCAAAGTGGGCTGACAGAAAGGTGAAAAGACTTGTATGTTACATCAGTCCCCAGAGCAATCCAGTTGCCCAAGAGGAAATAATGCATGAATAATAACAAAACAATGACGGGAACAGGAGCTATATTAATAATAATACACCATAAATGCACATGGCTTTTTACAACCATATTACTAACAGACCATATCAAAGACCATGCAAGAACAGCTCAGTGCCTCTAGGGCATTTGGAACACAGACCAAGATTTTGCCCATAGAAACTGATGTGATACGTGAGGTGACAGTTTAAATTCAGACATCTGGTGGGTTGTGGGGAATGGGGCGCTGTGGCTCTGGTATTAATAGCATGTTCCCTCCATTCACTAGTTCAAACAAGTTGCAGTGTTGTTGTTAACTTCAGAAAGCAACCAGGCTTGTGAAAAATTAAGCTGTTTTCTTTCTGCTTGACATATTGTCGAAGAACTGAACAGACACAGTAACAAGTTCAGGCACTCTGAAGTGTTTTGGTTAGTGATTATTGCTATGAAGTCCTCTGTTTTTTCACCCCCACCACCCTGCTTGCCAAAATGAGAATTTGATGACAAGGTAACTTGACTCTGCCTCGCCCTGAAAAAGATAGAAAGATTCAAAAATAGCTGTAGGCTTCAGGCTACACAGAAAGCTTGCAAAGAAAATTTGGTTGAATTAGCAAAATTAAAATTTGTTGCATAGAAACTCCCAAATATATGGTTGACTTGAAAATCGTGAGAAATATTTGGGGTGGTGGGGTGATGGAAGAGTGGGGAGAGGAGGGGGTTGGGAAGGGTTGGATGGTTCCTGCTGTTGGTTGTCTTTTTGGTGGTAATCCACCACCTTGGGGATTTCTTATTATTATTTTTCTCCCCATTAAAAATGTAATGAGTATATTTCCAGCCTCAAGAAGTGAGGAAAAGAAAAAATCATATGAAAAATTTTATAGAAGTGTAGGAAAAAAGGGGTAGGGGGAACATCTCGGTCAAGGTGCAAATGACAGCAGAAGAAGCCAAAAAGAGGGGGGGGGGGGGTGGTGGTGAAGTAAGAACTGCTTTCAAGAACAATTTGTTTCATGGGAATTGAAATGATCCATCAACTATTGTGTTAATTTGCATATGTTGGGATTATTTTTCTCCCAAGGAACTTCTGGAGAGACAGACTGCTGTGAGGTACTAACAGGCCTGACCAGAAATCTCTGACTTCAGGTCTGTTTTGCCAGGTTTCTGTGACAAGATGAGCCCACACTCCTCTCCTGTAATGTTTGCCTAATCTCTTACATGCCTCCCAGCCAGAATCTGCTGGTACCATCATGCCCAATGCACCAGGAATAGCACTGGGCACGCTGGCAGCATTGCCTGTGTGCAGAGCCCAAATACAACTGAATCAGAGCATTGCATCTCCAGCACCACTTCACTGAACCAAGTCTGGGGCTCATTTCTGTCTTCTCTCTGCCCCACCTTCTCCAACAAGTAGAGATACATGTGCCAGGTGATCTGATGGAGAACACCTGTTTGTCACCTGCTGCATGAACACAACAAACCGGTAAGAAAGCCTCTTCAATGCAACCCTGAAGACCTTGGTCTCTTGGTGTTCCCATTCCCTTGTGCAGCCACCTGAAGGCAACAGTTCTAGGAAAAAGGAGAAGGGTTTATACACTGAACTTGGGTTGGATACTCGGGCTTGATTAGTTTGCTCTAAGATGCAGTGAGACCATTGTTTCACAACAGAAGACAATGGCAGTAAAAACAGGATTTGGAAATAAATTCACAGTGTCTACCACTCTGCTCTTCTGTGTGGAACAGCCTCCCCACTTGTCTGTTTCATTATCCTCCCACGAAACTCCCTTCTAAGCTTCCTCCTGCACTGTGGTGATCAGGACTTCCTTGACAAGATGAAACAGCAGGTGAACTGTGAGCCCTGCAGGACCAGCAGGTCTGAAACCTTTCAAAACCAAACTCATCTGCCCTACTGTGTTACAAACCTTCAAGCCTGCCCTGAGAAGATGCCTCAGCCCAAGAGTCAGAGCTTTCTAAAGGGTCCAAGTGAGGTTAGGCATGGCAGGGGGTAGGCCAATGACAGAGGAAAAGAGCAAGACCCTGGTCATAAGTTGAGCACGTTCAAGGCCAGACCTCCACCTTGTAGCATTGGTCTTGGCAGATGCACCGGGTCACTCAGCACAGCAGCTCTGGGATAGAGCAGGGAAGTGACCCTGGAAAGTGGAAAGCCAATGTTTCAACAGGTGGCTCATCCTGTCCCACTAGAAAGAAAATCCTTGCATTCAATGTCTGTGAAGCTGTGTTCAGAAGAGGATGACAAGTATCATATGCCTGCACCCCTTTCTTTGATTATCCCAACCAACATTTAGAAAACTCTTTCCCTCCCATCCTTAATCCAGCCCTGTCTGTTTCTTGATTTTTACTTCCTTTGGGACTGCTGCTTCTGATTCCTTGTGAATGGGCTGTGTGGAGAGGCTCAAGAGAACTTCTTCTCAGCCACTGAAAAGGAAAAGAATTGCCTTGTGTAATATATGTTGCTTATTTTTATTTCCTCCCTTCAAATTGGGAGTACTGGTCCCCACTCCCAGCCTTTTGACATGACAGTTTAACACTGTCCATGAAGTAGAAATTTGTTCATCACATGGAATTTCCCACTTCAGTTTACCTTAGAAAATGTGGGAGGCTAAGAAGATAGAATTCTATTAAGTCTTTCCAAGTGGTGCTATGATGCTGTTTAACCTTTCCCCACGGATGTATAATGCCAGAGCTGTCAACCTGGATACAGCGAGTCTCTGCATGTACTTAATGCATGGACAGAGACCAGATCTTTACAAGAAAATGTCTGCATAAGCAACTTTGCATTCACCTACCTTGGTTAATTTAACTCTTTCTCTCCTGAGATGCATTTTGCCATCCATCTACAGCAGAGTGTGTGTGTGTGTGTAATATTTATATAACACCATGTTCCCATTACACTGGTTGGGTCACCTAAGGATAACAAATATTGTAGATCATTCCTTAATTCTAATGATGGAGCCCAGGCTTTAGTGTTGAAGGCCACAGGTTCATCCCTTTGATACAATGTTGGTAATATGCAGTGGCATGTGAAAAACATCTCATCTCCTAATGTACCAAGTACAATGAAACTATAAAGCTAAAATTACTTTTTGGGTTGGTAGGTTTTCTTTTTTTTATTGTGCAGAGACTCATTTTCCAGAACAGAGTCCCATTGATCAATTTTTTAATTTTATAAATATAACTCACATTAACATGATTGATTCTGGGGAGACAGGTGGGCTGGATTTGTCCTCCCACACATCCCCTGACAAGAAACTAAAATATCCCCTAATGGCACAGTTCTGGGCTGAGTTTCAGAAGTCCTGAAATCCAATCCTGATCTTGATACTATTCCTGGTGTGAATATGGATATGTCATTTCACTTCTCTGTGCATCTTCTTTTCCTGCTGACCTCTGTTTCATCTAGTCTTAGCTTGTCTCGTGTTTTGTACAGCAGCTATCAAGACCACAGTCCTGATACCATCACCACTCAGCAGATAATGATATAGAGCTTCCCAATAGATACTAGAGTCTCAGCTGGGATCAATGACAGTGGAGGCTGAAGACCATTTTGAGGGAGTCTATTTGCTTTGCTTGAACCATTTGTGCCTTTAAGGGGAAAATCAAGGTGTGTAAAAATTAAATCTGAAGCTCCTCAGTTAACATGTATCTGAGGCAACTAGATGTTCGTGAGTCATTATCTGACCAGAAGTCACTGTTAGGCCAGCGGATTACTTGGGAAACAACTAAAACCAACCAGAACTAAAAAGAAGATTAATTCCATTCTCAAGGAAATCTCAGGATCTCTTTTCCTTTGCAAAATAGAATGATTTTTTTTTTTTCAAATGGCATTACTGGATTTCTCTAAAATGAGCATTCCTGAAGGTATTTGGTTCAGAAACATAGGAATAGGAAAGCTTGTTACAAAAACATAAATTATTTCATATGGAATGTTTCCCAACCAAACTAATTTAAGCAAACTAATTTCTGTGCATAAAAAAATGCCACTCAGTGCTGACGAAACTCCATGTATGCTAAGAGCACCTACCTGAATAACTGTTTTTGCAGTCATCCACTGCTACACAAAGAAGAGAAACCCTTCTCTTATATATCATCCCCCTTCCCATTCAATGCAGAGATCGTATGGAACCCTGATTACCTACAGATTCACTGAAGGAGGTGGACAGGTAGGAGCTGGGGGGTGGCAGAGTAGAAGGAAAAAAATCTTTGGAGAAGAAATCCTAAAGAAATTCCATGCTTCTGGACCACAGGTATGGTATGCATTACTTTCCATATCTCAAACAGTTATGATTTTTTTTTTTTTTTTAACCAAAAGAGGAGATAGAATAAGGCAAGGAGCAAAACTACAATTTTTCAGGAAAGGATAAAAGATAGAAGTTCTTGACACAAGGAATTAGTTTGGCACATTGACTTGAAGGCAGGCAACCTAGGCCAAGGAATGAGAAAGAGAGAAAGAAGAAAAGCCATGCAAAAGCCAGCACACCACCAGGATGCAGCTGGGAATTGGCTGGCAGTGATGCCACTGCACTCCCTCCAATGACCAACTGCGGGTGATGTCATCTCCTTTCCCATAATACATTCTAACAAACAACATGGTGCAGAGGGAGGTTGTCCCTTTTTCTTCCTATTATTATTATTATTATTTTAATTTCAAAATTAATTCTGTAATAACAGCAATTAGACCCTCCTGCCAGCCTGTCCCTGGGGGGTGATTCTAGTTCTTGTGCAGCAAAAGTTTGCTTCTAAAGAACGTCATAGCAGGCATGCAATAATCACCCAGAAATGCACAGCCTGTCGTGTCTTATTCCTTAATTATCCATCTTACCTTCTCTCAACCCTCCTCTTACTGTACTTTGTTTGATGCCTGTTTATTTTATATAATTTCACCCTGTTGCCCTCCCTCCCTGCCTTAACATTATGAGAGCTGAAAACATTTTTCCTTTTTATTCTGCTCCCCTGAGATTCCTCCTGCTTGGTCACCGCTGATTGCTCCCATGAGGGATTATAAGCTCAACAATCCCTGAAAGCTTCTCCCACTTTTAAGTTCTGGGGGACCAATTCTACCAGCTGTAACATCACTGCATTTCACCAGACGTGAATGTGGCCTTTTGGGTTTATGCCCTTAGAATACAACTGACTATGACCTGGTTCCTGAGAGGAACTTCTCTTGAAAGAAAGGGAGATGAACCCAAAGAAACCTAACACGCAGCAGCCAAAAATACTGTATGAAACAGGGGCTAGGAGTTTCTCACCTGGATATCCTGGGATTGGCTTGGTAGGACATGCACAAAAGTGTACAAAAAATCTACGTAATGTTTATTACGGTGTGCCTTGAGATCCCTTGCATTAAAAGTTGCTCTGGTTTAAGATAGTTGTTAACCTCTGCTAAATTTTGAAATCACAGCTGAACACCTGAGTGGTATCAGGGTGGAACAGTCCCTGCCCCTTCCACCCGACCCCACTGAGCCAAAAAAATAATCTGTTCAGTTTGAATCATTTTGCTCTGCTAGTCTAGAGAGATGTTCTTTACAGAGCAAAATCTGGGCCTCTATATCACATATCAAAAAGATTCTCAAGAGAGTCTGAGTGGCTTAGAAACCTAAGTCTGAAGATGAAGAGAGGAAAAAGCTGAATGTTTCACTGGAAAGCAGTAGCATTTACATCTCTCTTGAAAATAGGAATCAGTCTGTGAAGCTGCTGGGGTAAAACTAACAAAATTGGTCAATTTTGTATCCACATTCCAAACTCTCCTTTTTCCTTGATACTCTCATTTCTTGTGCTATGTCTCTTGAACTGAACTAGGATCAGGATGAGCTGTGAGCAGCAGCTCGTGAGCAGTTCAGCTGAGATACCCATGCCCAGGTGACAAGAGGGGGCTCATCCCGGGCTGACAGAACAAATGTGCCAAAGGGAGCTGGGGAAAGCTAGGTCACTCAGAGATCCTGCTAGAAGCCTCACAGATGGGCTTCATAACAGGTGAGGAGATTTAGAGAGTATTCAATTTTTCCCTTTCTGCTTTTTTGGTGCTTTTTTTAGATTGATAAAACAAAACAAAGTCAGGACTGGGAGAGAGTTCCTTTTTGGTTTAAATTAATTTTTAAGAAGATTTTTACCAAGCAAAAATGAAAACAAATAGGCATTTTTATATTGACATTTTAAATTCAGTGTTAGCCATCTTTAAACACATGTGAAAATACAGAAAGGTAAATTAACTAATTTATTTTTAAGTGAGGACCTATTTCCAAGGCAAATAATGGAAAACATTTATTTTCCAACCTATTGGAATGAAACGATTGGACGGGAAGGGGCTTTGGTATTATTATTGGGTGCTTTTTCCTTGCCTAAATGAACTGCTCAGGGGAAAAGGCATGAATTCATAAAACATTTTGGTACTACTAAATCAGGAGGGGATTTTTTTTTTCTTTTTTTCTCCTGGTATAAAAAGCATTAGACAAAAAATATCACCTAGCTCAATTTTGGCACAGTGGCTGTATAGTATTTGCTGGGGTTTATACCTCAAACATTACCCACCATGTTTACCCATCTTGAGAGCCGGGAGGGAAGTCCATTACTGTCCTTGGCAAGTCCCCGCCTGGCCCCCTTGAAGACCAGGTTTGCTGTTGCCGGTGCAGAACACAGGGCTACACAGACGGCTGCTCGCATGTGGCCTCCTGCCTGCCGGGGCGCTGGCAGTGGCGCGGCAGACCCGGCATGTAGCCAGGCACACGGCAGCTGGGTGGCCAGCCCTGGGTGGGTCAGGCAGTTCCTGGTGCTCACATCTGCACCCAAGGTGGCACTTTATGAACAGTGTGGACACAAGACCAGCCAAGGAACATCACTGGTAATTCCTCCCTCCAACCTACCAACTTTATTTTTTTCCCTAAGATATGCAAGATACGTCAAGGCTCGGCTTAGGAAGGGCTTTTAAGAGATCTTTACCGTTCAAGGCAGGCTGTGGTTTCATTATTTTTATTATTTTGGTAGAATGAGTAACAGGAATAATAGTAGCTGAGGGTTGTTTCTCTTCATTGACTCTGTGTTAGGCTTGGAAGCTGTTCGACCAGGACAGTCAAAACACAGACAGGAAATAATCTGTGATAATGTCCAACTGGGGTATCAATTACGGCTTTAGAGTTTCATGTTAAAGGGATATTGTGAGATCAAATTTAAACCAAAAGTTGAGGGTTGCATTTTTCAAATACATATATAAACATATAGATACGTATATATATATATGAGAGAGAAAAAAGAATGGAGACTGCTAGAAATATTTCCAATTCTCTTTAAGTAAAAAACAAAAATTTCTAAAGCAAACAGTCTCCTCCCTGTTATGTGTGAAACTTGACTACTGTCCTCGGCCTAGTCTGACCTTAAGAGCTTGCTGGGGATTTTTTAACATCCTCTCTTAAAAGACTCCGGTGGGTGAAGCAACTTTTTCCCCAGAGACTAGAAGAGACAAAGGGTTAAGCTGTCACAGTGGCCCCATGGCAATTTCCAGAGCAGGAGTGGACGCGTGCCCGTGTGGAGGCTTGACAAGTGCATCTCTGACAAGGGTACGGTGCATCCAAGCAGAGTCGATGGAGCCTTTCCCCAATTCATGGGACCTGAAAGATGTGTCTCATGGAGAAAGCCACACAGGGTAATTGGGAGGGCAGCATTTCAACCCAGCCTTGCTCAGTACAGTCAACCTTTCTTTTGGTCAGGCTGGGAGAAATAGGTGGGACTGATGCTGATTCTGTTCAAAAACAGCTTCTTTCTGGACATCTGCTGTCAAGTCTCATAAAGATAAGACTGTAATTGCTGCTTGGTGTTATACCAAAAGTCACTGGGTGGTCCCCAGAAAACCATGAAAGATTCCTCCATGTTAGGATCACATAGTTAAAAGAAACATCATATGCTATCACTTTCCTTCTTAGTCTCCCTTTTGTCACCCAGAACTGGCAGAAATAAATAAAGGGGGATATGTTCACAAACCAACCTCTGGCAAACACATGAGAATGAAATCCTCTGTCCAGTCCCAGAGTTGGTACTTTAAAAAGAAAACTTGGAGAAAGCTCAAAGAAGAGCTGCCAGAAAGATTTACAGCCTGGCAAACGTGCTTACCGGTGAGAGAGGAAAGGAGAGCAATTTGTGAGATGGCATATGGACTAACAGGTTAATAAGTGATTAGAGGAATTATGGAGTGAAAAATTCTGATATAAAATGGATCTTTGATCTAGCAGCCTGAGGCATGAGTGACTCCACGGACTGCAATTTGGAAATCAACAAAACCCACAGAGGAAATTCATGGCACATTTCTGCGCAGAAGAGTAATGCATCGTGGGGAGAGCTGCACCCCAAGGGACAGGGTGGATTTACCATCATTTAGAGCCATGGGATGACATCCCTGGTCCTGACCCAAATGAACATAAAATATTACATCCCTGCTAAGCACAGGGCCAGATAAACGGGTGAGAAAGATGTCTTCCAGATCATCAGCCTGGAAGGTCTTCTGGGAAGTAACCATCACTGCCCTGGTGTCTTAGTTATGTGACCTATGCAATGCTGGAGCAAAGTTATTTTCTACATGTATGGACAGAAAGGGATTTTTGCATATGTGAACACAGGGAAGGGACTGAGAGTCCACAGGTAATTCCTCCATCCCCAATGGGTCACAGCTGGATCTTGCCTGCACACCATCATGACTGATTGAGCCTAAGGAAGCTTCACAAATGTGTCAGGCACAGAGGCCAAATGGGAGGCTGCAAAGAGAGAAACTGCATGTAAAGCCTTCCTGGTAGCTGCTAAATATGGCTAAGCATGAGCCTCTTGGCTCACAGAGAAGGGACCTGAGGCACTGTTCAAGTGAGGTCCTGTGCTGGCCAGGTAGAAGTCTTTGGCCTCACATAGTGATTTGCATGGATCTGGGACCCTGTTGAAGGAAATGAGAGTCATCTTTTAGCCCAGGGGTTTGAGGTACAGAAAGAAGTTAGCAGGCTCAAGGTCAACACTAGAATGAAGGAGGTTTTATGTATATAGCCACATGCATAAGGCAGTGATTTTCAAGTAGGAAAAAACATCAAAATGAGCTTTTTCTGCTCTTCTGTTCTTTGAGAGAGCTTTCACTAATGTTTTCATTAGATCTCATTCTTTATAAAGGTCAGGCTAAAAAAGACCAGTAGCTGGAGCAGACTTCTCTCTCGCACACATCCGTCAAGTTCTGGTGAGGGCCTTCCATCCTTAGGAAACCTTTAAGTCCAGCATCGTTGCAAAGCTTGCTCAGCCTTTAAAAGGAATGTGTGAAATTCCAGGAGCATTCCAGAAAAGCTGAATTGTGTGGAGCCAGGTTTTGACCCCAGGATTTGATTAAGCCTGAGGATAAGGGAAAGAATTCTTTATACTGGGGAAATATGAAGGAAGAAAAATTTCCAGACTCCAAAAAAGTCGAGTTGGTTCTGAGTAAGTTCTTTCCCATCCCCTCTTCTCACAGGTAATGTTAAAAATCACTGTTACTGTAAAAAGTTACTGTCTGCAGACAAATCACCCGGGAGTGGCACACTGGGAGGTTTTATGTAGATGATGACTGAAACCCAGAAATGTGTTCCAGGATCTCAGTGTAAGTAATTGGGCCAAGATGTAGAGACTGGACCCAGAGTATAAAGGGCAGGTGTCATCCATTCCATACCCTTCTCGGTCTAAGGGAACAACCTCCCAAAGCCACAAACTGATGGGTGCATTGGAAACCCTGACCTCAAAGCGGAAGATCCCTGTTCCATTGCCTTGCTTTTCCTGTCCCCAGTGAGGAAGCTTTTTGTCTAAGCTCCCCTCCTTTCTGCCATATTCTGTCTCCTCAAGCTCTCTTAGGCAGTTCATGTTCCATGTGACTAGAAACTGGAATGATTAAAAAGGGAGCCTCTGATTACAACAAAACAAAAAAGCCAGAGTTTGTTTTGTTTTCTCTGCAAGAAGATCTGGTGATTGGCCATTCTTCAGAGTTACAGTTTTGAGAACTTGTCAGGTGTACAGGGCAGAGGAAAGCATATGACAATGGATTCAGGGACCATGACCACAGCTTGGGACAGTGAGAGGATACACAGTTGGCTGATCCTGACAGCCTATTCTGTCTTTCTCCAGAGCTGATAAACAGTCCCCAGTGATAATTAAGCAACAAGTACCAAAGACACATTTTAAACTATGTGGGTGGCTTTTTTTTCCCCTCATTCTCGGCTCAGGTAAAGCTTTATGCCAGATACCTAATTATAGGTGCTTGTGCTGTTTCACACAACCTTAAGGATCACCCCAGACAACTCACCTGCTAAACAGGAACATATCCCAGAACTGGCCGACAGAACGTCCTGTATTTGACCTTTTCCCCAGAGCCAGGGTGCCTGTAGGATAGGTTCCTTCTCCCTCAGTTTAGCAACTAAAACTCAGGCTTCTAGCCCAGGCTGAGCACCTCTGGAAGCAATTCATCCTGCCTGGGGTTATCTAAGGAAAATGAAACACTGCTTTCCATTGTTTTGCTCAAAAACATGGCATCCAACTTTAGGTGGCTGAAGTGTAATTCCACATTATTGGGATGTATGCATCTACATGCATAGATGTGTGCATTGTTGGGTGCATACATCTACTCTAGGTACCAGGAAAGAGGAACTAAAGATGTCTGAAATACAAGTTTCATGATAAATACAATTACATTATATTTAGAACATCTTCTGGACCGTAGTTGTGACCTAAATTTCCAAGATAAGGTACATAACCTGCAATTTCCACATGTAAACAACAGGTTCAAAAATGCTGAGAATACCTGGGTCTCACAGAGGTCACGCAAAAAGAAAGTTAAGAGAACAGGGTCGCTTGTCACAAAGAAGAGCTTAATTAAAATAATACTTTTAAAAACTAAGGACAAATCTGAGAGAGAGAATCTGTCTCTCTTTCTGACGATAAGGGAAGGCTCAGCCAGAAGAACAGAAAAGTGACAAATTCCATCTTTATGAAAAGAAATTAATGTTTGGTTTTCATGGGACGGTGGGAGTCATTGCCACAGGAAGACGGGGATGCTGAGAGCTGAAAGTTTAAGCCATTGCCTGGTTAAGAACAGTTGGGAATTTTCCCAGAGGGAAGAAAGGGCTGGACAGACCATCCAACAGCTCTCTGCTTTGGATGGCATGACCTCCCTTCTGAAACACCTGTGTCAATTGTCACTGAACACAACCTCATATTCAAATGAACCAGGAGTACCTTGTATCACCCTGATTTCAGCAAGAGGCGCACGCTAATGACCTGATAGACAAACACAGGGAGAAAAGCTCTGCAAGAGACTTTCAGATGTCCCTGTTTTACCCACCCCATGTTCACCACTTTCTTACTGTCAGCACCAGATCCTAAAGCTGGGATCATGTTCCCAGAGTACAAAAGCAAGTAAAAAATGGCAGTATCTCCTAAAGGAAGGCATAAGGGTGGGAGATGGACCTAGCATCAATAGAAAACTATACACAAATTTTCAAGGAGCTCCAGAAACAGCAGACATGCTGTCATTGAAATGTAAGAAGAGGAGGGCAGAGCAAAAATATATAGGTTTTATGGGGGATTTGGAAGATTAGAAGAACAAATAAGTAACACAATAGCTGGATATTGACTCAAAGAATACTTGAACTAGATATGACTGGCAAACAGTCCCAGTCTCTATTTGCCAACTGCTTGGAATTGTTTGAGCAATGACCTTGAAAAACAGACCAGATTCAGAGACTGGGAAGCCAGAAGGCCACACTACTGGTCTGATCCAATCCTCAGCACAGCAGCATCCATCCAATGTCACCTAGTCTCAACTCTGCTAACTTTTTAAGCCAGCAAAAGTGGCTCAGCCACTTTAAGACATTAAACTGGTTTAAAGAACTAAGTCCTCCTAAATCTTGAAAGCAGTTTAGCAGATCATACTGCTTTTAAGACACTAAATTCTTAAACCACCTTAACTCTGATGGAAGAGATGGGTGCTTATTACACCAGAGCTGTGCCAACTTAAGAGTTTAAACTCTTAGAACACTTTTCACAGTATAAGCCAAATTCAGGATCAAGCATAGTGCCCACATTCTTGCCTGGTGTCAGTTCAAATGTTCAGCATCCAGCTGTGTCACCGCACACCAGGTCGAGAGACTCAGGGCTAAATGCCTGTTTTAACTCATTGCCTGCTTTGCCAAATCACTTGACTTGTCTTCCAAGAGCTTTTGTTCATATCAGTCAGTCTTAATCTATAAAGTTTATCTCTCTCTGCAGATGGTTTTGATGTGGTGTAAGAATGTAGTGGGTAAGGCTTTTTAAGTTCAACTCATGTTGAAATTTTCTGATGATAAATACAAATACAAGATCATATCCAGATCAGCTCTAAAATCCTAAGAAAGAGGCCTGACCCCAACATATTTTAAAAGAAGGCTTTTGCTATATTTTTGCAACTGGAGAGGCACATATACAATTAGGTTTAAAGAATGGAAGGAGACGATAGGGTAGTTAGGAAATCAATTTGATTCTTTAGCAAACACCAGTCCAGCAAATTCATCTTTCAGCAAAAAGTTTTATGACTGGTCACAAACAACCTTTCCCCTGGATAGAGAGTGTCTATATTTGCAGCTCCAGAGCTGATCTTTCTTGTGCAGGGGTGGGGGCATGCAAAAGAATTTAGAATCCAATTTTCTCCATAGAAATGGGCTCACTTGGGATAAGAAAACCTCCTGTGGTTTAGTGGGATATGACAACTTCTGAAACAGTAACTAATTGTGGTAAAGAACAAAAAAAAAAGTCATTTACCAAGCAGGTAATATATAAGAACACTGAATGCACAAAAATGCTTGTATTGCATTTTTGAGGTCTCCATGTTATTTAGAGTGAATGACTTGAGGAGGAGAAAAAGGGACTCTCTGAAAGGGTGGTTCAAAGCAGAAGTGTACTCAGGTAATATTTAAATTGGGGGATGCAAAAGTACACCCAGACAAATCTGGACTGTGTGGTTTGGAGACAGATTTGTGTGTGCATCAGTCCCCACTGCAACTCCAGTGCCATCATTTCCACAGGGAGAAAAACAGCCATATGGGCCAGAAGGGACAAACAGTGTTCTCCATTTGGACCATCAAGGAACAAGGACCCCTGTGTGTGTACTCCTCACACAGTGCCCCAGAGTACGCCATGCACACACTGTGTATAGCATCAAGACCACCCTCTGAAATGTTTCACTGTCAAAGGATCTTTCGACTTAAGATCAAATGAAGACTGCTCTTCTCCAGGCTGGCAGTGAGTCCCTCAGAGTGGCTCAGCCCTAGACCATTTTTCAGCTTGTTCCTGCTGCACTGGGGTCAGTGGTACAGAGCTAATGATCTGGCTGGCCATTCCTTTGACTCATATACTTTACAGATTTGCTTAAGAGGAAAGTTAAAGCAAGCCACAGTTAAAAGCAGCTTTGTTTTCTTGAGGTAACAGGTTTGCTCTGTACAAACAGTTTGTCTTATCTAATAGCCCTAGAAAGGCATGTAGCGTCAAGCTGATACTGTCTTCATGCTTGGCTTATTTTTGCATTTCAGGCCTGAGATATGCAGGCAACTTGCCATCAGCTGTAAAACCACAAACCCCGATCTGTGATGGGGACTGATAAGAGAAAATATATGAAAACAGACTCCTTAGAGCTTGACTCCTTTCCAGGAGGCTCTGGACTGAGATCTGGTATTTGAAAGTGATTGTTCATGCATAAGAAGCAGCATTTTTTATGTTTCCTTTTTAAGGCTGTAGAAAGGCTAAAAGAAATGTGACTGAGTCGGGGGGAAATCAATATGACGTTGTTAAGCTCCTGTCATGACATTAGCAAGTGCAAGATCCAGTAGAACAATGGCTTTGACCTGTGCAGCCCCCTGGGCTCCCAAGAGCCTTCTCCTCACTTCAAAATGAGAGGAAACATCATGTCAGTGGGTTGGCACGATTCACAGGGACAGAAAACAGAGCACAAAGCTGACAGCTTCCACTGATGGATTGTTTATCAGTCCATCTTTCCCTTGCTTGCTTAGTCTAAACAGCCATTTACTGACCTTAAACTTTGAAGTCTTCTAGTTTTCTCAGACTTCCTGCTCCCAAATACTTTTGAATATAGGAATTAGGTGGCATCGCTTAAATGTAGGTGTTTGCTTGTGATGCTGTTTGGTTTGTAATATTTCAAGACCAAGATACCTGGAGTACCTGTGATGGACATGATACAATAGAGTGCATGCTCCAGGCCAAGGGCACAACCACAACTGCCTGCTTCCTTCATGTTGTTTGTCAAACCCTGCTCTTCCTTGCAGGATTTCTGCCTAACAACAGAACCGAGGTAATGGAAGAACTCCTCCTCTGGATCTGTCTGAGTCTGAAAGTGGAAACAGCAGCTACTGCTGCCACTGATGTGTGAAATCTACTGCCCAGAAGGAAGTCTTTGTAGCTGTTATTTAGCCTGCCTCCATCTCAAAACACCAGATTCCCCTGCAACTTGAGCTAAGACAGTATTTCACCACCTGCTTCCAGAGCCGGGCCTGAGAAACACTGCCAAGCTGTTGTGCTGCTACCTCCTAGCAGGCAACACCACCCCCACACTCTCCCCCGCCTAATAAGCATTATCAGTCCTTGCATTTTTTTCTGGGAGCAAGCCCCAGCCATGTGTCGGGAGCAGATCTTCCTTGTCGAACTCATGGCATTGACCTCTCCCAATACTTTGCCTTTCCAAAGTCCTTGGGAGAAGCACCCAGCTGCAAAGCAATTTAGATGGATGGGGAGCCAACAAGTATACTAAATGGCTTATCTGATTCTCTGAGGAATCCATCTGGAGCCAAGAGCTTTTCCCCATCTGTGTAACAGCGATTACACTGCCTTCTCACCCTCATCCTCCATAAACTCTCATAATCCCCTGCCCTCTACCCAGACAAGGGCAGCGATTCTCCCTGGAGCAAAATGAGCTCACCAAGGGAGAGCTTCACATTATCAGGAGCACACCAGTCCCTGGCATTCAGTTAAAGGGCAGCCATCCAAACAAAACCTCCAAGGAGAGCTCTTTCTACCTCTCACCAGGTAAAGGAATGAAGCAGAACTTTGCTTTGAGGATGCTCCTGTTGCACAAAAATGTTCTGAAGATTATCAGTATCCTGTGACAGCTGCACTTACCTGGCACCATTCTGGACCATCTTTTCTGCACACCCTGAAAGCTTGAATTTGTCGCTGCATATGGCTATATTGGGACCAGCGCAGAGGACTGGCACCTTCTTCCTACCATGTACTCCTTATAGGTATTAAGGACATGTTCTTGACCTCCACTGCACCAGGGAGAAGTGGTTAGTGGCATCCTGGCCCACGTGGCTCCATTTGGTGGTTCTCTGTTGAACCTGTCCACTTACAACAACTCTGAAGAAAGCAAAATGTAAGCAAGAGCCAGATTTAAAGTGAGGAAATCAGGGTTGAGGATAGCATCAATGTACAGAGCCTAAAAGGGCTTTTTTCTTTGTGGACCATTTGTGGGAATGGCTGGAGCTGTCCAGTGCCAGCTGTGGGCTACTCTCCAGCAGGGCATGAGCAATGAAAAAACCCAATAAGAGTCACAAGAAGAGAGCAAGCATGTCCTGACACCTTCCCAGAACACTTCTCTAGGCCTCCAACATTTCAGGCTTGTTGACTTCCCAAGTTATCTTTGGCACCTTCATACTGAACAGCTCTTGATGGATTCAGACCAGTTGAAGAGATTAGTGGAAGAAAAATCTTTAGCACAGGTCATCATGCAGCAAGGAATTCCACAGTTTAGCAACTTAATGTGAAAAAATACTTCTGTTTGGTTTATACTTGCCTTTGAATTTTGTGTGATGCCCTCCAATTTTTCCACATTTTGAGTAACTCCTCTTTTACTTGTGATGCTTGACACAAGTGGGTTGCAGAAGATTTTTTAAATTAGTTTATGTAGAATGACAATCTTTATTTGAATGAGGAAGTTGCAAATAAAGACAAGATCTGGACTGATTTCCTCCTGAAAAGCCTATGGTTGCCCAAACATACCTAATCACTTACCTTCATCTAGCCCATATTTTTCTTATTATAATGATTTTCTCTCTTTGACTGTATAAGACTTTATTTTTGTATCCTGGGGTAGCTAAATGAATTTGAAATGAATATGGATTTCCTGCTGATCTCATTTAGTTTTGGTCTTCACCCTAGAATTGAAAACATCAATGCCAGGGTGTGTTAGAGGTACACTTCTGGAAAGGCAATTATCCTATAAACACTCAGCTGTAACTTATATAATAATTATTTCTTCAACTGAAGTGCCTTTTGAAGTACTTTCCAAAAACTTACAATAGCTCTAACCCATAAGCATTTTGGTGGGGCAGGGAGACCAAATTCTGCACTCCATCTGAAACCATTCTGCAGAAACTGTGTCTGAAGTGCACTGGCATTGGGTATAGCTGGATCTCTAACATTAGGTGTTTGGAAATCTGTCCGCAAAGACATATGCCCTGCAATGTTTACTTTTCAAATATTACTTGGAAATGATATGATGGATGACTGATCCTTCTTTTCTTTTTTTCATTCCCTCTTGGCTGAGGGTTTCCCTGGAACCTGAGACATGTCTCTGCTGAAAAAAATCACTCAACATTTATGAAGAACAAAAGAAAGCAGAAGGTTATTGAGTGTGTCATGTAGTTTCACCTGAACCCCAGTGGTTTCAGGGTGTATGAGACCTACCAAGCATCTTGTCCAAGTCAAAAGCAGACTGCTTGTAAAACCTAAATTAATTCTTGTGACGCCAGACGTCTGCATTAGCTGGTTAAATAACTTCTCTCTAATACAGCCATTAACCGAGGGGAGAAGTGTATGGGCTGAGAATCAGCAGATTGGGGGGTCAGTAGTCTTTGGTGATTCAAGTAATCTTGGGAGCCTCCCTTCATTTCCCTGGAGCCCTTCCTTTCTCTCCTTGTCTGAAGCTTCTTCCAGTCAGGGATTTGTACGCCTTGTTCTCACACAGCACATGGTACAGGGAGCCCTCAACTGTTGTTGGGATCCATTGTAGGCACTGACTTAATTTAGAAATGGTATTAGGCTATTGGGATGAATTCATTTGGATGAATGGTGAAGAGCAGCCATCGGGGAGGCTGGGCTGCAGCATGAAGCTGAACAGCTGGAGCAAAGTAGTGTCTGGTGTTTTGAGAAAAGGCCTTTTAAAACCAGTACGTGCTTAGGATTCAGAAAATAGTCACAGAGGGGCAAATTCACCCTTGGCAAAACCCCGGCCCTGGGTCACATCGGAGGTAAGCGTGCTTCCCTTCTATCAGAGGGATTTGCAAGCAGAAAGAATTTTAACAAGGTCTCCAGACGTGACTAAAGACCCTGTTTGTTTTAGATCAAACTCCCTCCACACCAGAGCCCTGAGTATATCTTTTGTTCATAAAATATCACAAGCTCGGATATATGTTTGTTTTCAGGGATGACTCCTCCCCACAGCTCAGCCTGGTTCACCTGTTAAAAGCTCATGAGAAATTGTAACCACAGCATTCCTGTCCCTGTAATACTGGCGCGTGGTGGAAGCCAGCAAGCTGGTTCTCCTCAGACTATGCGAAAACACTGTCTTTCAAGCCTCCCTTCATCTGAAACACGCTGACTCCTTTTCAGGGCAGGCATACAATATTGAGTTCGTGCATCTCAAAACATTGAAAAACTTTTTCAGAGGCTCTTTAAGAAATAGAAACATAACCATGATGACGATGATAATGATGATAGTAATAATAATAATAATAATAATAATAATAGCCTTTGAGTCTGCTTCTGTACCCCCCGCAGCTCCTTCTGTTGGAGGGAATCTTATTTCATTGGCTCAAACAGAGGAGTCACAACCAATTCAATTACTCAAGAGTAATATCCTTCATAAAGAAGAGCCCCTGCCGCTGTTCCTTTGGAGGGTTCCCCTTTCCTGCTCCAAGCAGCTGTGTTGGTATTTAGACACAGGATACCAGCTCAGCCTCTACTTCCAGCACAACCTCGACTCATATCCTGCAGGCTTTATAAGTCCCCAGATGGTCCATAATGCTTGTGTAGTAGTTAGCCAGCCAAACAGTGCTTGCTGCTTATCTGGTGTATAACTCCCTGGAATGCGTGTGTGGGGAGAATGAGAAAAAATGCCAGATCATCTTCCCACAGAACATTTCCTTTCTTGTCCTCAGCCTCCCCTCTCTAAGCCCAGACAGAAACAAAACACCAGCTAGGGAATCGGCCACATTTGCGTCGCAATGGACTTGATCCTCGCATCTTTTCAGAAGCAGCCTGGTGTATTGTGGCTGTGAACCTTTGATGCCAGGGCATTTATGCTGATCTCTGAGCGCGTGACAACCCATTTAGCTCTAGCTTAAATGACAGCACCAAATGGAAGTTAGTAACAAAGCATGTCCAAAGCTAGCCGTTTCCAAAATAATGGAAATTCAGAGGATTCCTGCTAGCAGCAGAAGGAGGACAGAAAGGTAAGAAGAAAGGAAGAAGTTATGGAGAAAAGTCCATCATACTGCTGACGTTCAGAAATCTTTGTGAGGGTTTTGTGCTAGATTACCCTTCAACCTCAGCTCTAGCTTGGCTCTTCCTTCACCGTGTGAAGAGCCACACTGGTAGCTCCCAAAGTCCCTGGTTCAGCCCTTGAGACTGGCCAGCAGACATGCCCACAGTGAAAGAAATGTACCAGACAAATTAATAAACCAGAGATACCTACAGTGAGTAAGAAAATAACTGAAGGTGTCTCCAGGGCCAGCTTACTCTGCTCTCCCAGCAAAGACCTGGGTTTGCCTGCTTGTTTGTGTTGTTATTGACTTAACCAGTATTGGCAACATTTGGATGATCCACACCCTAACACTATGGGCAAACAAGGCATTCATTTCTTTTGCCAGTGCTGATCTGTTCTGATATTCAGCTACCCTGGAGCAGAGTAGGGAGGCCAGGGGAACACACGGAGGCACAGATGGAGGTTTTCATTTCAGATTCACAGCTTCAGAGATTCCATTTTAATGTGGAAAGGGAATCTTCTGTTTAGTGTGAAAAACAAATTAGTAAATGTTGCTGTTGTTGCTCAGATTTTTGTTGTCATGAATAACTGCTGAATATAGGAAGTGCTGGCCCTCAATGTCACTTGTGGCTGGGCAAGTGGGGTGAGCAGTGTGGGTACTTCAGGAGAAGGAAGAGATTGTCATATATCCCAGTTCTTTTTATTTTGTTAAACCTAAATGAAAACAGCCAGGGTCAACACCCTTGCCCGGAGTTCCAGAATTACTGCCACATTCCTGAGTAGGAACTCTGGACACTGAAGGGCATGACAACAATTAATAAAAAATACAAAGGCATTGAACAGAGGACAGCAGTGGCAAAAGACAAGTTTCATATTCTCTTGGTGTGATGGTGACAACATATGCTGTAACACTTCAGCAGGTAGCCATCCGCAGCCTCATTACCAGGTATTAAATAAACAAACGGACGTGTATTCAGCCTTCTGTTTCTTAATGGGAGCTCCTAAGGTTCTTTCTAACCTTACCTTCTGTGATTAAGACCTTACATAACAAAGACTGTGGACAAGGGTAAGTTGGAACTGAAGATGAGTCACAGAAAAACCATTGAAATATTTTGGTTTCTTTTTTCCTGTGCTTTCAAAGGACCTCAGGAGAACACTGACCTGGTACAGGATGCTGAAACCCCCAGATGCAGGTCAACAAAGATATTTAGTCATCTAGCTCTCAATTCACTCAGTGCCTGAGTCTCCCTGTGTTTTGTTACCCAGAGCCTGAATGATGTTATGATGGCCATCTAACTTCCACTATTGACGGCTGAATGAGCACATTGAAAGAGTAAATTCAAAACATATCCCATTGTCTTGATGTTTTCATCTTTTATTGTAACTTTTTCTTAGTGCCTCCTCAGGCTTTACATACAGTCACTTCTCTTCCACATATCACCCATACCTAAGACACCAGACAGCTGAGCTAGCCAATGACTGCTGTCTCCCAGCAACACAGAACTCACCTAAATATATGAGGCTTGCATGACCATACAGCAATCCTCTTGCCATGTTCTGCTGTCACGCTTTGGAGGTGGCATGTTACTTCTCCATTTCTTCTGAAAAGATTCCACAAGCATTAAGCATCCACCAGGAAAATGCAAAGGGGGGGGGGGGGGGGGGGGGGGGCAAAAAACATGACATTAAAATTCAGATGCCAGGCTCAGTAGCATGAATTAAAATTGTCTTAACCTCTGAGGTCAGGAGGTCACCAGCTGGAAGTGGAAAATCGCCACCAGTAAATTGCTGTGGGTTGGAGTGATGAATGCTAGTTAGTACCAGTGAATTTCAGAAGAATCTCAGCTGTAGGGCGACAGGGCATCTTGGAACAAGGCTGAACAATTCCCGACTGTGTTTTCTTTCTTCTTTAGTCTGTCTTGTGCTCTTTCTGCTTCCACAGATTTCTCAGTTGAGGCAGCAAAAGATTAAACCCTTGTGGGAAAGTCTTGCGGCACATAATAGGGGTGAAAGCAGTGAGATTCCATAGGGATTGAGTGGTATTGTAAGAAAATTGCTCTCAGGTCCTATGGATGTCAAGAGGGAGGGAAAGTGCCCCAGTACTTGAGATGTGCAAAGCTGACTGGAGCACAGAGGTGCATCCATTGCCCTAGTAAGCTAAGATCATTGCCACTTATTTCAAATTACAGCCCAGTCCAGCAGCAGGCACCCTGTACTATGTATGTTCTGCTTATTTGAACTCAAGCTATGAACAGCCCAAGCTGGGAAAATGCTGAATTCATCTTTCTGTGCTAGTCCACCTTTTTCTTACAGGGTGAACATAAACATATTTTGCCTGGGTTCCCCATTGGCTTACCATCATTCATCCATCCATTGCCATGTACGTCAGCTTATAGCCTTGTCTGTCTCTGCTCAGCCACCATCTAGAATAACAGGTTCTTACTCTGTTCATAGGACATAAAGCAGTGAAGTAATACAAATTAATAAATGTCTATATGAGTGAATAGAAGTTGTGTCCAAATCACTTTGTCTAGTCCAAAATTCTAGGGTGGGGAAGGTTTCAGGTTGAAGAGGTTGGACCACACCACAAAATGCTCCAATGATGATACAATTCTCTACAACACTTTACGGGACACTTGAATATAAGCCCTACTATTAAATTTGGTTTGAGGTTTCCATACCGGAAAGGGGCCAGCTTGCATTTCAGATGTCATTTGTGTAGGGGAAGCTGGACAAAAAGCAGAATGTTGGCAGCAAAAAGTACCAGGCTCTTTTCTCCTTCCATCCACCCCTCTCCAACCTCTTTGGCTAACACCCAAACCATGGCAGGAGCTGAACACTGCTTTTCATTGAGTGACATACCTGGCTCTAGAAGAACACACCCTTGTGGAATTGGCACCCGGGCAACATTTCCATTCCCTCTGCACAACAGTTTTCTTTAATGCCTTCCAAACTAAAACAAAATCCAGAGGATTTGCTACCATATTCCGCTCATTATATTGGTTTTATGAGGGTGTGGAGTTTTCTTGCGTGATGGCAGGATGGATTTGTCCCTGAAACTTAAAATACAGCAAGAAAATATAATAGATGGGGAGCTTTTCCTTTTTCTCCATTGGTCTTTCTATGGTTTTGGTTTGTTTCTTGAATATTTACCAATTCAGCCCAAATCAATCCACAATCATTTCATGTCTTTTTTCAGGAATGTGTTCACCCTTTAGAACTAGAACAGCAGTGGGAAAATCAGACATCCTGGACTCATTATGTGGAAAACACAAAGGTTCATAGCAAACAGGTCTGCCAGGGACCTCCAAAAGTCACCAGAAAAAATCACTCCAGTGCACGATGGTTATACCTGGACCATTTCTAACCTCCTCTTCCAGCTTTTAGGGCCTGTGATTCCACAAGTCCTGATGGACACATCTCCCCCAACCTGCTAATGATGTTTGCTTCGGTTTTAATCCATTGCCTTTCACCTTGTCTGCATTGACAGGTGAAACAAGTTGTTCCTTTTTCTTTGCAGCTTTGTGTGTGCACAAAGACATCTATCATAGATCACTTCAGTTTCTCTTCCCAGACTAAACAACCCTACTTCTTTCAATCTTTCTAAGTCAGATCTTCAATCATTTGTGTTACTTTCCAGCTGGTCTACATCTTTCCTGAAAAGCAGTAACCAAAACTGCACACAGTATTAAAACTGAGTCCCTGCTAATGGCAAGAAGAGTGGAAGAATTTTCTCATACTTACAGGCAGTTCTCCCACTTAGCCATCACAGTATAGCATTTGTCTCTTTCCCAACACCATGACTGTGTTGGATTATACCCAATATTCAACCTGCTCTAGGCAATCCTACTCCATCCTCTGGCAACTCAACCAATCATTCTGCTTAAGGGCAACATCCTGCATGTTTCTTTATTGAAATGCATCTTATTTTCCCCATAAAAGTGGACCTGACTCAATCCTCTCTGAAGCCAATAGAAAGAATACACTCTGTACTGACATTACAATGTGTAATTAGGCTGTGATGCATCTTCTGCACAAAATACATGCTAGTTAGATCACACCATTTACCAATTGGACATTAGAGGAGGATTTAGAGACATAGGTAGGAAAGCCATGTTCTTGACCAGGACACACCACTCTGCTCTTCCATGGCACTTCATTCTGTTATCCTGCTCATGAACTTCTGAAGCCTGATCCAGCCGCAGGGAGATTAGAGTCCATAGGGATATAAGGAAATTGCTTTCAGATATTATGGACTGAAAGAGGGACTGAAATAGTCCCTTGGGCTAGTTGAGGGAATCTCTCTAGTAAATCCATGAAATGTGGGTCTCAAAGGACACCTATTGAGACCATGAATTTTGAAAATAAACCCATAGTTCCACATACGGATTCTGTTGACTTTGCCACTTCCCACACTGTGCAAAGGGCTTTGAGATCCCTGGGTAGGAGGTTGATGTGGGAAACCAAGAAGTTCTTTTTCCTTCATCTGGCTAAAGGCCTGGGATTTTGGTGGAAAGGCGTTTACGGTACATGTACTGCATGGTACATTTGTTTTTCAGGGGTGGGCAGATTATTCCAACCTCCTGAGAAGGCAGGAGTAGAAGCAAATTGAGGCAGATGGTTTGTTTCCCTAAACTGGCATTCCTAAAAAACAGCTGTTTTCTGCTTGAATAGACACATGGATGGGGAATATGGCTGGAAAGTCATCATATCAATACTGCCACCTTCCACCTCTTCCATGGGTTAAAGAGTCCAGCATGGTCCATTGCTCCTCCTTCTTCCCTCTCTTCCTAAAAGTCTTGTAATGTGTTTCACAGAAAGTACCTTTCCTCTTCCTTTTGGTGTAATATTAATCTTGGGGGGAAGGGAGGAGGGGCTGAGGGAAGGGACGTAGCATTTTGAGGTTAATATTCCCCTTGCAGTTAATCTCTTTAACAAACCCCTTTAACAAATGAAAGGTCTGACAGGAGGCAGAATCATTAAAATGAATTAAAGTGCATCCAGGAGAGAGATTAGTACAAAGTCACTCACCAGACAATGCCCCTTTTCTTCTCTGTATGGACTGCTAGGAAATATCCCAAATAACAAAAGGTTTTACAATTGAAAATGCCGATCCTTCAAAGATGCACCATGTTGTCTTCTCCTCGCTCCACAAGTACATCTGCAGCCAAGGGATCCAAGAGTAATTTCCTCAGGGGAAGGGTCAGAGGGATTGGTTTTAAGCACCATTGAGCCTGCAAACCCTCACATACAATGAGAACATGTCAGCAGACAGTGACTGTGGGCCCAGTGGTGCAGGATGGTGTCTACCATGCTGGCGTGGTGAGATATCCAAACACATCCACTCCTATTGGGTACCAGAGGAGTTTGGACCAGGTCCACAGGATAAATCTGGAGAGTATGGCACAGGAGGAGGACCAGGATGGGATCAGCAGTGAATGCTGCACACATGCAGCAGGTGAGAATTTGGCCGGGGAGGGGGGAAATTAGGCAGGGGAGGAACAAGAGCAGTCACCAGTGCACTGGTGACGGAGATGGGAATAGACAGTCTTCAGGAGAAACACAGCTGTAGAGAGATAAACTAACTGGATTTTGAAAGTAGGTCTTAACCCATACAATGGTCATTCGATATTTCAAGGGAGGCCACACAGATCCTCTTTCCTTCAAGAAATCCATTGTTTAGTTGATTTAGCTGAAACTATGCTGCTCTGTGGTCTGTCATGGAAAGAGTCCCAAAAGATAAAGCTACCATATGTGACAATGCCATGGTATGCCTGGATGATGTTTTCCTCCAGCTCCTGGTGAAGTAAGAGCCATATGACTTGTGTGAGAGTGTGGTCTGTGCTATCAGTTGTAAGTCAGTCAACCTGTGATCCACATGTGCATCTTAGCATGAGCGACAATAGAGACAAGCCAAAATCCAGCGGGCTAAAGCTGCACTGTGAGGTTCAACCCTTCACTGAAAGTGTTGAGAGATCAGTAAATCAACCGGAGGTTAAAAACAACTCCTCGAAGTGACGGAGAAGACAATAGATAAATAAAAACTGGATGGCTGGAGAGAAAGAAATCAGATTTTAAAATCTCCTAAGCTTTTTAAAGTATTATTCTTATGGGAGGTGGGGGCGGAAAGAGTCCCTCCACCAGTGCTGTATCTGAATTCTTTCAGATCTTTTCTGTTTTTCTTTTCAATGCGAAAAGGGTGTTTCCCAAAGAAGTTTCCCAAAGTGCCACACACCACATTTGCAGTTTCTGCATGCCAAAGCAAAACAACTTTCTACTTTCTAAGGTGGCAAACAATTAATCTTTAAACACAGCAAGAAAAATGTGTTTTGTTTTGAACAGTTGATTTCAGTTGATAGAGCCTCAATTTCCCAACTAGCCCACATATCTGCCTGGAAAATGACAGCTTCTGTATCTCAGGTCAAATTTATTGGTGAGCGAAGGTTCCCATCTGCAGATGGAAACTCAGCAAAACTTCCAGGGAAATAAGAAGGCATAATAACCTACTCCACTGACATGAATGAAACTCTGTGCTGCATCAGCTCAGACTATATCCCAAAGTTTGCTGATGACAGAAAAACAATGAGGTAGTGAATTGGTGGGGGACCCATTTCATTTGTAGTCTGCAGAGTTACTACATCAAAACATGTCCGGCAAAGTTTAATAGTGTCAGCATTTAATGTTCAGTATAATGTCATTCCTACAGACCACGACAGACACTTCCCATAAGTAATTAATCTTGTACAAGTAATTTAGCCATCGTAAGCAAAAGTGGATGAAATGTATTAATGGGGGAAAAGGTTGGGGGCAAACCATGCATGGAGAAATATTTCTCTGCATTAGTCTCACAAAATTACAAGTGAGTTACAGCCGATAGATTTAGGACAGTTCCTGTTGAGTAATTGTATTCCATGAGGCTTTTCAATACAATGTGATATTCATTTTCACTTTATACAGTAGAGACAATAATGGCTACAGGTGCACAGACTGTCTTGCTGGGAGGAATAAAAGTGTGATTGTTTAACATCTGATTTTTCTCACACAGTTACAGCCCTCAGAGTCAAGCTATATTTTGCACATATCTCAGACTTGGGTTGTTCTTTTTTTTTTATACTTCAGGAGTCTAGCTCTGAAAAATACAGGGTCTAAAGATCCATTGTCAAATGAAGCACACTTCCCTCATTTGATTTGTTTTTTCCTCTCTTGCAATATCAGCTTTCACTACAGAAATGCAGACAACACTGTGTTTGGGTAGAGAAATGAAACTGCCAGCTCATGCAGGATGCACGGCTGCCAGGCCAAGCTCTCAAAACCCAAGTCCCAAAACAGGAACTTTTTTATGCACTTCTGAAAACCTGGACATCCCTGTAAACGTCTCTCCGTTCTGCAGGACTTTATACCATTGCTTTTTGCTTTGGCATCTGATCACAGCTCCACTGTGTCCTTCTGGGACTTTCCTGGTCTCTCAAACAAGAATAACAACAACAAACCCAACGAGCCAAGCAAAGAGAGAGCCTGAACTTTCTCCTGGAGAAGATGGTATGGCTATTCCTGGATTTTGCCTGCCAGCTGCCTTTCGTCTCAGAAATGAACTTTCCTTCCTTCTGCTCCCCAGAGACACACTAAGTTTGCTTATGACGTGACTGCAGCTAACCACATCCACCTGCCAGGGTGACTCTGCTTCCTTTCGAAGGACTCAGTACCTGAGCTGAAGGTGGGACACAAGAGAAGCCCAGCAGTGTCTAGAAAAAACTGTACAGTTTTCTCTCCAGCAGAAAAGCTGTATGTTCAGTCTGATCAGGAAGTGATTTGGGGCTTTCTTATGTGAAAAACGTGCATCTTTTTATTATGTTTATATCCTATATTTTAGTTTAGGTAAAAACTTATTGCCCCTAAAATTGTTGTGGTTTCCTGCTATGAAACACTGAATTATTTCTTCCTTCATACTTCAGAAAATTAAAATACAGATTTAAACACTAACTTCTATTTTGCTGGGGGAAAAAACAGATTAAGATGATCTTCATTTTTTTAAACAAGAAGTTGCACTGTTTTGGCAAAATGGATTATTTTTTTTCCAAAAAAATAAAGTCCCTCCCTCAAGTTCTTTGACTTAGGGAATTACTGACTTTCAACAGACTTACCTTTTCTAAGTGTCTCCAGGTTAACTGCCTCTGGACTTTGCTCTCTTCCATCTCTCCAGGAAGAAAATAAATCCTGGCAGTTTTGCTTCTGGACTTGTAGTGACCGTCAATAAAACTTTCCCAACCATCTTGGTGGCCTGGGAACCTAAGCTGCCCACCCGCTCCCTGGGCTGAGTACCTGGACTGCCCATTTGACCATTTTCTTTGTATTCTTGTTATTTCTGCTACGTGCTGTTCACAGCAGCTCTATAAGAGCTGGCACTAGTGTTGATTTCATGTAATTTTGCTCTCCATCACTGTCCCTTAAGATGCAAGTTCCCGTGGCAATTTTCCCCTTGGATGAAACAAAATGTCTTTGTGGTTTGTAAGAACAGGCATCCTCATGCTCCCGCCTGCACCACAGTGAGAGCCCTGGGCTCATTAGCTCCCTAGTTTTCTCAAAGCCTTTAGGAAGGTAACATTGTTGGTAGCTGTGCTGGTCTCACAGACAGGAGACAAACTGGGACTCAGAAAGTCCTGGGAATGGCACAGATAGACGGGCACACACACAGCCATGCATGCACAGACAGAAACACATAGAAGAGGCTTCACTTCTTTAGGAAGCAAGGCTTAAAACAACCAGGAAAACCCATGCAGCCAGTGTAAATCATGCAACAGCTTCCACTCATGCAAGGATTTCTGAACCTGGTTTTAGAGCATTCTGCTTGCGCCCACCATTAGCTGAGGGCCTTGTTGTTCATCTGAAACCGTTACGCTATTCCCCTTGTGAACTCTAATCAACATCTGAACCCAGGTATTCTGAACATAATGTGTCACCTTCCCCACTCTTGGGAAATGAAGTCCTCCAACGAGCACTACAGGGATGAAATATGGGTTGCAGATGTTGAACCGGGCACAGAAACAAGTTTGCAGGGCTGAAATACAACTTCCAAAACCTGTATCCCTTTGACGTTTCAGTCAGCTGTTCCACAAGTCTTTGAGGAAAAAAGGACTTCTGTTTCTTCCTTTCTCCTTCTTCCCTCCCTTTTTAATGTTGTATATTTGGACTATTACTTATTCACTTTTATCTTTAATTATTTTTACTGAGTGTTTAACATCTGCATACATTTTGGAAGTGATCTCCAAAGTTTAGCTTTGTCCTCACTTGTTGAAATGGGTCAACCTTAAATAGATCTGCTGCAGTGCAGGCAGAGAAATTGCTGGGCTCTTCTAGACCCTATGCATTTGTTTAACTGAAATACGTGGTTTATAGAGAATAATTCTAGTGGACACTGACGGACACAATTGGGCAGGTGTGGCATCTATCCAGGGCAGAAGGCTACTGAGCCAGTCAGGTATGCCCACTCCTGCGGTCCAAAAGCAGGAGTCAAATTGAAGCCATATTGAGCAGAGCAGGCTCTGGAGCCCAAGCAAGTCATTAGCAGTCTTTCAACTGACTTTGAAACAGGTCTTTGAGACCCGGTCTGTTTTATATGGTGGAATGTGGAATAACAACCACTACAGCTTGTAAAACAGAGGGGAACAAAGCAGTGTTCCTGTGCGCCTGCCAGCCCCGGCTTCCCCAGCCCCTTCCGTGCCTGCAACTGGCCAGACTGCACCCCTTCCCCACTTGACTCCTATAATTTTCTGACCAATTTAAGCACGACCTGTAACTTCCCCTTTTACATCATTCATGAATTCAAATGCCTCCTAATTTTAGCTGCACCTCATAAATCCAGTGGAAGTGATTGTGTGATCGAAAAGCCTTGGACTGGCTCCCAAAGGAGCTACTCATGTCATGAGCAATACAGCTGACATCAAAAGTGGGTTTCTTTGGAATAAACTCACAGGCACACATCCCATACGCTCTGTACATGAGGACACACTCACATGCACACCCGCATGAGCTAAAGCTACACAGAAAACTGAAGTTGCAGGTATGAACCATGATTGCGCACATGCAGCTTCCATATCATACACACACATTTTTCAGACTCTGTCCATTTCACAGCCAGCTCTCTCTGGACAACTTCACACTTTTCTAAATAAAAAGCATTTCAAAACAGCTCTCCTGAAGGCTTCCCTGAATAAAAAATACCAGGTCCAAGGACTGATATGTATCAGAGGAGTGGAGGGAGAAGGCGCTGCCTTTCCAGCCTCGTGGCCCATGACACACACAGAAGTGTCAGCAGTCGGTACAGGTAGCTGGAGGCTGATGTTTATTTTGGCACCTGCCAAGGTGACTTTGTTGTTGGGATCAGGGCTTGGCCGGCAAACTGTGCTGGTAGGACGACATCCAGACCAATGCAATAAGCCGTGTCTTGAGGGAAGCCAAAAGAAAAGACAAAAAAGACCACACACAACTCAGGGCTGGTGCCTGGATTTTACAGGAGAGTGTGTGTGGGGTTTCTTCCTTTTTTCCTTAAAACCTCTTTCCTTATTTTTTTTCCTTTTTGTGAAAATACTTAAGGACTTGAGAAAAGATTTGAGTCATTATGAAAATATAATTCTATCTCATGATACAGCTGTAGTGAGCAGGGCAGCTAGGTCTGGAGGAGTCAGCAAATCGGGCTCTCTGATTAGGAAGCAGGGAGGCCTTTGGTCAAATTTAATAAAAATAGACTTGTTATATTTGGAACATTTTATCTGAGAACATGTCATCTCTTTAATGCTGTCTTTTATCTGCTTGTCAGGCAGTAGGACACTTCCTGCAAAAGGGGCAGGCTCTCAAGAAAACTCAGAGCTGTGGCTGGGAGGGATCTGTGGCTGCTGTGGGCAGAAAGGGCCATTAAGATGATTTCTGGCTATCACAAAGTTTTGCCCAGACTGAGGGTAAAGGTTAACTTTTACATGGTATGAGTTGCCTGTATGAATCTCTCTCCCTCCAATGACATACAGGGAAAAAATCCTTTTACTTGTCTCATCTGTCAGCTAAAAGCAAAGCAAAACACACCCCATGATAGGTTAGGTTTTAGACAACTGGCTAGTCTCTCTCTTCCCTGGTGAATCACTGCTATTCATTTAACGAGCTTTAAAGCAGCATGCAAACAGCAAAAGTCAGCCCAGCCAAAACCATTGAAACCACTGGGAAATCCTCAGGTCTTTGCAGTGGTGTTGTCAGCCTGTAACAATGATAGACAGAGGCTCTTTGGCAGCCCAGTTCAGGGGCAAATAAGAAGAGATTTGCACAGTATTTAGCAGCTCTAAATGACTATCTATGGAAAGGAGCAACAGCCGAGGAGACAGTGAGGCAGTGGGCTTTAAATTATTAGAGAAGTAATTGTTTCCCTTCATTCTTTACCCAGGAGGCTCCATCTGAACTCTTTTGGACAGTTATGGGCCCCCAGTATAAGAGAAATTTAGGGCAGAGAGCCACTGAGATGGTCAGAGGGCATGAACACAATGTTCAAGGAAAAGCTGAGGCAGGAGGTTGGGCTTGAGACCTCCACTAGCTTCAGGGCATAAGAAGACTGGTGAACAGTGTCCTTTACTAGAAGGAATCTGTCTTCCTGGACCCCAAAGCTCCCATTGAACATATTGTGCTGGATTCCAACAGAGAACTGACAAAAAGGAGGATTTCGGTGATCTGGTTCTGTTTTCTTTATAATCCCTTGCTAGGGTTTGACCTGCTGTGGGGCAGCTCTGTGGAGAAGGACCTGGGAGTGCTGGTGGACAGAAAATTGCCCATGAGCCAGCGGTGTGCCTTGTGGCCAAGGCGGCCAGTGGGATCCTGGGGTGCATGAGGAGGACCGTGGCCGGCAGGTGGAGGGAGGTGACCCTGCCCCTCTGCTCTGCCCTGGTGAGGCCACATCTGGAGCGCTGTGTCCAGTGCTGGGCTCCCTGGTTCGAGACAGGGAACTACTGGAGAGGGTCCAGTGGAGGGCTACAAAGATGATTAGGGGACAGGAGCACCTCCCTTATAAGGAAAGGCTGAGGGAACTGGGCCTGTTTAGCCTGGAGAAGACTGAGATGGGATCTTATCAATGTATACAAGCATCTTAAGGGTGAGTGTCAGGAGGATGGGGCCAGGCTCTTTTCAGTGGTGCCTGGTGACAGGACAAGGGGCAATGGACACAAAGTGCAACACAAGAAGTTCCACCTGTATATGAGGAAGAACTTTACCTTGAGGGTGACAGAACACTGGAACAGGCTGTCCAGAGAGGCTGTGGAGTCTCCTTCTCTGGAGACATTCAAAACCTGCCTGGATGTGACTCTGTACAACCTGCTCTAAGTGAACCTACTTTAGCAGGAGATTGGACTAGATGATCTCCAGAGGTCCCTTCCAACCCTTGCCATTCTGTGATTCCTTGTCTCTCAATGACATAACCTCAGGGAGTCTGTACCTCCCAGGTCTCAGTCTTGTGTTTAGCCAGGAGCCATGTCTCTAGACTTGCCATCCACTTTGATCTCAACAACTACAGCAGGCCTCCTTTCAGAAGTGTCCTTAGAGAAACTTTCCTGTGAAGACTTCTTTGACTAGGATAAAACTCTGATCAGCAACTGCTCTATGTTCCTCAGAAAACAAGACTAAGCTAAATGAGGAAAAACAAACAGTGTTTTCATCTGACAATAGATAGCATCCACTGTAGGGAGCTGCTTTATTGTCACTTTGGTTTAAAGGACAGGTGTCCCAAAATGCAAAGAATGAGAAACACAATAAAGCCCAGGATGAGGAAGGCAGAGGAATCCACTGACTTTTTAATTTCTCTGTATACAATTACATTTGATAGCAGAAGTTTCAGACTGAATCTCTCAGCATTTCACTGCTCAGGGGCTACCTCATCTCCAGGCACAAACCACAGGACTTCTCTTGGAATTTGGGACTTTCTCTAATCCGTAGTTTCAATTGCCTGCTTGGTTCTTAACACCCTGCATGACTAGACTGAGATACCAACAGCTTCCCCATCCTTCTCTTTCCTGTCTCATTTCATCTAAGTAGCCTGAAATGTACATGACCTGAGGGGTATAAGAAAGGTTGCTGATAAAGCCAGCTGTACATATTTCCATCTGTTGTTGTTTCTTGCACTCAAACATTCTGCCTCAATTGTACCTTGGCTTTACTTCTCATAAAGGACCCAAAGGACCTTGACCTTTGGCCCTTACACAGCTTTTTTAGCATAGACTTGTGCACATGGATTATGCAGTGTGTATGGAGAGGAAGTAGCTGGCTGAACCTGGCTTTGGAAGTCATAAGCTCCAGAGCATGTACTGGGATCTGAGGAGATCCTAACAATTTAGCATTTCCATCTCGTCTTGCAACATGTGTATCACCATTTTGATACAAAACACCTACAGACTTAATCTACCCTTGGGTGAAATGAATTCTCTCATAACCGTAGCTTAGCCCAAATAATTGTATGCACTGTAGGCACTTGACACGGTGGGGTAGATTTAATAAACCAGAGTTGCATAGACCATTCCTGTGGTTTAGCTTTAGAACCTCTCTATCAAAAACTTAGGAAATGAAGAGTTAAAAAGGAAATCCACATGTGTTTATAGCCAAATGGACTATAATGAACGTGTGAAATGAATTACCAAGAAAAGCCATTGGTGAATTATGGCTGAATGAGAAAATGAAAGACATAAAGTTCAGAAGGTGTTAGTTAAAGGCAGCTGATGGGCTTGTCAGAACCAGCATCCTTCTTCCCTACAGTGACTCATGGTTTTCATCTCTGTTACTACATGTATCCTCTCAGAAAGAGAGCAGACCACCTATGTGATGCTGAGCTTCCCCTCCACATGCATAGATGTGCCCGTACACTTAGAAGCAGAAAGCTGTGTGGTCTAGGATTTCAAGGGGGAAATAAAAGTTGGATTCAGGATCCTGAGTTTTAATCCCAGTGCTTCCCAAAGGCTCATTGCACCAAACCTGAGAAAGTCACTTGCTTCTAGCTGCAATTAAGGAATATGAGACCTTTGGGGAACCTTGTTTTCTATTGAGATCTTTCTTGCTTCCTTGCTTCTTTCTAAGGAGTATAATAAATGTAAAATAGGCCTCTTTAGATGGTCTATCATTACGTTTTCATTCATTTGCTTGTTTGTTTGCTTGCTTTGTCAAGTGTCCAGGCTGAATGTAGACCCATTAAGAACAGCTTGTTCCTGAGGGACTAAGAATAATTTCAAAAAAAATTATTTAAGAGTTGCCCAGATCCATGTATAAAAGTTATCCCTGAATATTTGGTTGTTGCTTCTTGTGATCCAGCCCCAGATCTCACAACTGCCACAGCCATGTATCTTTGCCCTACTTGCCTGACTCTCCTGGAGTCAATCATATCTGCTCACCCGAAGTCCTAGTTTCCTTTTAGTTGCTGATAGTTAAAACCTTGTGCAAGTCCCAGCAAAAGCAGCATAAGAGACATCTATTACACTTTTCTGTTAAGGCAAGTTTGTTCCCCTTCAGTGCTTTCTCCAGACTAGTTTTGAATAGCTGAGAAATAAGGAATTTTCATCTCTGCAGATTGTAGAGCTGCAGACTGATTGGAATCTTCTTCCCCTGGCTTAGCAACCCAGACCTGTTATTCCAAGCTATCCTTACTCCAGTTTTACCTAATTTTCTTGAAACTGATGGCCTCCAGAAATATACAGGTGGCTTGCCTGACCAACAGACGTTGGTGGCTCTTGGACATACTGAGGCTTATAATATGTGGGAGTCATACTGGAGGCCGAGATGGTGCCAGGCTTGTATCTCCAGTAGAAAGGACAATTGTTTCTCAGGGCACTCTCTTGTATCACGCAAAATACAAATTTCTTCAAAACTTCCAGTCATGGAAGAAAGTTTTTTCCAACTGAAAACATGAAAACTTTCCATTAAATACCAGATTGTGTGATACAAAGCACTGATGGCCCTCTGGCCACAGCTGCTTCTGTTTAGTCACAGTGTGAGCAAAGAGACACTCAAATAACACATTTGCACTGGAACAGCCCTTGCTGTAACTTGCGTTACTGCAGCTGGACTCACATCAAAACCCAACGCACCGTGTGGAAAGCAATTATCCACTGCAAAATGGTGGAATGAAAAGCACTTTTCAATATCCCCTTTCTTAATGGTGCTGAACCAGATCCGGCAACTCAACAAAATACTTGAGACACTTTCTCCCCACCCCCTCTCTCTTTCTTTCCTTCTTTTCCTCTGTTGTTCAAGCTGCATTGCAAAGATCTATCAGACATACTAAGCTGAGAGCAATTTTACCAGAGCTTTTATCAGCCCATCCAGGTTCTCAACTGGCCTGGCAAGACTTGTGTTGCTGCTTGTAAAACTGTGAGGATCCTGGTTAGGGGCCACATTGCACTAATTTACAGGATATAAACAGATATTGTGAGACCAACCATGAGATATGGTGAGGATTCAGCTAAGCTTCTTGCACGGACTTTGGGGCCCAGCTGGTGGCCAGACATAACCCAGCACATAGTTTTGAATCTGGGAAGGGATGAGTGGGGGAACTGTGGGAGCAAAGGACTGCAGAACCCACAGCAGAAAAATCCATGATGTGCAGCCTATTAAAAGAGGCAAGTAAATTAAACATTAGAAGTCCTGTTTCACAAAACAGGTGCTTGTTTTTCTCCAGCAATATACATCCTTGAGAAATCAAATCACTGGGGACAAAAATGACAGCCTTGTGATGCAAAGGAGGGAGTTTGCCGAAACAGCTTTGCATTTTCAAGTGTGTCCAATGCTGTGCCTTATTTGGGAGATGCAGCCTGTCAAGTTCAAGTGAAATTGGATCATTGATTTTCTGCTGCAGGAAGCAAAGCAAGATTTCCCGGCAGCCTGGAGAGTGGTTTGGTTTGGGTTTTTTTATTATTGTTATCATTCATATTTTTCCAAGCTCTTAAAATTTATGTCTAAGTACAGAGCCATTTGTAATCCAAATAATTCATAGTATTTTTTTTAATTGTTCCCTTTGTTTTGTTTCCCACCAGTCTGTGGGAAAGAACTCCACCTTTGGAATAAAGCATCTCCGTTCAGTAGCTTGGAGTCTTATGCGCTTCTTTTGCCACCTTTAATACTTCTCTGTCACCTACTAGCAGGCTAGAGAGCCAGCACCCCATCAAAAACCTACACCTCATTCTAGATGATACATGACGTCAACTGAAAAGGTAATCCCTGCTTCAAAGAGGTTTCTACCTACCCCCACAATAAAAAATGCTTATGGGTGGGCACGAACAAGGCAAAGAGAATGCAGAAGTAGTACTCCACTATGGGAAGATATTTAGGTCACCCCATTTTAGACACTGCTCCTTGATGTCCCTTCACTGCTGTCATCTCAGCATGCACCATGAAAACACTCAAATTCTTATGGCAACTGCTGGTTTGCCAAAGGTGTACTGCCTTGATGCAGTCTTCCCCCAAAGGGTAATAATACCTGTAGCACACCAACCCAATGGGTGAGTCAAATTATGTGCCACCCATCACTAGTGATAACCTGGGGTGGTAATTTGTAGGGCATGCAAATTATTCCTCACCAGCTGAGCTGTGGTAACTACCTAGTGCATATGAAGTGGATCTGTTTTTTCTGAGCCACTGCGAAGGCTGTGGCTACTTGACATCATGGGGTATCTCCCCACTGAGAAGCCACTATGTGACAGGTTAGGCAAGGGCCAGAGACAGTGAGGATCCAACTAGTCTGTGGAAGTTGCTAAAGGCCTTTTAAATGAGCAGGACATGAAGACTATATCTCTGCACCCGGGAGGTGGATACTCAGCAGTTTTGGGGACAGGGCACAGAAGGAAGAAGAGGAGCTGTGTCTCGAAAGCTGCATCTGAGAAGCCCTATTGTAGTGAGAGCACAAGGAGTCAGGGGAGGTTAAAAGGGGAGTGTGCTGGGAAAGCAGAAAGAGCTAGCAAGAAGAGCAGTGAACAAGCACGCTAATTGCAGGAACAGCAAGGAAAATATGACAGGGAAAGGAGTCAAGGGGAAGCTGGAGGGGCCCCATCAGCCTGCTGCTGCTGGGTCGGGTGCAAATGGTTTCAGCAGAGGCAGCTCGCAGCTGTAGGGAACAGGTGCAAGGGCAGACGGATGCTGCCCTAAACCTGGGGAGAAGGCTGTAGGCAGGAAGGAAACCAGTTTTCCCAAGCTCCAAACAACAGCACTCGAAAGAGGGTGAAGGAGGGAGAGCAGCATTCAGAAAGAGGAGAAACAGCTCTGTCACTCTCCACTTCAGGAGCGTGATGGGCAGATGAAAGATGAATTTACTTCAGCCAGTCCTGTCAGATGTTTCTGAGCTGTGGGACTTATCAGCTGTCAGACCAGAAAAGAATAAGCTAAACAAAAAGCTTTCACAACCCTCATTCCCAAATCTGTGCGTCATAGTGTGCCAGGAAAAATGATTTCTGGCTTTTTCTTTTTCTTTTTTTTTTATTTCCCTTTTCTCTGCTACCACTAAATGCTTTTCCCTTTCTCTCACTGGACAGCTGGAGGGAATCCAGACGGCTGCTGTTCTTGTGGCTGCACACTGAATGCAAAGGGGAGAGGCTTGCAAATGGCTTTCCAAGTAGCCAAACACAATGGTGATGAGGGGCAGCCTGTGTGTGGGAAGCAGAGGGCTTTCTCTGAAATGGCAGGGGCAATGGCAGTGTGGGCATTCAGGGCTTCCTGTCCCTTCATTCTCCCATTATGCACCTCAAAACCTTCCGCTCCTCTTCCCCTGCTCTGCCTCCCTTCAAGGGCCAGCTTATTCAGATGGGTGCCACCACACAAAGCCCCGGATGTCTCCACACAGTGGTCTCACTGGTGGATTCAGTTGGTGGCTTGTTCTAATTAATTCCTTTTAAGCTGGAGTTTGGAGGTAATTGCCAGTCCAGATACTCTTGACTAACTCAGATGAATACCCAGGACTGGGCTGGAAGAGAAGCAGGTAAGAGGAGCTATGCTGTGCCAAACCAACACTCTACTGACGCCCCAGAATCAACAAGTAGATCCACAGGACTCCTGAGGACTCTTCCAGTTGGATTATCTGATGATCCGTTGTGGTGCTTCTCCACAACAGAGGGTCAGAGCAGGTCACTGGGGAATAAGGCTGGCATAGAGTGGTCCTTCTCTTGCATGGTTCGTGTCTCAGCAGATAAAACTCATACAAGCACCTCTGAACCACAGGCTACTCAGCCTTTCAATCATTCCTGACTCTTCTGATGACATTTTAAGGTGTGTCTATGTTATTTTCTAGGATATCCCTCTTTTACTTTTCAAGATGCTCGGAAGAACAGAGTCAGAAGAGGAGAAAATAGGTTAACAGCTTGAACTAACAGTGAGACTGGCTTGAAGAAAGAAACCAAGCCTCACATTCTTTATCTACCAGAGACAAAGGGGTCATGCTTCTTGCCAAGTTATCATGACTTAATGGGTTACCAAGCATCAGCTAAGCTATTATAGCAGTCTACATCAGCAGTCTCAGCTGTAACAAACAGAAGGGAATATGGCAGGACATAATATGTAAAATAAGGGTCTAAGCTTAGTTGCATTACTCTGTGCTTGTTTCAGGCCAACAGGAAACACCCAGGTGGTTCCTTTAGATCTGCTGATGCCTGGTAACTTGCTGTGCTCTTTGTCATTTGATTATGACCATCACACTCTCCCTATGGACTTGGTTGACATTTTTCCCTCCCTTGTGTTTCTCTGCACTTTGGCCGTGTCTTTGCATCCTGTCCCTGGTTTGTTTCTGTCAATTCTTTAAACAGCTGCCGGGTTCTGCTCTAGAGGTGGCTGCATTCCAGCAGTGGGGAATGTGACTCCTGACATATGGGAGAGCTGGTGCTGTGCGTCAGGAACTGTGAAACTGAGAGATGCAACACATCCAGGGTCAGCTTATCAGCACTGTGCAGCCCCAGGAGAGGTCCTAGTTCGGACATCCATTTTATTATCTTCACATGCTTCAGCTTGGTTTCTAGCAACAGTTTCTTGTGTTCATTTCCTGGCCCATAACTGAGTCACCCCTTCTGAAAGCCTCAGCAGTTGCCATACACTGAATCGGCTTCACATGTGAAATCCCATGCTGGAAATGACCCTCAGTCATCAACTGCAAGCAGCACCAGGGAATGGAACTGCCGCGCATGATCCTGGTGTCGAGTATCGAAGCAGCTGGGCTGCTTTTGGCTTTCCCCATGCTGTGTTAGGGAGGGTCATGCTGCATTTGCCACGCTGGGTTGGGTCCCCATTTTCAAAATACTTTCTGGGCTTCTCAGGAATCTCCCTCTGGCTCCCTCACTCATTGGCAGGCACTTCCCCACATCCCTTTTGTTTCTCTCTTGTGGTCAGCTGGTGTCAATGCCCTCCACAAAAAAGGGCACCTTGACCCATTCACTGCTTCCCCCTGTGTCCAGCAGGCTCCAGTGAGTCTGAAGCCTCCTCTGCTTTTTTCCAGGACAGAAACTGGATGTTGGCTGTGCAAGAAGGCATCTGTGGGTTTGCTGTATTCATTTTTTTCTGTGCTATTTCACAGATCATTGGGTTCTCATGGACCAGCAGTGGTCCCTGAGCCATCAGCTGGGAGAGTCAGCAGCAGAGAATATAGCCTATGACTCAGTTTCCCACAAACCAATTCCTTTCATGCTAGTACTAACCAGTATCGGTATCACGAGCTCCAAAGCTCCACACGCTCCTCACAGGCTGTGCACAGTGATGCTATTGGCATGGAGGAACATCCCAGTACGGTGAAGAGGCCAAGAACATGGCAAGTACAGCAGAGCTGAAGCCACTTATCTAACAGGAACTTTTCATCTCCCCACTGACAGCAGAACATGAATCCATAGAGTTTCACCCTTTCCAGCTGAGAGGCATCTGCCACAACCCTTTTCCTTTAGCCAATATACTGCCTCTTCTTCCACTTCCTCCCAGAAGACTTCTTTTCAACAACTGACTCCAAGGACCTTCTGCTCGGTCCTTTCTCCAAGCACCTTCTGCCCGGTCCTTTCTCCAAGCCATTCACTCCAGTTCCCATAAAGCTCCTCTGTTAAGCCTCAGAGAGCCTTATCTGCTTCTCCCCAGAAGCTTCATGGCCATTTCCATGGATAAATAGCCCCACTTCCTGAAAGATCAGCCTATAATCAGGACACTTAGGGCACACTTTGTAGCAGACTCTCATGAAAGCTTGTTGCTGGCTTGAGGAAAGAGGAGCAAGAGGATCTCCAGCTCAGCCCACTGAACAGATTGCACTGCCATTCCCCAGAGCCAGGAGCAGATTTTGCTCAGATGATCCCAATGCCAGGACACATAGCAGAGAAACAAGCTTCTACAGCAGGGTCAAACCAGGATCTAAGCTCTGTGCACCTGGAACATGCCCTAAATTGCTGGAAGCCCAACAAGGACTACCTTGCTGGCCAAGAAGGATTGCCATCCCCAAGCAATAGGGTGGCAACCCACAGAAATTATGTGGGGTGGGGATCCAGTTATCCAGAATGGAAGAATATAATTTTTCTTTCTTTTTGTGAGAGCAAGATTTCTTAGCATGTTCCCTATGCTTCACTTCTGTCCCTTAGCTGCAATAAGGCAGAATGGGACAGCCTGTGTGTACTTTGTTATAACAATGGGGGCATTTCCTTGGGGATGAGAGAGAAATTCACATCAAGTTACAAAGGAGAGACCTTTGGGATAGCCCAAAGTACAGCTGTAAGCCAGAGGTGTAAACATGTTTGCAGCCTCCAGAAGCAAAGAAGAGGGGGGGAAAGGCAGGCACAGAACCAGGAGTTGCACATGGGCACTCTGCAGTTAGTTATCCACTGCCTACAAGTACCACTAAAACGTAGTTCCCCAAACTTCTATAGCAGGAAGATGTCACCCATGCCTAGCCAGAACCATTCCTTGGGAAATTTCCGTGACCCTCTCACCCAGTGAACCAGCACATCCTCCTCCTCATCATCATTATTCACTCATGTAATACCTCTACAAACTCTGCTCCTTACTTACTTCAGTCCCCTCTGTTTGTTCCGCTGCAAGATGGGTGGCAAAGTCCTAAGCTCCAAAGATAATGCTGTGCCAAGGCATTTAGACACGGCTATGTCTGAAGACAGAACATTTCTCTCTGATTCTCAGCACTATTGCTTGAATATACCACCACTTGCACAGAGATAGAAGTTCTCAACCCCCTTATGAGATAAGACAGGTTTTTGCTCACCCAGGGAAGCTGAGGCACAATACAACCTGTCCAAACTGCCTTCAACAGCACCTAAATTAGACTCAAAAGCCTGCTATGATGACAAAGTTCAAGACAGCAAAAGAGAGTTTCTGCCATCAAGGGTTTTGGGGAACCTGAATCATGTCTGGGGTTGCTGAAAGGGCTGAGGATTGTATTCAAGGCCCTCACTTGGCCCTGCTGTCTCAAATGAGAGCTGGAAGGTTATTACCATCTCCTGAACATTGTTATATACAAAGAAAGGCACAACTTCAAGATGTCCACAAAGCCAAACAGAAGCACCTCTGACACAAGCAGACATGGAAAAGAAATATAAAATCAGTCAAAATTAGCTGGAAGCTCTTCTGGGCTAAAAGGCTGGGTGGAGGACGCCAAAAAACAAAGAAAGTGAGTAGTGACACCTGTGGCTTATCTTAACATTGTCTTTATACTACTGGAGTGTATGCAGATAAAACACAGTTCAGTATCACAAACTAGCAACAGAGATGTTGGTAATACAAACAAGATAGCATTATACCTACAGGAAGAACAAGAGGCTGAAACTATTAAAGGAAAAGTGTAAATTGAATCTCTCAGCACAAGCCACAAACTGCTGATTGGTGTTCCCTACAGCAACAACAAAAGCATCACTACTGGGGTCACTGGTTAATATGTGCAAACCCTTGCCAGAGGTAAAGGTGGTGCTGTAGAGTGATGCACCTGTAGTGGTGTCAGTGCTATACAGTTTTCTCACCCATGAAGGAACACGTATTTTACTCCAAAGGATCAGAAGATTAACTATGTACAGTTATTGCAGAGTCTATGTGAAAACAATAAACTGTAGCATAATGCTATTCTTGTTGTGGAGCCAAGTGGCAGCAACTTCTTTGCTTGCCAGTGCATTCAGTCCTACATCTGCAGGACTGCTTTCTTGGGTCAGAAACTTCAAGCATGATATTAAACAACCACAGATATTTAGGGGGGGAGAGGTGTGTGTGTGTGCGCAATGTTCTTGCACTGCGCCGATACAAGAATATATTGCAGCTTATGCATTGTTTTTCCTGGCCCGACTTTACATTGGCTTATCAAATTGTGAACATCACCACCTGCCAGGTTGGAGAAGATGTTTTCACAGACAGATCATCTAATTTATGTTATTTCCTACATTCATGGATTTTAGGACCTCTGCAATAAACTATTCTAGTTTCATGATAGTACAGACTAGAATTAAGAAGGCTATAAAATTTCAATACCATCACAAGCAGGGCAAGAGCACATTTCTACAACTGCAAGATGGTATTACAGAGGTCTAAACAGAGAAGATGAATAGGAGGTGATTGTAGCTTGGCCCTCATAATGTAAGGCTAAAAGGAGACAGGCTAATAATAAAGGAAACAAAGCACTTTGCGTAATGCATCATTCAACAGTTCAAGTCTTACACCAGATGTTGAGGAAGCAGAAAGCTTGCATGGACTTAATACATGAATGGACAGTTTAATGGAAAAACAGACCATCAGGGGCTCCTAACCACAGAAACGGCACTTCTGAGCCATCAGATGCCAGGAGAGTTACCTGTAAAGCTGTAAAGCATCATCCTTCCCCAGGAACCTGCTGCTGGCCTCTGTCAGAGGGAGGGTTTGGGGCAGCTGGACTTCTGGTTTGATGTGGGTCAGCCTGTCCTAGACAGAAACTATGGCCAGGCCACACGGAATTTTCAGGACTGTTGTGAGCCTGACACCAGTCTTTTCATCTGGGCATGCAAGCAGTAGATCTGCCAGCACGGCCATCACCGAATCTGGGGCTTTATGTGCTCCAGTAGGCTTGATCCCTGCTTCCCTAGGAAGCGACAGAACAGATGCAAAGTGGGTTGGTCGGGGAGTTCTTCATGCTCCCTATCGTTCCCAAAACCACAGCTCAGAGCAGTGTAGACACAACCCTGGAGACCTGTGCTCCTCTGAAGTACAAACCCTTCACATCAGTTGTGTTCTAGCCTTGGAAAAATACTTAAGGCACTTAAGTGTGAAACCAAGCGAGTCTCCCCCTTCGTCCCTGCCAGGAAGCACTCCAGAGGGGTGGAATTTGTTTTTCCGATTAGACTTCACGCAGCACGACCTTTGCCATCTCCAAGCCAGGTCGGGCTGATTAATGGGCTGTCATCCCACCACAATGAGGTCCAGAGGGGTGTGGGGTTGCTAGGACATTCTCCTAACAGCTTCTGCAGGAGAATCACTTTTGGGTTGCTCTGCACCATTAAGCAAAGAACCTGGGGGTCTTTAATTTATCAGGTGGGAAGTGAGGATAATTACTTTTCAAGCAGCTGATATACCCAACATGCACTCACAGCGGAAGCAAAGTGGGGAAGTTGGGGGATTTAGACACTGTTTACATTCCACTGAAACTGGATCTCAGTGCTACACACCAAGCTTGGAAAGGGAGTGTCGGACCAGGATGGAGAGGAGGACAGGCTGTTATATAGAGTGACTGACAGATTAATCTAATAGTCTGGACTCTGAGGCTCCACAGGTGTTCAGACCAGGGGTCGGACCAACCAAATTTGCAGACAATAAATCCAAAACCTACATGGGGCCATAGTGACTAATTCTGCTAGGGTAACATCAGGTATGTAATAGGATGCTGGTCCCCCCCTGCAAGGGCCGATAAGATCAAGTGAATATTGAGAGCATTTTGAAAAAATAATTTCTTGCTCCTTTCCTACCTCTCTCTGGTTTTGATATTACACTTTATTGTCAGGATCTTCGGTCATTACATAAACATGAAGAGAATCAAAGCCCAAAGGGAAAGGACACTTTCCCCTCTCCTGAGCAGAAGGCTGGAATTGTTTCCTGCCACAACAGGACTGTGGTTACTGTTTATTTAACTTTCAGGGGAGAGGTTGAAAGCATCGATGTTAGATGATGGTCTCGCCCAAGAAAAGCTTGTTTTATATCTTAGCCTGGGGTGCAGGACCTCTCTGTGTTCTTTTCAAAAGGTGAAGCAGTGGTTTGACCAGTGACTGGTCTCTGGAACAAGGATGGGTCAGCTGTACCCGACCTGGGAAATCATTTGGGACGAGCACAGACACTGAGGGATAATGGATTCCCCCCAGATAACCAAGGCTGTCTGAGATGCAGGACCAGCAAGGCTTACTGTCATGCCCAGGAACAGAACAGTTGGGAAGGAAACAGCTGAAAAAGAGATAATCTAGATGTGCTTTCAAATCCCTAAGAAAAAATATTGGGAGCTGACATCTTTAGCAAGTAGGCAGATCTCTGTAGGAGGCACAGAAGGAATGGGGCAAACACAGATCCTTTATCTGAGAGGAAAAGTGACTGAATCTTGCTGTGAGTGATGCTGGTGAGCCTACCATACAGCTTTTCTCACATCCAGTGCAACCAGAAGACAGAAGACTCAGTATTTTGAGAGTCTGGAATCTCTCTGTGTGCCATCCCTCCCTTGGACATGGAGAGCTATCACTGAGCAACAGCCTTTTCCCCTGCTCTATGCCATCCCACAGGAGCCATGTAGACGTCATACCTCTTCCAGCCTTTAGGTGAAACCAACTCATCAATGATATCTTAATAATATTTAACAGATGCACACACCTCCCCTGGGCTCAATAAATACTTTCTGGGCTCATCTCCTATCCCTCTTAAAAACACTAGTTAAAAGAACAGAAGGGAGGGGGAAAATAACCCCAGATGCAGCACAGTGCCCTGTGGGATGAGACTTGGGTCTCAGAGCCTTCCTCACACTGAAACCCCCCGTGAGTGAAATATGTCTCATTTGGGGCAAGAGGTAAAGAGATGGTGATCTATCAGCTGCTAAAAGGCGTCAGCATGAAGCAAGGACAGGGAGAAGCAGGCCCTGGGGGGACATGCAGGGATCATTCAGCAGCACAGGCAGCAGCACTAGCAGCAAAGGCATTTACAGAGGCCATCAATCCTCGTATTTCTAAGTCTGGGCGGCCCATCAGCTGGGATAAGGTAAGAGTTTCCTCCCCTGCATCATGCTGCACTGGTGCCAAGGACCTGAATTATGATGCTGAGTAGTGTAGAGGAAAAGGGCTCCGTCTTTTGAAATATCCAGTGTTGGCTCACCATCAAAAACAGTATAACAGGCTGCATGGAGCACTGGACTGGGACCTCCAAGTCTTGAAGCAGCAGGACAGCTGCAGGTGGCTGCAGGACAGTTGTATCTAAACACATCGCATTTGTGTTTCCAGCACCATGGGAGGAAAGATGTGATGGTATCATTACCCCTTTATCTAGAGTGGCAGCAGCCATCCACAGGGATCACAGGAGGCCCCTGAATGCCAAGGGAGCCCCCTAATTTCTAGGCTTTCCCACCTCCTTTTCCCAGGGTGGTGGAGGGTGTTCCTTATCTGTGATGAAGAATGGGCTGCAGGTGCCCCTTTCACCCATTGCTCTGTTTCCCCCTGTCTTCCATGACTGCCCTGTGACCCAAACGCTGTATTAAATGTGAGATATTTAGGCAGAGGGTCATGGTTTTGCTCTTTGCTTGTACAATGTCTAGCAGCTAAAGCCATTCCCCATGCAGAGCTTAGAGGCATTAGCTCAACAGTACCAGAAATAGTAAAATACCACAAGCACAGCATAGTTTCAGTAAAGAAATCTAACCACACATGAGCAGGGGGACTTCAGCTTTCTGGTGGAAAGAAAAGGGTAAAGCAAAGCTCTAAAGGCTAATGAAATTTTCCTGGCTGTCATCAGGGCTGCAAAAAAAATGGGCTTCTCCTGTTGATTTTGCTGTTTCCTCAAGCCAGTAATTGTTTCCTTCATTTGCTTTAAGCTCTTACACCTTATCCTAGTAATCTCAGACGCTACAAGGATCCCACTCTGTATTTACTGGAGACATTTTGACAAGGTCCATTTAGACACAGGAAACTTCTCTGTACTTTTATATGGGCAAATCGTATGGGCAAACTGTCGCATCCTTTGGGAATTTATATGGGCAAATAGTCAATTACTGGTACAATGGCACTAGACAGGCATCTTTAACTTCCTCAGGTTTTCTTCTTACTTAACAGTGAACTGTCATGTTTTCACATCACTAGGAAGAGATGAGCACCTCTCCTCCTTTTACACACACATACACATGCAGTTTGTTAGCCTGTGAATTTAACTGAATCATGAACTTACCTGCATCTGATAAAATGGGATCCTGACTTAGGACAGGGATCTTCCAAGGACCTTGAGACATGCTACATGAAGCTTTGGAGATTCAGTGCACTAAATAACCAGTTATCTGCTTATTATCTTAGCCATTTACAGATCCTCACCAGCTGTGAAGGGTATAATTGGGTAAGACTGAAGATAACCTCTTGGCACTTTGTCTTCTGAACTGAGCGGCTAGCTAGTCAAGGTAGAACTGTGACCTCTGCAAGAGCATTGAGAATAGGCATTAACAGGACTAAACAGCACTTGACAAGTCAGAGAGAAAGATTCTGTGTTAAAAACGGTGCAGAATGTTTGTAGCCTAGTCAAGAGCTTTGAGCGAGCAGATGGCTTGACTGCAGCACTACCAAGTCAGTTGAAATGGTTTCATGGCTGTCAACATTAGAGGAACCTGTTTGCAACACCCACTATGGTACATATGCTTAAATAACACCCTCTGACCTGACAACTACACAAACAGAATCCCCTTTAGAGGACCGTCTTGTAGCACCTGTCAAAGATCCTCCTGATCCTCTAACACGAGGTCTAAATGAAGAGATGGGGAATCTAACACCGCACCCACATGCTGTCTAACCCCACAGAGAAAACACAGGCAAAGTGAAATCCTTCCCAATCTGTCATCCACAACCAATCTGCCAGAAAGCAGCACGTATCTGTAAATATACTGTGGGAAGGAAAATGCATTGTTACTACACATAAAAACATCCTTCCGCTAGGAGAGAGGACCAAAATCTGTTCAGGGCTAGCCAGCAGCAAGAGGGTCTCTGAAGTACGTGCTTCCTCAAAGCCCTCAATCCTTTCCACTGTAAGTATTCGGCATGGCTTGAATCAATATTGCCAGTGCAAAATCTGTTCTTCATCAATGTCACAGTGTTAAGATGAGCCTATACTTTGCCTTGCCTTTCTGTTGGGATGGTCGTCAATCGTCAGCTGCTAGGATCATGATCTAATTCTCTGGAAGACAGCAGTGAGGTTATTGGGGGCAGTTCATTCATGTGGGAGTTTTCCTGCATTCATCACTGGACGGGGGTAGGTTTTCACAATAGGTCATATCTTTTACAACCTTTTTGTTCCACAGATAAATGTTGTTCTGATTGGAGAGGCAGAATTTGACAGTACCCCTCTGAAACACTTTCCCTCCAGCTCCACCAGTTTAATTAGCAAATACCAAGATGCACATTCCAGTTTCTTTCCCTAGGTATGTCCAGAGTCTAGCACAGTGGGACTTTGCTGATCACAAGAGTTTCTAAGTGCTATGTCAGTTGAAAATACTGTAATACTTTATTATGGTCTGGGTGTTTTCAGGCTGCTGCTTACAGATGTGGAGCCCAAGTAGAGTGTCTACATGCAAGCCATCGGACTAAGCTCCTGAATTATTAATGGACATACAACAAGTACTGTCAATACATGACCAGAGAGCTGGCCAGATGACTGAATTTAGGTGTCTAATCTATCTGTTTATAAAACATACAAATTCACCGCTTAGAGAAAAGAAAGAGAGAATGTGATGTGCAGGATATCTCACAGATCTGTGAAACAAAAATATTGGCTAGATAGAGAGATGGCAGCAGAATAATTCTTTCTCACAGAGAAGTGGTTCACCTGGGTCGGTATGAATGGAAGATGAGGTATACTGTCACACTAAATAAGGGGAAGATGAGACATCCTGGGATAAGAGAATTTTGCCCATATATTTGTCTTTAGTGCAATGCACCTCAAAAACTCAGCTGTATTGTTGATCTGAAAGTGCAGGACAGACAGAGTTCACTGGGGGGACAGTTAATTCATAGCAAAGGATGTTAAATCACTGCTCTGAATTAGCCAGTAATGGAAAGAGGTCCCCAGTAAAGACTGTTTGTAGGCAGGGAAGAGATGGAAGAGATTGCTCAGTCCAAATCACAGGCATCTCCATCACCAAAGTTACCAAACCAAACCTGTGAGCTCAGCCTAGGAAGGTGATCTACCCTTCCTTTCTCGAGGCTCCCCACTGTGATGGGGGAAAGCCATTTCCTTTTCGAGTCTTTGCCTGGTCTATGAATTAAGACACTGCTCTCTGGAGATATCCATCTGGAATGCATCTGACATATTTCTCCGGTGTTGCATTTGGCTCATGGGAATTGCTGTCCTCCTGAATAAGATCAGGGGTCCATCTACCCCATCTGCCTGTCTCCAAGAACAGACAACACCAGATGCTGGAGGTGAAGCTGCAGGAAACCCCTGTGGTCAGGGGTTATAGGATAGCCTACCTAGGGAGACATTTTGTTTCAAAAATCCTATTGCTGAATGTTAACGAATGGACTGGAACGTGAGGTTTCTGCCTTCTCTAAGAATATGTGCCTGTGAGCGAACACAAGAAGTTGCTATTTATGGGTAACCCTCCCTCAGCTGAGCTGCTGTAAATAACCATATACACCGATGGCCTGCTCCTGCTGAGAGAGAAAATGTGTTAGCTTAAAACTCATTGAACTCCTAGTTCAACCCTGACTCTTCCTAAAGAAATAAACTGCAGTAAAATAAGAGTTTGGCTCATGTTTGATCAGCTCTATCCATCTGAACACACCCCACTGTTCCTGAATCAAGTATGCATTGAAGCAAGATCGTACTGGAATAGCACAGCAAGTGAAACTGTGAGAGCTGGCTGTGTTAGGTACAGAGCTTTCACAACAGGGCATAAATCTTCTCTGAGAGCAGGAGGACAAAGGGAAGGTGAAAAGAAGAGGAAAAACAAGGTGCTGCTCTTATTTTCTATAAAAGACCCAGACAGAAAATGCAAACTTGAAGTTTTGACATGAGTGCTTAGATTCATATTTTTGTTTTACAGACTGAAAAAAATAGTAAAAGTCTTGCATTCCACAGCAGCAAGTCAGGACAAAGACAAGACTGAAACCATGTCTGCAGGAGGAGAAACTGCGAAGATGCAAGGCAGTTACCAAGAGAGAAAAGGAGCCAGTACTGTGGGAATGTGAGCGATACCTCCAGGGCTGACTAGTGGGAGACTGAAAGTAGCCTTCCAGTAAGGGCCTGGTCTGCAAAGCAATGGGGGTGCCTGAATGCATGGGTTTCCACTGATTAATTCCTTGCTCTGCAAAAAGAGTTGAGTGAAGGTAATGTTTAGGAAACAGAGGGAAAATGCACCTTCTGCAACTTTGTGGACTCCAGCACTGAACAATGTGGAAATCAGCACAGTGACTGTTTGCATCTACTGTAGGGCATTAAATGGTTGAAATCTTGTCAGCAGCAGTAAGAGCAACAGCCAGCGTTTCAGAGGGAGAGGTGTTACATACTTGATGAGAAAAGGTTAGAACTGATACAGTGGTGTTGGACTCAATCATGATTAACTACCTTGTACCAGTTCTGATCAGGAAAAAAACAAACAACAAAACCCTGTGGATTTCTGGATCCAAGTGTCCTATTCTTGGCTTTGCTGGATGGAGTCAGGCTAGCTTAGCCAGCAGGTAATGAGTAGCTAAGCAGGTCATTTGGCAGCCAGGATGACTGATGAATCCTGGGTTCCTATGGCTTTGTGCCTTGTGAGCCATCCCAGTTACCTGGTGTTAGAAAAAGGCTAGGCCCATGGCCTGGCTTTCCCTGGACACAGGCACTGAAGGAGTTTCCTTCCTCCAGCCAGTTGCTCATGTCATGCCATAATATGATCCAGTACACATGAGATGATGTTATGGGGGAAGAAAGACAAACCCACACAGTGTAGTCTCGTTGCTTTAGGAATCAGGGTGAACAAGATAACAGCCCTCCCTGAAATGTCTGCCTCTGAGAAATCACCCACTCCTGGTCTGCATCTGAGACACACTCAACCCTACCAACCCCCACCAGATGAACTCCCCATCCTGTTCTTAGGGAGTCCCAGACTTGACACATTTCCAGCCTTTCCCAGTAGCTTGTAAGGTTTCAGTGTTATCCTGCTCACCTTAGCAAAAATCCAAGACTGAATGGGATAAGACCCTTGAGCAACCTGACCTAACTTTGAAGTTAGCCCTGCTTTGAGCAGCAGTTTGGATTAGGGATCTCCCGCGGTGCCTTTCAACCTAAACTGTCCCAACCTAAACTGCCCTCCCAAGGGGACAGCCACCATTGGAGATGTGCCACACTGTTCCTGCTATCTGGACACAATCAGGCAATGATATGCTGAGCTGCCACAGCAATGCACTGGTTTGATTGCTGAAAGACAGCTGCCTCCAGCAAAGGTGGAAAAGGCAGTCTCCATTTGTTGGCTTTATTTAATCCTTCCCAAGCTTGTGCCAATCAACACAAAAGAGCTTCTCTCAGCAGAAAGACAGAAAGAAGGAACGAAGGAAGGAAAGAAAAATTAAATAAGCCCTCATTCAAGGAGCTAACCATCCTGTCAGCATAACACTTGAAGCTCCTGAGGGCTACCTTGTATCTCATCTCTCTGGCCTTTCAGATTCTCCTTTTCAGATTTCTCCTCCCCCTCCAAAAACAACCCAGCCTTCAAGCCAGTCCTGGCATCTCTCTCCCTCTTGTGCAATGTTTGCCTACTCCACGATCCCCTCTCCAGCAAGAAGTTTCTCCTGCTGTAATGAAAGCTGACAGCAAACAGGAACCAAGGCTCTTTTTCTGCAGAAATGCACACACCTCACAGATTCCTACATGCTTCTTGCTGTTGGCCATAATAAACTCTCCTGGCAGTGGTAAGCAGAATTAATGCATGTTTGAGTCCCCAGCTGGGGGGGCTGATGGCACAGCAGATAAAACAAAAATTACTATTGTATTTCCAAAACAGCACCAGGGGAGATGTCTTTCCATGTGACACCACATCGCAAGAAATCACATGGATTTTTGCTAATGTGAAGCTTCAGGGGATGATTGTGTGAAGCAGAGACGCAATGGCTTTCTGCAGCTCTGCATCTGAGTCATTTCCAATTGACTATGCCCTCACACATATCAAAGGCTAAATCTGGAAAAATCTAGGCAGGATATGGGGCATTCAGGAAGAAGATACCTCCAGGATAAGATCTAACAGGTATCATCTCTGACACCAAATCGTTACAGGATACCACAGCACAGAGCTTATTAAGTAAGTCCAGTTGGGTCCGAGATTGCTTTATGTGCTGTGCACTCACGGCCAAGTTGAACATGAGGCAGGAGGAGTCTTCCTCTCCCTCTCCCTTCTCCTTCCAGCTTGGAGAATGAACTGAGCTCCCACGACAACCTCCCTTCCAAGACATCCCACACACATTGTCGATAGCAACCCCCTCCTCCCTGCTGCATACCAGCTATTTCATGGTGGTAAAACATGGTGCCTGTTTAACCACAGCCTCAAACTTATACAGCAGATTTAACACAAGGGGTCAGAAGTACTTCCTCCAGCCAAACAAGCAGTATGTCTCTGGAAAGAGCAGCATGTAGTTACCCAGGCAGGAATTAGGTAAAGGCAACAGAATCCTTTCCTGCAACACAGTTCCATGATGCTTTTAGTGACTGAAAGGACCTCTGTGTCCCTTTGCTATGTGTGGGTATGTGCCTTTAAGGCAAAGATCCATCTCTCTTTTTCATCCATTGCATGAACAGCTGAGTCTGCACTAGGAGGCCATATCAACCCAAACTCCAGAGCTCTGCAGGCTGCAGTGAGATGCTGAGCACTCATCTGGATGAACTAGATGCAGAAAAACTATAAACTAAGCTTGGACTTCCTAGAGATACCTCCCGTTCAGTATCCAGCTGAAGAACTGACTGCTTTCCTTGCAGTCTAGACTGCAAACATTTGTCCAGCTTGGGATGCTCAGGCCATTTGCATTGCCATACAGATACTATACTACAAGACTCTTTAGAGGCAGCTTCTCTTTTCCACACCGCTAAGCTGGTGATGTGTAGATCTACAGGATAGTCCAGCCAGACAGATTTAGCGCTCTTGTGTCTAGTAGATTTTAGAGAAGTAATGGCAAAATGCCATCAAATATCCAGGATCTAAATGAGTTGTGCACTGAGTAGGCCCACTGAGAGACTATCCTCGCACTGAAGACATTATCGCAATACAGAGAGGATAATGCCGTGAAAAGAGGGTGGTATTACCACAAGGAAAATGCCCCACCACAGGAACAGTGGTGAGGGCAGGTTCTGCAAGTACCTGTCTCTCTCCATTAGCTTGAATCTCAGAGGTCCCTTCCAACCTCAGCCACACTACAATTCTATAAGGAATCCACACTACTGGCTTAATCTGTAGACAGCAAATCCCATGGCTAAGTGACTTCCCTAAGCTCAGATGAAGTCCCTGGCTGAATCAGGAACTGAACCACTCTTTTTCATATCTTTCCACATCTAGCCATCCCTCCCATCACTTGAATTTGCCACTTTTGTCAAAGCCTCTTGAAAACTAACAAAACTTCAGCATTTAAAGCCCTGTCTCTTTAAACACCACAGTGTCCCTAAAGGATGAAAGCCAGTCCCACACAAATTGCTGGTACCAGGAGTTAAATGGGTTGCTGAAATTCTGCTGCTTCTGTCTTTGTGCCTGACTTCCACCCTCCAAAAGCTGAGCTCACACAGGTCTCTGTTTCTGCTCACAGTGCCAACACTTTGCCCTTCTCCTTTTGTTCAAAACTGCTGGAAAAGGAGGACTGTTTCTTCAGCAGTTATTTGAAACCTTGGTGATTGTATTTTTCATTGCACAAGAGGATGGAGGGGGTGGAGATTAGACATTGCCTATAGCAAACTAGCAGTATTTCACTACCTCTGTGATGAGAGAGTTTCCAAAACCTTCGTAATCTGCTCATGAAAGAACACACTGACCGTGAACTTATTTCTTCCAACCTCATTTGCTAGCTTTGACCCTAGACCTTCCTCCTGGTTTAGGATATTGGCTGAAATCTTGCTGTTGGGATTAATCTCTCTCTCTCTCTCTAACTGACCTCTGGAAGGGAAAACAAGTTTTGCCTTCCAGGGAATTAAGAAAAGGTTTGCAAAGCACCCAGAAGGTAATTAGCAAGCCTTTTCTTTATGCACAGCAGTGTCAGTGAAATCAAGATTTATCACATGACGACTTGGACCCAAAAGGAGTAGGAAGCGTGAAGTAGTTTTCCTGTTGGAATCAGTTTTCTCATCCCTATGTTTTATCAGTTTGGCTGGGAGAGGAGAATGGGAGCCACAAATGATGCATCTGTAACCACAGAGTGACTCAGCTCCGGATCTGATACTACGAATGCCCCTTCTTCTCTTAGCCTCTTGCCTTAGTCAAGACCACACAATGTCCTTAGGCTGCTGACAGTTCCTCGGCAGCTGAGTTCCAGTTTATTCCTATAGACTTTTATGGCTACATATATAATCCTGAGACAATTTAATCTTTAAGTATCATCAAGTTTATGCTCTTTGATCTGGCAAATCCGGCCTCTTTTTTTCTTTTCTTTTCAACAGTCTTTGTGGTTAATCTTTTGCCTGCTGCAATGTTGTTGCTCTGCAACTGTAGCAGGTCAGGGAACTCAGCTGCTGACTCTGCAAATATTGTTCTTAATCACGGTTTGATGGCTTTTCATCCATAATGACAGCCAAACAACCTTGAGCAGGGGTCCTGTTCCATACGTGAGTTAGCTGAGTTTTGATAGTTAGACACAAAAAAAAAAAACCAACCCAAAACGAAAAAACACAACCACACACACACAAACCCTACAGCAAGCACCTAAGTGGCTGTAAAAGCAAGTCACTTTTTACACAGCAGCACCCAACCAGGGAGGTTATGGCCAACTGGTCAGCTGAATTCCCTTCTTTTCAATGACCCAATTCACTCCTTTCACTTGTGAATCAGAGGTATCCTTCAGAATTTGGCAAGAGGAGGGGTGCCAGATTCTTGGTCCAATCCCATCTGACGGACCCACAGTCCATTCTTCCCTCTGTAGGCCCCAATCCAGTAAAGCCCTTAAGCACGTGCAAAAAACCCCTTGACTTCAGTGGAATTTCTCACTGGCTTAACACTAAGCATATGGTTGCATTCATACCATTGCCTCAGCATGCTTCTCCAATGGCTGTGTAACATGCCCGTGACCTGGTAAGCGGCTGACACATTCCACCTACAACAGTTCTCCACTCTGCAAAGTGATTTCTGCATCCAGAGAGTGGGAGGTTACAGAATCATAAAATCATTTAGATTGGAAAAGGCTCTTAAAATCATCAAATCTAACTGTTAACCTAGCATTGCCAAGTCCACCACTAAACCATGTCTCCAAGTGCCACGTCTACACATCTTTTAAATATCTCCAGGGATGGTGACACAGCCACGTCCCTGGGCAGCCTGTTCCAATGCTTCACCCTTTTGGTGAAGAAGTTTTTCCTAATATCCAATCTAAACCTCCCCTGGAGCAACTCAAGGCTGTTTCCATTTGTCCTATGACTTGTTACATGGGACACCTCCACCTCACTACAATCTCCTTTCAGGTAGCTGTAGAGAGGGGTAAGATCTCCCCTGAGTCTCCTTTTCTCCAGGCTAAACAATCCCAGCTCCCTCAGCCACTCCTCATAAGACTTGTGCTCCAGACCCTTCACCAGCTTCATTGCCATTCTTTGGCACATGTTCCAGCACCTTCTTCCAGCATGTTCTTGTCATGAGGGGCCCAAAACTGAACACAGTATTCCAGGTGCAGCCTCACCAGTGCCACATACAGGGGGACCATCACTGCCTCAGTCTTGCTGGCCACACCATTTTGGATAAAAGCCAGATGCTATTGGCCTTCTTGGCCACCTGGGCACACTGCTGGCTCACATTCAGCTGACCATCAGCCAGCACACCCAGGTCCCTTTACACCATGCAACTTTACAGCCACTCTTCCCCAAGCCTGTAGCGTTACGTGGGGTTGCTGTGACACAAGCACAGGACCTGGCATGTCTCCTTGTTGAACCTCATACAACTGACCTCAGTTCACCGATCCAGCCTGTCCCGATCCCTCTGAAGACCCTTCCTGCCCTCCAGCAGATCAACATTTCTGCCCAACTTGGTGTTATCTACAAGCTTACTGAGAGTGCACTTGATCCCCCATCCAGATCGTTGATAAAGATATTAAAAAAAACTGGCCCCAGTACTGAGCCCTGGGGAACACCACTTGTGACCAGCTACCAATTGGATTTAATTCCATTCACCACAGCTCTTTGGGTTCAGCCATCCAGTCAGTGTTTTACCCAGCAAACCGTAAACTTGTCTAAGCCATGAGCAGCCACCTTCAGCACAAGAAATGCCTAATCGCTAAATATCCTTTTATTTATTTCTTATCTTTGTGCTCAGCACTCAGCAATGCATTAAGCTGTCAGAAGGGCAGGGAAAGGGGGGAAATTCCTGTTTAGTTTGCTTCTTATCAATCACTGAAACAGGCTATAAGAGAAAAAGGAGTATGAGGACCTGAGTAAAACAGACCCAAGCAGGCCCACTACCTGCAAGGATCGCAATATTACATGACAGGGAGAAAAACTTAATACCTTGAGGAAAAGATACTGACTTTAAAGAGAGCTGGAAGCAGGCAGTAATCTGCCCATAGACTTGCCAGACAGGTAAGAAAATTCTCTCTGTGGATGATAAACCCATGGCCAATACTTCATGCCCTTTTACTCTTCTCTTTTAAGAACAACCATGCTTTCTCCAGCTGCTTTTCTTCATCTCTTTCATATGGCCAAAAAAGCTTGGCCAGAGATTTTCTCACCTGTAGGGCTTGTCCTTCTCTCCTCTCCTCTCCTCTCCCATGGCTGTGGTGGACCTACAAAAACTACAGTTTAGAGGCTAGCTACAGAGATGCCTAAGGAAGCATTGCATGGAAACTGTAGCTGGGACAGGATAGATGGAGCAGGATTCAGAATTTGCTGTAAAGAAAAAGACTAAAAAGTTCTTCTAGGAACATTTTATTTAAGAAGTTGGTCCGCCTACAATTTAAGTCCGTGTCTGTTCTGTCACAATTCCAGCTCCATCTCACCAATGCAAACACACTGAGGAGGATCTTTAGAAACCCAGTCTAATGAGATTTGTTCACGTCTCCCATGAGACTGAGCTGAACCAGGCCAACTTCTATTGATCTTTCACCTGTCCCTGCACCAAAGGACTTAGCAAAAGACACTGACTTTGTGTTGGTTTTGTTTGTTGACCTCACTGGATTTTACTGCTACAGTTCTGCTGCCCCAGTCATGTGTGTGCTTTGGCAGAGGGTGAATAACTTCAGAAATGTTGACATCTGCCCCATGTTTCTTTAGCAGGGTTTGGAGCTCATGGGGGATCTTTACTTTTGGAAAGCTGGGGGGAGAAAGTTGTTGACTGAGACACAAGTGACTCAACAAAAAAAAACTTGAGCTAGAAATGTGCATTATAAAGAATTCTTCTCCTTGCTAGAAGGGCTACAGTTAACTTTGAAGAGATAAGAAAGCAGGTAAACTTGTACAACCCATCCCCACCCTCCTTCTATTTGCTTTGCAATATTCAGGTTTAGAGTACTTAAAGTACTTTGTGTTGCAAGAGCAGTCACCTGGCTTCAATCCTTCAAAGCCTTTCTGACTTCCCACTGACCAGTTCATCTGGGAATTACTTTGCCTAGTAAAGAAGCATCTGTCATTGGCCAGAATTGGCAAAGTGATGACATGAAGACTGAATTTGGTATGGTGCTTCTACAGACCCTGGAAGCAGAGGTCTTGAAGGAAAAGAACAAGAGTAGGATAGGAAACATTCCCTTAATCTTCTCCTTCCTACAGTCTCAGAAATTGTGGGACACCTTTAATTACATGAAACCTCTTGACTGAGATCAAAGATAAGTCAGGTTTATAAAAAGCCCTGATCTTGGCCGGGACCAGATTCCAAATACATTTTCTGATGCTTCTTCCACCTTTTTTCCAATCCCCAAACTACAGAGGACAAAGTCTGTGTTGCCTTTCAAGATGTGACTCTCCCACACCCAACTCATTCAGACAAATAGATACAACAGATGTCTTTATGTCATGACATCCTTAAGCAGTTAGCATCCCTCTAGAATGTGGGATCTTACCCACCCATCCACTCATCCATCCATCCATCAAAAATGCCATGCTACCTTTTGTCAGGTCTCTGCATACGTGGTCCAGAGATCCACTACTGTTACGAGGGACACTGAATGGGACTGAGCTTCTGCTTGAGTAGATACCCATGAGAAATATGTATTTCAGATCCTATCTCAGGGTGCTAAATTAAGACGTTCCAGCTGAAGACTTTGGTATATAAAATTTGACAAAACAAAGGAGGTGTTTGCCCTGTGTAGGTTACTGGCTACAGCTCACATGATGGACTGAAAGTTGCTGAGAGAAGATAGGTCTGACTGTTTCTGCCATAAATGTGTGTCTGAGCTGGCAAGAAAATAACTTTTTCTGCAGTATAAAAGCATATAAAAGAATATTTTGCCATAATCTCTGCACCAGGATGGAAATAACTAGAAATAAATCCAAATGGAAATTGCCAACCGGTCACAGTTTACAAGGAAAATTTTGGAGAAGAAAAATGGTTCTGTTGGCTTTTCAATTCCTTATTTCTTCAAATAAAACCAAGTTGAGAGCGTGCAATGGACTAGTGGAAGATTCAAAAGTGTAATGTTGGCCTTCATAAGAATCCCCTTCTCTGAAAGAAATATTTTCATCTGTCCCACTTACTTACAAAATGGATCAACCAGAAGTAGTATAGTGTGCCTTCTGGTAAAAGATCTAAGACAAACATCCTTAGACTTAATGACTCGGCCTTAGATTAGTCTCCCAGGAGGGAAAAAAAACCACTGGTCCCATTTTCTAAATCATTCCAAACTAAACTAATCATATAGCTGTGATAATTAATGATTTATCCTTTCAATAGACAGAGAGAACAAATGAGAATATTAATAGCTTTATTGCATCTCTACTTTGATATCTGTAATTTCATAAACACAGTACTCATGTTGAGTGTTCAAAGTAAATAATAATGCAGTTTGAATTCATGTAGAAAAATGGGTAAATGTTCCATGACCACAGGTCTTCAGGGGATGGCAGAAAGCAGCTTGCTTTCAAGGGCTAGCTACATATAATAGAAGTTCAAATGATGCACAAGAGATTTACTTGGTGACTGCGGCTTTTTCTCTCAGCAAATGGTCATGACCAAGACTTCAGTATTCTCAGAAGTGTTCATTATGGGGGATTTATTTGTGAATTTCCTAAGCAAGCAAATTGCTTTCCACAAATTATTAATACCTCCAACTACTTTAGACTACTGATATTTTTTGACTGTTTGAATAGCCTGACATCAGTGTATGGGAAGCGTTGTAATTTTTGCAAGTCTGTAATGGTAAAACAAAAGAAAATAGATGGGAAGTGACCTTATTTTGCTCCCACTACCACCTAACTAAACCATTCACTTTAGAACAGAGAAACAGATCCTCCAGAGGCACCAGTCCTTCACCTTTGACTATAGCATGAGCCTAGAGAACTAGAAAAGATTATGTTTGTTTAAAGCTTAGGATAAAGAGTTGTGAAATGAATTCCACCTCTAATTTCATCCTCTGCTGCATTTTCTCACTCCTAGCCATAAGTGGATTTGCATTGAAGGAAAATTTTATTTTGTGGCTGTCATCAAACATGATTGCCCCTAACCAATTTGAGATCTTCGTGGAGCACCTTTCCAAGAAAGTCTGAGCCTCCACAACTCTCGTGGAGATCCCCAGCACCTCGCCACACTTGTCCTTTCACCAGCTGGTGTCCTCGCTGCCAGCAGCATTGCATTTCAGTGGCACGTCCATTTCCACACGGAGAAATGCTGGTGCACACAAAGCATATTAAGCCTGTCTCCAAATCAGCATACAGATGCAACACACAGCACTGAGTTATTATTTACTAATTATTGTGCAGATTCGCACAATGGAGGAAGAAAACCCCTTTATCTTTGGTGACTGATTAGCCAAGAGCCATGAGGGACGAGGAATGTAATCCAGATACACCACCAAAGCAAGAGCAGCGAAATTCTGGAACAGATGGTCTGGAAAGTTTGTGAAATCTCCATTACTAAGGGATTTTAAGAGCAGTCCAGGCAAAGACTGCTTTCAGTTGAGTTGCTGTTTTCCTGGGGAAGGTCAGTGCAGTGAATCACCTCCCAGGATCCCTCCCATCTCTTTTCTGTGGCTCTAAAAATTCCCTTTTCTCTGAAACATTCTAAGTGTATTTGCACACAAGAGCTGCCATGCACCGAGGTGTTCCAGAGGTGAGCAGCACATCGAATACACACTTTCTTGACAGATTGCCTTGCCTGAGTGAAAGGTGAATGGTTTTCTGGAGACTGAAACATAGACATTATAATGAAGGGAGCAGCAAAATCCACCACAGGTAGGGTTTTCACCTACTGCAGCACTCCTTGGAGCAGATATCCACAGAAAAGGTGTGACTTGCTAGGACAAGAGTTTGATGGGGATGAGTCCCCGTGGATAAGGGTCTTTGTACTTCCTTCTCTCAGGGAAGCAAAAGCCCAGTGCAGGAGAGCCTCCACTGACACTGGTCTCAGCCCCAGCCTGGGGAAGAGACAGCAGCTCTCCCGCTGGGCACACAGCAGCCAGATGCACATCACCTTTGCGCCCAGCAGCTAGAAATGCTGAGGCACCCCCAGGCTGCTTTAATAAAAACCCTGGCCCAAGTCTAGTTAAGAAACAGCCCATTTCTCCTCTAGAACAGCATGCTGGACCTCCCCAGGGTACAGCAGCAATACAATGACAACACAACCTGAGGAGACTCAGTCCCAAATCTGAGCTGCCAGCTCAAGGTCTCCAGCAGAGCCCTTCTGTCCCAGGCCAGAAGTGAGGGAACAGCAACTCTATTTTTGTCTGCCACCACTGCTGACAGCATTTCTCTCCGGTGCAGATTACAACAAGCAGCCTCTTGCCCTCCCTACCTGGCCCGTCATCTGCACAGCCCCTTAAATTCTGCCATAAAACTGAAAAAACCTGGTTAAGCAGAGGAGGGGAATGTTTTGAAATAGCTCTTCACCGTTGACTCCTTGGTTCTAACGCAGAGTTCAGGTCGCAGCAGACTCACTTGTTTGCTTATATTTAAAAGGAAGGGGGTGGAAGGGAGGAAAGGAGGAGGAGATGGGACAGGAGACGTGCAAACCTTTTGTTTTCAGGCAGAGCAAGAGCACCCTCTGCAGCTTACTGCACAAAGCACAGACAGGCTGGGAAGGGAGGGTGGATTACCTTACTGTCTCAGGAAGAAAGGATAGAAAGCGGCAAAGTACCAACTGACCCTCAGGTCACGAGTGTTTCCTGGGTCCTAATGGCCTCCAGGCCCTTTGCAGTGCTCTCAGACCTCTTAAGCAGACCAGCTTAGCCTGTCAAGGCACATACAGGCTTGCAAGTGTCTCCACAGCCAGATGACCTGGGGTTTAGGGGAGAGTGAAGGTCACTTTGGTTCATTGCAGTTCCGATCTGGAAAGGCATTTGAACCAGCTTCAAGGGCTGAGATCAGAGAAAGGCTGATCTGACTCTTCGATTGTTGCAGTGTTTCCAGACATAAGTATTGGAGCACCACTACATCAACAGGATCAGAAAATCCCCGGATTTCTTGGTTGTCAAGAGACTTCACAAGAATGCAAAATGATGCTTCATTTTTTTATTGGACTCTAGGTGCTTTTTGTCATTAACTCAGGTTTTCCTTCCTGATTGTGGAAGTTAGAAATTTGTTCTCTTTCTCAGAAAGTAAAAACTAAGAGTCCTGCCTTATGAAGAGCACATGAATCTCAAAGCTGCACCTTCATGGCAACAACCAAAACCTGTTGGACTGAGGAATGAAGTATACAGCTTTTAGTCTCCACCCCACCCCTTCCCATCTTCACTTATGAATACAGTTTTGTATCCTGCTTGTATTAAAGATTAGATTATTTTGTGTTTAGAAACAAAAAGAAAAGCCCTTCCTCCATCTTCTATCTGACCTTAGAGACAGTGAGGCACCTCTGCTCCTGCAGGTCCACAGAGCCTCTGTCGATTGTCACAAGAAAATACTGTGAATTTCACACCCAGGGCCACCCTGGATATCTGCAGTAGCACAAGGATGTGAAGGGACCTATTGTGTTGCAGAACCAAGATCTCTGTCATGGCAGGCCATTGAGTCCTACCTTCTCCATAGAATCATCAGCATCCGTCACGCAAGAACATCCTAGCTGAGATGAGGGAGTTAAAACTTTTTATGACCCTAGTGCAACCCTTTCTACAGATTTTCCTGACAACAGGTGAGCATAGGGCAGTTAATAAAACAGACTAGGGTGGAGTGTGGCCAATATGGGCTAAGGATGACTAGAAAAGAGTATTTATTTGAAGGGGTTGGGGGACAGGAGAGAGAGTTACATCATTTAATATTTTAATTAAATGCACTGTAGATATGGCTAATGATACTACAATAGGAAAGTGGCAGAACATCTCCTTATTTGTATTTAAAACACTTCACAGGACAGGTCTCCAAGAAGCTGATGTTCAACCTCTTGATTCAACTCTTGCTCCTAGAGAAGGTTAAAAGGAAAATCCTCTACAGAAATCTAGAGAGCTTAAACGTCTCCTTGGCATGTATATTCATTGAAATGGCTTGGCTTTTCCCATTGAATTCCAAGAATTAAATGATTTAGGGTTGGTAAGGAAAGAAGAACAGACAACCATTACCTTTTGGCTTAGAACAGAATTGGTAGGTTTTTCCATTTTCCAACAACAAAAAGAGGTAAAGTGGCACTTTCCAAAACTCCAGCTCCAGCTCCTCACTATGAACGGACCAAAGCCATTTTGCCATTGTTTTAAAGTACACTTGTTGAGTCATCCAACATCTCTGTGATCAGCTGCATGCCACTAGAGCACCAAAAAGAAGCCAAGTTCCTTGTCAGCAAGCACCAGCATCTTGTTGCACCTGATGACTTGTGCAAAAGTCCCATAAAAGTCGATGAGCTATTTCTTGTGAAGTTTTGCATTATTTCACATCTATTTCTGAAGGGCAGGCAAGCTAATGAAATAATAACCAGGAAACCAATTCTGTGGCTTTCCACAGGATTTGATCCAGTTTTTCTCTCTCATTGTAACAGACATTTGCAAATGGATTGATTGTCCCTGGATTTTTCTTCAGCAGAAATATAAGCTGAATTTTGCTGAAAGCTGGAGCCCATTTGGCTTCTTTGGAGATCTGAACCATATTATATTAACTAGAAGTGACACAGCTACACCCAGGCACTCCAAAGCTTCTAAATTCTGGAATCAGACCTGACTCATGAGTTGGCTGGTCTCATGTCCAAAACTATGAACAACGCTTGCTTTCTCCCAGCTGAAAGGATAGGTTGACTTGAAAATGGACCAGATTCATTAGGTCCCTTTGTTTTTCCTCGGGCATATCCGCAAACCTAAACTGCTGGCACTTGTCTTCTCTCCCAGCTGCAAAACCCCTGGATCTCAGCATGTACTGAAAGGCCTGACTTCTTTTGCATCTTGCCTCTACACACAGATTTTGTCTTCATAACAGGTCTTGGAAAGATGGACCATGCTCCCTGCAGTATAGGTGCACTTGAAAGAAACCCTTGTGGTACTGCTGTGATACAGGGATGCATCTGCAGAACATGGCAATATCTCTACATCCGTTTGAGGCCAGGAACCTCACCCACATCCTATAGGTGTTCTTGCACCTCTCCCACTGTAGTCCCCAGAAATGCAGAAGTCAAGCCAGGAGGAACAGAGAAGATGACCTGGAGACAGTCATCTTCTTGCTGGGGCAAAAGCACCAGGTTTTCTGAAGGGACACAACACCTGGTGCTGCTGGAAAAGTCAGGAGGCTGCTACTATTTGAGAGCTAGTAGAAAAGCATCCCGAGATTTTTCAGTGCTGCAGAGAGTCTGAAACTGTTTCATTCAAGCAAGGTTCCTAGGTGCCCTGCTCATCTCTTGCACACACAGCTAGCTCCTTGCCCCTAGTTAGTTTTTTATGCAACTTATCCCTTGAGCAGGTACTGTGGTCACAGCCCAGGCCAGACAAAGCCTCTCATCCCAACAGGGAGCAGTCCAGACAATTCAAGCAGAGAAAAGTGCCCCTCAAACCACAGGGATCTTCTGACTTTTCTTCTGACTTAAATCCTGTATTCTTTTTGCATAATGCTTCATTTTGCATTTCAAAAGCCAAGCCCTAGCCTTTCTTCTTGCACGTAATTAGCTGGAGAAATGCCAATACCCCCCAGTGTCTTTTTCAGGGCCCATAAAGAGTTAGGATATTCCTGATGCAATTCTCTGTACCTCCACCTCCTCATTAAAGTCAAAGGCATCCTCAGCAGCTTACCTTGAACACTTCATAGGGCAAGTTCTTCTTGATGTATGCTTTAAAGTCTTAAACTGGGACTCATGCATTGGTGATGCTCTACCCATGGTTAGGTGGAGGAGCACCATCAAGGAAAGTCATAGAATCCCAATGACACCACCCCCTAGTCAAAATGAGACAGTAGTCCTGAGTGCTCACCCACGAAGTATCATGTGCAAACACCAGGCATCGTCCATCTGAGTTTCAGCGTGTGCCTCCAAATAGGCTTGAGTTACGGTGCTGCCTGTGCGGCCTCAGAGGCAGCTGCTGGGGTCACAGAGAGCACCTTAAAATCAAGGGTGGCTACAGCTAAACAGTGGCCACATGAACCTCAGCTGCAACAAAAGAGGTTTGTAAATTCAAGAGAAATAAACCCTTTCCAAAGGGAAAACACAATATTTCACTCACGTTTAGTCTGTGCCTACCTGACAAGGATAGTTAGGCATAATTACCCTCAATTTCCAAAAAAGGGAGGAAAACATGGAGGTTAAGTTTTTTGCCCAAGGGCCTTTTATGTTGCAGTGTTTCAAAGACCAGCATTTTGAGTATGGACTCTAAACCACCGGTTTCAAAGCTGGGATTTGAAAGGGTTTCCAGGCAAATATCTTTGGCAAACCAAAGAACATCACAGCACAGAAAACCAGCCCAGTCTTTCTCACTCCCAACAAACAGTGCAATGCTTTGGACCAACCAGACCTTGTCTGAGATGTCTAAAGTTGGGCACAACTGAACATCTAGCATAGCTGAGCCACTACTACAAGTGCAATGACAAAGAGTAAAGTCTCTGTTTGTTGCCCATTTTATGCAACTTTGATAGCTTCACAGCAATTAGTTGAGCAATTAGACATTTTGCATTTGCATGCACAATTTCACATCTATATAGTCTGAGAATCTGGCTCCAGGCTAATGCTTGCCAACAATATCAGGCCATCAGTGTTTGAGCAGGATGCAGTGTGGCCCATATTCAAACAATATGTCTCATTTCTATATGGATGGTCTCTTTTAAATGTTCCAATCCAAACAGCAGGATTGTCAGCTCCCTGCAGCCCCCACTGTCCAAGATCTAATGTGTCTCCTGGTCACCCAAGGCAAGAAACCTCTCTCTCACTCCAAAGCCAACTTACATGCCTCAAAATTTTGCCCTTATTTCCTTAATCAAACTGGTGATGGGTTTGGATATGATTTCTTCAGTCTGAAGACCCTCCTGTCATGGCCACATGCTCCTCATTTTGCATAACATTTTTGCTTGCACAGACAATCCTTTGTACGTGCAAAAGCTCGCATTTGTGCTTGCCAGTCAAGCAAACCATTGTCTGCTTAGCCTGTCTTTGTGCCTGCAAAAATTCTAGGGCAAATGCAAAGGCTGGACAGAAGAGCCTTTGGGACTCCAATTTTCTTAGCAGCCAAAGCCAAACACATTTCTAACTCACAACGACCATATCACAGTGAATGCAAGCACACATCCATCCATCCCAGCACAAAGACTGAAGTCCTGGTCCTGTCCAAACTGATGGGAGCCTTGCCTCTGATTTCCAAAAGATGCCTGAATTTCCCTTCTGTGTTTGGTTTTTTTTTCCAAGTCTTCCCCTTAGCAGAAACGATGCTCCTCAGTTGCATGTGCTCTGCCACTTGCAGCAGTGGAGGCAGCCACATGACCCAAAGTAATTAAGGCACCGAGAGCTCCGGCCGGCTTGTTCTTGCATTCTGTTTGGTCACAAAAGAGCAGTCATGGACCGTTTCAACCGAAAATAGACCTGAACACAGAGACTTCATTGTCCTGAGGCCAGAAGAGATGGCTGCTGGGAAGAATTTGAAAGGCATAGGTTTCGGTATATATGTTGCTTTTCCATGAAACTATATACACTTTTGCAAATTATAAGCCGTTTCCTGTCTATGTTCCAGCACTTTGGGCTCAAATTAAAATCTCCTTAAAATCAGACCAGCAGGGGAGGGGGAAGAAGGAGGAGGTGTTTGCAGGAGTTCTTGAGCAAATGGCAGGAATTCAAGGTCTTGTCCTCTCTAATTCCTCCCCTATAAAGGAACGTACTTCACCAGGTTGCCACATACTGAAATAAACTTGGCAGTGGTGAGAGAAGAGATGTTTTCCTTTGCATTTTTTAATGCTTTTGGCTTGGACTGCATTCTCATTGCTTCTTCCTATTGCATTCTCCTGCCTTTCCATCCAGGTGCCACTTAGCACACTGGCCCTTTTGCCTGGGGACACGGCAATAAAAGAAACCATTCCACTAGGCTGTGATGTTTTCCTTCCCCTTTGCCACTGGCGACCAGCAGGCCTCCAGGCAGGAGGCATTGGCCAAGGGATAGGAAATGTTTTATATGCCCCTTGCATGGGGCTTGCTTGCATACCAATTACAGCCTGGCTCGCCTCTGTGTCCCCCCTGAGGGCTGAGAACATCTGGAAGCATTCACAGTCCAAGCACAATCCGGGCCAAGTCTCAAATTGGAGGGAAAACAAACCAGGGAGCCCGGGAAGTCAGCAGAGCGAGGTTCACTGAGGCACACCAGGGACCTGCCTCTGATGTCTCTGCTCCTCTCTCTGCTGCGTGATGGGAGTGCTACGGAGTGAAGATATCCACCTGTCTGCTGACCCCATGCCACGCCTCTTTGCTGTCTCTAGGGATCTTCTCATCAGTATGAAGGATCTATCTCACAGGCTGCTTTCCTGCTGTTCTTGAGAAGGACTTGGTGTTCCAGTCTCAAACTCAATATTCACAGATTTCAAGCCTTGATCTTTTCCAGCCTCCTTAAACTGGTCTCCTGTTTCCCTGGATCAGGTTTTCCAGTGCATCTTGGGTGCCTTGAGAGAGCACACAGCCCCACCGAGACATGGGCAGGCACTTCAGCTCCCAGGAGAGCTGTTTTCTCTCACACTAGTGCTCAGTCATGGCTCATCTTCAGGCACCTCTTTCAGCCAGTGAAAACAGCTCAGCACCTGCCAGAGGACAATTTGGCCCATGCACTTTACACACTGACCCAAGGTTGGTGTGGTGACCAGAGGAACCAGTCTGATTTTGCTGATGTTGCTCTGCAGGGATGAACACCATCTTCCTTGAGTGTAGTGTTGTGCAGGGGTAGAGTGCTCAGTGTCAGTTGGCTGTGCCAGCACAGAGCTCACTGTAAGGTAACTTATCCTACTTCTCAGGTGGGTTTTCTAGGCTGTGTTCAGTTCCATGTTGCCCTGGCTGAGTCAATACTGTGGTCTAGACACCTCTTTTAAAAGCTGAAACTCAAAGTGAAGAAACCAAAGAGAATGATTTGGTGTGGAAGAGAATATGGACTGGCCTTCATGGTTTTTTTCCTGATAGTTGTGTTTATAATAAAAGATAATGCCATACCAGAGACATCTATGGACCAAATACATGCATGATTTGTAGTCCAACATTAGCTCCCAGTCCAGGTTTTCATCCAATATCACAGAAACCAAGAACAGTCTTTCTAGTTGTATCCTTGGTGGAGAAAGGTAGGGAAAAAAAATGTGGAGTAAGCTTTTGGACTATTATTTTCTTTGGCTTCTGTTCCATTCCACATACACATAAAGACAAAGACATAAAGACAGAAGGTAGGCAGTTAATATGTTGGTTTGCTACACTAATTGGAGTTTCAGAGCCCTACAAGGCAGGCAGCACAACTGTGATCCTATCCCACCTCAGCTTTCTAATGTTTGGCTGCAACAGACCATTCCTTTATTTGCAGATGGCTCAGAGTAAGGTACATTTCAGAGGAGCAGCAGCAGAATCTATGTCCTCCTAACCTGGAGTCGGGAGAGGAGACTGACTTTGCAGTGCCTGATGCCTACAGCTCATGTTCCCACAGGATGCTGGCCTTGGTAATTCCAAATCTCGAGTAAGGTCCTTGGCTCTTCAACACGGTAGGAATGGCAATCTGTGTTTTAAGTCATGGGGGTATGGAGCTGTCTCTGCCAGTTCTGTTTGACCTTTGCCGATTTACTCCCCTCACACAGCCTTGTTCACATCTAAATATTGTTCCTTTCTCTTTTGACATACATGCAACTTTGAAGGCAGAGTGGATGGTTGCTATCATGAATCCAGCCCAAGTCAGAACCAAGGAAAGAAACAGGCAATCTGGTGGGGAGACCATGGTTTAGCAAGAGTAAAGGGAATAAAAGATCCTCCACTGGGACACAGGTAGCCTGGCAGACAAGGACATGTATTCATTTCAGACAATATAAATCAGGATTCAATTGTGGCTTAACATTTTATGTGGGGAATCTCATGGCAGCAGATAGATCTGTAGTCAAGTCTGTTTAGGTGGTCATCACAAGCAGGTACAGAACCAGCAAGAACAGCATTTCCCTTCTTGTGCTCTCAACTTGCTTCAGCTCTGCTGCTAAGGCCAAGCAATGCTGAGAACAAAGAAATTCCTTCATTTTTGCCAGCTTCAGCTGGAAGACCCAGAGGTCTGAACTCAGCTAAATAAGCAAATTTTTCTAAATCTGAATTTTATGAAGGAGGAAAAAATAATACAGAGAGCACAATAATGCAGAAAGCATGCTGTATCTCCTCCATGCCCATGGTGTGCCTTCTGCTTGAGGGTGCAGAGTCAATGTGCAGAGCTCAGAGGAGGATCTTTCCTACTCACCCACAAGCAATTGCCTTGGGAAGAGTATGTCTGTAGGCACAAGCCTGCTCTGCCCTCACCTCCATGCTGAACGCAAAGGAAGTTGTAGCTGCAGTGGGCAATTTCCAGATCTACCCAGTCCCCAGCTGCTCTTGGAGCCATCTTGCTGCTCTGCTCCCCCTGTCCACCATCAGCTCCTTGAGATGTGGTATGCAGGTTCCTTTGCTTTGCACGTCATCACAACCTGATACATCACTCAGTCCCAAAAGAGTTAACAGCTCTGCAGTGTTGCTGTGGGTTCTTTTCCCCATACAAAGCAAAACACAAAAGCCTGTGTTGAAAGGCCTGTGGACGACAGGTATATTTTGTCTCTCCTTAGGGTGCTCGGAAGTACTGAGAAGGTAGATTTTTGCCTAACGAGGGGAAGAAAGAGAGGGAGGAAAAAAACCCTGGGGAATCCCCTTCCATTATATTTTCCACACAAGCAAATGAAACAAGGTAGGGTTTGGTACAGCATTTGGGGTTTTTCTAATCAAGATGGTTAAGTGATGTCTGAAACCCACGTAGACAGGGATTCCCTTTGGTCTTGCGGCAATGCTCTGTGTGCTGGTCTCGTAATCCTACAAAGCAACAGTGGGTTTTAAGAGTGCGGTTGTATTTGTCCATGCCCTTCTCCCCATTTACTGAGAGTTCCAGGGTAAAGCCTGGTCTGTGGACACCCTGTGCATGCTAGAGAAGGAGGAACCTCTAGGTGTTCTAGTAGAGGCTGAAGATGAGAGACATATAAGCTGATTAGACCTGTTCTAGGTCCTTGATGATGCTAGGACCCCAGAGACCTACCATCACCCAAGGCAGAACTGATTAATGTTATACCTGGCTGCCCAAGCTGTTTGTAGGCAGGGAAATCAGCACCTCCGGAGACCAGTTTATCCAACTTTTCATGCTTCATTCCTTAAAGGTGATGAATCCTTCCAGTCTAAATGATCTGTTTTCTATTCAATGATCCCAAGATTTCTTATGCTAAGCATCACATCTCTATATACTCTTAATTTTGGGTCAAAAACCAACCAATCAACCAACACACCAGTGGATGCAAATATTGACTTTATCTTATTCCTGATTCACCAGTGTGGCAAGACTTCTTCAATATAGCTCCTTTCCTCATGGAAAAGAGGAGCACAACTTGTACATATCAAGTTCCAACCCACAGGGAGAGTTTATGAGCCAGCCGTAAGAGCCTGAAATGCGACTCCAAGATGTGTCTTTGAGAATATTGCCACTGAAAGCCCCTCAGCTGAAAACCTTTCATATAAAACCCTTCATTGGAGCAGCCAAAGAAGAATGCTGGTGTCTGAGTACAGACTAAGAAATCAGCAAATTCATTTGAAATTCAGATGCCAGCACTAAGACACATATGGAAACAGGCCCTACCCCTTCTAATATAGATGATCATGGGGATCAGGTTCCTTGCAGGACCCAGGCCTCAGACAGACAGGGATTTAGGCAATGGATGACCTTGAAAATGCCGCAGCATAAATCACCATGCAAACCCAGGAGGGTGGGTCTGTTTTCCCCATATAAGTATTTAAAGAACACTTTTTTTTTTTCTAAGTGATAGATGACAAGCAGGTGGCCTGAAAACTGGAAATATTCTTGCCATTTGTTCAGGGAGTTTTCTACACAGGTTTTGCATTTACTTCTTTACCTATTTATTTATTTATTGGTGGTTTGCCATGTTATTCTCTAAGGCCAGGAGTTGCTTTTGGAAACTTTCCTGGAGAATGGTGCTCCTGCTTTGGGATTGCTTTCTAAGCCTGGTTTTGATTTTAAGCAAGCAAGATCTGATTTCCCTGCTTTACTGCAAGCTACCTTGCAGGCCACACTTTGGGTCAGACCCTCAGCACTTGTTCCATGGTCAGGGCTGTGCTGATTACATTAGCTCATGACTACAGCCAGATCTGATCAGCCCAGAGGGCCCAATCTCTTTTCTTTGACGTTATGCAGTAACAGGTGCCCAGTGAAGAATATAAGGGCAAGGCAAGTGCACAGTGATGGAGCACTTGCCCACCCTCCAATGATCAAAGACAGTAGCTTTGTGCTCAAAAGCACTTTAATTATCCAGTTAGTTTTTGAACCCATGCCAAGTTTTAGCCTTCACAGCCTCCTGTAGCAAGGAGCTCCTTTGGTTAAGTCTTGGTGGTTTATATTTGTTTCCTTACTTGTTTGCATCCTCAGTACTTTTCCTGCCTTTACAGGTATCTGTAAAATCCTCCATTAGCAATTTTGTTTCCCAGCTAACAGTTCCAGTCTGCTTATTTCTCTTATAGAAGCTCTTCCCTGCTTCTGACTATCCTTGTCAAAGGAGCATGAGACACAGGTATGAAATCCATGAGGAAGTCCCACCACCCGATGGGCCCAGGAAGTGGGGCAAGGCTGTTTGTACTTCTACTGTGGCAGAGCTTGTATCTATACATACACAACACATCTCTGTTTAGCACAAACGTATCTGTAAAGGGGAATCTCTACCTCAGGGGTTTTACAACACAGATAGGAACTGGAGGGAATGAGGCAAGATGCAAACCATAGGGCAGAGGGTGAGATATTTTCTCCGATAACCTCATGACTTCAGAGTCCATTTGCAAGGTAGATTAATGACACAAATACCCTGAGATACATTATCTGAGCATTAATGAAGCCATCCACCAAGGCAGTTTCCCAGACCCAAGCACAGTTTTAACAGGGGGTAGCACTATAAAAGCACTCTCTGCATGGACCAGAGTGGTGCTGGGACAGGGCCTAGAGAGAGACTGATAGGGAGACAGCAGTTCATGAGCCTCAGTCTGCCCTAGTTTATTTCCTCCCCCCCTTGTTAGCGTGAATAACACAAGGAGGGTTGCTGGCAAGGGTGGTGACCGGACTCCTGAGTCCCTAAGGAAAGCATATGTAATTATCTGAATGAGTTAAGACTGAAGCCAGAGATAACCAGCACGAATAAATGAGCAGAGATGAGATCAGGCTGATGTCATTCACCCCAGGCAAATTTTGGATGTCTCTCCGGGTGGAAGTTTCGCTAACCAGCGCAGTGGAAATAGGAAATTAAAAACAAGCCTCTGAACCATGAATTTCACCATTGAGTGCTAACACAACTCTCCCCAAAGCCAAGGAGGCAGCCAAGTGGGGGAGAAAAGATCAGGTTCCCATTTATCTCAGATCTATCTCCCAGTCCCCAGCAGTGCTTTGACATGGTTGAGTGGCTTCCGATGAGTCACTTCCCTCCAGCCTCCCCTTCCAACTTCCCTCCACCTTGCGTAGTGCAATGCTGGGCTTGTGGAGGTAAGATACAACCCCCTTTCCAGCAGTCAGACCTAACAGTCATGGCATTTGCCAAGGCTTCAGCAATTGTGCTAGCAATTGTTTTTGGAAGTGTTAAGCACCACTTGACAGCAACAGGAGTCAAAGAGACTCGACAAGCTTTCAAAACAAAGCCAGAGAGAAAAAAAAAGAAAAAAAAAAAAAATCAAGCTACTGCTGTCTTCTTTTTCAGTGGAAGCACATGTATTGAGAGGGGAGCTGCTGATTTTTCTCCCAATGACTGACATGCGACCACTTGGTGAAGCCACTGGCTATGGATGAACAATGGTTGTTTCTTTCTTTTATCTCAGCAGACATATTTATAGATTTGCAGAATACTCTCTACAGTTTGCAAATGACTGCCTCATACAGCTCTCTCCATCTTTAAGATTTTTATCATATGGAGCCAATCCAGCGTCTAGACCAATAATGATAGCCCACATCTCAGCCAAACCTTTTCTTAATTGTCCACAGGGCTAGCGAGGAAATATAAACATTCATACAAACAGTGACATTACTAAAAAGGCTTTGACCAGCAGGCATCTTTCCCTGCCAGTCCTGGGACAGCTTCTTACTGTATATTTCCTAGAGCTCAATCCAGTCTGGTCTTAAAATAGCTCAGATGGTGGTTGTTCCCTGAAAAAAAGTTTCTGCAGAAAATGTAATGGCTGGAGACTTGCCTTCTGATCCTGTCCTTTGGGGTAAAGCTTGGTTACTCCTTTACTCACCTGCAGGCCCCTCAAGCTTCTTTGTGACACAGTGTGGTAGAGCCAGGTTTTTTTGGTGTATTTGTTCAGAAGGCATAGCCTCCTCCCTCCCCCATCCTTCTCCCATGTTGACGAGGCCAAATGTCACACATTGGAGCACCAGAGCTGTGAGTGGTGCCAGTGTCAGCTCGGAGTGCCCTAGTCCCACATAGGGTCTACAGGTGCTACCATAGTGCAAGAATATCATTGTCTCAACAGATGGTAGTTTGTATTGGAGGAAGTTTGGCTGGGCCACCAAGGCATACGTCTATGCCATCCTTTTCTTCTGGACCCTCAGCACCTCCTGAACAAGGTTATGTCCCTTGCTTGCAACACAGCTTTCTAGCAGTTCTTTTCCCAGGCACTTGTCCTGAAGTTTGGTGATGGTGTTATCATTCTTCCACAGTTTTTCCAGTTCATTTCCAGATTTTTTGATTGTCTGTCCTCCCACTTTGGCTATACACCTTCACCAAAAGCATGCCCAAAGCCAAGTGTTGTGATCCAGGTGTGGGTGGACCAGGAACGCGCTTCCCTAAATTTCTCCAAGACTGAAATGCTCACAAAGATGGTTATGAAACCTTGAGACCACATGGTCTTGTGTCTTTGTGTTCATATCTATATATCCACCTAGTTAGTTTTGCTTGAGACCGTAAACTTGCTGGTATGGGATCTTACTTTTCATTTTGTGGTTTCAATAGCACCAGGCAAAAGGAGAGATGAGTGAGAATGGGAATGAGTCAGGTTCCTCAGTGTTCCCTCCAGATCAATGAATATTAAGAACCCTAAAACTGCCCATCTCTCTTGCGCTTACAGGAAGAACCCCACCTCACCAGCCCAGACCATGCATATCCCATCCCAGCAGGGCCTAAGCTTCATTTGAAGTCCAACTCAAGCTATACTTTGTGGCATTAAATTGGAGTTAAGTACTGAGCAGGCTTTATGCAAACTCTGGGCAGAGGGAAGCTTCACCACAAAAGCATTATCAGAGATTGCTGACTCAACCGCTGCAGCACCTCATTTTCAATTGCATGGAAGCTGCAGGATCCAGACTCCAATGTCAGGGGGCCAGGGGCTTCAGGGTTTGGGTTGGGGCCTATGTCCCCTTGCAAATTACCCACTGAAGACACAAGCAAAGCTGTGGGCTGTCATGTAATAAGAGGCATTTTACAGCAGCTGGATTGGGGTTTTAAAATAACATGATACCATGCATTGAGCAGCTGGGGAACCCAGCTACCGAGTGCCACTCCAAGCCTTGCCCGCTGGGAGCCAATGGCAAAGCCAGGAAATAAACCCACAGCTCTCAAGACCCAGACTAGCGGCTGAGCCACAGGATCATTCCTCTCCCCCTCCTGCAATCACAGCAACTGCCCCACCCAAGGGCCTGCAAGCTCCCCAGCATACCAGGACCCCACAGGCAGAGTAGGCTTCCAAAACATCCCTACAAAGGCTGAAGTGAGGCTGTGCCTTCTCATGGCGTAGAAAGGGCTCTCGCTGCTATCCAGGATATAATCATTCTGCACCTCTGTGCCAGCAGAGCCCAAGGAAGTTGCAGTTTCTTCCACCTTCCAAGTATTCAGCTTCTTTTCTTGATACTAGAAACCCAGGAAGCCCAGGTTCCTCCATCCTGTATGAGGATTCTTCCCACTAAAAATTACAGCCATCTGATTTCATCCACACGCTCAAAGGAGGAACATATCAGCCCTGCACACCATCAGGTTGTCAATGCCATGGAGTAGGAAGTGCAACTGGAAGTTGAAATGCATGGTACCCTGGATAGGAAAGCATCAAGCTGGGAAAGTCCATCAAAAAGAGCATTCACCAGCAGTCACCATGTGTTGTCTTTGGTTCTTGACAATCCCTTGGAAACACTCAGGTGCTGGGTTAGTGCAATGCCAAGCATTCACTCTGCAGCTGAACTCAAGTGGAGGTGGGCATCAAATGTACACCAGTGAGCCACATCCACTGTGCACCAAGACGTTCAGGGACCTCACAGAAAGCAGACAAGCAAATTAAAAACATATGCCACCAAGTCCAAATGAATGTTGCACAGAAGCCTATTTGCAGGTATTTCTGATCTCCTGACCTTGAGTCTGCAAGCAGAGCACTCCATTCACCTCATTTTTATTTGGTGTAATATCAGCAGAATTCCTTCATGCCTCTGTTACTCAAAGGATTGTGTCAGCTCTTCTAACCATATCATTGCACTAGGAATATATATTCAGCTGGACATTCACTGTAAACGGTCTTCTGCATGACTGTCTTTTGCATAGTCACCATCTTTGGGAGAACAGCTTTCCTTTTCCCCCCCCCCAATTTGACTTTCCCCTTTGTTCATAGATAATATGCATGTGGCCCTGTTAAAACCCACTTCCACGTGCAGCCAACTATCACTGTTCCACTGGTTATTAGCAGCCAAGGGGCTGAGCCAGATGGACATATCACTGCAAACTTGTGGTAATGACAACATTGCCCTGGCACACAAATGATAGGGTTTCCCGTCTCCTCTGCTTCATTGTACCCTAGAAGCCTAGGTCTTCCAGATTGCAACCTGGTGCTCTAGGTTACTAGGGCCATTGGTACTATAGAAACAAAATAGATGGGTAGCTAGGTGGTTGGAGACTCGCCAAGCCAACAGAAATAGCTGAGTAATGCCACAGCTTAAGCCAATGGCTAACTTCTAAATTCTTGAGAAACTCTTCTATTCCTAGCCAGGTGTTCAGGGACCAGGCAGATGCAGCTTAATGCTGCAGCTTTCATAATAAATCCTACCAGACCTAACCTGGGTCTGCACTGCTCCCACAACAAACACATCCCCAGGGTGGTAGATCTACCTGTGAACTGGATACTAGGGCCTGCATCCAGTTTTGCCTTAGTCAACCTTAAACAATCTAAACTGAGAAAGTGAGCATAAGATATAGCCCCCTCTCTTGTGCTGACGATGCCCTTTATCATGGATAAAAACATCAAGTCTTCCCAGCTCTGTAAGTCCTTTCCAGTTGTAAGGACACAAGGAAAATAACGCACATTAAGTAGACCATGAACTGCTCTAGACACTGATTCTACACAAAAAAAATCTCGCATTTGGAGCATGACATTGATTTGGCCTAGTGGTCACATGAATTCCCAAGACTGTATATCTCCTTTTTGCTTCTTGTGTTGCTGCTTACACACAAACTCACATTGTCCCTGTTCCCCAAAGACTGCGGAGATAGCCAGAGCAAGGGCAGGAATGCTTCTTCCCTGAGGCTAGAGGAAGCTCCAGAAGTGCGATGTAGAATTGGCAAGTCCATCTTCAAGTGGAGGTGGGGGGGAGAAGACAACAATTGCTTTGGGACAAACCTGGCATAGCTATTTTTCGCTTGCCACCTGGTGCCCAGCCTACCTGGCCTAGCCAGGACCTTCCTGCAGAAGGATTTCATTATCTCTCTGCTCACTCCATATGCTGCAGTCCTGGATCATGGGTCACCTGGTTCTAGGAACATAGGACTGAGGTTTAGTGAATCCATTCCTCACTGGGCCACAAATATTTTGGAGGATGTAAATAAATTGCATTTCCATTTGCACACTGTAGATAATATTTCTTTTCAGGCCTTCTTTGCCTGTTAAATTTATAATCCTTTTATGATCAGAACTATGCCCATAGAACACTCCACACCATGTGTACCAAATTTCATGTAGAATCATATAGATTGGAAAAGGTCTTTAAAATCAAGTCTGTTAACTTAGCACTACCAAGTCCACCACTAAACCATGTCCCTAAGTGCCATGTCTACACATCTTTTAAATACCTCTGGGGATGGTGACTAGCCATCTCCCTGGGCAGCCTGTTCCAATGCTTGACAATCCTTTTGGTGAAGAAAATTTTCCTAATATCCACCTAAACCTCCCTTGGAGCAACTTGAGGCTGTTTCCTCTTGTTCTGTCACTTGTTACATGGGAGAAGAGACCAACCCCACCTCATTACAACCTCCTTTCAGGTAGTTGTAGAGAGCAAAGAGGTCTCCCCTGAGTGTCCTTTTCGTTAGCCTAAAGAACCCCAGCTCCCTCAGCCAATCCTCATAAGACACATCATCCCCACCATTTCTGACCTTCCCAGTCAGAGCAACAAGGTCCCTTTTTTGCTCAGTTTGGCAGGAAGCCTTTGCCATAAGTGTGAAAGAAAAATTGAACTCACAGTCCTGGACTTGCAGCAAAATAGTTTAGTTGCTTTAGTATCTCATTCCAGCTGGAAATAACGAATTACAGATGAGACAAAGAACAATGTCAATTCTAGTCCACATACATGCTTGGAGAAATGTAACTCATAGGTCTTCAACAAGTGTAACTCCACCTAAAGTGGCAGTGATGTCCGCTGTGGGTAACTCTGAACCCACCAGAGCTCTTAAAGAAATGCTATGGTAAGCAGCAGAATAGGACAGTTATTCCTAGAGCCAACAGCAGGAAATTAAATTTGACACCTTTCTGGACATAAAATGCAAATTTTGGATACTGTGCCCTCACTTTTGGAGTAACTTCATTGGGAATATAGATTTTCCATCCTTTGAAGTCTTCAGAGCAAGACTGGGACCATATTCAGATGGCCTACTCTTGATGCCTCACTTAATCACTGCACATGCTATGCACTCAAAAAACCCAAGAAATCTTGGTTGTTTTCTCTCCAGAGCTATAAGATCATTGGATCCCTATGCAGTCAGTGAAGAGAGATAGTCATGACATCGAAGTTAGCTTCCTAGAATTGTTGGCCTGCAGTTGCTTGTAGTCTCCTTTCTGCACAACAGGTTATAGCTTCACCTCAAACTGGTAAATTAAAAAAAATCATTAGAAAAAAACTTTCCAGGTTTTGGCTTATCTGTCACATGTCAGGATTCATAGTCCTAATTGTCCTTTCCAACCTTACTGCTCAGAGACCACCACAGAAAGCTTTTGGGAAGAACCAAGGAACATCATAGATATTTTCAGCTAGATAAATGACAACCAGCTGAAACTTAGTCTGTTTGGGGACTTTCTGGTGAGGCTACAGCTTTAAGTTTTCAGTCAGCTATAACAGATGAAGGGAGAAAAAAATCACAACAGTCACTTCCCCCTTTTGTGGGATGAACATATCCAACAGATCCCTGATCTCTCCCCATTGGGGACCACCCCTCTACTCCATCTCTGTTATGCACGAGCACTGTAACAGGAGTAACACAATCACAAACCGTCTTCAGCAAAGAAGGGGTTAAGTGGGACCAAGAATGCCTTGTAAACAGACTGAAAGCATAACCTTTGCTTATAAATCATGTGTTCAGCCCCAGAACATGCCTTTAATCCTGTAATTACATTCAGAACTTGCTGTTTTAGTTAAAGAAATATGAGCTCCTCTCCAAATGGCACCAGGGCTGACCTTAAATGATATGTTAGCTCCCCGAAACGGCCGCAGAGCCCCACTGCTTCCAGCACCCCATTCCCAGGCGGCGATGCAGGGAGGCGCATGGGCCAGGCTGCGTTACCCTGGGTTTCGTGAAACTCGCCTGCTGGGGCCCTGCCTCCAGCCAGCAGTTCCCCAAGAGAGAAAACCTGCCCGCAGGCGTCAGGTTGGCTTTGCAGCTGTGGCTGATGGCAGTCCAGGTCCCTGCTGGATTGCAAGCACACAGAACCTCAGCCGTTGGCAGCAGGGCAAGAGGATAGGCATTACTGGTGGAGCACAGCATCCCCTCTCTTGCAGCTCTCCTCCTTCTGTGGGCAAAGCCTGTCCCCACAACCCTGGGGAGCAAGCAACAGTCAAGAGAAGGCTAAGGTCAACCAGGCAGCTCCTTTCTGGTCCCAGCTCTGCTTCTGCACCAGCCTCTCCCTGGTCACTGCACAGCTGCAGCTCACCAGACCATCCTGAGGAAGGCTCCCAGTCAGGGTCCTGCCTATACCTCTCAACTCTTATTCACAAATGAAAGGCTGGAAACTCAGGTTTCCACCAAAACAGCAATGTGCAGGCAGCTGGCCAGCCCTGCACAAAGCCAGAGCAAGGCTTCTAGGTGGTGTTGCCTGCAGTTGCTGGACCCAGCTGGAACAGGTCAGACTGCACAGGTAACTCCACAGGGCACAACTCCCAGCACAGACACCCACCCAGACAGTGTCAGCTGCAGACCAGAAGTATTCCCAGGAACAAGACTGGATCAGTCCCCTCTTCTCTGGAGGGAAGAGAGCTCAGCTGCACAAACACATGCTGTACCATTTGGATGCAGGGCTCAAGTCCATTCCCCAGCCCATTTTAGTACCCATACAGGCTGGGAAGAGGAGTTGGAAGACCTTGCTTTGTTGCAGACATCCTGCAGAACCTGAAGCTAGACCCAAGGCCCCTGAAAGACATTTTCTCCTGCCAAGCATGCAGAGACATTTTCCTACCATGGTGGGGTGGCCACCTGCTCTTGGGTAGCTGTAAAAAAACTGTGCAACCAAGGTTTTAATTTATTCCCAGGACATCTATATTATCTTTCAGTTAACCACAGGATTGTTTTTGCCCCCATTCACCTCCTCTCCATATCCATTTCCTGCAGAAAGTATACACCAGTATCTTCAACATACTTGGGAAGGTCTTTCGTATCTTATCAGGAACCTTCCACAGGTGCGTTTTCTCCAGCACTTTCAGAGTTTCTGTGGGTGGATCAGCAAGAAAAAAAAAAAAACCAAAAAAACCCCTAACCATAATGGTAGTATGACCCCTGGCTCTCAGCTCGTCTGCACTGGCATAATTACTTGTTGAAAGTTCCGCAGAGCTTTCAGTTTCCATTGCAAAGTGAAGCAGAGCTGCTTCTTCCTAGACCCATTTAGCCTTCCTTCAGATATAACAATGTGCTGTTTCCAAGAGATCTCAAATGGACAGACGAAGCACAGAGCTAGTACCTCCAAAAAGAGTGGCTGGCAAGATCCTGCAATAAGCAGATGTTCTGCCAATACCTCCTGAATTTCTGGAGCTCTTAAAGGAGTAAACAAGGTTATCACATTGCAATGAACTCCCAAGATCTTTCTGGATTGGATTCATTTTCCATCCCCTTCATGGGAGTAATCCAGGAACTGGATGACTCATTAGCGGTGGCTGGCCAGAGCATGCAGCAATAGCACACCTCCTGGGTTTTTATGGGAGCAGTTGTATTGTCCTCCCTGGAGAAACACTGGTGTGTTTCAATTCACAGCTGCCTTGCTGCCTTCCTTATATTTGCTTTTCCAAGCATCTAAAGGACAAGGAATGCCAAAGGCAAAGCTGGACCAGCAGATCACGGTCTGTTGGTGGTGACATCAAAAAAACAGAGTTTCAAATGTCATTTTGTAAAACACGCACCCATGGTTCCCCTTTAAATCACATCTGTATCCTTCACACTGGGCAAGAAATTCCGATATTCACACTCCTATCCCCAATACCTACCACATCTGCAGGGATGATGCGCTGTCCTGACCATCTATCTGATGTTAGATTACCAATGTCTCATCCAGGGTCTGTAGGTAGTATGCATTTCATTGTTTGTATCTGTTGGGACACCACAGTAGCCTTTTGGCCTAGATGGAAAACCAAGTTCCTAGGCTATTCTGCTTTGGAAATGTAATGAAATCAGTAAGGGCAGAGAGTAACACAGGCAGCACAATGCTGGTCAGTGCAGTCCTGTAGAACTGGCTGCTGAAGTGATGATACGTGGTTTTCAGACTTGCTGTTGAAAACACTTCTTGCAATTGAGCCAGTTCATATCAAATTCTTGAATCCTAACCTCTAACTCAGCAACTAGGAATTTACTCCCTTTCTCTTAGGAAGCCTGAGCATAGCAGTTCTGCAAGGACCCTGAATGTGTAATCTTCCAATTTTGTTCAGTCAATTAATTCCTAGCTTGAAAAAACCTCCGTTTTTACAACCCATCTCCCCAAATATGTCTTTCTTTCCTCCCTCCTCCCATTGCAAAGCGTTAGCATCTATGCTAGACCTGTGCCTTCCCAGCAACACATGGCTGATAGCCTTTGAGGCTTGGCTCCCTCTTTGGGCAAGATTGCCTAGAGCTGATCTGTCCCCCAGTGCTGAGGAACAGGGACTGCAGCTACACAGCTTTTTTCAGAGTTACAACCCAATTTTTTTCAGGCGAGAAGTATTCAGTCTTGCCCGAAGCACCAGAGAAATCTTCCATCTTACACACATGATACATGCCACCAAGTTTTACCACGTCTTTAATTCCTTCTAAGCCCATATTCCTGGTGACAGAAAGGCAGATCCATTCGTTTTAGTGCAGTGAAAGGAAGAAAGAACAACCTCCTTTTATTCTAGGGTCTCCATCCTATTACTACTGCTCCCACAGAATGCATTTGGACAGGTCAAACTGTCCTCCATTAGTGCCCTGTGCTTCTGAGAGAATACCACAATACCATATCCATTTAGATTGTCAAACTTCGGCTACAGTAGTATGGCAGGACTGTTGCAGAACTGATTTATGTGACCAAATGGATGTGGTGTGGTTGAATCTGGCTTCAGAAATCACAGCTTTTCCACAAGACCTCTTCACTTCCCTGTAAGTCTGCTGTGATATTTTTAGCACAGACAGCTCCAGGACAAGAGGAAGGGGACCTCACGTAATGGGATTTTTCTGCCATGCATTTTGGGGAGGGCTGAACCAAGGAAAAGGAGAGCTCAGCCTCCACCTTTTGTGGATGGGAGCAGAAAATTGGCTGCAGAGCAAGAACCATTGGATAATTCTCAGTGGGATCCTTTCTAAGCGGGAAGGAGTTGCTTGTGGAATACCACAAGGATTAGCACTGGGTCTGCACAGTTTTTAATTACTTATATTGCATAAATTCCCCAAGTACTTGGGGAGGGGAAGCAGGGGGAACTACATCTTACCTGGCAAGACAACTCTTCTTCCTCCAAATCCACCTTTCACTCTATTTCATGCCTACTATCTCCCTTCTCCCTTTCAGCCCTCTACTCTCCATCATTACCCACCTTTTTTTTTCCCTCTCCTCTTTTTACCTTCCTTCACTCTAAGATTTATGACATTTTGCTATGCTCTGATACAGTCTGTTATATATGGCATTCCACCAGATTGTGAAGTCAGAGGGAGACACAGTCAACGCTGTGCTGGCATTTTGACTTTTAACCTAATAGCAGTCAGTGATATGTAATTGATTAGATCCTTGCTGCAGTAGGGCACTGTGCCTTCCTACAACAGAAGACAGTTTCTGCCCCAGAAAGCCACAGAGCCATGAGCCAGGTCTACACAGAATCCTCACACTGCAGTCGATCTCTGTCCCAAGTTTTCTCTAGTTATATCCTCATGGTACCTTAGCATGACACAGTCCAGACAGGAGTTTTACTGACTGCTGGCCTGGCCAGCCAGAAGCTTGATGCCTGCCCAGCCCAGAAGGCATTGATGGAAGTGGATCTGGTAACCTACTATATTTCATGTCCAGTCTACCAACGGGCAACATTTTGGATGATGGGGGTGTCAAGCCTGAATGGGACCAGACCCAGGAGCAGGCAATTCTCAGACCTGCTATGCCAACATCCCTGATGCAGTGACACCTGGGAGGTGACAGAGCACAAGCCCACTTCATGCCACCATCACTTCCACACTGTTGATTCCAGGTTGTGCAGAATGATGTTTCCATCACTTTCAAGGGGCATTTTTATTTCCAGTCCCACTGAAACAGGGGTTTGGGCTTTGTTCTTTAATTAAGTGACAGGGAACAGTTAGCCCCTTTGCTTTGTAGGGGTGGAACCTGAGCTTTTCTCTAGTGCTGTCTGGCTTCAATGGATCAGCTGGCTGCAGAGGTGGAGGGCTGAACATGAGGCACCTGCAGAGTCTGATTTCTAGTGTTTGCTCTTTTCTTTCTTTATTCAGGCAATATGACTATTCAGTGAGCAAACCAACTCAGTATGCAGCTTCATAGGGTGAACAGGCAATTGGGAAGAAAAGTCAGGAACCATGATTTTGTAATGAAATCATCTGAGCACCCACCTGACTCATCTCGCATTTTCCCAGCAAAACTTTTTTTTTTTTAAGGGCTGAACTAAAACACATTAGAAAGATACATAGCCTCAAGTTAGGGGCACATGAACTGCTTTCTTCAGATAAGACTAAAGAAATAAATGTTCAGCCTGGCAGTAACTTCATCAGCTCCTACAGAGTCACACCAAGTCTGCATCTGATTCACAGAACAGAAGAAAACAAACTAACTAACTCCAAGAAGGTCAAACAGCCAAAGAAAATTAGAAGAGTGGAATGGGAAACCCAGTCACTGGTTTCCCTTATGTCATGAACTACTCTTAGGCCTGAACCATGAGCACACAACATAAGCACAGACATTTTTCATTACAATAGAGGTATTTCAAAGCATTGGGATCTTTGGCAATCAAGCTTAACTCTCTATACAGCCCCTGCCAGGAGCCAGAGGGGATCAGTTTCATAGCTAGGGTGGCTAACTAGGATCAGATGAGGACTGAGGTTTGGGATTGCTTGTCACTAAGCTCTAAAACCACTCATCCAGCAGCAAGGCAGGTAAAAATTGATTGGGGTAGAAATGGATGTTCCCCTCAGACTGACCTTTCCTATGAAAAGCAAAAGCTTTTCTGGCCCCAGTACCTTCTTATTCAATGATATATTGACACTTCCACTTACAGGAATGGAGATTTCCATCACAAACCAGTGTGCTGATATCTTTTCTCTGATGGCAGCCAAAACTTAAAGCCTCAGAGGAAAGCAATAAACTGCCACAACGCACCTGGCCAATTTTGCGTGGCTGAGAGGAGCAGAGGAAAGGGCTAATTCCTTCCTGGCTCCCAGGATGATCCCTCTGCTGATGCCTGAGATCTCATTACTTTCCTCTTTCCTTACATGGCTCCAAATGTTTCTGACCCATTGTTTATCCTGCCACACTGCTGAGATTGCAGCAGGAGTGTTGGGCTAAATGAAATGAATGATCTCTTTGCTCCAAGCATGGGAGCCTTTGGGGGGGACAGATTCAACTGAACTGTACCTTCCACCCAGAGACTTAAGCTCAATTCAAAACTAAGGCTGGCACTCTCCAGACCCATGACAAGGTTTCCTATCAGTGTCCTTGTGATCTTGCAGTCATCTAGTCCTGGATAGGGTCCCAGCAGAGGAAGCACATGTGATCAGACAAGGCCCAGGAACAGAATCAGAGCATCTGAGGACCTATGAGAGCCAGCTAGTCCTTGGTATGTGCAACATTTTTCAAGGGCTTGGGGAATGGCTTTCTGGATCCCTTCCAGGAATAGCTGAAGTCCCTCTGAGAATAACATGTTGCCCATTTCCCCTCTAAAAGGTATGCTGAGCTAAGGATGCAAACAGAGGCCATCTGAGGTGCCTGCCAGCAGACCACCAGCTATCCTGATTGTCACCACCAGTAAGGGAGGCCGTCAATACAGTTGTGATTTGACCATGGGGATGGTAGACCAGGGAGAACGGAGGCAAGGCATGTTTTAAAACAAGAAGTATTTCCAATAAGATTGGAAGAATAGCCAGACCAAGAACACAACCCAGCTCTCCAGAGCTTCCCCAGTCCAGTTCTGGAGCCAGAAGCTTTTATGACTTCCTGTTCATACGTGTATATCAAAATCTGTCTCAAGAACCTGCCATGCTTGTCCATACAAACTCCAGTCCTCCCTACGTACTAAATATTTGTTAGCTGCATCTCCCAGGTGTGCTCCATCCCAGTGGTCACAACATAGGCATCAGCTGACCTACAGTCACAGAGAGACTCAAGGTTACAAATATAGACATGCTGCGGTGTATTTGCAAGTCCCCTCAGGTGATACAACAAACACGTACATCTGCACGTCACTGTGTTGCAAGCCACTGTGTTCCTGAAAGTTTCTGGTCTCTGTTCCACCCTGCACACAATACAAACACAGCCCCAGCTGTCATGACTAGCTGCTCCAGCCAAACCTCTTGTGTAATCATTGAAGTAGGACCCAAAGCATCCCATCTGTCCCTGTGGACACAAAGTAAACAAAAATCTCTATGGCTTTGCTCTGCTTGGACACAGAGGACACCACCTTGAAACCCACAGAAGGGTCGTACAGGGATCTCAGAGTGGCACTCACCTTGTGCCATGCAGCCACAGACCATAACCTGTTCTTTGCCTGCCACCTCCTGTTACCTTGACTTCCTAAGAAACACAACTAGTGTCCTGCATGTTTGCTCTGCCATAGGTAATTTTTTATCCAGTTGGTTACTTTTGAGATCTTATTATGGAAGCTGGTTGGAGTTTTATCTAGACAGAAGCATTCAGGAGTGTTCATCCTGAACTGAATCCTACTCTTACAAGGAAAACGTGGCTGAGGGGAGCACAACCATAATTATTTATCAGAACATCTACATGAGATACCACATTTCCTTTGAAGAACCTCAGCCATGGGACAAGTTTTAGCAGGAACCCATGCCTTCTAAGAAACCAAGATGAACCAGCTGTGAGACAGTTCTGCAGGTGCTCAGGTACCCATCATCCTGCCCTGCCCCTTTCTGACACAGAGCAGAGTGACCTCTTAAAAGGAAGTAGGATGAGGCAGAGCATGGAAAGCAGCAGTAGCACCAGAGCATACCCAAAGAGGAGAAGAGGGGGGGGGGGGGCGGGGAAAAAAAACAGACACATACAAAAAACCCTGCATGGGAAGATACTCAGCCTGCCCTCAAGTGGCTCAGCCCAAAGGCAGGGCAGAAAGGCTTCTTCCAGTCAAGTCAAGCTGCAGTGGAAAAGCTAAGAAAGGAAAAAGCTTTTGTGTGATTTAATTACATGCATGATGCATCTTTCCAATGAAGGTTGAAGGGGCAAAATGTTTCCATTGAAACAATAACAGAAAGAGAAAGTTTCCACAACCCTGTTCTCAGGATAAACAGAGGGTGGGTGACAAGGGCTTTTAATCTATTGTTTGTTGACAACTTGGCTTTGTATTTCTGAAGCCAAGCAATCAAGGACCCAGATGGCTGCCAGGCTGCCTGCAAACCCCATCTTCTAGTCCCTCCTATTTTACAAAGTGCCTTTTATTTTTAACGTGGTTCCCTAAATGAACAGGCTTATGCAGCCTCACTGTCTGCGTGTCACACTCATCTGTCCCCACCCTTAGCAGTTCTGGAACCCGTATGTCCTTTCCACTGACTTTGAGTAAAGGGAGATATTTCAAAGATAGGAAACTGCTACCAGATTCATGAAAAGAAGCATCCAGACAGATGATACAGCCTGTATTAGGGATCCCATTCCATAGCAGGGTGAGAGATGAACTCAGCCATACCAATCCACGTGCAGGTGCACCATTCACTTATCACATTTAGGCTCCAAGACCAGGCTGCCTAAGGGTCACAGCCATGATCAAAGAGTAGCAACAGCTAGTATGCAACAAGCCAAAACCAAACCATACTCACCACAGCATCTGAGGTGCTGCACTCTAAACCCAGACACTGCTGAGTTTGGAGATGCCTCTGGGCCACCCATGGGAACACAAGAAGGTTTGCTGGAGGAAAACAGCTGGCAGAACCTTGCCAGCAGCCACAGGCAGGACTTGAACTCAGTGCCAAAGCAGTCACAGACTGCAAGACTTCACCTTGAGCATCTCAACTACCCTGCTAGGGCTGTTCCTTCCCACAGAGGACAGGAAGATCCATCTATGCCTTCTTACAAAGACCCTGGCAGAAGCTGGTGGCTGTATTTGGGTGGCCTCACTCTTTGCAAGTAGGTCATCTCCAGCAGAGCAGAATCAAAGGCATTACAAAGCTGAGGCTGAAAATGGGTGTGCTGCTCTGGGGTTTGTTTCTAGTGCAAGTCCTTGGACAAGGGAAATAAAGACTATCCACTGAGATTTCTGACCTGGCCCCTAGGAAACAGATCATAGTAATGTCCCTCACAGACTGGTTTAATGTGCTTGTACCTCAGGGCTGTGTCTGGTGGTCTCTGTCTCTCTGATGGGAAACTGGTTGCCCTCTTCCCACAAGCAAGATATGATGGTGCAATGTTTCCATCGTCACGGAAAGGGAAAAAAACCCAAGCTGCCACATGGATCTATGGCATGGCTGGACTCTGAGCCACCCGGCCAGAGGTCCTGTATTGTTAGCAACAATTCCTTGCCAGCCCCTCTGTGGCTCATTTTCCAGTGCAGCCCTCTGAATCCTATTGCTCTGGCAGCTGCAATGCTCATGTCCCAGCAACACTGAGATTGACATCACTAGATTTGTTACAGCCTCCCTCATTTTGCAAGACTGTTTCAGGCACTCTTGTTTGCCTTGGAGACATTACTGATGTGCCCAAACAGAATCACCAGCCGAGACCAACAGTTTCTCAAGCTGCCACCCTCTCTTGCAGCAGCAAGAAGTTAGATGAACAAGCCTTGGCTTCAGGGAAGGGACTAAGCCCATCAGCTCTATCTTGCACAAACATGGGAGTGCAAAGCTGAGCAGCCCAGCCCTTTCTTTGGCACCACCCCAGGGATGGGTGCTGTGGCTATGGTGCCGGTCTCTGGTTCAGGGAAGCCAACCTGCTGGCAAGGGGTACCCCCAGTGGGATGGCATCCTAACCTTTTCCCACTTCAGCCTCTTTGTCATCCAAACTCTATCTTCCTAGTGGCTGCTGTCTCACGTGTGTCATTGCCAGCTGTGCTGAGGATTCTGCATCCACTATCAGGCAGCGGAGCTCACCACAAATTACTGACTCCATGTGTCTGCAGGAAACATGTCCATCACTGCGGGGTGGGTGAGAAGATGTTAGCTCTGTGCCAGACATATGCAGTGCTCCCTCCAGCTGCCATTGTTTTCCCTGCAAGGCTGCCACGGCTCCAGAGAAAGGTCCCTGAACCCACAGAGCAACTACCGGATCAGACAACATGGCTTCAGGGCCCCGAGCCCAGCTGTGGCTCTGAGCCCCAGCCCCTGCACTCATGCACACTTTCCACTTCACACAGATGCTGCTTAGCTAACCAAAGACCAGGCTACAGGAGTCAGCAAACCCTCCAGAGGGGGGGCCACGAAGGAAAAAGGAGGCACTGCTATTTGCTCCAGGGGGAGCAGCACTGCATGCAAAGTGCCTTTGCAGGGGGTACCTCTCATCATCTTGCTGATGGTGTGGCTCAAGAACAAACCTCTGTCTGCAGCCACTTTACCTCCCCACTAGCTGCAGAGCCATTTTCAATCACTGCCAGTATTTCTTTTTCCTTCCCTGGGATAACTCTGCAACCCGACTAAACCCCATCAGCCCTTTCCTGGGACTGCAGGCACCCATTGGCCTCTCTAGGCTGGAGAAAACCATTGCTTGCTCCTGCTTCACCAGAGACCTGTGAGAAGATTCAGATCTTGAAGCTTTGCTTCTTTCCCATTTCCTCAAAGAAATGTCAGTGGAATTGAGGATGGGGGCAGAGGCTTCAGCTGGGAGCCTTGGAAAGCCAACAACCATTAGCCATCAATGACTGATCTGCTAGAAATGCTGTCTATTCTATCCAGAGGTTATCTGGGAAGATCTGGCACGTTTATCCTACTTACCAGGCTAAAACTGAGCAGCATCAGTGACTCCAGACTCCTTTTCTTCCTACTGTGAGGGACCAGGTAAAAGGACTTGTCCATAAGTTTGGCATAAGGAAGGAGGGATGCTAGGAGAGCTCTATGTTGTTAGTGTGCTCATGGCCTTCTTCGAAATAGATACAATGCAAAAGCTGGTACCTCCCCCAAAACCATGGAAACCTTCTTTATACATGTACTGCTGTCAAGCCCAGCCCAGAATAGTCAAGGCTGGTGTTAAATAGACCTTTACTATTCACACCCCAGCTCTTCCTGCCTGGATTGTTGTACCCGCCATTGCTCAGAGCTGAATCAGCAAAGCCCAGTTTCTCCAAGAGAGCACCCAATAACTTAGGCTCTATGCTGAGACTTGAGATGTAAGTACACAGTGTCCACCTGTGCCACATTTGTTAGTGTGATCAAAGTCACATTTGGACTTAAACTCCTCAGTAGATAATCCCTTACAGTCTATTCTCTGCTCTCTTGTTTTATTCCTTACACAAGATGGGCTTCTTGGTGCCTCCCAGTGTCTACCCACAGGAGTTCTTAAATACAGAAGAACTGCTAAGCCAACAGGGTTATGTCTGGTGCAAGGGCAAGATGTATTTTGCTGGAGCTGATCGAGTGAACTACTTCAAGTTCAGGAAACGCTGTGAATGTCCCCCAGACCTCAGTGTCATTCACCAGCATGCCTCCCCTACCCTACTGTTAAGTGTTCGAGTTTAAAGCTGCTGGAAGGTAACTGGGTAAACATGCAAAATACCCTGGGAAAAACTGAAAGCCAAACAAAAAACAAATAACATTTTGAAACATGATGATGTCATTTAACCAACACAGTCACAGCCTCAGTGTAAGCTGCGCCAAAGGGCAATCAAGACTCCAGGAAGGAAAGCAGAGCTTGGTCTCGTCTGCAGTTTCACAGAGCGTCTGACACCAACAGGAAAAATGAAATCCCCAGATAGGCAAGAGGTGAAAGTCATGCGTTGTTTTGTCCAATGTTTGCTGATGCATGAGAGTAGGACAGGCAGGAAAGGACCCCAAAGATACTACATGAGAGCTGCCTCGTCAAGGAAAAAACAAAAATAATTTTTGAGCACTGACAGCAGGCTTTTCGCTCTGCCTGGCTGCAAACTGGTTTCTTACAGCAGGGTATTTTTTCATTATTGGACTGAGCACCAAAGGGAAGAACAAGTCATGTTGATCTCTACTGGGAAGGCCATGGAAGATTTGGCTAGCTGGAGGGCTGCTGCAGATTGTAAAGGTGAACAGCAGGAACCTACGGGCCTCACACTGAGGAGAAGCAGGGGAGCTGCAGTCTGCTCCAGCTCTGCTCACCTAGGATTGTCATCAGGCCGTGTTTCCCAGTTCTCCCTCCATCTGTCCTCTCCCTGCCCAGATGAGTGAGCAATGCTCCAGCCAGGACAGTCTGTCCAATGGATAACTGGGCATCGGATTATTGTAATGCAGCTCCCAGAGATGAGACAAGCTACCTGTGCTATCCAGGACCTAACTTGGTAGACAGAGCGTAGAACAGCAAGAAACCTGGGTATCTGCATTGTTCTCACACAGTGGACAGGTAGCTCACCTCTGTGTCCCCACCTAAGGGGTGCAGATGATCTGCTGGCATCCTGTGCAGTTACACCCCCCTCCTGAAGTGAAAATACAGCAAGGGGTTTGCATATTTTCTAAGTGATTCCTCATGGCTTATCACCATCAAAGCGTCTGCTCTATGTCTGGGCTCTCAGACATCCTCTGCAGCATGGCCACCCGGTGCTACCCAGGGGATTTAGAGGCATTGTTCCAAAGCGAACGCTTGCTTGGCTTCATAAGAGTATCTTTGCAAGACAAATCACCCCACTCCCTGCCTGCCCCATCTAAAAGAAATATTTATAATCAGAGCTCTTATTTTGTGAGGCAGAGCTGTACCCTAACCTCCGAGTATGGAGGGAGAAGATGCTTTCTCTCTCCTGAAAGGAGGTCTGTCCGTCTCAGTCTGGAATAGCACAGATGAGTTCAGCAGGGTCATCACCCAGTGCTGGAAGGAACAGTCCCTTTGACAGAGCACATTTGAGGTTTGGGGTGAGAGGCAGCAGTGGGAAGGCATTAAATATCATAAAAATATATAAGGAGTGCTAAAGACATACACTGCCATTTAAATAGGTCAGTGTGATTAAAACCCGATGTGTTGTAAGATCTTATGGGCATCTCATTAAAAACCTATTACTTAAAAAACACAGCTTAGATGGGAATGTTGTTAAAGGGCAACTTAAAATAAAACTGACCATCTGGTCCTCATTAGGCAATTGTCTATAACCACCATGTTATTATAAAATCCACTGTGTGCTTCACATCTGCTTATCTCCCGCCTGCCCCTAAAAGGGCAACATCTGCTGAGACTCAGAGTCTAGAAGAGGCATAGTCTGGGGGAGGCATAGAGGGTCTACGCTGGTGTAGGATTTCTAGGTGATAGCAATCAGCTCTTCCCACACTGCCCATCTGTCCATGCACCCCCTTATTTGATTTATCCCCATGCCTTCTATCCATCCCTGCGTGGTATTTGCAGTATTTACTTTGTCTGTCTTTCACTGTAAACCACTCATCTTTCTACCTCATCCCTACTTTCAGCCTTGCCCAGTGCCCACAGCATACCTAAAGCACACACAGTTAGCAACTCCAGTTGGACCAGGGACTCCAGGCTTTTTAACCCCAACCCACAACAGTGTTATTCCAAGACCAATGCCCCATGTTGCAGCCCAGACCACCCACACTGCAAAAGCATGGAGGGTAGCAGCATCACAGCAGGAAGATGAAAGACAAGAACCCATCCCCAATAAATACTAGCCTGATGAGTCCAGCACTTCTTAGAGGTGTTGGACTCATGCATGGTATCTAGCCACCAAGCACAGACTCTACCAGGGATCCCTTGTCCCAAGGCAGCTGCAGTGGAATAACATAACCACATTGTCAGTAACAAACCTACATACAGAGCCATCAAGATTTTTATCAAAAATATTGCAGGAAATTCCATTCCAACACAGGAAATCCTCCAAATATGCCCAGAAAATACAAACAATCAACACCACCTAAAGACAAACAAGTATGACTAGGCTTTGTGTTTGTTAATTGCAAAGTTTAGGAGAAAGGGACTTTGTAGGAACAGCTGAAGGAATTTTCACCTAAGGAAGGCATACACTGAAGAGTCCCAGAAAAGTTTGTCCTCTGGATGATGCCTGGGAGCAGGGCCACATGCTGATTATGGGGTCCAACAACAACCCCAGATGAGGTGAACGATGACCCAGTCCAGGATTCATCTAAAGAGCCCAGTCAGGATCAAAAGCATACAAGGCCAAAGACAGGATACAACCCACATCAGAGGGACATATATAGGAGACAAGTTACCTGGAACAAAGGTCTGAGGTCTGTCTAGGAAGCAGGATCAGAGGCAAGGCTGCAGCCAGGCATACCAACAACACAGCTCAGGAAAGGATTTAATACCCGGGGCTGAGCTGAAAGGTGGGTGGAGGTCTCAGGTGAGGCTAGTTAGGGCAATTAATGCCTATTAGTACACTGACAGAAGAGCTGCTGTACCAAGGGACGTCAGAGATGGGGGTGTTGTGAGAGGAGGGGTGATTTCAGTAAAGCATTGAGCCTGCACTGGATTACTTACAGAATCTTCCTTCATCTCAGTGTAATCTCCAAGGTCTCCAGCTAGACCTGCAAGAGGGGCCCTGCCTGTGACTTTCCTACAGGTCAAAACAACCCCGGGACACTGAGCCACACAGCTTAAACACATCCAGAATGTTACAGCCCATCTAGACATGGCAGAAGAAATTGGTTTCTCTCTGTGGTTGCCTTATTTTTACAAGGAGAATAACTGAAACTAAGGCATAACATCTCTGTGTCAACATTAGCACTTCAGCTGCCACCTGGAATAGAGTGCATTATCTATTGCTATCTTATCTATCTCGTTATCTCATGTCTCCTATGAAACAAAAGGGGACACACAAGGTGCACTATCCATAGCCATGGCTTCATCTACACATTACACCAGTAAAGGCCACCTGCTTAACTTGTGTAGTGGCTTCATTAACCTGCATCAGACCTCTGTAACATACCTGCTCTTTAGAGGCAAGTGGCCTTCCCTTTAAACTGGCTCCCACAGTAATGAATTAGCCTGAATTCTTCTTTCCTGAAAGGCGTTGCAGTAAAGTTAACTTCCCCCTCCAAGCTCAGGCTTACATTTGGATAAACAAAACCATGGGCAGATGTGAACATCTCTCACGTCACCATGGCAAGACAGATGTATTGTAACTATGCCACCCTTCCATAAAGAGCAGTCACCTTTACCTCCACCTCGAGCAAGAAGAAGCCTTCTGGACTTTGGAAAGTGATGTGTGATATATGTGCCTCCCTACATGCCAGCTGGAGGAAGAGGATGACTGAGCATACCTGAGAAGTGCTTACAAGAGGTGTTCTCCAAGAGCATCTTCCACTGCAGGAAACTGAACTTTAATAGCACGGGTGACCTGGTAAGGTTTACTCTTCACTTTCTTCTTCCCCGTTTCCATCAGTCTGCATACTCCAGAGAGCCAGCTTGCTTGATGCAGAATGAATTTGGGCCCATAGTGTCTTCTAGTCTTCAAGCACAACAGTGAGAACAACTGTGTCCTTCCATTCAGTTTCTCTGAACCCACAGCTGGCTCCAAATATTGCAGAAGCATGGACATGGCTGCATGTTGCCACTCCAAGGACTTGGCTGCTTCAGCTGAAAGAGGAGGTGCAGAGACATATAAAGACAGGTTGCAGAACTGAGGACAAAACACAGAGAGATAACTCTTGCTCTTGCTGTCCTGGGAGGCAGAAGGTATGGTCAGTGCCTTCCCTTCTGGGAAGAGATGTGCTGCAGAAAAACCTCAAGCACAGAAGCCTCATTATTTCTCCAGACACAGCCAGCCTGGGATTCCTGCTCTGCACAACTCCCTGCCTTAGGCAACCACTTGCTTGACTTGTCATTAGAGTCTGCCTTGTCTGACCCTCCGCACAGCATCCAGCTAGCATACTCCTCCACACAGAAGATGTGGGGCCACACTTTTCTGGTACAGTACATTCATCCATCCAGCATACACAGAACCAAACCAATGGGCACTCCACCATGCATAGACCTTGGGCTCAGGAAGCAGACAGGACTGCTCTGAGTGTCCAAACCATCTTTCCACACCCAAGGATGGGGCTTTTTACAAGAGGCAAGGTTCAGAGGAACCATTTGGCAGACTCTCAGCACTTCCAATATAAAGCACGGGCAGTTCTGACCAGAGGAACACACAAGTAGCCTACAGTCATGGCATGTGAGTTCACGACCCCTGAGACACACCACCTGTCAATCCCACATGAAGCGGTGGAGAGAAAGGTTTCCAGGAAAGAGCTAACACCATTGGAGAAATTGCTTTCAGCTTGGTCACAGAGAAGGAAGGAAGGAAAAGGAGGTGAAGGAAACGGGCGCTGGTCCAGTAGGAAATGACAACTTCAGGAACAACATCCTGACCTCATTCTGTTATAGAGGAGCTGGATCCATGAAAAAGGTTTTGCTGGAGTTTTCCTCTTACCTCCCTAGGGAAGAAGTCAGTGATTTGCAGTTTGCTCCAAGTATTCACCCTGAAACAAGTGCTCTGTGTTTATCACCAAGGTACACCTCCTGTCCCCAGGCTCTGGAGATGAGGGTCAAATGCCATTTCAGGAACATGGGTGGGGGGAGTGCTTGTTTGCTTGCTTGTTTGTCATTGGGATGTTGTGAGGGCTGCTTGGTTTGTTTGTTTGTTTCTTAAATCTCCCAGGGGAAGTTTCTGGCAGAAAGCACCTCCTGAGCAAGCTTGGACCAGGGTGTGCTTTGGCTGGGAACTGAGGCGATCTGTGTATGAGGAAACAAGGGGTGAAGAGGAGAATTGTCAGGCCAGGGGGCTCCAGAAGGCTGAGGATTTGGCTTTGCTATGTAATGTGGTCATCAGGCAGGGACAAAACCAATCAGAAAATCAGAAACAAGCTTTGCCCACAACACAACTCAAACCTCAGCAAAAGACATTTGAAATATTTCCATTTTAATTTTTTGCAATTGTTAGGCCTCCTGTGTGTTTTATGTGACAGGGGCTACTCTGGTTCCTATTGAGATTGAGTGAAAAGCTGCCTACTTTAGGATGGAGCCATGTGAACCCCCTGCCTGGAGAGAAATCAAGCAATGTTAATGCAGCCTAACATGTCTCAGAGATGTCAGAGATAGTTTTTCTTGGAGTTGCATCCAAGGCCGTTACAATTCCCTAAAGGGGCACCTGTCAGCCAGCCTTACCTTTGCCACTTGTTGAACTACTTCTGCAGGGCTTTTCCCACAAAGAAATCCACAGAGCTCCAAAATATGCCTGATGGAGAAATCTCCAGACACAAGAGAGAGCCAGAGGGATGGCTCACTGGTTTCACAACAAAGAAACATGTCCTGTGGCTGCTGAGCTATCACAAAGCCATAGGAGCTCTGGGGAGCTGCAGCAGTTTTCACGTAGGCTGGTTCTGCAAGCTACCTTAGCTGACTATATCACTGCCTTTAAAGTAGCTGGACACATGGAAAATAGAGCTACCTTTCCATTTCCTGCTTCTCTTGGGATAAACAAATATTGCACAGGTCACTACAAAGAAATCTTTCTAACAAGATGCCAGGGCCCATCTGCTCTGGGAGAAATCACAGTCCTGCATTCAAAAATTGCTGATGGAAGTAACAGATGATGTACTAATGATCCTTGGGGCTTTTAGACAGGTTTACTTATGAAACCAGGCATGTGAGACCACAGTGTCTTTTAGTCTGCCAATACATTTGTCTGGGTCCTTCGTAAAAGCTTTTTAGCTCATGGGTCAGTTTTAAGAAAATATAACAGAAGAGTATGAGTCTCCAAAATAGGAACCTTGTATGAGTTTAGTGAAAATTATTGGCCAAGCGGAAGAAAAAAAAATATAGGTCTAATAAAAACACACACTGCTACATGAGCTCAACCCTTTACAAGGCTTCAGAGAATCCACAGAGGTGCTCACCTTTAAGTTCCATGAGAAACAAAGCTTCCTTGGTTTTGCTGTTCACACAATGATTTAGGACATCTTCAGGCTTCAGATTCTGAATAAATGGGTGCCCTTGTCCCCTTTATCATGCAATGCAGCTGTCTGTTCAGATCAGGACAGAGATAGATCAAGAATGCCCAAAAGATGTTGCAATGCAGGACATGTAAGGTCACAAGCAGGTAAGACTTACAGAGCTTGTGTTCAGAAAGTGGCAAGGGAAAAATCTATATAATTCTTAAACCCCAAAAGAATGATGCAGATTTGGGCACACTCATCTCATTTTTGTGTTTGAACTTTGTTTGCTTTCCTTCCCACAGCTCTAATGTAAAGGAATGTGTTTGCCTAAAAAACATGTACTTACACATTCAGGGAAATTTCCTTTGGAACAAAAAGCAGTGCTTCAAAAAAAAGCAATCTAAATAAGATTGAAAAGGGATCTCAAAATGGGTGCTGCAGATCATCATTTGCAGAACTTCCATGCTGTCCTGCCACAAGCACACACGTGAACACACGCACACCAGCACACGCTCATTGCTATAAACGGTGCTCTGGCTAGTGAGGAAAGAAACATGGAAAGGTGAGCAAAAGCTGCAGGCCCCTGCACCCAAGGGATCAGCATGGTGTTAATTACTGAAGCTGGTGCTAACGCAGGAGCACTAAAGCACAACTCTCATGGTAGCATCTGGCACTACATGCCTGGATCAGAGCACTGATGCCAAACAAAACTCTTTCCTTGTTTTTAAAATAGTCACAATCCTCTCTCTCCACTGCTTAGCACCCCTTTCTCCACTGATCACATCATTGTTTTGGAGGACTGATTTCCCCAGTTTGCCTCCAGAGGCGAAGCCACCAGAGTTAGCATGTGGCCATATACAGCAAAGGACTTGATCTCCTCACCCCACCTGCTGCTTCTCATCACACAACCGATACTCCTTACATATTAATGCCTGGAATGCCACCTTTGCTACTTTATCCTGGTCTTCCTTACCCAACTATGTTCAAATGCAAAAGGCCTTTTCCTTTCCCAGTCTCCTTCTGGACCTGGCACAAATGTGTGGAAAGGCAAGCAGGGATGGAAAGATATTTTCTTTTTCCTATAACATTTATTGGTCACCCATGCTCTGTCACCTCCCCCTTCCCATTTACCCCATCGTCCAGCTGCTGGCTTTCATCTTTTAGATCTCTGGGACATGGAGATTCAATTAGGATGGTTATAACCATGCAGGAACCTTCAGCTGCCTCCTGACATACATATCTGTAATAATATTTACATGCTTATTTCTATCCAAAGGCACTGTCAAACTTGACTTCATATGTTGATACACATAAGCAGAAAGTTAGAGATCTACCCAAGACTCCGCAGCCCAAGGAAAATGGAGTTAAGGAACTATCAAGTACAGATTCACACCATCGGCAGTGATGTACCTTGAGATATTTTGGGCACATCCAGAGTATCTGATGATGAATGGATCAGCCTGCATATGTTTTAGAAAACCCTTTGAATTCTAACAATGTTATACATCAAAATCAGATGTTATTCTTCTTCAGTAAGCAAATTCCTAGAAAAACTCAAGAAAAAACCAAACTCATTCAGCTTGTTACAAGATCTATAAATAACATAGAAAAGCATAGTGCATATTTTTTCCCTTTACACCCAAACAATTAACAACATGGAGGACATTTTATGATTGTCTCCATTAGAAAAACTGATGATACAAGAGCAGTTTGATGACATCTTGTAAACACTTTTTTGCTGAAAATTTATTTTTAAAAGTCTAGTTTCCCTTAATAACAGTGGCATCCCATTTATTTCCTATGTTCCTGTGAAATCCATTTCTAGAAAACCACATCTTTCTTTTCTTCCTTACAAGTTGTGTCCTCATTGCACAAGTAATTCAGAACTTGTCTCAATTTTAGCTTATTATCTCTATTTCATTTCTAAAGAAAAAAAGTCCTGGACTTAGGTTTGGAGATGGCTTGAACCTGGACAGCCTTAGCTGGCCTGAAGTATATCCATCAGAGCTCTCCCATTTTGAAGCAAAGGACCTGACAAAATCACAAGGGTGCTCATAGTCCTCCTCTCCATATTTTCCCACAGCTGTTGTGAAGGACACACTAAATTCATCTGAAACCAATAGAAGAGATGGGAAAAGAAACATAGCAGAGATACTGGTGGGAATTCACCCCTCCACATAGTTATGAAGAAGTAGGGGTGATGTGAGCTGTATATTTCACTGTGATTGACATGCCATCAAAAGTTGGAAGACTTTTCCCCAAGGCAGCCAGCCTTCTGGCATACCCAAATCTCCACATGACCAAGATATGCAGACTAAATCTCTGAGGGCTGAAGTGCAAGACAGCTTCCAGAGAAATCTGCAGTCAGGAGACGGTAATAGCTGTCCAAAGGCATACTCCACTCCATAGTTGGGGAAAAAGCTGAAGAGGATGTGACGCTGGGTCCATGGCAATCCAAAGATCTCTGGGTTAAAATATCTAGAGGTATTTCTCTCTGGTTGTCTTCACTCCAAGATTTCACATCACCATCATAGCCCAAAGACAGGTCATGCTAAACCTCCATCACTTCAAATGCCACCTCCTGCAAGACATGCAAGAAACAAAGCAGGTGACCTTTTAACAGTCACTGGAACACCTCAGCCTGCATGTGTCTGAGCACTCGGGAGTTGTGTGGGTGTCTGTGAGAAGGAGAAGGCAGGAGACAGCCTGATTTAGAAAAGAAGTGAAGTGTTGAAGAGATGCTCGGGTGCACTGGAATCTGAAGGAAGAGTATCTGGAGCAAGAGCCAAGCACTCTTCTTCTACAGTACTCAAGTGTGGAAGTCCCTCAGCCTAGACCCAGCTTGTACAACCTGTCTGTGATGCATCAGGATGTGTTTGAGCCCATGGTAGAAGCACACCTTATTTTCCCAAGCTCACTTCAGGGATTGCGTGGTCACAAAGAGAACAGTCAGCATTTGGCCATACATTAACATATTCTAGAAAATCAGCAGTACAGGAGCAGCCAGACATTATCTGTCTCTGTGACTGCTTTTTGCTGTGCTCATAGAACAGCCCAGGTGTTACTCATCCTATTCTCCCATGCCATTCCTTTTCAGGAACTACCCAAGTTGCTTCTGCAAGTTGCCTCCTATTTGCCTTCTCCCTGTCTCTTCCCCTCCCACTGGAAGCCTCTTTCCATCTCTTATTGCCCACACAGCAGTTTGCCTTTGAGCAAAGTGGCCAGGCATGAGCTTGGCAGAACACAGATCTAATCCAGGTGCAAAAGAACCTTCCTTTTGGGCAGCATCTCATCCATGTTTGACCCTTTGGGCCCAGCTGTCCCTTTTTGCTTCTGGACCCACTGTATTCCTGCAGCTTCCTCTCTCCATCCTGAAAGAGGTGGAGGAGAAAAGGAAGGTGTTTTCTTCTGACAGTCATGCTTTGGAAGATGTGCCCATGCACGGCATTCCCCTCCCGCTCTGCCATCCCTTCCCCAGGGTTGCTCCTGGTGGCCACAATAAGAGGTTAGCCAGCCTAGTTCAATTAGTGGCAAACCGTGTGGCGTGACTCCAGGGCCTCCATATGTTCATAAGTATATGCAACCGCGCTTTCCTTGACGCATTCCTCATTCCAGGGAAAGGCCACATCTCCACAGCTTCCTGGCACAAGTCACACAGGCAACTGCAGAAGAGATGGGATAATAAATACACGCTCACATACATATACACATACACATACGTAGGAAAACTTGGCACCCTACCACCCTCTCCCGTGTTGATGGCCACATGGTCCCCATCAATTTTTGTCAGAGCCAGCAAGTCAGCCAACTGCTCACAGATGCTGACAAGGCAATTTCAACAGCTGAAGGGACTTCTCTGCTTTCCTCCACCAACCCGTAGGATTTTGGTTTGGGTTTTTTTCTTCAAAGTCATCTGCTTCTGAGAGACATTTCTCAGCCATGGCATTGCCAGCTTCCTAGGTATTCCTTGGCTAGGGTGCTCCTCTCTGCAGCTGTGGGTCAGCAGGTTCCACTTTGTCCTGTGTGGCGATGGGATGGGGTCTGAAAACAAAGAAGTTCTCATAATGTGCCACCTCTACTATCTCAAGCATTCCCAGAGGAGACATTTTCTGCCATTTTCCCATATTGGCCGCGAGAATGCAGATTCCATCTACTCCTCCTCTGCCCCAAACACAACTGCTGCCTTCACATTACTCCAATCCCACGGCTTTCACCAGCCATCCTTCCCCTTCCCTAAAGCTGTTCCCCACCTCTCACTCTCCTTTCTTCTACCCACAGCTTTCTTTGCACCCATCCCTCTCTCCCTCCTTTGACACTGATCTTTCCATCATTTCTTGACTGCCAGTTCTCCTTTACACCATGCCATGCCCTGATAAGGTTGCTTTTACCCATGAGCTCGTTACCTTCACTCATCCATGTATATCTAGTGATCCTTCCTTAATTTATAGTGTGGCTTCCAGTAATGCCTAAGAGAGCAATGGAGATATGATTTTCTTCAGCAATTTGAACGCTCTAAGGTTCTTCCTCTTGCAGGTACTATACACTCCTTGACTCCAAAGAGCACCCTATGCTCTAATCTGCCTGGAGCCTGCTGCATTCAGGATAAATGGGCTGTGCTCAGCACCTGTCCTTTGAAGGCCTCACACTTGTGCTTGGCCATGCAATGGTGAAGTGTCCAAAAAATTACAATTCCTTTGGCATTAATAGCTTGAATCCTTAACCCTTGAGGACCCTGGAGAGATTAATCCAACTCTCAGCTTTGCAACTGTATTAATGCAATGGTCAAAGACTTTGACGGGAGTTGAGGACACATCTTAGTGTTCAGGATGTTCTCCTGCGACAGGCTTCTCCTTCCATGTGATGTTTTCAGAGTTTTCTGCAGGTGAGCAGGAGTTTGTGTTTGGAGTCAAAGTCAGGCCTGAAAGATATTTGACACATGCCAACAAGTTTGCTAATACCTAATGACACAACAAATACTGTAATGGCCCCTAGGCTAAGCTGAAGGGCAGGAACTGTGCTCCAGAGAAAGGGCTACAGTAGTATTTGGGGAAGGAAGCAGAAAGCAGTGGTGGCAGAATGAGGATTTGCAATCTCAGTGAAATCCTGGTCCCACTGAAACCCTGGAAAAACCTCTCATGGTTGCTCACCCCAACCCTATCCTGGGTGAAGCTCAAGAACGTCAGTCTGGTGCCATATAGGCTGGTGTTTTCAGTCCCATGAGAAGAAGCATTTTCGTGTCCTAGGCCTGGAGGCTCCCACCCATCACCTGTGCAAATCCTCCGTATCTGACCCTTCTTTCTTCACTCAGTCCTACCCCAGGTCAGGAGAGGGGTCTTTGTTTGAAATGTGGTTTAACACAGAGAGAAATCCCCCAGTCAGGCACCACTTTCCAGCCAGCTGTTTGCAATACAGCTGTGGGGCTGAATTTTGCAGGCAGGAATGTGTTGCTCGCTCAGATGCCCAAAAACATCTGTGCAGACAGTGAGACCAGCAGGCACGTGGTGGAATGGGAAGCAGGGGGAGAGCAGGCCTGGGAGGACTGGGAAAGAACTGAAGGGAATTGTTTCAGATGAGCAAGCAAAGTTCAGCAAATCTTCACAACCAGGGTGTCCAATCAGGTCTGGCAGAAGTATCCAGCTAGCACAGGAGCACTCTTCTTCCTCTGCCCCAGCCATCATGTCCATAATGGACAGGACAACTGAAACCCCTCCTGCATTGCTGAATGCCAGGTCATGTCAGCCCTTGCCATGCAGTGAAGAAACCACATCGCACGAGCAGCCCCATTTCTCAGAGCTGGAGGCAGCTGGGTTGAGGAGATGCTTCAGGAAATATGGAATTCAGTGAGCAGCTCTGGCCTGGATGGGGTCATGAGTAGAGTCAAGTCAATTATGAGGAAGTGCTCTGACCACAAGACCACACTGCCTGTCACTTCCACCAAAAGACACATCTTCTGACATGAACGCAAAAGAGACCCTGAAAGCCATCCAAAGCTGACAAACCTTTTCCAAACCACTAGCCTGGGCTCAACATGCAGCATCATGGGATTTCCCTATACCTATATTATGGTGCTGCTCAATTATATGCATTATGGTATTTTTATATCTCTCTCTGAAGCCCTGGGTGTTGATCACAAGTGATGACAGGAGAGTGGGCAAGGGTAACCCTCAACTTGGAGCTTGAGACTACAAGTTTTAGGAAGCAGGCTAGGCCTCACAGAGCAAAATATCACCATTTCCAAGAATGTTCAAAATGAAAGACGCAATAAAGTGCTGGGATGAGCTGAGGAATTAAGAGCCCTTACAACATTGCATTTTGCCTCAGTCGTCTGTCTTGGACTAATGTGGGTTGTAGAAACTTGGCCATGTCAGGGACAGGGGCTACAACTGGAAAAGCAGCTGGAGGGTGAGAGCCGTGGAGACTGTCAATGTACAGGACTGAGGCAGCTCTCCCAAGCTCTCTGTTGGACTTCCCACTGCAACTGCAGCTGTCTCATCAAGACAAAATCAGGTGTATCAGCTGTGATTTGAGGTAGATGCGAAGGACAGAGGAATTTAACAGCTGTCTCAAATTGTCTTGGCAAGTCACCATGGGAAGTACTGTTTTGTCCTGCAGCTAACTATGAGATCCGTGCTAGAAGAGACTTGTTGCTCCCAGTCCTCTTCCTGAGCATGGATCCTGCACTGGAAATGAGAGAGATCCCAGACTAACCCAGAGAGTCTTTTAAAGATAAAATTAAGACGTGACATGGAATCAGTCCCCTGTATTGCTCTCTCAAGATGTTCTTCTTCCATATTCCTGCCTATACATCTGGGAAGGTCAGAAAAAAAACAGAGAAACTAGAGAAAGTTTCAGAGAAAGTACAGTTTCTACAGATTCCTCAGTTGTTTCAACTGAAATGCGTAGGGAAATCTGTCCTGTTTCCAGATGACCAGTGATTTCAAGAGGTCACTGCCGTCTCGATGCCTGACGTGAATGCTTTCTTCCCCATTGCTCCTCTGCAGGTAACAGCAGAAACACACTTGGTCCAAGAGAGCATGGATGTGAAAATTTTACTGCTACTGGTCCAAATATTTCTCCAATCAGCCCTGAAACACCCACATCCTTCTGGATCACAGTTGACAGCAACAAATATCATCTGCAGGGAAGGAGGCAGAAGAGAAGGAATAATTTGATTTGTCAACTTTGCCAAACTGCTCTAAGGCTAATTGCTCCTGTATCTGCCTAGGTCAGAGCTAAACCTCATCAACAGTTTGAAATCTCACTTGCTGGCCACCCCTGGGTGGCTGGAGCCAGGCAGAGAATGGGGGCATGCAGACAGTTGGAACGACCTCCAAGCAGAGCTCAAGGAAAGATCTAGAATTTCACTGCTGGTTGAACAAAATAAGCTGATTTTGCCAGTTGTCAGGCAGCAATCACAGCCCTGATGAATGACAGAACAAACCAAGTTCCTTCTGCAGCCAAATTCCATTGACACCTCCACAGAATTGGCTTTCACCATCCATCACAATATCTGCTAAGGTCCACAGGAAGGGGAGAGGGTGTAGCTCTCCATCCCATCCTGGGTTATTTTTACAGCTGGGAAAGGAGATTGGTGAACCTGGACGAGAAGGTTGGAGGCTTTTCCAAGGCAGCTCACAAAAGCTGTGAAATCAGACCCAGAGCTTACAAGGCCCCAGATTTCCAGATCAGCAGCTCCAAATGTGTCACTGGTAATGAACCTGGAAGGGCCATGTGCCCCAGAAAGGAATTTCCCTAGTTCTGCCCAAGCAGAATTTTTCTGCACACAAATGAAATGTCCCAGCCAAGTACCTGTCTCCCCCATTGGTGTAGAAACCTGAAATAGATGCTTAGAACTCATAAGCATCTCCAGCCCTCCTGGAGGGCACAGACTCCGGGGGTACAGGCAGGACATTGGGACAGAAAGGCCATCTAGGACTTGCAAACTTTTTGCCTGCCCAAATGCAAGACTTTTGGAAAATACCCAGCCAAGCAAAGGCCATGAAGCTGTGCTGATTTCCATCATATTAAGATGGGTCCCTTGAAAATCAATTCCAGGTGAGCTGAGTGGAGCTGCCCAGAAGTTGCTTGCTAATTTCTCTCTCCCCATTCCTTATTGCCAAAACATGTTGAAGCTGAGGATTCACAGGCAATGCAGAACAGTTCCCCTCAGGAGGAGTCATTCCACACATGCCTTCCCAATAAGCTATCCCAGCAGAGTGGCAATGTTTAGAAACCAAATCAGTCATCTCTGGCAACTGTAGAAATGGACAAAAATAGCAGAAAAAAATTTCACAATTTCCTGCACATTTTTTCTGATTGTTCTACAAAAAAATGTTGAGTTATCCAAAAAAGAAGAATGGTTTAAGCAAGCAAAACAACAGTAATCACCTGCTTTGCTAAGTGTTTGCAAATACCATAAACTGTTTTTCTTAGCCAAATGTCATTCCTTTCCACAACCATCACCCCCTTCTCCCAGTTACTCACTGTGACTAATGGGAGGGGAAAGGATTGTTGCCTTTTTTCCTAATGGATTTTAACTCAAAAACTTTAATTTTAGTTGGAAACTGCACTCCTCACCTCCTCTTTGCACACACACCCCCTCAGGATGGGGGACAGCATTGTATCTGTGGCACAAAATCCTTTGGCTTTGGACACTTAAACATTCAGCAGTAGAAGATAACAGCTAGCTAGGTCTTCTCTGGCAAACTGGGAGTGGTGGGACGAGACCTCTAAGTTTGTAACACTTCTCCAAGACAGGCAAGGTTCCTCCGACACATCCTTCATCAAATTCTCAATTCTGCTATCAAAGTCGTGTTGGAAGGGAGAATTGTTTATATTTATTTCTTTCTGGGTTGTAGACATTGCCAGCAGAGTCTTCAAAATAAGAAAAGAAAAACCCTCTGACTCGCTGCCCAGAAACTCAATCCCAAAAGCCTCCTCCCAACCTCTGTTTACAAAATTATAAGCTTTCTTTGTCCTAACCATTTTCCTGTTACAATAATATTCTTCATTTTCTATCTGACTATTTTTTGGTGCATGGAAAATATGATTTCATTGTGAAAGGATTTCTTATGAATCAATACAGCAAAGGGAACACAGAGATGTTTGCAGTAAATCACCCTCGAGCAGAGACATGTAGAAAACGAGTTACAAGAAAAAGTAGATAATCCCAAGCCATTTCCAGATGGAAGGAGGTTATATTTTCCATACACTGTATCTGGTTTTTGTGTCACAAAACACACTGGTATTTATTTAAAGTATTTTTTTCTTGTACTGTAAAGTTATGATTACATGAAATGAGTTTCCAAAAATTACAAAAATTGGCCTGCTTTAGGTAACAAATGGAAGAACTGAGATACTAAGTTCAAACCAGCTAGGGCTCAGCCCCTTTTGAAGTTAAGAGCCGAGTCCAACAGCAGAAGGCTGACTTCCATCCAGCGAGGTTCCCTCCTGCCGGAACGGTCATGACCAGTACAGAGGTCTGATTTTCCAGCGTTTTGCAATTTCTTTCACCTACTTCTCCATAGCTGGCTGGGACAACACTTGGAGGTAGGCTTGCTTCTCCCCTTCTGTAAAGTGAACTCTGTCATCACCATATCCTTAGAGAAGGTTTGGCAGGACTGGACGCCTGGCGACTTGAGGAAGCCACTGGATCACTGAGTTCTTGGAAGCACTGGACAGGGAGCAGCCTGTCTGAGCCATGCATCAACTGGGTGTTAGGTACCAAGCCATTCTCCTAAAAGAGAGACATCTGAAAGCCATTTAGAGAGCATCTGGATGGAATCAGTTCTGGCTGCTACCCAGGGGACTGAGGCACATCCTCTGAGTGGTTCACTCCTGCAGTGACCTAAAACTTAGACAGGTAAATGAGGGAACTACATCCCCCTTTCAGCAATTCCCTGACACCTGAAAATCTGGTGAAAAATCATCCCATGGGCTCTTCATGGAACGTGGTTCATCGACACTGTGGGTGTGTAGCATCCTGCAAGACAACTGAGAAACCGATGATCACAATAGATACAACCTCAGACATGCAAGCAAACAAGCAACCTGTGAAGAAATAAAAGTAAAACCAGACTTCTCTAAGCTGAGTCTAGCTGTGGGCAGACAGCACAGGAAAGCCCCTGTGCAGACATTTGGAGTGAAATGTTCTTGAAAGTGGAAAGAGTCCTTGAATTTTAAAAACTGTTGAGAAAGATTATTGTGATGTCCACATAAGCAAAGTAGTGTGGGTCTGGGCTGCCTATGGCAGTACCTTGTCTCCAAACAGCTTGGAAGGCAGCGGGGTCCTGGCCCAAGAAGCCACTCGTGCTGTTGCTGGAGTTTTCTGCCTCAGTGTACTTTAATCTCTGGCTCACACAAGAGCAATGCAGCTGTGTTGGGCCTGTCTCATGTGTTATTTGGATAAAGCACCAACAAGAAGAGCCGGGGTCACACAAACCAGCCAGGCAGGAGGACCACACAAAAGGTGGTTTCAGGGGGAGTACCTGATATACCAAAGCTCCTGTCCTTCATTATCCAGTTCATGCAACATTCACAACAAACCTGTCACCTGCTGTCCACAGATTTCCTGAAGTGAAGAAGTACTCCAAATAATACCTGCAGTGTAATTGCAACCTACCTTCTCCAGGTACACTAGGCCAGCCTCTTCCCTTGCTCTATAGGCGACAGAACTGAGCAAAGGAGGAACTGGATCTTCACTAAAGCCCCTGGCTGTTACCCTGCTATGTCCTAATCCTAATTGCGCTGACGAGGGTGGGACCCAGACATGGTTATTATAAGGGTCTGATGCTCAATCAGAGGGCCTGACCAGGTCCTGAGCTCCTGCAGCTCACTGAGCAATAGAGGAGTGCAACCAGAGCTGAGACAGCTCTCCATGAGGTTGACTGTCTTCACTTTTCTGGTGGCTGGAGCTGCCCCTGAGGCTGCCAGAGGTCTGTGTGCACCGGCTGCCTGCTTGAAAAAAATTTTTTTTCCAGGAAAAGCTCACACTCCAGCTATTCCAGCACTCCCCTGCCCTTAAAGACCTGATTTTTTTTCTGGCATGTCAAACACACCGATCTATACGAGGAGCAGTACCAAGCCTGGAAAGCTGGCCCGGGGCCGGGAGAAATGTCAATACGACAGGAAGTGTCTGTCGCATGCACACACAAACACACGAGGTTCCGTCAGCCAAGCTGATTGAAGTCATCCCTGGCTGGCTGCCCCCCGCGCCTGCCGGCCGCGCTCCCATCGGTGGGGCGCGGGCGGCCTCTAGCGGTGCGAACCCGCAGTGCTACCAACGCGGCTCCCGCGGGCGGGGCAGCAGGCTGCGCCCGGGGCAGAGCATCTGACCTGCGCATGGGTTTCTCCCCTGCATAATAAAAAGATCCCACATGACTGGAGAAACCAATAAGGGAGGAAAAGGGTGGGAGAGCATCTAGGGAGCCAGAGGGAAGCAGCCACCAGAGCTCAGATTATCAGATATCCCTGGGATTTGCATTATCCAACCCTTCAGCATCTCCACCAGAGATGTTCCCCCGGGGCTGGGGGCTCTGAGAATACATTTGGTCAAAACGAAGTAGAGAGAGAGAGAGAGCAGAGATGGGACAGCAGGGTGCTGACCTCGAAGGGGGATTGTGAGGCCAGGTGGAATATGGTTAGGGTCCCTGGGTTCATGCCCCAATATCTGCACATTTTTCTTTCCCTCATGCAGCAGTTTCTGAAGTATCTAAAGAGAGGGTGTCTCCCTGTTCCCCAGCAGCGTGAAGAGAAGGTAAGGCAGGAATGAGTAGCAGAGCTCAAGAAGCTCACAGCCAAGCACTTTCCCCTTGCTAGAAGGTATTATCTCCACCTGAGTGGGGCTGAGGCTGGAGCTGGGGCCCCTTGGGAGTGAAGGACAGCCATCGCTTGCAACGCAGCAAGCCGAGGCTGACAGCAGCCTGCCTGAGCAAGGCTGAGGTTTCTCTCACGTGGAAGTGTGAGCTGTAAAGACATGTGAAACCCTATCTCCAGTGCTATCCATATCAAAGCGTTCAAGGGAGGGCTGCTTTAAAATAGGACCTTGGCACAGGTTCCTGCTTCTCCTCACGTCCTACCAAGCGGCACCCTGCCAAAATGTCAGCTTGGCTGCTCCACATGTCCCAGGCATCCCACGCATGTCCTACAAACCTTTCCGGTGCTCCCAGGGAGATCGCTGCCTCCACAAACAGCCTCTATTCTCAGCTGTGGAGGGTCCCAGTGACCCCTGAGCACCATGTCCCCAGCTGAGGAGCATCTTTCCTGAAACACCAGAAACAAGAACTGGGGAAATGCATGAAGAGGTCTCTGAAGACAGTGTGGAGGGACCCCCTTTTTCCCTCCCACCCTGAGCAAGTGCAAAGAATCCATGGGAAACCAAATTTGCACAAGGCAAATCTGGTGGGAGTGAACCTGACTTTCTAGTACAAGCAGAAGAAATTTCAGCTGTAATCAGGGGCATAGATGTCCAAGGACCCTGAATGCTCATGAGGAGCCACAGGCTGGCAAAGCTGTGGTATTTTAGAAACTGTTCCAGACACATAAACCATGGAGCCATCTCCCAGGGGTCACCCAAACACCACAGTAAAACCCTAGAGGGACAAGACAGAGTCCCCTTATACTGTCCTGGGATATTGGCTCAATCCAAGCTGTCTCAAAGGGAGAACTGAGTTACCATAATCATTTTCTCCCACTCCACCCAGGCTTTCCTCCTTGTTTTTGCCCTTCTCGGTACAGCGCCCTTGCAAAGTCCCAGCCCAGAGAGGGAGCCCACATAAGTAGAAGCCTTTTGAGATTACCCCGAGGCTGGTGGGTATTTTCTCCCTGCTCTCCTAGCTGGGCGAACAGGCAGGGGTGGCTCAGCCGAGATACCCAGCAGCACTGGAAAAACTGAGACCTCAGTAAAGCCAAAGGCATTTGCTGAACATCTGTGAAGACGGATTGCTCTCACACAAGCTACCCCATAGACAGCCAGGACAATGAGGTGCTGCAGCAATAAACCACTCCTCTCCTCCCCAGCCCTCTTGAGTGACTGCAGTGCATCCCAGCAGAGCCCCGCTACACCAGGGCTGAGGTCACTGGTGCACTCCACTCTGATTTAATGCAACCTTCCCTCCCACATGCTGTTTTCATTACAGCCTGGCTCTTCTGGCAAGGGCACTGTGCACAGTCACGAAAAGCTGTTCACTGGTGGCTTGTTTTATCCAGTTGTTGGAGGCTTAAAACAATGAGCTTGCAAATATTTCATTCCTTCCCTGCGCTTTTTCTTTCTTTCTTTTTCTGGTATGTGGTTGGGTTTGGGTTGTGGTGGTGGTTTCTTGGGGGGGCGTGGGGGAGGTTACATAGTGGATAGCACCGGAGCTTGGGGTTAGAAGGGATGGGAGAAAAGAGATCAGAAAGGTATTCCTGTCCTGTCCTGTTGTGAGAGAGAGAAAGAAAGTGTGTCAGAGACATGGAAAGGAGGGAGCCTGGAGTCCAAAAGGATGACCCCTATTTTGGAGCCAAACACTCTCTTCCCTGCCATTGACTGTGAATCTTTTGCTGGGACGATTTGCCATCAGGACATACTGATGCCTTGAGACCCAGGCGACTTTTGAGGAAGGCTTGGTTTTAACTGGAGAGGAACTGCATGCCTGTTGCTGCCAGGCACTGCCTGAGATCCATGTAGGGATGAGGGGTGCAAGCAATGGGACAGTGCAAATATGGGGTGGCAGCCAAGAGGCAGGAGGGTGTGAGTCACCCTGGGACTATCAACGCATGAGGAGGCAGAGGACAGTGCCACTTTGGTTATAGCACCATAAGGACAGCCAGGTGAAGGCCATCAGCGCTGTAGCTTGAAGCAGACACAAGGCAAGGTGTGAATGAGGTGGGAAATGAAGAACCAGTGAGCATTTTAGAAGAACCCCCTTGTTCTGGGCTGGGGCGGACAGGTTGTGAACAAGGTGCTACACATCCCTTTTCTAACCCACATTGCTTGCTTTAGCCTGTCTGTAGCATGCTGGGACAGTCTGGACTCCTGTCCTCTTGTCTTCATGCCTGTCTAAAACTGCTAGCATAAGAGGCATCCAAGGAAGGACAGTGACATGGTGAGCACCAACTAACTGGGGAGAAGAGACCTGGATAATGCTGCTTTTTACTCACCTGGGCTTTTGAATTAGGCTGCCTGCCTGATTTGCTTGGACTACATGGTCCCATGGGAGCCAAAGTTGCACAGTATTGCCGTGGGGGTGGAAAGAGTCGCTGGCACTGCAGGTCTGCACCAGGGCACCTCTGGGATGTGCTCATGTGAAAGACAGGCAGGGTCTGGCAGAGGCTGTGCAGCACATGCGAGTCTGGGACCACCAGTGCAGGGAGCGTTCCGCACCCAGCTCAGGGTGCCCCTGCTGCACCCTGGTCCTGCAGTCACCCAGCAGGCTCCCGGCCCCTTTATATCAGGAATGGATGAACCGAACTGCATCTGAGCTTGTCTGTCCATCGCAGAGCAGCAGGAGCACAGCTCAGAGGTCCACTGTGGGAGAGGAGCCGCAGGAGAAGCTGGCAGCAGGCAAGGTGACATCACCTCCTCCTGCCCAGCCTGCTTTGGGCGTGCATCAGTACAAGGCCTCCATCACTTGGAGACACATCCCTGTAGATGGAGCCAGAACCTCACAAGGCAAAAGGACAGCCATGTCCAACCCATCACCCTTCTCCGAGGGGCAGACCGGACCTCCTACAGATCACTCTGTTCCGAAGAGGATCTAGCCCTCAAACACCCCCAGAGTTTTGACTCCACTCCTCTCCAGACAAACCATTCCAGAGTGTCACGTTGTCCCTTTTTATTCAATATTTAACCCAAATCCCTTTCTGTTGCCTTTTCCTGTCCACCATGGCCATGGAGAGTGGGTAACTCCTACACTGCAGGTTGCATGTTGGTGCCCCTCTTCAAGCAGTAATATCCCCCTGGGATGATAATGAAGTCCCTAGAGACATTTCTGGGATGGCTTTTCTCATGAGCAGCCCCTTTGATGGACTTCCCCAGGCCCTGCTGGGCTAGATGGTGTCACTCAACACATTATGTACCCTACAACTGCCTTGGTCCCCTCCCAGGAAAGAGCTGAGGGTCTGACCCAGAGAACAAAGAGAGCTCCGAGTGGGTTGCTGAGGCAAGGGAAACCGACTGACCCCTCTTTTTTACCTCTAAAGCTCCTGGTCTGGTGCTGCTTAGCCCCAGTCATCAATAGGAGCACCCACAAGGGTGACACAGGATGTCCCCATCGCACACAGTGGCCGAGCAGCTCAGGGATGCAGTAGCTCAGCAGCAGCAGCCAGACACCACAGTGGGGTTTGCAACCTGCAAAGAGCCACTGTCATTCCCATGTGTGCAGACCCCTGAGCGAGCTGGTGTGTGTGTGTTGCACAAGGGTACATGCATGCGTGGCAGGCAGCACTCTGCCCAGCACACCCGCATCCCCAGAGAGGAGCATCAACCAAAGCTTCTAGCATGCTTGAGTGACTTCAATACCCAGAGACTGTTTCACTTCAGGTCCTAGTCTGTGCTGCCTACAACACTACAGAGCCTGAACTGGTCTGGGAAATGGGACTCGAGTGCTTGGCAGGCAGCATTGCGGCATCTGTCAGGCCTGGCTCCACGTGGACAAATCCCTCCCTTGTGCGGCAACAGGGCAAAGGCAGGTTCAGACCAGCAGGGAGAACATGGCTGGGGTGGTTTGACATCAATGGTTGAGCAGGGCAAGGGACAGGGACACTGTTTGCTGAAGAGGGTGCAGACATGAGCACAGCTCACCCCAGCCCTGGGGTGGCTTTTGCCCACATCAGGTCTGCTCTACCCTTCCCACCCTGCGAGACTGGCTGGCTTCTGATCTTTGTCCAGGCACAACGCTCAGGAAAAGCCAGGTTGTGTTATGCTTTCTGTCCCTTGGTGACATTTTTGAGGGGTCCCCAGCACCACTGAGAAGCCTGGAAAAGAGTAAAAGTGAAGGAAGATGAAACTGGCCTATACCCATCACTGTGACCTGTTTCATTTCAGACCTGAAGGTTGTTTCTAGCTTAGTCAATGGAAAATGATGGTAGGGAGGGGACACACACACCTCCAGGGTTTCTCCCCAGGAACACTCTTACTTGTTAGGTTCCCCCCTGGACTTAGGGCATGGCTTTCCAGCTAGATTTTATCTGCCAACAGCACCCCACAACCCAATAACCCAGGTCCCAGGGCCTGGGCTTTAAAATCTGTTAAAGGTTCCTTGGGGTCTGACCACATTTGCCAGACAGTTGGCTAGGAATACTTGCCCCTCATGTAGGCTTGGTGCCCTGGCCTCAACCCAGGGTTTCCTGACTGTGTGACAGCATGGACACCCTTTTCTCCTGGAGCAGGAGGCAGAGAGGAGTGAGAAACTTTGCTACCTTTCACGGCCCCAAAAGAAATACTCTATGGGTGGCCCAGAGTGTCCAGAGCAGAGGCTGAAATTAGAAAAAAAATGCTGATTTGGGAACCTGAAGGTAGGAACTCAATAGGCACAGGGAGATGCAATGGGGGCAAGGTCTCCTGGCACGGAGCTGGTGGGACCTACCTTTCCTGATGGTCACACCAGAGCCTCCAGCCTGGCCTGGAGACAGCAGCAAGTTGCAAAAGAGGGAGACCCTGAAAAGCCTGTGCTGTCAGAGGCAGCAAGGGGAAGTGGGTGACAGATAAGAACATGTTGAGGAAAAACACAAACCAGAAGCTCCCGAGGAATTTTGGAAAGGAAATGGGGAATTAACTGCAGAAAAGGAGCACGGTGGTGGCGGGGTTAGGGTAATGCACAGCAGTTTATGGCTCACAACAGTCTGTCCATGCCACCTTGCCAGGCACTCGCTGCCTCTCCTTCCTTCGGAGGGATCACCCACCAGCAGCTGCCTCAGCTGGGCAGGAGCACTGGGAACCAGCAGGTGGCTGGTGCCAGCTGTGGAGGGGCCAATTCCAGCAGGAATCAGGGAAAAAAACAAAACCAAGAGAAGCTGGCAAGAAAACACCATCCCCATCGTGTCAGATAGGGAGAGGAGGCTGCAGGTCCTGTCTTGCTGGAGGGTAGATCAGGGATGACTGAGGCTGAGGCCAAGGCTGGCAGACGCCAGGTACCTCCCGAGGTCCCATGGTGCAGGCTGCCTGGCTCAGAGGGCACATCACTTGGGTGCCCACCCACAGCCCCACAGCTATTTCTGGGCCAGAAACCATCCCATCTCCTCTTCGTTCTTTTTTTACCCCTCTCGTCTTTGCCTCCCAGCACAAGCCCCGCAGCATGGGGTCCCCATGAAGCAGCCCCCTCAATCCGCCCCTCACCCTGCAGCTATTTTAGGGAAAGGCAGGAGGTATTTTTAGTGCTGCTGGCTCCCAGGAGAAACTCTGAGCCTCTGAGCCGCAGCAGTGCTGGCGCCAGAGAAACTGCCGCTGCTCTGGCTGATATTTCTTGTATAATTAAACTCAATCCATGCCGGGGGCCAGGCCTTGGCCACCAGCTCAGCAAGGAGGGGAAGGAGCAGAGCCAGAGAGCTGGGGGCTGAAGGGTCTGACAGATGCTGGGAATTGCTCTGCAAATGCTGGAACAGCCAGGCCTGAGACTTTGGGGGAAGTTTTGCCAGGCATGGGGGAGCAGGATGGCTCCAAGAGGGGCAGGGAGTGGGATTTAACGTGAGCAGAACCCAAACTATCACCTCGACAAAGGCAAAAGACCCCATATCGGCATCGTCCCATCCTGCTCCTCTGCAGGAGATGGACTCAAAAGGGGACGTCCAAGGCTGCGCAGACAGCACCTAAAGTCAACCTGGGAAAAAGCAACCGAATTTGAAGAGCACCCAGTGCCTGCAGGGCAAGCGGAGAGATCCCTCCTGGTAAACAAAAGCCCAGGCTGGAGCTGGAGCTGGAGCCACGTAGGAAGCCCGGGGGCTGCCTGGTTAGCGCGCATCTGGCGCGCACCCGCCGCGACGGGAGGCTGGCGAGGCGCAGCGCAGCCCCGGCTCCTTCCCACGCCCACCGGCGCCTGTCCGGGGGCCCCAGCGTGCCATCGAGGAACGGGGCGAACGACAGCCCAGAGAAAACACAGCACCCGCTGAGGTTTAGGGGTTTTTTTTTCTTTTTTTTTTTTTTCCCTGTGCAAAAAGAACAGAGCATTTATTCCTGCGCTCCCTTAAATTTCAAGATACATTTCCAGCGATCCAGACACCAAGCTGGCATTCCAAGCAACAGTATATTTTATATAACTGATTTTTTTTGTTGTTTTTACCACTTTATAAAGCCATACAATGAACTGCAAAGAATCTGATATCTGTACAACGGGAAGACAACAGCGGAGTCACATTCACACATGGACATGGTGTGACCAAAGTCGTTCTTACACACGCGACATTATGGGCACAAAGATACAAAATATAATGCATTTTTTTCCAACTATATAAATACACAGAAATGGGCGAGTCTAAAAGTTTGAAACTGTTCATTAACACTGATTAGCAAATAAATCTGTAACGTTCCCAAAGTAACAAAGACAACAACAACCAAAAAAAAAAAACCCCACGCATAACACGGCGGCACAGGATCCACCAACAGAAACGTCGGGTTGCTTCCTTTTTTTTTCCTTTTTTTTTTTTTCTTTCCTTTTTAAGGAGAAAAAAAAAAAAAAAAGAAAAAGAGTAACCCCAAACCAACCTCACAATTTGCAAAACAAACGAACGAAATGAAACAAGCCCCTGCGGGCTCCTTTGCTGTCTGATCCTCCTGCCTGCTCCAACGGGAAGGGTTGCCTTTTGTTGATGCCGATGTCTGGGGTTTTTGGGGCAACTGGTTTCTTTACCTGCCCGACCTGCTGGGTGGGGATTTACTTTGCGCTTAGGTTCAGGTGGTTGAACTCGCTAGAAAATAGATGCCCGGAGGCTGGGTTGGGTTTTTCTCCCTACCTGGTTTGTTTTCTATATGTGGTTTGACCAGGGGCAGCCAGCAAATGTTGCATCCAGAGCAACCCCAAACCTTGCTCAATTCCTCTGCTTAAACCCATGAGCTCCCCCATCTCCACTGGTGATGAGGGGCTGGCAAAGACCGTAAGATGGGTGCATTCCATCTGCAGATCATCCCCCAAAATAGCTCCTGGTGGGGTGCAGAGCCGGAGGCAGCCCAGCTGAACAGGAACCCCACATTTTGCACATTGCAGGTGCTACCATTTGGGACAGGCAGCAAACAAACCCCTGGGGAGCATTTCCCAAGAGACAGCAACATCGACAGCAAAGGGAGGATGGGTGGGAAGGGGCTTCTCCAAAGAACAAACCAACACAAAAAGGACATGTACAATAAATTTACACACGAAAAAAAAAAAATATATATATATAATGTGTGGGGCAAAGTGCGTTTTTAAGGATATCTTTGGCAAGAATATATGCAGTTCTTTGTGCAGGAAGGAGGGATGCATTTGTGTGTGTGTGTGTGTGTGTGTGTGTGTGTGAGCAAGAGAGAGAGAGATACCATCCGGCTGCTGACAACGGCAGTGTGATTACAACAAAACATATGCTGGGCTTAACTCGCACAAGCTTGAATCTCAAATACCATGACTGCATTAAAAAAAAAAAAAAAGAAAAAAGAAAAAAAGCAAAGAGTCTTTTCTGTCCCTTTCATAAGGAAAGATATATCAACACTAGGTCCCCACCACTCCCAGGACCTGGGCAATCCTCAGCACTGGCTGACAGTCTCTCCAAGGGACAGAAAGGGTAGTTACACCTAAAAATGTAACTTAAAAAAAGGAGATAAAAGGGGAAAAAAGTGCCTTTAAAGGGAGTTGACAAAACACCTGGCTACATCATTGGAAGGTGATTAGCTGTGTGTTAAAAAAATAATATAATCATCAGACGATTTTGTTAGTGTTCAAGATTTGGATACGGTCTAAGTCTTCAGCTAGTGGGTTAATGAGGAAGCCGTGAGCGGCTCAGGACCCAAAGGTATCAGGACCCATAGGCATGATGCTATCGGCAGGTATCTACTGGGTTCAGCTTCTATGCAACATCTCTGTGGTGCTTAGATCTGCTTCATTTGTATGGGGAGAAAAAAAAGGAATGAGAGTTTCAAGCACCAGTTTCCGAGGCAGCAGATTAAAATAAAATTACATTATTATAATCTCTTTTCTGAGCAGTGAGAAAACAAAGTCTGAAAAATAGAGGCTTTCAAAAATATATCTTTATATATCTATAAACACAGTGTTTTCTCTAATCAGTGAACGGCGGGGTGAGGAGATTACGGGTGAGATCGTTTCTCATCTCACTTGAATTTCGCAGAAGGAGAGAATCGCTTTTTGGAAACATTGGAAATGAAAAGGTCTCTGCATCCGTGCAGCCAGGGAGCCGGGGAGGGGGAAAGCCCTCCCCAGAGCCCCCCATCCTGCCACCGTCTCACAACCAGCTCCTCGCTATGCATTCTTTCACTCTCGCTTCAGTACATCAGTATAGCCTCCGGCCATGCCAGCCCTCTCTGGGCACCCACTCGGCTCGCTCACACACGCACATGCACACCGGTCACACGCACGCCACCCCAACATGGGGGGGCCCCCCGCGCATCTTCCACCATCCATATTTTTCCTTGCTCTGGATTTTCTTTTAACATGCAGGTGTTTCCCCGGGGCAGGGGAAGGCGGGGCAGATATAATGGGGGAGATAGGATGCGCAGAAAGCAATATGGCAAAAATAAATATTTTCGGAGTGTAAATTTAACCTTTTTTTCCTCCTTAAAATTTCATTAGCTTACAGTATTCCATCAGTATAGCTCAGATATATATATATATTATCGCTATCAAGGCAAGGGCGGTCTGAGGGAGACAAGCTCTCCGGAGGAGGGGGGCTGCAGTGCTATGTTTCTGATTTTTGCCCCCAGTAGACTAGCATCTAGGCCACTTTGCACTAAAAACTTCTCACAAAAATCTCTCAGGGGTGGGGGGGAGCGGGGATGTAGATTTTCAGCAGACGGCTCAGCAACAAGCCCACAGCTCCAACCAGACCGTTCCCCCTGCCCCAAACCTGCACGTCTGACCAAAGCATCCTCTGCCCCCTCCCCAGCACCGCAGGGCTGTGACCTCTGCCTGCTGCCCCGCAACCATGATGGCCCCCCACCAGCAGCACAGGGGCCTTTTGCCCCTCTTGCCCTCCTACTGGCCCTCCTCATCTCCCAAAGTGAAGGGAAAAGCCAACAGCACCAAAGCCACTTGCCAAACTATGGTGCATTTGGGGCGCACAAGCCTCCAGCCAGCCGGTTTTGGGTGTACATGTGTGCCAAGCAGGGTGGCTCTCAGAGGACCTGTTACCTCCCCACTGAGCCAAAGCTGCCCAGCGACTGCAGATCCTTTCCCTTTTTCTTTTCTTTTTAAATTTTCTTCCTTCTTTTTCTTTATTTTAACGTGGCCTCCAAAATAAAAGGAGAAAAAAGCGCCTGAGTTACCTGTAGTCATTCGCCTTTCGTGCAACTTGAACGTCCATGCAATTTAAAAACCGCTTGCGTGTCTCCGAAGAGTGAGATAGGGGTAGCCACGGGTCCGCTGCTTCGCACAGAGAACCCATCTGTGCCAGCATCCACTATTATTATAATTACTATTATTATTGCAATGTTTTTCTTTCCTTTGTTTTGTTTTTTTTTGTGTGTTAAGAGAACACGTGACAGGCCACAGGAGAACCCTGCCAAAGAGGACCAGTGATGGGAGGGAAAAGGGGAAGACGGGAGAGGAGGCAACTTTCTGCATCCTCCAAGGAGGTTCCTGGGGAGCTTCTGCCTACCCCAGGTGCAGGGTAGCAGCAGCCCCCCCCCCCCACCTCCTCGCAGGCTGGAGGGCACAAGCACCCTGGGGAGGTGGGAAATGCCATGACCCACCTCTCCGTGTGGACCCACAGCAGCTCACCTGTGACCGGCGCTGGGCTCTGGGTCAGCACAGAGGTTAGCCCATGGTCAAGCTCCCCAGGGACAGGAGGGTTCAGAACCAACCCCCACCACATCCCCAGCAATTTGCCAGGTGGCTGGCAGGTTTCAGGAGAAGCGTGGGGGCCAGTGAGGACCCTTGGCTCCAGCCGGGCAAGGGAAGGTTTCTGGGGGGTATCTCTTCCAGTATCCCACGGACCCAGCCCATGTCGTTATCTCTTACAGGTTGTTTCAAACACACAGCAGGCATTCACTGATGGAGCTGCTGGGATGGAGTTTCTTCCATGGGTTTTGCTAGTTGTCTCTTTTTTTCCAGACGGAAAACACCATTCATGTTCCCGTATTCAGTCCCAAGTGGATGTCAGCACTCAGAATCATGATGGTAAAAGCTGGGAACATCCATCTCACTGCTGCCTTCACTTTGGTCACCTTCCCTGCGATGGGACATGCATCCTGTCTGGCATGACTTTGTGGCTCTCTTACGTAGGTGCTTTTGGTTCCTCTGTGTGTGTGTTTGGCTTGTGTTGAGTTTTTAGGGGTTTCGTTGGGGTTTTTTTGTTGTTTGCTGTTTTCCTCCAAAATTCCAACCCTTCCCCCCCAATTCACTTCCCTCTCCCACAATGCACTTCCTCACACTCCTTCTCGGATCAGCTCCAAGTCCTTCTCCAAAATTCAAGAATCACCCGCAAGCGCCAGCTCATCTTTTCTGTCCAGAGCCAAGCATGACCCTGGAGACAAAGTTGACAATGGCTGCAGCTGGCTGGTCTGGGTCCAGCTCAGCAAAGAGGTGACAGATGTTGTCTGTGGTGCTCCCTTGCTTCCTGGCCACAAAGCCGAAGAGCCTGGGTGGGGAGAAGGCAAGAGGCTCAGTAAGGTTTGCCAGCATTGCTCACCCAAGGAACACCACCACCCTCTTCCATCACAGTCTTGTCCACCTTCCCCTCTTCAACATGTACCTCACACAACAGAGGGGGACATCCCAAACCAGCCTGCATGACCCATCTACTCTTCCCTTTACTGCAGTTTCTTTGAAGGCCAGCACTGTGTCTCCATCATCTCTTGGCCCAGCCCTCCTTGCTCTGACCATCCCTGTCACTCTCCCCTAGACCGTCCCTGAGACGGGACCTTCCAGACGATCATAGCATTGCCTTGGTTTGGGTGATGACTCAAAGACACAGAGGTGTGATGGATGGGCTGGGGTAGACCCTGTATGAGAGGAAGGCCATGTGGGGACACAAGGAGCTGGGTGAGACCATACAGTTATTTCTGTCTCTCCCCTGATGAATAAAATCTCCCTCCCCTTTTTTTTTCCCCCCCTTTTTTTTTTTTTTTTTTTTTAATTAGAATGTGCAAACTGAAGTTATAAATATGGGGGAACAGAATGTGAGACAGGCTCAGGCCATGGCATTTCTAGTTAGGGAAGGGAAATATCCCAGCAGCTGGACAACCTAATAAAAACCCATTCGCTAACACAATGGCTAAAATTAGTGGGAACTGGTCCCTGGAAATGGGCTCAGCCAGCAGCTCTGCACTCCCATGGGCCAGGACATGGAGTACAGGAGGAACAGAGAGAGTCAGCCGGTGGCTCGCACGCCATCAGCATAACCCCCAGCTCTGATCCATAAGCTGGCTCCTGCTGATTCTGCTGGGAGAGTTTCCCGTAAAGCCAGTTCTGCAAGGGCCATGCCTGCTCTGACCAGGAATTTGGGGTTGAAAGATGCCTCCTGAGTCCCCAGAACCGTGGTCTCATGCTTGGGTGAAACGTTCCTGCAGCAAACAGCTCAGCCCATTTCACACGTGGCTAAGAGGCTGCCCTGCATGGGGCATCTCTTAGCCAGTGCTCAAGCACAAGTGGGAGCCACCCCAACAGTGGCTGGGAGGAACTGGCTGGGAAGCACAGAAAGCACTTACTTGGCTGGGCCACTGTCATCAGTTTTAGTCCACCTGCAAGGAGAAGAGGAAGTGTGAGGGATTCCTGCACCCCACAAAAGAGACAGGGCCATGATGGGGGCCACTGCACCAACACTGGAGGGTCAGCCTGGCTTTGCACAGGCTTGGCTCTATGAGGAAAAAAATGATGCACCTCTCCCCCAGCATGAAGAGGCTTGGAGACACCAAGTCACCAGGAGAAGCTGGTGTTGCCCCACAAAATCTAAGGGAACCTTACATCCCTGCCCTCTGAAGGAGGAAGGGGGACAGAGCTAGCAAAGACCCTGCTCCAAGCAGCCCAGGGGAAGGAAAAGGGGCAGGGGACATGTGCTCCCCCCAGGTTAGGGCACTCACTTTCGTTCCTGGGGGTCCAAGTCACAGAAGGTGACAGTGTTGAGGGGGTAGTGTCGCCGGAAGAACAATCTGAAACACAAGGCAGGGAGCGTCAGGGCCAGGGAAGCACCACCTCTGCCCCACCACAGCCCAGCCCCACCAGCACAGGGGACACTCCCGTGGGTCTCCCCTAGGATGCTCCAGGAGTCAAGGACAAAGCACAGCCCTGCCCATGACCAGCTTCATGCCACCCCAGGGACATCCTTCATCAACACACTCCCTGGATCACAGCCTCACTGGCTTTGGGGACCCAGGGACGTGGCCATGGGGGCTCTTACTTCCTCTGGTTGTCCGTTAAGGTGATGCCTTGTGCAGAGACTTTGAAGTGGACGATGGTAGCAGTGGGTGTGGGATCAGCCACCAGCGTCTCGCCAACAGCCTTTGCGATGGCCTGGGGGCCTGTCAGTGACTCCATCTCCACAGAATTGATGAAGAGGACATTGCAGGCTAGAAAGGGAGACAGCAGCCATGGGATCAACCACTGCTCTGAGCCACATTTACGCTGGAACAGCCCCTCTCTACTCACCCGCACCCTGTTTGAGGAGGTCTGTGGCTGAGTTGGTGGCAGACGCAGTGTCTTTCTTTTCCTCCATGGGATCTGGAAGACATGTGATGGTTACTGTTGCTCCCTGCTTGGAAACCTACTCTGTTCCTGCAGGCTGTGAGGGTGGATGCAATCCCTTTTGGTCCTGGCTCTTACCTCGGTCAGGAATGACCAGCTTGCAGGGCAGGGCCAAGGGCATAATGGAGTGCTGGTACACCAGAGCCGAGAGACAGCCTGGGGACAGAGAGGAGATGGTCAGTGCAGGGCTGGGGGGACAGGCTTCCCCAGCGTTAGGTTGTTGTTGCTCCGGGTGGATGGAAGCAGGCTTTCAGTAGGTTTCTTCGCTGTGGTCCTAATGCCACATGTGGCGATTTGTCTTGCTGAAACTACCATGCCTGCCCACGGACGGCTCAGGGAGGGGGAAGAGATGCCAGGGCCTCCTTAGGAACAACAAATGGGACAGAGCTCCTTGTGCAGCACCTCAGAGCACATTAGCCATGGGATAAATAAAACAAGGAGAGCCCCTGCCCTCCACCCTGCCCAGTAGCATCATTTGTCCGGCATCTATGTGCAGAAAGGTATGTACCTGTGCACACAAGCACATTTGTGTGCACTCATGAGTGTGCATGACTCCAGAGGCTCCAAATGCGCACAGGACTCAGCTACACAAGGACAAGAGGCAGTAACAGAGGCAGAGCTCTCCCAGACACCTGACAGCTCTGCTTTGATAGTCCAGCAAAGGCAAGGCTCTCCCCACCCAGCCCCGCATGTGGAGAGCACACTGGGGCCACTCACCAAAATTGGGCTCATTGGGGCATCCTTTTAGTTTCACACCCCGTGGGCTAGTCTCGATGAGGAAGTGCCTTACCAGTTCGTTGGTGATGTCTCCTGGAAAGAAACAGTATGTTCTCACACCAGAGCCACCCTCCTCCTCCTGCTTCTCTGCAGTCCCATGGGGAAACCAGTGCTCCAGCTCAAGGAAGGGGTCCCTACCACCCTGCATACCCTCCTCAAATCCAGCCCTTTGTACAGGGTCAACCCCAAGCCAGGCTCCCCAGTGGTGTCGATGGGCTGGGGAGGCTGTGCCCATTTTACCATGCCAAAGCCCAAGATGCAGATGAGCTCAGGGCAGAGGTTGTCTGGTGCTTCCCTGTGCCCTGGGAGGGAGGGATCCTGCCACATCAGCACATACCCAAGGGCATGACTGGCTCAGCAGACCCAGCTGCCCGCTCACCCCGGCTGAATGATGGAAGGCATCTTGGCGTGGGATGGAGAAGGGCATACAATACCTTTCTTGTTCTGCTGCATGACTGTGGGAGGCGGAGAAGCTACTTTCATGGCAAGGCCGTAGGCTCCCCGGAAGGAGTGGCTGTCTCGGATGATGAAAGCCCCTGGCTCCCTGTCCTTCAGCAGTGCAATGGCTGCAGGACAGAATGGCAGACCTCAGAGCCAGCATAGCAAGAGCCAATGCGCCTTCTAAAGCCACAAGGTTTGGGTCAGGACTGGGCACCCCCGTTCCACAGCCTCGCAGCTGGGCACTGCAATATTACCATCCCCCCTGCACATCTGCATGGCGGTCTCAAGTGGGTCTTCAGCCAGGCAGGGGCTCATCTCCCCCTGGCCTCCACTGCCCTGTGTGGGCATCTCAGAGCATCCATTCCCACCCAGCCCACCTCTGAGCAACTAAGCACTGGAGAGCAGGCAGGGACCAAATGCTGGGACATTGCCCCTGAAGGCACCTTGCCCTCTCCTTGTTCTCCCCACTTATTTTAGCTATGTCTCCAATACCCCTCTGAAGACTCTGAACTCAAGATCTGGGTGCTTTGCACCCCAAACTGCATAGATCCACTGCACACTGCAGGGACCAGTGCTCCTCCATGAAGGGGAAGGTTTGGGGAGCCCATGTCATGCAAGCCTGCAGCTGAGCTGGGCTTCAACCCCCCTTCTGCAATGGTCTGAGCATGCACAATTCACCTTCACTCCTAACTCAGCCTCTCAGGGAAATTCTTGCTAATCCCTGTGATCCAAAATACACACCAACTCCCAACCACGGCTCACTCAACTGCATCCTTCGCACTGTGCCATCTACCCACCCTGCTCCCTGGAGATCTCCGGTTTATACCAGTACTTGGAAGTGTCCTGCACAAACTTGACATTGGCACGAGTCTCGGGGCTGACATCTGCAAGGAAAGGAAAAGAAGACAAGGAAAAAGTTAAAAGATGCTGTATCTAAAATTCCATATGAGTTTTTAGCAAATCTGGCTAAAGCATTAACACCTCCACCTCCTTTCAGCCCCAGCACATTGCTTTAACCTCAACCCAATCCTCCATACCCAGGCAGGCTGATCATCACCTGGAGCTTAAGGGGCTGCTGGGCACCTGAAGCTAAATCCAAGCACAAGAGCCCTCAAAGGGCTGTGCATCGAATGAGCCTCTTGGCCACAGAGCCAGAAACAAAATGGGAACTCATCATTTAAAAGGGAGCTGGCTGGGTGAAATGAAAGCTGTTGGAGGAAAGAGAGATGTCCAGAGGGTGGTAGAGAAATCCTCTGACTTCAGAAGACCTTCACTGCTCTCCAGTATTTAAGATTTGGCTTGTCCACTGTAAAAATAAATTCCTTCCCTTACCTGTGCCCTGTGCAAAGGAACTGGGCAGGTTGACCTACCCTGGGAAAAGCTACGTACGCAGCCCCAGCCCGACCCTGCCTCGCTCAGTGCCTATCAGTAACATAGCCCTGATGGGACCCGGTCCTCTGGCCATGAAACTTGTCACTTCACTTGGGTAACATTTCCAACCACCTGCCTTCCAAAAACAACTGATCAAACAAGCCAGAGGGCTGGACAGCATCTCTGCTGGAGACATATTAACAATCCTTTGCAATCTGGTCACCTCTGGAGAGGCAGGGGTCTCACTAATTGTTATGTGTTTTATTTGCTCATGCTTCCCTGCTGGGAAGGGTCCCCAGCCACAGCGAGTCACAGGGCCAGGGCGGGCACCAGCATGCCCACAAAGGGCTGCCTGCTCGGCAGCAAAACCAGCCCAGCAGCCAGAGCCAGGAGCCACTGCGGCCCCACGGCTTTATTCCCCTGGTCCTATCAATCCAATCTTGGCGTCACCGAGGTGTCCAGTAACTGGAGCCAGTGAAGGCATTCCAGGCACAGTGGCACCCAGGGCACGGCACACCATTTGAAGTGAGGAGGCAGTGCCCCAGCAGGGTCCCAGCGGGGTAAAGCCTGCCAGGAATGGGGCCGGGAGGTCAGCACATCCCCACAGCAAAGAAAAGCCACCTCCGGGTGCTTTGATCTCCCTGTACACAACTCTGGGTGCTGTTTACGTCAGTGACGCCAGCTCGGTGCTTTTCCTGTTTGGATTTGCCAGAAAGTGGAGGAAATGGCCCAAGCCCCAGCGGTGCCGTCAGTTTGCAGATGGTGCAGGAGGGGTAAATCAGGACACGGCTGCAACCCCTTCCCCGCCGGCCAGCAAGGAGGAGGAAGGGAGAGTCCTGGGCACGGCAGGGGGATGCAGAGACCTCCAAGGGCATCCCTTACCTGGCATGGAGAACTTGGAGAAGTCTGGCAGCGTGTGGGAGAAGGTGACAGCACTCCCACTGCTGGGGCTGGACATGCCACTGGAGAGGGGGGAGGATGCCTTGCCATTGACGGTGGCGTAGTTGGGGAGGCTGTTGGAGCGGTCCCCGGCCGACATCCGCCGCTTCTCAGGCAGTGCAGGCTGTGGCGTGGGGCTGCCCTGGCGGTAGGCGGCCGAGTCCGGGGAAGAGGAGTGCGGCGTGCTCGTGCCAGGGTAGTACGCCGGCGAGACAGGGAAGGATGGCGTGGAAGGAGGCTGGTAACCAGAGGAGCTGCTCTGCCGAGACAGTGTTGGGCGCCTCTCCTCTGGGCTGGAGTAGCCATACAGGGGGCTGCCAGGGGGGACGGCTGCCGCAGCTTGATGCCTGGCCAGGCTGGGGCTCCCTGGTGGGGCCACCAGGTTGCCATGGGCCACTACAGTGTGTCTGCCCAGTCCAGGGCTGCCGGGAGTGCCGCTTACGCTGGGGTTGACGGCTCTTCGCCCGAAGCTGGGGCTGGATGGCGTGTTGGTAGCCACTGTCCGGTGCAGGGTGCGGGGGCTCCCTGGCAGGACATGGACCCCCACCACATTGACCTGTGCCTGCGGCCGAGCTTGGGGGTCTGGCTGGAGGCTGGCTCGGCCATCGGGATAGTCGGGGCTGGTATATGCTGAGCCCGGGACCCCACCTTGGACCATTGCAAAGGAAGATGGAGACGAGTTCTGGTAGCTGCTGTTAGCAGAGGGTGTCTGTGAGCTGACAGGTGACCGGCAAACAGGCTCAGCCAAGGCATGGGAAGGTGTAACTGTGCTGTGGGGGCTGCCCTCTGATGGGTAGCTGCGGAGGGAGGCCCTGAGGAGAGATGAGAAGGAGGATTCAGCTCCACTGCTCATTCCTGCTGCTGGCTAGCACCCTTCTGTGAGTGGCGCACAGGGAAACTGAGGCACAGCAGCAGCAAGCTGCTCAGCTTTCAGAGGCAATGGTGGGATGGGTCCTGCCAGCTGCATGAAAGCAACCAGAGGCAGCTTTAGTTCTACCATGCATCCTAATTCCCTCTCAAGGTACGATTTTCTGGGAGACAGAGCCTTTTACCAGCTCCTCTTGCAGCAAACCACCTGATGCGCTCCTCTCTGCCAGCCTTGCCAGGCTGGGATGGTGCAGGACACCTCACAGGCTGGCGTGGGACATGACACAGGGACAATGGCTCCATTGCACCACAGGGGACCAATGCTCAGCCTAACCCAGGGCTAGGGGTTAGCATTGACCCCATGCTTCCTCCCACCCCAGGGGGTTCCCTGTGAGGTTCCCTCTCCCTCTGGCAAGATGCTACTTAGGTGCAGTGACCACAAAGTGACCACCAGTGACTCAGCTTTGTGTTCTCAAGGTAGTGAGTGACATGGTTGGCCAGGACCCCCAAACCCTGTGTGGGGAGATGGGGGTCCTTGCAAAGGCAACTTCAATGTGGGAGCAAGCCTGTGCACCTGGCGCTGACCCCAGCCGCACCAGCCCCTGGGACCTGCACCACTGCCTTACCCGTCCACACTGTGAATGGGGCTGCTGGTGGAGACAGGGCTGGGGGTAGTGAAGGAGTTGGTGAAGGTGCCATTCCTGGCAGGCACCTCCAGGCCCGCAGGCTGGGTGGTGGGCAGGCTCCCTCCCCTGCCTGTCGTGGCCGTGCGTGCCACCGACTCGACGTAGCTCCTGGGCTCTGTGGCAAAAAAAAAGGGGAAAACGGATGAGCCTGCCGCTTGCATGGGAAGGAGGTATCCCTGTTTCAGCCAGTGAAGATGTTTGAGCTCAGCTTCTCCAGTGGCACATTCCTACCCTGTCCCTCTTTCCCCAGGGCTTGTGCAAAAGCATCTCTGGCTCATCTGGGCCTTTAGATTACTCCAAGAGATGCTGCAGACCCCAGCCAGTGCACAGGCAGGGGGCCATGCTCACCCCTTTCCCTGAGGGGGCCACAGCACATGGGACCACAGTCCCTTTGCACACCATAGCCCCTCCGCCCTGCTCTGAGTCAGCGTCCCTCCCCACCCAGGATGCCAAATAGCACATGTCGTGCTCCCTGCTCATCCTCAGCCCCTAAAAATAGAGCCAGTGACTGTCCAGCCTGTGCTGACTCACACGGGACTGATGACGATGCCCTGTGGTCCCTGCCCTGTGTGGCCCACCTATGCCAGCCATCTCCAGCAGCAGACCAGAGAGCAGCTCCAACTATTTCCACTGCAGCATCCAACACTCTCACTCCCAGCCCGCCTTGAAACCAGAGCCCGTGAGCACGACCAAGAAAAGCAATTTTCCTTTGGAGCCACCAAGCAGTCCTGTGCCAGAAGCAGCGGGCTGGGCTGGCCATTACCAGCCACGGCAGCTGCCAGACCCAGCCCTTCCTCCTCCCTTTCCACCCTGCCTCCTGCTCCATCCAGACTGGTCCCCATCCCTACAATAGCCCCCACAGCCCCCAGGCCCCCCACCAAAAGCTGTGCTGGAGGGAGGGGCTGCAGCTTCAGTCCCACCCCTCTGTGCCCCTGCAGCCATTACACCTCAGCTGGCATGTGCCACCAACTGACTCCATGCTGGGGCACAGCGCCCTAAGTGACACCCACCAGCATCAAACACTATGGGCTGGGCACCCTTGCAGGTCCCTGGCTCCATGCTGGCCATGCCTGAGGCAGCTCCGCAGCAGTAATTAGCATGGCAAACATTATCATTATTATTATTATTATTAGTCATAACAGCCAGGCTCCAGCTAAGGCTGCCAGCAACCCAGCCTGCTCACAGCCAGCAATGCCGATGCACAGCTCCATGTTCAGTGTCGGACCAGGGAGTTGCAAGGAAAAAGACTGTCACAGGTCCCCCTCCTTCCCCCACAGCATCTCTGTGCCCCATCCGCCTGCACACAGGGAAGGAGGAGTTCATCCCTTGGGCTGATCTCCCTGCCCAGCCCTGCCCAACCATCCTAGGGAAGATATGAGCCAAAACCAGACCAAGGACCTTAACACGGGCTGGGTACCAGCATCCAAGGCAGGACACATGACAGGGTCGAGGCACTGCCCAGAAGGACACCCAGGGCAGCTGTGAGAAACTCATCGCCACTTAGGTAATTAAATTAATTTCACAGCTACTCAGTTTCCCCCCAGCTCCCCACTCCAGACTAAAATTAGCCAGACTGTACATATGAGTCAGCCTGCAAGAGGTTAAGACCAAAGGGCTGCAAAAATGCCAGCCCCTCCTGCAAAGGTGGGGGCTGAATGGAGGCAGGCTTGGGGAGGGGGGACAGCACACATGTGCCACAGTGAGGTGTGTCACCATGGGCATGAGTTCAAGTCGTTTGGTTCAATATGGGGGAAAAAAAGAAGAAAAAAAAGGTGGGAGTTTCAGACGGGATTTTTTTAGGTTGAAAAATCTGATCTTGCCTCCTGTTTTTTTCTTGGAAGAGGCTCCAGAGATGGGAAGATGGTGGGAGAATAGAGAGGCTGTGAGTCACCAGGGAGGTGGAAAGTCATTTGAGAATCCCAAATCCAAGCAGGACTGCACTCCAGCCAGAAATCCCCAGCACTGCAACTGTGCCTGTTTTAAAGCCTCCTCGGAGGTGGCAGGCAGGACCTGAGCTCCTGGGCTGCTAGAGCATCCCTTAGCCCCAGGCACAGTCCGGCCACACAGGCGGGGATCTGCTGAGCAGAGCCTGGAGGGCAGGGATCCTTGTGGGGTGTGCAGCTGAGTGCAGAGGGTGCTAAGCCAAAGTTTTGTTTAGCCAAAACACCAGTCCCTTCTTAGGACTACAGGTTCAAACCCCCAGAAACCTTCAGGTTATCAGAGAGGAGGAAGAAGAAGGGCAAGAGGCTGGCGGTGGCCAATCTGCCTTGCCAGCGTGGGGTCACTGGACATCCTTGCTCCGAGTCAGCCATAACACAAGTGGCCTGAACACCACAGGAACAGACAAGCAGCGCAGCTTGAGCTCCTGAGGGTTTGGTGGGAAAGAGAGGAGAGGTGACGTTCACATCTTTGTAGAGTTAAAGCTGGACAGAAATGGTAAAGCTGGGGGGTGGGGGGAACAGGGACTTAAGAGGGAAAAAACTGGTTTTATCCCAGCTTTTCTTCCTTTAATGTATCCAAGAAGCCATCGCTGAAAAATCAGCTCTGGAAGCAGAACGTTTTCTTCAAGCACTTTCTCCAAGATCACACAATGTTCAGGTTTGGGTTATGTACATTTTGAGGAACTCACAGAGGGAAATTCTGACAGCTCTCAGCACCACGGGAAGAATCACAAACTTGCCAAGAAGAGATACCCTTTCTCCAAAACCCATCCTGAACACAATTCCCCATCCTGGCCCCGAGGGCCCAAAGTTTCATTAAAGAAAACAAAACCACCCAACCACTGTTAGATAGCAGGTGGCACTCCAGGGAACCACAGCCACTCCTGAAGCCTCTGTCCCCCCAGGAGACATGCCACCCCAGAGCCTGCAGTGCCTCCTCCATCAGCACAGCCACTCCTGAGCTGACATCCCAGCTCAGCCCCATCCTTGGCATCCCCAAAGAGGTGCAGCACAGGGACAGAAGACGGGGGCGGAATCTGAGCAGACTCCCAGCCAGCAGAAGATGCACACCGGCTGCCGGCGCTGTGCTGCTGCCCAGCCAGCTGAGCCAGCAGCCCACTGGTGGCCTCTGCGCCTGCTGACCTTTTGTGCTGCACTTTGGTTTATTTTTGCTCCAAACAGCAGTGGCAAAGCCAGATCAGGAAGGCAGGAGCCCCAAACCGGGACTGCTTCTCCCAGCTCCCCCCACAAGGCTCATACAAGGCTTGCCACAGCATGCCAGCATCCCCAGCACCCTCTGGCATGGGTGACACACTGGCATGGGTCAGCACACACTGACAAAGAGCTCTCAGCCCCTATGGATGACTGATACCCAACGTTGACAGACCTCCAGGTCCAATTTGGACATCAGGGAATCCAACACAACACAAGGCACAATGCTCCCTTCCTCGAAAGGGAGCAGGATGGGCAAGACTCAGGCTCCTACATCCCTGAGGGACAGTGCGAGGGAAGGCTGCTGGCACAGACAGTTGGAGCCTGCTCTGAGCAACAGTTCCGACAGCGGGGATGAGCAGGGAGGAGACAGAGAAAGAAAAGCCTTTCTTACCTTCTTCAGAGTCACCACCCGCCTCCCCTTCTAGCTCTGAGAGATGAAGGAGCAGGGGAGCAATGGGAGCAGGAAGAGGAGGAAGAAGGGAGGTGCGAGACAGAAAGAAAAAGAAATCAGAGTTAAGCAGCTTTGCCTTGCTCAGGGAGGGACACACAGAGCACAAAGCAGAACGCCACACCTCCCCGACACTGTGCCCCAAACGGGACACCCAGCCTCAGACACCCCCAGGGTCCACCAGGGTATTCCAGAGATGATGTCTAAAACCCAGGAGGCTGGTTGCAGGTGGGGAAGAGGGAACAGCCCAGCAGGGAGCCACCACAAAGTATTGCTCCGAAAAGCCCAGCAAGGGCAAAAAAAGCATCAGTTCTCCCTTGGGGTCAGAACGAGAAGGGTCTCGCTGGGTAGGCTCAGCCAGGCCATGCCCCCCAGGCTCAGCCAGGTTTTGGGGAGGTTGCACTCAGCCCTGAGATGGCCCAGGAAGGGGCCCTGGGTGCTGGGGAGCAGTGAGGTCTGGCTTGGCAGACTGCTCTGGGGTGCATCCCCAGGACAGCAGGGCGTTTGCACCCAAGGACCACTCTCCAGGATAGAGAGGGCTCTGGATACTGTTCTGGCTGACAGGCTCGACTCCCAGAGAGCAAACCCTTTCCAGCTGTGCTGGGGAGAAGGGACGGAGGGAGGGAAAAACACAGCGCTGGCCAGGAGGCAGGACCGTGGGGTTTTCCAGCCTCCACCACTGAAGACCCTGCTGGGCTGAGGCCCCCCCAGAGCCGTACCACATCCCCCCATCCTCACACAGTCCCAGAGTCCCCACAAGAGGTGACAAGGACCCCAAGGCCACCTGGGCCCAAAAGGGATGCAGAAGTACCTTTCCCAGCCAGGGGGCCCTTCCAAGGGTATCCCCACAGATGCCTCCACACACAAACCGCCCGCAGCCCCAGTGCCCACACTCACCTCCCACCGGATGCAGCAGGATCTCAGCCGGGTTGTGGGGTTTCAGCCCCAGTGCTGAGAGTGGGGTCTTGGCCAGGCCGGGGGGAGAACGCACTGTCAGAACAGGGCACACAAGCATTAGTGGAGGGGTTGGAGGTAAAACTTCAGAAAGGCTGTAACTGCCCAGGGGTTCAGAGCCCCCTGACCCACCCCACCCACCCGCTGCAATGGCAGGCTGCTGGGAAGAGAAGATGCCACGGATGAAGCAGCACCTCAGGGAAGGGCCCCAATCCTCCTCTCCATTTTGGGAGAGGGCACAGGGCAGGAGGCACCTGAAAACAAGCAGCCTGCCCCATCGTGGGGCTGGCAGGACGGAAAAAGGGGGCAACTCCCACCAGGGCAGTCCCAGACCCCATCTCCAAGCGCTGTCTCTGTAAGCAAATGGTCCCACCATACAGGCATGAAGCCTCTTTCATTGCCCCTGTGCGAGCTGCCATCCCCCCAACACAGCTCTCCCAAACCTCAACCCCCCTCTGCTGATGCCCACGTCTGGCTGAGCTGGGACCAGGCTGTCCCGGAGCAGTCATCATCCCCATGAAAAGGACAGCAGGACTGCCAAAACCCTCCCACCCTCTAGACCAGCTTGATGGGTGGGTGAGGATGTTCACACAGAGCATGTTCCCCCAGGGGTGGAAATGCACACATGAGGTCTGTACCCCTGTGCCCATACGTACATACCAGGAGAAGCTGCATATGTACATATGGCTATGGTATGGATGCACCAGCAGTGTGGGGTGGCAGGGTTTTATGGGGCAGGGCAGACCTCCCTGAGCTGAATGTGCCTCCTCTTCCCTCCTGCCCCCTGGGTTTGGCCCATTTCCCCAGTGCTGCATTTTCCCACACCAGGGGGGACCTCCTGGCCTCATCTCCAGCAGGAGGGCCCGGAGGGCACATTCCTCCAGCAGCATCTGAATGTCCCTGACGGTCAGTGCAGGCACGGGCCCACAGCGAGGCCGGGAGGCGGCGGGTGGTGGGAGCTCCAGAGGAAAGCCAGACCTTTGCCCTGATGCCGGGTCCCCCGGCAGCCTGGGGCTGCAGCAGCCAAGCAGCGAGTCCCTGGGAAACCAAGACGGCAGCGCCTTCCCCAGCGGGTGTCCAATTTCCCCAAATCTTGTCAGCCACAAGCCGCAATGTCAGCTCGCACCTCCGCTGGCTGACAAGCAGCAGGGTAGGGTCCCTCCCTGGCCTGGGAATTCCCCCGGGACCAACCTCTCCCCGTGGAGAGGAACTGCTCCCGTATCCCCCGGGGGTCACTTTGGCGAAGCCTGCAAGCTGCAGCTTCAAACTTCCCAGGCCTCCCGGGCTGGCGTGTGACAAAAAGCATTGCCTCCGGGCCACGTCCCCAGTCAGGCTGTTCCCGTCACCTCTTCGAGTGACTCATCCCGCAAAACGAGCCACTGTCCCACAGCCAGGGAGCTGCTGCCTCTGGAACAAGCTCTCCAGTGCCCCAGAACAACAGGGCCATTCCCAAGCTGCCAAGTGCCCTGGGGATGCTCCCACACTCCAGTCACTGCATCCCACGAGATGGGGCTCAAACATCAGTGGGTTGCAGGGGAGAAACAGCAACGGTGCAGGAGAAAACAGTCTCGAGCCCCATCGGCTGAGCTATGGGGGGCAGGACGTGGCATCAGAGGGGGCTGGGCCCAGCCTGAGCATCCCCAGCCCTAAAGCATCCATCAGCCTTGATCCCTCAAAAATGTTTTGGAGGAGGTAGGGGGCTGCTGTCGTTTTGATCGGTTTCCCAGTTGACCAGCTGCTCCGTTGCACTGGTCCAGCCTGAGTCATGCTGTGCCGACGTGAGGCTGCTCATCAGGTTCATCGCTCGAGCCAGCCACACACCAGTCCACACAAACCCACTGTGACTGCGCAGTCAGGGTTAGTCAGAAAGGAGGCATGCTGCACTGGAGGAGCCGAGACAAGCTGCATGCAAACGGCTGGCATCTCCCAGCCATTTCCCCCTCCTGCCCTGGAAACAGTGAGAAGTGGTATGGTGTGTGAGAGTCTGCTCTGAGTCCCCTCCTATTCTTCAGTCCCTCCTGCCTTCCCTCCACTCGCTTGCTACTGCAGTCTTGCTGCCCTTCTTGCCATGCTGGTAGGAAAGATGGGGAGATGCAGAACCAGAACAGAGTGAAAGGATGCTGTCTTTCGGACCCTGCTTCTCTCTTTATCCTGCCTTGGGATCCCATGCAAGAAACACCCAGTAAGGGCGAGAAAAAGCCAACAGGAGGGTGCTGAGCATGGGATGCTGGTGGCAGTGCAAAGCGGCGAGATGTGGAGGAAAGGAGGATGGAGAGAAAGAGTGATTAACATGGCAGTGGGTGTCTGGAGACCAGAGCTGTCTGACCCTTGACAAATTTCTGGCCTACCAAGCCCCTCCGCCTCCCGGAGCCGCAGCACTTACAGGGACTGGAGTAAGGGGGTTGTGGTGAGACGGGGAAGGCTGGGGTGGGGGGAGAAATCTCACCGCCGCTGGAGGGTGGGCTGGTGGGGGAGGCACCCTCCATCTCTTCAAAGGCTTCTTTGTAGCTGTGGAGGTGAGGCTGGGGAGGACAGGAGAAAGGGTCAGTCCCATCCTTATGATGGGCACAAACCTCCAGCATACCCCAAGGAAGGAGCAGAGGGGGCAAAGGGAAGGTTTTCACCTCCTCCCTGCTAACCACCACCACAGAGAGCATCATTGACCCCCAGCCCTCCAGGGTGCTGCAGATGCCAACCAAGCCTTCTCCCTCCCCAGAGGTGTCTACCCCCTATCAGCCACCTACCCACGCAAGCACCCCCCGATCCCAGCACACCTCTTTGGGCCTCCCTCCAGGGTTGGCCGCAATGGTGCTGACCACCTCGGGCGAGAGGATGGTGGGGCTGCGGGGTGAACTAGGCTCCGGCGAGCTCTTCTCATAGTGGCTGTTGCTGGGGGTCCGCTTGCGGGCAGGCACAGCGCTCTCCTCTGGGGGCTTCTCCCGGGACTGCACCCCTGTGGGGCAAGCACAGGGTGGGAGGCGGGTGAGGAGCTGCTGGCCAAGATGAGGACCAGCAGGAGATGCTCTGGGCTGATCTGAGAGGTGTCCCCAGGGCCATGTGCCATGGAGGGAGCTCTGCCCAGCCGAGATGGCAGCTTCAGCACTCACCTGCATCTAACCCCTGGACCAGCATCAACAGTTTTGAGCTGAGGCAGATACACCCTACAGCAGTGGCCTGGGGACAAGCAATAAAGCAATGCAGAGTTGTGGCTACTGGCTGGATTGCTGCACCAGCCCTCCCAAGCATCACGAGACTTGGGCTCAGGGACGACAACCCCCAGCAGTGGGTGCAAGGGGCATGAGCATCCTCTGAGCAGCCCAGCCAGCACAGCCCTGCAGAGCTCCAAGGATCTGGACCTCCCAACAGCATCACGGTGGGAAAAGGCCAAATCCCCAGCACCAGGGCAGCTGCATCCCTGCTCCCACAGCCAGATGTGGCTTCAACCACAGTGGCAGAAAAAGCCTGGTTTTTTGAATCCCCAAGGCAGAGGGAGCATCAGGTCCAAAGGAAGGACTCCAACAGAGGGATGGTGCAGGGAACCCCAACAAACCACTGCTGATCTCCTACTCCCAGCACAAAGCCTTCCTAAAACGGGTGACTGGCATCTCCTCTCCATCTCCCCCCAAACCTCCTTTCCAGACCCCAGAACCATGAGCCACCAGTGACTACAGCCTGGGGAGAAGGAGCAAGCAAGTCACTGTGGGAGAATGTGTTTCTCCAGGCTGTCGGGGTCTGGTAGATCCCACTGCGATCCCTACAGGCTGCGATAAAGCCCAGAAACAGGGACAAAGCCAGCACAGGGCAAGTGGTCATGAGGCGCTGGGATGAGAGGTGTGACCCCAACTCTCCCAGCACCCAAACACACTCTCCACTCCAACTTGCCTGATGAAGAGGTTAATTAGGGCTCACAGATGATAGTGCCAGGTTCAGTGCAGGGCAACTGCACAGAGCACCACTGGCGCCGCTCGGAGCCCTGCAGGAATCCCATTCTTCCCAGGGACCCACACGGCAGTGGGGTGACCTCTGCTCTCAGACCCACTACTAGCACAGGTGACAGGACCACCCCCTCCACCTTTCCCACAGAGGCAGGGAGCACTCTCGCTCCCCTTGGCCAGCACGCTGGGGGGGGTGGTAGAAGAGGGGAGTGGGGGGGTGGGGGGGAAGAGGCCAGCATCACGCTCCAGGAAATGCACTTTTCAAACACCAACTCCTTTCCCACGGGCTGGCGGAGGAAAACCAGCCATCAGCTGCTTCCCCTCACTCCCTGGGGCTCCACGCGGGACCCACGCCTCACGCCCGCTGACCTCCCCTCTTCACCGCCCTGGCACCCACACCAGAGCTTCCCCGGCCCTGGCCCCGGGAGAGGGCTGGGAGCACGGGAGGGAGGGAGGTGGCCGGGGTGCATTTCTAAATAATCAGCCCAGTGAATGGCAACAACAATAAAATCGCAGCTCAGGGGGAGAGGCGGCCAGGCTGCAAGGCAGGGGACATGAGCCAACGGGGCCGGCTCCAGCCGCGGAGGCGGCCTGGAAAATTCCACTAAGAGCAGCTTTGAAACCCAACTCCCGATCCCTTCTGCAGGTGCTCGCCGGCGCGGGGGACAGCCATGAAAAAGGCCTGTGGAGGAGCGGGAGGGAGGAGAGGGTCCCTAGGAAGCTACCCTGCAGGCATGGGCAGCATCGCATAGAGCCACCCTGTATCTTCTGCCCTGCTCTTCACTTGAAGGGAATGAAGCCCTGAGTTGTGAGCCCAGGGAGAAACAAATTTTGGGGGAAAAACAAAGTAAAATCTTATATTTTCTGTTTGTCTTTCCACCTTGTGTGCCATGGGGTGTCCTGCACGCTGTAGGAGCATTACCAGGAGCATCCCTTGGCCCATCCCAAAGTGAGCTGCACCAACCAAGCACTGCAAAGAGGCAGGGACTGGCTCCTTGAGTCATGCATGCCTGCCTTGCTTTGTTTTCCATTTGGGAAGCACAAACAGCAGCTCGCTAGGACCCTGCTGTCAGTGCACATCCCACATTTGCAGCGTGGGACTCCCTGCATGTCACCCAGCTGCAGGGTGCTGGATCTGGCCCATTGGGACACCCAGGAGCTCACTGGGCTTTGGCTGCTCCACCCCCCAGACATGGAGAGCAGCCGGGGCCATGGGGAGGGGAGGGAGGAGAAGGGAAAAAAGGGACTCATTGTTAGGGAGCAAAGAGTGGGAAACTTCACAGGCTGCCCAGAGCAAAGCCTGGAGGAAACCCAGGCTCTGAGCACGGCTCCCCCAACCCCCTGGGTGATTTATGGGCTGGAAACTACACTTGAAAAACAAACTCTCCTTTCCCCAGCTCGCTGTGCCCCCTTGGCAGACATACAGCCTCCCTTAGCCACAGTACTTCCACCGGCCCCCCAAGGGATGCCCAGCTCAGCTGCAGGAGGGAGGGAGTCCCAACCACAGGGAGGGAACAGCAGCCTGCACCCCGCTCCCCACCCCAGCCTCCACCACCTCTGGCACTACTACCCTTTCTATTGCCCATTTAACTCCCTAACCTGACAGCAACTCTCCCCCAGCAAGGTCCTGCCCTTGGACTCAGCACAGCTCTAGGACTGGGGAAAGGCAGGAGCACAACAGCCAGGCAAGGAGGAAACAGGAGGGATTTAAACCCAGGTGGTTTTGCGGCTGGGAAGCTGGGTTTTGGGGCCAAATCAGGAGGCAGTGCTTTTTGGGCATGAGATGTTGGAGCTACTGCCAGACAGGAGCTGGGCAACACCCCCAAGGTGAGAAGGCAAAGCAGCATCCTATGGCCCTTGGGATGTGGCACCCAGCAGTTAAAGCCAGACTGGGATACACAACGCCCAGAGAAAAGAGAGATGCAAACTTGCTCCCTGATTGCACAAGGAACAGCAGCAGATGTTGCCATGTACCGCTCTCCACCAGAGCCCAACTCACCCTGTCCCACCAGGCACAGACACATCTACTGCTCCCCACCTCCCAGCCTGATCACTGCAAACGGGCATGACAAAATACCTTACTCTGTGCTGAGGAATGGGAGGGTTCAAACCTCTTCGGTCCTCCTGGGGAGAAACCCGAGGTGCCAGCAGAGAGAGAAAGGTCATCCAGAAAGCTGGTGACTCCCCAGCCCACTCTTTCTTCCCAGCCCCTCTCCATACCCTTCCTCCTGCTCACCCCAGGACAAGTGGGTGCAAACCAAGCACCAAGTAGGTCCCCAGCACCTGTCACCCAGGGCAGACTCACCTCCAGGGAGCACAAGTCACATCGCCTAAACCCCAGCCTCAGCAACTCACATTCTGTGGCTGCAAACAGACCCACGGGGAACCCCTGGCTGAAGCAGGTGAGACCCTGCTGGGCCAGGAACTGGCTGAACCTGGGATCTGTGGAGCTGCACCCCAGCCCTTGTCTCCCCGAGGAGTGAGCCACATCCAGGACAAAGCTCAGAGGGGCTGGTGTAAGCACCTAGGCCAGCAGTGAAACCCCACCAGAGAGCAGTGCCAGGCTTGGATGAGATGCAAAACCAAGTGTGGACAGGGGAGTCTGTACCCAGGGCCAGGGGCTCCTCCATGACCAGAGGAGGTCAAGGTGGGCCCTGAGCATTACTCTGCTGAGAAAGGGGATCAGTTCTGCATGGGGAGGGTCTCCCAAGCCTCCCTCCATCCCACATCCATGCAACACACAGAGCACTCAGCATGCAAGGATAGGGGAGGAAGAAGGGAGGGGTGGAAGGAGGGAGGAGAGAGAAGGGAAAAGGAAGAAAGGATGTGATGGAGGAATGGACAAGAGGGAAGAAGGATGGATGGGGAAGGCTGGAGGACAAGAAAGGAGGGAGGTGGAATGAACAAACCGGAGGAGAAGGACCGTTGCTGGTTCAGAGAAGGACGGGGGGCTTTGGTGCTCTTGTTGAGGTCCCTGAGCTTGGCGTTGTACTCTGCCAGCGTACCAGGACAGGGAGCGCAAGGAGGGGGGAAAGTCACACGGGACAGACACGGTTCCCCATGGGGAAAGGAAGGGGCAGACAGGACAAGTGTCACAAGATACAATAGGGAGAGAGAGAGAGAAAACAAGAGAAAATATTAGTTGGGCTCCAACAGATGAGCCTGGGGTCACCTGGGGGGTCCGAGGGAGCTCAGACCCTGCTTGGAGCTGCTTCCCCATCACCCAAATTGCCTGTCTTCAGGCACCACTTAAACCCATATGGGAAATCAGTGGTGGCTCCCAGCCACACATGGCCTTGTGCAACGCCACAAACGTCCCATCACTATCACCTTGGGAATGGCCCTGTGCAGATCCCTTCCATCAGGGGATGCCCAGGGCTGGGACAAGAAGGGATGACCCCAGACACCTCACTGGGAGATGAAGGGGACTTGAAGGATGGCAGGACCGGCTCCTCTCTGCAGGGAGGTGCTAGGGATGCCAGTGCTGCCCTGTTCCATCTCTTTCCCTCCATCACCAGTGGGAAGTGGGAACAGAAGCACTCCCCTGCAGGCCATGGAGGAGGTGTGAGATGCTCCTCGTTGCTCTGCTGGAACACGCAGGCAATTTATAGCAGCAGGGAATGTAAACAAACCCATCCGTGCCCCACCATCCCCATCGGCTGTCCCCTCCCAGCACTGGCTTCAGGACACCTTGTTCCCGCCGGAGGTCAGGCTGCCCACCAGCACTGTCCCTGCCTCAGCATAGACGGCCCAGCTCCAGCAGGGACAGGTGGCCACAGGCTTGGGACGACCCCAGGACGCCTCTCCCCCCCCAGGAAGCCCAGTGGCTGCAGGGGGATGAGAGTGACCCCAGCCCAGCCTTGAGAACCTGATCCCAGGGTTGGGGGGGACGGATTTTTCGGTAGGCACCATCAAACATTCATTTCCTACCCACTCCAAAAACTGTTCCTCCTCTCCTGAGGACTCTGCTCTTTTCCACCCTATATTTTCCCCTCCATGTTTTTGGGGAGGCATCTGCTCCTTATAATATTCAGTCCAGACATACAGCATGGTTTGGGCATCTGTGTGCCAAGCCCTGGGACCCTCTGTGGATCTGGCCTGCACCACCGAGGTCAGGTTCAGATAGATGCAAAGTTCCCCCAACACCTCTGCAACCCCCTCTGTCCCTCTCCCTGCTGCTGGCACCCTTCTTGCCCCCAACCTCCCTTGGTGCCGCAGTGACTCAGCCCCCGTGACTGGGAGGTTGGTGCTGTTGGATTTTTCCAGCCAGGCCTTTTCCCCCTCCCTCTAATGCCAGGCGAGTTTCTGGACTGAGCGCAGAGCTGGAAGGGACGGAGCTGCCAAGCCCCAGCATCACAAGCTGGCCCCCAGCCCAGCCGCAACCCCAAACCCTTCCCAAATGTCACTCCGCAACTCAACAACTGCAGCTGAAGCAGCAGGGAGGGAGGGCACTGAGCTGCCACAAGGCCATGGCACCTTCCTCCTGGGAGGCTGGGTCCCTCTGCATCCCCAAAGCCCCCAAGCCGGAGCTACAGGAGGGCAGGGAACTGGAGGACACAGTTTCCCCTCTGTGGCACAGAACAAATGCCTTCATCCAGCCATGGCACCAACATCCAGTGCTGCGCCCAGCCAAGCACTGCACCAAACCCTGTTGGCAGGGCTGGGAAATGCCTTCCCAGCCCCGACCGCTGCCCCGAGGCCAGGGCCAGCTTCAGACAACCCCAGGCCAAACTGGCTGGGCAGAAATGCTGCTGCCAGCCTGCAGCCTGTCCCCTACTCCAGCAGCACCCCAGCTGCCTGGGGAGGAGGTCTGAGCACCAGACCCAGCACTCCCAGGGGGTAAGCAGGGCCTGAAATGAGGGAGCAGCCCAGCTACATTAAACACAAGGCAAATGCTCTGCTGGGACCTTATACCAGAGCACACTCCAGGCAGGGACAGCATCTTGTCTAAAGTGGGGTCCAGGCAGGACACCTCAGCCAGAGATGAAAACACCTTCCCAAACATGGCCATATTCTCCCCAAAGGGCAGAAATTCCTCCAGGATCCAGTGAGCGGCCCTGCTGCAGGTGACAGACCAGCCTCATATCCCAAAGGGGTGAGGATGGGGGCGGGGGCCAACCCCCTCGGCCACCCCTTCTCCCCACCTCTGGGTGATGCTGACGGTCTCAGATGGCAAAGACGGTCTCAGCAAAGGAGAGTGGCACAGGCTGCCCCCCTGCCCGGTGTGCCCCCACGGCGGGTGGCTCAGTCCCAAACCCAGATCCAGCACGGATGAGTAGTCGCTGCATCTCCCGTCCCCGGCTCCACCATGCATACCAACCCCGCAGGCTCCGGCTTCTTGGGACATGTGGTCCCCCCCGTCCCCCCGAGGAATCAAAGCATCCTACCTGCCACCCTGTGGGCCACCAGGCCCTCCAGATTCAAGGGCTCTTCTGCTGACCTCGACAGGTCTTCATAGCTCTCTGGTCCCTTGAAGGGCGTCTGGGTTTGTGCTGGGACGGTGGGGGAAGGTGGGGAGGAGACAAGGAGCTGCTGAGACCCGACGGGGCTGTAGGAAGTGCTGAGTGGGAGGATGCCCATCGGTGTTCCAGGTGAGGCATGGCTGTAGCTCCTCGGCTCCGGCACTGGTGCTGGCTGGTAGCTGTACGGCGAATACGTTTCCTGGTACTCATGCACCCCGTAGTCTGGCTCTCCAGGAGAATAGCCTTTGCCCCCGGGCTCAGAGACCACGGGGCTCACAGAGGTGCTGAATGACCTTGGCTGGGCCACCTGCGGAGCTGGCCGGCTGTAGATGCCAGCAATGGGCTGGGCCGAGAGGGAGGAGAGCAGGGGTCCCACCGGCTTGTCCTGGCGGGAGGTGGCAGGCACACTCTGTGACTTGTGGACGGCAGGCGCGAGGTCCAGCATGAGGACATCGAGGGCTTCAATGGACTGCTCGATCTCCCGGCGGGAGGGTGCCCGGGGAAATTCAGGCATGCTGTGGCTGTGTGGGGGCACCGGCTGCAGTGGGCTGGGCTGGGGGCTGCAGCTGGAGACACTGGGGCTGTGGCTCTCCACACTGCCCTCCTGCAGCCGGGAAGGCGGCCGGCTCCCTCCTTGCTGCTGCCAGGAATTCAAGCCCCTTTGCACAGCCTCCCGGCTGCTGGTGCTGCGAGCCGGGGCCTGGGGCAGTGCCGGGGTCGCATCGTACTTGGCCGTGTCCACCGCTGGGAAAGACCGGGAGCGGTAGGTGCCAGGGGGGTCATAGCCATACAGGTAGGGCTGGGAGCCAGGCAGTGGCTGGGGCTGGAGCCAGCCCAAGGTGTGGGATCCCGGCGGGCGCTGCGGGTAACCAGCCAGGTGCTCCTGAGCAGATGCTGAGGGCCGCAAGGGAGGCAGCGGGTCACGGACGTGGTGGCCCATCAGGGCGTTCTGGTTGTTGTAGGGGTAGCCACCGTTGGAGAGTGGCTCACCGTCGTACAGCCCCTCCTTCGGCAGCTTCTCAGCCCCATTGCAGCTCGAGGGGCCATTGGGCAGGGAGGAGAGACTGCCCACCCGGGGTGCCTCCTGGTAGCCGGCCTCGCTGGCAGTGGTGCCATCCAAGGAGGAGAGTGTGCCCAGGCTGCCCACACTGTGCTCATCCTGGTTGGGCAGCTCGTCGTCCAAGATATCTGTCTCCCGCTCAGCCACCAGCACCGCGGCATTCCCATTGACGTGCACCTGAGCTGGCACCACGTGGCGGCCCAGCATGGTGGGCAGGCGCGCCGGTACAGAGCTGGGCACGTGGTTGTGCATGGGTGGTGCGCTCTCCAAGCCAAAGCCAACAAGCAGACGATCCAGCTCCCGCTTCTCCTCGGGGCTCAGCACCGCCTGGCCACCAGGCGCCCTGGGCACCCCCGGCTCATCGGTCCGGTCGGTCTTGGTGGAGGCAGTGGAGTTGCCTGAGTCGCTGCTCACCGAGAGCGTGTGCTCAACGTGGTTGGGCGCTGCTGAGAGGGGGAGGCGGGTGGCGTTGACAGCACCAGTGCTGCCGTGGAGGGAGTCTTTCTTCTTCACTTTAGCGTAGAGGCTCCCGTCCAGGGGCCCTTGTGTGTGCCCAACCTCTGCAAGGGGAGAAACGAACACGAGACCCCAGATCAATTGCTGGCTTTCTGCATGGAGCTAATGGGTCCCATTAGCCGGTGGTTTCGATCTCTTCCATGCCGCCGGAATGCTTAACAACCAGCATCACTGTCTCCTCAGCACCCTCCGCAATCCCACGGGCGCCACCATGCAGAGACACCGGAGCCAGACCCCCCCATCCCCATGCACCTACGGCCTCCCGCCCTGCATGCTGTCCGGCCCTGCCCTGCAAGCACCGCCTGCTCCACTGGGATTCACCAAATATCCCCACCCTGGTTCTAGGCATCCTTCCTGGCAACTCCCCTCCACGGCAGGCAAGGGCTGGGGCTGCCCACACAGTCAGCCATCATTGCTCCACAGGGCTCACCCGACCTCAAAGGGCCACATAGCACCAGGGAGGCGAACAAGGAGGTGGGGGAGATGCACCACAGCCCGTAGGAGGATGGGCTGAGGCAGTAAGGATCTGGCCTTGTAGCTCTGTGTATCTCCAGCTGGATGAATGTACTCAGCCCACGGGTGAAGGACAGATGAACCACGGACCCATCTTCCCTCTCTCTGCCCTCTCTCCCTCCCAGATGATGCAAAGACCCAGCCAGCTGCCCATCCCTGACATTTTCTTCCCTGGCTACACACAGACTCCCACCCTTTCTGTCCTTCCCCTTCCCTCTCTCAGGCCAGGTGGATCTGCCTCAAATCATTCCTCACTGCCCTGAAGCTCCCTCGCAGGCAGTACCTCTGCCCAACCCCAAACATGCAGCATCTCCTCCCCAGGAGGTGCCGAGCACCCTGGCACCACGATTCAAGGCCGGTGTGAGCAGCTGGCTCCACCCCACAGCCCCAAAAGGCTGGGAGGCAGTCAGCATCACCACCAGCAACCCTGCACCCCAGCTCCAAGCCCTCTCCTCCCACAACCCCCAGCATCCCCAACACCACCACCAGCTGCACCCTTTAAACCTTTCCAAATGGGGCAGCCAGATTTTGGGGGCACAGAGGGATGTCAGTCACCAAGACAGCAATGCGGACAGCCCTCAGGCCGTGTCCCCCACTGCCAGAGTGTGTGCAGCACCGGCCAGGCTTCAGACTCTTTGTTTTTCCAGCTCCCTGCCGAGGTTTCCTGGAAGGGCCCACGAGCAGCATTAAACACTTTCTTTTGGAGGAAAAAATGACTCTTCCTTGGCAGGGAGCCAGGCGGCTGACTCAGGAACGGAAGACGGCCCTAACGCGATAGTGTGAAATCAGAGCGCTCCTATCTGCAAGCAAAACACTTCCGAAAGCCAGCCCTGAGCAGGGACGGCTTAACCAGTCCCACGCCACCACACCCGTGCCCCAGCAGCTCCTGCACCACCAATCCCCCTCACTGTAAAAGAGGAGGGCAGTAATACCCAGCATGAGTCTTATCAAGTCAGGGTCCCCTCCTCACCACTCATTTTCTACTCTCAAATCCCCATCGGCAGCATCCTAAGGACACAGCCAAGCCCCAAGCTCCCCTTGCATTGGAGATGCCCCAGGACTGTACAGGAGGGTCCTCTCTGGGCACTCGGTGCAGGAAAGGATGAGGATGGGGTCCACAAATTCTCTGAGAGTCTCAGAGCTCCTTCAACCAGCTAGTGTAGCCAGGAACCGGGAGTGTTTGACTCCACAACACCTCCCGTACCAGGGAAACAGGGGAAAGAGGGAGGGAATCTCATCCCGTGGAGGCAGAAAGGAAAAAGCAGCATGTCCAGGGACAGCATCAATGCCAGAGAGGCTGAGACATTGCCTGGAGCTGAGGAAAAGGCCCAGCCCTCCTGTCTGATGGCAGCGATGGGTGCCGGCCTGTCCAGGAAACAGGGCAAGAGCCAGGATGGGGGCTGGGATAAATAGGGCAGGGGAATAGAAAGAGAAAGGGACTAAATAAATATAAATGAAAGCACGTGGCACCAAGGGAGAAAATAGATGGGAAAGGCTTTAATTAGACTGTGGCCTGGGTACTGCCCCATGGCTGGTAGAAAAGTCTTGAAGCAGGGTCAGGATGGGGCATGACGCAGTTCACAGAAAAGCCAGAAAGCCCCGAGTGCCCCATCCCACCCCACCTTCCCCAGATGCTCCAGCCAGGCGGGGACATGGGGGGTCTGGTGGCCCCCACTCTAAGAGCAGTACCAGGGTAGTAAGCAAGGATGGCATCATGACACCTCCACCGTCAGCCAAGCCCTCATCCCATGGCTCCTCTGCCCCAGCTCTGACTGTCCACCCTGTCCTTATCCCCAAACATTCCCTGGGCTCTGACACCAAGAGCCAAATTCTGCTGTTCCCCACCACTCTCAGGCCCCCTCCACCACCCCTGGGCTATGCCATCACTCACATGACTTTCACCTGAGAAGGTGAATAAAATCCCCCAAAAAAAGACAAAGGGAAGGAGGGACAGGCTGCCTTAACTGAAGCAGCCATCCCCAAAGCAGCAGGCTCCAAGGTCCCAGTTTGCAAAGTGTTTGCAGGTCCCAGCAAGGTCAGATTTTGTCCCTGAAGGTCAGAGCAGCTCCAGCCTGCCAGGCTGTGCCATCCCAGCGTGGGCTGGGTTTGCCCAGGGCTCAGCCCCAGACGCAGCTCTGCTCCAGCTCTACCTGCTCCAGCTGTATCGAGGCAGCTGGGGGAAGCACTGTGCCCAGTCTGGTCCCACCACTGCGGCCAGGCTCACTGCCCTGGCAGGGCAATACTCTGCCCTCTCCCTCCCCAGCACCATGCGGCTACACCCAGGAGAAAAACTGGTCCAGGGCACTTGTGACAATGGGAAGGGGGGTCAGCTTGCATCCCCAAAATCCCAGCCATCTGCCTCATGCCCAGTGGGGTGCACCATACAGCATCATGCACCAGCATAAATCCTGGCTGGGGCTCTGCACCAGTGCAGAGGAAAAGGCTGGGGCACCACCAGGTCTCCCCTTGTCCTGTCCCCAGCAGCATCCCACCTGCTGCCTTCATGCCCCACCACCCAGAGCCCAGGCCTCAGGGCATCTCTGGAGCATCAGCTGGCAGGGAAGATCCTGGGGTCCCAGGACCCTTTGTAGAGTGAAGGATGAGGGCTGAGTCCCATGGGGAAGAGCTCAGCCCCCTTCCCAGCTCTGGTTTTATCCTGTGCCCAAATATGATGGCAAGAAGTAACCCCAGCCCCTGAGCTGTGAGTCACCACAGCCATGAATTCCCCACCCACCCCCAGCCCTTACCCTCATCCCCTCTGGCTCAAATAAAAGCAAAGTCAGGACTTACCAAAGGGGACCGGGAAGAAAAGATCCCAGGTGAAGAGAACAAGCGGGCAGCCAATATCCCTTTCCTTTGCCCCTTCCAGCCCCAGAGCCTTCCAGGGGACCCGCTGCGGTGGCAGCTCAAACGGCGTCCGCAGCCGGCTCCGTGTATCCGTCCAGGACAGGAGCCGACGGCCCGGAGCTGGCTTTGGTTGGCGTTTGTCCCTTTCGATTTGCTTTCCCTCTGGCAAAGGGAGCTACTCCCTCGCCAGCGCCATGTCCCACGGGGCCAGCGAGAGGGGCACCCCGAGGGCTGCGGGGCGCCGGAGGGGCTCGGATGCGGGGTACCCCCGGGGCACCGGGTGCCGGAGGGGAGGATGGAGGAGAGGAAGGCGGCAGAGGCAGGAGATGGGCTGGAGGCTGGAGGTACGGCTGTGCTCCCCTCCGCCCCAGACCACACAGGGACTAGTGGGAGGGGAAGGGCAGAAGCAGCAAGGCGGCGGGGGGCCGCCCCAGCCTAAGCCCCCGCCCGGGTTAACCCCAGCGAGGTGCCGGGACAGCCGTGGAGGGAGGACAGCCAGACAGACAGCTCCTAGCGATGCATATTAACTACTTCCTCCACAGGCAGGGCTGCGCCGGGTTAACTGTTTCCTAGGCACGACAGACAGACGGACGGACCGACAAGCTGGACAGCCCACTCACCCCGCACCGCGTGCTGAGCATCACCCCACTGGACGACCCCCCCAGCTCCAGACCCCCAGCCTTGCTCAGCTCCTGAGTGCACGCATCACACCTGTCCCCCAAAAGCGGTGACACATTCGGGGTGAGGATGTCCTTTCGGGCCACACATGATGATGCTGTAACCCAGCCGGGTCTGCAAACCCAAATGTCTTGCTGGAGACTTGAGTTTCTCCATCTTAAATAAATACGCAGCCGAAGAGGAGTGGAAATCTGCTGTGGCCAAGCCACCGACCCTTCCAGTGCCAAACCCAACCTGTTTTCACAACCCCCCCTCGCTGCCCACCCAGCACCATGGCACAGCGTGGATGCACCAGCACTGGTTTCAGGATGGCACATGCCGCCCTGTCCCATGGCAGGAGGCACAGCACAGACTCCACCCGCCCTGGAGCTGCCTGCCCTCATGCTGCTCCATTCCCAGGCAAAACCTGTGCTGGGATGGTGCTGTCAATTCGCTGGTCCAGGTAACAGTGAGTCCACCCCACGTTCGGGCCCCTGCTTGAACCTGTGCTCAAGCCTCCACTCCTCGATTGATTCAGTGTAATCGGCAAAATGCGAGGCTCCCTCCACTCTAATCCCCCAAATCGTGCGTTTCCCACATCCCCACAGATGACGGCAGGGGATGAGAGCAGCACTTCTAGCCAGCCCACTGACTCACAACCTCGTCTGCTCCCACATGGCGGTGCACACCAAGTCAGCATCCTCCCAAAACCTCTGAAGTTTGCTTGCTTCTCTGACTTCTAATTTTTTGCCCCAATTGCACAGCTGCAGGCAGTCTGCATGAGGGCAGGCCAAGAGCTCCCCGCTCCAGCAAGGCTGCCCGGGGACAGCCCCAGTCCCACACACGCACTCCAGCAGGTTTTGACTTTAAGGACAGTTTAAAGGGGGAAGAGAAGGGACTGAGCTTCCACCAGCCCACCCCTCTCTCCCTGCATCTTAGCCCTGCCTGGTTCCCAGTCCCAATGGGACCAAATCCCATCACCCTGCTACATCACAACCCCAAATACCAGGTCAGAGGACAGACTCTGCCCTGGGAGCAGCCACCCTCCAGCCGAAATGTCTAGCCAAACCCGTAGATGCTCCAGCATTTCTCCCATGGGGAATTACCAGAAGCAAGGGGAAGAACACTCCTTATGGATCCCCATGTAGCCCAGCCAGGTCCCCACTGCCCCCCAAAATGCGCGCTCCACCAAGCCTTTACCTTGCCGCGGCTGGAGTGGAGAGCGATGGAGAGGGGCGGGATGGGGAGGGGGAAGCAGATTCTTTCAGCTTTAGTCAGCTGGCGAAGGCGAGAGGAGAGCCAGCGGCTCCCCTCCCTGCAGAGCCCAGCCAGGAGACGGATCCAGCCACGGCGGGGGGAGCAGCAGCCCGCCGGCAGCTCCAGCAATGGATTTAACAGCTCTGGCCTGGCCCATTTGGCTCTCCGCCTCTGCACAGCCTGGCTCACCCTCCTGGGCAGCATCAGCCCTAGATAAGTGGGGCAGGATTTGACCCCACTAAGAAGGATGTACCCCACAAGATGCCCACCCTCCTGGGGGACAAAGGGTGACAGCAACCCCATCTAGGGTCTTGCCTCCCCATGGAAAGGTGCAGGATCAGCATCCAGCTAGATCTGGGAGGCTCTGGAACCCCCCAACTTTTGCCACATGGGGTTCAGGCTCTGCTGTGACCTCCCATCCCCAAAGGGGTGGGATGCTCATCCCACGCCCCACCCCAGCCAGCCCTGCCCTGTGCGCGGGCCTGAGCTGCAGGGACGCCCTGCGCCAGAACCATGACTCAGGTGGGGATTTAGCAAGTCTCCTGCAGATGTTGGATTTGGCCAGGCCCCAGCGACCCCACTTCCAGCCCCGGTAAGAAGGGATGGCGGGCAGGGCCAGCCTGCGGTGGGGACTGGGATGGTACAGAGCTGGGAGGTGAGGAGTGGGGATGGATGTTGGGTGTGGCAGGACCAGCCACAGTGGGTCCAAGGGCAGGTCATTACAGGGAGCTCCTGTGTTGGGCACCCATTTGTCTCACACCACACCAGGATAGCAGAGGCTGGTGTCCCCTGGCCACGGTCACATATCCAGTCCCTGGGGACAACCCCTCCACCCGCTCCATGCCGGCCCCAGCACTCTGATCTCCACCAGTATTGTTTTTCTAGGAAAAACCAAACCGGGCCATAGATGTTCCCCATCCAGACTTGCCCACCCGCCTCTGCAGTACCCCAAAAATTTCTCTACAGCAACCCTCCAACCAGCTCAAAACCCAGCAGTGCCGCATCCAGCCACAGGTCTCTTCCCTTCCTGCCTCCCTGGAGGTAGCCTAGCCCCCCAAGAAGAGCCACCACAGTGCTGACAAAGCTGAACACCCTGGATAAAGGACATCTGAACCTCAAAAACAGCCAAAGGAAGAAGTGCCTCATCACCACCCTTCAGCCCTCAAACACCCTCTCACCCAACAGATGGCTATGGGGACTGCAGCAGGAACCTACCACACAGACAGCACCAACTCCAAAGCAACCTCCAAGAAGGACAATGGAGAGCATTGGAGAGCTGCTTGCCTCCCCCACTCCACGTGGGGATGGATGATGAGCAGTGAGACAGGGCTGTGGAGGTATCCCAGAACACCCCACTCTTACTAAGGACCATGGAGCAGCCTGAGCTTGGCAGACAGCAGGGACCCTGCCTGGGTAAGGCGGGTGGGTGAGCTTCCTGACGGGACCAGCCTTGGCCTTGGGGGTGGTTCGCAGAACAACCCCCGTCTTCTGGGTACCCTCAGCCAGAGAGCAAGATGTGGGGGTTCAGATCCCCCTCTCATGCCCCCTGGCTTGGGTGAGCTCGGTCAGGTGGCAAACCTGCTGCAACTCAGTTTCCCCTTTCCCAAGCCCCCATGGATAGGGACAACAGAGGCAAGGGGAACACGAGGACAGGACCATGCCCAGCCATCCACCTGCTCATCCAGGTTTGGGGTCCCACAGGGTCATTCCACTCCATCAGGCACCCCCCCAGCCCATATGTGTGCCCCACACTGAGACAAAGCTGCCGGAGAAAGGGCATCCACCTCCACTGAGAGCAGCTGCAACCAGCAGAGACGCGGCGCAGGGGGGACCCACCGTTTGGCAGGCGATCCCGATCCCGACGGCCCGGTCTGCGGCGCCAGTCTGCAGGGAGCCTTCGCGGAGCAGCCGGGACAGGCAATGGCAGGGATGAGGAGCAGCGGCTGATCCCACCCCGGCGTGGGTGCTGGTGCCAGCCTCACCCCCCTCCGCCCCCGGCTGCCGCTCGCTCGCGCCTGGTGGTGCCAAAAATGTGGCGTGCAATTCCCTGACCAAATAAGGCGAGAACAACCACAAACAGGGACCCCCCTCGCACAGCCAGGCACCAGGGTCCCCATCCCAGCCTGGAACAGGCTGGAGAAAAGGAAAAGTGCCGACAGAGAGGGAGGAAGATGAAAGCCCCCTGAGCCCGTGCTGGCTCTCTCCACCACTGCTCAAGGTGCCCCATGGGGCAGCCAGGGGAGACCCCAATAGATGGGCTGTCTTGCAGCTGCCTGTGCTGGCATGGCTCAGAGGGCAGCCTCCCGTCTGCCACTTCATCCTCTGGCAGTCCCAGCTCATCCCCAAACTGGTGCAGTGTCTGCAAATCCAAGGTGCCCTCATTCCCCATCACCACCATCCCTCCAAGGAGGACAGCCCAGGCAGCGCATGGAGGGACCTCTGGAGCCCTGACACCTGCCAAGACCCCCAGGAGGCAATGAAGAGGACCCCTGGGGTACCTCTGCAGCCCTGCAAGGGGCTGGGAGTGCGGCAGCTCTGCCCTGGGGGCCAGAGGGGAACACACAGGCACTCAGGTCTCTACATGCAGAAGGGGACTGCCAGCCTGTCCTGCCAGCTCGGGGCAGGGGCAGAGTCATGGTCTGAGCTCACGGTGGGGACACATGTCCCCTCCCCTTGGGCTGGACCCACAGCTCCCTGCTGCATAGCTGAGCCCATGTGTCACCAGCTGCCTGTTTACTGCCCTGTGCCAAGGCAGGTGCCCGTGCCAGTGCCACACAGCCACCTGGGGTCTAGCCCCAAGTCCTCACTGTGAACAGAGACCCCCTCACCCACCCCAGAGACCCAGAGACCCCACCCTCCCCAGCAAGCCCAGCTGCCCACAGCTCTCCCTCAGAGCAGCCGGTGACCTTCAGGGACATCGGGGATCGCAGCTGTCCTCACTACTGGGATGCCTGTCCGGACCAGGCCAGGAAAGCTCAGGCATCTGCTCAGCCACAGGTGGCTTCACTGCCGGGACAGGGGCCCACCACCCTTTGACATAAAAGTACTGCCTGTTCCTGCCAAGCGGGTGAGAGTGGCCGATTTGCTGCATCCGGATGGGTGCTCAAGGGGCTTTTCTCAGCTTCAAGCAATGGTGCAGACCCTCCAGGGCCAGTGAGGCATCCTCATCCCCCAGGGGAAACTGAGGCACAGCTATGTCCTGCCATGCTTGCACTGTGAAAAAGGACCTGGGAGATCCGTTAGGTCCTGCTCCCAACAGACCTGAGGTTTGGGTTTCCCAAAGCTCTGAGACATAAACCAGGGCTGGAACCTGCTCTGTGCAAAAAGGGCTTTGAGAGCAAAAGCAGCAAAAAAAGAGCCTGTGCTCCCTGGCACCACAGCAGGAGGGGAAGTCCACCAGGATCGTCCTCTCCCATCCTGTGGGCATGCTCCTCCCAGCAGCAGCCATTCACCTACAGCTCTGCTGCACATCAGCATCCCCTTCCCTCAGGGCGGGGGCACGGGTTTCCCATGGGGACACTGGCCACAACCGCCCGTGAGCCCTAACCTTTCTCCAGGTTCTTGCCGGGCAGGGGTGGCTCAGCCCAGGTACCCTCTGCATTGTCCTCACGCTGAATGTTGAAGTTCTCGTAGGAGTCCCACCGGATGAGCGGATCAGATGTGTTATAGTCCACAGAAACGCTGGGCCCATTCTCCAGGTGTTCCATGCCTGGGAAGAGGCAGGACAGTCAGTCAGGGTGATGATGGAGCCACCATGGGTGGGACAGGGGGAGAAGATGGAGGGAAGGTGCAGGCAAGGGGAAAAGGGCAGCAGTTGTAGGGCAAGGCAGGAGTGTCAGGTAGGAACAGGACCACCAAGAGAGATGGATCGTTATGGGATGTACACCAAGACCCACAAATAAGACATGCAAAGCTGGCTGGGGCTTTTGGAATTGCCTAGGGACAGGCAGACAGCAAGTGTGACTAGGTCTGTGCTTTTTGGGCAGGGGGTCCTGTGTTTCCAAGCACCCCCTCGCTCTCTCCCAGGCCAGCAAGCGTTGCAGAGAGCAGCCTCCTGGGGAAGAGAGCGAAAGCGATAGGGCACCCATGGGTGCCCCTAGGTCAGCATCATTGCCTGGACCCCTCATCCCACCCTGGTGACAAAGGGACTGCAAATGGGACAAGGGAAGGCTGCAAGGAAGGCAGCAAGGGATAGAGCTGGGGAGTGGGAAAGGAACGAGCATCCAGCTCCGAATCACGCAGCAGTATATCAGCCATACCTTGGATCTTCTCAGGGCCATAGGAGAACACAAACTCCACCTTCCCGTACTCAGGGAAGCGCTCATCTGCCAGGGAGAGAGCAGAGCAAAGGGACCGTCTCCATCCATCCTCCCAACAGCACCCAGATAGCAACCCCAAACAGGCCTGCAGGCCAACTCAAGGCTGAGAGCTGGTAGAGGACATCCCAGCATGCAGCAGTGCATCTCAGCCCCCAAACCAACCCTGAGGCAGCCCTTCCACATCAATACCAGTTTTGGCAGTGAAGGGGATGATGCTGCCACCGGTCCCTGAGTAGCACCACACCCTGCCAATGGAGAAGGGGTGCCCTGCTTTGTCAGGGGCGGATTTGGGGTGGGTGCCCAGATGTCCTCTGATGGGAGCAGCATCAGAGGGGTGGGAGGAGGAGGGAGTTTGGAATGAGGAGGTGGTGGGGCGGCTACCTCTGAAGGCCTCATCCAGGTCCTCCTTGCCAAAGACGACATCAAGGTCATGCACAGCGCATGTGTGGAACTGCACGCGGAAAATCACATCACGGGTTGGGCTGCGAAATTTCTTGTGGTAACACTTCAGCTGCAGAGGGGAGTGGGGACAGGCTATCAGGACGAGCTCCCAGAGCTGAGCAAAGAGGAACCAGAGGGTCCCGAGGCACGAGGACCACCCAACCCCTGGCTGCTCCCTGTGCAGGGGGCTGAGCCGAGGCTCCTTACCAAGATATCACCCTTGAGAAGCAAGCCAGGTTCAATGGTGATGCAGATGCCCGTCTGGCTGTCTCCTTGCACATTGCTGCAGAGAGGGATGGCAGGAGGATGTAAGCTGTGGTGCAGAGCTTCCCCAGAGGTCCCAGCACCACCTCAACCAGTCCTTCCACCCAAACCCAGCCAGGAAAGGTGCAAAGCCCAGAGTCAGCCCTCTTGGCGACAGAGGGGGGTCCCATCTAACAACCCAAGGGGCACCCATTCCCTGGGAGAGGAGGACAGGAAGGGGAAACTGAGGCACAGCTCAATGAGGGTGCTAAAAATGCTGGGTGGGTGGGTGGGTGGGTTTGACCAGGGTCGGAGTGCTGAGGCTGGGCTGTCAGCCATCTGCCCGGCTACCACGAGTCGAGAGGGGCACAGGACATGGAGGGAGGGCTCTCAGGGAAGGCTCTCATCCCTGCCTCTATTTCCCTGATGGAAGCCCTCCCCTCCCCAGGGCGCCAAGGGGCTGCCTTTGGGTGGTGGCACTGGCAGCAGGGGATGAGTGAAGAAAGGAGTGGGGATTTCACAGGCAACATAAACCTGGAGTTTATTACTGGCATCCCATAAACAATCTATTAAAAGCTGAAAGGTAAAGCTGAGTCGGCACTAAATCTCAGCTAACAGGGATGCCCAGCTGTAGGGAAGGGAGATTCTGGTTCAGGAGGGTGAAGTGGGAATATCCCTGAAACAAAGGGCTCTGTTCCCTCCAGGGGAGCCAGGATTGGTCCCAGACTGGGATATGGCCCCAGCAGAGCATCTGGGCAGCTGGAGAAATTGGCTCCTGCCTTGCCTTCACCATTGCCTGCTCCTGGGAACAGTGTCTGAAAATGGTGTTGGGTAAACCGTGGGGTGGTTAAAATGGGGGGAAACTTTTTCTGGGCAAAGAAAGAGCGTTTTTAAGACTAATCTCTGGTAAGAGGAGCAGCTCTTTGGGCAGGGAGAGGAGAAACGCCTCCATCTCCCAGGGAGGTGTCCCCACCCCAGTTCTCGCTCCCTCCAGGGACACCCAGCCCCAGGCTCTGCGCAGCCCCAGGCTCCCTCTGCTGATACACAGAGTCACTACAGCCCTCCCAGCAGAAGGGCCCAGTACGGCCCAGTATAGCCAGTTACCACCTCCAAGGAAAAGGAAGCCCCTTTTTTTTCAGTTCCCTGGACCCCAAACAGACTAAGCACAGGGCAGGGGACCGCTGGGGTCTTGGCCTTGACCCTCTCCATCTCTCTCCACTTGCCAAGCCCCCCGTGCTGGGGAAGACAAAAGCCCCATGGTGAGGAGATAGTTACTAGATCCCCGAGGTGTAGACGGGCTGCATGGCCTGGTAGATTTTCAGGAAGGGCCGACAACCTGGAAGACATCAAGGCAGGGAGAGAAGGCGCACTGCTGTTAGCCGGCAGGGCGGAGGGGCCAGGGCAGGGATTAGTCACGGGGGAGAAATCCAAACAGGGAAGGAGCCAAGGCAAACAGCCACTCCCCACACCGGCCACGGGCAACATCTGGGATGGGCAAAAAGGGATGCTCTAGATGGGGTGGGAAAGAGGGAAAGACCCTGTAGTGCAGCTTGGCTCCTGTAAGACCTGGGGTAATTGCTAGGCTGGGAACAGAGGTGAGATGATGGTCCCTGAGCAAGGAACCACTTCTGGGTTCCGGCACCAGGTGTGGTACCGCATCCCAAACCCCAACCCCAATCTGGTGCCATCCTCCCAAAAGCCATCGGAAAAAGCCTTGCCACTCTGCAGCTCAGGTTAGGGCCCAGAGGTGGGGGGGCAGCTCCCCGAGGGCATCACTGTGGGAAAGAGTAGCACCCTGCTAATAAGAGTGCACAGTCCCTGAGAAGGAAAGAGAAATTCAGATTGCTGAGGTAACTGCGGAAAATATCCCCCACGGAGAGCAAGCCTGGCCAGGCAGCACGGAGCAGGGGTGTGAGTGTGGGACCAGGCTGGGGGAGGTGTGGGGGCACCTACCGCCTTTCGACTCAAAGTTGGGGATGCCGTGCATGATGACATGATGGAGGAAGAGAGGCTTGTTGTTCATCTTGATGCTGCCAGAGAGGAGCCCACTGAAGTAATGGATGTACCTGGAGGGCAGACAGGCAGCTCAGGGGCAGGACCCACAGCAAAGCACCCACCTTGGCCCCCTGCATCCAACCACTGGGGCCACAGGGTCAAAACCCAACCTCTAAACACGTGCCAGGACCCACCTCTTCTGGGATGGCTGTCCCACCGGCACCACCTTGTCCTCGTAGAAGCGCTTCATGGCAAATCTGTCCAGAGCCTGGTCAGCACTGTGGGGACAAAAGGGCAGGTGAGATTGAAGGAAAGCATTAGCACCAGCACCCCAGCACTGCCACGATGGAGGTCGGCAGTGTGCTCCAGGGCCAACCCAGGACCACATGTCCCTCTCACCTGGCTGAGATGTTGCTGTAGTGCATGTAGGCAGCCACCACCACCCCCAGCCGGCCACGGTTCCCCTGTGGGTACACAGCAGAAGGGGTGTCACAGGGGTAGCAGTGTCTGCAGGCACCCGGGCACAGCCAGTCCCTAACCCCCACACACATATACACCGGTTCTTACAGGCACACACATGCTGACACTTACCCACACCCCAGGCCACAAACCACCACATTCCCTACATCTCTAAGCCCTGTCCCTGCAGCCCCACAGCCCTGCCCAGCCCCCCATCACTGTGTGCCCCAGGGTGCAGCCCACCTTGTTGTGCAGCACCACCACGTTGTGTGCCGCCGCGTTCAGCCACGTGTCCATGGCTTTGCAAATGCTGCAGATCTTCTCCAGTGCTGGAGTGTGCAGGTCAGGCCACCCAAAATCCAGCACCTGGGCAGGGGGAACAGCCAGGGGTCACATCATGCTGGGCTCTGCCCCCTCTGTAGTCCCCAGCCTGCCAGTGTGCAAAGCCTAGGGCACATACCCAGTGTGGGCACCACCATTTTGCCCAGACATACCTCTCCCAGCCTCTCCCCAACCCTGCATCCCACTGCCCAGACCCCTGCCCTGGAAAGGGCATTGGGGTCCCAGATCTCAGCCCACTCCAGGTCACTTGGCTCAGCTGCCCAGGGCTCCCCCACAGTCACAGGGATGGGGATGACACCTTAGGGAGGTCTCCAAGAGGCCCCAACAGCTAGGTTTGGGCTGGGGACTGGGGGAGTGTTTTAAGCTGAGACCCCACAATTCACTGGGAAGTCCCGGTGCTTTCCTCTGGGCTTTCCCCCCTCTGCTCCTCCACCATCTGGGTGGGATAGAAAGGGTGGCTGTTCCTCCCCAAAACAGCTTGCAGCAAGGAGCTGGTCCCGCAGACAGCCCTGAGCCCCTCTGCAACCCACAACTGTGGCCCACCTTTGGGTGAAGTTTGCTGATATCATTTCTCCGCTCAGAGAGGTTGAAAAGCTTCAGGGAAGAGAAAAGACAGGGTAATGGGTCATTTTCCTCCCTCGCTGCCACCTCTCACCTCTTCCTTAGCATAAAGCCCCCACAAATCACCCCATGACAGGCTTCCCTGGACACATTAACCTAAGTAATGTCTTGCCACAGGGCAATGCAATGGTCAAAAACTCCCAGGAGGTCCAAAACGGACTGGAAAGCTTCAAGGAAGGAAAAAAATCCATCAATTTTGATGCAAAGACGCCCATCACCACAGTCAAGCCCAGCCAGAGGCAAGGATGCAGCACCCCTCCCCTGCAGGGCACCAGCCCCAGGGCCTGAGCACCCCAGCCCCTTCCCCAGCCTGGTGGGTACTGGGCCACATCCCTCACCACATAATTGTCCCCATGCTTGGACTTCAGCATGTGGGCCACTTCACGAAGGTTGCTGCAGAAGCTCTGCTCCTCGGCCGTGCTGGGGTAGGAGACGGCAATGATCCGCTCCGTGATGTACACCAGGTCCAGCTCACAGCTGCTCTCCATGGCTGTGGCAAGGCTCATGCTCCTGGGTTAAGGAAGAGACTGCTGTCAGGACACAGCATGGGGAGGGGATGCTGTGACCCTTCCCCACCTTGCACAGCCCCTGAGGTTAAGCAAGGCAGGCTGGGACACATGGGGATGCAGCGGCAAGGCTGCCTGCAGACTTTCCCCCGTTCCCAGCCCCATTTGGGTGTATTGGGGACCCCAAGCCGGGGGTAGTGGGTCATAACCCCTGTGTCTTCTCCACTGGGAATGTCTCCCAGATGTAGCACATCTACATTGGCAGGGTGAGTGAGTTTCAGGGAGGGCAGCTATGGTCACCAGAAGGGGAAACTGAGGCATTTACCTGGATGTTTTGCGGCGTGACTGCCCACTCCTCGGGGATTTTGTGGCATCCTAGGGAACCAAAGAGGGAAAGCAAGTTACTGCTCTGACCCAGCCCACAGCCAACACAGAGGTCCTGCTAAAGCCAGGTGCGATGGTGCTGCTAGAGCATCCCACTCCCACCACACTGCACCACACACTGTAACACCTCCAAAATATCACTGTCTCCAAATCCTACCCACTAAGCATTCCGGTGGCACCAAACACCTCGATGATGCCATCGTCCTCCCACCATGGCCACAAGTAAAACCCAGCTCTCATAACTCCAGCACAGCTGGGATCTGCCACCTTGGGAACTGCAGGGCCAGTGCCTCGGCACAGGGTCCCAGAGGAGCTTTGAGGAGGATGTCATGGGTTGGGGGACAGTCTCAGGCATGTCACAAGTCCCTTGGTTTCAGCCAGGCTGTGGGCACACACCTAGAAGGACAGAGCGGCTTTGGCCCTGCCCAAAGCAGGGGCAGGTTTGCTGCCTGAGCAGCGGTGAGGAGCCAGCCAGGCACGACGGTTTGCTTTGGCCCCAGCTCTGCAGAGCCGAACGCCAGGAGGAAATGTTTGAGCTCTCGGAGCAGGAAACTTCTATTTATGCATGTTCTCCGGCCTCGAGAATTTCATCTGCAGCCGGTTTGCTCAGTGACTTCATGACCTCAGCCGAAAAACAAAGCAGGGTTTCCAAAAAAAACCGCTAAGGAAAAACACACTCACACCTCATTAGTTTTAGTATCTCCAGCTAATAAGCAGGAGTCATTTAAAAACTCATCTCGCACAGGCAGCATGTCCCAAGCCCCTGGAAGGATCCAGCAACAAGAGATGTGCCCACAGCTGGCTCCCAGGATGCCCCTTTTGTCCCCGGAGCTGTGAGACCTGCTGCCACCCTTCTCAGGGCTGCAGCATCCAGCAAACAACCCACACACTGGAGGTGACAAGATGAGGTGGTAGAGCCTTCCCCGGCACCCTTCGCCTGCCATCTCCTACTCTGCATGGTCCCAGGGCTGCTCCCGCAGGCAGCTGGCGTCACCCTCCATCAGCCTCACGTCCCCTTTTCAAGGTCAGGCTGCCCGGCAGAGCGGAGCCAGGCTCGGCAGCCTGCGAGGCCGGGGACAACGGTCTCCCCTCCCAGCTGAAGCCACTCTGGGAGGTGGCAGCCCTGCCCGAGTGCCCAGGGGTGCTCAGGCAGCAGTAACAATCCCCTCCCAGGGCCCCAAATTGCTCGCTCACCCCAGAAACCCCCCAGCATCGCTGCGGGAAAGGAGTTAAAACACAGCAAAAAGAGAGGTACGACCTTTCCTGGGCAAAGCCAGGGTGCATGGAGCAAGCTTGACCCTGACTATGGGCTTGTCCCTGCCTTACCGACCAGTGACTGAGATGGGATCCGCACCGCAGGCTCTGCTCGGCCCCAAACTTTTGTAGCAGAAGAGGTCTGGGGTCCCCCACCCACACCTGCCTGCCAGGGGAGCCCCATTAGCCCCTGTCACCTCACCCAGTCGCAGCAGCCTCCACTGCAGCCTTGCCCAACAGAGGAGCTGACACGGGGCAACCAGGACTCACCCCCCTCTCCCACACGGAGAAACTGAGGCACAGAATGTGAGCAAGGCAGGGACACCACAGCTCCTCTCCCTCCCTCTTCTCCATACCTTGATGGCAGCAAGACCCTTGTTAATCCATTTCCACAGCATGGTGTCTCCATTCCTGGCAGCCTCCCAGCCCCGGGGAGCGGGTGCCTGCAGCCAGGGCCCTTCAGTGTCCCCCGCCCCCACAGGAGCCCTTCGGCTCTGCCCTGCTGCCCGCCACCGATCTAACCGCAGCCACGCTGCTGTCTCTGCTGCCAACCCCTGCACAAGGAAGAGTCAGCCCACGATCAGCTGATAGGAGCAAGCGCTCACATTATTAAACACTTCTGCCCGCTACCAGTCTGGGCAACCCTGCAAAGGTCCCCTCTGGAGCAGAGATCTCAGCCAAACCAGTATGTCCCAGTCCAGCCAGCATGTGGTCCCCACCACGCTGGGTTGAAGACGCCCCTGCCAGCCCCATTGAGCATCTGCCTCCCAGCCCCAGGCTGGCTCAAGAGTGTCCCCAGGCTCTGGGCAGCATCCAAAACCTGCAATTCCCTTCTGCTTGGAAACGGTGATGCGAGGCACAAGAGAGCCTGCAGAAATACCAGGAAACTTCCACAAAAGAGAGCAAAGCTGGCAAAAGGGGCTCCTGACTGTCTCACTGGATTTTTCTAGCTGTGTATGCTCTTCCTGCAGTTTGAAGAGAGGCTGGAAACATGGCCTGGACAACCAAAAGGATGGGGCAAAGCCAGCTCCCAGGTGAGGAAGGTTTTCACCCTCTTCCTTGTGGGAACCACTCTGCCTCCATCCCTTGGGTCCTAGCCCCAGCACGCAGGGAGGCCAGCAAACTAGCTGCGGGCAGGGGGAAGCCATCCACGTTGACTTTGGCAATGCGTTTGTCTACACTGTCTTAGCAATTTCATGTCCACAGATTAAATAACATATCCCCAGCTTTGAGACAGGAAAGACGGCTTTGCAGCAAAAGCCCCAGCCCCCTCCCCGCTGGGCTGTGCCACTGCCTCTGCCACTGATCCTGGGCACCTCACCTGGCCTGTGGCATGGCCACCATCACCTTGACTGGCAGGGAGGGAGGGCTGGCGGATCCCAGGGATGTTGGGGGACCACAAGGGCATCCCAGGCTGAGGGATTTTGGCTGGGGGGGCGGTGCTTGCAGCAATGGGACAGGCACAAGTGACCCCCCCGCAGTCTCTAAGCAGAGATCAGCCTCAACTGGTAGCACTTACCAAGGCATCTACCTGCTTCGTGATGCTCTCCCCCGGTGATGGCTGCAGACAGGCAATCAGAAGGAAGGGGAAGGTGAGAAAAAGGCAAGCGAGACAGAAGGAGAAAAATAGTGAGAGAGAAACACACACACATAGCAGGGACCGGGGTCAAAAGTTCCCCCCTGACTATTTCTGGCCCTTCCTAGGAAATGCGCCACAGTCCCGTTTCCTTCCCTGCCTGCCAACATGTCCACTCTTCCTAAAGGTCGGGAATCCCTCGAAACCCAAGCACAGAGGCGGGGCAATGCTTGGGTACCAAGGATGCTGCAGTCCTGCCTCCCAGCAGTCAACCCCCAAACTGGACTGCTGCCATAGATGGGGAGTGCTTGGCCAAACCTTGCACCCACCCTATGACAGGCACCTGGTGCCCCCAACACCTCTGGGATCCCATATGGATCCTCCATGGTCAGACCTCACAGCCAGGAGGTAAACAACAGGGCGAGCCCAGCACAGCCCCACACCCAGCCTGGCCGCCAGCCACCAGCAAGCCCAGCTCCCAGAGAAAAACCTGACGCCACAGGGCCAGTGAAGGACCCCAGTGGGAGCGGAGTGGGGATTCAAGATGCTCCAAAAAGGGGCGAATTTGGTGACATGCCACTGGAGTCCACGGAGAGCTTTGAAATGGGGTTGGGGACAGGAATTAACTTCCTGGAGTAGGAAGAGTGTCCAGACCCCAAATATACGGAGCAGGGTACTGATGTCTCTGCCAAGGGACAGCTGGTTGGGATCCCTGGGGGTGGCATGGCAAAGGGACCCAGTTGGGTGGCCTTTGGGGGTCTTGAGACCAGGGGGACTGATGGGACCCCCGAGACTGGGCTGCTCCGGTCCTGGCAGCAAGGCCAGGCCTGCCATTTCCAGCCATAGGACAGGGCAAACCCCTTTCAATTTCCTCCTAAAGCCGCAGTAACGGTCCCAGCTCTAAATCAACACGTTTTTGCTGGTGATAAGTGCCCGAGGAGGCTGGCAGGGGTGGGGGGTGCAGGCAGAGATTAAACTTGGGTCAGATAACCACTGCGGGGCCCTGGGGCGGGCAGCACACGCTGCTCTCACCCCATCCCCTCGCTCGCTCAGGCTCATGCACTGACCCCATGAGCTAGCAGGGGGCCATCCCCTAAACCCACTTTATAGGTGAGCCCCCTGCCCGGCTATGGGGTGCCCAGCCCAGGGCTCCTGTATAGGGCACAGCCACCCCAGCACTGCCACGCTGCCAAACCCAGAGCTGAAAACCTGCCAGGGCCTCCTCTCCCCAGCGCCTGCCCCAGCAAGCCTTGGCACACGTCTGGAGCAAGAAGGAAAGGCAGCTGCGCTGGCCCCGGGCAATGCCAGCCTCCCTGCCACCACGTGCCCACTCTGCCCACTGCCATGGGCACAGCCAGGCTGGGGATGGCGCAGCAGGGCTGCTCTGCTGGCAAGATGCTGTCTGGTGGCCACCGCTGTGCCACGGTTCCCAAACCTCTGCCCCAGGCATGGTCCTGCTTCCCAGTGCCATCCCAGTGCCCTGCCATGCCCAGAGCCCTGCTGTGGCCCAGCTGGAGCAGCACAGCAAGAGAGCAGGGCTGCCCACCCAGCACCCCTGTGCCCAGCCTCCCCAGGATGGCGTGAACAGAGATGGGGCACCCAGCTGTTTTCCCGGTATCCAGAGAGGACAGGGTGGGCAGGGCTGTGCATCGCCCTGGCCCCAGCTGCTCATTAAAGGTCCCCAGGTGGGACAAAAGAAGAGGGTGACAACAACAAGGGCTGCAAATGCACAGCCTTGAGCCAAAGGCACATCTGGTAGAGTCATCTCCGGGCGTGCAAGAAACCGCCCCAGCTTTGGCCAGGGAGGGGAAGCCCTTGGCGCCGGGGGACCCCAGCACCCAGGCTGGTCACGTCCCACCTGCCTGTCCCTCCCAGCAGCCCTGCAAGCCCCTCTTTCTTGAAAGCTCCAGCTCCAGAAATCCTGTGATGGCTGAGCTTCCCCAACTCATGCTGCTCAGACATGGGATGCCCTGCAGCCAGCCACGCTGGGGGGCACAGCACCAAAATGGAGAGTGCCATTGTCCCCAGCACAGGACCCCTGTGGTTTTGGGGGAAGAGGACTAAAACCCTGAAGCCCCCAGGCAGAGAAAGCCCCACATCCAGTAGAGAACAGGGTGTCTGGTCCCACCTAGTGCACTCAGAGCCCTGCCTGACACCCATGGCTCACGGCGAGGGCTCACTTACCAGCTCATAGTTGACAGCAGGGGAGCAGGGGGTCACAGCCTGCAAGAAAGCAGAAGAGGGCCAGGTTTAGTCTCTGCAGCCCCCAGGCCAGCAAGGGGCATGGGAAGGGGCTGGGTTGCCGCATCCACACCCCTACCACGAGCAAACCCAGTGCCCACCCAAGGGAGTGACAGGGGCACTCGTGACCCGTGGCCCTGCCACTCTGGGCAGGAACACAGGCAGCATCCCAAGGTCAAGGCTGGGCTCCCTGGTAACAGGAGCGGGCTCAGGGCCATGGCGGCCGTGTCATTCAGACTCAGCCAGGGATCCCGGGCAGCCCCAGCCCTGGGTGGGCACAGCGGGCACGGCACAGGGCAGCTGCCTGGTGCCAAGAGCAGCTCCTGGAACAAACCCCAGCACGGCCTCGTGAGCGCTCCTGCAGCCGCCAGCTGAACAGCCCAGCTATTGTTACCTTAATTACCAGCGGCAATTACTGACAATTAACCTTGGGTTTTGTGTGCACCCCAGTCCGCCCAGGAAGCAGCAGCACGCCAGGGTGGGAGAGGCAGCGCCCTGTTTGCTGGTGCCGGGGGCAGCAGGAACAGCCGCCCCAACCCCACACTGGCCCAGAGATGCCGGCAGTAGCAGGAGGGTGTGATTCAGGGCACTCTGTCCCCTCCAAATGCCCCCCGTGTCCCCAGGAGCAGTGATCCCCAGCCAGCCATCTCCTGCCTGGTCCCAGGATTGAGCCAACATACCAAAAACAACTCAAGGCTCGGTCCTCCACCATGGCAGCACAGGGACACCTCCCCATGCTGCTCAAGACTCCCCTGCCCTGGGCTATAAAAAGCAGGATTTGTCCCAAGCACCCCACTCGGAGCACCTGGGTCCCACCCCATCCTGGTCCTCACAGGGTGATGCCCAGTGCCTGCCCCCTCCCGAGCCACCGGCCAGTTCCCATCCTGCCTCCCTGTTTTCTTCAGGGATTGTTGTTGTTCCTCCTCCCGCTCCCTTCCCCTGCACATTATTATTATGATTTTATTCTAATGCAGAAATGCTTCCATAAAAGGCCCCTTTCCCTGCCCCGCGGCGCTGGCCCTGCGCCAGCCTCCCTGGAATGTTCTCCGGCAGTGAGCCGCTACGGACGGGGCCAGCAAGGGCCGTGCAGTACTATGCTGCACCGTGCCCTGCACACCACCAAGCTCCTCCCCATGGGATGCTCAACTGAGGGTCCCCAGCCCCCACTCAACCCCCACTCCCGACGCCAGTGACAGAGGGAGATGTGCAGCTCCCCCACCATGGGACACACCAGTCCCACAGACAGGTAGGGTCCATACCCAGCCCTCCTCTGCAGTCAGCACCTGGAGGTTTGCAGGCTATGAAAGCTCCTTCAGCTGGAGAAAGGAGAAAACCGGGGTGCCTGTGGTTGCATCTCCCTGTCCTAGCAGATTCTGATGTCTAACGTGGGCTTGTGCTCACCCAGTACTGCTCCTCCCATCCACAGGAGACACCATCCCAGGCTGTATGGCACTCTCTCATCCCAGAAAAGCAGTTTTACAAGGACTGAAGGCACATAACACTGTTTTCAGCTTCCATCCCTCTCTAAACTTTGGCTCACACACACACTGGGTTCAAGAAGAAGAGGGAAGAACCCTGTCTCAGGCAACAGACTCCTTCCTAGGGAAGCTGAGCCCCTGACTCATGGGTGCAGGAACATCCCTTCTGCCCCATGGGACTGGTGAGAGCTTCACCCCACACAGGACTGTGGCAACCCCCAGGGGCTGCCGCCACTTCTGCCCTCAGGGACCCCCACGTTCCCCAGTGCAGGGAGGGGTGGGAAAGTAAGCGGGACCTGCACACCCCTGGTCCAGGCTTTGCTTCACCACGGCAGACACAGCAGCCTTTCTTCTCCCCCCCACACCGGTGTTTGCATTCCTGCCGCCAAGCTCCCACTGCCACGACCCTGCTGCCCGGCAGCCCTGCCCAGGAATGTGAGGAACGAGGCGCAGCAGGGCTGCCGCCCACCCTACCAGCCCCCCACGGCCCCCTGCCCGCCCACCCGGCCCCCCAGGTTGCAGCCCCATCCTTCCCAGCAGCCACATCCTGCAAACCGCTGCCTTGAGACCCGGGTTTTGCCAAGCAGCAACATCAGTTTCCCAGGAAACAAGGTTCCATGGCCACAAGTGGTGGGGACTCTCTGATGTCTCCTAAAGGGTTGGGCACTCCCAGCAGTCTTCCCCTGGAAAGCAGTGATGGGCTTGCTCTCTTATAGCGAGCTGTCACCATACCTAGAGAAACTCGATACCCTCGAGATGTCCAAGCCCAGAAGTAAACACCTGGCTGGCAAACCCTTGCTGGCTGGCAAACTCCTGACAGCCCCTGACCACACTGCCCCAGGGCAGAGTAGCGCATGGGAGCCCTCCTCCGCTAAAGCCTACCAGCTGCAGCTCAGGGACCAGCCTCTGCAGCCCAGGTCCCCTCCGGGACTTCAGCACCAGTTCACAAGCACTGAGCAAGGCCAGAAGAATGCAAACATCCACCACATACTGGGAATGAGACACCCCAGAGCCTTCTTCTCTTGCATCTCCCCTCCTCCTAAAGCCTTCCTCTCCCTCCTCCTCCCTCAGCAAAACAAACCCTGCAGCTACGGAGGTGCTCAAGGGCATCATCAGGTCCTGCTCCAGGCAGAGCTTCCCCGCGGGTTGTAGCCCCAGCCCATGGGATGCCAGCAGGGCTGGGGGGAGACAAACCTCCATGGAGGGGCCCTTCAGTTCAGCAGCGGGCTAGGTCGGCACAGAGCTGGGCACAGGGTGGGCTGGGGGAACGCAGGGGTCCCCCCAGCCAGGCTGCCAGAGCCGGGCGAGTGCTGGCCCACAGCCCACAGCATGGCCTGCCCGGCTGCCGGTGGACGACACGGGCCCATCTCTGACGCATATCCCTTCCTTTCGGCGGTGGTTTTTGTTTTTCCCTTCCCCAGGAGCTCCGATAAACATTCCCGAGCCGGCCAATATCCGGGCCAGTGCTGACCCTTACGATGCCGGGAACAGACGCAGCATTAGCCACCCTGGCGCTCCCATGGACCCCAGGCACGCCTGCTTCCCATAGCCAGGCACTGAAAGGCCAGCAAGCCAGCCCAGCTGGCGTGGTCAGAGTCAGAGACTTGCTGCCAAAAGGGACACCCCCAGCATCCTGGACCCCTGGCAGCAAGCCCACATCAGGCAGGCACAGCCCTCCTGGCCTCCCTACCCAGAAGGGATTTGGACCCCAAAAGAGGGGAGGAAGGCACCCTCCTCTCTCCAGCCCCCAGGGAGGGGGTCCCCTACCCAAACCACCCTGCAGGATGGAAACGTGGCTGTGAAAGAGGATGGTGACTCAGTGGCCAGATTGGCATCCTGCAGGATGACTCTGGGGTGGCATTGATACCAGCCCAGCCCACGTCACCCCACGGGGAACCTCATGGGGTCCCACATCACCCCATGGAGGACCTCTTCCTCCCTAGCAAGGTCACCTGAACTTTGTGTCATCCACATCCCAGCCAAGGCTGCGTCATCACCTCCCCACGCACCCCATGGCTCTGCTCACCCTGAGACCCTGCCCCAGGCAGGGAGGGGGTCTCAAGGACAGCCATGGGCCACAGCAACCTCCCAGCTGGCCCCAGAGCCCTTCCCCTGCCTGCCAGCCCCTCCAGCCCTGCTGCAGCCACCAAGTCCTGCCAAACCCCTTCTTAGCCATGATGTGGGGCAGAGCAGGAGCCCTGCTCTGGCACCCCACAGTAGAAAGCACTTTAAAGGGACTTGTTTGGGCCAGCAAGTTGGGGACACCAGGGAAGGTTTTCCCCTCTCCAGCACCCCTGTTTGCCCCTCCCTGGCGGGACCAGCTGCAGCATCCTTCCCCACAGCTAACTATAAGGGACTACAGGGTTCAGGCTCAGAGAGGGCCCCTCCAGCCACCCCCCCGCCCAGCACAGGGGGCACGTTCCCCCTGACCAACACCACGTGCTGCCTGCTCCTGCCCTCAGATTTCACACAGCTCTAGTAAATCTGTTTATGCAACAAGTCCCCGGCAGGAGGACAGCATGTTTCCATCCACACCCTCTCCCCCCTTGCCCCAGCTCCACCCTGCCCAGCACAGCCCGAGCATGCAAAGCACGGGGCAGCCACATAGAGCCCCAGCCCCCTGGCACGGGGGTCCTGGGGAGCAGGCAGCACCCCTGCACCATGCAGCCCCTCTCTGCCCCCACCAGTGCACAGGGGTTCTGCTGCTTTTGGGGGTTCTCCTCTCAGGCGGCGGTAACTGGCGGCTGTGCCGAAGGGCAGGGGAGCGGCTTGGCCAGCAGCTCGGCCAGCAGCTCAGGGTGAGTCAGGCTAGGCTGATGCTGGGGCACAGAGGTCTTGCCACTCCCAGGCTTCCCTCTGAGCATCCCCGGACCGCCTCGCAGCTGGGCCAGGGACTGTCACCGTGCCATCCCCTCTGTGCCAGGATGCTGGGAAGCACCCAAGCCAAGGCAGAGGCCACCAGGCTGCCACATCCCTGCATTGCCCAAGAGATGCTGATGGTACCTGGGGAGGGTACTGCACAGCAAAGAGCCACCACCACGGCAGGGATGTCCCCCAAGCTGTGACAGACCCCATCCCCTCTGTCTCCCCGTGTGTGTGTGTGTCCCGTCCCTGGTATGTCCCCAGGGAGCCGCCTCATGGCCCGTCCCCGCCAGGAAGGCAGCAGCAGAGACAGAATAGAGGTTACCTGGTGCACCCAGCCCTGCAGATCAGGGCTGAGATACCATGGGGGACACCAGCCACCCCACCCTGCCCTGGGGGCCACCACTGGCACCTTGATGCATCCCAGGACCCACGGCATAGCCAGGAGGGTGAGGGCCCCCAGCAGCCCACAGCTGGCCAGGCCAGCAGCCCTGGCACTGGGACACAGCACAGGACAGCAAAGGCAATGCGCAGGGAAGTTCCAAGGGGTTGCAATGGAGGCAGCAGCACCAAAATAACCTTGGTTTCAACCCAAATAAGGGCAGGTCCCAGCTCCAGGGGAGTTTGAGCAATCAGCCCCAAGATTGCCAAGTGCCTACTAGGGGAAGGGGGAGAAGACAGCATCCCTGGGCCTGTTTAGGGGGAAAAGGAGTTTCGGGGCTCAGGAAGGGGACAGAGGTGCCACCACACACCCAGTACAGGGGCTGGCCCGCTCTGCCAGTGAGCACTGGCTCGGCACGGGGCCGGCCACAGGCAGGGATGTGCTGTGCTCCAGTGCCTAAAAAAGGCAACATCTGCAGGCAGCGGGTCTGGATCCAGCCCCACGGGTCAGCGCCTGCCTGGCGCTAGCCCCACAGCCCTGGCCATGCCCTGCCACCGGCACCCACCCATGGCTGCTGCGACCCCACAGTGGGGACAACCCTCACCCTGGTCCCACAGGGACCCCACAACCACCCTGCCCCCAGGGAGCACACGGGGTCACGGTACCCTGCCTGCCCCAGGGAGGGCACGGAGGTCCCCCTGCCCCAAATAGGCCATTGGCCAGGGAGCATCTTCTGCCTCAGGGATTGGCTGGGAGCAGAGTGACACTGGGATTGGCTGGGACAGGGTCTGCTGCAGGGGGCTTCACCGGGATTGGTCCATGCCCAGGTTCTTACATGTGATTGGTCAGTGCATGGATTCTTACATGGGATTGGGCAGCAACTGGATTCTCACCTGAGATTGGTCAGCACATGGATTCTCACACAGGACTGGCCAGCACATGGGTTCCTAAATGTGATTAATCAGTGCATAGATTCTCCCATGGGATTGGTCAATACATGGATTCTGACATGGGATTGGTCAGAGCACTGATTCTCACGCAGGATTGGTCAGAGCAGCGATCCCAGCACAGGATTGGCCAGGGCACAGATTCTCCTATGGGAGACTGGTCAGTAAATGGATTCCGACCTGGGCTGGCTGGCACAGGGCCGGCGAGCGGGCAGGCTGGCTGCGCCCTGCGGGAGCCCTGTGCGGGACCCTGCCCCACAGGCCCCCTCTGCCCTTGGCCATGCTGGGGGGCGCCAGGCGAGCCCCATCCCTGAGAGCAGAGGCTCTGCCGCAGGCTCTGGGCTGCCCCAGGGCATCGGGTCACTCACAGTGCCCATGGGGCTGTGACTCATCTCCTGTGTGGTCAAGGCACCAGAACAAGCCCTGGCTGCCCCAGGGGGTGTGTGCCCCCCAGCACTGAAACTGGGGGCTCCCCTCATGGGGGAAAGCCCTGAACAGATGGAGACTGAGGTCAGTGCTGTGTCCCCACCCCATGGGACGGAGCTGGATCTGCTGCAGTGAAAGTGAACTGCTGAGCAGCACCCCAAAACCAGTGTCCCCCATCTGTCAGGGGGAACAGCACAGAACAGAAGGGGGAAGCAGAGATAGAGCTGTGGGGCTGCTCTCCCTGCCCCCCAACACCCAGCGGGGCGGCTCCCGCGCTGACCCAGGGCTGCCGGCACTGTGATGGGATGCACTGGAGATGGGCTGCACGAGGCTGGGCACGGGACAGTGGCAAAGCAAGCAGGAGGGTGGCCCAGGGCAGGGCACAGCTCTGCTCCACAGGCCCCCCAAAACAGGTCAGGGTGCAAACAGACCTCTTGGCTTGGGACCCCAAAAGCGGGGACAGGGAGTGGCACAGCCCCAAGGCGCAGTGCCCAGCCTGGGGGGAAGCAGCAGCCCCGCGGGGCAGCAGGAGCCCTGCCCTTCCTGAAACAGCGGCCAGCGGCACTGCTAACAGAGAAGCTTCATTAGAGAAGGCATGGGCTGGGGGCTCATTTTCTCCTGACCCGCTTTCCTCGGGGGTGTCACCCCCAGGGATGGCTACGGACTGCAGGCAGGATGCACGCAGCCCTCCCAGTGCCACCATGCTGTAGGGACAGGGGTGCCTGCTTGGGGGCCCCCCAAGCACCACCGAACTCCTCACGCAGCAGATGCCACCCCCAGCACTGTCCGAGGACCCGGGGCGGTGCTGCCACTGTCACCCCCTTGTCCCTGCCCGCTGCCCGCCAGCACCCACACCGCGGTCACCGGTCCCGCACCGGTGGCTGACCCCGACGCCGAGCGGGATCAGGCGCCCCGGGAACGGAGCAGTTCCCTTTTTTTTCTTGTTTTCCCCTTAAAACCAAGAGGGCTGATGCCTCGCTTGGCCGTTTCCTCTCCCAGGAGCACAGCCCAAAAACATCTGCGCCGGGACCTGCCCTGCCGGATTTAACCCTCTGCGGGCCCGGCGGCGCGGAGGGGCCGTGGGTCCCTGCCGGGGGGGGTGGCACCCGCCGGGGCTGCCGGACTCCTCGCCACTCATTAACCCGGGGTTTAACCATTGCCGGTCCCGCGGCGGGACAGGGGAGGGGGGTTAACCCATGTGCTGCCACAGCTCCCAGCCAAGGGACTGCCCCTCCCGTGTCCCCCGCCCCGGGGTGACAGGCACCCGCCCGGCATCGCCCACCCGACCGCGGGGCGGGAGCGGGGTGCCGGGGCAGGACCCCGCTTTCCCGCGCAGCCCCCGCTCCCCAGGGACAGGTCCCTACGCACTTCGGAGGGGACGCAAACCCCAGCGCCTGTGTTCTGCCCCCCCCTTCCCGGGGCACGCCGCGGGTCACCGCCCCGGCGAGGCGGGGAGGTGGGCACGGGGGTCACGGCCCCCCGGCGCCGCTCCCAGCCGGCAGCAAGCCGGCCCTCACCCCCTCCCCAAATCCTCCTCCCTGCGAGCACCGCATTGTCCCCCCCAAGCCCCCCCCGCACCGCCAGACCCCCTCTGGGGACCGACAACTGGGGACCCCCCAATACGGGGCGGGCAGCACTCCCCCAGCCACGCAGCACCCCATCACCGCTCGGATGTCACGCGTGGCCCCCGCCCCCCGATGAGATGCCACCCCTCGCAGCACCCCCCTGCGCGGGGGGGCTGCGAACCCCCGTGCCCTCGCAGCCTGCCCGTACCTGGTTCATGACGCTCCCGAAATCCATCCGGGGTCTCGGCTGCCTACATCCGAAAGGGACGGCAGCGCAGCCTCACCTGGCCCCGGGGGCGCGGGGGGCGGCCGGGGGCGGCCAGAGGGGCCGGGGGGGGCAGGCGGGAGCCCGGCGTCGCCCGGGCGGGCAGGCGTGAAGACAGACTGCAGGCAGAGCCCCCCTCCCTCCCCGGGCCAAGCCTAGAGAAGGAAGGAAGGAAGGAGGGAGGGAGGGAGGGAGGTGGGAGGGGAGGGAAGGAGGGGGAGAGCCGAAGGGTTTCGCTCCCCGCAAGCGGGACCCCGGCGATGGAGGGGCGCAGAGGGGTCCCGCTGCCCCCCCCGCTCCCCTCCACACCCCCGGGGCGTCCGGGGGCTTGGGAGCCCGGGAGCGCCGGCCCCGGCCCTAGGGAGGAAGGGGGTCCCGGGCAGCTTTTTCCACCACTCCCCTCCCTCCTCTCGCTCCTTCTCCCTCTTTCTTCTCTTCCCTCTCTCCCCAGCTGCACGTCGTGCTCCAAGTCCAGCCCCGCTCCGCTCCCCTCGCCTCCCCCCAAAACGCCCTTAAAGGCAACCAGGAGCCCGGCTCAGGCAGCTGGCCCTGGGCAAGGGGTGCTGGCCAGTGGGCAGACGCCCCCAAACACATACACCCCCACACACCTCTGCCACCTCCCCCTGCCAAGCGCCTCGCACCCAGTGCTGAGAGGCCATGGTGGGGCGTAGCAGGGTCGGGGCCTTATCGCCCCGCGTGACGCCACTGGTGTCCCTGTGCCCTTGGCGAGGGGGGGGGGGTAGCAGGGATAAGGGTGTGGGGCCCTTCTTGGGGCCTTTATCTGCCTGGCACCCCCTGGTACGACTTGGTCCCCCTTGACACTTGCAGGACAAGGTGCCCAATTAATGGTCCTTGGGTGCCCCGCACCCCCGGTGTTGGGGGGATGTGAAGATATAGCAGCCCACCCTCCAATTAAAAAGGAAACCCAAAACACTGGAAGAGTCCCAGCTGTCCCTCAGCACATGGAGCCACGCCAGTCCTTGCTTGCCTGTCCCAAATCCAGGGTGTGCCCAGCATCGACCTCGCCTTCCTCCCATCTCCCTTCCTCCTCCTCCTCAGGGGCTCTGTGTGGCGATGGATGGAGCCCTGCTCTCCCCAGCCACACCTGGGGTATCCCAGCCCTGGCTCTGCTGGGCAGGCAAGTGCTCAGCGCCGGGAGACCAAGGAGTGATGGGGGGAAGCCCCCAGCAGTGTGAAGCACTGGGGAGCCCACCAGTGGTAGCCCACAGAGTGGCGAGCCAGCCGAGGAGGCAGGGAGCCAGGCACCCGGCCCAGTGCTGTTGACATTTTCTCGCCCAACACCTCCCCGTTCCTGTTTGCGTTTCCGTCCTTGCACTGCGGGCTCAGCCAGAAGGCTGGGGCTGGCTCTGCTGGCACAGGGCAGGACCCCAGGGACCCCTCCGGCCTTGCCACCCCCCCAAAAAGCAGCAGGGAGGGGCTAGTGGTTAGGAGCTCTCCTTCTGCCCTCCTTCAAGACTCCCATAAGATGCACTACCCCTGGAGTGCAATCCCACTCCAGCAGATCCTGCCCAGCCTCTCTGTGCCTCAGTTTCCCCAGCAGCCGGATGGTGCTGTGGGATGGGAGCACTGAGAGGCACCAGAAGACCCTTCCCACTGAGGGACAAAGCACCAGAACCCAAACATTCCTAGGGGGCACCTGCTCATCCCCCTCCTGAGCAAGCGCCAGACCCACTGCGCTCCCCAGCACCCAAGGGCATGGGGCTGGACCCCAACAGACACCACTCTGGGGCCAAAACCCCCCCACCAGGATTCATGGGCACCCCCAAACAAGCCCCCCAGCACCCAAAAAGCAGGCATTCCAAAAAGAGGGGAGTGCTGCAACTGCGATAGAGGGGCAGTAAAGGTCCTGTGCCAGAGAGCTGGGCATGGATGCCAGCTTGGCTCCAGCGCAGACCCCCGCACCGACACCCCCCCAGCCCCAGCGCCTTGGGAGGCAGCTGCAGGACAGCTCCTGGACCCTGGGAAACAGCAGCAGCAGCAGCGCCGGGGCCAGATGGGAAAGTATCAGCATCTGAGCAGGGTGGAAATGAATGAGTGAGTCAAGGGCACTGACAGCACGTCCCCATCCCCAGGGAGGTGATGAGAGCTGGCCCCTGGGGAGATGATGTGTTCCCTTCACAGGACACAGCCAGAGAAGTCCTGACAACATCCCTGAACTCCAGCCCCCTAAGTACCTCCCAGAGCCATCGGGTCAAAAAGCCAGTGGGAGCAGGTCCGATGGTTGGCTCAGCACCCCACGGGGTGCCACCAGCACCCCCAGAGAAACCACCCGCATATGAACCAGCTGCTCCACAACCCAAAACAAGCATCCTTGAGCATCACCACCCCAAAATGTCAGCAGAAGAAGGGGGACCTGGGGACCAGGGACCCAGCGGGATCATCTCCAGAGGTGAAAGCACACAGGAGATAAAGCCCCAGTGTGGGGTCTGTAAAGTCCCTCTTGAGTCGGATCTTTCAGCTGGTTTAGGGTTGATGCCACCCCTTGGAGCATGCTGGGGGTCCCCAGCCACCCAACACCCTTCCTGGGGCAGGTCCCAGGAGAAGTGGCCATGGGGGACGCAAAGTGGTCTGGGAACGAATAAAGTGAATGAGAAAAGAGACAGAGACGCTCCACAGGAGCTCCCATCCAGCCCAGACCCTGTGTCCCACCACCACAGGCCCCTGAGGGGGCCGGATCCAGCCCTGGAAGCCCCTGAGGAGGGAGGCCGGTGGTCCCCACTGTCTCAGCTAACACCTCCCAGGCAGTGCTCACCAGTGCAGCGAGCATGGGCGGTCTCAGCACCCCCACTCCCCTGCCTGCCCTCCCTGCACACAGCAGCACCCAGAGGGTGCAGGGAAGGGCCCCGGCTCCTGTGAGCAGCCAAGCCGACCCCCCTAACCCCCCACCCCCCCACCCCACCCCCGCCACCTTGGAACTGAGAGAGGCTGAATATTTGGGCAGTGACGTAAAGAAGAGGAAAAAGGAAAGAGGGAGGAAAAAAGAAAACCAGAACCCCCTCCAGGACCCGCTGCACAAACACGACCTGGCAGGGCTGATCCCCACAGCCCCCCATCCCGCCACCCCAGCTGGGCCCGTGCCAGGGCCAAGGACACATTCCTGCGGCATTCCTCCCCCTCTCCGCCTTCTCAGAGGAGGGATGTTACTAATTACTTGTCCTGAAGCAGTGGCAGGGTGGCTTTTAACGGGGCATCAGGGACAGGGACTGGATGGGCAGCTCCCTGTGTGACTGGCACATCATTCCCTGCACTGCACTGGGAGGAGGCAGCTGGGCAGAGTGGCTGGGGCAGTGAGCACGGACAGGACAGCCACATGTGCCCTAGCATGACCCTGCTCCAGCTGGGACATGGATGTCCCCTCCTTGCAGCCCCCATTCCCGGCACAGCCACAGGGAGCCTGCAGTGCACCACCTGGCCATGCTCCCCAGCACTGCCCATGCCCCTGGCCATGTCATGGCTGCAGGGTGCCCACCACCACAAGTCAAGCCTGCCCAGAAGGGTCCAACCACTCCCTGCCTCAGTTTCCCCTCCCGGCTCTGACTTGCTTTACAAGCAGGGGAGCCCCCAGCACCAGCTGAAGACAGGAGATGCACATCCCCTTTGCCACCACCGTATGTCCCAGCATGGGTCCCACTGCATCCCCAGCGCCACCAAGGGCCCAAGGCACTGGGAGCGATTGCTCTGGCCAGGACGTGCCTCACTGCCCAGCTCTGGCCCTGCTCCAGCCCCCGGTTTAATGATGGACAAACACCCCCCCCGGCCAGAGTCCCATCGCAGGGGGCCACTCGACAAACAAGCCGGGCCTGGCATGAGGCCAGTAGGAATGGATGGCACTGAGCTGGGAGCACACGCATGTGACCACCTGCCCATGTGCAAGCACACGTGCACACAGATAGATATTCTTGCACGCACATGCATTGCCCTGAAGGCTCACGCACACATTCATGCACCTGTGAGTGGACATGATCATGCACACATATGATCATGTAAATGTGTTCATGGTCAGGCACACACATGCACACACACTCACACAGACACGTTCACATGCACAGACACACACGTACTCACACACATGGCCCAGCAGCCCAGCAAAGTTCCATCACCCAGTGAGAGCTCACCAGGGGACAAGGCAGCCCCCAGATGCCTCTGCCCCATGCACTGTGCTGTGCCTCAGTTTCCCCTCTTGGCACAGCCCAGCACCCCCACTCCCCCAGGACCTGCGGGCCCTGGTGTGGCACAGGGTGACTGGGGCAGGCTGGAGCCCCACCAGGCCCAGCTGCCAGCACAGTCGCCACTTCCCAGAACCACTCTCCCATCCCCCAGCCAAACCAGCCATCACTGGGCTGGCTCTCGCCACCAGGAGAAGCATTGTCCCCTGTCTTTTCCCAGATTCTCCAAGCAGCGTCATGGCAAAATCCAGCCCCAGTTGGAGGGAGCACATCCTGGGGGACGCAGATGCCCACAGCACCTCCCTTGCTCCATGATTTGGGACATGCCTGCCTAGCTCCACTGCCTGGAGCATCCTCAGGCTCATTCCCCCCACCCCAGCCAGGATGTCAGTGACACCACCAGATCCTGGCAGTGCCACAACTGGCACATGCCAACGCACAGGCTCACCCAGCCTGACCACTTCCACGGAAAGCACTGCGCCCCACGCCATGTCCCCTACCTCTGTCTGCCCCCAGGCAGGGCTCTGTGACTCAGTTTCCCCACTTTTCAAAGGGAGCTACACGCCCCCTGCCTTGGGCAGGCAGTTTTGGTGCAGGGAGGGAGGGACCAGACAGGCTGGGGGGGTCACGTACATGCCAGTGTCCATCCATCCATCCCCCTCAGAGGGAGGGAGGGAGGTTTGCTAAGCGAGGAAAAATCCCTGAGTGGAGGCGCTGAGCACGAGAAGGGCCTTACATGGGCATGGGAACGGCGTGCTTCCCAGCTGATGCGTGTGTGGCTGCCCCAGCCCCCCCAGAGCCGCCCACGGACACTGGGCACCCTGCCAGCATTGCTGCCACCGCGGGGCACGGGTCCCACCACTGTCCCCCACGCTGTCCCTCAATGGGTGCAAGTCACTCCTGGGGCACAGATCCTGCCTGCCCTGGCACAGCTATACTGCTCACTGTCTCCTCAGGAACTTGGCACTCAGCAGCATCCCAAAACGTCCCTGGTGTCCCCACATACACCCCAGTGCTCCCCCCCATCCCCATCACACCTGTGATACCCCTTGGCACCCACACCCATCACCCCCAGGACAACCCTTCACACCCAGCCAGCCCCTCTACCCACCCCTCTTTTGCTCCCCTCTCCCCCCCCCCCCCCCCCGCTCACCATACCCAGTCCATTTGGGGTTTGTAAGGGGGGCGTCCCCCCAGCTGGGCCAGGAGCCAGCTATTCCAGGGGCAGCCGGTGGGGCAGAACAAGGGGTCAGGGCAGGTCCCAAGGGGGTAAATAAGGGGACCAAGGGGAAGATGTTGCCAATAGCACTGTGTGACAGGCTCCAGGGCCGGAAACTGCCAGGGAGGGGGACACAGGGTCCTTGCAGCATCTCCAGGGCAGGAGGAAGAAGGGTTGCGGGGGGGCAGCTGCCAGCACTTTGGGGGTGAACCCATCTTCCTGCTCCAAAGTATCCTAGGGGTGCAGGGGTTAAACGTAAGGGGCTTCAGGTAGACAAGAGGCCGTTTTTGCTCCATGCCAAGCCCCCTCCCCACAGCGCCCTCCCTGGAGACCCTACAATAACAAGCCGGCGTGTGAGTCAGCTGGCCGCTTGCCCAGCCGAAGGAGCCCCTCCCTGGGCGCTGGCCCAAAGGAGCTCCGCAGAAGGCCCCTGGCCCTGGCCCCACGCACGCACCCCCCTAGCAGCACACCCCTCAGCTAGCCGGCCCCACTGAGGGGGCTCCAGCTTCCAAAGAGTGTGGGAAGGGTGATGGAGGCTAATGAAACACAGCCGGCTGCAGGAGCAAGCCATGGGTTGCCCCTGCACACAGGCTACCCAGATGCTGGGACCCTGGTGTGACCCTCCTCTTAGTGCACTCCGTATCAGACATCAGAGAATCCCCACTGGGCGAACGCCCAGACGCATGTGCTTCCCGACACTCCCTCCTGCCTGGAAACCACTGGCAGATGCACCCTGCCACCACCTGCCATACTGCAGACATCCCCCCACCCCGTGCCCCCCTCGCCTCCCTCTGCGGCATCCCAGCATCAAGGCAAAGCCACCTCCTCTGGCCCCAGCCCCTGGGCGTCTTCAGAACAGGGTCCCAAGGCTGACACAGGGTCCTGGGATGGCAAAGTCCCCAAGATGGCATAGGGTTCCCCAGGGCGGCACAGGGTCTCCAGGGTGGCACAGCCCCACCAAACCTCCTGGCCACCTCTGTCTTGCCCACTCAGGGCCCAGGGTTCCAGGCATGTCCCCAAGGTGCCCCCATAGCCCCCACCTCCTCCAACACCCTGGCCAGGGCTTGGTGCCTGGGCTGCTCCCAGCGCCTGCCCCACACCGCCACCCACGCCGCAGCACCCGGCAAAGCCCAACGCGTGCCTGGCCCGCGGCACAGCTCCCCCCTTCCCCGCCCCCCCCCCTCCCCAGGCCTTTCCTCTCCCTCCCTGCCCAGCCCGGCATGGGCACGGACACGTCCCAGCCTACGCCGCTGCCTGCCCGGGGTGCGCCAGCCTCTTCCCGCCTGAGATGCCAGCCCCAGAGCCGGCTGGCACACATGCCTCCCCAGGGATTCAGGAAAGCACAGCCTCCCCTGCCCTGGCAGCTTGGTGGCAGGCACCGTGCCCACCTCTGTCTCCCTGGAGAACCTGGGTTGCCGTAGGGTCCCCCTCCACTGGCGCAGCAGCCGGACAGCCGGACATCACCACCGGGCATCCTTGGCTCCACTCCCTCCTGCCAGTGAGATCCGCCCCTGCCGGCGCTGGGTATCAGGAGAGGTGCCCAGCCTGCGTGCGTGCTGCCAGCAGTGCTCAGCCACGGCGCATGGCACCCACATGCAGCAAGCAGCCACCCTGGCAAAGGGTATCCTGCTCCAGGCGCTGGGGCACAGATCCCTGCCACCTCTGAGCTGGGCTGCACCCCAAAACCCAGCCCTGTACCTAGACAGGTATGTGTCATCAGCAGCCAGGCAGCATAATGGCACCGCCAACCTTACCCACTGGTGACACCAGTGCCACCATGACTAGCTCACAGACACCAGCCCATCTGGGTGCCCATCCAGTGGGGTCAGCTGGGTGGAAAGTGGCATCCCCCCTCCGAGTCCCCAGTGCTCCCCAAGCAGGGAAGGGCACACCTGAGGGTGCTGGCCTTACCTTGGCTTGGCACTTGGTGTGGCAGGAAAGCTTGCAGCCTGGGGGAGGGACAAGGGAGAGAGGGTTAGTGGGGGCAGGAGAGGGAGTATTTCTGGGGTCAGCCTGTGAGCACCCCACATGCTGCAGGGCATGGAGCCCCTTGGCACTGGGCACAGGCTGCTGGGACATGCACACATGCACACAGATGCCTACAACTTGCACACACACATGCACACTCTGGGTGGCACCAGCACAGCATCATGTGCACATGCACGTGGCACTCGGGCACACACCCACACGCACGAGCCATCCTCCCTGGTGCCAACGTGCCAGGAAGCATGTGTGTGTGCAAACCCCAGTGCCCAGGGGTTAATGGTATGAAGGGGAGGCTGTGCACAAACACGTCTCCCAAGGCCTCGCATGTGCACCAGCGTGCACGGGAGCACCATGGGGGTGCAGCCAGTGCAATTGCCCCTCCTACCCGCTTGCTGCTGTTGCACGCTCACACCCACGCCCCTGCTGATGGTATGTGCACATGGTCAGCACAGGCCTGTGTTTGCCACTGCTGGGGACAGATGCTTATTATACAGGGCACCATGCCTGGGCAGCCCTGCAAAGCCACATGTCCCATCCCCAGGGTACACCAGGGTTCCTGTGCAGCGTGGCCCCCGCCACAGTCACCCCCCCGGCCCTGTTCCCCCTTGGGGCTGTTTCCTGCAGCGCAGGAAGCTGCATTGTTCCCACAGCAGCAGGGTTTCCGACCGCCACCCCTTGCACGGGGCTTGGCAACACCACACACGTGCGAGAGGCCGCAGCACCGCCTGTGTCCCACCAGGCACCACAGGCAGTGAGCACAACAGAGGGCACGAGCACCCGCCCGTGCACACAGACCTGCATGTATGCACCGACGCATGACATGACAGTTGCACACTCGCTGCATGTGCATGCAGCTGGCACATGGCCACACGCACGCAGGCAAGTGCCTCCACAGGCCCCCCCTACTTTCCAGCCACCTTCGCACCCACAAAGGCACCACGCACACTCTTGCACACCCACAGGCTCCCCCGCTAACACACGTGCACACAGGTTAGCATAGGCAGGTGTTCCCACCTTCACACCTTTGTGCACACAGCTGTACGCGCAGGCACACACATGCACCCCCCGATGGCCTGACCCCTCAGCACACCCCCTTCCACACGTGCATGCCCACGCCCCCGGCTCACCTCGGCAGGTGCTGCCCTGGCGCGTGATGGCCTGCCGGCAGATCCCACATGCCTTCACCTTCTTGAAGCTCGTCATCTCGAAGCTGTGTTCCAGGGGGGCCTCCAGGTCCTGAGGCTGGGGGAGACACAGGGCTTTGTCAGCGGGACCGAGGTGGCACGGAGACTGGGGAACTCAGTCCTACCCTGCCTCAGTTTCCCTCTGGGCAAGGGGTCATCCTCCACCCCCCCTCCCCGGAAGAAACGTGCCCTCCCCTTGCACACCATCACCCGAGGCCGCGCCTTCTGCGGCAGGACCGGGGCCGTGGGGCGGTGGGCACGGCGGGGATGGGACCTGGGCTCGCGCCCCGGTGGGCAAGGGCTAGTGCCCCGTCCCGCGCTGCGGCGGCCCCTTTAAATAGTCTCTGCCGCCCCCTGGCGGTGCGCGCCGGAGGGCCGTGCGCGTGTGCGTGCACGCGCACGCGCCTGTGTATACCATGCGCACAGCTAAGCACCGCCACACCTGCGTGCACGCGTGTCCACCGGTGTCTGAGCACGTGTGCGTGCACATACGTGTGTGTGTGCACGCGCGGTGTGTGCATTTGCGCATCCCTGCATGTTGGTGCATTCGCACACGTGTCCCTGTGAATGCCTGCCTACGCATAAGCGTTTCTGTGAGCACGTGTGCAGGCACAAGTGTGTATGTACGCACACACGGGGAGGTGCACATGCTTGTATGCACGTATGTGTGTGCAAACTTGTATGCACATAAGCACATGAATGCACCTACGTAAACGTGTCCGTGCATGGATGTGTTTGCATGTATGTGTGTGAATACACAGATAAGTGTGCAAACACACATGTACATACCCTGTTATGTGCAGGGGCTGCCAGAAGGGTGGCAGGGGGAGGCTGATGCTGCAAGTGTGAGTGCAGAATGGATCCAGACTTGTGCAGGCACTGGGGTATGAGCGTGCAAGCATGTACGTGTGCTCATGCATGGGTGCTGAGGGCGGAGCAGGGGGCCTGGCATAGCTGCAAGCAGCCAGTACCCCTCCTGACACCCCCCACCCCCCTGCAGTGTTTGGGAGGAGGGGACCTCCTGGCAGTGTGCCTGCCCTGCCCACTCACCCGCCGCCAGATGAAGACATGAGCCCCCATAAATCCGCCTTTTCATGCCAAGACTAATGAGATTAAGCAGAGGCCCGGCAGCCTCCCCTCACTCGGGCACCCCGCTCTCCTCTGGCCTCAACACTGCACCAGAGCCAGGGGGGGATGGTGCCAAAGTCAAAGTGTTGGGGTGCCAGGTATCTCCCTGCAAAACCTCCCTGCCTCAGTTTCCCCAGTGCACTCATGGACAGGCAGAAGGACCACACACAGGCCAGCATGCATGCATGCAAACACCCCTGGAGCTGTGAGGGTGCTGCGCCTGCTACACACAGCCTTGTGTACATGTGTCAGGGCACTGCATGTACATGCACACCGGTGAGTGTGCAAGTGTGTGCAAGCATGCACATCGCAACCAGCCACAGCAGCAGCACACACGTGGGCTGAGTTCCACGTTCCCACATGCAAATCCATGTGCAATTGTATGCACACTCATAAGTTTCTACACACACCTGCTCCCACAGGGCCACTCTCTGGTTCCTCAGCAGCCCCCAGCACTTGTGCCACCCTACAAAGTGGTGGTGGTGGTAGTCACCACCCCTACGACGAGGGGCACACAGCTATATGTATACGCATGCATGCACATGCATGTGCACAGGCGTGTCGTCACCCATCCAGCAGACGTGGGAAAAGCTCCCCGGGCTGAGAGCTCCCACGCCACAGTTGCTGGGTGACAGAGAGGCCAAACGATGCCATGAGCTCGTTTGCATATGCAAAGCAGCATCTTTGCTGCGGGGTGCCCCGGGAAGAGGCCTTGGCCCCCCGCTCCCAGGAACCCAGCCGGGATGCCCGTCTCCCACGCATTTACCCCCCACCCTGCCCTGGCACCACGTTAGCATGGGCCTGCTTCATTAACAGCAATTATCCTCGCTAGATGAAGAGCTGCCTCCCCCCTGTTCCCAACCCAAAGAGCCCCCTCTGCTTGTCCTATTGCCAACACCATCCCCATGCCAGGGGGCTGCCAACCCAGAAGCCAACTTTACGCCCCCAACTCCCTGCTGCCAGGGGGGCACCTTGCCCACCCAATGCCTTCCTGCTGGCCAGGGAACCAGCTCATCCTATGAAAAAACCCTGTCCCAGCTCCATACTGGCAGGATCCCAGTTAGCTTCCCTGCCCCCAGGGCTGGGAACTGCTGGTGGGACACATGGGGAGGCCAGGGGGCTTCTTGGGGATGTGACCTGGGTACCCAACCATGGGCACCCACCTCCAGGAGCCAGCCCCCACACGGTGCAGAGGGGGGGGTGGCACAGACATCTCTGGCCATGGGCCCTCCAACTTGCAGACACAAGGAGGCTGGAAGGGGACCCAGGTGTCCTGGGCTGGAAGAGGCACTGGGGAGAGATGCCAGATTAATCAGGAGCTGGGAGGCCTGGGTTCATTGCCCAGCACTGCAGAGAGGTGCAGCGGGGCGGGGGGCGATAACGGGGGACGGGGACGGACGGACTGGGACACCCAGTTCCCCTGAGGCTGCAAAGCTGGGGTGGGTGGGGGACACTGGGACACCTGGGTCTAGTCCTGTGGGCTTGGGGCCACTCAGCACTTCACCCCCCACTGTGCCCCGGGGCCCAGCTCATCCTGGTGACAGGGAGGGGGGATGCAGAGCCCCAAACCCCCAGCACTAACTGGACCCCCTCCCCAGTTTGCCCAGTTTCCCTCCCCTCCTGTGGGGTAGCAGAGCCTCAAACCGGGGGACTGGTGGGGGCCCCCGGCTGGTGCCGCAGGCTGGGTGGCATGGGGGACCAGCCCCCCACCCTCCCCATCCCCAACCCCACACACCCCCTCCACAGCCGCCACCACCACCCCCGGTCCAACGTCCTTGTCCTGCATCCCATTCCGGTCGCCCCCTTCATGCACCCCCAGCCCGGTGCCCACCGCCACCGCCTTCCCGGGCTGGGTCCCGCTCCGCTCCCCCCGCTCCCTGGGGCTCCTCCCGGCCCCTCTCCCGGTCCGGTCCCCCCAGCCCCACCCCGTCCGTCCGTCCCTTCTCCTCTCCGCTCGGTCCTGGTCCCCCCCCGAGCCGGTCCTGGTCCCGGTCCCGGTCCCGATCCAGCACAGCCGGCTCCCCTCGCTCCCGCTCCGCCCCGGCCCCGTGCAAACGCCCCCGCTCTGTCCCGGTCCCCCCGCAACCAGCCCCATCCACCGCCCGTCCCCGGGACCAGCCCCGCTGCCGGGCCCCACCGCGCTGCTGTTCCGCTCCCCCCGGTGCCCCCGGTGCTCCCGGTGCGGGCGCGGCGGGCCGTACCCAGAGCAGGCAGGAGAGGCACAGCCCGGTCATGCTGCCCGCGGCGCGGCCCCCCGGCCGGCCGAGCCCCCCGGCCCCCTCGCTCCGCCCGCCCGCCCCGCCCCGCCCCGGCCCGGCCCGGCCCCTGGCCGCCCCTCCAGCCGGGGGGAGAAGGGGCACGGCAAAACCCCCCACCGACATCCCGGCCGAGGTGGCCCAGGGGGCGGCCGGGACCCCCTCACCGCAGCAGAGAGGCTGCGGGACTGGGGGGGTCAGAGCGGGCTGTGCCTTGTCCCGGCCCCCCTCTTCCCCCGCACACATTTGGGATCCATTTCCTCCGCTGACCCGGGGGGCACCCGCCACCCCCTCACTCCATCCCTCCTCAGGCCTCCAGCGGGTCCTGAGGCAGGGTGTCCTGTCCCCCCCATCCCCCCCAGCTGTGTCCCCTGGGTGGTCCCAGGATAGGAGACAGGGAGGGATGGGCGGACATCCATGCACCGAGCCGGGGGGGCCTCAGCCAGGGGGAACAACTTCCAAGCAGGATGGACAGTGGCTTGGCTTGGCTTGGCTTGGCTTGGCTTGGCAGTCCGTGGCCCTGACGGGGGTGGGTTCTGCAGGGGAGTACCCCAGCCCTTCCTGGGGTGGCTTGGCCAGGCAGCACACGGTCCCCCCACACCAGCACTGACTCCAGCTCCAGCGTGGAAACTTGTGCTCAACTGGCCATGACCACGAGGGAGTGAGTCAGGGTGGGGGACGCGCCGGCGGGAAGGACACGCAAGCAGGACAAGCCACAGCCGGTATGGGGACCTGGGCACGGTGGGGACGTGGGCACTGTAATGCCCCCGCTCCTCATGCCTCAGTTTCCCATCTATAAATTGCATACAGCTGCCAGCCCGGAGAGGAAGGGCAGGGTGGGATGGGGGAGCTGCCCTTCCCAGGCACTGGGGTGGTAATCTGACCCCCTCAAACTGCAGCATCCCCCCCCAAATATATCCCCAGCCCAACACTCTCTGCACCACTGCTTCAATATGCCCATGGTAGGAGTACCCCTGTGGGAGTGTGCTAGCTTGGACAGGGGACAGATGGGGACAGCACCCCCGTTCCCCCATGACAACCAGGCCCAGGGAGAGAGGCTGGGGGGCCTGATCCTGCTCACAGCACTAAACAGGCAGAGAGTGCCCATCCATGCACACAGGCACAAGGCGCACGCATGCACGCACGCACACACGTCATTATAGCTGTCATTAATCAAACCTCGTTACTGCCCACAAATGAAAGCCCCAGTGGAGAGGGGTGTCCCCACCCCCCCCATAAATCACCCCCTCTCGTTCAGTGCCATGACAAGCCCGGGCCCCTCAGAAGGGCAGGGACAAGGGTCATGCAACAGGGACAGGGTAGCCACAAGGGACACTGCCAGTGAGCATCATTTAGGGCTTGTTTTCTCAGCAGGGTGTGGGGGGACACAGACAAGGGCACTTAGCCCAGGGATACCCCCCCATGGGTACCACTGGTGTGGGCATGTACCCCCAGTGCAAGGCCAGCCTTGGCAGCAGTCTTTTGTGTGTCCCCTCCTGGAGCTACCATGTCCCCAGAGGCCCCCACACCTTCCAGCAGAGCTGTCCCCACACTGCCCTTGGGTGCACAGGGCACACACATGTTGCAGACACACCCTCATTGTGTACACACTGGGGCACACTCACACACACCACACATACAGCCCATGTCACGTGTGGCAGGTGGGCACCCGTGGAGGGGGCCATCTGGGCGCAGGATGGGCTGGGGAGCACCCCTCTAACAGCTCACACCAGCGCCAAGCCCCACTGCCACTGCACCCAGCACACACACATATGCCGGGGGCACGCACACGCACCCACGCAGGGACACACACCCCATGGCAGCTCCCCAGAGACCTGCTGTGCACCCACACCCACACGAGCTGCAGTTCGCTTTCACGCTTGTCCCACCTGCACACTTGTGAACACACACATGCACAAGCAGGCATGTGTTACACATGAGTCCCTGTTCTCAGACCATATCGGGGACACATGGACACAGGGCCACACAACTGCCTCCCCACACCTCATCAGTGCCACCCACAGCCCTGAGCACACACACACACCCCCCATGCTCCCAGCAGCTCACGGTCCTACATCCCCAGCATGTGCTGGGGTGCCCAGGCAGCCAGGGGCCTCTCCCTCCTCCAGGCTGGGTCCCTGCCTTGGCACATACTGGCCTGCAGTGACACTCCCCCAGGCACTGTCCAGAGGTGGCTTTGGCACCTGCCTTGCTGGCACAGTGCAGCCGGAGCGGCCCATGCCATCCCACCAGCCATGGGGCAGCTTCCCAAAGGTTAAGGAACAAAGTGAGGGTGGTGCAGTGGGAGCCCCGCGTCCTCCACCAGCCTCTCCCCTCCCTGCCTCAGTTTCCCCAGCATGGGTAGCAGAGCAGGATGGGTCCCCACACCAGGCACTGCATGGGCACAGGGATCTCCCATGTGGGACAGTCCTTTGGCACAGGGATCCCACACACACCAGGTGCCGATGGGCACAGAGATGCCCCATGCCAGTTGCTTGTGGACATGGGGGTCCCTCATGCTGGGCGCTTCTCTGGGCACAGGGATCCCACCCAAACTGATGACTTTACGGGCACAGAGCTTTCCAGTGCCAAGTGCTTACAGGCACAGTGATCCCACATGCTGGGCACTTTATGGGCACAGGGATCCCACATGCTGGGTCCTTTATGGGCACAGGGGTCCCCCTGTTGTGAGTGCTGTAAAGACACAGGGACACCCCCCACCTCTGCATTCACTCTGTAAGGACACTGGAGGAGCCCAGCAGATCCCTTCTCATGAAATGCTGTACAGCAGATCCCAGCAGACCCCCTCCAGCTGGGCACTGCAAGGGCCCGCAGGTGCGGGTTACATGGGACAGGGCTGGGGGCAGAGGGTCACAGTGCCACGCTGTGGGGGGACACAAGGAGGGACAAAGGACATGCCCAGCACCCTGGCATGCATATGCTCGGTTTAACCCACCGCTGCCCACACGAGGCAGGGCCAGTGCCAGCCTGTACCCCCCTCCCCCTGCACCCACCGGAGCCCACCCCATCTCCATGCCCCCCCTGCAGACCCTAACCCTAACGCAGTGCCCGGCGGTGCCTGCTTACCTCCCGGCGGCGGCAGGCACGGAGGGGCAGGAGGCAGGACACCAAGGACTTCCCCCAGCGAACCAAGGTGACAAAGCACCAGCTCAGCCGGGTCATGGTGCCCCTGCCCGGGGGTCACCCGGCCGGTGGGGTGCGCAGGGCCGATCCCTGCCCACGGCGCACTCGGGGGGACGGCCGAACCCAGCCGTGCCTCTCCCCGGCTGCAACAAGGTCCGGTGCCCGGGCAGTGCCCAGGAGGTGCCCGGCGGTGGGCACGGGGCCGCGCGGCGACGGGCTGGGGGGCTGCGGTCCCACCGGGCCCTCTCCCCCCGCCGGTCCCCCAGCGTCGCCTGCGCGCTGGCAGCCAGGCAGGGAGCACCGTGCCCGCCCATGTCCTGCAGTGCTTGGGTAGGAGCCAGCTCCGCCACGCTCCCCCTCCTCCGCCGCCTCCTCCTCCTCTCTGCACACGGGGCTCGGCGCCCCCCGGGCTCCCCTGCCTGCCCCCGGGCACGGCATCCCCTGGGGTGGACGCCAGACCCCAACAGCTGCCCCCTCTCCAGCCCCCTCTGGTTTGGAGCTGGAGGAGCCCGGACACCTGGGTTCGGTCACAGCTCAACCCGCGACTCCCCACCCCGACACTGCCTCAGTTTCCATGCAGAACCCCCTGCCCACCCTAAACCCTAAATGGCAGTGCTTGCACATGGAGGGACTTCCCTGCCCCTCTGCCAGCCCCCCTGGCACCCCACTAAGCCTCTCTCCTTCCCAAGAAGCCTGAGGACACATTCAGGGACCCCCCATCCAGCCCCCTCCATTGGGGTCCCCTCTCCAAAGGGTGCCTGGCTGATGGACCACGCCGTGGGCACGGTGTTATCCAGGGGACCCCCTTGCCACAGGACACCCCCACACAGCTGTGGGCACCCCCACCCTACCACAAGGTTTACACAGGGCAGGGGGACAAGGTGCACCCACACAGACACCCATTGCAGTGGTGCCAAGGGGGGCTGGCGGCAGCATCCCCAGATGCCACTGCGATGCGGCAGTGATGCTGGGCAAGGACCTGTCCCTGTGGGGTGGCTGCCAGTGCCAGCGCCCAAGCGTGGGCAGCAGCCATGCCAGGCCTGAGTACTAATTGCGTTTGACTCAGGAAGGCTCCTAACGAGCAGCAGTGCCAGGGAGAGACATGGCAGGCAGGGAATTCTGGGGGTCCCACACACTTCATGGCTGTCCTCCACACCCTGCCTGGCACCCTGGGGCTGGCAGAGGGCTGGCGGGCAGGGGGTGCCAGTGTATGCCAGGGTACAGCCCCCCACCCTGAGCACCAATGAGGTGACATCACTGCTGGCTCCATTGTCCCCCACCCCCATTTAATTAGCAGATGGCCCCCCAAACCCCCCCGCCGGGCAGCGCCAGGCCTGTGCAGGGCCATTAGCTTTATTGGCTGTGCTGAACAAGGGCCAGGCCTCGTTAATTGAATTGCACCCGCGCCAAGGACGGGCAGGCGTCTTCTCCCCTCCCCAGCCCCCGGCACCCTGGCCCTGGCCCTTGGCTGGGGCAAGGACAGGGGATCCTGCTGCCAGGGTGCTGCAGTGGGGTGGCACCCACCCCAGCAAGGGGTGGGCAGGGGCACAGCCCCCCTGTGGGTATCAGTGTCCTGCCCGTGGGGTGCCTGGCATGGAGCAGGTAGGTGCAACCGTGGGCATATGCATGTGTGTACATGCACACATGGGTGCCCTCAGCCCCATGCCCGTGCCTGCCACATGTATACTGCCTGCACCTACATGTGCACGCACATAGCCGTGCACACGCAGCCTGCACACAGATGCAATCTTACACATGTGTGCACACACATATGCATCTCCCTGGCACAGTGAGGTGATGCTCCACCACCCTGCCTCCATCTACCCATCCACCCCACCCCCCATCCAACGTGGGGTGCTGTGCTCCATGCCCGCAGCACCACCCACTGCGGGGTGGCATGGAGCAAGGGGGTGCTGGGGAGGCGGGGGTCACCCAGAGCACTGCCACCAGTTCCCTCGTGCCCTCTAGCTGCTCAGGGGCACCCCACGGCCCAACATAACCCCCCGCCCCCAGGAGCCGGGAGGGTGTGTGGAGGCCCAGGCTCCCGCTCAGCATCACTTCCTACTTTCGCTTTGGAGCTGAGCCGAGGCCTGGCCTGGGGGAGGCGGGTACCCCCCTGGCCCCCCGGGTGGCACAGGTAGGGGCAGTGGGTGCTGTGAGGTGGGTGCAGTGGGCAGCAGGATGTGGGGGCAGCTGGGTGTCACTGAGGGCATCCAGCAAGTTAGACAGTGCTGGGGAGCAGGATGGCAGTGGGTCCCCATGCGGGGCACTGGCAGTGTGAGCTGGCATCCCACCTGCCCCCCTGCCAGCAGATTTAGTCCCCACCGCAGAAGAAACTCACAGGACAGGGCTGGCACAACAAAGGGGGACGGGCATGGTGGCTGAGAGGCATTGCCAGGCTGGGGGCCCCCCAGGCATACATTGCAAGGGGGGGCCTTGGGTGCCCCGGGAAGAGTTTACACCCAGGCTTTGGGCTTAGGGGCATAGCCCCGATGTGGGGGCAGATGTCCAAGGGGGGCTGTGGGCCTTGCTGGAATGGGCTGCAGCTTCTGGAAGGGGGTATCTCTGTGACTAGGGGCTGTTGCCCCTGGGGGCTGTTGTGCATGGGAGGGGGAATACTGTGCTAGGGGCTGCTGCTAGCTGGGTATGGGTCCCAGACCCTGTCCCCAAAAACTGCAGAGGGGTCCCTCAAAGCACTCTCAAGCCCCATTTGCGTGCAAGGGCATCAGGGTCACCCCCAGGCCTGGCACTGTCCTTCCCCCACACCATGGGGCTACACGGAGGGACCAGCCTCACTGGACTCCTCCCCAAGACTGGCACCTCCCAAACCAGGGAGCTGGGTGTTGGGGGACCAAGCCGCGGTGCCTGATGTGATGTGGAGCTCATTGGGGGTGGCTCCTGCAGCCCCCCCAGCCTCCCACACTTCCTCCTGGCTGAGGTACAAAAGGAGAAGCAGGCAGGCACGGCGTGGGCACAGGCACACTGCAGCGTCCCCCCTGGCACCCAGCAAACACCTTGGGGCATCCCACAGCTCCCAGCCACAGGTAAGGGGCTCCTCTTCCAGGGGAAACTGAAGCATGGGCAGGGTGGGCTGGTGGGTAGATGGCTTGTCCAAGGTCATCCAAGGGCACCAGGACGGGAACTCAGGCATCAGGAGTCCCGTGTCCTGCTCTGCCTGCTGAGCCACTCTGCCATGGGGGGGTGTGGGGGGGTGGGGGTACAGAGCACTCATGCATGCTTGTGCACACTTGTGCACACACGCTCCTGCGAGCACACACGGCCCCTGCCCTGCACACACACGTGTACTCCCCCAGCCCTGTGCCCAGCCACCACCTGCTGCGGTGACAAGCCCCGGACCTGCCACCTCCATGGGCACTGTCCCTTGCCCTATCTCCAGGTTGCCACCCACCACCCCTCAAAAACACCCTACTGCATTGTGCCACCTGCCCCCCCACCCCATGGCCACAACACTCCCAAACCCCGTGCCAGCCCTATAGGCAGCATGCTGTGCCAGGGGGCTCTGCCTGGGGGGAAGATCAGTTTGGGGGGCTTCATGCTGGGGGCTGTGTGCCCCCCTTCCTCAGCCCCCCAGGATCCCCACACACTGTTCATGGTGTAAGTAAGGGAAGCGAGAGCAGAAGCAAAGGCAGTGCTTCCCCCATGCCAAACCCACATCCTGGATCCTGGGGGCTGGGGTGGAGACTCAGCCTCAGGAACCCCCTAAGGAATGGGGGCAGAGGCTGGCATCATTTTGGGACAGGGAACGTGGACAACTAAGGGGGTATGGGATGGGACACCTTTGCCCACCCCATACCCCCTACCCCATGTAGTGGGGAAGATGTGGGCAGGGAAAGGGGGTGTCTGAGCTCACCACCTCTTACCTTAAGCAGGCAGCTCTGGGGTGGAGCTGGGGGGGCAGACCCTTTTCTTGGGGCAGAGAGTTTGGGGGTGCCAGGTGAGTGCCAGCCTGGCACTTCTCAGTGCTGCCCCTGCCTTTGCAGACCCCCGGGGACAGCCATGGCAGGAGACGGGGAGCTCAACCGTATCATCAAGGACCTGCACAGTAAGTGTGCCAGCCTGTCCCCTGACAGTGTGTCCCCTGCATGGCACATCCCACCCTGGCTGTGCCGGGTCCCTCCTCACATCCAGCCCATGGAGCAGCAGAGCGGTCACTGCCAGGGGTGCTCCAGAGCCCCCCAGTGCCAGCCCTGCTACTGCCACCTGCTCCCATCCTCGCCATCAGCCCCAGGAGACCAGCAGTGCCCAGTGGGTACCTGTGTCCCTCGCTCCCCAGTTTCATCCCAGGGCAGTTCCTCTTTCACCCGCTGGCAGAAATCCCCAGGGCTGGGAGCTGGGAGGTGACGAGGAGCTGGGGTGGGATGGGGCAGGGTGCCCACTGCCTGGGCAGGGCTGTGCCAGCTCAGCTCTGCCATCCTGCAGAGACTGTGGACGAGCTGAACCGCAGCTACCGGGAGCAGAACCTGCCAGTGACAGACGGGAGCCGGGAGTTGCACAGCCTCTGTGCCCAGCTGGAGTTCCTCCTTCAGGTACTGCTGCTCATCTGTCCCTGTCACTCCCTGCCTCAGTTTCCCCTGGGGCACAGTTGAGAGCAGACGGGTCCCCATGCTGGCTGTTTCAGGGGGCTGAGATGACCCCAGCTGGCTTTGTCCAGCCCTGGGCATCCCCAGCCATGTAAGCACCTGGATCAGGCTCATCCATGTCTGCATGTGTAATTGCACATACTGCAAAAGGGAAACTGAGGCACAGAGCCAGCAAAGAGGAGACAGCCAGGGGACACTGAGACTCATTCTGCTGGGGAAGCTGGCTGGATCCCAGCCCCACAGGGGACACATTGAGGGGACAGGGGACTCCCCCAAATAAGCAAGCCCAAGTTTGTGTCTCTGCCAGTTTGACCTCAAGGAGAAGAAGAGCTTCTTTGGGCAGCGCAAGGACTATTGGGATTTCTTGTGCCAGGGCCTGGCACAGCGCCGGCAGGAGCACGAGGGCATTCGCTTCGTCACCTCCCTGGACAAGGTGGGCATGGGCTGGCAGGGCACCTGGGGGCTTGCACACGCACACGTGTGTGCGCTTCTGCTTGTGGGTGCATATGCGTTTGTGCACCAGCACACACTCACTTGGGTACCAAGGGTTCACCCACTGGCACTATAATGGGTTTTCTCCCCTCTGGGGTCTCCGCTGCCCCCCAGCCCTGTCCCTGGAGGCCCTGTTCCCCCCAGTAGGCTGGGGGGGTTGGCGTGGAGGGGGCAGACTGGCATGGCAGTGCTGGATAACCCCTTCTCCCCGCAGCTGAAGACCCCCGTGGGCAGGGGCCGAGCCTTCCTGCGGTACTGCCTGGTGCACCAGCAGCTGGCAGAGTCCCTGCAGCTCTGCCTCCTCGACACTGAGAACCTCCGGTGAGAGCAGGGGCACAGGCAGGAGATGTTCATGGTGCTGGTGGGCACAGCCAGGGCGGGCAGCACCCTGCAGCATCCAGTCAGTAAGGGTGCTGCAAGGTGCATGTGCTCGCCCGGGGCACAGAGGAGTTCATGAGCTCATTTTGTGTATGCAGTGAGTGGTACTACGCCCGCAGTCCCTTCCTGAGCCCCCAGCGCCGGGCCGAGATCCTGGGCAGCCTCTACGAGCTGGACTGTGTCACCTTCCACCTGGCCCTGCACAGGGCTGACCTGGACACTGCTTGGCCCATGTTCTCTGAGTGAGCCTGGGGACACAGGGGGCACCGGGGACATCAAGGGTGCTGGGGATGTCAGGGGCACCTGGGGTTCAGCATAACGAAGCAGCACGCAGGCGTTGCCCCACCATCTGGGACCCCATGTGCCACCCTAGCTGTGCCAGCCCTCCATACATGGCCCCAGGCAGGCACAGACACTTGTGCCAGCATGCATGCTATGCCTGTGCCTATGAACATGTCACATGTGCCTGCACACACACCCCCCCCCCCGTCCTCTGCCAAGTACATGCCCAGGCACAGATCTGCTGCAACACCGTGACACTGTGACATCTGAGACATGGGGGCATATGTGTATGTGTGCACACCTTTGCCCCCAGGCACACTTGCAGGAGGGCATTCGCAGATGCAGCCACTCCAGCACACTCACACCTGTTCTGCTGCTTACACACTCATGTGCATGCGCTGCCAAAAGCACACATGCAGCCCCCAATTTCCCACTGCAGCCTCCATGGGGTCTCTGGGTGCCACCTGTTCTGTGGGTGCCCAGGCTGGTAGCACCAGCATCCCTGATCCCCTGTCACCAGGTGCCACCCAGCGTCACCAGCCCTGCTGCACTCCCCATCCCCAATGCCTGGCTCATGCCCAGGGAGCTCGAAGGGAGGGTGGTGGCGCCCTGCTCAGCCTGGGAGTGACCTGGTGGCCCTGAGCCCTATGTCCCCTCTAGGACACTGGTACGGCCCAGCCCGGTGGCCGGGAGCAGCCTGGCAAAGACGGCCCTGCAGACAGATGATACTTGCACCGGGATGCATGGATGGCCCAATGGCATTACCCATCCCACCGTGGCACACGGTGGGGTGCCAGCCCACCCATGCCCACCTGCCTTGGCTGCCCTGCAGGTAGGGGATGCAGAGGCGGAGGATGCGGAGGAGGATGTGGAGGTGAAGAAGGATGTGAAAGAGGAGGTGGAGAAGGATGATGATGATGATGAGGAGGTAAAGGATGTGAACGTGGAGGTGAAGAAGGATGTGGAAGAGGATGAAGAAGAGGAGGTGGAGAAGGATGAGGAGGAGGATGGGGAGGAGGTAGAGGAGGTGGAGGTGGAGGAGGGCATGGAAGAGGAGGTGGAGGAGGATGAGGAAGAGAAGGTAGAGGACGTGGATGTGGAGGAGGAAGAGGAGGTGGACGAGGATGTGGAAGAGGAGGTGGAGGAGGAGGAGGTAGAGGACATGGAAGAGGAGGATGAAGAGGACATGGAGGAGGAGGAGGTTGAGGACGTGGATGTGGAGGAGGACGTGGCAGAGGAGGAGGATGTGGAAGAGGACGATGAAGAGGAGGACGAGAAGGAGCTGGAGGACACGGGTGCAGAGGAGCTGGAGGCCGCCCGTGGCGCTGGCCGCGCACCCCAGCCTGACGGTGACTGGGAGCCCGGCACGTCCCCGCCGCCCGGCACGGGGTGCGCGCCGGGCTCCACGCCACCGGTGCCCGGGCAGGACGGCAGGACGGCGGCGTCCCTGCGGGCGCTGGTGTCGCGGCTGCGGGCCGAGCTGGGGCAGCGGGAGGCAGCGGCGCGGGCGCTGGCGGCCCGGCTGGCGCGGGCGGAGCGGCGGCACCAGCGGCGGGAGCGGGGCAGCGCCCGGCGGGCCCAGCTGCGGGCGCGGGAGGCCGAGGCGCTGCGGGAGACCAACGCCTTCCTGGGGCGGGCGCTGGCGGCGGCGGGGCCGGGCGGCGGCGCGGGGGCGCTGGCGCGGGCGCAGGAGGAGGCGCGGCGCTGGCGGGAGGTGGCGGAGGCGCGGGGCGCCCGGCTGGCCGCGGCGCTGGCGGAGGCGGCGGCGCTGGCGTCGCGCCTGCGGGAGTGCCGGGCGGCGCTGGCGGCGGCGGGGCGGCCGGCCGTGCTGGAGGGTGCCGGTGCCCCGGCCGAGGTGGCCGCCGTGGAGGAGGCGCTGCGGCGGGCGCTGGAGCTCGCCCGAGGCCCCCAGGAACCCCCCCCGGAGCCCCAGGTGGAGGGGGAGCCCGGCACGGCCGCCGACATGGCCATGGTATGGGGCAAGCCCGAGGGGACCCCACGGGGGGTGTGGGGGGGTGGGGTTGGCAAGGGTTGAGCCCCCGCTCTCCCACAGCGCCTGGCCACCTTGGCCACCGCGGCGCGCGAGGAGGCCCGGCAGAGCCGGGAGCAAGTCCAGGCGCAGCGGCAGGAGGTGGCGCAGCTGCGGGAGCAGCTCGGCAGGTCAGGCGGGGACCCCCTGCTCCCATCACCCCGCAGCAGGTCCCCCCCATCCGCACCGGCCACAAAGTTTCCCCTGGGACGCCCACCGTACCCCACTTGGACCCAGGGGAGCAGCAGCTGGGGATGGGCAGGGGAAGGGAGGGAAGGATTTGGGGAGGGAGGGCTGGAGAGAGGAGGGCACTGTGGGCCTGCTACATAGGTGGGTGCACAGAGGGGTAGAAGAATGAACTTGGCATGAGTAGGTGGATGGAGGGATGTATTTGGGGTGAATAACTTGATGGGCGGGTACACGGGGGGATGAAGTTGGGACTAGTAGGATGGAGGAACAGAGGAATGAATCTGGGGTGTGTAGATGGATGGGTGGGTGGGCAGAAGGCCAGAGGGATGGATGTGGGGAAGGACAGATGAGCAGCTGGGAAACAGATGGGTGGCTGGCCCTGCAGATGGCAAGGTGGCTGTGGGGATAGGAAGCCAGCTTGGGGATGGATAGGCAGCAGATACAGGGAGGGAGGGATGCGAGTATGGATGGAGAGATGGTCAGCTGTGTGACAGGGAGACGATCTCCCCGCTGCCCTGCCCCAGGGCTCGGCAGGATGGTGAGCGCTGGGCATCGGCGCTGCAGCGGGCGCAGAGGGAGGCCCTGGAGCGGGAGGCCACACGGGGTGCCGAGCAGGCACGGCAGCAGGAGCTCATCCGCGACATGAAGGGACGGCTGCTGGAGCTGCTGCGGTGAGAGCCCCAGGGATCCCACTGGTGTAGGGCCATGTGTGGGCAGGGGAGTCCAGACCCCTTTGCCCAGAGGAGGGCACCAGAGCCCAGGCAAATTCATTCTGCTCACCACCTCAGGAGACTTACGTGCCCACCTTGGGTCTGGGGTGCCAGGGCGTGCTCCTGGACCTCCACCACCTGGCGTGTTCCTGCCAGGGCTGATTTGTTGCCTCCCGCAGGGAGAAGGATGCCCTGTGGCAGAAGACGGAAGGCATCAACACCCCAAAGCCCAGCCCGGCACCCCATGATGCAGGGCTGTGCGCCCGCTGCCACAAGGATTTCCGACTCCTCTCCCGGCGGTACAACTGCAGGTGGGCTGTGGCAGGCACCAGGAGGGGGGCACCAGCATGGCACCACGGTGGCAGAGCTCTCACCACCCACTCTCTCAACAGGTTGTGCCAGGGCAAGGTGTGCCACACATGCTCCGTGGACGTGGGCAAGCAGGGGCGCTGCTGCCTGCTTTGTTACCAGCAAAGGCACCCACAGGCTACATGAGTCAAGCCCTTGCACCGTGCCTGGGACACCCCCTGCCCTGGCTGCCTCGTCTCAGGCTTACCAGGTACCTAGGTGTCTGGGGCCTGCAGGCAGGTCCTGCTGCCTGACATTTTGGGTTTGAGATAGGTCTTTCTTGTGGCTGGTCCACAAAAAAGAAAACAACCCATTCCTGCTACCCCTGTGCCTCCTGTGTTGTCTATCAGTCTTCATCGGATTGACCCCCAGGCTGGGCATGGGGTGGGGGAGTGCTGGCGTGGGTGTGTCTGAGCACTCCTGGGGGGAACCGTCCCCATAAGGAGTGTCCCAGCTGCAGCCAGGCTGAGCCACCATCTGCCCTGTCTGCTTCTGCCTCCCTGCTACGGGACAGGGCAGATGGCTCTTGGCCAACAGCCCTGGCTTCCTCCTGGGCTGTGAGGAACCGCTTGGGCAAGAGGTTTCCCAGCTGCAAAGGTAACGGGCAGTCCCTGTCCAGCACCCCTGCTGCTGCTGCCCAGCCCTGAGTCCCCAGGGCTCCCGGCCTGGGTTCTGGGGCACTCCAGTAGCCACCCATGAGCCAGCGCATGGATGGCTGGCACCTACTGATGCCCACATTGTTAGGGCCCCCAAGATCCTGGATCAGGGGCAATGGAGGAGCAGTATGAGACCCCTACACAGAGATGCTTGGGCACAGTGGGGCAGACACCCTGCTGCCTGGCACACAGGGTGGCAGGAGAGACCCCAGCAGGGTCACAGCCCCCTCTTCAGCTCTTCTGCCCCATGCTGGTGCCAGCCCCCATTGCCCAAGCTGGGGCGGAAGCATCCTGGTTGTGTAATGGACAGGTTCCCAGCCTTTTGCACAATGATGTCCTGGCACTGCAGTGTCAGGGGGGGCAGGGAGCACCCTGGCTGCTAGCACCCTTCAGGCAGGCGTCACAGGGCTGGCTCAGTGTCAAGAAGGGGTGCTCAGGCATCTTGCAGTGATTTGCTCCACTGTGGCTCTGATTGGGGTCAAGAAGGAGTGGCTTTGTCCCCAGGTGGGACAGATGCCACACAAGAGACCCCACACTGGGGAAATGCCAAGACCTGGCTGGGTGGATGCAGGGAGTGAGACCCGGGTCTGGGTCCCCTCTGGCCATGCACAAGATGCCGAACCCTCTGCAACAGCCTCTAAGGCAACAGCCCTTCTCTGGCTGGGCAGTGGGGTTACCCACAGCCCGCCAGGCTCAGCTGGCACCACCGCTTTGGCACTGAGGTAGAGAGCCCAGCACCCACTGTCCCTAGAGATGTGTCCCGACCCCATCCCACCATCTCACTCCCAATGGCAAAGAGGAGCCAGACCTGGGTGACCAACATGCCAACTCCTTTATTGCTGGATGGCTGTCGGCCACGAACACTGTCCCCACAGCAGGGTCGCAGAATCCCCGGAGTCACAGGCTCTGCTCCAAAGAGCAAGGAGGGTGTGCAGTGCTTGGCATCACTCCCCTGGCAATGGGGTCCTACCCCCTTGCTGCCCAAGCCCACTTCCAGCCAGGGTCCAGCATCCAGTGGTGGTCCTGCCAATCCCTGTGGCATTGCTACCTGCATCCAAGGGCGCTGGGCAAGGATACTGGGGTGTGTGGGGTGCTGAGACCTGCTGGGAGCTGTGAGGGTTGGGTCCCAGCAGGGCTCAGAGGGTGGTGGAGGTGTTGCCAGAGGTGGAGGCATAGGATGTGCGGCCATAGCGGGCCACGGCATCCTTGCTGATGAACCCACGCTGCGCAAGGATCTTGAGGAAGCTGTTGCGAAACTTCTGCCCAATAAAGGCATATATGATGGGGTTGATGCAGCTGTGAGCGAAGCCCAGAACCTGTGTGACGGAGAGGGCCGTGTCGATGCGGTTCCTCCTCTCGCAAGTCTCAGCGATGGCCCGTGTCCTCATGAGGGTATCGCTCACCAACGTGATGTTGTAGGGCAGCCAGCAGATGAGGAAGACCAGCACCACAGCGAAGATGACCTTCATGGCCCGCTGCTTCTGGGCATTCTTGGTCTGCAGGAGGGTGTGGATGGTGACACCATAGCAGAAGAGCATCACCAGGAGGGGCAGGGCAAAGCCGAAGGTCTGTGGCAGGACCCGCAGCACCACCCGCCACTTGGCCGTGTCCTCACCGCCAATGCGCTCGTAGCACACGGTGCCATTGCTGGGTGAGGGGAAAGCCTCACGGAAGAGCAGCACAGGCAGGGAGAGCAGCACGGAGAAGACCCAGATGCCCAAGCAGACAAACTTCACCCAGTGCCTCTTTTCAGTGGCAGCCCGGGTGGCGTAGACGATGGCCAGGTAGCGGTCCACACTGATGCAGGCCAGCAGCAGTATGCCGCTGTAGAAGTTGGCCTCCTGCAGCACAGAGATGGCTTTGCACATCACAGTGCCAAAGACCCACTCATGGGCTCGGTAAGCAGCCCAGAGCGGCAGGGTGAGGGCAAAGAGCAGGTCTGCCACAGCCAGGTTGAGCAGGTAGACATCGGTGACGGAGCGGCTGGTGTGGCTGGAGGTCACCACCAGTACCACCAGCCCATTTCCCACCACGCTGAGGATGAAGACGAGGCAGTAGATCACTACCACCAGGTACTTGTTGAGGACAGAGCCATCGGGCCGGCATGGGGCAGAGGAGATAGCAGTGTCAGGCATGGCTGTGTAGTCATAGGTATAGTTGTAGAGGGTGAAGAAGTTGGAGAAATCCCCATTGAAGGAGAAGGACTCCATTTAGCCTGTGGAGCACAAAGCAGCTTGAGGGTGGGGTGGGAGGATGGCATGGGCCAGGGGTGACAGTGTCTCTGGGTCCCCTGGCATTTCCATTGCCCCCCAGGTCCCTTCCCAGCCAGTGGGCAGCCCCTCTCTATCACTCTACTGCAGGTGCACACTGACCCTCATATGTCTTTTTGTACAACACCCCCAGCACCCCTCAGTCTGCCGCACTTCACTCCAACTCTGTCCCTTCATTGTCCCCCACAGAGGAAAGGGGACCCCACAGACCAGCCACCTCTTCCTGAGTTGGAGGGCTCCCTTATCAATGCAGCATCACATCCCTCCAGGAGACACCTGGCCCCTCCATCATCCCTGGGTCCCCCTGGATTGTGTGGGTCCTTCAAAATCCTCTGAGCTCTTTGAGCATCTCAGGGTCCCTCAGGCACCTCCAAAATCCTCCAAGCACCTCTGGGTCCCTCCAGCTTCTCCATCCCCTCAAGCATCACTGCTGGAGCTGCCCCTCCTGCCAGCCCAGCTGGTGGTGAGGCTGCAGTCACAGTGCATGGGGCTGGCAGCACTGAAGAATGTCTGAAGGTGGTTTCATGCCCTTCTTCCCCTGCCCTAATCCTGTCCCTGTGCGGGTGGTTTCACTGCCGGATGGAGAGACATGTCACCCTTTGCGGCTTTGAAAATATTTCACATCTCTGGTTTTCCTGTTGCTCAGCCGGGCGCTGCCAGGTGTCCCCATGTCCCCTGTGCTCAGCCACGATGTGGAAATCACAGGTGACAGTCACTCTTCCTGTCTCCTCACACGTAGGACATCCTGCTTTGTCCCTGCCTCCCCAAAGACCATTGGGTTTCAGCCTTCTTCCAGTATGGATCCAGACTCATTTCACCCCTCTGCCCCATCTCTGAGGCCCCGAGCCCCTCCAGGGCTTGGCAATGCTAGGGCTGCTTGGGAATGCCGATGGGTCAAGGTCCCCCCCGAGTGGGGCTGCCACAGGCACGGGGCACAGCCAGACACCAGTGCTTCCCCTCGGTCTATTTTTGGCTGCTTCTTTCTGCCTCCCCACTCCAAAATCACAGTGGTTCCTGCAGGACCGGGTATCCCTCAACCACTGGTACCCCACAGCCAGCCCAGCCAGGAGAACCAGCAGCACCCCATTTCCCCTCCTGACCCTGGAAGGGTTGGAGGACACTGGTGTGGCCCTGGGGGTCCCACGGGGAGGAAGGAGGGATACACCATGAGGAAGCACCCTTCCATTTCATGGCTGTGCAAGGAAATGGGAGCGGGCGCTTCTCCCCTGCAGCACCCACAGCTGATGTCCCTGGGGACCACAAGAGGTTTGCACCCCAAATGAGCTCTAAGCACAGTCCCAGGTGGCCCCACCTGCTGCCTCCCACTCCCCCTGCACCAGGCAGACCCTCAGGCAGCCAGAGCAGCCACTGTGACCCCCAGCCCAGCTGGCTCCCCACATGTGAGGGGGCTCAGCCGGGTGCTGGGGGAGCCAGCACAGCCCAAGGAAAGCCCAGATCTCCAGTGGAACACACCAGGGACTCACCACTCGCTGCCCTCACCGTTCTCCCAAATCTGGGGTCTTCTCTTGGTCCCAAGTTGGTTCTCACCGGGAAGCACCCGGGCACAGGGAAAAATCCAGGCGTCACTCCCAAAGGGCTCCGGTGCAGAGTGTGGGAGGACGTGGAGCAGCACCAGACCTGGGGGTCCTGCCAGGCCAGTCAGAAGGTCCCTCACCTGCAGCCACCACTGTGCTGCCTCCTGGCACCCCTTCCCTCCGCTGTCCGATTTATGCCACCCAGGGAGGAAGCGAGGTTGCAAAACCTTCTCCTAGCATGAAGGGGAAGTGGCAGTCAGCAGGGACCCTTCCCCGGCCCCCCCCAGGATGCTTTTGTCAGGGCCGGGGGGAGTCTGCAGCACACCCACCCACCCTACCTCAGGGTGTCCGAGCCACCCGGCAGCAGGTGACACCGGGGCACATCCAGGGGTGCCTCTCTCCCCCTGCAGCGGTGCACCCCCTGGGGGTCTCCAGCCAGGGGTCCCCACTTTGTTCCCTGGCCCCCAGTCGATGTGGAGCTCCCCTGCGAGGACTCCCTGGGTGCTGCAGCCCCCCTCGGGAGGGTGGAGGCCCTCTGGGACTGGGGGGCTTTGGTGGGCAGGCCAGTGGGCAAAGACAGGCCAGGGCTCTGTGCCTCAGTTTCCCAATGGTTGGGTCGTGCTATTCCCCATTGAGGGGGCTGGTGTTGGCGTTTTGGGGGCACAGGGGGACCCCCATTGCGGGGCTGGCTTCCTCCCCATTGAGGGGTGCAGCAGGGGACCAGAGCAGAGGAGCCCCACCCGCGTCCCTCCTGCCCTGGCTGTGCTGCGCAGAGCCGAGCCAAGTGGCGCCGTGCCACCAGGCGGAGCTGTGCCCCCATGCCAGCCCCGCAGATTCGGGGGACCCTCCCTGGCACCCCCATAACCCTGGGGCACCCTCACACCTCCGAGCACCCCTGCTGCCTTCGGGGGAAACCTGCACCGAGGGCACTCCCCGGGTACCTCTGTTCCTCCGGGGCACCCCCAAACCCTTGAGGCACCTCCATCCTCACACCTTTGGGGTGCTTGTCGGTCTTAGGGGTCCCACACTTTTGGGGCACCTCCCTTCCCTGGGGGCACACGGACAGTTGTAGTTGCACCATCATACCCCTGGGGCATCACGAGGTCACTCATATTCCCTCGGAACATCCCCAAAGGTTTGGGCACCTCCCCAGCTCCAGGGCACCCTCACAGCCCCCTTAGGGTGTCCCCACTCCCTGGGGGCACCCCACATTTTTATGGCCCTGTAACCCTGGAATCATCCAGTTCGCAGGACACACTTTTCCCCTGTGAGCACCCCCACATCCCTGGAGCACCCAGTTCTTGTGCAGACCTTCATACTCTGGGGCACGTCCACTACTTCCTGAGTTACCCCTCTATCCCTGGGGTCACCCCACACCTTTGGGGACCCCTCATACCCTAGGAACACCCCATATCCCTGGGAGCACCCCACACCTTTGGGAACCCACTCACCCCAGGCACAGCCCGTATCCCTGGGGGCACCCAGCACTTTCGGGGTCCTCCATCCTCCAGGCGCACCCCATATCCCTGGGCCCCCAAGGGGGGGCGCCCACACAGAGGATCAGCCTCAGCCCCCCGGGGCACCCCTCTGCCCCTGCCCCACGACATCGGCGGACGCCCGAGGTACCCGGTTCCCCTGACGCACTCCCCTCCCCTTCGCCCCCCCTTCCCGTCTGTCCCCCGCCGCTGGTGGGCGGGGCATCCCGTGACGTCAGCGAGGCGGGCGAGGGCGGGGCGGGAGGCGCGGGCACGCTAGCTCTGCCGCCTGTCGGCCCGCCGGGGCCGGAAGTGACGTGCGGGCGCGAGAGCGGAAGCGGCGGCGCAGGCTCGGGCGGGTCCCCGGTGCGCGCAGCGGGCTCGGCTCCCTCCGGCCTCGGTGCCCTGAGAGCCCCTCCCCTCCCCGGCACCGACATGATCCTGCTCGAGGTCAACAACCGCATCATCGAGGAGACCCTCACGCTGAAGTTCGAGGGCGCGGCCGCCGGGTAGGATCGGGGGCGCTGGGACGGGACGGGCTTGACGGGCACGGGGGCGGCGGGGCTGGGCCGGGCCGGGGCTGCGGCCTGAGGGAAGGGCGGACGGCGGCTGGCGGGGGCAGGGCTGTGCCAGAGGCCCGGGCAGAGGGGAGGGCCTGGCGGGTGGTGGGGCGGGTGGTGCCTGTGTGGGATGGGGGCCCGTGGGAGGACAGGGCTGAGCGGGGCCGGGGGGAGCGCCGAGGCAGGGTGGAGGTCGGGGGATGGAGGGGCTGAGCTGGAGGAGGTGGTACGGGGGCGGGATGGGGGCTGGAGGAATGGTGACAAGGCAGGATGGGGGCCTGGAGAATGACGAGGGGTTGGCGCTGAGGTGGGGTGGGGGTCTGGGGAGCCAGAAGGGCAGAGCTGAGACAGGGTAGGGGTCTGCGAGGTGAGAGTGCTGGGAGGAGGGTCTGTACTGGGGGAGGGTGGTCTGGGCTGGGGTAACTGAGCTGGGGGCCGTGGAGTTGATCATAGCTTGGGCAGAGTGAAGGGCTGGGGGACGAGGGAGCAAAGTCAGACAGGCATAATCAGAGGGCAGAGTGGGGCTTGAACAGGTTGGTTAGTGCTGGGGTAGTGTGGCGGCCCAGGGAGGGAGGAGGCAGCTGGGGAGGGTATTGGAGATGGCGGTGCTGAGGTGGGCTGAGGGAGCAGAGCTGGAGAAGAGGGCCTGGGCAAGGAGGGAGTTGGGAAGGGGGAAAGGTAGTTTTCCAGGGATGTTTGCTTTGGGTAAAGCCGCATTTATAAGAACAGGCCCAGCATAGTGCCAGCACTGGTACAGAATGTGTGTGGGGAGCTGAGGAACAGGAAGCCTGTGTGTGGAGTTGTGGCCTCAGCCTTCTGCTTTGTGGGTGGGGAGCAGATTCCAGCCTGACCCCCTTTGCTTTCCAGAGCAGGAGGGATGTAGGCCCACAGCCCCTGGTGCCAGCCTGGTGGATGTCCTGGCCTAGGGGCATGGTTGGAGGTGCTGGTTTGCACCTGCATGTCTGGCTGGGACAGTTGAGTCCCTGGGGAGCTAGTGATTGTTTACTGCGAGTGTTGCACCAGGGCTATAAAGGTGCTTGTCTGAGCACAGCTTAGCTTGGAAGAGAGTCCCTTTCATATAAATGTCCTTATCTGTAGCCAAGCTCACTGTGCTGTCTGCTGGCGTGAGTAACACCAGGCACCTTTGTACGGAGACAAAGCCTTGAGAAGCAAAGCACAGTGGTGTTATCTCTAGGGTGGAGCCTGCCCTGGCACCTCAAATAGCATGGGCCAGGCTGCTCTGGGAAGGGACCCCACACACAGGCAGGTGCCTTTTTGTGTGTCACCTTTTCCTTCAGCGGCTTTTGAAGCTCTCAGCCTTTTATGTGCAGAACTTTGACAGAGGCCATTTCCTCTGCTTTCTCTTCTCAGTTGACTTGTTGCTTGAGTTTGGTTTTTTTTCATAAAATAACCTCACAGACTGCACTGCCTTGCAGGATAGCTGAGCTGCTTGCAGGCTTCTTACTCTTCTTGAGCTTGATCATTTAATGCAACAAGTTTCCTTTCCCCAGAGCGCAGGCACCATGCTGGGAAGAGAGAGCTCCTGGGTGACTACTATGGTATTGCAGCTGCATCCATTAGAAAATATTATATGTACAGAGGTTAATAGTGTGCGTCAAAAATGCTCATTCATCACTAGTCTATACCAAGGCATTCTTCCTGCTGGAGAGAGAAGAATGTGCATGTGTCCCTGTGTTGGTGATGTGTAGGTGGTAGTCTGCAGCATTTAAATGCACCTTAAAACCCCAACTCTGTGTGACCAAAGCTGGACTTGCTCACTCTGCACCAGCCCACAGGCCCCCAAAATTTCCATTTCACAGTACAGCAAAGCCTCCTTGCTTCTGCATTGGCATGCTTGCATGACATACTGATTGTTCCTGGATCAATTCATAGTGCTGCTGATGGTGCTCTGCTTCTGCCTCTTACTCATCTATGGCGTGTTCTTTTCTTTAGATGTCATTTCTAGATAAGTTTTCTGTCTTGAGTGTGTTGCTGGAGGAGAGGAAGTTATTTACTTCTGCATTTTCTTCTCTGCTTATGCTGGGGCCCTCCTGTTCAGGCAAGCACAGGGTGGAGACAAAGTTCCAAGATGTGCAGGGAGGTGTATTTTTTTTTCTGTCCTGGTTTCAAGTCTTCTAGGGAATGGGTGTTACGCAGTGTTTATTCATATTAAATTTCTTTTCCCTCTGGCCACAGTTCTGGGGTCATTCCTGTGGCACCGAGCCTGGAGAAAGGAGGGGATTTCCTGTATTTCATGATTTTGGTGATGCCTTTCCCAAGGCTTGTCTTAGGAATGGACACAGGACAGTCAGGGCAAGGTCAGGCTTTGAGGGATTCGGCAACTGGGAGGAGTGAGTCTAGACACTGACAGAATTGGTTTTGCATTATTTGCTCTAAACCAAGACTGGGGCAGATGCACAGATTTGGCTGTAGCGGTTGTCTCAGAGCCAGGTGTGCCTGGTGGCTTCAGCACCAGGCTGGGAGTCAGGCAAGGTGAGGCTTATTTCCAAATCCTTTGCCAGAGGCTTGTTCTGTGACATGGGCTGTGTTGCTCCCCTCTGCTTCCCATGGCTGCATTGTGGCCATGATTCAGCGGGCTCCCTGCAGAACTCTTCTGGATGATCAGATGAGAGGCACTTCATATTTCACCTTATCGTATAGAATGAGGTCAAATTTAGAAGTTGGAGCTAATAACTGCTCATAATATTATTGTCGTATATTATATGTCAAAATCCACTCTGCGTGGAGGTCCATCAGCTGTCTCTGGAGTTCCCAGTGTGGAAGGTGCCTCGGCAGGGCTGCAGGGATCAGGCCTCGAGGCAGGGCCTAATCTATGTCTTGAGAGTCCTCCCTTGACAAGGTCCTTGGGGCTTGGCAGCATCCACCTGTAAACAGGGTAATTCCAAATTTATTTTGTTTTTGTGGGTAAACCCCATGGAAATATTACATCCTTGGACAGCCACCATTGAATGGTGGTATTTAGATCAAGGTAGTGACAGGTAATGGACTTCAATGCATCTGATTTTTTTCTTTATTTAATATTGTAATTTCTTGTTTTAAATCCATTTCCTTAAAACAACCACATTTTTAAATAAAAGGCCTAAAGCTACCAGAATCTGTTGAAATAACTGGAGTTAGAAATTTGCTGCTGAAACTTCCAAGCATTGAACTGCTGCAGTACCTGGGAACAAGCGTGTTAAAATGAGGCAGCTTGTGAGCTTTTGTAGGTGTCAAGAGAATAAAATGTTCCATAAGCTTTTGGCTAATTTATTTGGACTTAAGAAGTCACCTAGAAGCTGAAGTCATACTTGGGTTTTCCCATTTCTGATAGAAACCTGATGTGAGGGGATGAGCTCTACCAGTTGGAAGATTTTGTTTCTCATCATTGCTTCCCTTTGCTAACCACAAAGGAAAAAACCCACAACAAACAATTTAAGTATAAAACATTTTCATGCTTGTTCTCTGTACCTGGTACTTGTTCTGTTTAACACATGGGGAGGAACTGCCTCCCAAAACAGATTTGCTGTCCCATTTTGTCCTGCTCTAATTTAACTGACTCCAGTGAAAGTGTGGCACAAGGCTGCTTCACAGGGTGTTTGGTTTTCCAGCCATACATAGCTTGCTATAAATCTCTGATAAATTAATCACCTGCCTCAAACTGTTACTTAGTATTTATCTGCTGTGCAAAAGAAAACAAATTTGCATAGCTGGGGAACAGTGTGCTTTTTCCCTTGGTCGGGGTGGAGGGAAGAGAATCCTGAATTAAACCATTGGTTTCTTAATAGGTACAAATCTGCAGGGCTTCATGACTATTAGCTACATAGGAACACAGCTGAAGCTTGAACTTCCCTGATGTAGAGCAGTTCCTGTGAGATAGCTGGAGAGCTGGGCTGAAGCTGCACCCACGTGCTTTTTGGTATTTCCCATCTGTGGTCTCTTTGGTGCTAGTCAACTGTAGAGCTGAGCCTTTCAGACCAGCAGGCTGAGTGCTGGGTTGAAACGAGGTAGTGTGAACTTTGTGTTCATGATGTGACGTGTGTAAGTTCATTGTGGGGAGACCAAGTAGCATCTGGAGGCTGTCAGGCACGTTGGGAGGGTAGAGGAGCTTTGTGTCCTGCTAGGTATGACTGAGAAACATCCTGCAGGAGTGGCTGTGGTGATCTGTCGCTGTGGCACTTCAGGGGAGATCAGCAGCCCCACTGAAAAGAGAGGTTGCTCTTTGCCACCCCCTCCTTCTTGCTGACACAGGCATTGTTGTGGCTTCAGGGGAAGCAGGATTGGGGAAGTGACCTAGGCTAAAATTAAACAGGCAAAACTGGGTATTTTTAGCCCAGATGAGTTTTCTCATCTCATTCATTGTGTGAAGGCTGCGCAGCTGAGGAGCAGGGATCAGCCCTCCCTCCTTCAGCAGCAGTGGCAGGTGCTGGCTCAGTGTCCTCACAAGCCCAGCCTGGAGCTGCACACCTCCCCTAGCACATCCTCGCCTGCTGAAACAGCCTGCCTGACTCTGAGGAGCACTTGGATGATGTGGCTGGCAGAAAGCAGTATCCTTGGGTTCAGCATGGCATAGGTGGCACTAGTGGTAAACCTTGGCCATCCACATTGAGCATGTTGTAGGTGTTTGAGAGTAGCTCCTGGGCTGCCACAGCACATCTGGCTTCAGCCACCAGTGAAAGTGACTTTGCATTAATGATGGATTGTGAGCCACCTCTGTCCGGAACTAGGCAGTGCTCTGCTTTCAAGGAGTAGCACAAGGAACAGCATGGGAGAGCAGCCCAGATCTGCAGTGTTATGTTTTGCAAGTTGTTCTGTCATTGCTCCAGCCTCAGTTTTCATCTCAGGTTCCCAAGAGAGGCCTGCTCTGTATTATCCTCTGAGAATGGTTCTCACTACAGCCACTGGTGTTTGACACCAGAGAAAAGTGGGTATCAGTTGCTATACCAAAGAAGTGTAGTGAATGGTGTGTGCAAAATGAGGCTTTTCCCCAGAGACCTGCTGAGCGCTGGATCACCCTGGTGGGGAACTGTGGGCTACGTACCCGCAGCTGGAACGGAGATGTACAGGGCACAGACCTGGCTGGAAGTGGACCTGCCTGGACCTGCGTGCTGCAGCACCAGCTCGTGCCTTGTCCACTGGGAATCCCAATGCCTTCCTACCAGCCAGCCTCCTCCAGGCTGCCAGGCCCTCAGCGAGGGAGAAGCTTGAGCACGGAGGGGTCACCGAACCAAGAGAGGAGAAGTAGCAGGTATGGGGGCTGCCATACGCTACTTGGTGTTGCTCGCCTGACAGAGCACTCCTGTTCAAGTTCGTGGTGGGTGTGCTGCCAGAGCTATGGGAGCTCTTTGATTACATACGCTCCCGCAGCTTATGCAGAGTAGCTTTTGTTAGCTGAGCAGGGTCCGTGAATAGAAGAACTGTTCAGATAATTTTAGACATTGCTCATAATTTTTTTATTGGGGTGACCTTTCTCTGGTGAGAGCCTGCAGTCTGTCACTGAATCTGGCATGCTCTTGCCAAACTGTGTGTTGACTCTGGTGATCTGAAAGCTCTGCTCAGGGCTTTAAGCTTTGAAATACCCCCTTTCTTTCCCCCAGCCCCTCTCCTCTGGGGCAAGAGATTAGAATATCTGCATGCCTGCAGCTTTTAAAATAATTGCCATCCTCCTTTATTTGATACAGGTATTAACTGTGATGTGGGAGGTGCTTCAATATGGTTGTTGGCCTGTATAATTAGAGTCTTTGTTCTTCTGTACTTAGATTTGTTGTAACATTGGGCTAAGAGCCTCTGTGGCCTGAGAGTGAAGCGGGGGAGTCTGGAAGTTGTTTGAGTCAAAACTGAGGAAATGCTGTCAGAGAAAAAAAAAAAAAGGTTTGCTGTTGCTCTAAAGTGCTCACTGGTGTCTCTCTGTGGGCAGTGTGGCTTTTCATGGATGTTCTGCTGGGGTGAAAAATCTGATCTAGAGCTGGCTCTGTATTAGATAGACAGACCATAGGAACCATTTGGAGACAAGTAGGAGGAATGTGGGCAAGAAGACATAAAACCTGTCAGGGTCTTCTATTGTTAAAAGCAGAGAGTAGGTGGGATTTGGTGTGGATTTTTACTTCAGACCTGGTAAGTGTTATCAGAAAGCAGACCGCTGCTGCTGCTTAGAACAGCTGCCATTTTAGCATCTGAGTTCAGGCAGGGTTTTGCAGAAAGGCCTGGTCTGGATTTGGTGTTTAGCGCAGAGAGGAGCCATCTCAGTTATTCCCTATGTGAGCTGGTTTTATTGTCCATTTGGGACAGAGGGTAGCAAACAGGGAAGGTCGCTGGGGGAGGCTATGTTTCAGGTAGCATTGGCGGTAAGGAGCTTGCAGGAGTCGCAGCAGTTCTCTGCCCAAGGAGCGGATGGGCTGTACTGTCTGAGATCCTCTGAGCTTAACCAGGCTTAGTCTGGTTCTCAGAGAGACTTGAATCAGGGGTGGAAGTGAACCCCAAATGAGGTCCTGGCTGCCCAGAACCCTGCTTCAAAGTAAACCACAAAAAGGATGGCTGGGGTTTACAGTCACTCTGCACAGAGCTGCTAAACTGCTAATTCTCACCATAGGTGTGGATGGGTCTCATCACTGAGGCAGGGGACACTGGAGCATGCTAAATGTTGTGAAATTGCTTGGAGGGGGGAATTACAGATTTAATATTATAACAGCGCTTTGGGGAAAAATACAGCACTGGACCAGGCAGAGCCCTTTGGGATCGTGCCAGTAACCTGATGGTAACCAGTACCCGGCCTGCAGTGGTGCAGCCCTGGTGCCAGGCCTACTGCATCCCCTGCTCCAAGCCTTCACCTGCCCAAGAGCAGGGTGGGCTGGGAGGGCTAAACACCAAGAGGACATGCTGTGCCTCTGCGGGGTGTTCAGCACGTTCCTGCTGCTGTTTCTGTTGGTGGAAGGTCAAGGGGAAGTGATGACATGCGCAAGTCTGCTGTGAGTCCAGAAGCCGCGGGAGGCTGGAGGTGAGAGCTCCTCTCTCTTCTGCCTGGGGAATTCTTGATGGGGGAACAATTCAGGTAGCAAAATGGGTGATTTTTCTGTTGTACAAACGTTTTAAGTAGCCAGGATAGCTTTGGTAAGGTGAGCCAGAGAGATAAATAGAAGCACTTTAAACTTTGGGCTTATAAGACTGCTGAACTGTGAAGGGCTACGAGAGCTCGCTTTGCTCCCAGTCACACTTCTGATACTTTTACCTGTCCTCCCCTGGGCCAGGCCAGGCCTGGGTTACTTAAGCGTGTGCCAGGCAAGGCAGAAAAAACACCCTGCAGTAGATGACAGGGCCAGCGCGGCTGCAAGGAGCTCTGTATGCAGCTCACGTGAGCACTCGCTTCACTGATGCTGTGCCGGGAAGCAGTTGAATATTCAGCACACCAAAGTTCTGCCCAGTTACCTGCTTTTCCTTTAAATATCTCCCCTCCTCAAAATCCCCCAGTACAAGAATTGAGCTACTTGGGAAATCAGTGTTACAGTAACTTCTTTAAGAAATCATGCTTGCACGATGAAAGGTTCAAAAATGGGGCTGTGTTAGAGGTAGGCTTTTGTGTGCAGAACAAAGGCTCTCCTGCAGAGCCATTAACCGACTTTGGGTACATGGTCTCACACAGCTTCTTAAATAATGTGACCAGTGATCTTCTGCCTTCCCCTGGGGTACTGGGTGAGTGAGCAGGGGAATCGTTGTCCTTCCTAGGTAAAACTACTTCAGTGCGCTGGCTGTCAGTCTTCCCTGTGTTGCTGAGAGGGAGGTGCTGTGTTTAGGGGCTCTGCTGGGAGCTGGGGCTCTGGGAGGCGTCAGCTCCATGTGCATGGGGAATGGGGTTTGAATGGTGTAATTCTGAGAAAATGGAACAATGATTTAAGGATGTGTCCTCTTTAATATTCCTAGCTCTCGTGTGCCTGACTGTGCTATCTTTAAAGCTTCCTACATAGGTTTCTTTTTTTATAAAAATTTATACTGCCATCCAAGCTGATTCCCAAGTCTGAGTGTGGTACTCTAAAAGAAGAAACATGTCTGCATTGACTGACCTAGTGGGATCAGCAGGATTTTCTTTTATTTCTGCTCTGAGCAGTACTCGGTGAGCTGAACTGACTTGGATGTGGCTTGGGGAATTGCTCCCCTTTCCAAGAGCCTGGGTTAAACATGCAGCCAGGGATGCCTGCTAAGCCTCTGTCTCAGGCCCAGCTGGGAAGGGGAGATGACAGAAGAGAGGTCACAAGTAGCTGGCACAGCTCTTAAACTAAAGGACCTGCCTTGGGTGCACTCGCTCAGCTTCTTTCAAGCGTGTGGTTTTTGTCTTCAGCAGTGCTGCACAAAAGACAGAGGCTCTCCAGCCTCCCGACAAAAAGGTCTGTTGCTTTTCACAGCTAATAACTTTCAAGAAGCAGCCACACCTCATCGTTTCCACTTAGGATCTCTGGCTGGAAGTTAATTCCTCCCTTTCCACCTGAGTAAAATGTTGCTAACACAATGCATGGTCTGGGATCAGTGCTGTTCTGTGCCTTGGTCTCCCTGCATTGCCCATCTTGAGATTTAGCACATCACGGTCATTCCTGGCTTCCAGGAATGAGGCTGTCTGCAAAAAAGCTGATGGAAGAATAGTGCTTTCTGCTGGGGGCGGGGGGGAAGTCATTAAAACCTTTCCAGAATATGGTGAGGGAAATTAGAGTCATTGCTCCCCCGCCTTTCTCTGTGTATGTACTGAGGTGTAGCTAGTACCTAGCAGCATGTACGTGTGTGGACAGAGCAATATTTGGTGAAAAGGTTGAAGCTGGTCTCTGGGAAGCAGCAGCATAGTTGAGGCCACAAGGCTGTCTCAACACACTGGCTTTGGTTTGAGGAGTTATTTCAGTACATTGGTTCAGGTGGGTGTGAATGAACTGCTTTAGAGGCTAGATTTGTTAGCAACAGCCATTAGCCTGTACTTTGTTTAATGTCAACTGCTTTTGAAAAGTAAGTGGAGATACACAGTGAAACAGCTGCATTTTTATCCTATTCTCATTTTTCCACCCCTGCTGTCATTGATGGAGACCTTTGCATTGCTCCCTGTTGGAGAATGGCCTATTAATACTAGTCCCCTCAGAGCTGCTGAAGCAGTTTATAGTGCCAGTTCCAACAAAATCACTTTTCAGAAGCAGTTACATCTTTCACAGGATCCTAATCTACAAATCGTGGACAAACTGGCAAATAGGGTCTGTTAAGATGTTGTGAAATCTTCATACCCACAACATAAGACGTGATGTGCCTTTGGCTTGCAAGGTGCTCTTGTTGCTGATGAGAGGATCCCAAAGACCACACTGGGCAGTGTTACAGCAAACCCAGATGTACAGTTTTCCTGCAGAGGTAGTTGGCATAGTATTGGGGTATTTTGGAAGGGATGTGCTGGGTGCGGGATGAAATGCACATCTGGAAAGTTTCCTTCTGTGGTTCACTCCTAGCCCCAAACTTGCAGAAGGGTCCTCTCTGTGAGTGAGTTATATCAGTGTGTTTGTAGAGTTGCTGTTGATGGCAAAGGTGGCACTGCGTCTGGAAGGATTGTTCAGTCTCTAAGGCTCTTCCATGAACTAGTATCGCAGGAACTTACAAAGGAGCCTCTGTCCCCAAACCTGGATTGTGGCTGTTCTCTGTGGAGAATGTGCTTGTTAAACTCCATAGTGACAATTAGCTTTTTCAAACATTCCTAACTGGAAATCTGCTATCTCAAAATCTATTAATAAGCTACAAATAATAACAGTCTCTGCCAGCTTCAAGACCTATTTCCTATCATCTAAGGTAGAACTGGTGGGTACAGGAATGAGGAGAATTTGAAGATCCCTTGTTGAAGGTTACCTGCTGGTTGAACAGCAGGAGACAGAGGGGTTTTCAGGTAGAGCTGCTTGTGAGAAATAAAGCATTGGAAATTAATCCTCTTTTCTTCACAGCTTGGAGGCTGCTGTTTGCATTCTCATTTACCTCCTTTGTTTTCTTTGCTTTTTAGAAATAAACCAGAGGCAGTAGAAGTAACATTTGCAGGTAAGCTCTGCAGCTCTCTTGACTTCTCTGAAAAAAAGGGCTGGCTCAAGTAGTCTGCCCACGGTTATGCCTGCTGTGGGGCACTGCAGCAGGGGGCGGAGAGCCATGCAGGGACAGATGGTGTGGGCACCCCGCAGCCTTCCCAGAGCTGGGGCTTTGTCAGCTGCCCCACAATTTTCTCTGTCCATTCACCTTCCCTGGGACTTTCTCCACAGCAGTGAGTTCAGTGGTGGCAGAGCTATCTTTGGTGTGGTTTTGTTACCTAGCTCTTCTTTTTTACCTCGTGTATTCTCCAGTCCTGCCCTTGATGCTACTTGTCATTAGGTCTTTAGCACCATCTGGTTTGGGTTGTTAGAAAGCTGGCTCAGGGTGACAGGCAAGATGAATTCATCACCTGAAGTTTACTCTCCAGGACAAGAAGTGCCAAGGAAGTTCAAGTGCTCCTTCAGCAACCGATTTTTTGCTTCTGTTATCAAAAATCTTTGTAAGCTGCAGAGCTCCATGGGGAAGTAGAGCTTGCTAGGTAGCTGGAGGGTTGCCTTTCCCTGCCTCCTGCCCTCTCTGCCCAGTCTGCAGTGAAGTGGAAGCTGTCTCAGCAGGCAGCAGCTGAGATGCCTTTGCTGGCAGAGATGTTTTCCCCTCCAGGCTGCAGCTCTGGCCCGGTGGCCTTGTCAGTTACTTTCTGTGCTGGCCATCCAGAAGGCTCCAATCTCTGTGTGTCTGTATCCTCGTGTGTTGAGCATAAGCAGATTTTCCAGGGATACTAAATGACAGTAGACTAAAACTTTAGATGATGGACAGGTGTCAAAACTGTTTCAGCTCTTTCAATGGTAACAGGTCTCCCTACATGACATTACCGCTTTCTTTAATTATGGGTTTCTCTCTTGGTGTATGTGTGAGGGCTGGAGCAGGGGGAACAGTGTCTCTTTATGCAGTTCCTGGAACATGTAGGGAAAACCTTCCTCAGAAATAGGAATTGGCTCCTGTTCCCTCACATTTCTTTTGCTTGCTTCATAGACTTTGATGGAGTCCTTTACCATATTTCAAACCCCAATGGAGACAAGACAAAAGTGATGGTCAGTATTTCTCTGAAATTCTACAAGGAACTCCAGGAACATGGTGCTGATGAGGTGAGCATCTCTGGGTCTTGAGCCTACAAATACTGTCTTTAGTGTAGCCAATGTCTTTGCAATGTTGATGGATCTAACATCCAACCCTTAGAGAAGCACCTGTGCTCCCATCTCACAGTGGTCAAAGGAGCAGCCCTGGGCCAACCAGGAGTCCCACTTTGCTGGAAGACAAGGGCAGAGTGTGTTCACACACTCTCATGAATAAAAAGCCATCTTATATGACCCTGCAGCCTGAAAGTCAAAAGACATCACAAGTTTTGAAAGTCCAAATGAATGTGAGGCCTGGGCACATAGAAATAGTTTCCCTGACTGATGTGCTGAGTCCACAAGTTGAAGGCAGGCACCAAGGCAAATCCTTGCTGCTGTTCCTACTCTAACCATGTTTGAGAGCAAGTGATGGGCTCCTGCTGTGTGTGGCAGATCATGATCTGCAGACTGGTTCCCTTTTGTCTGCTGCTGTGTGAAGCAGTTGGTTCAGTTCCTGTTGAATGGGCCGGGGCTGTGGAGAGCCATTTATGGTAGAAAGACGGAGCCTGTCTGAGCTGTGGTTGGGTGCTGAGGCAGGAAGTATGACTCAGTTCCTGAGTCAGTTTTCAAATCTCCACATAGTAGCAAATGAGGTTCACCCAAGGCTCTTAAGCAGGCTTTTGCCTCTGGGTGCCTGTCCTTGGAGGAAAACAAGGAAACTGCTCCATGAGTTTGAGTCTGGTGGAAAACAGGTGGTTTGAACCCGAAGTAAATTCCTGTGAGTTGCTGCAAGACATACCGAAGTCAGAATAAATACGTTTGAGTGTCCTCCTTTCCTGGTTCCTTGTGCAGAGCTTTCTAGGAGCAGCATTGCCTGCTACTGAAAGGTACCGCTGCTGGCAAACAAGAGAGTCAAGCAGCCCAAATGGTGGAACTCCCACAACATATTTAGTGAGGATCAATATGGATTGATCCCAAGATAACTGCTGTGGTGGGTGAGTGGCCGATGCCACTATGCACCAGCAGCCATCATGGTGGTTGGTTGAAGGCAACTTCCCAGGTTTTTAGGGTGAAAATGGGATCTCTGTAGAACTGCCTTGGGAGTGCTGACTAAATAGAAATTACACTTTTAAATTGCCAGTTAGCAAACTGTTGCTTTCTGTGCTTCCCTGGAGATGATGGAGCTTGCTTCTGCTCCATCTTTGGTGAAACTCCACTGTGAGGAGCGCAAAGTGGGGTTCCTGCTAAGAGCATCTCCCTGGGCTGCAGCAGGCAGGCAGGCTCTCTGCTGAAAGGAGGTTTTTGACATGCAGAGAACCTGTGCATCCTCTCTGCATGGTGGTGGGTGTCATCCCAGGAGAGCCAGTTCTGCCACAGCATTATTGTGTTCTCTGTGAAATACCTCCTGTTCCCAGCCCCCTCATTGACACAGAGCTATGGCTCAGTTGAAAATTGCCATTGATGTAAAATTCAGCAGTGATTACGTTTGAATAAAGGTTTTTGCTGTGCTGTAGGCGGCTCTGCTTCTGGGAGGCATCCAAGCTGCTTGGCAGTCTCCTCTCCATCCCCATCTGTCCCTTGCAGTAGGCTGAGACAGGGTGGGTGATCGCCCAGCCATGCGGTACATGACCCCCGCTCTGAATTTGCCTTCCCACAAGGAGAGGGACGGGGCACACTTTGCATCTGCCTTTGAATGGGAAGAAGGGTTTGTAGCCCTTAGATCTGTTGTGTCAAGCTCTGCTACAGTTCTCCTTTGAAGTTATGGGGTGTATGGAGGGGTTTTCTACCCCATACAAGTTCAAGACTAGCAAGAACTTTAAAAAGTTCCAGCTCTCAGTCCTGTCCTGCAGTGCATCCCCTGTCAGTGGCGGTTTAGGGAGCTACACCTAGAGCAGGAGCAGCCAGTAATACTAGAAGCAGATGACTTAGTATTTGTCCAAGTTCACTTAGACTAAGAGAGGCAGATGCTGTAATTTGATGTTTCTAAATGAAGACCACACATGGCCTGGGCTTTGCAGGAGGAAACAACCCTGACAGCTTATGCTTTCAATGTTTAATTTCTTTCCTAGGTATTGAAGAAAGTCTATGGAAGCTACTTGGTAAATCCTGAATCAGGTAACCCTGGGGTAACATTTACTCTTCATGTGTGTGAATGCAATTCCAAAATTACTTCAGTCACTTCAGAAATGCTCAAATGAAGGCTGCACTTCAAGAGCTTGGTATCTGGGGCTCTCTGTACCATGAATGACAATATAAAAGGTGGCTCAAGTAAGTCAGGGCTGCAGTAGCTTGCAGCACAGGCTGTAATTCGTGATGCAGTCCTCCTCTGGGAAGCCTCTGTTCCTCACAGTTGGGGTCTTTGTTCTTCTCAAAGACGCTTTGTGAGACACAGGAAAACCATGGTTACCTGTGACAGCATCTCTTCCTACTCACTGCAAAAACTTGGGAGCAGCTGAGCTGGCACTTGTGTCTGGGAGCTCAGGAAGGAGCTCCAGGTGTGTTGCCATGGCTTCTGATGATACTTGGGGTAGGAAACACTCACTCCTGGGGCTTCTGGGAGGGCTTAAGGCAAAGGTGGGACTATATATGTCTCTTTTGGAAAATGTCTCTGACTTCATTAAGGCCTTGCGTAGATAATTAAGGTTAGTGGCTGTCCCTCCTAGGTTACAATGTCTCTTTGCTCTACGACCTGGAGAACCTTCCCGCAGACAAGGATGCTATCGTGCACCAAGCTGGCATGTTGAAGCGCAACTGCTTTGCTTCAGTCTTTGAGAAGTATTTCAAATTCCAGGAAGAGGGCAAAGAAGGAGAAAAAAGGGCTGTCATCCACTACAGGGACGATGAGACAATGTAAGTGTTCAAACCAAGCAGTACAGGAGTTTGCCAGCTGTAGGTTGTGGTGGAAAGTCAGGAAATCATACTGCTCTGTACTTTGTCAGGGTAATAAGGGCCTGTCCTAGGCTGTCAGAATTATCCAGTGAGGGCAGTGCTCATCCCTCAGGCTGCAGGGTGTTAAACAAGAGTCTCTTGTTAGTGCCAGCACTTGTGGCTGCATGCAGGAGAGGAATTGGCCGCTCCCAACAGAAATGTTTTGCTCCCTGTAAATACTGTCTTGAGGGAGGGGAAATTTTCAGCAGCCAGGCCTGTGAATGATTGTTGTATCTGCTTGACCTCGTCACACGGTTGCTTCCTCATCCAGTTGTACTTCTTGGCTCTGGTTCACAGCTCGATTCTCCTCTCTCACTCATCTGCAGGTATGTTGAGGCAAAAAAGGACCGTGTCACAGTTGTGTTCAGCACAGTATTTAAGGATGACGATGATGTGGTGATCGGAAAGGTGTTTATGCAGGTATGGAAACTGAATTGTGGGGAAAGGGTCTGGTCCTCAGTTCAGATGTCTTGTTGCTTGAAAGAAGCATTGCCAAAACAAGCAGATGTTAGGCTGAAGTGAGCTCACAGGCAGCTTAACGCACATAAATGCTTTCTTTGCAGGGCTCCAAGCTGCACTGGGATGGCATAGGCAGTGTATTTTCAAATCCAGACACATGCATTGGCATCTTTTATTATCAATGGTCTTGTTCATATGGGCAATTAAAGATATTACCTGTTACAGATGAGAAACACCGTGGTGAATACTTCAGTATCCACCTTGAGGCCCTGTAGTGCAGCTGGCTGTGGTGTGGGGATTGCCAGCCAGCTGAGGAGCTGAGCATGGTGGGGAGGCTGTAGAGGCAGAAGAAGGGGTGAGATGGTGCTGAGAGTTGTCTTCACCTTGAAGTTTGTTCCTGCTAATGTTCAAACGCTGTAGAGAGACTCCACAGCTCAGTGTGGCTGCTCTCACGTGCCATGATGGTCTCTTGAATCCAAGCTTTGCAAAGCTATGAATTTGCTTAGTTTGCAAATAGATTGCTTTAATCTGTCATGATAATGCCAAGTACCTCTGGATTCAGCTACTCTTTGCAATTGCCATTCAGCCAGGAAGCATTCAGAAGCCCGTAGTAAACGCTTTGCATGTCTCTTAGTGACTGCGTGCAGCCTGTGGTGATTGAGACGTTTGTTTACAGCTGAGGAAGGTTCAGTGCATGTTGGTGCATGTGTTCATCCATGTCGCTGGCCCACCTAGCTCACTTGTGTCTGCTGAAGCACCTGAGCAGCTTCCTGCGCAGTCATGGCCACGGAGCAGGGCCCTGCAGGGTGTTCCCAGGGCTAGAGGAGCTTTATTTAGCCTATCCATTCAGGGGTACAAGGCTGTACTGCTGACAGGCTTGTGGACAGCAAGTTACTGTCCCAGTTTGCTGGATACCAGTTTACCTGTACTGGGAATCACTAGGGCGGTGTCTGTTGTGATGGGAGTCTCATCTTGCAGTTCTGCTCTCTGTGTTCTTTAGCCATGGGCAAGGCATCTTCTCTGGCTTTGAGGTTTTCCCCACCAGCATATCCCACAGCCTGGAATTTAGCTTTTAAAACACTGAAGGAGGATGAGGTGAACAAAACAGGGTTTGTGAGGCTCCCGGGGAGGTGGCAGGGTTTCAAGGCAGCAGCTGTCCCAGAGTATCCATGTCCCAAGTTCTTCGTTTTTACAACAGCAAACCCTGCTCCTGCCCAGCCACAAGAATTTCCACTCTGAGTCACGCTGCCTCCTTCCCTCCAGCTATTGCTCTTGCGTAACGCAGCCCAGTCGCACATGGTGGCTGCTTATCTGGGCTGTCATGGAGAAAATCTGACCATTAACTAACCAGTGAAGCCATTTGAAGTACTTCACCCTCTGGCATAAGTAGGCGAAGTGCAAGCTAAGCATTTTGTTAAGGAAACCACAGTGAACTACTCAGTTCTCTAAAAAGGGCACAGATGCTCCTGCCCTTCCCAGGGTGAGCTGTGCTCAGAAGGGAGGAGAGGCCAAGGTGGCTGATGTGTAGCTTGGGCTGGGGGTCTGTGAGGCAGAGGAGAGGCTGCCCTGTCTTGGGGCAGGAGAATGGTGTCTGGACTTTCCCAGCCCGGCATAGGGACAGTCCTGTAAGTCCTGAAATGCGGAGCCAGTTCATTTCATGTGAGGTGGGGTCATGCTGCTGTCAGGTTCCCTGGCAGAAGTGATCTGTTGTTTCAAGGTGTGGAGAAGCGTTAGGAAGAGCAGGCTTTGCACATAATCTTCAAACCCTATAGGTGCCTTCTAATGCCTAGACAAAGACTCCTGGTGGGAGATGCTTTCTCACATGGAAGAGTCTTTACACTAGGTGCAATGGAGACCTTGCAGCCCTTTCTGAGAATTTCCTTTCCTTTGGGATGATGGGCACTGCCTGCTTTCCCTGGAAGCATTGATGGTCTTGACTTTCTGGCAGGAGCTGTGCTGTCTCATGCGTTTGCTGAGACGGGGGTGTCCCTTCCACAAAACACCCGTGGCAGGAAGTGCAAGGCTGAAAGTCACCCCAACTGAGGGGCTGTGCTAGGGCCACGTGCAAACCCAGGACAGCTGTGCATTTTGGTCTGGTTTAGCTGGGAAAAAGGATTGTTTTCCCAAGATTTGGCCTGATGGATTAATCCCATTCAGGGAAAACAGGGAAACCTCCTGCTCAGCTGCCCTGCAGGAGTGTCCAGTGGGCATGGGGAAATCCCATTTGCTTTCCTAGTGTGTTGCTGGACTGTCACAGTGGGACTCACCTTCAACTTTGTCTTGTTCAGGAGTTCAAGGAGGGTCGCCGGGCCAGTCACACAGCCCCACAAGTGCTCTTCAGCCACAGGGAGCCGCCCTTGGAGCTGAAAGACACAGACGCAGCTGTTGGCGACAATATTGGCTACATCACCTTTGGTAAGCAGGCAGCTCTGAGGCCTGGGAACACTCGGGGAGGAGAGAGGTTCCTGCTGCCGCATGAAGGAATTCACCTTCCCTGAGTGTTCAAGTTGGTCATTGAAGGCTGAAGGGACTCTGGAGTTGGATTCTGTGTTGTCTGTCCCCTTTGGTGTGTCCCTTTGCTGTACTGGGTCACCTCAGCTCTGCTCAAGGTGTGGAAGTAGACAGTGAGCTATTTAGTGTCTGCCTACAAAATAAATTCAGCATTTGGAAGCAAGGGAAGAGTAGCTTTGCTGCAGTACTGTGGAAACTGGATGTTTCCTGTGGGAGGTTTCATGTGAGTGTATTTGTAGCTTGTCCAGCTGCAGGCATCTGTGTGGTGCTTGATAAGCAATCGGAGAGTGGGACAGTGAGTTCTGCTTCTCCAGCTGTGCCTCTTTGCTCTGGGTCAAACACTTCCATCTCTTAAAGAGCCACTTTCCCCTGCCTGCGGAGGTGCTGGCCAGCAGTCACCACTTCCTCCTGGGCAGCAGTGCTGAAGGCTGAGCCAATTCCAAACCCTGCCCTGTTCAAAGGAAAAGGTCTTTTCCAGAGAAACTGGAGATCGTCATCCAGACAAAAAGGTCTTTCAGGCCTTGGATCTGAGTTGCTTAGCACAGCAGCAGCCTCTGGAAAGAGCAAGCCACCAGGCCCCTGCAGTAATCGAGTCTGGTTCTGTCATGGGGCCAGCAAGCTGGTCAAGGGTAGACTGGATCTTGAAATCAGTTGAGCAGCCTGGCTGCCCTTGTCTGCCTCTTAACTCTCTCCTCCATTTGCTGCTCCAAAGTACTGAAGTAGCATCATGCAGTTTCCTACAGTGCCATCATCTCTGGGCACTTGGCCTTGCCGGCATCCTCCAGAGTGCACAGCTGTGTCCAGGCTGCTGCGGGAGACATGGAAAAGTGCTGCTAAGCCCTGTGTTTAAAATCACAAGTGCTGCTTAATCTTTATATTGTGTCATAGTAAAGGGCTCTTTGTAGAGAGCCAAGTAGGTGTTCAGAGCAGCACACCCTGAAGCCTCCAGTACTGGAGGAACGTGAAGCCCTTTGGTAGCCTCAGGAGGCACTAACAGTTTGTATCGCTCTCTTTTAGTGCTGTTCCCCCGTCACACCAATGCTGCTGCCAGAGACAACACCATAAACCTGATCCACACATTCCGGGACTACCTGCACTATCACATCAAGTGCTCAAAGGTACTGAGGGGATGGGGGATACAGGGTAGCTTCAGCCCATCCAACCGGGGTGCTGCAGCGGAGGAGCCACAGGGCAGAGGTGCCCCCCTGAGAACTCACTGGGGTCTGGCATTGCCCTCCCCAGTCATGCAGGGGGGGCAAGTGATGCATTATCCCCTTCTCCCTGCTCTTTGGCACAGGCAGTGCCTGTTTGCTTCCCATCGTAGCAGCGAAGTAGAATTTTTTTTTTTCCCCTTTTTGGATCTGGTTTCCTTTCTGAGAACAGGAGGGCAGTTGTTCAGAGAGACCTGGCTTTGACCAGGGCTCAGGCAGCCATTTTCACCGTTGCCTCCTGAACTCCCCTCACAGCACCATGGCCATGCAAAGCTAGGTGCTTTCCCAGCAAGCAGAAAGATAGCTCCTGCCCTGTGTCCTGAAATCTCAGCTATGAATACAGGATCCTGACAGGTCCCCATTTTGTCCTTACAAAACGCAGGCCTATATTCACACACGTATGAGGGCAAAAACATCGGATTTCCTCAAGGTGCTGAACCGTGCCCGTCCAGATGCAGAGAAAAAAGAAATGAAAACAATCACGTGAGTAGCACAGCGAGGCCCAGCTCCCTGGGCTTCTCAGCCAGCCATGAGCTTGCTCCTTCTCAGCTTGACGTAATCCGGTCTGGGGAGGACTGGGATGCTGTGGGGGTCACCAGACCAGGGCTTGATGTGCTGGGACCCCATCTGAGAGAGAAGGAGGGTGTTTCACAGTCAAGTGCTTGCTTGGGTGTCTTGAGGTGACTGGACTCCCAGGACCCCTGGTGCTCCCTCCGCCACAGTCACTTACTGCCTCACATGTCCTTTGAGGAGCTGGGGCTGTGGCGAATCCTGTACGGGCAGGTGCTATGTGAAAGGCTTGTACACAGCTCTGCGAGCCCCAGTGTCTCCGCTGCGTGTGTGTCCCCGGGCCTGTCCATGTGGCATTCGTGGGGCTTTTCCCCTGTTGTGTTAAACATGGTTGAACAGCTCTGGGGGCAGCTCCAGCTCACGGCGGGGCCGGGGGAGGGTGGCCCCGTGCTTCCCGGGGGTTTGTGGGCACTGGAACAGGTTCCTCCTGCCTGGTGCGTGTGCAGCTCCTTGGAGCCCCTGGCCAGCAGGTGGTTGGGGCCAGGAGCGCTCCCAGGCCACCACGCTGACTGGCCAGCTGGCTCCCTCTTGTGAATAAAACAGCCCAGAGGGAAGTGGGCGGAGAAGAGTTGTGTGAACGTGTTTCCCTCGGGTCCTTTACCCTTTGCTCATCCCAGAGGCCCCCTGGTGTCCTTTCGCTGTGTGTCCTGGCATGTCCCCTTAGTTGTTCTGCTCTGGGGCCACGGGGTTGTCCCCTCTGTGAAAGCCAGCCCTTCCCCATAGCCCCGTGACCTGGTTCCGCAGCTATAAACGCCTGTGAGCTCTGAACCAGCGGTGCCTGCCTGGCTTTGAGAGCTCGGTGCAAGTATATGCCCCACCAAAAGCCCTGTAGCTGCCCTGGGGGACCCCAAAACAGCTGGGGACTGTGCTGACCTCTTTCTGCATTCTTTCAGGGGGAAGACGTTCACAACCCGTTAACGCCAGGGTCACTGAAGCTGCCGTGGAGGACAAAGGTTGGGGCACTTGCTACCCGATAATCGTAGCTTTTAATGTTGCACCTCTGTGGGCTCATAAGGAATTCAAGCAATCGGGGTCTGTTTGTACGACAGTTTGGGGAGTAATCTGCAGAAACGAGCTGTGCTTGCGAGGACTCGATCGTTCCAAGAAACAAAACCTTAATTCCAGTTTGATTGACTTAATTTCTTTTCTTTTTTAATTTTTTTTTTTCTTTTCAAGCTGTTTCGCTTTGCAATATGTTACCGGAAATAAGTTGCAGTATTTCTTATGAGAATAATGCAATATTAACTTGTTTTCTTCTGAGTATTTGAGTTCAAAACTCCTGTATCTGAAGAAATACTGTTGGGGTTCATTAATAAAGGAGATCTTTCTATCTTAAGGGGCTGTGGGGCTTTGGCTTGTCAATGCATGTGGCCTTGCCCCCAGAAGGGGTATTTGGATAATTACTGTATTGTAGAGCAAATTACTTCTGGTGATCTCTGTCTTGAGGGCTGAAGTGGGGGTGCTGTGCCCAGGTCTAGGAGTGAGTAGCCTGTTGTGTTAGGGAACTCCTGGACTGCACAGAAGAGGATTGTCCTACCCTCAGTGAGCAATCTGCACCCTTCCCTCCTCCCCTGACGCCTTTGTTTCTCTTCCCTCCCAACAAGCAGAGTGGATGGCATACAGTTAAGTGAAATAATTTATATAATTAAAAGACGTTTTCATACAAAACCCCACACTTGGCCCCCAGATGGTGAGGGCAAAGCAGGGCAGGCGGGAAAATTACAAAGCACACAGTGGAGAAGGGCATGAAACCCATCTCCCTCATTCCTCTGTACACAAGCCCCCTGGCAGAGCCAGGACACCATCCCTCAGCACAGTTCCTAGCGATCAGGGCGCTGGACACAGAACACTTTGGCTTGGTGGTCACCAGAGGTCGTCACCACAATGGAGGCATCCCTGGGGGAGACAGGACTCAGAGATGGGGCTTTGAGCATCCCTCACCGACACCCTTAACCCAGCTCTGATCTGCCCTACTCGCCCTTGAGACCCTCAAGTCTCAGCATGGACCTGGTTTGTGCCCCACCCGCCCACCCCCCCCTTGGGACCAGACCCCAGGGGCACCCAAAGGAGAGAGCTCATGATTGAAGTTCCTGAGGCTGGAGGCCCCTGCCACCCCTGGTCTACTCTACCCCTCAGGGAAAGGGTCTAGGAGTTTTCTGCTCACTTGTTGACGGCGAAGTCAAGGATTTCAGCTGAGTGCCCTCGGTACTCGCTGATCATCTTCCCCGAGCGGGCATCCCAGAGCCGCACAGCCCCATCCAGGCTGCAGGTGTACACCACGGCTGAGCTCTCCTCCCACAGCAACTGCACAATCCCTGACTGGGGCAGGAGGACACCACAGGGTAAACACTGGGGATCCCCAGAAAGTCTCTGCTCCCCCCACATGCCCCACCCAGTGTTGTCTGCCATCCCCACAGACAGGAGAGCCAGCCTCCAGGGCCAGGCTCTGGGGCACATCCTGTGTGCAGGGACTGCGGCTGCCTTTGGGGAAGCCCAAGGGGCTGAGGGAGAAGTGCAAATTGGGAACTGGCCCCAGGAAAGCCCCTGGCCTCCAAGGGAGATCTCGGAAGGGCCCAAAGCCCACCCCCCAGGCCTAGGAAGAGGGGGCAGGGCAGTACCTCATGCTGGCACTTATGCCTCAAGCTCTGTGTAGAGAGGTCGTAGATAGCCAGCGTGCCATCCAGGTAGCCTACAGCAGCCAGTGGCATCCTGCAGAGAGGGGAACAGGCACTATGTGGGCCTGGCAGAAACCGGGATGGAAGCATGTGGAGAATCAAGGCTGAAGGCAAACTCTGTGCTAAAGACTACAGTATATCAAGAAGATGAGGGACAACCCAGTGGCCAGACCATGAAACTCCCTGATCAGGAAACCTGACAGGACAGTCAAGAGTCAGCAACCAACCCAAGGTTTACAAGGGAGAAGATAATGTCCTGGTAGGAAAGATCCCCAGCAGCCATGTCTAGAGGGTATCCTGGCCAAACAGTGGTCCATCAGGCTAGCCCAGACACCCCAACGTGGTGGGGGCAGGACTGGGCAGCTGGTGTCCCTTGTCCTCTGTGTCACACCCAAGTGACTCGGGATGTCCACAGCCAGCTGGGGAGGACGGAGGTGAGAGAAATGGCAGCAGAATGAGCACAAGAGGTGGAAATGGATGTTTGTAACAACCCCTGTTAGATCTAGCATTGAAAAGCAGCTGTCCCCACACTCACACGTTACAAAAGCCCAGCGACTCCACCGAGTTGGACTCTGCCTCCTCGCCTTCGCCGGCAGGGGCCTTGGGGGCCATGCTCTCCATCTTGAACACACACACCACCTGGGTGGAGGGAGGCGGACTAGTCCCCGAGGGGAGGGAAAGGGGACCCCCAGCCACACCGAGGTCCCCTTCCGTACCCGGGATCACGCCTACGTTCCCTGGACACCAAGGCCCAGCCCGACCCCAAAAAAACGCAGGTCCTCAGCGCTAACAAGGGGGAAGCTCTTCCAGGAGCCCAGCGGAACCGCCCTGGGGGAAGCGGTTGTGTTGGCGAAGGGCGCCTCCTGCTGGCTGCCGCTGGGCACCACAGGGCTGCTGGGGCCGGCAGCGCACCGATGCGGCCCGGCGCACGACAGGGGCTCGGGAGGCCGGTCCCCCGGGGTTCCGGGCTCTGCCCCCACTCACACGGACCCACCTTGCCCGTAGCGGAGTTGACCAGCTTGGCGTGACAGTCCACAGAGCCCGTCATGATCAAACTGCCGTCCTGGTTGCTAGCTACACACGTCAAGGGGTCCTGGTGGCCATCCTGGCCTGGGGGGCGAGGAGGAGGGGCATGAGCTCCACGTGGCCTCTCTGCTGCGACCCTGTGGGCCTCGAAACCCACCCTCCTGCAGCCTCCACCCTGCCTGGCTCCAGGCTCTGCCCAACAGCACCTGGACTCAGAGGGTTCCACCACTCCACCTGGCAGGCACTGAAAGAGGCGGTTCCCCAATTAAGGAGCATCCCAGGTGATTAACCTCTTCCCTACCTTTCAGAACATGCAGTGAGGTTCCCTGCTTCAGGTCCCAGATGCGCATGGTCCCATCCTCATACCCCACCACCGCTCGCTTCCCTGGGTGAGACAGAGCCAGCAGATAGAGCCAGAGCTCCCCTTGTCCCTCCACCTCCTGGCTCAGCAACAGACTGGCAGAAGCAGGAGGGCAGATGATGACAGCTGGGATCAGTCACAGAGCTGCTGACATTCCCCACCCAACAGCTCCTGTGCCTCACCATCAGGCAGGATCCTGCCACATGTGGCTGGGCATGCAGGGCCCTGGAACGTTTTGCAGTCTCCGCTAGGGATCTTCCACATCCAGGAGTTCCCATCAGCTGTGCCCGCCAGAAGCACATGGGCTTGAGGGTGCCACTCCATCCACTGGGCAGAGAGAGGGACAGACAGCATCATGGGGGTGGCATCCCCCCTGCCACCCAGGTGAGTCCCAGATGCCAGACCAGGAGCTCCCCACAGCACCAGAGGTCCCACCACTCACCTCCAAGTCTCCCACCTCAAAGGACCACACTTCTTCCTTGGCATCCACCCGCCATACTTTGATAAGACCAGACATGTCACCCGTGGCCACAAACACAGAGTCGTGACTGAAGCCGGCACAGGTGACCGAGTCCTTGTGTCCTGAAGACATGGGGGACAGAGACTGCTCAGGCCAAGCCATGAAGGACAGCCAGGAGCCTGACTCCAGCAGAGCATCAGCTGGGAAAGAGCACGTCCAGAGAGACACGGCTGGGAGGAGACACAGCCTCTCACTTGGACAATTTCAAGTGCCTCACCTGAGCATTCAAACAGGAGCTCTCCATCGCTCACACGCCACACAAAAGCCTTGTCGTCCTCCCCACCTGTCACCGCCAACGTGTTGGTCTTGGGGTCGAGGCTCACACAGAAAACAGAAGCTTCACAGAAGAATAAAGACAGGCTGCATGGCCTGGATGCCACTCATGCCCCACCTGACATTCCCAGGGGATCCAAACCCCACATAGCACTGGGTCTGGGCAGGATATCAGCAAGCTGAACCTCCCAACCCAAACCAGTGGGAATCAATTCTTCCCATGGAGGAAAAGCAGCACAGGCTGTCTGCTGAGCCCAGGGCGAGCTGCCACGGTAAGCGGCCCAAATGGCTTCTCTACCAGAACGTACGGTAGAAACAAGCGCAGCTGAAGGCAGCACTGAGTCAGGACGGCTGTCCCAAGAATGGCTAGGAGACAACTGCCTGGCAGACACCTGCTGCACCCCCTTACCCTGGGGAATGCCAGGGAGGGAGCAGGCCCTGAGGGAGACCCCCAGCTGCGGCTACCTGTGCCCATCACTCACCCGAGTGGAGGGAGAACGTGACCTCGCTGTCATCCTGTGCCTCCATGCTGTCCTCCACCCCCTCATCGTCCTCCGTCTCCCAGGCCTCAGCGCTGGGCTCTTCCGCCCCCTCGTCATCAAAGTCTACGTCCTCCATCTCGTCAGCCAGGTCATCTGCAGAGAGCAAAGGTGAGAAGGCAGCTCGAGGCCTGCCCGGCTCGGCCCTTCCAGGGCAGGCGGCTGCGGCCACGAGGGACCTGAGGGACGGGGCAGCGCGGGGGGGACGCGCGATCCCGATGCCGCCGCGGCCAGGAGCCCCGGAGCAGAGGAGCTGCAAAGGAGCGAGGCGCCACCCGGGGAGAGGCCGCGGGCTGAACGGGTCGGGGCCCGTGGCCCGGCCTGGCGCAGGGGCGGGGCCGGAGCGGGCCCGGTGCCCCGGCGGGAGGCCGGAGCCCCCGCAAGTCCTGCCCGGTGCGCAGCGCGGTGCGCCCCGTCTCACCCGGCCCGGGCGGGCCCAGCTCCACCACCTCGATGATCTCCTCATCGCCGTGGAAGCTCAGCGCCCCCGGGCCCTCGGCGGGCTCCATGCCGGCCTGCCCGCGCACCCCACCCCGCCGCCGCCGCTGCCGCCGCTTCCGCCGGTCGCCCCGCCCCGGCCAATCCCCGCCCGCCGCCCTCCCGCCTCAGCCAACTCCGACCCGCGTCCTTACCCGGGCCCCGCCCTTTCCGCCAGCCGGGTAGCCCGCCCCCGCCCCACGCGGTGTGCTCTGGGAGCTGTAGTTTCCCGCGCGCCGCCCGGGCAGCTCCGCCCCCCGGCAGCCCAGCGCGCGGGCGCCAGCTCCCGGCATGCAGCGCAGGGGCCGCGCGCCTGCCCGACCCGCCATGGCGGCGTTGCTCGGCGGACTGCGGGGTAACGGCGGGCGGAGCGCGGGGGGGCGGAGCGCGGTTGGGGCCCCGGGAGCATCTCGCCACCACCCTCAAGGCACGGCCCCGCGGCCCCCGGCGCACAGCCTCGGGGCGCCCCCAGGGCCGGCCCCGCCCCGCCCGCCTGAGGAGAGGCCCTGCGGTCCCGCCCCCCGCGCGTGGCCCCGCCCCTCAGCCTTGCCCCCACCCGGCGCGGCTCTAGCCCCGCCCCCCCGCCGCGGGGGCACGAAAGGGGCTAGGACAGGGGCAGAGGCGGGAGCCTCAGGCAGCTTGGGCTGCGCCCCCTACAGGCTGCCCCTCACTAACACCTCTCTCCCCACAGGGCTGCTGGTGGCGGTAGGACCAGCAGCGGGTCCTTCCAGGCCTTGGGCGTCGCTGGCACCTCCGGGCACACGGCTGTTCAGGCAGAGCTGCCACCGGCTAGTGGGGCCACAGGCCAGCCCGGAGCCTGGCCGTAGCAGGCTCCCCGAGGGGGTGGAGTACATCCCCACACGCAAGGCCAAGAACCCAATGAAGCCAGTGGGGGTGGCCTGGTGAGTGGTTTGGGCAGCGGGAGAGGCTCAGCACTGGGAGGCTCCACTATTCTGTGGGGTCTGGTTTGGGACCAAGGGGGCCCCAGACAGCTGCGGTGCCAAGCAGGGGGGTGTCCATGCCACTCTAGGGTGGCACAGAGCCCTTGTTTCCCCAGCAGCTCCCTCCATCTCCTGCCTACTGGCTGTCCTGCAGGGCCATCGGATTGCCCTCTGGCATCATCCTCTTCCTCCTGGCCAAGCGCGAAGTGGACAAAAAACGTCTGGAGCAGCTCAAAATCCGCCAAAAGATGATGGAAGCCAACCAGGGCGAGTACGAAACAGAGCGATACAAGAGGGTGGCCAGGGGAGCATAGCCAGGTTGCCCCTGCCCCCAGCCTGGCACCTGTGATACCTTGAGGGGATGTCAGCCTCGTGTGACATGCAGCACTGGCACCTGCCCTCCCTGTCGACCCAGCAGGCTGGGTGTGGGGCTGGGTAGGGACAAATAAACCTTATCCTCAGTGAGTGGAACAACTTGGTGCCGCTGTGGTCACTCCCTCAGTGCTCAGCCTGCCCCCACAGCGCAGGGGCCCAGCTCCTCTGCCACCAAGGTTCTGCCCACAAGGGCAGACGGGTACAGGCAGGGGAGGGAGGCCAGGCCTGGAGCAGCTTGACCTTGTTTTTTCCACCCCAAAGTCAGGTTTGCACTGCCCCACACCACAGCCTCCACTGAGGCTGCCCACGGGTTTTTTGGGGGAGTCGCCACACCAGTAAGACTGGGACTGTCTGGAAAATTAAAGTGTTTTATTTAGCAAGTGCAACTTTGCCCATGTCCGTGGCTCCAGGGCATCTGCAACGTGAGCTCTGCCACGAGTCCCTCCACGGGTGTCCCAGCTGCCCCCTGCCCACGCTAGGCACTGCCACAGCACAGGAAAGGGGGCATGGCCAGAGCAGTGTTTAAGGCACCAAGTGGTGACACCAAACGGGCTCTGTCAAAAAAATCCCAACACAATCCCAGCGGACACTGTCAGTTCCCCACACCCCAGCAGGACTGTGGCAGTCCACTGCCAGCCTGGCACTGCCAGCAGGGCCTCAGCAAGCAGTGCTGAGGCTGGGCATTGCCTAAACACTGGCAGCCAGTCTCCCCCACCGCCCTTGGAGGCTTGTGGCAGGGTGATCAAGGGAAGCAGTTTCCTTAGCAGCCTACGGGTAGGGATGCTAAAGCATTAGGAGTCATGGGAAGTGGCCATATCCTGTACAGAGGCCAGAGGAGGGGTGAGGGGTAGTGGGGGTTGACAGGAGTGGTCCCAGGGCTAATCCCGGCCCACGATCTGCAGGAGGAACGTGAAGATGTAGATGATGTCAGTGTAGATAGTGAGGGCACCGTAGACATACTCCTCGGGGCTCAGTGTGTTCTTCCTGTTCCCCAGCACAAGTTGGGTGTCATAGGCAAGGAACTGGGGGGGCAGAGGGTGTCTCAAGACAGGAACCAAGGCAGGGGGATTCCCCCCTACCCAGTCCTTACCTGATACCCTCTGCCCATCCCAGCCATCAACTCACCAGGGTGAAGGCAATGGCACCAATGGCCGCGTACAGCATATGGAGCCAGGGCACCTGCGCGGGGAAGGGGACATGGGCAGGGTGAGCCAGGTTGCTGGCACGCAGCAGACACGGCAGGGCAGGTCCTGCCCGCACCTGGCTACCGAGGAGCTGCTGCTGATGCCGACGCACCCTCTCCCTGCAGGCAAACTGCCTCTGCCGTGGCCAGCACCACACCCTGCTTCCTGGCAAAGAAGGACCACCCAGCCCCCCCTGCCCATACCACCCCTGGGGACACCTGTGGCACCCCACAGCCCCTCTGTCCTCCCCACTCACATATTTGAAGGAGAGGACGATGGCTGTGACAATCCCAGTCACCATGACCACGATGCCCAGCACGCAGAAGAGCCCAGGACATGATGTAAAATCAACCTGCCGGGGCAGGGGGACACATATGTCACAGGAGAGCCCAGGTGTCCCCACCACCCACCTCCCTGCGCCTGGACCTCCACAGGGCAGGGCACATCCCCCTACTTGCCTTGGTCTGGAAGCAGAAGATGGTGACAATGATGGCCACAATGGCAGTGATGAGCATGGCGATCAGGACGGCATTGGTTCGGTACATGCTGCAGATGGAGGGGACACCAGAGTCACCCCACACTTAGGCATCCTCCTGCCAGGGGGGTGTTGGTGACACCCCCCCCAGCCCTGATCCTGGATAGGGGCCCCTCCATCCCCAAGCCCAGGGGACCAGAATGTCCCCCAGCTCCTGGCAACCTCTCATTTGAGCCAGCTGCATGGCCAGGACAGGAGGGCCCCAGTTCCTGTCAGTGCAGCGTCCCCGGGGCGTACCTGGCGATCGTGCCTGTCATCAGCCCCATGGCCAGCGTCTGTGGGAGAAGAGAGAAGCGTGGGCTCAGCAGACTGAGCGGCACCATGGTGGCCAGCAGTTCCTGGCTGCCCCCCACCTGCCCACGCACCCCCCTGTCCCTCCCAGCCCGCCTGGGGAGCTGGGATGCCACGGGGGCACCCCCAGGCCCCCCCTGCCAGCCCCAGCCCACTCACGAAGATGCTCAGCAGGATGATGTTCCAGGGGAAGCGTCTCCTGGGGATGAAACAAGGAGAGAGAGGTGAGCTGGTGACAGGGGCCACGTTACGTCCCCCTGATCCTCATGCCTCAGGGGCAGCGCCAGGCAGGGACACCCCCTCCTGATGACCTGGAGACACCCCCCATATCCACTGTGTGGGTATGCCGCTGGGACACCCCCAACCCCAGGGGTCCCAGCCACCAGTAACTCACCGGGGACCCTGGCAGCAGGCCAGCACCAGGTAGGTCACCAGGAACACACCACTGCAGAGAGAGATGGCAGGGGTCAGCCCTCTGACCCCCCACCAGGACCCCTCCTGGGCTGGGAGTCTGTGATTGTGGGGTGCCAGCTAACAGATGGCACCCCAGAGGGGGCAGGAGGTGGCAGACCCCCTACTCACTACGAGGCATAGTAGATGGCAACGTTCCTCTGGACAAAGGAGCGGACAGGGGAGCTGTGGGATGGGAGAGACAAGCGTGAGGGAAGGGGGACAGCAACTACTGTCCCCCCAGAACCCCACCCCAGGGGACACGGGGCCAGGCTCTCCCTTTTTGGGGGCAAAGCTAAGGAAGGACCTTCCACTCACACAAAGGTGAACACGGCAATGATCCCCACCGTCACCAGCAGCTGCAGGGAGATGATAGCGTAGACCTGCAAGAGATAGGGCGGTGAGCACCCAGCCCCCCACCCTGACAGGCACCCCCCACCCTGACGGGTGTCCCCAGCTGCCCAGGACTCACCTTGCGGATGAAGGTGTGCCGGACTTTCTTGTCATCCCAGTCAACCGATTGGAAGGGGGAATCATCCCCGATGGCACTGTCGCCTGCAGTGGGGGACACCTCTCAGCACCAGGGTGGGCTGCACAGCTCCCCCATAGCATCCCTGTTTCTAGTGCCCCCCCAAAAAATACCCAAGCTGCCCCCACTTACCAAACCGAATAGGCATGGTGGGCATGGCCATCCCCGGCTGGGGGTACCCCCCTGGCTGTGCATACCCCCCTGCTGCAGGGTACCCCCCTGGCTGTGCATACCCCCCTGCTGCAGGGTATCCCCCAGGCTGCGGGTACCCCCCAGCGTAGTGGGAGGGCTGGGGGTACCCCCCTGGTGGTGGGGGGTAGAGGGGGTTCTTGTCGTCGTAGGGAGGGGGTGCGTTGGGCTGCGCCATGCTGGCTCCCAGTCTCCCACAGGCACCTGGAGGCGAGAGAAGGTGGTGGGGAGGGGGGTGTCAGTGCAGGTCCCCCTCCCTGGGCAGTACGCATTCCCAGCAAGTGAAGCTGCAAGTGCAGGGACACAAGGGACAGTGGAGCCACAAAACCTCCGCCTCCCACTTTAATAGCAGCTTCTAACTAATGACAAGCTGGCCTCAATGCCAGCAGGTCAGTGAGACACAAGGGACATTCGGCCAGCTGGGGCCACCAGCATTCCTGTGCCCTGAGTCCTGCGTCAGTAGCCAGCCACCGGCAGGGCAAGGCCACGAACTGACTCAAGCTGTAGCAGGGACATGACCTCTCTGGTGAGGGTATGACCCCTCTGGGCTCTGCAGCCCACCCCGCCATCGCTGACCCACGCAGATCCCCCACTGCCCACCCCTCCATTTTGGGGGTGCCCCCCACCCAACAGCCCAGTGGGTCACGCAGGGGCTCCGGAACTCCTGAGTCCCCCCAGGGAGTTATAGGGACAACTGCCACCCACGTCACCTCAGATGGAGGTGGACACGTCCCCGGGGAGGGGAGCCAGGACCCCCCTGAAGCTGAACTCTCCACGCCAGCTGCACTGGGCCCCCTTGCAGAGCCCCCGGCAGCCATGAGCAGCCAGCCTGGGCCCAGGGCCAGCTGCTGGGATTAGCCCTTGGAGGAGGAGGAGAGGGAGAAAGAGGAAGAAGACAGGATCTCCAAGGCCAGGAAAACAATGGCACTGCCAGGAGCCGGTGCCAGGCCTTTACCCGTCTGCCACCCCCCGGCACTGCCACTGGCGGATGCCCACCCCAAGCCCCAGGCAGATGCCAGAACCCGCCACGTCCCCTCTGCCTGCAACAGTGACGTCCCCTCTGCCTGCAACAGTGATGTGACCCCAGGACCATCCCTGGGAAGGAACCAGGACTGGACTCCACTGGGAGTGGGCTGGGAGACGACTGGGTGCTTCCTCCAGCATGACGTCAGTGCTTCCCATGGCTGGGCTGGGCGGGTGGCGGAGCAGGGGGGCACACCCGAGCCAGCCATGCCAGACCAGGGGGAGCAGCTCAGGGTCCATCCCTCCATCCTTCCCACCGTCTGTCCTAGCCACAGCAGAGCTGTCACGGCTGTGCCGCCCTTCTGCCATCACGAGGATGGCGGTGCTGAAAATAACCAGCACGGCACTGACCACCTGACCAGGAAGTTTCAATTCCACTGTTCTGCGGTTTCCCAAAAAACAGCCGGTGCCCCCCAGCACTGCTTCATCTGTAGCGCCTGGGAAGGGCCCAAAATAGGAGCCTGACCCCAGGAAAACCCCTGTGGCTGGCACCTGGTTAAGGGGAACCAGAGTCCCTAGGAGAGAACCCACGCACCTAGGGAAAGCGGGACTTACCTGGCCAGCACATGGTCACTGTGCAGGTCCCACCCTGGAGGCGTCCTACCCTATGCCCATGGCCAGCACCCTGTGGCCAGGGTCTGCCAGTTGCCCCAGTCCCCCCTGACCCCACGCCACTGGGGTAGCCTTGGGAACAGGGAAGGAACCAGCCTGACGGGTCCCTGTGGCCGCCGCACCCAGAGAGGCAGGCAGCACCCTGCACCCTCCCGGGGCTACAGCACAGCACAGCCCCAAAAGCAGAGGTCACCAGCTCAGTGGCCCTGGCATGACGTGCTGTCCCCGGGGACAGGGTGCTGTTCTGCACTGGCACTGTGACTCAGCACAGATAAGGCACACGTGGTGGGGACCAGGGGCGCAGGCGGGTGTCACCCCCGGCACAGCCCCATCAGGCAGCGTCTCCGCTGGCTGCCTTGGCCTTCCTGCCAGGCTCAGGCTCCTGCCACCAGCTCTGCGGGGACCCTGGGGCACCAAGGGCCACCTTGGGGGGGGATCAGCGTTTGGGGGGGGGGCAGGGGAGGGGGCGGCCAGGGCTCCCCACTTTCCCCATGGCTCCCCACAGTGAGGCTGCCTGGGAAAGCATTTGACTTCCCAGAAGAGCCTGGAAGCTCCCACCAGTATGGCACTGCTTGGGAAGGCACGGCTTGGGACAGCACAGCCCGGGATGGCACAGCCTGGGACAGCACGGCACGGCCTGGGACGGCACGGCACGGCTCAATACAGCACAACTCCGTACAGCACGGCCCAACAGAGCACAGCACAACTTGGCCCAGCCCGGCCCAGCTCAGCTCGGCAGGGCTCACGCCGGGGGGGTCAGTGCGCCCCCCCCCCCCCCCCCCCCCCCCCGCTCACACGACACGAGTTTGCAGGAGCTCAGCATCGCCACCGCGCCTCTGTCCGCGCCCCCTGCCCGCCTCCGCGGGGGACGGCGGTGCCCCCCTGTGCCCCACGCCAGGAGCCCTCACACCGTCCACAGCCGGTCCCCACGCACCCCCCGCGGTGCCACGCCGCACCCTGCCGGGCACCGACCCGTGCCACCACCACGGGCTCCGTGGGGGACACCCTGCACGGCATAAAAGGGCGCTGCCACCCCTGTCCCGCCCCGAACCACCCCACACCGCGCCCCTCCGCGATCCCGTGGGGTCTGGAAAACGGCATCAGATCCCGCCCGTGGGGGTCCCGTCCCCCCGCGTCCATGCCCGCGGGGTCCCACCCCGTCCCCGCGCTCACCCGCCGCGCCGCACCTCGCCCCGAAGTGCCCCACCCGCCCCGGGGACGGGGCTGGGGGGGTCGCAGCGCGTTCCCGCCGTTCAGGGACCAGCCTCCCACCCTCGCCCGGACCCCGCCGCCCGCCGGGACGCTCGGTGCGGCGCTGGGACACCCCCCCGCACCGGCTGCGGGCCCGGAGGGGGCCGGGACAGGGGGGTGGGGGGGGGGCAAAGGCGGCCGGAACCGGGCCGGGGGGGAGCCGGGGGAACGAGAGGAACCGCGGGGTGGGGGACGGGGGTCTCCGTGCCCCACCCGTGTCAGCGGCCCTACCTGGGAACCGGGAATGGCGGGGGGAGCGGAGCGGGGCCGGGCCGCCCTACCTGCTGCGCGCTGCTCCGCCGGGCTGTGGCCGCGACGAGCCGGGACGGGGCGGACGGGGCGGGGGAAGGCACCGCCCGCCGCGCCCCCCTGCGGCGACTCCGCGCCGCTGCGCCCCGGGGTGCCGCGGAGGCCGGGCGGGGGGCGCTCCCCTCCTGTTGCTGCCCGGGACGGACCCCCTCGACCCCCGCCCGCCGAACGAGGCGCCAACCGCCCCGCCCGCGCCCTCCCTCCTGCTGGCCCTGACGTCACTTAGGGACCCCCTCCTCCGCTCAGTGACGTCACTGGGGGGACACCTTTTGCGGCGCTGGGGAGAGGGGAATCCCCTCCTCTCTCTGCCGGTGACGCGGCCGGTGTGTCCCCCCTCCCCGGTCCCCGCGGCAGTGACGCAGCGTGACCAGCAGGGGGCGCGGCGGGTGCGGCGGCGGGGGGCGGTGGCGTGACGCGCGGGGAGGCGGGGCGGGGCGGCATGGCCGCGGGGCGCGGGGGGCGGCACCCGGGCGATGGCGGGGCCGCGCTGCGGGTGGCGGTGGCCGGTGCCCGCGGGCTGGGGGCTGCCTGCCTGCGCCGCTACCTGCCCCTCCGCCGCCTGGCCCGCCGCGCCGCCGCCGCCCTCATGGCCCTGGCCGGCCCGCTGCTGTTCCGCGTGGGGTGAGTGTCCGCCGGTGCGCCCCGCCGGGAGGGAGCCACCGCCGCCCGCCTTTGTTCTGCCTGCGGCAGGAAGGGCCCGTTCTCCGCTGCTTGTGCAGAGCTCCCCGGCGATGCCAGCGGGGCCAGCCCGGCGTGCCCCGGCCCCGCTGGCATCGGGAGGCCGGGCTGGGGCTGGGGGTGGGCAGCCGGCCAGCCCTCCACGGGTGCTCAGCCCGCCCAGGTCGGCGGGGCGAGGGCAGGCGGTGTCAGCCCGGCTACCGGGGGGGCTTTGCGGGGCCGGGAATCACCCACCGGCTCTCCGAGCACGGTGGCGGTCACCCTCGTCTCTGACGCCCTTCCCCGCCCCGGGGCTCCTTTCCTCGGGTCTGATCATTAACCCACCCCGGTGCCCAGCCGTGGCCCTGCTGCCCGGTGCTGCAGGAGCACCCGCTGCCCGGCTTCGGGCTCCCACCACCCCCTAGATGCAGGAGACCCCCAGCTTCTGCCAGGATCCCTCCTGCCATGTACCTGCTGGTGCTGGTGCGGAGGGTGTAACCGCCCAGGGGGATGCCTTTGGCCCAGAGACGGGCTTTACAGCCCGGGGCTTTGCATGTCCTTCTTGGCACTGGTTTCCAGCCCCAGCCCAAAATGCTGCTGTATAAACAGGGGGTCCCCCTGGACCCCCAGCCTGCGTCCGTTGCACCCCTGCATGGCACATGCCATGGGGCATTTGTAGCTTCCCTTTTCCCCAACCACTTCGGCCCCCGCTTCCCTTTTTCCCAGGGCTGTGGCACCCAGGGCCAGCCCTCAGAGCAGGGTCAGCCCTGGGCATGGCCCTTCTGGCAAGGAAGGGGACACACCGCACAACACACCCGGGGATGCCTGGCTGTCAGAGTGCTGCTGCAGGCAAATCCCTGAAGCTCCAGCCCTTCCTAGCGAGCAGAGCCCTCCTGGACAAAGTGACGGACACCCCCGCGGTGGTGACGGACACCCCCGCGGTGATGTCACCCCTGGCCCTTGCTGCCCAGAGCAGCTGGGGGGACATGCCTGAGGAACTGATTCTGCCCTTGCTGTAGATCAGGGACAGGGGAGGGGGAACGGATGCCACCTTCAGCCCCCACGCATGGGAAGGTGACCTCGTATGTGTGCCCTGTGGGGGTCATGGCCCTGGCAGCAGCTCCCCCCGCAGCTGGACTCCTTGGAGGGGCTGGGGTTTAACGCCAGGCGGTGTCTGCCCTCCCCAGGTACAGCCTGTACGCCCGCACACGGCTGGGCTACCTCTTCTACCAGCGGCAGGTGAAGAAGGCCCGGGAGCGGTACCCACATGGCCACTCTGTGCCCCAGCCCTGCCGCTTCCCTGGTGAGTCCTGGCAAGCCCCACCACTGCCGTGACCCCGTCGTGTCCCCCCACACTGGCACTTCAGGGTGGAGAGGGGTTGCCATTGCCAAATTGCCCAAAGCATGTTTAACTGAGAATTTGATTTAAGGTGTGGGGAGTTTGGCCTGTCCTCCCCTTTCCTGGGCAGGGGCGTCGTGCCCTGATGTCTGTCTGCCTGTCCATCTATCTATTCATCTCCTCCACCCCCAGGGTTGAAAATCCTGCCCATTCCCGTGCTCTCCAACAACTACAGCTACCTGGTCATTGACACTGGCTCTGGCCGGGCGGCCGTCGTTGACCCCTCAGACCCGCTGGCTGTGCAGGTGAGACCCCCACAGCCCCCCCAACCCAGTGTTCGGGTGTCCCCAGGTGAGGGTTGGCATCTCTGGCTTTTTTGGGGGGAAAATCTGTCCCTAATCTTCAGCCTTTAGTGCCTGGGACAAGGTTGGAGGGTGGCAGGGCTTGTTCAGTCTCTGGGGAGCTGGGGGAGGGTTAAGGGTCTGTGTCCCCCCAAGATCTGTCTGTCTGTTCCCTCCCCCCATTCCCAGGCTGCCATTGAAGAAGAGGGGGTGATGCTGGAGGCCATATTCTGCACACACAAACACTGGTAAGGGGCAAGAGGGGGCCCTGAGGGCGTTGGTGGCTGCTGTGGAGGGTGCCCGAGCTGAGGCAGCCCCCAGCCCTACCCCCCAGGTTGCAAGGGGTGGGGGAATATGGGGGGCAGCACATTTAGGGGCGCTGATCTCCCTGTCTGCAGGGACCACAGTGGGGGTAATGCAGCACTCTGCCAGCAGCATGGATCCTGCAAGGTATATGGCAGCGCCCTCGATGCCATCCCAGAGCTCACCAAGTAAGTCCTGCACCCCACATCCCCCACAGCACCCCTGTAATTTTGGGGGAGTGTGCGTCAGCCCAATCACCATTGTCTGCTTCACCCACCCACCAGTCCCTGTAGTACCACGTTGTCCTCTTCATGGGCAGAGACCTGACACACTTATGACACTAGTGCACCAGGAAAGGGTTGTATGGGGAGGTGGGTGTTTTGAGGTGCTGGGGCGGGGGGCACCCTGACCATGCACCCTGTGCCTGGTGCAGCCCACTTGCAGACCGGGAGAAGGTGAGCGTGGGCTGCCTGACCTTCGAGGCGCTCACCACGCCTGGCCACACTGTGGGCCATATGGTGTACGTGCTGGATGGCGGGCCCTTCGGCGGCCCCCCCTGCCTCTTCTCTGGGGACCTCCTCTTCCTTGCTGGCTGTGGTGAGTGTGCCCAACCCCAGACCTGGGTGGCTGGGCCGGGGGGATCAGTCCTGCCCTGGGAAGGGCTTGGGGGGACCTCCCCAATCCCCTCCCCATGACAGGTGGTTGTGTGGTGGTCCAGGCAGGCTGTTTGAGGGCTCCCCTGAGACCATGCTGGCCTCCCTGGACGTGGCTGTGGGCTTGGGTGAGGACACACTGCTGTGGCCGGGTGAGTGTCCCCAGCAGTGAAGCAGAGCTGTCAGCGTCCCCCCCAGCCCCTGCTGCCAAGCTGGGATGCCAGACAGGAGCAATGCTAAAGGGTACAGGGGTCCACAGGCCATGAGTACGCGCTGGAGTGCCTGACCTTCGCCAGCCTCCTGGAGCTGGACAACCCCGCGCTGGAGCAGAAGCTGCGGTGGGCAATGCAGCAGCGTCAGGAGAAGAGGAGCACGGTGAGGCTGGGGGGGTCCCCTCGCTGCAGCCCCTACACCCCAGCACCTTGTGGGATTCCCCATCCCTTGGCTGGAATGCTGCACCCCAGCACCCCCTGCATGGTAGGGTGCGTAGGGGAAGGTGGTGTTGGGGGGGGGTCCCATGCTCTGGCAGGGGTCTGAGCGGCTGCCCCCACAGTGCCCCTCCACGCTGGGGGAGGAGCAGACCTACAACCCCTTCCTGCGGACCCACCGGCCGGAGCTGCAGGCGGCGCTGGGGCTGCGGCAGGGCAGGGGGGAGCACCCCGACGCCTTCCGTGCCCGTGTCCTCAAGGAGGTGCGGCAGCGCAAGGACCTCTACAAAGCCACCTAGACCCACCCCCCCATCTTTCCATGGGGCCGGGTGCTGCTTGGACACAGGGGGCCTGAAGACTGTGTGGTTTGATTTGCTGTATATCTCCCTCCTGGGGTGCTGAGCTGGGGAGGGAGTGGAGTGCACACCCCCACCCCATGGGCACCCACCTCCATGGGCACCCCATAAGTGATCCCTGCCTTTGCTCCCCCAGACTTGGGGGTCACCAGCTACCACGTGGAAGCACCTCGATGCCCCTTCTGGGTGTCTGTAGCCCCCCACCCCACTGCTGGGACTGTAGGGATGGCACCAAGGGCTTTTCCTGACCCACTCAGCCCCGTTTTTCTAGGAGCCTCCAATTCACACAGACACTGCTTCCCCCCAGCCAGCACTCAGGGAGCCCCCCCCTTCCCCTGCCAGCCCCCAGTGCCGTGCATCTCCTTTGGGGGCAGGGGCTGGGATGGAGCCAGCAAGGGGAGGGGGGGGGCAGCACTACCTCCAGGCAAGGGGCTCTTCTCCAGCACCCCATGCTTGGTGCCGGAGCCCCCCCTGCACACACACACGCACAGATAAATGGGGCCATGGGGGCACGCTGGTGGGGTGCTGCTGTACTGGGGACTGGATACCCACCCAACACCCCCACCCCACCCCCAATAAAAGACTGGATCGGATTTGTACCTGTTTGGTCTTTTCTCTGCGCGGCCGGTGCCCCCCCCCCCCCCCCGCGAAACCCCACTGCGAGGTGGCTGCCCCTTTAAGAGGCGGGGCCAGGCCGTTGCTATAGAAACGGCTGAGGCGTCGCAGAGGGGTACCTGGGTCCGGTCCGGGCAGGTCTGGGGGCCGGGGGGAGCCCCGGGGCTCGGCCGGGGGACTCGGGGGTGTTGGGGAGGCTGCGGAGGGCCGGGGGTGAGGATTGGGGGGCGACGGGGGCTGGGAGGGGCGGTCACTATGTGCCCCCCAGGGTTACACATGTGGGCACGGGGGGTGTACCGCGGTCTGGGGGAGACGTGCAGCCCCCTTACCGGGGGGTCCGGCAGCAGGAGCCCCCAGGCTGGGCATGGAGCCCCCCCGCGAGTGCCGGCAGGAGACCCCAGCCATCAGGGAGGCAGCCGCCGAGTTCCTGAGCCTCATCGGTGGGTCCCCGGCCCCGCGCTCCCCCGCGTCCCCCTACGCCGTGCCCTGGGGATCCTCGGTGCAGGGGTGGGGGCCGTCGGGTCCGGCAGGAGGAGGACGGGGCGGGGGGGCTTAAGCTGGATAACACGGTGAGGGGCTCAGCCCGGGCTGCAGGGCGGGGGGAAACTGAGGCAGGGGGTGCCCCGGGCAGGGGTGACGGCCCCCCCGCGCAGGGCCGGAGGAGCTGGAGCGCTGCCTGTTCGCCGAGACGCTGGCGGTGGTGGCCGCGGAGGGACAGGCGGCGGGGCAGCGGTGGGCGGCAGCCCGGTGGGCGCCCTACGAGCGGGAGGGCGCGCCGGCACGGCGCTGCCTGCTGGTGCAGGCCGGCTCCCGCAGCAGGCGGCACGGCGTGCCCGCCTCCAGCACGCTCAAAGGTGAGCCGGGGTGGGGCGTGTGCCCCCCCGTCCCCAGGGCTGGAGCATCCCCGTCCCACCGGCCCCCAGGGCTGGGGTGGTGGGCACTGCTGCAGCGCCAGCAGGGTGGACTGAGTGTGGCTCTACTCTGCCAGCCTATGTGACCCTGCAGCTGGAGACCCTGGAGCAGGAGGAGCAGGAGCGCCTGGAGGTGACTGGTGTGGCAGTGGCTGTCCCCTTGCATGTGTCGTTCCCCCCCTGCCCTGGGGTGTGCCCTGCAGCTATGCCCTCCTGGGGGCTGTACCCTATGCAAGGTCGTTGCGGGCAGCTGGGTGTCCCCTCCCCAGCTGGGATACCACCTCTGTCCCACCAGCTTGGTCCCCACCCCCTCCTCTGGGTGGCAGCTGGGGCAGAGAGTTTCCCATAATGCATCTGGTGTGGTACCCTGATTGAAAGGGGTGCTGGGATGTGCCACCTCAGAGAGGGGGTGCCCTGGCTCTACCCTCCACCCTGTGTGTGTCCCGTCCCCCTCCATTCTGCAGCTCAGAGCACACCCCATAGTGAGAAGGACCCACATGGTGAGCCACCAGCATGGGATGACTGTCACAAAGAACTTCCAGGAAGGAAAGGTGAGGGGGGGGGGGGGGGCGGGGAGCGGAATGTCTCACTCCTCTACCCACCAGATGGGTCACATCCTGGGGTGGGATGCGGTGCATGGGGCTGGTGAGGCTGTAGCTGTCCCATGAGGTGGCCAGGTCTCTCCACAGGCAGAGCCACACTGCTGGAGCTTCTCCTACAGCTGGGCCGAGCTGCAGGGGCTGGTGCTGGAGGGGGCCAACCTGCTGCTGCTGCGGGTGATGGCGTGCCGACAGATAGTGCCTCCTGGTCTCGTCTTCCCGACCATTGACACCGAGGGCCACCTCTGCACCTCCAGCTACGTGAGCTGCTGGCCAAGGGGGGCCTGTGGGATGGGGAGGTCTGGAGCAGCTTGGGGTGCCAGGGTGGGAAGTGGGAGATGGGAGTGAGTAGAGTGTGGCTGACAGCATGGGGGGACTTGGGGATGGCACCCAGGGCCAGAGGTGACTCCAGGACAGGGGTGACCCCTGTCTGTGCCCCCCAGTGCCCCCTGGGCATCCAGCAGCAGGCAGTGGGCTCAGCGGAGGCAGAGGTGTTTGTGATCAAGCGAGCTGTGCACACCAGCACTGGCGTCTCCACCATCTGGCACAGCAGCTTCCTCCCCAGCGGGTATGGATGGGAGTCCGGCCGGGGGCAACCCCAGCCCTGTGGAGACCCAGGAGAGGGGGTCACCATCTCTTCCTCCTGCAGGCGTTTGGCCCGGATGGAGCAGGTCGGCTGCCCGATGCTGGTGCTTCTGCAAGATGAGTCTGTCCTTGGCAAGACAGGTACTGAGGGGGAGGCTTCTGCCCCCCAGCATGGGCAGCCCCAGCCCGCTGTCTGGCAGCCAAGTGGGGAACACCCTGTCCTGCCTTTCTGCTGCCAGATGGGGTCGAGCCTCAGCCCCCCTTCCCCAAACAGCCCCTGGACTGGGAGGAGGACATCCAGCTCTGGTCCTGGTTCATGGACAGGAAGGTGAAATGGGGGAATGGGGACAGGGAGACATGGGGCTGTGCCACTCCCTAGCAGCGTCTCCCCCCGGGGTGCCCAGGAGGTACAGTGTGGGGGGCAGGCTGGCCAGCATCCTCTCCCACACCTCCTCAACTGTGGGAGAGGACTCAGGCATCCTGCCCTCCCCACCCTGGCACAGCACACAGGGTGGGGACACTGGTGCCTGTGCCCACCCTGGCCACCCCACCACAGGAGGAGCTGCAAGCGTCCCATGCCGCCTATGTCCAGCAGCACCCCGAGCTCCGGGCGCTGCTGTCTGACTTCCTCCAGGCCCTGCTCCTCCAGCAGCCCTGTGACCCCATCTCCTTCGCTGCCCAATTCTTCGCCCACCAGCAGCGCCCCAGGACCCCCTTCACCTCTACTGGGGCTGCCAGCCCCAGCCCCCCACCTCACCGCCCCCTGGCTAACAGGGAATAAAGCTGAGAGCGGTGCCTGTCCAGGCTTGTTTGCTTTGGGGAAACTGAGGCACGGGGAGGGCAGGGGGTGCTGAGTTGCATGCTAACGCGCCCCCATGCCAGTCTGGGGAGGACCCTGTCCACCTCCCAGCTGTTCTAGCCATTAATTGGGGTGGGGGGTGTCTGGGTCATACCCTGGAGCAGGGCCAGGCTCACATCCCTGTGCCCACCCCACCCCCACATCTCCTTGGGGGTAGACCCCGATGCCCACTTCTCTATGGGGCACAGCCTGTCTGGCAGAGGGGTGCCCCAGAAAGTCAGTTGGTGCTCCCCAGGCACCCATAGGTGCACCTGGGGTGCTCTCTCTCCCATCTCAACAGCCATGAGGGTCCTGGGGATGGGGTGCCTCACTTTTGTAGGCACAGCCTGACCTGCAATGACACTGAGCACCCCATCTTTGGGTGAAGGCCCCCCCACCCAGGGGTGGTGTGAGCACCCTGTGCCACAGAGCCTGCCTGCTGGGTGCTCCCCCCCCCCCCAGCAGCTGAGGGTGCATTTTGACCTGCTCACGCGCTTATGCAACACTCCTGCTTCCTCCTCGCTCCTACTCCTTCGGCCTTTCCCCTACTCCCGTGGGGCCAGCCCTCCCTCCCCACGCGGTGGGACACTGTCCCCGGTCCCTCCAGCCGCCCATGGAGCAGGACCCCTGGCAGGTGATGGAGGCCGACATGCAGACATGCTCCGACACCCCTGGGCACACTGGTGTGGGTGCCCCGGGCTTGCACATGCCTGTGCATGCCAGGGGGGAGGGAGGTGCTGGGTGTCCCCCCCCCCGCCTGACAGAGGGTGGGGGAACTGAGACCGTGCACATTCATAGCACCCAGCCTGCACTAGGCAGGGCCCCTTTCCCACCCCAGGTCTGCGGATAGGGAAGGAGCACTTCCTCCTCCTCCTCCTCCTCGCGGGGGCTGCAGCTGGGGGTGTCCTTTAAAAGCTGGACGGCAGGCATTGCACGCAGTGTTGAAAAAGGGGCCTCCCAGCATCATGTCCAGATCAGACCCAGCCACGGCATCGCTGGAGGCAGGTGAGTCCCATGACACATGGGTCCCCTTGCACCTCCTTCCCTCCCCTAGATCCCCTTCCCTCCGCCCCAGAACACCACCTGGCTCTGCTCCCCCCACCCACCCACTGCCCCAGTGGGCACCATCCCCCTTAACCTGTCCTGGCTTCCCCACTTGGCCCATCCTCTGTTCCCCCAAGACCACCAGTGATTTACCCACGCTCCCAGGACATAAGTGGGCTGGGGAAGGGGGCGGTTGGGACCAGTATGAGCCTCTTGTCCCAGTCTGCCCATCCAGCAGCAAGACCCAGAGCACGGTCCCCTCCTGTCCCTCCTGCCCAGAAATGCACTTATCTCTTGGACTTGTGAAAGCTGCGTGCGACCAGGGGGCTTTAGGGACACGTGAGCTGGAGGTGGCATCTTACCCCTCTGGGTAGCCACTGACAGCCCTCATATACCACCCTCAGAGCCCCCCTGGGAAAATGGGGCTTGTCCCTCATGGGGCTCACTGGGCAGCGGCAGGGGGGACTGAGGGGAAGCTGGTTTCAGGGCTGCCAGCCCACCAGTGTCCTTGTCCTCCTCTCCTCTTCCTTGCCCTCCCTCCAGGCCTCACTGGGTCCCTGAACCGGGACAAAGCCCAGATTTACAGCACCGGCCGGAGCCCCATGCCCCCCCAGCACCCTGGTACCCGGGATCAGACCTACCTGGATGAACTCATAAGCATCCCCAAGGGCGGCGGGGTAGGTGCTGCCAGGCTGGCACCTCTGGTTGAGGGTGGGAAGAGACAGGGTGGGGGGCCAGTACCACAGGGATCTTGAGGTGGGGAGGCAAAGGGCCACCGCAGAGGGGGACACATGCCTGGGACTTGCCCTGGGGACCTCAGTGTCTCCAGACCTGGCTCAAGCAAATCCCAGCCCCAGGCTGAGTGTTTCCACATAAAGGTTTCCAGATTGGGAAACTGAGGCACAAGGCAAGGTGCTACCCAGCCGCAGGGATCACCCTGCTGCTTACGCACTTTCTGAGCTCCCCGTCCTGGGCCACCTGTGCCCAGGCCCGTGGGGGTCCCCAGGGCTGCCTGCACCCCACCAGCTCCCCCATCCTCGGCTGGTCCCAGAGGCGGAAGGGAGAAGGGGAGGGAATGGGGGTTCCCCTGCCGGGAGGAGTGGTGAAAGCATGGCCCAGCAGCAGGAAACCACGAAGTGCAATTAACGGTGCCTGACAGCCCCGGGACCCCCTCCTTGTCCCAGCCTGGTTTCAGCTTTAGGAAACTCTGGGCTTTCACTGGTCCCGGCTTCCTCATGAGCATCGCATACCTGGACCCGGGCAACGTGGAGTCGGACCTGCAGTGTGGGGCTGTGGCGGGGTTCAAGGTGAGCCCTGGGCCCCCCCAGCCCCGGCATCAGGAAGCAGACGAGGGTTTTGTAACCTCTCCCACGCTAACGGCCGCCCAGCCCCATGGCAAGCCAGCCTCCCCAGCCTGAACAGCGGGAAGGGCATGGGTGGGGGGCCTTGGTGCTGGGGGAGGGCACCCAGGGGTGGGAGAGGGCCACCCCTCTGCCTGGGCTGGGGACCACCTCTAGCCCCTCCAGGCTTCTCTTCCCCATGTCCCTGGGCTGGTTGATAACCTTGCTGGGATCCCGGGAAGCCAGATCCTGCCTGGTGCTCAGCCCCTGCTACCTCCCTCCCTCCTGCCCCCCCAGCTGCTGTGGGTGCTGCTGTGGGCCACCATCCTAGGGCTGCTGTGCCAGCGCCTGGCCATCCGGCTGGGTGTCGTGACAGGGAAGGACCTGGGTGAGATTTGCTACCTCTACTACCCCAAGGTGAGCAACCACTGGGAATCCCCCAGGGGGTCACAGCCTGGGGGAGGTGCTGCATTTGGGCTGATGACAGTCCTGGCAGTGACTTGGGGGGCTGGAGAGGAGCAAGAAGATACTGTGACAGCCCCACCTTCCCCAGGGGCTCCCCAAAGCACCCCCAGCCCCAGTGCCCACACACTCCTGCAGTATAGGGGCCCAGGGTGTTGGAGGGAAGAAGCTGCCTCGGTGTCCTGGTCCCATCTGGGGACATGTGAACGCGTCCTCGGTGGGGGGGTGAGCCCAGGCGTCGAGGCAGCAACGCGCAGCTGAGACGCGGGATAAGCCTGGGCGTGTTGGTGCAGGGAGATGGGGGAGCTCAGGGAGGGGCAAACAGCAAAGGAGAGGGGGAGCTAGGGGTCCCTTCTAGGCAGCAAGGTCCTGAGGGGGGGGAATAAGTGATGGCTGATGTTGGCTGAACGACAGGTCCCCAGAAGGACGGCTGGATATGCCTCTCTGCCCTGGTGTGCCCCCTGAGCATCATATCTAGACAGCTGGGTCCTATCCTCAGCTCCCACTGGGGCAGGTATGGGGGTGGGGGAGGCAGGCTGGGATTTAGGATCCATCTTGCGCCCTGAGACTGTGTCATGGGACAGGCTGGTGGGGTGTCTCCTGGTGTCCTCATGCTGCTCTGGGTGGCTTGCTGCAGCCTGGGGACAGGGATCTCCACCCTGGAGGCTGTGCCAGTTCACCTGGGGCCAAGCTCCTCTGCGAGCTCTGGCACCTCATGGCACCCTGGCCCTGGCCCCTCCAGGTGCCCCGTGTGCTGCTTTGGCTCATGATCGAGATCGCCATCATCGGCTCTGACATGCAGGAGGTGATTGGGACAGCCATTGCCTTCAGCCTGCTCTCAGCCGGCCGGTGAGCTGCTCCATGGGGACTCCCACCCTCCCCCATGGCCCTGCTCTGTCGAGGGGGACATGTCTAATGCCCCCCCTTGCCATCCTGCAGAATCCCCCTCTGGGGTGGGGTCCTCATCACCATCGTGGACACCCTCTTCTTTCTCTTCCTCGACAAGTATGGTAAGTGCCAGGGTGGGGGGACAGGGGAGACGCTCACCTGGGAAGCCCTGGTGCCCATGTGGCACTGGTGTCCCCTGCTCTGCCCCACTCCATCTCTCGACCTCTCTAGGGCTCCGAAAACTGGAGGCTTTCTTCGGCCTCCTGATCACCATTATGGCCCTGACCTTTGGCTACGAGGTGAAGGGGGGAGCTGGGGATACCCCTTTCCCTGCAGGGCGCTGGCAGGGGACCCCTGTGGGGCATCCACACTGGCACTGGCCTGTAGTGGGCAGGCAGGGCAGCTCACACTGCCCCTTCCCACCGGTCCCCAGTATGTGGTGGTGAGGCCAGGGCAGGTGGAGGTACTGAAGGGCATTTTCCTGCCCTATTGCCTGGGCTGCGGGCGAGAGGAGCTGCTCCAGGCCGTGGGCATCATTGGCGCCATCATTATGCCCCATAACATCTTCCTCCACTCCTCCTTGGTGAAGGTGAGATAAAGGCACTGCCATGGGCACTGCCACCCCAGGAGTGTCTCAGGGGACACTTGATGGGGATCAGCTGGTCCTGGATGTGGGACAGGGGTGCTCACCTGACCCTGTGGCACCCATGTCACCCGCCATGCTCAGACACGGGCAATCGACCGATCCAAGAAGGAGGCGGTGCAGGAGGCCAACACGTATTTCCTGATCGAGTCCTGCCTAGCCCTTTTTGTCTCCTTCCTCATCAACCTCTTTGTCATGGCTGTCTTTGGCGAGGCTTTCTACCACCAGCGAAACGAGGATGTGGTGAGTGTCACTTCATGCCTATGGGGAGGTGATGGCTGTGCTAGCTGTGGAGACGGGCAGGGCGAGCATCTCTCGGAGAGTGGGTATCCTCCTGCCCCAAGTCATGGTGTGGCGGGGTCCCCCCATGCCTGTGGAGACTACTGGGTGGCCGTCACGCTCACGCCCACTGTGCCTTGCAGCACAACAAATGCATCAACAGCAGCGTCCGCCAGTATGCCAGCATCTTCCCCACCAACAATGAGACGGTCTCTGTGGATATCTACCAGGGGGTGAGTGACCCTGGGCTGTGCCCAGTGGGCATCTGTACCCACTGGGGGAACATAGTGCTCCCCTCATTGACCCCTGGGGCTGGGAGCTGCCGCAACCCTGCTGGAAGGCTGGGAGCTGATGGAAGTACCCAGGGTGGGGGTGATTTGGGATCCCCATGGGACTGTCTCTCCACAGGGTGTTATCCTGGGCTGCTATTTCGGGACAGCGGCACTGTACATCTGGGCCATCGGGATCCTGGCGGCGGGACAGAGCTCCACAATGACTGGGACATATGCGGGGCAGTTTGTCATGGAGGTGAGGGACAGGGATGCTGGCCCTTGCCCCCACAGGTAGCACGTGGGAGCGGCGGCAGGAAACACAGCTGGGCCCTGGGTGAGGGGTCCAGTTTGGCAGAGTTAATTGCCCCCCATGCCTGCAGGGAGCTGGGCATACAGCGATGCCCACCTGGTGGGTGGCAGCTTGCTCTGGCACCAAGGTCCTGGGTCCCCAGGAGGTGGGATGGGGACAGTGCCCACCCATTGCTGCTGCATGGCCACCCCCATTCCCTGTGACACCCTCCCCGAGGCACTCTGTGGATGCCCCACACAGTATTTCCCTGAGATCTTTCGCTTAATGAGCTGGAGCTGACATCTAGTGGGGCCCAGCAGCCCTGCAAAGGCTTGCTCAGTGCCCTGGCATGGAGGAAGGGGTGATGCCCCACATGTTCCTCCAACCCAGATTTGGGGGGTCCACCCTAGCATGGTGCCCCAGGCACAGCAAGGGGTGAGGGCACAGATTTTTCCTTGTCCCCAGGGCTTCCTGCAGCTCCGCTGGTCCCGCTTCGCCCGGGTGCTCTTCACCCGCTCCTTTGCTATCTTGCCCACTGTCTTTGTGGCTGCCTTCAAGGATGTCAGCCACCTCACAGGCATGAATGACCTGCTCAATGTCCTGCAGAGCATCCTGGTAAGGTAGTGGTGGGGGAGCACCACCTTCCCCCCAACACCCCAGCCTGATGGCTATGCCCCCTTCATCCCCCTCTCCTTCCAGCTGCCGTTCGCTGTCCTGCCCGTCCTCACCTTCACCAGCCTGCACCCACTCATGCAGGATTTCACCAACAGCCTGTGAGTGCTGGGGCACGGGGGAGGTGCGGGGTGGGTAGAATGGAGTGCTCCAGCCACAGGCACCCTCCTTTTGGCTCATCCTGTCCCCCAAAACCATGCCATGGGGTCAGTTGGTGTATGGGTATTGGGATGGTCTAATTCCTGCCTGTTCGCTCCCACCTGTTCAGGGCATCCAGAGTGGGACAGACCCATCACTGACCTCTCCATCCTCATCCAAATGCCAAGTGTGGCCCCCTCAGGCATCCCTGGGTCCTCAGCATCCTCCTAGCAACTGCCAGCCCTGCATTCAGAGGGTGGCCAAAGCCCACACCCAGACCCCCATTGTAGGGGTGTAGTATGGCCATGGGGTGCAGAAATGTTCTAGTTGGGGTTTTGCTCACCCACAAACCCAGATCCCCCAGTCCGCTGTGCCTGGTGGCATGCAGCTGGTGTGTGTGTGTGTGTGTGCTCTGCCCTGGCACTGATGCCCACTCCCCTGCCCGCAGCCTGGGGAAGGTGCTGATGACCCTCATCACGGGGCTGGTCTGCGCCATCAACGTCTACTTCGTGGTGGACTTTCTGCCCACACTGCAGGGGCTGGGGTACTACATCCCCCTGGGACTGCTGCTGGCTGCCTACGTGGCCTTCATCGCCTACCTGGTAAGGCTGGCGCTGTGGGGAGGGGCAGTGGGTGGGGGGCGGCATCCCTGGTGGGTGCCCATCAACCTGCCCGCTTTGCCCCCACAGATCTGGACATGCAGCATCGCACACGGAGCCTGGTTCCTAGCCCGGGGCCACCATAGCCGGTTCAACTTCGGCATCTCCTTCGACCCAGCGGCAGTGGCAGGGACCCGGTGACAGACCCCATCAGTCCTTGCTGCCCCGCAGTCCCTGCCCAGCACCGTCTCCCACACCAGGCACCCACCAGATGCCACGCCAAGCCCAGGGATGATGCTCTGGCCAGAAACACACCCAGTAAGGAAGGGGTTAACAGCCGGGCAGCCCTCCCCCCAAGTTTTTAGAGCCTCTTCTTCTTCCCCCCCCCCCCCCCCCCCCCCCCCAGTTCAGGTCTGGGTGCTGGGGGGGGTGTGGATGGCAGCAGGATGTGCCAAGGGCTGGTGAGCGAGCCGCCCCGGAGACCTCCCCCCCTCCTCATTAGTGCCGGGAACCGCCGGCCCCCGGGACCGCTAATCACCTCCCGGGACCGCTAACCATCCCTCACCGCCCGCCTCCCGGGGCCACCGGGGCAGCCCCGGGGGGGCGGGGCCGCCAGCGCCGCTGCCCGGCACCGGCCCCAGCCCCCGGCCCGGCCGGAGCCCCACGTGGGGCTCCCAAACTCGGGGGGATTGGGGTGCGTGTGCTGATAAATGGCGTGTTTGTAACCTGGCCTCAGCCTCGCTGCTGCTGCGCGCCGCGGCGGCGGGCGGGGACCCCCACGGCACCCGCATCCCCCGGGCCCGACCCTTTGCCCCAGGCTGGGGGGCTCGGCGGGGGGGTGGCGTGGGGTGTTGCTTACACCTACGCGGGGCCGCGGGAGGAGGGGCTCAGCACCAGCTCCTTGCATTCCCCCGGGGGGAGCGGGGGCCCACCGTGCCCTCTCCGCCCCGGATGCCCCGTTTCCCGCCCGCCGGCACCGCCGGATGCGGAGCCGCTCGGGCCTTCCCCGGCTGCGGCCGTGCCCCCTCGCCTGCTCCGCACCCCGGGCCCGGGGTGGGGGGGGGGGGTGTCCCGCCGCGCTTCGCCCCCCGCCGCGGCCCGCACTTGCGAGACGCTCCCTGGCTGTTTCAAGGCTCCCCCCTCTCCCCAGCACCCCCTACCCCAAAATCCCCGTTCCCAAACCACCCCGGCCGGGAGGTGGAGGGAGGGAATTGGGGGGCCCGGCCCCCCTGGCCCTGGCCCCCCCCGCCCCCGGGAAGCGGACCCCCAGCTCCCGGGGGCCGCGCTTGTTTATGTGAAGAATTTCCCCTTCCTTAAAAGGGCGATGCCGGCCGGGGTGGGGCGGTGCCTCCCCCCGCCTTCGCGTTGGCCCGGCCTCGGGCTGTTTGAAGGAGGAGCCAGACCGGTGGGGCCCACCAAAATGCGGGGTCGTGCCGCCCCCCTCCCCAAGGGGCGCAGCCGACACCAGCCGCCGGGGCTGCCACTGGCCCCGGGGAGGAGGAGCAGGGACCACCCCGCACCCCCCTCGGCGATGAGAAGCACCCGCAGAACGGGGCGCATCTCCCCGGGGGTACAGGGCTGGGGGGTCTCGGGGTTGTCCCCAGCGGGCGCGGGGCCGGGGCCGGGGGCTGGGGTCTGTGGGGTCCAGGGACAGCCCCACGGCTCGTCGAGGGGCAGGGGGTCCCCAGGGCTGTGCCTTTGGGGATTGCCCTGCTCCGGCTGGGACCTGCACCCTGGGGGCAGCCGCAGCGGGGGGCAACTGCCTGGGCCCAGCTTTAGCAGGAGGCATGCGGCCTGGGCTGTGGGGCAGCACGCCGTGGGGCAAAGTGCCCAGCGCTGTGGCTGGCTGGTGGAACAGGGGACAGGATGCAGGACCCTAGCCTGGGGACAGTGGGGTGGCACAGAGGGGTCCCTTGGTGCCTGGCTGCTGGGAGCCGGGTGCCACTCTGCCCTGTGCCCGCACCCCACAGCATTCACATCCAGGTGGGATTCGCCTGGGCTGGGGGTGCAGGATGAGTCCCCTGTCCCCACCAGCTTGGTGTCCCCAGGATGGGTATGACCGCCCTCCCCAGCTTCCCGATCTGGCCGCAAGCAAGCAGCAAAGCTAGAAGTGATGCTCCAAGTGCTGCTGCAGGTATCTGGCCTGGAGACGTTCCTAACTGCATTAATTAAGAGGACTGGCAGGGCCTGGCTAAGCTGGGGCTGTAGCCTGCGCATGGCTCATCAGGGAGGGAAGAGAAGGATTTGGCCAGAGGCACAGGGATGCTGGAAAGGATGCTGTGTGGTCTCCACTGCTGCCCCACGGTGAGCAGCATCCCCTCGCACCCACCAGCAGCCCAGCCAGCCAGCAGGCATCCTGCCCCACTCCACCTGGGCTGAGGGGGCCGCACAGGTCAGCCCAAAACAGAGAGTGGAGGAAGCACGGTCTCTTCCTTCCTCCTCCTCCTGCCAGGCAGCGGGGCAGTGCCGGCTGCCTCCCTGCCCAGTGCGGCAGAGGGGCAGAGAAACCGAGGCATGGCTGCTGCCTGCTGCCGGAGCGCGCGGAGGGGATGGCAGGTTGCAGCGTCCCGGTTCCCCCTGGGGCTTGTGGTGCCAGGATGCCCCACGTGGAGCCGGGAACACGGGAGCCACGGGCACGAACTGGCTTTTGCTTCACCAGTGTTTCCAGTGCCTGCCTGGTCCCACTGTCATCACAGCATTCTAATTCTTCAGGAAGGCACGTCCTGATGCCAGACCCCATTTCCCCGAGGGGTCCCTGTGGGCATGTGTTGTGGCCCACACTGGCCGCGGGGAGCACAGGTCCCCTCCCAGCCCTGTTTCCTAGGGGCTGTTCCTGCCGTATCAGGATGGCTCAGCCCTGTGCAGCTGCAAGGGCAGAGCTGTACCCGGTGTGTGCCACCACGGGCATGGCAACCTTGCCTGTGCCCCTGCACCCCCCCGGGCCAGAAAGGACGATCTCGACCCCTGAAGTCCCCACACTGCAGCTGGGAGAGATGGAAAGACCCCTAACAAGCTTAGACAGAGAATTTCCAACCTGCTCTGTCCCTGGGGCAGTGCTGACAGTGGCCATAGCATCTCCTGCCACCGAGATGGCAAGGGAGGGAGTGACTGGGACCAGCCAGACCACGGGGTCAGATGCTGGGCAGTGTGGGGTGAAGCTGCCCTGGCAGGGCCCGGACGGGCTTGCCAGGGGGAAGAGGTTGGGGCTGGAGGATGCCAGCACATGGGGGGCTTGGGCAGTGGGGCAGGAGTGGCTCCTGAGGGGATTGGTGCATCCTCAAGCTGCTGGTAAGAGCCGTTTTTCGGAGAGCACCTGGAAACAGCCCTGCTTCCCCGCCGCCCCCCCGAAGTAGGAGGGGAGGAATTGCAGGGGGAGGTATATGTATTGCTTACATATATGTATGTGTATATATATTTTCCCAAAATAACTGGGGAATTGCAGGGGAAAGAGGGAAAGAAAGAAAAAAGCAGGCAGCTACTGGCGCAGCTCCCCAGCACCTGCTGACCCGTATGCTGGCCTGCCCTGGCAATGGGGAACGTGTTCCTGGGGCAGGGGGGAACGGGGACGACGGGGACCACCCAGCCTTGAGCCACCAGATCCAGGGGTCTCTGCTCCGGGGCAAACCCAGCACTGGGGAGGGGCTTCATCTGCTGCAGGAGTCCCTTCCCCAGGGAGTGCCAGCTGGACGGGGGGTGACAGCAGGGCTGATCCCCCTCTCCATTATCCCTGAGCCGGGAGAAGGGGGCGGGGGTTGGTTCCGTACGACCACCGTGGCACAAGGTGGTGGTGTTCTTCCCAACCAAACCTGCGGCGCAGGCGCCCCCACAGAGACCGCCAGCCCCTGTACCCCCGGTCCCAGCGGCGGCTCGCCGGGGACCCCCGCTCCTCCCCCGCGGGGCGGGTGCCGGGAGGCGGAGGTGAGAGGAGGAGGAGGAGGAGGGGGTCACCCCCCCCCCCCCCGGCGTTGCCCTTTTAAGGGGTTCCTTGAAACCGCGCCCGGGTTCCATGTTTGCAGCCCCAGCCCGGGCGGAGGAAACTCCATGTTGTAACAAAGTTTCCTCCGCGGCGCCGCTCCCGCGCCCGCCGCCCCGCGCCGCCGCCGGCCCCCGCCCCGCCTCCCCCCCCGGGGGCCGCGCCGGGGGGGGCCGCCCCCTTCCCCCCCCCTCCCCGGCGCCCATGGAGCACCAGTCCATCATCGCCCAGGTTAGCAGGGAGGAGGGGAGCGCCCCGCTGCAGGAGAAAGGTAACGCGGCGGGGGTGTCCGCCCCCGCCCCCGGTGCGGGAGAGGGCGTGGGGGGGGAGGTCCCCGGGGGGGGGTGTCTCAGACATCGAGGGGGCTGGGGGCCTGCGGGTGGCTGCGCCCTGAGGGTGTGATGAGCTGCGGGCCGTCTCAGCCTGCCCCCGTGCGTCCCGCTGCCCCAGGGCTGGAGGGGGATGCGCTGGGGCACGGGGGGGCCGCGGCTGGGAGGGAACGGAGTTGTCCGCACCCGCCGGGGCGCGGGGGGCCGGGCTCCGTCCCTTCCCGAATACCGCCGGTTACCCCGGGGTGTTCGGGGCGCTGCTCGGGCCCCGGTGCTCGGCGTGTCTGCGCCGTTTCCTTCGGAGCCGGGCGGGGGTGCGCGCCGCGCCGGGGGGAAACTGAGGCAGGGAGGGGGCCGGGCACCCCGCCGCAGCCCGGCGTCCCATCTGCTGTGCTCCATCCGCTGCGCTCCGTCCGCCGGCGCAGGGGGTCTGGCGGGGAGCGCTGCCCGTCCCGCTGCCTGACGCGCGGGTGCTGCCCGCCGGCCGGGGGAGCGGGCAGGGCCGGGGGGAGCAAGCGTGGGAACGGACCCCGTCCCCAGCGGGCAGCTTCTGCCCCACGGGCTCCCTGCCGTGGGGCGCCCCACGGGGTCGCCAGGGCGCAGCGCTCCAGCCCAGCTGCTGGGGGGCGCGACCAGGGGCAGCCGCGGCTCCCGGCCCCGCTCCCAGCCCAGGGGCAGGATCCGGTGGGGAAGGGGCTGGAGCCGCCGCGCTGCCCCCGGGGCGGGCGGGAGCGGCCCCTCTGCCTCAGTTTCCCCTTGATCCGCCAATGGGGGCCGCGGGCACGGCGCCCAGGGGCGGGCGGTTCGCCCTGATTGGGCTCTCGCCTCTGGTACGCCTGAGTCGGCCAATGAGAGGGGGGCAGGCTGGGGGCGGGGAAAGGAGTGGCTGTAAGCCCCGCCTCCCCCGGCGAGGCCCCGCGCGCGGGGCCACATAACCGCGTGAGTCTGTGCCCCCTGCGGAGGGACGGCGGGGCCGCCCGGGACACCGGCACCGTGACGGCCACAGCCCCTCCCCTGGGGCAGAGCTCCGCTCTGTTACTGTAGGGTCTACAGCCGCGCGGGGGGCCCCACGGGGGTCACCCGTGGTGGGGGACGCGCCCCAGCAAGGGGCTGTGGGTGGTCTCCAAACGCGCGTGTCCGCGGTGCTGCCCGGCGCCGGCGCTTGGCGGGGCAGGAAGGGCGGCCGGAAGAGTGCTGGGGGCCGATAAGGGCACGGGGGGCTCCGGGGCCCCCCCTCCACCACTCTGGTCCAGCATCAGCACCCCGAACCCGGCTGAGCCACCCCTTCCTCGGCGGGCTGGGGCCGGCCCCGGGGGTGCCCCTGCCCCCTTACCCCCCTTCCCCCCCCGCCACAACCCCCCCGCAGGTACCCAGGCCCCGGCCAAGAAGCCACGGAGCCGCAGCATCCTCCAGTCCCTCTTCTGTTGCCTGTGCCGCGATGAGGGGGAGCCCTGCGCCAGCACCACCAGTGCCCCGCTCCTGGTGGAGGAGAACGGGGCCCTGCCCAAGGTACCCCCCAGCCCCCCGCCTGGCACTGGAGGGTGGGGGCAGCACTTGGAGGGCAGGGCAGCCCATCCCCAGAGCTCCTCTTGTGCCAGTATAGTGGGGTTAAATGGGCTCCCCCCTGCCATGCCCCTGCTCTGGGTGGGCAGGGGGGGAGGGAGTGCCCCTTGCCACCCCGCTGATCCCTGGGTTTGCCCATCCTGCCCCGCCGCAGGCTGCCGTCAAACACCTCCTGCCCGAGATCAAGCCGCAGGACGCCAGCAAGCTGTGTGTGGTCATCGACCTGGACGAGACGCTGGTGCACAGCTCCTTCAAGGTGGGGGATACCCCGGCCAACCCCCCATCCCTACTGCCCCATGCCCCCCCACGCTGCCCTGCTCCCCCCCCTCATCCCTCCAGGCGATGCCCAGCACCCAGGCACCCGTGGCCAGCACCTGGCACAGCCCTGCGGGGTGGGATGAAGTGTCCCTGCGAGGGGGCTGCGGGGCTGGCAGGAGGTGCATACTGGGCAGAGGGCAGGCAGCGTGTGGGCAGGGGGCGCCTGCCTGGCGCTGACCCTGCTGTGCCCTCCCCAGCCGGTGAACAATGCCGACTTCATCATTCCTGTTGAAATCGACGGCATCATGCACCAGGTAACAGCGTGGGGCTATGCCCATTGGGCAGAGGCCACAACCCTCTCTGCCCCCCCCGCGCCCCCCCCCGGGACCCGGAGCCATCCCAGTGCTCTGCACCAAGGGGCAGTCAGGGGCATCAGGGTGCCAGGGCTGGCACCCTGGGGGGCAGAGGTGGGTGCCCCTCTTCCCAGCAGGGTGGGGAGGTGAGGGGGCGGTCCTGGCACGGTGCCCTCCTGCAGTGGCTGGCCCCGGGTTCAAGTAATCCAGGATAGGCTGTGGTCTGGGCAGTCAGCCTGTTCTCGGTTACTTGGCTCTGGAGCCGGCCAGATGCTTCGCCCTGGACGTGCCAGCAGGGCCGTGGTATCCCCCAGCCCACATGGGGCAGCCCCCACGGCATGGGGCACAGGCAGCTCTCTGCTCCCCTGCCCCAGCAGGGAGCTGTGGGCTGGGCTTGGGGACACGGGTGTCCCCTGGGGTGGGCGTGTGGGTGCTGAGTGGGGTTACTGGTGCCCGCGGCACGCTGCCCTCTGCCCCGTGCCCACAGGTGTATGTGCTCAAGCGGCCGCATGTGGATGAATTCCTGCAGCGCATGGGTGAGCTTTTCGAGTGCGTGCTCTTCACTGCCAGCCTGGCCAAGGTGGGTGCCCCCACCGCCCCCCGCCATCGCCCTCCCCTTCCCAGCCACCCCTCGGGTGGCACGACTCCCCCTCCCTCCCCACTTGTGGGCATACCTGGCCCCTTGTCCCCTGCCTACCTGCAGGCAGCGCCAGCATCAGGCAGCACTGCCTGCCTGCGCCTCCAGGGTGCTGGTCAAGGAGAGGCATGGGGCGAGCTGGGTGCCATGGTCACCATGGAGTGGGCACAGTAGCACAGCGTGGTGACCCCTCTTTTGTGCCTGCAGTATGCAGACCCTGTGGCTGACCTGCTGGATAAATGGGGAGCTTTCCGGGCACGGCTTTTCCGGGAATCCTGCGTCTTCCATCGCGGCAACTACGTGAAGGACCTGAGCCGCCTGGGCCGCGACCTGCGCCGCATCATCATCGTGGACAACTCTCCTGCATCCTACATCTTCCACCCCGATAACGCCGTACGTACCCCGGGGGTGAGGCTGCAGGGGGAGCACAGTGGGGAGGTGGCGGGGGGCCCACCCTCAGCTGCTGCCCGCTGCGCTGCCTGCAGGTGCCGGTGGCCTCCTGGTTCGATAACATGGCAGACACGGAGCTGCTGGACCTGCTGCCCTTCTTCGAGAGGCTCAGCAAGGTGGAGGACGTGTACGCAGTGCTCAAGAAGCAGCGGACTAACAGCTAGTGGCCCCCCACCCCGCCGGTTGCTGCCGAGGGGCACCGCTGTGGCAGCCGGGTGCCTTATTTGGGGGGGGGGGAGTATGTCCCAGTGTGCCCCTCATCATCCTCCCCAGCCCTGGTGGGCGCGGGTGCCCTCCCTGCCTGCCGGTGGTGGGAGATGTGGGTGCCCCCTCTGGGGGACCTGGGTGTCCCCCTCCCTGTGGAGGAGGGGTGGCCATGGGTGACCCGCTACCTTGCTGTGCTGAGGACCTGTTGGGGGGGTCCTGTCCTCCCCCACTGCCCCGTCCCCACCGTCCCCACCCCAACCTGCATCCCCCCTCCCCGAAACAGTTCTCAGGTCCTTTTCCCCTCCATGTCCCCCCAAGTGGGGAGGGGGGGGTCAGCAGCTGCTGCTTTCCACTGCCTTTGGGGGGAGTCTAGATCCCCCGCATCCAGGCTCTGCCTGCTGCAGGGGCTGACGGCCCTTGGCCCCTATTGCAGGGAGTGCGGGACTGGTTAAGCCCTTGCCACCCCCCAGAAATGGGGGAGTTTTATTGGTCTTGGTGCACAGGGGTGCCGCCGTACCCTTAACTCTGCCTTGGGTGCAGCTCATCACCTCGGGGGGGTGGGGGTGGGGGACATGCCCCTACCCCCTGCCTTGTGCCTTCTACCCCCTGCCTTGGGGGTGTGTTTTGGGGGGCAGCCTGGCCTCAGGGCTGAGCCCCTGGCCACGAATGCCCCCCACGTGCCTTGGGACACTGTGTCTCCGTGCCCCCCCAATTCCTGCAAGGGGTGTGCCTGGTGGGGGGGGCATTCTTAATGCACTCCCTCCAGCCTCGGTTTCTTCCCATGGGGGGAATCTGGTGGCTTCCCCCACCTCCAGCTATACTGTGCCAGTGGGAGCCACTCCAGTCACCGACGGGGGGGTTACCTCCCTTGTGTGCGGGGGGGGGGGGGGTGGTGGTCCTGCGCCCCGTCCCCATCCATCTGCAGCTTCATCAAAGGCTGCAGCTCCTAGGGGGAGGAATCCCCGTACCAGCCTTAGTGTAGCCCAGCCCCCCAGCTGGGGCAGGGTTGGGGGGAACTCTGGGGTTCCCCCCCCTGCAGCATGGGGTTACCCTGACCCCTGTGGGGTTGGGCTTGTGCCAGGATGTCCCCCAGCCTTGAGGCACTGGGGGCTCTCAGGGAGGGTTGGGGGGCAGGGGGCGGGAGCTGAGCTCAGCCAGGCCTTTTTTAGCGTTTCAGCATGGACAATGTCTCAGATCTCTTCAGGGGGAAAAGCAACGGTTTCCCAAAAAATCATGGATGCCTTCTTACCGCTGTGCCAGGGAAGGGAGGGGCAGTATTTGGGGGGCGGGATGCGAGGGGTTTTAGCTCTCCAGTGCGGTCTAGCCAGCTCCTGCTGGCACTGCCCTTATCCCAGCACTGGGTGCCGGGGCAGGCAGGGGTCCCCCCAGGCCTGTCTGCACTCCGGTGGGGAGGCGGGGTGAGTGGTGCTGTGGTACACGCACCCCCTTGGACCCCTGCCTGCCCCGGGCCTGATCCTGCCCCTCCGGGAGGGTTGAACTCAGCACTTTATATTAGACAAGTCAAACGGCACCAGCAAAGCCTGCTGCCCAGCAAGCACCCATGGGTGCTGCAGCACCCGAGGAGTGCAGCCCCCGTGCTGGGCACCCTTGGGGGGGTCCGGGGAGGGGGGGAGGTGGCACTGGGGGGGTTGGGGAGGGCTGGGGGACCAGATCGAAGTGCCTTCATGTGATTAAAGCTGTCAAACCATCTTGGAAAGGGGAGTCCTGTGAGTGTGTGCACGTGTGGGTGTGGGCACATGCCACCTGTGTGTCACTAGTGCGTGTGCACAGCGGGGAGGCAGAGAGCCCCCGGGATCCCTTAAATTCCCCCTGGGAAGGGGGTTGCTGCAGGTCAGTGCTGTGGGAGCACCCTTGGGCTGCAGGGTCAGGGGAGTCACCCCTTGTCTGGTGCCAAGGGGGCACCCTCATGCTCCAGGGCAACCCCCCCTCCCCCAGCTGTCCTGGCACCCCCTTCCCCCTCCTCCTGGCAAAAGGACCCTGATGCCATGGGGATGGGTATCCTGCCCCATAACAAGGGGGGGCTGAATTTACTGTGGTAATTTACTATCAGATTTACCAAATTTACCCAGCTTTGGGGCTTGGGGGGGGGCTGGGGGCACGAGTCACAAGTGCTCCCTTCCTTGGTTTGCTCTGAATAAGGTGTCAGACACACCCCCCCCACCCCCACCCCAGGCAGCCTGCTGCCAACGTGTAGGCAGTGGGGTGCTGCCCCCACCCCCTCCCCGTGCCCTCATTGGCCCTGTGCCTCTCCTCATTAGCAAAGTCTCTGTCCTTCCCGATGGTTGCACTAATTATTGAGTTCATTAGTGGCCCAGGCTGTTCAGCTGGGGGGCCCTGGGAGGGGGCGAGCCCTCTGGGCTGGCGTGGGGTCCCTCACCCCCGTGCGGCACTGGCAGTCTCAGCCCTGGAACGTGACCACCGAGCGGAGAGCAGCCCCCCAAAACGCAGCCCTGCACCCCTGCTGGCGGCTCTGCACCCAGGTAAGGGTCCCGCGGGGGACAGTGGCATGGGGTGCAGGGGGTTGGAGCTGGGTGCTGTGCTAGGAGCGTTTGAGGGTTTTGAGGGCCAGGGGAGCAGAGGGCGGCAGCAGAGCCCATCCCTGTGGCATCAGGGAGCCCTCCTTGTTTGTGGCCAGTACACTCTTGGTCTGGTTGAGCCCGATGCCATCACTTTGGGGATCCTTGGCAGGTGAGCAGTCAGGACTTGAGGCTCACTGTAGCCCAGGCCTGGTGCCAGGGTAACAGCTGGGGTGTGGGATGCCGGTGGCACTTGTGGCAGGGGCTGCTGGCCCAGCAGGGCAGCCGAGATAAGGCTGCAGCAAGCCTGCAGGGCTGGGGGAGAGATAGGAGCAGGATGGAGAGCCCGGGGGGCTGCCTGCTGTAGTGAACACCAGCCCTCCCTGCCCAGCTTTATGTATCCCCAAAACCACTTCAGGGCTGGGAGCCACTGGGCAGGACTCCAGTCCTTTCTCCTCTTTGCCAGCACCAGCCGCATCATCAGGTACTACCCCTTGGGGCTGGGGGCTGGAAGCACGGGACAAGGCATAGGGTTTAGTTGTGCCACCACTGTGTGCCCTGCCCCCCACCCCCAAACCCCAGCCCCATGCCCCATCCCTGTGCCCCTTTCCCATCCTTAAGGCTGGAGCTGCAGAGATGCCCAGCACAGGGAGGCAAAGCCCATCGGGGAGTGGGCAGTCATCTGGCCTGCAGCTGGGGCGGTGGCACAGCATGGGGACAGTACCATGGGCAGGGAAACGATGTACCAGGTAGGGGACGTGAGGACACGTGAGGTGGGAAGGGGATGTGCTGGGAAGGTGGTGCTGCATTGCTGGTGGCACCAAAAACCCAGTTGCCACGGGACAAAGGGGATGGAGGGCAGCAGTGTAGACTGGCCCTGTGGCATCAGCCTGTTGCTGTCACTTTGGGGAACCTTTTGGCAGGGGGGAGATGCCAAAAAAACCCATTGCCACAGGCTTAGTGCTCCATGGCTGGGAGGGTTTGGGGGTTTTGGAGAGTGGAGGGCAGTGGCAGAGCGCATCCCTGTGGCATCAGGGCACCTCTGTGGCTGACACCCCCTTGGCCTGGTTCAGCCCATTGCTATCACTTCGGGGAATCTTTTGGTGGGGGGCAGGCATCAAAACCCCCATCACGGTGCCAAGGGCCAAGAGGGGAGCAGGCATGGGAAGGGCACAGGTACCACCATGGGCACAACAAGCCTGTGTGCAGGGTGCCTGGGGTTGCCTGTGCTGCCATAGTACCTCGGGGGGGAGGGGGGGCAATTACCCCATGAGTAATGGGGCTCCTCAGGTACTGTGAAGCCTTGGAGGGCCGTGGGGACCTTGGCTCTGGGCTGTTCCTGCCCTTATATGGTGAACGTAGGCTGGGACAGGAGGGGACAAAGGTCTCCTGGGTGCTGGCACCTGAGCACTTTGCCTAGGTACGCTCACCTGTGCCCAGCTCTGCAGGGAAGGTGAGAGGCTGGGGTGGGGGGCTGGAAGGTGGGCATGGTGGGGGGCAGCACATCCCACAGCCACCCCTGCTCCTGGCACGGGGGTGGCCTGAGGATGGGGCCTGGGGACCCATTGCCCCACCTTGGGGCTGCACTTGGGGGGACATCACCCCCTGGATCTGAGGGCAGGATGTGGGTGCTTTCAGGAGAGCACGGTGGGACCAGGCAGAGGTTTGTGGGGCTGGGGCAGCAAAGGCCTCTCCGTTGGGCACTGCTGGCTCTCCCTGCCAGCCCCCTGCCGGGGCACACGGCGGGGGAGGGGGGGGCTTCGCCCAACGCCGGCTGCCTGACCTTCCTGCCTGCCTGCTGGGAAGCACTGCCAGCCTGGCAGGGATGGCTGTGGGCAGCCTCGGCAGCACCGGGGCTGAGCCCTGGCACGCTCAGCACCTCTGCGGGGCTGGGCTGTGCCCTGCCGGGGGCACATGGATCCGGTGGTGGATTCAGGAGCGGGGGAGGCTGAAGCAAGGAGTGGGTGCTTACACACATGTGTATGTGTATGTGCATGCATGTGAATGAACGTGCGAGGCCATGTCATGCCGTGCCATCTCGTGCCAAGCCGTGCCAGGAGCAGGCTGAGCAAGGCCGGTTCCTGCTGGTCCTGGGGAGGAGCAGGCTGCTGCACAGCTGTGTCACCCAGCTGTGGCTGCTGTGCTGGGGATGCCTTGCACAGCCCAGCCCCGTACCGGGGCACTGGGGCACGCAGGGGACCCAGCTCCTGCCCGCTGCAGAGCCTAGTACAGAGCTGTGACAGCCCCCAGCAGCTGCAGTGCCAGTCAGGCTAAGGGGGACAGTAGTCCCGCTTGTGTGCCCCCAGCCCTGGCACCAGAGTGCCAGGGGGTCCCCTCACCCTTGCAGCTCCAGGTAGGGGGTTTATGGCCTGGCTTGCTGCAGACTGGGCAAGGCAGCAGATGGCACGGCAGGTTGGCTCTGTCCCAGCTCTTAATGACACCACCTGCCATTAACAAGGGCGTTGCCAATGCCCCAGCAGGTCCCCTTGCCTGCCTGCAGCACTCATCACCATGGTGGAGCTCAGCACCAAAGTCAGCGGGACACTCAACAAGACCACGCCGGGCCTCCAGATATGGCGAATCGAGGTGGGGACACGGGCGCAGTCTGGGCACCCATCACCCAGGCACCCATCACTGGGCTGTTTGGTGGGGCTGCGGGAGGGGAGATCCTCCTTGGTGTCCTCAGTGCCTAGGTTTGGGGGTATCAGTGCAGCATCCTGGGTTAAACCCACCCAGGTTTTGGGGACGGGGTCAGTGGGGCTGTGTGGGGCTGGGGTGGGGGGTCTCCACCAGGGCTGACATTTTTGTTCCTTCTGCAGAGCATGGAGATGGTGCCAGTGCCCACCAAAAGCTACGGCAACTTCTACGAGGGAGATTGCTACATCCTGCTGTCGGTAGGGCAGCCTGCGGTCCCACGGGGGACTGGGGACAGGCTCTGTCCTGGGATGGGGCTAGGGGGCAGGGAGGGGTGTCCCTGGTCAGAGTGGCCTGCGGGCATGGCGGGTCTTCTAAGTGGGGGCTGGTGTCCTGCAGACACGCAAGACTGGGAGCAGCTTCAGCTACAACATCCACTACTGGCTGGGGGAGAAGTCAAGCCAGGATGAGCAGGGGGCGGCCACCATCTACACCACCCAGATGGATGACCACCTGGGCATGGTGGCTGTGCAGCACCGTGAGGTCCAGGGCTACGAGAGCGAGACCTTCCGTGCCTACTTCAAGCAGGGACTCATGTATGTCAGTCACCCCTGGGCACCTGCTGCCACAGTGGGTTATGGTGAGGGGGGGTCCTCTGCATGCCCCCCATGGGGCTGTGTCCCAGTGGGGTGGGGGTGGCAGGAGGAGGATCTGGAGCTGGTCTCACTCCATCCATCACCCACGTGGGTGGGTGGGTGTTCCTGAACTGTCCACAGAGGTGGGAAGGGGGACCCCACTGGAGCGAGAAGGGGGGGCCCAGGGCTGACACTGTGTTCATTGCCCCCAGCTATAAGAAGGGTGGGGTGGCCTCAGGCATGAAGCATGTGGAGACGAACACCTACAAAGTTCAGCGCTTGCTGCACGTGAAGGGCAAGAAGAATGTGGTGGCAGGAGAGGTAGGTTATGGGATGTGGTGGGGTCCCCAGCCACCAACCTGTGCAGAGGTGCTGTTTGTGGTAAGGATCAGGCCAGAGCACACAGCCCCCTGCCACCCCCTCTCCCTGAGCCCACTGCCCTCAAGCAGGGGATAGAATGGGTGTGGGGCCATGTGGCCTTGCCTCAGGAGCAAACTTACCTCCAAAAGCCTCTCTTGGGGCAGGGAGGAGGAACACTGGCTGGGAGCATCAGCACTGAGCTAGGGCAGGTGGGGGCTGCAGAGCCAGGGGAACCCAGGTATCCTGCTGCTTGACACACAGCCCCCTCCCCACAATCCCCCCCCCCCCCCAGGTGGAGGTGAGTTGGAAAAGCTTCAACCGAGGGGATGTGTTCCTTCTGGACCTGGGCCAGCTCATCATCCAGTGGAATGGCCCTGAGAGTAACCGAAATGAGAGGTTGAAGGTATGGCCAGGGAGTCCCAGGGTCTCCCCCTGGAGGAAGGGGGTGATCGGCCACCCCCTTCCCAATCCAAGCTGACCCTTTCTCCCCTGGATGCAGGCAATGACCCTGGCCAAGGACATCCGGGACCGGGAGCGTGGGGGCCGTGCCAAGGTGGGTGTAGTGGATGGTGAGGACGAGGGCGCCTCGCCGAAGCTCATGCAGGTACTCACACACGTGCTGGGCGAGAAGAGGGACATCAAGGCAGCCACCCCTGATGACAAAGTGGATCAGAAGCTTAAGTCCTCCCTCAAGCTCTACCAGTGAGTTGCCAGGAATGGGTCACCCGTGGGGGCATCTCACAGGGTGCCAGAGGGACCCAGCACCCCTCTCTGCTATGTCCCACAACTCCCATATCACCATGGACAGCCACAAAGAGGGGTCAAGGGCACTGCAGGGGTGGGGACAGGTCCTTTGAATGCTGTTGGAGCAAGGGGTTGGTACCTGGTAGAGAGATGCTCATGCAAGTCTGATCTTTACATATGGTGGCAATGTTCCTGGGTGTTCCCATCACATCTGACACCCCTTTGCCCCTCCCCATGGCCACAAGTGAGCTGCATGGCAGGGCAAGCTGCAAACCAGGTTGCCACTATGGGCAGGGAAAGAGGGTCCCTGGGTACCACCTCTGCCATGATCATGGTGGGGATGGAGAGGGGACACCCCAACCCAACCCTGCCATCCCAAGGTGAGGATGGGGACGGGGCTTTTCAGCTCTACTTCTAACTCCTTCTCCTCTCTTTTCCCCTGCCAGTGTCTCTAATGCCAGTGGGAACCTGGTTGTACAGGAGGTGGCAGTCCGACCACTGACTCAAGACATGCTCCTGCATGAGGTGTGTCACCCATGGGATGCTTGGGGGTGCCCAATTTCCTTGGCAGCTTTAACCCTTCAAAAACTGATTTGGTGGGCACCAAAAGCTCTTTTGAAGGGTTAAAGCTGCCCAAAGTCCTAATTTCTGCTGTTGTCCCTCCTCCAAGGACTGCTACATCCTTGATCAAGGAGGTCTCAAGATCTTTGTGTGGAAGGGCAAGAACGCCAACAAGGAGGAGAAGCAGCAGGCCATGAACAGGGCGCTGGTGGGTGTGCTGGCTTAGAGGTTGGTTATGGGACAGCCTGGCTGCTCCCTAGGGAGCCAGGTACCCCATGCCCATGCTCTGGGTCTGAATCCCTCCAGAGCTTCATCAAAGCCAAGAACTACCCAGACAGCACCAGTGTGGAGACAGAGAACGACGGGTCTGAGTCAACCCTCTTCAGGCAGCTCTTCCAAAAATGGACTGTCCCCAACCAAACCAGTGGCCTGGGCAAGACCCACACTGTGGGCAAAGTGGGTGAGTGTCTCCTTCTGATGCTGCAGGACTCCTCGGATTGGGATGGGGGGGCTGTGGGGACCCCCACTATCAGTGGGATGTGGCTCAGCCCTCTGCCCTCCCACACAGCCAAGGTGGAGCAGGTGAAGTTTGATGCCACCACGCTGCATGCCAAGCCCCAGATGGCCGCCCAGCAGAAAATGGTGGATGATGGATCTGGGGAGGTAGAGGTAAGGATGGCTAAGGCAGAATGTAGGACCCTCTCAGGGCACCCTCTGGGCTGTGCCAGGGGATGTCGTGACACCCAGGGGCTGCAGGGTAGGGGGATGCACCAGCCCTGGCAGCAGCACATCCCTGTCCCCCCAGGTCTGGCGTGTGGAGAACAAGGAGCTGGTGCCTGTGGAGAAGAGATGGCTGGGCCACTTCTATGGTGGGGACTGCTACCTGGTGCTCTACACCTATTTTGTGGGGCCCAAGGTGAACCGCATCATCTACCTCTGGCAGGTGAGACCCCTTAGGTCACTGACCCGTCGCAGGGGGGAGGATGACAGGGGCACCTCCCTGGCGTGGGGGTGCTCTGCCCCTACGCGTGACCCCATGGAAATAGCACGAGGGTTCCCCCTTTCCAAGAGGGAAAAGGGGGGCAATGGTGGCCACTGACCCCCTCTCTGCCCTGCCCAGGGCCGCCAAGCCAGCACAGATGAGCTGGCTGCCTCTGCCTACCAAACTGTCATCCTGGACCAGAAGTACAACAACGAGCCTGTGCAGGTCCGTGTCACCATGGGCAAGGAGCCAGCCCACCTGATGGCCATCTTCAAGGGCAAGATGGTGGTGTATGCGGTGAGTGCGGTGCTGCTGGGGAGGGGTGGGCAGTGGGCAGGCGGGTGAGCCTGTGGCACTGGTAGTGATCTCCTGTGCTGGTCCCCCTCAGAGTGGCACCTCGCGGGCAGGCAGCACGGATCCCACACCCTCCACCCGTCTCTTCCACGTTCATGGCACCAATGAGTACAACACCAAGGCCTTTGAGGTGCCAGTCCGCGCCTCCTCCCTCAACTCCAATGATGTCTTTGTGCTCAAGACCCCCAGCTGCTGCTACCTCTGGTATGGGAAGGTGGGTACTGCCAGGCACTGAGGTGGGTGCTGCCACCCCCAAGAGAAATGTCCCCATCTCCTCTTCCTCCTCCTTGGCTGGGGCTGGTGATGCAGCTGCTGGGCTTGCTTGGCAGGGCTGCAGCGGGGATGAGCGTGAGATGGCCAAGACTGTGGCTGACATCATCTCCAAGACAGAGAAGCCAGTGATCGCAGAGGGACAGGAGCCACCTGAGTTCTGGCTGGCCCTGGGGGGCAAGTCCCAGTATGCCAACAGCAAGAGGTACCAGCCCTATGCCCAGGGGCCCCTTGTCCCACAACCCCCACTGTCAGGGGTAAGATGGGCCAAGCTCCATCCCCACCACCACTGCCATATTGCCCCCTGCCAGGCTGCAGGAGGAGAACCCCTCCGTGTCCCCCCGACTCTTTGAGTGCTCCAACAAGACAGGCACCTTCTTGGCCACGGAGATTGTAGACTTCACCCAAGATGACCTGGAGGAGGATGATGTTTATCTGCTGGACACCTGGGACCAGGTGACTTGGGAGGGCATAGGGTGGGGGACATGTTTGTTCCCACAAATGTCCTGGGGTGGTGCAGGACCTGCAGCAGCCAGAGGTGGGATGAGAGGTTGAAACCCCACGTCCCTGGCCCCATGGTGTTTTTTTCCAGCCCCCCTGCTCCAGGGATGGCTGAGGATGGACCCCAGTGCCCTTTGCTGCAGGCAGATCCTGTGTGCTCCCAACCATGTGTCGGGCACGGCCCCAGAGGGCCCTGTCTCACCCCAGTGGTAGACACAGTGACCTCATTGCAGGTTTTCTTCTGGATTGGGAAAGGTGCCAATGAGTCTGAGAAGGAGGCGGCAGCGGTGATGGTGCAGGAGTACCTGTGGAGCCACCCCAGTGGGCGTGACCTTGACACCCCCATCATTGTGGTGAAGCAGGGCCATGAGCCCCCCACCTTCACTGGCTGGTTCCTGGCCTGGGACCCTCTCAACTGGGCTGTGAGTCATGGAGGTGGCTGGAAAGACCAGGGAGGCCCTTTGCAGATGGGACCAGATGTGGATCTGGCCCCAGCCAGCATCTCCGTGGTGCAGGCAGCGGTTTGCCTGATCCCTGCCTGTGCCAAGGGGCTGAGTGCTTTTGTCCCCTTCACCAGGACAAGAAATCCTACGAGGCACTGAGAGCTGAGCTAGGGGATGACAGCAGCTTCGGGCAGCTCACCTCAGTAAGTGGCACAGGGAGAGGGGGCAGCCAGGGGCAGAGAAAGGTCCTCTGTCCCCTTGGAGGTGGTGCAAGGACACATCCTCCTGTGAGTGGACACCTGGAGCCAGCCTGCTGCCTCTGTCCCTGGGGCAGCCCCCGATGTGACCCTATCCATTGCCATCCAGGTGCTCACATCCAGGCAAGAGGTCTTCACCGCAACCACCACCCTCTTTGCTGACAAACTGGAGACCTTCCCACTGGACGTGCTGGTGAACACCTCGGCCACGGACCTCCCAAAGGGTGTGGACCCCAGCAAGAAGGAGGTGAGACAAGACCAGGGGGCTGCTGGGGCAGGGGGACCAGACTGGGAGAAGTCCCCAGCTTCAGCTCAGCCTTCTCTCTTCTCCCCCAGTGCCACCTCTCTGACCGGGACTTCCAGGATGTTTTTGGCATGAGCCGCTCTGCCTTCGGCAACCTGCCCTTGTGGAAACAGCAGCAGCTCAAGAAGGACAAAGGACTCTTCTAGTGCAGGAGCCTGGGCACAGGGACAATGTCAGCTCATTATTTTTATTAAATAAAATGGAGTTGGAGAGCAGGTCTGCTTCTTCACCCCAGCCCCCTACTTATTTAGCAGAGATGGCATGCAGGGGGACATGGGTCTCCATCAGGCACCAAGGCAGTGCAGGGAAGGACCCTCAGCTCATTTTCCTCAAACCCTTCATTTGCCCCGCTATGCTCAGAGGCAACGCGCAAGCTGCCCAGCCCCTGGGGCACCCTATCCCACCCCGGCAGCTGCAGCTCAGGGCTAAAGGTCTGCTATACAGCTGGAGCTGCTCCCTCCGCTATCACAGGAACCTCAGCAAACACGTGCGGTACCAAAGGTAAATGCAACCAGCCCAGTGGCTGATGGGATGGCACGTGTGTGGGGACAGAGACCTGGGATCACTTGTCCTTGCCCTGGGAGGGGAGGAGGACATCCCTCCTGCTTGGGATGCTGGGAGAGGGGCTGGGGGGGCGGGGCAGGAGGCATAGAACCATATACATGCTATTCCCAGACAACTGAGCCAGGTCCCAATGCCAAATGGGGGGCTGAGGTGCAGTGCCCAGTGCCTGCGGCACCCACGAGGCATCAGCTCAGGCAGCATGGAAATAAGATCCCAAACCAAGAGAGGGTTAATAAAGATATTTTAATTTCACAAAAATCTATCTACACATCGTTTAAAAAGGGGCTGGGAGAACCCAAGAGCAAAAACTGTAAAGAATAGAGAGGAACAGGTCTGCTAAAACACAGAGAAAAGTGCTGCTCCACATCGACAGTGTAAAGAACCAGAAAGCTGGGGTGCAGGCAGAAACTGGCAGCAGCCACCCTGTGGCAGGCAAGGCTGGAGGCCAGCAGCAGAGCTACACGGACAGCAGCTGCCAGGGGTCCTGCAGCCCTGATTTTTTCTCTTTGGTGGGTGATTACAGGGATAATTAGCTCCATTAAAAAGAAAACAAAGCAGATGAGTTATTTCCAGCCCCCACCAAAGCACAGCACTCCCCACATGCCTGGTGCTAGGGTGAACCGAAGCGGGAAACGCTGGGCTGGCCGCCAGCCCTTCCTCGGGATGCGGGTGGGAAGATGCACGGCGGATGGTTATCTGTGCCGCACTGAGCAGGAGGTGGAAGGCGAGGCCTGGCCACAGGCACGGGAGAGCCCCGTGCTCCTCCTCCTGCTCAGGTTCTCACTTTGGGTCTCAGGCTGGGAAACCGGCCCTCGCTTTTCAAAGGCTCTTTGTGCAGCCCTGCCGCCAAGGCCCCCCAGGGACCCACGCACACAAGCTCCAGTTCATTGACAGGAGCTGGTTTGCACCTCTTGGAATAAGGGAAAAAACCGAGACCAAATTATCGCAGTCAAACAACGAAGGGGTGAGAGGAACGGCAAGATGGGAGTTCCTTGTGTTTATATGCTGAATCACACTTGGACTAAAACTAGGCTGATTCAGGAGCAGGTAAATGTTTAACCGTGACTGTCCATCGGAGGAAGAGCCTGCACATGTTCAGGGACTGTTAACTGAACTTCACCTCCCTATACCCCAGGATGGGTATCCACCTGGAAGGGATGATCTTACTGAACTTGCTGCTGCAACAGCATGAGCACTGGGAATATTACAGCTGGTGGGCAGCACATACCTTGAGGATTACACATCTGTCTTCCCACTGTTCTCAGACAGGGAGAAAGCTGGCTTCTGCAAGGAAGGGGCTCCACCAACACTCCTACCAGGGTGGAGGTGCAACTGAGCTGCTGTATACCGAACAAAAAAGCTTAATTAAATTATTTAATAGATGTCTGCAATTCTTAATGGATAGAATAATAAGCAAGAGCTTTTCATAAAACAAGGAACACTGGTTTCAAACATCACCTTTCATGTGTTGATCCAAACAAAAACTGGTTTTAAACAAAAGTTACTGCACTGAGAAATCAGGCAATGTTTGCTTTTATTATAAATTAACTGGAGTGCAGCACCTTGCAAAAACAAACTTGCCACCCCAAAAAGCAGAGCTGACTTCTGATACTACAGGAATACCAGTTATTTACAACACTAGCACAGGATGCACTTGGGGAAAACCAGATTTGCTCTCTGGACAGAGCAGCCTCTTCATCACATTCACAGGGGCCATCAGTTCGAAGGACAACTCCCATGTCACTGCCTGTTCCCATTGCCCCAGAATTCTACCAAAATTAGTATCGACAATAGAAAAGTATAATGCTTTGTAATAAATTAACATATAGACCCACTCTGGCTGCATCTTACAAGATAAAATGCTCTGTCATGTTTACAACCATTCACTCCTAGCTCGGAAACCAGAAAGGTGTCACCCTGACCAGGTCCACCAAGCTCATCTGACACGTGGACTGGAAAGTCAGTCAGTCTTTTCACCACACTGGGGTCCCCAAAGTACTCTGCTTGGGGAGGACTACCGATGGCTGTCACTCACTGCTGCGCAGAGGTGTGAAGAGACCATTGAGGAAGCATCCCCCTGCCAGCCGGCTAGGAGAAACTCTAGCGTGGAAGTGCCCATGAAAGAGGTGCCTGCTGTCTCCTAAATTGATGGTTTTGTCTGCTTTGCTTCAGCTGATTTATTCCTGAGAAACTCCTAACAATAGTTTAAAAACCCCAGAAAATATCTTGACAGCAAAAAAAGGCATTTTTTTTTAATTTAGAAAAAAAAAAGTAATCTTTCACCTCTAAAATTCAAGTTGCAAAAATCAGAACTAGAGGCCAAAACAAGAGCAACTACTCTGTTTAACAGTAACAACTTCTCTGAAACAAATGCCAGCAAAAGGAAACATCTGTCCCTGCCAAGTAAGTGCCAAGATGCTGAAAAAATTAAGTCACTAGGCTTTCCTCCCCTGCTGAAACAAGCTATAAAAGGAGCATCATGCCTCTAAATCCAATAAAACGCAACACTTCTTAACTGTGTTGTTACTGCTGAGCGTGGCCTTTCTGAAAGCTTTCCACCTGGTTTAGTTTCACAGTTTGAATGCTCTGCACTCCTCAGAAAGGAGAACAGAGGCATAGCTGTAGTAAAAACCTTCTCACCCTGGGATACAAGAAGACCAAGGCAAGACCATGGTTTGATCAAAGAGCAATTCAAGCGCCAAGCCTACCCTGCAGACCCTTTTCTCGCCATTCCCATTTCACAATGACTGAGGCCTGTGCAGAAAGGGTAATGCTAGAATGCTGCTTCCCTCCCAGAAGATACAAAGTGGCTGTTGCTCACCTTTTGCTACTGCTCTCAGCCTGCTCAAGGTGTTCACCTACCCCCAGAGTTATATCAAAGCAGCCCTAAGCAATATAACTTCAGTGCGAAATACTGTGCATCCAAAGAGAGACCTTTCCTCTCCAATTGGTACTTATGCAACAACCTTATGAATAAAATGCAGTCAAATAATAGAACTTGCAAAACAAAAGAAATCACATATATAATCTCACATCTAAATGACGATGACCGTGAATGGTGAAAAAAACCAACAGAGCTGCCACCAGGTATGCAATACATTCCACAGCACCAGACAGTTTGTTTCCTGGAACCGCATGTAAATAGCAGAGTGCTTACAAACCCATGAATGTCGAAACGCATCAGCTTGAGTGATTCCAAAACGCCTGTTAGAGAGATGACTGGCAAGAATATACTCAGTGATCTGGGTTTCCAGTGAATATTACTAAACACAACACACGCCAGGTTACAGAATCTATTGCTTAAACTGCTCTTGGAGGAAAAAAAAAAAAAAAAAAAGCAAAAAAAGCCAAGTGATATGTAAATCCTTTCCACTCACATCTCACAGGTGAATGGGCTTTTAAAATTAAGTCTCTTTTTGCACTGTTTTTTTTTTTTTTTTTAAAAATCAGTTTATGAGCAGCTGTAGTCTTGTGGCTTGATGCAACTCTTTAAGGCTCCATGCTGACGAAATTATTTGAGGAACAATAAAAACTTAACCACAGGAGGATCGCTCTGGGATGTCAAGGTTTAAACACGTGCTTCAGGCCCAGGACTTGCACAGATGGTTCAGGAAACCAAGCGTCCCATATTTCTACCTTTTTCCTCTTGTTTTGGCCCTGAGCTGTTTGATACTCCTGCATGTCTGGCCCAAGTTCAGAATCTTCCTCGTTCCTCAGGAGGAACAAGGTGTTTTACTCTTCACAGAGGCTGACGAACTGATCTTCCTACTTCCACGCTAAGTGGCTGTGCATTTTTTTCTGTTTCTAGTAACTCATCGAAGATATCCCTAAAACAGAGAGAAAGACCAACAGTGAAACTTACGTACAACAACAAACTGCTATGAAAGATAGCTCTGAGGGAATCAGCCACTGGATTTCATCTACTAACTCAAGCATCACAGATCCTGGTACAGAAAGGTGTCTTTAACTGGCATCTCTAAGCAAGGCTCCTTGAATCCCACAGGACTTTTTTTTTTTTTTTTTTTTCCATTATTACAATGAATAAGGTCAGTGGTAAGCCTCAGAGAGCAGTAACAATAGTGAAAATAACTCCTGGCTGGTAAAAGGATCAGAAGCAACACAGGACCAAATCTGTAGATGAAGTAATATCCTTTTTTAGAGCAACCAGTAAAGACAGAAGGAGGGGACAAACTGAGGCACAAACCCCCTTCTTCAGTTCTTATGCCTGAAAAGATACCTCTTCTACCTACAAACCTCACCTTCCTCATGTCCTGAGATGACCACAGCTGCAACAACACAACCACTAGGAGCAGGGATAAAGGCATTTACAAGTATCACAGCACTTCAGGAAAAAATCCAAGCTCCATTATGATTCCTGATGCAAGTATATACAGCTGAGACACTGAACCCCCTCCTTAAAATATGATTTAATGTGTCTTGTTAAAACCCTATGTATTACTGACATACAATTCCATGCCTCTGAACTCTTGAGGACTTCAGTTTTGTCATCCTTGCATACAATTCTGACAAATACATGGAGATACTTTTCATCCTAGCAAAGAGGACTAGAGGAGAGGAGGTAATAATTACTAGCACTGAAATTTCCCAAGACACCTACTTGTGCATGTAGAAGAAGATGTACCCGCTTCTGTCTCTGTCACACTGAACGGTGGCCTCTAGAGTTCTAGACACTTCTAGGTCATTGTAGGTGAACCAGGATTGCTTCTTGATATCATAGACATCACTGATATAATGACCTTAAACACAGAGAACACACCTTTCTTTTCATGCTGCAGTTCAACCAGTAAGCTGTTTAGCTAGACACCCTGGTCCAGCAACCTATGTCAGATTTAAATGCTAGAAGACTCTTAAGATCGTGGTCCCTGGATCATACCTGGTCCACGAATGGGTAAGAAGCACAAGCAATTCCATGGACCCCATAAGCAGTACACTGCCCACATGCTGCAGTTAGGCACCATGACATCCCCAGCCTGCACCCCCACCAGCAGCAAGGCACGATGGAAGACTTGCTTTGCTGCCTGAACTCTTCTCTGCAAATAATCCTCCTACGGTAATTCTGTATTACAGATTTTTTTAAGATAGATAAGAGATGAAGGATAAATTATGGTATCTTTTACCTGAAGATGATGTGCTTCCGATATGGCTAACTATGCTGATGAGACGATAGGAGTGAGGAAGCTCTCCTGTCTGAAAACAAAGTTCAATTAAAGCTTTTAGGCATTCACTTTTGTCCCACGTAGCTTATGGACAAGAAGATTTATAGCCCAGATACCAGCTTTGGCTACTATATTCAAAGCTGCAACCCAATCAAGGATTACAGAGACACACCCTGCTTCAGACCAAACAAGGAGTTCTTCCAGAAGTGGGAAAAAGCCTTCCATCTTCTTCAGTCTTTCAGCAAGCCAATGAACATGCAAAAAAAAGGAGCCACTCTGACCTCAGAACAGATGCTCACACAAACTCTACGCCGCAAGTTTTCTAAACAATCATTTCCTGAGCAACTTCCACTGATGTCAGAATTAATCCACCAAATAAACATAGAAAAGCAAAAAGGAAACAGCATGCTCTTACTTCTGAAATATCAGAGAAATACCCTTCATAATGGCAAAGACACTTAACAGTTAATACTAGATGTGTAGCCCAGATTCTCTTGTCCTGCACCTGTAACGTCAGCAGACAGTGCCCTCTCTGCATGCAGGAAATATGCTCTGTCTATTCACTGACAATAAAACTAAACAACAGTAATTGGCTTTTGACAATTATTTTTTAATCCTCTCTGACCAGGAAATGTTACCGATACCATTCACTAACAACACTCTTAAAACGTAACTCTTGGTTTAAGGGTAAGGAAATTGGTGAAGGATTGTAAGAAAATAAAAACTACTCAAAGAAACTCCAATTATTTCCACTCTACACAGTACTCCTTCCGCTGAGGCAAGCAGGCAACTTTCACAACACTGCTATGTGGAGCCTGAGCGTGCAAGTGGCTGGCAGCACAGCCTAGGTTACAGTTACATTTCACCTAATGGGAATACAATCCTGCCACAACATCTCAGTTCTGGTGGTGCAAGATCTAGAAGCCCATGATGCTGCAACTAAACTACCACGCTGGCTGAAGTCCTCTCTCTCTGCAAGTAAAAATTTCAAGCCCACTGCTTTATATGCACTGGAACATTTCTGCTATAAAATTACTGTTTCCTTTTCACCATTGTCCACATCTCAGAGAAACTCAGAGACCCTCTGCAACCACTTAGTTTTGTTTCTTTAAAATTAAAATAACACAATAGGACAGACTCTTAAGGACAGAAATTTTCACTCTCTTAACTTTTGAACACAAGACCTTTCTAGACTCTATACCTGCTCTGTAAAACTACCTCCAACACTAAACTGATGGTCAAGATCGGGTATATTTCTCAGCTGGCTTTTGAAATCATAGATCACACCTCAGCATTTCTTTTCAGCTCTTCTGCTTCAGCTTCTGAATACTCCATGTCAAGAACATCCTCATTCCCAGAGTCTTCATCAGAACCAATGCTGTCCAGGAGTGAGCTGTTAAACTCTAGATAGCATGGAAACAATGACACTGTGTGAGAAGCTGTGGCACGCGCAGGAATTCACAACAGGTTGAGGTATATCTACCCACATAAACAAGCATAGTAAAATCCTAACGCAAGGAAAGCAGGAGATATTGGAATTTCCAAATAAAACCTCTCTCCCTTCCCAACTTGTCAGAGCAATAATTAAGGAAAGTATCTTGGACTACAGAATTAATTTTAGCATCATCTGTCTCATACTTTTACAAAAGGGCATGATGGCAAATGACAGCTGGGTGATAAAAGAGCATTTAAACACCCAATTCACTCCAGAGCACCAGTGGTCTGCAGCCAGGACTGACATTAAAAGAAGTACAGCCAGTCTGGTCAGTGAACTGTAAGTTTCTGCAACGAGAAGCTATGAATTACAGTTTTAACTATAAGTTCCAATAACAAAGTGCATCTTTCAATTAAAACTGGCATCAAAACGCTACTGCTGGCAGCAGGCATCTTTTCATTGTTTTCAATGGTAAGAAGGCTGCTCACCGCAGGAACTTCCAGTTTGCTTGGCTGAGCAAAATGCAGGCAGCTTTCTGTAAAGAGCCGGAAGGCACCACTACTCCCTGTACACACTGTTCCAAACTTCCTGGGATTCTGCAGCTACCCAACTAATTTAAGATTTTGTACAGTACTCATTAGGAGAAGTAGCTATGCTTTCACCAGCTAAATTAAAGCTATGAAGTCCTGTGGGTGAGAAGTTGAGATTAACAGGACACACTCAGGACTGTGTTTTTTTATGAGACTTATCATGCCAGTTGTGATGGAGATGTTTTGCCAAAAACAAAACGCACTGTTTGCCCTGTTAAATCATCACATTCTGGATTAGTATAGTCTTCTTGGGAAGTTTATAGACAAATCCCTTTAACTGAGAATATTTTCCTGCTGATTTCTATACTAATTTGGGCTGTGGCAAGCTAGACTTACAGCCAAGAAATGCAGCCACTTCAGTAGGTATCTGCATGAAGCGCTTGCCATGGGTACTGCTAAACACCACTTCACCAACAGCCCCTGGATGATGAGCAGTTCATTGATTGCAGCACTACTAGGAACCTTACTTAGACAAATACTACCAGTTATAAGGCTCAAGATTATTAGCACCTCCTTGAATGACTGCTGGCTGATGCCTTACAAATGAGTCAGTAGGAAGTTGAGAAGCACAAGGCAACGCTCATGTTTAAGTCAAGCAACTGCAAATCAGGAGGAGGAAGGATTTCTAGCCTTGAATTCTTCCTGGACACAAATCAAGGAAGACTTGGGAAGGACTGGGCATTCAGTCTACCACAGCTTATCAGGGAACAGAACTCAGGTCGAGGGATGCTTAAACAGCATTCAGCTTCTCTTCAGAAGCATACACAGGTTCATCCAGTAATAACCGAGGGCCTTTAAAGGTGCCTGAGCAACTATGAGTATTTTAACACAATAATTTATCCCCCCTGCCTCTCCCTCTTCAGAGCAGGAAATTTCTCTTGGTTATGCTTTGCCCTGCCAGATTGTATGAAATCACTTGCATGCCAGCCTCACACAAATGTTAAACAGTGCCTGAGGCTCACCACACTGTCTGGATTTGGAGAAGACAGTGAATTTTGGGTTTCTTTTTTCACCCCCAACAGCTATACCTTGCAGTGAGGTCTCCCTCCCTCCCATCCTGTACAGACAGATACAGCACTTGCACTGAAATACCAATGCAAGTAAGAAATAATCCTTACACTCTGAGTAGAGCCATTAGCATGCTGGCTTTTGATGGGACTGCAAAATTTCAAGGTCCATTTTGGTCCCTCTAGATTAATATTATGTATTAAATATATAATATATATTTAATATCATATATATATATAGATGTATACATCTAAGTAAAAACTCAAGAGACTGAAATAAGTAATTGAAAAATTAAGTTTTTTCCTGGCATTTGCTTTCGCAACTAAGAGCAAGAAAAGCTGACCTGAGCAAAGCCAAACACAACAAAGCACACACCAGAAGAACATGAAATCCCAGCTGACTTACAGACACTCAGGAGCTGCACTCATACATACAGATCTATTTTCCCTCAAAAGCAACATCCTGGAAGAAGTTAAATAAGTTTCACCTTGTAGACTTAATTCCGTGGCTCGTTTGAGGTCATCATCCTCTTTTTGCTCTCGTGCCTCCTAATGGGAAGAGAACAAAACTTAGCTCATTGAGACACTTCACTGTTTAAAATTCTTGTGGTGCTCTTTTTCCATTGAAACTGTGCTGCTCTGGTTTCTACAACAAACCTGACATTGTAAATTAAAGGTTCTGTGTGAAGGAATGTTTGCAACCAGTGAGAGTCCAATGTTCCCGTGCAACAGAACCTGGGACAAACCTTCATTAAGGCTTGTCAAAGCTCCTGAAGTTTGGTATGCAGCAGAGCAAGTCTCTAGTAAGACCAAACGCTTTCTTTGGATCATTAATTTGAAAAGCATCTGAATGAATTTGCAACTCTTCGCTAAGGAAAGCTGTCACTTACACACAAAGCTCCTCACACTTCGGCAAAATTTAGACGACTTCTGCCCAAAGCCAGCTGAGGACAGAGTTGTTAAATTCTGACATACTTTATTATTTTTAAGCCATTTGAAAGTAGAGCCAGTGGTTTCATGTTAACAGGTGTAATTCACAAAGGCAGGATGCAAAAAAGAGACACCACTAAACAACCAGGTATTAAAAATAATACCATGAACAAGTAGCAAAGAAACCTCAAGTCAACAAACCTTTCTAATCTTTGGATAATATCATGCTCCTGTTCCTCCCACCACTCTTGAAAGCTCAGAGCTACAGCAAGCCAGTCAATAATATTTAATGAGCTGGCTTCTTAATTCAGGGTTTGAATGCTTTCATGCACCTGAACGCAGAACCCTAACTACATATTTCAAATCAAGATAACCACAGCTACTACATTTCCATGCCTGAATCATTAGAATAGCAGATTTTTGCTTCAGAACTGTAGCAGAACAACGCTCAAAGGGCAGTTTTACATTATTAGCATGAGGCCTTTTTATCTCGCTATTTCTAAAGCATTTGGGAATCTTTGTTAAACTACTCAGCACTGCTGAATCAAAGCTACATCTGGCATGGAACATACCAACCAGCACCTCATAATGAGCAATGGGAGAGAAAAATCCAAGAGCCATGGAAACATCAGATCTCATAAGGAAAACCATGACAGCTTTAGTATTAATAGAGAGCAGACAAGGGCACCTATTTAAAGAAAGACGTGGCTAAGCACTTGCTTCACTCTCAGCAGCTCGGTTAAACTTGTGGAAATCAGTTACAGGTCTTGAAATTCAAGTGGAATACAGATGGTGAGCATACAACCGAAGATCCCAATTCTTTCCAAGTCTAATTTAAAGGACTTACTTTAGATTAAATTATTCGGGATCCTTTTTCCAATTTTCTAACAAGGAAGGGTCACATAAATGTTCAGTTCCTATATTTTTGCTAAGCATCCCCCTCCTTGGTAGTACCAGAAACAAGACACTGGGACAGACAGATCTTTAACCTGACCTGCCACGGCCGTTCTTAGCTTTTGCTTTGAAACCTGCCTCTCTCACTGAGTCTCGACATGACACACTGCAGGAAGCAACTTTCAGGGAAGCTAAAGGTGGGTTTGGTTCTTGGTGATAGATACTAAGAGTTTTGTTCAGTTTATAACTGGTTTTTATGTGATTTTACAAGACAGTGTATAAATGTGCACAGAAGGCTTTGAGAAATCCACAGGTCTGTGATGTGATATATGGCTTCCAAAGCACATACAAAATGTACCCAGACGTATTCAGTGCCATGACTACTGACACTGAAGCTAGAAGAAACCCAAACCTTTTTTCATCTGGTTCTCTAAAAAAAAGCAGCAGAATCCCTTTGCAGTTACTGTTGGAACACAAGTTTTTCCTTTAGCCATCAGGTTTCCAGTGTGGGGAAGATAAGGAAGCAAACTTTATTTCTTACTTGCTCTTGAAGGCTTTGAGCCAGTGCCTGCTGAAGTTCTTGTTCTTCCCTCTCTCTCTCCATATCATACTGCTGTAGCCAGTCAACGTCCCCCTGGGAGCCCTCCGGAGTTTTGTTTTCCTTATTCTCATCAAAATCTTTAGTTATCTCAGTGAAATTGGCAGGACCTGAGGAATCAGAAATTACAGTTATGCTTTCCTGGGTCTTCATTATGTTACCAGCTAAATCCCCTTTAAATCACCACAATCCTTGTAGCACAGTGACATCTATTGACAGGGAGAGTTCACCAGCCATAAAAAACCTCACAGAGTCAAATGGAAAAAGCTCCAAAGTGCAGTCTTGCATTTATTTTAACAGGTGTAAGATGAACCATTTGATTATCCCCTGATCCTGTTCTCTTAGCCTTTGATGTTCACTCAGAAACAGCAACTTTTAACTGAAGTAAGATGTCACACTCCACTAGGTTTCTGCAGCCATGAAGCCGACACTTGAATTTCTCTAGAAGGAACTATGGATTACAAAAATTTGCATTGCATATTATACCTTGGAGTACTACAGATGAAGCCACAATTAAAGCCAAACCATATGCAAGGCGGAGGGAATACAAATCTCAAGTACTGTTTAAATTGTGTCAACTCGTTTCCTCAGGTAAGAGCCTCAATTTTGTGAGCACTGTCTACTGCTTTGAAAGTGCAAGAAGATTATAACTTTTCAGTTCACCTTTAAAGAGAACACACTATGGCAGAAATATTTCACAAAACTTCTGGAATGAACATCCATTCAACTATCACATACATCTCCCTGCAGTTGCAGGACACTTTGATTATCCCATTTGCTGGCAGCTGAGAGTCAGGACTTGCTCCAACAGCTATCACACAGCAACATGTGAAACTTTATACTTTTGCCCTACGCCGACTTCGACATCTGCTCATTAGTTATTAGCAAGGATTATACAAGGCAGACTCTGGTATCTGTGACCTCTTAAACACAAGACCACCAGAACCAGCACTATAATCCATCAGTCTAATCCTCTTACCATGAAAAACAAACCAGAATTTATTACACGACCTTTGAGAACTTGCAGTGCAAGAAGTACTCACTCGACTCACACAACTGTTATTTGAGGCTCATGTAGCAGAAAAGACATCTTCTGTCATATCCAAATTAGCCTTTTTTGAAAGCACCACAAATTATTCAGTGTTTACAAGAAAAATTATTACTAGCAGTAACAAGGAATGGACCAAGTTAAATCCATCACGTTTAGAATCATCTTGCCTGATATAGCAAAGTATCCTTTGCAATTAAGTTTCCTTTAAATAGGATATAGGATTGTGAACTCATGGCATGCCACATTCTGCTGCCATAACTGGTAACTCAGTGTACATGCATAATCTCATCTGAATGCCAAACCGTATGCTTTGAGTAGTACTTCTGTCTTTTTGGTCATGCACAGCCAAATGCAGAAAGCAGAATGCAACACTGAGTGTTTAACTCCATTCTTAATCAGAAAATAGAGAAACTTTTATTAAACATATTTTTTGCTTAAGTGTCACAATAGAGTCTTCAAAAAATTACATTATACTTTGCAAAGAAAACCTGGAGAGAGATACATTCATGTGGCTGGCCACACTCTCACAACTCTTTCACACACCCATAAGCAACATCAGCGTATATAAAGGAGGGTAACAACAAGGCTGATTACGGATTTAGTTTTCTTAACATACTTTCCCAACACAAAAGCTGTCAAGAGCTTTACGTTGAAACAAGTGTAATTTTTGGTAAGAGTGGTTTTGGTTTTTTTTTTCCCCAATATTTAAACTCCTGGCTCTTAAAAGAGTAGGAGAGCATACTGTTGGCCTGTTTTTCCAGGCTAGTGGAATTAAAAATGTAACAAATTATAAAGACTTAAATTTCCTTCAGCCAATTAAAGGAAGACACTCAACTTCCTCACACTGACATCAAACAGGCTCCTTGTTGTACTTAACTGTGTTTCTGGGTTAGAGGCTGTAATTCACATGCTCAAGGGTCTACACTCTCATATAAGAAAAAGTATTAGAAAAATTACAGAGATAAATTAATTAGTAACAAAATAACTACATTTATGAAAGCATTCTAGTCTTATGCACCCCAGACATTGCTCTTGCACACCAGCAGTGTGAACAGTGCTACATGCTGCCCGGCCTGCAATAGCTACAGAAACAACAATACTTTCTGATTATGGAAGGTTAAGTTCCAGATGCTGCCAAAACTTAGTAAATTGAATTGTCTGCTATGGGAACCAGTGGAAGCACGTGTTAATCAGGAGAGAAAAAAAATGGAAATTAACGCTGAAGGATGACTTTACCTTTATCAGAGAGGTGACAGACATACAAGAATACATATTTTCACAGTTCAATGAATTAATTAAATGCTTTATACACAGGTAAACTGGAAAAAGAACTCTGAGGAAGTCAAGCAGTTTCAGTAGTGCACTTGCACCTAGATTTTGCCACCATACATTACTAATCTGCTGCTGTCAGTAATTTGCTTTAGCTTGCCCTAGTCCAGCCAAGATGGTTACTTTGCCTTACCTGAGTCTAATGCTGCTTTGGGTTTCTCCATCTCCATAGATTCCAGGTTTTCTGGCAATTCCTGAATTTCATCATCTCCAAAACCAGTGTCTGGGCTGCTTGTGGGCTTATCTTCGTCATGGCTCAGAGACAGAGAAGCTTCCCTTTTGCTAATCTCCAAGACAGCTGCTAGCAGCTCATCTTCGCTCATCCCATCAAAACCAGCATTACCCAGCTCAGGTTTATCACCCTCCATTTTACTTCTTTTTGAACCCTAGAATGGAGTTATGATAAGTGCTTAAATAAACAGGTATATAAAACCACCACAGAAATGTAAAGCTGATGTATTTTATTTATTAACTCCAGGGAGTGGGAGCTTGGCTCTGTCAACATTAAACAGATAATTATGAGACTCAATGGAGAGACAACCTTTGTAGCTACATTCACTCCAAGGAACAACATTTAAATATAAATTACAACCCAGTTTTTACAGGCCCTGTGGATTAACATACACAAGGTAACTCTTCCCTTCTTCCTTTCCTTCAACACATGGGTTCCACATTTAGGTTCTGATGAACCCTCAAGCCTCTGGCAAGTCAGTGCTGAGGCACAACTAGCAAAATCGCAAGTTTGTTAACAAAGGCTGAAGCAGCAACATGAGAGTAATTGCACACATGGACGGAAGAATAGAAACTGAAATGAGGCTGGTATGAAGAGCAATTAAAATTAGGTTTGGTGCTGTAGACTTGCCATATGAAAGATAGGGGGATGGTGGTGAGCAGGACTCTGCAAACCTAGTAAGAAAATAGTTAACCAAAGAAAGGGAGGAATTTTCTTCCTACAAACAACAGAATGACTTTAAAGTGCTTTTTCTTTCTTCCAATTTAGCCTTAATCTGAATTTTTCCCTCTCTAGCTATTTCCCTAAAACTGACACTCATCAACTCCTACACCATACTGATTTGCAACTAATATAGTAATTTCAATCATTTTGATATTAGCTGTTAATCAGGAGCTTAACCTCCATGTACACATATTTACACAATTACATTACTTACCATATGCTTAGATTTATTTTTTCTATTTTATGTTAAAAATGGGGGGAAACAGTTTCTATCAGAATGCACTTATCCAGGTCTCATTCCCAACTGCATTTGGCTGGATCTCAGAACTTGGTTAAAATGAACAAAAATACATTTGCACTGCTGCTTTTTACTTAAATACAGCAAGCCTTTGATGAGCAAGACTAATTTTACATAGTAAACATTTTGTATTAAAACTGGCTTATCAAACAAGATTAGCAAATGAATTAGCCAATTAAATTGCTTGTTCAAGACATCATGCCCTCCAAGATTTAGAACTGACAAATTTAAACCTCTCTCCTCAATCACGTTCATGCTGAATAAGGGAAGCAGGGTACCTGTTTTATAAGCTTTCTGATTTCTCTCTCTACACCTGTAGGCTACTAACATCAAAACTGGTTTAGCTCTTCAGCAAACCCTAGTTCCAGGCACTTTGCCAACAACTACCATTAATTCAGTGGCTGGACTGTAAAGACTTGGCAGCACCTCTGTGTTATTTGAATATAACTTTTCTACAAGAAATTATTTGCGTAGATTTTAAGTAGCTTAGGCTTTAAGACAGGCTGCTTTAGGTAAGTATTTTTTAAAAGTACTTCAAATATCACTTCATCTGCAGAGGCAGAAATCACAGGAATTGCAGTCCTGCCCACTTTAGATGGATAACTGCTATTTGCCCCTACAACCCAGTGTTATATAGCCCCGCTGTGCCGGCAGTGCCTAACAGGGGATATACCGGCTGTGTGGGGTGACTGCTGAATTCCTAATGCCGCTATGAGAAGCACACCAAGGGAAACGGTGCAGCGGCAGTAATGCCACTTCCAAGGACCAGGGCCAGGTCCTCCCAGGACAACACTGAGAAAGACAGATGATCTGAGTGATAACAGATAGCTGGTGAAGCCTGTGGTTGAGGAGTGCCCAATGTGCATGGCCACAAAGAATAAAGTCACTTATGTGGAATCATCACCGCTACCGTCTCATTCCCACAACAGGCCAGAAAGCCTGTAATTAATTTGCTATTCAAATTAATAGACTTTATTCCCACAACAATATTTATGCGATAGAGACTACCTACACTTCCTCGCAAACAAAACTTGAGGAAGAATCATGTAGGACACTTTGGAAAACTTCTATACATAAGAGGGATTTCAAAGGCAAGCTAGTTTCCTTCTCCTACCTGCAGCCAGCTATAGACGTGCCATGCAGGACAGCAGTTGCCTATCTTGTTCCCGAGACCTTCAGCAAAGAGTTATCTGCTTTCTCCCAAGGCACCACATTCTATCCCTACGAGCATCAGAAAAATTTCCCTAATATTGAATCTAAAAATTACTGTCTGCTATTTAGTCTATTACTTCCTGTTCTATCCACCAAGGGCACAGAAAACAGCTCAAGTGTTCCTATTCATTTTTTTCCCCTTCCTTGAAGACACAAACCCTGCTTAGGTTTCTACTTAAACTATTAAGACCCAAGTTCATTTGCCTGCTCTTTCCCCCAAAATCTTCCTTTCTAGATCTCCGACCATTCATGTTCCTCTCCTCTGGTGCCACTCCAGTTAATCTACAACTCTTTTCAGTCCCAAAGCTGAACACATAAGTCCATCTAAAGCTCAATGCTGAAGAAAAAAGGAGGGTTACATCACACAACCTGCAGGCTATGCCTCTGTCTATACACTTCTGTTTTCAACCAGCCTGACCTTGTGACCGTTACCTTTCACACCCTTTCTGAAGGCCCACTACTTTCCCAGCTGTTTCCGTCCCACATTTACAGTTGATTAGTCCTGCTAAGATTAGCACCTTTAGCCTGTTCCTACTGAACCACCCTCCTATTTTTATGCAGTCTCTCAGATTTGTCAAGATCATTCTAAATTGTAGTTCTGAGATTCATCATAACGGCAGCCCTTCCCAGCTCCGGGTCTTCTGAAAATTTAATACTCATTATTTATTTTATTATTTCTTAAATAGTGAGTGGATGAGGATCCTCGCATCAGATTAGAAACTGTAGATATCTTCCTCTTGTTACCTACTGCTATTCAGCCAGCTTTACACTTGTCCTTTAATGCCATAATCAAGACCCCAAGTCCTGCTTGATTAAAATAACCCCATGAACACCGTCAAAACCTTTAAAGAAGTAGAGATGCAGGACACTTGTCCTAAGCACTAGACCTGCACTACTCTTAATAGAAGAAAGTGGACTGCAAGATAATCCTCTAAGCTTCTTGTTTTCCCTTGGGGGTCATCACTCCTTCCCACACAACTCACCTACCTGCTACACTGCCGTGACAGAGGCAAAAAAAATAATCTTGGTAACTTTAACACTAGTCACAATGAATAGCTCAAAGGCAATTAGAAATTAACTGTGCCTTTACATCAATTAACTTGATCTCTACACAATTCTACGTGTCCTCCAAGGACTGATAGCTTCAGTTTCTGAAAGTTTTAAAAAGCCACACTTGAAAGGGGACACAGATTGAATATGCAAGAAGTTGTCTCAATTGAATATTTTGCTTAGCCCAACTTGTACTGGATCTAATTTAATCAAGGGATTTACTGCATAATTTTATTACTGACAGCCCATTACATTTCAGCCTGGGAACGTTATTAGTGAAAGTTACCCAAAGGACTGACAAAACTGCTAAGCAGCTGGTATACATAACCTGAAAACTCAAGTGCAGTTGCAACACAATTACCTCTGTTCCCAGTGGGAACCCAAGACAACTGTACAGAGAGGTCAATTAGCAAAGCACTCCCCTCCAGCATTGTAGTGCTAACTAGGAGAAAAACCCCCACCTTTCAATCTTACATCAGTTTTACTCACAATCTGTGCTAAGAAAAGCACAACAGGCCAGACAAGTACATATAGGAACTAATACATAAAAGTTGTGTTTTTTTCCCTTACCTTTTCTGGCTCTTCTTGCAGTTGTTGCTGATCTCTACTCTGTATGTTACACAACCTTTGGCTATGGCCAACAGAGCGTTTCAACGGCTCGTCATCACTGTCAGAATCTACATAGAGGGCTGCAGAGCTTTTTGACTTGAAAGTGTATTTTCTGTAAATTAAAAAAACATGGCTATAAAACTTTATAGCATTATACAAATCTGTTTCGAAGCAACCATTAACAAAACATTACACCTAACTTTCACACTGCAGGGCAGTGCAATTTGGGGAACAAAATGCAACAACTGACAATGACAATTTATTAACATAGCAGGCAGGGTTTTCAGAAAAAGTGTATTTACTAGGTTAACTGACCTACCTACTTCAAGCATGCAATAGCAACTTACAGTGTTAAAAGTTACTAAGTGTATGGCTCTTGCTTCTAAGGCCAAGGATTCTGCACTTTATTACCTAGCAATCCTAGACACTACGCATTTGAGTCGAGTCCACAGTAACATGTAGAACTCGACACAAACCATTTGACTTCCAAATTTTACTAAGCTGGACACATGACTTCTTACATCATTACTAGAACATATAAAGTGCAAATCTGCACTGGTTTTCAGTTTTCCTGTTTGCTCTCTCATTAAGATAAATTCTTGCTTCTTTAGAACAGAAGACAAGGGAGTCTGGGGAAGTTGCAGTTTCTGCTTGATTACAAAAACTGGTGTTTTAAGTATTCCACAACGCAAAACTATCCAGTGCAATATCGGTTTTCACTATATCAAAAACTAGCCTTTCAAAACAGCCTATAAAAACAATGCCCTCTCATCTTCGCAAATAAACTTAAGGCACTAACCACCTGTTCCCACAACACACATGGGGGCTCCATAGAGCCTGAACAGAGCTAGACTGCAGAATTAGAAACCATTTTGCTTCTTATATATGTGACTTGCAACTACAAATGCAAGCTAGTTTAAGATATCTGGCACTGACAAATCATCTGTACCAACTAAATCCAGTTCTCATTCTGATGCTCAGCCTTCTGTCTGAAAAAAAAAAAAAAAAAAAATCTTTGCTTGCTTACAAGTTCCCAAAGGCTCTCAAAATAAATGCTAAGGTCATCATGTCAACTAGGCAAATTGTACCACTGATACTAATTTCAGCTAGCACGTAACACAACAAAACTCAGATATGAAAATAGTTGAAATAATTTACTACAATATAAAAAATAGGAAGAAAAGAAAACAAATAGCAAAAGTGGAATGATTAAAGAAAAAAATTTGAAAATTTTAAAATGCATTAAAAATTATCCCATGAAACTCCAGGCCATGGGCATTTCAGAGCTATAACTCACCTACAAGGCGTGGAAGTGCTTATAGCACAGGAATTCACCATTTGGGAGGCTTTCAATGGACGGGAACTATTAAAAAAGCAAAGTATTTATTGCAGCAGTTACAGTCCTTAAAAAAATGTTTACTTGTCTGCTATGCATGCAAATCCACCACCAAAGAAACAAGTAGAGTATCAGCATGTACCTGCTAACTGCTTAGATTTAGAGTAATAAATCCATCACACTATAAAATTACAACAGTTGTTCAAAACCATATATAATACTTTTAACTTGATTCACTTAGTGATGCACCCTTAGGGACAAGCTCACAAATTAAAGGCTTTGGGCTCCCATCTCAAGACAGCCCATTCCTTTATTTTTTTATTCCCACCAGCACTTAAGTTCCTGCTCCCAAACCGCAGTCTCCTGCTACTATCTGGATCAGCTGGTTTTCTGGAATGTCCCATGTCTGTTTCTCCTCCCTTACCTACGTTCTTCAAAACAACTTCCTGCTCCATTTAATCCTTTCATGGGCTCCTCCATCACTATGTATCTATCCACCAGATGGCTGCTAATGCAGAAATCTTTTTCTAATCTTCCTCTCAAACCAGGGCTGCTTCTCTCCAGCCCAGTTACCCTTCCAATCTCTGGTCAATCAGAATGGTTTCAATGACTAAAGAAGCCATTGAAAAGCTATTTCAAACATATTTTCAAGTATTTGTGCTCTGGTTAGCTTAAGCTGTTTGTTGTGTTTAAGATTTCTATTGTTAAAGCAAACTCTTGGAAAACATCCATGTAAATCTCAAATGCCACCAAACATTCAGCACAAAACATATGCCACATGACTGAACACATACACCAGATGTGTCCTAACTCACAACGGCTACCATGGTTAGGTAGGGACCACAAGAGGCCTGAGGGTTTCTTTTCTTTATTCTGCCACAGACTTCCTATGTAACAAGTGGCACATTTAATCTCTGTGTCTCAGGACAAGCAGCTGTACAGAAATAACTGTCACAGGGAAAAGGATATAGTATTTTTGCATGTGTAGTGCTCAGATACTACAGTGGCACAGGAAAGACAGTAAAAAATGAATGATAGCACAGGAGGTATGAGAGGAAATTAGCAAAAAAAGGTAGGATTTACATGTCCTAAGCAGAATTAACTGTGCTGTGAAAAGTAATCTAGATTATTTTGGATCGAGGCATAAATTTTAGGACAAAACAAACTCTTAACAAGGACAGAAAGTTGTTTTCGAAGACAGAGAAGAATATTATCTGACCAAATATTACATAGATAATGCCCCACCAACTCTTTCTACTGTTTCTATCATGCTTCCTTTCCACACATGTTCTCATGATGGCATCATTACAAAGTAGCAGTGCACATATGAAGCTGCATAATTTTAATGTTTCCTTGCCCAGGTGTCTTCTGGAAAAGATCTGACAACTGCCTACCTTGTGGCATATGTGCTTAACATGGCGTGAATCAACCACAAGTTGTTTACTTACACTGCAGAATGGATGCTCCATCCCAGCATCAGCGGCGGCCTAGTGTTTTCTGTGCAGTGTGAAAGCAGGGTTAAATATCTTGGAATAACCACCTGCTGCCCGACTTTATGATTGAGAGACAATGCTACATTGAAGCTGTATCGTTTCAGATGAAGAATCAGGACCCTGGGAGAGATGACAGAAGGACAAATGTTAATCTCAAGACAGAAGTCAGAGAAAACCTATTCCGAATCCAAGTAGCCCTGCTTACAAAATGCATTCACCTAACTCTAAAACAGATTATTACTTCAGGGTGGTAGGGAAACACTATCCATCTCTTACCTGGCAAGAGACAGCTAATTACTCTCCTGTCCATCATTCAAATTTGTTCCAGGTGCAGAGTGCAAATTCTGCCGACTCAAGAGCATTCCTGCTTTGATCCACATCATCTTGCTCTTCAGTCAAGCATAAGCAAGCAGCTCTTAGCAAATTTGTTGTTTTTATTATGCAGTGAGACGCAGGAAACAATCAAAATACCATTACAGGCCAGAATGCTAGTATATTAGTCCCAGATATTCATGACACTGATGGAGGGATCACACAGATGTCCATAACGGAGGAGCAATTGTGCCCAATGCAAGATGTGTATTTGGTTTATCTGTCACGACACTTTTTCTTTGAAAGAGCTTTTGATCACAACAGTATAAAAAGCCTGAAAAGGCCTCCTTATACTGAGTCTTCTCCCTTACGCTGCATTTTGTGCTCCCTATTTTGATCATGCAGCTGTATCATCACTTATATTGTAATAATATTCAAAAACTTTGACAAGAATTTTGCAGAGCTAGCACAAATACACTATCCAAGCAAAATGCAAACTAACTATCAAGTTACTGGGTTCAGTATAAGTACACCTGGGACAAGGACATAGACCAGGTAAAGTCATCCAACAGACTTTTAGCTTTACGTCCCATGAGAAAATGGGAAGCACTTCCTCTCTAAATAATGAACTAAACCCAACCACGAGGTCAGAAACTATCAAGCATGCCATTAACCCTCAAAGTGTCTGCCGTCTTCCTCAAAGTGCCATGCTTACTGAGAGAGAAAACAGGGTGAAACAGAGAAATCTACATGGGAAGAATTAACTGATCAGAGTAAAACCCTCTATACAACTTCTGGCACTAATGCCTCCAGCGCAGTCCCGCCCATCACGTCAGCTGAGCACAAAATATTAACTTCCAGAATATATTTACTGTTTCTGTTTCCTTCAGATCGCAGGAACCCCATGAAAAGGGGAAAACTCAGCCCTCCTTGTGTACCAACAGGGAAGAAGAAAAAAGTGTTGCAGAGGGTGCCAAAGAGAAGCTTCTTTAGAGGGAAACTCAAGAACAGCAAGAAGACTACTGTCTGCATGTGCATCTTTCTCACATGCTGACCACCTCTATCGGGTTTGCGTGGCAAGGTTTTGGTAGTGGTGGAGCTACAGGGCTGGCTTCTGTGAGAAGCTGCCAGAAGCTTCCCCTGTGTCCAGTGGAGCCAATGCCAGCCAGCTCCAAGACTGACCTGTTGCTGGCCAAGGCTGATCCAATCAGCAACAGTGGTAGCACCTCTGTGATAACACAGTTAAGAAGGTGAATAAAGCACCTGCGCAACAAATTGCAGCAGAAGAGAGGAGAGAGAATACACAAGAACAACAACTCTGCAAACACTAACATCAGTGAAGAAGGTGGGGGAGGAGGTGCTCCAGGTGGTGGAGCAGATTCCCCTGCAGCCTGTGGTGAAGACGACAGCGAGGCAGGTTGTGCCCCTGCAGCCCATGGAGGTTAATCGAGGAGCAGATCCCCACCTGCAGCCTGGGGAGGGCCCCATGCCAGAGCAGATGGATGCCCAAAGAAGGCTGTGACCCCGTGGGAAGCTCAGGGTGGAGCAGGTTTGCTGGCAGGACTTGTGACCCTGTGGAGGACTCATACTGAAGCAGCCTGCTCCTGAGGGACTGCACTGCATGGAAGGGACCCATGCTGAAGCAGTTCATGAAGAACTGTAGCCTGCAGGAAGGATTCATGTTGGAGAAGTTCATGGAGGATTGCCTCCTGTGCGAGGAACCTTACTGGAGCAGGGGAAGAGTGGGAGAAGTCCACCCCCTGAGGAGGAAGAAGTGGAAGAGACAAGGTGTGATGAACTGACCACAACCCCTATTCCCCATTCCCCTGCACTGCTGATGGGGAGGAGGTAGAGTTGTGCCCAGGAAGAAGGGAGGAGTGGAGGGAAGATGTTTTTAAGATTTGGCTTTTCTTATTATCCTACTCTGATTTGAACTTGAACTAATTTCCTGAAGTCAAGTCTGTTTTGCCCTTGACAGTAATTGGTGAGTGATCTCCCTGTCCCCATCTTGACCAACAGGCTTTTCATTGTATTTTCTCTCCCCTGCCCAGTTGAGGAGGGGAGCGATAGAGCGACTCTGGTGGGCACCTGGTGTCCAGCCAGGGTCGAACCTCCACACCACCGTACATGCTGTCCTACCCATCCTCCCAGCTTTACTCTTCAAGTGACTTCTGCTTGCACTTTTGTAATGTGTGCTTTCAAGGGAAGAGACGAACACATGTCAGCGTTTACCTGGGAAGCTTGTTGAACTTGTGTGTGACAACAGCAGACTTTCCATTGCACTTCTCACAGGAATACTCGATCTCCTCTGCCTGTTTAAGACAACAGAAAAATGACTAGTGGAGGAAAAGACACATCAAACAGATCTCAACAGAACGCACATCGCTTTTGCTGTCACAGAAGCTCTGCAAAACAGCAGTTACACTTAAAATTAGAATCACCTTCAACATGACCTGACAAGAAGGCATCTAGTAAGAGAACAGGTAGCAGAACTTACAATTTGACAACATATCCACTAATACAGGTGGAATTTTTCCTGCAAGTCTATTGCAGACCAGTGAATTAGCTACAGTTGAGACATATTAGCTTCCAGAGAGAGGGAACTGTCTTACAAGGTTTATAGTTTTCTCTTCCACACACAGGGTTGGTTTGTTGTTTTTTTTCCTAATAATCATTGGTGGAGGATAATTTGCCATAAAGTTTTCTCTCCCTTGTTCAAAACCTCAGCTTTGTTCCTGAAAAGTTATCCTCATCTAAACTTGTCAAGGATGTGTTACACCAGAGTAGAGTTTTGAACAGACAGCAAAAGGGGAAGCATCACTGTGATTAAGTTACATGACTCATCCATCAAGCATTTCTACAGCCCATTTTTTTTAAAATGAGGTCAAGTGACACCACTATAATTTTAAGAATCTTTTAAAATCATAAGACGTCCACCAGCTTTTAGAAGAATAAGCACGTCAATTACTCTACCTGTTGAAAACACCATCTGTAAATGGAGAAAACACACAGGTCTGTCCCAAGATACAACAAAATACTACACTAATTCACAGGTGTAAGGCTCATCTTCAGCTTTCAGAAACCTCACCTTGAAGCTCTACTTGCAAGATGAGCACTCACATATAAAAATTATTTTTTAAATTACTGCATCTGCATGACCTTTTCCCTCCCTGCTAATTTAGGCCAATACATAAGCTGTTGAAGCATCCTAACCCAGAAGAGGAAGTAGCAATTCCTGAGCAACTGTCTCAATTTGACAGCCTCCCTTCTCTCCCGTGTATTTATTTATGCCTCAACTCTTCCACCACAAAATGGGGAAGTTTACCTATCTCACAGCAGTATTGTAAAGATCATTAATTTCTGCACAGCATTTTACAATAAAAACTTCTGTATACTGTTAAGGTATATACCTAAAAAAAGCGCAAAGTTTATTATTTCACATGCCGGCAACCCCTGTCATACAATCTACTAATCAGCCATACAATCAAAATTTCCGTAGGGTACATAACCTACACATAACTCTACAGTGAATAAAAAAACCCTCCAAAACTATGTACCCGAAAAAAGAGGTCAAGGGAATCCTGGATCGATCGGGAAGGAAGCAATTTCTTTCTTCGAGGAAGATCAATGGAGAGGTCATTAAACTGTTCTCGTTTAGTGACTGTTTCACCACACCTAAGAAGGAAACATGCTTACGTAAGTCTGATGAAAAAAATATTTGAAATTAATGACAACTTACATTTTTTAGGCTAAAGTAACTTCCCAGTAAATGTATGACTCTTGATCCGTCTATTTTTACTCATAAAAAAGAAACTGTTTGATGCTTATGACAAAGCTGAACTTTGGGGTTTCACTTTGATGCTTTAGAAGTTGAAAGAAACATTTGTGTAAGGGTGAGGACAAAAACCCACGGACTGCTTTGGATAGGCAAGTGATCAAGTATAAAGGAAATCAAAGTGACTGCCATGTGGCTGAACACACCTTCTTCATTCAGCATTCTTAGAAAAAAAGAAGTCAGCCCAGCCCAGAAGAAAGGAAAGCCTAGAAATACTTTCAAACAGTTTTTAGAAACAAAATAGTAGACTTAATCTTAAAAAAAAAAAAAATAATCTCAAATTTCTTGTGCTTTTGGGGTGGGGGGAAACCCTACAAGTCATTTGTCTTCAATAATTATTACCTGCACGGAATGTACATTTAATTATTTTAGGGAACCTGTGCAGTACACACAAAGTAATATTCCCAATTATCTGTGTTCAAGAAAACTCCGTGGAATTGCAAGCATCCCATAGGGGAATCTATGCACAGGTCATACACAATGAATGCCCACACATACCGGTTTACATCTTTTTTTGCAATAACCTAGAGAGACAGAAGAAAATGCCATTGCCTGGAAACCCTTAGAAACAACAAATTAAAAACATGGGTTCCAATTTTTTTGAAAGAAAACATTATTTGGCTGAACGCCCCTTTTCTCTCTATTCTCGTACAACTGGTACACAAAAAGCAAAGCACAGAGGCTTTCCACTGGATACATAATGAAGAACTAGATGGTATGACACTGTTTAAAGAAGGCCTGTAGCAGCAGGTAGTGTGGTGTAAGGTTTACAGCATTTCTAGACCACAGAATATTTTCTAAATATCTAGCTTTGGAAAAAACACAGCTCTAAGTTCTAGTTATAACCTGCAGAAGTTTTGTAACATGGAAACACTTCCCAGTCTTTTAAGGTAAGTATGAGAAAAAGCTCTCAAGCATACTTACATTTTGCAAATGATAGAATGCTGAACCTCAAACTCTAAGTTACTGACAACTGGACATGTATAAACTTTGGTGGCTGAGAGATCATCAGAAGCCCGTCCAGGTGAGTTATCCTCGTTAGGGACTGGCTCACTCTTCCAAGTTTTGTTTAACTTTTCCATGTCTTCCTTCAGCTGATCCAGACACTGGCTCAAGAACTCATGTGCATCCTAGAAAGGGGGTAAACTCAAAAGTGATATTGTACAACTTCATTCAGTATCTTTCAAACACACACAGACTGGGGAAATTATGTTTTAGTTCACTGCAATACTGAGGCAGTTCTGCTCTAACAAACAGCAGGTAATCATCATTCAAATGCAGTCCAAATACTGAACAAATTACACATAACTATTTCTAGACAATATGGTACTTACATTCTGCATGTACCCAGAAAATCTCTCTGCAGTAGCTGAAATGGCACTTTTCACCTTCTTGAGCAGCTCTTTCTTAACCTCAGGGCTGCAGACATCCTTTTTAGCAAGCAGATGGGCAAAGCGTCTGTAATGAAACACTGATTGACTATCCAGGACTTTAGAGAAACAAAACAAAACTCCTGATACCTCATTTTAAGAGTCTCTAAAAGCTTTTCTCCTGTGATAAGTGGTTTAGGGGTTCTATATAAAAATATCTCATATATAATTAACCTTTTCCATTTCAAGTACTTCGAAATCTCATTTAAGGCCATCATTGGAACAGGACCCAAATGAACCAAAAAATTCCACAATCTTTGAAGGTAAAAAGAAGAGCCTTATAAAATTCTATAAACTTATTTCTGCTATATCTTTTATGAGAAAAAAAATTAACAAAAACCACAATGCTTTTTGAAACCATTTGTATTGATAGGAGACATGAAATCACAAGGCACCAAAATAAGCAATACAAAATCATTAAACTCAACTTGTGTGGCCAGACTGGTTTCTATGTTGGGTTTGTTGGGGGTTTTTTTTTGGTTTTTTTGGGGTTTTTTTGTGTTTTTTTTTTCTTACTTTTTAGACTTTCAGTCAGTTTCAAGCCTTACTTCTTTTGGCAGTAAAACATTAGAACAGAGTAGAAAAAAGCTGTAACAAGAAGAGTCATGAGGAGTTCCCTGGTTCAAGCTACATGTAGTGTTACTGGCAACTTAACTGTTGAAAATTACTTTACCTGTGCCTATCCGTTACTGTGATTTAGTGATCTTTTACAACTGCTTGACAATTTCACAGGAAATACATGCCTAATATATTCCAAGCACAACAGTTTTGGTCATAGTATATGCCTGGCAGGCGATGGGAAGATGTCATGTTCCAAGACACACAGACACACAAAAAAAAACCCACAGAAAAGACCTATGCAATTCCCCTCCCACCCCAAATCAACAAGCTAACACTTTACTGAGACTCAAGAAGTTTCTGCTATTCTGCTGAGCCACAGTAACAGTGTGTGCCCTCCTAACCCTCTACAACTGCTCAGTGAAGCATGTCAGGAAACACTCCTTTTTCACCACAAAGCAGTCCATAGGCAATGGCTTTTCAACCAGAAAAACATTCACCATGTTAGATCAAACCAATAGAAGCCAAAGTAGATGCTACTGAGTATCAACTCTGACTTCTACTAAGGCACAGGATCACACACAGCTCTCCATCAAAGGTACTAGGGCACAAGCTCTACCCACACAGTTTACCATTTAGGTGTACAGGATACAAGCTTCAGAGGTCTTTCTACAAAAATTAGGTAAAGGATGTTTCAAGAGGCACATGGAACAACCTCTGATCCCGAGTAGTGTAGGAAGACTTCAAGAAGACACAGCAAAAATAGAAATGACCCCAAAAAGATATAACACACTATGACACGGAAACTGAAATGGTTCTAATTATCCTGAACCTTGTTTAGTGAGTGAAAAGAAACAAGGGACACAGAAGCACATATAATAAAAATCCCAAATGGCACAGAGTGCAGTACATAGAACAAACAGCAGTTAGTCCTTCTGGGAGAGATACAATGGAATCTGAATGGCACAGGAATTCAAAATTTCAAAGAAAAAGTGTTTTACATACTAGAGAAATCTCTGGAGTTTCCTGACATGAGGTTTGACTGAACTGAGTTCAGCTGAATTTAGAAAAAGACTAACTATGCAGAACTTGAACACCCTCCACAGCTACTAGACAAAGGATATTTTCCAAAAAGGCACAGGCCCTTGCATATCAGGTGAAGTTAGTGACCAGCTTAAACCCTAGCTGGTAATGTTTTAAAAAGAAGTAATTCTGCATTATTTCTCTTGCAGTTTCTTGCATTTTCTTCTGAACCATTTCAATCTGCTAGAAGTACTAGAAATACAGCAGAAGATATAAAACACTGCCTGTAACTCGGCATTGCAATTTTTAAGAGCCTACTTCCAATTTCTAAAGTAAAACTCCAGAGTGCTCTAAGATTTATTATCTACACATGCAAATCACCCTCTGCAAAGCTGCTTCAGTACTACAAAACTAGTTTCTCAGTAATGAAAGAGAAAATATCCTTCCCAGAAAGTGAATTTTACCTGATAAGTGCATTGATTGGAATTTTTTTCCATGGGATACCCTGCTTGAGCAAATCATTAGCAAAAGACTGAATTGAAAACAAGGACTGTAGAATGGCATTCATGTAGCAGGTGTTTCCCAAGTTTGAAAATCTGAAAAGAAGAAGATTGAACATGGTGTGTATGTCAATGTGTAAACATGCCAGTGTTAAACATAGACACATAACACAGACATTGTCCCCAGCTGTTCCCCGCAGTTTCTTATTGGAACTGTCCTTCTGCCCTTCAGACTAATCTGAAAACTCACAGGAGGCAGCATTTCTCAGGACAGCACCCATGAGTTTCTACAATCAAAATTTTAAAAAATGTATGTATATACACAAGATAGAGAAATGAATCATGGAAGTGTATGAAAGGAGCATGAGTTACCTGACATTATTATATATCTCAAATTCTCAGGAAGTTAATTTAAGAATATGTATTTTCCAAAACAGGAAAAGTGTTCCCTGTCTCAGTGTTCATTAATTTCAGATTTTTTTTTCTCCTTAAATAATTATAACAAGAATGTGCATGTTCTGATGATCAAAGTGTGTGTGCTAGATAAAGAAAATTAAATTTACCCTTGTAATTGTTGTTGAGGATGGGTGGAAAGGGGAACTCGGGGCTTGTTCCACCCTGTGTAATCTTGATTAGATCTCATTTTTTTAACAGAAAGAGGAGCAGGCTGAGAAAGAAATCCCAGGGTTCTTTTGGCTGAAGGGGTCTGGCTGGATACACTAGACCTAAAACCACAAAAGGATAACAAGGGTAAGATATCTAATGCTCTTCCTTAAATAAATGTAGTCCATGACACTGCAATGTGTAACTATAGAAGACAAGGGCTGGTAAAGTCACACAAGGTAACTGGCATGTATTATAATACCAAAGAGGTGTGAGAGAGAGAGCTTCTTTGCAGAGCACTTAAATATTTTGGTTAAATTCTCTTACATCCACAGGTGTGCATGCAGTGTAACCAAGCCTTTTGTCTTTAAGATACTTAATTCCCCACACTGTATGACAATAGGAAGAAAAACTGTGTAGCATGAGATCACCACTCCTAAGATATGCTTAAAATTCACATCTGGGCCAGACTCTTTGTTTTCAGCCTTTTGGTTTTATAACCTAATCACTATGGACCTCAGTTCCTCACGTGTAAAGCATGGACAATGCTTCTTTTCTTCCTTTATCTTGTATCTCATCTATCTAGGGCAGAGACCGGCAGTTTGATTGCACAGCACTAACACAGAAGAATCCCAACCTCAGCAAGATTCAGTATTACTATAGTTTCAGGCCATTTATCTACTTGGGAAAAACAAAGTAAGGATTCAGTCTAAAATTCTGGAGTTTATCTAGAATTTGAACCATCTAGAGTTTATATATCATCTGGATCAGTCATTCACAATGACTATACTTGAGTGATTTTAGAAAGTCTATCTATTGCAAGCAGTAACTGGAGCTTGTAGCCACGCTGAATACCTAGATTGTACTCCGGGGGGTGGGGGGGGAAATATATATCTATATGTATACACACACACATTTTATCCCTAAAAGCTATACACCACATGATAAACACACATGAAACTGAAGAACCTAATTCCTGGGAAAGAATTGTCTTTTACAGTTGTCCTACCTGTCCAGGGTGGAACTACCAGTGGAGTACTCTTTTGATGAGGACCGACTACCATAAAAGGATGATGACTGCAGTGGTAAAATACCTTGAAAAACAGAAAGAGAGGCAGGTCATTTTGTTCCAGGTAACTCAGCTATTTATATAGTATACAACTGGGTTAAAAGTATTTAGTCAAAAGGTTTAAAAATCCTCAAATAGTGTTTTCCAGAATTGGTTGGGAAAGTACTAACACACATACTTGGAGGTACTAATGCAAATATCTGTAAATAAAGACATGCTGGGAATTTTAATTGAATTGAATACCATAATTTCCCTCAAATTCAAACTGCAATAGAAAATATTAAAAAATTATTGAATGGTCTTAAACTATCTGAAAGACAATAAATACCTACCTCTTGTTCAAATATACAAGATATATGTAACAGAAAACTCACAAATGATTTCCAATACAGTGCTCTCAAAGTTCAAGGTAAATATGCAAAAACGAAAACATTTTCTTCCCACTCCAAATTCCCCAGTCAACTACTATATGCTTAGGACAAAATATGACTGTTGCATTGTTCTGATATCATTGTGTCAAATCCTGAGACTCTAATGCCTCAGATGGTGCCACATAAAAAAATCCCATACTCCCAAGAGTAAAAACCCCCACCTATTACAGTGAATCACAGTATAATTTAGTTCGGATAATGAATAAACATTTGCTTCTATCCCAGCCTGAAGTGGTTTGAGCCATGCAATGTTCAGAAATGCAGATGTATGAAGGAAGTTCACAATACTGTTACCTGAACTTGCAGGTATACACTCACAGATTCTAACTGTGACTCTAAAGAGCAAACCAGATTTTCATTCAGAGATAAACATTCACCCTACTGGCTCCTCCAGTAACATGTTTGTGCCATCAGAGCTGCACTAAAAAAAGACTGCAATCAGCAACATTCCCCATAACAAGATCTTGAATACATTCTCCTTTATGGTGAAAGAGGTTCAGTATTTATTAGTAAAACTGAAGAACAGTGCTGCTTACTAGCTTATGTACATATTTTCAATATTTCAGTATTGTCTGTAAAACCTGTCACACAACAGTATCCAATAGAACTTTGCTAAAAACAGAACAAAAATCCTGGCCCCAGATAGTTCCCCCTCTAAGTTCTGGGGAAGAGATACAGACACAAAAGCAAACAGTACACATTTTCAGCACAAAACCCAGCCTACAATTCATGTGGGCATTAACAGCAAAGAACAGTTTTAAAAATAAACAAGAAAGCAAGTAAAAAGGAAATCCTTAGGTGTTTATAGGCATCCCCTCCCAAGGGGAAGAGCAACTTGTAGCGAAGTTTGAAGCTGCTTGTTGAATTTTCAAACAAGCTGGCACAAGGCTGGCATCAGCACACAAGTATAAAGGTCAGGGTCACATTAGAGCAGGATAGGCTTTGAAAACAAAGGCAAGTTGTTTGCATCTCATATATGGCTCTGTAGGAAGCAAGGAAGTTAGTGGTACAGGGAAAGCAGAAGAGGAAAATCACCTCTGCAGCAACTTCCTAAACTAAAATCAAACGGGTAAAATTGTACTGGTCAAACACAGGTACTATTTGGCTTCACTTTTATTTTTTTACCTGATGACCTATTTTCCTCTCCCTGCTTCAGATTCAACTGTTTCTCTCTGCTACTGTTCAAGTACTTCCATGCTGGATCACTCAAGGCTTTATTATTCCTACAGATAAACAAGAGTGGAAGTCAGTGCAGTTATAGAAGATAGAGGATATTCCTGCTTGATATTTACAACTTTTTTGAAGCATTTCCCTCCTACCACCTTTAATACTTGACTGCGGAACAGTTAAAGTTTATTTGCAGGTAAGTTTAACCAATTCATTTAAATGAGCCTTCTTACTTATGCTTAAATGTGATTTCAAACACATGGAGCTCATTCTCCAAATGGCAATTTTCTTTTATGAATTTTGTTTCGAAAAGGGTCAAAGCAAGTTCAATAAAGAAGGTACCTATAGCTACACACATAGAATATGTGGCAATCTTGACTAAACTGACAAAAGGAAGAAGACAAAATTTACATGTGTCAGTTCCTGCAAATCAACTGCTAGAGCAGGTTGTATTTCTCTCACTAATCCTGAATGCAAACCCCATTTCAAGCGCTCAGTGCGTTCACAAGTTGACTATTGGTTAGCCTGTACCATGTTGCTGAGACAGGAAGCACCCAAGCATTCTTTTCAGAAAAAATTACCTTTACAAATGAACAAAGAATTTCAAATCAGAAAGTAGAAACAATGGTTACTTACGTTGAAGAATCATTCTCTTTGGGATAATCTTCACTCATTTCTGAACCAGGAGGTTGTGGTCTTTTCCTCTTTTCACTGATGACAGAAAATTTTTGAAGTGGTCACTCTTTCAGAATGGCTAGTAAATGATCCTCTTCCAACTGAACTCCTCAATGCTTTCTGTGCATTTTGCACCTATCTTCCACAATCTTCACTTTTATAATATAGCATATAGAGAAGAATTTGGTTTGCCCAACTCTTAAGTTGTTCATAAAGCTCTAGTGCTAGTACCAGCCAGAGGCTAGAAAAGCACATATTAACATCCTGTTAAAAGTAACAGCAAAACCAGAGGAAGAAACATATTCCTTTCTTACTTTTAGGTGCACCGAGTTCCACCTGCAGCTCTATAAAGAGCAAAATTTTAACAATATCATAAATAAGAGGATAACACTCCTACCGATTCTCCAACAAGCCTGTTCTGTGAGGGGTCGATGATGCAGGAGATGCTGAAATGTTCACCCTGTTGCTAGGTGTTCCAGTTCCAGCAGAATTCTTAACAGATGCTCTCGCTGGGGTACCCAGCACCTTGCGAAATGGATTTTCCTCCTTACTTTCCACGGTCACTCTTTTGGGAGGAGTCTGCAAAATTCAAGTGGAGGGGGGCAGGGAAACATCCAAACCAGTGAAAAACATGACCATCTTTAGTGTAACCTAGCATTTACACTACCGCTTTACTTACTACGGTGTAGCATCCAAAAGCAGAAAAATGCTACTTGTAATACATTGAAAGAGTTTAACAATAATTAGACATAGGTAAAATTTTTACTGTATCGATGCAAGTCAAACATGAAACTTTACTGCAGTAACCAATTTTCCTTCTTATTTTCCAATGCTAAGTCAGTTGAAGTTCAGTCTTTAAAATCTCCTTTACAAGCTTTGCCATTAAAAACCCAAGGCATGATTCTTAACTATCCCCAGATCAATACTGGGTGGTATTAAAAAAACCCAAACCAAACCGGGTATTAAAACCCACACAATTACAACAGTGTCCTGACAGCCTTAGGCCAAGCAAGCACCACACGTAATGCAATGGAAAGAGCTAATAGTTGGTTAACTAAGGAATGTTGGCTAATTTTAGACTAAAAACTGAACATGTCTAACCTGACTACTATATACAAAACCTTATACTTTTTACTGTGAGACTGCCTTTAAGCAACATGTATAATTTGTTTTGGGACAACATCAAAAATGTTCTCCTATATTCACAGAGATAAAGTAAATTAAAGCCAGTAGACACACCATGAAATCTATGTTATGCAGGAAGAACAAAAATATTTTGAAGGAAAACCACTTTTGGGGAAGAGTCTGCAAAATTTACACAAAAATCTGAGAATGCCACAAACTTCATTCTGATACAAAATTGGGTCAGCAGCTTTTCAATATATACATTTGGCTGAAGTCTGCTAATCTCATTAAGATCTGTGCTGACTATAACATGTTCAGTTGCCATGTAAGGTGTTCAGTATAAACAAAGAGATATTCAGAACTCAGTGAGAAGCAAGTCTTAATCATGTACTTTCCCCACTGTTTCTGCTTCTTCTTCACTTGCCTGATAGCTCAGCGTGAAGAACATATTCTGTCTTCCACAGCCAGATGCTGATTTTTCTTATTCATACAGAATATATGGCTCCTCATGAGCAAGACACATCACTGCCAACAAGTGTTGCATACATCTATTCCAGGCCCTCTAGATTACAAAGGCATTACAAAGGCTTTGGATGCAAATTAAGTATTTACAGTACTATTACAACATACAATAAGAGAATGAGAGGAGAAAGTGAATGAAATAAAATTAAAGGAGAGGAAAATTTGAACAATTAAACAAACCTGGTTCTCTGTATAAGAGAATTGCCTGTTAGCTTCCTTCTGTGTGGTCCTGCTGCCCAGCACACCTCCAAAGCTGCCAGATCCCTGAGAGGGTTTCCCAGCTGACGGGAAAAGCACACAACATTTGATTTGATTGTCATTTAACTGATTATCATTCTTTTTTGTAATATAATATTTAGCTGGACTGAGTTGATTTTGGAAGGGACACTAGATTTCCTGCCAACAGGCAGTGCAATATTCTGAGTGCACAAACATAAGCATATGTTTATGGATATCCCTTATATTGGTCATTTACTCGGTTGGCAAGAGTTCCTATCCTTAAAAAGGACAAAATAAAGAGGTAAAATAAAAAGAAAAGACTACGCATGTGTGATAAACAGACAAGTTTTTCAAATACCAGCACACTTACAATATAAACAGTTTCTACATGTTTAATCTCTATTTTTATCATCTCTATTGTTCAGCATGACAAAGGTAGATTAATAGAAGGGTATATAACAAAAATTGGGGTTCTGGGCCAGAAAGAAGCATTTACACAAATGCAAAGAAAGTCAGTAACACAAGGAAGACAAAATGGCTAAAGATGAAAAAAAGAAAATACAGCATCAACCCCTCTCCAAACTGTTACTAACATGATTTACAATCGCACTTACCAGTATGAACTCTGTCTTGATGAACTGCATCCAAATACATCCGCATTTCATTTGCGTCTTTCAATGGTACCTTATCAATTGTCAGGAAGCTGGTATCCTTTAGTGTTAGCATCAGACAGCACAGTTTTCTACCATTTGGTCGTAAGGTCACAGTTTTAATGTTATGGCTTAGCTGAAAACAAGAAAATTACTATAAACATAAATCCATTTTAAAAAAGGCCAAAATACTTGGAAATTCAAACAAAACACTTCAAAC